>NC_037330.1:43883918-46785672 GCF_002263795.3 Bos taurus
TCTTGGCGACTCCATGCACTATACAGTCCGTGGAATTCTCCAGGCCAGAATACTGGAGTGGGTAGCCATTTCTTTCTCCCAGGGATCTTCCAAACCCAGGGATCGAATCCAGGTCTGAGCCTGCCTAAATGGAAAGTCCAAATTTCTCTCCTACATAGACATCATATACTTACAGAATGTGAGTCAATTTTTACTGTGGAATAATGCCAATAAACAGATGTGATTATCCAAAGAATGCTGTAAAAGCATTTCATGGGGCAGAACAACTTGATAGTATTGACTACATGTCATGTTATATAAATTCCTTTGCAAATAGATTTATCTTAATTTTGAAAAATCTTCAGTGAAAATCGGTGGCTCTTTCCCAGGTTACTCAGCGGTAAAAACTCTGCCTGCCAATGAGGTAGATGCAGGAGATTCAGGTTCGATGGATCCCTGGGTTGGGAAGATCCCCTAGAGGAGGAAATGGCAACCTGCTCCAGTATTCTTGCCTGGAAAATTCCATGGACAGAGGAACCGAGCAGGCTACATCCATGGGGTCGCAAAGAATCAGACACGACTGAATAAACAACAACAACATTCACTATATACAGTGTAGTTTCCCATTTCCACCCTCAGTTTCAATCTGTGATGAGCCCCAAGTCATGCAGACAAATCTAAAGTGAAATGAAACAGCTTGATTCATGGTAAAGAACTGCTCATCTTAGAATCTGAGAGAACTGTCTGTATCTATGTAGGACTTGAAGATTATTATAGTTATTAAGCCAACTGCAACTGATTTGCCAAACAATTACATCATCAATAAAACAGAACATTGGATCCTATAATGAAAACAGATCCTATAATATTAAAAAAGCCACACTCTTATTCTCAAATTTCATCCATTCAAGCAGTGTAAAAATATCATAAAGACTATATTCATTCATTTATTCAATAACATTTTATTAAGGGAAAGCTTGCTTTAGGCACTGGTGATTCAAACGTGAAGGAAATAAAATTCCTTTTTCTTGTAGAGCTTATATTTCGTAAATATATATAGATGTGGGTGGTTTGTGGGGAGGGAGATAGAGAAGAGACAGACAATAAACAAAAAATAAGTGAATTATATAACAGGCTAGAAGGTGACAGGTGTCATGTGAAAAAAAATCTAAAGCAAGGTTGGGAGTTGAGGGTTGTGTAGGGAAGTGGTTTGCAATTTTAAAAAAGGGTTTTTCCCAGTAATATATGTGTATATGTAAGATTAGTTTTCATGTGGCAAAACATTTTACAAAGGCTAGAGTTTTTTTTTATTGGAACCGGATGCCCTTATGGTTCTTATAAGGAATGTAAGGAACAGTTTAGAATGGAAGACTAACATAAGATATATTTATTTCTATACTGCTTTTCAAAAGCATCCAGGTATCAATCATCTATTCATCCATCCATCTATCAACCCATTCATCCCAAATTATTTACTGAGTATGTATCATATAAGATGATGCTGTTAAAGTGCTTCAGTCAATTTGCCAGCAAATTTGGAAAACTCAACAATGGCCACAGGACTGGAAAAGGTCAGTTTTCATTCCAATCCCAAAGAAAGGCAATGCCAAAGAATGCTCAAACTACCCCACAATTGCACTCATCTCACATGCTAGTAAAGTAATGCTCAACATTCTCCAAGCTAGGCTTCAAAAGGATGTGAACCATGAACTTCCAAATGTTCAAGCTGGATTTAGAAAAAGCAGAGGAACCAGAGATCCAATTGCCAACATCCATTGAATAATTGAAAAATCAGGAGAGTTCCATAAAAAACATCTGCTTATGCTTTATTGACTATGCCAAAGCCTTTGACTGTGAGGATCACAACAAACTGTGGGAAATTCTTAATAAATGGGAATACCAGACCACTTTACCTGCCTCCTGAGAAATCTGTATGCAGGTCAAAAAGCAAGTTAGAAGTGGACATGGAACAACAGACTGGTTCCAAGTTAGGAAAGGAGTACATCAGGCT
This sequence comes from Bos taurus, assembly GCF_002263795.3. Lineage (NCBI taxonomy): Eukaryota > Metazoa > Chordata > Mammalia > Artiodactyla > Bovidae > Bos > Bos taurus. The sequence continues at coordinate 43,885,909 of NC_037330.1, forward strand.
GTGTATCGTCACCCTGCTTATTTAACTTATAAGTAGAGTACATCATGCAAAATGCCTGGCTGGATGAAGCATAAGCTAGAATCAAGACTGCTGGGAGAACTATCAGTAATCTCAGATATGCAGATGACACCACTCTTATGGCAGAAAGTGAAATAGAGCTAAAGAGTCTCTTGATGAGAATGAAAGAGGAGAGTGAAAAAGTTGACTTTAAACTGAACATTCAAAAAGCAAAGATCATGGCATCTGGTCCCATTACTCCACGGCAAACAGATGGGGAAACAGTAGAAACAGTGACACACTTTATTTTCTTGGGCTCCAAAAATCACTGCAGATGGTGACTGCAACCATGAAATTAAAAGACTCTTTCTTCTTGGAAGAAAAGCTATGACCAAACTAGACATCATATTAAAAAGCAGAGACACTGCTTTGCTGACAAGGTCCATCTAGTCAAAGCTATGGTTTTTCCAGTAGTCATGTATGGATGTGAGATTTGGACTATAAAGAAAGCTAAGTACTGAAGAATTGATGCATTTAAACTGTGGTGTTGGAAAAGACTCATAAGAGTTCCTTGGAAAGCAAGGAGATCCAACCAGTCCATCCCAAAGGAAATCAGTCCTGAATATTCATTGGAAGGAGTGATGCTGAAGGTAAAACTCCAATATTTTGGGAAGATCCCCTGGTGAAGGAAATGGCAACCCACTCCAGTACTCTTGCCTGGAAAATTCCATGGATGGAGGAGCCTGGTAGGCTACAGTATGTGGGATCACAAAGAGTCAGACAGGACTGAGCAACTTCACTGATGGGAAGAACTGACTCATTGGAAAAAACCTTGATGTTAGGAAAGATTGAAGGCAAGAGGAGAAAAGGATGACGGAAGATGAGATGGCTGGATGGCATCATCGACTCAATGGACATGAATTTCAGCAAGCTCCTGGAGTTGGTGATGGACAGGGAAGCCTGGTGTGCTGCAATCCATGGGGTCACAAAGAGTCAGACATGACTGAGCTACTGAGCTGACTGATGTATCATATTGTAGGACTTTTGAAAAAGGGCTGGAACTATAAAAGTGTTATAAAGCTTCTAGGTGAAAGAGATAATAGAATTAATATTAATATCTAATTAATAATAGAATTAATTAAGGATTATATTCTAGAGATTAAAGTGCTCGCTATACTATTTAAGGAAAATGTCTACAAATTTCACTTAACATTAGAACAAAATACAAACAATTCCTTGAAAAGTGAAGTAACATACCTTCTTATATATGGTGTGCAGAAGATCTTTAGTTTAATGGTAGAAGTGATGAGCCAAGACAGACTTCCACAGGAAATTTCATAGTTTAAGTATTATAAAAATCAAATGGAAAATAAGAAGAGTTAGCTATTGAAATGTCTTCCAAATAGTATTACTAGTTAATATTAGAAAGAATTGCTATTGTTGTTCAGTTACTAAGTCATGTCCAACTCTTGGCAACCCCAAGGATTGCAGCTTGCCAGGCTTCCCTGTCCTTCTCCCTGTCTCCTGGAGTTTGTTCAAATTCATATCCACTGAGTCAGTGATGCTATTTAACCATCTCATCCTCTGCTGCTCTCTTCTCCTTTTGCTTTCAATCTTTCCCAGCATCAGGGTCATTTCAGTGAGTTGGCTGTTTACATTAGGTGGCCAAAGTATTGGAGCTTCAGCATCAGTCCTTCCAATGAATATTCAGGGTTGATTTCCCATAGGATTGACTGGTTTGATCTCCTTACACTCCAAGGGACTCTCAAATATCTTATCTGGCACCACAGTTAGAAAGCATCAGTTCTTTGGTACTCAGCCTTCTTTATGGACCAACTCTTACATCCTTACATAACTACTAGAAAAACTATAGCTTTGAGTATACAGATCTTTGAATTCTAGTTATTGGCATAGTAAAAGCCACATTTGAGTAGAAATAGTTTTATTTCCTTTTGTGCAATTTTCAAGATGGCACTGACAACTTCATGTTAGATCATTTTCAAATTCCTGTGTTTATAATCATTTACTATTTTAAACATTGTATGTTTTAATTATAGAAATATTAAATAAATGCATTATCATAACTATTTTAAAAAGTCAGATAAAATAATAGTTTCAATTATCATTGTTAATTTTTTCTATGTGCTTATTTCATACATATACATAGAGAATCTATAATTTTGTGTAACTAGTTTATAAAATAAATGATACTGTAAATGCATTGATCTACAACTTGCACTTCTGCTTTATAGTATACCCTGGAGATTGTTTCACACTGTGTAAATACTGATATATTTTTTTCAAGAGCTACACTGCATGATTTTACATAATCATTCTTTTATTAATTGGACTTAGATTGTTTTCAATTTTCGGTGTCACAGACAAAGTTATGAAGAAAGTCATTGTATATGCCCTCTACACGTGGGTAGGTATTTCTTTAGAAAAGGCGCTGAAGAGTCCAATTGCTGAATGACAGCATAGAATGGTTAAAAGTATATTTTGACTTCTAATGGTACTTAGAAATCATTGTCTAAAAGAACTGTGCCAATTTTCACTCCTACCAGTAGTGTATTTGGAGAAGGAAATGGCAACCCACTCCAGTGTTCTTGCCTGGAGAATCCCAGGGACGGGGGAGCCTGGTTGGCTGCTGTCTACAGGGTCACACAGAGTCGGACATAACTGAAGCGACTTAGCAGCAGCAGCAACAGCAAAGCAGGAGAGGTGGGTTTGATCCCTGGCTCAGGAAGATGCCCTGCAGAAAAGAATGGTAACCCACTCCAGTATTCTTGCCTGAAGAATCCCATGGACAGAGGAGTCTGGCAGGCTACAGTCCATGGGGTCGCAAGAGCCAGACATGACTCAGTGACTATCACTGTTTTGTAAATTGACAGTACATTTGCCTAATCTATAGCTTTTAAAAATCTGTCTATGCTGTGCATCTGGGCTTCCCTGGTGGCTCAGCTGTAAAGAACCTGCCTGCCAGTGCAGGAGATCCAGGTTCGATCCCTGGGTCAGGAAAACCCCCTGGAGAAAGAAATGGCAACCCGTTCTAGTATTCTGGCTTGGAAAATCTCATGGTCAGAGGAGCCTGGCAGGCTACAGTGCTTGGGATTGCAAAAGAGTTGGACACGACTTAGCAACTAAAACAGTAGTAACAATGCTGCGTATCTATCTATGCATCTATAGATGTATCTATATAACTACCTACCTATCACATCTTTTATTTTTTTCCATCCATCTATTAATGATACTTTGGTTGTTTCTGTATCTTGACAACTGTAAATAATGCGTGACTAAGTGGTTACACTAATTAACATTCCTACAAACAGCGCAAGAATGTTCCCTTTTCTCTATACCCTCATCAGCGCTTCTTATCACTTGTCTTTTGGTAATATTATCCTTACTGGTGTGAGGTGCTATCTCATGGTGGTTTTGATTTGCATGTCCCTGATAATTGGTAATGTTGAGCATCTTTCCATGTATCTGTTGGAATGGTATTATATTTTTAAATTTCAGATCCTATTTACTTATTCCTGGTATATAGGAAAGCCTTTGGCTTTTCTATATAAATCTTGTGTCCTGAAAACTTGCTATAGTTCCTTATTAGTTGCAGGATGGTTTTGCTGTTGTTGTTGTTGTTCATTCTTGTATGTGGTTGTTTAGTCACTAAGTAACGTCCGACTCTTTTGTGAGTCCATGGACTACAGCCCACCAGGCTCCTCTGTCCATGGGAATTTTCAGGCAAAAGTACTGGAGTGGGTTACCATTTCCTTTTCCAGGGAATCTTCCTGACACAGGGCTCAAACCCACCTCTCTTGCATTGGCAGGTGAATTCTTTACTGCTGAGCCACCAGGGAAGCAGTTGTGCAGTTGGTAAAGAATCTGCTTGGCAAGGTGAGAGACGTAGGTTCAACCCTTGGGTCAGGAAGAGCCCCTTGAGGAGGAAATGGCAACCTACTCCAGTATTCTTGCCTGGAAAATTCCATGGATAGAGGAGCTTGGTGACTGAGCATGCACTCACTCCAATCCTTGTATGTTTTCTACATAGGTCATCATGTCATCTGTAACAAAGTGTTCGGTCTTTCTTTATGCTTGTCCGTCTGCCTTTTGCATTGTTTTCTCATCCTTTTACATTAGCTAGTATTTCTGGAGAAGGAAATGGCAACCCACTTCAATGTTCTTGCCTGGAGAATCCCGTGGACAGAGGAGCCATGTAGGCTACAGTCCATGGGGTCGCAAAAGAGTAGGAGACGACACAGCAACTAAACAGCAATAGTACCTCCAGCACAATGTTAAAAACAGATGGTGAAAGGAGAGATCCTTGCTTTGTTCCTGGTCTTAGCCTGAAAGCTTCAAGTTTCTCATCATTAAGTATGATGTTATCTATAGTCTTTTAATGGATATTCTTGATCAAGTTGAGGAAACCCAATCTATAGCTGTTTTCTACTTTTTGAAGTTTAAATTTTGGCATAGTCAAAATTTCACATGTTTCCTTTACAGCTTCTGTGTTTCTATATTGTTTTTAAAAGCCTCTTCTATCTGAAGTTATAAGCATAGGTTTCTATAATGTTCCTGTAATGCATAATATAATTTTTCTTATAACGCATTTGAGGATTTGACTTTTACCTATATAGCTTTAATCTGTGTGGAATTTCTTTTTGCCAATGCTGTAAAATAGAGATTCAACTTAATTTTTTTCTCTCAATTTGAAACAAAATTCCATATGTGTCTATCCTCTCCCTGCTGAATTATATTAACTGCCATTATCAATTATTGAACATTTATCCATATTTGGGTCCATTTCTGGACTGTATTCTGTTACAGTAATCCATTGGTCTCTTCCTGTATCCATATCATGATGTTTTAATTCCTGCATTTTTCTGACTTTACATTGCCTGCCACTTACATGTTAATGTTAGCAAACTAAATACCATGTTTCCCAGAAAGGATCCTGGCAGAGAGTAGGAGTTAAACTGACATTTATTGAATTTTTTTCTTTAGACTTTGAGTTGCCTTTGGCAGACTAAAAAACTAATGCACTTGAGAATAAGATAAATTGGCTTTTCTATTCTCTTTCCCAGCCTCCCATCTTAGAAATTTTGGATTCAAGTAAACCTGATTTATTAATCTCCACCTAGGGGAGAAGTTGGCAGGCCACCATATTCTGCTTATAAATAGTTGTGTTTACCGAAAGATATGTTGGGCTGGAACCTCCAGTAGCCCTTACCGTCAAGGGTTTAAAGAAGCTGCAGTTCTTCCTTTGGATTGTTATTATGTATCTTTGAAGAAAGTAGCAGGATCTGAACATGTTAACTACCTGAGAAAAGTGTATTCCACAAGCATTGCTTTCAAAAGATTTTATTGATGATTTTAAAATGGAAGTAAATATCAACAAAGCAGCAGAATACACAGCATGACATAATCAAAAGTAAAATAATTTGAAACTTTCACTAAAAGGGTCAATTATATTAATAAGAATATTGTGAAAAGAAGTCCTGAATATGGTAGAAAAAAAGTAAGGAGGATAAGAGATGAAATAAAATACCCCTAGAGACCATTACCCTATTTGGCAGTTAAGTCATTTCTCATTGCTGGATGGGAAGTAATTTTATTTTTGTTTTTATTAGCTATAATAACTTTCCAAAGTCATTTGGATTTAGGTCAGAATAAAGAGCAATATACTTTCAACTGTTCTAAAATGTACATTAGAATAACTTACTGCTTAAATGAGCTAATTAATGCATGGTAGCATTTCCCTTCTTGCATTCCCACAAACTTTTCCTTTTATTATTCATCATTGAACTCTTTTGCATTTATGACCCTTATTCTTTCTGCATGTTTGTGCTATTGGAGTAAATTTAATGTATTTGACATTTTTATCTTGAGAAACTATGGATACAAATAAAAAAATCATTGATCATTATAATTCATCAGACATTGTAGACCATAGGAGGTAGAATATGAATGGCACCTATGTGTGGTCTACAGGAGGCTGATGGAGACCTGGGAAACTGTAAGCTGAGTTTGGGGAAAAAGGAAAAGTGGATCTTGCTCATTCTGTGCTAAGGTCCTTCTTTTGCTAAAGCCTTTAGGTTATTGATTTTTAATCATGTGCCAGGCCTAAGAAGAAAAGCACTTTGCAGCACCTGGGAATCTAAGTGTGAGTCTGTCTGGCATTGATAAACCACATCTTCTTTGATCCTTCTTGACTCTTACTCATATTCTATAAGATGTCATCTAGCTATTGTTGCATATTTAAAAAATAATGAGAAGACATTTAATCAAAATGTAGTTCCTATGGTAAAAATTACTTTTTGAAAACCAAATTGTTTCGAAATATGTTCGTACTTTAAACTGATCCTCTTTAGTGTTTAGGGGTAAGGTGAAAATCTTAAATTTTTATTTGTATAATGTTGATATATGCTGCTGCTGCTGCTGCTAAGTCGCTTCAGTCGTGTTCGACTCTGTGCGACCCCATAGACGGCAGCCCCCCAGGCTCTCCAGTTCCTGGGATTCTCCAGGCAAGAACACTGGAGTGGGTTGCCATTTCCTTCTCCAATGCATGAAAGTGAAAAGTGAAAGTGAAGTTGCGCAGTCGTGTCAGACTCTTTGCGACCCCAGGGACTGCAGCCTACCAGGCTCCTCTGTCCATGGGATTTTCCAGGCAAGAGTACTGGAGTGGGGTGCCATTGCCTTCTCCGTGATATATGCTACTGCTACTCAAATAATTTTAATCCCATAGGGTTTAGCACTGCTGTTAGATCTTATTGAAACTTTTTAAAGTTTGTAATCAGATTTCCTAAAGAAAAGGAAATAAAAGCAAAAATGAACAAATGGGACCTAGTTAAACTTAAAAGCTTTATCAACAAAACAAAAAGGCAACCTACTGAATGGGGGGAAATATTTGCAAATGATATGACTGATAAGGGGTTAATATCCAACACATATAAACAGCTCCTTTCAAATGTTAATTAAAGGTGGGATATGACAAGGGTATATCTATTAGTCCTATTGGAGTTTCAGCTTCAGCATCAGTCTTTCCAATGAGTGTTCAGGACTGATTTCCTATAGGATGGACTGATTGGATCTCCTTGCAGTCCAAGGGACTCTCAGTTTGTCAATTCTAAGTATATTGTTTAACCTTGCTTTGGCAGTGTTGCTTAAATAACAAAACAGCAATATAGTCACAAGAAAAGAAGAATTCAAACTAGACTCAATTAATTTCATTATTGTGATACTAAGAAAATTAATCTCATGACTACTTGACTTAAGAAATAATTCAGTAAGTCATGTTGTACAGCAGGCTCTTATTAGTTATCTATTTTATATATAATAGTGTGTATAGGTCAGTCTCAACCTCCCAGTTTATCCCTCCTACTTTACCCGCTGATAACCATAAGTTTGTTTTCTACATCTGTGACTCTACTTCTGTTTTGTAAATAAGTTCATTTGCATCTTTTAAGATGCTACATATAAGTGATAAATATGATATATATCTTTCTCTGTCTGCCTTACTTCACTCAGTATGACAATCTCTAGAAGAGGGGACTCTACTCAGTAGTCTGTAATGGTCAATACGGGAAAAAGAATCTAAAAAAAAAGAGAGAGAGGGACTACGCATATGTATAACTGATTCACTCTGTTGTACACCTGAAACTGAGGCAGCATTGGAAATCAACTAGACACCAATAAAAAAAATTAAATAGATCATGTGTTCACAGGGCTGTATACCTGACAAAGTATCTTCTGTATTTTCCTTCCAGTCCCTGACAAAGTAGTAAAATGCATGAATTTGAAGTTCAGGTCCCTGGATTTGCCTGCTACTTGGTACTAGAGTGGCTTTGACTAAAACACCTAGCCTGTCTGAGTTCTGTTTTCTCTTGCTGAAAAAGTGGCAAATGTCTCCTTCCTCACAGACCTGTTGAGAGATCAAATAGGTCTGTGCATAAAAGCACACAGTAAACTAGAGAAATGTATATTAAACTAGTTAGGCAAATATTAGGCATTCCTTATGAACAAGTGTGTATAGAATTAGTGTAGAACACTTAGTTCAAAAGGTCTTCTGATCCATAACAATATTTCATTTGCCTTTGGTCCCACCAAAGGCTTTACTGCAATTATATTACAGCTAGGCATCCTGCAGTTACAATTGTAAGGTCAGAGAAGATTGTTTCCATTCTCCCTCAAACCATTTTCCAGTTCATTTTTCTTTTCATATCCTATAAGATGAACATTAAGACATAAGACCTGCTTTTAAAATTCATGTAAGGATGTCATGAGAAATATGAAATTCCTTTCAAAAAGTGCTTCAGATATACAGAGAGATATTCTTTGTTTCAAATTCTTTCATTTACGCAGGTGAAAATACCTTGAATACTCATACTCGATACGAGCTACACAGTAATTTAAGACTGTCTCATACCTTCTATGTGATGAGGGTCAGAAACAGATTTGCCTTATTTTGTTTGCTTTTCTGTGAACCTCTTACTGTTAGGTTTTCCATTTTTTCTTTGAATTGTAATTTTATTGTTTTCATTTCTAAAATCTGTATTATTTTTAGACTCTTCTGTTACATTTACAGATTATTATCATTACTGGAGCTTTCTGACATAGGCAGTTTCTGATTTTCCCTTATATGTAATTAATCCCAGTGCTCCCAGAGGCTTACACAATCTGCAGACTCAGATTCAACAGTAGTAGCTCAAAATGAAGTAAAATCAGATACAATTTTAGATTATGCATTTAATGTATAAACAAAATTTGCATTTAAGTTCCCCTTCTTCCAAGTAATCTAAAAATAATTCATCCCAAATCTTTTCTGGATGAACATGAATGATTTATCAGTCTCAAATTCCAGTCCTTGAGTTTTGGATAGACATACTGTTAAAAAAAGAAAATTACTGATTAACATCTCTCCATTTCTTTCTCTGTTATACCAGTCCTTCAAACATGCATAAACTGGATTTCAGAATGCTTTGAAGGAAGCATAAGTTTTGAAAAGTCTGTTTTTTGGACAGGGACCTTGTGTTTGTATTAAGTACATTTCAGGTACATAGTAAGTGAATCCTTGTTGATTTTAAGGGAATAGAAAGAATGGAGAAAGACCTTGGCAGTTGAGGGTGGGAGAACATAGAGACAAAAGTAATGCACAGGTTGGAAACCAGTCTTAAAAACAGAGGTGTATGAGCCATGTGAAGAGATCCAAAATAGAACTTAGAATGAGTCAAAGTTCACACGGTGTAACCAATGCTGTATTCCATGAGAAATTTGAAATCTGAAAGATGTGTTCAGCAAAGCTGGCTGAGGGAGTCTACATGCTGGCAGAAGAAGAAACCACACCAGAGTCAGAAGATCTCTCTTTTAGAGAAAGCTGGGAACATCTTGAGAGAAGGGAGCAGTCAGAGGACCCTAACTCAAAGACACTGGGTGAGTGAAAAGACCATCTGAGTATTGTAGTGAGAATAAATAAAGCAGAGCAGAAGGAAACATGATGGCAAATTGTTGGAAGAGGATGTTTGCTATGACCAGTGCTTTCTCTTGGTAAAACTCTGTTAGCCTTTGACCTGCTTTGTTTTGTACTCCAAGGCCAAATTTACCTGTAACTCCAGGTATCTCTTGACTTCCTACTTTTGCATTCCAGTTCCTTATAATGAAAAGGACATCTTTTTGGGGTGTTAGTTCTAGAAGGTCTTGTAGGTCTTCACAGAACCATTCAATTTCAGCTTCTTCAGCCTTACTAGTCAGGGCATAGACTTGGATTACTGTGATATTGAATGATATGCCTTGGAAATGAACAGAGATCATTCTGTTGTTTTTGAGATTGCATCCAAGTAGTGAATTTCAGACTCTTGTTTACTATGATGGCTACTCCATTTTTTCTAAGGGATTCTTGCCCACAGTAGTAGATATAATGGTCATCTGAGTTAAATTCACCCATTGCAGTCCACTTTAGTTTGCTGATTCCTAAAATGTCAGTGTTCACTCTTGCCATCTCCTGTATGAGCACTTCCCATTTGCCTTGATTCGTGGACCTAACATCCAGGTTCCTATGCAGTATTGCTTTTTACAGCATTGGACTTTACTTCCATCACCAGTCACATCCACAGCTGGGTGTTGTTTTTGCTTTGGCTCCATCTCTTCATTCTTTCTGGAGTTATTTCTCCACTGATCTCCGGTAGCGTATTGGGCACCTACCGACCTGGTGAGTTCTTTATTCAGTGCCCTATCTTTTTGCCTTTTCATACTGTTCAAGGGGTTCTAAGACAAGAATACTACTGTAGGATAGTCAAGACACAAAAGCTTTGCTGTCCAACGGACTCTCAAGAGTCTTTTCCAGCACAATTTGAAAGCATCAGTTCTTCGGTGCTCACTCTTCTTTATGGTCTAAATCTCAAATACGTACATGACTACTGGGAAAACCATAGCTTTGACTATGTGGACCTTTGTTGGCAAAGTGATGTCTCTGTTTTTTAATATGTTGTTTAGGTGTGTCAAAACTTGCCTTCCAAAGAGCAAGCATTTTTTAATTTCATGTCTGCAATGATTTTGGAGCCCAAGAAAATAAAATCTGTCACTGTGTCCACTATTTTCCCTTCTATTTGCCATGAAGTGATGGGACCAGATGCCATGATCTTAATCCTAGTTAACAGAATTAGCCATTTCCTCACAGATACTAAGATCTGTTTTTTAGCATCACCGCCCATTTTTAAAATTATTGCTTTTCTGATAACTTATTCAAAAAAATACCATTAACAGTGATATAGATGGAATAAGTTCTGCTTTGGATACATTTCACTTCTTTGAATATATCAGGAAATGGAAATTTTGCTGATATTTGATTTTTGAGGCTATTTTTTCCTTCCCAAACTTACAACAATTATGTGTTTTAAATGTATTGTTTGTTGTAAGCATGCCAAATATAACCATTTAAAGAAATTGCTGAGTTTCCTTAGCATCAGAAGTATGTATTTAATCATAATCTACTGTGCCTCATAAATAATACCTGCATGATGTAATTGAATCTCATTTCTGTTATAATAGAAGATATTTTGATTATTACAAGATAGTTACTTCACTTAATAGGCATCTGATAAGGTCAACTTATCCTTTTAAATACAGAGCAGTTTAAATGTCTAACAGACATTAAATATCTGACGTACACAGTCTCCTCTGAAACGAATGCAAAAATGCATCCATTAATGGAATATTGTACTGCTTGCAATAAAATCAATACTATACTGCAACTCTTTCATGCTATCACAATCATTCTCTGAAGAAACCTCAAAAGAAGTGATTAATGTGAGTCTTAACTGTTAGGAGTAATTTATATTTGTCTATGCTAACATGTTTTCTGTATATTAAAAGAGCACAAGAAATACAATTTATTGATTTGTGTCATGAATCTAGCCAGAAAGTACAATGCTAATGATGTTTACAATCAAAATGCAGAAGAAAAGGAAAATGAGCAGTATTCAAATTATATTAATGTTTTGCTTAAAAACTTTTTCTAGAAAATTAGATATTTTTTAGTATAGTCACTTTTGCTATTTTTTTTCCTTATGTGAGACACTTACAAGTAGCCCTTTGATGATTCTGATTAAGGTGAAAATCTTTTTTTTTTTTTTTTTTCAGTTGAATGCACAATAATCTGGTATGTAAAAAGCATTTATGAATAACACCAAATGTGGTAAAAGAAAGTACAATTCTTTCAAAGTAGAGTAAAATTTCATAAACATAGACTTCAGTCAAACTGTGGGTTTCTTTGATGATCAAAAATAATTAGGTAGTAAGGAGTGGTCAATTTATCGAACAATGTTGAATGAGTGCATTTGGATGGGCCTGGGGTACTAACATTGTTAGGTGGATCCATACAATTTGAGGAGTTCACAATTCATTGGTGATTATATCATGTGAACATTTATAATGCACTTTAAATCTAGGAAAACATTGAAATTAATATTTTTTATAAGAAAGAGTGAAATGTTACTTATTTTGCAGAATTACAGTTCCCACTGTCTCTAGATACATATTAATTGGGACAGGTATGTACAGACTCATGTGCATTTATGTATATGTACAATCTTGTTTTTCTCCAGGATTATGGTACTTTGGAGAAGGCAATGGCACCCCACTCCAGTACTCATGCCTGGAAAATCCCATGGATGGAGGGGCCTGATGGGCTGCAGTCCATGGGGTCGCTGGGAGTCGGACACGACTGAGCGACTTCATTTTATTTTTTCACTTTCATGCATTGGCAACCCACTCCAGTGTTCTTGCCTGGAGAATCCCAGGGACGGGGGAGCCCGATGGGCTGCCGTCTATGGGGTCGCACAGAGTCGGACACTACTGAAGTGACTTAGCAGCAGCAGCAGCATGGTACTTTTATTTTTAAAAGCATACAAAAATCTTGAGAGCTATAGAAATTGGTTTACAAGTTTTGTAAGATATGTGGTAGTAAAGGAAAGTGTATCTTAACATGCCTTTAAATATTTATATATAAAACAAAAAAGCAAATAGAACTAATAACAGAGTATAGTTGAATGATAAAATGCAAGATAAGCATGCTAACCTTGTTGTAGTTCATGTACAATAGCACAAAACTACACAATTCTATCTGAACAGGGAATAACATGTCACTGTATTGTTGAACATAAAACCAAGCAGAGTGTTTACGTTTGTAGACACTTCCTCTGTCTCTGATTGGGAAAATAAAAGGTTATATAGATGTAAATTGTTCCTTAATTAAATAATAGACTAAATGCTAATAGTAATAGGGATTTTATGGAACTTTAAGTTGATTTTAGGCTCATATAAAAAAGCAAATAGAATAATAACACATTTGAAACACACTTATTTATATTAAAACATGTTATTTAAGAACTATCATGGTACAGGGAGGGAGGAGGGAGGGGGGTTCAGGATGGGGAACACGTGTATACCTGTGGTGGATTCATGTTGATGTATGGCAAAACCAATACAATATTGTAAAGTAATTAACCTCCAATTAAAATAAATAAATGTATATTAAAAAGAAAGAACTATCATTGTGGGGACAGGAAAACAAATGAAGGAGCTATAGTACAGGGACCAAAAATAGATCTACGTACCTTTGACATTTAATACATAATAAATAGAATACTTAAAATTATCAGGAAAAGGATAAGTGCTAAAATCCAACTGCCTTTCTATAAAAAATTACTATCTCACACTAAACAAACAAGAAATTCTGGAGCAATTAAAAGCATAATACATTTAAAGACTATTTAAAAAGAAAAGAAATGTAGGGGGATGTTTTTTATCAATATAATATTGCAGTAGGAAAGACTTCTAAGTGAAACACAAAATCACGTGCCACAGAAGAAAACTGACGTATTTAACTACATCAATTAAAATAACTGTATGGCAAATACAGCCATAATACAAATAAAGTTAAAAGATAAAGAATAGGATGGGAGATTTTGTATGTGTATGTATATATATATATATATATTCTAAATGGAGAAGGAAATGGCAACCCACTCCAGTACTCTTGCCTGGAAAATCCAGAGTGGACGGAGGTGGCTGGTAGTCTACAATCCATGGGGTTGCAAAGAGTCAGACACGACGGAGCGATTAAACTTTCAAACTTTCAATATGTTCTAATGGATAATATTCATACAAGAGAGTTTCCACAAAGTCACATTGAAGAGCAATATTAAGATGCCAGTGAAAGAAATGGAAGCTAGATAGTTCATATGTGGTTAATAAATATTATTTTTTTAAGTATCATGAAATTTTTAGTGGGGGCTAAAATAAAACAGATATCCCAACTGTACATTTTTCTTTTTAAATACTCACGTATTCTCTCTTCTCACTGTGTACTTGGCAACCTGCACCTACATGAATTTTTAATTTTAGTCTTCTATTTTTACACCCTGACATGTATAAGATATCTGTTTCCTTAAACGTTTGCTTCATATGTTATTTTTCTAGCAATTCTTTTTGCAGAAGGGTATTCAAGAAATGAACTTTCATAAGCCTGCTGTTACAAAATATCTATTTATAGGTAGGCAACTGGCAGAGTTACCATAGAAACTAAAACAGTAATCAATTCAGAAACAATGAAAGAGTAAGTAAAGATGTATTATGAATAGAAAGCATTAAAACACAAAATGCCTCATAATTATTAGAAAAAAGCAAAATAGAATTTTTTCAAAGGATGATGATAGAAGGGAAAACAATTATGGTTTATCTACCAGTATAAGTTTGTGCAACTGTAATAAAGGTTGGCATACTCTTATTTTAAGATGCCATCAAGAAATCAGTTAAGAAACCAGAAAATATAAAACTCTAATGTACTTTGAGAGCTCTATATACTAAGACAAATGACTATTATTCCTCTTTCTTAATTTCCAATATTAGACATATTTCAAGTGCAATTTCCAAATCATTTTGATTTGGCAGGGAGATATCTTGACTCAAAGGCTTCCCAGGTGGTACCAGTGGCAAAAAAAAAAAAAAAAAAAAACCCGCTTGCCAATGCAGGAGATGTAAGAGATGTGGGTTTGATCCTGAAGCCTTGGAAAACTGATGCTTTCAAATTAATGCAATTATTGCATAGGTGTTTTCAGCTGACCTATTTGGTGCACTAATGAATCACAGTTTGAAAGCATCAGTTCTTTGGAGCTCAGCCTTCTTTATGGTCCAGCTCTCACATCCATACATGAGTACTGGAAAAACCACAGCTTTGACTATATGGACTTTTGTCGGCAAAGTGATGTCTGTTTTTTAGTACGCTGTCTAAGAGTCGGACACAACTGAGCGACTTCACTTTCACTTTTCACTTTCATGCATTGGAGAAGGAAATGGCAACCCACTCCAGTGTTCTTGCCTGGAAAATCCCAGGGACAGGGGAGCCTGGTGGGCTGCCGTCTATGGGGTTGCATAGAGTCGGACACGACTGAAGTGACTTAGCAGCAGCAGCAGCAGCAGGTATAGCATAGCTTTTCTTCCAAGGAGCAAGTGTCTTTTATTTTCATTGGCTTCAGTCATCATCCAGAGTGATTTTGGAGCCCAAGAAAATAAAATTTGCCACTCTTTCCATTTATTCCCCATATATTTGCCTTGAAGTGATAGGACCAAATGCCATGATCTTAGTTTTTTGGATGTTGAGTTTTAAGCCAGCTTTTTCACTCTCATCAAGAGGCTCTTTAGTCCCTCTTAGCTTTCTGGCATTAGAGTGGTATCATCTCTATATCTGTGGTTCCCTTTGTAATTTAAAAAGGATTATATTGGAGGACAGGGAGATTTCAGAGTTAGTTCACTTCAAAAATAATTCTCTTAATGAAATAGTAAACTTGCTATTTGACTGAAAATGTTAAAGGTCTCCCATTCATTTTAACACCCAATTAGAACACGGTAAATATGAGAACAAACTAAGTGTGGGCCATTTTAACTAAGTGTAATGAGAAAAAGAACAGTGGTTGGCAACTCTTAGCATAAGAAACCCTAATAATAAAGACAGTCATATGATGACTTTTATGAATCAAATTAAAAACAAAGGAAAATTTTTCTTCTGTTTTTATTTGAGTTTAATTAGAATATTACAGATAGACAATATGTGTGAAAAAAAATTCTATGAAAGAACTTTCACCGCGTGAACCCTCAAATGTCAACAGTATACAAGTTGAGGAACAGTATATTGCCAGCATCCCAAAGCTAGCTTTATACCCCTTAGCAGTCACCACCCATCACTCCCAGGGCAAACCATTATTCTTACTTTTACTATTATGAAACAGTTTTATCTGATATGAAATTTATAGGAGTAGGATCACTCTGTTGGTACCACTTTATCTATGGGGTTCCTTTTACTCAACATTACATTTATGATATTCAGTCAACTTTTACATGCATTTGCATTTTTTCATAGTCATTGCTGTATAGTGTATGGCTATGTCAGTTTTTTCTTTTAAATTTATTCTACTGTTGACAGGTGGTTTTTATCTGGGTTTTTCCAAATAGAGCTACTCTGAATATGATTGTGCATATATAGTTTTTATCAACATATTAATAAACATTTTTGGAGGGTGTTCACTGTTAGTGGAAGGAGAGTCTGGAGATCCTTCCTTCTGTGGGCCTTGGTTTACAGTAAGGATGAAAAGAAGAATCTAAAGTCTTACCCATTGCAAGAAAGTTTATTACCTAAGGAAAGACTAGGTTGCAGAGAATTGGAGGCAACTGAGCACAGCAAAGAAAGAACAGAGAGAACGCAAGAGAGAGGTGGGCCACGCCGAGGGAGGCAAATGGCCCTGGAGGACCAGGGTACAAACTCAAGGCAGTCATTTGCATAATCCAGTCATTTGCATAATCCAAGGGAGTTGTTGACTGACAGACTTGATTGACAGCTGCAGGTTATATAGCAAGATGCTTTACTGTGCATGATCTTCCCATAATTCAGCCTATTATAGTTAGATGTACGTACTGATGGAATTGAGGTGGTGGTATCTGCCAGTGCAGGAGATACAGTAGATGTGGGTGCAAGCCTTTGGTTGGGAAGATGCCCTGGAGTAGGAAATGGCACCCCACTCCAATATTCTTGCCTGGAAAAGTCCGTGGAAGACCAGCCTGGTGAGCTATAGTCTGTGGGGCTACAAAAAATCAGACATGACTGAGCGACTAAACAACATTCCAACAGATACTTGGAAAGAGGCTCAACATCACTGATTATCAGGGAAATGCAAATCAAAACCACTATGAGATAGTACCTCACACCTGTTAGAATGGTCATCACCAAAAGATAAGGGATAAGAGGTACTGGTGAGGATGTAGAGAAAGGGAACCTTGTGCATTTTAGGAATGTAAATTATTGTAACCAGTAGGGAAAACAGCATGAAGTTTCCTCAAAAAATTGAAAATAGTACTATTGTATGATTCAGCAATCCTGCTTCAGGGAATATATACAATGGAAATGAGAATATGCTATTGGAGAGATATCTGCTCTCCCCTGTTAAATGACACATTATTTACAGTTATCAAAATATAGAAACAAAGTATCCACAAATAGATGAGCGAATGAAGAAGATGTGATAGGTAGGTAGCTAAAACAGATGGAGAGATACACAGCATTGTTGTTGTTGTTTTAGTCACTAGTTCAGTTCAGTTCATTTCAGTCGCTCAGTCACATCTGACTCTTTGTGACCCCATGAATCGCAGCACGCCAGGCTTCCCCTGTCCATCACCAACTCCCAGAGCTTACTCAAACTCATGTCCATTGAGTTGGTGATGACATCCAACCATCTCATCCTCTGTCATCCCCTTCTCCTCCCACCTTCAATCTTTGTCAGCATCAGGGTCTTTTCAAATGAGTCAGTTCTTTACAACAGGTGACCCAAGTATTGGAGTTTCAGCTTCAACATCAGTCCTTCCAATGAATATTCAGGGCTGATTTCCTTTAGGAGGGACTGGTTGGATCTCCTTGCTGTCCAAGAAACTCTTATGAGTCTTCTCCAACACCACAGTTCAAAAGCATCAATTCTTCTAGGCTCAGCTTTCTTTATAGTCCAACTCTCACATCCATACATGACTACTGGAAAGACCATAGCTTTGACTAGACGGACCTTTGTTGGCAAAGTAATGTCTCTGCTTTTAAATATGCTATCTAGGTTGGTCATAACTTTCCTTCCAAGGAGTAAGCGTCTTTTAATTTCATGGCTGCAGTCACCATCTGCAGTGATTTTGGAAACCGAAAAAATAAAGTTCTTCACTGTTTCCACTGTTTCCCCATCTATATGCCATGAAATGATGGGACCAAATGTCAATATCTTAGTTTTCTGAATGTTGAGGTTTAAGCCAACTTTTTCATTTTCATCTTTCACTTTCATCAAGAGGCTCTTCACTTTCTGCCATAAGGGTAGTGTCATCTGCATATCTGAGGTTGTTGATATTTCTCCCAGGAATCTTGATTCCAGCTTGTGTTCCTTCCAGTCCAGCATTTCTCATGATGTTCTCTGCATATAAGTTAAATAAGCAGGGTGACAGTATACAGCCTTGATATGCTCCTTTCCTGATTTGGAACCAGTCTGTTGTTCCATGTCCAGTTTTAACTGTTGCTTCCTGACCTGCATACAGATTTCTCAAGAGGCAGGTCAGGTGACCTGATATTCCCATCTCTTGAAGAATTTTCCAAAGTTTGTTGTGATCCACATAGTCAAAGGCTTCGACATAGTGAATAAAGCAGAAGTAGATGCTTTTCTGGAACTCTCTTGCTTTTTTAATGATCCAACGGATGTTGGCAATTGGATCTCTGGTTCCTCTGCCTTTTCTAAATCCAGCTTGAACATCTGAAACTTCATGGTTAACATACTGTTGAAGCCTGGCTTGGGGAATTTTGAGCATTTCTTTACTAAAATAGCCTCCAACTCTTTGTGACCCCATGGACTGAGCACATTCATGGAATATTTAAGAGGAGTTAATGAGTCCAATATTGTCACTCTGCTTATTTAACTTTTATGCAGAGAACATCATGAGAAACGCTGGGCTGGAGGAAGCACAAGCTGGAATCAAGATTGCCGGGAGAAATATCAATAACCTCAGATATGCAGATGACACCACCCTTATGGCAGAAAGTGAAGAGGAACTAAAAAGCCTCTTGATGAAAGTGAAAGAAGAGAGTCAAAAGTTGGCTTAAAGCTCAACATTTGAAAACAAAGATCATGGCATCTGGTCCCATCACTTCATGGGAAATAGATGGGGAAACAGTGGAAACAGTACCAGACTTTATCTTTTTGGGCTCCAAAATCACTGCAGATGGTGATTGCAGCCAGGAAATTAAAAGACGCTTACTCCTTGGAAGGAAAGTTATGACTAACCTAGATAGCACATTCAAAAGCAGAGACATTACTTTGCCAACAAAGATCCATCTAGTCAAGGCTATGGTTTTTCCAGTGGTCATGTATGGATGTGAGAGTTGGACTATGAAGAAAGCTGAGTGCCGAAGAATTGATGCTTTTGAACTGTGGTGTTGGAGAAGACTCTTGAGAGTCCCTTGGACTGCAAGGAGATCCAACCAGTCCGTTCTAAAGGAACGGGTGTTCTTTGGAAGGAATGATGCTAAAGCTGAAACTCCAGTACTTTGGCCACCTCATGCGAAGAGTTGACTCATTGGAAAAGACTCTGATGTTGTGAGGGATTGGGGGCAGGAGAAGATGAGATGAGGGGACAGAGGATGAGATGGCTGGATGGCATCACCGACTCAATGGACATGAGTCTGGGTGAACTCCGGGAGTTGGTGACAGACAGGGAGGCCTGGCGTGCTGCAATTCATGGGTTCGCAAAGAGTCAGACACGACTGAGCGACTGAACTGCATGAGTCCAATGGCCACAAAAAGTTACTTCAGTACAAGAGAATGTGAGGTGTGTGCATGTGCTAGAGTAGGGAAAGTCCTGCCAGTTGGTGGGTGGGGGGTTTTATGCCCCCTGACTATTTTTGGATTACTGTGGGCATGTTAGGAGCAGGGCTGGTAAATTGCTTGGTGGGATTAGGCAGCTATTGACTGGATGGTTAGCTGAAGGGTCTGCCTCTCCTTACAGTCAGGTAACTTCCTACTTATCATTCACTAAGGAAGTAAACTGCTGAGTCATGTGTTACATGCGTATTCAACTATAGCTATCACTTTGAAGAGCAGCTCTTCAAAGTAGTTAAACCACTTTAAATTCCCATCAACAGTAGATGAGGGTTCTGGTTGTTCCATGTCTTTGAAATACTTGGCATCTTCTGCCCTTTTCTTCTAGCTATTCTATTGGGTGTGTGATGAATTCTCATTGTTTCTAATTAGCACCTTGCTAATATGTAATGAAATTGAAGGCTTCTGCATATGGTTTGTAGACACATGGATCTCCTTGTTGTGAAGGGCATACTGCAACAACGATTGCTTCAGGAGGGAAATCTGTAATTTGGTGTACATATTAATGACTCTACATTTTAATGAATATCCCTGGTGGTGATTATGATAGTATATAGCAACGTTTGCCATCTGTATTCACCATCAGGACAGGGATTGTATTTTTGTTACCATTGTATTCTGGTATCTAGCAGAGTGCTTTGTTTTAGATAACTGGCTTTGCAGTTAAATATGAACATTTTAAACCATAAATTTCTTTATAAGTACTGCATCAGCACTACTTTAGCTACATCCTGCTAGTTTTGGTCTATTATGTTTTTATTAGCACTTAATAGGAAATATTTTCTAATTTCCCTGTGGTTTATTCTTTGCTCCATCAGTTACTTAGAAGTTAATTTCTAAATATTTGTAGATGTTCTAGATATCTTACTGATTTTTTTAATTAAATGCAGTTATGATATGAAAACACATAATTTTAGTTTTTAAAGATTTATCCTGATTTGTTTTATGGCCCAACATGTGGTCTGTCTTAGTGAGCATTTCATAGTACACTTAAAAAGTATATTCTGCAGTTTTGTATAATGAGTAAACATTAGTTAGGTCAAGTTTGGCAATGTTAAATCAAAACTTCAATGTTGTTACTGATTTTTTTTTTTTGCTTGTTCTATCAATTACAAAGAAACAGATGTTAAAATTACTACCTGTGAATGTGGATTTGTTGATTTCTCCCTCTTGTCCTGTTAATTGTTTTTTAAGTCTTGAGGCATTGATCTCTGGCTTGGTTCATCTGGCTGGGCTGGTTATCAGTACCTTTAGTTCTCTTCTCTTGTGCCAGTCAGATTTCACAAAATGAATTTTTCAGTCTTTGACCTGGAGATTATTAGTCTATCTGTCATCATTTCTGAGATCCCAATGAGAGAAAAAGTTGGGTTTTCAAAATTCAGTATATCACCTATAGACTTTGACTTAACTCAGCTTTTAATATGGATTTCTGCCCCTATCTGTGGTGTGCGCTTCCAAGGGACAGACTTCTTAACCTTCTCAAATAAGCTTCTGTGTCACCATCTCAAAGACAAATGTTCAGTCTTCTGCAGAGGTTGGGAATGGATGGTAAAGAAGATTATTTGATGACTCTTGCTGATTCTTAAACAGCCTCTTGTTTTCAGCCTCATTATGTCTCCAGTTTAAGGGTAGCTGGTACTATAATTTCAGGATGTGGTAGAGGTGGTACAGAACAAATTAGGTTGCTTCTAAGTTTCCAAAGTTTTGTTGCAGAGCTGATGATTGTATATGAAGGAGTTAGTTGCTGAAAGTATGCAAATTGAGACTATTGCAGTCTACAGCTGTGTTATTGCTGAAATTCTAGCATCATATATTTAGTTTCCTATGAATATTTATTTGTTTACTTAAATAAAAAAAATGTTTCTCCCATTTCTAAATGATTTCAATCAACACATTATTTTGGGGAGATTATAAATCTCCCTTTTAAATTCAGATTGCCCTGGGTAGGAAGTGTAACACACTGACCTCCTCGTTAGTCATTTACATTATATTTCAAAATCACTGAACCAGGCACATGTGGCAAACAAATGGTAAACCAGCCAGTTAGGACTGGGAGTGTGGGCAAGTAACTACAAGAAGGAATTTTGGAACATTGAAGCTTGCAAAGTGGGGACCTAGAGCAACTGGGGTAAAGAAGGGCTAGAGTGATGTCATGGGTTATGGATGAGAATTGACAGAAGACAGAGTTTTATGATAAGTTGGGCATAGAGAGAGAGGAAAGAAGAAGAATTCAAAGATAATTCTGAGATCCAGGACTTATCTGTTGTCAGTATTTAAAAAACTCCTCTTCAAAAGCTATAAGCAGAAATTTTAGCGTTCACCTGAGAATTATTTTTCTAAAATGAAATTTTTCCTCTGGACCTTTAAAATATAAATACAGATCAGATTTTCTTTCTTATATTGATTATCAGGAGTTGTTTGTAAGTTACCAATTTTTCTTTTAAATTGAATTTTTTGCTATTAATTCATCTTGTAAATTTAAAAATCTTTAAAAAGTTATGTATTACTTTATTATTATTTTTTGATTCTTCAGGCTCTCTGTTAAGTACTTAATGTGTTTACAGTTAGATGTACTACAAAGTTAATATTTTAGAAAAAGTGATTATTTTATAATACTTTAAATTTCTCCTAGAATATTTGTGCTTTTGCTGGCTTTTCCCTCCATATTCGAATAGTACCAACCAAAATTTTAAAAAATATAGTTAATATACTGATTTAAAGTATTTTTGTTTTCAGAGACCAGACAGTTAATTTTTGTATGCTAGTCTATCAAGGAAATGGCAACCCACTCCAGTGTTCTTGCCTGGAGAAACCCAGGGACGGAGGAGCCTGGTGGGCTGCCGTCTATGGGGTCGCACAGAGTTGGACGTGACAGAAGTGACTTAGCTTAGCAGCTATCACTATGGAAGGTTTTAGATATGACTTTTGAAAATGCAATTGAATTAGGTAAATGTGTTGCTCATAACACTCTGGTGGTGTGAGTTCAGTTTCCCTTCAGGCAATACTCTAGCTTTAACAGGTTTTTTCCCATGGTTATATTCGTTCCTATGGAAACTGACCTCTTTTGTCCTCTTCTCTTTCTTTTTATCCCTTTAGAAACAGGTTACAGAAGCAACAGCCAGGAGGAAACATGAAATATTCATACCATCACTACTTAGAAGCTTCTGCTAACATACTAACAGCCATATGTTTTCTCTTACAGGCTATGCACAGACATGCACAAACCCACATGCCACAGATTTATATATGTTTAACAATCTAGACCACAAGAACTGGAAAAATTCCTCTGATTTGTTAATGAGGCTACCCACTGATGATGCTCCAGAGCCTTGAAAGCATGTGAGGAAGTGGCCAGGATATGGATAACAGAGCTGAAAGGTGATGATTATTCACTGGGAACATCTCAGCTCTGAAGACTGCATGAATGTGGAGGCTCCTGCCATGCTCCTGGTGTATGTCAATTAACAAAATGTTAGAAATGGATCAAAAACTCAGTTTAGAGAAAGGAATCCTGATCTGGATCATCTTGGATTTTGAAAGAGTCCCTTATGTTTTTCCCCCAAGACTGCTTCTAAGGGATTCTAAACAAACTGTGGTATTTTTTTTTAACCAATAATAATAATAATAAATGAGAAACAGAATTCATATTAGAACAAGGCCTCTGTTCAAAGGTCCATTATCAAATGAAGCAATATATTTTTTTGCTATTGATAAGGAAATTTCCAAGCTAATTTCCCTAGATGGGATTTTGATGGATTAAATTTCTTGCTCCACTTATCTCCACATCTAAATGTGTCCTCCAGACTGAGTTGGACATTTTTGAGCCAGATACTCACCAAGAAGGGAAAAAAGTCAGATTCTTGTGGCATACCATCACATACATAGTTGCAATCCCAAAATCTGGCCTGCCAGATTAACAAACTCACTAACAAGCTCACTAGTTAGTGAGTTTGACAGTCTTCTAACTTCTTAAAGTTTCTGTCTCTCATTTTTCAAATTGAAACAATAATACCTAAATTGTCAGGAGAATTTAATAAATTCATACAGATGCTTTTGAGTTTCTCCAACACCAATGCACTTTAGTTGACACTCCAGAAATACAATGGAAAAACATAGTTCCTGTTCTGATGAATACTGCCCAGTGGAATGTTTTCCAAGTGTTAGGTGAATAATTATCACCTGGGGTACTTATTAAAATGTAGGGTTGTTAAGATAATGGCTCTAGGGGGCTGGGAAAGAACTCCTTACTGGTGCGGAATGGAGTCTGCTCTATGTTCTCCCTAAGTGCTGACTTATGCAGTGACTAACATTAGTCCAATTAAACCAACAGTGCCTTATGGCTGGATTTTATATTTCTTAAAGTCCTGCTCTAAATGACATTTTCTTTGTTACTATATAAATACATGTATTTAATATTTGAGCAGTAGATTTATCATTAATAAATATCAAAAATCCTATTCATTGGGCTTCCCAGGTGCAGTGGTAAAGAATCCACCTGCCAATGCAGGAGAAGCAGGAGATGTGGGCTCAATCCCTGGGTTGGGAAGATCCCCTGGAGTAGGAAATGACAACTCACTCCAGTATTCTTACCTGAAGATTCCCATGGACAGAGGAGCCTGGTGGGCTACAGTCCATGGGGTCACAAAGAGTCATACATGACTGAGCATGAAGACTAAACCAAGGAAAATAATATCACAAAAACTAATGAACACTTATTCTTAAATATCAAGAAATTAAAAAATTCTTCCCAAGAAGAAGCAATATAAAAATTCAAAGAATTATAAGAAAATATAAGAGAATGAAAATTGAGATAGCAGTGCTTAGGAAAGAAAGGAAGGAAACAGAAATATTCACAGTAGAAAGAGACAGAGAGAATTCAATAGTTAATTGGTGAATCAATGGTTCTATCTACAACTCATTTGATGGGAAAATCTCAAAGTGTCCAAATTTAAATTTCTTGGTGGCACTTGGGGAGCCCACATCCTCCCAGAACCTCACTTCCTAGGACATTATTCTAACACTTAGAGCTTAATAAAAGATAGGTGAAATCGGCTGAACTGGCCCATGTCAGTAATACATGAGAGATTTGCTCAATGGAGATTAGGAAAAAGAAAAGGTGTTTCAATACTAAAGAAATCGAAGCAAAGTGAGAAACTAAGGCAATGAATTAAGGACCTTTATGAAGAGTTTAACTTCCTAGATTCTTCTTTCTTTAATTATAGGAAATTAATGTTTAGCACAAAAGCTTTAATATTTTTATCTTCCATGTTTATAAGTTCACTTGATTATATCAATATAGACTCATGTGATAGTGTGGGGAACAAAAGAATGGAGCCATAACAAGCTGCCTCTCCTCACTCTTCCTCCCATTAAACCTAAGTGAAAAGAACAGTGTTGTATTAAGCCACCATGTCTAATCATCCTTGGTGGTGACAAGCAGAGACGTAAGCATACATCAGCACAACAGGCTGAGAAGCAACTGGTGGGTGGATAACTCAAGATATGATCTGAGAGAACAATATTCCAACAAAAATTATTTTAAAAACTATGGCTGATTCATACTGAGGTTCAACAGAAAACAGCAAAATTCTGTAAAGCAATTATCCTTCAATAAAAAATAAATTAATTAAAACACACACAGACAAAGACAGGATCTGAGATAACAATCTGCCTTTATTTCCTAAAAATACTACCACATGATGCTTAAAAATGATCACAAAAGTGACAGCTGGGGTATGATTTATAGTCTTATTTAATTCTCCCAACAAACCATCCTTTTGCTAAATTTAGATTTAACAAAATAAAAGCAGAATTCTCAGAAAGGGTAGAAGAGTTGCTCAAGGTCACAGAATTGTTGAGTAATTGAGCCAGGGTTGTACTCAGTGTTCTCCGTTTCTCACAAGTTGTGTTTACTTTTCACCACTTGTGGCAATACCATAATAACTGATAAGAAAAAGGAGTGAAATATATAGCTTAGATTAAAAAAAAATATATATATATATAGCTTTTACCAAAATATAGCTTAGCTTATATTTTTTTGCTTTGCTTTGGTAGTTGTAGTGGGGGAAAGACAGTTTGCTACTACTAAGACGGAGAAATAAATTTGGGAATATAAATCAGAAAATGTATTCTGAAAATGTTAAATTTGAGACAATTATAGGTATGTAAGCAGAGATATCAATCAACTAGTCAGTTGCTTATTTGGTTCTAGAGTTCTAGGAGAGATGAAGACTAGAGATAAAGAAATCAGAAAACAATGCTCAAGATTAAGAACAAATATATTGCCACTGCCACAGAGTGTTTTAAATGATTTGCATATATTTATTTATTTAATCACCACGACAACTCTAAGTTATTATCCCTATTATATAGGAAATGGGAACACAGTAGGTTGATTTAGAATTTGAATACTTGTCAGCCTGATCCCAAAGACTCTTTTGCTACTTCATAATTCTGAAAATAATTGTGATATCTTAGCAGCAGATGGGGTGAGAATATGAGACCAGTGGACTAAATAAATTGCTATAATTAATGGACTCTAATAACTAATTTTGAATTTGAAAAATAAACTTGAATGCTGACTATGCAGTGCTTGCTATTTTTTTAGTGATCAGTTCAGTTCAGTCTCTCAGTTGTGTCCAACTTTTGAGACCCCATGGATGGTAGCATGCCAGGCCTCCCTGTCCATCACCAACTCCCAGAGCTTACTCAAACTCATGTCTATAGAGTCAGTGATGTCATCCAACCATCTCATCCTCTGTCATCCCCTTTTCCTCCTGCCTTCAATCTTTCCCAACATCAGGGTCTTTTCCAGTGAGTCAGTTTTTTGCATCAGGTGGCCAAGGTATTGGAATTTAAGCTTCAGCATCAGTCCTTCCAATGAACACCCAGGACTGATTTCCTTTAGGGAGACCAGTTGGACCTCCTTGGAATCCAGGGAACTCTCAAGAGATTTTTCCAGCACCACAGTTCAAAAGGATCAATTCTTTGGTGCTCAGCTTTCTTGATAGTCCAACTCTCACATCCATTCATGACTACTGGAAAAAGCATAGCTTTGACTAGATGGACCTTTGTTGGCAAAGTAATGTCTCTGTTTTTTAATAAGCTGTCTAGGTTGGTCATAACTTTTCTTCCAAGGAACAAGCATCTTTTAATTTCATGGCTTCAGTCACCATCTGGAGTGATTTTAGAGCCCACAAAAATAAGGTCTATCACTGTTTCCATTGTTTCCCTATCTATTTCCCATGAAGTGATGGGACCAGATGGTCTTCGCTTTCTGAATGTTGAGTTTTAAGCCAGCTTTTTCACTCTCCTCTTTGACTTTCATCAAGAGGCTCTTTAGTTCTTCTTCACTTTCTGCCATAAGGGTGATGTCATCTGCATATCTGAGGTTAGTGATATTTCTTCTGGCAGTCTTGATTCCAACTTGTGCTTCATCCAGCCTGGCATTTCTCATGTTGTACTCTGCATATTAGTTAAAAAAGTAAGAGTGACAACATACAGCCTTGATGTACCTTTCCCAAATTGGAACCAGTCTGTTTTTCCATGTCCAGTTCTAATTGTTGCTTCTTGACCTGCATACAGGTTTCTCAGGAGGCAGGACAGGTGATCTGGTATTCTCATCTCTTGAAGAATTCTCCACAGTTTGTTGTGATGCACACAGTCAAAGGCTTTGGCATAGTGAATAATGCAGAAGTAGATGTTTTTCTGGAACTCTCTAGCTTTGTTGATGCTCCAGCAAATGTTGGCAATTTGATCTCTGGTTCGTCTGCCTTTTCTAAATCCAGCTTGAACATCTGGAAGTTCATGGTTCACATACTGTTGAAGTCTGCCTAGGAGAATTTTAAGCATTACTTTGATAGAGTGTGAGATGAGTGCAATTGTGTGGTAGTTTGAACATTCTTTGGCATTACCTTTCTTTGGGATTGGAATGAAAACTGATCTTTTCCAGTCCTGTGGCCACTGTTGAGTTTTCCAAATTTGCTGGCATATTGAGTGCAGCCCTTTCACAGCTTCATCTTTCAGGATTTGAAATATCTCAACTGGAATTCCATCACCTCCACTAGCTTTGTTCATAGTGATGTTTCCTAAGACCCACTTGACTTTGCATTCCAGGATGGCTGGCTCTAGGTGAGTGATCACACCATCGTGGTTATCTAAGTCATGAAAATCTTTTTTGTATAGTTCTTCTGTGTATTCTTGCTACCTTTTCTTAATATCTTCTGCTTCTGTTAGGTCCATACCATTTCTGTCCTTTATCGAGCCCATCTTTGCATGAAATGTTCCCTTTGTATCTCTAATTTTCTTGAGAGATCTCTAGTCTTTCCCATTTTATTGTTTTCCTCTATTTCTTTGCATCAGTCACTGAAGAAGGCTTTCTTATCTCTCCTTGCTAGTCTTTGGAACTCTGCATTCAAGTAGGTATATCTTTCCTTTTCTCCTTTGACTTTCACTTCTCTTGTTTTCTCAGCTATTTGTAAGGCCTCCTCAGACAACCATTTTGCCTTTTTGCATTTCTTTTTCTTCAAGGTGGTATTGGTCACTGCCTCCTATACAATGTCATGAACTTCCGTCCTTAGTTCTTCAGGCACTCTGTCTATCAGATCTAATCCCTTGAATCTATTTGTCACTTCCACTGTATAATTGTAAGGGATATGATTTAGGTCATATGTGTATGGTCTAGTGGTTTTCCCTACTTTCTTCAATTTAAGGCTGAGTTTGGCAATAAGGAGTTCATGATCTGAGCCACAGTCAACTCCCAGTCTTGTTTTTGCTGACTGTATAAAGCTTTTCTCTCTTTGGCTGCAAAGAATATAATCAATCTGATTTCAGTACTGACCATCTGGTGATGTCCAGAGTAGAGTCTTCTCTTACAGGTTGTTGGAAGAGGGTGTTTGCTATGACCAGTGCTTTCTGTTGGCAAAACTCTGTTAGCCCTTAACCTGCTTCATTTTGTACCCCAAGGCCAAATTTGCCTATTATGCCAGGTATCTCCTGACTTCCTACTTTTGCATTCCAGTCCCCTATAATGAAAAGGACATCTTTTTGGGGTGTTAGTTCTAGAAGGTCTTGTAGATCTTCACAGAACCATTCAATTTCAGCTTCTTCAGCCTTACGAGTCAGGGCATAGACTTGGATTACTGTGATATTGAATGATATGCCTTGGAAATGAACAGAGATCATTCTGTTGTTTTTGAGATTGCATCCAAGTAGTGAATTTCAGACTCTTGTTTACTATGATGGCTACTCCATTTTTTCTAAGGGATTCTTGCCCACAGTAGTAGATATAATGGTCATCTGAGTTAAATTCACCCATTGCAGTCCATTTTAGTTTGCTGATTCCTAAAATGTCAATCTTGACTCCTGTCATCTCCTGTTTGAGCACTTCCTATTTGCCTTGATTCATGGATCTAACATTCCAGGTTCCTATGCAATATTGCTCTTTACAGCATCGGACTTGACTTCCATCACCAGTCACATCCACAGCTGGGTGTTGTTTTTGCTTTGACTCCATTTCTTCATTCTTTCTGGAGTTATTTCTCCACCTATCTCCAGTAGCATATTGGGCACCTACCGACCTGGAGAAATTTATCTTTCAGTGTCCTATCTTTTTGCCTTTTCATACTGTTCATGGATTCTCAAAGGGAGAATACTGAAGTGGTTAGCCATTCCTTTCTCCAGTGGACCACATTTTGTCAGAACTCTCCACCATGACCCATCCATTTGGATGGCCCTACATGGCATGCTCATAGTTTCATTGAGTTAGGCAAGGCTGTGGTCCATGTGATCAGTTTGGTTAGTTTTCTGTGATTGTAGTTTTCCTTCTGTCTGCCCTCTGATGGAGAAGAACAAGAGGCTTATGGAAGCTTCCTGATGGGAGAGATTGACGGAGAAACTGGGTCTTGTTGTGATGGGTGAGGACATGCTCTGTAAATCCTTAATCCAATTTTCTGTTGATGGGCGGGGGGTGTGTTCTCTCCCTGTTGTTTGACCTGAGGCCAAACTATGGTGGAGGTAATGAAGATAATGGAGCCCTCCTTCAAAAGGTCCCGTGCAGACACTGCCACACTCAGTGCCCCTGACCCTGCAGCAGGCTACCACCAACCCATGCCTCCGCTGGAGACTCCTGGACACTCATGGGCAATCTGGGTCAGTCTTTTGTAAGGCCACTGCTCCTTTCTCCTGGGTCCTGGTGCATACAAGATTTTGTTTGTGCTCTCCAGGAGACTGTTTCCCCAGTCCTATGTAAGTTCTATGGTGAGGTTAATGGTGACCTCCTCCAAGAAGGCTTTTGCCATACCCGGGTCTGTTGCACCCAGAGCCCCTGCCCTGGGGGCAGGCTACTACTGACTCATACCTCTGCAGGAGATACTCAAACACAGTTCTGGCTCACTCTCTGTTGGGTCTCTGGGTCCTGGTGCATATAAAGAGTTTACAATTTAATGTGTAGTAAGTATCAATGTCTTATTAATTGGTGATTAATTGTACAAATTATATAAGTGTGACTACATTGGCCATGAAAAACACACAGGGCTTCCCTGATAGCTCAGGTGGTAAAGAATCCATCTGCAATGCAGGAGATCCCTGGTTTGATTCCTGGGTTGGGAAGATACACTGGAGAAGGGGAAAAGCTACCCACGCCAGTATTCTGGCTTGGAGAACTAGTCCATGGGGTCGCCAAGAGTCAGACAGGACTGAGAGACTTTCACATTTTAGTGATAGCTTAAGTATAATAAGTATTCTTCATTGGCACTTGCCTCTACAGAAATTACTGTGGAGGTGGGAACATTTGAACAAACAACTGTTGCAAAATCACATCTATTGTGAGAAGACAGCTTGTTCCAAGAAATCTGGCTTACACCATGTCAACATTTTTAAAAGATGCTTCAAATAAGAAAAAAGAGAAAAATATAAATAAATTGGCTTCAAAATCGTGAAGGGATTTCTGAGAACTGTGGAACTTCAGAGAGAAATAAAATGAACAACTGTTCCTTTCTGTTCCAAGACCCTTCATATTTTTAACTTTATATAATAAATTTTATTTACTTATTTTCATGAATTTTTCATACATAATAGGTAGAACACACTGTACTCTTTCAAATATTCTTATATTTGTTGATCATTTATTGTGTTAGATGCTGCATATAAGGAGGTTACAGTCTAGTGTGTAGTAAATATTCAATGTCTTGTTAAATTGGTGATTAATTGTACAAATTATATAAGTGTGAATACATTGGTCATGAAAAACACAGGTATACAAACATTCTCAAAAGAGAAAGATCACTCAACCTTTTTGAAAAAGGTACCAACTGTGGTGTCATAATATTTCATTCATTCATTCAAACATTCATTCATTGTGAATGTTTTCTTACTGTCTAACCTATGTGGTAGGTGATGTGCTAAACAGTAGGAATTACAAAATGAACACAAGGTAGTTGTTTCCTGCTCTCAATACCCTCCTGGAACCTACCAGTTGTGTGACTCTGAGTAAGTCACTTCTCATGTGTCTTACTTTTCTTGAGACATAGATAATTAGGCTATTATACCTAAAAGGATGTGAGATATCTGAAGTCCCTTCTAGCTCTAAAGTTGTATAGGGGAAGATTGAAATTTAGTCTTGAAGGACAAAAGAGATTTAAAAATGAATGCAAAGACTTTCTGGAAGGAGAGTTAAAAATAAACCACAGACATACAGCCAAATACACACACAAATGTAGAAGTGAAGCCTGTTGCACAATAGGTTTGTATGGAAAAGTAGTGGCTTATAAGGGTCTATACATTGTACTATGAAGAGTCTTGAAGCTGTACGACAGAGACTGTTCTCATTTATAAACCATTCTGATTCTTTTCCATCTGGTTAGAGAAGACACAAACTTTTAGTTGGTAATAAGTTCTCTGACCAAGAGACTACATTCTCTGGCATCTTTTGCCACAGGATAATCCAGTTTGCTCCCACTGGGTGGATTATACATGACAGATACAACTTAAGTGTCATTTTGTTCAAGACAAAGCTGCTTATCCTTGACTTCCTCCTTCCTAACCCCAATCCTTCTGGGAAATCATGTCAACTAGGGCAATTTTGGAAGCCATATATTAAAGATGGTAAAACAACTTCTCTAGCCATGGACTGCTCCTATCTGTGTTGTGTGAGATGGAATCATACAGGTGTAACCTTTTGGCTTTTTCATTCAGCATACTGCTACTGCTAAGTCACTTCAGTCATGTCCGACTCTGTGTGACCCTATAGACGGCAGCCCACCAGGCGCCCCCGTCCCTGGGATTCTCCAGGCAAGAACATTTGAGTGGGTTGCCATTTCCTTCTCCAATGCGTGAAAGTGAAAAGTGAAAGTGAACTCGCTCAGTCGTATCCGACTATTCTCGACCCCATGGACTGCAGCCTACCAGGCTCCTCCATCCATGGGATTTTTCCAGGCAAGAGTACTGGAGTGGGGTGCCATTGCCTTCTCCATCATTCAGCATAGCACCCTGGAGATTCATTCAGTTGCATGTATCATAGTTCATTTCTTTTTATTGATGAGTAGTAGTCCATGATATGGTTGTATAACAGTTTGTTTAACAACTCACTCAAGGAAGGACATCAGGATTATTTTCAGTTTGGGGCTATTATTAATAAAACTGAGATGAATTTCTTGTGGACATAAATTTTTATTTCTGTGGATAAATGCCCAAGAGTAGGAAATATAAATGTAAATTTGGTTTTGCAAATAGGTTATACTATTTTATATTCCCACCAGCAATGTGTCAGTGATGCAGTTTGTCTACATTCTTGTTAGCGTTTGGCATTATAATTTTTTAAATTTCATCTTTATAGGTATGTAGTAATATTTCATTGTGATTTTAATTTGTATTTCTGAAATGACTAATAGTTTTGAACATCTATTCACATGCTTATTTGTTATCTATATAGCCTCTTTGAAATGTCTCTTCATGTCTTTGTCCATTTTTATTTTACTGTTTTTCTCTTTTAGTCTCTTCTGTTTACTGTTATTGAAGTTTTTACTGTTGAGTTTTGAGGATTTTTTATATAGTCTAGATTTGAATTTTAAAAAATAACCCATAAAGAGAAAAGATAAATTGAACCTCATCAAAAATAATAACTTTGCTCTTTGAAAGACTCTACTCAAAGGATGATGGATAACTACAGACTGAAAACAAAATATTTGCAGACACATATCTAACCAGGGACTAGTAGCTAGTCTTTGTTCTATATCCTAAAGATTTTCTCCTATATTTTTTTCTAAAAATTTTTTAGTTTTACATTTTACATTTAAGTCTTTGACTTATTTTGAGTTTATTTTTTTTAATACCTCTTTTTATACTCTGGTGGCTAAGATGGTAAAGAATCTACCTGCAATGCAGGAGACCGGGGTTCAATTCCTGGGTTGGGAAGATCCCCTGGAGAAGGAAATGGCAACTCATTCCGGTATTCTTGCCTGGGAAATCCCATTGACAGAAGAGCCTATTGGGCTACAGTCTATGGGGTCACAGAGAGTCAGGCACAACTGAATGACTTATACAAACACACATACCTCCAGAAATATCTGTGATTATTTAGTTTAGGTGCAGAATGGGAAAGACTGGGCTGGAGGTGGAGTGAAATTAGTTTACCTAATACTGAAAACTACATATCTTTTCTCAGAAGGATATCACAGACTAGAAGTTACAAACTACAACAAGGGAATTTGTGGGGGGGAAATTCCTCTTATAGAGAATATCTAGCTTTCTTTCTATAAGTTAGTGTGTGTGTTTGTGTGTGTGTGTTAGTCACTTAGTCATGTTCGACTCTGCAAACACATGGACTGTAGCCCTTCAGGCTCCTCTGTCCATAGAATTCTCCAGTCAAGAATACTGAATGGTTGCCATTTCCTTCTCCAGGGGATCTTCCCAACCCAGGAATAGAACCGGTTAGTAGCCAGGTGTAAAGTGTCAGGAGGTGATTGAGAGAAAGGGAGATTATACATGAATATGATTTCATATTTTTTTTCTTCTTTAAACTCATTCACCTACTTGTCAACTGTACTATTTTTAAAATCTAACCCTAGAGTTTAGATAGGTTTTTCTCTTAGGCTATGACTGAAAATCTTAATGAAGAAGGAGTAAAGGAGACAAAATGAATACTCAATAAGTCTGTTAAATAGAATTGGCGGCAGAACTATAGCTTTGCTCAGTTTGCCCCTCCTTCTCATTGATGATAGTGAATAAACACTAGCAGTTAGGGACTTTTATTGACCATCGTTTGGCCAGTGAAATGAGAATCATTTCTGTATCAGAGGACTCATCTAGACATTTTGTTTTCTTCTTCTTTTTTTTTTTTTCTTTTTAACTATTAGGAAGCATTGTCCCTGGGAATCTCCCATTATTGGGTCTCATCTGTAATATCATATGTGCTGTGCTTAGTCACTCTGCTGCTGCTGCTAAGTCGCTTCAGTCATGTCTGACTCTGTGTGACCCCATAGATGGTAGCCCACCAGGCTCCTCTGTCCCTGGGATTCTCCAGGCAAAAACACTGGAATGGGTTGCCATTTCCTTCTCCAATGCATGAAAGTGAAAAGTGAAAGTGAAGTCGCTCAGTCACGTCCAACTCTTTGCGACCCCATGGACTATAGCCCACCAGGTTCCTCTGTCCATGGGGATTCTCCAGGTAAGAATACTAAAGTGGGTTGCCATGCCTTCCTCCAGGGGATCTTCCCAACCCAGGGATGGAACCCAGGTCTCCCGCATTGCAGGCAGATTCTTTACCATGAATCACCAAGGAAGCCTACAATATCATATACTATGACTGAAATCTATATTTCCTTCAAACTGTAGCATTTGATCTTAGAGCATAGTAGAAACTTTCTACAGAATAAAGACAGGAGACATTTAATAAGCAGAGAAAATTAAACACTCAATCACAAACAAACCATTACCCATTTTCCAGGCCACATTTCCCTTTTAGATTAAACCATTTCAATTCCTTTTGATTTCCTTCAATTATTTTAATTAAATTACTTTCTGAATAATGAATTTCCATATTCAATTTGAATTTGAATATGAAATAACCCATAGATATCAAGTAAAGACTTGACCTGTAAAAGGCATAAATGATATGGCTTTAATGATAACTTCTTACGTGTATAACCCAGAAACCACTCACCTGATACCTCATGAGAAATGTGTTAGGATCAGGGTTACTTATCCAATCATAGTATAAGGGGTACTTACACAAATGATTCTTTCCCATTTTCTTTTTCAATACTCTGTAACATTGATATGTGAAAAATCTAGGTCTAAATAAATTTAAAAGAACTTCTTTAATAAGCATAAAACCAAAATTCTAAACGATAAGGAAACATTATGTCATAGTTTGAGAAGCTTTTCCTTCTTAGTGCAATACTTTCTTCTAATTATAATCAGTTCTGGGTCATTCTAATTTTTTCAGCTGTTTTCCTATAAAGTATTATCAATTCATACTCTGAAGTAAAAGACCAAAATGCTCCAATTTTGATGAAGAAATCTAATCTTTATTTCTATGATGTTAGCACAATATACTCACACAGCTCTGATCTGTACTTAACAAAATACATTATAGCACTTTACAAACTTTATCAGTTTGGAAAACATTGCATAACATTTTATTAAACACAATACTTTATATATGTCATATATATCTTCATAATTTTATTTACTTTAAAAAGATAATTAACTCTCTTTATTCAATACTTGGTTTTATCAATAAAGCACAGCCTAACAAAGGAAGAAGTGCTCTCATTAGCAAATAAGATAAATAGAACACTAAGAAGAGATACCACCTGTTAGTCTCATTTGTTTTAAATTAAGGTACCAGTGGAATGTAAACAAATAATTCTTTGTAATCTTTTGTTTACAAAAGATGTGTTATCAAATACACATGCAGAGGTCTGAGTTCTAGCGACCATCATTATATATTTCCTTAACAATGTGGTACAATTTAAGTCATTAAAAACTGTAGCCTTTGGCACTTTGAGTAGAAAAAGAATATATCAATATTCATGTAAAGAAAAAAAAAACTTCAGTGACTAGAGAAGTACTTTAAAATCTTTTGTTAAGAAATAGGAAAGATTAGCAAATATCATACTGCACCTGAAATGCTGCAGCTTTTTTTTTTTTCTTCAGAGCACTAAAACCAATCCACCTTTCTCTCTATAATTGGCAAAAGCCAGTAGGAGTGTCATAATGGTGGTGGTGGTGAGAAGTGGGGAAGGCAACATTTTACTCCCACTCCCCTCTCTGAGAAGGAAATTGCCAGAAGGGATATAGTTGAATCTGTATTTTATTGCCAGAGTTTTCAGTTTTGATGGTTTCAGCTAAATCCCTAATGCCGTAGGAGGTTGGTTACTCTAGAAAGCTCTGCCCTTTTCCAGCAGAAGTTGATTAAGAATGTGGTACTTACTCATCTCTAAACAACTACTTCTGCTCTCAGTGAAAACTGAACTAAGATTAACCAGCATTGTTGTTACCTTTTGTCCCCGTGGCAATCATGAGATGTACATCAGAATTCTTAGGAAATGGTGTAAAAAGGTTAAATGCGAAATTACAAGAACCAAATATTTCTTCATACTTAAAGTTTTATGTTGGAAAAACACCTCAAAATGTTTTGCTTTTACTTTCTTCTTATTGACAATATTGGTTTCCATTGATTTAAGTTGAAGGCTTCATTCAAGATAGGTAGCAAAAACTGTTATTTGTAGTTGAGCACAAAAACTGTGCCTATCTATTTTGAAGAAATACATTCTTAATGTACACTGTGAGATATTTTTACTTATCAATTTTCTTTTTTTTTTCAGATTCATCCTGTTAGTATACAAATAACAAAATATTTTAGAGAAGATGGCAAAACCCAACCACTGTGACTCTAACTGGTTATCAGGATATCAAAAAATGTTAATAATCTGGAACAAAATGAAAATTTTGGATTACTTAAGTTAGAAGTTTAAGCCAGCTGGCTGGAAACATCTAAGGTTAACATATGATCAACACTGCTGGCAGTGTAACCCACAATGTCAAGTTTTGGTTCATATTTCTTGTTTATAAATTCACAGCAGTATATTTTGCTCAAGGAATATCAACTGTTATTTCTGCATTAAAGAATGTATCTATAACATAAAAATTTAAGTCAATAAATAAAGGAGAAGCCATAAAATGCAAAATATGGTCACATCAATTTCAAAAAACTCTAAAATAATATTTTAAATTATGCAAATTTACTCACTAAAAACTGATTTTTCATTAGCAGTAACTTGAAATAAAAAGTAAACAGCAAAAAGCTATGCAGAAAAGTACTGGTTATTCCCTTTCACTTAAAATATCCTTATAAATTTTTGTTGTTGAAGAAAGCAAACTTTTGAAGAAATGCACAATACCTTTTCATTTTTTGACTGTGACTGAGCCACTACAGAGAAGCTGCAGGGTGTCCTATTCTAACACAAAGAAGCCAACATCTTCTTAATAACAGTAGCATTTCTTTGACAAGGAATTGCACACCACTATTTCACAGCTAAATAGAAATTGAGAGTTTACACCATATATGTACTATAATAATCAGCACCACCCATATTGAGCTTTTGGTGCAGATTCTGCAAAATGAATATATAATACTGCATGGCCTCTGCTGCAGGGAAAACGTGTGTTCTGGATTCCCACAGCTAATTATAAAGAAAGAACCCTAAAGTTGGCACATTCAGGAAGTACAATAGTATACACTGAAGGAAACCGCTTTCTTTTGATATTGCCCTCTGCAAACGTTTTGCGTTTGAAGGTAGGTCTTAGGAAGAGTCTTCACATTATCGCATGAGTTAGGTTCTTGCATTGTGCTTTTCCCTTCCCTTGATGTGAAGTCTACAAGCTTGGGTGGAATAGTTCTCGAGAGTCAGTGAATCGCGGGCTGATGGTGGATACTCTAGTTTGGTGAGAAGGTTCCCGATTTGCTGGAACAGAGCACTGGTAGAATCAACACGTTGTCTCTTGGGGTGACTCAAGTGATTTGAATGACTATCACTCAATCCTTATAAGCCCGTGTTGGGGAGGTTCCCTTGTAGAAGATATTCCTCGTGTTTTCGGGGCTGTTGCTCCTTTCAGGGATTAAAATGATGTTGCCCTTTCTCCGCAGGGTGGAGTCGCGGGAGGAAGAAACGGACAGAGTCTCTGAACCGATTTCGCTGCCCTCTACCGGGGTGACGCGGATGGTGGTGATTCCGTGGTGGTGATGCTCACTGTTGTCAATGTTGCTTCTCTTTCGATCTCCGGAACCAAAACTGTCTTTCAGGGACTCACAGCTTTCTGAGTCCCTGTTGAGATCGTTGAGCTCGTACGTTTGGCGAAGGCTGCCCTTTTCAGGGGCTTTCCATTTCCAGGAGCCACTGCCTTCGCCTTCGGTGGACGGGATCTGTATGATGGGCCTGTTGTTCTCCGGGTGGGCCTCAACCCTCACGATCCCACTGGGTTCGTGGTCTGTCAGGGTTTTGTATCGGATGGAGCCGGTGCAGGAGACTGTGCTGCCTTCAGTGTTCTTGGGGCTGCTTTGGAGGACACCCTGCTGCTTGGACATGGCTATGACTTGCATGATGCGAGGCTGGCTGTTGCTTCTATTACAAGCCACAGTCTTCTCCGCAGCTTTCAGCCACTTGGCCCGAGCAGAGCTGCTTTTGGGGGAGGTGCTTATGTTTTCCTGCGTCTCTTCAGGGATGTGTACTAACTGTGAGGACCCGGGGCGGGATTGAATGGACACTCTTGGTCCCCCAGGCATGCTATTGTTACACCCAGGGACGGTGCCAGGCTGGATCTTGAGATACTGATTGCTGCTGGGAGCGTGGTGGTCTCCATTGACCCCCACCCTGGACGGCTCCGAGCTTGATCTCATTTCAATGGATCTGGGTGGTGACTGTCCCGGCTCGGTCTCTATAACCTGCAGAGACAGCTTGCGGCTTTCATTCTTGTTCTTCCACTGGGTGAGGAGCTGCTTGGATCTAGCAGAATCCATCGAGGCATGAATGCTGGCGTTTCTTCTCACAGGGTCTTCCACGGATGGGGTGTTGGCTCTAGGCAAGGTATTGCTGAAGGTAACCATGTTCTCCTTCCCCATGGGGCTCCGTGGAGTGATGATTTCTACATCTGCATTTGCCCTTTTGAGGTTGGTCAAGGAGCTAGCATCTCTATGGTTTCGGTTCAGAATGCCTTCAGTGTGAGCAATTCCGTCAGTGCTGCTACCATTTTTAGCAGCTAAAACTCGGCTGGGGTCTTGATTGAGGTCTGTCAGAGACCTGAGGGCTTCTCTGTGCTGAAACACACTCTCTTCGCTAGGCAGAAAATTCCCCACAGCATACAGACCCTAGTGTTGGGAGAAACAATAAATATCAGGCACCAGATGACATGGTTACTGAGAGTTTGCATTGGAGGATGTAGTGACGCACATTAAGATGTGTTTGCTATACCCCACTGACACAAACAACCAAAACTAAAAGTACAGTTACTCAGGAAATAGTTGTAAGTTATATCATCAGCCGCTGAACTAACTCTTCAGAACTATAAAGCCCATTATTTTTCATTATTAGTTGGGTTTTCTCTCCTTTCTCCATCCCACCAGATGTTTTGGACAATCTTATCCTCTGTATTGAGAAGAGAAGTCAGACAATGAGAGAAATAAGGGCATTCTTCTGTTTTTCTTTTTGAAATTTATTTTTCAATTAGATGGAAATTGCTTTACAATGTTGTGTTGGTGTCTGCCATGCAACAACGTGAATCAACCATCTTCTGTTTTTTCAAAGCAATTCATTTTCCTGGATTTATGAACTGCTTGTTGAGTGACACCTCAGATGGCTTAACTGATGTACTTTACCTTCCATTTTCAGTCATACCTCATGATGGTACGATTGAAATCATACCATTCAATCATACCTGCATGTGGAAATGCAGAACAACAAATCATTCATAAAATATGACATAGGTTTTGTATTGAGGTCAGAGGCACACATCCTCGCAGCTGACATGGAGCTCAGCACTATGTGTGCAGCATTTTACAGAATGTTCTGGGAAAAGAGGGCAGAAACTGTCCCTATATTGGGTTCTAAGTTTTTTCCACCTAAAACCTGATCTTAAATTTTGAAAGTTTTTTTTTTTTTTTTTCTCTAATTTTATTTTATTTTTAAACTTTACATAATTGTATTAGTTTTGCCAGGGCATACACACTGAGAAAACCAGAAGGGAAAGAGACACGTGTACCCCAATGTTCATCGCAGCACTGTTTATAATAGCCAAGACATGGAAGCAACCTAGATGTCCATCAGCAGATGAATGGATAAGAAAGCTGTGGTACATATACACAATGGAGTATTACTCAGCCATTAAAAAAATTTTGAAAGTTATATTTGATAAGCTCAGTATTATTACACTAAACTTAAGCTGAATTTTATTTAATCTTGTCTTCACACTCAGGTGATCAATTTTTTTTTTTTTTTTTTTTAGATTTTGGGGATAAAAATCTGATAAAGGCTAAAGATCAGATTCAGAATTTTTTAACCTTTTGACATGCAGAAGATCTAATACCGGCTGAATTTTCAGTTTTTGAGATGCTTAGTTTAGAGATAAGAGCAAGAAGCAGATAACTATTTGTGTGTTAAGCTCAACAGAAGGGAGCCACTGTCTAATTTTCAGACCAAACCAAAGGAATTCCACAGATGTGATATTTTGTAGAGTGCCTAACAATGAACAAGGGCATAGGCTTAAAATGGATAAGTTAATAATTTCAAGGCAGAGTGTAAACAGGAACAGAATAAAGTCAGGCTTCTCCCTCTCCAAGTATTTCAATTCCTGGCTAAAATCTTCTTCTAAACAATACCTATGTTCTTACTACAAAAGTTTTCAGGGTAAACAATCTCTACCTCATGTTCCATTAATAATTGTATTTAAATTCATACATCTAGGACCATCTTCCACCAGACTGTACATCAGTTCAGTTCAGTTCAGTTGCTCAGTCGTGTCTGACTCTTAGCGACCCTATGGACTGCAGCATGCCAGGCTACCGTGTCCATCACCAACTCCCAGAGTTTACTCAAACTCATGTCCAATGAGTCAGTGATGCCATCCAACCATCTCATCCTCTGTTGTCCCCTTCTCCTCCTGCCTTCAATCTTTTCCACCATCAGGGTCTTCTCTAATGAGTCAGTTTTTCCCATCAGGTGGCCAAAGTATTGAAGTTTCAGCTTCAGCATCAGTCCTTCCAATGAACACTCAGGACTGATTTCCTTTAGGATGGACTGGTTGGATCTCCTTGCTGATCAAGGGACTCTCAAGAGTCTTCTCCAACAACACAGTTCAAAAGCATCAATTCTTCAGCGCTCAGCTTTCTTTATAGACCTATTCTCACATCCATACATGACTACTGGAAAAACTATAGCCTTGACTAGACGGACCTTTGTTAGCAAAGTAATGTCTCTGCTTTTTAATATGCTGTCTAGGTTGGTCATAACTTTTCTTCCAAAGAGCAAGTGTCTTTATTTTCATGGCTGCAGTCACCATCTGAAGTAATTTTCAGATCAGATCAGATTTTGGAGCCCCCCAAAATAAAGTCTGCCATTGTTTCCACTGTTTCCCCATCTATTTCCCATGAAGTGATGGGACCGGATGCCATGATCTTAGTTTTCTGAATGTTGAGTTTTAAGCCAACTTTTTCACTTTCCTCTTTCACTTTCATCAAGAAGCTCTTTAGGTCTTCTTCGTTTTCTGCCATAAGGGTGGTGTCATCTGCATATCTGAGGTTATTGATATTTCTCCAGGCAATCTTGATTCCAGCCTGTGGTTCTTCCAGCCCAGCGTTTCTCATGAGGTACTCTGCATAGAAGTTAAATAAGCAGGGTGACAATACATAGCCTTAACATACTCCTTTCTCAATTTGGAACCAGTCTGTTGTTCCATGTCCAGTTCTAACTGTTGCTTCCTGACCTGCATATAGGTTTCTCAAGAAGCAGGTCAGGTGGTCTGGTATTCCCATCTCTTGAAGAATTTTTCACAGTTTATTGTGATCCACACAGTCAAAGGCTTTGGCATAGTCAATAAAGCAGAATAGATGTTTTGCTGAAACTCTCTTGCTTTTTCCATGATCCAGCAGATGTTGGCAAATTGATCTCTGGTTCCTCTGCCTTTTCTAAAACCAGCTTGAACATCTGGAAGTTCACAGTTCACATATTACTGAAGCCTGGCTTGGAGAATTTTGAGCATTACTTTACTAGCATGTGAGATGAGTGCAGTAGTTTGAGCATTATTTTGCATTGCCTTTCTTTGGGATTTGGAGAAGGCAATGGCACCCCACTCCAGTACTCTTGCCTGGAAAATCCCATGGATGGAGGAGCCTGGTAGGCTGCAGTCCATGGGGTCGCGAAGAGTCGGACACGACTGAGCGACTTCCCTTTCCCTTTTTTTGGGATTGGGATAAAAACTGACCTTTTCCAGTCCTGTGGCCACTGCTGAGTTTTCCAAATTTGCTGGCATATTGAGTGTAGCACTTTTACACCATCATCTTTTAGGATTTGAAGTAGCTCAACTGGAATTCCATCACCTCCACTAGCTTTGTTCATAGTGATGCTTCCTAAAGCCCACTTGACTTCACATTCCAGGATGTCTGGCTCTAGGTGAGTGATCACACCACTGTGATTATATGGGTCGTAAAGATCTTTTTTGTACAGTTCTTCTGTGTATTCTTGCTACCTCTTCTTAATATCTTCTGCTTGTTAGGTCCATACCATTTCTGTCCTTTATGGAGCCCATCTTTGCATGAAACATTCCCTTGGTATCTCTAATTTTCTTGAAGAGATCTCTAGTCTTTCCCATTCTGTTGTTTTCCTCTATTTCTTTGCATCAATCACTGAGGAAGGCTTTCTTATCTCTCCTTGCTCTTCTTTGGAACTCTGCATTCGGATGGGTGTATCTTTCACTTCTCTTCTTTTCACAGCTATAACCTCTACCTACATTGTTCAGAATTCAGTGCCCAGAACTTGGCTTAATAAATATAGTTGTTTGAGTCCTTGTTATGATATGAGGCAAATAGTTATTATCCTCATTTTATAGATGAAGAATCAGGCTTCTGAATGGCTACAAAATCGGCCAAATAGCAGAAGAACTGAGATTCGAGCCCAAACCCTTGGGACTCTAAGACACCATGAAAATCAGACATATACAGACAATGCATGAACTGGAGAGTGACAGTTCTCAGTCTTATTCTCTAACACTTGTTGCCAAAGAACACTCCCAGGACAACCCAGGCTTATGCACAGTTCCTGGCACACATTTTCATTCGATGGCTTTCTCCTTCACTGAAGAAAGTATGAGTAGGAAGTATGAGATCTGAAGTGACAGTCCTGACTATGCCACTAGTATATAAAAATGAAAAAAATAAATCATTGCTCACTTTAATATGTTTCCTGTTTTTATAAGCTTTTTTTTATTAATGCTTTTCACAAGTATTCCAAGATCACAAGATTTAGAACTGCTCCAACAGGCAGTTAATTTTTATTTCTCTGTAGATCCTCTTAGTTTCTTTCATTATGGCCTTTTCCTCTGCATGCTACTTGCATATTGGTGATTTCCTGGCTCCTTTTATTCTTCAGTTCAGTTCAGTTCAGTCACTCAGTCGTGTCTGACTCTTTGCAACCCCATGAATCGCAGCACGCCAGGCCTCCCTGTCCATCACCGACTCCTGCAGTTCGCTCAGACTCATGTCCATCGAGTCGGTGATGCCATCCAGCCATCTCATCCTCTGTCATCCCCTTCTCTTCCTGCCCCCAATCCCTCCCAGCATCAGAGTCTTTTCCAATGAGTCAACTCTTCGCATGAGGTGGCCAAAGTATTGGAGTTTCAGCTTCAGCATCAGTCCTTCCAATGAACATCCAGGACCGATCTCCTTTAGAATGGACTGGTTGGATCTCCTTGCAGTCCAAGGGACTCTCAAGAGTCTTTTCCAACACCACAGTTCAAAAGCATCAATTCTTCGGCACTCAGCTTTCTTTATAGTCCAACTGTCACATCCATACATGACCACTGGAAAAACCATAGCCTTGACTAGATGGACCTTTGTTGGCAAAGTAATGTCTCTGCTTTTGAATGTGCTATCTAGGTTGATCATAACTTTCCTTCCAAGGAGTAAGC
Source organism: Bos taurus (assembly GCF_002263795.3). Classification (NCBI taxonomy): domain Eukaryota; kingdom Metazoa; phylum Chordata; class Mammalia; order Artiodactyla; family Bovidae; genus Bos; species Bos taurus. The sequence goes on from NC_037330.1 coordinate 43,929,519, forward strand.
ATCTTTTAATTTCATGGCTGTAATCACTATCTGCAGTGATTTTGGAGCCCAAAATAATAAAGTCAACCACTGTTTCCCCATCTATTTCCCATGAAGCGATGGGACCAGATGCCATGCTCTTAGTTTGGAAATTTGGAAGACTCAGCAGTGGCCACAGGACTGGAAAAGGTCAGTTTTCATTCCAAAGAAAGACAATGCCAAAGAATGCTCAAACCACCACACAAATGCACTCATCTCACACGCTAGTAAAATAATGCTCAAAATTCTCCAAGCCAGGCTTCAGTAATATGTGAACTGTGAACTTCCAGATGTTCAAGCTGGTTTTAGAAAAGGCAGAGGAACCAGAGATCAATTTGCCAACATCTGCTGGATCATGGAAAAAGCAAGAAAGTTCCAGAAAAACATCTATTTTTGCTTTCTTGACTATGCCAAAGCCTTTGACTGTGTGGATCACAATAAACTGTGAAAAATTCTTCAATAGATGGGAATACCAGACCACCTGACCTGCTTCTTGAGAAACCTACATGCAGGTCAGGAAGCAACAGTTAGAACTGGACATGGAACAACAGACTGGTTCCAAATTGGGAAAGGAGTATGTCAAGGCTATATATTGTCACCCTGCTTATTTAACTTCTATGCAGAGTACATCATGAGAAACGCTGGGCTGGAAGAACCACAAGCTGGAATCAAGATTGCCTGGAGAAATATCAATAACCTCAGATATGCAGATGACACCACCCTTATGGCAGAAAGTGAAGAGGAACTCAAAAGCCTCTTGATGAAAGTGAAAGAGGAGAGTGAAAGAGTTGGGTTAAAGCTCAACATTCAGAAAACTAAGATCATGGCATCTGGTCCCATCACTTCATGGGAAACAGATGGGGAAACAGTAGAAACACTGTCAGACTTTAATTCTTAGGACCTGGCAATTTTATATATTCCCATAACTATAATGGTATTTCCACCTATAATGTTCGTGATTTCCAAATCTATCTTCCACCAGTCATTGCTCCTTTAAGTTCCAGACCCAACTATTCAACTTCCTATTGATCTTTAAATTCAGCTTGTACAAATCCATTCAGTCAGCTCATGAAGTCACCATCTGCTGGTCTTCCAAACTAGAAACGTGGCCATTATCTCTCATTCCTTCTGTTCCCTCACCCTCCACAAAGACTTGATCATTCATATGTCCATCTTTTTTCATATGTAGTTTCTTCAGCTTGAATGCCCTCTTCCTTTCTTAACCCTAAGAAACTCTCATGTTTTAAAAACATGAGTATAACTCTGTGAAGCCTTCCTTAGCTTCCTTAGGCAGTTTGCTATCCTCAAAGTACTTTGTTTATACCCTGTTTTGTCATTTAACATATTGTAACCATTTATACTTTTCTTAATCTTTGCACTATAAACTCATAAATGATAAATCTTATTTATCAGTGCTGTGATGCTCAGTATAGTACCTGGCACAGATCAGATTTTGAATAAATGTTAAGGTAATGAATGCATGAATGAAATGGACAATTTCAGTTCCCTTATGCTGAAGATATTTCCCTTAAAGGAAGATCAGGTTTGGAAATGAAGGTTGCTAAAGAATTCAGTGGGACTTCTCAGGTGGCACAGTGGTAAAGAATCCACCTGCCAATACAGGTGGCAAGAGACATGGGTTCAATTCCTGGGTTGGGAAGATACCCTGGAGAAGGAAATGGCAACTCAAGCCAGTATTCTTGCCTAAGAAATCCCATGGACAGAGGAGCCTAGCAGGCTATAGTTCACTGGGTTGCAAAGAGTCAGACATGACTGAGCACAAACACACACAAAGAATTAAATATTAGCTGGATTACAGTTATGTCCAGGTGCCACATTTGTGTTATTGGGCAAAGTATATAATTTTTCCATTATACTTCTACTCTCTTTAACTTACTTTCCTCATCTATAAAATTATACTAGTAATAGCAGTCCTTGACTTTTTTTTTTGTGGGAGAGTGATAAGGGAAAATGTGATAATCTTTCTAAAATCACCTTTTCTGGCCCAATGTATGAGTTTAATAAATGATTTTACTGAAAGTAGAATATATGTTTTGGCTTAGAATGGAGAAGGAGCCAGGGATTTTCTCATAGATATAAACTACATTGGAAGTAAATTATTATAGTGCAAGACATTTTGTGCATGTTTTCCTTTTTAAACTGTGCTTTGTTGAATAATAGTAAATTATTTACCAAGTACAGAGCAATTCCTCCTCCTATTAAAAAGCCACAGTAGACATCAACTGGGTGATTCTTATACTGAGTTATCCGTGTTAGCCCACAGATGATTCCACAGATGATAAAGGTGAAGACCAAGAGAGGTTTCAGAAGCTTAGAGGAATCCGTTAGTGTGGAATTGAAGTACATCTTTAAAAAATGAAAGGACCAGGGTAAGTATGTTTAAAAGGTCATTTTTTCCATTCCATTATAATCAAACAAAAAGGTAAACTCAAATCTCTGATACACTTGATGTCAATTTTACTATTCCTTTCCCCCTGCTCTGGCTAATTTCTGTACCTGAAAAAAAAGAGATGCCTGACAAAATCCATCAAATAAATAACAGACCACTTATGTGATTACACAAAAGTCTGGAAAAAAATTAAAGCAGTAGAATTAGCCAGATAACTGGTTAGTCTCCATGTTACTTGTCATTTAATTTCAATCCATTTTTTCACATAAAATCTAATAAACTATTATATTAATAAGATATAGTGACAATTCATTGCAGAGCATTTATCAACTTACACTTACTTAGAATTTGCTGTTACATAATGATTGAAACGAAAGTGTATGCTGTGTGTATATACTTAACGCAATTCTTTCAGTTTTACAGTTTTTAACATTCATGTACTTCACAGTACTCTCTCATGAAGTATAATATCACATTAAAAGAGATACAAGGCTAAATGAATACTATGACTATTTCAAAAATTATCTTACTGTTATATTGTTTATACTAAATTCTATTTTTTATGCCATTATACTCTTCTGTTATTACCCAGCTGTAATATAATCTAATTGGTGTTTGGAGACAACACTCATTTCTCTGATTTTCTCTAGGACACAGTTTGATGAAAAAGACCCAGTTACTTACCGAAACGTACACAGCTGCAAAGGCAGCAAGGGTCGCATGTTGAGAAGGGAATGATTTTCTGCCAAAGGAAGAAGTCAAATTATGCCTTCTATTTCTGATACACTGCTAACAATTATCTCAAGAACACTGAGTGGTTAAAATGTTCAACTAAAAAGCTGCAAGGTAATAAGCAATAACTTTAATTTCTGTTTGATTTTCTGCAGAAAGATCTGAGTGATAAAATAAACACTGTTAATCACCATTAGTATTAAAGAAGGGTAGTGATACACTTTCCAGTATAAAGTGTTAGCTTTCTAAGGGATCACTTCTTTACATTATTGGAATGCTGGTTGAAAGCAGAAATGGGGTGGAAAGCATTATAACTGTTTATTGGTGTTATAATTATGTCAGGTTAAAGTAAAAGCCTATAAAACCTAGATTTTAATGCTTTTAAACTTTCTCTATGCTCCTAAATATATGGTTTCATTTACATAAATATTTAAAAGAATAATTACATTCTCACAGTAGTGGGTCTAGAAGTGTTTTTTACAGTTTAGAAAGCATAGGGAAAAAAATCTAATTTTAGCAAAATGTTTCTCTATCCCACTTTAAAATGACTATTATCTCAAGAATCGCAAAGTATATTGTTTAGTTAAATAAGAAGCAAGGTGCGAGAGGTAGAACAGAGGACTGTGAAAGACAGAAGGAGAACAGAGATCTTTTAATGAATAAAAAGTGGGGAAAACTCAGTTTTATTAATGACCTCCTAATTATTTGGTACCCAATAAAATGGATTACTATTCAACACAGACAAGATAATGTAGAAAAATTGAGAAAGAATATAGAATATAAGTCTTAAATGTAAGTTCAAAATTAATTGAATTGAATGGACCATATGTATATAATTATATAATATCAGGTTCTGATTCTTCAAGTGTATTTAAATTATTTTTGACTCTTAAATCAATCTTTGGGAACTGACTGAATGAAAAATAAAATTCTTATATCAGTCTTTTGCTGCCTTCACCCTTCTGTAATTTATTTCTTTTGAACTTCTCTTGCCATCTAAGCTTCTGTCTTTTTTTTTATTGATTGAAAACAGTTTAATGCTTTGGTAATTTCTTAAGCTTTTCAGTTTTTATTTTCTGAAATGCAAGGTCAGGAGCTGTACAGACTTTCTGGGTTTATTCAGAGGAGACACATGCAATCGTAGATGCTATTTCTTTTAAAACTCTACCAAAAGGAAAATTCATATGATTTCTTTTTTAATAAAATATGTAACGGAGCTGGAAATATCATATATAGTCTTCTACTTAAGTCACTACATGACACATACTGATTATAAGCCGTGACTAACTATAAACATCTAAAATAAACCAATTTGTGATAACCTAAACCCATAATTCGGAGAAGGCAATGGCACCCCACTCCAGTACTCTTGCCTGGAAAATCCCATGGACGCAGGAGCCTGGTAGGCTGCAGTCTATGGGGTCGCAAAGAGTCAGACACAACTGAGTGACTTCACTTTCTTTCTTTCTAAACCCATAATTAGTATCGAGGAGATTATAGAACATGACTGGGGTTTGGTGATATGAAGTTGAGTGGAATGAATATGGGGCTGAAATTTGGAGAGAGAGAAGGAGTTGGAAGGAGCCACCAAATGGAAGGAGCCACCAATGGGTTTCTATGGTATCATCCCTAAAGAGATCACTGAATTGAAAAGAAAAATAAAATCCAAGTCATTGTGATTGAAAAGGGCATGCCTATGATGATACCCCCAAGCTATTCATGAACAATAAAAACACCAACATGGAAGTTTTCATAATCTCCATTTCTAACCTGCCGCTGTTGATAACTGTAAGGTCAGATCCTGAGCAAATGTCTTCTACAATGTAGGAATTCTCTTTGCAAGACACATTCAGAGAGGTGTAGTTTGGCTTGCACACAGTCAGAAAGTACGGTGCCTGGTAGCCTGTGGAGAGCTGGATAATGTCTGTGATAAGAGCTGTAGAGCAGAGTCCAAAGATATGAACACCTATAAGGAAAAGGAAAGAACCTGTTACCAAGCTAGCACTTGATGCCAGTGTGGTGCCATCATCAATCTTGCGTATTACACAGTAACATAACAACCTTGACATCTACTATGATCATTTTCTCTGAGTTTATTTCAGGAAGATAGTGAAGAAAATTTCTAAACTTCCAAACAGATGCTGAAGGCAATGAGTATCTCCAAAGTTGTCATTTGAAGGATTTTTGTCTGTTTGGTTATATCAGGCCAATTCTTAATATTATTAACTGTAGGTCACTTGACAGATACCTGGAACATGTTAAGATGACAACTGTGTGATTTGAAAAGGATTCAATACGGGGAATGAAGCAAAATTCAAAATCACTACAAACTGCTTAGCAGAATTGTACTCCCAGGTCTCTCTCCCCAGTAGTTCCTCACCCCAGCCACAGTAGGCAAACCCTACTGGATTGGTTCCCGGTATGACTACGTACAGATGACTAGCATACCAGGAATGCTAATTAAAACAGAGAAGACAGCAAGCCAGCCCTATGGTGAAAAAAATAATCATATAAGTACTGGGCTGTGGGAGGCTTCCTTCATTTTGGAATACAGAAATGGCATTCTTAAATCTCTTGATTAAGTTCTTTCTTTTCTCTTCTGGGACCAGTTTGAAATCATAAACTGACAAACCCTGATGCAGGCTTGTACATTCGAACTTCATTCTTGCTTCAAGTTCCTTGCCTGGTCTTATCCTTGGGAGTCTAGCCTACCTGCTCCCTCTACACCCTGGAATCATTCTGACTTGAGATTCTGATTCACAATTTGCTCATAGAAATGACTGTGACAGGCAGCCAGGTAACCCGACAGTGTTCTCCTTCTGGCCTGGCCCCTTTTGCATTTTCCTTCTCTGCCTGTTGTCACCTAACAACCACTCTCCCAGTTCTTTCTCCACTTATTCACCTCAGATTCGTGACCTTGGACCTTTATTTCTATATTCTAATTCCTAGCAGCATGTAAGATCTTGGGGAGGGGTATGAGTAAGTGAGGAAACCTACCCATCTCTAGGCCCCCAGGGCATGGGCGTGGTTGACTCTGGGACTGGGCTCTCCAGGATAAGATGGAGCATCCTCATAGTCGTGAGGTTTTTCAGAGAGGTTATGTGCCCCTTTGCCACAGCATTATGTTACATTAGGAAAACTTCCTCTGAGATCAGCTAGATGTCCTAAAGTTTTACTTCTTGGTCTTAGTTCATGATCCTGGTAAGGGGATTATTCTTGCCGTACAGTCTTTGTGGAGCAAAAATGTGCCTTTCTTAGTGGGGCAGAGTCTAGGGCATGATTTAGACCAGATTTTTTTTTTTCTCCAGTGGAAGAGATGATGGTACTTAATTTTCTATTAGGTATTAAATGAAGCTACCTCTTTGAACTGAGAGGTTACAGGTGAAAATAACTTTTTGCTGATTTACTAGGAATGAATTAAAACATTCACAGTGGTGTGATGTAATGTGGCTTGACTTTTCAATTCAGTTAAAAAGAAACGTCTGTGACTCAAATAATATTAAGACAGTCACATGCTAATCAGAAGAGATGAAGGTTTAGATGCTCATTTGACTCTGTTACAGGCCTATGGATATTCTGTAGGTCTCATAAAAATAGGAGGTAGAGTTAGATGATATAACCAAGGAAAAATAGCCTTGATGCTGTGCTGCATGGTGACATTTCCATGGACAGTAACTTCTGGATGAAAACACCGCAGGACAATTGAAATGGAATCACTGATGTGGCTAAAGTAATTTCTGAAGGGTTATCCATTTATATTGGTCTGCTGATATTTACTCTCCATTTTAAAAAATGAACCCAGATCCAAGAAACCATTTTAAAGTAAATTCATGATTCTACCAGAGCTAAGACAAAAATAAACTGAAATGCATGGCATACTGGCTCTCAAAACAAGGACCTTAACTATAACACATTGTGGATACAAAACTTAAATTAGGGTGTTTTTAACAGTTTTTTTTTTTTTTCGTATAATGTAAAATTCATCATGTACCTGACACTGTACATCTAAATTACAGCTTTAAAGATAATATCTGTAATTAAATATAACATTTCTATTTGAAAAACATTTTCTTTCTTTGTGGTTTCCCACACCCACCAACAAATCTGACGGCTCTTCTAAGGAACGAGTTGAAGTTGCAGCCTCCAGCATTAATGTTGGGCTCCAGGCCAACCCCATTCCTTCTTTTGGACAGGCAACAGTAGAGGATTCCTTCCCCTACCATAATCTGTGAAGACAAGAGGGTATTCAAAATGGATTCAACGGGTGCAGATGAATTATATAAGTTATCTCTTACATATGTATGCTCAGTTGCTCAGTCATGTCTGACTCCTTTGAGACCCCATGTACTATAGCCGCTAGGCTCCTCTGTCCATGGGATTTTCCAGGCAAGAATACTGGAGTGAGTTGCCACGCCCTCCTGCAGGGGAAGTTATCTCTTAACATGCCATCAATTAAATTAAGTAAAGATGTACCTTTTCTAGGCACTTTAGAGATGGGAGGATTTCTCCTGAGTATTTGCAGAAGCAGTGAAAAGTAATCAGGGCATCGTAACTAGCGTAGTTGGATCTTCTGTTCTCCTACATACTGGTCAAAATTGTGATAGCATCCCGGCATTGCAATGTGGTTGCAGCATCCAGACTTTGGCCCTATGCCCAACAATACCCAGTGTTACTTAGCTGATTAATCACATGGTGACTGATTCTGCTCTGACGCTTAGAATCTTGACATTTTATCCTTAAAACTATGGAAACAAGATGCCCAAGGAGAGAATAAAATAAGTACTAGAGTTAGAATCAGGGATATTTTATTAGCATATTATTTCAATAAAATTTGGAATTGGGCAGAAGGATCACCCATGTAAAGCAGACATGAAAGTAGAAAGGTTCAATCTAAAGCAGAGCTATCTGCTAAAATTTTCTGTGATGATGGACATATTTTCTGCTTTGTCCAATATGGCAGCCACTATTGAGCACTTGAAATTTTTTTGCTACTGCAATCGAGGAGCTGAAGTTTTAATTTCATTTTATTGTACTTAGTTAATTATTTGAAATGTAAATCAATCAGATTTAAAATGAAATAGTCACATGTGGCTAGTAACTATCCTATTGGAGAATGTAGATTATAAGAGAATCTATCTAGGTAAGCAGTAACATTTGGATGAAAATGCTCCAGGACAACTGAAATAGAATTTGATGTGGTTGATTTCTGAAGAGTTATCCATTCATACTGAGTAATGTTGAGTAATAGTGGTTCGGCAATAAAAAATACTCCTGCAATGCAGGAGACTGCCTACAATGTAGGAGACATGGGTTCAATCCCTGGGTAGGGAAGGTCCCCTGGAGAAGGAAATGGCAACCCACTCCAGTTGCCTGGGAAATCCCATGGACAAAGGAGTCTGGTGGGCTATAATCCATGGGGCCCAAGAATCAGACACATCTTAGCAACTATATCAACTACCACTACCAGTGAGTAATACGTCTTAAGAATGAAATATTTAGAAAATGTGTTTTCAGTAAACAGAGGACCATACTTATGATAAGGAACAGCACACTTGCTGTCGGATTCTAAGACACAGGACATCAGTGACAAACTCAATACATTAGGCATCATTTCCGTCAAGAACTTTCCCTTGAAATCCCTTACTATATCCTAAACTGAAGTATGCCCCTTCTGTGTGGCTCCCTTAGTATCTTGTCCTTCCCTCTAGCATAGCTGGATTATTTCTCACTTGACTGTGACCCTCTGCGGGGAAATCATCTTTTTGTTTTACCTTTTATTCTCACTATCTAGCACAGTGCCCCACATTGCAGGGTTTGCTTTTGTTACCTTCACTGTGGGATTCTCATTGGCTAATTACCTTGGGCATTTGGGCTGGCAGTTATTAAGAAAAGTAAGACTTGAAATAATGTGGCTTTTTAAATGCAAAAAATCAAATATTGGGGGTTACTGTGCCTCAGAGATTATTGTGAAATTAGAATCAGTATGGCTAAAAATGTGGAAGTGAGAAACTGGGAACAGGCAGTCCCTTAGGTATAAGTGATCATGTCACTTTAAAGATTATCACCGTGACTGGGAACTGAAATATATTTTCCAAGGAATAGTTCCCAGTTCTCAACACCTACTTAACATTTATTTTATAAAGTACTTAAATTTATGATTTTTAAAACTCATGACTAAATCTATGACCTTATGCTTCAAATGTTCTGTCTGATCTATTTAGTTCCATATGGTGTATGTACAATTATAAGGAACCTTTATGTGTATAAAAACAATTTTCTTAATAAAATTCTACCAATAACCTTACAAGCGTGAAAATCTTGTGGTATACACTGATAAACTCCTTTATGGATAACTATATAAATAATCAGAAGGAATTTTTTTTCAAATCATTGAATACTAAGTTAATTATACTTTTTGAAAAATACCATACTACATTATCACTTCAAGTTAGACATAGAAACACAAAAGATTCTATAATATTCTGCACAGATAGATGTGACATGTTGCACCATGCAAGTAGAATAATATCATAATTATCCCAAATTCATCATTTCAAGAAAATTAACCACTCATTTCTGAAATGTGTCCTGGAATGCATTGAGAGGCTCATTTCATTTTCATTTCTTTAATAATAATTCTGTGAATAATTTTGTTTCTTTTTAATTATACATGTAAATAGTGATTCACATATTATCCCTGAATGCTAAAGTATGCAAGAATTTATTTGTTTAGTGTCATTAGGGAAATGCTTCTTGTCATATAACACAGCAGTCATTATCTCAAGTGACCTTGAAATTTCAAGAGTTTTCATTTATTTGCTTAATAAGCTCAAAACTCATATGTCAGGAGAGTGCTTTCACATCCTGGTTTGATTATGGATGGAGGTTTCTTGTCAGTATTTTGACATCATCCAACTCTCCCACTCCCGAAGGAGCACATTAATTTTCTCTTCACACTACTATTCATTTAACCTTGACCTACATGTCACTGTATGCATTTTCAAAATGATTTAATTTGCTTTAAAGATAGAATTCTCCTCAGGGAAAGGATAGATGTTTCCTGATGTATTTTCAAATATGCCTGCTTGTCTCCCCATTCAGAATGACATGCTGTTGTGATGCAATATGGTTTCAAGGATTAGGTGTTGACAACAGAATTATTTGTTGCTGTTGTCATTTGGAAATAGAAAACAGTATATGACAAGTATCTTCTCACAATATTCTGTTTATGCCGTATACAATCCTGAAAAGAAACAATACCATTTTGTGCATGTCAGATATCATGGACAGGTTTTTGAAAGAGATTCTAAAGTGACTGTTTCAGGGGAGATGCAGAGAGGAAATACATTGCTTATTATTATACGGACACTGCCCTTGGAAAAGCCACTTAAAGGAGAGTATATACTCTCCTAAAGCTAAGGTTACCTCCCAGAAACAATAATAAATTTCAATACAATTCTTCTATAAAACTGGGTATGCTTACTCTTTAATCCCTTTACTTCCAGGGAAGAGAACATACACATGTTTTCTATTCATATAGATTTCGGAAAGATTTATGAAAAGCCTTAATATTCTGTGCTATTTTCCTTGAGAATCTCCAAAGGACTAAACAAAATGCTTGTTTAATTATCACTTAAAAGTAAGTTAAAAGTTAATGTTAAAGATGAAAATTTAAAGACAGTTTCAAAAAATAAGAATATACATTTCACAGACACAAAAGAAGTTTTACAATTTCTTGCGTAACAATACAAAGGCAGGTAATTTTTAAAATATCTTTCACAGCATCAAAAAAAAAATCTGAGGGGCTTCCTTGGTCCAGTGGTTATGAGTCCACCTTGCAATTCAGGGGACACTGGTTTGATCCCTGGTCTGGGAAGATCCCATATGCCATGAAGCAACTAAGCCCATGTCCCACAACTACTGAAGTTCGTGCACTCTAGAGCCTGTGCTCTGCAATAAGAGAAGCCACCACAAGGAGAAGCCCGCATACCACAATGAAGAGTAGCCCCCCGCTTGCTTGCTCCAACTAAAGAAAGCCAGCACACAGCAACAAAGACCAAGCACAGCCAAAAATAACTAAATAAATTAAAAAAAATTTTAAACCTGAGAAGCAAACATCACATGAGTTATATGTAAATGCCTGTATAAAAATATCAGTTGATCTTCCTTTTGTAAAGAATATAAACTTCCTTTTAAAGGATACTACCCATGTGTGGTCTTTTGTTTTGCTTTGCCTTCTCTTCATATGAATGGGTGAAAATAAGAAGCACCTCTGCTTACACCAATGGACTATGAAAGTGATTTTCAAAGGAGAATTCATCCTGCCTCTCTGGCTCCCCCACCATTCCATTTTGGAACAGATTAATACTGCCAAAAAAGAAAAAAAAAGAAAATGGCATCCTTGAACGTAGGGAATTAGAGTCTGTTATTTTCACTTTCAGGAAGAGTAGGGAAAGAAGTTGGAGCAGTAACATATGTAGTAAGTTTAGAGACAGAATCATGGCTCTGGTATAGCAGTCCCCAACCTTCTTGGCACCACAGACTGGTTTTGTGGAAGACACTTTTTCCACAGATGGGGGGAGGGATGGTTCCAAGAGGATTCAAGCACACTACATTTATTGTGCACTTTATTTCCTTTATTGTTACACTGTGGTATATAATGAAATCACTATATACCTCACCATAATGTAGAATACGTGGGGGCCCTGAGCTTGTTTTCCTGCAACTAGGTTTGGGGGTGATGAGAGACAGTAGTAGCCACTACCACCCAGCTTGCCTCACCACCTCAGCTCCACCTCAGATCATCAGGCATTAGATTCTCATAAGAAGCGAGCAACCTAGATCCCTCATATGCACTGTTCACAGTAGGGTCCATACTCCTACGAGAACCTAATGTTATCAATGATCTGCCAGGAGGTGAAGCTCAGGGGGTAATGTGAGTGATGGGGAGTAGCTGTAAATACAGATGAAGCTTCGCTTGGTTCCTAACGGGCCATGGATTGGTACTGGTCCATGGCCCTGGGGTTGGTGACCCCTATTTTACGACTATAGTGACATACAGACACAATAAAAACCAATGTTTTGGGAAAAGGCTTTAAAACAAGGGAAAATGAAATTAGAAATTTAGAGAAGATATATGTTTAGAGAGTAAGATGTAAAAGACAGTTATTTGATGTCCATAAAGTCAAGATTAGTTTTACCATCAAGTTGTTTACTCAAAATCCATGAAGGAAGTGTGGAAGAAAAGAATCACTGACATCTTGGAATATCCTGAATGATAAGGGGAAGATCAGGGACCTAGCAGTGTAAATATTTCCCTAGCTTGCCTCTCCTCCCATAAAGAGGCACGCAACAGCTTATGGATGAGGCCCAGGGGCAACCTGGGAATTCAGGCAGTCTTTGCCGAAGGAGTTGGCACTGGGTTCCCCAGGTCAGCTTGGTAGAGGTAGTCAGAGCAAACTTGTCCTTTCACTTCTCAAGGCTCAAGAAAGAAAGTGTTGACTCAGAATCTCCCAGAAAGCATCCTTAATTGCATTTCGAGAATTTATTACTGGAAATGAGGGAGTCAGAAAAGCAGGAACACAATAATGAGGCGAAGGTCATTGACAGGACCTGTAACAGTGTCAGCAAAGGGATCAGTGTGAAATAAATGATGCTGGCAGGAAAAGCCACAATTAGATGTGTTCTCCTAGCCACTTAGTCTAAGACCCAGGGAGGAAAGACGTCTGGGTATATAAAGAAGAAATTATGTAACTGATGAAATGTCATCATAGTCTCTTCAGTAGAGTCACAAGCATTTGTATTTTACAATTGTACTTCAAATATATTAATTACAATAAATTTTTGCATTATATTCCAATTAGGAGAAATGCTTTCTGGTCTACTAGATTTAAAACATGTATATTTTTTGCTTTTGTCAAATAACTGGATGATAATAGATTTTTTGGTAAGTCATTAGAGAAATGAACAGAAAATACTGTTACTCTGAACAATAGCGAAAGTGAAGTCATTCAGTCATGTCTGATTTTGTGACTCCACAGACTGTAGCCTACCAGTTTCCTTGTCCATGGGATTTTCCTTGTAAGAGTATTGGAGTGGGTTGCCATTTCCTTCTCCAGGGGATCTTCTCAACCCAGGGATCAAACCTGGGTCTCCCGCATTGCAGGCAGACGCTTTACCGTCTGAGCCACCAAAGCAGCCCACTCTGAACAATATTGCATGTTAAATATGCTTTTAGTCAGAGTCTCAGCTACTTCCAAGTACATCATTAACAGTTCCAATCATCCTGGAGTTACTGAAGTTCAGATAACTCATTTCTTAAAACTTACAAAGTGTTTTGAGACCAAAAGGTCTCAAAATTCATCTTTTAAGTATGATGAAGTTCTAGGAAAAATTAAATTTCAGTTTTATCTTCTGATAATATTTCATGTAATTTATAGTGTAAATAGAATGCTGTTGTTTAATGTGAGGAAATTAAAAAAGAAACAAATCCAAGGGTATACAAAAGGTCAATGCAGAGACTTTTCTAAAACTGCCATATAATGAACCAGAAGAGACCAGTTCTTTAGGGGATCCTATAAAAACTCCATTCAAATACAACTTTTTATTTAATGACCACTTCCTCTGACATTCATTAGCATCATAAAAGTAAAGAGTTCCTGCTGTTAGAAATAAATATTATTAACCCTGAAACATGATTCTTGTCCTTTTAGGTAGGTTTTGGGGGCCAAAGAGATGCTATAAAGACTATGTTTGTGTTATTTATTAATACATTTATTGAAAAATATCTAATTCCCAATTTGTATGTTAGCAAACTAAAAATAACTAGATTTCTAATTCAATTTCAATAGGTTACATCATTTCTTTAGGTTAAACATTTTAAAATCCAAATGCTTATTCTGAATCTAAATTATTTTATTTTGTGGTGGACAGGAATGTGAGTTGTACCCTCTTTTCTGTACAGTTGTGCATACTCAGGGCTAAGAATCAATAAAAAGTGCTAATCTGCTAAAATTGATAGCAACATGCACTTTGGAGAACAAAGTCTGTTGGCTATAGAATTATTTGTTTCTTTCCCACAGTTTCTAAGACTTGAGACATGGTATGAATGCATGCTGCTGCTGCTGCTAAGTTGCTTCAGTCGTGCCCAACTCTGTGCGACCCCACAGACAGCAGCCCCCAGGCTCTTCTGTCCATGGGATTCTCTAGGCAATGAATACTGGAGTGGGTTACCATTTCCTTCTCCAATGCATGCATGCATGCTAAGTCGCTTCAGTCGTGTCCAACTCTGTGCAACCCCATGGACAGTAGCCCACCAGGCCCCTTTATCCATGGGATTCTCCAGGCAAGAACACTGGAGTGGGTTGCCATTTCCTTCTCCATGAATGCATGAGAAATACATTAATGAGGAAGTGTATCAGAAACTTATTGTTTGTTTTTAACCCATTTATTACATGAAAGTGAAAATTAGTTGCTCAGTCCTTCCAACTCTGTGCGACCCCATGGACAGCGGCCCACCAGGCCCCTCTGTCTAGGGAATTCTCCAGGCGAGAATACTGGAATGGGTTGCCATTCCCGACTCCAGGGGATCTTCCCAACCCAGGGATCAAACCCAGGTCTCCCGCATTGTAGACAGATTCTTCACCATCTGAGCCACCAGGGACACCTCATTTATTACATAAATGTGGTCATTCTTAGTCTTCTGGGGCTGACAAACACAATTTGGGGGCAATTCTTACCGTAATTGCAGGTCCAGCAAAAGCCAAGCTAAGCAACATGAGGAAAGGAATTGCCTCCTGGGTGGGTTCAATGTATGGCATGCTAAGACTCCGGTCATAGCAGCTGAATCCAGAGTGCACGGGTTTGAAGACATCCGTGAGTTCAAGGAAATACAGGCTAACCACCGATGATGCCAATATAGGCAACTGAGAATGAAGGACAGAGAAGATAAATTTATTTTTCTACACAGGTCATATATAGAATCAGTACATATTGAAATTAGAAACACAAGTGTTTTCCATTTTTTCTTACCACTCCTCTCTGATCTCAGAATTAAAGTCATTCGTACTTACTATTGCTTCTGCCTTCAAAATAAACTCTAATTCATCCACCTCTGTCACCAGCCTTCTCTGAACCCACGGCATGCCTCACCTTTGCTCTTGGATTACTCCTAAATGCTGCTCCACTTTCACACTTACCCTCCCCATCCCATCTATCCAATTTCTACCCAGCATCCTAAATATTCTGAAAATATTTTATTTTAGGTCATATTGCTCCTGATTTTAACTACTCCAGTGGGTCCCATTTTGCTTGAATAAAATTCAAATTTTACACCATTGAATGCATGACCTGGCTCTTGCTGCAGTTTCTTACATCTTTTTATACCATATTTATACTATTCCCCAGCTCCCCACTGTAGAATCTGCCTACAATGCAGGAGACCCTGGTTTGATTCCTGGGTCAGGAAGATCCCCTGGAGAAGGAAATGGCAACCCACTCCAGTATTCTTGCCTTGAGAATCCCATGGACAGAGGAGCCTGGCAGGCTACCGTCCATGGGGTTGCAAGAGTTGGACATGACTTAGTGACTAAACCACCGCTACCAGTCCCCTTGGGCTATACAGGTGGATCTGTGGTAAAGATCTGTGCCTGTCAAGCAGGAGAGGTGGGTTCCATCCCTGGGTCAGGAAGATCCCCTGGAGAAGCAAATGGCAACTCATTCCAGTATTCTTGCCTGGAGAACCCCATGGACAGAGGAAACTGAAGGGCTACAGACTATGGGATAGCACATAGTTGGATACAACTTAGTGACTAAACAGCAGCAGTAGCAACCAGCCCCCTAAGCACTATAAGCCAATGGGTCGCCCCTTTTGATTGAGACATAATTGACATATATCAACATATAACATTATATTAATTTCAGGTATGCAACATAAGGTTTAATATTTTTATATATATTGCAAAATGATCCCAATAAATTTAGTTAACATCCATCACTACACATACTTAACAATTTCTTTTTTATGATTAGTACTTTTAAAATCAACTCTCAGCAACTTTTAAACATACAATACAGTATTATTACCTATAGTCTCTATATGAACATTACAACCCCAGGACTTACTTGTCTTATAACTGAGCATCTGTGACTTTCAACCCCCTTTACCCATCTTGCCCACTGTCATTCCCCACCTCTGGCAACCACCAATCTGTTCTCTATTTCTATGAATTTGATTTTTTATTGCTGTTGTTTCTTTGATTCTACATATAGATGAAATCATATGATATTTATCTTTCTCTGGCTGACTTATTTCACTTGGCATAATGCCTTAAAAATCCATCCATGTTGTCTCAAATGTCAGTATTTCCTTCTTTTTGAAGGCTGAATAATATTCCATAGTATATATGTACCACATTTTCTTTACTTCTTCATCCATCAGTGGACACTTAGGTTGAATCCATGTCTTGATTACTGCAAACTATGCTGCAATGAATACAGTGGGGCATATATCTTCAGTGGGGCATATATCTTTTCCAGTTGGTGTTTTAGTTTTCTTTAGATAAATACCTGGAAGTGGAACCATGGGATCATGTGGCACTCTTATTTTTAATTTTTTAAAGAAAACTACTGTTTTCCACAGTGGATGCACAGGTTTCCATACCCAAACAGAGCACAATGGTTCCCTTTCCACCACATCCATGTCAACACTTGTTATTTCTTGTCTTTTTGAGGATAATCATTCTAATAGGTGTCAGGTGATACCTCATGTGGTCTTGATTTACATTTCCTTCATGATTAGTGATATGAGCATCTTTTCCTATATCTATTGCCCATTGTATATCTTCTTTGGAAAACTGTCTATTCAGATCCTCTGCTCATTTTATAATCAAATTGCTTGGGTTTGCTTGTTTTGGGGGAGGTTTTTTTTTTTTTTTCTGGCTATTAAGGTGGTGGTGTTGTTTAGTCACTAAATCGTCCCTGACTCTTTGCAACCCCATGGACCATAGCCCACCATGTTAGCCTCTGTCCATGGGATTTCCCAGCCTAGAATACTAAAGTGGGTTGCCATTTCCTTCTCCAGGGGATCTTCCCAACCCAAAGATCAAACACACGTATCCTGTATTGCAGGTGGATTCTTTACCACTGAGTCACTGAAGAAGGCCCTATTAAGTAGTATGAGTCCCTTATATGTACTTTGGACATTGGCCCTAATTATAATAGATTTTGTTGTTCAGTCGCTAAATCATTTCTGACCCTTTGCAACCCCAGGGACTGCAGCACACCAGGCCTCCCTGTCCCTCACTATCTCCTGGAGTTTGCTCAAGTTCATGTCCACTGAGTTGGTGATACCATTATAATAGATAAATGATTTATAAATACTTTTTTACATCTGATTGGGCTTCCCTCATAGCTCAGTTGGTTAAGAATCTGACTGCAATGTGGGAGACTTGGGTTCAATCTCTGGGTTGGGAAGATCCCCTGGAGAAAGGAAAGGCTATCCACTCCAGTATTCTGGCCTGGAGAATTCCATGGACTTAGTCCACGGGGTAGCAAAAAGTCGGACACGACTGAGCAACTTTCGCTTTCACTACATCTGATTGGCTGTCTTTTCATTTTTTGATGGTTTCCTTTGCTGTGTAGAAGCTTTTTAGTTTGCTGTAGTCCTATGATCTTCACTCTTACCCTGTAGCAGTCAAATTCATTTCTACCTAGGGTTTTTGCATGTGCCATTTCTTCTTTCTTTTGTGCTCTCCCCCAGCTCTTTGTCTGAATGGCTTTTCCTTATCATTTAATGATGACTTCTGTATCATCATTAAGAAGGTAGTCATTGATCCATCTTTCCCTCTACCCCCATCATCATCTTTTCATTTCTTCATGACGTTTATCATTAACTGAAATTGTCTTGTTGATTTAACACTTCACTTATTTATTTTTCTTCTCCCCTCATCTCCCACTGAAATACATGCTCCATGAAGTAAGTCTGCCAGTGTTATTTATTGCTGAGTCCCCAAGGTATAGAATTATTCCTGGCACATGGTAGGCATGCAATATATCATTTCATAATTTAATAAAACAATAAATGCCTGTTGATAAATGACTAATTGAATAAACAAGCAAATATTAATTCATTACAATAACTAGACTAGAGTTACCAGATTTAGCAAATGAAAATACATCACTCAGTGAAATTAGAATTTCAGATAAGCAATAAATCACTTTTAGAGTGGTACCCATGTAATATTTGGGAAATACCAACGTTAAAAATTGTTTATCTGAAATTCTAATTTTACTGGATGTCCTCCAGTTTGTCTGCTAAACCTAAACTAGGCACAATTTACTTTCTACACTTTGTGTCATAGATTGAATTATTCATTCGTTCAACCTACAATGTGCCAGGTACTATGTGGGTCCTTACTATGATATGGCAAACAAGACATGGGCTTGGTGATTAAGGATCATAAGCTTACTTAGACATCTGTTCTCAGCTAGAGAAAACTACTTCAAATATAATGTCCAATGCTAGGTCTTTCAGAATCTGAAGACACAGATTTCTACAACATTGAAAAAATTATCTATCTTAAGGCTTACTTACTAGTGGAGGATACAATATTTATTTAACAAAGCAGATCAAGTTTTGTTAAAAAAAATATTATTGACCATCCACAATATCTGGTCATCTGGTTTAAAAATAAATAAATTTACAAGACAGTATTATGTCTTCTATTCCCAATATAGTTTTTGTAATGAGGTGAGAATTAAGTTTATTGGAAAAATTAATAATGTATGAAACTAATCTGGCATTGTCTTTCTGTTTTTCAGATGGGTGTTTTTCAATAGAGAGAACAAAAGCCTGTAAAAACACTTACATTTTTCTTATTAAAATCCATGACCATTTGACCACTCTAACTATCTGGTCATTCCTCCTCACCATTTCCCTCTCCTGTAAGAAGTAGTAGCTTCCAGACTCAACCAATAAATCAACACTTTATGGTCTATGTGCACAATTAAGGTTTTTCCATTTAAATTAAGTTAAATATATTCTATCTTTAATTCAACAAATACTTTAAATATCACTCAATATGACAGATAATTTTCTGTTTTTGAAATTTTAATTAATTTTATTAATTTTAATTCATCTAATTAAAAACTTTCAATTATGACATAAGTGCTATTTGGGAGGTATGTATGCTAAACAATTATTTATACTTTTCGGATAGATAAGCTCAGTATCCTCTAGCAAGTAGAAGTGGTTGGATTTCGAATCCACAAATTGTAGCCACAAGGTCTTCTTTCTTAAACATAGCTCTGTGCTTCATTTCCAAAAATGGGAGTAGAGTTTTAGGATCAGTTCAGTTCAGTTCAGTCATTCAGTCCTGTCCAACTCTTTGCGACCCCATGCACACCAGGCCTCTCTGTCCATCACCGACACCTGGAGTTAACTCAATTTACTAAAACTCATGTCCATTGAATCGATGATGCCATCCAACCATCTCACCTTCTGTCGTCCCCTTCTCCTCCCGTTTTTAATCTTTCCCAGCATCAGGGTTTTTTTTTATTATTATCATTTTTTAAATTTTATTTTATTTTTAAACTTTACATAATTGTATTAGTTTTGCCAAATATCAAAATGAATCCGCCACAGGCATACATGTGTTCCCCATCCTGAACCCTCCTCCCTCCTCCCTCCCCACACCATCCCTCTGGGTCGTCCCAGTGCACCAGCCCCAAGCATCCAGTATCGCGCATCGAACCTGGACTGGCAACTCGTTTCTTACATGATATTCTACATGTTTCAATGTCACTCTCCCAAATCTTCCCACCCTCTCCCTCTCCCACAGAGTCCATAAGACTGTTCTATACATCAGTGTCTCTTTTGCTGTCTCATACACAAGGTTATTGTTACCATCTTTCTAAATTCCATATATATGCGTTAGTATACTGTATTTATGTTTTTCCTTCTGGCTTACTTCACTCTGTATAATAGGCTCCAGTTTCATCCACCTCATTAGAACTGATTCAAATGTATTCTTTTTAATGGCTGAGTAATACTCCATTGTGTATATGTACCACAGCTTTAATGAGTCAGTTCTTTGCATCAGGTAGCCAAAGTATTGGAGTTTCAGTTTCAACATCAGTCCTTCCAATGAACACCCAGGACTGATCTCCTTTAGGATGGACTGGCTGGATCTCCTTGCAGTCCAAGGGACTCTCAAGAGTCTTTTCCAACACCACAGTTCAAAAGCATCAATTCTTCAGCACTCAGCTTTCTTTATAGTCCAACTCTCACATCCATACATGACTACTGGAAAAACTATACCTTGACTACATGGACCTTTGTTGACAAAGTAATGTCTCTGCTTTTTAATATGCTGTCTAGGTTGGTCATAACTTTCCTTCCAAGGAGTAAATGTCTTTTAATTTCATGGCTGCAGTCACCATCTGGAATGATTTTGGAGCCCAGAAAAATAAAGTCAGCCACTGTTTCCACTGTTTCTCCATCTATTTGCCAAGAAGTGATGGGACCAATGGCCATGATCTTAGTTTTCTGAATGTTGAGCTTTAAGACAACTTTTTCACTTTCCTCTTTCACTTTCATCAAGAGGCTCTTTAGTTCTTCTTCACTTTCTGCCTTAAGCATGGTGTCATCTGCATATCTGAGGTTATTGATATTTCTCCCGGAAATCTTGATTCTAGCTTATGCTTCCTCCAGCCCTGTGTTTCTTATAATGTACTCTGCATATAAGTTAAATAAGCAGGCTGACAATATACAGCCTTGACACACTCCTTTTCCTATTTGGAACCAGTCTGTTGTTCCATGTCCAGTTCTAACTGTTGCTTCCTGACCTGCATATAGATTTCTCAAGAGGCAGGTCAGGTGGTCTGGTATTCCCATCTTTTGAAGAATTTTCCACAGTTTATTGTGATCCACACAGTCAAAGGCTTTGGCATAGTCAATAAAGCAGAAATAGATGTTTTTTCTGGAACTCTCTTGGTTTTTCAGTGATCCAGCAGATATTGGCAATTTGATCTCTGGTTCCTCTGCCTTTTCTAAAACCAGCTTGAACATCTGGGATTTCATGGTTCACGTATTGCTGATGCCTGGCTTGGAGAATTTTGAGCATTACTGTACTAGCGTGTGAGATGAGCATTTTTTGGCATTGCCTTTCTTTGGGATTGGAAAAAGCAGCATATCTGCTTTTTAATATGCTGTCTCGGTTGGTCATTGCTTTTCTTCCAAGGAGTAAGCGTCTTTTAATTTCATGGCTGCAGTCACCATCTGAAGTGATTTTGGAGCCCCCCAAAATAAAGTCTGCCACTGTTTCCACTGTTTCCCCACCTATTTGCCATAAAGTGATGGGACCAGATGCCATGATCTTCGTTTTCTGAATGTTGAGCTTTAAGCCAACTTTTTCACTCTCCTCTTTCACTTTCATCAAGAGGCTCTTTAGTTCTTCTTTGCTTTCTACCCTAAGGGTGGTATCATCTGCATATCTGAGGTTATTGATACTTCTCCCGGCAATCTTGATTCCAGCTTGTGTTTCAGCTCACCGTTTCTCATGATGTACTCTGCATATAAGTAAAACAAGCAGGGTGACAATATACATCCTTGACATAATCCTTTTCCTATTTGGAACCAGTCAGCTGTTCCATGTCTAGTTCTAACTGTTGCTTCCTGACCTGCATACAGATTTCTCAAGAGGCAGGTTAGGTGGTCTGGTGTTCTGAAATACAATTAGCATCAATGAATGGGGGTACTGTTTAATCTGCAGTTCTGTTTAAATAAGAGTTTATATTTGCAAATCTGTAGTTAACAGTAAGTTTCACTTAGCATAAACATTATCTTAGAAATGTGGTTTCAATAAATTTATAAAAAATTTTCCTCCATTAATTTGAATGTCAAATATTTAACCAGATTTGATGATCCACATTCTTCCCTTGATGCCATTAGTTCATATTTTAGGCCTTCACATATGTTTTAAACAGGAGTCATGTTTGAGATGGTCATTGCTGTTATACATATTAATAATAATACACTCCTCAAATGTCACCTTTCCCACTTGCCTTACTTGGTAATCCTTTTTGAGAGTAATTTCCTCTTTCTTAATTTCCCACTACTTTGTCTTTGGAAATTTCTACACACTGTTCTTTATTACAGTGATCTGGTATAGATTAGTTTTAGCCTTTCTCTGCTTCTCCAATGAAAATATTCTTAAGATGGGGCCTAAGCTTATTCTCTTTAATATTTAAACTAATAATATAATATCATAATGTCTTTCAAATATATATGCATATATATTATAAATAAATATATGTGAAAATAATTTCCTTCATTGTTAATATTATGCAGTTTAGCCTTTTAAGACATTAGCCTCCTTGAAATGGCTAATATTTCCAGTTTTTATAATCTGTATATCTTTCTATCCATATGTTAATATCTTTTATATAGTTCTATTGAAGCATGTTTCAAGACTTTCATCTGTCTTCAAAATAAGAATCATATTTTCATTCCCTTTTGATATTTGTTTCTCTGACTTTTTAAAAAAGGTATCTTTTACTCTTTGCCTTTTATATCAATTTTGGTTTTTAAGAAAGATATTTGAACAAAATACTTATTAAAATATTTGGGGTAAAAGTAATTTTAGACATCATTTTCCTATACTGTATTTTACTACTGGACAGTGTAATGGATTAAATGGCAATGTTTGTTTCTAACATACTTATCTTCAAAGATTATTTTTACCTTTTTAAGTACACAACAATAACTTTCTTTTGAATGTAAGAAATTTAACAGACAGTATGTGCTGACTTTGGCATATAGAATTGATATATATACATAAAATGATATATGTACATAAAATCACACAGACAGCTTTCGGTTGCATTTAAGATGAGATTTAAAAAGACATTTTAAAAGTCTTATACAGTTAAATATTAAGAATTTTATTCTCTAGTTATGTCAGAGCAAAGGAAAAAAGTGTGAACCACACTGTTTTTATGCAGCAATACAGAGAAGGGAAATTATCTGAAGATTGGGAAAATGGTTTTCAAAAGGAAAAGATTGATTTTTATAATTATCCTCTGATACAAGTCTTGTGAGTAAAAATAATAGGGCAATTTTTAGAGAGAAAATTATAATAGTTTAGAGAACAGAGCAAACAAAAGAAATGTGTTTCAAAAGATGATGTTTACTAGATAATATTGATTTTTCTGATGCCAACTTGAAAAAGACAAATACAAGATGTACATCAATGTTAGTGAAACATTTTATGGAATCTATCATGACATTTTATCTAGGTCAAATAGCTTGCTTGTTTTTAGCATCTTGATAATAACAAACTTTTCTCATTCAGGGAGTTCACTTGCTCTCAGCCTACAGACCTATCAATTCCATTCTTTTCCTTTTACACGGACATGGTAAATTTGGAGTCCACTGAGATATTCATAAACTGGTGGGATTATGGTAACAAAAGGTCAGTTACATACATTGTATCCATGGCTCATTTATTTATTCATTCAACAAATATCTATTGAAGCCTACTAGTTCGAGGCATTGTTCTACATCCTGGGAATACAGCTGCAATAAAAGACAAAGTCCTTATTCTGATGAAGATTTCATTCTTTCTGAAGAATGCAGATAAAATTTAAAAATTACAATATTAGCAAGAAAACATATTATAAAGAAGACAAGACAGGGGGCTGTGGTAATTGCCTGTATTGCTATTTTAGATCAAGGAAGACCTACCTAGGTAAGTATCTTTAAAACAGAGACCTGAGTGGGCAAGAATGAACTAACCATATAAAAACCAGGTAAAAGGCATAGTCAAAAGGAAAGCTAAAGTCAGAGAGGTGGATTTGGGACCAGACTTCGCAGAACATTGAAGTTCATGGCAGGCGTTCGTATTTTATTCATTCAAAGTACATTTGGAAATAACTTTGGAGTGTTTAAGCAGAGATGTAGTAAGACTCAAAATATATTTTAGGAAGATCACTGTGGTAGTTGAGTTGAGAATGATTGTGATGGGTCAAAGGTAAAAGCAGGGTGAAAATTAGAAGGCTCTTCAAAACCCAACAAATACTTATTGAGTGCTTAATATGTGCTAGGGCTTTCTAGGCAGCACCAGTGGTAAAGAATCCACCTGCAAATGCAGGAGACATGGGTTCTATCCCTGGGTCGGAGAGATCCCCTGGAGGAGGAAATGGCAACCTGCTCCAGTATTCTTGCCTAGGAAATCCCAGGGACAGCAGAGCCTGACGGGCTACAGTCCATGGGGTCGCACAGAGTTGGACACCACTGAAGCGACTTAGCACTACACATAGCACACAACACTGAGACAAAGAGATGCTGGCAGATTCTGGATATAACTTTAGAGACAAAAATGACAGGGCTTGTTGATGAGCTGGTTACTGAAAAGGAAACAATAAAGGTTGATTTTAAGGATTTGAGGCTTGAGTGATTGGGCTAGGGGGTGTCATTTACTAGGATAAGGAAGGTTGGGAGAAGCTTAACTAGGAGGAACCTAAGGTTTTGTTTTGGAAATATTAAAACTGAGATGCCTCTCAGGTATCAAAATACCAAGAAGAGAGTAAGATGCCAATCTGGGTCTAAAGAGAGTCCAAGGTTGCAGGGAGAAAGCTGCATATCATTGATACAGGATGATTTGAACACCATCACCTTCAGTTTTGAAAAACACCACTTGCACAGGAAACTTCAAACTTAAATTAACTTGGTTTTTATACAAATAATGTCACAAGAATCCAAGAATATAATTGAGTATATTCATACCACTTATATGCAGGAGATAATTTAAGAGAAAAAGAACATTTTTATTTAATAACAAACTTTAAATGTTAGACTCTGAATGAATTCAAGTATCCCCCAATCATACAAAATATGAAACTTAAAACATATATTTATTCAAATGGAATTTAAACTGGAAGAAATATTAGCAGATGAAAGTAATTTTATTAAAACTGGTGGCCAATAAGAACGTGGTCATAGGTCAGCACACAGTGACAGAGTTTTCCATTTCCTATAGCGCAATCTTTAATGATATCCCTCAGAATTTTTGCTGTATAGTTAATAGAGATAAATATTTCCTTTAAATACTGAAAAATAATAATAACTAGTAATATACTATAGGGCTTTATGGTTTATTTTCAACATAGTTGTAGCATATTTAGGTTAACTATAATGAACCTTAAGAATACAGATCATGAAAAGAATACTAACACTTGTAATGTCACTAAGAGTAGGTCAGAATGTGTCTATAACGTATTCAAGGTCTAGAAATCTAAACAAGTTTTCACAAATAGAATGGATGTGGCTTATGTCAATGACATGCATTGATACAAATTAAAACAGGACAGTGTGACTGAGGGAAATCAATGCTGACTGCAGGACCAGAAAAATTCAGTTTCTTCCCTCAATTATTCCACTAGCTTTTGGACTTCCCTGGTGGCTCAGTGGTAAAGAATCCACCTGCAATGCAGGAGATGAAGTTTTGGTCCCTGGGTTGGGAAGATCCCGTGGGGAAGGAAATGGCACCCACTCCAGTATTTCTGTTGGGACAATCACATGAACAGAGGAGTCTGGTGGGCTACAGTCCATGGGGTCCCAAAGAGTCAGACACAGCTGAGGAACTGAGCGCATACACAGCTTCTGGGATTTGGAGCAGGTCACTTAACCTTTCTAGGTCTTATTTGTCATCAGTGAAATGGGGGGCTTCTAATATTGTCATCTAGATCTAAAATTTTCTATGTGCTGTCATGATGTAAAAATCATCCCTCACACTTCTCTTACTATGACATATAATGTATGAGATTTTTTTACCTCTATTCTCTATAATTTGTTTCATCCTCCATAATACTTCAAGTCTAATTTTTCTGGAATTCACCTCTAATCATGACTTTCATGATGCCATACTAATTACTAAATAAAATGCAAATTTCCCAGAATAACCTTTTGTATTATACATGATCTTTCATATTACAACTTCCATCTGCCTTCCTTGTTTAATTGTGCTCTGTACCTACTCTTCACTTGCTCAACCACAAACACTTATGACCCCCTTACATTTATGTCCCAGACAGACATGTTCAAGTCTCTGATTTACATTTTCACATTTGCTTCCCATAAAAACTATCCTCGTAGAGGTTGAGATCACGTAATTTTTTCCCCCTGAAACCTCCCTCATAGTCTCCAGCCAGAACTGAAGAGTTTGCCTCATGTGCTCATATATATCTTTATTGTAGGACCTGTTAGTCTGCCTTGGATTGTAGTTATTTGTATATTATCAGCCTTTGGTAGGCTGCAGTCCATGGGGTCGCTGGGAGTCAGATACGACTGAGCAACTTCACTTTCACTTTTCACTTTCATGCATTGGAGAAGGAAATGGCAACCCACTCCAGTGTTCTTGACTGGAGAATCCCAGGGACGGGGAGCCTGGTGGGCTGCCGTCTATGGGGTTGCACAGAGTCAGATACGACTAAAGCGACTTAGCGGCAGCAGCAGCCTTTGTCTTAAGATCTGGTACTACAAAGTAAGACCTTTGTAATTCATACAGTGCCTTGAAAATTTTGGGTGTCCAATAAAATGCTTGCCGAATTTAATTGAAAGAAATCAGGATATTACTATTAAATAAACAGAAAACATGGGCAGTTTGTTAGTAGTACATAGACTGTGTTGAGGACCTAGGTGAAAGATACTAGGCTAGTTCTATAATAGAGTGCTGCATTCAGTTCTACAGCCCTATATACCATCTATTGGTATTCCCAATTTACAGATGAGAGAACTGAGAGAGGTCACATAAATTGGCCAATGGTCAAAAAGCAGGTAAAGGGGATCACCCAGATTCCTACCTAAGTGCCTAGGTGTAGGAAAAATGCTCTAAACTGCTTTGTTCCTAGGTCTCAGACTGCTTTCCTTCTTGATATTGCTGCTGCTGCTGCTGCTGCTGCTAAGTCACTTCAGTCGTGTCCGACTCTGTGCGACTCCATTGACGGCAGCCCACCAGGCCCTGCCGTCCCTGGGATTCTCCAGGCAAGAACACTGGAGTGGGTTGCCATTTCCTTCTCCAATGCATGAAAGTGAAAAGTGAAAGTGAAGTCACTCAGTCGTGTCTGACTCTTAGCAACCCCATGGAGTGCAGCCTACCAGGCTCCTCCATCCATGGGATTTTCCAGGCAAGAGTACTGGAGTGGGTTGCCATTGCTTTCTCCACTTGATATTGCTACAATGGCTGAAATTCTCAAATGGGAAGAGGGTGTTGCAGAGGAAATGTGCAGTATGAAAAAGCTCCCCCTTCCTCTTAACTCTTAAATACTCCTAACAGTTTCTCTGTGGACTTTTTATCACTCAAACATGAAAACTGCTTCTTTTGGGCAAATCTAGTATCTATCTTTACTACAGCTCTCTTCATTTTGTTTCAGAAAGAATATATTGAGCACTTCTTCCTAAAAAAAAAAAAAAAGAAAGACTATATTGACTTTTTATTTAAACATTTCCCCATAAGTTTTCTGGGAACTTAAGATAAACTTTAAGATGAAGACCCTGCTCAAGATAAGGTGAACAGCATGCCTGGATTCTAAGTACAGGCCAATTGTAAGAACCCAATCTGTTAAATTCCTGGAAGCATGAGTCCCATTACACCCTGCTGCCGCTTTGGTACATGTCACCACGGCCATCTGGCACTAGTCTGGTGCTTTTCAGGAAAGAATAGCCCCAGGCTTCAGTGGAAATGCCAAATCAGAGGACAGAAGTTCAAGATGGCCATGTGTACAAGAGGTTTAATGACACCCAGAGCAAAGGGGTGCCAGGCACTTTTGAATCATGCTCTTAACTATATGGTATTCTAAGGTCTTGATTATTTTTTTTCCTGTGCTGTTTTCTCCAATGTTATTATTTTTTTAATATTTAAAGAACTTTAATTATATCTTGGACATGGTTGACTTTCATCTTCACTTCTATTTTCCATAGCAAATGACTTCAAGTACAAAATATCAGGAATTGGCACATCTCAAGCTCCCCAGATGCTTTCCTATCGTGTTGCCTTTGGATCACTTTCTCTATCTGCACAGAGATGGCCCGATGAATGCCTCTGACATAGCAATTGTCATTTGGGATGGCAGTTGTTCCTTTACTTTTCTCTCTTACTCAATGAAGAGATCCTGAGAGCAGGGAAATGATCCCATTCACTTCTCTATCCAAAGGGCCTAGTATTAGGGGAGGACCTGCCCTACTGGGTAAACTTGATGTACAAAATTAATGCATATATGGATGATTTGAATAGAAATGTCAATGTTTACATGGTTCTTATAAACGTAGTTAACTTGACTAAAGAAAAATCCCCAAGTTAAAAGACCCTTGTTTACTTCTACTGTAGAAAATGCTCCTACTGTGAATTTCTAGAATTCTAATAATTTTTTTCAACATTACAGAACACAAGAAGCTCAAATTGAGTGCTTCAAATAGTAATGGTAATTAATAGGAAAGAGAGAACAAACCTAATATATATGTTACGTTTGAGGAGGAAAATGTTTTGTATGTCTTTATGAAAAGTGAAAGTCTGTCACTAAGTTGTGTCCGACTGTTTGCAATCCAATGGACTGTAGCCCGCCAGGCTCCTCTGTCCATGGGATTCTCCAGGCAAGAGTACTGGAGTGGGTTGCCATTTCCTTCTCCAGGGGATCTTCCCGACAGTGACTGAACCTGGGTCTCCTGCTTGGCGGGTGGATTCTTTACCACTCAGCCACCAGGGAAGACCCCTTATATCTTCATGCCCAAATATAAATTACATCTGTACAGATCTAAAAAGACTAGTTAAAATCACCGTGATCTAACAGTGAAGTTTAAATAATGGTATGTGGTTGTTTTATTGGGGTTCCCTGATAGCTCAGTTGGTAAAGAATCTGCCTGCAACGCAGGAGACCCCGGTTTGATTCCTGGGTCAGGAAGATCCACTGCAGAGGGATAGGCTATCCACTCCAGTATTCTTGGGCTTCTCTTGTGGCTCAGCTGGTAAAGAATCAGCCTGCAAAGCAGGATTCTTTTATTAGGTGGGTTGTTTTATCACCTGAATATTGATCTAGCATTAAGCTTGGAGTACTAAGCTTTGTAGTCATCAGCTTTAACCCAGGGATGGGGGAGCCTGGTGGGCTGCCATTTATGGGGTCGCACAGAGTTGGACACGACTGAGGCAACTTAGCAGCAGCAGCAGCAGCTTTAACCTCAGGTTCTGATTTGCTCCTCTTACATAATTACACAAGTATGTGTACTGCCTTGGAAAGCATTTTGTTCTTTAAAGCTAATTTGAGACTAAGATCTGAGGCTGGAGACCTGACTTTCAATTCTTAAAAGTAATTGCTTTGAAATATTTTCTTCAGTTCAGTTCAGTCGCTCAGTCATGTCCGACCTCTTGAGACCCCATGAACCGCAGCACGCCAGGCCTCCCTGTCCATCACCAACTCCCGGAGTCCACCCAAACCCATGTCCATTGAGTCGGTGATGCCATCCAACCATCTCATCCTCTGTCATCCCCTTCTCCTCCTGCCCTCAATCTTTCCCAGCATCAGGGTCTTTTCCAATGAGTCAGCTCTTCACATTAGGTGGCCAAGGTATTGGAATTTCAGTTTCAGTATCAGTCCTTCCAGTGAACACCCAGGACTGATCTCCTTTAGGATGGACTGGTTGGATCTCCTTGCAGTCCAAGGGACTCTCAAGAGTCTTCTCCAACACCACAGTTCAAAAGCATCAATTCTTCAGCGCTCAGCTTTCTTCATAGTCCAACTCTCACATCCATACATGACCACTGGAAAAACCATAGCCTTGACAGCTGTAATTTCTTTGCCCATAGAACATAAACCTATCTTTTAAAAACATGGGTACAAATCACAGCTTAGTGCTACTAATATGTACCAGGTATCATTTAAAGTTCATACTTTTACATTTCTGAATTCATCTGAGCTTCACAACACCTGTCTGATGAAGGTACTATTACTATCCCCATCTTACAGATGAGGTAACTGCAACACAGAAGTATCACATGGTTTATACAATGTTATACAGTTTGTTAACTAGATTATAAAATCAAGAAATTTAGTATTTGAGTTCATGTTTGTATGCCAACTACATTTTGCTAAAAATGTTTACCACTGACCTTACTCGCCAGCAGAAATTGAGAAATAGCAGAAAATAATATAATGCACATTTTTTCTTTGTATACTATGAATGTCATCCTACAATTTCTGCTGTGAGTGGTACTCCTAAAAAAAGTAAGATATTAATAAACACAGATTAAATAGTAATTTTTTATCAAATAGTATTTTTTGATTCCCTGGTGGCTCAAATGGTAAAGAGTCTGTCTGCAATTTGGAAGACCTGGGTTCGATCCCTGGGTCAGGAAGATCCCCTGGAGAAAGAAATGGCAACCCACTCCAGTTCGTGCTTGGGAAACCCCATGGACGGAGAAGCCTGGCAGGCTATAGTCCATGGGGTCACAAAGAGTCAGACGCAACTGACCGACTTCACCTTCACTTTCAAATAGTATTTTAACTATTAGTGTAATTATTTTATTCATATAGGAAATCATATATATTTGGACCTGAATAGTTTAATAAAAGAACACATAGTATTTTGGGATCTAACACATATGTCTTAATATCAAATGAAATAGGAAGTAATGAAAAAGTGGAAAAATATTAAATGATGTCAGAGTAATAAAAGTAACTAAAAGTTCTGTATTTGAGATATGGAATAAGAGAAACAAATTTCTGATTTTAATATTTACTGTGACAATCCTAAATTATATACACATAAATTATTGACTTTGAGACATCAATATTTGTAAACTACTTCTTTTGAGTTGTTTACTAAGTTAAGTATCAAATTTATCCTTGAAACATTTTATTTTATGTCATACTAACTTCAAAGTTTATTCAAAATGTAGTTTTTACCACGTTCTTTAACCATTTTTTAAATTGAAGTATAGGTAGTTTATAATATTGTGTTAGTTTCAGGTGTACAGCAAAGTGACTCAGTTATATATGTGTGTGTGTGTTCTTTTTCAGATTACTTTCCATGCTGAAGATGCTGAAGTTGAACAAGACCTTTTAAAACTAACACCCCAAAAAGCCTCTTGATGACAGTGAAAAAGGAGAGTGAAAAAGTTGGCTTAAAGCTCAACATTCAGAAAACGAAGATCATGGCATCTGGTCCCATCACTTCATGGCAAGTAGATGGGGAAACAGTGGAAACAGTGTCAGACTTTATTTTTTGGGGCGCCAAAATCACTGCAGAGTGTGATTGCAGCCATGAAATTAAAAGACGCTTACTCTTCGGAAGGAAAGTTATGACCAACCTAGATAGCATATTAAAAAGCAGAGACATTACTTTGCCAACAAAGGTCCGTCTAGTCAAGGCCATGGTTTTTCCAGTGGTCATGTATGGATGTGAGAGTTGGACTGTGAAGAAAGCTGAGCACCAAAGAATTGATGCTTTTGAACTGTGGTGTTGGAGAAGACTCTTGAAAATCCCTTGGTCTGCAAGGAGATCCAACCAGTCCATTCTAAAGGAGATCAGTCCTGGGTGCTCTTTGGAAGGACTGATGCTGAGGCTGAAACTCCAATACTTTGGCCACCTCATGTGAAGAGTTGACTCATTGGAAAAGACTCTGATGCTGGGAGGGATTGGGGGCAGGAGGAGAAGGGGACGACAGAGGATGAGATGGCTGGATGGCATCACTGACTCGATGGATGTGAGTTTGAGTGAACTCTGGGAGTTGGTGATGGACAGGGAGGCCTGGCATGCTGCAATTCATGGGGTTGCAAAGAGTCGGATATGACTGCGCAACTGAACTGAACTGAACTGAACAAGATACCGAATACAGTTCTCTGTGGTATACAGTGGGTCTTTGTTGTTGATTATATATATATATAGTGTGCATCTAATAATCCCAAACTCCTAGTTTATCTCCCTTCACTCAGCTATCCCCTTTGGTAACCATAAGTTTGTTGTCTAAGTCTATGAATCTATTTCTGTTTTGTAAATTAGTTCATTTGTACATTTTTTTAGACTCCACAAATGAATGATGTCATATGGTATTTATCTTTCTTTTGTTACTTACTTCACTTAAAATGATAATGTCTAGGTACATCCACACTGTTGCAAATAAACCATTTTATTTAAGGACTATAAAAGTTTATGTTTTGTATTATGTAATAACTAATTAGTTTATCTAGCAAATGGTTATTTAGTGTTTACCATGTGCCTGATATATTTCATTCAATCCATAAATTTTCCAGAGAAGGGATCTAATCTACTATGGGAGATGATAATTCAGCAATATATCATTAGCCACTGTCTTTTCAACCTTGTCTCCTATATAATTGTTGTTGCTCAGTTGCTAAGTCATATCTGACTCTTAGATCATATTTAAATGCACATTATAGGCCCACCTTCAAGATTAAAATCTTTCCAAGGCTGCTTAAGACCTTATTTACTTGAATATATCTATAAAAGGGATTGATGAATAAGATATTGAAGGGGGACTGTTAATGTGGGGCATTAATAACTTTTTCCAACATCCTAAGGGTATGATTAAATTAAGTATGATTGTTATGTGTTTCATTGTGAGATACACCAAAAAGTCAAATTATGAACAAAATATATAAAAGAAATAAAACCTAATATGGGATACAAATATACCTCACAAACACATTTTATTACTAACAAATCAAATAATTTATTCTACCATAGCAACAATAAAAAAATGTCTTTGCTGGCATGTGTACTTTATATCAAATAATTTTCTATGAAAATTAAAACTACAAGTTCTTTGTTTAAATATGCCTCTCTTTGAAGTTGCAAATCTCAAATAATTCATAGGTATGCTCCAGATCATAAATGAGCATAAATGTAATTAAGAATGAGGACTTATATATCTTAGAGATTGATTCAATCTTAATCTTCATCACAACTTGTTTTTCATAAATAAATGTCTCCACTGGTTGAGAAAAAAAGTTAAGAAAAACAGTTATGTTCATAACTATTAGTCTTATTTTACTCCATCCATTCAATAGAACTTTATTGAAATTCTACCATAGATTAGAAGGTATGCCAGTAATGATTCCATACTATTTCCATTAATTTAACCAAAAGGCATATAATCATCAATATTTATTAAACGAATAAATGAATTTTCATAAAAGTACAAACAGAATACACTCTGCTATTTTACTTTGGCACCCATTTTGGAGTATATTTAATATAAGATTGGTCTCTTTTAGACCATTCATGACGGCCCAGTTTCTGAGGCATGAATAGAACTTAATTAAATGAGGATTTTACCATCAAAGCAGTCCTACAGCACAGGCTTTGGTGAGGACATTAAATTGTAGACAATACATCCATACATATTTCCATGGTTATTACTCACAAACAACAGTCCACTAAATATACTGATAACTTGTTCACCTTTTCCTGAAAATACATCGATTTTTATTATCTTCATTTCTACTTCTCTTTAATTTGTACCTAAATGGCCTAATGTCACTTTTAGCAGAATGTACAGAAGCCATCTTGATTTCAAAACCAAGCCCAAGGTGTCCCTGGGAGGCGAGAGCAGGAAGGGTTCCTTGTTGGCATTCAGTTTTTTTGTGGCATAAGATGGCAGAGTAGAAGGGACTGCGCTCATCTTCTGCGAGAACTCCAAAACTACAACTCGCTGCTGAACAACCCTCAAATGGAGAATGTTAGATCCCATCAAAAAAAAAAAAAAAAAAATACTCCACGTCCAAGGGCAAAGGAATAGCCCCAGAAAGACGATAGGAGGGGCAAAATCGAGTTTAGAATCAAACCCCTTACCCACCAGAGATGCTCAGAGGGCTCAAACAATGCTTATGAGCACAAGGACCAAGAGACCCCACAGAGACTGAGCCAGAACTGTGTTTGAGTGTCTCCTGAGAAGGTCAGCAGTGGCCTGCCACAGGGGCAGGGACTCTGGGTGCAGCAGACCTGGCTATGGTGTAAGCCTTCTTGGAGGCGGTTGCCATTAAACCCACCATAGAGCTGCCAGAACTTATACAGGACTGGGAAACAGACTCTTGGAGGGCATAAACAGAAATTTGGGTGCACCAGGACTCAGGAAAAAGAAGCAGTGATCCCACAAGAGATTGACCCAGACTTGCCCGTGATTGTCCACGAGTCTCCGGTGGAGGTGTGGGTCAACAGTGGCCTGCTGCAGGGCTGACCCTGCACTGAGTGTGACATGCCTCCATGGGACCTTTTCAAGGAGGTAGCCATTATCTTCATTAACTCCACCATAGTTTGGCCTCAGGTCAAACAACAGGGAGGGAACATAGCCCCGCCCAGGAAGCTTCCATAAGCCTCTTATCCTTATCCATCAGAGGGCAGACATATGAAAACCACAATCACAGAAAACTAACCAAACTGATCACATGGACCACAGCCTTGTCTACCTCAATGAAACTATGAGCTATGAAGTGCAGGGTCACCCAAGATGGACAGGTCTTGGTGGAGAGTTCTGACAAAACAAGGTCCACTGGAGAAGGGAATGGCAAACCACTTCAGTATTCTTGCCTTGAGAACCTCATGAACAGCATGAAAAGGCAAAAAGATAGGACAATGAAAGATGAACTCCCCAGGTCAGTAGGTGCCCAGTATGCTACAGGAGATAAGTGGAGAAATCACTCCAGAAAGAATGAAGAGATGGAGCCAAAGCAAAAACAAAACCCAGTTATGGATGTGACTGGTGATGGAAGTAAAGTCCAATGCTGTAAAGAGCAATACTGCATAGGAACCTGGAATGTTAGATCCATGAATCAAGGCAAATTGGAAGTGGTCAAACAGGAGATGGCAAGAGTGAATATCAACATTTTAGGACTCAGTGAACTAAAATGGACTGGAATGGGTGAATTTAACTCAGATGACCATTATATCTACTGCTGTGGTCAAGAATCCCTTAGGAAAAATGGAGTAGCCATCATAGTAAACAAAAGAGTCTGAAATGCAGTACTTGGATGCAATCTCCAAAATGACAGAATGATCTCTGTTCGTTTCCAGGCAAACCATTCAATATCTCAGTAAGCCAAGTCTATGTCCAAAACCAGTAATGGTGAAGAAGCTGAAGTTGAATGGTTCTATGAAGACCTACAAGACCTTCTAGAACTAACACCCCAAAAAGATGTCCTTTTCATTATAGGGGACTGGAATGCAAAAGTAGGGAGTCAAGAGATACCTGGAGTAACAAGCAAATTTGGCCTTGGAGTACAAAATGAAGCAGGGCAAAGGCTAACAGAGTTTTGCCAAGAGAACGCACTTGTCACCGTAAACACCCTCTTCCAACAACACAAGAGAAGGCTCTATACATGGACATCACCAGATGGTCAATACCAAAATCAGACTGATTATATTCTTTGCAGCCAAAGATGGAGAACCTCTACACAGCAAAAATAAGACCGGGAGCTCACTGTGGCTCAAATCATGAACTCCTTATTGCCAAATTCAGACTTAAATTGAAGAAAGTAGGGAAAACCACTAGACCATACAGGTATGACCTAAATCATATCCCTTACAATTATACAGTGGAAGCGACAAATAGATTCAAGGGATTATATCTGATAGACAGAGTGCCTGAAGAACTATAGATGGAGGTTTGTGACATTGTACAGGAGGCAGTGATCAAGACCATCCCCAAGAAAAAGAACCACAAAAAGGCAAAGTGGTTGTTTGAGGAGGCCTTAATAGCTCTGAAAAGAAGAGAAGTGAAAGGCAAAGGAGAAAAGGAAAGATATACCCATCTGAATGCAGAGTTCCAAATACTAGCAAGGAGAGATAAGAAAGCCTTTCTCAGCGATCAAAGCAAAGAAACAGAGGAAAACAATAGAATGGGAAAGACTAGACATCTCTTGTGGAGAAGGCAATGGCACCCCACTCCAGTACTCTTGCCTGGAAAATCCCATGGGCGGAGGAGCCTGGTAGGCTGCGGTCCATGGGGTCGCGAAGAGTCGGATACGACTGAGCGACTTACCTTTCACTTTTCACTTTCATGCACTGGAGAAGGAAATGGCAACCCACTCCAGTGTTCTTGCCTGGAGAATCCCAGGGACGGGGAGCCTGGTGGGCTGCGGTCTATGGGGTCGCATAGAGTCAGACACGACTGAAGCGACTTAGCAGCAGCAGCAGCAGCAGCAGCAGACATCTCTTGAAGAAAGTGAGAGATACCAAAGGACTATTTCATGCAAAGATGGGCATAATAAAGGACAGAAATGGTATGGACCTAGCAGAAGCAGAAGTTATTAAGATGAGGTGGCAAGAATATACAGACAAACTATACAAAAAAGATCTCCATGACCCAGATAACCATGATGGTGTGATCATTCACCTAGAGCCAGCCATCCTGAAATGCAAAGTCAAGTGGGCTTTAGGAAGCATCACTTACGAACAAAGCTAGTGGAGGTGATGGAATTCCAGTTGAGATATTTCAAATTCTAAAACATGACACTGTGAAAGTGCTGCATTAAATATGCCAGCAAACTTGAAAAATTCAGCAGTGGCCACAGAAGTGGAAAAGGTTAGTTTTCATTCCAATCCCAAAGAAAGGCAATGCCAAAGAATGCTCTGACTACCACACAATTGCACTCATCTCACATGCTAGCAAAGTAATGCTCAAAATTCTCCAAGGCAGACTTCCAGAGTACGTGAACAGAGAACTTCCAGATGTTCAAGCTGGATTTAGAAAAGGCAGAGGAACCAGAGATCAAATTGCCAACATCCACTGGATCATCAAAAAAGCAAGAGAGTGCCAGAAAAAACATCTGCTTTATTGACTATGTCAAAGCCTTTGACTGTGGATCACAACAAACTAGAAAACTTAAAGAGGTAGAAATACCAGACAACCTTACCTGCCTCCTGAGAAATCTGTATGCAGGTCAGGAAGCAACAGTTAGAATTGGACATGGAACAACAGACTGGTTACAAGTGGAAAGGAGAACATCAAGGCTGTTTATTATCACCCTACTTATTTAACTTATATGCAGAGTACATCATGCAAAATGCCAGGCCAGATGAAGCACAAGTTGGAATCAAGATTGCTGGGAGAAATATCAATAACCATAGATATGCAGATGACACCACCCTTACGGAAGAAAGCGAAGAACTAAAGAGCCTCTTGATGAAAGTGAAAGAGGAAAGTGAAAAAGTTGGCTTAAAGCTCAACATTCAGAAAACTAAGATCATGGCATCTGTACCATCACTGCAAGGCAAATAGATGGGGAAACAATGAAACAGTGAGAGACTTTATTTTCTTGGGCTCCAAAGTCACTGCAGATGGTGACTGCAGCCATGAACTTAAAAGATGCTTGCTCTTTGGAAGAAAAGCTATGACCAACCTAGACATTAAAAAGCAGAGACATTACTTTGCCAACAAAGGTCTGTCTAGTCAAAGCTATGGTTGGATGTAAGAGTTGGACTATAAAGAAAGCTGAGCACCGAAGAATTGGTGCTTTTGAACTACCGTGTTGGAGAAGACTCTTGACAGTCCCTTGGACTGCAAGTCCAGGGAACAAACCAGTCAATCTTAAAGGAAATCAGTCCTGAATATTTATTGGAAAGACTCATGCTGAAGGTGAAACTCAAATATTTTGGACCCTTAATGAGACGAACTGACTCATTTGAAAAGACCCTAATGCTGGGAAAGATTGAAGGTGGGAGGAGAAGGGGGTGACAGAGGATGAGATGGTTGGTTGGCATCACTTCTCAATGGAAATGAATTTGAGTATGTTCCGGGAGTTGGTGATGGACAGGGAAGCCTGGCTTGCTGCAGTCCATGGGGTTGCAAAGAGTCAGCCATGACTGAGCAACTAAACTGAACTGAATTGAATAGAAACCATCTGATGATAAAAAATAAGAAAGCAGTTATCATCCCTATGATGATTTAGGTAAATGTTTGTGATTTAAAAACAACCAAACAACCGACTATATAGCAAAGGAAACTCTACTCAAGCTCTATGGTGACCTAAATGGAAAGGAAATCCAAAAGAAAGGTGATATATGTATATATATAGCTAATTCATTTTGCTTTACAGAGGAAACTAACACAACATTGTAAAGCAAACACACTCCAATAACAACTAAAAAAAACAAAAAACAACAAAACAAAACAAAGACCCAGTGATGGACCTAAGAGGTGATTGATTCAGCACCTAATTAAAGACTGGAAAAACACATTTACATCAATTTTGTCCAAAGAAAAGACAACTCATTCCAGTATTCTTATCTGGGAAATCCCATAGAAGAGGAACCTGAGGGATCACAGACTGTCGAGTCGCAAAAGAGTCAGGCACAATTTAGCAACCAAGCAATAATAACCTTGGCTTTCACATTCCAAAACCCAGCTCACTGTAAGGAAACGACTCTATTCCATAGTTACATGGAAGTACATGTCTCAATTAATTAATTCTAGAAGAAACTAAAGAAAGCTGAGATGTTTCTTATTAGACATTTTACAGTAAATACAACCATTTTTCTTCTTGTGGTCAACAGAGGAAAATAGCACTACTTGGGCTTTAGACAATTCTTGTACCTGCATGAGTCTCTTAATTTGTTACTTAATTTGTAAAATAGACAATATCTACTCCTCTGTTGTATTAAAAGGATCACATGAAATAATATATGTGAAAAAGTAACATTAAACTATAATGTAAATGGTTTTACCAAAGTAGGCTTCCCTGGTGGCTCAGTGGTAAGGAATTTGCCTGCCAATGCAAGGAGACCTGGGTTCGATTCCTGGGTCAGGAATATCCCCTGGAGAAGAAAATGGCAGCCCATTCTGGTATTCTTGCCTGGGAAATCCCATGGACAGAGGAGCCTGATGGGCTACAGTTCATGGGGTCGCAAAGAATCAGACACGTCTTAGAGACAAAAAAACAACAAACTGTAAACAAAACTCAGTTATTTTGTCACTGATATTGTCAATTATATCCTCACTCCTTTCAATGTTTCCACTTTCCTTTCCTGTCTGTCAGAGACCTCATCGTGTCCCAAGAAGTCATTGTGAAATGATAAGTAGAGAATTAGGCAACGAGAAAGAAAAGTATCACTTACAATTTTATGATTTTTAGCTGTAAACATGCTTTTCAACAAGCCTAACAATTTGGAAAAGCAGAAGATCCATTCATAATTGCTCTAACTTGCTAATGCAATGTGACATGAAATATATAAAGGTATTTAGATATAAAGTTCAAAAAGTGAACACAATTTGTTCATGTGTAGAATTATAATGACCTATATTGTATTATAATCCAGAGGGAAACCCTGTAATGTAAGGAATTCTAGAAATAGTATAATCAGAGAGGAGCAGTAGAACAGCAGTGGGGAGACAGGCTGTATTCTTGTCTGATATTAACCATAGTGTGTTTTTAGGTAACTCAGTTAACCTTTTCAAGCCACAGTTTTCTTATTTGTGATAGGGGAATCAAACCAAGTGTTCTGGGAGTACATGACTTTATTACACCTAATTCAGCAATGAGACATTTCCTCACATTTTGTTGTTAATACGTTGCATGAGAAATAGCCTGTGATGTATACAAATGCAGGGAAGAAATCTTTGTGATAATATCCGTAACAGATTCCCAAAGTAAACACTAAAAATTGCACCCTTAATGCTTTTTATTTAACAAGCCAATTTAGACAACTCACATCCCTAAAGGAATGGCCATGGCT
The DNA here is from genome assembly GCF_002263795.3 of Bos taurus. Classification (NCBI taxonomy): domain Eukaryota; kingdom Metazoa; phylum Chordata; class Mammalia; order Artiodactyla; family Bovidae; genus Bos; species Bos taurus. Next base: position 43,969,415 of record NC_037330.1, read on the forward strand.
TGCTCACAGATTCGATGTCCATTGCCTTCACATGCCTTTTCTCCTAATCCTCCTTGGTCTAACCTCCCTCCATTTCTGTTCTATTAGGAATTCTTTCCTCTGTGCTCTATCATTCTCATAGACATACACAATCTATTTTTCTAAATTTTTTAAAATTCTGACTCTGCCCTCTCAGTCTACCCAAAGCTCCATGTTCACTCTTTGTTCACAGGACTCTCAAGGGTACCACCTGTGCTTTCCCAAAGGAAGCATCTTTTTGGGTAGAGCCCCTGTGCCGTCTACACATCTGTGTTAGAATTAAACCAGTTGCTCTCAGCAGAAGATAGCACTATCAAAGCCAAATTCAGTAGCTAAATGAAGAGAAAACTCTGTTCCACAGAGTAGAACCCCCACAAGACATCACCCACACACATGACTTCCAAAACCACAAAGCTAGCCAAGTCACGGGAGAGGTCTCCCCAACCCACTCCCTCGTTAAGGTTAGCATTATTCGAGTCATTGTGAGGTAGACTGGGGTAATGGTAATTCAAGAGGGAGATGGACAAGCACCCGAATTGTGGCTCTTCACTTAACTGCTGTGTCCCCAGAAAGACATTTAGCTCTTTGAGTTACAACTTATTGATTTAAAAAATACAGATAATAATGCCTTCTTGATAGTGTGCTGTGCTGTGCTTCATCGCTCAGTCGTGTCCGACCCTCTGTGACCTTACAGACTGTAGCCCGCCAGGCTCCTCTATCCATGGGGATTCTCCAGGCAAGAATACTGGAGTGGGTTGTCATGCCCTCCTCCAGGGGATCTTCCCAACTGAGGGATCAAACCCAGGTCTCCTGGATTGCAGGCATATTCTTTACTGTCTGAGCCACCAGGGAAGCCCATGAACACTGGAATGGGTAGCCTATCCCTTCTCCAGGGGATCTTCCTGACCCAGGAATCGAACTGGGGTTTCCTGCATTGCAGGCAGATTCTTTACCAGCTGAGCTACCAGGGAAGCCCCTTCTTGATACTACCTTAATACAAATAATACTACCATTTAAAGTAGTTCTCAGGATTAAAGATAATGTATACATAGTCTGTAATATAAAGGAGGCTTGAAATCGTCTATTCTTTATTATTATTATCATTAACACCCTTTAAGGTTGGTAGAATGCACCCATTTTTTTCCCTACTAGGACAGGGATCACTATGAGTGACTTGACCATGGAGACACAGTAAGACAGTGGAGCAACATAGGAATAGTATAGAATTCCCTAACAGTTGGTTCTATGTTCAAGACCTGGTTTCAGTATTTGTGGAAATGTCCTCATTTAGTGTCTCTAGAACCCAGGACTCTATTATTGTCTCTATTTCCTTTTTGTTTTTCACCAAAGGACTCTGCACTGTAACTTTAAAACAAGAAGAAAGATTTGTCAGCTTGTCTCTCTAGGTAGGGTTTGGACTTCTTTGAGTGGACCACCTATGCCACGCTGAAAAGGGAAAAACCCTACAACCACTATTTTGGTATGTGCGATGCAGAAATGTTGTCATTTTGTACTTCCTGCTGATGCTAAAATTTATGTAAATGGCAATCAGGTAGATTTCCCAGGAAGATTGTGTGAGTTATAAAATTTTCACATAGATCTTGAGCTAAACAGAAATCTTGTGAATTAATGTTTGCTAAAATTAATATACAGTGGACACTTTCCAGTGAGGAAAAACATAAAAACATATTAAGGTTCTGTCAAGACACAATAATGTACGGGCATGATGTTCAGACTGAACTAACCAGAGTATCTTTGCTTCCTTAAACAAAGGCCTTTTGAACTTCTTCAGGCAAGTCAGTAACAGAGAAATGATGGCTTTTACTCCTGAACGCAATGTCTAGATATTGATTTAAACTATAGTAACTAACCTGCATTAACAAAATCCTGAAACATATCCATTAAGTACAATATTCAATTAGTGAAAATTTTCTATATGATTTCAAGCCTGTCATGTTTAAAATATTTTGAACTGGCTTCAGGTAGTTATTTCACATTCAAAGGCTAGAGAATCTTTTCCCCATTTATTTATTAAGAACTTGCAACTTTTGGTTTCAAGGTTAATTTGTCATTTGTTTATAGTAGATACTGAGTCAGTGTGAACTCGTATCTTGGAAAAGGATGACTAATGAGAACAAAATTGTGAGTCTGAGCACAGGTGGAACCATTGTTAAGCTTTGCATAAAGGAAATGTATTAGGCACAGAACCAGCCTTCTCATGGACAATACTGGGTTCTTAGGCTACAACACCTTTTATTAATTTGAGGTGTGCTGCCGGCTGCAATTGCACTGTAAGTGATACAACCATCACTTGGAGAGGGTTTTGGAACTTTAAAGGCAAGAGAAACCTTTTCTTCAGTGGAATGTTCCTTTTCACCCGCTTTTCTGTTTAACCTGATAAGGCCTAGGGTATGCTTGTTTTAAAGTTCCTTTCATAACTCGACTTTTCTCTTCCCAAATTAAACAGTGCAAAATTGAATTGTCGAACATGTTCATAAAGTGAGGTACCATGTTGGAAATCATTTGTGTTTTTCAAATTAACATGTAATATTGATATATTTAATTACTGTCAACCATAAACCCCTTTATCAGCATAAACAATTGGCAGCATAAAGCAAAAATGTAAGAAAAAATTAATTCTATCCATTAATTTACCCTTTGTTTATCATCGAGGTTGGACATCACCTAGGACATGATTACTTGATTTTAGTGACTGAGTACCTCACCCTATATATAGGATATAATTTCTATACCCTGACACCATGCAAAAGCACCTGATACATCCTGAGTGCATATTCTAGCTCAGGTATGATAGCTGGTATATTTCATGCTTTAACTGCATAATATTTTCTAAGATACATGGATATTATAATTGCTAGTACATATGAATAAATATATTTATGTCATATCATATAATTTTTATCACATATGTAGAAATTGAGGATGAGAGAAGTACCTTGGCCAGAATTATCCAAGTAGTATGTAGAACAGGTGGTATATGAACCAGGTCAATCTGTCTATCAGACCAGGTTTTCTGGCCATAATTCAATTTAGCCTGATTTCAGCCCCATCTGGTTGGAATGAATGTTGTTCTTCACTTTCCTAGTTAGTTTCTTCATGTGCTATGCTGTGCTTAGTTGCTCAGTCATGTCTGACTCTTTGTGACCCCATGGACAGTAGCCCATCAGGCTCCTCTGTCCATGGGGATTCTCCAGGCAAAAATACTGGAGTGTGTTGTCATGCCCTCCTCCATGGGATCTTTCCAGCCTAGGGATCGAACCCAGGTCTCCTGCATTTCAGGCAGATTCTTTACCATGTGAGCCACCAGGGAAGCCTGAGAATACTGGAGTGTGTAGCCTTTCCCTTCTCCAGGGGATTTTCCTGACCCAGGAATTGAACCCGGGTCTCCTGCATTGCAGGTGGATTCTTTACCAGCTGAGCTACCAAGGAAGATGTAGTTTCTTCATATTTAATGCTATCATGAATAGCAATTTTAAACAGCCTGAACTCCAAGAAGAAAGGCAAAGTTTAAATTGTCCATGGTATCACTGACTTGAGACCCAGAGGCTTTTTCTCTAAAATTTCTTTAGAGTATCTTCTGTTATAGAGAAACTTTATTTGGGATGATAGGAAAATGTGTTAGTCTTTTCCTATATTATTTCTGACTTTAGTTATATATTAAGAAAGGTTTTTCATACTGTAAAATCTAAAAATATATATGGTTATGCTGTTATTACTGTTTCGTTTTTAACCATTTCTTAAAATTTAAATTATTGGTCTGTCTGGAATTTATTTTTGTATGGGATATGGTACATGGTTATCGAACCTAACATAGATAGTTACGGAACCTAACTAACTAACTAACAATTCTTAGATCCCATTTTTCTCTTCAAATTCTGGTCTTTTTAACCTTTTTGCTCCTTACATTACTGTCTGACGTAACAGAAAAGACTTGAAGTATGTGCTTTGGGTTGATATGTGGTGAAAGACTCACTCATGTTTCGTTCTTCCATTTTAATTACTAAGGTCTGGGGAAACTATGCTGGAAAGCAAAGTGCCATTAGTCTAGAGCATTTTACTGACATGTTAAGTCATGCTATATTTGTTCATCCTCCAAAAGAGATACAAAGCTCATTCTCACTGCCTACAAAATGAGCTATTCCAAAGGAGTACAGTAGTGCATTCTGTCAACTCTTTAAATAATCGGTGTACTAATGTCTCCTCCCATTTTTGAGAGGCTCTTTAGTGGTTCATCATGAATATAAATTTCAGAGAGACCATCTGCAATCCAGTTTTGTGGCTCTTCCCTTGAAGTCTGTTACTCTCAAGACATAATGTCATAAGTGCACATGCAGACTCCATGAATTGTTTTCAAGCAATTGTTCTATAGCTTGCCCTACTAGGAAATCCATAGAGGGTATGTGAATGGGTCAAAGTGAAGGTAATGATTTTGGGCTGTTTCCACTCATGGAAAAGAACAAACATTTGTGAGATGTTTGTTCCTAGAGAACATATTTCAAATGAATTTTGAGGCATTTTTACTTTTAAAATTTTAAATTAAAAGATAATGTACTCCTATTAAAGGCACCTCAAAAGTGCACACATAGATTTTTTTAAGGTGGATCCTTAATTCTCTGGTTTGCATCCTCTTTCATGAAAGTGTTTTCCTCGAAGTCATACAGCTACAATCTAAATATGGTCAGATTCTAGCTGACTTCAGGTGCACTCTGTTCTGGAGGCAGAAGCCAGCAATTAACTGATTTCTCCTGGACAGATGTAATAGATCCAGAAGGGAATGAACGTGCTTTTGCACAAAACCACAGCGGATTAGCAATGCGACAAGTGGCCTGACAGGATTTAACTTGAAGGCAGGGATCTCATCTCTCTATCCCTTAACCCTGTTCATCATGGAATCTTCTGTGCCCACATTTTTTTCCTCTGGAAAACTCTTCATAAGCTTTCAACAAAATTATCTAAACCATGGCTTCAAAATCCCTTGTGAAAGAGAAAGGACAAAAATAAATGAATCAATTAATTACTTTAAATAAACAGGTCAGTTTTTTCCCTTCTTTTCTATGGGTCATGGATGAAGGAATCACCCATCATTTCTCTGAGACTTATGCAAATCACGTACATCTTTTTTTAACCCTGAAACCATTTTTTTTTTTAATTTGCAAGACCTAAGGGAAACTTGCAGGTATACTGTTATCTATAAAAACAATCTGACAATGTCACTTCTCCCAAGTTTCAAAACAGTGACTATACCTCAACACAGATAAGCCTCACAATCATCAGATACAGAATCTACTATCTGTACTTGTAAGTGCTAAACCTCCATATTTGGCTGAAAAGACAACCAAGGAAGGATATTTATAATTCAGCAATGGTCTTATACTTCTCTCTGCAATCCAGGCTCTAATTACACAGAATATAGTTTTATGCTTAAAAACCATATGATTTCACTAAACATATCCAACACATCTCTCCTCTACCTATGATTTAATAAACCTCTTGCTTAAAAATGTCTTCCTAATGCAATGGACCACAGTGCATGGAATCACCGGACCTGTCAATCTTTATAACCCTCCCATAAATTGTTCCTCCCTTAAATACCGCATTTTGGTAACTTAGACGCTCATTATGATTATATCTGCATGTTAACTGCTTATCTGTGATACTGCTCAGCGCAGAATAAATGCACATGTACAAACCATGTAAAATCAGATGATGTCATTTATTTTAAAAATATTATACATACATATACATATGTATACATATACATGTATATATGCATATAATTTTTGTTAACCATGGAAAAAAGCCAATAGATTGATACCTAGAGATGTGGACCCAATTTTAGAAGCAGATGTGAACATCATAGTAATTTTAGTAGGGGAGGGGCTTTTTGTTTTTGTTTTTGTGTAATAAAGCAATCGATATTCCTAATCCTATATAAATATTCCCAGCCCTCAAACACCCAGGGCATGACTGTGTTTATTTGAACTCCCTTAGAAAGCTCACAGAGTTCTAGACAGGTATTTGTAGATTGAGGACACAAATCCTAAAATATCAGCATCATGGCCCTTCCGGGCCAGGGACGACGCTGTGCACACAGGCAGTCCAGGAGGGCCAGGGAACTAGCCCCACACTCACTCACACAGGTACCTCCCCGTCTGCAGGCCACCTAGCAGTGGCAACGCTACTGGCAACCAGCCTGGCTGGCGGGCACTCAGAGGCACACTCCGGGGAGATCCCGAGAAACCTAGGGGGGAAAGGGGAGCATGGGGGCATTTGGGGGCAGCAGCGCGCACCCAGCACGGTCTCTGCGCCTCCAACATCTTCCGGGACCCGAACTGGCTCCAGAGCCGCCCGGAGGATCTGCATTATGCCAAGGCGCTGGGCCAACTCACCTCCACGAAATAAAAGCAGGGCAGGAGGGTCACGCTGTCCTTGATCACTTTGCCCTTTGGCCTCTCCTTCGCCGACATCCCTGCCGCCTGCCCGGGATGCGTCCTCCCCGGGGCGAGGTGTGCACAGCGCAGCCAAGGCGAGATGCCTCCTCCAGCCGCAAGCGCCCGGCGCCGCTGATGTCACGTTCCCCGCGGGCACCGCTGGAGCCAGAGCGGTGCAGGCAGCGCCTCCGCCTCTCCCCGCCCCTTTTTGCAGCAACCCAGCGGCTCCCAGAGCGAGCAGGTCCTCCGCCTCCCCTACTCTGGCTGCCACCCCCAGTTTTTCTCGGCGGAGACGTCCAGCTCCTTCCTCCAAGCTGTTGCTGCAATGGCTTCCCCTCCCCGCCACCCTCCCTCTGCTCTCCACAGCCCTGGCGAGGCTTCGTGGCGGTCGGGGCTTGACGTCAAGAATCGGCAAAGGGGGACGCACCCCTGGATGCTGCAGCAGCGAGGCTGAGGAGACCAGGCACCCACGGGCCCCCGGGAAGCCTCCTGGATCCGTCTAGGAACTCTAACTTCAGGATTGCTGGAGAGCGGAAGCTCAGCTCTTGCGCACTGACCCGCAGCGCGAAAACCGACCTCCACCTGCGCGAAATTAAAACTTAGATCCCATACTGAAAAGTAGGCCGTGGTGGGAACTCACTGAGAGCTGGCTGCCATCCAGGAATGACTTCCCCGACTGAGGATTCTCTGCCTAGGAGACTCCCTGGCTCCCTAGGACACTGACTTAACCTGCTGATAAACTTTCACTATTGTCTGTCTGGGTATGGTGAGGCACTGGTGGAGGCGGATGTGTGGGCATCCTCATATAGCCCCAAAGCCACGGTATTATGCTCTTACCTCATCATCGCACCCCCGGAACCACGTCAGTATTACAGTCATAACCGTAAAAGGAGGCACTTCTCAGCCATTAACAATCTAAATTAAGTCCTTCACTTTGTTGTTGATGTTCTTGGCTTGTCTCAACTTTATGATGATTTTGGCAACCCAGAGGTGTCAAATGACATAGAGGAAAAAAAAACCTAAAAAATATAAAATACTGTGTTATGCTAAGTAAGATAACCCACTTCCAGGACTACATCGCCCTGGTCATTTCAAAGTCTCCACATTAAGCATCTGAGAGCCAATTCGCACCGAACTTTTCAACTCACTTCAATTGCTAGCCTGTCTTAGTTTGGGCTTCTATAAAACAAACAAACAAGCAAACACATAGACTGGGTAGTTTAGACAACAGATTAGTTTCTCACCATTCTGAAAGCTAGAAGTGCCAGTTCAGGCTGCCAGCAAGATCAGGCTGTGGTGAGGATTCTCTTCTTGGCTGTATGCTTACATAGAGGAAAAAGAGAGCTACTTTTCTGGTCTCTCCTTATGAGGGCACTAATCCCATCATGAGGGAACCACCCTCATTTGTTGTTATTTTTCAGTTGTTCAGTTGTGTCAGACTCTCTGTGACCCCATGGATGCAGCACACCAAGCTTCCCTGTCCTTCACCATCTTCCTGGAGCTTGCTCAAACTCATGTCCATTGAGTCAGTGATGCCATCCAACCATCTCATCCTCTGTCACCCGCTTCTCTTCCTGCCTCAGTCTTTCCCAGCATCAGGGTCTTTTCAAATGAGTCAGCTCTTTGCATCAGGTGGCCTAATATCGGAGCTTCAGCTTCAATATCAGTCCTTCCAATGAATATTAAGGGTTTATTTCCTTTAGGATTGACTGGTTTGATCTCCTTGAAGTCCAAGGAACTCTCAAGAGTCTTCTCCAACACCACAGTTCTAAAGCATTAATTCTTTAGTGCTTAGCCTTCTTTATGGTCCAACTCTCATATCCATACATGACTGCTAGAAAAACCATCCTCATGACCTCATCTAAATCTGATTGCCCCTCAAAGATCTCACCTCCAAATACTGTCATCTTGGGGGTTAGGGTTTCAATATATGAATTTTGAGGAGCCACAAATACTCAGTCCATCACATACTCCAGTCGATCTTTGGCAGCATCAAGATAGTCTGATCTACCAATGTCCGTATTTCTGATCTACCACTGCCACTACCATCTCATACCATTACCTTCTACTGGTTTAGGTTCCAGAATTCAACAGTATTATCTCTCAGTTCCTACTTCTTGTTCACCACACTCACCTGGCAAAACCCCAGCTCAGTTAAACCCAATTCTCTGCCTTTACCAGAAGGTGGATGGAGAAGAACTCACAACTATGTGGTTCTGTGCCACATCAGACTCAGGACTACAAACTTCAAACAGTCCCTACTACTTCTCACATAGTCTTACTCTGTTCACTTTCTTATTCTCTGAGGACAAACTCACACCTCTTTTAGTCTCTTCAAACCTTGACATTTTCAGCTAATGACTTTAACTTGTTTTCATTCAGTTCTTTGTTGTTCAGTTGCTCAGTCGTGTCTGACTCTCTGTGACCCCATGGACTGCAGCATGCCAGGCTTCCCTGTCCTTCACCATCTCCCAGAGCTTGCTCAAACTCATGTCCATTGAGTCAGTGATGCCATCCATCTCATCCTCTGTTGTCGCCTCCTCCTCCCACCTTCAATCTTTCCCAGCATCAGGGTCTTTTCCAGTGAGTCAGTTCTTTGTATCAGGTGGCCCAAGTATTGGAGTTTCAGCTTCAGTATCAGTCCTTCCAATGAATATTCAGGACTGATTTCCTTTAGGATTGACTGGTTTGTTCCCTGGACTTGCAGTCTAAGGGACTCACAAGAGTCTTCTCCAAATCCATAGTTCAAAAGCATCAATTCTTCAGTGTTTAGCCTTCTTTATGGTCCATCTCTCACATATATACATAACTACTGGAAACACATAGCTTTGACTAGATAGATCTTTGTTGGCAAAGTAGTGTCTCTGCTTTTTAATACACAATCAAGTTTTGTCATGGCTTTTCTTCCAAGGAGCAAGCAACTTTTAATTTCATGGCTGCAGTCACCACCATCTGCAGTGATTTTTGAACCCAAGAAAATAAAGTCTCTCACTGTTTCCATTGTTTTCCCATCTATTTGCCCTGAAGTGATGGGACAGGATGCCATGATCTTAGTTTTCTGAATGTTGAGTTTTAAACCAGCTTTTTCACTCTCCTCTTTCACTTTCATCAACAGGTTCTTTAGTTCCTCTCCGCTCTCTGCCATTAGGGTGGTGTCATCTGCATATCTGAGGTTATTGATATTTCCCCTCTCAATCTTGATTCCAGGTTATGCTTCATCTAGCCAGGCATTTCACATGATGTACTATGCATATAAGTTAAACAAACAGGTTGACAATATACAGCCTTGATGTTCTACTTTCCCAATTTTGAACCAGTCTGTTTTTCCATATCCAGTTCTAGCTGTTGGTTTTAGACCTGCATCCAGATTTCTCAGGAGGCAGGTGAGGTGGTCTGGTATTCCCATCACTTGAAGAATTTCCCACAGTTTGTTGTGATCCACACAATCAAAGGCTTTAGCGTAGTCAATGAAGCAAAAGTAGATGTTTTCCTGGAATTGTCTTGCTTTTTCTATGATCCAACAGATGTTGGCAATTTGATCTCTGATTCCTCTGTCTTTTCTATTTTTTTTTTCATGAAGCTTAATTTTATTTTATTTTCTAAATCCAACTTGAACATCTGGAAGTTCTCAGTTTACATACTGTTGTAGTCTCTCTTGGAGAATTTTGAGCATTACTTTGATAGCATGTGAAGTGACTACAATTGTGCTACAGTTTGAACATTCTTTGGCACTGCCCTTCTTTGGGATTAGAATGAAAACTGACCTTTTCCAGTCCTGTGGCCACTGCTGAGTTTTCCAAGTTTGCTGGCATATTGAATGCAGCACTTTAACAGCATCATCTTTTAAGATTTGAAATAGCTCAGGTGAAATTCCATCATCCCCACTAGCTTTGTTCATAGTGATGCTTCCTAAGGCCCACTTGACTTTACACTCCAAGATGTCTAGCTCTAGGTGAGTGATCACACCATCATGGTTATCTGGATCATGAAGATCTTTTTTGTATAGTTTTTCTGTGTATTCTTGCCACCTCTTCTTAATATCTTCTGCTTCTCTTAGGTCCATACCATTTCTGTCCTTTATTGTGCCCATCTTTGCATGAAATGTTCCCTTAGTATCTTTAATTTTCTTGAAGAGTTTTCTAGTCTTTCCCATTCTATTGTTTTTCTCTATTTCTTTGCACTATTCACTTAGGAATGCTTTCTTATCTCTCCTTGCTATTCTTTGGATCTCTTCATTCAGATGGGTATGTCTTTCCTTTTTTCCTTTGCCTTTTGCTTCTCTTCTTCTCTCAGGTATTTGTCAGGCCTCCTCAGATGGCCATTTTTTCTTTTTGCCTTTCTTTTTTTTGGGTATGATTTTGATTACTGCCTCCTGTACTATATCATGAGTCTCAGTCCATCATTCTTCAGGCACTCTGTCTATCAGATCTAATCCCTTGAATCTATTTCTCACTTCCACTGTACAACCATAAGGGATTTGATTTAGGTCATATCTGAATTGCCTACTGATTTCCCCTACTTTCTTCAATTTAAGTCTGAATTTGGCAATAAGCAATTCATGATCTGAGTCATAATCAGCTCCCGGTCATGTTTTTGCTGACTGTATAGAGCTTCTCCTTCTTCGGGTGCAAAGAATATAATCAATCTGATTTGGGTATTGATCATCTGGTGATGTCCATGTGTAAAGCCATCTCTTGTGTTGTTGGAAGAGCACGTTTGCTATTACCAGTACATTCTCTTGGCAAAGCTCTGTTAGCCTTTGCTTTGCTTCTTTTTGTACTCCAAGGCCAAACTTGCCTATTACTATAGGTATCTCTTGACTTCCTACTTTTGCAGAATGGTCTCTGTTTGCTCCAAGGCAAACCATTCAGTATCAGAGTAATCCTAATCTATGCCCCAACCACTAATGCCAAATAAGCTGGAAAGGAAAGGAAAATGAAGTTGCTCAGTTGTATCCAACTCTTTATGACCCCATGGACTGTAGCCTACCGGGCTCCTCTGTCCATGGCATTTTCCAGCCAATAGTACTGGAGTGGATTGCCATTTCTTTCTCCAGGGGATCTTCCTGACCTAGGGATTGAACCCAGGTCTCCCACATTGTAGACAGATGCTTTACCGTCTGAGCCACCAGGAAGCTGGAGTTGAATTTTAATCAGAGAATGAAATTAATCAGAAGAGAATTCTGCCTTCTTCCAAACCTGACTACTTCCCTCCAACCTCCATCCTTCACAGGTACCACTGTCTCCTTCCTGGACTGGCACCATAGCTTCCAGGTGTTCTACCAGCTTCTTCCCTTGCTACCCTTATAACCTACAAACAAGTCCCTATGCAGCAACCAGAAATCTTTTGACAAGTAAATCTAATTTTGTCATTCTTCCCAAACCCTGCAAGAGCTTTCCATCACATTCAGGAGAAAATCCAAACTCCCCGCCTCTTCTTCAAAGCCCAGGTACCCTGCCTGACTCATGGACCTCATTCATAGTGCTTTGTGCCTTAGTGGTTTGGCAATCCCAATCTAGCTTTGTACTATCTCAGGGACTTGGACTCTTTGCAACCCCAGGGATGGTAGCCTGCTAGGCTTTTCTGTCCATGGGTTTTCCAGGCACGAATACTGGGGTGGGTTGCCATTTCCTTCTCCAGTTAATCATCCCAGGCCTCCATTATTCTTTATTCTTACACATTATTTTCTTTTTCTTCATAGAACTTATAATTATCTGATAGCTTATGCAGTATTGATTGGCCAGCTTTTTCATTGCCTTCTCTCCTGCTAGAACATAAGCTCTATAAGACTGAGCACTTTTTTTTTTTTTTAATCATTAAGTGTCTAGCTAGTGGGACTGTTTCTGGAAAATAATAGATCTTCAGTAAATATTTGTTCAAAAACATGGATGAGTCAGTTAAGTGATGCACATAAAATCATGTAGCAGCTTCTCCCATCTACTAAATGTTCAATAATTGCTAACTGATTCCATTATTAATTATCATGTTATTGACCAGATGTGTTTCTCACTACTACCTAAGCTACTTTGTGTGTGTGAGTATTCTTTCTTCAACTTTCTCAATATCTAGACAGAATTGACAATTCTTGGTAGATATTGAAAAGTAAGTTAGAACTTTCCTGAATTTATCATCCTGGAAACTCAGCATTTATATATAAAGGTAAATAAAACACAAGGCTAAAGCTATAGCTCCCTAATGTCATTGGCCAGGAGCTGAAAATACATGTCAAAATACCAGAGATACATCCTGACTGCACCTCAATAATTTAGGAAATATATTGAGACATCAGAAAGGCACTCACCTTTCCTCTCTAGGTTATTTGACCAACTTGACCTGATCACATGGTCAGGGATCAAGAAATACTTCAGAATTCAAAGCCAATTCCTATTGCAAATTCTTTATCACTCTCTTACCCAGTTTCTCTTTCTTTCTCTCCCCCTTCTTTTAAAATACTCTTCCCTATGTAAAATCATTTCACTAAGCAATCAAGCTACTCATGCAATCCCTTAAATACTAAACAGAGTAATAATGCCTATATTAGGATAACAGTTTAATGCATTTTACCTAGTTGAACTTTTGATGCTCAAACAAAGCAATAAGCAGGGAAATTTTCCCCCTATTTTTTAGAAAAGTCTTGAAGACAAGATTCAGAGATGAAAAATAAATAAATAAAAGATTGAATCAGAGGAGAAAGAGATTTGGAGTCAGAACTGAGTTCAAGCCCAGGATTTGTTACATTTGAAGTATGCTCTTGAGAAAGTCATTTAATAACTCTAAGCTTCAGTTTACTAACTTGTAAAGTGAGAAAAGTATTTGGTATCACTGACAGCACCATTCTCTAGCTCAAATGTGTGCAAATGCAATTGGTAGATGATCAAATTGGCTCATCCATTCATACATTCATCCATTCAACCTACAAATATTGATTGACCCTCAACTGTGTGAGACGTATTTTTCCTTCTGAATATCTACTGGAGAGAAGAGATATGGTTCCTGCCCTCACAGAGCTCACAGTCTAACGCAGGTGGAGAGGAGAGAGACACAGGTAACACATTAATCACAGCAATAAGAAAACACTTACATGATGCTCACCACAGATGAGGCACTGTTAAAAGTGCTTGGCACATGTTACCTCATTTAATTCTCACCACATCCTTAAGAATGGGTACCACCCTGCCACATTTTTTCAGTAAAAGAAACTGAGAGTTGGAGAGGTTAGTTATGGTTATGCAAGTGCAACGAGTATAATTACTATAATTAGTGAAGCTGAGATTTTGAACTCAGTGGATTGCTTTAGTTCTGTGATCTTAAGGGCTACACATACTGCTCTCTTAGAAAACATATAATTAGGTCTTGTGCTATACACTACTGAGTAAACATTAGAATGCAGTTATAATTACTATGAGAAACTTAAGTATGATGGCCAAGGAAGACCTTAGGAGGAGCTGACATTCAAGCCCTCTTATAGTATTGAGATTACTACAGGATGGTCCTGAACTGAAAAATATGCTCCATCACACTTTCAAACCATGTAAATCCACCTTTAGGTCAAGGATAGAACTCATATGTTGACTATCGCTTCAGGTATGCCAGCTGCAGGTCCTCATAATTACAGTGGCATTAGAAATAATTTAAGGTGCCTCACAAAACTTGAATATTTTCCATGAAAATCCTGTTTCAGTGCGTTCAAATGAAAAATGGCTCCCACTGAAAAAGCTGCACTCTGACATTTTACAAGACAGTGTACTTCCCAGCACAAATAACTTGGAAAAATATGCCTGAAAATGCATTTGACATCATCATTAACACTGTCAGATTCCACAGATAAGAAAGAAGCAGCTCTTCTATATATCCTTTTTGGTTGCCCACAGCCAAATACAAACCCTTCTTCAGCTTCCTGGCAACTATTCATCCTCAGAATATTTGTCTGACATTTATCTTTAAGGTTATAAAAAGGTGTATTTCATTTAGTAATGTATTTCCCAGAAATCAGCTCACCTCACGGTATTTTGAGGATACACTGTAAGATTTTATTTCATTTTTCTAAGAAACAGAGGTTTAAAAGAACTGAACATCCAGATTGTAAAGGAGGAAAAGTACTGAAATGACGAAGATTCTGGAAGATGGTAAAGGGATTTTCTGGTCCTGGCCTCATCACTGACTAACAGTGAGGTTGTGGAGAAGAACATTTTTACCTCAGGGACTCAAGTTTCCTCACCTAAAAAATGGAGTAGACTTGGTAAATTGAACATCTGTTGTTTCTGTTTGTTCAAGATCTGTCGTTCATTCTTCTTGAGCTTGTTTCTTGAATTTTCCTGATGGACTGTCCTGCTGGTCACAGTCAGGACTGGGCCTGGAATAAAGGCGCTCAGCTGTCTCTGCAGCTGGGAAGGGGGTGGTGAGCCAAGATAAACAACTGGGCTCTGCTCGCAGGAACTTGAATCTTGAGGAAAGTGGTCCTGAGACAGAAAAGTCTTGGTATCGATTCATGGCAAAAGCAGAGAGAAAGTGATTAATGTTGGTCTTTCAATTTTCAGAATGGCCCTTGACCCATTTCTTTCAGAAGTCTGGCTTTTCTCGTTTGGTACATCCCATATTCTTTCAAATAAATTCTTCTCTCTGTCTCTATCTCTCTCTTCCTCTCCCCATCTCTCATTTTTCCATTAATTTAGCCACAGCCCACTTCTGTGACCCCAAACACCTAACTATTACAAAGAATCACAAGACATTTGCTAAATGATTAACTTAAGATCTAAAAAAAAAAAAAGCAAACAAATAAAACAGGAAAACCCTTAACACCTAACAGTATCCTCTGGCAAGAGACATAGGAGATAATCTTAAATCAAATTTTGTATTTACTATCAATGACTTTGGCCCACCATGGTCTCCTGTGATTCCCTATCAGGGCATGGTAGAAGGTGATCTGCACAATTCTAGTGAATGCCATTCCCCAGAATATGCCTTTCCTCTGGGGTAGGGGCTACCCCAAGAAAGTGAAAGTGGCTCAGTTGTGTCCGACTCTTTGCAACCCCACAGACTATACAGTCCATGAAATTCTCCAGGCCCGAATACTAGAGAGGGTAGCCTTTCCCTTCTCCAGGGGATCTTCCCAACCCAGGGATCGAACCCAGGTCTCCGGCATTGCAGGTGGATTTGTTACTGGCTGAGCCACAAGGGAAGCCCAAATTCCATAGCAATGATTTAAAGAACAGAACAAAAGTTTGCATTACAGAGCTTTGCTGTGGATGTGCTTTGGCATATTAGTGTGCTGGGAATGGATTACATCTGTCCCACAAAATATTTGTCTCTTCAGGTTGCTTCTGGTTGTGAGCATCCTGGTGGGGAGGTGGAGTATCCTCTGTTAGTATGCCCTGAGGGCTGCTAGCAAGAAAACCAGAGGACTTATATCAGAACTTGCTATTCCAGTGCACTGAACAGAGCCAGGAAGGAACCCCACCACCTGGAAACCCACTGAGGAGAGCCTGGAATCACTGAACATGCATCTGGACAGTCAGCTGCAGAACATGTTACTGTCACAGCCTCAGGTGTGGCCTGTTGGGGTTGATGAGAGAATGGACAGATCCAGAAGTCTCCTCATGGGTATAACTGATATCCCTCTTAGATCTGTTAAGTCTGTCCATGTTTTTTATGGAGTGTCCAGCCCACTATGTAGCAACTGCCCCCAAATACATACACTTTCTGCAAATAAGAACATCATTTTTGTTTTGAAACACTTGACATAAAAATATATAATTGGATTTAAAAACATCCAAGTTATTGCAGAAATGTAAAGGTTACTTTTATCAATGAAGGCAAATTTATTGGATTTTTCAATGTAATTTCAAGGGTTGCTGTATTTTTAATGATTACAAAGCAACGATTTTAGATTTTTATTAGCTATGTGTACAGTTTCTCTTTAGTTATGACTATCAAGAAAAAGAATTCAAGTTTTTCTGCCATACAACACCCCTCTGGATAAATATGCCACTCGACTTTCCTTGTCTCAGCTAAACAGCCTTGTTCCCTGCTCTGCAGACTGTCCTCTCCTCTGATGAGCTCGTTTGACCCATACTTGGACCGTGTTCGTTGTTCTGTCCCTGTGCCTCCTTATATGTGTTCCCCTCCCCTGAAATGCATTAACATCTCTCCTTTCTGAATTGTATTCATGCTGCTCCAATGTTCAGTGACCTCTCTCTGAACACCAGTGGTCCTTGTTTTGCACTCTACATTCTAGCTCTTGATTATGAACTGTTTTATCTGATACATTCTAATCTTGTCCTCCCAACTGTAGGAGTGAATTGAGGGAGAGATACTTGCATTTTTCCTTCTGTCCATCTCCCTCCCTTCCACCTCTGCTCTCCCCATTTTGTTCAGCTCTTCATTAGTTCTATGACATTAGAATAGGCTCCAGGCCAGTTTCCCTGGATTCATCTCTTTGTTTTCTGATCAGTTCTTTAATTTTGTAGCAGGATAATTCTCCTAAGCACAATTTTGATTATGCCACTTATCTGCTCAAAATGCTCCATAATTTTCCAGTCTTTATACTGATGTTTATTTAAGGGCTTCCTTGGTCTGGCCTCCACCAATCTGTCTCACCTCTTATTCTCCCCTATTCAGAGCCTACACTCAAGATACCCCAAACTACATGGTATTGTATAAACTATATTCTTCTGCAATGAAAGTTTTTATGTTTGCTTCCTTTTCCACCCTCAAAATTTACAGACAAAAAACAAGTTCCTGATGAATCTTACTCAATCTTTTCCAAGTCTAAAAGTCTTTTAAGACTTTCTTTGGACACTGTAGATCATGTTATTTTCTGCATCAATTGTCTTATTTTTCCTCAAAGATATTTTGCTTCTTGTAAGTATGGGTCATATCTAACTCATCATTCTTTTCTTTTTCTCTTGAACCTTCAGCATAGTACACATAAAAAGTTCAGTAAATATTTATTGAATGAATGAATGAATTCTATCATTTCTACTCTCCCTGGCAGTAGCTAGCACAGCTCTAGAACAATGCAGAGATTCTGAGTACATACTTATTAATTAATTTAGGGTTTTATGAGCCGTGATTCTGTAGGAATAAACACTGTCTCATTCTCTCTCCTTCTCTCTCCCCAACACTTTGAAAATACTGACAATTCTCACAAGAAGTGCAAAAGGACTCTGACACACACCAATGAAAACTTGTTTTAATTAGTCCAGAGTGACTCCTGTTCTCTCAATCCTTCAATAATTATTCATTGATTGCACAGTCTGTCTAATGATTAATTCAACACGAGGATGTTGAGTATCTGTCTGGAGCTCCTAAAAAGTGTGCTCCAGTCACCAGATTTTCATCCTCTTCTCTTCTCTGCCCAGTGTCTAGCCAACCAACAGTGATCTCTCTTAAATATTATAGACCAAATTCTCCTAGAGAGACAAGTCCCTTAGGAAGCTACTTTAGGCTGGTCTTCAGGCTCTAACAGATCCAAACATGTTCCATCGTCCATGTGCTAGCTGTCTTCTTTCTCTGAGCACCTGTTCAGTTATGTGGCCCTTGTGTAGATCCTCTGGCCTATTCTGGTCTCCGTAGCTGTTGAACTCCTCTGTGGGCCAAAACTTCTGCTGTGTTTGTCATGCTAAACTACATTTATCTTTATGTTGTCTTAATTTGACTGTCATAATGATAAATATTATGTTTTATTTTTATTGAGGTATAATTAACATGTAATACTACATTGGTTATAGATGTATAACATAAAGATTTGGTATTTGCATACACTGTGAAATGATCACCACAATAAGTCTAGTTCATGCTTGTACCCATGCATAGTTACAGGTTTTTTCTTATAATGAGTGTTTTTATTATCCACTCTCTTAGCAAATTTCAAATATGCAATATTTCAAATATACCATTCAACACTGTTAACTATAGTCACCATGCTATGTTTCAGAACCAACTATAAGAAAAATTAGAGCAGGAGTCCGGATGATTTTAGAAGGATTTATTGAAGGGAAACATCTTCCTGTATTTATTTATTGAAAGGCACTGTAAAATGATGTAGAAAAGTGGCTCTGAACCTTTGACACCACTCACACCACGTTTATTGTCACAGTATGTGCTCTAAGCACTTATGGAAAGATCAAAAGCAAGACAGCTCTTAAGATATCTCGTGACTTTAAAATAAAATAGAATTATAGTTTAATTTCTTAGTAATATATAAACTACATGAAAATTACATATTTAAAACAAACTTTACTCCTTTAGTTATATTTTTGATAAATATTTGTTCACTGATATTTGAAAAATAACCGTATTCATGTTGAACTTTATTTTAATGTGCTAAATTAAATTAATACAAATTTGATTTCACATAAGTATGGAATCACAAATGGGAGAGGATCTCTTCTGTCTTTGCAGATGTATAGATGTTGCTCGCTCAAACTCTGGAATTCTCAGATTCATTGACTCAAGTTTTACATGAACTTGTATGTCATTGATTTTTAATCTAGTGAAATATTTTCTCACCCAACTTTTATTTTTTATAGGTTCCAGGCATAGGAAACATGTGCTGCTTGGTTTAAAATCACTCCTTCTTCTGAGATAGGACATCTTCTCCATATACAAATTGATACATTATTCTGAAGCATGAGGGCATTTATTGTCATAGAATTCACCATAGTGGTCATGGAGGGAGCACACAACTGAAGTGAAGCCTACCATATGTGACACTCTATCCTCTGGTCATGAAGATTTACCCAGAGATGGTCATGAAACCAGTGGAAGCCTATCAGAACATTCTCCCAGGAGTTTTCTAACTAGAGATAGGAAGGAAGGATGCCCTTCCCTTTTTGGTGGTAAGACTAAACAAGTGTTAAATCCCAAATTGCCTGTGGTCATGTTTCCTCAACTAAATGAAGAAAGGCTCATAGTAGTAGAAGAGAATAAGGCTGAATCAAGAAAGAATAAAATATCAAAGATAGAGAGAGATTTCTGGGAGTCTTGAGTCCTTGAATTCAATTACCCACAAGATCAGTTGCATAAAAATCTGAGATATTCAACTACATGATTCAATAATCGGCCCCTTCCCCAACCACCTGTGCCTGAATTACTTTTCTTTGAATTCCAGTCATTTGTAACCAAAAATCTCTGTGTAATACACACTCTACAAGAATAATACTGCTAATGATATTTTAAGAGTTCTTCTCTGGGAATAAAGTATGAGGTGTTCGCAATCAGTGTCTAAATGATGTCAAGCTACAATCTTACCATGCTGTCATGCTGCAATGTATCACAACAGACTACAAAGTAAACCTCAACACAAGTTATTCATCACTGTATAACTTGTTGGAAGGGATGATGATAAAAGTGTCCGTGAACCATCACAGGAAGTGATTCTGGTGCTTCATTACTTGTGGGCACACATAGCTTGCCCATGTATATAACTCACTGGGACTAATTGAAGTTGGCAAATTTTGATTGGAGAATTGTGTAAGTTGTGCAATGGGCCAGCATGTGTGAGGTGATGCCAGAATAAAGATAAGCAGAGTACCAGCAATTTAAAAGAACTAAAATATGCAGTGTTCTTGAATTTGCATTTTGGATAATTAACTTTTATTCAATTTAGAAAGCCTAGTCCTTCCAGAAGGAATGACCCAGGAAAACGACCTCACACCGAAATAGGAACTTCTTTTAAATAGGGGTAAACTTTTTTTATGATGACAAACTGCTAGTTTATTCTACAGGCAAAGAGAAAAGTCACCTTGGATCAGATCTTTGCTTTGAAAGGGTTCAGTTCAGTTCAGTTCAGTTCAGTCTCTCAGTCGTGTCTGACTCTTTGCAACCCCATGAATCGCAGCACACCAGGCCTCCCTGTCCATCACCAACTCCTGGAGTTCACTCAGACTCACTTCCATTGAGTCAGTGATGCCATCCAGCCATCTCATCCTCTGTCGTCCCCTTCTCCTCCTGCCCCCAATCTCTCCCAGCATCAGAGTCTTTTCCAATGAGTCAACTCTTCCCATGAGGTGGCCAGAATACTGGAGTTTCAGCTTTAGCATCGTTCCTTCCAAAGAAATCCCAGGGCTGATCTCCTTTAGAATGGACTGGTTGAATCTCCTTGCAGTTCAAGGGACTCTCAAGAGTCTTCTCCAACACCACAGTTCAAAAGCATCAATTCTTCGACGCTCAGCTTTCTTCACAGTCCAACTCTCACATCCATACATGACCACTGGAAAAACCATAGCCTTGACTAGACGGACCTTTGTTGGCAAAGTAACATCTCTGCTTTTGAATATGCTATCTAGGTTGGTCATAACTTTCCTTCCAAGGAGTAAACGTCTTTTAATCTCATGGCTGCAGTCACTGTCTGCAGTGATTTTGTAGCCTCCAAAAAGAAAGTCTTACACTGTTTCCACTGTTTCCCCATCTATTTCCCATGAAGTGATGGGACCAGATGCCATGATCTTAGAATTCTGAATGTTGAGCATGAAGGCAACTTTTTCACTCTCCTCTTTCACTTTCATCAAGAGGCTTTGTAGTTCCTCTTCACTTTCTGCCATAAGGGTGGTGTCATCTGCATATCTGAGGTTATTGGTGAACTTATTTCATAAAATTTTTATTGAAAAAAGAGACCCAGACTCTGACACCTATTTAACTGTGTACAGACTACAGGTGACCTAGGATAGCCCTAAACAAGTGTCTCCTGGTAGGAGGAGACATAGAGACACAAGACGAACATGCTGTAAGGAAAGAGTTTCTGATTCAGTGACCCTGGTCCAAAATAATAGGACCCAAGCAATGTCAAAGAACAGCTCCCTTTTGGAGGGATATGTAACTAAGCTGGGAAGTCCCTCTGGACTTGACTCTGACATGGTGTGGTGTTTAGAGGAACAATGATGAGCATTTGCAAAACAAGATAGTTCTGACCACGGTATTGTTACAGCCTGTGTGAGATGACACCACCCGTATGGCAGAAAGTGAAGAGGAACTCAAAAGCCTCTTGATGAAAGTGAAAGAGGAGAGTGAAAAAGTTGGCTTAAAGCTCAACATTCAAAAAACTAAGATCATGGCATCTGGTCCCTTCACTTCATGGCAAATAGATTGGGAAACAATGGAAACAGTGGCTGACTTTATTTTTCTGGGCTCCAAAATCACTGCAGATGGTGACTGCAGTTATGAAATTAAAAGACGTTTGCTCCTTGGAAGAAAAGTTGTGACCAACCTAGACAGCTTATTAAAAAGCAGACAACTTTTACTTTGTTACTTTGCCAACAAAGGTCTGTCTTGTCAAAGCTTTGGTTTTTCCAGTGGTCATGTATGGATGTGAGAGTTGGACTATAAAGAAAGCTAAGTGCCGAAGAATTGATGCTTTTGACTGTGGTGTTGGAGAAGACTCTTGAGAGTCCCTTAGACAGCAAGGAGATCCAACCAGTCAATCCTAAAGGAAATTAGTCCTGAATATTCATAGGAAGGACTGATGCTGAAGCTGAAACTCCAATACTTTGGCCACCTGATGTGAAGAACTGACTCATTTGAAAAGACCCTGATGCTGGGAAAGATTGAAGGCAGGAGGAGATGGGAACAACAGAGGATGAGATGGTTGGATGGCATCACCAACTCAATGGACATGAGTTTGAGTAAACTCTGGGAGTTGGTGATGGATGGGGAGGCCTGGAATGCTGCAGTCCATGGGGTCATAAAGAGTCGGACATGACTGAGCAACTGAACTGAACTGAGATTCTGAGTCACTGAGGGAATCTGAGCAGCCTTAGACTAACCTGAGTTGGACTGTGGATGATGAAGGTATGGCAGCAAATGGAGCAAAATGTCAGAGGAAGAGTAAGATTTGTGCTTCTCTCTTCTGGAGTTGGCAGTGGACTCAGCCTTTTGAGCAACTAATCAGCCCCCTGTGGTCCTTGGTCTCTCCAGAGCAGGGCTGGTCACTGACAAGCTCACAGACCAAAGCTAGCCTTCTTTTCTAGTGTCATAGGACACAACTGCCCCCATTCCTTTCTGTATTGTCTGTTACTGCTTTGGTGCTCCTGTGGCAGAGTTGAGGACTTGTGACATAGATTATATCCCCTCACAAAACCTGAAATATTTATTCTTAGGCCCTTTACAGAAACCATTGCTGACTCCTGATATTCAACAACTTTCACAATTTCACTTTACCTCACCTATTCTTATTCCCAATTTTTGTCTCTGAGTTGACTCTGAGCCCACAAGTTTGCTCTTATCATCTTCAGAATGAACCATGACTTCTTTACGTATCATTTTCACCCATCTCGCTCATGGCTGAGTTCTTAAACAACACCCTGTGTGTGCATGCTGTTGCTTCAGTTTTGTCTGAGTCACTGCAACCCTATGGACTTTAGCCCATCAGGCACCTCTGTCCATGAGATTCTCCAGGCAAGAATGCTGGAGTGCTTTGTTGTGCCTACCTCCAGGAGATTTCCCGACTCAGGAATCCAACCCACATCTCTCGAGTCTCCTGCATTGGCAGGCTAGTTCTTTACCACTAGTGCTATCTGGGAAGCCCAAACAACATCCTACTCCACTACAATATCAAAGTGTTTGATTCTTCAATGTCACATTCTAGGGACATGAAATCACTGAGCGCAGTGAACTTCTGACATGACTTCAAATACACAGAAAAATTTGAACACAAATTTGAGTTTAAAGCTTATGTTTAAAGATTTAAGGGAAATAAAAAATATTTCCTAATATATCACAAAATATAGTCAAGTACTAGTCTTTATAATATATTTAAATTTCAGACATCCATTTGCCTTTGCAGATATTATTCAGAGAAAATGTTAAGCTTTAAATGTCGTAAAATGGCAAGGGCCAAATCAAACGAATATCATTAATTTATTCAATCTGTGCTGAATTCTTTCAGAGGTATTTAATATGGCTTGCAAATTAGAGTAAATCCACCAATTTTTCAGGAAAAACAGATGGGAACTTGGTTTTACTGTCATTTGAACACTGAAACCAATAGTTGTATTGACTAGAAAGGAATATGACTAGATTTAATGGAAATAATATTACAGTTCATTGACTCATTATATTCCAGTTACTTATTGTCATCATACACAATACAATTTTTTAAAGTATATATATTGACTACATACATAGTGAATGTGAAGAAGTAGCTACTCCTGGCATATATCTGCCTCTCTATAATTAACCAAATCAAAATTTAATAATTCAATAACTGCTTATTAAAGAACAACCTTGTTCAAGGTACAGAGATAAATGAACACATTTGTGTTCTCAACAAGTTCATATTAGGCTAAGGAAAGTTATGCAAAATCAAATGCTCAGAAAACAGATACTAGTTTTCTAAATTTTTTCTCATCTACCCCTTAAAATGATACAAAAAAATGCTTTTCCTTGTCCAATTTGTGTTAGTATCAATTTTAAACATATGTTTAAATGATTGCAAAAGATATAATTTTAGCATGTTGTAAATATTTACAACATTGGATAAATCTGTTATATCATTTTAGAACATGTATCCCATGGAACCTAAATGCCATTATGATTTGATACCTACCTTCATTTGCTGGTGGCTCAGACAGTAAAGCATCTGCCTACAGTGTAGAAGACCTGGGTTTGATCCCTGGGTTGGAAAGATCCCCTGGGAAGGAAATAGCAACCCACTCCAGTTCTCTTGCCTGGAAAATCCCATGGATGGAGGAGCCTGGTAGGCTACAGTCCATGGAGTTGCAAAGAGCTGGACATGACTGAGTGATTTCACTTTCTTTCTTTTATTTTCATTCACTAATGATAATAAATGAAAAAGAAATGTTTCCTGTAATGGCAATTTAGGTGGTTGAGACTAACACTCTTGGTAAATACAACAGACAATATTGAGAAATATCTTCATAACAGCATCAGATATCCAACAAGTCCATGAAGAATAACCAATCTTAGGCCAGTGAGAGTGAATACTACAAAGAGGTGAACTGGAGATGTTGACCTTGGGGACATTTGTCCATGGAGAGCAGGCAACTCATACTTAAGTAAGGAACTAGCGCAACTAGGAGGGAATTCCCCATAGACAGCTTTGGGGCTGGTTTTTGGAGATGAGGGGACTGACCTTAAGCTCAGTGACTGCCAAAGGCAGGAGCCTAACATAACTCACTCTTGTTATGGGCAAATACCTCATAGAGACAACCTGGGTAACTCAAGAGAAACCTCATACCTTGATCCTGTAACTGCAAGTGTCCATGGGTAATTGGGAACAGGAAATAAAATTCTTTCTGAAGAAGATAATAGCATAAGTGATACATTTTATCACTAATTTTTTCATTTTATTTAACTTTACAATATTGTATTGGTTTTGCCATATATCAAAATGAATCCACCAAAGGTATACATGTTTAAAATTGGCCAGCAAATCATTTAAAATTACAAAGCACATGAGTTTACAAGAATCAGAATGAGCAGCAGTAGACAGAAACTGACCCAAAAGAACTTCAAATACTGGACTTATCAGACATATATGGGAATAAAACAGATACATTCTTTTCATGGACATAAAATTGAAACTCAAAATGTTCATAGAATGTAGTTTTGCAGATTTGAAGAGGAACTATCTAAAAACTATATAATTCAAAATTATATAGATAGATTTAATAGGAGATTAGATCCTTATTAAAGTGTAAAGTGGAGAAGGCAATGGCACCCCACTCCAGTACTCTTGCCTGGAAAATCCCATGGATGGAGGAGCCTGGTGGGCTGCAGTCCATGGGGTCGCGAAGAGTTGGATACGACTGAGCGACTTACCTTTCACTTTTCACTTTGATGCATTGGAGAAGGAAATGGCAACCCACTCCAGTGTTCTTTCCCAGAGAATCCCAGGGATGGGGGAGCCTGGTGGGCTGCCGTCTATGGGGTCGCACAGAGTCGGACACGACTGAAGCGACTTAGCAGCAGCAGCAGCAGCAGCAAAGTGTAAAGATGAAAAATAAACATGATCAAGAGAGGATCAAATATATAGTATTTTAAACTTTTAGTTTGTATTACAAGAGAAGAAAAAGAGGAAATAAAGACATCAGGTGAAGAAAAAATTTTCAGGTAGAACAAGAAAAGCACATAGGAGAATGGAAGATATAAGCATATGATTCATAATGTGAGTGTATAATTCATGGGCTTCCCCAGTGACTCAGTGGTAAGGAATCCACCTGCAATGCAGGAGACATGGGTTCGATTCCTGGATTGGGAAGATCCCCTGGAAAAGGAAATGGCAACCCACTCCAGTATTCTTGACTGGGCAGAAGAACCTGTAGGGGTACAATCCATGGGATTGCAAAGATCACAACCTAAGTGATTAGACAATAACAACATATAGTACATAATTACATATGTAATTACATGACTTCAAATTGATTAATTTAGCTAAAATATGAGAACTAGCACACAAATTTAAAAATTAATTATACTGTATTTACAGAAGATTTTGAAAATTAAAGTATAAAGAAAGGAAATATTACACCATATAAAAACAACCAGAAGAAACTGATGTAGCTCTATTAATTTATAATGGAATAAAAAGTTATCAAGTTGCTGTAGGAATTAATCAAAGGCTTTTCAAGACATCTACAGTAAAAGTTAAAAAAATTTAATGGTAGAAATTATAGGCCTAAATAAATGGAGAATTATACCATGTTTGTGGAGTAAGACACAATACAAAATTGTCAATTCTGTCTAAAGCCACCCATAAATTCAAAGCAGTCCCAATAAAAATTCCAAAATATTTTTAAAAGGAACTTGATAATCTGATTATAAAATTCATATGGAAAGATTTTGCCTGTCTTGAAAAATAATTTGTTAACTAGGCATTATAATAATTTGTTTTCTCAATTAATTACAGGTACATGAAAATATAGTTCTAAGACATAAATAATCATTCACTTAGAAGCACTCTGTTTATCAAGTGAAATTTATATGATATAGGAAGTTAAAAAAAAACCTGTAAAATCAGAAATTGTTTGTTTTTGGAATTTGCCTTTAACTTCAAGTAAAAACTTATATTTGTGCCAAATCTATTTCAAGTATCACTCAAAGTACTAAAATACAAAACAAATGAACAGAGATAGACAAAAGAATTATTACACATAAATTGACATATTTATGGTTAATAATTATTACATTTACAATTATGAATTGGGCCAGCACATTTGCATTTTCAGAGGATTAATTGATATTAATTAATTAAATTGAGTTGCTTAAATTCAACATATTAAAACCAAGATTGCATTTTTGGGATCTGCTACACTACAATAAGAGTCATAGTGGGTGAGAATTATATCTGTCTTCTGTAAAGTCAAAAGAATGTCACATTCTCATTCCCTTGGAACAATGTGTGGCAAGTATATAGATGAACCCAGGCTAGTCTGCGGGTTGATGGGAATCACACAGCCCTATTGTGTCCTCCATCCATCAGACAACCATCAGAAGCAGAGCCATTTAGCTCATTGGCAATTGATAACAGACCCATAAAGGAACCAGTCTAATTGTCAAACTGCAAAGCTGTAAGCTAAACAAATGGTTCCCACTAAAATTTTGGAATGATTTATCACAAGCAAAAGCTATTTCAGCTGGAATGATTTTGCCTCAGTTTTGGGCTGCAAAAGCTTTCTTTTTTCTTTCCCAAGCCTGGTTTTCAGCTTATCTGGTGATGCTGAGATAAGTTCCTTTTCTGCTTAAATCGGCTAGAGACGGTTTCTGTTGCTTGCAACTGAGAACTCTGACAGATACACTTGTAACGAGATAGAATTTGATATTCCAATGCATTTTTATTGCACTGGCAGTAATTTATATCACTTTATAATATTTTTTTTACTCAAAATAGATAATATATATTACATCCTAACTTACTTGGAGAATAGATGAAATATATTGCAGTGAACCGAAAAGGTAGCTCTTGGTATAGAAAAAAACTTAGAATGAAAAAAAAATGTTTATCATTTTCCTTTTCTATTCTACCAGCCTTGGCACCCCACCAACTCTAGAGCAAGATACCACTGTCTTGGAAAAAGAGAACAAATTGTAAGAGGACCAAGTGAGCTTTAAGAAAGGTGGGTTTAAAAAGTAGCATGGATACCAATAGTATACTGATATAGATTAGATATAGATCTAAACATAAACACAGACATAAAGATTGATGATATATACACAGACTTAGTGATAGATGATGTAGATATAAATGTAAGGCAATATTTTATGTTTGTAAAACATCTTTTCTTTGAATCCGTTTCAGAGGTGTTTACTGTCAATGGAATATAATAGTTGGAAGAATATTTAAGTTTTACCTAATTCAACCTAAGGATTATTTTTTCTTTAACATCACTAACAGATGTTTACTAGCTTCTGTCTGATCATTTTTCACTTCAGGGTTAGAAAATCTTAAGGTTAATGGATTGCAACATAGCATATTTTCCAGAAAACACACCTGTGAAAAAAAGAACAATGAATTATGGAATAATAAAACCATAAAACATTGAAAAATTTAACAGTGAATCTTTCATTACAACCAGGGATGACTTTCAATTAGTTAAAAAATGTAATCAATGCCTTATTCTTTGTCTCAGGAAATCAAATAATTCTTCTAACCTGAAAGAAGATAGGAAGAAGTTAAATTCCTCTTCAATCAAACGGCCCCGGGCTCAAGCAATAGTTTTCTACAAGCCAGTAAACAGTGCATATTCCTTTTCTTTGAAATTTCTGTTTTTTCTAAAACTATCCCCATATTCCTACTTCATTCAGAGCCTATAATTCCCAAAAACCAGCAGGGAGAGACTTGCAGTGGAACACTGCTTGCTGGGAAGTTAATTCCCCAAAGTAAAATAATTTGAGTTGAAGCAGATGATGTCTAAAAAGCCCTGTAAGAGTGCAAGCCAAGCACTGCAGTTTTTCCTAGATTCCATTACTTTATTAAGAATCAGATAGCAGTCCATGGGGTCACAAAGAGTCAGACACGACTGAGCGACTTCACTTTCACTTTTCACTTTCATGCACTAGAGAAGGAAATGGCAACCCACTCCAATATTCTTGCCTGGAGAATCCCAGGGATAGGAGCCCGGTGGGCTGCCATCTATAGGGTCACACAGAGTCGGACACGACTGATGTGACTTAGCAGCAGCAGCAGCAGGAGTTCAAGAAGTCCCACTTCAGGACAGCAGAACTGCACCAAATGCATGCCTTGTACACATGCATTGAAAATGATAGACTAGCCATGTCCCTGTGCTACCTTTGCATTCATTCACTCACTCAGCAAATTATTTATACTTGAACAGTCTAGGCATGAAGGATAGAGCAGTAAATGAAAAAGACCAAGTCCCTGCCCTTTAAGGAACTGCATTCTAACAGAAGGGAACAAAGAAATAAAATACGTCTGTGGCTCAGCAGTAAAGAATCCACCTGCAATGCAGGAGACCCAACGACACAGGTTCAATCCCTGGGTCAGGAAGATCCCCTGAAGGAGAAAATGGCAACCCACTCCAGTATTCTTGCCTAGGAAACCCCATGGACAGAGGGGCCTGGCATGCGACCTTACATGGGGTCGCAAGAGAATCAGGCATGACTTAGCAGCTAAACAACAAACAAAAGTGAACTTAATGAATGAAAAATAAAGAAAGTTAAGCCATATAGGCAAGGTTGTGTGAGGAGTGCTCACTGTTACATACATGAGGTCAGGGAAGGCTATTTGGTAAAGTCAGTCTGAAAAGGTGGTCTGTAGGAAGACACCAAGCAGCCCATGTTAGCTTGTGTGCTGAGAGGAAGTCTGAGCATCTGCAGCTGGCATGCCCTTCCTTAAGTTACTTGCATTGTCTCTCCTTCACCTTCTTCAGTATTCTGAAAGAATAGATTATCCATGACAACAAAGAATTAGAGAGCTGCCAATAGACTTCTCAAGGAGAAAGAGTGTCTAATGTCAGTTTTTGTATTTTGAGATAATAATGTCTTTCATAATCATACACTAAGCTTTTGCAACCCAAAGCATTATTGACAGGCCTAAGAAGTGGTAGATCTAAGCCCCCACATGGAGGTGTTTGTAAAGGATGGTTTCTTTTCTAGGGCTGCCGTGATGCATAACTGCAGAGGACATTCTTCATAGCATATTCTATATCCTGATTAGAATTGTACAGTTGACTACTTTCTGCCCATTGCATCATCTACACAAAGAAAGAAAGAAGAATCCATGGACAATTTGTCTTAAGTTTATGGTTTGCCACTCTCCCCCTTCTCTTCCCATTGCATTGGTATTTATTTCATGGTTTACTCCAGCATCTATTTCATTGTTGTTTTTTATATGCATACTGGTACTTCTCATTAGCTGGTAGATTACTTGAGGACATACATACATATGGGTCAGCTTTGCCTCCTTAGTCTAATATAAATAATTGCTAGATAAATGATTCAGGAAATTAAAAAATATAGAAACTTGTTAAGCTTGTATTCCCTTTTTTGTCTGTGTGTTATTTTCCTCAAATATTTCTGAATCTAAAACATGCAAGAGAATATAATTTAGCGTCAATAGCCAAAACAGCTTCAAAACAGTTGTGTCCACTTATTTAGGGCATGCTTGTGAATGGCCTTTCATCTGGGTTAAGTAGCCATTCTTTTAAGAGAAGATGGCATTGTAATCATAACCATACATCTGGCCAGACACAGATAGTCCATTGTTTTCCTAAGTCCAAATAAAGAGCTTTTCAAGCTGTTTGTCAGACCCATCGGAGGCAGAGTATTTTTAACTGAGTTTTGGCAACAGGAGGGACGTGATAAAGAAAAATTCACCCCAAATTGTAATGATTATTTTCTAGGCATCTTAGCATATAAATTTTGGAGTCAACATATAAATGTTTCAGTCTGATGCATTTGGGTTCACCACAAAGGGTTTACCAACATTAAAAAAAAAGAGAGAGAGAGAGAGCTAGAAAGATATTATCTTTTGGGCCAGTGGGTAGAATTAAGTCAATGCAATTATTATAATCACCGATAGACTGTTAGGGAATATAACAGACTGTAGTTTGAACAGTGTCAGTAAGAATCCAGTTTGATTATGTTACCTAAGGGAAATTTCAAAGTAAAGTTTGAAATTAGAGCAAGGACAGAAATGGAAGAATAAAAGGCAAATAGTTTCCTTCCTAAAAGATTAAAATTTTAGTGACAAGTTTAGAAACTTAGGAGTGACAAGGCTACATAGTCATGAAAGGCAAAAGAAGATGAATTCAAATCTAATAGTTCTTAAAGATGAGACTTCAATAAATGGCAAACTGTGTTCATTAATAAATCGGAAAGGATGGCTAGAACTAAGTATGGCCTAACCTAAGGAAAAAAAGGCAACACTTCAAAGAGTAAATGTCTTTCAAGAGGAACCAGATACAGGAAATTATTGGAGGGTGTAGAATCAATGATAAGAGTGATTGAGGAATTGCCTTTTTTTTATTGGAAAACACGGCTGAGAAAAATTTTACGTGGAAAAAAAAATGTTGAATGAATTTTCAGTGTAATTGCAGCATGATTTGGAGTTAATTTTAATAATTTTTTGCCCAATAAGAATTTCTGGAACATATTGTTTTCTCAGAAGGACATAGAATTTTTGCATTTAAGGAGTGGATTTATGAAGATGGACACTGAGCTGCCCTCAGTAAATTTATGAGGTCGAGCACTTTCATTTTTATTTCCATTGATGAAATCTAATTTCCAGAGGAATAGTTCCAGTTCTGAAACATTTCTCTAACTCTGAGTGAGATAAAAAGTGATACCTCTGATGAGACAAGGAGGAAAATACTGAGTGCATATTTTTCTCTCTTTCTCTTTGTCTCTTTCAGATCTTGTAAAGTCACAAGGATAAACTGTATCCCTGGTTACGCAGTTTCCCTGCCTGTGTAATGACTGTGCATGAGGGAAGGGAGGGAAGAATGGAGAAATGGGAAACCCAGTATACCCACATGTCTGCATTCTCTGATTCAGTTTCATCAGCAAAAAAGCTAGTATTTCATTTCTCAGTTGATTCTGAGAGGGGGACTGAGCTAAAGCTAACCAACATGCTCAAAGCCCTCAAAGTTCAAAAGCACCCAGAATGAAAAGCAGCAGCTCTCCACCCTGCACCCCACTTCAGCTCCAGAGTTAACCATTTCAGCTTTTAAAATCCTTCTGAGGGTTACTGACATAACCTATGTATCTACTTCTTGATTCACCAACTTTGAATAACATTACTGACCCTTGCTCTTTTCTCTTTTTATTAGTTTTATGTCCATTTCTAGTTCAC
Organism: Bos taurus; assembly: GCF_002263795.3. Lineage (NCBI taxonomy): Eukaryota > Metazoa > Chordata > Mammalia > Artiodactyla > Bovidae > Bos > Bos taurus. The sequence goes on from NC_037330.1 coordinate 44,001,152, forward strand.
CTAGTGGTTTTATTTATAAATGATACACTATGTGTCCATTTCTTGAACTATCAAGTTTGTTGTTCTTCAGTCACCAAGTCCTTGGGACCCCATGGACTGCAGCATGCCAGGCCCCTCTGTCCTCCACTATCTCCCGGAGTTTGCTCAGATTCACGCCCTTTGGGTCAGTGATGCTATCCAACCATCTAATCTTCTGCTGTCCTCTTCTCCTTTTGCCTTCAACATTTCTCAGCATCAGGGTCTGGTGGTTTTTGGTTTTTCATCTAGTTGTTTTATTTATAAATGATGCACTTAAATCTCTACTTCTTGAACTACCAAATATAGATAGTATAAAATTGACCTATAATCCTGATTTCATCTTTCATCTTCTGTAACTCTCTTCCCCTTCCAAATTCTGTCAGTTCTATTATTATTGCTTTTACAATGTCAATGTTTACACTATTTATATTTGCATTCTTTTCTAACACTATACCTAAAATGTCAGTTTTTTGTTTATATCTTGATTGCAAAAATTGAACCAGACAGTCCAATGTTATAAACACATAAATCATTATTCAGTGAAGAATCAATAATGTGATTGTGCTTATAAAGCAGAAAATATTACTTTATTTATACTGCTTTAAATTTGCTAATAAAAGGAAAATATTCCAAAGAGCAGTTTCATATGGATTATTTTTTTCTCATTCCCCATTATTTATTCAAAATGTATCCAAAATCTTTATTTTGGTTTTGAGCAGTGGTTACGTTTAGAGCTGTCATTTCCCCCAGCATTTATTTCATATTTTATTAGCTGATAGAATTTAATATATTCCACAGAAAATATATTTTTGTCTTGTCATTAAGAAATTTAAGATTTTTAATTGAACATACAGTTTACATATTCAAATCTACTTCCTTCTCTATGTCATTCTTCTGAAGATTTTCTGACTTTCTATTATAATCTAAACTGGCTTCTAGCCTAGCTTCAGAGCTGCTTCTGGGATTTCTTTTTCTCACATTCCTAGGTTATTCCTACTGTTTCTTGTAGTGTACATCCTGCTTTCCAAAAAAGAACAGTTCCCATTTTGTTAGAGCACATCCTTAAATAATTTTTTCTCAGAAAGTGTGTTTCAGAGGTAAACTTTCTATGTAAAATCTTCCAGTGGCTTTTCCCCCCATATTTGAGTTATAGTCTGATTGGATTTAAATTCTAATTTTAAGGGGAAAGTGGCCAAGATGGCAGAGTAGGAAGACCCTGAGCTTACCTCCTCTTATGAGCACACCGAAATTACAATTATTTACAGAGCGACTATGGATGAGAACAAAATGAAGACTAGTTGAAAAGATTTTCCACATCAAAGGATATAAAGAAGAAATCACAATAAAGCAGGTAGGGGGTGGAGACCCACAGCCCTGCATAGGCAACACAAAAATGGGAGGGAAATCACAACTGCCGAGGTTCTCCCCAAGAAGCAAGGGGTCCAAGCCCACAGGGCTAAAAGAAATATAATTTGATAAATGTTATACTTGAGGTTTTGATTCAACAAATATTAATTGAACTATATACTCTGCATTCTAGAGCTGTGTTAAAGAGCTTAAAGGCATTATCTCATTCAATCTTCAATCTCATGATATGAGAAAGGTATTATTAATATTCCTTTTTTAATAGATGAAGCAACTAAACCTAAATACCTAACTCTAAAACTCTTTCTCTTAATTGTGAATTCCTGAGAAATGAAGTGACATTTCCACTGCTCTTTGGAGAATGAATGGCATTTGCAGCATATATTGGGAGTACTAATCTCATTCTGCCTTCAATTTTCTCACATTGTCTTAATTCTCTTTCCTTGTTCTAAACAATGTTTTCATATTTTAGTATGGTTATCATTGCAAACTATGTCAGATATCTTTTTGGAATGAGTGAATAATAATAATCATAGTGTCTGATAAAAATTTTGTCTATATTTTCAAACCTAGGTGTGAATGATTTCCCTAGGTGACATAAATCTATTTCCTTGATAATAATAATTATTATTACCAATAATTACCATAATAATTAATCCATTATGTATCATCATAACTCTAATATTATTTGCTTTTGTTCTTCTGTGTTATTATATCACAGAAAACTGTCCAATGCTTTGCTGACATCTAAAAGTATTAATAATTCCTGCAACATTTCCCTAATCAACAACTTTACTCTTTAGAGAAGAAAAGATATTAGTGTTGAATTGTTTTCTAATAATTCCACAAAGAAAAAAACTATCATTCTATGTGTTTCTAAGATACACAAACCATCTGTTTGTGTTTTAGAGCTTCTTTCAGAAGCATTCATTTGTATGATGATATTTTTATTTTCAAAATATATGGGATTTTATGCTGCTTTGCACACAATGAACTAGATTATTCTTGCTGGTGAACTTCCCTGAGGACCAAAAGGGGCGTTTTGAGAAGCTCCACTAACTGTCAAGTCCTGTTAGGGCACCACTGATGAACTTGCTTCTCAGATGCTCAGAAATAAAGTCTTAATGACTTACAAAATGATTTCTCGGTAATCCAGAAGTCTTTAACTTTCAGGCAGGGTCAAACTTGCCTACAAGCTCCCAATCTAGGAGTCAACCTTCACGATTTCTAAGCCAGACGCTGCTGTTAACTAATGGTTTGCTGTGGCAAATATTTAACCTCTCAAGTTCTCAGTTTCTGTATCTGAAAATAAAAGGGTTGGATTGCATTGACCCCAGGAATACCTTCCTGCTCTGAAAGGAATGGTTCACAAGAAGGGACTCAGCTTTATTATGTAGCAAGATCAAAAGGGTTGCATGGCAGTGCATGACTATGTCTTTGTGTGTGTGTGTAAGGTCCGTCTAGTCAAGGCTATGGTTTTTCCTGTAGTCATGTATGGATGTGAGAGTTGGACTATAAAGAAAGCTGAGCGCCGAACAATTGATGCTTTTGAACTGTGGTGTTGGAGAAGACTCTTGAGAGTCCCTTGGACTGCAAGGAGATCCAACCAGTCCATTCTGAAGGAGATCAGCCCTGGGATTTCTTTGGAAGGAATGATGCTAAAGCTGAAACTCCAGTACTTTGGCCACCTCCATGCGAAGAGTTTATTCATTGGAAAAGACTCTGATGCTGAGAGGGATTGAGGGCAGGAGAAGGGGACGACAGAGGATGAGATGGCTGGATGGCATCACTGACTCGGTGGAGATGAGTCTGAGTGAACTCTGGGAGTTGGTGATGAACAGGGAGGCCTGGCGTGCTGCGATTCATGGGGTCGCAAAGACTAGGACATGACTGAGCAACTGAACTGAACTGAAGGTAAAAATAGATCCACAGAAGGAGATTGTAAGAAAGGAACACCTTTCAAAAGGTCTGTCTCAAATAATAATCCACAAATTATGACAATTTATTCCATTATACATATACTGCATTGTACATTACAGCATAATAACATACAAAAGCAACATACTGCGATATATGTATGGCAGTATGTGTGCACTTAGTCATTCGGTCATGTCCGACTCTTTGTGACCCCATGGACTGTAGCCTGCCAGGCTCCTCTATCCATGGGATTTTTCAGTCAAGAATACATGAGTAGGTTGCCATTTTCTTCTCCAGGGGATCTTCCTGACTCAGGGATGTTTGAACCCGTGTCTCCTGTGTCTTCTACATTGCAGGCAGATTCATTATCTGCTGAGCCATTGAGGAAGCCATATATATTATATGAGAGAGAGAGAGAGATGTCTCTCTATATATGGAAATACAATATATTGTATAATACAAAACATACACAACAAAATAAGCACTTCCCAGGTGGTGCTAGTGGTAAAGAACCCAACTGCCAATGCAGAACATATAAGAAACATGGGTTGGATCTCTGGGTCAGGAAGGTCCCCTGGAGGAGGGCATGGCAACCCACTTCAGTAATCTTGCCTGGAGAATCCCATGGACAGAGGTGCGGGCTACAGTCCAAAGGGCCGCAAAGAGTTGGACATGACTGAAGTGACTTAGCATGCACGCACACACACATAACAAAATAAATGCGTCACAATCTGTGGGTTATTGAGGCAGATCCTCTGAAAAGAAAGTCCTTTTTCACAGTATCCCTCCATAGATCTGTTCCCTACTTCTCTGCTTCTTGCCTCTCTAAAGTTCTTTCTACTAAAATTTTCTCTACTGGCTGCAGTGGTAAAGCAACTATGCCCAGAAAGTGCTTACGTAGAATCTTTAAAAGAAGAAGGGTTCTTTTTTTCATCATGAGTTTGTTTATTCTGTTTGTTATCACTGATCAAAGACTTGGAAGTTGCAAATGGCAAACAGATTTGAGATCCATGAGATGGGTATAATATATGTAAAAAAAGTGTGGTACAGTCAAGAAATAATCCTATATCTGAACGTAGGGAGTAACTTTAGACTCCTAGGTTTTGAGGACCTCAAGTTGAAGTTCTGAAAAGATTGTCCACACCGAATTTCACTGACATCAAAATTTGTCCTAAGACTCCCATCCAGGAAGTTTCTTGTAAGAGAGTTTAAGTCATTTTGTATACACTCAGGGGACTCCACTACTGGCCTCTCATGCCAGTGAGAGGCCAGTGCAATGCAGTGTGCTTTGCATTGGTCTGTACAGCTGCTGTAATGCAATTGTCCTTCTCTGGATGACTTCTCAGTAACATTAGCTCTGCATGAAAATGTAATGATGCTACTCTGTTCTACAGGTTACCAGAGATATTTTGCAGAAAAGCTAGACTTGACTTTTTTCCCTATTCTTTCTATCACAGGGCAAGGACATCTGAGAATACACCAATCGGGGGATGCTACAAAACTCCTCTTCCCCAAGAGGATACCCCAAGGACTGAGTCAGTAAGGGCTTTGCAGAGATTGGCCTTAGTGCTAAACTATTTTCCTGATGTCTCACAGATCAAGTCACACTGCATATAAAGGACCTATGGATTACAGGATGTGTGAAAACACGAAGATGATAATTTTGGGATGAAAAAGTGTGTTTATACGCTTAAACGCTTTATAAAAAGCCTCAGGAATCTCTCAGGTAGTAATTTACAGTAGAAATGTAATAATGGCTTCATGCTTAAATTATTTTCTGCATTTGCTGCTGTTGTTTTTAATATTGAAGGGAAAGATGCTTAAAGTATTTTGCATCAACCATAGCTGAGAACTAATACTGAGGTTAAAATTGTATCTTTCTCTAAGAAGAGATAATACAGACTAGATTTCTTTCTAACCTAGTTTTAAAAAACAATGCATTATTTACAAATGAATTGGATTAAAAGACATTCTTACTGTTTAATTAATGGCTTTAGATTAAAAATATAAGAGAAGGTACCATACAAGCAGAATAACATTTTAACAACATCCCGAAGAGTTGCATAAAACTACAACTTTGGAGAAAATCTATGGTGCTGTGTGAGCTTTTATTCCAAGAGCATAAACTAATGAGTCAACAAGCATATGTGTAGCAAGAATTCCATTAAGCTTTTCCTGTTTTCATGTCAAACTAAAGTTTTCCAAAATGATAATAATCAATCATTGGGTTTTTAATAATATAAAATAAAAGATTTGTCCGAATTCATTCAAATTAGCACTCTGAGAATCCTGGCTCAGTGTCAGTAGATTTGTTGCTGTTGTAATAAAAGTTACCAACCATTACGTTTGCTGGCAATGGGTTAATTCCATAATGGTATTGACTATGATGTCGCTTAAGGGAAATTATGGAGTAAAATCTGTCGGAACAAATCTTGAGTAGGAGGAGTAAATGCTCCACAGCACACTGTGCTTCCACGTCCATCTGGTGTTCTGAAATAAGAAAAGCCAGAGAGGTCTACCAAATGCGCTCCATGGCACATGTGAAAAAGCAAATATCAGAAGAAAATGCAGGTCCATGTTTTTGTTTTATTACAATACCTATTAGCAAAGGACACCAGACTGAATAGGCCATAACTGTGTTTTGCCTGAAATAGAGTTTAGAGATGCTTTCCTTCTCGCTTGATGAAGCAAACATTGCTTCCAGATACATTTTACTTTTTAATGACAAAAAATTTCCAATTCCAAATGAAATTATGACACTAAAGGTGTCCGGTGACCACTTTTCCATACCATTGCCAAAATTCAGATACATGCTTCTCGTGTATATTATACCAGTACTGAATTGTTTAATTCTATCAAATTATTTGTGTATATGGCATTCTGGTGTTAAATATCCTCAATGCAACAACAAAAACCACTTGAAAACAGAAAATCACGAAGGAAAGGTACTTTTATTCCTATTGTCACAAGATTACCACTTTAAACATTTTGATGAGTCCTTCCACAATTAAAAAAAAATGCTACTGACATTTTACTTTGTAGGCTGCTCTCTGTTCATTTAGTAATCTAGCATGAGCATTTTCCCATGACTATAACCATTTAGGTATAGGTTTTAAATTAAATATGTTTAACAATTTAACTTTATTTATAACTAGATGTTATAATCCTGATACTCATCCAGTTGTTTGTAAAAAATCATGGGCTTCTTTGCGGGGTGCGATCGTACTGTTTCATCTTTGGATTAGAATAAAGAGATTTAACTTCACGAGATCTCCTTCAGAGATGTCTGATGACATCATATCTCATGGCACCTGATGCACATCAAGAGGGTCTTCTTCTCCATTGTGTCCATTGGCTAACTGATTGGCAGCATGTGGGCAAAACCCTTGTCAAATGCTATCCCCTGGGACAAGCTGCTGGAGATTGAAATGTACCCAGAAGCAGTAACAAAATTAGTGGGTTAGGGCTGTATTCATGTCAGGGCTATTAAGGATCAACCAACAGTAGCTGGGAATAGATAGCAATAACACATGCCTATCTGATGCAGCAGGAGTTTGTGTGGAGTATTATGTTTTCATTTCCTCAACAATTCACCACTAGAAATGGTTTTCTCTCAAAAAAGACTGTTTCTGAACTAGCTGACAGCACCTGCAATTTTCACTGCAAGGCTTTTACCCTAATTTTAGTGACTATTCCTTTCCTCCATCAAGCTCAAATTCTGAATGTGATTTGGCTGCCCTAGACTCTCTGACCAGTAGGCACAGGCCGTCTGATGCTTTCATGCCTATAGGAGTAAGACATGAAATATATTGTCTGGCCCAAACACTTTTTAAGTCTCAGCTTAATCACAGTCTTTATCATGTCTTCCCACTTCATTCCTCAGTACCATGAGATCTTTTACTTCTTATTTCAACTAAAGTGCCTAGCTCACAGTAGGATATCAATAAATGTTTGTGGGACTATGCTTAAATGAATGAAAGTGTGACATTTAAAAAGTTGAATTTCCAGTGCTGTGACAGCAGATTTTTTGGTTCAAGTTTCTTTCTGAAATCTGTCAAATCCAACACAGAGTTTGTGTTTTTTTCTAAAATCAGACCTGAGTGGGAAACAAGTTTTGCAATATCACAGATTTGGCAAAAGACCTCAGACAGTTTCTGGAGGTACGTTATTGCTTCTGAAGGCTTAAGAAAATCAACTTCATTTTGACTCTTTTTTTTTTTTTAATGTAGGAATTAAAAATCTAAGGCTATTTCACTATTATCTGTCCCATTTCATCTAAGCAGGTTAAAATTTGAAGCTCTTGTTCATCTACTAGACAGGAATTCTCAAGGCTTAAGAGCATAGAAATATCCCCAGATTTTCAAATTGCACAAAGCAATGTGATGGCCACATGATGTGAAAAACCAACTCACTGGAAAAGACCCTGATGCTGGGGAAGATTGAGTTCATGAGGAGAAGGGGGTGACAGAGGAGGATGAGATGGTTGGATGGCATCCCTGACTCAATGGATAGAAGTTTGAGCAAACTCCAGGAGATAGTGGAGAACAGGGAAGCCTGGTGTACTGCAGTCCATGGAGTTGCAAAGAGTCAGACATGACTGAGCAACTGAACTGACTGACAGTCACTATGATAGCTCCAAGGCAGACCATAAAGACCTAAAAGTGGGCAGAGGTCCAGTTCCTGTAAATCTTTGCCTTCCCCAAAATAGTTGGAATAAATCCCCCCACTCATTAGCCTATGAAATCACCCACTTGTATAAAAACTAACCATGCCATGTTTTGAGGCTGTGATCTCCTCCTGAGATGGTCCACACTCTGCCTGTGGAGTGTTTCTCTCTAAATAAATCCAGTTCTTATCTATCACTTTGTCTCTCACTGATCAAGAAATTAAGGTTCATCAAGTGCTGAGGCCTTCTGTAATCTGTCTCATGTCAATTTAATTTCTAGACCAGCCAGAAGAACCTAGAAGGGTAAAGGAAAATTTCTTCCTTCCTGACCCTACGAATACAAATAAGCCATAGTTAGGACTGTGTCTTATTCAGCATTATTTCAACTGATCCTAGAAAAGTACCCAGAATATTCATTGTTATTGTTAGTCGCTAAGTCGTATCCTGTGAGATACGACTTTTTTTTTTTTTTTCTTTTATCAGTGAAAACTGAGAACATCCTAAATGTCCATCAACCATCAAGAGAAGAGCAAATTAAATATTACCACCATACTATGAAGTGACATGCTGTTAAAACTGTGACAGATTTGCATCTACCAATATATAATGATCTCATGTATCAGTAGTTGAAAAAAAAGCAAAGATATGTATAGTCTGTGTTATAGTGTTAAAATTATGCATTTAATGTGTGTCTCTAAATGCAGAGAAAGAGGGTTTGGAATTGTATGCCCCAAACTGTTTAGATATCAACTCTATGGAGATTGAGGAATTAGGAGATAAGAGGAAACATATTTATTCTATGTACTTCTGTATTTGAATTTTTGACAATGCATTCATGTTTCACTTATACAAGTTTACTTGTATAATTGTAAAGTGATCTAAGTAGAAATCAGGATAATTCAAATAAATAAAAGATATTTTGAAAAAACTTTCTAACAAACAAAAAGCCAAACAGTGACAATTTTAATAAATACTAAAACAGGCCACAGGGATCCACCCAGTCAATTGGAAAACTATTGCTTGCCCATGCACCATATCCAGCCTGTTTCTTGTTTTTGTACAGCGTGAAAGCTAAGATTTTTACATCTTTATATGACATACATATAAATACATAAGTAAAAATATGTACATGTGAAAATTACATGAAATTCAAATTTTAGTGTCCATAAAAGTTAATGAAAGTTTTATCAGAAAACAGCCAGATCTATTCATAACATATTTTGTGGCTGCTTTTGCAGAGTCACAGCAAATTGAGTCACTGTGAGAGAGACAGTCTGGCCCACAGAAATATTTACTAAATAGATGTACTACCTGGCAGTTAGAAAAGGTTTGCCAACAAATTTCAAAAGGGAGTACACCATTGTCAACCTTACAAAAAGTGTTCATCATCACGTCTGAACAATTTTAAAAATTGTTAAAGAGCTAAGTCGCTCTTCTGTGACCCCATGGACTGTAGTCCACCAGACTCCTTTGTCCATGGGATTTCCCAGGCAAGAATACTGGAGTGGGTTGCCATTTTCTTCTCCAGGCGATCTTTCAAACCCAGAGATCGAACCCAGGTCTCCTGCACTGGAGGCAGATTCTTTACCATCTGACTACCAGGGAAGCCCTAGGTCACCTGGGAATGAGTTAAATAATTTATTTTCCTTAAAAAGTTTGCAGCCTATCTATTTTCTCCACATAAAAGAAGATATCAACTCCAGGGCACTTCTATCAAAAAAATTGCATTTCCTTAGTAGAGAAAGAAATTATTCCTGATGTTGCAATATTGTTTTCTAGAAAGAGCTATTATTCTGTTTTAAGAAAATAAACATCATGGCATTCTTTAATAAAAATAACCATTTCATAGTCTTTGTAAAAATGACATTATTATGAGTATAGATCAACCTAACCTCCTTAAAAGAATATTTAGTTATCATTTATATCTGTCTTCTTCCACCCTGAAAATTTTTGCAGATTGTATCTTGTAATTTTTGGACTTTGAAAACATGAGTGAGTAATTATGGATCTAGATGAGACTTCAAGATACAACATGGCAAGAGCTCTGGAGAGGCTCTTGAAGATTCTAGGTTAATGTGTAATCCTAGCAAGGTCTCTTTTGAAGACAGCCAGAAAGGCTGAATGTCTGGGCAAAGTCACAGATTAAGTGGGATAATGGCTACAAAACTAAAGCAGTAGAAAGTATTTTGTAAAATTTGGAAAAAGTGTCATTGGTAGAAAAGTGAAAGAGATGAAGGTAGAAAGGTCTTTTCTTCAATACAACTCAACTCTCACAGAAAACGACGTGTGGAAAACAGCAAAGTTGCCAGAATATCCATGATGATGTGGATTAATCTAGCTTGGCCACCTCATGGGAAGAGTTGACTCATTGAAAAAGACTCTGATGCTGGGAGGGATTGGGGGCAGGAGGAGAAGGGTACGACAGAGGATGAGATGGCTGGACGGCATCACTGACTCGATGGACGAGTCTGAGTGAACTCTGGGAGTTGGTGATGGACAGGGAGGCCTGGCGTGCTGCGATTCATGGGGTCGCAAAGAGTTGGACATGACTGAGCGACTGATCTGATCTGATCTGATCTGATACTAATCATCATGCACTTTATAAATAAGATCACCAGTTTGGGTGTCAGAAATACAAATGTAGAAAGAAGCAGACAGATTGAATCCTGGAATCAGAAAATACGACTTTTATTGAAGATGGTAGCTTTCAGTGGTATAGTTACTCTTTAACCTGAAAATTTTCAGCAACTAACATTAATAAGACCTTAGGCACTGTCTCACAAGTTATCACAGCATATGAATAGCTGTTTATCTGATGACAATACTCCTTTATGGTTAGCATTTATGTGAGTGAATTATATCTCTTGAAACAGGTAAATCTCATTGCTTTGTATTTCACTTTGGTGAAAAAAAAATGTTCTTCCTCTCCTGGATTTCATATCTGTCCTCCTAACACGGGAGAAGCCTATATTTCTTTTTGGATTTCTCAATATGCTGCTGTTTTTTCATGAAGAGCTATAAAATTAAAAAAACAAATGATGAAAAATGTTTGAGTGTTAAAGACCACAGGAGACATTTTTGCATTCAATTAACATCCAGATGATGCAATCACATGGACTTTTCTGTGTAATTTTCATGTTGAAGAGTTTACTCAAGCTGATTAGAGAGGATTTTATATAAAAGTTGGAGGGCTTTCATAACAAAGCATTTTATTTTGAATAACACCTTAAGAGCATTCATTAGCAGTACTGATCTCTCAAATGTTTCTTTAACTCAAAGATTTCTGACAAATAGGAAAATCAAACCTTTTTAAAACCCAAGTGGACAATAATCTCCTTATTGCAGCATTGTGTTCACAATTCTTTTATCTCATGAATTGCATGTAAAGAAATTCCCTCCGCAGTAACAATATGTACTCATGGCTTCCTTATTATTGTGTAGGGAATAAATTTAAAATGAATACTGTTTCTATAAAGATGCATTTATTTGTTATAAAAATACAAATGAACAGGGCATTTTGAAGTTATTTGGAAGTTCAGGAATGTGTGACTAGAAACAGGTCAGTAGATAAAATCTCTCTTTTTAGTAGATTTCAGATGCTGGCAATTCATAAACACATATCAAGCCAAGCCCATTATAATTTTGGACCCCAGATGGAAGTTGTTTATGAACAACTAGAGAGCATCCAGTTATTTATAGTACAGAAAATCACTAACACTTGAAAAACAAAAAAGCAATTACTGTATGTCTAACCACGTAATGACCATGTTAGAAAGAAGAATCACAAATTTAGCTTCTTCATTCTTGAATCAAAAGCTGGATTGTAGAGATTTTGGCTGTGTTTGGAAAATTATAGAAAAATAACACTTTCAGAATTATAACACAAAAGATAATTAAGCTGCTACCATTATTCTCTAGAACAATAAAGTTCTATTTTGAGAAAGATATAAAAGTCATCAGAGAAATATTAAAATAAAATTAATTAGAAGACAAAACACTCTTCTCTGTTTCTATCTCTCCTTCAATGGCAGATACCTTCATACAGCCTCCCTTTATTTTCAATTTTCCTTTTTCTTCAGTCAAAATTTCCCTCTTTTTAATATTTTTCATTTTTCCTTATACATTCTTTTTAGTTAGCATATGATCTTCCACTATACTTTCTCTCACTTTCTTCTTTTTTTTGTATTTTTTTTCTATTTTCTTTGTTTGTGTCTACAGAAGTACACCATTGGAAGTATTGAAGAGGAAGACATTTTTCCTCTGCCCTTCTAAGTTCTTCTGGTTGCTCTAAGAATTAAACTGACATGATACAGATTAACAGAAAAAAATCAAACGAAAGCTTAGGGGACTTCCCTGGTGATCCAGTGAAGACTTCACCTTCCAATGCAGGGGTTGCTGGTGGATCCCTGGTCAGTAAGCTAAGATCCCACATGCCTCGTGGCCAAAAAAGCCAAAACATAAAACAGAAGCAATATTGTAACAAATTCAATAAAGACTTTAAAAATGGTCCACATCAAAAAACAAAAATCTTGGGGAAAAAATGTTTAATAACGTGTATACATGGGAGAGACCCCGGAAAACTGAGTAACTTGCCAAAGAGCAGAAATCCTTACCTTAAATATCATCTTCAGCTACTGAGGAGGTTAGGAGTAGTGGTTTGGAACTTCAGAGGAGAAGATAATTCACATTGAGATGGAAAAACAAATGTTTGGTAAATAAATGTTTGCTGGGCCCTGCAGAGACAATGGGACAGAGAGAGGACTCTGATGTCTAGACTCTACTGAATGTTCCCTGACAACCAAGCCCAGATTCTTTACTTACATCTGACGGTAATAGCTCTATTCTTGCAACAAGTCCTTTACCTAAATTCTTTTAGGCATTTAAGGAGGAGGTAGCAAGAAAAACTTCCTGAGCCTTTTGCTTCTTAAAAATAATAGCCTGAATTTATTTTCATGCCAAAGAGATGCAGTTTGCAGCGAAAAAACTTTTGGAAACTTTTGGAAGAATTTTTTTTGTTCAAAAGATGGAAGGTCTTTCTAAATCTGAGCATTATCTACAATGGACACAACAACTTGTTAAACAGTGACTCCTCACTTTAAATGATCTATCAGAAGACGGTGGAGAGCTACTTATGAAAAGTTGTAGTGAAATCTTATATCAAATAGGAGATTGAATTAAATGCCCTCTAACATCTATTTCTGCTTTATTGACTATGCCAAAGCCTTTGACTGTATGGATCACAATAAACTGTGGAAAATTCTGAAAGAGATGGGAATACCAGAGCACCTGTCCTGCCTCTTGAGAAACCTATATGCAGGTCAGGAAGCAACAGTTAGAACTGGACATGGAACAACAGACTGGTTCCAAATAGGAAAAGGAGCACATCAAGGCTGTATATTGTCACCCTGCTTATTTAACTTCTATGCAGAGTATATCATGAGAAACGCTGGGCTGGAAGAAGCACAAGCTGGAATCAAGATTTCCAGGAGAAATATCAATAACCTCAGATATGCAGATGACACCACCCTTATGGCAGAAAGTGAAGAGGAACTCAAAAGCCTCTTGATGAAAGTGAAAGTGGAGAGTGAAAAAGTTGGCTTAAAGTTCAACATTCAGAAAACGTAGATCATTGCATCTGGTCCCATCACTTCATGGGAAATAGATGGGGAAACAGTTGAAATAATGTCAGACTTTATTTTTTTGGGCTCCAAAATCACAGCAGACGGTGACTGCAGCCATGAAATTAAAAGACGCTTACTCCTTGGAAGAAAAGTTATGGCCAACCTAAATAGCATATTGAAAAGCAGAGACATTACTTTGCCAACAAAGGTCCATCTAGTCAAGGCTATGGTTTTTCCTGTAGTCGTGTATGGATGTGAGAGCTGGACTGTGAAGAAAGCTGAGTGCCGAAGAATTGATGCTTTTGAACTGTGGTGTTGGAGAAAACTCTTGAGAGTCCCTTGGACTGCAAGGAGATCCAACCAGTCCATTCTGAAGGAGATCAGCCTTGGGATTTCTTTGGAAGGAATGATGCTAAAGCTGAAACTCCAGTACTTTGGCCACCTCATGCGAAGAGTTGACTGATGCTGGGAGGGATTGGGGGCAGGAGGAGAAGGGGATGACAGAGGATGAGATGGCTGGATGGCATCACTGACTCAATGGACATGAGTCTGAGTGAACTCTGGGAGTTGGTGATGGACAGAGAGGCCTGGCATGATGCGATTCATGGGGTCACAAAGAGTCGGACACGACTGAGTGACTGAACTGAAATTCCCTTTCAGTCTTCCCTCGTGACTCAGTGGTAAAGAATCTGCCTGCCAATGCAAAAAAACATGAGTTTGATCCCTGGGTTGGGAAGAACCCCTGGAGAAGAAATGGCAACCTTCTCCCGTATTCTTGCCTGGGAAATCTCATGGACAGAGGAGCCTGGTGGGCTATATACATACAGTCCATGGGGTCGCAGAAGAGTTGGACACAACTTAGCAACTAAACAACAACAAAATTCCCTTTCAGCCCTTGAATAATATGTTCTGATAATTCTTCCCTTGGCCAAAGCAGGTCAGGGTACTTCCTATGATGATGTACCACTTGGCAGTGTTCACAGAGATAAATGCTCTTGCATGTCTGTTTTTTTCCCGTTTGGGAAAATCTTCCTCTGAGATTCCTGAACAAGCGCTTGATTATGTTTAGATCAACTCAGTTCCGTTTTCTTACTGTTTTGCTTTTCCATTTGATCATCCTCTTTGTTCTTTCCCTTGCTTTATTCTTTTTCTTGCCATGTGCCCATCTCTCTTGCTTCCTTTTTTTTCTCCTCACTCTGTTCTCTTTTTCATTTTTTTTTCTTTGTTCTTTGTCTCAGTCTTTTTGCATTCCTATTCTTGCCCAGGAAAGGCTTGCTTTAGGCTGTGGCATTCAGTCCCAAGGCTCAAAAGCAACTAGTCATGATAGAAGGAAAGAAGATACTCTCTGGCCTCTTTCAGAAATGAAATTGACTTCTCAAGCCTCCCTCCCTCTCTCTACCTGTCCCTTTCCCCCTTTAAATATTGATGATATCACACTAGCAGCCTGCTAATGTAACTGTGGTTGGCACTCTGCAGAGGCAAGGGGAGCTGTATGTACAGTCGCAGGTAAGAGACTTTAGCCATCTTTTTCTTCTGTTACTTGTTCTTCCAGCCCTGTGCTGCAGGTTTGCCAAGGGTAAAAAAACCCATGCGCCTGTCAGTAGATTTGCTGCCCAGGGAGAAGTTCTACTTCTCGCCTGAGCTGTAACATTTTCTGATGCTTATCAGCAGATGCACAGGCTACTATGGCAGCAGGAAGAAAGGTCAGGCCTTGTCCATCAGGAGGGGCAGCCAAGATTCTAGGTACTGTACTGATGTGATGCTTCTGTGTAGAGAAAGAAAACACATTTGGTGTAGGGTCCCCTGCTTCTAAATGTTACTTATGCAACCACATCCTGATGAACTAAATCTGTGGCTGCCTTTCTCACTGGTTTGATGGTGCCCAGAATAAGGGCAGTGTATTTTCTGGATTTTCAATGCCGCACCATCAGGTCCTAGAGAATTATGAAACAGCTGAGTGCTTAAATGCGTACCACTTAATTATGTGCCACATGTAATTTCAGAACAGTTCTATTTATAGTGGAACTTTATTTTTAAAAAGCTTATATTTCAGAGTGGGAGGTGATGCAAATCATTTTAGGCCCAGTAATGAGGCTTAAAATGTGACTCAACGGAGCTGTAAAATTGGCCAGCGCTTCAAATGGGTCACATTCAGATCAAGATGGCACGGAGGACATTAATGGCATAACAACAAGCTTGGGATTTGAAAATGTGGTACTCTTCTTGGTCTGTGTATGTGTGTGTGTGTCTGTGTGCCATTTCACGGTGTTTGTATTTCACAGAAAGGTAGTTATTTATTAGTAGTAAAAATAAGGAAGTCAAAAGAAATTCAGGACATCTGATAGAAACTCAAAATTTATGGAAATATCACACAAGATCGTGTGTGCATGTGTGCTCCATCATGTCTGACTCTTTGCGACCCCATGAACTGTAGCCCACCAGGCTCCTCTGTCCATGAAATTTTCCAGGCAAGAATACTGGAGTGGGTTGCCATTTCCTACTCCAGGGGAGCTTCCAACCCAGGGATCGAACCCATGTCTCCTACATTAGCAAGCAGATTCTTTACCATTGAACCACCTTGGAAGCCCCATCAAACAAGGTCAGATTGAGTCAACGGATATCCAGGGTGCAGTTCCACAAGGGAAGGACAGAAGTGAGACAGGCCAGGGCAGGAGCAGCAAAGCCCAGAGAGCTGAAGTGCTTAGAGGAGGGGCTTGTCTGAGTTGTCGTTCATGACACAGCAGCCAGGGGAGAGAGGAGATCCTGATCCTTCTTCTCCACTAAGGCCAAAGTGTGTGTGTATGTGCCTGTGTGTTTGTGTGTGTGTGTGTGTGTGTGTGTATGTGTGTGTTGTAGGGAAACATGACTGCTGGCTTATTAGACGGCTCCTAATCTCTTGTAGGCACAGTGACCTAGCTTCTCTGCTTTGATGTGGTGTGGAGAGTGATCAAAACGCAATTTCTTTTTTTTTTCCCCTCCACTAAATGAAGACAAGAATGATAGAAGCTTGCAAATAATTTGGTGGGGGTGGGGGGCGGTGGGTAGAAGGGCACCAGAAAGTACATGGGCCTGGTCTAAAAGTGTTGACTAATGAAGCACTGTCCCTCTTTCCCCTTCTGTGTCCCCTCCTGCCCTGCCCTCTGCCCATGGAGACTGATCTGTCTTCAGCAACTCAGCTAGAAATGCAGAGGCAGTGCACAGATTTAGCTTTGGCAGATTGCTTCAAATACCAGGTCTGTGGGGCAAGTGGTGAGCAAAGTTCATTGGTAAAAACAGTCCCAACAGCATGATAATTAGTGGATTGACAGTTTCTAGTTTTCTGGGACTGATTGCTGCACTGAGGAAATACAGCTGCCATATTTCTCATCGTCACCAAGCAGTTCTCCCTTATACTTGTATCCTGCTTGCTTGTGCTTCTCCATTCAGACTTTTCTTATAACAACTTTTAGGCACAAGCACATCTATTTTTGGCTGCACTGGTGCTTCAGTTGCTACTCAAAGGCTTTCTCTAGTTGCAGCGAGGGGGGTCTGTTTTCTGGTTGCAGTTTCGAACTTCTTAGTGTGGCAGGTTCTCTTGCTGCTGAGCACAAGGTCTAGGGCATGTGGGCTCAGCAGCTGTGGCACAAGGGCTTAGTTACCTCTCGGCATGTGGAATCTTCCAAGACCAGGGATCAAGCCTATGTTCTCCGCATTGGCAGGCAGAGTCTTAACCACTGGATCACCAGGGAAGTCCACAGGTACATCTTCTAACCAAGGTTGAAGTAGAACTCTAGCATCTCACCCAGTCTCCACTCCTCTGGTCACTATTCTTCACTCAGACCCTCATCTGCATGTTTGACGAAGCAAATACACGTTCATAGCAAGGGAAATCAATCTCTTGCTACCAAACAATAGCCAAGAGATTAAATAAATATATTTTTAATACCTAGCACAATACACTATGAAAATAATAATGTGAAGATTGAATTTAATCCAAGACTTCACGGAAAAATATCCCCTTTTGAATTAAAAACCCAAAAGCCAGTACCTTTAAATGTGGTTTCAAGGCATAGGGTAGTACTTCAAAAAGATCAAATTAAGTCTTGTGGATTGTTATTAACTAGTTAGTTCTTACCACTGTTTAATACAGATGAAAAAGAATATTAATCTGAATATGAATTTATAAATCAGATTATTGTGATAAATATCACTATTAGCAGTAAATGATAATATGGTAATAATAAGAATTGCTAAAAATTATAATAGTAGCATTTTGCTTATTTAGGGCTTTTAAATTCTATGAGAGCAGGAATTGTGTTCTTGGGCTCCAAAATCACTGCAGATGATGACTGCAGCCATCAAATTAAAAGATGCTTGCTCCTTGGAAGAAAAGCTATGACCAAATTAGACAGCATATTAAAAAGTACTTTGCCAACAAAGGTCCATCTTGTCAAAGCTATGGTTTTTCCAGTAGTCATTATGGATGTGAGAGTTGGACTATAAAGAAAGCTGAGCTCTGAACAATTGATGCTTTTGAACTGTGGTGTTGGAGAAGACTCTTGAGAGTCCCTTGAACTGCAAGAAGATCCAACCAGTCAATCCTAAAGGAAATCAGTCCTGAATAATCACTGGAAGGACTGATGTTGAAGCTGAAACTCTAATACTTTGGTCACCTGATGTGAAGAACTGACTCATTGGAAAAGACCTTTATACTGGGAAAGATTGAAGGAGGGAGGAGAAGGGGACAACAGAGGATGAGGTGGTTGGATGGCATCACTGACTCAATGGACATGAGTTTGCATAAACTCCTGGAGTTGGTGATGGACAAGAAGGCCTGGCATGCTGCAGTCCATGGGGTCGCAAAGAGTCAGACATGACTGAGTGACTGAACTGAACTGAATAAATATTCCTGGGATGCTAAATGATTTTCATATATATGCTCTTTTGGTATTCTTAACAATTAAAGGGTCCTGTTTAATACATGCTTAAATCTTTCACATGCTTGGTACTGCAACTGGTAAATATGGGAGTTTAGCAAATTTTTGTTGATTGAGAGATTGGTGGGGCAGGTGTTAACATCTGCTTTGTGAATTTAGAACATACATCTATGGCCTGACCATCAGCTGACATTACTACAGACTTCCACAGGAAGCAAATATCTTCACACCTAAAGTGAACAGATATAAGATTACGTATTTTACATTAAATACATGTAAACAAGCCAATCTTGGACCATGCTATTGATAAGCCTTTATCTGAAGATTGCTGTAAAGGCAGAGTTTTCCTGTTCTGTCTATGTATTTATGAAGCATTGAGACTGGAGAAGCAATAGTTGGCTGCCAAGAGGAATTCTGCCTAAGGATTGACATCTGACAAATTTGGCATTCACATTTGGCATGGTTAATCGATCTTACCATGGGTTAGTGGGACATTACTTGGTGTTTCTGATATGTGCTTAACTAAAGAGTTTCACAGAGAAGGCGATGGCACCCCACTCCAGTACTCTTGCCTGGAAAATCCCATGGATGGAGGAGCCTGGTAGGCTGCAGTCCATGGGGTCGCTAAGAGTCAGACATGACTGAGCGACTTCACTTTCACTTTTCTCTTTCCTGCATTGGAGAAGGAAATGGCAACCCACTCCAGTGTTCTTGCCTGGAGAATCCTAGGGACGGGGGAGCCTGGTGGGCTGCCGTCTATGGGTCGCACAGAGTGGGACACAACTGATGTAACTTAGCAGCAGCAGCAAAGAGTTTCAAATGCAGTTGAAGTTACCTAAACTATTGTTGATAAACATTTCTCTCATCCTTCAGAGAATTCCTAGAGGAAATAACAGTACACCTGTACGGACAGTGATGGGGCTTTCCAGGTAGCGCTAATGGTAAAAAATCCACCTGCCAATGCAGGAGATGCAAGAGACGGGGTTCGATCTCTGGGTCAAGAAGATCCCCTAGAGGAGAAAACGGGAACTTACTCCAATATTCTTGCCTGGAAAAATCCATGGACAGAGGAATCTGAGGGGCTACAGACCATGAGGTTGCAAAGAGTTGGACATGACTGAGTGCGCGCGCACACACACACACACACACACACACACACACAATTGTTGATAAACATTCTTGCATTCTTCAAAGAATTCCTAGAGGGGATAATAGTACACTTGTAGGAGCAGTGACAGAGACAAGTACTTGGGGACTTGCTGTATGAGCAACCTTTTAAGCCCTGGAGTCTTCATCACCAAATCTGAGAAAATAACAAGAGTTCCACCTACCTCAAATGTAACTGTGGAAGACCGTGAAAACACTCTTATTATTTTAATCTATAAAATTGAGGTCACAATTGCTCTTCTATCTTAAAATGGTAGTTTGAGAATTAAATGAGATAGTGCGAGAAAATATTTGAGGTGAACAAGATGCTTTTCAACTATATAATGCAACCATTATTAAAATGTCCTCTTCAAGGGCATCAATATCTTTTCCTCATGACTAAAAATGAGGTTTTTCTTTCTACAGAGATTCATGGCATGGGCATCAGTGAAACAGTTATCACTATTATATGCTCTTTGATTGAGTGATACATGCTGAATCTTCAGTGTCAATTCTCTGTGAAGCAATGGACATGATACAAAAAATGCCATCAGAGTCATAAAACCCACATGCCAAAGAAGTTACCTGTTGGCTCAGCATCACTGATGCTTTTTAAAGAGTTGTTAACTGTAAAAGCTGTCTCCTTAGAGCATAAATCATTGTAATTGGAGCTTTGGAAATAGCAAGGTAGCTAGAAGGATGAATAAAGCACAGTCGGAATGTTTCAAGCATGGCAGTTTGTGTTTTCTCTAAGGCCTTTCTTATGAGAAATTGGGAAGCCAGACAATATCTATAGCAAACATAGGTCATAAGAAATCCAATTCCATATCAGAGGGCTTTTTTTTTTTAGCAGCTAGAAAGATCTTTCATGAATAGATTTCAATTTGCCACAAACATAAACAACAAATTTGGTTTGATTATATGGTATTTTTCCTAAGTCAGACGAACCCTCCAATTTTGAGAAGCAAATATTTGCCACTGTTTTTGTTAAGTAGTGCCTCCATTATCCTCACTGACCCTAAGCATGCCGGCAGTTCTTTCTTTTCTTTTTTACTTTTAATTTCATATTGCAGTACAGTTGATTAACAATATTGTGTGAGTTTCTGCTGTACAACAAACTGGTTCAGTTTTATATATATATGCTAAGTCACTTCAGTCGTGTCCGACTCTGTGCGACCCCATAGACGGCAGCCTACCAGGCTCCCCCGTCCCTGGGATTCTCCAGGCAAGAACACTGGAGTGGGTTGCCATTTCCTTCTCCAATGCAGGAAAGTGAAAAGTGAAAGTGAAGTCGCTCAGTCGCGTCCAACTCTTCACGACCGCATGGACTGTAGCCTACCAGGCTCCTCTGTCCATTGGATTTTCTAAGCAAGAGTACTGGAGTGGGGTTATATATATATATATATATACACACACATATATATATACACACACACACATTCATACACGTATCTATTCTTTTTCAAATTCTTTTCACAATAGAATATAGAATATAGAATTACAGAATATAGAGTCGAGTTCCCTATGCTAAACAGTAGGTCCTTCTGGTTATTCATTTTTAAATGTAATGTTGTGTACATATCAATCCCACACTCTTTAACTCATTCTGAGGTCTTTGGAAAGAGCCCTTGAAGAATCAAAACCTGTTTTGTTTACTTATTAAGAGGTTCTGCACGGGATAAAGGGAGAAACAATGTTGCTGACTGCAGCTATAGATCCCTTATGTTACTTTTGCTCATACAGTGTCCCCTCCTTATCAAACTTCTCAATGGAAGAGGTTGACTTTCATACTTTCTTCCTGACACACTCAGTTTTATGGGGAACAATAAAATCTCTTTTGTAAAGGATGGAAATTCTGAAGACAAATGTGGCATAATAAATAATGAGGTCAAGTGTCTGAAAACACTTAAAAAAAGAAACAAAAACAAAACCCTCCAACTCTTGTACTAGTCTCTTCTAAAAGCATCACTGAAGGGACTAAAGACACTTTGCTTCTTCAGATCCCAGGAACAGGGCCTGGATTTTCCTTTTCAATGACTTTTGGGAATCAGCACAATCTTGATTAATTGTATAGTGTACAGAAATTACTTTACAATTGAATAAAGATTCTTTGTGCATAAAATATATGGAAGCAGGCAAAGTTTAGATTGGCAGTATCACTGTAGTCAGTATTACTATGTAAGATTGATTTTCTTTCCTAGGGTTTTACTCTGTTAGGTAATAACTGTTACTGCTCCTTCCCTTCCTCAGGACCCTTGCTGAGTTGCTTCCAGTGGTAACACTTGGTTCGAGGAATAGATAAATCTCATAACCTACCCTTGATATCTCTACATGGCTATTTTGAATTTAAATCCTTGTTCTGAAAATTTTACTTTTCTGTAGGTATTTCATTGGGTTCAGCAAGATAAACTTTATCAATTCTTTCTTTTCCTTAATTTCAGTTCTTTCCCCAGATTCTTTACTTTCCAGTCCCTTTATCATTTTTCTCCACTGTATCTCTTTAGGTCCTCTGTTTTATATCAAGCCACCCACATAACCTCCTTCATCTAATTCCGAGGTTGCATTTTTACCCACTGACTTTTGTAAAGTGATTCCATTAACATGTAGATGACTGTGGTCAGAGCTGGACGGGTCAAACACTTGCTTGAATATAAGAATTAACCAACATATAGGGTACCAACATGTACCACACAAAAGGGAGAACATTTCTGTCCACTTATTTGTGTCCTCTTTAATTTCTTCCAGCAATGTTTTGTAGTTTTTATTGTAAAAGTCTTTCTCTCCCTTAAGTTTATTCCTATATATTTTATTCTATTTGATGCTATTGTAAATGGATTGTTTTCTTCATTTCCCTTTAGGATGGCTTATTGTTAGTGTAATATAAACACAACTGATTTTTGTATGTTGATTTTCTATCATGCAAATTTTGCTGAGTTCATTTCTTAGTTCCAATGATTTTTTTTTGATGTAATCTTTACAGTTTTCCACATGTAAAATTTTATGCTATTTACAAACAGAGATCATTTTAATTCTTTTTTTCTGATTTGGATGGCTATTATTTTTTTCCTTGCATAGTTGCTCTAGCTTCGGCTTCCAATATTATGTTGAATACAAGTGGTCCAAGTCAGCATCCTTGACTTGTTCCTGATTTTAGAGGCAAAACTTTGTTTTTCACTGTTTAGTATCATACTACCTGTATGCTTTTCATAAATGACTCTAATTATGTTGAGGTAATTTCCTCTATTCCAAGTTTGCTGAGTGTTCTTTATCATAAAATAGTGTCAAATTTTATCAAATGCTTTTTCTCCATTTATTAAAATGATCATGTGATTTTTAGCCTTCATTCTGTTAATGTGATGTAACACATGGATTGATTTGCATATGTGAAAACATCCTTGCATCCCAGTGATAAATTTTATTAGACAAGGTGTATGATCCTTTTAATGTGTTGTTGAACTTAAGTTTGTTAGTATTTTACTGAGGATTTTCACATATATTTTCATCAGGAATTTTGGCCAATAGTTATCTTTTCTTGTAGTGTCTTTGTCTGGCTTTGGGTAATACTGTCCTTACAAAATGAGATTGAAAGTGTTCCCTCCTTTTCAGTTTTTCAGAAAGTGTTTGAGGAGTATTAAATGTCCATATTACCCAAAACAGTCTACACAGTAAATGTAATTTCTATAAGAATTCCAGCAGCATTATTTGAAGAAATAGACAAAACATTTGTAAAATTGATACGAAACTACAAAGGGTCCTGAATAGCCAAGAAATCTTGAAAAACAGAGCAAAGCTGAAGATCCCATGCTTCCTAACTGAAAAACATATTACAAAGCTAGAGTAGCCAAAGCAGTATGATATCAGTAAAAAGATATAGACCAATGAAATAGAATTGAGATCCCAGATATAAACTCATGCATTTACAGCTAATGATCTTTGATAAATGGGAACAGAATAATCTTTTCAACAAATTAGATTGGGAATATTCAATGTAAAATAGTTAAATTGGACTCTTACACTATATACAAAAATAAATCCAAAATGGATTAAAGATTTAACAGGAAGACCTGAAACTATAATATTTGAAGAAAACATAAGGGAAACACTTTGTGACAAATTTATTGGTTATGACACAAAAAGTCCAAGCAACAAAAGCAAAAATAAGCAAGTGAAACTTCAGCAACCTATAATTCTTCTGCATAAAGGAAAAGAAAATTAACAGAGTAAAAAGGCAATCTGGTAAGGGGTCAATATTTTAAAAAATGTGAGGAACTCCTACAATTCAGTATCAATCCACCACAAATAACCTAATTTAAAAATAATCAAAACTTGAATAAACATTTCTCAAAGAAGACATACAAGTTGCCACCATGTATATGAAAAGGTAAGCAACATCACCAGTCATCAGGGAAATACAAATCAGAAGCACAATCAGATATTAACTCACAGCTGTTAGGATGACCATTATCAAATCACAGAAATTAAGTGTTAGAAAGGATGTAGAGAAGTTGAAACCCCTGTGCACAGTTGTTAGGAATGTAAAATGTGCAGTCACTATGGAAAACATGATGGAGTTTCCTCAACAAACTAAAAAAATGATCCAACAATCTCACTTGAACACAGGGTCTCAAAGTGCAAAGAGATATTTGCACTTCCATGGGTCATTGCAGCATTTATTTGCAATAGCCAAAAGGTGGAAAAAAACTTAGATGTTCGTTTATGGATAAATGGATAAAGAAAATGTGGCATATAAATACAATGGAATATTATTCATGGTTAACAAAGTAGAAAATCTGTCTTATGCTACAACATGGATGAAACTTGAGGACATTATGCTAAATGAAACTAATCAGCAGCAAAAAGACAAATGCTCCATGATTATGCTTATATGGGTGGCTCAGATGGTAAAGAATCCACAGTTACCTAGGAAACTCAGGTTCAATTCCTGGGTAGGGAAGATCCTCTGGAGAAGGGAATGTCTACCCACTCCAGTATTCTTGCCTAGAGAATTCCATGGGCAGAGGAGCCTGGAAGGCTATAGTCCATGGGGTTGCAAAGAGTCGGACACTACTAAGTAACTAACATTTTCACTCTCACACTTACATGATCTAAGTAAAGTAGTCATATTATAGAAGCAGAGAGTAGAATAGTGGCCAGAGGTTGAGGGGGAGGGGAGTGGGAAGTTATTGTTTATTGGATATAAAGTTCGTGTCATATAGAATGAAAATATTCTATAGATCTGCTGTACAACAATATACATGTAGTTAACAACATTGCACTATACACTTAAAAATTATTGTGAGTAGATCTCATTATATATATATATATATATA
This sequence comes from Bos taurus, assembly GCF_002263795.3. Classification (NCBI taxonomy): domain Eukaryota; kingdom Metazoa; phylum Chordata; class Mammalia; order Artiodactyla; family Bovidae; genus Bos; species Bos taurus. The sequence goes on from NC_037330.1 coordinate 44,026,131, forward strand.
TATATATATATATATATATTTAAAACTACAATTAAAAACTAAGAGAAGGGAGAAAATTTGTCCCCTCATGTGACCAGAAGAATAGATCTGAAACTGGTTGAGGTAGTGGTGGTTGTTGGTATACTTGTTCTGCTGAAAAAATCTGGGGTATTTTAGGATTTATCAAGTATAAAAATTCTATTTTCAAAATATTTTTAACATTATCAAAGTTTTACTTCAGTTTTTTGAGGGGGCTCATAAATGACTCTGAAAAACCTAACATGTAAGAGGCTAACAGAGTTACTGTCAAAGGGCAGGACCAAGGCCACTGAATATTTGTGTGATTGTAAGATAAAAAAAATAGCTCAAATCTCCTTCACACTGAGGAAGGGAAGATAAGGTGGGTTCAGAAGAGATGAGTAAGTAAACACAGTAGCTCTGTCATCCAGGCTGAGGGCTCCCTGCTGAAACTCCACTTCCCTAGGTGGTCGATTGGACTCTATGTGTGTTTAGGGAAATAAAATCAAAAGCAGATCTCCTCTCAATCCAGAAATCCTCTTCACAAAGATATCTGAGAAAGAAAATACATTTATTATTGAATAAGCATTACACCAGAATGTAATGTGCACCACAGGCAACCTGCTAAAAGATGGCAAAGATAAAAATCTTGCCCCTTTTATACACAACCACATGCAATTCATCACATATATATTTTCAAGATAAACAGTAACTAGTCTTCAAGTAAGAGGATTTAATAGCACAGTTTGTCATGTATAGTTTATCCTAAATTGTCCTAGTAATTGGGGCTGCTGTTAGCTAACTGGCTTTATCCAGAGGAAAAACAAATCTCGTGGTTTTACGACTGTAGGTCGTTTTGCAGCTTCGAGCAAGGGACCCCCTGAAGTTAGATCCCAACAATTCCACAGAAACTGGGAAACAGGGGTGCCAGCTCCCTTGATGTTAACATTTCAAAGAAAAGGTTCCTAGGTCCTTGAGAAAGATGATCTTGGGTTAAAAAGCTGGCAAGAGACCTAACTAGTCTTCAAAAGAATTTTTATTCATTTCAAAGGAATGAGAAAGTATTGATACTTACAACAAAAAAAATTTAAGGTAAATGCTGTAAGAAAAATAAAGGGATGGAACTCTTCCCCATTTTCAAAGGGGAGCATGATGCCTCTTATTTTTAATTTGCATTTGTTGTTTCACTGGAGCTGACAGCTTGGAACTCTCAAGGCAACCTCAGTGTGTGTGTGGGGTGGGGGGGCTGCGGTGGGTGGTGTTGGGAGGACATACTGAGCCTGAGGTTTATGGAGGACCATGTGCCTGAAAGGGTTGGGTGCTAGGTGTCCATGGGGAAGAACCATGCTGAAATGCTGGGTCCTGGGGTGAGAGGAGGCAGCACACCCTCACCTTCACAGCCCATACCTCTCCAAGATGCCTTGTTTGAATCTTATATAGTATCAAGTGCTGAGGTTTGGCTATGCTCGAACAGATTTTTAAATAATAAGTTAATGGTGTGTGTGTGTGAGAGAGAGAGAGAGTGTGTGTGTGTGTGTGATTTATATGGGGATAACCCTAGTAGGTCTTTGGTGGACTTTCTATGGACTTTACCTTTGGTTTTGTTTTTTATTTCTGTGGTAGAAATAAAAATATTCTCACCATAGCTTTACATCAAGCCAGTAATGTGAAGGTCTTTTTTAGTGTTTTAATTGTATTGGGTTATAGTTGATTTCCAGTGTTGCGTTAGTTTCAGATGTACAGCAGAGTGATCCAATTACACACATGCATACATTCATTCTTTCTCAGACTATCTCCTCCTGTGGGTTATCACAGGATATTGTGTGGTTCCCTGTGCTATACAGTAGGTCCTTGGTGATTATCTATCTTATATATAGTAGTGTGTATATGGTATTATTAAGCTCCTGATTTATCCCTCCCCCCAAAATTTCCCCTTTGGCAACCATAAGTTTGTTTCCAATCTCTCTAAGTGTCTGTTTTGTAAATAAACTCATTCGTATCATTTTTTTAATTAGATAAATCAGGCAGAGAAAGACAAGTAATGATATCAGCTTTAGCTTTTGATGCATGTGCATCGTGAGTTAATATTTTCATTTCAAAAGGACTAGGTGTAAGTTCTGTGAAGCTATCTTTATCAGAAATTTGCTTTTCCCCCACCAAAGTTATATTTTTTCTAACTGGTTTCTTTTTTAAACTCAATTTAATTAAGCAACTGAGTCTTAGCCAGTAGGTTTTTAAATCACCACTTATTAGAACAGAATCTATTGCTTTTCCAGTTGGTCTGTGAGAATAAACCTAGCTGTCATTTGAAATGAGGGCATATAATGGCCTCGCTCCAGAGATAACTTTCTCTGTTACACAACACTGCACCACCAGATGGGTTGCTCAGTTAAAAGCATTTAACCCAGGCCAAGTGATAATAGCAGGTGTGTGTACCATAAGACAAGATCAAGTTACATCACCCCCATCTCAAACTCTGCTTTACTCTGGCTATCGCCACTATTGATTCTTGATTTTCCACAGATCAGGTGAAGCTGGAGGACAACTGTGTTGGAATTACAATGTACATTGCAATGTGCAAAGCCTACCTGAACAGGAAAAGCTGATGTGAAGGGGACACCCATGATGAAAGCCTCTGCTCTGAACTCGTTTGAATTTCTTAGCATGAAATTAATACATGTTAGTGTAAAAATGCTTACGGTCTTAACTAGTTTGTACTATCACGTATCAAATTTATTTAGCAAAAGCTTCAAACAGTGAACAGGTATTTAGTTACCAACAGTCTTAAAAGACGATATTGCATTTGCAAATTACTTTAGGTTGGGTCTCAGGAAATGTAATTATATGCTTTACATTATTTCTCTACTGTGAACTCCTTGCATTCTTATTCATTTATAAACTCCATCAATTATTCATTTGCATTTGCTCCCTTTTTAGATATTAATTCTCTCTTCTCAATACCAACTGTGCTTTTTAATCAAGGTACCTTTGACTTCTTACATTATTGAAGAGAAGTTTTAGCAATCTATAGCCTTTAGACACATCTCACTGAACTGAACTAGTCTTCGATATTTTATTTCCCTACCTAATAGAGAGTAATAGTTAATTATCAAGTGATGAACCAATACTTTGGTTATTCTCAGACAAGAAATAAAATGTGAAATATGCTTATTATAGGTCCCTCTCTACATTTTGTATTCCCAGATACATTTTAAATTTCCTAAGAAGACATCTTTGTTTTCCACATCTCTCCATCTCTTACAGTGACTAGTGCCTCTTTCAATTTCTTACAGAAACATGGCTTTGTATGGGTATTCAGTTCAGTCAGTTCAGTTTAGTCGCTCAGTCGTGTCCAACTCTTTGTGACCCCATGGACTGTAGCATGCTGGGCTTTCCTGTCTGTTACCACTTCCCAGAGCTTGCTCAAACTCATGTCCATCGAGTTGGTGATGCCATCCAACTGTCTCAGCCTCTGTCATCCCTTTCTCCTCCTGCCTTGTATGAGTATAAGAACACTTACTCACGCTCAGTCATGTCTCTTTCTTTGTGACCCCGTGGATTGTAGCCCCTCAGACTCCTCTGTCCATGGATTTCCCAGGCAAGAATACTTGAGTGGGTTGCCATTTCCTATTCCAGGGGATCTTCTTGACCCAGGGATCAAACCTGGCAGATTCTTTACCACTGAACTACCTGGGAAGCCTCAATAAATATGTGTAGATACTCAGTAAATGCCGTATTGACTTGAAGAAGAAAAGCATCAGAAGCAGAGGCTCAGCCTAACCCTTCCTTATAAAAGGCCGTGACTCTGAATATCAAGGAAATTGAGATGGAAGGTATTGAGATGTATTCTATTATGGACATAATACATTTAGTAAATACATCTATTGTCTTGCTTTCTGGGAAGGGTACACATATTTGAATTTTACTCAGCGGATTCTCTGTTTTTGACCCTGTGTTAATGTAGTACTAAAGAGGTGATGGAAATATTCTCATGTGTCTTTTGAGGATAGAAAACATTCAGTTTTTAGGAGAGAATTTGTTTTGTTTTAGATTTAAGGAAGAGTTGAATTATCACTTGGAACTTCTAAAAACTGATGTCCTTATCACATCAGTGATATAACAGATAACCAAGTTTCTTCCTCCACATACTTGCACCAAGGGAAATGCCCATACTATTTATGTGTGACATTTATCTTTATCAGAGAGTGGAAATGAATCTACAAGCCCTTTTGGCTTCCATGAACTTAAAGAAATTGATTTAACTGGTTTTTAAGGGAGATTGAATGAAAAATGTTTTTTCTAGCATCCATTTAAAATCAGTCACATCAAACCATAATTTGGTTTCCAACATTGCTGCCTTATTATTCTAATAAATTAAATGATTGATCAGTACTTCCGGATCTTCACGATATATTATATGACTTTAATGTGGTGTTCATTGCCATCAGTAAAATGGTAGCTCAAAAGCTGTATGTGTTGGTGAATTACTTTTCTCCCTTCTCAGTATAGGAGAATCAGTGGCCAGTGTGCTAGGTGAAAGTTAAGTAGGCCATTGTGAAAAGGAAGGTGAAGGGCACTTGTATTTCTTAGACATCTGCTTTGTGCTCAGGGCTTCCTTTGTGGCTTAGCTGGTAAGGAATCCACCTGCAGTGAGGAGACCTGGGTTCAATTCCTAGGTTCGGAAGATCCCCTGGAGGTGGGAAAGGCTACCCACTCCAGTATTCTGGCCTGGAGAATTCCATGGACTATATAGTCCATGGGGTCACAAAGAGTTAAACACGACTGAGCGATTTTCACTTCACTCACTTGTGCTCGACACTTGCCTCATTTAATCTTCCTCTCTCAAAATAATCTTTATTGACTCTATGATGAGGAAACTGGTTTTCCAAAATTGTGTCCCAGGCTCCCTACTGTCAACTTTAAAAAAGGTACAAAGTGAGGGTTGTTTTATTTGGGGCAAAGTGAGGATAATAGCCTCATTATCTGAGAGCACCTCAGATAGCTCTGAGAAACTGTTCCAAAGAGGCCGAGGGGAAAGTTAGTATTTATGTGATTTTGGTGAAGGGAGAGTACATGAAATCAAGCACATATATTTTGCAAAAGGTTTCTTCTAGTCACAGAGAGCAGCTGTCACATGAAGAATTTTGATGTTTTTCTAGATGTAAGGAGATATAAGAATCAGGCTCATAAAATCAGCTCCTGAAAGTATGTAACTATCTGAAGACCTGTTTTGCCAGTTTTCCCCAGAGCGCACCCTGAACTCCTTTAAGTGGGTTGTTGAAAGTCAGCAGCTGCAGCAGCACATGATTTAATTCTTGGAGGTAGATGGCAATTGCCAGCAGCAAGTGCCAATTTGTAGGTGACATTACCTAGAAATGTGGGAGACCCAGGATTAGAAACTCGATTTCTCTGGTTCCAAATATTTCTGCTAACTTATGATGGTACAAACATGATTCAACTATGGAAAAGCCATAAGACAGGACCGGAGTAATTTAGGCTGAAAAAGCGAATACAGTGGGAGAAAATCATATTTGACCTAGACAAAGGATACTTAGTGACTGAACCACAGCAACAACAATAGTAGCGCAGAGGGGGAGAAAGAGATGATCGCCAAGGGCAGGTTGGAGAACATTAAAATAGGAAGTGAGAATTTTAATTCAATTTATGAAACAAAGGCTTGCATGTGAGGGCTGCTGACACGGTAGTAGATAACTGAGAAGGCGGACTGCCTTATTGGAAGTTCTAAGAACAGAAAAGATTCTCTCCTATTAAATTACATGAAAAAACATGTCAAGGTGTTTACTCCATTGTGAGTCCCTCTGTGTTTAATTGAGCCTCATCCCTGCCTCAGTTGAACTGTCAGTTGGAATAAAAGAGAATAACTTGAAATCTGGGGCAAAATTAGAGTCTACTATTGGTGAAAGGGCGATTCGACATGCGTGCCATGCTCAGTCGTGTCTGACTCTTTGTGACCCCAGGGACTGTAGCCCGCCAGGCTCCTCTGTCCTTGAGATTCTCCAGGCAAGAATACTGGAGTAGGTTGCCATTTCCTCCTCCAAGGAAAGAACGACAGATTAGTTCAAATACATGTGTGTGAATATAGATTTGGTAAGATGAAAACAGCCTTAACCTTCCTCACAGCTTGACTCAACTTGAGACAGATTTCTTCCTGACTTGAGGCCCTTGACCTTTCTTTTCTTAGATTTTTTTTTTAACTACTTTAAAGAAAACCTATAAATTCTTTCTTTGCCCCCTCTGAGATTTTGCCAGTTTTATTTCCTAAGGTTGTCTTTCTCAAAGACCTGGGAATCATACCTTTGCAATGTAATTATCATGGCAAAAAGCACCCCGTCTCCTATAGCTTCCAGAGGGTAGAAACCTAACTTTAGTAGGTAGCTTGCATAAAGTTGTACAACTACCTCCTGTCATGAAGATCAGAGGATGTTTACTCTTAGGTAAAGTTTATATTCTAGGTAAAGATAATTAGCAGACACAGATGGCCTGCAATTCCTCTTCCAGCTCTTAAAAACTCTCCAGTCCTTTGTTTTATTAATAGTAGATTGAGCTTAGATTTTCTTGCCTCTCTCCTCTATTGCATTCAGTAGCCTTGAATAAAGTCTTCCTTGCCTGTTTAAATTTTTCCAGTGCAATTTTTGCTTTGGCAGATAATTTTTAGAGTGCATATTTATATGTATTAGAGTATATATATATATATATATATATAAATTTTTTTTAGATTAGCAACACGTGGGATTTTAGGTCCTGACCAAGGATCAAACACACACCCCCCCACACTGGAAGTGAGGAGTCTTAACTGGACCTTTGGCAGATAGAATAAGCATATTCTCAGTCTCACACATGAAGAACTTCTGCAAAACTGAAAAAAAGTGGCAAATCAAGACAGAAACCATAGTAATTTTCAGCTGATGCAGAGAACATAGTTAAAAATACTTATGTGATTTCTTGGGTCATCTTCACTGACAAATCACTGATATATTCTTCATTACCTGTATTTTATTTTGATTTAGATTTTAAACAGTTAAGTTTATGTGTATTTTAAAAACGTTACCTTGCCATTTTGTCCTGGTTTTGTGCTAAAGATGCATAATTCCATCATGCTTAACATGAGTGGGTTTTTGAGAAATGATGATCTGTTTTCATGCTTTTAAGTTTCTTATATAGTAAGTGGTCTCTTTGGGGGGAGAAAAATCATTGTAGCAGTTAGGTTCACTTATAATGTTAAATATTAATTTATCATTAATCTTTTATGTGATTTACTAATGTAGACATGAGATTAGTTTTGAACTCAGAATCTCCTTGTGAGTTATAGTTTTCAGTATATTATCAGTTTTTCTATTTTAAAGCAAGGAATCAGAATATATTTAAGAATTTCTTTATACGTTATTTAGCTAAATGTCTTGAGTTAAATGACACAGATTATTATTTAGTTCCCTTGGGTTCTTCTCACTTGGGTTTCTAGGAATTCATGCATATTGGTATCACTAGAATATTTTGGAACATCCTTGTTTCCCCAAGTGTATGTTAAGGTAATAGTCTCATTAAATGAGAGAGTCTTTGGCCAAAACTGAGTCTCCCACGCCCCTTTGGGGACAGGGATAAGCTTTTACTAGTCCACATTTCCTAGCACCTTTCATGTATCTATTTTACCAATTACGACAACTAACAAAACTGACTTCTATAAAATAGAAGTTTATACTAGAACTGATTTTGATTTCAGACTTAACTCCCAGACTGTCTTTTCGCAAATAACTCTATTCAAACTATTGCATGTAAGTTAAAATAAATACAGTGATTTGTTGGTCAGATTTACTCAAAGGTTATTTGTTGGTCAAATGATTAACTCAGTTCAAGCTGAACAAATGTCTGTCTCTGAACCTGCACTTTCTTCCTTTGGGTATACCTTAAAACTATGAGGGTTTTAATAATAGCTGGGCATCTCAATGTTGGAATGATAGCCCATTTTAGCCATGTCATGAGGCCACTCCAGCAGTCCTATGAAGAGGTTCACATGGGAGGAACTGAGGCCTCCCACCAATACCTGTGTAAATGAGTCATCTGGGAAGTGGGTCTATCAGTTCCAGTTAAAGCTTTGATAACTGCACCCCTAACCAATATAATGACTGCAACTTTTTACAAAAATCACTGAGCCAGAATCATTCGGCTAAGCTGTTTCACAAATTTCTGACTCACAGAAACTCTGAAGGAATAATATTTGTTATTTTTAAGCTGCTAAGTTTATGGATTAAAGTTTTGCTGCAGTAAATGACTAACAGAGCCTGTGTGTGTATGTGTGTGTGTGTGTGTGTATTTTTCTTTCCTATGGTAGGCTGTCTCTACTACTCCTGGGGTATTTTCCAATTAACTGCCAGGTTGGAGGTGGAGACTGAATTGGGAGAGGGGGATGGGAATACAGACAGCCCAAGGGTTTAGGTTGAACCTGTCAGTGAAGATACACAGAAAGTTACAAATAAGAAGAGTTTATCTGGGGCCTTAAGAATTGCAATTTGGGAGGTACAGATTGAAGCAGCAACCCGAATGTGTCCTGAGAGAAGTAAAAATAGTACAGGTTTATAAAGACAGCAGACAAAGACATCCCAGGGAAGTTACATAGTTGTTTTGTAGAAGGATGATTGGTGCCAGCAGGCATTCAGTTATTTGTGAGCAGCTGATTGGTTGCTAAGCTGCGGTTTCCAGTGAGTGAAGAAAATGAGTTTGGGTAGTTGTGGTTTGCCAAGTCAGAATTTTATGTTGCATTCGGGTGTAGACATATGGAAGTTCTCCTTCCTTAATGGCCTCTTGGCTCCACTTGATCCGTTTGACGTGAGTGACTCCATTTTGTTGTTCATGGTCCACAAAGCACATTTCATTGTCATGTTGTCACAGAAAATGATACCTCCAAAGAGGTGAAGATAATGGTTTCCAATTTAATAGTCATGACACACTCAAATTATTTTTCCATATTGCAGCCAAATAGCTCTTTCCGAAGGGGAAATTCAGCTAACTAATTTCATCGCTTAAAAGCCTTGAAAGGTTAGGGTCAATATTCCATAAATGGTTGACAAGACTTTTCCTAATCTGGGCTCTGCTGACTCCTCCAGCCACTCCTACCTACCAAGAACTCTCACCTCTAGACATATGGGGCTTCCTAGGTGGTGCTAGTCATAAAGAACCTGCCTGCCAGTGCAGGAGATATGAGACTCCAGTTCTATCCCTGGGTCGGGAAGACCCCTTGGAGGAGGGCAGGGAAACCCACTCCCGTATTCTTGCCTGGAGAATCCCCATGGACAGAGGAGCCTGGCAGGCTACTGTCCATAGAATAGCAAAAAGTCGGACATGACTGAAGTGACTTAGCACGCATGCATGCACTAGGCATACTGAAAGATGCTCTCTCTGTGACTGCTGCTGCTCTCGCCTGCCAGCTTGGCTTATGTGGTGTTCCCCTCTGCATGGAACTCCACACTCTTTACTCTGATCATTTTTTGACTCCATAAACCACATCCAGCCCTTTGATATTTACTTGATCTTCACAGCATTTTTTATTTGAATTTGAATGAACATTTTAAAAACAGATTTCTTCTTCAGAAAAAATCTGAAGTAGGGCAAAGTGGAATTATCCTCCAGCCCTGGAGATACATAAGTCTTTATTTTTTTTTTTAAGTATTTTAAAAATATCATTTTTAGGAACTTCCCTGGTGGTCCAGTGGTTGAGAGTCCACCTTGCAATACAGGAGACAAAGGTTTGATTCCTGGTCCAGGAACTAACATCCCACATGCCGGGGAGCAACTGAACCAGGTACTGCCACAACTAGAGAATCCATGCATGGCAATGAAAGATCCCAAGGGTCGAAACTAAGACCCAAAGCAGCCAAATAAAAAAGTAAATAAACATTTTTTAAAATAAATAAAAACACCAATTTTAGCAAGCAGTTTGATTTAGTCTGGATTTTCAGATATATGGATGCCAAGAGGGGATTAAATATGCAAGGATATTATTAAGGAGATGCCTGTGTGAAGGGAAATGGGAAGATGTTTTAAGAAAACCTGGGATTTATTTTAATCAGGAATGGTAAGACATGCAAAAATGTAAACAATACTTATAATTCTCTAGGAAGAAGAGGTGCATCATGCCACACAGGTGAGCACCAGGGTTGGTCGGAAGACAAAAGGAATGGAGGAATGTGGGCAAAATCCTTGACTGTGGTTTCTATGGGAAAGAATAGGCAGAGGCAATCCTAAATGACTGACTAGTTTGAATAATTTTAGCAGCCTAGAGTTGCCTGGTACCTGGCCTTGGGATAATTAGAGCAAGTAGACAGTGGCCTGGAAGGATCCTTCCTTCCAGGCTCAGCATTAGAATAAAAAGACACAGATGTCAAAGTATTAGAATAAAAATACACAGATAATACAGAAGAGACCTAGCAAAGGCAGGCAAACAGTGGACTGCAATGAGAATATGATCATGAAAGGAGAAAGTAGAAAAGGTTAGATGGAAGTGTCCATGAGTGCCAAGCAGTTTGGGGAAGATTTAGCAAGGCATCTGGGGAGTAGAAGATTTGGGCAAGGCATCTGCCCAAGTTTGCCAGCAAAGAGTCCCTAGTCTCCCAGAAACAAGACTCGGTACTGGGTCAGAACACATTTGTTCATTGAATGTTGCTGACCCATGGAAGCACAGACTCCAGGGAAACACAGCCCCGGATATCAAAGCAGGGCAGCAGGACCCTCAGTCTAGTGTGCTTCTTGGGAAGCACATTTTCATGATCATCATAGAGTTCATCCTTATTCAGAGGTGAGAAAATTGCATTTCAGAAAGTTTAGGAAATATTCCAGAGTTACAATGAAATAAATGAAAGAGTTAGATTTCAGCATTAAAAACCTTGCTCATGCTCCCATGCAACACATCCCCCAATCCACAGACAAGCTATCTGCTTTTCAGGCAGGGCTTTTTAAAAGCTGTAGAGACGTGCTGTCTCTGGTAACTTCAGCCAGTTCCTTTTATTAGTGTCAATAATCCTTATATTGTCAATTGGATTCATCACGGAATTGATGAACAGCTTTGAATGATGATTTCCATTTATCAGACAATTAGAATTTAGGTGTGCAACAGATCCCAGAAAACTTTAATATAGCAGGTTTAGGAAATACTTCCCTGAAAGAAAAATTATTGTAAGCTATGTTCTTTATCATTTCTATATTTTTCAGTGCTTAATGATATATTTTAGTCCTTCCAGTCCATTGACCTGGAAACTGTACAATCATGATGTACTCAGGCATTGTTAGTATTAGGACCAAGCACTCATTTGATCAGGGTTAATGAGGCCAAGGTCATTGGTTTAACCACCCTGAGGTCAAATTAGCTTTACTAGTCCCAAGGTCATAGACTGCAACTTTTCAGCTAAGTCAATTATACTGCAAAGGTATATACAGGAATATCACTTCTTAGCATCATATCAAGATAGATTAGCTTCTACCTACCTGCCCACTCAAGCTCAGGATGTAAGCATTTGCTAAATTTATAGGTGTCAGTCTATTCCATTGACTGAATTTCACACATGTTTATTTCATCTACTGGCAAAAATGTCATCAGACTTTGCTACGGTAAATTTTTTCTACAATACTTTGAAAAATGCAAATTGCAGTTGAAGTATAAGTTATTAACATTCTTGCATGACTATAATAATAATATTTTTTCTTAAATTTGATTTTTATTTTGTCTTGGAAAATAGTTGACTTACAGTACTGTGTTAGTTTCCCAAACTCTTAATTTATGCCCTCGCTCACCTTTCCCCTTTCATAACTATGAGTTTGTTTTCAAAGTTAGTGAGCCTGTTTTTATTCCATAAATAAGTTCATTTGTATCATGATATCTGTTTTTCTCTGTCTGACTTACTTCACTTAGTGTGATCATCTTTAGATCCATGTTTGTTTTATAAGCTAGTGAGTGTACATTTGTGCAGTAGGCAACCTCTGCCTCTAAAAAGACACTGAATGATCTCTGCCTCCTGGTGTTCACAGCTTTATATAATTGCTTCTCCTTGAGTATGCACTGGATCTAGTGACTCAATTTTAAGAAACAAGAGAGATGTGGTAAAACTTTCAATATTAGTTTTCAAAAAGACTGAACTTTCTATCTCACATGCCATCTTGCACTCTCTCTGGCTTAGTTTTAAAGCCAGAGAAGGTCTGGGTGAAACAAGCTGTCTTGTGGTGGAGAGGACCATGTGGGAAGGAAATGATGCCTCCTTCTAAAAGCCAGTGAGGTTATCAGGCCTGACCAGAGCCACGAGAGTGGTCTTGGAGGTGGATCATATCAGGTCTGCCAACAGCCCAGCAATAGAGCTTGAAAAACAGTTCTGTCCAGGGCGAGACTTGAGATGATCATGGTCCTGACCAACACTTTGATCACCCATGGAGAGAGACCCTGAACCAGAGAGCCCAGGCATCCCAGGTTCCTGACCCACAGAAACTATGAGAAATGTGTTGCTTTAGGAGATTTTGCGGTAACTTACTATGTAAAAATAGACAACTCATCTATCTGGGAAGGCACATAAAACATTTTGGGTGTGAAGATTTTCTAGAAGTTCCAAAAAAAAAAAAAAAAAAGAACTGATGTGAACAGCTGACTCATTGGAAAAGACCCTGATGCTTGGGAAAGATTGAAGGCAAAAGGAGAAGAGGATGAGATGGTTGGATGGCATCACCAATTCAATGGACATGAATTTAGATGGACTATGGGAGAGGGTGCGTGACAGGTAGGTCTGGCATGCTGAAGTCCATGGAGTCACAAAGAGTCAGACATGACTGAGCGGCTGAACGACAACAACAACAAAAATGCAGTTACATTTTCATGGTGCTGCCCTTTCTCAGCATCTCAAGGATTTGCATAGCCGAAGAAGTAGGAACACATACTGTTCTTCTTTTCATGTGTTAGTCACTCAGTCGTGTATGACTCCTTGTGACCCCATGGTCTGCAGCCCACCAGGCTCCCCTGTCCACGGGATTCTCCAGGCAAGAATACTGGATTAGGTTGCCATTTTCTTCTCCAGTTCTTCCTCATAACTTTTAAAATATTTAGTAACAATTCTCTGAACATTTCATACTAAATTACTCCCATTATTATGTAGTCTTAACTTATGTCATAAATTGTTTATGTCAGATAAAACTAGAAAAACTTGAAAAAGAAAAGTGTGTTTATGCTGCTACTGCTAAGTTGCTTCAGTAGTGTCCGACTCCATGCGACCCCATAGACGGCAGCCTACCAGGCTCCTCCGTCCCTGGGATTCTCCAGGCAAGAATACTGGAGTGGGTTGCCATTTCCTTCTCTAATGCATGAAAGTGAAAAGTGAAAGTGAAGTCACTCAGTCATGTCTGACTCTTCGCAACCCCATGGACTGAAGACTACCAGGTTTCTCCATCCATGGGAGTTTCTAGGCAAGAGTACTGCAGTGGGGTGACATTGCCTTCTCCAAGTGTGTTTATGCTCCTATGCAAATCAATAAAAAGTGTAAACCACTATTTTAGAGTCGCCCATGAAAACATAGGAATAGTTTGGAATTTCATTTGCCTCTGGAGTGTCCAATAAATATTTTTCATGGGAATACATTTGCTCTGTCCCAAAGCATGGCATGGCATAATGCTATGCAAATACTAAATATAGCACCTTGTAAGAAGCCATTAGTGAAATATTCATTCAAAATTCATTGATTTTAACATAAATCAATTTGCACATTTAATGACCTGTTCCACATCTTCTAGGCCCAGAAAAAATAGTTTCCACACTGCTGAAAAAACCTAGGAAAGTCGTAAATCTTCAGTAAGGAGGCAATGTTGTTATTGTTTAGTCCAATTCTTTTGCGACCCCATGGACTGTAGCCCACAGGCTCCTCTGTCCTTGGGATTTCCCAGTCAAGAATACAACCCAAGGAGTGGGTTGCCATTTCCTTCTCCAGCGGATCTTCCCAACCCAGGGATCAAACCCATATCTCCTGCATTTGGCAGACAGCTTCTTTGCCTCTGGGAAAGAGTCTCTGGGAAAGCCCATGGAGGCAATGAGATATACCAAAAAGACCTTGGAGTCAGATGGACATGTTTGAACCCTGGTTCTTCCATTTGACGAGATGTGTGACACTGGGCATGCCACTTCCCTCTCTGAGTCTCAGTTCTGTATTTGTAAAGTGGGGATAATGATTCTGACCCCATGGGGTAGTCAAGAAGTTTGAATAAGACATTTGTGAAGCACAGGACCAGGCACATTGCAAGAATATAAGAAATGGAAGCTAATATTGTGCTATTATTATTCAAAAACTTTCTCAGTATGAAAACTCTCCTAAATTTTTTTTTGAAAATAGTCATCATCCAGCTCAGTCACCTTCAAATTTGCACCATTATCTCATTCCTCCTGTCTGTCTATCACTTTTTGTCCACTATTTTAGCCCCTTTTCCACATGTATTACTTGTCAAACTTAAAGGGAATATGAATATCTATCTAGGCTTAACATTCCCATATTGGCCCAGCCTTTTCTATGGAGAGCTTAATTGTCCACCAGAAGACAGAAAAGAAAGATATTTGGCCAGATAATTTCTACACATAGCTTTAGGGTAAGATTTATATACCACTTTAATTTATAAGACATTAATGTACCTATAACTGTGATTAGTACTATTTTACCTCATATTACTAATTAACTACAGATGTGTCATATGTTCCAATTCATATTATTAATTAGAAAGGGGTAGAAATTTTAAATGGCCAAATCATCTTTGGTCTGATTATTATGACATGTATAAGATTTTAAGGTGATTTAAAGAGTGAAACATAATTGGAGTGTCACACATAGAAGTCATAACTAGATGATGGAGTGTCATACATAGAAGTCATAACTAGATGATAATGTCAACATGATAAATCCCAACCAGAGTTTTATTAGAAATCTCTTACTACAAAGATGGGTCAGACAAAACTCTTAAGTCTCCTATGACCACCTCCTGCAATCTAAACTAGGCCTTACTGTGATTCTTTGCAATTGCAGTCTGTTTATTTGCACAACTAATGGTAGAATATAAAATTTTGTGTTTACTCATTGATTTACAATTTTTTATTCTGATCTCCTCCACTAAGCTGTAAAGATAGGGAGTATTTTGTTTAACACACTATAATCAGCCTTTAGCACAATACTCAAAAAATAGTTGTTAAATGTGGAATTAAAGGGTCAACATATGTGTTCATGGATTAGTTTTTGCTAATTTACTTTTCCATATATTTGACATACTGATGGTGAACATTTTAAAACATTTCCTTACCATAGCCTCTGATAACTACATGTGATTATTATATATGTTATAATTATAGTTACTATACATATATGTATACACATATACTATATATATAATATATATATATATATATATATAAAATGTTACTGCTAAGTCACTTCAGTCGTGTCCAACTCTGTGCAACCCCATAGACGGCAGCCCACCAGCTCCCCCGTCCCTGGGATTCTCCAGGAAAGAATATTGGAGTGGGTTGCCATTTCCTTCTCCAATGCATGAAAGTGAAAACTGAAAGGAAAGTCACTCAGTCGTGTCCGACTCTTAGCGACCCCATGGACTGCAGCCTACCAGGCTCCTCCATCCATGGGATTTTCGAGGCGAGAGTACTGGAGTGGGGTGCCATTGCCTTCTTTGATAATGTTACTCTACATATATAATATGTAACTATAACTCTATATAGAGCTTCCCAGGTGGCGCTAGTGGTAAAGAATCAGCCTGTCAATGCAGGAGACACAAGAGATGCAGGTATTCAGGTTCAATCCCTGGGTCGAGAAGATCTCCTGGAAAGGAAATGGCAACTCTCTCCAGTATTCTTGCCTGGGAAATACCATGGACAGAGGAGCTTGGTGGACTACAGTCCATGGGGTCACAAAGAGTGGGACAGGACTTAGTAAGTGAACAACAAAAACAACTCTATAAATTGTGTAAACATATGAAACTATACAATTCTTCCTCTATATTCCACTTTACTGGAGGGAATAACGTCTTGATCCAAAGTCTGAAAAGCTTTCATATTAAGATGCAGACTCCAAAAAGGAAGTCAGATGAGATTAACATTTAAACCTAGTAAAAGGCACTTGAGGTAGTTTTTCTGCATAATTATTAAATGAGTCAAGCCAGAGTCCATCCCTGCAATGCTTTTGGCTCTCTAGCATTATACACTAGAGAGCCATCTCCTTTTCTACTTTAATTTCATAGCAGATTTAGAAAATTTTATAGAAGATTGATGCCTTCAAAACAAAAGAAAATGTCTGAATCCCAGTTTAAATTTTTACAATTCACTTTCTTTTTTAATTCATTCATTTACACCTTCATTTAACATTAATCAAGCTAACTCTAGGTATAGAAGAAGCTATAAGAGCTAAGAATAAGGAAATAAATACCAAGATTCCTAATCCAAAAGAGGTCATAAATTACTACACGAAAATATCTAAATAACAAATAAATTCAAGACAGTGTTTTAAGTACTGCAATAGAAGAATGAACAGTGCTTTAGCTACACTGAGGATAGAGAATATTTTAGACAATCAACAACATTTACTGTTCACCTATATGTACTAAGCACCATGCCAGCTGCTAACAATATGAAGACCATTTTTCTTTTGTAACAGTAGAGTGTTTACCTAAATATCTTTTAATCCAAAAGCTTTTCTGAGTATATTAAAAAGATGTGATTCACTGGATAAGAGCACATGCTCTGTTGCTGAGCTATCTACATTCAAATCCTTGTTCTGCTGTTTCCTAACTTAGTGATCTTGAACTTGACCTCTTAGTTGCATTATCTACAAAATATGAAGATTAATAATATCTGACCCATAAGATTGCAATGAGAATTAATACACATGAAGCACTTAGGCCAATGTCTGACATGGAGTCATTACTCTTCATGTATTCACTTCTATTATGTCATCTTTAGTGGTTTCAAAGATCTCATCAGGCATTTTTTTTTTTTTTTGTCTTTAGTTCCAGACATCCAATCTTCTTTCTTAAGGTGGACTTTCATGGCATACCATGCAGTCTCTCAACTGTACTTACTCATTCATGACTTAGAGATAGACAGGTTTCACTTAGATATCTTCAGGATGAAGGGAAGCAGTCATAATGTGAAAAGGGCTCCACTCCAGGTACACTATAATGAGAACCAGACATATTTCTAGGATATACTGATAAATATAATTTCTCTTGTACAAAGAAAATAAAATAGAATCCAGAATAACATACACACTTGTGATTTAAATTTTGAACACTTTTTCGAGAAACTTGCTGGTACAGACATTATAAAAGCAACATTTTTTTTTTTTTTAATCTAGTACTTTAATCTCTCCCAGTGGTGATGTTGCTGTGTGATTCTACTCCTTGGCAAAACTGACTATAAACCATTTTTATTGGCAGAGGAGCAATAGGGCTGCCAGATAGAGGAAATAAAGCTGCACGACACCCAGTTAAATTTGAATTTCAGATAAAGAACAAATACTTTTTTAGTGTAATTATATCCCATGAGATATTTGGGACATATTTATGTAAAATTTTTGCTCATTACTTATTTGAAATTCAAATGTACCTGGGCATTATATGTTTTATATGGCAACCCTAGGGGAGAACCACAAAAAAATCTGTTGTTAAAAATGGAATGTCTTCACTTTTGTTAAGATTTCTTTGTCCTTACTTCCCCCTACCCTTTTCCCTCCATCTCTTTAGAAATATCCCTGGAAACCCACTCACGAATAACCATTTTTCAAGATGTTTAAATTTAATGAAGCAAATGACACAGCCACAATCATAATCCAAGACTATCGGACTTGTCAGTCTCCTCTGGCCCTTACTTCTATGCCCTCTGCAACCCATCCCTTTTCTTCCTTCCCTTGGCTTCCTTTTGGAAGCTTTCATTTCATGACTGTTTTTCTTCCTTGGACAGCATGGCATATCATTTGTTCCGATTAGGTACTGGAGTACAGGGATAAAAAGTAAATATTAAAAAAAACCTTATCAAGCCCAGAAATATGTCTATTATTTCAACTCTTCTCTTGCTATTGTTTCTGATCATCAATTTGTCTTTCCATTAACCCCAACTGAGAAAATACAAACACTAGATCAATCCAAAATGCCTCTTTTTTCCCTGTAATCTGAGCATTGTAGCAGAAACCTTTACTATGTACAGATTGGTGCCACTATAAATTGATAATTTTCAAGCAAAAATTTATATCAGCATTGTGAAGAAATATCCAATTGTTCTTTTTCTAACTAGCTTTCTCTTCCGCTATCCAGATTGGCTATTTAAAAAAAAAAAAAACTTTTTTTTTTTTTTTAAATTTCAGAACTTTCTAATTCCAGGGTTTGCCCTTCACTTTTAGTAAATAACTTCACCTTCAACTTGCAGAGAAAATAGAAAATAGGGACCATCACACAAAATCTTCCACAGCTTCTGTAAATCCCATCTTCAATTTGTCTGAACTCATTCCTCCCTGATGTTTACAGTAGAAAAGGTACTATCTTTCTTGCCTAAAGTCTTGTGTTATAAACCTGCCTGTTTACTCAGGGATTGGGTTTTATCAATTTCTTCCTCTTCTATTTACACTAACTTTTTTTCTCTGCTATTTCACAGGTTGAAGAGGATTTAAACAGTTGGTAGCCTTTTCTGTCTTAAACAATGGAGCAAACAGTCACCCTGCTTATCTCTTTAATGACAGTAGTATTACTTCTTTCCTCTTCAAACTCAAGCATTTTGAAAAAAAGAAACAAAAAAGGGATCTAGAATTACCATTTGTAAGTCCTCATTTA
Organism: Bos taurus; assembly: GCF_002263795.3. NCBI lineage: Eukaryota > Metazoa > Chordata > Mammalia > Artiodactyla > Bovidae > Bos > Bos taurus. The sequence goes on from NC_037330.1 coordinate 44,044,974, forward strand.
ACCTGTAACCATGCTGCATGTTAAAGTGTGCTTTTTGTTTTTAAAATGGAACTGTTTTCAAAAAGATTCTCATCGCTGTTTGTTGCTAAATCTAATACAATCTTTTAATCTTTATCTTGCTTGCTCTTTCTTTTGCATTCCATAATCTTGAAACATGCTTTCTCTTGCATTTCTGTTACATGACATCTTTCGTCTCATTCGTCTTCCCCCTTCTATTTTTGCCCATGATTCCTAAATCTATAGCTCCAAGCCACCTGTATCAGTTTCTCTGGCCAGTCTGGCAAATTACTGCAAACTTGGTGGCTTAAAGCAACAGAAACTCATTTTCTCACAGTTTAGGAGGCTAGAAGTATGACATTCAGGTGTCAGCAGAACATTACCTCCAGAAGACCAAGGGGAAAGTCCATTCTTTGTTTCCCACAGCTTCTGATGGCTGTTATCATTTCTTGGCATGACAATTTTTTTTGTCAGCATGACCAAGATGTAGTAAACAGTGAATTAATCAATAGCTGTGTTTGTATATGTGGTTAACATCTATAGTTAGTGACTCTAAGGGGATTGTTATGCTAGCTAGTATAGTATTATCTTTGAGTAGAAAAAGTATACTTGTTAACATTAATGGAGCTTGAGAAGAAGGAATGTAAATTCCCAGGTGACCTAGTTTTCTTGCAGTTCACTGATAACTCACTGACTCTGGTCTCCTCCCTGCCCTAAGGTCCTTCTCTGTTGAGTTGTTTTGTGTACTCTCCATCTCTAGCAGGCTAGTAGCTAGATCTGTACACTAAAAATTACAAAATATTGCTTAGAGAAATTATAGAAGGGTCAAATAAATAGATAAATCGTGTTCATGACTGATACACAGGCTGATAAAATCAAAATAAAAATTCTAGCAGACTTCTTTTGGAGTAAATTGACAAGTTGGTTTTGCAGTCTACACAAAGCAGCAATGGTTATAAAAGGACATATATAATCTTGAAGGAGTAAAATAAATTTGGAGGACTATCAATAATTAAAATGCAGCTAATAAGATAGTCAAGTATAGGGCAAGGATAGACAAAGAGATTGATGGAATGGATAAAGGATACAAAGACATATATTTCTGGTCACCTGATAGAAAAGTAAAGCATCAGTACTTTCAATGGAGAAATGATGTTCTTATCAACAAGTACAGCTGGACCAACTAGATACTTAAATTGTTTAGAAATGAACTTTGAACTCTAATTCAAAAATTAATTTGACCTATATTATGTACCTAACTATAAAAGGTAAATTTTAATTCATTAAAAATCACCATGAAAGGGAAACATTATGCTACAGAATGTAAAGACTATATTAACAACACATACATCTGACAAATGCTCAGAACATATAAAGAATCCCTGAAATCAACAAGCAAAAGACAAACCATGCATTTGGCAAAAAAGGATAGTTAATGATTAAAAAGCATAGAAAAAGGTGATCAACAAAGTCACTCACCATAGAAATGCAAATTAAAATAATTAAAATGTGATACTCTTACCCTCCTCAAACAGCTAAAGTTAAAAAGACTGACCATACCAACTGTTGGTAAGAATAACAAACAACTGGAATGTTCATATTTTGCTATGGGAGTATAAATTTTTCTCTAAATGTAAACATAAACATCCACTATAATCAAAGAGTTTGGGCTTCCCAGGCGGCACAGTAGTAAAGAACCCACCTGCCAATGCAGGAGACTCAGAGACATGGGTCCTATTCTTGGGTCAGGAAGATCCCCTAGAGTATGAAATGGCAACCTGCTCCAACATCCTTCCCTGGAAAATTTCATGGACAGAGGATTCTGGCAGGCTACAGTCCATGGGGCCACAGAGAGTCGGACAAAATAAGACTAAGAACCATAACAAACAGCTTAACTCATGGGTACTTCCTTAAGTGAAATAAGTAGATACATTTATGCATACGCACACACACAAGAATATTTGAAGCAACTTTATTTATGACAGCTAAAAATTGGAAACCACCCAAGGGCCCATCAATAGGATGGATATTAATAAATAAACTATGATGTGTTCATATAATGGAATTTTACCCAGCAGCACCCAATAGTAAAAATGAATGAAATAATGGTATGTGAAACCATATGGATCAATCTCATGGACATTATGTGGAATGAGAAAGGTCACTTATGTTGTATAATTCTATTCACTATGTGAACTTTAAGAACAGGCAAAATAATCAATGATGACAGCAGTCAGAATATTATTTACTTCTGGAAACTGAGAATAGATCAAGCAGAGGCAAAAATAGAGCCTTGATTTGTATCTTATAAATGCAAGCTTTTCATTTTAAGAACATATACTTTTTATTTATGCTATTAAGTCACGACAATTAAAAATGTAAATACAAATATTTAAAATTATTCAAGGTGTTGCTTCTTTCCATTCGGTATCACCTTTCCAAACAGGCAGCATTACCATTCCTGCTTCTGCACTGGCTTCTCCAATCTCTGCCACTTCAGTAGGCACCAGTGCTGCTGGTTTTCCTGGGAACCATTGTATCACCATCTTAGCTAAGCAATATCACCAGTTTCATTGGTTGCTGCTGGTGATGCACTGGGCAAATACAGGCAGATAATAGATCATTAGAGTGAAATGTTTCTTTTATATTTGAATTGCTCTCATCTGTAATTCAAACAGAAACTCAGAGGCAACTAAGAGCACCATTTGTTCTAAGAAACATTTCCTCACCCAAATTTAAAGTTGTTATTAGGTGCATGTGCCTGGTTTTTTTTTTTTTTTTTGTCTTTTAACATGAGTTTCTATGGGAAGTTTGTCAGTCTTTTATATAGTTTAATCTCCAAAATTCTATTTGGCAAATTGACCAAATACACTAGTTTCTGCCCAAATCCCACAATGGATGTAGATTAGTCTCAAGCCAGTTCTTTTCATCAACATCTATAGAATACTGGCTTCCTGGATAGAGTGGTGTGTGCGTGCTCACTTGTGTCTGATTCTGTGTGACCTTATAGACTGTACTGTAGCCCTCCAGGCTCCTCTGTCCATGGAATTTTCCAAGCAAGAATACTAGATAAGGTTGTCATTTTCTACTCCAGAGGATTTCCCAACCCATGGAGGGAAACTACTTTTTTGTGTTTCCTTCACCGATAGGCAGACTCTTTAAAATTGTGCCACCAGGGAAGCCCAGATAGAGTGGTAGTTCTTTTCAAAGTTAACTTTGTATTAGAATCATCTGCTGCTGCTGCTGCTAAGTCACTTCACACTCTGTGTGACCCCACAGATGGCAGCCCACCAGGCTTCCCCGTCCTTGGGATTCTCCAGGCAAGAACACTGGAGTGGGTTGCCATTTCCTTCTCCAATTAGAATAATCTAAGGAGCTTAAAGTATTCCCCGGTGGCTCAATGGTAAAGAATCTGCCTGCCAATGCAGAAGACGTAGGTTTGATCCCTGGGTTAGGAAGATCCACTGGAGAAGGAAATAGTGACCCACTCTAGTATTCTTCCCTGGAAAATCCTATGGACAGAGGAGTCTGATGGGCTACAGCCCATGGAGACACAGTCAGACTTGACCTAACATGAACACACTTACAAGGGGCTTAGAAGAAAGCATAAGAGAAAAGCTTTGGGACCTGGGGTAAGGCAAAAGTTTTTAGGCATGACACCAAAATTACAATTCATAAAAGAAAAAAAATGATAAATGCAATGTCATCAAAATTAAAAACTTTTGTTCTGTGAAAGAAAATCTTAAGAGAATGAAAAGACAAGCTAAAAACTGGAGGGAAATGTAAGTCATATATCCTGAGTATATGAAGAAACCTTAACATTCAACATTAAGAAATTAAGACTAATTTTGAAAATAGTCAAAAGTCTGGACATTCACCAAAGAGGTAATAAGGATGGCAATCAATACATTTAAAAAATGTTAAACATCATTAAAGTGAAAGTGAAGGCACTCAGTCACGTCCGACTCTTTGCGAACACATGCACTGTAGCCCACCGAGCTCCTCCATCCATGAGAATCTCCAGGCAAGAATACTGGAGTGGGTTGCCATTTCCTTCTCCAGGGAATCTTCCCGACCCAGGGATCGAACCTGGGTATCCTGCATTGTAGGCAGATGCTTTACCATCTGAGCTACCAGGGAAGCCCGACATCATTAAACATAGTGAAATGCTACATCAAACCATAATGAGAGACAACTACGACTTTATTTGGAAACCCAGCTGATCCAGAAGATGGCAGAATAATGTCTCAAAATAACCATCTTACTGGGGTCTGGATGCCAGGTTATTTTATAGAAAAGAGATGGAGAGGAGGTGAGGAAGAAAAAGACCATGAATCTTTCAACTGTCTCCTAGAATGGTAAGCCTTTGAGAAGGGATGTATTAACTTCTTCCTTCCTATAGTCATCCAGAAACAGGGTCCTGAACGCATTTTGGTTTAACTTTCAGCCGGAAGGGCAAGGTTCCCTGAGGCAGGCCGTTATGTATGCTTTAAGTAAACAAAAACAATGGGACGCAAAGGTTAAAGTAAAAGAGACAGATCCAACAAGTAGTCAGATTTTGTTCTTCTCTGTTAACAAAAGTGTACTGACAATACTAAGAGCTGAGGAGGAAGCAGAGGAACTACAACTCTCCTACCTTAATATTGGTGATCAGTTCAGTCCAGTTCAGTCACTCAGTCGTGTCCAACTCTTTGCAATCCCATGGACTGCAGCACGCCAGGCCTCCCTGTCCATCACCAACTCCCGGAGTTCACTCAAACTCATGTCCATTGAGTCAGTGATGCCATCCAACCATTTCATCCTCTGTTGTCCCTTTCTCCTTCTGCCTTTAATCTTTCCCAGCATCAGGGTCTTTTCCAGTGAGTTAGTTCTTCTCAAAAGTTGACCAAAGTATTGGAGTTTCAGCTTTAACATCAGTCCTTCGAATGAGCACTCAGGACTGATCTCCTTTAGGATGGACTGGTTGGATCTCCTTGCTGTCCAAGGGACCCTCAAGAGTCTTCTCCAACACCACAGTTCAAAAGCATCAGTTCTTCGGCACTCAGCTTTCTTTATAGTCCAACTCTCACATCCATACATGACTACTGGAAAAACCATAGCCTTGACTAGATGGACCTTTGTTGACAAAGTAATGTCTCTGTTTCTTAATATGCTGTCTAGGGTCATCATAACTTGGTGATGAAAATATGTAAAACATTTGGGTGGTTTTTAATAAGGTTAAACATATGTTCCATGACTCAGCAACTCCCATGTGTGTTGGATGGATGAAAACTATGTTCATAAAAATCACCTGTACATACATGCTTATGTAGTGGTCCGTCCAAAAGAAGAAACATTCCAAAGTTTTTCAGTGAGTGAATGGATAACTGTGATACTTCTGTGCAATGAAATACCATTCAACAATAGAAAGGAACAAGCTATTGATACACACCACAGTTTGGATGAATCTCAAATGCATTGTGTTGAGGAAAATGAGCCTGTTTCAAAAGGTTGTGTACCATGTGATTCCACTTATAGGACATTCTCAAAAAGATGATGGGCTTCCCAGATGGCTCGGTGGTAAAGAATCTGCCCGCCAATGCAGGAGATCCAGAAAACACGCATTCGATCCCTAGGTGGGGAAGATCCCCTGCAGGAGGAAATGGCAACCCATTCCAGTATTCTTGCTGGGTAATCCCGCAGACAAAGGATGGGCCACAGTCCATGGGGTCACAAAGAGTCGGAGACAACTAAACGTGAACACACATAGCATAGCTCAAAAAGATAAATCTATAGACACGCAAAATTCATGGTTACCAAGGGTTAGGAGTAAAAGAGGTATAGCTAAAAGTAATGGCATGATGAAGTTGTTTTGAAGTAATAGAAGGAACTCTTTTCATATCCTAATAATGGCAGTTGTTACTTGAATCTGTGCAGTGCCAAAATTCATAGAACTGTACATGCAAAAGAAATCTACTTGACTACATGATAATTTAAAAAGTAAAACTTAAAAAAAAAAAAAAAAAAACAACTCCTCATGCTTACAGATTATAAGGATCCAGGCGAGTTTGTCAGGCTCTAGTTATAAGAGCTCATTAGATAGCATCATTCAACATATTTTCTCTTTCTTTCTTCACCTCATAGTTAAAATCTAACCAGGCATCTATGTCTCCATATGTTAAAATCAATGTGTTAAAAAATATTCATGTGTAGAAGGGTATATTTTCCTTGCTTTAATTGTGTTGGCTTCATTTTAAGACAAGTTCTCCCTATAAGATGGAAAAAAAGACCACCAATATTTCCAGATTTACATTAGCCCCACAACCAAAAAGAAATGTTTACTTTCTCAGGCTATAAACAATTTCCATTGGCAAAGTTTATGTCCCATGTCCATTCCAGGATTCGTCTTTGTCCATGTCTGCTGTTGGGCCAGGGATAGGGGCAAGCTCTGTTCCCTTTTAGAAAAGACTGAAGTGAGTGTAGTTAACCAAAGCACACTGGACACACAAATATATTTAATCTTCAGTGGACTTAGTCTTGGAAAAGACATATAATTACTCTTTGTCTCAACTTGTCTATGAAAAAAGGGGTTAAAAATAGTGCCTTTAAAAAGCAATGACAGCATCTACCCACAAGTGACCTGGATCACAGTCTGCTACTCTATTGCTCCCAGCCAGTTTTATAAGATGTATGGTTGCCTGGAGAATCCCAGGAATGGGGGAGCCTGGTGGGCTGCCATCTATGGGGTCGCACAGAGTCGGACACGACTGAAGCGACTTAGCAGCAGCAGCAGCAACTGTGGTTGAAGAGAATGAAGCAACGGTGCCATAGTACCTATATTTCATACTGGTAAAAACATAGGATACTGGGACAAAAAGGGTCCATGAGAAATCTCCTTTCCCATCTTTCTGATTTCAGAAATGACTATATCTGTGCATTTCTAAAAGAAAGAAAAAAATACATAAATATGTTTATGATTTTCATGGAAAAACATTCTATTATAACCCTTCTCAGGAATCTCAGAAATGTCTTCAATTCAACAAAATCTGTCATGTTATTGCTTTCATGAAATAATATGAAAGCTCAGGACCCATTAGTATCTTATTCTTTTATTTTTACAGGAGCGAGTGATCTGGTCTTCACTCTATTTCAAATGTCATTTTATATGCTATTGAAAAGTCATTAAGCCACAAAATCCTTTAGCAATCATTTGTTCTTCATATACTAAATTCTTGTTCAACTAAACTTTGTTTTCCTTTTTAATCCTATAAGTCTTTTCTTGGTAATCCTTCAGAAATTCTGAACAGTTCCCTTTAGGACAAAGGGAATATGAACTCTATTCCTTTCTTACTGACAACAAAAACCCAGAAATACCTTCAGAAGGGGAAAAGAGCACAAGGCCTAGAGTTGAGGTTATTCCAGGATTCTGAGGGAGTCCCAACACTTTCCAGACCATCTGGTCTATATTTAATTGCTAATGGATTGAACAGATTTATTCACCCATAAATATAGCCTAAAGGGGAATTAAGCTGGATTTTTGAGAAAGCCTGGCACAAAAGAGCTGTTGTCAAAGAAAGCTAAAGAGGATAGTGATAATGGCAGTGCATCAAATTGCACAAAATACATATTTTCATTTGCCGATGGAAGAGAAATATAGGGCTGCTTATGTGAAGCATTTTCAAATCTATTCCTTCCTCCCTATAATTCAGCCTCACTAATTAGAATCAATTAAATTTCTCCAGTTCCTTCTAAAAAAATGAATACCAGCCAGTAGTACAATTTTTTTTTTCTTCCTGACAAAATGATACTGTAGCTTTAATTGTGCATGGAGCTGAAAAGGTTGCCATGGAGATGAAAATCTGTGATGGGGCTGCTCCACTTCTCTGGCCTTGTTCTGAGCCTGAAGTGGAAGGTTCTATTGTTAAAAGAGCAGAATTTTAATCTCTGCCAATAAAACCTGTGTTTACATTTTAATGCAATTTTGTTCCTGTTGCTATCTTTTATTTCATAAGAACAATAAAGGTGGTCAATATGACAATAACGAGAATATTTCAGATTATTCGGTTTGTGATTGCTGCAGAGTTAACCACCAGAAGAAGTCCCAACAGGCTCTGACGTTCAGTACAGGCGCCTGCCATAGTTTGGAAACGTTTGCCACCTAGTGGCGGAGGTTGAGAAATGCCTAATGACGCGATACACGTTTCATGTTTTCCAAATTAGGAAGCAGAAAGAAAAGAGAATTGTCTCCAAAAATAGATTCTTCAAAGATTTAATAGATTTATGATCGCTATTTATACTTCATGCATCTTTTTATACTCTTGTATAGAATTCCTTTAAATTTCAGCTCAAATTTTAATTACTGAATGTGGAGCCTCTACAATTTGTTCCTCCTTGACTGAGCAGGCACGCACAAGATTGCACTCCCACAGTACTGACAACATCGTATTTAGCGGTTCGTGCTTGCCTATGTGTCCATGTTTTTCCAGATTCAGTAGTTCCTTGAGAGAAAAATGCTTTAACACTTTGATTTCTCTGTACCCTGAGCTTCCCTGGTAGCTCAGGAAAGATGCGTGGTACCATTTCAATTTCCTTAAATTTACTGAGGTTTGATCTGTGACCCAGGTGTGGTCTATCCTGGAGAATGTTCCATGTGCACTTGATAAGAAGGTGTATTCTTCTGGATTTCAATGGAATGTCCTGAGGTTATCAATGAGATCCATCAACGATACATGTCTAATGTATCATTTAAGACTTGTGTTTCCTTATTAATTTTCTGTTTTCATGATCTGTCCATTGGTGTGACTGAGGTGTTAAAGTCTCCTACTACTATTGTTTTACTGTCAATTCCTCCTTTTATGTCTGTTAGTGTCTGTCTTATGATTGAGGTGCTCCTATGTTCAGTTCAGTTCAGTTCAGTCGCTCAGTCGTGTCCGACTCTTTGCGACCCCATGAATCGCAGCATGCCAGGCTTCCCTGTCCATCACCAACTCCCGGAGTTCACTCAGACTCATGTCCATCTAGTCAGTGAGGCCATCCAGCCATCTCATCCTCTGTCGTCCCCTTCTCCTCCTGTCCTCAATCCCTCCCAGCATCAGTCTTTTCCAATGAGTCAACTCTTCGCATGAGGTGGCCAAAGTACTGGAGTTTCAGCTTTAGCATCATTCCTTCCAAAGAAATCCCAGGGCTGATCTCCTTCACAATGGACTGGTTGGATCTCCTTGCAGTCCAAGGGACTCTCAAGAGTCTTCTCCAACACCACAGTTCAAAAGCATCAATTCTTCAGCACTCAGCTTTCTTCACAGTCCAACTCTCACATCCATACCTGACCACTGGAAAAACCATAGCCTTGACTAGACAGACCTTTGTTGGCAAAGTAATGACTCTGCTTTTCAATATGCTATCTAGGTTGGTCATAACTTTTCTTCCAAGGAGTAAGCGTCTTTTAATTTCATGGCAGCAGTCACTGTCTGCAGTGATTTTGGAGAATTTTCCACAGTTTATTGTGATCCACAAGGCTTTGACTGTGGAAAATTCTTCAAGAGATGGGAATATCAGACCACCTGACCTGCCTCCTGAGAAACCTGTATGCAGGTCAGGAAGCAACAGTTAGAACTGGACATGGAACAACAGACTGGTTCCAAATAGGAAAAGGAGTCAAGGCTGTATATTGTCATCTTGCTTGTTTAACTTATATGCAGAGTACATCATGAGAAACGCTGGGCTGGAAGAAACACAAGCTGGAATCAAGATTGCCGGGAGAAATATCAATAACCTCAGATATGCAGATGACACCATCCTTATGGCAGAAAGTGAAGAGGGAACGCAAAAGCCTCTTGATGAGAGTGAAAGAGGAGAGTGAAAAAGTTGGCTTAAAGCTCAACATTCAGAAAACGAAGATCATGGCATCTGGTCCCATCACTTCATGGGAAATAGATGGGGAAACAGGGGAAACAGTGTCAGACTTTATTTTTTTGGGCTCCAAAATCACTGCAGATTGTTGAGTGCATAAAAGTGAAAATGAAAGTGAAAGTCATTCAGTGGTGTCCAACTCTTTGCAACCTCATGGACTGTAGAGAATCCCCCTGGAATTCTCCAGGCCAGAATACTGGAGTGGGTAGCTTTTCCCTTCTCCAGGGAATCTTCCAAACCTAGTGATTGAACCCAGGTCTCCTGCATTGCGGGCGGATTCTTTACCAGCTGAACACGATATTTACAATTGTTAAGTCTTCCTCTTGGATTGATCCCTTGATCATTATGTAGTGTCCTTCCTTGTCTCTTGTAATATTCTTTATTTTAAGGTCTACTTTGTCCTGGTAGCTTAGCTGTAAAGAAAATGCCTGCTAACGCAGGAGAAACTGGATTCCATCCCTGGGTTGGGAAGATCCCCTGGAAAAGGAAATGGCAACCCACTCCAGTATTCTTGCCTGAAGAATTCCATGGACAAACCTGGCAGGCTACAATTCATAGGGGCACAAAGAATCAGACAGGACTTTGTGATTAAACAAAATCAACAACATGGTAATAGTAAGGATATAGCATGTTCCCAGTAAATGTTTTCTAAACTAAGTGCCTTCTACCCTCAGCCTCTTCTTGAACTGTACTCCTCCTTAATTTCCTTATTCTATTGACTTTTTTGTTAGCTCTATCTCAGCACATGCTGTGTCTTGCCACAAGAACTTTGCACACTTGTTTGCTTTGCCTGGAATAAAATTTTTCCCTCCTCTTTTCACCTGGTTGACACCTATCCATCATTCAGCTATCAATTCACAAATCCCCCTTAGAAGGAACTTCCTCTAGCCCCTGACCTGCTGATTCTCTTTATGAAACACTCTTATTACCCAACAGTCTTTGTGTTTTTCACATTTGTGGTTTTATATTATTTCGGCAACAATTTAATTCATGTCTTCCCAATATATATGAAAGGTCTTTGAAAGCTGCAACCACACCTGCTTTGGTTCACTATAGTGTCTCTAGTGCTGAAAAAAATAAGTTTAATTATTAATTATAATTAAATTAATATTTGCTCATAATTACATGTTTATGTTTCTTTATTCTTATTGAGATATAATTGACATACAACATTGTATAAGATTTGGTCTTCCCTGTAGCTAAAACAGTAAAGAATCTGCCTGCAATGCAAGAGACCAGGGTTCAATTCCTGGGTCGGGAAGATCCTCTGGAGAGGGGAAAGGCTACCCACTCCAGTATTCTTGCCTGGAGAATCCCATGGACAGAGGAGCCTGGTGGGCTATCGTCTGTGGGATGGCAAAGAGTCGGACACGACTGAGCTACTAACACTACTACTATTGTATAAGGTTAAGGTTTACACCATATAGATCTGATACATTTATATATTGCAATATGATTACCACCCTGGCATTAGCTAACAACTCTATCACAGAATTATCATTCCTTTTTTGTAGTGGGAATAGTATGTAGTCTCTTAGCAACTTTCAAATTTGTGAAACTATTGTTGTTATCATGAGTATGCTGTACATTAGATCTCCAGGACTTATTTATTTACTAGTTGCCCACTTGTACCCTTAAAAATTATCTCTCTAATCCCTGCCCCCGCTTCCCCTGGTAAGCACCAATGTATTCTGTTTTTATAGATTTGCTTTCTTTAGATTCCATGTCTCAGTGATACCAATACAGTATTTGTCTTTCTCTGTCTGACTTATCTCATTTAGCATAATCCCATCCAGATTCTTCTCCAGATCACATTTTTAAATGGCCCATAAAAATAATTCTGAGCTGTTATCAGTTACAGAATTTTTAACCTTGTTGAATTTTTGATCTAAATTTTTTTAAATTTAAATTTATTTATTTTAATTGGAGGCTAATTACTTTACAATATCCTTTACTCTCTTTAGTCAGTAAGCCTACAAACAACCATAAGCATGTATGTGTTCCATAGCCAAAAGAACATAGGTCTGGTTTCAGATAGCTTGGCTATTTCCAAGCTATGAGATGTTGATGTAGCCTCTAAGAATTTGTTTATTCATCTGTAAAATGAGATTAAAAAAAAAAACAAACTGTTTTGCAGAACAGTTACAGAGATTAGCATACTTTTATTTTTAAATCATTTTTGTTAATCCTTGCTAACCAAAGTAAGTACCTACTATATCCTAGGGAAGTAAAAATAAATATGATACTGTCCTAGGACCCAAATAATCATATGACAGAGTTCAATACATAAACCAGTGATTATGAAGAGGGTTAATCTCACATGGTAAATGTGATGGGAGGGAACAGTGAGGGGAACAGGGTAAGTCAGGAGCATACATGTTGCTGGCCGTGAGGCACCTGGCTGTGGGCTGGAATTGCCGATTGTCTCTTACTATAAAGCCATATTAGTTAGTATATGCTCTCACCCGCTGGTTGAGCCACTAGCTGAGTGACTTGTTTAATCCGTGTGCCTCAGTTTTGTCCTCCATTATAACAGTAGCAGCAAGAACTTCCAAAGTACTTACTATGTTCCAGGTATTCCTCTAAATGCTTTACACATCTTAACTTCCTTAATGCTTATAAACAATCTCATTTTATAGAAAAGGAACAGAGGATGAAGTTAAGTGACAAATATCTTGCTCAAAGTCACAGAAATAATAAAAATAGCAGAGCTGAGATTCAGAGCTGGCTTCTGAGTTCCACACTTACAGTAACCCTCTAAAGTACAATTAATAATAATAATTACTTCATCTTCAGCACTTTACATATTGTCCACCACATAGGAAGTACTTGATAAATTTTAACTTTTATTACTGTTAGATAATTCTAGTTAGTGGAAATATTCATTTAATTCAAAGTGATTTTTTTAATTTTGTAAATTTTTAGGGAAATATTTAAAAATCTTGTTTCTCTAATTCTTACCAATAGATGTAGGCAGATCACTAATCATGGGCAGTGTTTTTGCTTTTCAAGAGCCCTCTTGTGGAAAAGTATAATAATTCAGGGTAATATTTGTATTAATCTGAGAATTGTCATATACCGGGAAGAAATGCTAAATGTAAAGAAAATCCATTAATGTTTAAAAAATGTAATATCACATTTCATTTCACTGAATGTAGCAAATATATTTCATTATTGATGACTTACATTATAAAATTAAGTAGGTAAAGCATTGCAGTGCTATGAAAACTAAAAAGCAATTCCAGAGAAAAATAGAAATCTATTTACTTAATGTCACAGTAGAAGGTACTTTCTATGACTTCAAAAGTAGTTTTTATTAACCTTTTAAATTGTCAAAAATTTTCTAAGGTAAACATTGCAAGTAAGAAGTTACTTATCTAAAGAAACCTTGATTAGGAGCCAATAGTATGGTGTCCTTTTGTGTCATTTATTCATTTTAAAACAAGTTTGACTAAGGAATTAATCTTGAACAAAAAATAACCCTGAATATGTTTAAATATGCTACAGTGTTTAAAAGGTTTTTAGAGCAATGAAAGGTATGAACTGATTAAATATTAGTTTCTGGATGAATCATTTATTATACAACTCTATTGTGAGAGCTACTGCATACCTTTATTGGAGAAAATGTTCCCCTGGTAACAGGTATTTATTTGTCTCTGATGTTCTCTGCTTTGTTATTGTAGAAATGTTTATTACAGTAACTTTATCTCTACTTTTATTTACAAAAATGATGCTGTTATCTGCTCTCAAAGCAGAGAGACAGCTGCAGTTTCTAACTCATGTTTCTGAAACATAATGAGTGGTGATAGCTCTGTGTGGTGTCTTGGGTTTTCACCATCTCCTCTCTGAAAATAGAGATTCTATGAGGAGCTTACAGTTTTTATGCAATGAAAATAAATATGGTTCATGGACATTTTAGGTACAACTTTACTGTTTAAGCAATCTCTAAACCCCATCAAGTTAACTTATTAGAAAGTGCTCAATGTTAACTTCTATTGAGTTTTTTTCCAAGAAAGATGTTTATTGAGCATCTCTTCCCTGGATGGCTCAGAGGTAAAGAATCCATCTGCCAATGCAGGAGATGTAGGTTCTATCCTTGGACCCCGAAGATCCCCTGGAGAAGGAAATGGCAACCCACTCCAGTATTCTTGCCTGGGAAATCCCATGGACAGAAGAGCCTGGCAGGCTACAGTCCATGAGAAACCAAAGAGTTGGACATTACTTAGCGACTGAACAACAACAACAGCAGCATATTATTACTCAGATAATATTATAACATTTTATGACTGTTAACTCGTATAACCTTCACAGTAAGGAAACTTCATCAATCAGAACTAGTTTGCTCAAGGTCCTAGAACAAGTAGATGCAGAGCTGAGACTGGAACCCATATCTGTCTAAACATGCTTTCCCAGTTCTTTTAGGTTCCACACCCAATTTCAACATTGAGGGGACAGATATCCTCCCACCAAGCAATTCTCAGACACTAGCAGGGCATCCGAGAATTCAACTAAATTCTTACACTACCTGTCTGGATGTAGAATCAGATTCCACAGGTAAAGGGTTCAGTCCCACAAAACCACCTTCCGCTTTAGACACCAGTGGCAAGTCCAGGTTGTTACTTGGACTTCTGACGCAACTGGCTATAAATCAGATGTTCCCACAGCATCCTCCTTGGGTTTGATTAGTTTGCTAGAGTGGTTCAGAAAACTCAGGAAACCTGTTTACTCATTAGACTACCAATCATTATAAAGGATATTGAAGGATACAAATCAACAGCCAGATGAAGAGACAGATGCGTAGAACAAGGTTTCAAATGAAGGAGCTTCTGACCACATGGAGTTTGGGGCCTGGCATGGTTGTTAATCAGAGAAGGCTATGGCACTCCACTCTAGTACTCTTGCCTGGAAAATCTCATGGATGGAGGAGCTTGGTGGTCTGCAGTCCATGGGGTCGCTAAGAGTCAGACATGACTGAATGACTTCACTTTCGCTTTTCATTTTCATGCATTGGAGAAGGAAATGGCAACCCATTTCCCAGAGAATCCTAGGGATGGGGGAGCCTAGTGGGCTGCTGGCTATGGGGTCGCACAGAGTCGAACACAACTGAAGCAACTTAGCAGCAGCAGCAGCATGGTGGTTAATGGAAGTGTTCTGATTCCTCAGCCTGGAAGCTCTCCAAATAACCTCCTTTTGGGTTTTTATGGAAATTTCATTGCATAGGTATGATTGATAAATTCACAGGCCATTGGTAATTGATTCATTTCTATCCCCCTCTGCCCACCCTGGAAATCAGAGGATAGGACTTAAAGTTCCACCCCTCTTTTCAAGGTTGGTGCTCCTGGCAACCAGCCCCCATCCGTAGATGCTTTCCAAAATTCTCCTCATTAACGTAAATCCAGTTATGGTAGAAAGGCTTGTTATGAATAGAAAGACATCCATTTCACCTTGATGGTTTTGAATCATTTTCAAGAACTGGGAACAAGACATAAAATATTATAACAGAAGTTAGTCCCATGGCTCTATTGCCAGGAAATTCCAAGGGTTTTAGGAACTGTGGGCCAGGAACCATGGAGGAAGACCAACTACATATTTCTGAGTTTGATCATCTGAATGATCACATTTATTATAAGTCACAATTTTGCACCAGCTGCTTCCTATTGGATTTCTTAGTGCCATAGTGTAACCAGGAAGTATCTCAGGTGCTGCCGAGTTTGCAATGAAAGGATATGAGAGGTGTTTGAGATGGCATGATGTGGCTTCTGAGCATGTTACAGAGAACTTCCCCTCTTATATTTTGTACCTTGCAGTTCTCTGAAGTATATTATTTGATAAAAGAGTTCTACAACTCAAAAACACTTGCCATAGACAGAATGTTTGTGTTCTCCCAAATTCATGTGTTGAAATTCATGTGTAATCCCCATGGGATGGTACTAGAAGGTGAGTTTTGGGGGAGGTGGTTAGATCATGAGGGCAGAATTTTAAATGGAATTAATGCCCTTAGGAAAGAGACTGGAGAAAACTCCTTTACCCCTTCATCATGTGAAGTTATAGTCAGAAGACAGCAGTCAGTGAGAACAGGGAGCTCACCAGATACCAAATCTGTTACAGTCATGACCTCAGACTTCCCAGCCTCCAGAATTATGAGAAACAGATACTTATTTTTTATGAGCCACCCAGTTAATGGCATTTTTTGATAGTAGCCCAAGTGAACTAAGACAGCACACTAACTATATATGTTGCCTTTTGATTTCTATCCCTTTGAATAGACAGGGTCTCTTCGGTAACTTCATTTACTACCACCATCACATGTTTCCCCTCCAATACTGATTTTGTATTTCATCAGTGGACAAATGGTTTAATGAAGATCCAATTGTTATTCATGGGAATTTTAGGCTCTGTGGCAGGACTGGGTTGTTATTTAGTCCAAACCAGAGCTATATCTTTGTATCAGACCAACAGTTCTTGAGTTTCCAATCTTGTTTTTCCTCTTCTGCAGCCAATTGTTGGCTTTTGTAGCCAGTTTTTCTGAGTTATCATTTGATAAAATATCCCTTTGGACCATGAAAGAGGCTCGACTGCTCTAGTTTCCTTTAATGGCAGCATTCCTTGCAGAAATGTCAGCAAGGTGATGGCCTTAACTTCCAGAGCATCAAGTTTAGAATATCCAGGAATCTTAGTAATAGCTAAAGTGGCAAGTAAATCTATTGTACCCAGTAATTTCTGAACATAAGGGCCATTTTAGATTTTATTTCCATTGACAGTAAGGAAGTCATGTTGCTTAAACAACATTCCAAAATGATGAGCTACTCCAAAAGCATATCTACTCCCAAGCATATCTATCTACTTGAACTTGGCTAAAATACAAGGTTATGTAAGATCATATATTCATCCTGTTGGGCCAAAGTAGCCATAAGTAACGGTGCTGCCTCATCAATATCAAAAGGAGTTGCACAAGCATACTCAGCACGGTATTTGCCATTGTCATCTTTTAAATAAGAACCATCAGTGAACCAAGAGAAGTCAGCATTATTCAAAGAAATTTCCTTCAGATCATCATGAGGAGTTAGGAGACAATCCATCAGTGTTAAAGAGTTATGACAGGCTTTGTCAGAGATGGAGGGGAGAAGAGTAGCTGAGTTAAGGTTGTTAAAACATAAAAGAGTTATATAAGGAGCAGTTAGCAAAAGGACTTCACAAGAGGTGAGGCAGCTGACCGAGAAGTATTGACCGATGAGAATTCAGGAAAGCGTCTACTGAACAAGGTACAAAAATAGTTAAAGAGAATCCACAATAATTTTCCTAATGGCCTTAACCAAAATATCAGTAGCCATAGTGGCTCATTTCAAAAGACCGTGATGCTGGGAAAGATTGAGAGCAGGAGGAGAAGGGGATGACAGAGGATGAGATGGTTGGATGGCCTCAGTGGACATGAGTTTGGGTAAACTCTGGGAGCTGGTGATGGCAGGGAGGCCTGGTGTGCTGTGGTTCATGGGGTCACAAAGAGTTGGACACGACTGAGAGACTGAACTGATAGTGGCTCCAAGGCAAGGGGGTGGGGGTGACTCCATGACACAAGATCCACTTCTGACTATAATATGCTATGGGTCAATTGTGGTGCCCACATTTGGAGTGAGCACCCCAAGGGTGTTCCCTTCTTTTTCATATACAAACAGAGAAAAGGGAATATGATCATTTGAGGTGCCCAAGGAAGAGTGAGCTCATCAAACTCTCCTTTAAGACCTCCTTTATGTTGTCTGGTTCTTCCCATAAAATCAGATCAGGGTTGGTGTATTTTAGTAAAACATATAGAACTTTGGCCACTTGAATCCAATTTTGGCAATAATCAACCAGTCTGAGAAAACCTCACAATTGGCACTTAGCTTTGGGTTTTAGAAAACTTAAGACACCATGAAGTCTTTGTGGATGCAGGTGTAGCTCTTGTTCTGATATCAGATGATCTAAGTATCAAACCTGGGTTTGGGCGAAATGCAGTTTTTCTCCGTTGACCTTATGTCCCTTTAACAATAAAACATTAGCAAGTGGATGATGCCATTTTCCTATAAGGAAGCTTGAGAACAAAGAAGCAGATAATCCACATACTGCAACAAAGTAGAAACCCTAGGGAATTTTAATATCATTCAGATCAGCCTTGGGGATTTATGAGAAATAAGGACTCTCAGGAAAATCCTGAGACATCACTGTCCAGGTGAATTGTTTTTCTCCCCAAGTGAAAGTCAGAAGGTTTTAGCTGGTTTCATCATTTGGAATACTAAAGAATACACTGACTAAATCAATTATAATAAAGAATTTGCTTTCAGAGGACATGGATATTAGTAGTGAATCAGGGTTAGAAGTAATCTTGTCGAAGGATAACACTGTTGCTTATTGCTCAGAGGTTCTAGACAAGATTTACTCTTGGCCCTGAGATTTTCTCATGAGTAAAACCGGGGTGTCACAGGGACTAGTACCAGGGACAATGAAGCAGGATTAAACAACTTGGTGGAGTAGCAAGTCTCTGAGCTCCCCTCCTCCCACGGGCATACCAAAATTACAATTATTTACAGAGCAACTATTGATAAGAATGACCTGGGTATTTCCCTGATAGCCCAGTGGTTAAGACTTCACCTTCCAATGCAAGGAGTGTGGGTTTGATCCCTGGTTGGAGCACTAAGGTCCATGTGTCTTGTGGCCGAAAACCTAAAACATTAAAAAGAACCAATATTGTAACAAATTTAATAAAGACTTTAAAAATGGTCCACATCACAATAAATCTTTAAAAAAAATTACTTGAAGACTAGCAGCAATGATTTTCCACAGCTAGAGATACAAAGAAGAAATCACAATGAGACAAGAGGAGCAGAGAGTACAGTCAAGACACACACCTGTTCCTAAGAGGAAGGAAAATCCTAAACCCAACTAACTCAGTAATGTAAAAATGGAAATTCAGGGAGACTGAGAGTCCTGCTCAGGGCTATCTTCCAAGCCAGCAGCATTGCTCAGAAAGCCCCAGCAGCTTCTAATAATCGAGTCCCTAAACATTTTCAAGTAGAATTTCTTTTAAAGAAGCCTTGTGCACGGCAGCTTTATTGCTTGGAAGCTCAATTTGTTCCAGGAATAAACCTCTGAGTAAAACAAATGGTATGTTCTGTGCAAAACCTCACAGCTCTAGTTTTCCTTCTGGCTTATGTCAAAAGAAAAACAAGCTGGAAGATAATATAGTTAAGATGGATTGGAAATCTCAACATTCAATGACATTTACTACTAGCAACGGGATGAAAAAGTGAAGTTGCTCAGTCGTGTCCGACACTTTGCAACCCCCGTGGACTATAGCCTACCAGGCTTCTCCGTACATGGGATTTTCCAGGCAAGACTACTGGAGTGCATTGCCATTTCCTTCTCCGTGGGATCTTCCCAACCCAGGGATTGAACTCAGGTCTCCCACATTGCAGGCAGACGCTTTACCCTCTGAGCCACCAGGGAAGAAACGGGATGAAATACACCTAAAAACATATTCAGTCAGTTAAGTTCAGTCTCTCAGTCATGTCCAACTCTTTGCGACCCCATGAATTGCAGCACGCCAGGCCTCCCTGTCCATCACCAACTCCTGGAGTTCACTCAGACTCACATCCATCAAGTCAGTGATGCCATCCAGCCATCTCATCCTCTGTCATCCCCTTCTCCTCCTGCCCCCAATCCCTCCCAGCATCAGAGTCTTTTCCAATGAATCAACTCTTCGCATGAGGTGGCCAAAGTACTGGAGTTTCAGCTTTAGCATCATTCCTTCCAAAGAAATCCCAAGGCTGATCTCCTTCAGAATGGACTGGTTGGATCTCCTTGCAGTCCAAGAAACTCTCAAGAGTCTTCTCCAACACCACAGTTCAAAAGCATCAATTCTTCGGCACTCAGCCTTCTTCACAGTCCGACTCTCACATCCATACATGACCACAGGAAAAACCACAGCCTTGACTAGATGGACCTTTGTTGGCAAAGTAATGTCTCTGCTTTTGAATATGCTATCTAGGTTGGTCATAAGTTTCCTTCCGAGGAGTAAGCGTCTTTTAATTTTGTGGCTGCAGTCACCGTCTGTAGTGATTTTGGAGCCCCAAAAATAAAGTCTGACACTGTTTCCACTGTTTCCCCATCTATTTCCCATGAAGTGGTGGGACCGGATGCCATGATCTTCGTTTTCTGAATGTTGAGCTTTAAGCCAACTTTTTCACTCTCCACTTTCACTTTCATCAAGAGGCTTTTGAGTTCCTCTTCACTTTCTGCCATAAGGATGGTGTAATCTGCATATCTGAGGTGATTGATATTTCTCCCGGCAATCTTGATTCCAGCTTGTGTTTCTTCCAGTCCAGTGTTTCTCATGATGTACTCTGCATGTAAGTTAAGTACGCAGGGTGACAATATACAGCCTTGACGTACTCCTTTTCCTATTTGGAACCAGTCTGTTGTTCCATGTCCAGTTCTAACTGTTGCTTCCTGACCTGCATACAGATTTCTCAAGAGGCAGGTCAGGTGGTCTGGTATTCCTATCTCTTTCAGAATTTTCCACACTTTATTGTGATCCACACAGTCAAAGGCTTTGGCATAGTCAATAAAGCAGAAATAGATGTGTTTCTGGAACTCTCTTGCTTTTTCCATGATCCAGCGGATGTTGGCAAGTTGATCTCTGGTTCCTCTGCCTTTTCTAAAACCAGCTTGAACATCAGGAAGTTCAAGGTTCATGTATTGCTGAAGCCGGCTTGGAGAATTTTGAGCATTACTTTACTAGCGTGTGAGATGAGTGCAGTTGTGTGGTAGTTTGAGCATTCTTTGGCATTAAGGGTGAAATGGTAGGAAGATATGAAGGAAGACATTAGAAAAGAAATAAGGAAGGGAAAAGATACTGTTTTTACGTAACTACATCAAAAGACTAAGCACCTTGACCTATATTACTATAGTCCATGGGAAGCTTTGAAATCACAGAAGTATTACTATACCTCTCACTATCGCGTGTCTACTAGGTACTCAGAGGTTTAAATGTATTAGTCTTAATCTTCACAACAACATTGTAAGTTATCATTGTCTCCATTTTATAGATAAGAATGCTGAAACTCTAACAGGCCAAGTGACTTTCTCACAGCCACACAGCTGGCAAGTGTTGGAGATGAGAGTCAGTCCTTTTGTCTATTTTGCACCAGAACCCAAAGCCTTTTTTTCCTTATGCCATGCAGCCTCTGGAAACTGCCCCAAATGTGAATAAACTGCTAAAATCAGCCACAGGAACTTGTCTTGTGTGTACTACCTCAAAATACACAAACAAGTTACTCACAGCCCATCTCCAGGAGATGTCTCTTTCCAGGTTGCTTTTGTGTATTCACCACCTTTATCTCTTATAGTAGTGAAGTCACTCAGTCGTGTCCGACTCTTTGCAACCCCATGGACTGTAGCCTACCAGGCTCCTCAGTCCATGGAATTTTCCAGGCAAGAGTACTGGAGTGGGTTGCCATTTCCTTATGAACATCCCTTATATGGGCTACCATTTGGAAATATAACACAGAAGCTTAAATTTAACTATCACTTTCAATGCCAGACAGGGAGCTATTTTCTCTTAGATAGCAGATATGTTGATGTCAGTCATTACCAGGAAAGATAAGAAGGAGGGCAGACACCTTGCAAAAATGTTGGGACACCATAAGAGATAGTCAGCCAGTTAGAAAGTGGTATCAACTTCTAATTCCAATCACTTTCATTCGCGGCACGTGTAGATTTTGACCTGCAACCTATGAGATCATTTGGGGTAGTAAAAATAAGATCACCCTCATAAACCATGGATTTGCTACCCAGAGTGCATTCTCTAAACTGGCATTGCATGAGTAGAAAAAAAATATTTCTTTGGCAAACTGTTTTTGTCCTACTGCCATAGTCATAGGAGAAGGAAATGACAACCTACCCAAGTGTTCTTGCCAGGAGAATCCCAGGGACAGCAGAGGCTGGTGGGCTGCCGTCTATGGGGTCGCAGAGTCGGACACGACTGAAGCAACTTAGCAGCAGCAGCCATAGTCATAATTGCATTTTATCTTTTTATCACATGTGTGCTTTTTAAAAACTTGACCTATTTCTGGCATGCTTTTTATAAGTGGAAAGAAAACTCAAGTTGATATAACAGTAACATCTGATTTTTTCAGAATAAATAGTTTATATTTGTTAGTTTGATATTTTCTCCTTATCATTCTTATCATTATAAGTAAGAGAAGCCCTTTAGGGAATTCTGATTTAAATATTAGGTCAATATATTTTGAATCACATTTCTAAAATTAAATCTGCATTCCTGAAGCAAGTTGTCCATTGGAGTTGCTAAGGCAAATTCAGCCATTTCTGAGCTAGAAGTAAAAAACAGAGAATTATGTCTAAATAGTTTAATTAGTCAAATATTTTCTATGATAAGATTTAGTAAAAAAAAAATGTGAAGCCTGTATTCATGGTTTTAGTTTTTTGCAAGGAGAATTGAGTTCATTTTATATTTTCACCAGATAAATTTCTCAAACTCTACTGCAAGTGAACATATGAGTTAATATGTAGCCTTCAGAATTTGTCTAAGTGTTGTTATTTTTCAAACAAAAAAGAACATTGTCTGAGGGAAGAAATAAGGCAGAGCTTTAAATAATGATATTTTAGAGTCTTTCCTCTCAGTGATATAATAAAAATAAAATCTTGGTTTATATATACAGAAACACATGCACACACACTTATGCATACTCCCAATTTTTTTAAAAAGTGAAAATCAACTCAATTGCCTTTGAAATTCACCAACAAAAAAAAATCTCAGTGATAAAAAATAATAAGAAAGAAAATAAGGATATCTGATCACCTAAGCCCTCAATGTTAAAAGAATTTTCTTGTCTTTTAATAAATCTCTAGGTTATTTGATATCGTGGAGAGAGACTAGAAGTGTCTAGCTTATTGAAGTCCTGAATAAAATAAGTCCTGAATTGTGTATTTAGAAAGAAAATATCTCAGCATAAACTTTGCAATATAAAGAACTCAAATGTCAAGTTCCAATTAGGAAAACACAAAAATTTAACAAATTGTATGTGTGGGAATATTGTCTCTTGAAAACTCGAGGTTCTTTTTGTGTATATGGAGTTAATCATTATATTTGGACCAGTTTTATTGACTTTATCTGATAAATTTCATTAATATTAGTAAGATTTTATCAACAAAATGTTTTAATAATGCTGTTTTTCAATATGAATAAGCAATAAAAATTCAACAATAATTATTATATCCACTCTGATTGGAACCAACTAAACCTCAGGTGTTTAATAAACATTATTTTTGTTTAGTTGTTAGATAAATTCCCTAAGGCAGTTGTCAACCTTACCTTACAAATAAGAAGACTAGACATACAGAAGTTAAGTAACTAGCTAAAGTCTCACAATTTGTGAATCAACCCCAAGATTAATTTAAAACCCTGTGTTTTTGCCACAAGTTGTCTATCCTGTGAACAGAATGCTTATTTTCTACCACTGCCAACTATTTCAGTGTTAATTTTAGGTTATGTTGCATCTGCTTATAGTCTCTTCCCTACTTAGATCAGTCACGAGAGAGTAGGATTTGCTGTGGTAACAATTTTAACTCTGAAATGTCCATGACTTCACATAACCAAGGTTCATTTTTCAATCACCCACATACACTGTTGGGTTGGTGGCGTGAGCTCTGCTCCATGTGTCACTAAAAGTCTTAGGATGATGGAGACTCTACTACATGTAATCTCACACATGCCAGATGAGATGGACAGGAGGGGGAGCACAGCACACAGGCTTCCCAGTGCCTTAACCTGGAGTGACATAGGTCGCTTCTACTCACATTTCATTGCCTAGGCCTAGTCCTAGGGCCCCACTGAACTGCAAGGTTTGGGGGAAATCCAGCTTTTCTGATGCAGGAAAAACAAGAAAAACTGTTTATTGTTGCATGCTAGTAATGTCTACTATAATCTGCTTTGATTAGCATTAAGGATTCTTTTGGATATTCATTAATATAATGAAAAAAATTCCTTCCAAATAAAGGAAAAGCATACAGACAATATGGAAAATGATAGAATATGAAAGGAGCAGAAAGGCAATAAGCACAAAAACCAACAAATAAGCAAAATGAATAGAACAGATGAGGGCAATAAAACAACCATAATTGTGTAAAAATATTGATTATAAAGTAGCATCAAACCAGGATTAAATATTTTAAAAATGATATCAGTTCAATTAAAGAAAAAGAAAGCTACAAGCCATGCTGTGTGAATGAGTCACATCTAAATCTAGTTAAAGTATGAGTAATTTTGTATGAGTCAGATCCAGACAAAAAGATAGAGGGAGATAAAATCAAAGATGTACACAGAGCAGCATGTATTATCTTAGATTCACCACAAAATATGAAAGAATTAAAATCAGTTAAACATTGAACGTAAGTAACTAGGAAAGATTATCAAAATATATGTGAGGGAAACAGAGGAATGATTTGATAAGATATTAATGAATTTTGGAGTAAGAGGGAAAGTGGAATCAATCACGAATTCCCCAGATGTAGTTATTGGAAATAGCAGCAGTAGCAACTGCCAGCGTGAGAATGAATTTGATGATCCAATTAAAGAAAAAGCAAACCCCATACATACTCCCAGTTCATAAGAAGAAAATTGTCATGGAACATTTCAGGAAAATTAAAGAGAATTAAGAAATCATACTTCTCTCATACTTCTCTCAGCTAAGGAATAATATCTGAAGTCCAGGGTGAAATGGCATTGTTGGTAAGATTCAAATTATGTAATATGACCCAAGAAGAGAACATGTTGTTGTTGTTATTATTTAGTCACTAAGTTGTGCTGGACTCCTTGCAACCCCATGGAGTGTAGCCTGCCAGGCTCCTCTGTCCATGGGATTTCCCAGGCAAGAATGCTGGAGTGAGTTGCTTTCCTTCTCCAGGGGATTTTCCTGACCTAGGGATTGAACCCACATCTCCTGCATTGGCAGGTGGATTCTTTACCACTTAGCCACCAGGGAAGTCCAAGAAGAGAACAGAGTTAGTGTCTAATAATTGTAAAGGAAATTGAGAAAGTTTTCAAGAGATATCCTTAATATATTAAATCCAGATAATTTCAGAATGAAATCTTTCAAAACACCAATAGAAATAGAGACATCCTGTTATTTAAACTGTGCTTGATCTCAAAAAAGAAGGAAATCGTTCTAATTATTTTGCGTGTTGAGAATTACACACACATTGGAATCTGACAAAGATAACATGAGTTTAAAAAATTGCCTATGGATATCAATGTAGAAATATGACAAAACTCTCCAAATTGTTAATACTATATAATGGTATATTTTAAATTTTTGCTCCTGATAAGGAGAAAAAACCTGTAATTATCCTTAAATGAATGAATAGTATGACATCAGAAATCTGTTGATATTATTGGTTGTATTAAGTTTCAAGGGAAATCATATGATTGTATCAATAGATACTAAATATTATTTGCTAAAACTCAATACCTATTCTTTTTAAAAGCCATGAACAAAGTAGAACTAGAATACTTTCTTATATACTTAAACTACATTATATTTTTATGGATGTGAGAGTTGGACTATAAAGAAAGCTGAGTGTCGAAGAATTGATGCTTTGGACTATGGTGTTGGAGAAAATTCTTGAGAGTTCCTTGGACTGCAAGGAGATTCAACCAGTCCATTCTAAAGGAAATCAGTCCTGAGTATTCACTGGAAGGACTGATGCTAAAGCTGAAACTCCAATATTTTGGCCACAAGATGTGAAGAACTGACTCATTGGAAAAGACCCTGAAGCTAGAAAAGATTGAAGGCATGAGGAGAAGGGGATGACAGAGGATGAGAGATGGTTGGATGACGTCACTGACTCAATGGACATGAGTTTGAGTAAACTCTGGGATTTGGTGATGGACAGGGAGGCCTGGCATGCTGCAGTCCATGGGGTCGCAAACAGTCGGACACAGCTGAGCAACTGAACTGAACTGAACATTATATTTTATATCTTTCCTGGTGGGTCAGACTGTAAAGAACCTGCCTGCAATGCAGGACACCTAGGTTTGATCCCTGGGTCAGAAAGATCCCCTGGAGAAGGGAATAGCAACCCACTCCGGTATTCTTGCCTGCAGAATCCCATGGATAGAGAGGATCCTGGAGGGCTATACCCCATAGGATCACAAAGAGTTGGACACGACTGAGCAGCTAACACACATTTTTTTTAAAGATCCTTTATATGAGTATCATTATAATTTGTAATATGCATCTCACAGTTCACAAAATGCTTCATGGTAAACTATAAAAGTAGTCTCTTAATTTTATGCTTTATACAAAGCATAATTTTATTATAAAGTATGTGATGCTTTATACTCATAAGTTAAAAATAGAAAGATGCTTGTTGCCATCTGTCTTATCTAATATTGTCATAAAATGCCAAAGAAGTTCGAGAAGGAAATAAAATGTGTGTGGAATGGAAAAAAGACAAAAATAAATGGATGTCTGTAAATGGTATCATTTCTAGAAATGTCAAAAATTAACTAAGAAACCAGTGTTTTTGAGTGCTCAGTAAAGTAAGTTGCCAAATAAGCTAAACAAATTGCACGCTTTTCTAAAAGTGTCCTAATAATAACCAGCTAGAAAGAAATTGAAAGAAAAAAGATATCATCCATAATAACAAAAAGATACATTTCCAAGGAGAAAAACTTTATAATCTACAAGTTTTTATTAAGAGATATAAAAGAAGATTTGAATAAAAACAGGTATCTTTTATTCTTCATTTGGACTTCTTAAATTTGAAAGATGTTGACTCCACTAAATTAATTTAACATTCAATGCAATCCCACTAAGATGCTTGGAACTTTATTAAATGATTCTAAAGTTCATCTGGAAAAACAATCATGAGGAAATGTTAAAACATTACAGTACCATGCTGTGTTGTAAAAGGCAATGTGATAGTGGCCCCAAAGGAGAAAAGCAATAGAAAGGACCAGAAGTAAAAGATAACTTCATTATAAAGCATGTGCTAAAATAGCACTTCAAATAAATGCAGGTAGATTATTCAATAAAGAGCCTTGAGATAACTAGTTAGCCTAATAGAAAATAGAAGTCTCTAATAGCATATACCCAAAGCCTACTGACTTGGCTTCCTGAGTTTCTTTCCAATTCTTCTTTTTCTCCCTTATTTACTGCCAGTATGCAAGTGAAGCCACCACCCCCTCTCTCCTGAACTGCTATGGTCATCTTCAGACAACTCTCTGCAGTTCCACTTTATATTTAAACAAACATCAAAATGAACTAAGAGTTTAAAAAGGTGAACATTCAGATTAAGAAATTTATATTGGTAGAATTTTAAGGAAAGTTTTCTGAGATGTATTAGTCATTGCTTAATTTTGTTTATTAATATAAGGGCAATATTTTAATAATATCTCACCTATCACATGATTTCAGACCTAGAACGAAAAATTGGAATGTAATATAGAAAGACTTCTGTGTTAAAATACAGTCACCTCTTTATTATTCTCTGATTTCACAATCAGAAATAGCTTTATTGTGAATAATATATAATAGTAGATGATACAGACTTATTGATCTTGTTTTGAAGTAACTTTTATGATATTCTGGGAAGTAGGGGGTTTTTGGTAATGAAAGATGATGCTGTGAAAGTGCTGCACTCAATATGCCAGCAAATTGGGAAAACTCAGCAGTGGCCACAGGACTAGAAAAGGTCAGTTTTCATTCCAATCCCAAAGAAAGGCAATGCCAAAGAATGCTCAAACTACCACACAATTGCACTCATCTCACACGCTAGTAAAGTAATGCTCAAAATCCTCCAAGCCAGGCTTCAGCAATATGTGAACCGTGAACTTCCTGACGTTCAAGGTGGTTTTAGAAAAGGCAGAGGAGACAGAGATCAAATTGCCAACATCTGCTGGATCATGGAAAAAGCAAGAGAGTTCCAGAAAAACACCTATTTCTGCTTTATTGACTATGCCAAAGCCTTTGACTGTGTGGATCACAATAAACTGTGGAAAATTCTGAAAGAGATGGGAATACCAGACCACCTGACCTGCCTCTTGAGAAATCTGTATGCAGGTCAGGAAGCAACAGTTAGAACTGGACATGGAACAACAGACTGGTTCCAAATAGGAAAAGGTGTACGTCAAGGCTGTATACTGTCACCCTGCTTATTTAAATTATATGCAGAGTACATCATGAGAAACGCTCGGCTGGAGGAAGCACAAGCTGGAATCAAGATTGCTGGGAGAAATACCAATAACCTCAGATATGCAGATGACACCACCCTTATGGCAGAAAGTGAAGAGGAACTAAAAGCCTCTTGATGAAAGTGAAAGAGGAGAGTGAAAAAGTTGGCTTAAAGCTCAACATTCAGAAAATGAAGATCATGGCATCCGGTCCCATCACTTCACGGGAAATAGATGGGGAAACAGTGGAAACAGTGTCAGCCTTTATTTTTGGGGGCTCCAAAATCACTGCAGATGGTGACCGCAGCCACGAAATTAAAAGATGCTTACTCCTTGGAAGGACAGTTATGACCAACCTAGATAGCATATTCAAAAGCAGAGACATTACTTTGCCAACAAAGGTTCGTCTAGTCAAGGCTGTGGTTTTTCCTGTGGTCACGTATGGATGTGAGAGTTGGACTGTGAAGAAGGCTGAGCGCCGAAGAATTGATGCTTTTGAACTGCGGTGTTGGAGAAGACTCTTGAGAATCCCCTGGACTTCAAGGAGATCCAACCAGTCCATTCTGAAGGAGATCAGCCCTGGGATTTCTTTGGAAGGAATGATGCTAAAGCTGAAACTCCAGTACTTTGGCCACCTCATGCGAAGAGTTGACTCATTGGAAAAGTCTCTGATGCTGGGAGGATTGGGGGCAGGAAGAGAAGGGGATGACAGAGGATGAGATGGCCGGATGGCATCACTGACTTGATGGACGTGAGTCTGAGTGAACTCCGGGAGTTGGTGATGGACAGGGAGGCCTGGCGTGCTGCAATTCATGGGGTCACAAAGAGTCGGACACGACTGAGTGACTGAACTGAACTGAACTGAACTGATATAGATTTTCATTAAAATGTTTAACATTTCCTAGGAAAGGAATTAGATCTTAGAACTCACAAAGTATGGCCCTCTGACCAGCGGTATCATCATTTCCTGGGGGCTTATATCCCAGGCTTTTGGGCTTATATCCCATCATTTCCAGGGGGCAGAATCCCAAGCAACACCCCAGATATACTGAATCAGAGTTTGAATTTTGGCAAAATTTTAATGACATTCTTGAGAATATTAATATTTAAGAAGTAAATGCTAATGTAACCTAAAATTAATGTAAGGTTATTTTGGGGGATAATCTCAGCTCATTCTGTGATTTGAAATTTATTTTCCACAGCACATAAAGTCAAAGGTGACACTCAACACAGTCATCCTTCTGTGTCTTTTCTTCTCTGCTCCTCCCTCAAATGTAGAAACTAATATTTATTATAAAAGAGAGTTGAATTGACAGAGAAAATTTCCCCTCTTTTTCTATCAAATCAAGCTTTATCAAGCATCAGCTGTAATCACCCAAAATACAACTGACTATTATCATGAGAAGCAGTATATTTTTCTTCTTTCTAGAATAAACTATGTTTTGCTTTTGATCATTTCAAGCTATTTCATCGCTAACTCTGGACTATGTTTTTCTACTGCTAAGAGCACTATTTTTTTTAAAGTTTGCAATGAAACACATTGTGCAAGCATGAAAATATTGCAACACTTTGTTTCAGTATGTTTCTGTGTTACTCCCTATTATAGTTATAATTTCTATTAACAACTATAATTTCTGTTAATAAATGACCTTGAAAGTAGCACAAATTTGAAGTATATGTCCCAAATTCTGAGAATATGTTTCTGAACATGTCTATTATATACATACATATATATATATATATATATATATATATATATATATATAATTTTATTTCTCTCCCAGAGGAGACATTTTTTTCATCTCATTTTATCCCTTAGATCAAAGTAAATTTGGACAATAATTATCGGTATGATTTTGGAGGATAAGCATTTTCTAAACTTTCTACTATTGTCACAGCAGAAAATTGCTTATCAGTAACTGAAATTAAAAGATGCTTACCCATTGGAAGGAAAGTTATGACCAACCTAAATAGCATATTGAAAAGCAGAGATATCACTTTGCCAACAAAGGTCTGTCTAGTCAGGGCTATGGTTTTTCTAGTGGTCATGTATGGATGTGAGAGTTGGATGGTGAAGAAAGCTGAGCGCTGAAGAATTGATGCTTTTGAACTGTGATGTTGGAGAAGACTCTTGAGGGTCCCTTGGACAGCAAGGAGATCCAACCAGTCCATTCTAAAGGAGATCAGTCCTGAGTGCTCATTCGAAGGACTGATGTTAAAGCTGAAACTCCAATACTTTGGTCAACTTTTGAGAAGAACTAACTCACTGGAAAAGACCCTGATGCTGGGAAAGATTAAAGGCAGAAGGAGAAAGGGACAACAGAGGATGAGATGGCTGGATGGCATCACCAACTCAATGGACATGAGTCTGAGTGAACTCTGGGAGTTGGTAATGGACAGGGAGGCCTGGTGTGCTGTGATTCATGGGGTCTCAAAGAGTCGGACACGACTGAGTGACTGAACTGAAGTGAACATGTATTTCATTTAAAAGCAAATGATCTACTCAATAAAATAAATCTTGGCCATATGTTAATAGCCTTAATAAAATGTCACAAGCAAAAAAATGTATTGTGAAAATAAAATGTTTACAAAATTGTCCAAGTTGTCATTATTTTAGGGATTTGGTAAAAGGTAAACATAAGATGCATATATGTTGCTCTGGATCTCAAAGTACACAATGGTTTTTACTTCTGAAAATAAAAATCTCTTTTCAATTACCAGAGAGTTTTCTCAATGTGTTTTCTTAGACTATGAAAGAGGGAAGAATATATTTGTGTTCCAAAGAGAAACTTTAGATTGAATTATTCCTGGAAGAGAGATATAGGGCCTTTATGGAGTCAGGGAAGGAGGTAGTGTTACAGGCTCCCAGCCACAGTGTGGGAGTCCCAGGTGAGTTCAGGGAAGGCAAAGACACCACACGCAGGCAGTCAATGCTTTCGGGCCGCATGAAGAGCAGGACTCCCACAGTTATGCTCTACCTACATTTACCCATTCATTCTTTCGGCACCTGTGTATTGAACACCTGCACAGTTTCAGGTGCTCGTGTAGGCATTCAAAACAAAGCACAGAGCAAGATATACTGCCCTCAAGATGCTGTCACTGTAGTAGAAGGATACGAAAACAAATTAATTGACAATCACAAAATATATAGAATATTAAATAGAGTATTATGAGACAAAAAGTAAAGCAGAAGAGTTGCGTAGATAGTATTAGGAGGGATCACTCTAAGTATGGTGTCTGTCACACTTCAAATATCAGTTTGACACAGAGCCTCAAGAGTTTCTATTTTGTTATAGGATGCTGACAAAATGAGAGACATAGAGACCTGTGTTTCAAGACTAAGTTCTTTTTCAATTTTTTTGTTCATTTATCCATCATTGAGCTTTAAAAAAATATATGTATATACATATGTACAAATAAATGTGTATATATATAAATATATAAATGGCAACCCACTCCAGTATTTTTGCCTGGAGAATCCCAAGGACAGAGGAGCCTGGTAAGCTACAGTCCATGAGGTCACAGGAGTCAGACATGACTTAGAGGCCAAATCACCACCAAATATATATATATATATATATATATTTTGATTGTATTATGCCTGTCCTCAGAATGCTTTAAGGGCTTACTACCTTTCTTAACATAAACTCCAAAAATCTTACCATGGTCTGGTCTGACACTCTCTGGCATCATTCCCTACTAGTCTTTTTGCTCAGCTCCAGGCACCATGGCCTCTGGGCTACTCCTGAGACACACAAACTCTTATCTAAGGGCTTTTGCAGGACTTC
This sequence comes from Bos taurus, assembly GCF_002263795.3. NCBI lineage: Eukaryota > Metazoa > Chordata > Mammalia > Artiodactyla > Bovidae > Bos > Bos taurus. The sequence continues at coordinate 44,076,873 of NC_037330.1, forward strand.
CCCCTCTACCTTGGCATTTCATTCTCCAAATATTTAAATGCCTTGTTTTCTTACTTAGTTTTGATCTGTAATAATTAATTTAAAACCTTCTCAAATAAATCTTAAGAAACCTCAATTGAAATAGAGTTGGGGGACCAGAAGGGGGAGCTCTCACACCCTACAATGATAGCAGAGCACATTGCCAGGCATGAGCTCAACCATTGAGACTGTTACAATTCAGCCAATGAAAAGTCACTGTATATACTTTGAACTCTTAATTCTTACAATGGACTCTTCATTTACTATAGCTTTCCCAACTTCCCTTTCCTCTCTGTAAAATAGTTTTCTCCTTGTCATGTGGGATTTGCTCATGGTCCACCATGGCGACAGACCCCAAATTGCAGTTCTTTCCTGATCCCGAATAAACCCATTGTTGCTGGAAAAATGAAAGGCAATCTGTTTGTCTGAGGTCAACAAGTCTTTCTTCAATATGACATCTTCAGAGAAGTCTTCCTTAAACCCCCCTAACTAAAAAGAAAAGGAATCACTTACCCCTCCAATCTACTCTCTTGCTCATGCTTACTCATGTCCAACTCTTTGCAACCCCATGGACTATAACCAGGCTCCTCTCTCCATGGGTTTCTCCAGGCAAGAATGCTGGAGTGGGTTGCCAATTCCTCTTCCAGGAGATCTTCCCTACCTAGGGGTTGAACTTGTCTCTCCTCATACATTGCAGGCAGATTCTTTACCCTCGAGGCACTGGGGAAGCTCCAATCTATTATCTTACTGGATTTCAATTTTATTAATAAATAGAGGCTAAGTATTCTCATCCATAGTTGGATGGTCCAGGTAGGACCTCTGCGTGTAGGTGGCACTTATGTTGAGAAGCAATAACAAGCATAAATTCAGTCAAGTGAAAATTAGGAAGAATGCCTTCTAGGCAAATTGATATAAAAGTCTAAAACTTGAGAAGTTTGGAATATTTAAAGCACTTATGTGGCTGGAGCACGGAGGATGAAGGGGAACAAGTTTTTAGATGAGGTTATGTGATATTGTGCTGTATAAGAATGACCAAAATAATTTTTCTCATATGTTTTTGTTCTCTATTCATGGTTTCTGGCTCATAGTTCCTCAAATCCTTGAAATTTTTTGAGTGATTAAGAGCAACGGGAGCATCTTTTGCTAGAATATTTCATCTTATCCACAGTTCCTGAAATCTATCTCAGAGCCATAAAGGTAAAATGGGTGTCTTGTTACTCATAACAAGCCCCTGTTTACTACCACTGGGTTTATACTAGTTAATGAGATGAATTTTGGAAAGCACCTAAGGATGGGTGATTTCCCACGGTTGCCAGGGAAACCAACCACAAAGATAAGAATGAAACTTGCAATCCCAAGCTCTGATTTCCTAGGATAGGAGGGGGGCTGAAGGATGCATCGATTGCCAATGGCCAAAGATCTAACCAACCATGCCGATGTTATGAGGGGGCTTCTCCGACGGCTCAGTGGGTGAAGAATTCACCTGCCACTGCAAGAGGCCTGGGTTCCATCCCTGGGTCAGGAAGATCCCCTGGAGGTGGAAATGGCTACCCACTCCAATATGTTTGCCTGGAAAATCCCATGGACAGAAAAGCCTGGGGAGCTCAGTTCATAAGGACACAAAGTGGACACGACTGAGTGACTTAGTATGCATGTACGCACACGCCTATGTAGTGAAGTCTTCATAAAAGCCCAAAGGACTGGGTTCAGGGAGCTTCTGTATTGGTGAAAACGTAGAGGTGCTGAGAAAATGGCCCTCCTGGAGAGGACATGGAAGCTCCATGCCCTTTCCCTATACTTGGCCCTATGCATCTCTTTCATCTGACTGTTCCTGAGTTATATCTTTTCAAATAAGCTGGTGATCTAATAGGTCAATGTTTCCTCTGTTGTATAAAAGCCACTCTAGCAAATTAGCTGAACCCAAGGTGGGGGTCTTGGGAACATCTGATTTATAGCCAGTTGGTCAGAAGTACAAGTAACAGTCAACATTTTCAACTAGCATCCAAAGTCAGAGGCAGTCATGTAAGACTGTGCCCTTAACCTGTGGAAGCTGATGCATCTCCAAATAGTGTCAGAATTTAGTTCCATTTAGTTAAATTCATGGACACCCTGCTGGTGCTGTGTGAAAACACCTGCTACACACACACACACACACACACACACACATTGAGACTGGTTCCAGGAACCCAATTTAGGTTAGAAAATGGGCAAGAACCAGATCGAGTAAGAATTTTGGTTTACAGTAGATATTAGGTGTTACTGTAAATCTGATGGGAAGATATCATAAAATTTTAAGCAGGAAAGTAGCATTTTAAAAGGATGACTTTGGTCACCATGTAGTACCCTTTACAGAGATGATCTAACTGTAGTGATTGTTATAAATGAATACTCCCAAGTACCCTGAAGACACCTGAGGGCCCTGATCTAGTCTGTTCAGTTCAGTTCAGTTCAGTCACTCAGTCGTGTCCGACTCTTTGCGACCCCATGAGTCGCAGCATGCCAGGCCTCCCTGTCCATCACCATCTCCCAGAGTTCACTCAAACTCATGTTGTCAGGTAAAATTTCTGTGCTCAAGTGTGATTTGAATGAAGAGAATCTGAATAAAGGACAAGAAGAGGAGATGGGGGTAGGGGCAGAGAGAAGGTCATTGCATGCAGAGAAACATGTGTGAAGCCCCTGAATTGGTGCACTTGAGGCTTGAGAGAAGACCATCATGAGGTCTGGGGGGGCACAAACAGCTCACTAAAGAAGGAGAGACAGGTAGACGTCAGTCTGCCATGGGCTTATAAACCATGTTAAGAGCAATAGAAATCAATGAAGTATTCTAAATAGGGAATGTCATGATCAGATTCTCATGTCCTAAAGATCCTTCTGGCACTTAAGTATACAATAGGCTTGGGTGAAAAAGTCTAGAAACAATAAATGCTGGAGAGGGTGTGAAGAAAAGGGAACCCTCTTACACTGTTGGTGGGAATGCAAACTAGTACAGCCACTATGGAGAACAGTGTGGAGATTCCTTAAAAAACTAGAAATAGAACTGCTTTATGACCCAGCAATCCCACTGCTGGGCATACACACCAAGGAAACCAGAATTGAAAGAAACACATGTACCCCAATGTTCATTGCAGCACTGTTTATAATAGCTAGGACATGGAAGCAACCTAGATGTCCATCAGCAGATGAATGGATAAGAAAGCTGTGGTACATATACACAACGGAGTATTACTCAGCCATTAAAAAGAATACATTTGAATCAGTTCTAATGAGGTGGATGAGCCTATTATACTGGAGCCTATTATACAGAGTGAAGTAAGTCAGAATGAAAAACACCAATACAGTATGCTATGCTAAGTCACTTCAGTCGTGTTCGACTCTGTGTGACCCCATAGACGGCAGCCCACCAGGCTTCCCCATCCCTGGGATTCTCCAGGCAAGAACACTGGAGTGGGTTGCCATTTCCTTCTCCAATGCATGAAAGTGAAAAGAGAAAGTGAAGTCGCTCAGTCGTGCTGGACTCTTAGCGACCCCATGGACTGCAGCCTACCAGGCTCCTCCATCCATGGGATTTTCCAGGCAAGAGTGCTGGAGTGGAGTGCCATTGCCTTCTCCGGCAATACAGTATACTAATGTGTATATATGGAATTTAGAAACATGGTAATGATGACCCTGTATGCAAGACAGCAAAAGAGATACAGATGTATAGAACAGTCTCTTGGACTCTGTGGGAGAAGATGAGGGTGGGATGATTTGAGAGAATAGCACTGAAACATGTATATTATCATATGTGAAACAGACGGCCAGTCCAGGTTCGATGCATGAGACAAGGTGCTCAGTGCCGGTGCACTGGGATGACCCAGAGGGATGGGATGGGGAGGGAGGTGGGCGAGGTGCTCAGGATGGGGATCACGTGTACACCCGTGGCTGATTCATGTCAATGTATGGCAAAACCCACTACAATATTGTAAAGTAATCAGCCTCCAATTAAAATAAATAAATTATAAAAAAACAATAGTCTTGGGTGAGAGAGAATAGGGCAATTGTAGTATGGGTGTTGGAGGTTCTTAAAGGGTGTCCCAGGTGGCACTAGTGGTAAAGACCCCGCCTGCCAGTGCAGGAGACATGAGAGATGTGGGTTCGATCCCTGGGTTGGACAGATCCCCTGGAGCAGGAAATGGCAACGCATTCCAATATTCTTGCCTGGAGAATCCCAGGACAGAGGAGCCTGGTGGGCTACAGTCCATAGGGTCGCAAAAAGTTGGGCACGACTGAAGCCACTTAGCAGCATGTATGGTGGTTCTTCTATTGCCAGGACCTGTGGCCTGGTCTTACATAGATATTTTATATACACCTTAAATTAAGAAGGCCAAAGGATAGAGTGGAGTGGAATGCTGGTGGTGGGGGTGTAGAGAAGTACTTAAGATTACAGATGTAGATAGACAGTTTGTTTAAAATAATCCAAAGTTGGTGGTACATTACATGAAAGCTTGAGAAGATGGCAACAACAAGATGAATTTTAGGCCCTTGGTTTGTGCAAACGGAGGATGATGAATCCCTTCACCAAGGCAGGCTATTTAGTCATATCATGTTGGTTTCTAAAATAATATGTTGTCCTGTTGTTGTTTGCTGTTGTTTGTTGTTTAGTTACTAAGTTGTGTCCAACTCCTGGTGAAACCAGGGACTGTGACTCACCAGGCTCCTCTGTCCATGGGATTTCCCAGGCAAGAACACTGGAGTGGGCTGCCATTTCCTTCTCCCAGGTATTTTCCCAACACAAGGATCAAATCCATGTCTCCTGTGTCTCCTGTATTGCATAGATTCTTTACTGCTGAGCCACCAGAAAAGCTCATAATATGTTGTCCTAATTACTCGTAAATGACCTTGTAAAGTCAAATAAAGGCTTGAAGACTGCAACATATGACAGGTATTACCTTATTTTTTAGAATTTTATGTTTTAAATATAGTTTTTGCATTTAAGCCAGGAACATTCTCTATAAACAAAAACTCTTTTTAATATTGGTTGTTTTTACATACTTATATGGTATCTTTAGTGAGTGAATCTTATTAATTTTTCTCACAAAAAATTATCATATATTCTTTCTATGAGAATTTTCTTCCTAGCTAATAATTGTGATTGATAAAGACTAATTCTGCTTACCTCAATTCTAATCTTCTGTTTTCTCACTCTGTAAGTCATTTTTATCTCTTTGAGAGCAAAGGGGAAATTTTATTCAATGAGTGGCACACAGTTCCCGGTTTCTTATATTAATCTCCAGATAATAAACATTTTATAATGCCAAGACTTTTTTCTTCCATCTCACTTTTTCACATTATTTCCTGATAGCAAGTCTTTGTTTTGAAAAGTAAAATTCACCTAACACAAGACTAAGAATTTTTGAGTGTAAAATCAGTGGCAGTTAGTATAGTCACAATGTTGTACAAACATCACCTCTATCAAGTTCAAAACCGTTTCATCACCCCAAAAGAAATCTCCATAGTCACTAAGCAGGTACTCCCTGTTTCTTCTTCTTCCCAGCCTCTGATGTCCAATAGTCTGCTTTCTGTCAATAAACGTTACTTTAATTTTTCTTCTTAACATAACTTTTAAATATAAAATAGTACATTTCCTCAGAATATACTTAACATGTACTCTATGATAATTTTGATACCTTAAATTTGAAAGGCCTCAAGCATAAAATTAATATTCAGATCTAACCCACAATTTCTAACTGAATGCACACATTTACCTCCCAATTGTTTTAAATATTCAAATTCATTCAATAAGTCTTAACTGACACCTTGTACATGTTTAGGATTGTAAAGATTAAGAGTATAATACATGACCCTTCCATTCAGGGAATAAATTTTAGTAAGTTTACTTTGAGTCATCAGTTTAAGTACAATTAGTACTAAGTTTAGATTCAGAATCCATTTTAATTGGTAAGTGGAAAAACTAAGGCCCAGATGCCAGGAAATATTTCCAGGTTGTTCACCGTCCCAACTAGATGCTACTTGCTAATCAGGACTGTTGGTGGCTTCTTGCCTGATTCTATACAATAGAAGAGGTTCAGCAGATTGAGCATGTCTGGCAATCTATTATAAGTGTACGGAATTTAGTCTCAAATCATTAGAGGAAAATAATCGAAGGGGGAAGACTAGAGATCTCTTCAAGAAAATTAGAGATACCAAAGGAACTTTTCCTGAAAAGATGGACACAATAAAGGACAGAAATGGTATGGACCTAACAGAAGAAGAAGATATTAAGAAGAGGTGGCAAGTATACACAGAAGAATTGTACAAAAAAGATCTTCACAACGCTGATAACCACGACGGTGTAACCACTCACCTAGAGTCAGACATCCTAGAATATGAAGTCAAGTGGACCTTAGGAAGCATCACTACAAACAAAGCTAGTGGAGATGATGGAATTCCAGTTGAGATATTTCAAATCCTAAAAGATGATGCTGTTAAAGTGCTGCACACAATATGCTAGCAAATTTGGACTACTCAGCAGTGGCCATGGGACTGGGAAAGGTCAATTTTTATTCCAGTCCTAAAGAAAGGCAATTCCAAAGAATGCTCAAACTACTGCACAATTGCACTCATCTCATGTACTAGCAAAGTAATTCTCAAAATTCTCCAAGTCAAGCTTCAACAGTACGTAAACTATGAACTTCCAGATATTCAAGCTGGATTTAGAAAAGGCAGAGGAACCAGAGATCAAACTGCCAAAATCTGCTGGATCATCAAGGAAGCAAGAAGAGTTCCAGAAAAACATCTACTTCTGCTTTATTGACTATGCCAAAGCCTTTGACTGTGCGGATCACAACAAACTGTGAAAAATTCTTCAAGAGATGGGAATACCAGACCACCCAACCCGCCTCTTAAGAAATCTGTATGCAGTTCAAGAAGCAACAGTTAGAACTGGACATGGGAAAGCAGACTGGTTCCAAATCAGGAAAGGAGGATGTCAAGGCTGTATATTGTCACCCTGCTTATTTAACTTATATGCAGAGTACATCATGTGAAATATTGGACTGGATGAAGCACAAACTGGAATTAAGATTGCCGGGAGAAATATCAATAACCTCAGATATACAGATGACACCATCCTTATGGCAGAAAGAGAAGATGAACTAAAGAGCCTCTTGAAAGTGAAAGAGGAAAGTGAAAAAATTGGCTTAAAACTCAACATTCAGAAAACTAAGATCATGGCATCTGGTCCCATCATTTCATGGCAAATAGATGGGGAAACAGTGGAAACAGTGTCAGACTTTATTTTGGGGGGCTCCAAAATCACTGCAGATGGTGACTGCAGTCATGAAATTAAAAGATGCTTGCTCCTTGGAAGAAAAGTTTTGACCAACCTAAACAGCTTATTGAAAAGCAGAGACATTACTTTGCCAACAAAGGTCCATCTAGTCAAATCTATGGTTTTTCCAGGAATCATGTATGTATATGAGAGTGGGACTATAAAGAAAGCTGAGCACCAAAGAATCGATGCTTTTGAATTGTGGAGTTGGAGAAGATCTTTGAGAGTCCCTTGGACAGCAAGGAGATCCAACCAGTCCATCCTACAGGAAATCAGTCCTAAATATTTATTGGAAGGACTGATGCTGAAGCTGAAACGCCAATACTTTGGCCACCTGATGCGAAGAACTGACTCATTGAAAAAGACCCTGATGCTGGGAAAGATTGAAGGTGGGAGGAGAAGGGGGCAGAGGATGAGATGGTTGGATGGCATCACCGTCAATGGACATGAGTTTGAGTAAACTCTGGGAATTGGTGATGGACAGGGAGACCTGATGTGCTGCAGTCCATGGGCTCACAAAGAGTTGAACATGACTGAGTGATTGAACTGAAAGGATAAAAAGATTATAATTATCCAAGTGAGACAATTTCAACCATTTGTGTAGAATAATCTACATTTTAAATAAAATTGAAGAAGAAAATTAAGAAGAGTGCTTTTTAAATTGTGAGGACTGGTTTACTTCTCTATCAAAGAGAGAGAGAGGAAGGGGAAGATCTTTTTTTGGTTGCAAATAATCAGTGTCACCAATGGGGGGAAAATCAGGAGGCAGAAGAAATGTATTAATAGGATACTAGGCATTCCCAGTAATTTAGCAAAAGTTGAGCAACTATATTACTTAAATTTAGGACTTTAAGGTAGCATTAGTGGTAAAGAATTTGCCTGCCAAGGCAAGAGACACAGGAGATGTGGGTTTGATCCCTGGGTGGAGAAGATCCTCTGGAGAAAGAAATGGCAACTCACTCCAGTATTCTTGCCTGGAAAATTCCATGGACAGAAGAACCTGGCCGGCTACAGTCCATGAGGTCACAGAGAGTCAGACACAACTGAACAACTAACACTGACAGATTTATTTATAGTCTCTCTATTTCTTCTTCCTAAATTTCAAATTCCTGAGAGTGGCTGGATTTGCTTGGTTTGAGACAGGTATCTATCTGTCAAAGGAGTGATCATTTATGGTAATAGTTGGAGGGACATGAATAGACATGGGCTCTGGGAGTATTCCACTCAGTGTTTTCCATAAAGGGAAATAAATGAAGGAGAAGGCAATGGCACCCACTCCAGTGTTCTTGCCTGGAGAATCCCAGGGATGGGGGAGCCTGGTGGGCTGCCGTCTATGGGGTCGCACAGAGTTGGACACGACTGAAGCGACTTAACAGCAGCAGCAACAGCAGGATACAAGAGGTTATCTATTATGATGATTTTAGTGGTTTTTTTTTTTCATGTACAATTAGAAAATATATTGTTTCAAAGGTTGTGACATTGGAAAGATCAGACAAACCACACTTGGCAATTGAGTACCTTCAATAATCAAACAAAGAAAAGCAAAATAAAATAGCTTCAAAGCTTCGTTATATAACTATCAACCTTGTTCAGAGATACAGAATTGTAATGAAATTCTTCAACAATTTCTAGTCATGCAATTTCTATAAATATAGTTGTATATTTAAGGAATTAGAAAACAATAAAAAATAAAACTAACGCAAGGTACAGATATTACATTTCTGAAATTAAACAAATATATATGACTCTTAAAAGAAATACTGATCAGATTCTTATCTCTCTGATCTCCTGTGCAAGGGTGCTAAGTCATTTCAGTCATGTCCAACTCTTTGTGACCCCATGGTCTATAGCCCACCAGGCTCCTCTGTTTATGGGATTCTCCAGGCAAGAATACTGGAGTGGGTTGCCATGCCCTCCTCCAGGGAATCTTCCCGACCCAGAGATCGAACTCACATCTCTTACATCTTCTGCATTGACAGGAGAGTTCTTTACCATTAGCGCCATCTGGGAAGCCCCCCATCTCCTATGAAAAGTGCTAATTTCTTCTTTAGAATATGATACCCTACTCAGATGACTGAGGCAAGAAAACCTGCAAGCTGAGAGCCCCTCTCACGTTTCTTTAACTCAAGATCTAGAGAAGAGCCTCTGCAATTTGCTTTTTACCTCCTTAAATCTGCATGGTTCCTCAGTTATGGCCAGGATCAGAGAATGAGTCACTGGGCCTGCAAACCGGCTTCAACAGAGCTGCTCTGTTTATTTGTTTTCTTTACTGGTTTCTGCTTTAGGGTTAGCTTGAAGAAACGGATATCTGCTGTTAAAAATAATAGTCAGTAGATCACAAGGAAAAGGGAAATTTGCAGAAGTTTTCATGATGGGAGAAGAGATTGAGATAGTTCTTGAAAAACATAAGGATTTAGATAGACAGCATAAGAGGAAATACAACTCCAAACAAAGAGAAGAGTATGGGTAAAAACTAATCAGTTATAGAGACAAAGAGATATAAAAAACTTTCCTACAGCATCCTGCAATTACAGTCTCCATGTCCAATGTTTAATCAGTGGTTTTCCTTTTCAAGAAAAATATCTAGGATTAAGTAGAAAAAAAGTGAGTAAGGCCTATAACTGCAAAATCAGAGCTTAATTATGGTTATGCTATGTACTGGTTGATATTTGGCAAACTATTAACCCATGCAAATCTCACTGCTCTTATTCGCAAAAGAGACCTTATAATAACACCTGGTTTATAAGGCTGCTGTTAAAGAGTTTTCAGCAAGTGAGGAAGACAGACAATGAAAACAAAGAACAAATACATGTAAATCATGCTAATTGAGTTGGTAAAGAACCCAACTGCAAAGCAGGAGATCTGAGTTGGATCCCTGGCTAAGGAAGATCCCCTAGAGAAGGAAATGTCAATGCACTCCAGTATTCTTGCCTGGGAAATCCCATGGACAAAAGAACCTGGTGGGCTACAGTTCATGGGGTCACAAGAGTTGGACACAATTTAGCAACTAAACTGCCATCAGATAAAGGACAGTAGAGGTGGTTTAGTTGGGCAGAGCCATGGAAAGGGCTGTGCCCTTTTATATATATTAATCAGAGAGGGCCTCTAAAAAGAATGGCATTTGAGCACAGACATGAATGAAATGATGGCCCAAACCATGCAGTTTTCCAGAGTAAGAATGTTTCAGGCAAATAAATAGCAAATACAAAATCCTTGAAGTGAGAGATCACTTGGCATAACCAAAGAACAATAAGGACAGCCAGAGTAGCTGAATCAGAAAGAGCAAAAGGTTAAAAGTAGTATCTGAGAGGAAGCTGATCTGGGAATAGGGGGGCAGATAAAGGAGATCTTATAAGATGTGTAAGAAATTTGTATTTTATATATCTCCATGAAAGAGAGGGAAAACCACTGAAAGTCTTTGAGAAGTGACATAAAATGACCTATGTCTATGGAGACCAGACAGCAAGGGGTCATGAGTAGAAGTGAGGAAACCCATTGGAAGGTTATTGCTACTGTTCAGGTGAAACATAGTGCTGCTCTATAAATTTTACATGTAAACTTTAATATAAATATTTACTATTATAATTTCCATTTCCTCCATTCCAATCCAAGAAACTCATTTCAGCTCTGAATACTTCTATTTCTTGCTACATCTGAGAAGAAAAGGGGAAGTAAGGCCCACAAAATGTAATTGACATTAAAATTAACTTTAATGATGTAATTCTCTTACTTGATAATGATGCATAGTTGTTACCGCTTGAAAATAACTGGGGTGTTAGAAGTCACAAGGAAGTATTTTGAAATTTGCCTTTTTTACTTCACAAGTGCAAAGTTTTCTTTATTGTATAGAAACAAGTAGGAAACATAATTTCTCCTGGGCCAGATTTCTTTTATGCCTGTAACTGTAATGAAAAGAACCTTGCTTAGGGAGGGCTGTTATCTCAGAAAATTAGGAAAAAAGACTGCATTAAATGACATTTTATTACATACTTTATGAAAACATGATCAGTTTAATAAAAATACAATATAAAGCAATAATTTTAAAACAGCCTATTAGTATTTGCACTATATCGTTTTAATAGGTCATTGTTGTTGACACAATCATGACTATATGGTAATAATAAATTATTGTCCTGAGACTGATTAATGCATTCAAATTTCAAAGTATGACAACCTTTATGAAACTTTGCCTCTTCTTCTTGTCTCTAAATATTTATTTTACTGCTCAGTGTTTTGCAAAGGTGAACAATGAAAGGATTCTTTAGTTGCTTCTTTTTCTATCCTCAACATAAATCTGATTTAGTATAAAAGCTTTGATCTGGGACTAGTTTAAATGCCACATATACCCAAACTCATGATCTTCCAAAGTCCCAGGTTTAGAGAATGCAGCAGTGAGGAATATTATTTCAGACACAGTTGGAAAAAAAAAAAAACTCCTCATAGTTCTGTTGTTTCAAAACAGAGTCACCTTATTTGCCCTTTATTTGAAAAGAAGTTGGTGATGATTTTAGAGTGTTATTTTCCGTAACCACTCACCGCTCATTGGCATCACTCCTGCCACCTCATCTTACAATATTCACCACCACTGCCATGCAGTTGTCTATGTTACAGGAAGTCACACTTCCAAAAAAAAAAAAAAAAAAAATGGCTGTTTCCCAAATTTCAGTAAAATGACTCAGATACTGCCTGGTTTTCTGGTTTTGTTGCCAAAATGCTCTCACACGTGATATAATATGTATCATACATATTATGTGTCATGCCATATTCAGTCGCTTCAGTTGTGTGTGACTTTCTGATCCTGTGGACTGTAGCCCACCCGGTTCCTCTGTCCGTGGGATTTTCCAGGCAAGAATACTGGAGGGGGTTGCCATTTCTTCCCTCAGGGGATCTTCCTGATGCAGAGATCAAACCCACATCTCCTGCATCTCCTGCACCGTCAGGTGGGTTCTTTACCACTGAGCTGCTGGGGAAGCTCCATACATACTATATATCATGTTGTTATATGTATGAGATTATACATATATATCATATGATTGATATAAGAATTAAATGGGTTACAAATGTAAAAGTCTTTGGAAACCAGCAGAACACTTAATGTAGATCCTTGCTTTAATGATCTGCTTTTACCTTTTAAAAAAACTAACAAAACCTCCAGAAAGGAAAGGAGCAGAATTATTAGAATTTAGGAGGACAAAAATGTTCTACAAAGCCTTCTGGATTCAGTTGTATATTCTATACACAATTTATTTCTATCTAGCGTTTTTCATTTAAAGTATGCTTTCTTAAACTAAGGCACTTTATAAAAAAGTTCTATTTATCATTGTGGACAGAAGAGAAAAGATAAAAGTCAAGGCTCTTGATAGACTATTCTTCACATTAGATGCATCAGAAGCTGTGACATAGCTTGATATTTCCAGGTTATATTTTATTGTTTGATCATTGCTCCTTTTCCACAGCCAAGACCTCTATGGGGGTGAAGGACAGCTTCACTTCCTTGACACCTAGATGTTGCCCTGGCCATGGTACTTGTTTTGTCCAATAGAGAGGAGTGAAAAGTTGCCAATTCCAGACTTAGTCCTTAATAGACAACAGCTGTCCCATTGGCCCTTCTGGGAGCTTCTGATCTTTAGTATGAGAAGGATATGCCCCAAGCATTTACTGCACCTCCTCTCTGGGACCCAGAATGTGATACATAAAGCATCGCATCAGCCTATCTGCTGATACGTGAGCAGGAGACCACGTGGCTGTTGTTTTGTGTTGCTGATTTTGGTGGGTGTTTGCAAGGCTGCATTATTATGATCAGAGCTCATTGTCCTTATTACCAAGACTTACTGATAAAGCTTTCAGGGAATATGAAACCAAAATGGGCTTGCTTCTCTTCCCCAATCTAGTCTTTGAAAGAGCCCACTCAAGGAAAATCTGTTTCCAGATCAGGACCCTAGAACCAGATCATTTATCCAGTGGACTCGAGTGGGAAAGGGCAAGAGGCAGAGAGGAAAAAAGACTACAGGATCTCACTTTAGAATTTAAGATAGTTGAAATCCACCGAATCAGAAAAAAAAAAAGAATACGAGTTAACTCAGTTTAACCCTTGTGGGAGGAATCAAGGTGTTGAAACAAGAGGTTATTAGTGTTTAGGGACAATCTTTCTTTCTTAACTTGGAAATTAGAGATAAAACAGACCTCCCAACATGCATGCTTGCACACACACACACACACTGGACTTAACTGTTAAGCCTATAGGCAAGCAGAGTGTGGCTATGTCCCTGGGGCAGGGGAGACAGCAGCTTATCAGGATATCTTGCTTCTAACAAGGTTCAGAACATGCTACCCCAACATATGACACCTGAGCACATAGAATACTTCAAGCTGAAGGAATTTGAGAAATGACAGGGGCAGGGAGGACTTTTTTTTTTTTTTTTTTTAACTTTCTCTTGAAGCAGGTCATAAGATCCTTGTGTGAGAGCTGCCCTTCCTATGCCCAGAGGAAAGGAGCATTCTCATCTCCAAAGATGGAGGGATGCAGAGGGGAATCTGAAGGAACAGAACTTGCTCTGTTTTCTTGTTTACTGACACCTTTTTTTGTCCCATCACATTTTCCCATGACTCTCCACTCTACATCTAGGCTAACATAAAAGCACTCAGGTTTCTTTCTTTCCTTATTAAGTATTTCCTATTGCATAAAACTTATGTTACATAAATGTGTATGCTTTTTTGTTGTTAATCCGTCCTTTGTTATAGGGACCACGCCAAACACTTAGAAAGGTAGAGAGAAAAGTTCTTCTCCCTTACACATTCATCTTCATAAAACCACCTCACCCCAAGACTCTTTCTGGATCTTTCTGGTAGGCAGCAGAGGTTTTACCCAGGAGACTCTGAAGAGAGTCACCATTGGATATTCATTACATTGAATTCAAGGTAATGTTGTGCTCGGGCTTCCTTGGTGGCTCAGTGGTAAAAAAATTCACCTGTCAAGCAGGAGACATGGCTTCAATCCCTCGGTTAGGAAGATCCCATTGAGAAGGAAATAGCAATCCACTCCACTATTCTTGCCTGGGAAGTCCCATGGACAGAGGAGCCTAGCGGACAACAGTTCACTGGTGTTTGAAGAGTCAGACATGACTTAGTAACTAAAAAACAACAAGTGTTGTACTCAAAACCAAAAGTTTCTTTATTTCTGTCCTACTCCAAATTCAGTTCAGTTCAGTCACTAAATCGTGTCCGACTCTTTGCAACCCCACGAACCGCAGCACACCAGGCCTCCCTGTCTATCACCAACTCCCGGAGTCCACAGAAACCCATGTCCATCGAATCGATGATGCCATCCAACCATCTCATCCTCTGTCGTCCCCTTCTCCTCCTGCCTCCAATCCCTCCCAGCATCAGGGTCTTTTCCAATGATTCAGCTCTTCGCATCAGATGGCCAAAGTATTGGAGTTTCAGCTTCAACATCAGTCCTTCCAATGAACACCCAGGACTGATCTCCTTTAGGATGGACTGGCTGGATCTCCTTGTAGTCCAAAGAACTCTTAAGAGTCTTCTCCAACACCACAGGTCAAAAGCATCAATTCTTCAACACTCAGCTTTCTTTATAGTCCAACTCTCACATCCATACATGACCACTGGAAAAGCCATAGCCTTGACTAGACGGACCTTTGTTGGCAAAGTAATGTCTCTGCTTCTTAATATGCTATCTAGGTTGGTCATAACTTTCCTTCCAAGGAGTAAGCATCTTTTAATTTCATGGCTGCAGTCACCATCTGCAGTGATTTTGGAGCCCAGAAAAATAAAGTCTGCCACTGTTTCCACTGTTTCCCCATCTATCTCCAAATTATGACTATCGATTTGGTCCAATGTAGCAATGAAATTAAGATATTCTAATAATGACTAAAAGCATCCTATAGATGCCAAAAAAATTCTACCATAACCTTGTCAAATTACCAAATTCCCAGGGAGAAACTTTAAATCTCTGTATAAGTCCAAAGTTAGTCTAAAAATGAATCCAAGGCTGATATCAGATTCTTTTGTCTAATGAATAGAATGTTCAAAGAAATAAAAGCCTCAAGTCAATCTTCAAAAATGTCTTATTCTGCTTAGGTTCAGCTGGGAAAATTTTCCACATTGGTTAAAATGTGTTCTCACAGCAGGAACATCCTAAGACAGTCCCTTAATAGAATGGGTGATTAAGTTACTAGTTAATGATATTACTCTGAGGAAGCAAACAGATTTTATAGCTGTGCTAATACATATTAGTTCTTAAAATTAAGCAAGTCAGAACTTCCCTAGTGGTCTATTGGTTGAGATTTTGCCTTCCAGTGTGGGGGGTTCAGGTTCAATCCCTGGTCAGGGAACTAGGGTTCCACATGCCTTGAGGCCAAGGGGCAAAACAGAACAGAAGCAATATTGTAGCAAATCCAGTAAAAGACTTTTAAAAATTTCAGCAAGACTCCAGCCCCTGAAGGAGCTCCTGAGGGCAGCATTATAACACAGGACCCCTTTGGTACTCAGCGTTGATCAAAAACACTAGCAGAGTCTCAGTGGGATCTATGTAAAGGGAGTGGATGGAAAAAAAAAAACAAAACAAAACTTGACTTTAGCCTTATTCTATACTCAGTCAATTCAGTTCAGTCACTTAGTCATGTCTGACTCTTTGCGACCCTGTGGACTGCAGCACACCAGGCCTCCCTGTCCATCACCACCTCCCGGAGTTTGCTCAGACTCATGTCCATTGAGTCGGTGATGCCATCCAACCATCTCATCCCCTTCTCCCTCTGCCTTCAATCTTTCCCAGCATCAGGGTCTTTTCCAATGAGTCAGCTCTTCGCATCAGGTGGCCAAAGTATTGGAGTTTCAGCTTCAGCATCAGTCCTTCCAATGAATATTCAGGACTGATTTCCTTTAGGATGGACTGGTTGGATCTCATTGCAGTTCAAGGGATTCTCAAGAGTCTTCTCCAACACCACAGTTTAAAAGAATCAATTATTTGGTGCTCAGCTTTCTTTATAGTCCAACTCTCACATCCATACATGACTACAGGAAAAACCATAGCTTTGACTAGATGGACCTTTGTTGGGAAAGTAATGTCTTTTCTTTTCAATAAGTTGTCTAGGTTGGTCATAACTTTTCTTCCAAGGAGCAAGCATCTTTAAATTTCACGACTGCAGTCACCATCTGCAGTGATTTTGAAGCCCAAGAAAATAAAGTCTGTCACTGTTTCCATTCTTTCCCCATCTATTTGCCATGAAGTAGTGGGACCAGATGCCGTGATCTTAGTTTTTTGAATGTTGAGTTTTAAGCCAACTTTTTCACTCTCCTCTTCTACTTTCATCAAGAGGCTCTTTAGTTCTCTTCACTTTCTGCTGTAAGGATGGTGTCATCTGCATATTCTAAACTAGCTTGCCAGAATCAATGACAGGTGAACTAAAACTCATTTGGGAGAAATCTCCTAAAAAGAAGTTAATTTTGGCAATTCTTATCTCATGTTTCTTATGTGTAAAATCCTTGAAAATTTTTCATTTCCTTTTTGCCTTTGAACACCCAGCTTCTGGACTCTTATGATGAATTGACTGTGAATTCTACCTACATTCTGGATTTTCAGTGCTTTTCCATCTGGATGTGGCTGCTGACTTTTGCCATGGACTTTTGCATTTGGTCAAATGGAAAAATCCCCTCCACAAATCTTTGAATTACAGCTGCTTTGTATTTTGTTGAAACTCCTATCCGTGAGGGCCGAGAAGGGCGAATACCTCTGCCATATGCCCCACTAGAACTATATAAAAATTAGATTGGGGAAAATTCAAGCTGTGGTCAGAGCTTGCATAATTAACAATTAACATAATTAACAATTTGGGACCAATTAGGAACCACATGGCAGGACTCTGGAGCCTTGGGACCAGTAACATGAATCCAAGACTCATCCATCCACAGGGTCATGGAGCAGTTTTCTAATGCTGCCTATCTAAGCCTAGCACTGGCAATTAAAGCCAAAAATTCACTAGTTCACAGGGACCTCAGCTGTTTTGCAACTAAAAGTAGCAATTATTATGCTGCTTCCCAATGTCTGAAAATTGTTGAATCTCACGTCAGTCTCCCCTTTGAAGCCAGGCCAAACTATCACCAGGTATCTTAGGATCAAGCTGCAGCAGCCAAGAACCTAAGAGTCCTGCCTACTTTTTGGTTAAGCCTACTTGCCTGTAATCCCTCCTAGAAGCGAACCTGCTCACCTCTGGGTAAACCTGATACAACTCCCTGTGAGCCAGTGAGGTCAAAAATCCTGCCCAGTTTAGCTGCTTAATGTCCAGGCTCAGGGCTATTGGTTCAGACTACAGCCATTAATAGCCATGGATATACCTAGAAAAATATGGTGTGATACACACCAGCATCACCTGCTTGGGTCAACACCCCATCTGGTCAGCACTTAGTCAAGCATGAGCAAAGCTGAAAGATTCCTACTTTATTTACACTAGAAGTTAAAAAAAATTTTTTTTTTTAATTTTTATTTTTTTTAACTTTACAATATTGTATTGGTTAGGCCATATATCAACATGAATCCGCCACAGGTATACACGTGTTCCCCATCCTGAACCCTCCTCCTTCCTCCCTCCCCGTATCATCCCTCTGGGTCATCCCAGTGCACCAGCCCCAAGCATCCAGTATTGTGCATCGAACCTGGACTGGCGACTCATTTCATACATGATATTATACATATTTCAATGCCATTCTCCCAAATCATCCCACCCTCTCCCTCTCCCAGAGTCCAAAAGACTGTTCTATACATCAGTGTCTCTTTTGCTGTCTCGTATACAGGGTTATTGTTACCATCTTTATAAATTCCATATTTATGCGTTAGTATACTGTATTGGTGTTTTTTTTTCTGGCTTACTTCACTCTGTATAAAGGCTCCAGTTTCATCCACCTCATTAGAACTGATTCAAATGTATTCTTTTTAATGGCTGAGTAATACTCCATTGTGTATATGTACCACAGCTTTCTTATCCATTCATCTGCTGATGAACATCAAGGTTGCTTCCATGTCCTGGCTATTATAAACAGCACTGCAATGAACATTGGGGTACACGTGTCCCTTTCAATTCTGGTTTCCTCAGTGTGTACTCCCAGCAGTGGGATTGCTGGGTCATAAGGCAGTTCTATTTCCAGTTTTTAAAGGTATCTTCACACTGTTCTCCATAGTGGCTGTACTAGTTTGCATTCCCACCAACAGTGTAAGAGGGTTCCCTTTTCTCCACACCCTCTCCAGCATTTATTGCTTGTAGACTTTTGGATCACAGCCATTCTGACTGGCGTGAAACTGTACCTCACTGCAGTTTTGATTTGCATTTCTCTGATAATGAGTGATGTTGAGCATCTTTTCATGTGTTTGTTAGCCATCTGTATGTCTTCTTTGGAGAAATGTCTATTTAGTTCTTTGGTCCATTTTTTGATTGGGTCATTTATTTTTCTGGAATTGAGCTCTAGGAGTCCTTGTATATTTTTGAGATTAGTTGTTTATCAGTTGCTTCATTTGCTATTATTTTCTCCCATTCTGAAGGCTGTCTTTTCACCTTGCTTATAGTTTCCTTTGTTGTGCAGAAGCTTTTAAGTTTAATTGGGTCCCATTTGTTTATTTTTGCTTTTATTTCCAATATTCTGGGAGGTGGGTCATAGAGGATCCTGCTGTGATGTATGTCGTAGAGTGTTTTGTCTATGTTCTCCTCTAGGAGTTTTATAGTTTCTGGTCTTATGTTTAGATCTTTAATCCATTTTGAGTTTATTTTTGTGTATGGTGTTAGAAAGTGTTCTAGTTTCATTCTTTTACAAGTGGTTGACCAATCTTCCCAGCACCACTTGTTAAAGAGATTGTCTTTAATCCATTGTATATTCTTGCCTCCTTTGTCAAAGATAAGATGTCCATATGTGCATGGATTTATCTCTGGGCTTTCTATTTTGTTCCATTGATCTATATTTCTGTCTTTGTGCCAGTACCATACTGTCTTGATGACTGTGGCTTTGTAGTAGAGCCTGAAGTAGGCAGGTTGATTTCTCCTGTTCCATTCTTCTTTCTCAAGATTACTTTGGCTATTTGAGGTTTTTTTTATTTCCATACAAATTGTGAAATTATTGGTTCTAGCTCTGTGAAGAATACCGTTGGTAGCTTGATAGGGATTGCATTGAATCTATAATTTGCTTTGGGTAGTATACTCATTTTCACTATATTGATTCTTCTGAT
This sequence comes from Bos taurus, assembly GCF_002263795.3. Classification (NCBI taxonomy): domain Eukaryota; kingdom Metazoa; phylum Chordata; class Mammalia; order Artiodactyla; family Bovidae; genus Bos; species Bos taurus. The sequence goes on from NC_037330.1 coordinate 44,096,426, forward strand.
CCATGAACATGGTATATTTCTCCATCTATTAGTGTCCTCTTTGATTTCTTTCACCAGTGTTTTATAGTTTTCTATATATAGGTCTTTAGTTTCTTTAGGTAGATATATTCCTAAGTATTTTATTCTTTTCATTGCAATGGTGAATGGAATTGTTTCTTAATTTCTCTTTCTATTTTCTCATTATTAATGTATAGGAATGCAAGGGATTTCTGTGTGTTGATTTTATATCCTGAAACTGTACTATATTCATTGACTAGCTCTAGTAATTTTCTGGTGGAGTCTTTAGGGTTTTCTATGTAGAGGATCATGTCATGTGCAAACAGTGAGAGTTTTACTTCTTCTTTTCCACTTTGGATTCCTTTTATTTATTTTTCTGCTCTGATTGCTGTGGCCAAAACTTCCAAAACTATGTTGAATAGTAGTGGTGAAAGTGGGCACCCTTGTCTTGTTCCTGACTTTAGGGGGAATGCTTTCAATTTTTCACCATTGAGGATAATGTTTGCTCTGAGGTTGTCATAAATAGTTTTTATTATGTTGAGGTATGTTCCTTTTATTCCTACTTTCTGGAGTTTTTATCATAAATGGATGTTGAATTTTGTCAAAGGCTTTCTCTGCATCTATTGAGATAATCATATAGTTTTTATTTTTCAATTTGTTAATGTGGTGTATTACACTGATTGATTTGAGGATATTGAAGAATCCTTGCATCCCTGGGATAAAGCCCACTTGGTCATGATGTATGATCTTTTTAATGTGTTGTTGGATTCTGATTGCTAGAGGCAAATGCCAGAACTTTTTGCTCTTTCAAATTGTTGCCCACACAGCAAAACATTGATTATTTATTAGACCAGGTTGTGCTAGTGGTAAAGAACACAACTGCCAATGTAGGAAATGTAAGAGACCCCAGTTAACTGGGTTTGATCCCTGGATCGGGAAGATCCCCTGGAGGAGGGCACGGCAACTCAATATTCTTGCCTAGAGAATCCCATGGAGAGAGGAGCCTGACGGGTTACAGTCCATAGGGTTGCAGAGTCAGATACAACGGAAGTGACTTGGCACATTTATGAGACCACAGTGAGTCTTCTACCAGTAAACACCATCTCCATCTCCATCACCCCACATTTGAAAGCCTTATCCATCCAGTCACATGGTCTAACCTAGATAACGAATGCCTGCTGGAGAGACTTAGTATTTATTTACAAGTTTACTGCATGCTTGAGAGTAAACCAGAGAAACGCTTCCTGCAGACAAGCCAGTCCCAAGGAGAAAGGAAAGAGCAACAGGTGGAGATAAACCCACCAGCCCACCACTGACAGGAGAAGGCGCTAGGAGAGCCTAGAGTCCCTGAGAACATTCAGAAGGATGAGGGACACATAACTGGTGCTTAGAGCAAGGGTTCAAAGCTATTAATATTTTTTTTCCCAAACATCTTTTACTGAAAAACCACCTCCCACTGACCTGAAGTGCCCATTTCTTTAATTAATCTAGTTACTCATAGGTCTGTAATTATGCATTCAATCACCACTTTCTAAACCAGTTAAATTATGAAAGTGTTAAATATTGTGCTTTTAAATGTTTATGAGGGTTATTCTCCTCTCTTGTTCTTCCCCCCATTGTTTTAATAGATATAAATCTGTTAATTTTGCTGGGTTAAAAAATCATTTTGTGGTATTCTTTTTGAGATTACATTATAGATTTGGCATAGAATTCTAATACAATTATCAATAATTTATTGTATTTGTTGTTTTTGTTTAGTAGCTCAGTTGTGTCCGACTCTCTTCGATCCTATGGACTGTAATAGCCTGCCAGGCTCCTCTGTCCATGGCGTTTTCCAGGCAAGAATACTGGAGTGGGTTGCCATTTCCTCCTCCAGGGGATCTTCCCAAGCTAAGGACTGAACTGGTGTCTTCTGTACTGCAGGCGAATTCTTTACCTCTGAGCTACCATGTTTGCTTAATCTATTGTATACCTCTTATTTATTTGTACCTTTTTCTTCTAGGTTTTGAGCTCCCAAAGGGTAAGGACCACTTATTTTCACTTTTGCATTTCATATGATAGCTGCTACATATGCTAAGAGATAAAAACAAAGAGCAATTTTCAAATACATCTTTTTTTTTTTTTTTTAACATCAATGCCTTCTTCCTTGAAAGAAAAAAAAAGGATCATCTCATTAGATACTCCTTCCTCACTTTCTCTGTCTGCCATATTCTGTTTATTCTTCCATAATCACTTAGCTGAAACCTCCCCTGGGAAACTTCACCTATACCTGCACAGGTAGAGTCTTCTCTCTCGATGTTGCTGTATGACCACCTATATGTCTGTCGCTCGTTATATTTTGCAGTGGACGTATTTATCTTTCTTCCTAGAAACACCAAGTTAGGCTTCTGTACAGAGGGACTGTGATATTCTTTGTAACTTTTACCTTATACATTTCCTGATACATAACATGGTTTTCAACATGTGTTTAATAAATGAATAAATGCAAATTACATTTGCTTGCAACATTTATCACAATGGAAAGTAAATAAATTCTTTCTTATGTAATTCTTTAAGTATTTCATTTTCTTAAATAAGTATCTTCCACATTAGATAGTAACTTTCATAGTCAGAGACCATATAAGTCTTCCTTACCACTGTATCCTTTGGTTCTGGCACACAATGGCTCATTAATAAATATTTATTGAGTAAATTGATAATATTTCATATTGCAAGTTAATAATATTACTAATTTTGTGAGACTGTTGTTGTTCATTTGTTCAGGCGTGTCTGAATCTTTGCAACCCCATGGGCTGCAGCATGCCAGGCCTCCCTGTCCATCCCATTTCCAGGAGTTTGCTCAAACTCTTGTCCATTGAGTTGGTGATGCAATCCAACCATCTTGTCTTCTGTTGTCCCCTTCTCCTCCTGCCTTCAATCTTTCCCAGAAGCAGGGTCTTTTATAATGAGCTGGCTCTTCTCATCAGGTGGCCAAAGTATTGGAGTTTCAGCTTCACCATCAGTCCTTCTAATGAATATTCAGGACTGATTTCCTTTGTGATTGACTGGTTTGTTCTCCTTGCAGTCCAAGGGACTCTCAAGAGTCTTCTTCAACACCACAGTTCAAAAGCATCAGTTCTTCGGTGTTTAGCCTTCTTCGTGGTCCAATTATCACAGGTATACAAGACTACTGGAAAAACCATAGCTTTGACTATTCAGAACTTTGTCGGCAGGGTAATGTCTCTGCTTTTTAATACGCTGTCTAGGTTGGTCGTAACTTTTCTTCCTAGGAACAAACGTCTTTCAATTTCATGGCTGCAGTCACCATCAGCAGTGATTTTGAAGCCCAAGAAAATAAAGTTTCTCAGTTTCCATTGTTTCTCCATCTATTTGCCATGAATGATGGTACTGGATGCCGTGATCTTAGTTTTCTGAATGTTGAGTTTTAAGCCAACTTTTTCATTCTCCTCTTTCACTTTTATCAAGAGGCTCTTTAGTTCTTCTTCACTTTCTGTCATAAGGGTGGTATAACCTGCATATCTGAGGTTATTGCTGTTTCTCCCAGCACTCTTGATTCCAGCTTGTGCTTCATCCAGACTGGCATTTTTGCATGATATACTCTGCATATAAGTTAAATAAACAGGGTGACAATATACAGCCTTGAGGTACTCCTTTCCCTATTTGGAACCAGTCTGTTTTTCATGTCCAGTTCTAACTTTTGCTTCTTGACCTGCATACACATTTCATGGGAGACAGGTAAGGTTGTCTGGTATTTCCATTTCTTGAAGAATTTTCCACAGTTTGTTGTGATCCACACAGTCAAAGGCTCTGGCATAGTCAATAAAGCAGACGTAGATGTTTTTCTGGAACTCTCTTGCTTTTTCTATGATCCAATGGTAGTTGGCAATTTGATCTCTGCTTCATCTGCCTTTTCTAAATCTCACCTGAGTACCTGTAAGTTCTCAGTTCACATACTGCTGAAGCCTGGCTTGGAGAATTTTGAGCACTACTTTGCTAACATGTGATTGCGTGGTAGTTTAAACATTCTTTGGCATTGCCTTTCTTTGGGATTGGAATGAAAACTGACCTTTCCAGTCCTGTGGCCACTGATGAGTTTTCCAAATTTGCTGGCATATTAAGTGCAGCACTTGCACAGCATCATCTTTCAGGATTTGAAATAGCTCAACTGGAATTCCATAATCTCCACTAGTTTTGTTCATAGTGATGCTTCCTATGGTCCACTTGGCTTTGCACTCCAGGATGTCTGGATCTAGGTGAGTGATCATACCATCGTGGTTATCTGGGTCATTAAGATATTTTTTTGTACAGTTCTTGTCTGTATTCCCTGATAGCTCAGTTGGTAAAGAATCTGCCTGCAATGCAGGAGACCCTGATCAATTCCTGGGTTGGGAAGATTCTCTAAAGAAGGGATATGCTACTCACTCCAGTGTTCTTGGTCTTCCCTTGTACTCAGCTGGTAAAGAATCTGCCTGCAATGTAGGAAACCTGGGTCCTATTCTTGGGTTGGGAAGATCCTTTGGAGAAGGGAAAGTCTACCCACTCTAGTACTCTGGCCTGGAGAATTCCATGGACAATCCATGGGGTCACAGAGTCGGATATGACAGAGCAACTTTCACTTTCTGTGTATTCTTGCCACCTCATCTTAATATCTTGTGCTTCTGTCAGGTCCATAACATTTTGTCCTTTATTGTGTGCATCTTTGCATGAAATATTCCCTTGGTATCTCTAATTTTGTTGAAGAGATCTCTAGTCTTTCCCATTCTATTGTTTTTCTCTATTTCTTTCCATTGTTCACTTAGGAATGTTTTCTTTTCTTTTTTTGGGGGGGGAGGGGAATGAACATATGCTCAATTTTGTTTTTGTTCAGTTGCTCAGTCGTGTCTGACTCTTTATGACCCCATGGACTGCAGCACACCAGGATTCCCTGTCCTTCACCATCTACCAGAGCTTGCTAGAACTCATGTCCATTAATTCAATGATGCCATCCAACTACCTCATCCTCTGTCATCCCCTTCTCCTCCTGCCTTCAATCTTTCCCAGCATCAGGGTCTTTTCCAATGAGTTGACTCTTTGCATCAGGTGGCCAAAGTATTAGAGCTTCAGCTTCAGCATCAGTCCTTCCAATGAACACTCAGGACTAATCTCCTTTAGGATGGACTGGTTGGATCTCCTTGCAGTCCAAGGGACTCTCAAGAGTCTTTTCCAACACCACAGTTCAAAAGCATCAATTTTTCGCTGCTGTCTCCTTGATATTCTTTGAAACTCTACATTCAGACGGGTATCTGTCTTTTTCTCCTTTGCCTTTTGCTTCTCTTCTTTTCTCAGCTATTTGGGAGGCTTCCTCAGACAACCATTTTGCCTTTTTGCATTTCTTTTCTTGGGAATGGTTTTGATCACAACCTTCTGTACTATAGCAAAAGTTCATATTGAAGTTTTGCATACAAAATTACATAGAGAAATAGAAAGGATCAATAGACCCTTCAGGAAAATGAATAATGCTGACTTATGATGTTGTCAAGATTTAAACTCTTTATTTTAAAGTCATGAAAAGACTGCAACTATGGGAGATGGACTACTGTCCTTCAGCAAATTAATGTCTTTATTTTGCTCTAAGTCAAAATATGATGAGTAATCTACCCATAAAGCATTTATATGGTGCATATAAATAGGTTGCTGGCAATAGAAATAGCAGCCAACAGGTTTACCCTGTCGACAGCAATTTATTAAGATGACAAATAGATAAAAGTAACATATAAAATGAGCCATAATCCTACTTCATTTTCATTTCAATGGTTACTCCAGAAGAAATCTTATTATCATTGTATTTAAATATTTCCCTATTGAATATTTGGAGTGTTTTTGATAGAGAAGAGTCTGCAGAGTCATCAAGTTTCCTTTTGAATGACAGTGGAATGTATCTAGAGAGGCACCCTTTAGAAGGAAAAATTATTCTGAAAATATACACATTATAGGCTCTTCATGAGCATGACATAAAAAAATATAGATGCCATTATTGAATAATGGACTCACCGTTAGTCATCAGTAAGTCACTGTTGTTAATATATTATGTATTAATATTCTACTTAATATTTGATCATGTACATTATTTTTATAGGAATAACTGCAAGTGTAGACAGATTGCAAGTATAGAAAGATTGAAGGCAGGAGGAGAAGGGGATGACAGAGGATGAGATGGTTGGATGGCATCACTGACTCAATGGACATGAGTTTGAGTAAACTCCAGGAGTTGGTGATGGACAGGGAGGCCTGGCGTGCTGCAGTCCCTGGGGTTGCAAAGATTCGGGCACAACTGAGTGATGGAACTGAATTGAATGACTTATGAAGTGAAGGCTCAGACAGTAAAGAATCTGCCTGCAGTGCATCCCTGGGTCTGGACAATCCCCTGGAGAATGGAATGGCAACCCACTCCAGTATTCTTGTCTGGAGAATCCCATGGATAGATGAGCCTGGCTGGTTACAGTCCATGGGGTTGCACAGAGTTGGACAAGACTGAGCAATTTACACTTTCACTTTCATGAAGTAGGTACTGTTACTATTATTGTTCGATTATACAGTGTTCTAAGGCTAAAGTGGTCAGTGATGAGGTCTCTGTTACCAAAGTCAATCATGGTAGAACTGAAACTTGAAATCAGTTTTGTCTGTCCAGGGAATTTTAACTACTGTGCTCTATTCTGTAGAGCACACTGGCAGTGCAGGGAAGAGATATGGCTGAAATGTTTTTCAGGAGACTATTACAAATATATTTGAACTTGAATATATTTTGACATGGTATCACTTTATAGCTCTTTGCATTTCTGCATTTCTCATGGCTCTGTATTTCCTGATTACCCAGCTTGGTGCAATTGATCTCCCGGGCCACTGAAGACATCTGATTTTGAGACTCCTGTTTAATCACATCAAAGACATAGAATAGAATAGTAAATGGTGGAGGCTGGGGGCAAAAACAAAAGAGCTGAGGATCAATAATACTAGCTGAAGATCCAGCAAAAGTGTGCCTCTAGGCTCTAAATAACATCTGTGTCCATGTCTATGTCTGTATCTTTCTATCAACTCCATCTGAATTGGCTTTTAGAGCAGACCTCATTTAGTTTTGACAACATATATGTAGCAATTTTTATATGCAGATATCTCAATTTGGGATTACAGAAGACGGAACTAATTTAGAGGACATGGATCTGGCCCACAGGCATTTTGTTATCTGAATTAGGAGACATCTGGTAGGAAGTAGCTGAATAAAAGTACTATACTAAGAAATGTGAGCGCATAATTTGAGATTCAGAGCTTTATAATAGAAAGAGCCCAGGCTTTGGTGTCAGAATGACCTGAATAAAAATCTCAGAGTTTCTATTTAATAACTCTCATCTCCTGAAAATACCTTAGCCATCCTGTTTTACCTTTGGCTTATCTAGGATAAGAGTGTCAGGGCATTCCTCCCTCTAGCAAGAGCTTATGGAGCTCTGAAATGAATCCATTCACCTTTTTGTACCTTAACTTTCTGTGGGTATAAAAATCATGATATTTATACAGTTCATAGGTCTTTCTTTTTCCCCATAGGTCTTTTCTTTTGAATTGTCCTTTCTGCTTTTAGAAATATGAAATGACTTTCATTTTTACTGCTGTATTTTTTTGTTCTAGAATTGTCATTTCTTTTTTGCATTGTTAATTTTTTCCTAAATATCCATTCATGCTCAGTACTTACCTTTTCTGCTGAGCATGTTAACATGTTTATAAGAGTTATTTGAAAATTTCTGTCTGCTAATTCTAATCTCTGGAATAAATTTGGGTCTGTTTCTATTGACCATCCTTTCCTTTTCAAAAAATGTTTTCTTATGTTTGTATTTTGGGGCCATGCCATGTGGCATGGGGTTGAACCCACACCCCCTGCAGTGCAGAGGCTTAACACTGGACTACCGGGGAAGTCCCTTTTCATCTTTCTTTTGAGAATAGGTCTTGTTTCTGTGCTTCTTTACCTGATTGTAATTTGTATTCTGGATATTCACCAGGGGCTTCCTTGGTGGCTCAGTCAGTAAAGAATCTGCCTGCAATGAAGGAGACACAAGAGACATAGGTTCAGTCCCTGGGTCACGGGAAGATCCCCTGGAGAAGGGCATGGCAACCCACTCCGGTATTCTTGCCTGGAGAATCCCACGGACAGAGGAGCCTGGTGGGCTACAGTCCATGGAGCTGCAAACAGTTGGACGTGATTGAAGTGACCAGGCATGCAGCACACACGTTGGTATAAAAGAATAGTGGGTATTGAAATAAATGACATTTGTTCCCATTAAGGATCATGCTTCTTTGTGTAATTTACACAGAAACTGAGTCTAGAATGAGTTGAATTTTGGTTTAATGTCAAAACACCACTTGTTCCAAATAATTTGAGAGTTCAGTTTGGATTCTCCTTCAAGCAGGACTTGGGATTTAAGCACCAATAAAAATCTCAAGATATCTCCGTGTTTTACAGTCTTGCGCTTTAGGTCACCAGAAAGCTCAAACAGCACTCCAGATCTCCTCCCACCTTTCATCATTTCAGAGATCTCTATCTGTCCCCTTTTTCTGCACTTAGTCCTTCATGAGCACCCCTGTTCACAATATAACCCTCCGGAAATTTGTGGAATTTCTTTCAGCTCTCCTGTTATTTCCCCAGTTCTGTCCTGTGTACTGGTGAAGACCCCACGGAAAAGAGTTGGCAGATGGGTGCAGACTTGTTCTACACCTGGAGGTCTTCAAGATTCTAGTCTGACTTATCAACTTATTGTTGCAGAGAAGCAGCCAATTCTGACTCCATGGTAGAAACTGTTTCTTTGACTTGCTTTTCAGTGCTTTTGTTATTATAAGCATACACAATGGCTTAACTAAAAGGACCCTGCCCCTCTGCCTGTTGGTGAAACTAAAGTGCCTTTGTTCAGAACTTTGTCAGCCTGTAGAAGGCAGGAAGGAAGGAATGAACACCTTCCCTGCCCGAGGCTTGCCATTCTAGGAGAAGTTTGCAAGATTAATGACCTTTTCCTTTGCTTCCTCACCTCCCCGCATCTCTGATCTATTAAGGAAACTGGCATCCAGACCCCTGTAAGATGGTTATTTTGAGGTGCTAGGCTGCTGTCTTTTCAGTCAGCTGCTTTCGGAATAAAGTCATTTTCCTTGCCTCAACACCTCATCTCTCGGATTCATTGGCCTGTCAAGCAGTGAGCAGAGTGACCTTGGACTCGGTAGCATTATGAGAGACTTTTCAAAGTTTAGCTGGCTTCTCCTGGCTTTGCAACCTTACTGTCTACATTTGGCTTGCATTGTTTCCCACCATGTTTCCAGAGGTGAACCCACCAGGAGACCTAGGAAGACACTGTAATGCTCTCAAGTTTAGTTCCATTAATGTTTTGTGTACCTCACCTCTTCGTAGGCTATAAAAACTAATTTTTGTAGTTCATCCATCCATCTTTTTACTTGTTCCATTAAGAGCAATAATCTCTTGTGATTTTTTCATATTCTGAGTGAGCCAAGCTTACCTTAACCATTCTCAGTCACTATTTTGTCGTCTCTGAAAATGAGAACTTTGTGAAAATTTAAGATAGCAGATGAAAATTGCTTAGCATGATGCCTGACATTGGTAGGTGCTTAATAAATTTTAATGCCCTTTCTCCATTAGGTTGGCTATCAAGGAATGTTAACTGAAAAAAATAAACAGCTGTGCTGATTTTGCCTGAAAGCGTTTGGAAGGGGTTAGGTTTTGAAAACCCAAAGCACAGATGGGCATAAAGGAATAAAACTAAGTCTCTGTCTGCCTTGTTTATTTCTTTCAGCTAATATTTACAGAATGTTTCCTTATCAACTGTGTTTATTATGATAGGAACTGTTCTTAAAGAGACTTCTAAACCAGAGGTTTTGTGCTCACAAATTAATTTTTTTAATCCTATTAAAGTATCCACTTCATTCTACAAAAACAAACATGGTTATTTGCACTTAGGGGTTTGTTTAAAAGGGAATGGGAGATGAACTGGAAGTTATGAAAACAGAATGGAATCTGATAAAAGGACAACTAAATTAAAGAGCAAAATAGGCACAATGTATAACAAATTAAAAAGAAGTTAGGAAAGTTCTCCACAATCAAGGACAGAAGACAATGACTGATGGTGTTTATGTCTCAAGGAAGGAATGAATTTTTAAACGCCTCGTTATATACCAGAAAAAAGCTGTAGATCATTGTTAGGATTCACACCTGGAAGAATGAATTGGCTTACCGGAGATTGGAGAAAAGATCAAAAAAGAGAAGCTGCATTGTCAGTTATATTTCACCCTGCAGGAGTCTTCTCTGGATGGTTTGCATCTGCTCAGACCAAAAAGAATCTTTTTGTTCAGACTGCTTTTCTCTCATGAGGAGAGCCAGATGAGTGATCCCAATAGGAAGATGAAGTAAACCTTTATGTATTAAGAGATTGTTGTTGAACAGAATAATTACATTTGGGTATGTGAATTTTCATATCTTTCAATTTCAGTATATGATTCGTGGAAACAAAAGACAGGAAATTAAAAAAAAACACACAATGAAACCTGAATCACAGTACTGTGGGCTACATGCATCCCAGCACTTAACATATTATATCTTAATCGGGAGATGTGACAGTATAGTGAAAAGTACATCCACCTTGATATCAGTGTACCACCTCTAATACTAGTTGTGTGACATTGGGCGAGTTACTGTAAAACTCACTTCTTTTACTTATAAAATGGGCATGATAATAAGAAGCTTGTCATTGTTCAGCCTTGAGAAGCTTGGAATTGGTGCCAAGCAAAAAGTTGGACACGAGCAACTGAGCACAAACAGCACAGAAGTAGATAGCAGTTTCCAGGGTTTTGTTTGTTTGATTGGTTTTTTTTTTTTTTTTTTCTGTTTAACTTGATTGAGCTTCCTTCCCATATCAGTTCATCAATTTCTAAGCCTTTGGGGTCAAACAGGGCATTGCACTAATCTTTCAGGATTTGTGTGGTTTATCCCCACTGTCTCTCTGATGTATCCCTTCCTTATGTTTCAGACTGGATCTGGTTAACATGTCAAAGACGCTGATCTCTAGAATTTAGTAGGGTAAAAGAGCCAATTTTTGTGGCCTGTGCAGCTTGATTGAGGGATATCTGAGAGGACATTATGCTTTATTTCCCAATTTAGGGTTTTTGGTGGATTTTAAATAATCCCTGATAATAGCAGTAAATATTAGAAACCCAGAGGAAAGGATGATAAAACTGATCAATTTCCAGATGAACATATGAATGAGAACAAAAGTCTTGCTATCTAAGAAATATATATTTTTTAAGCAAAGTTGAAGGGAAAACTCAATGAAACAATCACAAAAGCAAAAGCCCCCAAACTCCAAACCTATAGAATTTGATCTTCCATTTCAGTAAAGTCTCTGAAAATCTGCCCCCCTCCCAAAGAATCTCAGTGTTTCTAGTGAAAATTTACCAACAAATATGAACTCCTATTCATGCCAATATGGTTTGTTATAGTCAGTCTATCTTTAAATAGCACTTAAAAAAGAAATTGTAGATGCTAATTAAGAGAGAAAGAGTTCTTTAAGGAAACCAGGATTGTGAAGAAACACACTTGGGCTTAAACAGCCACTGTACCCATACAAGTTTCAGTTTCAGGAAGGAGAGAGTGTTCATAAGGTATGGTGTTGACAAAGAAACACTTTAAAACACTCTGCTGCTACTGCTAAGTCCCTTCAGTCGTGTCCGACTCTGGGCGACCCCATAGATGCCAGCCCACCAGGCTCCCCCACCCCTGGGATTCTCCAGGCAAGAACACTGGAGTGGGTTGCCATTTCCTTCTCCAGTGCATGAAAGTGAAAAGTGAAAGTGAAGTTGCTCAGTCATGTCCGACTCCTAGTGACCCCATGGACTGCAGCCTACCAGGCTCCTCCATCCATGGGATTTTCCAGGCAAAAGTACTGGAGTGGGTGTTGCCATTACCTTTTCTGTTAAAACACTCTACTATTTTGAATTTGAGTCCCTAACTCCTATGTTCCTATCCTATGCTCCTATCTTATAGGAGTCCCTAACTTCTGTAAGAGGCAGTGATCAAGACCATCCTCAATAAAAAGCAATGCAAAAAGGCAAAATGGTTGTCTGAGGAGGCCTTACAAATAGCTAAGAAAAGAAGAGAAGCTAAAGGCAAGGGAGAAAAGGAAAGACATACTCATTTGAATGCAGAATTCCAAAGAATAGCAAGGAGAGATAAGAAAGCCATCCTCAGTGATCATTGCAAAGAAATAGAGGAAAATAATAGAATGGGATAGACTAGAGATCTCTTCAAGAAAACTAGAGATATCAAGGGAATATTTCATGCAAAGATAGGCACAATAAAGGACAGAAATGGTATGGACCTAACAGAAGCACAAGATATTAAGATGAGGTGGCAAGAATACACAGAACTATACAAAAAAAGATCATCATGACCCAGATAATTATGATGGCATGATCACTCACCTAGAGCCAGACATCCTGGAATGCAAAGTCTAGTGGGCCTTAGGAAGCATCACTACAAGCAAAGCTAATGGAGATGATGGAATTCCAGTTGAGCTCTTTCAAATCCTAAAAGATGATGCTGTGAAAGTGCTGCACTCAATATGCCAGCAAATTGGGAAAACTCAGCAGTGGTCACAGGACTGGTAAAGGTCAGTTTTCATTCCAATCCCAAAGAAAGGCAATGCCAAAAAATGCTCAAACTACCACACAATTGCATTCATCTCACATGCTAACAAAGTAATGCTCAAAATTCTCCAAGACAGACTTCAACAGTACATGAACCATAAACTTCCAGATGTTCAAGTTGGATTTAGAAAAGGCAGAGGAACCAGAGATCAAATTGCCAACATCCGTTGGATCATCAAAAAAGCAAGAGAGTTCCAGGAAAACATCTACTTCTTTATTGGCTATGCCAAAGCCTTTAACTATGTGGATCACAACCAACTGTGGAATATTCTTCAAGAGATGGGAATACCAGGCCACCTGCATGAGAAATCTGTATGCAGGTCAAGAACCAACAGTTAGAAATGGACATGGAGAAACAGACTAGTTCCAAATCAGGAAAGGAGTATGTCAGGGCTGTATATTGTCACCCTGCTTATTTAACTTATATGCAGAATGCATATAAGTTAATGCATCGTACAAAATGCCGGGCTGGATGAAGCACAAACTGGAATTAAGATTGCTGGGAGAAATATCGATAACCTCAGATATGCAGATGGCACCACCCTTATGGCAGAAAGCAAAGAAGAACTAAAGAGCCTCTTGATGAAAGTGAAAGAGGAAAGTGAAAAAATTGGCTTGAAACTCAACATTCAGAAAACTAAGATCATGGTATCTGGTCCCATCTCTTCATGGCAGATAGGTGGGAAACAATGGAAACTGAGAGACTTTATTTTCTTGGGCTCCAAAATCACTGCAGATAGTGACTGCAGCCATGAAGTTAAATGGCCCTTGCTCCTTGAAATAAAAGCTATGCTAGACAGCACATTAAAAAGCAAAGACATACCCATTTGAATGCAGAGTTCCGAAGAATAGCAAAGAGAGATAAGAAAGCCATCCTCAGAGATCATTGCAAAGAAACAGAGGAAAATAATAGAATGGGAAAGACTAGAGATCTGTTCAAGACCTTTGCCAACAAAGATGTGTCTAGTCGAAGCTATGGTTTTCCAGTAGTCATGTATGGTTGTGATAACTGGACCATGAAGAAGGCTGAATACCCAAGAATTGATGCTTTTGAATTGTGGTGTTGGAGAAGCCTCTTGAGAGTCCCTTGGACTGCAAGGAGAACAAACCAGTCAATTGTAAAGGAAATCAATCCTGAATATTCATTAGAAGGACTGATGCTGAAGCTGAAATTCAGATAATTTGGCCACCTGATGGGAACAGCCAGCTCATTATAAAAGACCCTGCTCCTGGGAAAGATTGAAGGCAGGAGGAGAAGGGTACGACAGAGAATGAGATGGTTGGATGATATCACAATGCACATGAGTTTGAGAAAACTCTGGGAGTTGATGATGAACAAGGAAGCCTGGCGTGCTGCAGTCCATGGAATCACAAAGAGTTAGACACTTCCGAGCAACTGAACTGAACTGAACTCCTTTCAGTTTTCTGAAGAGTTAACATTTTTGTCAAAGAGAATGAAGACCATTAATGATTCAGTGGCCTCCTCTGCCCTCCCCAGGTCTTGCATCTTATTCTCCAATAGGAAAGAAAAAAGAATCCAGGACACACACACCCAAGGGAAAAGAAAAAACACCGACCCCCATGTCTAAGGTGAGCTGTCCTAGGCCGTCCTCTCCAGGACTTCTTATACAGTGCAGTTACAGTTGCCCCAAACTTGCATCACCTCACCAATTGTGATTGTGAAAAAAAGTCCTGTAAGTAGTCAGTGGATGGAAGTGTAAAGAAACGGTACTAGCTGACTAGACTGCCTTTCAAAAAGGAGTAATGCTGACCTTATTTCTATATCAACTCCAGGGAAGACCTACATCTAGAAAGAGATTTAGGGACTCAAGTTTAATTGATTTCTTCTTTGAAAAATATCTATAATATATAATAGATCTCCATTTTCAATTCCATGTTATATCTTCAGTTTTTTTTTTTTTTTTATTTCTGTACTCTAGAAAAGCATATACATTTTTTCTGTCAATCAGAATTGCCATCTTATAGTTTCAGTTCTGCAGTGTATGACCTCAACAGTGGACTTAAGCTGTTCATATTTCATCTTAAGATTTCGAGTATTTTGAAGTTATTTCAGTCTACTTACATTAACTTAGGAGCCTGGTAGGCTGCAGTCCATGGGGTCGCTAAAAGTTGGACACGACTGAGTGATTTCACTTTCACTTTTCACTTTCATGCACTGGAGAAGGAAATGGCAACCCACTCCAGTGTTCTTGCCTGGAGAATCCCAGGGATGGGGGAGCCTGGTGGGCTGCCGTGTATGGGGTCGCACAGAGTTGAACACCACTGAAGCGACTTAGCAGCAGCAGCAGCAGCAGAAATCATTTATGAAATTCTCAGTTTACTGCACTCATACGGTTCTTCATCAATCTTAATTGTGAGACTATATAGTTATTGTAGGCAATTATTTAAAATTTGTTAATGACAAACTGATGTTACTTGCAAAATTTACAATATATAATTTTTAGCATTTATGTGGACAAAAAGGAATTTTGTAACATGTATCTTGCTGTCTCAATATGACATCTTTACAGTACAAAAATATTACATGAGATAAGAGAAAATTTATACAGCACAAAGACGAAATTATAAAAAATGTAAAAGGGAGTGATGAGACATGGAAAATTAAATAAGAAGGTTAAACATACACTAAAAAGCATTTCTAGGAAGATAGGAGAGATATTAGTCAATGATACAATACAAGAGTTTTTACCAGAGACAAGGAAAAACATAAATCCTAAGATTAAAAGTGTCGAGCAGTGTAAGTGAAAGATTCACACCTCGGCATATACTCCTAAGTTTTCTAAAACCAGGAACAAAGAGCAGATTCTAAAAGCCTACAAGAAGGAGAAAAAAATGACTACACAGAAGTGAGAAATGGATTTGCACCATGTTTTTCAGCAACAGCAATGGCCGATAAAAGGCAGTGGAATATGCTTCACTGAAAAAGTTTAATAATACAAGGGAAATGAAACTTACACAAGAGTGAGCATAAAATTATAATACCTGACTTAGATAAGCATCAGCTTCAAGGCAATGCTTTCAACTGAGTTCCTAATGAACAATTTACTTAAATTACCCAACTTACTTGAGTATGCCAGAGAAAAGGTAGCTACACAGATAATACATGGACTGTAGCTTAGCTGGAAGATTAACACTCCCTCATCAAGAACTCAGATCAAAAGAGGGAAAGACCAAGAGTCGCTACATCACAAAACCTATTCTCAGTTAAGTATGAATGAGAAAATTGGGAGAAAGCACATCTTTCCACAGATTTTCTGTATGGAAATCATCAAGTTACAAAAATTTTAATCATCTCAAACCAAAGTGACATACACCATGAGATGATTGAGAATGAGACTGATAGAGCACATAAGAAGAAGATGAACAAGAAAGTCAGAACATTTCCAGATTTTGAGGATCCCAAGTAATCTGGGTAGAGC
Source organism: Bos taurus (assembly GCF_002263795.3). Classification (NCBI taxonomy): domain Eukaryota; kingdom Metazoa; phylum Chordata; class Mammalia; order Artiodactyla; family Bovidae; genus Bos; species Bos taurus. The sequence continues at coordinate 44,112,586 of NC_037330.1, forward strand.
TTCCCTTAGAACTCTGAGTAGAATGATGGATGCCAAATAATTCATGATTATTAATAAGATAATGTGTAATAAATTTATTAGCTTATATTCTATATGCACTGAAGAAGCCTGGAAGAATATATACCAAAATGCTAATAAAGAATTATCTTTAAACAGTAAAATTATTAATTATTTTTGCTTTATTCTTTGCATGTATTTATAAAGAGAATTGGGACTTCCCTGGTGCCTCAGCTGGTAAAGAATCCACCTGCAATCCAGGAGACCTGGTTTCAATCCCTGGATTGGGAAGATCCCCTGGAAATGGGAAAAGCAATCCACTCCAGCATTTTTGCCTGCAGAATTCCATGGGCTGTATAGTCTGTGAGGTTGCAAAGAGTCAGACACAACTGAGTGACTTTCATAAAGGGAATTAAATAATTTTATACTCAGAAAAAATAAATCAACTTTTCAGTTGATAAAATATAAATTAGAACCATTTTAATAACGGCAAAACTATACTATGTAAATTCAGGCTGCCATGATTAGTACACTGCTTAATATATCTAGAAGAGCTAAGACTTGACCAATTTGGTTCAAAAGAAAGCTGAAGTGGTCAGTGACAAATTTAGTGCTTTCTTTTTATCTTTGCAAACTTAGGTAGCTAAGTTTATCTCACAGTTTATGTTCCTATTGAGAAAAAATGGAATAACATGTATATGACCACAGCTCTGATATATCCAGTAAGACTTTCTGATTCACTGTAAAGCACCAACTCTATATTGCTGGACATCAGCCACACTATTTTGCTTTTTTGGCTGGACTGTTGAATCCATGCAAAGCCTAAAGACATGGCTAGAATCTCCAACATGGTCTTTTCTGAAATCTCTGGTTCACAGATTCTGAATTAAACTCTGCAAAGAAAACAAAAATCTATCGATTCATTCAGGCAAAGATTACTGATTCCCCAGTTTCTTCTACAAGTAGATAGAAGTTTCAGCAGGGCATATCTCCCAGACTCTCATGCAGGTAGGTGCGGCCTTTTTTGTTGTGTTCTGGTCAATATGGAAGTGATATGCACATGTCTTCTGTGGGAGAGGACATCCTTCTACTCCTTTCCTCTTTGTGTTTCCTAGAAAGCAGACCACAGTGAAAATGAGTTATATTGGGCTATGTAGTGGATGAGGAAAATGCCTGGACAGCAAAGCAACATGATAGAAGGAGCCTGGATCCTCAGCATTATGCAGCTGCCTTATCTGCCCCACACCATGTATGCCTGGACTATTATTAAGTGTGAAATTATTTTTTTTTAAATAAACTGTATTGCTTTATTTATTTTTGTATCTAGATTAAAAAAAATTACTGGAGTACAGTTGCTTTACAATTTAGTTATTAGTATTAGTTTCTACTATACAGCAAAGAGAGTCAACTATATGTATACATATATCCCCTCTTTCTTGGACCTGTTTCCCATTCAGGTGAGCACAGAGCATCGAGTACTGCCATATAGTTCCCTGTGCTATACAGTAGGTTCTCGTTAGTTGTCTATTTTAGACATAGGATAAATAGTGTATATATGTTAATTTCGATGTCCTAATTCATCTCACCCACTCTCCCCTTTCCCCCTTGCTATCCATACTTTTTCTGTATATCTGTTTCTTTCTCTGCTTTGTAAATAAGATCATCTATACCAATTTTTTGGAGACGGCAATGGCACCCCACTCCAGTACTGTTGCCTGGAAAATCCCATGGATGGAGGAGCCTGGTGGGCTGCAGTCCATGGGGTTGCTAGGAATCAGACTCGACTGAGTGACTTCACTTTCTCTTTTCACTTTCATGCATTGGAGAAGGAAATGGCAACCCACTCCAGTGTTCTTGCCTGGAGAGTCCCAGGGATGGGGGAGCCTGGTGGGCTGCCATCTCTGGGGTCGCACAGAGTCGGATTCAACTGAAGCGACTTAGCAGCAGCAGCAGCAGCAGCATACCAATTTTTAATGCATGTATATGCATTAGTGTACAGTATTTGTTTTTCTCTTTCTGACTTACTTCACTCTTTGGGGGGGGATACATTTTTTTAAACTACTGTGATTTTAGCCCTCTATTACAGCATCTGAAAAGTATACTCAATAAAGCATTTCAAAACTGAAGTAATGAGGCACTTGTTTATCTGTGGGATGGTCAGTTTAAACACGCATTCAAGAACTCAGGCAGTAGCTTTTTTTAATGTGCTACTCCCTCACTTGCTGGAAAATTGCCATATTCACTTATTATTTCAAAGTAGCACAAACTTCATTATTCAATAGTCAAGATTAGAGCTTGATAAAGAGGAGATTTTTTTATATTCATATGTTATTTTTTCTCTTTCTCACTCTCTTTCTTCAAGAAAATGCATATAAGCTACCAATTAAATTACTATGGGTTGGTGAAAAGATAATTTAACCAAATATTCCCTGAAGTTAGACAAAACCCATTACAACAGTACCCAAGGGCACACAAGGTTATTGGCATTATGGATGATTTTAATATCATTTAGTGAAATTCTTCAATAGAAGCTACAATTGATAATCAATGAAGTTATTTTCTTGTACAGGGTGAATTCATATTTACGCACTGCTTGAGTCACAAAGGGACAATTAATGTAAATCAGTTAATACAGAATAAGGTATTAAAGCAATATATAAATGCCAATAAAATATAGAATCATATTGTAGGGAACTCTGGCAATAACAGAATAGCATTGGTGTGACTTAATTACATTAATTTTGCTTTAAAAATATCTGAATTTTTCTGAAGCTATTTAATACTTCAAGAACACAATAATATTACAAAATAATGTCCAGTCCCCTCTTAATTATTCACACTGATGATGAATTGAAGTTAAGCCAAATTTCTGATTGTCCTTAAATAATTTCTAATAGAATGTGTTACGTGGTTTCAGAGATAGAAAATACAACAGATTTACCTTCTTAATTTTGTTTTTCTGAAACTAATATTAACATTAATTAGCACTCCATTTGTACCCACCAGGAAAATTATTCCAGACTTTAAATTTGCTACAGTTAAGGCATATTCCAATTCATTAGATTTTTCTATGTATATTAAAATTTTTTAATTTTCCGGGAATAGGGAAAAAAACTTCCAAAATAACTTACATTTGAATAATTCTTTCAACGTTTCAATCTCTTTTATAGTTATATAAAAGATTTTCCAAGATTGTATAGCTGATAACAGTTCTTAAGATCTCCCCTCCAAAAAATCTAATCTTTTCTTACCACAAAACTGCTATTTGGATACCAGCTAGTCCCAACTATATATATAGCTAAATAAGGATTGAATTTAAAATAGTGTATGAGACCCCAATCTAATACCTTGTTGCTGCTGCTGCTGCTAAGTCACTTCAGTCCTGTCCGACTCTGTGCGACCCCATAGATGCCAGCCCACCAGGCTCCCCCATCCCTGGGATTCTCCAGGCAAGAACACTGGAGTGAGTTGCAATTTCCTCCAATGCATGAAGGTGAAAAATGAAAGTGAAGTCACTCAGTCGTGTCCGACTCTTAGCAACCCCATGGACTGCAGACTACCAGGCTCCTCCACCCATGGGATTTTCCAGGCAAGAGTACTGGAGTGGGTTGCCATTGCCTTCTTTGAATACCTTGTTAGCTATTACCTAGTGTATGGCAACCTACTCTAGTACTCTTGCCCGGAAACTCCCATGAACGGAGGAGCTTAGGCTGCAGTCCATGGGGTCTCGAAGAGTCAGACACGAATGAGCCTAGTAGGCTGCCGTCTCTGGGTTTGCACAGAGTCAGACACGACTGAAGTGACTTAGCAGCAGCAGTAGCAGCAGCAGTGTATTAGCTTGCTAGAGATGGGTAGCTCATATGACAAAAGTTTACTTTCTCACACTTCCAGAGGCTAGAAGTCTAAGATCAAAGTGTTGGCAGTGAAAATTTACTCTTGGCTAGATGGCCATTGCTCTTCATATCATCACATGTCTTTTCTGTGTGTGTCTGTGTCCTAAACCCCTTTTCTTATAAGGATACCAGCTATATTGGATTAGGTTCTACTCTAATGATGTTATTTTAACTTAATTAGCTTTTTAAAGCCCTATGTCCAAATACAGTCATATTATGAGGTACTGGGAGGTTAGGACTTCCACTCTGCTCATAACATCTGGAAAATATAATTTCCTTTCTTCCTATCACAAAATCTCAGGTATAGTTTCATAGACAGAAGGGTATGCTCCATCTGCTTCATTGGTATCTGAGGACTATAGTACCAGGTCACATATCCAGAGCCTGTTTGGAGTGGACAACACTGACTGTCTTCCTCATACACAGTATTTCACATGCTATTTCATTTGATCCTCAAAACAAATGTGCAGTAGGTTATTATTACTACAGTCATGAAATAGATGAAAAAAATGAGGACCGTCAGAGCTAAATGGCTTGTGCAGTGTTACATACGGACTGACAAAGTCATAATTCAAGCAGAGTCCTGAGACCATACCACCTGCAAGGTATTAACTAACCAAATGCCCTTCTTTGTCCCTTCTTGTCTTTCATTTATTTCTTTCATTTTGGTTTTGGGTGCCCTGATGAATTTTTTTCAAATGCTATAAAATTAGTGCTATAAGTGATATAGTTAGTTCTTCATTACCTCCACCATAGTTTGGCCTCAGGTCAAACAGAGAGAGAACACAGCCCTGCCCATCAATAGAAAATTGGGTTAAAGATTTACTGAGCATGGCCCCACCCATCAGAACAAAACCCAGCTCCCCCGCCCTCCCCCCACCGTCAGTCTGTCCTATCAGGAAGCCTCCATAAGCCTCTTATCCTTCTCCATCAGAGGGAAGACAGAATGAAAACCACAACCACAGAAAACTAACCAAACTGATCACATGGACCACAGCCTTGTCTAACTCAATGAAGCTGTGAGCCATGCTGTGTAGGGCCACCCAGGATGAACGGGTCATGGTGGAGAATTCTGGCAAAACATGGTCCACTGGTGAAGGGAATGTCAAACCAGTTCAATATTCTTGCCTTGAGAACCCCGTGAACAGCATGAAAAGACAAAAAGATAGGACACTGAAAGATGAATTCCCTAGGTTGGAAGGTGCCCAGTATGCTACTGGAGATCAGTGGAGAAATAACTCCAAAAAGAAGAAAGAGATGGGCCAAAAGCAAAAACAACATTCAGCTGTGGATGTGACTGGTGATGGAAGTCAAGTCCAATGCTGTAATGAGCAATATTACATAGGAACCTGGAATGTTATCTCCATGAATCAAGGAAAATTGGAAGCGGTCAAACAAGAGATGGCAAGAGTGAATGTCAACATATTAGGAATCAGTGACCTAAAATGGACTGGAATGGGTGAGTTTAACTCAGATGACCATTTTATCTACTACTGTGGGCAAGAGTTCCTTAGAAGAAATGGAGTAGCCCTCATAGTCAACAGAAGAGTCCAAAATGCAGTACTTGTATGCAGTCTCAAAAATGTCAGAATGGTCTCTGTACATTTCCATGGCAAACCATTCAATATCACAGTAATCCAAGTCAATGCCCTGACCAGTAATGCTGAAGAAGCTGAAGTTGAACGGTTCTATGAAGACCTACAAGACCTTCTAGAACTAACACTCAAAAAGATGTCCTTTTCATTATAGGGAACTGGAATGCAAAAGTAGGAAGTCAAGAGATACCTGGAGTAACAGGTAAATTTAGCCTTGGAGTACAAAATGAAACAGGTCGAAGGCTAACAGAGATTTGCCAAAAGAACACACTGGTCATAGTAAACACCCTCTTCCAACAACACAGGAGAAGACTCTACACATGAACATCACCAGATAGTCAATACCGAATTTAGACTGATTATATTCTTTGCAGCCAAAGATGGAGAAGCTCTATACAGTCAGCAAAAACAAGACTGAGAACTGACTGTGGCTCAGATCATGAACTCCTTATTGCCAAATTCAGACTTAAATTGAAGAAAGTAGGAAAACCACTAGACCATATAGGTATGACCTAAATCAAATTCCCTATGATTATACAATGGAAGTAAGAAATAGATTCAAGGGATTAGATCTGATAAACAGAGTATCTGAAGAACTATGGATGGATGTTCATGACATTGGACAGGAGGTAGTGATCAAGACAACCCAAGAAAAGGAAATGCAAAAAATACAAAATGATTGTCTGAGGAGGCCTTACAAATATCTGAGGGAAAAAAAAAGAAGATAAAGGCAAAGGAAAAAAAGAAAGATAAACTGACTTGAATGCAGAGTTCCAAATAATAGCAAGGAGAGATAACAAAGGCTTCCTCAGTGATCAGTGCAAAGAAACAGAGGAAAATAATAGAATGGGAAAGACTAGAGATCTCTTCAAGAAAATTAGAGATACCAAGGGAACATTTCATGCAAAGATAGGCACAATAAAGGACAGAAATGGCATGGACCTAAAAGAAGCCAAAGATATTAAGATGAGGTGGCAAGAATACACAGAAGAACTATACAAAAGAGATCTCATCATGACCCAGATAACCATGATGATGTGATCACTCATCTAGATCCAGACATCCTGGAATGCAAAGTCAATTGGGCCATAGAAAGCATCACTACGAGCAAAGCTAGTGGAGGTGATGGAATTCCAGTTGAGCTATTTGAAATCATAAAAGATGATGCTGTGAAAGTGCTGCACTCACTATGCCAGCAAATTTGGAAAACTCATCAGTGGCCCCAGGACTGGAAAAGGTCAGTTTTCATTCCAATCCCAAAGGACAAAGCCAAAGAATGTTCAAACTACTGCACAATTGCACTCATCTCACACACTAGTAAAGTAATGCTCTAAATTCTCCACATCAGTCTTCAACAGTACATGAACCATGAACTTCCAGATGTGCAAGTTTGATTTAGAAAAGGCAGAAGAACCAGAGATCAAGTTGCCAACATCCGCTGGATCATCAAAAAAGCAAGAGAGTTCTAGAAAAACATCTATTTCTGCTTTATTGGCTATGCCAAAGCCTTTGACTGTGTGGATCACAACAAACTGTGGAAAAATTCTTCAGGGTATGGAAATACCAGACCACCTGACCTGCCTCCTGAGAAATCTGTATGCAGGTCAAGAAGCAACAGTTAAAACTGGACATGGAAAAACAGATTGGTTTCAAATCAGGAAAGGAGGATGTCAAAACTATATATTGTCACCCTGCTTATTTAACTTATATGTAGAGTACATCATACAAAATGCTGGGCTGGATGAAGCACAAGCTGGAATCAAGATTGTCAGAAGAGGTATCAATAACCTCAGATATGCAGATGACACCAGCCTTATGACAGAAAGTAAAGAAGAACTAAAGAGCCTCTTGATGAAAGTAAAGAGTAAAAAAGTTGACTTAAAGCTCAACATTCAGGAAATTAAGATCATGGCATCTGGTCCCATCACATCATGGCAGATAAATGGGGAAACAGTGGAAACAGTGTGAGACTTTATTTCCTTGGGCTCCAAGATCACTGCAGATGGTGACTGCAGCCATGAAATTAAAAAACTCTTGCTTCTTAAAGAAAAGTTATGACCAAACTAGACAGCATATTAAAAAGTAGAGACATTACTGTGCCGACAAAGGTCCATCTAGTCAAATCTATGGTTTTTCCAGTAGTCATGTATGGATGTGAGACTTGGACTATAAAGAAAGCTGAGCACTGAAGAATTGATGCTCTTGAACTGTGGTGTTGGAGAAGACTCTTGAGAGTTCCTTGGACTGCAAGGAGATCCAACCAGTCAATCCCAAAGGAAATCAGTCTTGAATATTGGAATGACTGATACTGAGGCTGAGACTCCAATACTTTGTCCATCTGATATGAAGAACTGACTCATTGGAAAGGACCCTGAAGCTGGGACAGATCGAAGGCGGGAGGAGAATGGGACATCAAAGGATGAGATGGTTGGATGATATCACCGGCACAATGGACATGATTTTGAGCAAGCTCCGGGAGTTGGTGATGATTGGGAAGCCTGGCGTCCTGCAGTCCATGGGGGTCACAAAGAGTCAGACACGACTGAGCAACCAAACTGAGCTGATAAATCTAGTGAGGATTGGTTTTAAAATACATATATTCTCTCTATTTATTCATGATGTTTGTATATTTATTTTTAATATTATGTGTTTAAAGCAAAATAAATAGAATATTTTAAGCCAAATGAAATTTCTAACATTCAACCAGCTTTGACCTACAAAAGTGGCAATTTTCATAAGATTGAATCAAGAAATAACACAATCAACACCCAGCTTCCTATTTGCATCTCCCTTGAATTCTTTCACTCGAGATTTACTTCCACTCCCATCTCTCATCAGACTCCATCCAAACCTAGCCATTTTTCAGTCACTTGTTTCCTTCCTGATACCAACCTGGAAACAAAGCAGAAAGCTCAGGGCAGACATGGTGATAAGTCTATCGAAAAGTGTATAAGTGAGCGGATCATGTGCAGAAGCTAAAACAAAATAACCACTTCCAAGCATAGCTTCTTATGATTCTATTCCACTGAGAAATTAAAGGGCTTCCTAGGTGTGTCAGTGGTAAAGAATCCACCTGCCAAATGCAGGAGATGCAGGATATGTGGGTTGGGAAGATCCCCTAGGGAGGAAATGACAATCCACTCCAGTATTCTTGCCTGGGAAATCCTGTGGACAGAGGAGCCTGGCCAGCTACAGTCCACGGGGTCGCATAGAGTCAGACAGGAGTGAGTGACTGAGCATACACACATGTTAAAATGAGTTCATGTTTACTGTTAGGTATTCTCTTCCCCAGAATATCTTTGTATGTCTTTACAAAGAACACCATTCAAAAAAAAAAATTTATGATGAGTCTTGTTAGCTAATATGCATGTGAATCACAGTTAATACTTGTGGTAATTATCTATTGTTGTATAAAATGTGTGTCTGCTCAGTAGTCTCTATTTGCAACTCTATGGACTATAGCCCACCAGGCTCCTCTGTCCATGGGATTCTCCAGGCAAGTTGTATAAAAAATACACCCCCAAATTTGGCGGCTTAAGACAATGCACAGTTATTAAGTCAGAGCTTTTGGAAGAGTGGTTTATTTGGGCAGTTCTGGCTCAGCTTCCTCTTTCTGCTGCTGCCAGGACCTGGTAGGAGCTGTAGGCATTTTGAAGGTTTGGCTGAGGATGGAAGGTCCTTTCCAAGATGCCTCACTCACATGGCTGTTTACAGGGGATCTCAGTTTCCCACTGACTTTTGGCAGGAGGTCATCATTCCTGCCATGTAGACCTCTTCTCATAGCATGGAGGTAACTGGCTCCAGACTCAGCAACCTAAGAGCAAACCAGTCAACTTGAGGACACAGTGCTTTTTATGACCAAGTCTCTGAAATCACAGGCCATCATTTCTGCTCTATTCCATTCAGTAGAATCAAGTCACTCAGTGCAGGGAAGGGAAATTAGGCTCCACCTCTTGAAAGGAGGAGCATCAAAGAATTTGTGAATGTGTTCTAAGCTACCCTACATCTATGTCATGCCATAAATCACTCAAGAAAGAGTCTGGTTCTCAAACAGTAATTGAAGATCAAGCAGGAAATTTTTTGACTTTAGTTTTGTACAGATATTATAGAATATATTAAATAAGTCAACTAAGCATTAAACATTTCTGAAAAATAGATTACCAATACTGAACATATAAGCAGAAAAATTGCCTTTACTCATTTAAAAGATCAAAATATCTTGATTCTAAAGCATAACGTACATGATATAAGGCCATTCCTTCATGGTTAGCTCACCTGTTGCTGCCATATTATAGCTTTACTCAGCACCTGATTTTATTTAAATTCCAAATAATTGACAACTTGCACAGAAGTAGGTAAAATTAACCAAAATATATTAATTTTATGATATGTGTGACAAATTAGCATCTAAAAGTTATCCAAAGTTCATCTTTACCTGTGTTCTTGGTCTCCAAGAGGGAGCACCAAGATGTGAAGAATCGCATCTTTATTTTGAAAGGACAACTCTGGTAACTTATACCAAGATGGAAAATGTTGAAAATGATGCTGGCAATATACCACTGCAGTATTAATCATTATTTTCCCTCTAGTTTAATAAAGACCACATTTCCTTTTTCATCACTCAGTCACCGTACATATTAAGCTTTGTAAAAGATTACATTATGTTATATTTGAAGAGGGGAAGGAGAATAGTGCAGGAGCAGCTGCCTGGGGTAACCCTGCTGACTGATAATGCTTGCAGTGTGCAGACATCCAAGGGCCGCATGACCCACAGCTGAAGCAAGACCCTGGCATCAGCCATGCGCTTCTCTCTCTCTCTCTCTTTCTCATTTTGAATTTTGGGGATCTCAAGTAATTTGTTTCTAATCATTGTCAATTTGGTTTAGTCTTTTGTGGTGAAATTAATTCACAGACTTTTCTCCCAGGACTTCTTTGAAGATTCTTTGCAAAGAAGCTTGGAAACCTCTGCTCCTCAAAGATATTCTTGTCTGCACTGTCTTCTTGCTTGGATTTCTCAGGCTGACAAGGTGCTTTTCTTGAGTGTGTTGCTAGCAAGGAAGCCCAAAGTCCAGCTTCCTTCTCTCATTTCAGCTCCACCCACGGGAAAATGAAATGGGAAAATTAAATGTCCCTTCCCTGTCAGACAGTGGGCATGCAGGCTACTTTACAATGACCCTTGTCCCCAGTCTTATCACTTCTTTATAAGACTGTGTTGAAGGTGTAGAGTAAAATTGAAAAACATATGCACATAAAAAATAATTAATTAGAATGTATAATTGTCATCACACAGATGTCTTACCATTATCTTCAGAATTAATTATATGTTTTATCTATCGATTGATCTGTAGAGATGTTTCACATATGGACGTAAAATGAAATATTTTAAAATAAATTTTATGAACAGATATCAGTAAGATCACTGTGTATCATGGATTTCCACCATACAATGAAAACCTTTTAAACTAAGTGTGTAGCAGGAAGGATTCTTTGGTAAACAAGATGCTCCCCATAAAAAATTTTTTTATTGTGAGACAATTTCTTTACTCTATATAAGCTTTCCCATCCATAATAATCTTCACTTAAATAATCACACAACTTATATTTTTCACCATCACAAGTAAGCTGCTACTGATACATTTAAAGTGGCTGTAAGCCAGTGGGATATTAGAAAGTGGGGCAGAATGCAAGAACAATTTTTCATGATGCATAGAACTGTCCTGGGTACTGCAGTACATGTAGCATTCCCGGTCCTTGTCTTTAAATATCAAAAGAAAGTCCAACTCATTATGATGACTTAATTCCCATATTAAGACCTATGAGAAGCAGAAGATATTAAGATGAGGTGGCAAGAACACACAGAAAAACTATACAAAAAAGATCTTCATGACCCAGATAACCACGATGGTGTGATCACTCACCTAGAGCCAGACATCTTGGAGTGGGAAGTCAAGCGGACCATAGGAAGCATCACTACAAACAAAGTTAGTGGAGGTGATAGAATTCCAGCTGAGCTATTTCAAATCCTAAAAGATGACGCTGTGAAAGTGCTGTACTCATTATGCCAGCAATTATGGAAAACTCATCAGTGGCCACAGGACTGGAAAAGATCAGTTTTCATTCCAATTTGAAAGAAGGACAATGCCAAAGAATGTTCAAACTACCACACGATTGCACTCATTTCACATGCTAGCAAAGTAATGCTCAAAAATTATCCAAGCCAGACTTCAATAGTATGCTAACTGAGAAATTCCAGATGTTCATGTTGGATTTAGAAAAGGCAGAGGAAGCAGGGATCAAATTGCCAATATCTGTTGGGTCACATAAAAAACAAGAAAATTCCAGAAAAACATCTACTTCTGTTTTATTAACTATGTCAAAACCTTTGCCTGTGTGGATCACAACATCTGTGGAAAATTCTTCAAGAGATGGAAATACCAGACCACCTTACCTGCCCACTGTGAAACCCGTATGCGGGTCAAGACAGTTAGAACCAGATATGGAACAATGGACTGGTTTCAAATTGGGAAAGGAGTATATCAAGGCTGCATATCGTCACCCTGCTTATTTAACTTATATGCAGAGTACATCATGCAAAATGCCAGGCTGGATGACGTGCAAGCTTGAATCAAGTTTGCTGCGAGAAGTATCAATAACCTCAGATATGTAGATGAAACCACCCTTAATGGCAGAAAGTGAAGAGGAACTCAAGAGCCTCTTGATGAAGGTGAAAGAGGAGAGTGAACAAGCTGGCTTAAAACTCAGTATTCAAAAAACCAAGATCGTGGCATCCTGTCCCATCACTTCATGGCAAATAGATGGGGAAACAATAGAAACAGTAAGAGACTTTATTTTCTTGGGCTCCAGAATCACTGCAGATGGTGTCTGCAGCCATAAAAGTAAAAGATGCTTGCTCCTTGGAAGAAAAGCAATGACCAACCTAGACAGCATGTTAAAAAGCTGAGACATTATTTTGCTGACAGGGTCCATATAGTCAAAGCTACAGTTTTTCCAGTAGTCATGTATGGATGTGTGTGTTGGTCCATAAAGAAAGCTGAGTGCTAAGGAATTGATGCTTTTGAACTGTGGTGTTAGAGAAGACTCTTGAGAGTCCCTTGGACTACAAGGAGATCAAACCAGTCAATCCTAAAGGAAATCAACCCTGAATATTCATTGGAAGGACTGATGCTAAAACTGAAGCTCCAATACTTCGGTCACCTGATGAAAAGAGCCAAATCATGAGAAAAGACCTGGATGCTGGGTAAGATTGAAGGCAGTAGGAGAAGGGAATGACAGAGGATGAGATGATTGGATGGCATAACTGATTCAATGGACCTGAGTTTGAACAAGCTTCAGGAGATGGTGAAGGACAAAAAAGCCTGGTGTGCAGCAGTCCAAGGAGTCACAACTCAGTGACTGAACAACAACAACAAATTCCCATATACAATTTCCAAATATCTCCTGAAGTGAGGCATGCCACTGAAAATGACTGAATTATGGGAAGAGAGTGGAAGTGGTTTAGCTGGTTTGGCTCCTTCAGTAAGAAGGCAGACACCAACAGCTAAAACCAACTGAACTTAGAATATGGAACACATCACATTTGGGGCCTGGTCATGATACCACAACACAGGGGATAAAAATCACACTTTTTCACCACTTCAGCTTCATCTACAGATGAACACCAAAATGTAGATATTTTGTCTCTTTAATGAGTTGATTACACACACACATATTTTTGCATGTCACTATTTGCTTGTAATTATAAATAAAAATTTAATTTAGACTCTATGGTTTTGACAGTGAGATTTTCCTTCCTTGACTATCTGAAGTGACTAAAACAATTTACTTATTTCTTTGCATAAAGATCATAAAATATATTAGCTAGTAATTCTGCATACACATTTTCACAGTTTTGACTCATTTACCTAACCAAGTGGTTTTTGCATTGAGAATATTTTATTCTGTAAATTTTCCAAACCAAGTGGGAAGGACAGTAAGGAATGTCCTTGTAATTTGAGCTCCTGCCACAGGTCAAAGTTCAGGACCTCTATCTCCTTCATCATATTCTTTGGGTCAGGGGTACCCTATCAAGTTATTGACAAGAGTACGTCTCCTGAATTGGCAGGCAGGGTCTTTACTATTAGTGCCACCTGGAAAGCCCCACATCTAAAGGAATGTTTAATATTATGGTAGGATTGGGTGGGGGAGGGGTTATTTTTCAGGCACAGAGGTGACAAGAGGAGGTGTGGCCATGGTGCCCAGTGAACTTCAGTGCACTATTTCCATAGTCATAATGTCTGTCTCTGAGACAAATATAATCAAACGTTGAATATCTGGTTATCCCTGCAACAAGGTGAAAGTGGCAATGATGCTCTCTCAAGCCAGAGGTAACTTTGAAAAAGAAGGATCCCTGTGGATGCTAAGTGCAATACAAGTGAGAAAATATGATGTTTCTGACATTCCAAATAGTGACTCAGGATGCAAAATGTCAGTTTCAGGTAAAGACAAGGTTAGCTTTGTAATGAGAATTTATGACACGTCCAGTGTGTGTGTGTATGTGTATATATATATATATATATATATATATATATATATATATATATATTACTTACACAGTTTTGTCCAGCTCTTTGTGACCCCATGGACTATAGCCTGCCAGGCTCCTCTGTCCATGGAATTCTCCAGGCAAGAATAACTGGCTGCTGCTTCTGCTGCTACTGCTGCTGCTAAGTTGCTTCAGTCGTGTCCAACTCTGTGCGACCCCAGAGATGGCAGCCCACCAGGCTCCCCTGTCCCTGGGATTCTCCAGGCAAGAACACTGGAGTGGGTTGCCATTTCTTTCTCCAGTGCATGAAAGTGAAGAGTGAAAGTGAAGTTGCTCAGTCGTGTCTGACTCCTAGTGACACCATGGACTGCAGCCTACCAGGCTCCTCCGTCCATGGGATTTGCCAGGCAAGAATACTGGAGTGGTTGCCATCTCCTTCTCCAGGGGATCTTCCCAACCCAGAGATAAAACCCAGGTCTCCCACATTGCAGGCAGATTTTTTGCCATCTCAGCCTCCAGAGAAGACCACAGAGCATACAGCCATGAATAAACTGATTTGAAAATCATGTCTCCTTTTTCCCCTATCTGAACAGGAAAACATGTTTCCAAATCATCAAAGCCAAGAGTTTAGGAGCTACACAATATTTCCCTGTTTCATCTTTGTAGAGGTAAGAAAATTCTGGAAATTTGACTTTAGAATATATATTAAGCAAAAGAAATATGCTACCCCTTAAAAGTTACTCCATATATCTTCTGTTTACATTGAAGCTTTAACTATGGAAATCTGTAATGTCATGTATGTATTTTCCTCCAAAATGTTTCATGGTCATGATGATTATGAGCATGTGTCACATGTATGTCATGTGCAAATGCCTTTCTAGAGCTATAGTTTCATTATCTCATAAATGCATTTTCTTTTCTCTGCCTCTACTTTCTAATATCTACTCCTACCTCCACAAGTTATTCTTATCCTAGGACCTCTCAGCTTTGTTCTGGAACTCCATGTGTTGACTTTACTTGGTTGATTAATATAGTTATAACTGTAACTGTGCTGTGCTCAGTTATGTCCGACTTTTGCAAGCACGTGGACGGTAACCCACCAGGCTCAGCTGTCCATGGAATTTTTGAGGCAACAATACTGGAGTGGGTTGCCATTTTCTGTTGCTGTTGCTGTTAAGTCGTTTCAGTTGTGTCCGACTCTGCGAATCCAGAGACGGCAGCCCACCAGGCTCCCCCGTCCCTGGGATTCTCCAGGCAAGAACACTGGAGTGGGTTGCCATTTCCTTCTCCAATGCATGAAAGTGAAAAGTCAAAATGAAGTTGCTCAGTTGTGTCCGACTCTTCGAGACCCCATGGACTGCAGCCCACCAGGCTCCTCCATCCATGGGATTTTCCAGGCAAGAGTACTGGAGTGGGGTGCCTTCGCCTTCTCCATTTTCTAGCTGACCCTAAATTAGCCAGCAAGTGCTGACACTAATGTCATGCAATTCAGGATCTTCTATCTTTTTTCTGCATCATCACCACTCACCTGTTTTGGTTCCCTCCATCTCATTTTGCTTTCTCTCCTTCTTTTCCATCCTATGCTCTTCTTTTAGACTCACTGTTTTATCAAGGTTTATAGGAAAGTTGAGCTTATGGGAAATTAGGGTATATCTTCAAAATTTTTGTATTGCACAAGCCAATTGTGTACCCCCATGATAGAGTTCATGAGATATTTAATGTGCATCTGGATGAACCATTACTCACATTTGCTTTTCAGATCATGTGCGCATAAACAAAATATTCATAATGCATCAGTGACAATGGAAAAGGCACACCAATCAAAACCTGTTTGTCCAGCCAGAGTGAAAATGTTTATTTTTTATATATTTTTATTAAGTATATGCACAATATTAGAGATACCACAAAAACATTTTACAGTGACCTCATCTTTATTATAGGTATATTGTCCTTGTTATAATGAGTAAAAGTAATACTGTAATTAAGCCAGAAACAGTAATTGATAATTGCTTCTTGCAATGATGGCTTTAATAATATTATAGCTTAGTGCTCAGACATAACATTTGCTTTCTTGGAGTCAATCTCCCATTTTCACCACTGCAATACAGTTCTCTATTATCCTTCTAAAAGTGATTCACAGGATCAGATGTCTTTAAAGGCAATGGTATTAAGATATTAGCAGAAAGAAAGTGATGAGATAAACCTCAAAATGGTTTTCAATTTTTCAAACTTTCCAATTATTTAAAAATACTTTAAAACTCTAGAACTATAAGACATAAAGCTCCTTTACGAAACTAAATTTTTTAAAAATCCAGTAAAAATACAAAGCAAGCTAAAATTAACTATGTCTAATATTTGTAACAGAGAATGTTAGCCTTTGTGAAAGCAATATTTACATAAAGATAAATAGACTGATGAATAATGGACAAGAGAAAATGCTTTCTTTATAGCTGGGTAAAAGATATACAACATGCTACTTCTACCAATTTTTCTTCCATTACCTGGAAAAGAAATAGCATGAAAGGCAATAGGAAGAATTTAACTCAGTCAGACTATGAGTTAAACAAGTAGAAGTTCCTGAGTAGCTAAATAAGGCTGGCCATGGGAGGCACAGATCGAAGTGTTTCACTATTTTAAGTTCTCCAGTTTAGTTGGAGCAGGAGAACTGGAGCACAGCAGGATAATTAACAACCTCTAATGCCAAATCACGTGGTTCCTGAAACCAAAACAGTCTGGTGTTTGGAGAGCAATGGATGTTTAAAAGGATTCTAACAGTTGAAAAAAAAAGTTTTAAAAGGATGAGTTGGGGACAGTTGCTAAATTATATGTGGAGTCAATCCAGGAAAACAGTTAAGCAGAGACAGAAAACAGTTGAGGTTCAAGGGGTAACGCACGAATGGTGACTAGATGTTTTAAACAAACTTTAAATGGTATTTTAACTGATGGTAATACATGAAAGAAACTGCTAGTCTATCAATTTATTGTAAGTGATGTTAACTTGTGCCTCAGTTGAGTGAACTAGAGATTAGATTAAAAAACGTTTTGAAGAGCATTAGTCTACAGACTTTGGCCACCTCATGCGAAGAGTTGACTCATTGGAAAAGACTCTGATGCTGGGAGGGATTGGGGGCAGGAGGAGAAGGGGACGACAGAGGATGAGATGGCTGGATGGCATCACTGACTCGATGGACGTGAGTCTGAGTGAACTCCAGGAGCTGGTGATGGACAGGGAGGCCTGGCGTGCTGCGATTCATGGGGTCGCAAAGAGTCGGACACGACTGAGCGACGGAACTGAACTGAACTAAACTATGCTAAGGAGGAAAAAACCAGGCATGGTCCTCCTTCTCCACCATTTTATCAACTGCATCACCCAATACTTAACCGGACAGTCAGAATATAGAAAGATACTCTGATCTGGCTTCCTTGGGCCTCCTTTGGGTAGCTCTACTCCTTTGCTTTCACAGACCTGAGAGCAGTTTTCACGCTCCAGGTTCTTTGTTTTTGCTATCTGGTGTGTGTGCTCAGTTGCATCCAACTCTTTGTGGCCCCGAGGGCTGTAACTAGGCTCCTCTATCCATGGCATTTTCCAAGCAAGAATGCTGGAGTGGGTTGCCATTCCTGACTCCTGGGGATCTTCCTGACTCAGGGATAGAACTTGTGCCTCTTTCATCTCCTGCATTGGCAGGAGAATTCTTTACCACTATCACCACCTGGGTGACATTTCTCAAAGAAGCAAGACCAAACCACCTCTACCTGCTTGAATATCCACTTCATTCCCCTATTTTCTTCCCAAATAGCATTTTTAATTTTTCTTTAAAATAGAAGTTGCTTTAATTTTCTTTTTGTTTTTCAAGTAAGAAATAATGTTTTAAAAATGGATATTATAGCAAAATTTTTAAAATTCTCATTTATTTGTTTCTGTTTACTGGATGCCTTCTAAGAAGCAAGCATTGTTTTTGACTCTGGGGATACCGAGGTGATGAAAATAGATAATATCTCTTCCCTCATGGGTGTTGCATTCCAATAAGCCGAGAAAACAAGTAACGCATAAATGAGTAGAATATTTACAGTATCAATTGTGGATCAGTGCTATAGGGAAAAAGAAAGCAGGAAGTGAGGATGGGGTCAGCTGATGGCAGGCAGCCTCAATTTTCTTTATAATGTTGCCACTCATAGGTAATCCTATTCATATTTTAGCATATGACTTACCATAAATTTTCTTTTTAAAATTCATTTTATTTTTATCTATAAATATACTCACATAATTTACAAGGTTAAAAAGCATAAAAAGTTATTTAAAAAATTACAGTCTACTGTTTCTGTCTCTTCTTCCTACAAAGTAACTTTTTGTTTCTCCAAATAACATGTGTATACTACTGTCTTGAATCATAAATTTTAAACATCTATTGACTAGCCTTTAAGGGAATGAAGACAACATCTTTTACATTCCTTACTCCTTTATTTCCATTCCATTCTCGTGTGTGTGTGTGCACGTGCGCGCACGAGTGTGCTCAGTCCTGTCTGACTTTTTGTAACCCCATGGATTGTAGCCTTCCAGGCTTCTCTGTCCATGGAATTTTCCAGGCAAGAATACTGAAGTCGGTTACCATTTCCTACTCCAGGGGATCGTCCTGACCCAGGGATCAACCCACATTTCTTGTATCTCCTGCATTGGCAAGAGGATTCTTTACCATTGCGCCACTTGGAAAGCCTTCCATTCTCCTGTGGAAGCTTCTGTGAAAAAAGTTCTCCTTAAAAGTACGCAGTATCTATTTTGGATGTATTAGAGTTTCTGGTAAAGTCTGTACCCAACATTTTTGTTATGATTATGGCTTTTCAAATTCTGTTCAAGTAATGGACTATTGGTTCATTTCCTTTCTCTTATAACTTGGTTTTCCTTGGAGTTAATAATGGCTTTATTATCTTAGTTTATTATTGCTTGCTGCTGCTGCTAAGTCGCTTCAGTTGTGTCCGACTCTGTGCGACCCCATAGACGGCAGCCCACCAGGCTCCCCCATCCCTGGGATTCTCCAGGCAAGAACACTGGAGTGGGTTGCCATTTCCTTCTCCAATATATGAAAGTGAAAAGTGAAAGTGAAGTCGCTCAGTCGTGCTGGACTCTTATCGACCCCATGGACTGCAGCCTACCAGGCTCCTCCGTCCATGGGATTTTCCAGGCGAGAGTACTGGAGTAGGGTGCTATTGCATTCTCCAGTGCATGAAAGTGAAAAGTGAAAGTGAAGTCGCTCAGCCATGTACGGACTCTTAGCTTAGTTCCCTTTATATTTCTGATTAACTCTTGGCACACAGTTCTGTTACAAATGTCTTTCTAGAACTTTTTACATGATCAAAGGTAACATATCGGATAGTCTATTACTTTACGTTTCCCTCTTAATCCCTCTAGATGTCTTTCACTCTCTTGTTTGAAACTGGTCTGTTTGCTCTCCAGGCCTGGTTCACAGCAGTTGTCTTGAGGTCATCTTTCTTTCCCTCTCCTGTGTTGTACTGCTTGTTTGCTGTTTCTCACTCAGATCTCCTGTACTTGTTTTATTCTCTTATTTTAGTGGAGAAAATCTTCCAGTAGGCCTCAAGAAAAGGTTAGTTTTTACTGTTTCTGTAACAAGTCACTACAAATGCAGTGGCGTAAAACAACAAAAATGTATTATTTTGCTGTCTGTATTTCAAAGTCAAATTTAGACAACATTGGGCTAAAACCAGGTAAAGGGAGGACTGCAGTCCTGTCTGCAGGTCTGAGGGTGAATCTTTGTTCCAGTTTCTAGCAGATACATGCATTCCTTGGCTTGTGACCTCCCCATTTTAAAGCCAGTGATGATAGGTTGTGCCCTTCTCACACTGCAACACTCTGACCTCCTCTTCTGCCTCCCTCTTCTTTTTTTAAGGACCTTTGTGATTACACTGGGACTCTCTGGATAATCTCTCTATCTTAAGGTTAAATGATTAGTAAACTTTACTTCCTCTGCATCCTAAATTTCCCTTTGCTACATAATCTAACATAGTCATAGGTTCCAGGGATTAGGGCATGGACATCTTTGGAGGATCTATTGTTCTGCATACCTCAAGATAGATAGGAAATACATATTAAATTCTGGCATGCATGGGCATCTGATTAAAAGATTGGTTGGATATGGAATTCTGTGTTTAAAATGATTCCATTCACAACTTATACAGCATTACTTCATTCTCTTGTAGTTTGCAACTTTCTCTTTAATTCAGATGACATTCTGAGACTCAAGAAGCCTTAAGGAACTTGTTATTACTGGTTTTGCACAATTATATAATCATGTATCTTAGCTTATATGCTTTTTATTTACTGTTCTTGGAATTTGGGCTCTTCCACTTTGAAGACAAATATCCTTCAGTTTGTATATTTTTTTCTAATTATTTATATTTATTGATTTTCTCCTCATCATTTTTCTATTTTCTCTATCTGGAGCTTCTATGATTTGGATATTGGACTTGCATAACATACATATATGAGATAGAAGAAACATCATATACACATAGATAAAAGAAGAGAAATTATTCTCATATTGAGTCTTGTAGAAATTAAAATATATAAATTATATGTGTTTATATATAGAGAGAGGTTTTCCTGGTAACTCAGTGATAGAATCCACCTGTAATGCAAGAGATGTGGAAGACTTGGGTTTGATCCCTGGGTCTGGAAGATCCCCTGGAGGAAGGCATGGCAATCCACTCCATATTCTTGCCGGATAATCCTATGGACAAAGGAGCCTGGAGAGCCGGTCTATAGGGTGACAAAGAGTTGGATACAACTGAATCGACTGAGCATGCACGGACATATGCATATACATAGAAAAAGAGAGAGGATTCAGCCAAGCAGGACCATGTATTATTATAATACTTATTACTGAAAAATATTTGCCTATAAGTAGAACCATGCAGTTCAATTCACACTATATACATAATATATATATATATATATATATATATATATATATATATATATAATTTCTGTGGCTTTTTCTTCACTCCTTTATTTTCTGAAAGATATTTAAAATTTTATCTTTAAACATTCTCACAGAATTGGTAAAAAAAATGCTATAAAATTTTTAATTTATAAGAACTGAACTCATTCATCCTTTTTTGTCTCATTTTTTCCTACATTTTTTCTTTTCAAAGAATCATTTAATTGCAGTTGTCATCTGCTTTCTGCACTGCCTCCACTTTCTCTTAATTCCTTTTATTTCTGGTTTTTTTTTTTCCTTGACCACTCCCTTTCTTATTTTTCAATATTTAGTGATATTAAAATATCAATTTTATATCAGAATAAGACATAAAAGTTGATGGGAAATTTTGCATATAGAGGTCAAGTTTATTGATAATTTTGTTAGGGTACAAGTATTGCTCAAATTCTACCCAACCCAACACAATGATAAATTTTGAGATGCCCAAAACATGGTTGTTCAGTTGCTCAGTCATGTCTGACTCTTTGCAGTTCCCTGGATTGCAGCATGCCAGGCTTCCCTGTCCTTCAGTATTTCCTGGAGTTTACTCATACTCATGTCCTTTGGGTTGATGATGCCATGCAACCATCTCATCCTCTGTCGCCCTCCAGAAGTAAACATAGAGAAGTCACTGTATTTCTTACACTTAGAATTCTTTAGTGAGCAGGTTGTTTATAATATGATGATATAAATGTAGATACTGGAAAAAAAGATTATTGAGTGAATGTGGGATGTGAAGCTTTTATGAAAAGGTCTTCCTTAAAGGTACACAGCATTTATTTTGGAAAGAGAGAAAGAAAGAACACTCCAGCTTAACAAACCACAGTCCAAGTAGTTTATTAAAAGTTCCAGTTGGAGAGGAGTGGATATTAAAATTAGATAGATAATACAACTTCAGCTTTAATGGATCTTCATTTCCAGTCTGAAAGTATAGAAATCTTTAGATATAGAAAGAATTTAGATATAATAGATATCTATGGATATCTTTAGATATAATAGATATAGAAATACAACAATAGAAATATAGAGATTTTTTAATGAAAGAAACTTTATGGGTAAGTAATTTTTAAAAAATTAAACTGATAGTGGAATTCCAAATAGTTTTTTTTTTTTCTTTAAGTGAATTCTTGGAAACCACAATGGAAGATATTTTATTAACCAGGCTTTTGTGGAAATAAAATTCTGAACTATTAAGTGGCATTGAGTATGAAGAGGAAGTGATAACCTAAGATGCTATTTCAAAGAGAAGCAACACTATTCGATGATTAAATATGAAAAGGGAAGAGAGAAGTTAAAGATAACTCAAAAAATTCAGGCCTAGGAGATAAGCTTTAAATAACTTGTGTGGTGAGAAATATTTTCAGTATAACCCTTGAGTGCTTCCTGCTTAAAGTTTTAAAATTTTACTCACTATCTGTTTTGAGCTCTTTTTATTCTTTCATTTTTATAGCAAAAAACTTTGAATGAAATGCCCATGTGCTCTTTTTCTTTTTTAGAATTTAAAATTTATCATGTAGTAGTAATCTGAATATTATAACATAGATTCATGGTGTAGGATAATCCCCTGAGAAATATATGTTTTATAAGTTTTTTAAATGATAAAATCCATCTTCTTTTGTTTCAACATGGGTAAAGTTGATAAATATTCATTTATTGAATCTGACAAAATTTTTTCTTGACCAAACTTTTCTCAGGCTATCGTGAACTCTTTTTCAACTAGGCTTGACTTTTGACTTGGTGTTCTTCTCTGTACTGTTCAATTTTAGCAAGTTTCCTGCAAGTCAGTTTAACCAATATCCCCCATTCTCCATATCTGATCACTTTTGATATACAATTAGGTTTCTTATCCTTTACTATCTCAGGTGGTGGTGTCTGATCACTCTGGCTTGCTTTCAAAAGTCTTGTTGGGTGAAATTAGCCAGAACCACCCCATACTCCTCATGTTTCTTCTTAGTAATTCTTCATCCACTGACCTCCATCTTGCTCCTTGGCTATCAATTCCTGATTGTCCTTGCTGTACTAGAAATTGAACTCAATCTCTTTCTCCCACTACAAGACCACATTGCAATGATTCCTATACCCATGATGATACAACCCCTTGAGTTCTCCTTATCCTCTTCACGTATCATGAATACTTTTTTTATTTAACAAGTCTTACACCCAACTTGTGTTTCCCCATTGCCTCAGTGGTATAGAATCTGCCTGCAATGCGGGAGGCAGAGGAGATGTGGCTTTGATCCCTGGGTCAGGAAGATCTCCTGGTGGCGGGCATGGCAACCCACTCCAGTATTCTTGCCTGGAGAATATGGATAGCGGAGCTTGGCAGGCTGCAGTCCACGAGGCTGCAAAGAGTCGGACATGATTGAAGCAACTTAGCATGCAGGCACGCACACTGAAGTTAATTTGAGCATTAGCCCCACATAATTTATTTCTGTGGAATGAGAAAACAACTGTACCTGAATGTCATGGAGACTGCAGATTCTGGATCATCAGTACTCCACAGTTACCCAACAGCAACTATGAACATGACCAGAACACCTACGAATGCCTGGTACTACACTAAGTTCTAGAGGTACAGGTAGATATAAGACTTTTCCATGCCAAGCCAAAAATTACAATTGTTTGGAAGAAAAAGTATATTTCATAATGGCAAATAACTATTTACAGCTTCTTTAGGTCAATATTTCATTTCATGATTTATGTTAAATCCCAGTCTTGTCTTATTGTCCCTATAAGTCCAGCAAAGAAATTGTATATATCTTTAATCCTTTCATATTGTCAGGACAGAAGAATGTCTAAGCAAATGAAATAAATTAGGAAATAGAGCAACATTACCAATAGACTACCTCTATGTATTTGAATTTATCTTATGTTTACACAACTTACTAGGTTATAAGAGTACATGCTGCCTCAAGAAAGTATATAATGTTTTGTATTCTAATTTCAGTTCAGTTCAGTTCAATCAGTCAGTCATGTCTGACTCTTTGCAACCCCATGGACTGTAGCACACCAGGCTTCCCTGTCTATCATCAACTCCCGGAGCTTACTCAAACTCATGTCCATCGAGTCAGTGATGTCATCCAAATACCTCATCCTCTGTATTCTAATTTACTATAGAATAATAAGATATTTATCTAATTCATATCCCATCTGACACATTTAAACTCAGTAGGCTCTTGAAAAATTTTGTGACTCCTGCTGATTCTTCTCATCTCCCTCTCCTGTTTCCTTTTATCTTTTGAGAAGCACATTTTTAAGAAGTTCTTCTAAAGGAACTGCTCGAAGAGCAGTGTTGATTCTGTATACAATATGCTTCTCATCACACAATTTAGATTGCTTTGGTAACCTGGTAATTTACATTCATTCCCTTCAGGTAGCATTCAGACTCCACAAAGCATCTTTCCCATAAGGCTTAATGCTTTTCAATCCTGTGGAGTCTTATGCTGAGACAACTTCAGACACAGGCCTTCAATCACAACTCCTAGACTCACTAACACCCTGCTGTGATTCTTTCATTCATTGCAAGATGGTTTGATGGTTTACATTGCCAGCTTTCTACAGGAATAATAAGAAATGTTGAGAGGATTTGATCTGTTACATCTCTATAAGAATTGGTCAATTTAAAACAACTATAAAAAAGCACCTTCCAAACAAAAGCTTTTCTTCATGCCATAAAAAGCATCATCAGTTCAGTTCAGTTCAGTTCACTCACTCAGTCATGTCCAACTCTTTGCGACCCCATGAATCACAGCACGCCAGGCCTCCCTGTCCATCACCAGCTCCTGGAGTTTATACAAACTCATGTCCGTCGAGTCGGTGATGCCATCCAGCCATCTCATCCTCTGCCGTCCCCTTCTACTCCTGCCCCCAATCCCTCCCAGCATCAGGGTCTTTTCCAATGAGTAAACTCTTTGCATGAGGTGCCCAAAGTACTGGAGTTTCAGCTTCAGCATCAGTCCTTCCAATGAACACCCAGGACTTATCTCCTTTAGGATGGACTGGTTGGATCTCCTTGCAGTCCAAGGGACTCTCAAGAGTCTTCTCCAACACCACAGTTCAAAAGCATCAATTATTTGGCACTCAGCTTTCTTCACAGTCCAACTCTCACATCCATACATAACCACTGGAAAAACCATAGCCTTGACTAGATGGACCTTTGTTGGCAAAGTAATGTCTCTGCTTTTCAATATGCTATCTAGGTTGGTCATAACTTTCCTTCCAAGGAGTAAGGTCTTTTAATTTCATGGCTGCAGTCACCATCTGTAGTGATTTTGGAGCCCAGAAAAATAAAGTCTGACACTGTTTCCACTGTTTCCCCATCTATTTCCCATGAAGTGATGGGACTGGATGCCATAATCTTCGTTTTCTGAATGTTGAGCTTTAAGCCAACTTTTTCACTCTCCACTTTCACTTTCATCAAGAGGCTTTTTAGCTCCTCTTCACTTTCTGCCATAAGGATGGTGTCATCTGCATATCTGAGGTTTTTATATTTCTCCCGGCAATCTTGATTCCAGCTTGTGCTTCCTCCAGCTGAGCGTTTCTCATGATGTACTCTGCATATAATTTAAATAAACATCATGGTATACCTTATAAAATTTATTTCATCAGAGAAAGACAGTATGTCAAGCCCTATATAAGTAACTGTAGGTATATATTCTCATGAATGTTTCTTTTTTCTCATTTGGCTCATTTTTAAGCAAAAAACAAAAAACCCCACAAAAAACCTGTACTTTAACCAAGACTACTAATACTGATAAAAATGATACTGAAGAGGCAGTGTGATAAAATGCCCACTAAGTTGAGATGCTCGTGATTCCTGTGAAACCTGGAATTACTTGGTGGAGAATGTTTTGTTTAGTGGATAACCATATTTTGGAGTCAGATCCTTGGATTCAAATTCATCTCTTAGTAAAAGTAAAAGCTTTGGGAGTTACTTTTTCTCTGAGACTCAGTTTCTGCTTCTGTAAGATGGAAATACTTCGAGTGCATTGTTCACAGGATTGTTGCTAGGAATAACTAAATCATTTTACATAATGTATTTAGTACTACACCTTGTACATATTGGTTCTCAATACTGCTAGTTGTTAACATTTATTTATTCAACAAGGGGTTATTGTGCTGTTTCTATGTCCTCATCTGATTTGAGTATTCCAAACTGAGTGTTCCTGCACTCAAGGATTGTGCAACTTAATATAAGCAATAACCTCATATTTGAGTCATTTGAACAAGCAGAACCTGTAGAAGCAAACCTAAGAAGCCATACCTCCTTTCTGTAATTTTTTCTTTTGACCAGTTAATTATACCAGGATATCTGATTCAAGGTGATTCTGTCAGTTCATGACAATGGAGATTTGGAATTGGTGTTAAGAAATACAAATTAGTCTCTGAATATTGCCTGAACTGAGGTTAGGTATATTTAGGAATTAAGGAAATCATGCCAGGTATTTCCGAAGCAAATCAGAGAAATTTGATATTCTAGGAAAGAAGAAGAATGAGAGTAAAGCTGCCTTGCTTTTTGGTAGTTTTCCAATTTCTGATTCCATTTCTTTGTGAAAGCAAGCTTCAGTCTTCTGCCTATGGGTTACTTTTAAAGTCTATGTCTTAATAATTAATTTTCCTTTTGGTGCAAATTTGTATCATTTATTACTTAAAACCAAAGTGCTTTAACTAAGACTCACAAATTGATATGAGTAAGTGATATGAGGATATTTAAAGATTTGGAAACAAAGTCAGATGTGATGAAGGATTTGTTGTCAGTTATACCTAATAGAAATGAAAAGAGAGAGAGAGAAAGAAGTGAATGATAAGCAAGTCATTGCATATTTATATAACAAAAAACTCCTCAGCAGCAAGAAGGCATAAACTATAAGCCTAGCAGCACAGATGAATCTCAGTTGTGCCAAGCAGAAGAAGTCACAGGCCCTAACAGGACTGTATCCTATTTTGGCTTATTTATTTATATATTTCTAGAACACAAAAAATAATATATAGTGAAATAATATATAGCAGATCAGTCCTTGCTGAAGCATGGGAGACGGAGGTGGCAAGGGGAAGAAGCTTTACATAAAGGGCATGAGAAAAATTAAGTTGATGGATTTG
Organism: Bos taurus; assembly: GCF_002263795.3. Taxonomy (NCBI): domain Eukaryota; kingdom Metazoa; phylum Chordata; class Mammalia; order Artiodactyla; family Bovidae; genus Bos; species Bos taurus. The sequence goes on from NC_037330.1 coordinate 44,139,701, forward strand.
TTCATTATCTTGATACTGATAATGGTTTCATGGGTGTATATATCATCTTTACTTACCATCTTATGTATTTAAAATATGTGTGGTATTTTGTATGTATGTAATATACTGTATTTGTTGTTTAGTTTCCAAGTCGTATACCAACTCTTTTGCAACCCCACAGACTGTAGCCTGCCAGCCTCCTCCGTCCATGGGATTTTCCAGGCAAGAATACTGGAATGCGGAGAAGGCAATGGCAACTCACTCCAGTACTCTTGCCTGGCAAATCCCATGGACGGAGGAGCCTGGTAGGCTGCAGTCCATGGGGTCACACAGAGTTGGACACGACTGAAGTGACTTAGCAGCAGCAGCTGCAGCAATAGTGGAGTGGGTTGCCATTTTCTTCTCCAGGGGATCTTCCTGATCCAGGGATCAAGCTCATGTCTCCTGAATTACAGGCCACATCTCTTGCATTGCAGGTAACTTCTTTGTTGCTGAGCCACTGGAGAAGCCCATGAGTTATATATACTATGCATTATGAATTATATGTTTATATCTTCCATTATCCTATGTGCTTTTCTTGAGCCACCAGGGAAGTCCAAAATATTGTATATGTGCAGTCAAATTTTATCAATTTTATCTAATAAAGCTGATAATGATTTTAAGAAGCAAAAAAAGCCTTTTAAATATGAATATTTTAGCATTTTAAAATTTTCAAGTAAAGAAAACCAATCTAGGCCTGCTGCTGCTGCTGCTGTCGCTTCAGTCGTGTCCGACTCTGTGTGACCCCATAGACGGCAGCCCACCAGGCTCTCCCGTCCCTGGGATTCTCCAGGCAAGAACACTGGAGTGGGTTGCCATTTCCTTCTCCAATGCATGAAAGTGAAAAGTCAAAGTGAAGTTGCTCAGTCGTGTCCGACTCTTAGAGACCCCATGGACTGCAGCCTACCAGGCTCCTCCATCCATGGGATTTTTCAGGCAAGAGTACTGGAGTGGGGTGCCATTGCCTTCTCCGCAATCTAGGCCAGTTTACACTAAAACACCTATATACAATCTTGAATGCCATTAGGTGCAATGAAAAGAGGAGTTTTGTCATTAATCACATATCAATATTGTTTCAGGATGATGATTGTCTATAGGTCTAAATTTTTACAATGTTCCCCACTGAAATCTGTGTTCCTTGCTTTTTTGTTCATTCATCTATAAAGTACATTATTTTTCATTAAAAACTGATCCAAATAGTTAATTGATTGGATAAAGGCAAAATATATTTTATTATTATGCCATTTATTGATAAGATTATCCATTTATATATTAGCTGTTATAGGCAAAAGCTTTCTTTGCTTTTATGATCAGACAAATTTAAATAATTTACTTAATTTTATGAATATTGATGAATGAAGAAACAAAACATGATTCATTTCCTTATCATTTCTCATTTAAAAATTATTGTAGGAAGTACATAACACTCAGCTCAACACAGTGAACAGGGCCCTCAACATGGGGGTAGTTTTGCTTCATCTCTTTAATTGATAAACTGTCCTTAATTCATACAATGGAATAGTACTCAGTCATAAAAGCTATTAATATATAAAACAACATGGGTAGAGCGCAAAGATATTGTGTTAAGTGAATGAATCAATCTAAGTAGATCCCAAAAAGTATAATTCCATGGACATGGCCCTCTAAAAAAGGTGGGCACCAGAAGTTAGCGAGAGGGGAGGGTCTGACTCTAACGGATCGGCAGAAGGGAATTCTCTGGGATGTTGTAATTGTTCTGTATCTTGTTTGTGTTCACTGTAAGCTTTCTTTTAAAGTTCTCCTTTAATTTATTTTTGGGTAGCAGTGTTTCACCTAAAACCTCAATTTCCTAGCCTACCTGTCCTTGAAGCTATGAATAGCCATGTAACATAATTATGGTTATTAACGTGGAAATATGGTACCAGTGGGAGGTATAGAAAACTTTTCTCACCTAATAAAATATTGACCAGACTAATCTTGTGTGCACGTTTTTTCCCATCATGATTTCCCATTACTCTTTCCCTTAGTGCAGATGGCATGAATGAAGGTGTGGCAGCCATCCTGTGACCATGGTGTATACACTATTAAAAAAGAGAAGAACGAGTTCTCATGTTCTCAATCAATGAGTTTGAAAAAATGCTGACATTTCTATTACTCAATTTATGTTTTAAGATTATCGTGTTCAAGTGAATAAACGACCTAGGAAAACTGTGCTTGGTTAACAAAGAAACTTGCCTTCATATTGGTAGCATGAACGTTCTAGTGATCTGTTATAAAAAGCTTCCCCTTTGAATTCCTCTGCAACTTTTCATAGCAATCATTAAATCTACTCTGACACTGTATCAACACGTTCAGACTTTGCCTTTTGTGGGTAATACAAACGTTGCACTCTATCAACCTGTCACTGCATTTGGCTTTTGGAGCTCTTACTCAAAGAGATTCATTCCATGTTATCTTGAGGTGGTAGCAGCTTGTAAAATTTTACATGTGGGAAAAGATTTTTCTCCTAATGCCCATCTCTTACAATGAGTAATTATCAAAACAGATGGAGTAAAAGGAAAGCTGCTGCTGTTGCTAAGTCGCTTCAGTCGTGTCCGACTCTGTGTGACCCCATAGACGGCAGCCCACCAGGCTCTCCCGTCCCTGGGATTCTCCAGGCAAGAACACTGGAGTGGGTTGCCATTTCCTTCTCCAATGCATCAAAGTGAAAAGTGAAAGTGAAGTCGCTCAGTGTGTCTGACTCTTAGCGACCCCATGGACTGCAGCCTACCAAGCTCCTCCGTCCATGGGATTTTCCAGGCAAGAGCACTGGAGTGGGGTGCCATAAATAGCAAAATGTGAACTTTTAAAAGGATATTAGTACCTATATACATATTTGCTTAGTCTATATCTTTATCATATAGATAAATGCAGGACACTGTATAGAGGATGGCACTATTCCCTACAGACAGACATTAAGAAATGTAAGACTTCCCGGGACTTTCCTCATGGTCCAGTTGCTAAGAATCTGCCTTTCAACTCAGAGTATACAGCTCTGATTCCTCGTCTGGCAACTAAGATCGGACATGTCTCAGGGCAGCTAAGTTCACATTTCCATGTCTAGTGAGTCCGTGGGCTGCAATGAAGACCCAGAACAGCCAAAACAAAAAGACTTCCTGATCTTGTATTTGAGAAAGTACTATGATTTTAAAAAATATAATACGATGAATCATTTGCTAATGTATAAAATAGCAGAATCTCTTCAACAAGGAAAGAAAGAAGTCTTGTTAAATAAAATTGTCTAAAGAGTGCTACATAGCTCCTTCTGCACACTGCTGAAAGCAGTAAGAATCTCAATGGTAGTAACTCTCTGAGGTCCCCCCACCACGTGTATATCTATGACATCAAATTTACTTTCTTGGGGAAAAATAGGCATTTTCCTTAATAGGTACCTTGACATAGGAAAATGAATTTCAACCAACTTGTTAGCAATTGGTAACACTGTGGTAAGAAGAAATCTAAAGTCAAGTTTGGGTTCAACATGGAAGAACTGATTCTTTTTTAAAATAATTAATCAATGAATTTTAATTGAAGCATAGTTACAGTATTGTGATGGCCTCTGCCATACATCAACATGAATAGGCCATGGGCATGCATATGGCCCTTCCCTCCTGAACCCCTCTCCCACATCCCTCCCCACACTATCCTTCCAGGTTGTCACAGAGCACCGACTTTGTGGTTCCCTGTGTCATACATAAAGCTCCCAATATTTTACATATGGTAATGTGTATGTTTTAATGATATTTTTTACAATCATCCCATCCTCTCCTTCTCCCACTGTGTCCAAAAGTCTGAAAAAACAAGATTCTTGATTACCAGTGTCTGCACTGGCTCAGCAGGTGACGTGAAGGTTGATGTACTGTGCACAAGCCAGCCGTGGACTGGATCGTAAAAGATGAAGGGATTCATATACAAATGTCTGATTTCTCCTTAAGGAATTAATGAAAATCCTCAGTTAAAGGAATTATTTTCATTCTGAATTTCTTTTCTTTTAGGTTCTCTTTATCTGTGTGTGTGTAGCCCCTGTCACCATTTTTCTAGTAGGTTTGCACTGGAATAAAATGTTCTGGAATAAGACACTACTTATTGGAGACAATTTTTGGTCTTGGCTTTTGTATTTGCCATTTCTTGCAATAGATTTTGTTTCCATATTTTTGTCTTCCTAGTATCTGGTCTCCTTTCCTGAGCTGTGTGAATTTCCTGCTTCCTATGTGTGTGAATCCTTAGGCTATGTGTACAATTTTTGGTCTTTATGGAAGATGGAGCCTGATTCCCATCTTTCAGAAAGCTAACTGACTAGATGAACATTATTCCAGATTCTTGAAGCAGAGTATGTATAGTTTACCTGTGTGTATGTGTCCCCAGTCACTCAATCATATCTAGCCCTTTGCAACCCCATGGACTCTAATCCACCAGGCTCCTCTGTCCATGGAATTTTTCAGGCAAGAATATTGGAGCAGTTTGCCCTTTCCTACTCCCACGGTATCTTCCTGAATCTGGGATTGAACCCATGTCTCTTGCATCTCCTGCATTGGCAAGTGAAAGTGAAAGTCATTCAATCGTGTCTGACTCTTTGCAACCTCATAGGTATAGTCTGTGGAATTCTCCAGGCCAGAACACTGGAATGAGTAGCCTTTCCCTTCTCCAGGGGATCTTCCCAACCCAGGAATCAAATCAGGGTCTCCTGCATTGCAGTGGATTCTTTGCCACCTGAGCTATGCAGGAAGCTCCACTCCCTCCCCCGCTTCACCCGGCTCCCACCCACCCCGGGGGAACTGCTTCAGAATTTTCCTGTCATCCTTGCACAGGGGCCATGCTAATCTTCTCTGTATGGTTCCAATTTTAGTATATGTGCTGTCGAAGGAAGATTCTCCACTGTGCCACTTGGGAAGCCCCATAGTTGACTGAAGATCAACCAATCAAATACTGTAGCCATTCAGACAGCAGCTATTGATAGCAGCAGATGCAAAGACTGCAATAGAAGCAGATACGGAGATTGTGATGGTGGCAGCAGTAGTAGTATGTTTCCAAGAGCAGCTATGGCGGTAGTTCCAGTGGCAGCATCCAGTGTCCAGGGCTGGTCCTCCAGGCGGTGGCAGCTGCAGTGTGCACTGTAGCACCTAGCAACCAGTGTCTTTACTAGACCAGCTCTGTGACAGGATTCAGGCTGGGCTTCTTGCTACTGCCTGACTTCCTATGCTTCTGCACAAGTCTGTTTTTCCACACTTACTAAAATTCTGTGGAAAGTCCAGTATACTTTCAATAAATACTTTTTCTGCTTAAATGAATCAGAATGGATTTCTCTTGGTTGCAGCTAAGATCATTGACTAACAGACTTGTGAAGTCTTTATTAGTGAAAAAACTTCTCACTTTGCTCTGTAGACGATAGCTAGCTTTGCTACTTGTTGTAGTTGTTTAGTTGCTAAGACATGTCTGACTCTTTTGCGACCCCATGGACTGTAGCCTGCCAGACTCCTCTGTCCGTAGGATTTCCCAGGCAGAATACTGCAGTGGGTTGCCATTTCCTTCTGCAGGGGATCTTCTTTACCCAGGGATCCAATTCTTTACCACTGAGCCACCTGGGAAACCCAGCTTTGCTACTTGTTAAATCTCAAAACCTGTGGTGTTGGAGAAGACTCTTGAGAGTCCCTTGGACTGCAAGGAGATCCAACCAGTCCATTCTGAAGATCAGCCCTGGGATTTCTTTGGAGGGAATGATGCTGAAGCTGAAACTCCAGTACTTTGGCCACCTCATGCGAAGAGTTGACTCATTGGAAAAGACTCTGATGCTGGGAGGGATTGGGGGCAGGAGGAGAAGGGGACGACAGAGGATGAGATGGCTGGATGGCATCACTGACTCGATGAACGTGAGTCTGGGTGAACTCCGGGAGTTGGTGATGGACAGGGAGGCCTGGCGTGCTGCAATTCATGGGGTTGCAAAGAGTCGGACACGACTGAGCGACTGAACTGAACTGAACTGAAACCTCAAAAAAGGTTTTTCTGTCTCCCTATTGAAATGTGCTCCTTTATATAAGCTCTTTATATAGGTTATATGCTGTGGTATCTGCTACACTAAGTAGTGAGGCTGATAAGTTTTCTACCTTTTTGACAAAAAGAGTAACTTTAAAAGTCAGAGCTAAAAGTAGAAAATTCATCTTCAGAAACACAGATACCATAACTATTTTGTCATAATTTCTAATGATGAAGATGATATATTCCAAATTCAACCAGTTCTCACATCTCTACTTCAACACTGTCAGCATCATTTCTCCATAGATGACTCAACAACTGAGTAACTGATCCCTGGTTTGTCTCCTGTCCATCCTAGCCATCTCCCACGAGTCTGGGTTACCTTCCAAATAAAATTATTAATGACATCTCAGCATGATTTAGGCAATGGCACCCCACTCCAGTACTCTTGCCTGGAAAATCCCATGGACAGAGGAGCCTGGTGGGCTGCAGTCCATGGGGTTGCTAAGAGTCAGACACGACTGAGCAACTTCACTTTCACTTTTTACTTTCATGCCCTGGAGAAGGAAATGGCAACCCACTCCGGTGTTCTTGCCTGGAGAATCCCAGGGATGGGGGAGCCTGGTGGGCTGCCATCTATGGGGTCGCACAGAGTCGGACACAACTGAAGTGACTTAGCAGTAGCAGCATGATTTAGGGGAAAAGTCTAGAATCATCTCCATGGTTTACAAAGAGCTACATCTCTGACTTCATTTCCTATCACCTTTCATTGTGCTGTGCTGGCCTTTTTGCTGCTCCTTTACCAAGTCAGCAATGCTCCTGTCTCAGGGCCTTTGCGCTTGCTCTTTTTCTCTGCCTAGAAGATTCCTTTCCCAGATGCTCACAAAACTCATCCACTCACTTAGTTCTGATCTCTCTTATGACACCATCTCCACAGAAAGGACTTAACTCATCCTTCTTTCTAAATGACCACACTTGTTAGTCTTTGATCCCTAATCTACTTTATTTTCTCCTCATAATTCTTATCACCATCTGACATTATACAAGCCTTTGTTTGCTTATTTATTTTATTCCCCACCCCCATGAAAATGTGAGCTTCTTGGAAGAGGCAGAGACTCTCATATATATACGTATTTCATGGCTATACTACAAGTGCCTGGTCAAGTGTCTGACACATGGTATTAAATAAAGGGCTGAAGGACAGTTTAGAGTTGAGTACTGGTTGAGTGTATAAAACTGCTGCATAGAATCTCAGATTTTCTTTATTACTATTGCACGAGTTGTTTTATTGGAGCTGGACTCAAAAATAAAATCTTTGCGAGAAGCATGAACCTAGCACCTGACAAATTCTAAAAGTCTCTATATGAGTGACTGAATAATGACATAAATTAATCGGTGACAAAACCACTCAATAAACATTTAAATAATGATCAAATGATTAAATAAGTGAGTGATCAAATATTAATTAAACAGTCAACTTGGAATCCTTAAAAACACTAGGAAATGGCTTAGCATTCCTCAACTCTATATTTTTTTCCAGAGGTTTATATTTTGCTTTTGTACCAGCGGCTTAATAAATTTTTGTGAGCTTTTATGTTAAATCAGAGCAGCATGGACAATATAAATTATTTGTTTAGTTATAGTTCTTATTTGGTTGGTATTTGTGACTTTTACTGAAATTCAACTAAGCAATTCATTTGCCATCATTTATCATGAGTGTCCGGGTAAATATTATTTACTCTGTTCCAAGAATATGATGTTATCTGATGCTTGCTTCAAGTCAATCAAATTCAGAGCACAGTGCAAGGAAATGTGGAGACTCTCTAAAGAAAATGGCATATTTCCTGCCTTCAAAGAATCTGTCAGTTCTAACATTAGTACAAATTGGGTCTCTTTCTGGGTATGACACTTGGTCTATTTCCAGCTGAGTCAGTCTCTATCTTAGCTTTCCCAGCTGCAAAAGACAGCTAATAATATCACTGTCATGAAAAACAGTGGAGAATAGTGAGGTAATGTTTAGAGTTTGAACTTATTAGTAAGGTACAAGTTAGGTCGATATAGTCTAGAATGTTTTAGTTGCATGAAAAAACTAACAAAGAAATTAGAGACTCTTCTAGTATCTATTAGAGCTAGATGATCTATTAAAGCTGTAATTCTAACAATTCTCACAAAATAACTAATGTAGTGTTTTGCAAACTTAAAACGTTGAAATCATTTTGCAATGAAATCTTAAGCTGAGGCATAAGTGCTTAAAGTTGTTAACAATAAAACTATATACATGTATACTGCTTAGTTAGAATTTGACATCTCTGGGACTTACCTCCTGATAAGCTGTTATAGGATACAACAGCCTTGCAGTTTTATGGTCAGTGGCACCAATTCAGATACAGTCTTCCCATTGGCACCATTAGACAGAGATACCCATTTCCAGGACAGTAATACAAGCTGTCCCAGTGTAATCAAAAGTGAAGTCTAGTTGCTCACCTCCCAAAAGTCATTAAAGAGGCCCGGTTGGTGGAAAGGAAAGTATGCTTTATTTTGGATGCTCACAACCAGAGGGTAGGGTGGCAATGGACTCCTGTCCAAAGGTCGACTTCTCCCCAGTGACAATCAGTGGGCTAGAGCTTTGATAGGTGGAGGGAGGGGGTTATACGTAGACAGCACAGTCAGCTCTTGACAGTCATCTTAAAATTGGTCTGATCAGCATCATCTGGATGGTTTTGAGTACAGTTAATCTTCAGTTCTAAGGACCACTTGTTCTCATTTCCTTGAAAACAGTTCTTAGAATTGGAACTGTGACAGTTTATATCATCATGTAGTTTGGTCATCATGTAGCTAACCTGTTGGGGTTCAGTGCCTATACGATAGCTCACAGGATATGGCTCAGAATATTCTCTATTACCCTTGAACGTGAATGTGAACGTGAAGTCGCTCAGTCGTGTCCGACTCTTTGCGACCCCATGGACTGTAGCCTACCAGGCTCCTCTGTCCATGGGATTTTCCAGGCAATAGTACTGGAGTGGATTGCCATTTCCTTCTCTAAGGGATCTTCCCAACCCAGGGATCGAACCCAGATCTCCCACATCGTAGACAGACGCTTCACCGTCTGAGGCACCAGGGAAGTCCTATCACCCTTGAGGAGGAACTAAATGTCCTTGACTATGCTTAATGACTAAACTATTATTATTTGGTCTCCTTTGACTCTTTTCCTTTGTTTCTCCATGTTCTCACTTCTATGATTAGATTAGACTTACTGTTTGGCTAAAGTTTTTCCACAGACAAAAGAGAAGCTGAGGACATGGGGAGGTGGGCAGGACCAAAGGGTCCGGCTCCATTTCACCAGCCCAGAGAGATAAGAGGAAGAAATTTAGCTGCCTTAGATAGAAGAGTTAGACTCTATCTTAGCAATTTCCTCTTGATATTTTGAGCTATAACCAGCCTTCTTATCTCTTTAACTGTGCTGCCTTCTGAAAAATTAAGAACCTAACTATTGCCCCAGATGTGATTATCTGTTCTCCCAGTCTGTGTGTGCAGGAAGGTCACCTGCACACACACACACACACACACACACATACACACACACAATCTGATCCCATTCAAGTTGGTGGTCACAACCCAAAGCAGACAGGCCTCTATCTGTTCTACCAAGACAGTGTTGGCAGAGAACTTGTAGATCTTGTTCACCATTGTATTGATATCCCAAACGCTGCCTGTATTCATGTATGTTGCATCTATTTACTTACCACTTAGTTAAATATACACGTGCTTTCTCTGCATCTGACATTGTTCTTAATACAGAGAAACAACGTTAAGAGAATTTGTTCCTGCCTTTCTGGATATTACCATCCCATGTATGGTTGGTTTAATAGTAACACTTTTTCAGTTCATGAACAGTTTCTTGCTGGCAAATAAAGAAGCAGTCATGATTGAACAACAAACAAACAAGGTTTTTAGAGCAGATTTAGGTTCACAGGAAAATTGAACAGAAAATATGTGGGAACAGAGAGTTCCCATATACTCCTTGCTCCTCCACCCCCACAGCTTTCCCCACTACCAACATCTGGCGCTAGAGCCTATGCTGTAAATTACTACCCTACACATAAATTACTACTCTAAATCCACAGTCTACATTAGGGTTCACACTTAATGTTGTACATTCTATGCTGCTGCTAAGTCACTTCAGTCGTGTCCGACTTTGTGTGACCCCATAGACGGCAGCCCACCAGGCTCCCCCAGGGATTCTTCAGGCAAGGATGCTGGAGTGGGTTACCATTTCCTTCTCCAATGCATGAAAGAGAAAAGTGAAAGGGAAATCGCTCAGTTGTGTCCGACTCTTAGCGACCCCATGGACTGCAGCCTACCAGGCTCCTCCGTCCATGGGATTCGCCAGGCAAGAGTCCTGGGGTGGGGTGCCATCGCCTTCTCTGTACATTCTATGGGTGTGGACAAATGTCTGTTGACATGTGTCTGCCATTTTAGCATCATACAGCCTAATTTCACTGCCCTCAAAATCTGGCTAGACTTTTAAAATTCTATTTTAGGATATACAGAATTTAGATTGAATAACATCTCCTTTCAGCTTTTCTGATCAAAAGTTCTGGCTTGGATGATATTTGATTTTCTGAGGAAGCAGCCCATTCTGGGTGAAGCGTGCTTTCAGATCAGGTGACCTCACAAGTATAAAAGATCTGGCTTCTCAATCTCTCATAGCAAAGTAGTTTCTAGAGAAATTTCCCCAATGAGGCAGTACATGGAATGAAAAAAAAAAAAAAAAAAAAAAAGCTCTGCCTTTATCATTGCTAGGCATGAACATCACTTTGCTAGTCTTCTGTTTAACCTTTTATTTCCTTTTGGAAAAGGAGCCTCAGTTGGCTGATTTTATTTTCAGAAACCCACGCAATCTCGAGGGGTTTCTTTATAAATTAGGGATTGGCTGGCATGAGCCCCTCTCCAGTCATGACCCAACCATTAGGCCAAACAGGGTTGGCACTAAGACTTGACTTTGCACTTGGCTGCTCACAGGTGGGCTCTAGACCAGGGGTCCCCACCCTCTGGAATCTAATGCCTGATGATCTGAGGTGGAGCTGATGTAATAATATTAGAAATAAAGTGCACAACAAACATAATGTGCTTGAATATCCTGAAACCATCCCCCACTCCAGTCTGTGGAAAAACTGTCTTCCGCAAAATCAATCCCTGGTACCAAAAAGCCTGGGGACCACTGCCCTCGACCTAGAACCTAGAGAGTCTCAGAAGTCAGAAAACAGTATGAGTTGAGAACAGTTCTACCTGACCCAGTGGTTCCTGCAGCACTGAACACAACTTGAAGTTCAGATTTTTGATTCCTTCCTTTTCAGAGAAGGAAACACAGAATTACAGGGTGAAGTCACCTACTTGCTTCAGGTTAAATAGCCAAGTGGAGGCAAAGCTTATGCTGCAACAGCAGGATCTGGCATCATTCCACTGCTTTGTATTAGTGATGTATTTTCCAGTGTACTTACTGTCATCAGTCTAAACCGACTAATCAGAAACCAAGATGTAATAGAATTGCATGAAGATATTCCTGACTTAGTAAAACACTTTGTAGCAAGATGAATCAAAATTTTCCCATTGAGGAAACAGTTCTCTAAAAGCAGAAATATGATGTCTGCATATCTGAGGATATTTCCTTATCCTAGAAATTCTTGGGCTACCCTGGTGGCTCAGTGGTAATGAATCTGCCTAACAATGCAGGAGACATAGGTTCGACTCCTGGGTCAGGAAGATCCCCTGGAAAAAGGAAATGGCAACCCACTTCAGCATTCTTGCCTGGAAAATCCCATGGACCTACGACAGTCCATGGGGTTTCAAAGAGTCATGAAGAGACATGACTGAGAGACGAAACAACAGCAACAACAACAAAAGGATCGCTCAAGATAATTTTTGATGACACTACTCCTTCCTAAATCCCACATATAGGGCATGAGTAGCCATTTGCAGGGCCTTGGATTTCTTCAAACTCTATTATTTTCTTCATCCTTTAAACTCAAATATAAATCTGACCAACACAACTCTGCAACTACTGAAAACAGAAAGGAAGACTGTTTTAAGTAGGTGAAATCCCTAGAAGTCTCAAGCAAGTCAAATACAATTATTTGAGAACTACATGGCATTTTTAGTGAGAAGACACAGTAAAACATCTAGTTTTTTTTTTCCCCTTCAAAAACTGATCACATTTAACTCCTCTGAGAATAATGCAAGAGTTAACCACTACTGCCATCTAATTATAGAAGTCTAGATTTCTTTTTGAAATATACAGAAGCTGACAGATTCATTGAGCCAAGGCTACCGCATCCCACAGGGTTTCGCTTGAGTACTCGTAACAGATGGCTGTCTAGACTGTTTTGAATACCCTAGGGATGAAATTCCAGTTTTAATTATGAAAATCATTTATATAATACATTAACATGCTTAAACATGGTTTTCCTACTTTACACAGCAATGGTGAGGATAAAATGAGATAATACATACAAAATGTTAAACACAGAGGCTGGAATACTATAGAGTTTAATACAATTTACTTTCTTTTCCGTTTCTATCACCAAAAGTAAACAGAAAATAAATTCAAAAGACATTAAGGTAACGGCATGTGCATTTTTGCTAATATAATAAGAAAGAGTGTGAAAGGAGAAGGGTGAGAAAAAAGGGAGGGAGGAAAGAAGGAAAAAAATAAGGAGGGAGAGGGTAGGAGATAGCAAGCAGTCAAACAGGCCTATATTTTTCTAGTAATTCCCTGCCATTTTTAGCTTGGATATACATACAATTTATTTTCATCTCCTTCTCTGTCACCAAATGTAAACAAAAAATAAATTGCATATACCTGAAACAAATACAACATTGTAAATCAACTATACTTCAATACTTTTTTTTTAAATTTCAAAGACTGTAAGCTAACAATGTGAATTTTTTTCTAATGGACTATATAAGCCCTTAAAGCAGACGCTATCATAATTCTGTACTCTTCCTGCCTAGTTCTGTGCATTGCTGAAGAGTAGGAACTAAGGAAGGAAGGAAAATAAACACGAAGGGCGAAGGTAGGAGACAACAAGCATCAAACAGGATTTCTCAGTGATTAGCTGCCACTTTCAGGAGGGAGAGACATGCATCTCCTAAGCTTGGCTTACAAGAAGGATCTTGTTTGGCCCTGGCAGCCTCTGCAACCTCTATAAATGCAGTCCATATTCAGCTTCTTCTGCTGTTAAGTCGCTTCAGTTGTGTCTGACTCTGTGTGACCCCATAGAAGGCAGCCCACCAGGCTCCCCCATCCCTGGGATTCTCCAGGCAAGAACGCTGGAGTGGGTTGCCATTTCCTTCTCCATATTCAGTTTCAGTGATGTCCAATTAGGAGAACTTCTGTGAATGCACTCTCCAGTCAGAGACCCCAGCATTTGCATACTTTACACTTCTAACTAGAACATGCCCCCTCTTGATTTCTGTCCCTTTAACAGCCTAGCTAACTTCTCTCCATTTAAGCCTTGCTTAATGCATTTCATATAACCACAGTAAGTAGATTTTTCCCACTCTTTTCCTTTCTATTTCCTCGCATTTCATTAAGATGTTTTGTGGTTTTTTTTCTCTTGCAAATACTCATACATGATAGCATATTTGCTTTCTTAAAATGTACCCCAAATATTTTTTGTTTCCCATCCTATCCATTTTATGTATACCAAGTCCACATAGAAATTTATTTATCCATAATATGTGCAATCTTCTTCCCCCTAAATGTTACTGGTTCCCACCTATTCTTTCCTGCTATGTATTCAAGAACCAGTGTTACACCTTAAGTAAATAGCTCTCTTTGACTCTGGGACTCTGGAATATTCTGTAGGAGAGCTTTTTTTTTTTTTTTTTAACTTCAGTCCTACTTTAATGAAATGAAACTTTTTTATTTTATATAATTGTAGATTTATATGCAATTGTGAGAAACAGTAGAGAGATGTCTAGTACCATTTTCTTAGTTTCTTCCAAATGTAACATCTTTGAAAACTCCAGTACAACATTACAACCACGATTCTATTATCAATATACTCAAGATATGCAATAGTTCCATCATTACCAGGATCCACTGAGCTGCCTTTTATATTACAGCCACCTCCATTTCCCCAACACTATTTTTGACAGGTGGCAACCACTGATCTGTTCTTCATTTCTTTCTTTTTTTTTTTTTAAGGTTTCATTTAAAGAATGTCATAGACATGAGACCATATAGTATGCAACTTATTAAGATTGGTTATTTTCACCCAGTACAATCCTCTGGAGAGTCATCTAGGTTTTTGCACATATCAGTAGTTCCTTCCTTTATGTCACCAGCTAGTATTCCATGATGTGGACATACTATAGTTTCTTTAGCCAGTCACCCACTGAAGGGCATCTAGGCTATTTCCAGTCTCAGGAATTATAAATTTGTTTTGTTTTTTTTAATAACTATTTATTCAATGAATAGATAAGGACTGTGAGAACAGAGGTTATTACTCCATTATTTAAACCTCTATGTACATGTAGCAGTATCATTAGCACAGAGTATGTGCTTGATACATATTTTTGAATAAATAAAAGGTAGAATCTTGTTTTCACCTTATGATCCAAATGAAGATAGCTATACACACAAAAACTAGGTATTCTGAGTATTTCAGGGTCCCTCCTTTCTGCCACATAAGATGCGTATCTTGCAAATATATCAAGATAGGAAGGTAGCGATCAAGTCACGCAGTCCCACCATTCCTTAAGCCTGACAAATGCTATTGCTCTATGTCTCCTCCGGGTCTCTCTGCTCTAACTGCAGCTGACAACCTCTGAGAGCTTCACTCCTTCAGTCCCATCTCTGTGAAGCCCCTCAAGACTTTCAGTTTATTCAACAATTGTATTGAGCACTTTCTCTGTGCCATGCACTGTGTTTGAAGCTGGGGGTAAAGCAGTAGACAAGATGAAAAGAGAACCTTAGCTTTTATGTACTCCATACTTAATCAGTGAAGACAGGCAATAAGTATGAAACATAAATTAACAAGATTTCAGATACAAAATACAAATGCAAAAATATTTAATTCTAATAATCCACATTGTCTTATATGACCATAGTCTTATGGTCTTATATAGACCATTGTCTAACATAGACCACGGACTATATTATGTTGTGGATTTTTGTGAGAAATTTCATCAATATATTATTTCAAAGTCCCTTATATCTTCAAATGTTGTTTTATTTGAGGAACTTTCATCCACCAATCTTTTTGTGATCCTCTTTTTCCCTTGGCCCAAACTCTACTTGTTCCTGCCTCACTGTTGTTGGTAAACCCTCTTGCCATCCATTTTCACCTAATTTAAGATCCCAAGGCAGCTCTTAGGTATTTATTCCACTTTCATAGGAAGTTATAATTTATGTATGAAGTTAATTCCCCAGAAATTTAAAAACTGTATTTATTTATTTTTGGTTGCACTGACTTTCTTCAGTTGTGGCAAGCACGGGCTACTTTTCACTGAAGTGCACGGGGTTCTCATTGTGTGGCTTCTCTTGTTGTGGAGCACAGGCTCTAGGCACACAGGCTCAGCAGTTGTGGCACACAGCTTTAGTTGCTCCATGTCATGTGGAATCTTCCCAGACTAGGGATCAAACCCATGTCTCCTGCATCGGTAGGCAGATTTTTATCCATTGTACCACCAAGGAAGTCCCTCAGAAATTTTAAAAGAGTCGTTTTAGCTAGAAAAAAAAGTTCAGTTCAGTTCAGTTGTGTCCAACTCTTTGCGACCCCATGGACTGCAGCACGCCAGGCCTCCCTGTCTGTCACCAACTCCCAGAGTCCACTCAAACTTATGTTTGAAAAGAGGTGGCAAGAATACACAGAAGAACTGTACAAAAAAGATCTCCACAACCCAGATAATCACGATGGTTTGATCACTCACCTAAATCCAGACATCCTGGAAGGTAAAGTCAAGTGGGCCTTAGGAAGCATCACTATGAACAATGCTAGTGGTGGTGATGGAATTCCAGTTGAGCTACTTCAAATCCTAATAGATGATGCTGTGAAAGTGTTGCACTCAATATGCCAGCAAATTGGGAAAACTCAGCAGTGGCCACAGGACTGGAAAAGGTCAGTTTTCACTCCAGTCCCAAAGAAAGGCAATGCCAAAAAATGCACAAACTACTGCACAATCGCACTCATCTCACACGCTAGTAATGCTCAAAATTCTCCAAGCCAGGCTTCAGCAATACGTAAACCATGAACTTCCAGATGTTCAAGCTGCTTTTAGAAAAGGCAGAGGAACCAGAGATCAAATTGCCAACATCTGCTGGATCATGGAAAAAGCAAGAGAGTTCCAGAAAAACATCTATTTCTGCTTTATTGACTATGCCAAAGCCTTTGACTGTGTGGATCACAATAAACTGTGGAAAATTCTGAAAGAGATGGGAATACCAGACCACCTGACCCACCTCTTGAGAAATCTGTATGCAGGTCAGGAAGCAACAGTTAGAACTGGACATGGAACAATAGACTAATTCCAAATAGGAGAAAAAGAAAAAAAAAAGTCATGGAAAGACATTATTTTTTCCTAGGAGCTACTTTTTAGAATTTTTGATAGTTTTTTATGGAAGTATGGTTCATTTACAATAATATATGATTTAGGTGTGCGCGTGTCCTAAGTGTGTGCTAAATCACTCCAGTCGTGTCCAACTCTTTGCACCCCCATGGACTGTAGCCTGCCAGGCTCATCTGTCTATGGGATTCTCCAGGCAAGAATACTGGAGTGGGTTGCCATTTCCTCCTCCAGGGGATCTTCCTGACCCAGGGATCTAACCTGTGTCTCTTAGGTCTTAGGTGTATAACATAGTAATTCACATTTTTTGAAGATTATACTCCGTTGGCTGTATTTCCTGTGCTTTATGATATATACCTGTAGCTTATTTATTTTAAACATAGCAGTTTGTATCTCTTAATATTTTACCCCTTAATAGCCCCTACTCTCTTCTCTCTCCCACTGTTAGCCACTAGTTTTGTTTCTCTATGTCAGTATCTGTTTCTTGTTTTGCTATCATCATTAGTATGATTTAGTTTTTAAATATCACATATAAATTATAACCTACAGCACTTGTCTTTATCTATCTGACATTTCACTAAGCATGATACCATCCTAGTCTATGACAATTATTAAATGGTTTAAAAGAAAGAAGCCTTCAACCGCCAAAGAAACTCAAGACGGTTTTCATAAATATGGTAGAATTATGACCAGCCTTTTCCTAAAGGAACTTAAGAACTGAACTAGTCCTTATATAGAATGGCGGATCAAAGTGACTAATGTTTCTGAGACTTTGCTAATCATGGCACTATGTCAAAAGGCTAATTAATTCAGCTGAAAGTTATGAGATTTTACCTGCAACTATACTTGTGGAAATAGCCATTGACTCAGCAAATAAAGAGCAATAAGAATTTCCTAGTAAATCAATTTAATTATTATGTATGTGTTTATAAAAACATGTTTTATGTGATACTGCTAGCAGTTAATGAGTTATTGAGGTGCTGTCTCCTAATTCTCTTTAAGCCACATGATTTTATATTCTGTTTCTACAGAATTATAAACCATGTAGCAGAAATCTCACATTAAGCTACTACCTTTGCACAATCTAATGGTGGGATTTTTGCAAAGTTAGATAAGTTGTAGAATAGATCTTCCAATGACATAGAAACTTTCTGGAAAAAAGACATAACTGGGTTCATTGCTGATCTTCAAGAATATCTGATCATGCTTGATGAATTGATGCATTGGCTCCAAAGAAGTCTAATTGTAGTAAGAGATTAAAAACTATATAGAGAGAACTGATTCCAAAGAAGAATAAACCAGGCGAATGGCTGGGATCCAATAACAAAGATTTTAGTCATCAAAGGAGGAGGAACTCAGTATGTCTTGGTTGATGCATGATTTCATTCTAGGCTCAGCTTCAAGAACCTATAAATTAAAACAGAAAGACTTCTTTTGCTAAATGCTGTAAGACTTTGTGACACAGGCAACACTAAATTCCACCATTGTAGTAAAAATTTGTTTAAAAATATTCAGAGGGAAATAAGATTGCTCCCACATCATTTCATAGACCATGTAGACTCTTGTTGTAACTAAGGGTTCAGAGTAGACATTCAGAGGTCTTCGGTACCCAGGAAAGCAGCAAGAAAGACTCTCACAACCATTGTAGCTGTGTGGTGGTAATCAGCAGTCTCTGAATTCTCGAGAACAGAGATTTTCATGCAAGTGAAGCATCATATAGAACATATGGTACCAATGAAGCAGCATGGATGCTATAAGTTAGGTCTTCTTCCTGACAATTTAAGACACTTCCTAGGGAACCTCTGACTAATTTATGGCCAGCTGTGTGGAGCTGGAAGTAGGAAGGAGGTGGTGCAATGCTAGGAGAGGAAATTTAGCTATATTGGATTTTCCTATATTGAGTATGTCAAGGCCAGAGCCAGAATAATTTAATAATCTAAAATAGGATAAAAATTTTAATTTACTCTAAAATTGAGAATTTTTTTCCCTAAAAAATCCAATCCTCCATCTATATAGGTAGCCATTTATACATTTTAAATATATTCATGACTGCCTTTATTTCTTCCCTTTGAAGCCAAAAATGGAAAAAATTGTGCATGTAGTTGGGCTTATAAAATTTCTGCCATTTTTCAGTTCTTTGTCTTGTCTTAATCTTAGTTTCTTTATTCTTTCTTAGTTCCCTATCCCTCTTTGATTATGTTTTGAAAATTGTTCTTAGAATTATGAAGTACTATATCAATAAAAATTGACATTTTTATTGTAAAATTTGTTGGTTATTAATTATTCACCATCCTTTTCTCCTGGTTCTAGCTAATTGATAAAAAGAAAAGAGGGGTTAAATAAGGGATACAATTAAGTACCGATTTTACTGATAAAGTGGGATTGAGAACCCAGTCTGGATCTGAGGCCAGAATGGTCCTTCTGGTAGCCCCTCCTGAATGGAGTCTCCTCAGTCCCAGCAAAGTATTGCCTGATTCACAGGCAGAGATGCTGAGTTATGGAGAACAGAGGCCAAGCTGGGCTCACCAAGGCATGTTTCAATTTGGTGACCACAGGGTGGGAATGCAAGTGTGGCTTGGCCCTCAGCACTTGTGGGTTGGTGGGTGACTGGAATTGGGCGGTGGGGATTACTTAGCAATATGGGAGCATTTCAACAGAGTAACACTGCCTTGAAGTAAATGCAGCTCATAGACATTAAGCTCCTCTAGATCTCACCAATCAGATGTTTTATCTCTGCTCCTATGTGTGCAGTATGTTACATACTGTCTTTGCTACATGGAAATAGAGAGAAGGAAGTCAGGGAATGAGTTTTCTTCCCTGATATTCTCAAATTTTGTTCTTATGTAATTGTTTATTTTTAATAGCCAAGCCTATGTTCATCCACGGTAGTAGCTAAACTGTTACTGAGTCCAAGCTCACTCTGCTCACTACATGACAGGAAATGAAGTGTTGAGGCAAGGAATATGACTTTATTTGAAAAGCCAGGGGACCAAAAAGATGGCAAACTAATGTCTCAAAATAACCATCTTATCACGGTCTGGATGTCAGGTTCTTTGATGGACTAGAGAGCGGCGGGGGGTGGGGGGGTGGGGGGGTGGGGGGGTGGGGGGGGTGGGGGGGGTGGGGGGTGGGGGGGTGGGGGGTGGGGGGGTGGGGGGGTGGGGGGGTGGGGGGGTGGGGGGGTGGGGGGTGGGTAGGCGGTGAAGAAGCAAAATAAAAAGGCCATTAATCTTGCAAATACCTGGAATGGCAAGTCTAGGGGAGAGAATGTTTTCATTTTTTAATTCCTGTAGCCACCCACAGGTGGAAGAGGTCCTGAACAGATGCATTATGGTTTAACATTCAAGCAGATGGGCAGGGTTCCCCAAGGCAGGCCATTATATATAAACAATATCCTTTTAGTGAATAAAAGCAATCAGGAAGCAAAGGTTAAAGTAAAAGAAACAGTTTTAATCTGAAGTCAGAATTGGCTCTTTCTTTCAACAATACCTCTTGTTGCAGGAAAGAGGAATTAGAAGTGTATCAGAGATGCATCATGGCCCACCACTGTCCTCTGGGCCTCCTTCTGGGTAAACAGTTCAGTTTTTGCATTCAGAAAGTTCAGACAGAACTTAGAATAAGCAGTGAATTGGTATAACTCACAGAGTACAATGTGTTCATGGCCCACAACTCTTTCCCTGTTCAATTTCTAACCTCAAATTATGCCCCACTACATTGTCAAATGCTTCTTATTAGAAGCTATGCAAAAAATCCATATAAAAGCAAAAGTAACTCTGACCAAAAGCAAAATCTTATTCAGGTTAATGAAACTTCCAGGAAATCCAAAATCTTGCTTATTCAATACACTTTTCTTTCTATTTTCAACAAGAAGCATCTCAGTCACATGCAATCAGCATTCTTTTAGGAGCAAGTTGGCCTTTTTCTATGGGAATAGGTGTAGCCTCTCCAACACCTTTGAAATTTAATGACTCCAATTTTAAGTCACACTCACATATGATGTTATCAGGCAGAGAATCCAGGGTCAATAGGACACATAAGATGATCTCAGCTGCAGCCTTCGCTCATAAAGTTTGGAAGAGACAAGGTAATTCCAATCCTCCTTTATCAGTTGTCCCCATACATAATATGATGTCACAAGGCCATCATCAGCACTGAACCATAGCAGAAAAATACAGTAGATCTGATTTGTCTTGCCAGAATTCCTGACAGGCTAGGCCAGTTTATTTTGAGTCCTTAAACCATGAATATACATTCAGTTATGAGAATGCTTCCATTAAGAGATTGATTATGACGTTGTTTCTTGTGTTTGACATATTTCTACATTACAAATATTGCAAATTTGCTGTGATGGCCTCTTCGCCTCCAGGCCTTATCTGAAGCTCTTGTCTTTCACTTTATGTTCATTTCACATCTTTTCATTCCCATATCTCCTCGGAGCCATACTCTTCCAGCATGATTCTGATACGTGGATGCTGAGGAGAAAGCACAACGCCTGGGGATGCAAACGCCACACCACCTTAGATCTAGATGCCCAACTTTTTAAGAGTCAGAACTCCAAGGTTCACTGCATCACATTCTCCACAATGTTAGTCTTCTACTCTTTTTCTGGATTTATTCAGCTTCAGAAATATCTCAAGGCATCTTTAGCAGTATGCTTTTTGCTATTGCCTCTTCTGGAATTCCTTGGGCCTGGAGAATCCCAGGGACTGGGGAGCCTGGTGGGCTGCCGTCTTTGGGGTCACACAGAGTCGGACACGACTGAAGCAACTTAGCAGTAGCAGCAGCAAGAATCCTGTATCTTAAGGGGATCCTTTCTGAATCTTCATATTTGCCTCAGCTGGAGATTTTCCTTCAATATATTATTGACTGAAAGCTGCTATTGATTTTTCCAGTATTTGTGCCATTTGTGGTTTGTTGCTCTTGTTTAGTCACTGAGTCATGTCCTACTCTTTGCGATCCATCAGCCTCTTCTGTCCATGCTATTCTGCAGGCAAGAATATTAGAATGCATTACTATTTCCTTCTCCAGGGGCTCTTCCAAACCCAGGGATTGACCTCCCCGTTTCCTGAATTGGCAGGCAGATTCTTTATCCTCCCAGATACTAGGGAAGCCCCAAATTACTCATTGTCTACATTTGAATAGAACACCTCTGTCTCTAAAAATTATGCCCAAATTCCTAATTTCATTAGCCAGTTAAATCACTTATCCTTCAATAAAGAAGAGCAACTGAGGGGTTAGAGATAGTATCAGAAAATACTTCCTCCCATTCTGGAGAAAGGTAGTATTTTCTTGGGGTCAAGGATCTAAAATCTCTGAGTTGTTGTGGAGACTAAATGATTTCCTATAAGTTACCCTCATTAATAAAATCAGTAAGTGCTTCTCCACTCTCAAGAGTGTTACAACAGCTCCTTCTTTCTACACAGTGAAGGAAAGAGAGAATAATTCTGTTCTCTTATAATGTTCAAATTCAGGACACTCAGCCAAGGATGTGACTCCTCACAGCCACAGTGGAAGGAGAATTTGTTGATTCACTTACATCATATTTCTATCTTACAGCATGGAAGCAGAGTACACTGCTTAGGATTTAGCTTGTGGTGATTATGTCCCTGCTATGTTTTATAATAATGGTGCTTGATCATTTTTTCACAGCATTATATTGTATATAAACTTTTGGGTAATTTTCCTAAAAATAGCTTGACTTTTTAAAATTATAAAGCATGCCATTGCAAATATTTCAAACAATACTTAAACAGAGAAAAGAAAGTGGAAATCATTGGTTATTCTACTTCCAAGAATTACTGTTAACATTGTCATGGTAACCTCTCAGGGATTTTCCTGTTCATATGAACACACATACCTTAAAATTATAAAGTGGGGCATCCACTGTACAAGTGGTCACTTATTTGTAAGAATGTATTTTTCCCTTAATAATATATCATTGATAGAGGGGGATCAAGCTGGTAGAGTAGGAAGCACTGAGCTCAACTGAGGGAACCCCCAAGCACATCAAAGTTTCAATTACATACATGGCAACTCTCAGTAAGAATTACCTGAAGACTAGCAGAACAACCTAGCTCTTCTTCAACTAAGGCTATAAGGAAAGAACCATATGGAGTCTGACAGGAAAGGAGGGGGCTTCCCAGGTGGCGATAGTGGTAAAGAATCTGCTTGCCAATGCAGAAGACTTTAGAGATATGGGTTTGATCCCTGGGTCAGGAAGATACCCTGGAGGAGAGCATGACAACCCATTCCAGTAACCTTGCCTAGAGAATCCCATGGACAGAGGAGCCTGGCAGGCTACAGTCTATAGGGCCACAAAGAGCTGGACATGACTAAAGCTACTTAGCATGCATGCAGGAAGGATAATTGATCTGGTTGGGACCCACACCCTTAAGGGGTGATCCAGAAGAGAAAGGGGATATCACAGGCTTGGAGATCCTCCCTAAGAAGTGAGAGTCCAGACCCCAGTAGAGTCCAGCACTGGGAAGATGAGTCCCTTTGATGTGTTGGAAAACTAATGGGCTTACCTGAGGATTGTAAGAAAGTGAGACTCCACTCTTAAAAAGTACATACACAGTTTAGCTTTTTCCCAAGACCCAGGCAGAGGCAGCAGATCAAAAACTGCCTGATGCTCTGGCCTCCTGCCAAAATTGCCCCAGTGCACCTCAACCCACACCAGCCTCTTGCTGCAGTTCACCCTGGTCCTACACTTCTCCCTGCTAAGGCAGAGACCACCATTGTCTACACCAGGGAAAAGCAAAGAGAACTCAGAAGAGCAGCTCCAGGGCCTCGGGCCCCACATCTGTTCACAACCAAAGCAGAGACTGCCGTGGCTAGGAGGAGAAGCTCGACTCCTTCAGGGCTCCTGCTCTAGCCCCGGAGGCCCCAGCCCCACTCCCTGATAGCATGACAACAGCCATTGCTCCCAGGAGAAACCCCAGCTTGCACAGGGCTTTGGCTCTAGCCCTTCCAACTCCCAGGCTTCCCTCCCACCAAGGCAGCACCACTAGGGCATTGCAGAAGACGCAGCTCATGTTCCCTTCAGATTCAGCTCCCCAGTACTCTTGCCTGGAAACTCTCATGGATGGAGGAGCCTGGTAGGCTGCAGTCCATGGGGTCACTGAGGGTCAGACATGACTGAGCGACGTCACTCTCACTTTTCACTTTCATGCATTGGAGAAGGAAATGGCAACCCACTCTAGTGTTCTTGCCTGGAGAATCCCAGGGACGGGGGAGCCTGGTGGGCTGCCATCTATGGGGTCGCACAGAGTTGGACACGACTGAAGTGACTTAGCAGCAGCAGCAGCAACCAAAGCCACAGGGCACACACAGATGCACAGGGACAGTCCCAAACAAGGACTCCTGACTGTCCTAACATGGCCAACCCCCACCAAGGCAACTGATAACAAACACACAACCACTTAATTGCTCACTCAGTGTAGATATTTGCAAATGAGTCCTCAGTTTACACCCACATCTGCCTAATGTCCTATAACTAATGTATTATTTCTTTAAAATCACCTTCCTACAATTCTCCAACAATCCTAGGGAGCATGGAAAATAGAATTTAGTTTAATCCAGTAACTTATATTGATCCAATAACTTAAACTTTTCCTTTACATAACAGTCTTATTCAAGCAAATTCTCCATCTTCCAGATTCCCTGTCCTTTCTCTGATATATCCAAAATGTTCTCAAGAGATATAAAGGGCTACATAACCCATGGTGATGAGAGGATGGGAGGGACAGGCCTGCACACATATCTCTGAATGCCCTGCTTGTATACTGTGCTAATGCTTGTGATTGGGGAATTTATTGCATCCTCTTTGGTTTGATCAGGACCCAGAGATCTTGCCTTCCTGACTCAACCATCCCTTCACTTACAAGTAAGAGATCCTACGTGGCTGCAGGGTTGTGTACTTAGTTGTACTTGGCTATAGTACATTCAGGAGACGGCAATGGCACCCCACTCCAGTACTCTTGCCTGGAAAATCTCATGGACAGAGGAGTCTGGTAGGCTGCAGTCCATGGGGTCGATAGGAGTCGGACACGACTGAGCGACTTCACTTTGACTTTTCACTTTCATGCATTGGAGAAGGAAATGGCAACCTACTCCAGCGTTCTTGCCTGGAGAATCCCAGGGATGGGGGAGCCTGGTGGGAGGCCATCTATGGGGTCGCACAGAGTCAGACACGACTGAAGTGACTTAGCAGCAGCATAGTACATTCAACCCTTGCCAGACTTCTGTAGAGCCTCTGGCAGGGGAAGAGGATCTACCATAGCTGGATCCCCAAATACCTCATCCCCACATCAACTTCACTCTTAGGACATGTGGTACCTTCCAGGTCTTTTTCATGGCACATAAGCATTAGCAGCGCCTTAGGAGTTTTGTCTAAGATTCTCATTTTGTCTGAAATCTCTAAAAGGAGAGAAGGAGGGATGCTCTCTGCAGCTATGTCCTCTTTAAGGTAGACTGATGAAGACAGTTTTCGATCCAGATTTCAGTGCTAGCTGATATATTTCTCCATCTTGTTATTAATGTTTCCTGTTTGGTGTGACAGACACATACGTATACATATCAGGTATAATACAAATATTATGTTCCAAGCTTGTGTCAAAAATATTTTTGATAGTCCTTGGTGTGTTGCCATCCTAGCTTAGTGAGGTATGTAGGATAAGACAATTTTCAGTCACAGCTCATAAAACAGAATTACCATCAACAAGTAGCTACAAAAGTATTTGATCAAGGCTGGTGTGAAGGGTGATACAAACAAACATAACAGAGACATATGAAAGGGTGCCTGGGTCAGCATTATAACACAAAAGTTGTTGCCAGTATTCTTTCATTTCCTAAAGTCATTTGCAATTTTAGAGGTGCCCAGTTTGTACTAGGGAGAAGGCAATGGCACCCCACTCCAGTACTCTTGCCTGGAAAATCCCATGGATGGAGGAGCCTGGAAGGCTGCAGTCCATGGGGTCGCTGAGGGTTGGACACGACTGAGCGACTTCACTTTCACTTTTCACTTTCATGCACTGGAGAAGGAAATGGCAACCCACTCCAGTGTTCTTGCCTGGAAAATCCCACGGACAGGGGAGCCTGGTGGGCTGCTATCTATGGGGTTGCACAGAGTCGGACATGACTGAAGTGACTTAGCAGTTTGTACTAAGGCATAATGAACCCCGTGAGGTTTTAACATTGTTGGCCCAGTTTTAAAATGTGGTTAACTGAGTGGTTAATGTAGGGTGAATTCCTGGGACAGCATTAGGCCAATCAGTCTAATTAGGTTGTGTGCCCATTGGGCATGAACTATGGGTATTTTACTAAGTTTTTCTCTAAAACTTAGCACATTTTTGTTTCAATAAATTTCTTTTGAACTAACTCCCACAAAGAGGTATGCTAAATCACCACTTAAGTATTATAAAAATAAAACACATGGTTTATAAAACTAATACTTTCACTCAGTCTTCAAAACTGGCCTCTGATATTATGAAAGTGCTTTGGTACTGCTAGATAATTTTTTCCCTGAAACATTAATGGAAAAAATCTGTTGATTCAGTTATGCATTAGCTAAATGTTAGGCTATTGGACTTCTGTAGAATTCTATAATTCTATACTTATGTAAAGGAACTTTAGAAAATTATTCTATTTCCACCCAAAATTTCCAGACTGATTTATTAGTTGTTCACTTATTCTAATCAGTAGTTCAAGATACCTTAGGACTTTCCACTTTTTTCAATAGTTTGAACAAATATTAACACCGGTCTATGTAAACAGGACTTTTTACTTCATTGATAGTTAACTAAAAATCTTATGAGAACCAACCTTTTTCTACTGTTCACAGATGTTTGCATTATATATGTTCTAAGAGTTAATATATTTTTCTAGAGAAATTTTCCAATCATATGCCCATATCATTGTATTTAGACTATAAGATTTATGAAGGCACATCAAGTCTTTTTCATCTTAGTTTTACAACAGAGTCTGGTGCATGATCACAACCAAATATGAATAAGTAGCTTATTGAAACTTCTTGGCAATAAAGGACACCCAGTCATGTATTCTTGAGATGCCACCTTGGGAAAGAGAAAGAACAGTGACTCCAGGAGACTCTGCTTATGAAGATTCAGGAGATTCATAAGAACTTCAGTAAGAAAACAATTCATTCAAGATGGCGAGAACCATGCAGGCAAATATTTCCCTACAAATAACATACCTGTATCTTATCCTGGTTATTGTGACTTTAACATCCTTGAGAACACCTTGTAGATTTCACAGAGTATATAAAATCCATAAAAGGTACATAAAAGAGAAAATAAGGCAAACATTTTATAGTATCAGAGATTCTTAGAGTTGAGAAAAATCTTAGAGTTCATCAGCCTAAATTTCTACAAAAAATTAGAGATTCCCTTTCCAGACATGGTATTCATCCAGTTCAAATCCTTCCATTAATAGGAAATATGTGCTTTGTAATTATGCACTTATGTGCTTGTAATGGAGAAGGCAATGGCACCCCACTCCAGTACTCTTGCCTGGAAAATCCCATGGATCGAAGAGCCTGGTGGGCTGCAGTCCATGGGGTCGCTAAGAGTCAGACACGACTGAGCGACTTCACTTTCACTTTTCACTTTTCACTTTCATGCACTGGAGAAGGAAATGGCAACCCACTCCAGTGTTCTTGCCTGGAGAATCCCAGGGACGGGGGAGCCTGGTGGGCTGCCATCTATGGGGTCACACAGAGTCGGACACAACTGAGGTGACTTAGCAGCAGCAGCAGTGCTTGTAATGGGCTTCCCGGGGGGCTCAGATGGTAAAGCGTCTGCCTTCAATGTGGGAGACTCGGGTTCGATCAATGGGTTGGGAAGTTCCCCTGGAGAAGGAAATGACAACCCACTGCAGTATTCTTGCCTGGGAAATCCCATGGGCTACAGTCCATGGGGTCACAAAGAGTTGGACATAACTGAGTGAGTGCCTGTAATACAAACTAAGGGCTTCCCTGGTGGCTCACAGTGAAGAATCCACCTGCCAATGTGGGAGACACAGGTTCCATCCCTGGGTCAGGAAGATCCCCTGGAGAAGAAAATGGTAAAACAGTAACCCACTCTGCTATTCTTGGCTGGGAAATCCCATAGACAGAAGAGCCTGGCAGGCTACAGTCTGTTGGGTCCCAAAGAGTTTTACATGACTTAGTAACTAAACAACAAATCCAAACTAAACATGTCCTAAAGAAATGAGTGGGCTTGAAGAAAACAACCGTACATATAGGACAGAAAATTCCAGACATAATGAAGAAATTTACCTAATTAGAAATAAAGCCTATAGCTAGATCAAAGGAAAACATTAGACTTCAAAAGCCAAGATTAATGAAAGAGACCAAACACAAATATTGGGGAAATTGTGATTTCAAGGATGAAGCATCCTTCAGGCTATACTACAACTGCTAATTGACACTCCTGACCCAATATGATTTCTCACCTTCTTTTGTAATAAGCATATTTTAACAGAGCTACCTAAAATAAGCATTCCCTTTCCCAGCCTCTCTTGCATCTCAGTGTGGCTATATATCACATTCTGGTTCAAAGGATGTGAGCAGAATTTGTGTATGTAACTGCTAGGTCCCGTTCTTAGGAAGAAGAGGTATATTTGTCCCTATGACCACTTTCTCCTTCTAGCTGGCTGAGATGTGAATATGGTCATGAGTCATTTACCATGTGGATGAAAACAACCTCCTAGAAATGGCAGAAAAGCAGGTTGAAAGGACTTGCATGTTTCCCTTGATTGTTTATGTTAGGATTATTACAAAGGAGAAAAATAAACTTACTTCTAACTTGTTTAAACTTATATCTTAGATTCTTACTTAATACATACACAGCTTACCCGGGTGGACAAATTGCAAAATATCAGGATCAGGATCTAAGTGATACAGATATAAATGTGTTTAGGAAACTTAAGCGTCATACAACAGATATGATACTTTCTCTGCAGAAGCTGATGAAATATTTTCCAATATTATGTTAAGCCACCAAAAACTCATTAAACTACAAAAAGCAAAATTTGTGCGCATGATTTTATTTGATAAAGAAAAGAATAACAAAAGGGTTCAGTTCAGTTCAGTTCAGTTGCTCAGTTATGTCTGACTCTTTGTGACTCCATGGACCACAGCACACCAGGCCTCCCTATCCATCACCAACCCGCAGAGTTTACCCAAACTCATGTCCATTGAGTTGGTCATGCCATCCAACCATCTCATCCTCTGTTGTCCCCTTCTCCTCCTGCCTTCAATCTTTCCCAGCATCAGGGTCTTTTCAGATGAGTCAGCTCTTTGCATCAGGTGGCCAGGGTATTGGACCTTCAACATAAGTCCTTCCAATGATCACCCAGGACTGATCTCCTTTAGGATGGATGGGTTGGATCTCCTTGCAGTCCAAGGGACTCTCAAGAGACTTCTCCAACACCACAGTTCAAAAGCATCAGTTCTTCAGTGCTCAGTTTTCTTTGTAGTCCAACTCTCACATCCATACATGGTTACTGGAAAAACCATAGCCTTGACTAGACAGACCTTTGTTGGCAAAGTAATGTCTCTGTTTTTTAATATGCTGTCTAGGTTGGTCATAACTTTCCTTCCAAGGAGTAAGCATCTTTTAATTTCATGGCTGCAATCACCATCTGCAGTGATTTTGGAGCCCCCAAAAATAAAGTCAGCCACTGTTTCCCCACCTATTTGCCATAAAGTTATGGGGCTGGATGCCATGATCTTAGTTTTCTGATGATGAGCTTTAAGCCAACTTTTTCATTCTTCTCTTTCACTTTCATCAAGAGGCTCTTTAGCTCTTCTTCACTTTCTGCCATAAGGATGGTGTCATCTGCATATCTGAGGTTATTGATATTTCTTCTTGAAATCTTGTTTCCAGCTTGTGCTTCATCCACCCAGCATTTCTCATGATGTACTCTGCATAGAAGTTAAATAAGCAGGGTGACAATATACACCCTTGACGTACTCCTTCTCCTATTTGGAACCAGTCTGATGTTCCATGTCCAGTTCTAACTGTTGCTTCCTGACCTGCATACAGATTTCTCAAGAGGCAGGTCAGGTGGTCTTGTATTCCCATCTCTTTCAGAATTTTCCACACTTTATTGTGATCCACACAGTCAAAGGCTTTGGAATAGTCAAAGCAGAAATAGATGTTTTTCTGGAACTCTCTTGCTTTTTCCATGATCCAGCAGATGTTGGCAATTTGATGTCTGGTTTCTCTGCCTTTTCTAAAACCAGTTTGAACATCTGGAAGGTCACAGTTCACGTATTGCTGAAGCCTGGCTTGGAGAATTTTGAGCATTACTTTACTAGCATGTGTGATGAGTGCAATTGTGCGTTAGTTTGAGCATTCTTTGGCATTGCCTTTCTTTGGGATTGGAATGAAAACTGACCTTTTCCAGGTGGATAATTATGGAAAATTATGACTACTTAGAAAATTTTAAAATGTGTCTTTTAGGTCAAAGAAAATTAAAGTTGCAATTATTGCTATTTAGAAAATAATGACAAGAAGTTTCTATTAAAGTTTATGAGATGTGACCTCAGTACTGTGACTGTGGTCTCTGGATGTTGTTTTCTGCCAAAGGGAACCAGAACTCATTGAAAACAGCTGTTTTCATTTCTGGGTTAGGAAATGTACAAATGTACAAGATGAGTCCAGAGTATTTTTCATAACAGAAATAAAGTTTTCACGGTATACTGAGTTCATGTCAAAATGACTCCAGAACAAACATGAAAAGATTTCCATTGGACAAAGTGAATATCTTGAAAAAAAAAATATCTGCCTTGGATTGAAACACATCAAGTATGTTAAATCTGTTGATCCTTTCACTTCCCCCAAGAAATTTAAAAAAAAAAATCCTTGGATATCTATAAAGGTAATAGGAAACAAACTCAATATTTTGAAAAATGTGAAAAAGAAAATAATCCATTATTTATCTTGTCCTTCACATAGGAACTACACACCAGAAAAAAGACAAATAATTGATGAGTGAATGTATCCTTTTATGGAAATTTTGGAGTTAATAAATTAAAAAAAAGAATGATAAAAGTGAAAATTACTACTCTGCAACCCCCTAGGGCAGAACTAACATAAATACTCCAGGCAATAATCAACAAAGGCTATAATATGACAAAAAAACATTCAACATAATGTGTTTCTTGATAGAAGTACATAATTCCACTTTTGATTGAAATCAAATATGCTCTGATAAGGACCAATTTAAAGGGAAAACAAGGGACAGAGAAAAATATGATACATGATACCTAAAAAAAATATCATCAAAATCAAGTCTTCTGAAACTTCTACAGAATAATAGAAAAAAAAGAGTCAGATTTCTTCAGTAAAAAGATGGAGAGAGATGGAAAGAGAAAAAGAGAGACTTGTAGAGCATAAGATATTTAATAGAATTTCAAGATCTTGATAGATAAAATTATATGAGGTCTAAGATTTCTTTTAAAATAATCCAACAGTAAAAGAAAGTGAAAGAAGATTGGACATCAGTTGATATATTTGGACCTGAGTAAATGGGAGTTTATTACACTAATTTAATTCAAAAATAAGGAAGTTAAAAAATTATGGAAAAAAGCATTTCTCAGAGAAATTATCTTAGTCTTAGAACTCTTATTAAACAAGATATAAACAGATCATTCAGCTCAAGAATAAAAGCAATAACTTAATTTTTAAGTTATTATTAAGCAAAAACTTAATAATTTAAAAAGAATAACAAAGCAAACTCAAGGAATATAAAATAAATTTAAAAGTTAAAGAAAATATTAAAAAATTCAGAAGTGTAATGATTTCTTTGTTATAAATGGTCTTCAGTACAGTAATTGATTCCTAATTTCCTGTATGAGGGCATTTGAATCAAGCAGTCCTCAAGTCTAGCTTAATAGCCAAAAGACTTTCTAATGGAATCCAGCCAGCATAGCTTCCTTGTCTTCATCTAACAGATGTAGAATATGTAGACTTCTTACAAGTCTTGGTGTTGCAAAGTCAATAAAAGTGATGGAAATTATTTCCCTTAAAGCAGTATTAGAATATTGGTCTGTTTCTGGGACCTCATGGGTATAGTCTTAGGACTGCTGACTCTCCTCAGATTTGAACTCTTGCCAATAACCCAAGTGACAGTCCCTTAAAGAGTCTCAAAGCACTGTCCACACATCAAATTCTTCAAGGAGTTTTCTAGTCATGTTGCATATTGTTGACTATATTGTTTTCTCTCCTTCAGACTGCTGTCAACTTGACACCTCCCTTTACTACTTCTATATAGAGCAAAAATGTCTGGAAGACAAGTTTTTCATCTGATAATTCAATCCTTCTACTCAGGCAAGATAGATTCCAAAATCAAAATCATTATACAAACATCAAAGATGATACTCTCCACTTAAAAGGATGCTGGCATTGAGCTGGTTAAGTTTCTGACGATGAAGGTCATTTTATAATACACCCCATAAATAAACAGTAAATCCTCAGTGACAGCGCATGATATGTATTTTCAATATGTGTAATCACTTCTTTTTCTCTAACATGTTTTCCCTAAAGTTGAATTTGCAATAGCTCATGTAGGCATTATTTTATGTATCCATATAACTATTTGCTTAAGAATATATGCAATATTGGGAAAATACTTTGTTTCTCTGAGGCTGCATTTCTTTGTAGGTAATATGGAATAGTGACACTTACCTTATACTGATGTTGTACAAATTAAATAACAACATAAATATTCAACATAGTGCCTGACATGGTATATACATTGTATAACTTAAATTTCTCTGGACACAAAAAGGACAAACATTTAAACATCAAAGTATATTCCTTAGGAGTTGTATGTATATCTCTATGCCATTGCAGTGGCAACACTATGATATTTGCACAATCATTCTTGTATGCTTTTCATTCTTTTCATTCACCATTCAGAAGAAACTTTTAGAGAAAATCATTTATAAAGAAATACAATTTACATTTTTCTCACAACTTAATGACAAAAATCATGAAATATATACACCTAATGGAAGAAAAAGTCATGCAAAGAAAATTAAAATGAAGCTATTGCTGGTGGCTTATTCATTAGCTATTGATTATGCTGATTTAATTACACAGAGTTATAAGATTTTAGAACTAAAAAAGAAAAGTTTGAGGACATCCAGTGCAATTCTGGTCATCTCAGCTTCTGTAGTTAGGAGTATTATTCATTTTGTAAGGGTACTACAGATCCCAATAAGTCAAAACCAAATGAATTCTTCCTATGTGAAATCATTTAAGGATATAAAATTGGCAGAAGTTTTGAAAGTTTAGTTGGGAACCTCTCTCTTTCTTTATTCCTTTAATGGAATATGGTAAGAGTAGAAGCCTGGGGAAAGAAGAGATGAATAATAATATCATTTTGGTTTATTATAAGGCATAAGCTAATATTATTTCTGTCCTCCATAGTACCAAATAGAGAAAGTAAAAAAAGCAGTTATATTCAAGAAAAAAGTAGAAGAAAAATAAACTTACTGAAATTTCTTTGATTGTATGGTTGCTAAATCAACCTCATTTTCCACTGATTTATTTTGTTGGAAAAATAAAAAGCTCCCATGATCTTACACCCTATTAACTCTATGATGTCATCTGCTGCTAATTTCTCATTCTGACCTCATCTCATCTCAATTATCCTGCTCCAGCCACAGTGTCCTACTTGGAAATCCAAGAGGACAGTGAGCACACTCGGGCCTCAAACCCTGGCACTTGCTGTGCCTTTGCCTGAGAACGTTTTCCCCGCACATAGTCACGTTTGCCTTTCACTTCTTTTAATTAGTCGCTTAGTCACGTCCGACTCTTTGTGACCCCATGGACTATAGCCCATCAGATACCTCTGTTCATGGAATTCTCCAGGTAAGAATACTGGAGTGGGTTGCCATTCTCTACTTCAGGAAATCTCAACCCAGGGACCAAACTTGGGTCTCCTACATTGCAGGTGGATTCTTTACTGCTGAGCCACTACATAGATCCCTTCCTTTAGTATCTGCTCAAATTCCACTTTATTACCTAACTATCCTATAGTATGTCTATACCTTTCTCATTTTGCATAATTTTTCTGCATATTTATCACTACCCAAATATTACTAGGTATTTATCAAGAAACAGCTTTTCCTGCTAGAATATAATCTACGTGAGAGGTTTTTTTTTCACTTCTCTGCTTCCAGCATTCAGATTGTATCTTTCAAGTAACTGCTCTCAATAAATATTCGTTGGCTAAATAATAATACCACTTGTTTTATCTTCTGGTATGTAATTTACTATAGCTTGTTTGCACTGTATATAATACATATTTATCTTCTGGTCCATATACATAGTATATCTTATCAGAGCAATCAATGATGCCTAACAATACATCTGCATTCTGCATACACTATCTGTGTTAACTTTCTTAACAACACTAAGGGTTATATTATGCTCATTTTATAGACATGTAAACAAATTCAAAGAGACTAAAAGTGTCAAATATGGCTACCATTTACAAAAACCTCATTCCTGACTCTGCCACAAATTAAAGTCTTTCCCCATCCCACATTTGAATTTGCTTTTCTAACATTTTGTCCAAACTATGACTATGCCAAAGCTTTTGACTGTGTGGATCACAATAAACTGTGGAAAATTCTGAAAGAGATGGGAATAGAAGACCACCTGACCTGCCTCTTGAGAAATCTGTATGCAGATCAGGAAGCAACAGTTAGAACTGGACATGGAACAACAGACTGGTTCCAGATAGGAAAGGGAGTACATCAAGGCTGTATATTATCACCCTGCTTATTTAACTTATAGGCAGAGTACATCATGAGAAACGCTGGACTGGAAGAAACACAAGCTGGAATCAAGATTGCTGGGAGAAATATCAATAACCTCAGATATGCAGATGATACCACCCTTATGGCAGAAAGTGAAGAGGAACTAAAAAGCCTCTTGATGAAGGTGAAAGAGGAGAGTGAAAAAGTTGGCTTAAAGCTCAACATTCAGAAAACGAAGATCATAGCATCTGGTCCCATCATTTCATGGGAAATAGATGGCGAAACAGTGGAAACAGTGTCAGACTTTATTTTCCTGGGCTCCAAAATCACTACAGATGGTGACTGCAGCCATGAAATTAAAAGACGCTTACTCCTTGGAAGGAAAGTTATGACCAACCTAGATAGCATATTCAAAAGCAGAGACATTACTTTGCCAACAGAGGTCCGTCTAGTCAAGGCTATGGTTTTTCCAGTGGTTATGTACGGATGTGAGAGTTGGACTGTGAAGAAGGCTGAGAGCCAAAGAATTGATGCTTTTGAACTGTGGTGTTGGAGAAGACTCTTGAGAGTCCCTCGGACTGCAAGGAGATCCAACCAGTCCATTCTGAAGGAGATCAGCCCTGGGATTTCTTTGGAGGGAATGATGCTGAAGCTGAAACTCCAGTACTTTGGCCACCTCATGCAAAGAGTTGACTCATTGGAAAAGACTCTGATGGTGGGAGGGACTGGGGGCAGGAGGAGAAGGGGATGACAGAGGATGAGATGGCTGGATGGCATTACTGACTCGATGGACATAAGTCTGAGTGAACTCTGGGAGTTGGTGATGGACAGGGAGTCCTGGCGTGCTGTGATTCATGGGGTCGCGAAGAGTCGGACACGACTGAGCGACTGAACTGAACTGATGGTATTTATTGGAAATTTAGTTAAATTAAGTAACAGGTGGGTTAAACATAGCATCATTTGCACACCTTTGAAATTTGGATCTACAGAAATAGCAGTTGAATTAACTACTTGATAAGAACTATTTTCCCATTCATCTTCATTTTCCTCTACGTTCATTAATGAAAGCACACTTTAGAACCATGAAATTATGGAGTTGTGTAAACAATTAAGTGTGAAAAACTGGAAAAACACATTGTTTCCTCTCAATGAGACATTGAAATTTCTATTTTTAGAAATATTTTTGGAGACAGTAAAGCTTGATGAAGTACATGAAAATTTGAACTGAAATGTTTTATTTATTGACCTAAATTTTAAAAACAACCCAGCTTTTAAATCTTTTTCAGACTTAATTAGTTTATGCCACTAATTTTCTATGACTTTCTACTCATGCTCCCGTATTATTTCCCTCAAGTCTTTATATTTCTATTTCTCACACATATAATAAAGGCTGGAACAAATTGATGAGAAAAAAGAAGAAATTTGCCTTTCAAGATCTTTTTTGTAATTTCTAGCTGTGCATCCCCTGCTTTTAAATTAGCTTCAGCTCAAGATGTGATGCTCCTATAGCTCCAAACTGAATATATGAGTATTCAGATATTCAAAAGAAGCTGGACTTTAGACAGAGAACCTTTCCTGTCTTGCACATCTCTGCACAGGGTTATATCATCCACTCAGGGGCATAATGTTTATTACCACATGCATAGAAATCACCCTGGACATCTCTTTTCCCTCTCTATGCTTTATGTCGCCATATTCAATCCATCACTGAATCCTATCGACTTTGTTGTTGTTTAGTTACTAAGTAATGCCCAATTCTCTCATGACCCCATGAACTGTAGCCCTCTAGGCTCTACTATCCATGGGATTTCCCAGTCAAGAATCCTGGAGTGGGTTGCCATTTCCTCATCCAGGGGATCTTCCCAACCCAGGGATCAAACCTATGCCTCCTGCATTCTTTACCACTGAGTCACCTGGGAAGCTCCCTATCGACTTTGCTTCTAAATCACTCTCTAATCTATGAACTTCTCTGCCTATTTATTGTCCTGGTCCAAGTCTCTGGTTTATGGCAACAGTTTTTATACATGTTTTCCAGCTTAAAACCTTTTTTTTTTTTTTTAACTAAACTAGTCACTGTGATCTATTTTAAGCACAAATCAATTTGTAACTGTGTAAAACTTTTCAATATCTTCTTGTTGTATTTAGAAAAAATTCAGCTCTTTCCTGTAAACTATAATGTTCTTTATTCTTTGGCCTAGCTAATACCACTCTCTCTCTACCTACCATCCAGTGTATAAACTTCATTGCAACTTTTTCAGGTGGTCATCCCTTCATCTAGAATGTTCTTTTCCAGACTCTGTAAGGCTGGATTCTTCTCACTTTCAGGTCTCTGTTTAAATGACTCTTCAGAGAGGTTCTCCCTGAATAACCAAATTAAAGTGATTCTTCTCACTGTATTCTCTGTCAAACAATTTTATTCATTTTCTCTGTGATATTTTTTGCCTTCACAATGATATATTTACTTGTTGACTCCATGTGTCTGTCATTAGACTACAGACTTCGTGGGAACAGAGACAAGGTCTATATTGCTCTCCAGTGCAAAACCGAGGCCTCACACAATGCCTGGCATATGGTAGTTGTTCAATAAATAACAGATGAGTAAATGTTGAACAAATGAAAAACTGAAAAAATTGTTTGATTAACTTGGTAAACCAAAATTATTGAGTTCAGATTATTTTACAAGATGTTCAAGTCAAATAAGCTTAATTACAAATAAAATAAAACACACACACACATATATATACATAACTTTTGAAAATTGTAAAGCACAAAAGAATTTTTAAACTTTTTCATTCAATAAAAAATATATTCTTTGTTTGATCTGATATCTATAATTATGGATTAAATCCTGGCTCCTTAAAAAAGCATAAATAAAATCATTACTGCATAAAAATATACAATAGTGCTTTACATTTTTAATAGTATAAGAGTAAATTTGTCTCTGTGGAAACATCAATTTTATCAACACAGCTTTAATTAGCAGATAAACTATAAAGGTTGGGCTCCTTAATTAAAAGTGAAGGCTTATCTGACTCAGCACTTCGAGTCCCTTATCCTCACAACGTTCCTCATGAAAGCATCTCCTTGTGTTTAAGCCTCATTCCTTTCCACAGGGCTAGGATTTATTTACGTTGTAGTATTGCTCCGGGAAAAGGACATCACGCTGCCTACTTTCATGCCTCAGACTCTGCCCCATTCAAATCAACTTCTGCAAATAGATGTCTGAGAGCAGCCTTCTCTATCTCCACCAACTCAGCAGATAAAAGGAGTTCTTTGTTTAGGGTCAACATGTGTCATGTGTACATCCACATGGCATGAAAAATATTTTTCTTATATTTTTAAAAGATAATCTTAATATAAAAATGTAAGCTAAAAGCACAGAATATAAAATGTGGGAAAGAAACTATAGTAAACGTGACTAAAGACATGATATGTAAAGCTATATTATAATCCAAGAAAATTCATCACAGCAAAGATGAGAAAACATAGCCTTAATATCTATTTACTCTCCCCAAATACTGCTGAATTCTGAGAAGAACATGTGGGAAAAAATAACAGCAAAATATTTTGAAGCCTTAATTTTCCTAAGCACTTTCTGTGTATCAAATAATTTATGCCTCACAAAAATTCAGTGACGTAGGTAGTATTATTCATAATGTTTTAGAGATAAGTAAGCATGACACATAAGTACGGGGGAACTAATACACAATCATGCAGCAAGTAAGTGGTATGGTTGAGATTTGAGTCGAAACCTACATTCTTAAATATTGGTCAATACTGCCTCTGATAAATAGTTATATTCCAATACATTCTTAAGGACCCTACAGATCAGTAAGGCAGAAAGACATGTGCCTGAACAAACTATTAATCCTTTTACACAGATATTTATAGTTTCCATGATATTTTACTATGTTGTTCTGTGCTGTGTTACGTCACTTCAGTCGTGTCTGACTCTCTGCGGCTCTATGGATGGTAGCCCACTGGGGTCCTCTGTCCGTGGGATTCTGCAGGGAAGAATACTGGAGTCAGTTGCTGTGCCCTCCTCCAGGGGATCTTTCTGACCCAGGGATTGAACCCACATCTCTTACATTTCCTGTATTGGCAAGCAGGTTTTCTTTTTTTTTTTTTTTTACCACTAGCATCACCTGGGAAGCCCAGATATTTTAATATATTATTACATTAATTAATATAGGTAAGCAATTTGCATAATACTTGGCAGAGCATATATGGGTGAAAAGTGTTTTTCTTCACTGGATCCTCAGCTTTACTCTGTGAGATAGGAGAGAATAGGTGTCAAGATGAGGAAAGCTATTCATGATTAAAAATTAACCCTGAAATTCCGGAGACACATTCAGTAAGTTTATTTCTCACTCATGCAAAGGGTCATGTGAGTCAGCACGGGGTCTCCTTCAAGCATTGATCAGAAAGAGTAAATCTTTGACCATGGTTAACCAGTCATAAACCTCAGTCCTACTTCCTCCACCTCAACACATGGCTGCTTGAGAAGGCACAGCATAAGGTCAGGTGCTGATAGCTCCCTCTGATTAATTCAAACCAAGTCATTTCTTTTTGTTTTTTTTATTGAGGTATAGTTGAAGAAGGCAGTGGCACCCCACTCCAGTACTCTTGCCTGGAAAATCCCATGGACCGAGGAGCCTGGTGGGCTGCAGTCCATGGGGTCACTATGAGTCGGACACGACTGAGCGACTTAGCTTTCACTTTTCACTTTCTTTCTTTTTATTTATTTTTTTTAAAATTTTATTTTATTTTTAAACTTTACAATATTGTATTAGTTTTGCCAAATATTGAAATGAATCCACCACAGGTATACCTGTGTTCCCCATCCTGAACCCTCCTCCCTCCTCCCTCCCCATACCCTCCCTCTGGGTCATCCCAGTGCACCAGCCCCAAGCATCCAGTATCATGCATCGAACCTGGACTGGCATGAAAGTTCACTTTTCACTTTCATGCATTGGAAGGGGAAATGGCAACCCACTCCAGTGTTCTTGCCTGGAGAATCCCAGGGATGGCTGAGCCTGGTGGGCTGTGGTCTATGGGATCGCTCAGAGTCGGACACGACTGACGTGACTTGGCAGCATAGTTGCTGTGGGCTTCCCTGGTGGCTCAGCAGTGGCCCCCTGTGATGCAGGAGATGTGATTTGATCCCTGGGTTGGGAAGATCCCCTAGAGAAGGAAATGTAACGCACTCCAGTATTCTTGCTGGGGAAATCCCATGGCCAGAAGCACTTGGGGTGTTACAGTCCATGGGGTCCCAAGAATCAGACATAACTTAGTGACTAAACCACCATAATTGCTGTACAATATTACATAAGTTTCAGATGTACAACATGGTGATTCACAATTTTTAGAAGCTATATTATATTTTTAGTTATTATAAAATATAGACCATAGTCCATGTACTATACAATATATCCTTGCAGCTTATTTATTCTATACATAGTAGCTTGTACCTATTAATCCTCAACATCTGTCTTGCCCCTACTCCTTCCCGCTCCCCACTGGTAACCACTAGCTTGTTCTCTATATCTGTGAATCTGTTTCTTTTACATTATATTCACTAGTTTTAATTTTTTCAACACAAGTCATTTCTGCTGCTTACATTTTCTTGATCAGAACCAGTCATACAACCTGAATGCAAATCCAAAAGAAACTGAGAAACATTGTTTTTCTATGGGCCTATAAAAAGAAAATCATATAATAAACAGAAATAATTGTATCTGTTATAAGTATTCCTCTTTGTCGAATCAGTAGAGTGATTATAGTGCCCTATTGACCAAATGCAATGGGCTGTCTGCCTTTTAAATTAGTGGTCATTATACCAAGTACTTAAAACCAAAGTACTTATAACCAGATAGTTAAAATCTTATGAAGAAAACAGTCATTTCAGTTGATATTGAGGGAAAGCCTCCATAGAAGACATGCCATTGAAACTGCTACTAAACGTACACAGGATTTGTGTATGGAAAGATGGGATTGGGGAATCCTAGCAAAACTACACAAAAGAGTAGAAGGAGAACAGTAGAAGCATAAACAAGAACTAACTCAGTGTGACCAAGTCAGGATGATTACCTTAACGGCATATACTTACTCTGCTAGTGGGAAATTTCACCTTGATCTGATTGACACAAAAATCTAAGTACTAAGTTGATATAAATACTAAGGAAACTTACTATTTTATAGTTTTATCACCTTTGCTCCTTTTATTGTTAACCTAGACAACTCCTTGGGTTGTAAAATGTACATATGACACCAAAAAACCCATAATTTATTTAGAGCTTGCTAATAATGGTGATAGACAGGGAGGCCTGGTGTGCTGAGACTCATGGGGTTGCAAAGAGTCGGACATGACTGAGCGACTGAACTAACTAATGGTAAAATGCTTCAAAATATTCCCCAAATTTCAAGAATGGTCATTAATGACTGGTATATACTTGAAAAAATAGAAGCCATCACTATAGGAATATTAA
This sequence comes from Bos taurus, assembly GCF_002263795.3. Classification (NCBI taxonomy): domain Eukaryota; kingdom Metazoa; phylum Chordata; class Mammalia; order Artiodactyla; family Bovidae; genus Bos; species Bos taurus. Next base: position 44,180,561 of record NC_037330.1, read on the forward strand.
ATTTAAACAAAACTAAATTTAAACAAAACTAGCATTCATTCTGGAGAAGGCAATGGCACCTCACTCTAGTACTCTTGCCTGGAAAATCCCATGGATGGAAAAGTGGTGGGCTATAGTCCATGGGGTCGCTAAGAGTCAGACACGACTGAGCGACTTCCCTTTCACTTTTCACTTTCATGCACTGGAGAAGGAAATGGCAACCCACTCCAGTGTTCTTGCCTGGAGAATCCCAGGGACAGGGGAGCCTGGTGGGCTACTGTCTATGGGGTCGCACAGGGTTGGACATGTCTGAAGCAACTTAGCAGCAGCAGCAGCAGCAGCATTCATTCATTTATTGATTCTTTTGTCATCTACTTTTCAAGGCTTTGTTATGTTCTACGAAAGATACTCATTGCAGGTTAGACATGATTGAGAGAGTTCACTCAGATTCTTTTTATTAGCATCAGCTCAGTACAGTTGCTCAGTCATGTCTGACTCTTTGCCACCTCATGGACTACAGAACACCAGGCTTCCCAGTTCATCACCAACTCCGAGAGCTTGCTCAAACTCATGCCATCGAGTCAGTGATACCATTCAACCATCTCATCCTCTGTCGTCCCCTTCTTCTCTGGCCCTCAATCTTTCCCAGCATTATGGTCTATCCAGTGAGTCAGCTCTTCACATCAGGTGGAAAAAGTATTGGAGCTTCAGCTTCAGGACCAGTCTTTCCAATGAATATTAAGGATTGATTTCCTTCAGGACTGACTGTTTGGATCTTCTTGCAGCCCAAAGGACTCTCAAGAGTCTTCTCCAACAACACAATTCAAAAGCTTTAATTCTTCTGCACTCAGCTTTCTTACTCTCACATCCATACATGACTACTGGAAAAACCATAGTTTTGACTCGATGGACCTTTGTCAGCAAAGTAACGTCTCTGCTTTGTAATATGCTGTCTAGGTTTGTCATAGCTTTTCTTCCAAGGAGCAAGTGTCTTTTAATTTCATGGTTGCAGTCACCACCAGCAGTGATTTTGGAGCCCAAGGAAATAAAGTCTCTCACTGTTTCCCTATCTATTTTCCACGAAGTGATGGAGCCAGACTATGATCTTTATTTTTTGAATGTTGAGTTTTAAGCCAACTTTTTCACTCTCCTCTTTCACTTTCATCAAGAGGCTCTTTAATTTCTCTTCACTTTCTGCCATAAGGGTGGTCTCAACTGCATATCTAAGGTTATTGATATTTCTCTCAGCAATCTTGATTCCAGCTTGTGCTTCATCCAGCCTGGCATTTCTCATGGTGTACTCTGCAATAAGTTAAATAAGCAGAGTCAAAATATACAGCCTTGACATACTCCTTTCCCAATTTTGAACCAGTCTGTTGTTCCATGTTCAGTTTGAACTATTGCTTCTTGACTTGCATACAAATTACTCAGGAGGCAGGTAAGGTGGTCTGGTATTCCCATCTCTTGAAGAATTGTCCACAGTTTATTGTGATCCACACAGTCAAAGGCTTTGACATAGTCAATAAACCAGAAATAGATGTTTTTCTGGAACTCTCTTGCTTTTTACATGATCCAGCAGATGTTGGCAATTTGACCTCTGCCTTTTCTAAAACCAGCTTGAACATCTGGAAGTTCATGGTTCATGTATTGCTGAAGCCTGGCTTGGAGAATTTTGAGCATTACTTTACTAGCATGTGAGATGAGTGCAATTGTGCAGTAGTTTGAGCATTCTTTGGCATTGCCTTTCTTTGGGATTGGAATGAGAACTGACCTTTTCCAGTCCTGTGGCCACTGCTGAGTTTTCCAAATTTGCTGGCAAATTGAGTGCAGCACTTTCACAGCATCATCTTTTAGGATTTGAAATAGCTCAACTAGTATTCCATCACCTCCACTAGCTTTGTTCGTAGTGATGCTTTCTAAGGCCCACTTGACTTTACATTGCAGGATGTCTGGCTCTAGGTGAGTGATCACACCACCGTGATTATCTTGATCTTGAAGATCTTTTTTGTACAGTTCTTCTGTGTATTCTTGCCATCTCTTTTTAATATCTTCTGCTTCTGTTAGGTCCATACCATTTCTGTCCTTTATCGAGCCCATCTTTGCATGAAATGTTCCCTTGGTATCTCTAATTTTCTTGAAGAGATCTCTAGTCTTTCCCATTTTATTGTTTTCCTCTATTTCTTTGCATTGATCGCTGAGGAAGGCTTTCTTATCTCTTCTTGTTATTCTTTGGAACTCTGCATTCAGATGCTTATATCTTTCCTTTTCTTCTTTGCTTTTTGCTTCTCTTCTTTTCACAGCTATTTATAAGGCCTCCCAGACAGCCATTTTGCTTTTTTGCATTTCTTTTCCATTGGGATATCTTAATCCCTGTCTCCTGTACAATGCCACAAACCTCAGTCCATAGTTCATCAGACACTCTGTCTATCAGATGTAGTCCCTTAAATCTATTTCTCACTTCCACTGTATAATCATAAGGGATTTGATTTAGGTCATACCTGAATGGTCTAGTGCTTTTCCCTACTTTCTTCAATTGAAGTCTGCATTTGGCAATAAGGAGTTCATGATGAGCCACAGTCAGCTCCTGGTCTTGTTTTTGTTGACTGTATAGAGCTTCTCCATCTTTGGCTGCAAAGAATATAATCAATCTGATTTCTGTGTTTACCATCTGGTGATGTCCATGTATAGAGTCTTCTCTTGTGTTGTTGGAAGAGGGTGTTTGCTATGACCAGTGTGTTCTCTTGGCAAAACTCTACTAGCCTTTGCCCTGCTTCATTCTGTATTCCAAGGCCAAATTTGCCTGTTTCTTGACTTCCTACTTTTGCATTCCAGTCCCCTATAATGAAAAGGACATCTTTTATGGGTGTTAGTTCTAAAAGGTCTTGTAGATCTTCATAGAACCTTTCAACTTCAGCTTCTTCAGCATTACTGGTTGGGGCATAGACTTGGATTACTGTGATATTGAATGGTTTGCCTTGGAAACAAACAGAGATCATTCTGTCGTTTTTGAGATTGCATCCAAGTACTGCATTTCGGACTCTTTTATTGTCCATCGTGTCTACTCCATTTCTTCTGAGGGATTCCTGCCTGCAGTAGTAGATATAATGGTCATCTGAGTTAAATTCACCCATTCCAGTCCATTTCAGTTCTCTGCTTCCTAGAATGTCAACATTCACTCTTGCCGTCTCCTGTTTGACCACTTCCAATTTGCCTTGATTCATGGACCTAACATTCCAGGTTCCTATACAATATTGCTCTTTACAGCATTGGACCTTGCTTCTATCACCAGTCACATCCACAACTGGGTGTTGTTTTTGCTTTGACTCCATCCCTTCATTCTTTCTGGAGTTATTTCTCCACTGATCTCCAGTAGCATATTGGGCACCTACCAACCTGGGGAGTTCCTCTTTCAGTATCCTATCATTTTGTCTTTTCATACTGTTCATGGGGTTCTCAAGGCAAGAATACTGAAGTGGTTTGCCATTCCCTTCTCCAGTGGACCACATTCTGTCAGACCTCTCCACCATGACCCGCTTTTCTAGGGATAAACATTGACATACAAAAGGACAGATTTTTCTTTTTAATCTTTCCTGGCAGGATTTACTTAAAGAAAACAGAGGATCAGCTTTTTCTCTCTTTCTGTGTATATTGTCCAGAATGAACAGGAGATTCTACAGCTTTGGCAGAGGACTTGGAAAAGAAGCACACAGCATTTCCCTAGGCAAAGCCCTAACAAGATTTAAACTGTGGCTCCTGTGATTCACAGTGTATGTGATATTATTAGGTGAAGTAACCAAGAGCGTAGAAAACAATAAAAACAATGCAGCTTTTCATTTGTGTTCCGTTTGAAGATTAGGGAAAGAGGATTCACTCAAGAACAGACTAGCTACATAAAACATGACACATGTGCCCAGTTGGAGGACACCTCCATGTTTACGTTCTTTGGTTCCCGTGGTTACAGAAGGCTTGGCCAGATGGAGATAGACTGGCCTTGTCTTTCTTATAGGGTGAAGGGGTGACAGGGAGATATTTTTCCACAGTCTTACCATGTGTAAGTGTGTCTGGAAAGAGTAGACTGAGTAGTAAGCTACAAATTTAAAAATATTATTTTAGGATTTTGGGCTTACAAAGATAGTGAATGGATTTTGGTACAAGTTATAAAATGTTCTAATTTAAAACTGACTATATATTCTAGAAGACACTCCAGGTTTAAAGGAAGTTCCTATAGCAAATAGAAATATGTAATGTAAATGTTCTCTGGGGTCACATTTTTGTGGCTTCATTATTTAGTGGGAACTTCTGATGTGGGAAACTAAATTATTCACTGGAGAGAGATAGTGATATATGGAATCTAGAAGTAGAATATTTCAAATAGGGCTTCAAGGTCTAATTAGAACAGGAAAGTTAGCAACCTATAAACCTAAAAAGAAGATTCCAGGTTTTCTGTCTTAAAAAACAAAAAAATAAACATATCATCAATAGACTGCTCTTACAGAGCCTTTGCTATAAGCAATGAGGGATATTTAAAAGAGAATGAGAAAATTTAATGCCATTTTTGAGGGGACAAAATCCTCCATGATGAACATTGTTATTTGTCAGTTCTGAGAACCCTATGAACAGAAGAGGACTGGCAGCTAATGTGCTATAATCAGGAAACAATATAAGTTGGGATAGAATGAAGAACCAAATTGTTGACTTTTCATATTATAGAATTTTGGAGAAAAGGTCTATCTGTAAATACTAGATTAGAGAGAAAAATATCAGGAGAAAAGTAAGGCTTGAGTTGAAGCTTCAGTGATGGGAAGAAATGATATTGAAAAGAAGATAGCAGAGAATTCTGACAGCGAATGGTGAGAAGCTAGGACATAGACAATAAAAACCTGGGAGGTGGCATCAAGAGGGAGCTGAAAAATGATAAAAAATTATGGAATTGATATGCTTAGCAGAGAATTCATTGAAAGTCATTTTTATAAAGTGTGATGTGATAATTAAGCTCAGTGTCTTCTGAAGAATAATCTGGAAAGTTAAAGATCACTGATAGATGAATAAAGAGGATATAGTGTATATATATGTATATATATATACACAAGTCAGGTAAAGACAAATATCATATGATATTGCTTATATGTGGAATCTACAAAAATGATACAAATGAATTTATTTACAAAACAGAAATAGGCTCACAGATATAGAAAATGAATTTATGATTGTCAAAGGGGAAGAGGAGGGAGGGATAAATTAGGAGTTTGAGATTAACACACTACTATATATAAAATAGATAACCAACAAAGACCTATTGTATAGCACAGGGAACTATATACAATATTTTATAATAACCTATAAGGGAAAAGAATCTGAATCACTTTGCAATATACCTGAACTAACACAGCATTGTAAATCAACAGTACTTCAATTATAAATAAATAAATAAGATAAAGTATAAGAAGTGAGGGGAAAAAACAAAACAATGACTCCAGGGAATACAACCTAAAATATTCTTTAAGTGATGGGAACAACTGAAGAGTTTTTATCCAGTGGGTGTAGTTTGGAATCAAAGATTAGAACGTAAATCATATTAGAAATGTATTATTTGGTTAGTGCTGTCTTTTCCCCCTTAACACAGTACCTACAAAGTTAGTGTTCCATAAATTGGTTTTGAAAGAATACATTCTATACTGAGTTTCAGGATTAGTGAAAGTGTTCTTTTTGGAGTTGGAAAGGTAGGTCTGAAAAGCAGGAGAAAATAGGAAAGATAGATTTGAGAGGCTTCTGAATGGACCTAGATGATGATCTGGTGTGGAAAAGGAAGTTTCAGGTGTCAGAAATGCATAAGTGTTTTAATACATTCGCGTGACTAATTTGTGTAAGAAAAGTTACTCTCATTTGACTAAAAAATTGTTTTAGCAAATTTAGAAATTAATTTGAAAAATTTGCAACCTAGAGGCAGAGCATACAAGTGCTAAACTTCTGAATTAATTTTATGCATACATGTCTTTTATTCATTAGGTAAATTTCTGAAAAGTAATGTGCAAATCAAATAAGGGCAAATCTAATTACATTGACTTACATTAGAAGAGCTATTTTATATGCATTTCTGATTGATTTGCAATTGGCAGTCCTTCATAACACCTTCATCATTTCTTTGCCCTTCAAGATTCTGTCAATTAGTTGATGAACTGTCAGCATTTAAATTCATCAGGAGCTTACTATTTAAAGGATGCTGTAGTGAATGCTTTAGTTAGATGAGAAAATCATACTGGGATATACCGAGTTTTACAGAGAGTAAGGCACATCTTATCATGACATCTCAGAAAAGTTCGAGTTTCATAAGTACACACAAAGCATAGAATGAGATAATAGCTGTTTAAAACACAATAAATGTTGATACAAATTAGTTCATTGAAGTTTAAAGGGAAGATATATAAAGTTTTTAATTAGCGTAAGAATTTGACCAGCTATGAAGGTCTCTGAATTCAAATTTCGAAGACTGGGGACTTGATGAAAACTTGAAAAAGCTATTGATTTTCTTCTCTTTCATTCTCTTTGGTCTCAAGCTTAATGTTTTTACTTTGGGATTTGTTTTAATTATGTGTGTCTGTGTGAATAGTAATTAGTCAACTTGTCTTATTTTTCCTCCCTGTCCTTGGAACATCTATAGTAAATATTTGAGTCCACTTGAACCAATTAACATCTTCAAGAAAATGTTTTTTACATGAAAATGTTGGGGAAACAAATTTGAAGAAACTCTGAGCCTGACTCAAAGAGTTCTGAAATTCATGATCCAAAGAGCACCCTGAGGAGGAGGAACCCAAGAGCAGGGATCCTTGTCAAGTTCTCCCTTTTAGATCCCACGGCACCAGTGAAAGCTGTGAGGTTGGTACTTGCACAGAACATGTTCTCTGCTCTGAAATAAACTTCTTGCATTCATACTGATATAGTTACTCTTTCCCCCTGTCTTTTGAAAAAATGACAATAACATGAGCAAGTGAGGCATCAGACCTTAGGCACAGACTCTTTTCTAATGTTAACTTCTTCTAAACCAAACCCACTTCTCATGTTCTCACCTAACCTCAGTTATTCCCCTTTTCTCACCAATTTTGATACTGATGGTCTCAATTTCTTTCCCTAAGCATTCCTGCTAAAGATACAGACAGAACAAGCAAAGCCCCATTTTAATACTGTTCATAATCTTTCCAAAGATTAAATAATGACCAAGAATGAGAGTAAATTATATAGGAAAATATCATTGAATAATTCTCATATGCAAATATACTCTGAGTGTTAATCAAATAGACTAAAATATGTTGTAGTTATTTTTTTAAAAAAATCCTTTATACACAATGGAGTACTACTCAGCCATTAAAAAGAATACATTTGAATCAGTTCTAATGAGGTGGATGAAACTGGAGCCTATTATACAGAGTGAAGTAAGCCAGAAGGAAAAACATCAATACAGTATACTAACGTATATATATGGAATTTAGAAAGATGGTAACAATAACCCTGTGTACGAGACAGCAAAAGAGACACTGATGTATAGAACAGTCTTATGGACTCTGTGGGAGAGGGAGAGGGTGGGAAGATTTGGGAGAATGACATTGAAACATGTAAAATATCATGTAAGAAACGAGTTGCCAGTCCAGGTTTGATGCACGATACTGGATGCTTGGGGCTAGTGCACTGGGACGACCCAGAGGGATGGTATGGGGAGGGAGGAGGGAGGAGGGTTCAGGATGGGGAACACATGTATACCTGTGGCGGATTCATTTTGATATTTGGCAAAACTAACACAATTATGTAAAGTTTAAAAATAAAATAAAATTTTAAAAAAATCCTTTAAAATCTTAGTGGCTTCCAGCAACAAAAGATTTGGATTTGTTTATTTGTTTTGTCTTCTTTTTTCCTGCAACATATCCATCTCAGGTGGCGGATTCATTTTGATATTTGGCAAAACTAATACAATTATGTAAAGTTTAAAAATAAAATAAAATTTTAAAAAATCCTTTAAAATCTTAGTGGTTTCCAGCAACAAAAGATTTGGATTTGTTTATTTGTTTTGTCTTCTTTTTTCCTGCAACATATCCATCTCAGGTCAGTAGTTAGCCCCGTTCCTTGTATTCTTCATTCAGTGGGGGTGGAAGCATACAAGCCAATATGGTATCAAGTTGACAGCAATCAACTCTGTTTTTCCCAGGCTTCCAGGTGGAAGCTGCCACTCAACTTACCTTCACAATGCTTAAACTAAAGCACGTCACAGGTCTACACCCATCCTCAAGGGGATGGAGACTGTTGTCCCGTCAGATTCCTGGAAGGAGGAAAATCACAAATCACAAGTCCTCTTAAAAGGAGGTCACCCTGAAATGAACAAGCATTGTGTATATACACTTTCATTTTAAATATAAATGTTCAGTTTAAATCGGTTCAAATGCATTTCGGGGAAGAATAAAGCACTATATATATTTTATTATTGTTAACATATTTTAGGCAAATATGCTCATTACAATGGCGAATTTGGTAATTATAATAAATGACTAGTTTAAAGTATCCCTTGATATTTTTTTTTCTCTTATTCATAGAGAAATTTACCGAGCACTTCTAATTTTCCTAGTACTAAAGCACATAAGGATAAATGAGTCAGATGGCTTCCTATCAAGGAAATTACAATCCAATAGAAAAGAGTCACTAGTAAGTCAACAATAATGATAGATTACATTAAAGTGATGACAGAAACAAATAAGGGATGCAAAGAGAAATTTCACATAACGAGGTCAGGATGACTCTGCCCAGACAGATTGCCAAGAGTAGGTGACTTTGAGATGAGCCTAAAATACTGAACAGAGATTATTGTAAAATGGATGAGAATGGTTTGGACAAGGGAAATACTATAAAAAGTTTATATAATGGTGAAAAATGGCAGGGGGTTCCAAGGCTAGAGAATAGATTTGCGGGGGCAAGGAGTCCACAAAGCTAAATATAAGTTGAGAGAGGTAGGCAGATACATGTATGTCACGCTAAAAATTTGTCAATTTTATCTGAAACATAATGGTAAAGCACAGTAGATTTTCCACATTAGAAAGAACATTCTATTGGTAGATAAACAGATCTTCACTCTGTTATATAATACCTGGTATATAATTTAGTTCAGTCACTCAGTCATGTCCTACTCTTTGCAACCCCATGGATTGCAGCATGCCAGGCTTCCCTGTCCTGGTATATAGTTGGCACTCAGTAAACAGTGTTGACTGAATGGGTGAAAGGTGACAGATAGGCTCACTGCAATACATCAACCAATTTTTCTGAAATTTGGAAATATATGCATTCAAAATGTTGATAATATTTATGACAAATATTTCTGAATGAAGTAGTGATTCAGAAATGCAACTATTAATTTATTCACTCCTGTATTCATCTACTGATTTTCTAAATTCATTAATGAATGAATGAATTTCCTAAATTCATTTCTTTCTAAATTAATTTAGGTTTTTCTTTCTGTGCAAAGCACTATATTAAGTGACATGAGAAGAAAATATATTAATCATATAGATTTGTTTTTTTCTTGCAATAACTGTAGAATCCAACAACAAAAAAATAAGACCCATGCTCAAATAATTGCTTCAACATGGTGTAAGGTGAAAGGAATAAAAAAAAAAAACATATTGGTACTTAGTCTAGGCCAGTGGTTGTAAATAGTTTTTGGAATAGGTTATTCAGGCTGGCCTTTGACAGATTTTAGACTTCCAGAGACAGTCACATTATGAGTAAATAAAAAGCAATGCCTATTTCGAACAATCTGGTCATTTTGTTTTTTATCGTCATTGTTTACTCTAATCTGTCAAAATTATGAGTCAGACTGATTTTTAACTAAGCAGCAGATTCCAGCAAAACAGTCACTTAGATAGCCCTGAATTTATCTTGCATGCAAATGAGCTATCAGTGCACTCATATTTAGTTACCTTGTCTGACTTGTGGAACAAATACTGACAATTTGTTTTTATCACCAATATTTCCAGAAAATTAAAAAGTATCAGCATTTTGAACAGTTTTAAAATTTTATCCTTTGGGGGAAAAACTGGTAATGGAATAATTGAGTACATATGGATATTTTGCAGAAAACATATTACATTTTATAACCTGATAGTTGATAAAATACTTTTATTATGCTATTTAATCTCACTAATTTATTAACCATTGGAGTATTAGTTATGTTCCAGAAAATGTACCAAATGATTAATAATACCAGATTCATTAAGCCTATTGATTTGTCAGGCACTCAACTGTTTGCTTTGTACCCTTTATTCATTTAACTCTCAAAATGGCAATATCAGTCAGTTCAGTCACTCAGTCATGTCCGATTCTCTGTGACCCCATGGATTGCAGCATGCCAAGCTCCCCTGTTCATCAGCAACTCCTGGAGCTTGCTCAAACACATGTCTATCGAGTCAGTGATGCCATCCAACCATCTCATTCTCTGTCGTCACCTTCTCCTCCTGCCTTCAATCTTTCCTAGCATCAGGGTCTTATCCAATGAGTCAGCTCTTCATATCAGGTGGCCAAAATATTGGAGTTTCAGCTTCAGCATCAGTCCTTCCAATGAATATTCAGGACTGATTTCTTTAGGATTGCCTGGTTTGATCTCCTTGCAGTCCAAGGGACTCTCAAGTGTCTTCTCCAATGCCATAGTTCAAAAGCATCAGTTCTTTGACACTCAACCTTCTTTATGGTCCAACACTCACATCCATCCATGACTAATGTAAAAACAATAGTATTGACTAGACGGACCTTTGTTGGCAAAGTAATGTCTCTGCTTTTTAATATGCTGTCTAGATCAGTCATAACTTTTCTTCCAAGGAGCAAGTATCTTTTAATTTCATGGCTGTAGTCACCATCTGCAGTGATTTTGGAGTCCCTAAAAAATAGTCTCTCACTGTTTCCATTGTTTCCCCATCTATCTGCCATGAAGTGATGGGACCAGCTTCCATGATCTTAGTTTTCTGAATGTTGAGCTTTAAGCCAACTTTTTCATTCTCCTCTTTCACCTTCATAAAGAGACTCTTTAGTTTTTTTTGTTTTTTCCATAAGGGTGGTGTCATCTGCATATCAGAGGTTATTGATATTTCTCCCAGCAATCTTGATTCCAGCTTGTGCTTCACCCAGCCTGGCAATTTCACATGATGTACTCTGCACATAAGTTAAATAAGCAAGGTGACAATATACAACCTTGACATACTTCTTTCCCTATTTGGAACCAGTCTGTCATTCCATGTCCAGTTCTAACTGTTGCTTCCTGACCTGAATACAGATTTCTCAGGAGTCAGGTAAGGTGGTTTGGTATTCCCATCTCTTAAAGAATTTTCCACAGTTTGTTGTGATCCACACAGTCAAAGGCTTTGGCATAGTCAATAAAGCAGAAGTAGATGTTTTTCTGGAACTCTCTTGCTTTTTCGACGATCCAAGGGATGTTGGCAATTTGATCTCTGGTTCTTTTGCCTTTTCTAAATCCAGCTTGAACATCTGGAATTTCACAGTTCACATACTGTTGAAGCCTGGCTTGGAGAATTTTGAGCATTACTTTGCTAGTGTGTGAGATGGGTGCAACTGTTTGGTAGTTTGAACATTCTTTGGCATCGCCTTTCTTTGGGATTGGAATCAAACTGAGCTTTTCCAGTCCTGTGGCCACTGCTGAGTTTTCTAAATTTGCTGGCACATTGAATGCAGCAGTCTAACATCATCATCTCTTAGGATTTGAAATAGTTCAACTGGAATTCCATCACCTCCACTAGCATTGTTCATAGTGATGCTTCCTGAGGCCTACTTGACTTAGCATTCCAGGATGTCTGGCTCAAGGTGAGTGATCACACCATCGTGATTATCTGGGTAATGAAGATCTTTTTTGTATAGTTCTTCTGTGTATTTTTCCCACCTCTTCTTAATATCTTCTGCTTCTGTTAGGTTCATACCATTTCTGTTCTTTATTGTGCCTATGATTTCTTTGCATGAAATGTTCCCTTGGTATGTCTAATTTTCTTGAAGAGATCTCTTTACTTTCCCACTCTATTGTTTTCCTCTGTTTCTTTGCATTGATCACTGAGGAAGGCTTTCTTATCTCTCCTTGCTATTCTTTAGAACTTTGCATTCAAATGGTATGTCTTTCCTCTTCTCCTTTGCATTTAGTTTCTTTTTTTTCCTCAGCTATTTGTAAGGCCTCCTCAGACAACCATTTTTTTCTTTTTGCATTTTTTTTTTCTTGGTGATGGTCTTGATCACTGCCTCCTGTACAATGTCATGAACCTCCGTCCACAGTTCTTCAGTCACTTTGTCTATCAGATCTAATCCCTTGAATCTATTTGTCACTTCCACTGTATAGTCACAAGGGATTTGATTTAGGTCATACCTGCAAAATGGAAATATAATATTAAGATAATCTTATTCTTGCAAAGAAGAAATTTTAAGAGTAGAAGATTAAGTAACCTGCCCAACATCACATTAACAATACATGGAGATCCAAGATTCTAACCTAGATCTGTCTTTTCCAAATTATGCTCTTAATTTCTACACATATTGAAGAAATAGTGGGAAAAACATCTGACTCATCCTTAACATCAACACACATGCTGAAATAGGACCTGAAAGCTCCCAAAGGCAGAGGCTGCCTTTCACCCTTTGAAATCCCAATACCTTGTTTGATGGTATATAATTGGGCTTGCCAGGTAGTTCAGTGGTAAAGAATCTGCCTGCCAATGAAAGAGATGCAAGAGATGTGAGTTTGATCACTGAGTCAGGAAGATCCCCTGGAAGAGGATATGGCAACCCATTCCAGTATTCTTGCCTGAAAGATTTCATGAACAGAGGTGTCAAGTGGGTCACAGTCATGGGGTTGCAGAGTTGGATAGGACTGAACACAGCATAGCTTGGTGGTTGCTTAGGAAACTTTTGTTTAATGGACAAATGAATAAATAACTACAAAGAGATACAAGGAGAAAGTGCATCATCAGGAGATTTTTTTCTGAATAAGAAGAAATCGAGAGGTTAAATGTCTGCCCCAAATCAAACATCTATTCTAATCAAAATTAGGCTTGAGCCCAGATCATCTAACTCTATTCTTTTCCATGCTATCACAACTGCAGGAAGGTGGCACGCAGACACAGATGACACTTGTCGTGTATTTAGATGACAATACCCTGAACTCAGGTGTTGCTCCATATTTACTCTAAAGCTCCAGTTTGCTACTGTATGCATCAGGGGGCGGTATGTAGTGATGAGAGCATGAACTGTCAGGTGTGAGCAGGTTCAAATTTAGGCTCTGCCCTTTATCAGCTGGGCTTCCCTTGTGGTTCAGCTGGTAAATAATCCACCTGCAATGCAGGAGACCTGGGTTTGATCCCTTGGTGGGGAAGATCCCCTGGAGAAGGGAAAGGCTACCCGCTCCAGTATTCTAGCCTGGAGAATTCCATGGACTGTATAGTCCATGGGGTCTCAAAGAGTAGGACATAACTGAGACACTTCCACTTCACTTTATCAGCTGTGCAATCTCAGGTAAATTGCTTAACCTCACTAAACCTCAGTGTATGTGTGTGTATCTTAGTCTCTCAGTTGGTTCCGACTCTTTGTGACCCCATGCACTGTAGCCCACCAGGCTCCTCTGTCCATGGGATTCTCCAGGCAAGAATACTGGAGTGGGTAGCCATTCCCTTCTCCAGGGGATCTTCCCCACCAAGGGATCAAACCCAGTCTCCTGCATTGTAGGCAGATTCTTTATTGTCTATGCCACCAAGGAAGCAAAATACCTCAGTATGAGCACTTTATTTTATATAGACATGTTGCTCCCAATCCATAGGACTGTGGATTGGGAGCAATCCTCCCAAACTGTGAGGACTGAATGTGAAAACTTGTAAAAAGAGCTTAGCTCAGTGTCTAATGCACAGTTCAAAAGAACTGGCTATTATTTTGTATTATCAGATGTATCTGCTTCTTAGGACTGCTGTAGCAAAGCACCCCAAACTAGGTAACTAAAAACAATAGAAATGTGTTGTCTCACAGTTTGGGAAGCTACAACTCAGAAATCAAGGTGATGGCAAGGCCATGCTTTCTCTGATGGATCTAGGGGACAATCCTTCCTTCCCTTTTCTAGCATCTGACATTTGATGGCAAGTCTTTGGCATTCCTTGAAGAATGTATTACTCATTATTGGCTTGAGGGCTCCAGTCACATGGCCATCTTCTCCTTGGGTGTCTTTACATCATCTTCCCTCTGCACATGTCTGTCTCTGTGTCCAGATTTCCCCTTTTTATAAGGATACCAGTCATACTGGGTTAGACCCCAATCTAAAGACTTCATCTTACCTTTACAGACTACCTCTGTAAAGATGCTACTTCTAAATAAGATACTGGGGACTAGGACATCAACATATTGTTTTGGGGAGACAAAATTTCACCTTTAATACCAGGCGTCTGTTTTTAATACTGCTCCTTTGTTTTAAACCTTTGAGGGTTTGTTGTTGTTGCTGTTGTTATAATTTTATTTATTTTTGGCTGTGCTGTGTCTTTGTTGCCGTGCAGCCTCTAAAGTTGTGGCAAGTGGGAGCCACTCTTCTCTGCAGTGAGTGGGCTTCTCATTGTTATGGCTTCTTTTCCTGTGGAGCACAGGCTCTGGGCATATGGGTTTCCGTAGTTGAAGCCTGTGGGCTCAGTGGTTGTGGCTCTTGGACTCTAGAGCATAGGCTCAATAGTTGTGATGCATGGGCTTAGTTGCTCTGCAGCATGTGAGATCTCAAACCAGGGATCAAAACCAGCGTCCCTTGCATTGCAAGGCAGATTCTTAACTAGACCACCAGGGAAGCCCAAATACTTTTCTTTAAAGGAGCCATGTGACTTCAAATCTCCCAACCCACAAAAGCTGTATAGAAAGCATTTTTCTGAGAACTGTCTCTTGTGCGTCCTACTTTTCTTTACCTAGCTTCCCAGCCATCTTCTGACAGCCTCAATTGAGAGTTGCCTCTTGGGTCTGGTTTAGATGTCACTCCTGGTCTAATTAGGGAGTCACTTGCTGACCTGCAGCTTCTATCCCCAGTGGGCCCTGAGTTCTGTTCTTGCATCAGTATCTGCCTTTGATGCTGAGATTGCCTTCCCTGGAGACTGACCTTGTCCTCATTTTACCTTCATTCACCTTCTATTGACATAGATGATGGTAGTAACATGTTTACTGAAAGCTCTAATGAGCTAGGAGTTATATCAAATACTCTACAGGCATTGCCTCATTTAATGCCCACAACAGCCATATGTAGTTTACAGATGAGGAAACTAAGGTATGGAAAGGAGGTTAAATTGCCCAAATTGCACAGCTAGGAAAAGACAAAGTTAGAATATAAGCCTAACTGTGTTTACTATCAACAATTGGTCCTTAACTATATAATCTGTACTCTAAAGGAGCACCTAGTATAGTAGTAAATAAGACCACAAAAGCAGTAACTATAGGAAGTAAAATGGGTAGAAAAAAGGTAAATGTAAAAAACTGTGTGAATACCCATCAACCGTTTTAATCCCCATGGGGGTTATCAGAGAAGGCAGCTGAAGGATTTTCTCTCAACAAGCATATGTGAGTATCATGGGCAGAAACTTGAAAAGGAGAGGGATAAGGAAGAACTTTAAGCATACAAAAGTCTGCAGTCTTAAAGATGGTAGAGGGGTGGAGAGCATACCAAGAGGAGATGGCCTCAAAGATTCTTATTTAAGTAAGGAAATGACATTATTTGTTCACATGTTGGGAGGAGATATGAGAGGCACACACTGAGAGGTAGGGCATGTCTGTTGCATGAAACAGATGAGAAAGCATGAGGCTTGAACTAAGATGGTGGCTGAGAAGTGGAAGAGAGAGGATTTCAGAGACAGCAGGTCTAATCTGTTGCACTTGAAACTGACTTAATGTGTGCATGAGAGAATAAACAATGAAATCACTTCTGAGGTTCTAGTGGTGTACCTGATGGATGCAGAGCATTGCTTTCCACTGGAACAGGGAATGAGAAGGGAAAATCAGGTGTGGAGAAGGTGAGAGGCAATCATGATTTTACTTCTGAATTTGCTGACTGTGAAGTACTCTAGGTTATTGCAACTGAAGAAATTTCAAAACAGGAAAAAGAAGTACAGATATAAGACCAAAGAGGTTAAGTACAAATCTGGTATTCCTAACTTGAATTAAAATGTCAGTATGAGTTCATGGTGTATTTTCTCTAAAAGAAAAAAAAAAAAAAAGCTCTATCCATTGAAAAGACCTAGAAACAGTGATCAACCTGGTGGCAACAGAGCAATCCTTATTGATCAGGTTTGGTTTATAAATACCATTTTCCCCTATTCAGAATCAAAGTATTTTGGAAAAATATCTCATTCCAGGTCTGGGGCAAAACACGTATAAGACAATTCTGGGATACCTTACCATGACAGAGGCAAGGAAACCACATCCCAACAAGACACAAGAAGCCAATGTGAAGACGCTCTCTGGCCAAAAATAGGGTAGATGGAGTATAAGTAAGAATAACAATCTAATGGCTTTAAACACTTCAAATACTTTTAAATCTATAAGTTTGTAATTATATATATATATATAAACATTTATAAACTTTTTTGAGTGTTTGAAATGTTTCATAATAATAATGCAAAAATATCAGGTGGTTAGTACAATACCAACCACATAAAAGATATGTTGGACTTCTTATTTTTTATTATCACATCCTGAAAGTAGTTAACCCCTTTTATAACTCATGTTATGCACGCTTTCATGCTAAGAAGTTTACTTTCCATTGATACAAACTTGCGGATTCAAGGGCAAGTGTTGAATTATCTTATTCCTCTTGGTTCCCCAATTTTTAAAAGGGAACAAATGAAAATTGATAATTAATAAACTTGTTTTTCTCAGGTTCAGGTCACATGTAGAAAATTATTGCAACATAATGATCGTATATGTAATTAATCTTACCATGGACCACATTGATTTCCTTTTTGGGTTTAATACAAAACAGCTTTACTCCACATTTTGAAATGTTTTTATCTTTCTCATAAAAAGGCGGAGGTGCATAATACATTACTGATTTTCACTGGCAAGTGCTAGACCATGTGAAAAACCTCGTGGGGTTAATTTTCTGCTTTTCCTTTTTCCCATGCTATGTTGATTGGATGTGTCCCACAACTTAGTTCCGCCTCAAATTATGGCACTGGATCAATCAGTGGATTTGGCACAACTTTAGTTGCTCTGATATAGGATTCATCAAAAAGGAGTCATATCCATAAGCTATTTTAACTGATAAAAAGAGAAAAATAAAAGTGTTTTGTGTGCTTGTTACTTTTTCCCAAGGGGAAAGGGAAGAAGGGGAGCTGGTGGGATAAAAAGTCAAAGGAGTGGAGGCCATGTTTCTTGGATGCAGGAATCTTAAGGTTTGCCTTTCAGCTTCAAGATTAAGCTTTTTTCTCACAGGGGTATGGGTTTCCAAACTGGGATGCCCAGGTCCCTTCATATATATATATATATATATACATATAGTCTTCTAAACTTCTGCTTTTTTTCAATTGGGTTACTGTGTTCTATTTTAGTACACTTCTCACTTACTCTATAAAGAGAGACTGATACCAGAACTAAATTAAAGAGGAAACAGTGCCTATTTTCAGATAAAGTGAGAACCATCAGCCTTCTTGAAAACATTATGTTTTGATTGATAAGACTTTCTTACTGGCTCTTTTCTTTCAACTTCCCCTTGGTAGAGGACCTCATAAACCTTCTTCTGCTTTCCATCAGTTTCAGTGGAAAAAGATGGTTTCACGAAGGGTGATCCTATTTCTCATCTCATCTTCTCACTCTTTTCTGCTCCTTTCAAAATCAAAGATGAGTTCTTCCCCTCTGGCTCCTTTATTCACTCACACTTCGGTTGGTTCTCAGTCATCAAATGCGTGCGCTGATTCTTCCTTTCACGGGAAAACAGAACAGAACAAAGAAGTCTTTACCTCGCACAGCCACTGTTCTATTCCCCTCACATTACTGATTCTCAAACTAAGCAGACCCAATGCCTTCGTGTCCTTACAGCTTTCTGAAACCTGGCTTACTCTTTGACCATCTCATGTAGAATAAAATTGTACAGGTGATCGGGTACCCAGTCACCACATTCAGTGGCTCAGATTCTGTTTTCACGCCCCATGTCTGCTTGGCAAATTTGATTTGTATTCCTCATACATCCTCTGTGAACTCTCCCTCCAAGATCTACCTGACATTGGAAAAATCCTTGATATTGTCAAATGTTTTCAACCATTACTTCTCTGCTAGACCAGCTCCTTTATTTTTCTCCACATTTATACTTTTCTTTCTAAAACATTCCAGAATATTGGGGCTGTAGGAGGCTAATACATTCTTGATTCTACTGCATAATTTTGAAGCAAGTGAAAAACTGGACACAGGTGATTAGTAATTGGATATTAACTGTTTCTCTAGATCCATGGTCCAAAAAGGGATGGAATGTTCTTTGTTTCTCCACCTAGCTCAAGCTCAGAGATTGAAGGAATCTATTTAAGGACACAAATTGGATCTGTAGAGCAGACATACATACCAGAATGGTTGCTTCCCACTGAAAGGGGGAAATGAATCTCCATTTTTTAAGCCTTTATATAGATAAGATTTATGCAGTGGAGAATGTGAAGCAGTGATTGTCACTGCATTCCCAGTCAGATAAAACACTGCTTCCTCTTGGGCAGAAATGATTAAGACACATCTTGAGTATTACTCTAACACAGGTTTCTCCATAAGGAAATGCAGAACTATGCATATACACACAAGGTGGGATATTCTTTATTCTTGGGTTAATCATAATCTTTAGGTAGATAATTCTGTGTCTCTGAGTTTAATGTATACAAGGCAAAATCTCTACTATGCAAAACCTATTCACCCTATGATCTTCTCCATTATGGTCAATGGTACTACCACTCCCAGTCATCCAGACAAAAATCTTCAGCATCATCTTTAATTCATTGCTCTCCTTTCTTCTTAGCGGTTTTTCTTATGTCTCTGCCACTTATCCTTTCTCTTCAATTTGTACTTCTACCACTTTCTGCTACTCTACATTTATCACCCATGCATTCAGTAACTACGTATTGAGTACATATCAGGTGCTAGCAAATTTTTTTAGGCAGTGGAGATATAAAAGAAAGGTAAACCATTGATTCAGATTTCATGAGGCTGAGAAAAGTGCACAAAGAGTTATCAAATAGCAACTTTAGCAAATATATAATCTTAACAGGTTGTTGTTTTAGTCACTAAGTTGTGTCTGACTCTTTTGGGACCCCATGGACTGTAGTCTGCCAGGCTGCTCTGTCCATGGGATTTCCCAGACAAGAACACTGGAGTGGGTTACCATTTCTTTCTCCAGGGCATCTTTCTTACCCAAGGATCAAACCTGTGTCTCCTGCATTGGCAAGCAGATTGTTTACTGCTGAGCCACCAGAGGAGGCCAATCTCAACATAGACAATTACAATGTCTAAAGGCGCTTGGTGCTCTGTGAGCCTTTAATAGGAGGATTAGGGAAATGGGAGATCGTGTTTCTGAGAAGTGACCTTCAAATTGAGATATAAAGTATGAGCAGGAGTTAATTAGCAAAGAGGGCAGAGAAGAGCATTGCTGGCAGCATTCTCTATGTGCAAAAGCCTTATAATTGGAGGTAGCATGGTGAGTGAAAGTTGCAAGAAGTAGAGATAAACTTAAAGGGAATACAGTAGACAGTAGGGGATCTGCAGAAGTAGGTAGGGGTCATGCCACATAGGGATCCGTACACCATGTTAAGGTGTATTTTCTCTATTTTGTTATGAAAGAAAGTCACTTAAGTATTTTAACAGCAGGATGACATGATCAGCATTGCATTTTAAAAGATCATTCTTGCCTTTTGGATAACTGCCTTTGCTTCCCAACTGCTCAGTTGAGTGTGTCTCCCATCCCATATAATTCATTTGTGAATTATATATAAACCAGTGTCCAGATACTCCTCACAATGTGCTGTGAGAACTTATCTGTTTCCTAACCCGTCTGTTTAGATGAAGTGGAAGTGGAGGTGTTAGTCACTCAATCGTGTCTGACTCTTTGTGAACCCATAGCCCGTCAGGCTCCTCTGTCCAAGGGATTCTCCAGGTAAAAATACTAGAGTAGGTTGCCATTCCCTTCTCCAGGAATCTTCCCAACGCAGGGCTTTGTGTATTACAGGCAGATTCTTTACCATCTGAGCCACCAGGGAGATGACTCCCCATTCATTTGAGGGCTTCTAGGGTGGTGCTAGTGGTAAAGAATCCGCCTGCCAATGCAGAAGACATGAGAGAGGTGGGTTCGATTCCTGGGTTGGAGAGATTCCCTGGAGAAGGAAATGGCAACCCAGTCCAGTATTCTTGCCTGGAAAATCTCATGGACAGCAGAGCCTGGTGGGCTACAGTCCATGGGGTCACAAAGAGTCAGACACAACTGAGCATCTGAGGATGGAGCATATTATTTGTAGGAAAAACACAAACTATTACAATCTGTTTTGCTAAGGCTTGCTACAATCTGGGTTTAGCCTCCTAGCTAAAATCCTTTCCCATTTCTCCCCAACACCGACCGTCTACTCTGACTAAGTCAACCTTCCACCTGCCTCCAGGACATGACAATCTCACCCCAACCCTCCATTTCTTTGTTCAAAACTTTGAGCTTTCTAAATTCCTGCCAAAATTTTTCCTCTGATTAAAATCCAAATATAGTTCCACTCAGGTCCTACCTACTCTGTGAAATGACTGCCAAGTACTCTAGACCACAGTATGGGCTAAACTGATAGCATTTGTGATAGAGTTAAATGAGAATGGAGTTACATAAGTAGATTTCCTTTGTGGGACATGCCTTACCTACCCCCTACTTTAGGCACATTGTCTTGGCTTACTGTATCAATTTAGACCTAAATTATGGCCTTATCAGTGACATCATTGTGTTTTGTTTTGTTTCATCTTTATGAATGTGATATGTTTCTCAATAAAGTTTTAGAAATAGAGAAAAAGAGAGGGATAATAAAATAATCTGAGTCTAATGATTATTCTAATAAAACATTTTCAGCATTCTTAAAAAGCATTTAATGAGTATTTTTATTTGTGGCATGATAAACTGTTTTCATAATTTACTCAAAGGTGCTGGAGATTTGAATCCTTCTGTTTTGTCATGTTATAAATAATATGACTAAACTCCATTTTATTAAGTTTCAATTATTTTCTTAGGATGTTGACCATATTCTTACCAGGGTGGAATTTTATAATTGATAGATATATCATTTATAACTCAAGATTTAAAAAATAGTATGGTGTTGCTTTGATTTGAATATTGTAACTAATGAGATTTGAGATTTGTCTTTCTGTCATCTGGAGGAGTGGGTATTGGGGAAATAACTGCAAAAAGTGTTGTGATAGTTGGTCAGTCGTGAGCGACCCGTGGCAACCCCATGGACTATAGCTCTCTAGCTCCTCTGTCCACGGAATTCTCTAGGCAAGAATGGATAGATATTTCCTTCTCCAGGATCTTCCCGACTCAGGGATCGAACCCAGGTCTCCCAAATTGCAGGAAGATTCTTTGCCATCTGAGCCACCAGGGAAGCTAGGTGCAATCAAACCACAGTAGTTAGAAGACTGCCTGATATGAGTTTGATTCTTTTATTTATTCTACAAATATTCATGGAGTACCATCCATGTATCAGGCACTGGCACTACGTTCTATGTCAGACTGGCCAAAAATTTAGTTCAGTTCAGTTCAGTTCAGTCACTCAGTCATGTCGGACTCTTTGCGACCCCTTGAATTGCAGCACGCCAGGCCTCCCTGTCCATCACCAACTCCCAGAGTTCACTCAAACTCATGTCCATCGAGTTGGTGATGCCATCCAGCCATCTCATCTTCTGTCGTCCCCTTCTCCTCCTGCCCCCAATCCCTCCCAGCATCAGAGTCTTTTCCAAAGAGTCAACTCTTTGCATGAGGTGCCCAAAGTATTGGAGTTTCAGCTTTAGCATCGGTCCTTCCAAAGAACACCCAGAACCAATCTCCTTTAGAATGGACTGGTTGGATCTCCTTGCAGTCCAAGGGACTCTCAAGAGTCTTCTCCAGCACTACAGCTCAAAAGCATCAATTCTTCGGCGCTCAGCTTTCTTCACAGTCCAACACTCACATCCATACATCACCACTGGAAAAACCATAGCCTTGACTAGACAGACCTTTGTTGGCAAAGTAATGTCTCTGCTGTTGAATATGCTATCTAGGTTGGTCATAACTTTCCTTCCAAAGAGTAAGCGTCTTTTAATTTCATGGCTGCAGTCATTATCTGCAATGATTTTGGAGCCCAGAAAAATAAAGTCTGCCACTGTTTCCACTGTTTCCCCATCTATTTCCCATGAAGTGATGGGACCAGATGCCATGATCTTCGTTTTCTGAATGTTGAGCTTTAAGCCAAGTTTTTCACTCTCCACTTTCACTTTCATCAAGAGGATTTTGAGTTCCTCTTCACTTTCTGCCATAAGGGTGGTGTCATCTGCATATCTGAGGTTATTGATATTTCTCCCGACAATCTTGATTCCAGCTTGTGCTTCTTCCATCCCAGCATTTCTCATGATGTACTCTGCATATAAGTTAAATAAGCAGGGTGACAATATGCAGCCTTCACGTACTTCTTTTCCTATTTGGAACCAGTTTATTGTTCCATGTCCACTTCTAACTGTTGCTTCCTGACCTGGATATATGTTTCTCAAGAGACAGGTCAGGTGGTCTGGTATTCCAATCTCTTTCAGAATTTTCCACAGTTTATTGTGATCCACACAGTCAAAGGCTTTGGCATAGTCAATAAAGCAGAAGTAGTTTTTCTGGAACTCTCTTGCTTTTTTGATGATCCAGCAGATGTTGGCAATTTGATCTTTGGTTCCTCTGTCTTTTCTAAATCCATCTTGAACATCTGGAAGTTCATGGTTGACGTATTGCTCAAGCCTGGCTTGGAGAATTTTGAGCATTACTACTTTTGAGCGTGTGAGATGAGTGCAATTGTGGGTAGTTTGAGCATTCTTCAGCATTGCCTTTCTTTGGGATTGGAATGAAAACTGACCTTTTCCAGTCCTGTGGCCACTGCTGAGTTTCCCCAATTTGCTAGCATATTGAGTGCAGCACTTTTATAGCATCATCTTCCAGGATTTGAAATAGCTCAACTGGAATTCCATCACCTCCACTAGCTTTGTTCATAGTGATGCTTCCTAAGGCCCACTTGACTTCACATTCCAGGATGTCTGGCTCTGGTCCCCAAATTTTGCTCATATTGTAATCACTGGGGGATTATTAAAAAAGCAAAACAAGACAAACTACTACTGCCTGGTTTTCAGACAGTTTTCAGAACTCCTAACATTCTGATTTATTAGTATGGTGTATGACCTGGCCAGCAAGACTTCTAAAGACTTTCTAGGGATTAAAATGTGCAGCAAATTTGGGGAACCCTGTTAGCATAAAGAAAGATGGAGTTCCAGAATATCATCAGGGGTGCAATTGCTCTGAAGTATACAAACAAGACACACAGACACACACACACACACAATGTTTTGAGTCTGCATGTGCTAGGTTGCCATAGACAGTAGCTTTAAACAGCCCTGCTTGAATGAGTTCAAAGAATAAGACTAAGCATTGGACAGAACAAGGCACTGATGATAAACCAAATAGCTATTTACTATCTCATGTCTGAATCTTAGCTTTCCTTTGAGATGCCTGGGAGCCTCAGAAGCATCAGAAGTGTCATCCTCACTATCAGTGAATCATCTGGATGAAGAGGAGCTCTGCCTAGAAAGTCACTGTTAAAATAGAACTCAAGCCTTTAACCAGGATGCCTGGTTGAAGACATTAGTATAACACTGTAAATGTACTTAATCTTTTGATATATCTGAATTATATAATTTTAAGGTATCTATTCCCTTGTTTTTGCCTCTAAAATACTCATTATAGAGTCTCTCTCTCCTAGAAAATATATGTAAAATCTATGCAAAGGTTTTATCCAGCTCCTTCTGATTTAGTTATCAGAACACACAACATCTGCTAAAACTGAAGCCCACAGTCTCAGAAATTTTTCTTTCACTGCACTCCAAGTCTGCACATCATTAGTACAATTCAGATGGAAATCCTGTAGAGATGCGGTATTGCTAACAGACTGCACTTTCCCAGAAAATCTGACCTCCCAAATTTGATTTATTTAACATATTTGCATTTTAATGGATTTTTCTGAAATGGTAATCTCATCAAGATGGGCTGCTGTGGTTTTTTTGAGTAATTCACAATTTTCAGCTCATTTATATGTATTTATTAATGTGCAGTATGTATATTTGCACAGTGCACAGGCACATACGGATTATGTCCACCAGAAAGACACGTTTAAAAATGTCAAGGGCTGAGCATTTGGTACTTTGGTTACCTTACGGATGTTCCTCCTCTAGTTTAATATACCCCACTGAGTCAGTCTTCCAGTTTTAAGGTTAATAATAACTAACACACAAAAAAGGCAAAACAAAACAAAAAAATAATAACTAACACGTCTATGCACAGCACAGCATTTATACTCAGTCATATCCGACTCTTTGTGACCCCATGGACTATACAGTTCATGGAATTCTCCTGGCCAGAATACTGGAGTGGGTAGCTGTTTCCTTCTCCAGGGGAGCTTCCCAACTGAGGGATTGAACCCAGGTCTCCCACATTGCAGGCCGATTCTTTACCAACTGAGCCACCAGGGAAGCCCAACACTTCTATGGTAACCTGCAACTTATAGTACATACTTTTCCAGGCTCCTCTGTCCATGGGATTTTCCAGGCAAGAGTACTGGAGTGGGGTGCCATTGCCTTCTCCGTCTCATACATTAACTCACTTAATAACATGTCTGATGTCATGGGAAAGCTCAGTAACATTTTGAAGCTATAAAAGATCCATGTAAAGGGCCAGTCCCTCCTTCCCTAGCCTCTGTTTTCAGGGATGCAAGTTGCTATATCAATCCTGACTAAGCTGTTACACTTAGGGATGGCATGTGGACAAGGTCAGTGGATGTGGCCAGAGGGTGACTACTTGATATGACCAGATTAAGTTCTGGCATTTCCTCCTTCCACCAGCCACACCTGCTTCCAAACTCCATTTTCTAGGTTCAGTAGGCACTATGTATTTTTTCCAACGTCTCTTTCCTAATTCTCTAGTTCTACAAGGTAACTGGTACGCTTTTCCCTAATCATTGGGACAGGGTGCCTATTTCTGCCAGCTGCTACCATGAGAAGGAGGTCTGGCAGAAGAACCCTATCTATATTCTTCTCAGATAGTGAATGGTATGTTTACATTAATACACTGAATTCTTCTCTGAAATGTTCACAATATTCATTAAGAGATAGACATATATTCCAAAAGACTGCCACAGGTACATATTAGTCTTCATTATTCTTAAGGATCAATTTTTATCATCTTTCAAATACAGGTAAGTCATAATTTACAACTTTCTGTATGGGATTAAAAATTCTCACAAAACATGTCATCTCTAAGTGTAAGGATAAAACTATAAAGTTTTCAAGTTTTATTAGTACAGTGATGTCTTTTCTATAATTTTTCAACACTTCAAACATTTTAATTTTTTATTGATGTCTTGAGTACAGTTCTATGAATTATAACCCAAGTATATTTCAGATAATTGTTACAACCATTGGAATGCAGAACAGCTCCATCACCCAAAGAACTCCCTTGTGCTATTTCTTTAAAATCACGCCACACATCCACTCCTAGCCTGTGGCAAGCATTGATCTGTACTTTATCACTGTAGATGTGTCATTTCCAGAATGACATAAAGGTGGAATTGTATAGTATATAACCTTTTGAAACAACTTCTTTCACTCAGCATAAGGCCTTTGAGATTCCTCCAAGCTACGGAGTTTTATTCCTTTTCATTGTTGAGTAGTATTCCTTAATATGGATATACCACAGCTTATTTGTCTATTCAAGTACATATTTTAATACATTTACATTAAATACAAATGATATTTGCAGAGTTGGTACAACACGTTAAAAATTGTCAATATGATGCCTTAGAAATTACTTAGGGACCAGCCAGATATAGACTTAGACATCAGTACTACTTGACGAAAGTGAAAGAGGAGAGTGGAAAAGTTGGCTAAAAGCTCAATATTCAGAAAACGAAGATCATGGCATCTGGCCCCATCACTTCATGGGAAATAGATGGGGAAACAATGGAAACAGTGGCAGACTTTATTTTGGGGGGCTCCAAAATCACTGCAGATGGTGATTGCAGCCATGAAATTAAAAGACGCTTACTCCTTGGAAGGAAAGTTATGACCAACCTAGACAGCATATTCAAAAGCAGAGACACTGCCAACAGAGGTCCATCTAGTCAAGGCTATGGTTTTTCCTGTGGTGATGTATGGATGTGAGAGTTGGACTGTGAAGAAAGCTGAGTGCCAAATAATTGATGCTTTTGAACTGTGGTGTTGGAGAAGACTCTTGAGAGTCCCGTGAACTGCAAGGAGATTCAACCAGTCCATTCTAAAGGAGATCAGTCTTGGGTGTTCTTTGGAAGGACTGATGCTAAAGCTGAAACTCCAGTACTTTGGCCACCTGATGTGAAGAGTTGACTCATTGGAAAAGACTCTGATGCTGGGAGGGATTGGGGGCAGGAGGAGAAGGGGAAGACAGAGGATGAGATGGCTGGATGGCATCACTGACTCAATGGACATGAGTTTGTGTAAACTCCAGGAGTTGGTGATGGACAGGGAGGCCTGGCATGCTGTGATTCATGGGGTTGCAAAGAGTCAGACACGACTGAGCAACTGAACTGAACTGAACTGCTGTTATTAATCATGGACCAGGAGGCAACTCTCTGAAATTCAGTTTTGGCAGAGTGGGAGGTAATGATACTTACAAAGTTTTAGAAATACCTAAAAAAAATTAGTGGGCTTCCCAGGTGGCACTAGTGGTAAAGTACTTGCCTGCCAATGCAGGAGACTTAAGAGACTTGGGTTCAATCCCTGGGTTGGGAAAATCCCCTGGAGAAGGGCATGGCAACCCACTCTATTACTCTTGCCTGGAGAATCCCATGGACAGAGGAGCCTGGCAGGCTACATGTCCATAGGGTTGCAAAGAGTTGCACATGAATGAAATAACTTTGCCGACAAAGTTCCATCTAGTCAAAGCTATGGTTTTTCCAGTAGTCATGTATGAATGTGAGAGTCGGACCATAAAGAAAGCTGAGTGTCAAAGAATTGATGCTTTTGAACTGTGGTGTTGGAGAAAACTCTTGAGAGTCCCTTGGACTGCAAGGAGATCAAACCAGTCAATCCCAAAGGAAATCAGTCCTGAATATTCATTGGAAGGACTGATGCTCAAACTCCAATACTTTGGCCACCTGATTCGAAGAACTGACTCATTGAAAAAGACCCTGATGCTGGGAAAGATTGAAAGCAGGAGGAGAAGGGGACAATAGAGGATGAGATGGTTGGATGGCATCACCGACTCGATGGACATAAGTTTGAACAAGCTCCAGGAGTTGTTGATGGACAGGGAAGCCTTGCGTGCTGCAGTCCATGGGGTCGCAGAGTCAGACACGACTGGGCGACTGAACTGAACTGAAGTAACTTAGCACAAATACAATTAAAACATGTGAAATGTCTGGCACATAGTAAAGTGTCTGTATTACCTTCCATCTGCCACTAAGTTAAGGTAGTATAGTATATATTTTTAGTAATTTTCATCTTACTGATTTTCAGGTGTGGAAATTCATACTACTGATTAATGTTTTGTGAGCAGATGGGAGGTAATCTATTCTTACTATGCTTGGTACAGATCTTTGCAGAGAAAAATTTCTAAATATGTCTCTAAACAAATGCAAACCACTAGTTTGCATGCTTTTCTAATACAAGGTGATTGTACGGAATAATTTTCTAGAGACCCAGCATCTGGTAAAGTTGTTTTGAGCAGTACCAGCAGAACTGGGGGTCCATGTAAACTGAGGATGATTTATAACAGATGCGTATTTTATCAGCTTCTTGAAAAGTAGTCATAGCCAGCTGGAGAGAAGGAGGCAATATGTAAATACAAAGGAGGTTTGGGTGATTTGGACAGGACTGGTAAAGCCCTCCCATGAAGCTGATTTCTAAGCATCTTATCTCACTTGATACTGGACTCTACTACCTGTCAGTCATTGATGTATTGCAATTCCTGGAGCACAGCATCTGGCTTCCTCATCAATATGAGCAAGAAGAAGCAATTAAATTTCTGACCCAAAGGTAAAAAATATGTATGCTTAGCCCAAACTCCACATATTTTATTCATTTTATATTTCCGGAAACACAACTGAGTAAGACTGTCCTTCAGGTACCAACATTTATCGTCTGAAAATTATGCTGAGGTGGGTTTTAGAGCAGTTGTATTTCCAAGTAAATTGTTAAAGTTATGTGCCATTGATTCAACTTTAACTCATGCTTTCTGACTTTTACAATGAGGTAGTAAAAATTCACTTGGTCTCAAACAACTTTAAAGACTTCAACTAGAAATCTATCAGATTGGGAGGCTTAGACATCATTAAAAAGTGAGTAAATATAAACTTATTTTTTCTTAATGTTACAATCTATGAAATAATCACCTGGACATCTCAGCAATCAAGCAGATTTGTATTGACCTTGTATAGGTTGATCCATTTGACGTTGCCAGTAATCAAACTATTTCTCACCTGTTGTTGTTGTTGTTGAGGCACTAAGTAATATCTCTTTGTGACCTGATGAACTGCGTCAGGCCAGGCTTCCCTGTCCTTCACTATCTCCAGAGTTTGCTCAAACTCATGTCTATTGAGTCGATGATACCATCCAACCATCTCATCCTTTTTTGCCCCCTTCTCCTCGTGCCCTCAAATGGCTATTTCATATGATGCAACCTAATGAAACACTTTAATATATACTGAACTGGGAGAGCAGTGGAATGCTGTCATGGAATGAACAGTGTCCTCTCACTACTCGTATATTGTTAAGCTCTAACCTCCAGTGTGACTATTGAAGATAGGGCCTCTAAAAGGGAGACAACAAAGGTTAAACGAGGTCATAAGGCTGGGACCCTAATCTGCTAGG
This sequence comes from Bos taurus, assembly GCF_002263795.3. Classification (NCBI taxonomy): domain Eukaryota; kingdom Metazoa; phylum Chordata; class Mammalia; order Artiodactyla; family Bovidae; genus Bos; species Bos taurus. The sequence continues at coordinate 44,209,682 of NC_037330.1, forward strand.
ATTGGTGTCTTTGTGAAGAGAGGAAGAGCTACCTCTCCATGCAAGGACAGAGTAAAGGCCACATGAAAGCATGGTTAGAAGGCACTGTCAGCAATCCAGAAAGAGAGGGTTCACCAAGGGAAAAAAAAAGGAAGCCTGATGGGACCTTGATCTTGAACTTTCAGCCTCCAGAACTGTAAAAACAAAAATTTCTATTGTTTAAGCCACCCAGTCTATGGTATTTTGCTATGGCCACCCAAGCAGAAACTTTCATTTCTGGTTTGGTTCAATAGCTAAGGTGGATCATCCAAAGTTAAAAGGACATGGGGCATCTACTCCCCAAGCCTATGGTCTCATTTACAGGTCCACTAAACACTGAAATGAAAACTCTGTGGCACTCCAGAGCAACTTTCGTTTTATGCTGCTGTAGAATTACAAACAAGAATCTTGATTAGTGAGAATCTGATCTATTTAAACTAGACTCCACAAAGACTCGGAGAAGGCACTGGCGACCCACTCCAGTACTCTTGCCTGGAAAATCCCATGGGCGGAGGAGCCTGGTAGACTACAGTCCATGGGGTCGCTAAGAGTCGGACACGACTGAGCGACTTCACTTTCACTTTTCGCTTTCATGCATTGGAGAAGGAAATGGCAACCCACTCCAGTGTTCTTGCCTGGAGAATCCCAGGGACGGGGGAGCCTAGTGGGCTGCCAAGCGACTTAGCAGCAGTAGCAGCCACGTAGACTGGGACCTTCACTACATGGTAGTATTGTATATACTACTTTTTGAAAGACTAATGCTGTCATATCTCTTCAGTAAATGGAGTGGAGGGAGAACTGTTTTAACATATAGTAGTCACTCAATATATAGTATTGCAGTTTCAAATAAATAAAAATATATTTGGGGCATTTTTTAAACAAAATGTCCAGAGTTTATCCTACCATCAGCACTTACAAAAATTAATCTCCTACATCTTGAACCACTACAGAAATGAATAGTGAGAACTGAACTCAAAATAATGACCCCTATGTCAGATCATCAAAGAAAAATGTAGTATATTCAGCACAATTTGATTACTAATTTAACAGTTCTGACAAAAAACGGTAGAGGGTTTCTATTAATAAAAGCAGTAGTTTCCCAGGATACCTATTTAAGAGCCTTTTTGAAGTTAATTAAGATTTTACTATTCATGTTCTTCTATTTTTATTGGAGATATGTATGAGCCAAAAGAAGTATTAAAGCAAGACATCAGTAAGTGGAAAACAAAGTAAAATGCTTTATCTTTATCAATTACATTAAATTCAAGACACCATTACACACTGAGGCATTGATTATAGTAATGAAATATGATTAATCATACTCAACAGCATAGAGTGCTAAGCACAAGAGTAAACACAACAATATGCACAGTGATGTTTCTTTTCCAAATATTTCCTCCACTTTCTTTCAAAGTGATACAATCCACACGCACTTATATTTTAATGAAAATTTTTCTGCTACTTACTATCTTCCAATTCAGTAATTAAGACATTATGTCTTTACTTGTCCAAAAAATTACTTTCCATGCTTATAGTTGTAAATTTGTAGATGGAAAAAAGCCCAGTCATTTACTAATCCATTCAAGAAAGATGAAATTTAAGCCAGAAATTCATCATGCCAGAAGCCTTTATGCTCTCACTAAAACAGCATTCTGAAAATCCTCTGATATTAAACTAATAGTTGACCCTGGACCACATATGAACAGAAGGACTATTCTGAGTGTTTAGTTTCTGTTATATCTTTGTTTCAAGCACTATCTAGTGCATTGAAGGACAACCGAATAAATGCTGATTAGCATTCACAAGCTGTATCCTTGACAAAGGACCCACAGCTGTCATAACCATAGTTTTTCCCACATGCTCCATATCGCTGCTAAAGAAACTGTTTCTCAAAGTGTTAGCAGGATTTGTGATTTTGTTTAGTTGGATGGTTTTCATTTATCATAGCACACATAACGACTTTCAGGTGTCTTCAAGTAACATGAAGTTACAAAGATAGTTCAGCAGAATTTTATGCAGGCACATTTCCAAATGGATCAATAAAAGTTTTGCTGACCCAGCAGTGGCAGGATTAATTACACCAGAAGAGTAACAATATCCGTAATGATCATTTATAGTCGTGAATGGCCAAGGTTCTATACCACATCTTGGTGAAGCAGGCAACATTATCCCCATTTTAGGACACCACAGAAATTAAAATGACTTGGCCAAGGTCCCTCAATTATGAATCTACATAGTAAAGATATGAACTCAGTTCTGTAGAGTTCTGGGTCCTCGGGCTTATCCATCATAGTTAACTGCCACATTTTTATGTTCTTATCCTTAATAATTGTTTAAAGACATTCTTAGGGAACATGCATATTCTGAAACTTCCCTTGATATTATGGATCCATGGAGTTATAGGTAACAACTTTTTTATCATTAAAACATATGGTCAACAATTCAATATTCACAGATATAGCAACTGACAGGGCAGCAATTAATCTGAGTTTTTGTGATTTGAAACAGTGCTGGGGAGAAAATCCAGGACCCAGTCAGATTAGGTATCCTCTTCTCCTAATTAGAATGTTTTCTAATGCAGATTTGTCCAGTGCTTTAATATTTATTAAGCATTTTATAAATATAAGCCATTTGATGGCTTTGTAAAGATTCATTAACCCAATTTTACAGATGAGCAAACTGAGATTCAGAGAGGCCAAATGACTGTCATGGGCATACAGTTTAAGTATTAGCCACATGTCCTAATTAACTTTCACTGACTTAATAATTTAAATTTTAAATATAGGATAATAACATTATAATTTTAAATAACAGCATGTTGTTTTTTTATTATTTCCCAGCCTTAATATTTAATAATTATTTTGTGCTTTAACTTGGCCCATCAATTTCGTACCTTTCCCTTCAGTGATATATAACTAGGTTTTCTAATAAAACATATGCTTCATTTGTGTTAACTGTTTTGAAAGTGAAAACTTGAAACTCTGTAAATGTAGACTAGAACAGCTGTAACACGGCCATACAGTGAGACACTTCCAAGACTTCTTAGTGGTCCTAGTTGAAGATAAGCATCACTTCTCCCGATCAAAAGCATCTGACCTTTGAAATAAACATCCCATTACAGCAGGAACCTCAAAGACAGACATACAAATTACTATTCTAGCTGGTTTCTCTTCCTGTTTTCTTGAGAAAGAAGCTACCTCCTAAATCAAGCACTGAAAATCATTCTGTGAGGATGCAGTATGCTATGACGCCCAAAATGAAAAAGTCATAGGTATAATCCTGAATGTTCCTAGCTCTCTTTAGTTTGACTTTGAGGATGTTGTCTTTTTGAGTTTATATGACGGGGTTTAAGCACAACAATTCTTGAGTTAACCAGTCCTACAATGTATTTCTTATACAAGCTTCAGGGGTGTTCTCTATATCAAACTCTCCTGAGGTTAGTAAACTGGTGCCCTTGTTCATTTTCTAGATCCACATCAATAAAGATCTGTTAAGATACTGTCTTTTGTAGTTCAGTAAGTATTAGAATGAATTACCAGATGCCCTTACTTATTCTGAATGCAATTATCTGGCCTAAAATATGCCTTTTTCCATACCTATTCCCATGAGATCTTCTACTAATATGTATGTTAATATTTAAAGTTCCTCACTAGTGCATGTGACAAGTCATGTGATCTTCTACTAATATGTATGTTAATATTTAAAGTTCCTCACTAGTGCATGTGACAAGTCATGTGACCTGTCACATGTGTGAATCTCCTTAAACATCTCTAGCACATGTTAAGCATTATGAACACAGATTTTTGAAGTTTTTAAAAGACTTTTTTTTTTTGAGAGCTTCTGAATTCTTCGTACCTCATCATCTCAGCTATGCATTGACATTGTGATGTTATTTATCTCTGTTGTACATGGAGTGAGAAAACATCAGGAAAATGCCTGGGTTTACCTCTGAATTACCTTAAACACTAGGAAAACAATGTTTATAATTCTGCATCTTCTTTGGTCTTTGGAAATGCTCAGGCATCTCTGCCAAAAACATTCTGTCTATCCCAAACTCCCTAACTACTCCTTTTCCCTTTTCCCCATCCTTTCTTCCAGGAACCATAAGTCTGTTCTCTAAGTCTTAGTTTGAGATGGACATGTACACACTGCTATATTTAAAATGGAACAAGAACCTACTGTATAGCACATGGAACTCTGCTCAAGGTTATGTGACAGCCTGGATGGGACGGGAGTTTGGGGGAGAATGTGGTGGTTTAGTCGCTAAGTTGTGTCTGACTCTTGAGATCACACAGACTATAGCCCGCCAGTCTCCTCTGTCCATGGGATTTTCCAGGCAAGAATACTAGAGTGGTTTGCATTCCCTTCTCTAGGGAATCTTCACAACCCAGGGATTTAACCCGGGTCCCTGCACAGCAGACAGATTCTTTACCAACTGAGCTACCAGGGAAGAATCCCTTTGTGGGAGAATGGTTACATGCATATGTATGGCTGAGTCCCTTTGCTATCCACCTGAAAATTATCACATTGTTAATTGGCTATACTCCAATGCAAAATAAAAAGTTGAAAAAAAAAGAAATAGCTGTGATGTAAACCTAACAATAAATAAAATCTAATAGTAAGTAAAACTGGATCCTAACTTTAAACAAATATTCTGTCTATAAATTAACGAGGTCCGAATCCTTGAACTTGAGCAGGGAATCTCAATCTGACTCTCAATATGCATAGATTCGATGTACGGAACCCATTTGGTCATAATATTGAGAAGCCAGGTCCATTTCCTATTCCCTTCTGTTAGGCACCTGAGGTTCTAAAACTTAAGAAGAATACATTCACTCATCTAGCTACCCACAAATACTCAGTACTTGACTTCCCAAGGACTATTCAAATGGTCTTTTCACTTGCTGCCAATCTAAAGACCACTGCCACCCTGACTTTTTGTATGTCTGTCTTCTACCTATAGAAGAAAAGTTACAAACCATATAGACAAGGACTATATCTTCCTATGCCAGTCTAGCACCTTACTAGTTCTTACTAGAGCATCAGTATTGCGGTGGGTGGATGAGATGTACTGGAACTGATAAATAATTCCCCCAAGGTCTGTCCGAGGATTTATCATGGTTTTATAGGTGGAGAAAGATGGTAGGAGGGAGTGGTTGTTAAGTTCTGCACAAATAAATACAATATGAATCACTGGAAGTTGGAAAAGAAGAGAGCTCTAAATACCACACTTTTGATCTATATTATCCAATTTGCTGGGAGCTAAGATGGGGAGAATTTTGTTTTTTGTTAAGAAAGACTGACTGCTACAATACCTTTGAAAGCATAATAATATGCCTAGGAATTAAATTAAGAATTTGGGCAAGATTCCAAAAGATTAAATATGGGTAGTGCTGTTTTTAATCTAGAAATAGATAGTTAAATTAATAATTGAGGCAGGGTTCCAAAGGATTCTTTGAAATTGAAAATACATATTTTGGAAAAGAATTAGCTTAAATGATTCATAAGAAAATAAAATGAAGAAACACCCTAAATAAGTACCTTTTTTGGGCCAGGCACTTTACATATTCTCATTTAATTGTCAAAATAAGCCCAGAGGTAAGAAAAATTAGTTCATTTTGTCTCTAAGAAACCTCAGGCTTGGGAAAGGAAAGGAACCAGTCCAAGGGCACACTGCTCATGCTCTTTCACCCGCCTCACACCATTTCTATGTATAACCAATTTGCTCAAACATTCATAGACATTTTATGTTGGTATCTTTACAACATGAGTTAAGATTCAACATTAACTTTGAATTTCAGCACTGGATGTTAACTCAACCACAAATCAGTCAGCAACACCAATTTGACCATCTAACATGAACAAATGATGGGGACACTGAGAATTCTGAAGGAAAATAGTATCTTATTCTTGAGATGGATACCATCTGAAACAGAAGATGGAATGTGCACAGATCTACAGAAAAACAGATATTCCTACAGAAATATAGATATGCCCAGAATCATTTTGTAAGCAATAAAATGACAAGGAAGTGACTGGGGATGGGTATTAGAGTGGCCTGGGTTAAGGCTGCTAAAAACATGTATGACTCGGGTATATTTTATAGAATTAAAACACAATGTGCCAGATATAATGAAATAAGCATCAATAACCCTCATATCAACCTTGTAAAGTAAGTACCAGTATCATCACAATTTTATCAGTGATGAAACTAAGGCAGCAAGAGGTCCAGCCTGTTGCCCAGGTTCCCTGAATTGGTTAAGTGGTAGAAGGACTTGAACCCAGGCAGGACCCTGAGTTGGTGCTATTATGTTGCCCCGTGTTGCAAATAAGTATACAGGCTAGGTTTATCTAGGGAGATAAAGACGATGATTCTCTAACCTTGACAACAATTTTATATGTGAAAACACTTCCCTGTTGTTTAAGTTCAGAGGGGTAAGGTCCTTAATTTATTCAGACTAAATACCTTTGTGAATGGTACAATGTACCATTCCCTGCTCACTGATGAGGACAGAGCAGTGAACAGCACTGCTTTGTTATGCATAGAGCTAGGCACACGTGCATGCAGGCTAAGCCGCTTCAGTTGTGTTCAACTCTTTGCGACCCACCAGACAACAGCCCACCAGGCTCCTCGGTCCACGGGATTCCCCAGACAAGAACACGGGAGTGGGTTGCCTTGCCCTCCTCCAGGTGACCTTCCCAACCCGGTGTCTCTGGAGTCCATGCTGGGAAGTCCAGTACATGCTGGAAGTCCATGGACTGTCTCCCAGTCCATGTACTGGGAAGCCCAGTACAGGAGCTTGAATTAATTTGAATTCAAATTAATTTGTCAAAATGAATGTTTTCATTAATTTGAATAAATTACCTACATTAGACTCTCCTTAATCCAAAGTTACATTTAAAAACTACCTTTTAGAATTAGCACCATTCTTCAAAAAATTCTGTTAAACAGGAAGGTTTGGGGGATTCCTGTTTAGAACCAGATTTGCAGTTCAGGCACTCTTACAGCCTTAGAATGATTTTCTAAAGGTAACCCGAGACCATGCATCTCTGCAGTAATTACATTTTCACAATATGATGTCTTTTTTGTCCATTTAGGAACAGTTTACTCCCAGTGCCCAAAACTGTTTATTATACAGGTTGTTAAGTGTTGTTTATCTGGTAAGCACTAAGTAATTAGTTATTAAATGATGTCTGTAACACCGTAGAAGGTAAAACATTCTACATTAAATTCATACTGCCTTTATTATCTTATCCTAAACAATCAATCATTTGCCAAATTTAAAAGGGCTTTTTCGCCTAAAAATGTTTCTTTACCGATGATAAAGGCCCACCTCTAAAAATCATCAAGCTACAACCAATTAAAATGAATATTCTAGAAATCTGCTAGATTGATTCCACACTGTAATGAGAAATGCAGGGCTCCGGGAGTATTTTCATCCCCTCGCCTTGCAAACAGGCTTCCTACCTTCTCTCTGGAGTGGAAGGTAAGCAGTGTCAGGTTCCCCTAAGCTCCCCCACCCCCATGTCCCCTCAGTATGCTGCCTACTCTTGCAGGCAGGGATACACATGGCACACGAACGGGCTCTTTACATACATGCAGTTGCACTGCTACTTACATACCCACGCACACGCGTGCATGGCCAGTGTATTGGAGGGTTCTGTATGCCTGTGGTGTGAGCCCTCTTTGTCTCCCAATCCTTTCACTTGACCCCTGGGAATTGCAGCAATACTCAGGGAATAGCGAGGTGAGGCAAACGGTCCGTTTTTCCTTCCCTAGTGGCTGCCACCGCTGGGTCCTAGGAATTTGCAATGGCTCGACTCACAGGCATCTAATAAAGGGAAACTGAGATGATAAGCCAGAGGAGAAGACGTGAGCGAGAAAGGGGCCGTTGTACAAGAGATGATGCTTCCGGAACTCCGGAGCTCTGATTTCTGTTTTTACGTACAAAGCCCTAGGAAACTGGAGGAGGAGGCAGAGAAACTCCAAATCTAAAATCCTCTGAGATGATGCTTCTCTCTGCGCCTAGAAACCAGCGCTGGGCGTTTGTCCTGCGCGGGATTAAGGAATCCCAGGGAGCGCCGGCTGAAAGTCGCTGCACGGCACCGGGACTTTGTGCTTCGAGGGGCTGCCCCCCGAAGACGCATCCACGCTCCGTTTTCCCAGGCGTTGTGCGGGTTTCCTAAACCGTCCAGCTGCTGCCTCAGAAGGGAGTTTCTAGAAGCTCCTTCTCTGCTGCCTCCCCTCCCCCCTTTTGGGTTTTTACCCCGGCGAGGAGCTTCTCCAGCTCTACTGCGTCTGCCCTCCGAGGGGTACAGGTGCCGCTGTCCCAGCCGCCGCCGCCTGGTCCGCCCCTCCGCCGGGCGGGCCCGCGGCTTCGGTCCGGCGCGGCTGCATCGCGAACCGTCTCCTGCCCGGCCGCTGCCGGCGGCCCGGGACTCCCCGCCCTCCCGCGCGACCCCGCGCCCGGGCGGGCGGCGCTTGCGGCGGGCAGGGGGCGGGGAGGGGAGCGGGGGTTCGTCCCGGGGGTAGCCGCCTCCTCCGCAGCCCGCCGGCGCCTCGAAACCCGGACCTGCCTCCGCCTCTTCCTCCGGCAGCTCCATCCCGCCTCCCGCGCCTCGTCCTCCTGCCGCCCCCGCCGCCGCGCCCCCGGGTGGCTGCCTCGGCGGACCCGGGAGGGGGTCCGTCCGTCGCCCGCTCGGCTCGGCCCGGCCCGGGGGGCGTGCATGCCCCTGCGGCCCGCGGCGCTCACCAGCAGCATGCTCTATTTCCAGATGGTGATCATGGCAGGGACGGTGATGCTGGCGTACTACTTCGAGTACACGGACACGTTCACCGTGAACGTGCAAGGCTTCTTCTGCCACGACAGCGCCTACCGCAAGCCCTACCCGGGCCCGGAGGACAGCAGCGCCGTGCCCCCCGTGCTCCTCTACTCTCTGGCCGCCGGGGTCCCCGTGCTCGTGGTAAGCCCGGGGGCACTCGCCCTCGCCCCGACACCGCTTTTCTTCCCCTCGCCTTCTGGGTTGAGGCCCCGCCGAGGTCCGGGCGCCTCAGCCTCTGCCTTCTAAGTTCCTTCAAGTTGCCGGCAGCCCCTTCCCCAGAGGACAGTGTTTTAGGGCGCGTCGGGGGTGGGTGCCAAGGAAGCCCCCAGCTCTCCGCGGCTGCCGCCCCTGCCTCCCCGCACCCCCGCGATGGCTGCACCGTAGGGTGTCACGAAGAGGGATGGGAGGGAAGGGGGTTGTAGGAGGTGATGGGTGGGAGTCGGGGCTGGGGAGGAGGTGAGTTATCGGGTTGAATCTTGAGTTCATCTACTCTGTGGCCTTGCTCTGCTGTCCGCCGCCTCTCACCTAGAGACTGGAAGGCGAGCGGCAGCGGGGCCGGCGAGAGGGAGACGGGGATCAATTGCTGGATTGTGGAAGGGACTCCTGCTTCCAGAGTCGGGGCGCATATGTCCAGTTTACCGCCTGTTTTCTTTCTCGAAAGGCAGTGCCAATGGCACTAAGCTGACCAGGGAACAAATACCTAAAAAAGAATATAAGAACTCTTAAATGAAGAGGGTCCAGAAGCAGTGCTTGCTGAAAAGCGGGAGCTATGCTTAAATTACAAGATTTATTTAAAGGCTGTTCCACTCCCTGGGCAGCTTAAGTCCTTTTCCTCTAGAGCCTCTCAGAGAATGTCTCTTGGGTTTATGAACTGTGTGTGTGTGTGTGCGCGTGTGTGTCTACGGACACGCCTGCACACACATAAATATATATACACGCACATATACATATGTAATTATTAAGCTAATAATCATTTAATAATTTCTTATGTGAATGTGGTGCAAAGTTATCGGTAGGAGAATTCGTGTTTTTTCAGAAGACAATATATGGTTCCTTTAATATTGTCAAAGTACTGGAGGTTCCCTTCCTGTGGTAGCTTCTTCCCTTCTCTCTCAACAGATAACAAATGGAGAAAGAAAAGGTACTTTTTTTTCAGTGGTTGAGTTGCAGTAATGAATGTTAAGAACATCTCTTTTATCTAAGAGATGGTTTCTTTGATTTCAGGGGAAATGAGTCAATAATTTACAAAATAATGATAAGTTCCCACCCATCATGGAATTCCATAAACAAGCCAAGAAACTTCTTGGTAACTTTGAAGTAACTTTATCACAGGTACTGTGATAGTTGAGTTCAAATCCAGCTCAAGTTACTGGTTTGAAAAGTGTTAGACCTTGCACCAGAAAATGTTTGTTTTTTTTTCCATTGTAATTTGCTAAACTATGCCAGAAAGTCCAAATATGGTGTCATTTTTATTTTCCCTTCTCTATTTGAGAAGCTGTAATAGAAAAAAATTAATTGGTGATTCTCAGGCCCTTTTGCTTTCTGCAGATGTTGGGTTTCCAAGGCACATGTTTTTCAAGAGACTGAATAGCTCAGGGATTTTTCAAGATTTTTTTTTTTTTTTTTTTTTAAGGAAAAAGCCTGGCACTTTCAGGACACTGGTTTGGTTACAACCATAATCAGTAATGTCTGTAACTTGTCAGTTGGTGATTACCATTCTGTGTCTCATTTAAATGAGATAGCACTTTTCAGATCCAAGTATCCATCCCCGTTGACAGGTGCCATTTAGAGATGCTAACATATTTGCACAAAGAACTTGATTATTCTCCACTTAGGGGGAACTTCTAAGGGGAAAGGGAATTCATTAGTCATTATTGAGTGCCTACTTTGTGCTGGGCACTGAAAGTCAGGGCCACATATACTTCTCAGAGCAGTCCTTCCAGGAGATACAGTCGATTAACATTTGGGGCCCCCGAGGATCAAATAATAAACTCGAAGCACCTGAAAATGAAAATGGTGAGTGTGGTGTTTGATGCCTCTGCGACCTAATGCCAAGTGCCATACTGCTTGTCCTAGTTCCAGAGAACACTTTCTCTGAAAGAAGCTAAGTAAAGCTGCCAGGGTGAGAATCTAGAATATACTCACGAGATTTTAAAAGGAACGACCCAACTTGATTTCTATGTTTTGATTCTCAGTTCTTTAGTTACAAGAGAGAGAATTTGGGAGTCAGTGTGCAGAGAAGGAAGTGTTGGGTTTTTGAGGCTAGCTGTGCTGCTGCTGGCCTTTGTTTCTTCTTCTGCTCTTCCCACTAGTACACTCTCACAGTGTGAACGGTTGGGAACCGTAATGGCAGCCCTGCCTTTCCATTCCTCTCAAGAACACTGACTTAGCCCAGTCACTATTCATGAAAACAATGTTACTAATAATAGTGTTAGCAATACCTGTCATTTGTTGGATTTTATTCTCTGTGCTTGCGTGCTAAGTCTCTTCAGTCGTATATGACTCTGCGACCCTATGGATTATAGCCCGCCAGGCTCCTCTATCCATGGGATTCTCTAGGCAAGAATACTGGAGTGGACTGCCATGCCCTCCTCCAGGGCATCTTCGGGACCCAGGGATCAAACCCGCATCTGTTAATATCTTCTGCATTTGCAGATGGGTTCTTTACCACCTGAGGACTTGACGGCTCAGATGGTAAAGCGTCTGCCTGCCAATGCAGGAGACCTGGGTTTGATCCCTGGGTCGGGAAGATCCCCTGGAGAAGGAAATGGCAACCCACTCCAGTATTCTTGCCTGGAGAATCCCATGGACAGAGGAGCCTGGTAGGCTACAGTCCATGGGGTCGCAAAGAGTCAGACTTCACTTCACTTCACTTCTTTACCACTAGCACCACCTGGGAAGCCCTTATATTCCCTATACCTGTCTAATACTTGAATTACCTATGAAAGCTGTTATTATTGTCAACTAACCTTTGGGAAAACTGAGATTTAGAAAGCTTAATTAACTTGCCAAGGACCAAGCCTAAAAACATTACATCCAGAATTTTAACCCTACTATGTCAAACCTGTGCCTTTTCCGTTACAATATTCAAATTCATCTTACTCATAAATCATTCTTCTAAACAAATGCCTCAAATGGTCTCTTTCCCCATCTTCTATATTTCTTGGACTGTATTGATAAAGATTCTATATAATATAAATATTTTAACCTTCAAACTCATTTCTAATCCTTAAAACTAATTTTGGAAAGTAGTTCTCCTCACTACCACAATCAGTGGTTTGGTTTCAAATTTGCCAGATTTATTTATCTAAAAGTGAAAAGCAATATATTCTTTACATTTTGTTACTTATATATAGTGTTGACTTGGGGTGCATGTTTGGAATCTGACAGATTCAAAGTGCATTCTGCTGTTACATTAAAAGTTGGGGATTCTACTTGCTATGTAACCTTGGTTGCTATGTAACAACTAATTTACAGCTCCTTAATTCTTGATTTTCTAAGTCACAGGATTTTGAATATTAAATGGGATATAATATGTAAATATCATTCTTGGCTCATAGTTGATAATCCATAGGAGATCACTCTATAATTAACATTATTTTAACAAAATAGTAATTCAGTATATGCTTATTGAATTCCTGTGTTACATGTATTCTATTAGCCAGAGTGCTAAGTGCTAAGTCGCTTCAGTTGTGTCCAACTCTATGCAACCCCATAGACGGCAGCCCACCAGGCTCCCCCGTCCCTGGGATTCTCCAGGCAAGAACACTGGAGTGGGTTGCCATTTCCTTCTCCAATCCGTGAAAGTGAAAGTGAAGTCGCTCAGTTGTGTCCAACTCTTAGCGACCCCATGGACTGCAGCCCACCAACCTTCTTCGTCCGTGGGATTTTCCAGGCAAGAGGACTGGAGTGGGGTGCCATTGCCTTCTCTGATTAGCCAGAGTAGTGGTTATAAAAACGGCAATTTCGGAAGTAATCTATGGTCACTGATCCTAAAGGGTTTACACACTAAGTTGGGAAAGTAGATAACCATGCCAAGAGTCATAAATCACCATAATAGAAGTGTCATATGCACATATATGTGTATGTATACACACACACACACACACACACACACACACACACACAGATATATACCACAAGGACCCCTGGTGGTTCAAAGAGGACAAGATCATTTTTAATTGAAGAGGGGGAGAAAGGGTTCTTGAAGCAAATGGCGACTTTTGGGATGTGATTTGAAGGAGGGCCAAAATGGAGTTTGAGTCAGGACATCGAAGAGGCAGCTGTATGAACATGAACTGCGTGCTTGGTAGAGAGAATGCAGCTTGTACTTGTGAAACAGGGAGTGGTCGGTCTTGTTTCTAAAGTGTTGTGTGGGGAACACAGGGATATATGGCTGAAGAGGAAGACTAGGGTCTCAGCACTGAGTCCTGAAATGTCAGGCTGAGTTTTTCTCAATTTGTTGGGAACTGAGTAGGGACTTGTGTGATGGGTGGTGTTTTAGGACCTTTGGGGGACCGTAGTGTAGGGTTCTTCTGTTATTAAACATCCGTGTAAGATAATTTTAGGCTCTTTATCCCCAGGTCTATTTTGTGTTGTGAAATATTATTATTTTAATTGTGTTCTCAGGAAACACCTGTAATTTGACTCATTTACAAAGATGACATGGTTTACAAACTCTTTTAAAACAGGTATTGTTCAGTTTGATCTGTATAGCATTTACAAAAGCACCACCTCCAGGATTTACAGATGTAAATTTAATAAGGGACCTGTGTTTTTCATTGATTAAAAGACCTGGTGATGACAATGGTTTCTGCTCTCTACATTTGGATACAGTGGCCACTACACTAGCCCCTATTGTTCCTTAGATCTCTGAGCAACACAGATGATCTGAAGGAGACAAAGCTAAACCATCCCTCTTCATAGAGCCAGAATGAAGGCTGGAAAAACAACACTGAGCTGGGCACGTTTGAGTGTGAGGGAATATTTCTGATTCTTTATGCCTGCATCCGCAGGAAGCTCCCTCGGCTCTGAGACTGAGGCATGGAGCTGCTGCTGCTGCTATCCCAAGGATGTTGCATTTCTAAATGTTGTGGAAGAAGATGGTGATAGAAAGATATCTCATATCCAGAGCTCTGTCTTGTTAAATACTTGAAGCTTCCCTACAGACTTCTCGTTCCTTGAATCTTGCCTTGGGTGCCCACTCTCAACTCTGCCCATCTCCACTCCTAGAATACACTATACTTCTGTGGAGTGGGCAGGAGAAAAAGCACAGATATTGGCATTAGGTCTGAATTCTTATCCTGCTTTTTCTCACTATCCAGGTGAACTTGGGAAATTTTACTTATTCATAAACCAAGGATTAAACAATATTCTTCTTGAGAGGCAGTGTCTATAGAGGTTAAGATCACAATTCTGGGGTCAGATTGCAAGCCCAGCTTTACCACTTTGCAGCTATATAAACTTGAGCCTGTCTTTCTATGCCTGTTTCTTATGTAAAATGGAGATCCTATGAGTATGAAATTGGTTAACATATGCAAATATCAGATTAGGGCCCAGCTGTATGTGTGTTAGCTACCATCATTCCTCCCAAGGTTTGGGGATAGTTAATCACACAGCCTATTTAAGGCGTCTAGCAAAATACCTTTGTTAGGGGCTCCAGGGCTGATAAAATATTCGAGGTGGACAAAAGCCACCTAGTTCCATCCATCACCCACAAAACTGGGGAGGCTGAATAGCAAAAATAGTAAAATTCAATCAGACCTCTGTTCTTCCAATGCAGTCAGTGATTTCTGTCTTTGACAGCTGCTTCATTTCTTCAGCAGGCTAACACTAGCAAATATTTCCTGTGTACCAGACACTGTGTAACATAAATTTAATGTGTTCCTTTGTTTAATGCTCACCATAGTAACATAATACTTTCTTTAAACATACACACTATCATTAAGCCCACTTTTTAATGAGAAATGAAATGTTTACTGAGATTAGATGTCAGACTTGTATTAAATTTTTTCAATACATTAATATAATTAATCTTCACAGTAAACTTATGAAGGAGACTTGGATATAAAAAGGTGAGATGATCAGTCCAGAGTCCTACAGTGATGGAATCGTCAAGGCCTGTGTATTTACTTATTTTGTAATGTACCTTTTATCGTTACATGTCAAACAGATCTTTAAGGATAATTAGTCATAGGGATTCCATACTGAAAGGGTCAAATTTTTCTCAAACCTTTTTTCTTCGGTTTCTTTTTTTTTTTTCTGATTTGATGGGAAACTTTGTGTTCCAGAATAGATAATGGTTTCAATGTGTAGTGTAGGAAATTGATTTGTTTCCTATTAAGCTTGAAATGTCCTGGAAAGGTGGGTGGCAACAGGACGGACTCAGAGATGTTTCTGTTCTGATCTGCAGCCACGTTTCTTATCTCTCTGCCGCACGTGGGTGTGGTGCTGTGGGTACCTGCTTTTCTCTGGAGCCCTCTGGTTCTAGGTCTGCAAACAGCGGTGCACGGAGAGCTGAGGCATCCCCTGCCTCTAAGACGTGTTTCTTAAAATGGACCCTAGCACTGGATTTGGGGGGAGTAGTGAACACACTGAAATTGTGGTATAAAATACCATATGTATGTATGTGTGCCCATATGTGTGTGCAGGTATGTATGCATTTTTATAGTAAGAGCCTCGTGGCTTTATCAGATTGTCAGGAATGCCCAAGATTCCTACAAGTTAAGAACTACACTTGGAGGATTTATGACTCTGTTTAAACTCCTCCTCATGTCTCTGAGGGCTTTTCTTTACTTAGATATTCTCATTCATATTCATTCATTCATATTCATTCTCCCTCTTTCCCTTCTCCCTCCCTGCATCCCTGTGATAGTCTCTTTTTTTCATTTATCCCCTCCCCTTTGCATACTGATTAAGAGATTGTTATGGGGGTCAGGAATGTGAATCCTCTCCTCCCTCTGCCTCTTCTCCTGCCCCTCCTCCTTCTCCTCTTCCCTTCTCCCCCACCCCCTCCATCCTCTGTCCCTCATTATCCCTGTGGCTTCTCTGCAGCAGTTACCTTATCTGAAAAAATGTTGACTTATTCCTGCCCGTCTTTCCTGTCTTTCGTAGTGAGTTTTGAGGATCAAATGGGTGTAAATGCATGTTAGAGACAATAAATCACTGCATGCGTATAAGGAAAACATACCATGAGCAGATTACATGGGTTATCTAGCTGCTTGGTCATTGGAGATGGTTATATTGCTTATAGCATGGCTTTGCCAGCTCAATACACTTACTCTGTGGAGTAGAAAAATGAATGAGCTTTTTATACTTCTTTTCTTAGTTTCTTGTAGAGAGAATAGCAAAAATAAAAAGCCAACAGTATGAAATGGCCTAATTATTATAGCACATAATTCTAATACCCAATGCTGTCTATCAAAATATTTCAATAAGCTCTTATTTTCAAGATTATTATAAAGAGTCATCTCATTCATTTGTGTAATTTGAAAGAAATAATGTTTCCAGGGAGCAGTGTTGATACCATCTGTTAAGTGTGCATTGTATCATATTAATTTTTAAATTAGAACTGTGCCCAAAAGTCATTATTTATAAGTTTGGAATGATAACCATGCATCTACTGTGTGCTAGGCCCAATGGTGTTACTTGGTATGTATAACAGGGGAGGCATATTCACTGCCCTGCGACAGTTCAGACACTGTGCGTGAAATTGTATCTCTTATCCTAAACTTTCTTGTCTGTAAGACTGAAATGATGATACTTCCCATACCTTTTAAGAATTAAATATAAACATGCATGAAATAGTAAGTGATAGCTGCTCTTTGAACATAAATGCCAATGACATCTATTGGTAGTACATGGCAAAAGGATGCCACCCTTAATCATTTGTTGAATGGAAGTGGTAAGTCATTAACTCTTCATAATAACTCTTTTAGGTACTATGTGTGGTAACACATCTAAGGAGCTTAAGCAGTTTGCTCCACTGGGATCTGAATCAATTACTTCAAGTCCTGTTCTCTCTTGGCTACCTACCGTTGCCCACCAATTGGACTCACAGCATAAATGGTGTCATTCCTAGAAGACAGGGGAGAGTTAAAGCATCTTGATTATATATCACCGTGCACTTTACAGTAACCTTATGCTTGTAAATGTATAAGCTCATTTACAACCAGGCATGAAAAGGGGAATTTAAAATCTGTGTTCAAAGATAAAACTTCATTGGTTTCTAAGACCAGCGGAATAGCCAGTGGCCGTGCGGCACATGTTTAGTTGTGTCCAGCTCTTTGGAACCCCATGAACTGTAGCCCGCCAGGTTCCTCTGTCCATGGAATTTTCCAGGCAGAAAACTGGAGTAGGTTGCCATTTCCTACTCTAGGGGATCTTCCCGACCCAAGGGATCACACCTGTGTCTTTCGTGTCTCCTGCTTTGGCAGGCAAATTTCTTTAGCACTGAGCTCCCTGGAATAGCCAGTAGAACTTGCTTTTCCCAGCTCAACATTCCGTGTAGATAGATGGAGGAGGCAAGTTCTGAGGTCAGAGATCTTAACCTATAGTTAGGAAGATCTTTTTAACAGCCTTTGGAAAATCATAGGAATATCATTTTGATGGGAGATATTTTATCTGAATATAGCATGTGAAATGGAGTTCTATATTCAGTAATATTTAAACTATTTCTGAGAATGCCAGTTTTCACTCAGCAGGCTGGTTACTTTTTTAGTCTTATTATGACAGATGTAGTTTGAGAATCACTGTCAGGAAAATCACTTTTTTTTTTTTTTTGGTGAAAACAAAATCTTGAGATTTTTTTTCCCGATCAGGTGCATTTGAAACTTTAAAGACAGTCTTTTGGTGGACTTTTCTCACTGAGAGAACATGTGTGAATGGAAGTGTGTGTGTGTGTTTGGTATTTAATACATTGATAATTTCTTGTTATGAATTCATTATCTCCCTTGCTTCTAGCCTTTATAGTGCTCCCCCACCCTTCTCCTAGGAAAAGAAAATTTCTGGAACATTCCTCTGTATCCTTTCAGACCAAGCACCAACTCTGTGAGCAGATGTTTTTCCTTAGATGAGACAGCTGCATTCACTTCTGTGATTCCTTCACATCTTTAGCATGTGCGTGTATGCTAAGTTGCTTCAGTCGTGTCCAACTCTTTGCAACCCTCTGTACTATAGCACACCATACTTCTCTGTCCATGGGATTTTCCAAGCAAGAATACTGACATATCTACAGTTACCAAAATCACTTACGGCATTTCCTCTCTAAGGACATGTGTTGATACAACCAGAACTTCTGTGTTGCGGGAATTGTGTTTTGCAACACAGTTTTCTCCAGGGTATTTTCCTGACCCAGGGATCAAACCCACATCTCTTAAGTCTCCTGCCTTGACAGGTGGGTTCTTTACCATCTGTGCCACCTCTTTAGCACATTATGGCATTAAAAAATCTTATATTGTGCTTTTTGTTGTATTTATTTTTATTCATGTTTCCATCACTGGATTTGAGCATCTCAGAGTTTTATAATCTGACTCATCATGCCCAGCTCTTTGGTTATTTTTGGGTAGATAAATTATCCAGGGACTAACTGAAGTTTGTGATGATGAAATTATAACCAAATTCTGCTGAGCACACGCTTAATAACCATTCATTAAAATAGGCAACATAGTCTGTACACTCGGTTCTATAAGTTTAATAAACTGGCAGGTCTCTGTCCTTTGAGGTATTTTAAGTGTATAAACCTTATATGAAAGATATATAGAAAAGAAGCATAGTCAAGATATGATTCTGTGTCCCCCAGTTGATATACTTCAAGCAGAAATACTCCTGTCCATTGAGAACAAGTCAGAGGGCTATAGGTTACAGGCCTTGCAGGAGTTTTATACCTTGTTTGTTCAAGGGTAGGAAGTATTTCCAAACTATTTTAGTCAATCTGCATAGTTTGAATTTTACCAATAAGAGTCCTTTTTTAGCATTTATCATGCTAACTAAAATTCTCTACTTTGATCAATTAAATATATATATATATTTTTTTTTACCAACAATGCTTCTTTAGTTGTTAATTAACATGCATGCATGCCAAGTTGCTTCAGTTCTGTCCGACTCTTTATGACCCTATGGACTTTAGCCTCTGTCCATGGGATTCTCTAGGTAAGAATATTTGAATGGGTTGCCATGCCCTCCTCCAGGGGATCTCCCCAACCCAGGGATCAAACCTGTGTCTCTTATGCTTCCTGCGTTGGCAGGCAGGTTCTTTACCACTAGTGCCACCTGAGAACCCCTATTAATTAACATATGATGGCAAAAAGATTTATGGCAGTCTCTTTGGTGTGTGACCTTTCTGATAAAACTCTTGTGACTATTGGGATTTCCTTCTTCCCTCCCTCCTCTTTCCTTCTTTCCCTGAACAAACATTTGTTGAGTACTTTCCATGGGTAGCTTACCTTGAAAACAAGGCTTATAGAGATTGCTTGACTTGCTCCAAATTCCAAAAACAGGATTAAAGCTAATTTCCCCCATCTCTAAGTCTCTCAGAACAATCTCAGGAAATAAAAGGCTCGTGAAATCATGGGGCACTTAAAGACAAATGTAGTCCTGACATATCTACAGTTACCAAACTCACTTACGGCATTTCCTCTCTAAGGACATGTGTTGATACAACCAGAACTTCTGTGTTGCGGGAATTGTGTTTTGCATTTCGAGCATAATGATCCCTTTTTTAAGGGTTCTCTCAGCAGTGCCGGCAAAAACTGTACTTTCCTATGGAGGTTTTTAATCGAGATTTCAGATTTAGCTTTTTCTCACACTGGGTTGCACGGAAGTGCTCTTGACACTGAGAAATATCCTGTATTTCCAGAGATCTCATCAAAGCAGAATGCCATGTTCTCCCAAACATCAAAATTGAGCAGTCTTGGATAAAGGCAGTGCACCTGGGGCCTCATCTTGTAATTTAAAATGAGCTCCTGACATTTCCAGTTGAAAAACAAACCACTATCTTCGGGTTGGTGGCAATGACCTCTTCCTTCACACGCGCCTTTCCAGCGTGGGCTTTGCTGAGTTACTCAAATGAATGAAGAGACTTAGTCAAAACTACGTGACAACCCTTTTGGTCTCTCACAAAGAGACCTTTGTTTCTTCTTCTCACTGGCTCCATCACATGGTTCCTTGGGGTCCCCTTTTCCTTTTTCCCGGGGCTCAGTCTAGAATACAGATAGAGGAATCCAGTAGACACTTTATTCAAGCCACACTGACAGGCTTTTTCTGCCACTCCATTTTTGGAAAAGATTTGTGAACCCATTGTGAGAGAGATTATGCTTCTTTGTAGCTGGAACTTTTTCATCATGAAAGAGGCCTTAGAGATCATTTAGTTTCATCTCCTAATTTCCAAATGAATGGCCAGAGAGATTAAATGACTTGCCCAAGGCCACGCAGCTAGTGAGAAACTACACCGATGGCAGAACATATACAGGCACTTGGTGTACATCAATCTTTGTAAGTACTTTACACATATTAACTAATTTAATCCTCACAATATTAGGGATAGGCACTATTGTTATCCCAGTTTACAGATGAGGACACTGATGCTCAGGAAGATTAATCAACTAGCTCATGACCCCACAGCAAGGAAGTGATGTACCTGCATATGCGCTTTTAACACAGAGATGGTTCTCCTCCTCAGGACCAAATTTTTTGTCATCTCTGGGAGGAGTTATGACTGCCTACAACAAATCGTTCCACATAGCAGTATTATTAATAGTTAGAGATGAAGAGTGTATGATTATTGTGATAGCTTATTTTTTATGAACTTATACTATTGATTGAATATTGTATTTATAGTTAACACTTAATCTGTGATAGTGAAGAGGTAGTAGCAGGTTAGGAAAAAAGCATTTAATTTAACCAAAATCATTTGGTTCTATGATGCTTTCCTTTGTTTTGCTGACATCAAATCTTTTCAGACAAAAAGTAAAACTACATTTGAAATTTGCAAATGGATATAACAAAAAACTACCCATTTTTGATACACAGATCTTAAATTCTTATAATATGATTTTAACATGGCACAATATAGTTGTCATACTATATAATTGAACAACTGCACTCACAGCATAGTTACTACATTTAGCATACTAGTTTGGCGTAAGTTTGGCAACTAGTTAGAGTCATGGAAGAACTATTCAGTGATGTATTTCAGGGAAAAATATAGACATTTATATATTTATATATTTTTAATCCTTTTTTTTTTTTTTGGAGGTACTTAGAAATACTCTTGAATCTTGGTCCAGTCCTGTGGTGCTGTTTCCTGTGAAACAGCAGTGACCTAAGAAAGTGCAGTTCTCTGCTCTGTGTGCTTTATGTAATTCTCCCTGCTCTTGGTTTCCATCTATTTAAATAATCTCTGTTCTTTAATTGGGCAGCCCCAATCCCATCTTTTTCCTAACACTTCTGTTGATGCATCTAATCAATGGTAATCTTTCCTATAAACTCCTTTTTAAATAACTCTTTCCCCTTATGTACTTACATAAAATAGGAGTCATTGCAGGTGTGGACTGGGGAGGTGGAGAGAAAGCAAAACAAAAGGAACAGTAGTCATAATATACTATTTTATGGAACTAGTGAATACAGAGAATTGTGAATAAATTGTGTATATGTAGGGTTCATGGATCTGAAATTAAAACAGATAAATAAAAGGAGCAGTGGCTCACTGATCCGACTGGCAAGTGACCCCAGTTGTCTTCCTTGCTCTGCTAGTTGCTACTTTTGAGACCTTGAGAAAGCCACATAGCTTTTTGGCCATTGTAACATCGGATAACTGGTTTTAACTCCACTCAGGGCAGAAAACAGACTCATGGCTCCCAGAGAAACCCTTTCTGTGCATGAAACAATTCTGACTGTTTGGACACTCTACTTTAACAGTGAAAGCCTGTCTCCTTGTCTTCTGCTTGGTGGTCTCTCACCTTTTGAAGCCATATGGAACAACCTAGATGGTTTCCCAGTGAAAGTGTTAGTTGATCAATCGTGTCCAACTCTTTGCAACCCCATGGACTGTAGCCCACCAGGCTTCTCTGTTCATGGAACCCAGGCAAGATTGCTGGAAGGGGTTGCCATTTCCTTCTCCAGGGGATCTTCCTGGCCTAGGGATTGAACCTGGTTCTCCTGCATTGAAGGCAGATTCTTTACAGTCTGAGCCACCAGGGAAGTCCAATGTATGAAGTTATCTTTCAGTTCTCTGACTCTTCTTGAGATTTATGGTCTTCAGCTTGACATAGCATGAATTTGAGTCCATTTTACCATTCTGGCCACTCACATCTGACTTTTCTCAGATGTCCTGTGTTTTTAAAGCATGGCGCCAGTACCAAATAGTATATTTCAGATGCACTTTCACTCCTGGCCAATAGAGCAGAAATTTTTCATACTCTTTTTTTTCTTAATGCTTTCGCCTTGGGATCAGTATAAAGTCATCTTATGGACAGCTATGTTATCTATAAAGGAAATGGGTTAAATTTTTCACCAAGTAGGCAAAAATACTGTATGACAATGTACACTCTTCTTCCATGACTATGGCAAACATTGCTAAGAGACTGTGGCACTTTCTCTCTGAGTCTGATCTAGGAGTTCAATCTTTAAGACAAAACTCCACGCAACTTATGATCAGATTTGCCCTCTTGGAATCAAATGACTAATAAAATCTTTCTAACTGTAGATAGCCTATACAATGTAGTATACTACATGACTATGCATTATGGTTCAGTTCAATTCAGTTGCTCAGTCTTGTCTGACTCTTTGCGACCCCATGAACTGCAGCACGCCAGGCCTCCCTGTCCATCACCAACTCCCGGAGTCCACCCAAACCCATGTCCATTGAGTCTATAATTCCATCCAACCATTTCATCCTCTGTCGTCCCCTTCCCCTTCATTCAATCTTACCCAGCATCAGGGTCTTTTCAAATGAGTCAGCTCTTCGCATCAGGTGGCCAAAGTATTGGAGTTCCAGCTTCAACATCAGTCCTTCCAATGAACACCCAGGACTGATCTCCTTGAGGATGGACTGGTTGTATCTCCTTGCAGTCCAAGTGACTCTCAAGAGTCTTCTCCAACACCACATTCAAAAGCATCAATTCTTTGGAGCTGAGCTTTCTTTATAGTTCAACTCTCACATCTGTACATGACCACTGGAAAAACCATAGCCTTGACTAGATGGACCTTTGTTGGCAAAGTAATGTCTCTGCTTTTTATGGTTAATTGCATGCAAATATTATGGCCATCAAAAGATTGTGACTTCTTATAGAAGAGCAAATATGTCTTGTATATCTTTGACTCTTGTTCACCACATAACGCCCAATATAATGCCTTTCAAATAGTAGATATAAGTAATGATTTGTGTGTTTTAAGAGAAGAGAATTAAAGAAGTATAAATTATTTGGGGTACCTATTCATAGAGGCTTCCCTGGTGGCTCGGAGGTTAAAGTGTCTGCCTGCAATGTGGGAGATCCAGATTCGATCCCTGTGTCGGGAAGATTCCTTGGAGAAGGAACTGGCAACCCACTCCAGTCCTCTTGCCTGGAGAATGCCATGGAGGGAGGAGCGTGGTAGGCTACAGTCCATAGGGTCGCAAAGAGTCGGACATGACTGAGCAACTTCACTATACACTATTCATAGATACTTAAACCATAAAGTCCAAATTATTTTTCTAAAACCCATTTTTAAGATTTAACTTTGCCAGTCATCTCTAATTTCAAATCTTTTCCCATGTACACTCAGTTTTTTCATGTATGCAAAGAGGTTGCCCTAGTGGTAAAGAATCCACTTGCCAGTGCAGGAGACCTAAGAAACACGAGTTCAATCACTGGGTCGGGAATATCCCCTGAAGGAGGAAATGGCACTCCACTCCAGTATTCTTGCCTGGAAAATTCCAGGGACAGAGGAGCTTGGTGGGCTGTGTAGTCCATGGGGCCACAAAGAGTTGGACGTGACTGAGTGACCAAGAACACACACATATAGAATGTAGTTCCAAATAAGTCTTATTTACTTCGTGTGGAAAATATTTCAAACATCTATCATTTGTTGTAAACATTTTTAACATCATCAGATTTTGCCTCTGTATTCACTATGTCTTTCCCCCCCATGTCCTTAATTGTCCAAGGCACAATTAAATTTTTATTACTTTGAATCGTCTCTACTTAAGCGTTTATGTGGGCTTCCCTGGTGGCTCAGATGGTAAAGAATCTACCTGCATTGCAGGAAACACTGGTTCAAAATGTCATATTTTCTCTATTTTCGGTACTTTATGTTTTTCAAAACAAATTGGTCGGAATCTTCCCGACCCAGGGAGAAGAGAATGGGTACCCACTCTGTTCTTGCCTGGAGAATTCTGTGGACAGAGGACGTGGGGGGCTACAGTCCATGGGTCTCAAAAAGTCGGACATGACTAACACCACACATATAAGCATTTATGTAGCATATGCTCTTTCTTCATCAAATGTGATATTGTCTCTATTTTCAGTACTTTATGTTTCTCAAAACAAATTGGTTGATTTAAAGAGCATATCATCTTCCATTCTATTTGGTAAATTAAACCACCAATACATTTCACATGTGAAGTTTGCATGTTTGGTAAATTAGAAAACTTTTTTGATGTTCTCAAGTAGGATTCAGATCATCGCTAGCAGGGTTTCTAAATGAGATGAGTCAAGATTTTATTGTCACTCAGGGTGTCTGAATCATACTCTGTACATTTTCATTAGTAATTATAGATTAAGAGTTGAAACATTTGACTCAATACATGGAACTATTTTTGAGAGGAGTTTCTTTCCTTGGAGAGTGATAAAAATTGGTGGTGCTTTAGAGAATGACATTAATGAGTAAAGGAAGATTCAGTGCTCTGGTGCAGGCAGAATCACTTACAACTTCAATTAATTTCAGAAGGAACCAGGAAAATGAAATTCGGATTTTACTGCTTATGGATACTTTTCATTGAAATTCAGGATTTCCCAATTAGGGTGAAATATCAAACAAGTGCAAATTAGTTCCTCTCCAAAGAATCCAGTGGTTACAAAGGAAATAGCCTACTCCCAATCACATTAAAGCACAATGATCTGGTATTTAGTAATTCAGTCCTCATTTATTCTTTAGGAAACATTTACCAGACTTCCCTGGACAAGGCTTTGTGGTGTCAGGGGCTCTACATATTCAAAGATGGAAGGAAGAATCTCCATTCTCAAGGAACTCAAGTTCCATGTAGGTGAAGAGTTGAAATATCCTAATCCTGATAACTGACAGTGATCTGGGATGAGGGAAAGGGAAGAAGGCATGAAAGATGTGAGGCAAGGGTGTTCCAAGCAAAGAACAAAGTCTTTTAGACTCAAGAAACCTTCTTGTTTGAAGAAACTCTAAGAGTATCTGGAATAGAAAGGTAATTAGGTTCAGAACATAAGGATGTTTAGTAAAAAGTACATTATAGTAATACTCAAGGGTTTGAAGTAAAAATTCCCTCATCAGCTTGGAGAGATAAACCTGTGATACACTGTCTAACCTCTAGGCTCACTTGATCTATCTGCAAAATGTGACATCTAAATCTGCCTGTCTTGCAAAGTAACTTTATTTCTGTAACTGATTTTAACTAAAAAGTTAACCTTTCAGACACATATGTTACATAATATTAAATCATTATTTGCAACATGGACAATGCTAAATTTGTACAATTGCAAAAGCTTATGTTAATATGCACAATTAAAATTGGCTAGGATATTTTTGTTACTATTGCTGTGTTTTGCTTGTATAATGAGGTCATTTTGACTTGCATTTTATAAATTACTTGACAGGTGTACTCACCTGTGTAGTAAATGTCTTTAGTCTTCTCATTTTAAATTGGATAGTGAAGTGGAAAATATGAATCTGCATGTTGCTCTAGAAACGTGAGGACATGCTCCTGCAGTTCTTTTAAAAAGCACAGGTTGAAATTTATGTGTAATCGAACTGTACTATTCTTGGTAGGTGAAGCTCAGATTTTCCAGTTTATGGCATTAAGGATTAAATGTGCTTGCTTTTCTTGCAAGATGCTCTATCCTTCTAAATTTAGTCATCTAATTAAGATTTCCATTCATGGGAAATGACTTTAAAGAGCACATAAGACATGCTTTTACACAAACAAGCTTTGATTGGATTAATTGGATTTGCATAAATTTTATGATTTGAGTGTGTTAGTGTCTTGGCTTCATCCACCTGGAAGGGAGAACTTAAAGGGATTTGTAAAGAGGAAACACATTAAAGGTTGCAAAGGAAGCATGTAAAAGCAGTCAGGTTAATGGCATGTCAAGAACACTGCAGCCAAAGCTTTGGCAATGTACAAGTTGGCCAAGTCTGGAAAAGCTGGGCATAAGTAAAAAGAAGTGGGAGGTTCAGAAAGACCACAGGATTTTAATGTTTGTTTGTTTGTTTGTTTTTCCCAAAAGAAAAGGGGTCTAGAGCATCCTTGATGCCCAATACGGGTTTGGTAACAGAGGATGGGGGAGTTGGTGGTACATTTAGGACTGCTATGACTAAAGCAAGGGTGGCAGCTTGGATTGTAGGCAGGCAGGCTTCTTGCAGGCAGTTCTAATAGAGGGTCACTTATTCATCAGGGACCTGTCCTGATCGAGGTTTACCAAAAGGATGGCAGCCTGGAACTGGGGCACTGAGAAGTAGGGCAGGGCAAGGCAGGGCAGTACTGGGAAGCAAAGAGGTAGTGATATGGAGGAAGGCATCCTGAGTAAGAAAAGGCAGGCTGGTCTGAATAGGCACATCCAGAAGAGTCAAGGGGACAGAACAGGGTGCTGAGATGAAGCCCCAAACACACAGTCTGGGCTATGGGGCTTGGCAGCCCAAATTAGGATCATCAGCAGTGGAGAACAGGAATCCTTCCCAGTAGGCAGTGATCAGAGGCTCAGAAGTTGATTCTGAGCCAAGTTTAAACAACAGATGTGAGGCAACAGAATTCAGAAAGCCTTGGTATGGAACCAGACTTCAGACCTTACAGCTGCTCCTGCAGAAGTGATCTGCAGAACATTGGTTCTGGCATTCATGTGTTAAATAGTAATGATGGGACATCAACAGTAGCAACCTCATGACCTCTTTTCCTGTATAATCATTTAGAGGTGATAAAACCCAGGCTCAGAAAAATTAAATGTTCTCACAGTCTTACAGTAAAACAGTGGCAGAGTTTAGATTAGACCTGTCCCTGGTGTTTTAAACCTTTGATCTTTAACGTGCTTCGTAGAGAGTAAAGAAAAGGGCAGCTGGTGTGAAGATAAATGAGCAGGGCTTTCCTGACCTCAGGAAGCTCATGGTCCAGTCAAGGATCCAGGCTTATGCAGAAATAACCTTAATGTTTTAAAAATCTCAGCTTGGTACTAGAAGAGCGCCTGGGACTCGGCCACTGTTTGATGTCTGAATGAATATTGAGGGAACTTCTGTGGTTGACCAGTGAAGAAAATGATCAATTTGAACTCAGCCTACAAAGAAGGTGCTTCCCTGATGGCTCAGAGAGTAAAGAATCTGTCTGCAATGTGGGTGACCTCAGTTCGATCCCTGGGTTCCGAAGATCCCCTGGAGAAGGGAATGGCTACCCACTCCAGTATTTTTGCCTGTAGAATTCCATGGACAGAGGAGCCTGGCAGGCTCCAGTCCATGGGGTCTCAAAGAGTCAGAGGCGACTGAGCAACTAACACACACTACGTCAAGAAGGCTTCTCTGGGAACATGGCAGTTTAGTTACTCAATGCAGGATGCTTCCGTGAAGGACAAGCATGTTTGGATTTGCATGGAAGGGAAAAAGAACTAATATTTACTAAGGTAGATTTAGATCAGATACATCTGAGCTTGGATCCTGGCTCTGCTACTAATTAGTGTACTCTGAGACCTGACCTCATTGACTCTTGGTCTTCTTATAGCACATGCTCATTGTAGAGGAGCTAGTGCTTTGAAACATGGTAATTTGGGGAGGAAGGTGTGTGATTCAGTTTTCACAAAGGTTCTTTCTTTTTGTATTGTCACCCTTTTGCAAAAGAAGAAACTGAGACTTAAAAAATGTTAAGTTACTTGCATGCAGTTAAGCAATTTGAAACCAGAAGATCTCCCAGCCTCCAAAATCCATTCTTTTCCTGCCACCTCCAGTGACATGCAAGGGATGTATGGAGGGGCTCCAGGGGGAACTTTGAAAAGAGGGAGTATGCTTCTTTCATTTACTCCAATTGACTGCCTTAGGGAGTTTATAGAAGGAGAAAGTAAGAAACAATAGGAAGGAGCAGTAATTCATGTGTAATTGAAACAAGTCCAAATGCAACAATAAACCCATCACAAGTGGAGGAAAAAGGTTTAGAGAATGTGGTAAAAATTCCATATGAACATCAAATGCTGATTGAAAACATGGCGCTTATAAACTAAGGGGTGTGTGTATGTGTGTGAAAGTCACTCAGTCGGGTCCAACTCTTTGAGACCCCATGGCCTATACAGTCTGTGGAATTCTCTAGGCCAGAATACTGGAGTGAGTAGCCTTTCCCTTCTCCAGGGGATCTTCCCAACCCAGGGATCAAACCCAGGTCTCTCGCATTGCAGGCGGATTCTTTACTAGCTGAACCAGCAGGGAAGCCCACAAGTAAGATGAGGTGGGTTTAAAGATGTAAACATATTCAGTGAGTGAATCAAGACTATACTTAGTTGATCTAAACAACCAGAAGAATAGATATATTTTGAATTAAGGATTCAAATTTAAGAATTTATGGGTATTTTGAATTAGGAGAAAAGAGCTGAACTGTAAGAACAAGAAATGAAAAAAGGGAGGTAGTGTTAGTTTCTTCCCAGAGTATTATCTGGGATCCATGTGAATTTAATTATCTTTTCATATCTCCTTTTGTCAATTCTGCTGTTCCCAAGTTATTCTCAGTTGTTGCAGGATCGCAGATAAGTAGGTATGATAAAAATATAAATGTGAGGACTTGTGGATTCTCATAGTACCATAAAAAGGAAGCTGTCTTGCTGCTAAATATGTAATATGTATAGTTTTTATCATATTAATATATTAGCAAAGGCGTAAATTCGGAGCTGCACAGGTTATGTGAGTGTGTGGGATGGATGGGTGATGAAACATTGACACCAGGGCATGGTATGTGGTGTCAGATCCACAAATGTTCCAGTCAGGTCCTACCATTGTCATAGAGAATATCATTCATTCAGATGGCAGGTATTCAGTGTGTGATTCAGCCAAGACAAGTTTCTTTTCATTCTTCCTGTCTCCCTCTCTTCTTCCTTTCTTCTCTTTCTTCCTTCCTTTCTTCAGCAGACATTCGTATTAATATTTTTCTTTATACCAGGAACTGGGCAAAGATCTGATAATACAAAGGTAAATAAAAGAGTCAGGAATTATAGCTGAGATTCAACCATTGTAGACATTCAGTTCAGTTCAGTCACTCAATCATGTCCAAGTCTTTGCGACCCCATGGACTGAAGCACAGTAGGCTTCCCTGTCATAGCCATCTCCTGGAGCTTGCTCAAACTCATGTCCATTGAGTCAGTGATGCCATCCAACCATCTCATCTTCTGTTGTCCCCTTCTCCTGCCTTCAATCTTTCCCAGCATCAGGGTCTTTTCCAGTGAGTCAGTTCTTTGCATCAGGTGGCCAAAGTATTGGAGTTTCAGCTTCAACATCAGTCCTTCCAATGAATATTCAGGACTGATTTCCTTTAGGATTGACTGGTTTGATCTCCTTGCAGTCCAAGGGACTCTCAAGAGTTTTCTTCAACACCACAGTTCAAAAGCATCAATTCTTTGGCGCTCAGCTTTGTTTGTAGTCCAACTCTCACATCCTTACATGACCACTGGAAAAACCATAGTTTTGACTACATGGATTGTTGGCAAAGTAATGTCTCTGCTTTTTAATATGCTGTCTAGGATGGTCATAGCTTTTCTTCCAAGGAGCAAGCGTCTTTTAATTTCATGATTGCAGTCACCATCTGCAGTGATTTTGGAGCCCAAGAAAATAGTCTGCCACTGTTTCCATTGTTTCCCCATCTATTTGCCTTGAAGTGATGGGACCAGATGCCATGGTCTTAGTTTTTTGAATGTTTAGTTTTAAACCAGCTTTTTCACTCCCTTTCACTTTCATCAAGAGGCTCTTTATTTCTTCTTTGCTTTCTGCCATAAGGGTGGTATCATGTGCGTATCTGAGGTTATTGATATTTCTCCCTGAAATCTTGATTCCAGCTTGTGCTTCATCCAGCCTGGCATTTTGCATGATTTGCTCTGCATATAAGTTAAAAATGCTAGTTGTAAACATTAGAGGAATTAAAACTCATTCCTGCTTTTCTTCTTTGGTTTTTGACTGACAAAACCTTGCAACTGTCAAAAAATCTTACAACTTTCATCAAAAGTTGCATTCATTAATGATTTATAGCATAACTATAACACCAGAGGTAGTTCTTCATGAGCATTTTAAAACAGTTACATTCATACTATTCCACCATCTCCTTTTCATCTTTGTTATCTTTAATTACTGGTTTATTTACAAGGTACTTTCCAAAAGCTTGGTCTACTGTAGTAGAAGTATATACTATATAAGATGGCAGTGTTCTTTAAGAGCTTTTTCTATGATTTTTTGCCTTTGCCAATATATTAACATACTAAAAACTCTTTATTCATATCACATATCCAGCAGCAAGTTACCCAGCAGCAGTATTCTTAGGCCAGTTCTTGACCAGAGAATAAACCATCCCTCCCTAGCAAATATCTACAAATATCAGCCACTTATAGGGAAACTGAGTGGATTAAAAATATACCAGGAAAAAGGTATACTTAAATAATGCAAAGATGAGAGACTTTATAAGGGGAGAAGCTGTTTCACTTCAAAGTGTTTATTGAGTTTGCTGCATTTAAGTAGATGGCGTCTATAAAAAGGTTACTTGATTTGCAAAAATTAATAGTAAAGAAAAAAGTTAGAAGTTCTAGATACATTAGCATATGTCTATAGAAACAATAATAATATTGCTTTCAGAAAGGAAAGTAGGAAAAAAGGTACAGATTTTATGAGTTGATTCCTTTCTGATCTGTTTGTTTTACTTAGACCTTGTAGGAATAATGGATGGTGAATTGATTGTTGCAGGATGTGTGATTGACACATCAGAGCAGGATCTAATTCAGGAGCATGACAAATGTCAGAACAGCTGATTAAAATACCCATCCAACACACTGGAGTTTCCTGTGTATTTATTTAATCCATCCACAAATGTATGCTCAGTTGTTTGGTAGAGTGTTTATTTTAGAGCATTTTATCTTTTAAAGAGCAAAAGACAAAGAAACATAGTGAAAAGTTTTCTAAAAGCTCTTCTCTTATTTAATTTTGTATTTCTACCTTAGAGAATCAATCAGATGTGCACAGTAAGTAAATGCCTAAAAATCTATATCTGTGATACCTTGGCAGATCTTGCTTCTGCTCGGGCTCCTCTGAAAACCAAGAATCTCCTGAGCCATCTGCAATTATGATGGACCAGGGAGTATAAAAATAGAATCTAGTCCCATGTTATCTAGTAGAAATATGCGTGTGGGTGTGCTCAGTCGTGTCTGACTCTGTTACTCCATGGACTGTAGCCTGCCAGGCTCCTCCGTCCATAGAATTCTCCAGGCAAGAATCCTGGAGTGGGTAGCCATTCCCTTCTCCAGGGAATCTTTTCAACTCAGGATCGAACCCAGGTCTCCTGCATTGCAGGTGGCTTCTTTGTCATCTGAGCCACCAGGGAAGCCCACGTATAGCGCATCTCAATTTGGACCAGCCACTTTATGAGAGCTCAATAGCCAAGTAAGTGCCCAAGGCTAATGGCAACATACTGAACAGGGCAGACGTGGACATGTTTTTCTTGTTATCTTAGAGAAGCTGAGTGGTTTCCTCATCTATTTTTCTTATGATTTTAAGGAATACTTTTGGATTGATATGCACCATTGTGAGCTGTACTTCAGAAGACACACCTAGACAGATATTTTTAAAAGTTTTCTCAAAGTAACAAGCACTTGGTTTACTGTAACCACTTCACATATGATTTTTAAAACACACTTTTCCATCAAGGTTAAGAAATAGAGAAAGATGTGAAAATATTAGCCCAATGTGAAGCTTAAACTTAGATCAGAAGGGAAATTACAGATTTCCTTTCCATGAATCTTGTTGTGGGAGGAAAAAATTCATTGCTGCGTGTGGATTCTCCTCCATTTGCCCTTTTGTCAGTTCCTCGTTTATGTTAAAGAAGTATGTGGAGAAAGGTTATTCAAGGCATCATTTAAGCATTCTTGCTTTTTTTAAAAAAAATAATAGGATTTTGCCTTATCTTCAGCCCACACAGTGGCAGCAAGTTCCCTCAAGGCCCCAGTTCTATCACTTGTATCTTTTCTTTGTTTCATTCATTCATTGGTTCATGTAACTGTTAGTAAATATCTGTTATGTTTCAGGCAACTTATTGGGAGTAGAGGTTAAACCAATGAAAAGACTCTCACAAGGTCTTGGGAAAATTGTATGCAAAAACCCAAAACACAAATATTAATATATGATGTCCTTCACCACACTCAAGAGGACATACTGTTTATTCTTTGTTGGTGTGATGGAGTTTGGGCCCAGATGTCTTGGAAATGGGGAAGTGTTTCTCTCTTCCTTCACTTTTATTGAAGGTGCTAATTATGTAAATGTTCTTGGGTTCCAGCCAATCCCTTTTTCAAGCAAATACCCCCATCAAGAGAAGCTTGTGTTCATGTTTGTTCTCAATTAGTAATATTAGAGGCTTCAAATCAGGCTGGATAGATATCAAAAGAAGTGAATACTATTTGAAACTACACATAGGGTATATTGGTACTTTTAATTCAAGTATTGTCACCAAAATATCATTGTTGACAGCTTTATTCATACTAGGAATATTGTCAAAAAATATACTGTTGCAACCTTCAGTTCTTCTATATGTGTGGATCAGAGCTTCTCAGTTGCTTCTTACACATCTCTAAGTACATGAATCACATGCCATGGTTTATGTTAATAGAGGAACACATTGTGTGTGTGTGTGCGACCCCATGGACTGTAGCTCACTAGTTCCTCTGGCCACGGCATTCTTCAGGCAAGAATACTGGAGTGGGTTGCCATTTCCTTCTCTAAGGGATCTTCCCAACCCAGGGTTTGAACCCTGGTCTCTGGCATTGCAGGCAGATTCTCTACCATCTGAACCACCAGGGAAGCCCCTGAGTTGCACATTGCAGAATCTGTTTTCCTCTGATTACAATTTCCAAGTGTTCCCACTTACCAGGATGTTCTTTGCAAAGATGAGATTGGATACAAACATCTACTGCCCTGTGTCAGTATAGGTGAGGCAGAGAGCCATTCTGTAATCCAATGGAAGGTATAAAGTCAGGAAGAGCTGGGAATGGGAACAATTGAGGAAAGAGCACAGGAGGGTAGACTACCCCAAGGGTGCTCTGTGCATCTGGTCTTGCAGCAGAACACAGGCTGTTGAAGAAGAGTTACAGAAAATAGGTATTGTAGGAAAGTCTCCATCAGGGAGGCCTGGGGCATGTTCTGCTGTTGGGCAGAACAAAGCTCCCAGGATCTAAGAGCTGGTGGGCGTGGGGAAGACTTGCTGCTAAGTTACAAGAGGTCCACTGCTTGGAAGACAGAGGAGGACTGCCAGTCTCATCCATAAGGCCACTGGGGTGCTACATAGGTGACCAAGGTAGGTCAAGCAGAAATCAGGCACAAAGTAGAAATTGCATTTCAGGAACAATGCATAAATCCCATTATCAAATGTAGGCCAGAATGTTCAACTTGAATTAGCGGCAGACTTGATATTGAATCACAGAGCCTGGGCTATACCAGTGTAGTTCTCTCCTGCCTGAAGTCAGGGTTTTCAGAGATCAGGGAGACCAGAGATTAAATTTGGGGGATAAAGGATCAAGAAATATACCCAAGTGGCCCTGATTTTGTGAATAGGGTGGAGAGTGGGAGATACAGAGCAAAGAATGAAGTAGGATGAAGCACTGTTATCCATTTCAGAGTCTCATCTTTCACTTCTCACCAAATTGACCTCATTATTTAAGCTGATCCCATTGTCAGGTTATTTACGGTTAGACCGTATGGGGAATTGCCCCATTGATTCAGCTAACAAGGTTTTGTGAAAGGCAAAGGCAAGACTAAAAAGTTTTCTGCTTTCATCACTGCCAGACCTTTTCTTGGAGGTCACCAACAACAACCTCTTGTTTGGACATTAACTTCCTCCTCTTCTTTGCAACACCGAACGCTGCTGGTCGAGGACCTCCACCCCATGACATTCTCCTCTCCTGGTTTCTTTGACATGATCATTTTCTTCCATCTTGCTGACATTCCTGCTTTGTGTCCTTTCTTTGTTCCTTTCTTTATCTCCCACTCTGCAGTTATGTGCTTCCCTGGTGGCTCAGAGGTAAAGAATCCACCTGATAATCTCTAGAAGAATATTTCTTCTGGTAGTTTCTAAGCAAGAATCCCTATTACAGAAGCACCCTCTCTTAGCAGTCACCTCATCCCTCCTTAGGCAGAATTTCATTACATACCCAGGCCTGAACTAGTCACACATGAAGCTATCAGGACTTGACAGATCATTCATCCCCTGAGGCCGAGGTGGCCCTGATTCCCCAGAAGATCGTGGCTGGGAGAGAAGGTTGCTAACTGAGCAAAATCAAGGCTCTATGAGGAAGAGAGGCTATTAACACTGATTAGGCAAACTACTGTATCTTCTTCATGTAAGTTTGGGTTCAATCAATGTTTATTAAGTAGGGCTTTTGTTTTATTTCAAGATATGAAGAATTTTAACTCGAATATTCTAATGCTGTAATGAATTATAAATACTGATATTGAATAAACCTTTAAAATGATCAGTGCTGCACATAACAGGTTCATTTCAACTGTTTTGCTTAAGTTCATATGGAGCGATTATAATTAAGATTTTGAAAGCAAACTTGATTGAGATTTTAATAGCTGTCTAAAACTGCTGGCCAGAAAACTGTGCTCAGAATTGCTCATTAAGTAGAATTGTTTCCTGTCACTTTTTGAGGGAATGTTTTTCTGAGTCTTTGAGTGCTATATTCACAGGATTCAAATGTTCATAGAATTTCAGCTATCTGTTAACAAATTTACCTTTTGGCACTGAATTGCAGAATTCTCAAAATGCCTGCCAAGTGTGAAATGTAATAAGCAATAGGTCAAAAAATTATGATTTTGAGATGTTTTGTAGCATTTTAGAGTTGGAAAGAGAGGCTGCTTAACCAGAATCCTCTTCTCGTACCCCTGAGAGGACTCTTGTCCTTCCCACTCGGTGTCTGTTCAGGCCCAGCACCTCTCAAGATCCACTGTGGGTCAGTCAGAGGTGGAAGCCAGAGAATTTGAAGAAATTCTTGTATCCTTCGCACAGCAGTTAGTACCGTCCTCTGTGAGTGGGGGCTCGTTTAACCTTCTGAATTGTTGTCACCGGTCCACCACACAGATGATCCCAGTGGAGAGATTAAAGCGGGCCAGCACCCTCTGGGTGCTGAAGATATTCTATGCAGTCAAAGAGATCAGAAAGATTCACTTTATTTCTGAATGAAACAAGCGACAGAACAGAGGAACACTGCTTCTAAACTCTTCATTGGATATTGCTGCTCAGAGTTATGGACCTTGGCACCAGAGGGCTTTGAGCTGGCATTTTATGTTTTCAGCAACCCTCTTGCTAACTGCTGAGAAGTGATGACTCTCAATATTTTGACAGCCTGCAATAGGACTCAGGAGAGAAGCAAAATCTAAGATGATGCCTGGCTTGGGCATTTGAACAAGTTTTCTGAAGGTTAAAGGGTCTGGATAAGATCAAATTCCTCCCAAGTGTAAAAGTCAGGTATTCTTATCTAAGGGCAGTTTGTTTACATGCATGCTCAAATATGTGTAAAAGTTAGTGTGATTCTCACAGGGAGTAGTGGTAGGAAAAGAGCAGAGAAACTGAGTAAGCTATATACAGAAGAGATAATGGATTTCAAATCAGACTTTCTTTCCCTTAATAATTCATAGAAACATTTTTACATCAGTTCTATAGGCTTCTACTATTCTGTTGCAAAGGATACATGCATGTGTGCTCAGTCATGTTTGACTCTTTGCAAACCCATAAACTGTAGCCCACCAGGCTCCTCTGTCCATGGTATTTCCCAGGCATGAATACTGGAAGGGATTGCCATTTCCTCCTCCAAGGGATCTTCCTGGCCCAGGAATCGAACCTGTGTCTCTTGCGTCTCCTGCATTGGTAAGGAGATTCTTTACCACTGAGCCACCTATTCTGTTAAACATCTGCAAATACATATTTAGTCATTATTCCTTTGAGAAAAAAATATGAATCTGTAATTTTTCTTCAAAGTTTTAAAAATGAACTTCCTGCTAATATTATCTGAAACTCCCAGCAAACTTCCACATCACTAGTACTTCAAAATGACAGGGAGTAACAGGAGTTACTCCTGTTGGAGTAACAGGCTGATTCTAAAGTAAGATGCAGAAGGCTGGGAAGACATTGCAGAAATTAAGTATTCCCAGCCCCACTGTACTCTGCCTATCCATACAGATTCTGTACATTTTTTTGAATACATGTAACTGTTTGTTATAGGCTTCCCAGGTGGCTCAGGGGTAAGGAATATGCCTGTCAGTGCAGGAGATGCAGGAATGATCGCTGGGTATCGAAGATCCCCTGGAGAAAGAAATGGCAACCTGCTCCAGAATTCTTGCCTGGGAAATCCCATGGACAGAGGAGTCTCATGGGCTGCAGTCCATGAGGTCTCAAAGAGTTGTATACAACTTAGCAACTAAAACAACAATTCTTCATTAGAATACCTTATCTGTAAGCCTCATCTAGCTTTTTTTAACTTTTAGGACAAATTCCAAATTTGTGCTTTATTCAGGAAAGTTAATTGGGGGAAATTATGTTCATAAGTGCAGAAGTTCAGGTGAAAAACTTTAACTGCTAGACTTTTCTTCTTAAAGCAAAATAATAAAATATTACGATGTCAACCTTGACATTGAGTCATAAAGTAGGTTAATATGGATTTTATACAGTGCTTTGACTCCATTCCTGCAAAAACCTTTAATGATGAATATAATATTAAAATTGGAGCTATGCTTCCATGTTTGAATCTAAGGTTTGCCATTAGCTGTTAGACTTTATGAAAATTATTTAATCTCTTGGCGTTCCAGTTTATCTGTGAAAGGTCTTCCCTTGTGGCTCTTTACAGCTGGTAAAGAATCCACCTGTAATGTTTGGAGACCTGGGTTCAATCCCTGGGTTGGGAAGATCCCCTGAAAAAGGAAAAGGCTACCCACTCCAGTATTCTGGCCTGGAGAATTCATGGACTGTGTATAGTCCATGGGGTCTCAAAGAGTTAGACACGACTGAGCAACTTCCAATTATCTGTGAAAAGGAATAATCCCTACCTCATAGGGTAGTTGTGAGGATCACAAATTGATATACATAAAATGTTTAGAACAGTGCCTGGTCCATGATAAGTGTTACATATATCACTTTTTGAAATGACAACAAAGGGAATGTATTTATGAATTTACATAACAAATATGTATGTATCATAGGCTTAAATTAAGAGCATTTGGGATAAATAATCAGTTTTCTGAAACATATTTCCCATTATATCTTGGAAACCCTTATTTTGGCTTTCTTATTAATGAAGTCAACTGAATCAGAACTGTTAGGGTTTCACATTTAAGTTATAATTATACATTTCCTAATACACTGGGAGCAATAAGCTGAAAAGTTATACATACACCAAATGCAAGTGAGACCAGACTGCAAAATGAGCTTCTGTTCCAAGATTCATCTCATTCATTTATTTTTGGGTTTCAATCATGCTAGTCTTCATACATTCTCATCAACATTTTTAATGACTTGGTAAAGTAGAAGGATTTCCTGTGTAATCAACTTTTTTTTTTCCCCTGCGAGTGTGTTTTAAAAATAAAGTTCTTTAAATGTCTAGTCTTTTTTGTTTTTAGTAAAAATGAATGGCCTTAAAAGACATTTGTCCTGCTAGTCTATTTAAAGATGAGAGAGATGAAAGCCAGGAAAACTGGAAGAAGATGGCCTCAAGAGAAAGATCTGTATGATAAATTTGAAATTGCAAGGAATACTGTTTCTCCTTTCCCAGGCAGAGCTGTCACCTCAGAAACCTATTTTTTATGAAAAGAAGAGTGTTACACAGAGTATTAGAGTTTAGTCTGTTGAATACATATGTGGGTAAGGCACTTGAAGGTGACCACGAATCATTCAATCCTGGTATATTAATACAACGGAGACTTGCATTTTCGTCCAGGAGAAATCTTAACCAAACAGAAGTATAGATTCTCCAGAAAAAAAAAAAAAAAGATAGAATTACTGTCTACTACAAGACAGTGGCTCAGATGGTAAAGAATCTGCCTG
Source organism: Bos taurus (assembly GCF_002263795.3). Taxonomy (NCBI): domain Eukaryota; kingdom Metazoa; phylum Chordata; class Mammalia; order Artiodactyla; family Bovidae; genus Bos; species Bos taurus. The sequence goes on from NC_037330.1 coordinate 44,247,984, forward strand.
TAATCCAGGAGACACGGGTTCAATCCCTGGGCAAGGAAGATCCCCTGGAGAGTGGAATGGCAACCCACTCCAGTATTCTAGCCAGAGGAATCCCCATGGACAGAGAAGCCTGGCAGGCTACAGTGCATGAGGTTGCAGAGTCCAACACAACTTAGTGACTAACACTTCTACTTTTCACATAAGACAGTAATGCAATATTTCAGGACCCAGGATAATTCCCCCCTGGATTCAATAGCCAATAGACACTCCAAGGAAGTCCTGTGAGGAAAAGTATAATTCTTCTGTACTGTAGAGAAGAAATGTCATTCTTAGCCATTGATTGGAAAGGTCAGGTAAATCCCACTCTACTTCCCTGACTGCTTTGTGCTCACAAAAACATCTCAAAGCACTTCTTAAATGCCTCTTTATTTCCCACCTGTGTCATTTGCAAAGTAATATTTTTCTCTTTCATTGTGTGAATTAATACTTGATCTCTTTGTTTTAGACATTCTCTACCTAATGTTACGGGAGTGGTGAATGAGTTCATCATTACTTTATAAAGTTAGTATTTCTCAGCTTTACTTTTTCTTTCTAAAGAGCCCTAATTCTTTTATCCAGTTATCCTAAATAGGTATATAGCAAATCCTTCCTAAATGTGAATTTTTCTTTTCTTAAAAAAATAAAGAAGAAGATTTTGCTTTAACTTACTTTGCCTAATGTTTCTGAGATACAATCTCTACCTAGAAGATAGATTGCTAAGATTAGAGAAATTTGGGGAACACTGGGCAGAAAAGTTAACAGTTTTACTTAACAGATTGTCATGCTTTGGGTCATGCAGGAAAGCTAATTGGGAGGAAATTACACCTTTAAATGCAGGAAGTTCAGACAAGAAAGCTTTAACTGCCAGACTTTTCTTCCTAAATTAGAACAAAATAATGAAACAGTGCAGTGTCAACTTGAATGCCAGAACTGGACTGCATGGGGTTGAGTGAGCCCTGGCTTCCTGACTTCTTTCCTGAATGCCCTTAGATAAGCAGGTAATCTCTCTACACCTTGGTGTCCTCATCTGTAAAATGAAGACAGTGGAATAATACCATTCTGGGGCAGCTGGAAATTATGAATCTTGATGTGCTAATATGCACTGTGACTCTCTAGGAGGGGTTAGAGTTTAAAGCTGATTTTTTTTCACCCAAGAGTCTCCCCATAACCCCTCTTAAAAAACTACTTAACATCCTGTTGAACTTAGTTTTAGAAGCACTGACATGTTGCTGCTGCTGCTGCTGCTGCTAAGTCGCTTCAGTCGTGTCCGACTCTGTGCGACCCCGTAGACGGCAGCCCAACAGGCTCCCCTATCCCTGGGATTTTCCAGGCAAGAACACTGGAGTGGGTTACCATTTCCTTCTCCAGTGCATGAAAGTGAAAAGTGAAAGTGAAAGAAGCAGTGACATAGGGACATTTGATTTTTGCTTGTGCTTCAAAGGCTCATTTCTAGAAACTTTATTATCTTCAAGTCCCAAAGACTCTTTAAATTTTCTCATGTTGCCTTTTTATTATTGATAAGAACAGGGGAAATTAATTCAAGCATGTACTTTAGAAGAGCTTGAAAGCAAGCTAATAACCTGTATACTAGTTTTTATTAGGGCTTCCCTTGTGGCTCAGCTGGTAAAGAATCCGCCTGCAATGCGGGAGGCCTGGGTTTGATCCCTGAGTTGAGAATATCTCCTGGAGATGGGAAAGCCTACCCCTTCCCGTACTGTGGCGTAGAGAATTCCATGGACTGTATGGTCCGTGGGGTCACAAAGAGTGGGACACAACTGAACGACGTAGCTTTTATTTTATTGATGATGAACTAGCTCTTTTGAGGAATGACAGGTGCATTATAACAGTACTGGCCTACAGATTTGTGAATATACAGAATCTGACCTTATATGTTAAAAATTAAAAAAAAATAACAACACAAGTATACAGAACGAATTTTATTATAGTGCTCTTATGATTCACTTTTCTCATAGCTATGTCTCCTACATTTATATGAACGGTTGAGCAAAGTATGGATATCATGTAAAGTTTAATTAGCTTTTATTTCAATTAGGAAAGAAGTTTTAATTTTTTTTTTTTTTAACAAGCTTCTAATCATTAGAAAAAAAAAAAAAAGAATGAGCATAGCATGTAAGTCCGTGTCTGGTTGTTAGGTAGACCATGTTTCCTTTATGTCCTCATGCTGCTCCCCCATTGCACACACGTATGCACCCCAGGCTTAGTGTCTGGACTTTCACACTATTCCAACTTATCAAACTGCTCTGTTATGCTGTTCCAGGCATCCCACATTCCCTTGCTTGCTTGCTAAGTCGCTTCCGTCATGTCTGACTCTTTGCGACCCTATGGACTGTAGCCCGCCAGGTTCTTCTGTCCATGGGATTCTCAGGCAAGAATACTGGAGTGGGTTGCCATGCCCTCCTTCAGGGGGTCTTCCCGACCCAGGAATGGAACCCGTGTCTCATGCATTGACAGGCTGATTCTTTCCCGCTGAGCCACCAGGGAAGACCTGAGAGAGCTTGAGGGCTTATTGGAACATTAGTGGTCTGAACCCTTGCCCAGAGTTGCTGAGTCATTAGAATTGGGATGGAATCCAAGCAGCATTTTCATCCAGTTCCCAGGTGCTGTGGATGCTGCTGCTGTGGGGAACCACATCGGAGAATCTCTGCCCATAGAGCGCTCTCAAAAAAGCAGATCCCTTTCCTCTAGTTTCCCAACTAAAAAATGATTCATTATGATTGCCCCATCCATTGGTTGCTTTCCTATCCCCTGTCATCTGCATTTGAACAGGAGTCTCCTTTTTAAAGACTACAAACCTTAATTCACAGGAATAAATCTAGTTCTTGGCTTCATATCCTTCAATCTAAGCTGCTTTGACCCACTGTTGCACTAAAACTGTCCTTTCCCTAGGGTATTAAGGCTTCCTGGTTGCCACACACCCACATCTTAACTGCTACTAGTAACATGTAAAGGTTAAGAGCATGGTCTCAGGAGGTGGACTGCCTTGGGTTGAGATGCTGGGTCCTCACTCTACCCAGCTGTAGACACTTTATTTCTGCTTGATATTCCTCATGCGCAGCTGGATTTCAATAACAATACCTATCTCATAGGATTGTTTTGAATATTAAATTTCACCAACTCAGTGGACATGAGCTTGAGCAAACTCTTATAGATAGTGAAGGACAGGGAAGCTTGGCGTGCTGCAGTCCATGGGATGGTAAAAAGTTGGACAGAACGTTCGGACTGAACAACAACAAAAAATATTTCCAAAGTACGGAGAATAGTCCCTTAAAAGTAGTACGTGTCATGTAAGTTTTTTAAAAGCTTTTTCCTCAACTTCATTGAGATATAATTGACCTAAAACAGTATAAGTTTCAGGTTACAGTGTGTTAATTTGACACATTTTATATTGCAAAATGATCACCACCAGAGCAGTAACCAACATCTCTGTCCCATCACATGATTACCATTTGTGTGTGTGTGTGATGAGAATGTTTAAGATCTACTCTTTTAGCATCATTCAAGTATATCATACACTATTTTTAGCTATAATCACCATGCTGTACATTAAACCCCCAGAAGATGTTAATCTTATAAGTAAAAGTTTGTGCCCTTTGACAAGTATATCTGCATTTTCCCAACTTCCCAGTCCCTGGGATTCAAACCACTGTTCTACTTTCTGTATCCATGAATTTCACTGTTTCTTCTTTTTTTTAGATTCCATGTGTAAGTGATCCCATGCAATATTTATCTTTCCCTATCTGATTTATTTCACTTAGCATAATGCCCTTAAGGTTCATTCACATTGTCACAAACTGTGGGATTGCCTTCTTTCTTGTGGTGAATAGTATCCCACTGCATATACATGAAACATCTTTATTATCCATTCATCTGTAAATGAACACTTAGGTTGCTTCCACATCTTAGATACTTTGAAAAATGTTACAATGAATATAAGAGTGCAGATGTCTCTTCAGTATTCTGATTTCAGTTCCTTTAGATAAATACCCCTCGGATGTGGGATTGCTGGATGACATGGTAGTTCTATTTTTAATTTTTTGAGAAGCCTCGGTACGGTTTTCTGTAGTAGTTGTACCAGCTTGCATTCTGATCAACAGACCAGCAATGCACAAGGGTTGCCTTTTCTCCATACCTTGCCAACACTTGTCATCTCTTATGTTTCTTGATGATAGCCTTTCTGACAAGTGTGAGGTGATATCTCACTATGGTTTTGCTTCGCATTCCCTGTTGCTTAGTGATGTTGGGCACCTTTTCATGTACCTGTTGGTCTTTTGTATATCTTTTTTTGAAAACTGCCTGAATAGGAAGGAACTAAATAGTTCCTTTGTACACTTTTAATTGGGTTGGTTTTTGTTGTTGTTGTTGCTTTTGAGATGTGTGAGTTCTTATATGTTTTGAATTAGTATTAGTGAAAGTCACTCAATCGTGTCTGACTCTTTGCAACCCCATGAACTGTACAGTCCATGGAGTTCTCCAGGCCAGAATACTGGAGTGGGTAGCCTTTCCCTTCTCCAGGGGATCTTCCCAACCCAGGGATTGAACCCAGGTCTATTGGATACATGATTTGTATGTATGTTTTCCCATTCCATAGGCTGCATTTTCATCTTGTTGTTTCCTTTGCTTTGTCAGAGGTTTATGTTAGCTATTATTAAAAGTTTCCCAGATTTGCCTCTCAGGGTCTCACCTTCATGATTTCTATCATGGCAGCATATCACCTCAACTATCAATTATTTCTTCAAACCAATCTACTTTACCAACATTATTATAAAAGAAAATGTATTACTATAAATGGAATACCAGCATCACTTGATATAGAAGGTAACTATAAAATAAATACAGTGAAAAATCAATTATTTTTTTTTTAATTCTAGACCGTTATTTTCTGCAGAACACTCTGAGCCTGAGACTTAACCCTTTTTTATGAAAAAGAGGTAAATTAGCAAGCTCTAGCCGCTATCACATTTCAGTGACTAGCCCCACATTTCAGTGTCTTCATATGCTAGAGTTTATCATCCACTCACGTAGTAGTCCAGTGCAGGCCTGCTACCTCCGGGGACCTGGCCTCCTTCCACTTTGTGGCACCAACACCTGCTGGACCCAGGAATCTCTTTGCTTCTAGTCAGCAGATAGAGGCAGAGAACATGGAGAAAGACACCTGTTTTGTTGCCTTTTAGGTCTGAAACTGTCCTAAGTCACTCATCCCTTGATATAAGTCACCTAGAGGCAGGTGTGCAGGGAGTGTTGGTCCAGGCTAAGTAGCAACTTTACGCTATGAAATCGAGAACACAAGTTTTTGGTGGTCAAATTCTGACATATATATAGGTTATAGCAAGACATAGCCACAGTGTCTTAAATGCTAGGAGGGATCGTACAGCTATTACCTCTTTGGGAAAGGGAAAGTGTTAGTCACTTAGTCATGTCTGACGACCCCATGGACCATAACCCACCAGGCATCTCTGTCTATGAGATATGGGATTCTCCCAGCGAGAATACTGGGGTGGGTAGACATTCCCTTATCCAGGGGATCTTCCTGGCCCAGGAAGATCGAACCCAGGTCTCCCGCACTGCAGGCAGATTCTTTACCATCTGAGCCACCAGGGAAGCCAAGTATTATTTTTTTAGTTCAATTTATTCTCCTCTCTCTGAACCTCAGTTTTACTGGGAAACTGTTCCAAGAAGTTAGCAACTGTCTTACTTAGCAAGTATGAAATCCATATATACATGGGAGAAACCTGTTTCTCTATATCAAGATACAAAGTTAATAAGATAGTATCAAAGTAGCTTTTTACCTCCTAGTTTAGCCTAGAACTCTCCTTGGCTAGATGGGAAATGAGCTCACTCTCTATATATGTGTCTTTATAATAACCAAGAATGCATGATGTGTTTGATAGGAACATATACCCTCCTACATTTTAAAATTTAACTGTGTGCCATTACTAGACTTTTATAAATTCAAGTTGCTTTTCAGGTATTATTTGACATATATCTGAAGTGTGTGAGACTCATGCCAAGTACCGTGACACTGATTGCATGATTTCTGCTGGTGCAGTACATCTGAAATTTTTTCTTGTACTAATCTCAAGCTGATGAAGCCTGGGTATGTTTGAGTGGCCAGTTGAAAGGGAGAGGAATTTCTCATTGGATTTTTAAAAAATGAAAATATGAAGCTGTTTGGAGTTTGACTATGATGTCATAAGAAAAAACTTGGTTCAGTTTGTCATTAAGAAATATGTCTCCCAGAGGGTCAGCCTTTGGGAGTTGAGGTATGAGGGCAGCATGTGCTCATAATAGAGATATTTATACTTAGTGATTTATGATTCACAGCTGCATTTTTGTAGCTTGCTATTCATCAGCCAGCTGGGGAACAGGGTAGAAGATAAAAACAGAACTGGATACCAGATCTATCGTCAAAGATGAGATGGAGACATGAATGGGTCATTTAGGAAGTAGGGGTGGGTGTATAGGTACAGCTTGATAAACAAGAAAGGGTTCACGGAGCTTCACGGTGTCAACACTGAGTTCAATAAAGTGTGACAGATGGCTCAGTTGGAGGATGATGGATCATAGTACTAGGACATAGTACTTAGAACATAGTACTCCCTTTTGGTTGCTCAGTGGACTTAGGACTTCCATTTTCAGGGTGGGAGAGATTCAGGAGCACAACTGTTTCCTCCAAGGAGGTGGACTGTCCGGTTGTGGTGGGGAGGGGACTGTGACTCACGGAACAGCACTTGCTCACACGCAGCCCTGTGAGGTAGTGACAGTCCTTCAGTATCAGCTCCCCAGCCCTTGGTGGGCATCTTACCACATTCTGGATATATTGTCCTAGATCTTGAGTGAACTTCCACGGACATTGCTTCAGGGTTTCCTGTAGAACTGGGGGAGCAGGGCCTTCGCCTCTCTTGGCAGAGGAGGGCTGGTGGTGGGATGAGGTTAGTGAGGCCATATGAGGGGAGCTGGAAAACAGATGCAAGAAATGAACTGAGGGTTTCCTGCTGTGTTCTTCCTGTGCCAGCCTACACCTCCCTCTACCGTTAGAGTCTTTTCTTTTTTCTGTTATTTCCCAGTGAATCAGAATCTTTGCTGAGGTGGGGGAGGAATGTCCCCTGTGAACTGCTGGCTCTCAGGAAATCAGTTGATTTTCCCCACCAGGGCCTCCGATGTCCTTCCCAGTGTCCCACTCCTTTCTCACTCTCTGGAGCCAGCTGCAGCCTGTGGCAGACAGGAGGAGGTTCCGTGCTCAGTTAGCACTGTTCATCCCCTCAGCTCTCTCTGGAAACAGCTTTCAGTTACAAGTTCACAGAGAAAGGGAATTTTATCAAGGAAAACGGCAAAGGATGGAGTGACACAGCTTTCGCATCTCCGTCTCTTGCTTCTATGTCTTTGTCCTGTCATGCTTCCTGTCTCCCACTCCCAGGAGAGAAAACAGCCAATCAGGATCTTTCACCAAGAGCTTCTTCGGGAATCTAATGAAAATGGCAGGCGGTGATTCGCGATTAAGAACTTCTCTTGCCAATGGTGGTGAAATGACCAAACCACCAGGTCCTCAGTTACATATAAGGATCAAAAGAAATATGAAGAAATTTCTCTGAAAACAGAACCTCAAAAAAAAAAAAAAATAATGGCAGAGTTAGAAAGGATGGTGTGAAGCTCTTTTGGTCTTTGTTGGAAGACTGGAATGTGCGTCAAAAGGATCAGGAAAGTCTTTCTATACTCAGTTCTCTTATACCTGGAGACCCCAGGAGCTGTGAAGGTGCTTTGTGCCCCAACAAGTTTCCCTTAAAACTGTAGAGATACACTGGAACTCCTGGGTGTGTCTTGAGTCTTGAGGAGTGTCAGAGTGGAGCAGGGAGGTGATCTGGCTTAACCTGGAAAAATTAGAGGAAAGGCTTACACAGTCCTAGATAGAGACTGTGGTCAAAATAGCTCTGATCTTGGATTCAAATTTTGGCTGTGCCAGGAATAGACATGATTAATGTCTTTATTTCTCTCTGGATCAGTGTCCTTATCTCTAAGGGAAGACTGAGCTAAATTTCATTCATTCTAGCAGCCATTCATATTCATTGCCAGTCACTGTGCTTTAATATGAAAGTATAAAGAAAACATTATACAATCCTTGTCTCAGAGAACCTCTCAATTAAGTGGAGGAGACAGATGTTGCTGATACTTATAAAAGCATGTGTAAAGTACCATAATAAATGTACAAAGTGCTATTGGAATGCAGAGAGGGAGGGATGGCTTGTCTCAGGAATAGAGCTGCAGTAGAGTAGGCAATATGTAAATCATGTCTTAAGAACAGAACTGCCTACCATTGCCCAAGTATAAAAGCCAGAATATATGGGAATGCCTGGTATGTTTGAGAATGAAAAAGTTTAGCTGTGACTATAACATTGCATGTCTGGAGGTTTGTAAGAGAAGCTGAAAAAGATGGGTTTAGGTTCATCTGTAAATAGTCTATTACAACAGCTCCTGTCATTCCATTGCCTATGAAGACACACTGGAAATTGTAAATAGAGGACCTGGATTGCACACAATTTGAGCAGAGAATATGAAAGCACAGAAGCTGAATTCTGATGATGCTTTAATGCAGGAAAGAAATGATGAGGGACTGAATTTTTAAATAGGGATAATGATAGAAGTGTATATATTTGAAATACAATCAAAATATAAGAGCACTGGTGGTGGGGGTGGAATGGTTTAGTCATTAGCACGTTCGACTCTTGTGACCCCATGGATGGTGGCCCACTGGGCTTCTCTGTCCGTGGGATTTCCCAGGCAAGAATAATGGAGAGGGTTACCGTTCCTCCTTCAGGAGATCTCCCGACCCAGGGATCAAACCAGGGTCTTCTGTATTGCAGGCAGTCTCCTCCATTGCAGGGGGATTCTTTACTGGACTGAGCCACCAGGGAAGCTGATAGAATTTAACAGTTGATAGAGGCAAAGGAAGGAAATGAAGGTTTTAGTGTTGAGGTAAAGGTGAGAATTTCAGCCTGTGTGTCCAAGGTGGCAGGAGGTTTAGGGTGGGAGGCAGGAATTTCGTCTCGGATGGGAAGGCTTGGAGCACTTCAACATGCCAATCTGAGCATGCAGAGATTTTGCTATGTAATAAGTGGTTTTGCTTTGTAATAAGTGGAGATTTGCATCTGGAGCCCAAGGGAGAAAGAAATATTTAGTAGCAGGGGTTGGTAAAGCCTTAGGAGAAATGAAGTCCTCTAGAGTGGGCTTCTGACAGGCTAAGAGAAAAAGAATCAAAATAAAAATCAAGGAACATAGAATTTAGAATTTAGGTCTGCAATTCACTGCCCAGAGCCTCTACCTCCAAGGCAGACTTAATCCGCCTTAACCTATGTTCAGGTCAAGTTGAGAGCTACTGGGAGAAATGCTATCTCCTTTCCTGTTCTAATACTGCCTTCTCTGTAGGGCTTGCATCAGAATTCTCTCCATCTGTCTAATAATTATTCTTCCTTGTAGTGTAGTAAGGATCACCCCCTATCTTTCTTTCATGTCATGTTAATTTAGGTTCTCCTAGGGGAAAAAAGTGAAAGTGTTAGTTTCTCAGTTGTGTCTGACTCTTTGTGACCCCATCGACTATAGCCCGCCAGGCTTTTCTGTCCATGGAATTCTCCAGGCAAAACTACTGGAGTGGGTTTCTGTTTCCTTCTCCAGGGGATTTTCTTGACCCAGGGACTGAACCCGAGTCTCCTGCATTGCAGGCATATTCTTTACCATCTGAGCCACCGGTTCTCCTAGAAGCAGGTACCAAATGTGACTAAATATATAAGAGATTTATCAAGGGAAACATTTGTAAAAGACAAAACTTGGAGGGTGGTAAGCCAGAGAAGGCAGGAGAACATTCAGATTATGATGAAGGTCTGACTCATGTGAAGGAGAGAGGGAAGGAAGAAGGATAGGGTAGGAGGTATCTCAGAGTACCGCATAGTTCCAAGAAAACTTTGACCAGAATTGTGGGGAGTCTTTATGTCACATCTTGGAGGAATAGACTCACCTGAATTCCCCCACCATGCTTAGCCATTTCTAGGAGAGCCCACAAGCAGTGCTCAGTCACATGCATGCTTAGTCACTTCAGTTGTGTCCAACTCTTTGCAACTCTATGGACTATACTCTGCCAGGCTCCTCTGTCCATTAGATTCTCCAGACAAGAATACTGCAGTGGCCATCCTCCAGGGATCTTCCCGACCCAGGGATCAAACCTGCATCTCCTGCAAGCCTTCTGCGTTGCAGGCTGATTTTTTTACCCACTGAACCATCTGGGAAACCTGTGACTCAGTAATTAATCCAAAGGAGTGACAACTGGAACCATCAGACCAAAACCCTCCCAGAGCAGAGATGCTAGTGGTGCACATTTCATGGCCACTATAGATGCCTTCAGTGAGTCAGTGACGCTTCCTAAATGTTCTACTGGCACTTATTATCCACACCAGTCAAAACTCAGCATGTCCAGCATTCCACCATAGTTTCATTTTGTGTCCACCCAACTGGATTATAAACCCTTCTTTAAAGATCAGTGCCATGTCCTTAACTCCTAGGCATCTAGGTATTCATCATAATAAGAATTGTGTTATTTTCTTTACTTGAATTTATCTGAGAGTTGTAGCAGTGGGAGTTTTGACTTAGGAAGTTGAGATGGGGGAAGTTAAGAATATGATTTGGTTGAGGAGTCCCATAGATATCACAGTGAGGGAGGGAGGATTAGAGCATGGAAAGCAGACATACCCGCTAAAGAAAAGCAGACACTAGGGCCTAGGCACATGCATTTGGTTAGGTAAAGTCCAGGTATGCAAACAAAACACAGTATCCAGAGAACATGATGGAAATGCTAGTCTAGGCAAGAGCTAGCAGGGAGGAGGTCCAGCAAGGTATAATGGATGGGAGTTTGAAGTAGACATCACTGCGACTCTTTGAAAACTAACCTTTATACCCACAAGGCAGTTTTCATACACCATATCACACCTTCTTTACCTTGATTAATTGGACCAGAAGAGACACCTGTCTCAAGCTGAACCTTTCAGAAGTTTTTACTCCGGGTTCAGTAAATCTAATTAGTTGAATTTTCCTTGAACTGAGCTGACATGTTCAACACAGAGTTCTTGGAGCCTGCTGGGGCACTCATATACACTAAGAAGCAGGAGACGCAGATTGCAGAAAGACAAGAATGAGTCAGACATTCAGAGAATTGAGGTGAGAGCATAACTCTAGAAAATAAGAATGAGACTGAGAGAATGGTTGCCTGGACTCCTGAGACATTTCCAACCCTGGACCCAATCCTGTGCGTTACACAACACTAGGTTCTGAGATAACCTGCCAACCTTAGATTAAATTCCCTATTTTTCTTAATCCAGTTTGATTGGGATTCTTTTAGTGGTTCAGGTGGTGAAAAATCTGCCTGCAATGCAGAAGACCTGGGTTCAATCCCTGGTTTAGGAAGATCCCCTGGAGAAGGGCATGGCAACCACTCTGGTATTCTTGCCTGGGAAATCTCATGGACAAAGGAGCCTGGTGGGATATACAGTCGACAGAGTCGCAAAGAGTCCGACACTACTGAAAAACTAACCCACACACACTTTTAGTGGTAGCCAAATAATATTGACCTTGACAGTTTGTCAGGTATGCTCAAGACATAAACAGAAAACTCAGAAAAGTGCAATGTGCAGAGATACAGACAAGCAAGAGGTTATCATTAGGAAAACTCGGAAGAGTAGCCCGAACAAGGCAGCTTTTAGTCTGGTAACTGGAAATGGGTAAGCAAGTCAGAAACTAAGCACACAGAACCTGGTTACAGGAACTAGGATATAGGGTAGAGCCTTCACTGCAGAAACAAGGCAGAAAATGTTGGTTATTAGGAATAAAGTAAAAGAGGCAGATGAAGACCTCTGATCTAGCGAGGATGAATTAATTCATACACTCAGAATTCTTGGGTGTCTGCTACAGTCTAGGGACTGTAGTGTGTTAACAGACTGAGCTCAGGGTTCAGTGTACTGTGGGATGGAGCCAACCTGTCAGTGGAGACACCATGATACCTGCCCTGGAGAAGAGGAGGCTCAGAGGGCAGAATCAGGGCACCAGTCAGCTGATTATGTGGAGTGGATGATAGAATGTTAGAATTTGAAACATTCTGGACAAAAGCAGAGATATTACTTTGCCAACAAAGGTCCGTCTAGTCAAGGCTATGGTTTTTCCCTTGGTCATGTATGGATGTGAGAGTTGGACTGTGAAGAAAGCTGAGCGCTGAAGAATTGATGGTTTTGAACTGTGGTGTTGGAGAAGACTCTTGAGAGTCCCTTGGACTGCAAGGAGATCCAACCAGTCCATTCTGAAGGAGATCAGTCCTGGGTGTTCTTTGGAAGGAATGATGCTGAAGCTGAAACTCCAATACTTTGGGCACCTCATGTGAAGAGTTGACTCATTGGAAAAGACCCTGATGCTGTGAGGGATTGGGGGCAGGAGGAGAAGGGACGACAGAGGATGAGATGGCTGGATGGCATCACCGATTCAATGGACATGAGTTTGAGTGAACTCCGGGAGTTGGTGATGGACAGGGAGGCCTGGTGTGCTGTGATTCATGGGGTCGCAAAGAGTCAGACACGACTGAGAGACTGAACTGAACTGAATTAGGCAAAACAGACTTGGAAAAAGTTGAAATTGAAAACTCAGTAACTTTCAAGGAGAAGCTGAGAGGAAGGTAGGCCATAAAAAAGTGATTCAGAACAGGAGATAAGATGTCAGACACTCAGCTTGTCTATTTGTCAGTGTTTCCTAGGGCCCTGGTGGCAGCTGACGAACCTGTAAAAAATACCTCTTGTTCCTTTTTAGACTAAATGAACTGTTTTGTCACAAACCTTCTCTACTTTGCCAAAGTTAAAAACTTCAGGAGGATTTGGAAAGCTTTAGACTCTAGCCTTTCCTAATTCAGTTGTGCCTCACCAGACAGACAAGACTAGATTCCTTTAAATTAATTCAGCTCAACATCTTCTGGTTAAACCTTGAACTCTCACATACTTGTAAGAAGAAATATAGTAGAAGAAAAGGAGACAGAAGGAAGGATAAAAATTCAGAGATACCTCATGATCTGTTGCATACAGCTATTGGGATACATATTGGGATAAAATTAAGTCAAACACTTGATCTCCTGTGATCTCTTTGTCTACCTCCCACTTTGAATTTTGAATATCTTGTAATCATAGATATTGCTTTTCACAAAGACCCCAAAATCACTTCTCTAGTGGGTGTCAGGGAGTCCCTATATAGTCTTATATTTAACCTTGATAAGATGACCTAAAAAGTAACCTAAACAATGAAATTAGGAGATGTGCTATTGGCTCTGGTTTCTTTTCTCATAATCTTATTTCTAGTATGGTTGTTCATGGTATTAAATCGAGTCAAAAGATCGACGACTGAGTCAGAAACTTATGTCTGGCTTGTGATTGGCCTTATGGGGAGCAAATTGTTTAACCTCCTCAAGCTCTAATTTCCTCATCAATATTATTATGACACATGACACTTGCTCTAGTACCTTGCTGGGTGATGTTTTTTAATTGGGGTATAGTTGCTTTATAATATTGTGTTAGTTTCTGTCATACAATGAAGTGAATCAGTTATATGTATACATATATCCTCTCCTTTTTGGACCTCCATCCCACCCCACCCCCTGTCCCATACCATTATTAATTTCATACATTTTTGAATTAAGAGAAATGTGGGTTTTATATATATGGGGGGGAGATTATAATAAAAAGGTTTGGTCAACCAAATATGGTTCAGCTTTATATTGAGATTGTTACCACTCAAAAGAACTCATTTTTATCCATTTTTTAAAAGTAGAAATATTCTGCATTTATGCTGGTTAAATTCTAATATTCTTTAATCTTTTATTTCCTTGCAAGATAATAGTTGGAGAAACTGCTGTGTTTTGCCTACAACTGGCCACAAGGGATTTTGAAAACCAGGAGAAAACTATTTTAACTGGAGACTGTTGCTATATAAATCCACTGGTGAGGAGAACTGTACGATTTCTTGGTATGTGTTCACTGAATTGTTTTTATTGTTTCTGAAATAATGTTTATGTATAAGCTAACCTTTAAAATGACCAGCATTTTAACTGTTTGAAAATATTAGGTTATATTTTCTTTGAAATGTGTCTATTTGGTTTTAAAATAAACACTTCATATTATTTTCTCTCCTGTTCTGCAAAACTCCACTTCATGGTGTCATTTCCACATTATCTTAAGGGAAAAAAAATCCCACCACACTTGGATATTTAATATTCTGAAAGAAATTAAAAATTATGTAAATAAAAGAAATGGTTTAGTGTTTGTTAAATTTCAGAAACAATGCTTAGGTAGAAATGATGATCTAGGTTGATTACTGAATGTCACAAAAGACAAAAAGAATAGCTGGACAAATAAATGCCGTATTTGTTAATTATAATAAGTATCACTCCATGAACTACTTTTCAATTGTTGCTTTTTTTTTTTGTAATACCAACAAAATTGTATTGGTGATTTTATTAAGGGACAAGATTTAATGATACTTTAAATCTCAGATTCTAGCACTAACACATATGAATATGAATTACTGAAAATCATCTCAATCCAATAGACATTTGGCCAAGGCAAGTTTTTAACTGAACAATTAAACTTAATATAGATTATTCTTTCCTGGCTTTATCAAATAATAAAAAATACAACTGTATATATTAAACAACATTTAGGATAAATTCTTATTAGTATTAAGATTAAGGATACTATAACCCTTCGATGTTTTTCTCATATTGATGGGATCAAAATGACAACTGTGGAGATACTGTGTTTCAGTTCAGTTCAGTTCAGTCGCTCAGTCGTGTCCGACCCTACGCGACCCCATGAATCACAGCATGCCAGGCCTCCCTGTCCATCACCAACTCCCGGAGTTTACCCACACTCATGTCCATTGAGTCAGTGATGCCATCCAGCCATCTCATTCTCTGTCATCCCCTTCTCCTGCCCCCAATCCCTCCCAGCATCAAGGTCTTTTCCGATGAGTCAACTCTTCCCATGAGGTGGCCAAAGTACTGGAGTTTCAGCTTTAGCATCATTCCTTCCAAAGAAATCCCAGGGCTGATCTCCTTCAGAATGGACTGGTTGGATCTCTTTGCAGTCCGAGGGACTCTCAAGAGTCTTCTCCAACACCACAGTTCAAAAGCATCAGTTCTTCGGCGCTCAGCTTTCTGCACAGTCCAACTCTCACATCCATACATGACCACTGGAAAAACCATAGCCTTGACTAGACGGACCTTTGTTGGCAAATGTCTCTGCTTTTTAATATGCTATCTAAGTTGGTCATAACTTTCCTTCCAAGGAGTAAGCGTCTTTTAATTTCATGGCTGCAATCACCATCTGCAGTGATTTTGGAGCCCCAAAAAAATAAAGTCTGACACTGTTTCCACTGTTTCCCCATCTATTTCCCATGAAGTGATGGGACCAGATGCCATGATCTTAGTTTTGTGAACACTGTGCTTAGATCACCTAATCTATATAAAAGCCCATTAAAGACTAATCAGATGTCATCATGACTTTAAAGCTCTCTGGAGATGAAAGGTCTTCATATCTAAGAGTGTTCTTTTTATTGCCATCCACTTATATATCCCCATAGCTCTCATTTATACTGTTGAAAGGATAACTTTTACATAAAACTTAGAAATTATATTTGTCACATGCATCAATACTGTATTCTTGACTCATTTAATCTTTGCATGAGAATCATTTAATAACAAAAAAAGCAATAATATACTCAGAACTGAAATGTTTTTGATGAAACTGAACCTTCCTAAATTCTGTTAAATTATATTATGCCTACTTAAGTAAAATTTTTTTTATTCATTTGCACCCATATTTCTAAAGAATATGCAGGCATACCTCCTAAGATATTTGAGCTCAGTTCTAGACCACTACAGTAAAGTGAATATCACAATCAAGTGAGTCACATGACTTTTTTGGTTTCCCAGTGCATATAGAAGTTATATTTATACTATATTTTAGTCTATTGAAAAAATACATACTTTAAGTAAAAATAATTTTAAAAATAAAAATGGCTAAAAAATGCTAATCATCATTGGAACCTTTAATGAGTTGTAATCTTTTTGCTGGTGGAGAGTCTTGCCTCAGCTGATCATATTGGTAGAATCTGAAGATTGGGGTGGCTGTGGTAATTTCTTAAAATAGGATAATAACAAAGTTAGCCATAGTGATTGACTCTTCCTTTCTCTAGTGATTTCTTTGTATCATGCAATGCTCCTTGATAGCATTTTACCCATGATAGAACTTATTTTGAAGTTATAGTCAGTTCTCTCAAGCCCTGCTGCTGCTTTATGTAGTATTTCAAATCCTTTGTTGTCATTTCAACAATCTCCACAGCATCTTCCCTAGGAGTAGATTCCAATCTCAAGAAACCACTTTCTTTGCTCATCTGTGAGAAGCAAATCCTCACCCATTCATGTTTTATCATGAGATTGCAGTGATTCTGTCAAATCTTCAGGCTCCACTTCTAATTCTTTTGTTATTTCCACCACATCTGCAGTTACTTCCTCCACTTAGTTCTTGAACCCCTCAAAATCATCCATGAGGGTTGAAGTCAATTTCTTTCAAACTCCTATTAATATTAATATTTTTTTAATTTTACTTAATTTTTAAACTTTACATAATTGTATTAGTTTTGCCAAATATCAAAATGAATCCACCACACGTATACATGTGTTCCCCATCCTGAACCCTCCTCCCTCCTCCCTCCCCATACCATCCCTCTGGGTCGTCCCAGTGCACTAGCCCCAAGCGTCCAGTATCCTGCATCGAACCTGGACTGGCATCTCGTTTCTTACATGATATTTTACATGTTTCAATGCCATTCTCCCAAATCTCCCCACCCTCTCCCTCTCCTACAGAGTCCATAAGACTGTTCTATACATCACTGTCTCTTTTGCTGTCTCGTTCACAGGGTTAATGTTAATATTTTAACCTCTGCCTATGAATCATGAATGTTCTTAATGGTATCTAGAATAGTGAGTCCTTTCCAGAAGATTTTAAATTCCCTTTGACCAGAACCATCAGTGGAATCCCTATCCATGGCAGCTACAAATTTATGAAATGTACTTCTTAAATAATAATGTTACTGAGACCAAGCTCACTCTGCTCACTGTACAACACGCCAATTAACCAAGAAACCAGTGTTGAGGCAAGGAATAGGACTTTATTTGGAAAGCTGGCTGACCAAAAAGATGGCAGACTAATATCTCAAAATGACCATCTTATTGGAGTCTGGGTGCCAACGTCTTTTATAGAACAGAGAGGGAAAGGAGGTGAGGAAGTAAAGTAAAAAGGTATTTATCTTGCAAAATAGGGGATATGTTAATTTCTTCTCCTGTGCAGCCATTTACAGGTGGACTGGGTCAGACTGTCTCTAATAAAGGCAGAGGGGTAGGGTTCCTGGAGACAGATCATTATGTGTGATATATTTAAAAAAAAAAAAAACAATGAAAAGTGAAGATTAAAATCAAAGAAACAGAT
The DNA here is from genome assembly GCF_002263795.3 of Bos taurus. NCBI lineage: Eukaryota > Metazoa > Chordata > Mammalia > Artiodactyla > Bovidae > Bos > Bos taurus. Next base: position 44,265,575 of record NC_037330.1, read on the forward strand.
CCAACATGGAATCAGAATTGGCTCTTCCCTGCAACAGTAAGACTTGAAAATCAAAAGTCCTCCTTGATCCATGACCTGCAGAATGAATGTTGTGTTGGCAGGCATGAAAACAAGATTAATCTCATTGTACATCGCCATCATCAGAGCTCTTGGGTGACCAGGTGCATTGTTAGTGAGCAGTAATAACTTGAATATTTTTTCTAAGCAGCGGGTTTTAACAATGGGCCTAAAATATTTAGTAAACCATGTTACTAAATAGATAATCTGTTGTCCAAACTTCATGGTTCCATTTATAGAGCACAGGCAGAGTATATTTAGCATAACTCTTTAGGGCCCTAGACTTTTCAGAGTAGTAGGTGAGCATTGGTTTCACCTTAAATTCACCAGCTGCATTAGCTCCGAAGAAGAGAGTCAACCTGTCTTTTGAAGCTGTAAAGCCGGGCATTTTCTTCTTTCTAGATCTGAAAGTGCTTGGTGGCATCTTCTTCCAATAGAAGGCTGTTTTATCTACATTGAAAATCTGTACTTTAATGTAGATACCTTCATTAATGATCTTGGCTAGGTCATCTGAATAACACTGCAGCTTCTGTATCAGCACTTGATGCTTCACCTTGTACTTTCCTGCCATGGAGATGACTTCTTTCCTTAAACCTCATGAATCATCCTCTGCTAGCTTCGATTCACACTTTTTTTCTGCAACTTGCTCACCTCTTTCAGCTTCTGTAGAATTGCAGAGAGTTAGGACCTTGCTGTGGATTAGGCTTTGTCTTAATGGAGTACTGTGGTTGATTGGATCTGTCCAGACCACTACAACTTGCTCCAAATCAGCAGTAAGGCTGTTCCACTTTCTTATCATTTGTGTGTTCACTGGCGTAGCACTTTTAATTTCCTTAAAGAGCTTTTTCTTTGCATTCATGACTTGGCTAAATGTCACAAGAGACCTAGCCTTCAGCCTGTCTCAGCTTTCGACATGCCTTTCTCATGGAGCTTCATCCTTTCTAGCTTTTGATTAAGGGTGAGATGTGTGACTGTTCCTTTCACTTGTATATTTGGAGGCTATTGTAGGATTTTTAATTGGCATAGTTTCAATAATATTGTGTCTTACAGAGTAGGGAGGCTGGAGGAGAGGGAGAGAAATATAGGGGAATGAGTAGTTGGTAAAGCAGTCAGAACACACACATTTATCAAGTTCGCTGCCTTATATGGGTACAGTATGTCTTGCACCCAAAGAACGACCATAGATTACCAATAACAAATAAATCATAATGAAAAACTTGAAATATTGGGAGAATTGCTAAAATGTGACAGAGACACGCAGAGTGAGCCAATGTTATTGGAAAAATAGCGCCAGTAGATTTGCTCAACACAGGGTTGCCACAAACCTCCCATTTGTAAAAAAAAAAAAAAAAAAGTATTATTCATGAAGTCCAATAAAGTGAAGTTCAATAAAACAAGCTCTGCCTGAATGGCATAAAGTATGCGTTTAAGCCTGTGCGTGTTTCTTACTTATGTGATTTAAAAGATATTTAGAAGTACTTGATTTGTTTCTTGTTTCCTTGTTTATCATGATTTGGATGTTTCTAGTTTACTATAATAAAAGGGAAGCTTGTAAGAAAAGCATTACTATAGACTAGGACATCACTCTTTTTTAGTGACTTTATTCTGGAGGTCACACTCCAGTGTATCTGGAGGATACACTCATGGGATCTCACTTACATAAGTATCTTTGTAGACAACTTCAATATTGGACTTGGGCCTGATGCACTATTTTAATTCTGAAGCACATCTGGGAGCTTTATAAATATCAAGAGACATTTCCATATCCTTATCAAATATTCCTCTCTAGACAGGAAAACTTATTATACCTGATAAAAGAATGGTTTAGTTAAATAAAATGAGTACATCTTAGCCTAGATTTCAAGAGAAGAGAGATGAACGCTTGCCATTTAGGTTCCCATGCTAGGCCATGAGATTTGCAAGGTGAGGGTATATACAATGACATTTTATTGAGCTTCATTCTCTTCTTTTTCTCTGCCTCTGCCAAATTTCTGATTTTAATAACATTTACTTGTATGACTCATGGAATGCTGGTAAGATGGAAAGAAAGCTCTTCCTTGTAAATGTTTTCAATAAGGAACTAAGGTCTTTGTTTCATTGTGGTTTATATACACATGGAGCTTTGCTGTGTGCGGATTTGGGTGTTAGAACCTTTTATAATCTTATATAATACTTTGAAAATGAAAAGATAGTCATGTATCTAATCCTGGAAAAATATTTTTTCCTGCTGATTTGCAACACAACAGTCAATAATTATGTAAAGCCTTAGGAAACAAACAATCCAGAAATACATGACAAAGAAAAAAAGCATCTAATTATCATAATAGAATTATATGCCTTTTTAATGAACCAGCTGTTTGGGAAGTAGTATTTTGGTATAGTTTTAAAATGTCCTTGATGGATTTTATTATCAAAAATTATAAAAGAATGGATTTCTTTACATTAATACCACATCCTTGTAGATTATAGCTGGAAGTTTGACAATGATGCCGAATAATCTGTTTTGCCTTTCTTACCTAAATAGATAAGTTTTGGCATTAGTGGCCAATTATATTGAATTTAGAAAACAGTTTTTGTTTTTGAGTAAATTGACATATTCCTTACGAAAGGGGGGAAATTTATGTACTTAATTTTTTATGTTCAGGTAAACAAAGCAAGTAAATTTTAATATTGTGAAGATAATTTAAAAATTATAATCTAATTGCTTTATTATTTACTAAATTGTCCCAAACTTGAGAAATTGAAACTCAGTACATAAAAGATAAGCTGGGACTTCGCAGTTACATGATTTTTTAAAACTGATAGCCTAGGATTTTGCTAATTGGCACCTCCAGCTGAGTTAATATTAGTTAGAATGGGCTTAAGAGGTATAATTAAAAGGAGATGACTGCTCTGTATTATGTTAGTAAGATATTCAGAAATAGGGAAAAAATAGATTGCTAACATTAGTAGAAGGTGATAGACTGAACCCTCTCAAGGGAAACACATCTCCATTTAAAAAATCACGTTACCCAAACACAGTCTTAGAATATATTTTCTTCTTTTATCTTATGTCTTATAAACCTGCCATGCATAAAAATGTAGCCAGTGGCAGACAACTCAATATGTTAAATAATTTAACACTCCCACTACTTCAGAAAGCAAAGGGGGAAGCTGGAGGGAGTGAAATGGAAGGAACCATATGTATGGACGTGTATGAACTATTCTATAGTTTCTAAAATATTTCCATGTTGGTTTATTGTAAACTGAACCACAACAAACCAAAGGGTTTAAAATGGTGTGTTTTTCTTCCTCAGGAATTTATACATTTGGACTGTTTGCAACAGATATCTTTGTAAATGCTGGACAAGTTGTCACAGGAAACCTGGCTCCCCATTTTCTTGCCCTGTGTAAACCCAACTACACGGCACTTGGGTGTCAGCAATATACGCAGTTCATCAGTGGGGAAGAAGCCTGCACAGGCAACCCAGATCTCATCATGAGAGCAAGGAAGACTTTTCCATCCAAAGAAGCGGCTCTCAGTGTCTATGCAGCTATGTATCTGACAGTAAGTAAGGATTAGAAGCCATTCTTAATTTGTCTTTCTGATAATTCTCCCAAAGTAGAAATTATTTCTCCCTGCCATAATGGAAGTCACATTAACAGTTTTCTGCAGGCCATTTAATTTATCTTTAATAATAGCTGTTGGTACTGTGACTAAAATTAAGTCAGTTGACTCTCATGAGATTATGTGTGGGTAGTTGGTTGTATTAAAAAATATAGCCATTAGCGTTTCCATTTGAGAATATGTTTGTCTTTATATTAAATAGGGCTTAATGGAAACAAATTTGTCCTATGCAGTTCTTATAAACTTATAATAGTGCAATTAAGAGAACTACCGAGGCCTCTTTGCCGCCTACTCAACTTCCAGTGTTCTCTGGTGAAGGTAGGGAAAGACACACTCTTTTTCTAGAAAGTTCTTTTTTATTGGTAACTCTATCATCTTAGTATCTCAACCACTGTTTTAGTATTTTGTTATAGAACTAACCAAAATGCCCTTAAAAATGATACTCATTTTATTTATTCTTGAGTATTTGCCGTCATTCTAGTGGTAAGAGCCAGACCGTAAGTGCAGCTGTCTTAGGACGTCTAGGTGGAAGGAAGTGGTCACCACTGAGTGCATTAATGGTGGGCAGGAGTAGGAAGAAGAGCAGCCTTGGCAGGCAGCTCTTGTCCCCAGTGTTTGTATCCATCATTCTTACTCTCTATCACCAGAGGCTGCCTTGAAGCTATAAAGTTGCACTCCAAAAGTGTTCTTTGAAGACTTTTTCTTAGCTCCAGTAAGAAGTGCAGAACATTTTTCCTTTTGGAGTTCTCCTAGTAAATGGTGCCAGTAACTACTTCTGATTTCAGCTCATTGACAAGAGATCTCAGGGCCAATGTCAAGCCAAATTTAAGTAATTTCTAATTGCTTGGAAAAACTCAGAATTGTTTTTCCCCTCGAAGAGCTATTCATTTATGGAAATGTTTCTAATGTTCCTAATGTAAGCTTGTACGTTTATCTCTAAAAGAGAGAATATTTCCTGTGACACCTCTGCTTGATATTGGAAATAAAGATTTCTAGATAAAAGACAATTTAAGAGTGGAGAACTATAGCATCCTATATAATACTCACAATGGCCGAGTCATTTTGGAGGTCATAAGGGTGTGCGTTTTAACATTTTTAAAATGTTTAAGCCAAGTTAATTCTACCATTCACTTCTTGGACTTTAAAAGAAATCCCATCAGGAAAATTTGTATAGCATTAAGGACCAAATATCATTCTATCCATTTTCTCTTCTGTACAATTTTCCAGTTACAACTCTTTTCTTACCCTCATACTGCTTCCAACACTGTTCCTCTAATTGCCCCTGATTTCTTTAGCGCATTAGTTTTGCTGTCTGCTACACATTTAAGGTACTTCTAGACTTGATATAAAATCTTCTAATCCATGTGTGTTCTTTCTTAGTCACTAAATTGCTTGACTCTTTGTTCCAACTCCTCTAGAAGGTGGAGCAGTTAGCCTTAATATGAAGATTTAAAACTTGTGTGAATCAAGAACAGTAAAATATTTTTCTTTCCTTGTCATTACATCTAAATCTTATGTTTGTATTTGTATCTGGGTATTAATTGTAAAGATCTTCCCTGGTGGTTCAGATGGTAAAGAATCTACCTGTAGTGCAAGAGACCTGGGTTTGATCCTTGGGTTGGGAAGATCCCTCGGAGAAGGAAATGGTAACCCCACTCCAGTATTCTTGCCTGGGAAATCCCATGGACAGATGAACCTGGCAGGTTATACAGTTCATGGGGTCGCAAAGAGTCAGACACAACTAAGCAACTAACACACATTAATTGTAAACACATCTTGTGTATAGATATGTGACCAAGCCAGTGACTTGAGACAAATTCTGGAATACTCTCAGACACCAAATACTGATACATAATTATCTTAGCACTAATATAGACTTCGTTGTGTAATCAGGGTATGCCAGTGGTAGTGAGTGTGTTAGTGTAGTGAAACACCTGGTGTTTTTATTCTGCCAAAATGGTGTGTCTGCTGGCATTTGTTTAGCAACTTCTTATCTGTTTGTTTGTTTTACCAAGTTACTTAAAGGCACTTATTTAAGCTATGTCTGAATTATAAGTCACACTTCTCTAGACTTGGGGCTTCCCAGGTTGGCACAGTGGTAAAGAATCCACCTGCCAGTACAGGAGACACCAGAAATAAGGTTCAATCCCTGGGTTGGGAAGATCCCATGAGGAGTAATGGCAACCCACACCAACATTCCTGCCTGAAAAGTCCTATGGACAGAGGAGCCTTGCAGGCTACAGGCCATGGGGTCTCAAAGAGTCAGACACAACGAAGTGACTGAGCACACACGCACACGCTGTTCTAGTCTGTAGTAAACACTTGGAGATGTTTTAACAATAATGATTATTGTTATTAGCAAACATTTATTGAGCATGTAGTATATGCCAGGCACTAGTGCTTTACTTTTATTTATTGAATATTTTACTAGTTCTTATTTATTTTAAAATTTCTTTATTATTTTTATTATTGTGTAATAGTTGATTATTTATTACTGAAGAAGGGAATGGCAACCCACTCCAATATTCTTGCCTGAAGAATCCCATGGACAGAGGAGCCTGGTGGGCTACAGTCCATGGGGTCGCACAGAGTTGGACACGGCTGAAGCGACTAAGCAGCAGCAACAGCCCTAATGTGTGTGTGGTTAGCTGAATTCCCTCCTGGTCCTACATAACCTCTGCATCCATAAAAGTTAAAACCAGAGGTTCAGGTGGTAGATATGTTTAGAGAAAAAAAAATGTAATAACAATCTAGCACTCAGAAATCTATCATTAAACAGCGGTTCAGACTAAGAATCAGGATTCCTGCTTGTAATTACATTGAAAGGTACCGCTGTCTTTTTAACAATAGATTCTGTTCTCTGCTAGCTGCTTTTCTCTCTTTTCCACCACCCCTTTGTGTGTGTGAGCGTGGGTGGCTGCTATGGCAACCCTGAATCTAACTCCTCCTGCAAATGGAGGCAGTACAGTCAGGGTTTGCTGTTATATTTGAACCTATACACATGCATATATTTTCTCCAGCTTCACTGGAGACACCTTGGGAAAACTTTATAATAAAAATGTTGGGGTTTTCAACAGGAAATGCTTGCCAGAATTTTTACATGTAGATGAATAGGAGAAAACAGCCATATTTTTAATATTCTCTGTGGAAACAGGCTTATTGCTGTATTAAGGCAGAGATATATTTGTTTAGTGTGGTGAAAGTGTTATAAACATATATAAACACATAAATAAAAATAAATGAGCCCTATTAGGAAGTATGCAAATAAGAATTGAAGAACATTTTCCTGATGCTTCTCTTTGTGGATTAGTAAATAAAATGAAGGAACTCTCCCTTAGCATCTGACTTTAATTAAGGCTGTGGGGATAATTTGATCACTGAGTTGTTATCTTTTGCTTTTCTGAGAACTTTCAGGGAAGAAAATCCTATGCCTATTTTTGCAAATGCTGTCAGTTTCCCAGGAAAAACTTCTGGAGGTTATTTAACCTTCAACCATTAAATTTATAATTCAGTGTTGAGTTGCACTAGAATAATATTTAAATTAAGCTTTGTGGCATTTCTTTTCATATAAAATGGATACAACTTTTTTCAGTTAAAATCAAATGAACTCCAGAATTGGAATGAGACATAATGTTTAATGACTTTCCAGTTAACCTCATAAACCATTGAAACAAAAAGTCATGGAATGGTCTCTCTAGATCACTTCCAATTCTGACCTCAGGTTTTATGAAAATATTTTTTTTTTAAAGGGAAGGGTCAACTATATTTATTAGTCTTTTTGCATTATCTGTTGCTGCTTAACAAACCACCCTAAACCTCCTCCAGAATTTAGGGAAGCATGCCCATTTTTGAAACAGTTGACTCCATGAGACTGTCTAGGTGGGGACAGTGTTTGGAGAAAGGATTGGGGAAGGTAAAAAGAAAATCTCTGAACTGTCTTCACAAATTTGTCTTCACCGGCTGGTAAGACCTGGCTGACATCAGAAAGCCCTTCCTGTAAATCGTCCCCACTCAGGAGTAATTTAACACTGAAATGTATAAGGTCCCTGAGCTCCAGATTTCAAATGAGCAAAATTGTGTCTGGTAGACAATACATCAAACAGTATTTATTGAGCATCTACTCATAATGTGGCTGCTATGCTATCACTTGACCACTGGTGCCACACTGATATTAGTCTTTTGACATTTCTGTTGTGAGCCTTCAGCTATGTGTTAATTGGTATTAGGCAGGGGAAGGAACTAAAGATATCTGCCAAGTAGCCATTGGGTTCCAGTATTTTCACCACCATAGACCCTTTTATGGTTTACCTTTTTCCTCCCAGCTACCACTCCTCCATGAACTCCATGTTTTCAAATGTTCTGTTTAACATAGTAACACTTTCCCATCCCAACTTAAGCCCAGATATTAAACAATGGTCCATAATAATAAAAATGTAACATGCTGTTTGAAACTGCACGATGCAGTTATTAAACTTGCATACATACAATTATTAAATAGCAAACAGTGAATGATTGAAGACACATGGGTACTCTGCCTCTTCACCATAATTTTACCTGCCTTCTGTAGGTGATACTTATATCTGGGTATTCTGTGATTGACTGGTGGATTTATAGTGGCGTCTGGTTCTCTGGTTAAATCTCAAATATTCCTGTGTATTCCACGTATCAGAACCACTCAGCAGCATGAGATCACCAATGTTGCCAAATGACTTAGTATAGTTCCAGCCAAAAGCAAAGAGTACTGGCATTTCAGTTAGTGCGTGTGGGCTTATTATGGGTAAATATACTTTTCTATTAAGCTCTTTGAAATATTGAAAAATACATCATAGAATTTCATTGATATGTCTGGAGTTTCTTAGGTGTTAGCAAACTCCAGTTTGAGGATTGCTGGCAGCCTTTGGATATTCTAATTAGGAAAATAGGACTTACTATCGTTGGGCAATATAAGATAGCCAGGGCTCCATTATGACTTCTGTAGTCCCTAGCACTTGGATATGTGCCTTCATGGGCCACTGCTGCCATTAAAAAGTATGTTCATGCATGCTACATAGCTTCAGTCATGTCTCACTCTTTGTGACCCTGTGGACTGTAGCCTGCCAGGCTCCTCTGTCCATGGGATTTTCCAGGCAAGAATACTGGAGTGGGTTGCCATTTCCTCCTCAAGGGTATCTTCATGACCCAGGGATCAAACTGGCGTCTTATTATGTTTCCTGCGTTGGTAGGCAAGTTCTTTACCACTAGCACCACCTGGGAACCCCCTAAAATATATATATATATATATATATATATATATATATATATGTGGGCTTCCCTGGTGGATCAGCCATGAAAAATCAGCTTGCCAATGCTGGAGACATGGGTTCGATCCCTGGGTCAAGAAGATCCCCTGGAGAAGGAATCGGCAACCCACTCCAATATTCCTACCTGGAAAATTCCATGGACAGTGAAGCCTAATGGACTACAGTCCATGGGGTTACAAAAGACTGAGATATAACTAGCAACTAAATAGCAACAACAGCATGTGTATGTGTTATGACTTCATTGCTATAAAAACAAATTTATAAATAATATATGTTGAATATTTTATTTATTGTTCACTTTTTCCTTCTGGTGTTAATATTAAGACAATTTCATAGGTCCCTACAAGTATCATTGTGCCTACTGGATAAGTTTTTCTTGTGGATGGTACACACATAGTACAGTTCTGAGTGAAATATGATTGTTAATATACCTGGTAATGACAGTGGGAGCCTCTGAGTCAGATGATATGAAATATATAGATTGGAGCAGCCGGGGGATCCTTCAGCACTTTCTCTGAGAGTCCAAGAGGGAAGAGGTCACTATTGGCAAGCACCGTGGGGAGTGCTTCAGAAGTAAGTGGTACTTGGGATGCATCTTGAAGATGAATATGATTTGAATAGGTAAAGAAGAGTCATTCCAGGTAAGGGGACAGGGAGAGCAAAGGCCAGGAGCAAAAACAGCAGATACATTTTGGAGGGACTGAGAGAGGGTACCTCTCATAAGGAGTATATGGTGGGGGTGGGATTGTGGGGTTTAAGAATTAGCAAGGGTAAATAAATCAGAAAGACCTTGTAAACCAACCTGAGACTTCATGCTCGAGTTAATAAGCAAATAAATGCCATACAGAAGCAGTTCTTTAGAATGATTCTATTTATTCCAATTCCTGTAAATATATATTGAATATGTAGAATGCATCAAGCCTGTACATACTGATGTAAACTCCTCCTGAAGTTTAAAATGGTTTAATAGAGAGTAAAGTGAAAGTCGCTCAGCCGTGTCTGACTCTTTGCAACCCCATGGACTATCAGATCAGATCAGATCAGTCACTCAGTCGTGTCCGACTCTCTGCGACCCCATGAATTGCAGCACGCCAGGCCTCCCTGTCCATCACCAACTCCCGGAGTTCACTCAGACTCATGTCCATCGAGTCAGTGATGCCATCCAGCCATCTCATCCTCTGTCATCCCCTTCTCCTCTTGCCCCCAATCCCTCCCACTATCAGAGGCTTTTCCAATGAGTCAACTCTTCCCATGAGGTGGCCAAAGTACTGGAGTTTCAGCTTCAGCATCATTCCTTCCAAAGAAATCCCAGGGCTGATCTCCTTCAGAATGGACTGGTTGGATCTCCTTGCAGTCCAAAGGACTCTCAAGAGTCTTCTCCAACACCACAGTTCAAAAGCATCACTATAAGATAAGATAAGTTACTTCAGTCGTTTCTGACTCTGTGCAACCCCATAGACGGCAGCCCACCAGGCTCCTCCGTACCTGGGATTCTCCAGGCAAGAACCCTGGAGTGGGTTGCCATTTCCTTCTCCAATGCATGAAAGTGAAAAGTGCAAGTGAAATTGCTCAGTCGTGTCCGACTCTTAGCGACCCCATGGACTGCAGCCTACCAGGCTCCTCCATCCATGGGATTTTCCAGGCAAGAGTACTGGAATGGGGTGCCATTGCCTTCTCCGTCCATGGACTATACAGTCCATGTAATTCTCCAGGGCAGAATACTGGAGTGGGTAGCCTTTCCCTTCTCCAGGAGATCTTCCTGACCCAGAGGTTGAACCCAGGTCTACCATATTGCAGTTGGATTCTTGACCAGCTGAGCCACAAGGAAAGCCCAAGAATACTAGAGTGGGTAGCCTACCCCTTCTGCAGTGGATCTTCCTGACCCAGGAATCAAACCAGGGTCTCCTGCATTGCAGGCAGATTCTTTACATCAACAGTAAAGAGGGAATTACAAAGAAAAGAAACTAAAAGTGAAGGGACGATTTTAAGAAGATGGTCAGTCTCAGACTTGAAATGATAACCATTTGAATTCAGTTGATTTCCTTAAGACTGAAAGCCCTAGTGCTGATGAGACCAGAGTCAAGTGATATGAAGTGTATGGATCTGAGCAGCTGTGGGACCCCTGTTTTCTCTGAGAGCACAGGAATAGGAAAATCAGATGTAGACCCAGAGCCAGTGCTCTGAGGTACACCTCAGGATTTATACACCATCACCAGCTTACTTGGGCTTCTCTGGTGGCTCAGGACAGTAAAGAATATGTGTGCAATGCAGGAGACCCTGGTTCGATCCCTGGGTCAGAAAGATCCCCTGGAGAATTCTCATGAATGACTATCCACTCCAGTATTCTTGCCGGAAGAATTCCATGGACAGAGGAGCCTGGCAGGCTACAGTCCATAGATTTGCAGAGAGTCAGACACTTCTGAGCGAGTTAACACTTTCACACTTTCACCAGCTTACTTAGATGCTACGGCTAAACGGAGCCAAGCTTTCATTTATTGAAAAGTAACAGTCTAGCACCATACCAAGAACTCTCTATGCCTTAATCTTCATAATGGCTGGAATGAAATTTGGGTATCTTCATTTTACCGGTAAGAAAACTAAGGATGCACGCATGTGTGCATGTGTGGTCATTTCAGTCGTGTCTGTCTCTTACGCAGAAGCTAGCTAACCTGCCCAAGGTTATTCAGCTAGTTATTTGTTAGAGCCAGGACTGTGACCCAGGGTGGTGTGACGCCAGAGCCAGCATTAGGTTTCTTATGTCACACGACCTCCTGAGGTGTGCCCAGTGAACAGAAGGCAGCTGCATTTTATCTCCCAGTGCCTTACACAAAGTCGATGAAGGAAACTAGTTCATTGATTTTCACTGAAATGTTGCACAATATGAATTAGGAAGGTTGTCAAAAAAGTATGCATTCCATAAGTTCCTGTTTTGTGTCCTATTTTCCAGGCAGCCAAGTAGCTCAAACACTAAAAGTAATATGAATGATCATTATTATTGGACTTTAATTGTACTTTGATTTTAAGTAAATGCATATTTTATTCTTATGAACCTTAATTTTGAGTATCTTATGTCCTGCATAGTGTTTTCAGATGGTACAGAACTTTAATGGCTTTAAAAATGACAACTGGCTGTGCTCTCAGACCTAGTAAATCCACTGTGAGCCAGAGTCTGGTCTGGATTCATTTATTATGTAGTCCTCACATGACCCTACTTTACCCTGAGGCCATGATGATGTTAATTCATGTATTCATAAGTGCGGGTGTTTCCTCAAGTGTCTTATCAAGGCTCCAGTGCATTAACCACCTCTCGTTTATCTTACCTGATCAGAAGATGTCTTGGATGTAAAGGCTCAACATGGCTTTTAGTAAGATGTCCAAATGTCCATCTCACTTCAGACTATGATGTGGCAGTGAGCCAGAGAGTTAACATAGCACTGACATAAACTGAGATGTGAGGAGCAGTCCTTTCCAAGTGAAAGTGAACCGATGACATCTTCTTGCATGAGATAGAAAAGAACACACTTGACAAATCAGTGGTTACCTCTACCTGGTTGAAGATTCAGTAGTCTATAGTCATTCTCCAGGATCTGCCTAGACTGGTAAATTAAATGGACACATGAGGAGACCTGCAACCCCCGCATTCTTGAGATCTGAAGTGGTGGCATTAAATCTTTACCATTCCCTTTCCTAATGCAACATGATTTTTCATTTCTATCCTGGCAGGAGTGGGAGAATACTGTTTCCATAAGCTTCCAATTGAATTCCCCCAGTACTCCACCTCCCTAGGGGAAAATGACCACTGGCTGTGCTCTCAGACCTAGTAAATCCACTGTGAGCCAGAGTCTGGTCTGGATTCATTTATTATGTAGTCCTCACATGACCCTACTTTGCCCTGAGGCCATGATGATGTTAATTCAGGTATCCAGGTAACAATGTCCACTAAGATCCTATGTCCAATAGTCCTCAAAATATCTGGATGTTCTCTTTTCCCCAGTGTATAGTCACTTGAATGAATGGTCACTGGTCCTTTTGGGGCAGAACTGGGAAAGTCATTACAATATCTATTTTCTGTAGTGTTGCAGATCCTTCCCTCTGGGTCCAAAAGTTGTCTCATTGGCTCTCCATCTGTTTTCCTCCAAGGGAAGGCTATGATCTGTAAGTCATCTCTAAAACTTTCAGATGGTCAAATCCCCTTGGCTGTCACTCAGGCCTCTGCATTATTATAATAATTGAGACACTCCCTCCCACCCCACTGCTGCTTCTGATGGTTAAGCTCCATAACTGGCTTCTGTTTCTTCAGGCTCGCCTTCATCCACATGGGTATAGGGGGACTCAGCTCTGTGATGGGCTCTTCTACCATCAGTCCTGGCTGTACAGGAGGGGTGCTGCTGGGATTTTGCATTGTGCTGGTGGCCCTCTTGCTCACATTTTCCTGACACCTCAATGAATAGCTCATCACCTAGATCCTCCTATGGTGCACAACCCTCTAGCAAGCCTTTGTGATCATATCAAATGTCCATTCCAGCAGTGCCCATTTCTTTGAGACTTCTCATTCCTTCCTTCACCAACTGCCAGGGCAATTCAGGCATGTCAGGTTTATTAAGAGAAAGCAGTCATTTTCCTCTAGGCTTTTAGGAGCCAGCCCAGCAAGGTGTTTTTACTGTCCTCTGGAGCCTTGTAAGAGTGTTAAATCCTTAGTGCTCAGGGAAAGTATCCCTATGTCAACAAATATTTGCTTATCCTTTTTCTGTTTCATTCTTATTGATAAAGTCCCCGGAAAATCTAGCCCCCTACGTCTGCCCTGCCTCCAGCCTGTGTGTGCTGGCTAATTCTTGCAGCTTCTTAAGTGTGGAGTCTATCTGCTTCTCATCAGGTTCCTCACATCCTGAGCAACTTAGTCCTAGTCATTGGCCTGGCAGTCAGGAGGAGCAGTGGGGGCAGATCATGAGGGAGCCCCCGGTGCATTGGGGGAGAGTGACTTCTTATTTCCCCAGTCATGCATCTTGGCATGGGTAAGCTGAGGGAATACTAGCATTTTGTAGGTAGAGGTGGGCCACATCTGAAGGCTCTAAGGGTTTACAGCAGTCTCGTTAATCAAAATCTTCAGTCATATCCACCCAGATGTCTCTGTCCTTTGTGTTAAGGTCTCAGATTTTTCACACCAGGGTCCTGACCTCGTGTGCATAATAGACCTGTCTTAGCTGAGCACTCAGTCATCTTTGAAGGTCCCCTGACTCTTAGTAAGTCATAAGTTGGTCTTCAGATTTTTCTACCCTCGTATTACAGAATAAACAACCTCTTTCTAAGTTACCAAAGAGGCTCTCCAGCTTACACATTCAGTTTTCGTTTGTTCGTTAATTCCCCTCAGCTTTTCATTTTCTCTCTGTAGGGCACCAGCAAGACTTAATAAGAATCAGCCAATTTTATTATCCCTGAAGGCATTGTTTCCCTGATTCCTCAATTGCTTGAATCATTGACCTGGCTAACATCTTCCTCCCACCTAGAGGGACCAACCACCAGGCTTCAGACTTCCAGTGCTGAAATCAGGGATGTTTGTGTAAACAAGGATGAGTTGCTTAGCCCAGGGGTCCCCAACCTCCAGAATCTAGTGCCTGATGATCCAAGCTGAAGCTAATGTAATAATAATAGAAATAAAGTACACAATAAGTGTAATGTGCTTGAATCATCTTGAAACCATGCCCCCTCCTCCTGGTCCATGGAAAAATTGTTTTCTATGAAACCAGTCCTGGGTGCCAAAATGGTTGGGGACTGATGAGTTAGCCTGTTCCTACCACAGCATTCTTCCAAGCCACTACTGATGACTTTTAGCAATTGCATAGCTACCTGGTGGACTGTCTGTGCCTCACACACCATGTAGGATGAGGCTCTCATTTCCAGCCAGGATATGTTCCCAAATGCATCTTATCTCCTGCTATCTTAGACCAGCCCTGGTACTGACTCCATTAGTCAGGATTCTCCAAGAAGTGAAAGAGATTTATTGGAGGGTTGGAGGGGGGCAATATTTGCAAAAGTTAGAGGAAAGACGCAAGATTGGATAGGGAGAGTCTTAGCCAGTTCTGAGCAGAGGTTGTCCATTAAAAGAGCCCACACTGGGCATAAATGGGCAAGCCTTAGAACCCATGCTATGCTTAGTCATTGACTTGGGGCTGGCCAGGAAGATTGTGGCCTCTGCTCAAACACTATGGTGAATCCAACTGTTTTAAAGGCACAGCCTCTCAGCTCACTGCTCTCTTAACAGCACAATAGCTTGATCTTTGCTGAGAGGAGGTCAGAGGAACTTACCTCTCTGGCTGCCATACAGATTTCATCTAGTTCTAACTTAGAGAGGTTCTCATAAGATAATGCACAGCAAGGGGCTAAGAGTGTGCTGTGTTGTCTTCTGTGATCCTCTCTGTACTAAATGTATTTGCATTTGAAGTGCCACAATGTATAGCAAAAATTATAACTCTGTAATTTCAGTCATCAAACTTCTCCTAAATTGATGGACGTTATAGTTCAAATCCTAAAGGAAATCAGTCCTGAATATTCATTAGAAGGACTGATGTTGAAGCTGAAACTCCAATGCTTTGGCCACCTGATGTGAAGAGCTGACTCATTGGAAAAGACCCTGATGCTGGGAAAAATTGAAGGCAGGAGAAGGGGATGACAGAGGATGAGATGGTTGGATGGCATCACCGACTCAATGGACATGAGTTTGAGTAAACTCCGGGAGTTGGTGATGGACAGGGAGGCCTGGTGTGCTGCAGTCCATGGGGTTGCAAAGAGTCAGACATGACTGAGTGATAAACTGAGCTGATAGTTCAAATCAAGGAGATTCTTGGCACATCTTCCACTGTATTACAAAAGACATTACCTTCTCCTATGAACACAGTCTGCTTTGAGCCTTTTGTTTGTTTATGTCATGGAAAGAAAATTTTGAAAGGAGAACAAAGGACTTCAAATAACAAATAGAAATTCTTCTATAATAGTGTAGAAATTTAGAGTATAAAAGTAATAACTTATTATGGCACGCTTACTGGGCTAAATGTTTTACAGATAGTATATTTACTGCTTTCTTTCCTTTGTCAAACATATTAATCAGGCATATTTTTGTATATAGGAATGTGTGCTTTTAGCTTATGTACAGTGTAGGAAAATGTGATTTTTTGAGACATGGTAAAATCTCCACCATCAAAAAATAAAACCAACAACCCTACAATACCATCCATAAATTTGAACTAACTTCTCATTTCTGAAAGCCTGCATCTAGAAAGACTAATTAATACTTCCTCACCTTATAAACTAGATATTATGTGGGTTTTGTTCTTCTCCACCCCAGCTACACTCTACCTAAACTACTCTTCAGAATTCATCCACTAGAGATTTTATCAAAAGTCTCTTAAGACCCTTGTCTTTCTGACCATTTCAACATTACTAAGACTCTTGATCACCCCCTTCTATCTGAATTTTTCTTTTTCTAAACTTTGGGAACATTTTATTTTCTAAATTGGCCTCCTCCCTTATTAAAAGTGCTTTATTGCAATGTCATAAAACCACCTACCAGCATTTACCAGACTTCCACTCTTGACCTCTTTTTGTTCCCTCAGTTATCCCTCCCATTGGTGATCTCATTCATTGCCACTTCCATGTCTTTTCAAGTGAACCCCAAAGCTCCTTCCCTGGCCTTACCTTTCTCCTGAACTCCGAGTGTATTCCTAACTTGAACATAAATATATTGTTTTTTATCAGCTCCTTAAATTCTGCATTTCAAAAATCGAAATCATGACCTGCCATTGCTCCAAACTAGCTACTGCTTTTCTATCTTCTGATTTGATTATTGGCATTCCTACTGTCTCAGTTACCCAAGCAAAACCTCTGAGTCATCCTCAACTCCTCCCACTTCCACACCCCCACATCCAGATGTCTGATTAATTATGTTGGTTCCACATTTGAAATATCTCTCAAATTTAGACTTGTCTTCTCCACCCTGCCCCTCATGCTTCTCCTTGAACATGGTTCCTTTACATCACTCACCTTGACTATTGCAGTAGCCTCCCAAAGAAGCTTCCTAAGAAAGTTCTTCACTCACCCCATTCATTTTTCACTGTGCCACTAGAGTAACACTCCTAAAGCAGTTGTTTAAACAAGTCTGTTTTTGCACAAAAGCTCTTCATAGCCTCCACCTCATCAACCCTTCAAAGGTCACACCCCTATATGTGGCATATGAGACCTTCTTCATCCTGGCTAAGCTTGTGTTCCCTTCTGCCATAGATTGAATTGTGTCCCCTGAAAAATTCCTGTTGTTGTTTAGTCACTAAATACCTGTCATTGAAGTCATCTAGTCTCTGGTATTTTGTTATGGCAGCTTCAGCTAAGACACCTCCCTTCATTCACTACACCATCTTTCAGGAGCTCAGTTCCCAGGTCATGTGAACTCAGTTCACACTAGATCATCACCAGTCACTAACTACAATATTTTTTCCACATTAGTACTTTTACCTTTGCTGTTTTCCTGACCTGTTAATATAATATCTTCAGTACCTCCTACCTCCATATTCAGCTAGTCAAAATTCTAGTCATCTTTGTATGTATCAACCAGAGTTCTCCACTACACATAATGGAAAGTGAATCTGGCTGATTTGGCCCAAATGAGGTGAAAGGATGGGCTTACAAACTAGGTTCAGGGAATGAGCAGGAACCGATGGAACCTGAGCAGCCAGAACCTCAGCCAGGACCTGACCACAGGAAGGACACGGTGAGGATACACTGCTGTGCCTGCGGGACCCAGGACCCCACATGGCCACCCTCTGGTGGTGCCTCCACCGGCATGGCTGCCACCGCAACTGCTAATAAAATGGATATTTCACTTTGTCTGCTTCTTTGCATCACTTTCAGGCATATCTGACTGACTGAGTGTGGCTTATGTGCCAGCAAACTTCTGGCCAGGACTTTGAGGAAGGCACTGTCCAGCTCTTGTTGGCTTTGGTAGTGGGATAGAGTCTGTGCTTCCCGTATGGGAGGTATACTGGGTGGAACGGGGTTCAAACATTCCATAGGGAAAAGAAACATGTTCTTTGTCTTTATTATCTAGATCAAAGTTGCTTTCCTTTTTGGAGTTTACTCTCGTCTTTTTAATTGAAAGTAATCTACTTATCAAGGGCTTCCCTGATAGCTCAGTTGGTAAAGAATCCTCCTGCAATGCACAAGACCCTGGTTTGATTCCTGGGTCAGGAAGATCCACTGGAGAAGGGATAGGCTACCCACTCCAGTATTCTTGGGCTTCCCTTGTGGCTCAACTGGTAAAGAATCTGCCTGCAGTGTGGGAGACATGGGTTCAGTCTCTGAGTTGGGAAGATCCCCTGGAGAAGGGAAAAGCTACCCACTCCAGTATTCTGGCCTAGAGAATTCCATGGAGTGTATAGTCCATGGGGTCGCAAAGAGTGGAACACGACTGAGCGACTTTCACTTTCACTTTCAATCTACTTATCTTCAGTGGCACACCTAGCATGTTTGACACCAAAGAAAATCATTCTTTAGTATCCCTTCCTCTGGATGGAAAAATTACTTTCAGCAATAGTTACATGGTAACAGTAATAAACATAGTATTGATTCATTTTTCAAGTTTAAAACAAACAAAATTGTTTTAATTTTTTTTAATTGGAGGATAATTGCTTTACAATGTTGTGTTGATTTCTGCTGTACAACAATGTGAATCAGCTGTAAGTATACTTATATCCCCTCCTCTTGAACCTCCTTCCCACCCCTACCCTACCCCACCCCGCTAGGTTGTCACAGGGCACCTGGCTGAACAGTCTGTGTTGTATAGAAACTTCCCATTAGCTATCTGTTTTACATATGGTAATGTATATGTTTCAGTGCTACTCTCTCAATTCTTCCCACTTGTCCACCAGTCTTTTCTCTATATCTGCATCTCTAGTCCTGCCCTGCAAAGAGGTACATCAGTACCATTTTTCTAGATTCCACATATGTGCATTAATATATGATATTTGTTTTTCTCTTTCTGACTTACTTCACCCTGTATAACAGGTTTTACATTCATCCACCTTACTAGAACCGACTCAAATCCATTCCTTTTTATGGTTGAGTAATATTCCATTGTATATATGTACCACAATTCTTTATCCATTTATCTGTCAATGGATATATATTTTAAAGGCATTAAAATTTAGTAAAATATTTTATGTATGAAGTAAAATTTGCACATTCCCAGCAAAATACTATACTCTGTATTTACATTATTTTATGATTTTATTATATTGAAATAACCTATTATTTCATTAAGTTAAACTCCAGGTAGTCACATAAATTGGCAGAATCAAAATAGTTGAAGTTCTCTTTCTTCATCTTTACCTTTACTAAGGTATCATTTTAGCACCATAGGAGTTGGAGACACTTCATAGCCAAGGCATGGTTGAATGCTTCCCAGCCTTTAGAGCAAACTTACTCTCCAGATGAATATATATAGCTGAATGCACATGCCAGAGGTCAAATTAACTTCCATGTACAATACAATATTTATTAGAAATTATGTAGTAAAAATGTGCTGATCATTATATATATTAACACGTAACAGTAACAATAGCAATTATTTCAGTTTAAACCAGTGTCCCACTTACTATTGCTCCTTAACAAACTGTTCCTTGGTGGCATAAAACAATTTACTGTGCTCACAGATTCTGTAGGTCAGATATTTAGAAAGATGTGGCCTGGCTATCTTTCTCCTGTATGATATTTTTGGCCTCTGTTGAGAAGACTCAAAGCCTGGCTCCAAGGATTCCTTGATATCTCAGGCATGGAATTATCTGAAGGATTGTTCATTCAATTGCTGCATCAGGTCTGGGAGGACTTCATGACTTGGGCTACGTATGTGTGACTTTTCTGTATGTCTTGGCTTCCTCACAATATGGCAGCCCCAGGTGGGTCAGGTTTCCTGCAAGACTCCAAGCACAAGTGTTTCAGTGAACAAAGCAGAAGTTCATTGGCTTTTATGAGTTCATAGTGTCACATCTGCTGTATGTTGTTGTTTACAGGCAAGTCATAAGATGGCCCAGTTTCAAAGGGAGGAGAATTTGACTTCACCTTTTAATGAGGGAGTGACAAGGGAATGAGAGACTGTTGCAGCCAGTTTTGAAGAATACAATCTGCCACAACCAACAGGATTCTGAGAGGCAGAAGTCTGTATTCAGTGACATTGTTTAGAATTGCCTGGCAATTATATAGAGCAGATAGTTGGTTTTATTATTGCATTCCTGTTATTGCCTCCACCTGGGGTAGACTGCTGTCACTGCTCCTGTTCTGATCTGGAAAGGCCTTGGTAAAGGAGCACTTAAAAAAGGTAAAGATTAGCCCAGTTGTTTTATCATTTATGTATTTCTGCCTCCAGTAGACTAAATTCACTGGCATTAGAGACCATTCCTTTATAGCCATCACAGTGCCAGCAGTAGCATGAATATAAGGCGATCTAGAAACGTCTGTTGATTGGTTCAAATAATGACAACCTGTTTCAGATGCTCATTAGTTGTTACTAGGAAGTTTTAAAAGATGTTTTGCCCTTGCCCCCTAATAAATCTATAGTCTCTAATTATAGTGATGAAGAAAATGATACTCAGAGGTTGTGCCTATACAAAGCCCTGGATCAATTCTTCTGAATAAATAGGTCTAATTCCTTAAGTAAATTAAGCACTGGCATTCTCTCTCTCTGGCACTTTATTAGAGACAAGAGAGGTAATGGGGATACACCTTGGCATTTATGTAAGTCTCCATAGGCCCTCCCCCAGAGCCTCTTCGCCACTCTAACCTCAACTAGGAAAACCTTTACACAATCTCATCTTTGGAGATGAGGCCTGAAGGGAATCCATGCACATATCGGGGGTGGGGAGGCTTTTGTACACCCTTAAATGATCCTACTTTGTCCTCATTGCCTAAGAATGTGGACGCAGCTGAGTTGGATCCACAGAGATGCTGGCTGAAAGGACCTCTGTCCCCAACCCAGTCTGTGGCTGCTCATGGACATAACCTCAGCATCCTGTACAGCAGCGGTCCCCAACCTTTTTGGCACCAGGGACCAGTTTCGTGGAAGATAATTTTTCCATGGACCAGGGCGGGCCATGGAAATCATGATTTTCATAAGGAGTGCACAACCTGGACCCCTCACATACACAATTCACAGTAGGGTTTGTGCTTCTGTGAGAATCCAGTGCTGCTGCGGACCTGACACGAGGTGGAGCCCAGGTGGTAATACAAGTGATGGAGAGTGGCTGTTAAAGCAGATGAAGCTTCACTTCCGTGCAACCTGGTTTCTAACAGACCATGGACCAGAACTGGTCTGTGGCCCAGGTATTGGGCCAGCAGTCAACTTCGCAATACTTATACACTCAAAAAAAGCCCTAAAAATTAATGCTCTTTTGATTCTTACTTTCGCTAAAAAGAGGTCCACCTTATTTGTGTGAATAGCTGCATAACAAGTGACAGGCTTTTACCATGTGTCCCAGTACTGTGCTAAGTAGCTTCTGTAGCTGATACTGTTCAGTCCTCACAATTGTGAGCTATTATAATTCTGAAATTAAAGATGGAAAAAAAAGTCAGACTCAGAGAAATTTAATAACTTGCCCAAAGTCACACAGTGAGTGTATGCTGGAGCCAAAGTCTGAATCCAGAATGCTTCCCACGTGTCCTTTCTGAGCCACACCCCCTCCACGGCCCCCCAGTGCAGCCGGTAAAACCAAGGTGCGCAACTGGAGTGCTGACTCTGCAGATTCCAGGTGCCTTACCTGAGACCCTTTGTTCCGGTGGCTAATGTCTCTGTAGTTTCCCAGGAGCAGAGTTTGACTCACACATGGCAGTGGCCTTAGATAGTGTTCCAGCACAGTTGGTTTCTTAGGGCGAGCCAGAAATCACAGTGCACTTGCCAGAACACTAAAGATAGCCACTGCACATCAATCAGACATATTTCTTATACTTAAGGGTTCCTAATGGCCCCAGTGTGCTCATATATTCATTTCTATTAAGTTTAACTAACTGACGATGACACTCGCTAATTCAGGTGGACCATTTTTAACATAAAGACATGGTCTTTTAAACTTATTCTGTAATTGATTTTCTTTGTAAAGTTTTTCTTACTGGGTATTTTCATTTTGTGAAGGTCTGTGGTGTTAAGATGGTAGTTTGGGGGTAATTTACAAATATAATTGAAATAGGGAAAATTAAATAGAAAAGTTGAACTCTTATAAGAGGTGTTAACTTCAGCATAAAATCCTTCTCTTCATCACACCTACAAATGTGGTTGGGGCCATCATCATAGCTTGCCTGGATTACCAATATCATTTTCCTATAGCCTCTTCTATAGCCTCTCCTCCTGCCCCTGTAATCCATTTGTTCTTCAGGTAATTTTCCAAGTGGCTGTCTAAAATGGGAATCATAACAGGTAGGGCCAGTTCCATTGTGTGTGTAACCTGTGCTGTCAGGCACTCAGGAGGGCCCCATGCTTGGTTTTGATGCTCTACTCGTTATCCTGACATTGCTGATGATTTCTTCACAGAGATCTCTCGTTTTCACTTTGCACTGGACCTTGCAAATTAAATAACCAGTCCTGGTAACATAGAATCATGCAATCCGCTCACCACACTTCCTCATACATGCTCTAGAAGCCCCTTTTTGAATTTCCAAAGAATTAATGGAATATGATTTAGAAGCATCTGGATTATCTGTGAACTTCCTTGTTTTGCACTACTTTAGTTCTGTGATCACAAAACACTTTACAAATACAAATATTAAGGAATGTCAAAGATGTAATATTTACACAAGCACCTTAAAAACTAACCCAGTGCAAATAAACACAAGATGGCAGTAGTTTTTGTTCACTTGTTTTGGTTTCCCTGCTTGCTTATTTTATCACACTGTTGAGTCCATGGTCACACAATTCCCAAGGTTTTTCTTTAGCAGTAAACTTTGTCTTTTTCTTTAAACTCGCAGATCTAGATTCATTTTTTAAGTAATATTCAATGACACTAATTATCTTAATATCTGATAAGAAATACCTAGAAGGGCTCAAAGTAAAATAATCTTGATTCACTATATATCAATTGATAGCACTTGTGCCACATTTTAAAGAAAAAAATTAGATTTAAACAATAATTAGTTGGTTTAATTCAAACACTGACAATAACAGTTAATTCAATTATATAGTCATTAATTTAACAAAAACCATTGCACACCTATAATATGCTAAGAATTTGAAGACAACGACTTTCAGCCCTTGATCTCAAGGGGTGTCTGTGTGTGGTGTGTGTGTGTGTGTGTGTGTGTGTGTGTGTGTGTGTGCATACGTGCACACTCAGTTGCTCAGTAATGTCCGACTCTTTGTGACCCCATGGACTGTAGCCCACTAGGCTCCTGGGTCCATCTAATTTTAATTTCTCCATGGCAGGAGTATTGGACTAGGTTGCATTTCCTTCTCCAGGGGATCTTCCTGACCCAGGGATTGAATCTGTGTCTTCTGACTGAGAGCAGCTACTGCATGTGCCATGGTGGTGGTCAGAGTATGGACTTGGCAGCTAACTGAAATTTATAGTTTTTTTGACCATGCCCCTTGGCATGTGGGATCTTAGTTCCCACAACCAGGGATCGATTGAACCTGCACCCCCTCCGTTGGAAGTCCAGAGTCTTAACCACTGGACCACCAGGGAAGCCCTCACTAGCTTCTTGAATTTGGAATGCTGCTCCATCACTTTTAGCCATAAGTCCATGGGCAAGTGGCTAAACCTTTATATGTCTTAGTTACTGCTACTGTTAAGTACCAAAGTCATGCGGTTATTTGGATTACATGATTGACACAGGTACTGAAGTTAGCACAGTTCTTGACATATAGCAAGCATTCTGGTGATCTTAACTTTTAGTATAATTAATCAGTTATTGAGAGTTAGCCAAGCACTGTGTTAGTCACCAAGGTGACAAAAAGGATATTTCTATCCTTCATAAGCTAGCAAAGGAGAAAAAATATATATCGTTTCAATACAAAAATGATGTCTTTTCATAATTGTTATGAGCAAAATGCTGGGGAGCAAAATGAAAACGACAGAAGCCTATCTTTATCTAAATATTATTTACTTTCTATGTGGTGAATGGAAACAGCTGTTACATGATGGAAATGTGAGAAAATGTCTAGTAAAAGCATTTTTGTTCTTCCGGCTGATGGACAAAGTGCTGTGTGTACAATATATTTATCATGGGGGTCATACTGGAGAGAAATGGTCTCCATGTGAAACCAGCCACGGCTGCACTTAAGGGATAAGGTAAATGTGTCAGTGATGAAGGGGCTGTTATTCACAGCCAAACCATCAGTCGGCCATTGTGCTGAGGGCAGCTGAGCCACTGAGCGTGTTCTGATCTTAACTGCACGCACCAGCTGGTCCTGAACACTGAGCTTGTTGTTAATTCACTTCACATTTGTGACTCCCTAGCATTACCCATTCAGCAACATCAACTACATGATAAATTCTGTGTGTGTGATTATGTAATCTTTTGTTAGGGACCCATTAAGTATATTGTAAAGAAAATGGATGGCCACTCTTGGTTTTTCAGATGCAGTGTGTTCAAGGGCCTTTATTCCCATGCCCATAAGTTAAGCAATATAATTTGTTATTTCTCTCAGAAAATGTAGTTTTCATCCAAATATATCATTTTAATCCTTTAGGTTTATTCCTGGCACAGAGCAAGCACAAATCTTCACGGTGCCTGTGACAGTAATAAAATTTATACTACTTGTGAGATAATTGTGCTAAATCCTGTCATTTTCATTTAACAAATGATATAATAAGATTCACAGAAATTAAGTACTCTAAGGTCACAGAAAGAATCAGTGGTGAATTGACATTTTAACCCAGGTCACTAAATACCTAAAGTTGAGCTTTTCTTCCTGGTTTACACTGACTAAATATGGAATGCACCAAGTATTTAAAGGGTATCAGTAAAATATGAAGCAATTGATTAACTTTCAGAGGCAAAATATTTTTAAAAGCTGTTATAATAATCAGAACCTGAAAAATGGACTAACTCTGATAGTTTAACTCTGAAAATTCAAGATAATTTCATAAAATCATTTTATTACATTGTGTATTTCTTGAAACAGTAATGTATTAATAGATATA
This sequence comes from Bos taurus, assembly GCF_002263795.3. Taxonomy (NCBI): domain Eukaryota; kingdom Metazoa; phylum Chordata; class Mammalia; order Artiodactyla; family Bovidae; genus Bos; species Bos taurus. Next base: position 44,290,705 of record NC_037330.1, read on the forward strand.
AAGAAAGGCAATGCCAAAGAATGCTCAAACTACCACACAATTGCACTCATCTCACACGCTAGTAAATTAATGCTCAAAATTCTCCAAGCCAGGCTTCAGCAATATGTGAACTGTGAACTTCCAGATGTTCAAGCTGGTTTTAGAAAAGGCAGAGGAACCAGTTGGAATCAAATTGCCAACATCTGCTGGATCATGGAAAAAGCAAGAGAGTTCCAGAAACACATCTATTTCTGCTTTATTGACTATGCCAAAGCCTTTGACTGTGTGGATCACAATAAACTGTGGAAAATTCTGAAAGAAATGGGCATGCCACATCACCTGACCTGCCTCTTGAGAAACCTGTATGCAGGTCAGGAAGCAACAGTTAGAACTGAACATGGAACAACAGACTGGTTCCAAATAGGAAAAGAAGTATGTCAAGGCTGTATATTGTCACCCTGCTTGTTTAACTTATATGCAGAGTATATCATGAGAAATGCTGGGCTGGAGGAAGCACAAGCTGGAATCAAGATTATCAGTAACCTCAGATATGCAGATGACACCACCCTTATGGCAGAAAGTGAAGAACTAAAGAGCCTCTTGATGAAAGTGAAAGTGGAGAGTGAAAAAGTTGGCTTAAAGATCAACATTCAGAAAACTAAGATCATGGTATCTGGTCCCATCACTTCATGGCACATAGATGGGGAAACAGTGGAAACAGTGTCAGACTTTATTTTTCTGGGCTCCAAAATCACTGTGGACGGTGATTGCAGCCATGAAATTAAAAGATGCTTACTCCTTGGAAGGAAAGTTATGATCAACCTAGACAGCACATTAAAAAGCACAGACATTACTTTGCCAACAAAGGTCTGTCTATTCAAGGCTATGGTTTTTCCAGTGGTCATGTATGGATGTGAGAGTTGGACTGTGAAGAAAGTGAGCACCGAAGAATTGATGCTTTTGAACTGTGGTGTTGGAGAAGACTCTTGAGAATCCCTTGGACTGCAAGGAGATCCAACCAGTCCATCCTAAAGGAGATCAGTCCTGGGTGTTCATTGGAAGGACTGATCTGAAACTCCAGTACTTTGGCCACCTCATGCGAAGATTTGACTCATTGGAAAAGAACCTGATGCTGGGAAAGATTGAGGGCAGGAGGAGAAGGGGACGACAGAGGATAAGATCATGGCATCATCGACTTGATGGACATGGGTTTGAGTGGACTCCAGGAGCTGGTGATGGACGGGGAGGCCTGGCGTGCTGCGGTTCATGGGGTCGCAAAGAGTCGGACACGACTGAGCGACTGGACTGAACTGAACTGAAAAGATATAGATAACTATTGTTGGACAGAGCACAAGTGTCCTAAAAAATGATTTTATGTGCAGTACCCAACTCCAACCAATATGATAAATAAATTAATAAGATAGCAATAAATGCTGAAATGAGGACAATATTTTTGAATATTAACTGATATAGTTTTCATTTCCTTTGGATCATGGTGCTCTTGTCTAGGTCGGCATTATATAGTAGAAATACAAATAAATCACATAAATGATTGTTAATTTCCTAATAGTCATATTTTTAAAAAGCAAAAAGTTAAATTAATTTTTGAAATATATTTTGTTTAACCAAGTATGTCCAAATTTTAACATTTCAACCTGTATCAATATAAAAAGTATTAATGAAATATTTTGCATTCCTTTTTCTGCAAAATTTTCAAAATTCAGGGTCTATTTGACTCATAATGCATCTCAGTTCTGATACTACATTTTCATCTTAAGTATTTGCTCTCTATTTAGGTTTCATAAAACTTACAGTGTAAAAGTACAAGCACATAACCAATTTATTCCAAATATATTTAAAAGTTTTCTAATAATCAAAGCAAGTGCCAGTTTTAAAATTTAAATTAAAAAATGCAGTCCTTTTTTCCCACTATCCATATTTCCAGTGCTCAATAGTTCTAATTAGTGGCTTCTATACTGTACAACATAGCTCTAGGATTTCTCATCTGTTATTCAGTGTCTCAGAGAAGAACATGCCATAAGAGAAAGGTCAACATCTCTCCTCCAATTTCCTGTCCTCTAGCTCCTGGAAGCCCCCACTCCACTCTCCGCATGTATGAGTTTGACTATTTTAGATTGCATATATGGGTTAGATCTTGCAATATTTGTCTTTTCTTGACTGGCATATTTCACTTAGCATAATGTCCTTCAGGTTGATTTGTGTTACCTCAAACGATAGGACTTTCTACTTTTTAATACTGAATAGTATTGTATCTATACACACCACACAGATTTAATATATAGCAATGTAACTATAGTTTACAATACAGTATTGTAGACTTGAAGCTTGCTTAGAGAGTAGGTAGATCTTAGATGTTCTCACCACACACATACACACAAAATGGTAACTATGTGAGGTAACAGCTATGTTAATCAGCTTGACTGTACTGATTACTTCTCTCACATTGCAGAAAGGGGGACCTCTTCCAGGGCCTGAGAATGGGCTTTTGTCTAACACTCAAAAATGAATTGTCTGAGGAGACACACATACTAACGAAAAAGAGACTTTTTTGGGAAGGGGCATCCCAGCAGAGAACAGCAGGGTGAGGGAACTCAGCAGGACTGCTCTGCCACTTGGTTCACAGTCTTGAGTTTTATCATAATAGGATGAGTTTTCAGGTTGTCTCTGGCCGGTCATTCTGGCTCAGGGGCCTTCCTTCTTGGTGGTGTACACATTGCTCAGCCAAGATGGATTCCAGCAAGGAGGATTCTGGGAGGTTGGTAGGACACGTTGTGTCTTCTTTTGATCCTCCCTAATTCTTGAATTCTTCTGTTTGGTGGTGACTCCTTAGTTTCATATTCCTTACTAGGACCTCCTGTCATAAAATAACTCATGTAGATAGTTAATATGGTGCCTGGCCAGGATGGGCAGTTTCAGTCAATTCTTCCCTTAAAACACATGTAAAAAAGCATCATATTGTATACCTTAAATATATCCATTTTTAAAATTTGTCGATTAAACCTCAATGTGTGTGTGTGCTCAGTCCCTCAGTTGGGTCCTACTCTTTGCAACCCCATGGACTGTAGCCCTCAAGATGCCTCTGGCTCTTCCTACCGCGGGGCCAGAGTCCCTGAGGGAGTCCAGCTGCGCTTAAGTCTGGCCAGCGCGACCTGTCTCTGCAGTGCCCCCCAAGAAACAGGCTCAGGCCGGGGGCAGCAAAAAGGCGGAGCAGAAAAAGAAGGAGAAGATTATCGAAGACAAAACTTTTGGTCTGAAGAATAAGAAAGGAGCAAAGCAACAGAAGTTTATCAAGGCTGTCACTCATCAAGTTAAATTTGGTCAACAGAATCCACGTCAGGTAGCACAAAGTGAAGCTGAAAAGAAGTTGAAGAAAGATGACAAGAAGAAAGAATTGCAAGAGCTAAATGAGTTGTTCAAACCTGTAGTTGCTGCTCAAAAAATAAGTAAAGGTGCAGATCCCAAATCCGTAGTATGTGCATTCTTCAAGCAAGGACAGTGTACTAAAGGAGATAAGTGTAAGTTCTCTCATGACTTAACTCTGGAGAGAAAATGTGAAAAGCGAAGTGTTTACATTGATGCAAGAGATGAAGAACTTGAGAAAGATACTATGGATAATTGGGATGAGAAAAAACTGGAAGAAGTTGTGAACAAGAAGCACGGTGAGGCGGAAAAGAAAAAACCGAAAACTCAAATAGTGTGCAAGCATTTCCTTGAAGCTATTGAAAACGACAAATACGGCTGGTTTTGGGTGTGTCCTGGAGGGGGTGATATTTGCATGTATCGTCATGCACTGCCTCCTGGATTTGTCTTGAAAAAAGATAAAAAGAAAGAAGAGAAAGAAGATGAAATTTCATTAGAAGATCTAATTGAAAGAGAGCGTTCTGCCCTAGGTCCAAATGTTACCAAAATCACTCTAGAATCTTTTCTTGCATGGAAGAGAAGAAAAAGACAAGAAAAGATTGATAAACTTGAACAAGATATAGAAAGAAGGAAAGCAGACTTCAAAGCTGGGAAAGCATTAGTGATCAGTGGTCGTGAGGTGTTTGAATTTCGTCCTGAACTGGTTGACAATGATGATGAGGAAGCAGATGATACCCGTTACACCCAGGGAACAGGTGGTGATGAGGTTGATGATTCAGTGAGTGTAAATGACATAGATTTAAGCCTGTACATCCCAAGAGATGTAGATGAGACAGGTATTACTGTAGCCAGTCTTGAAAGATTCAGCACATATACTTCAGAAAAGGATGAAAACAAATTAAGTGAAGCTTCCGGAGGTAGGGCTGAAAATGGTGAGAGAAGTGATTTGGAAGAGGACAACGAAGGGGAAGGACAGGAAAATGGAGCCATCGATGCTGTTCCTGTTGATGAAAATCTGTTTACTGGGGAAGATTTGGATGAACAAGAAGAAGAATTAAACACACTTGATTTAGAAGAATGACACCAAACAAGTCAATGAAAAAATTGAGCCAGCTCAGCAGGAGTTGAAATTGACTACATTAATTTTTTTCCACCTAAAACTCTTCAACAGGATGTTTGTTTCCCATGCTGATTCTGGAGGGCTTAGTTCCTCCAAAAAAGGAATATTCTCCCTACATCTTGTTTTCTGACTTTGGCTACATCTCATAGTAAGTTCAGAGTAGTTCATGATAAATTAAAGATAAATGGTCATTGCAGGAAATGATTGATTATTGTAATTGTCTACTCAAGTAGGAAGTGTAAACTACTTTTCCAGCTTTTGATTTTCATTGGGCATGTGTTGTTATAAGGACAACATAAATTTAAATTACCCTTCATTTAATGCAATTTTTAATGAGTGATTCTATTTCCTTTGTATTTATATGTTTAAAAGACTGCCTAGGATATGAGCCTGTACTTCATCAAGGAAACTGCGTATGCAGGTTCAGTATTATATATCTTTGGACAATTAGATGGTCATTTAAAATGAAACTTCATTAATCTGACAGGATCAACTGCAATGCCCTGTGTTAAACTGTTTGAAACTACTCCCTTTTCTTTTTTTGCCAATAAAGTTGTAAATAAAAACAGTGATACAATAAATTCCAAAAAAAAAAAGATGCCTCTGTCAACTGGATTCTCCAGGCAAGAATACTGGGAGTAGGTTGCCATTTCCTACTCCAGGGGATCTTCCCGACCCAGAGATCGATCCCCTGTGTCTTACATCTCCTGCATTAGTGGGTGAATTATTTACCACTGTGCCACCCTATTCCTCAATAAAACTGAAAAAAGAGAGAGATGGGCCAATACCAATCAGAAAAGGAAGGTGGTGTTTGGTTTCAATAGTCAAGTCTCATTTGTCCTAAGAGAACAGGAATTTCTAAATTCCAAAGCTACCTTTATGTACCAAAAGCAAAATTTGAAGATTTGTATATATTATTACAAGATAACAATAGAGAGTACACAGAGTATAATATAAAAAGGATGGTGCAACCACACCTGGGAGTGGACGGTGCCACCTCTTCGCCAAGAAGTGGGAGGACTGGAGGAGAGAAAAGGGTAGAATGGCAGGTATAAGCATTTGGGTGAGCACCCTTGGTTTAGAAACCCTTAGAAGGGAGTTGACCACCAGATTACAGATACTCCAAAAAGGTTGAAGAGGAAACAGAAAGTAGGTGGGCTTATGTCTGTTTTCTGCCATGAAACTGGGAGAGCTTAACCTCAGGGCAGCCCTGTGGCAGGTGGGTCAAGCAGCAGAGCAGATGGTTCTGTGGGAGCCGCAGAAGCTGCATCCAAGCTAGAGAGGGCAGAAAGCCCCAAGGCCAGAAGGGGATGTGCTGAGGACCAGAGTGCGAGTCTAAATGCGCCACGTCAGGGTGGGCCACAGGGACGTTCACAGTGGCAGTTGGGAGGCCTCAGGAGACCCGTGGGAGAAGCACGGTGCGGTAGTAGTGTTAGTCACTCGGTCCTGCCCAACTGTTTGAACCCCGTGCGCTATAGCCTGCCAGGCCTCTCTTCATGGGATTCTCCAGGCAAGAATATTGAGTGGATTGCCGTTGTGTTTTCCAGAGGATCTTCCCAACCCAGGGTCTCCTGCATTGCAGGCAGATTCTTTACCATCTGAGCTAAAGGGAAGTCAGGGGAGGCGGTTCAGCAGGACAGCCCTGTGGCCACCCTGAGATCGCCTCCTGTCCTCAGGCAGTCTTGAAGGCTTCCAACTGGGCCAGAGTATTTTGCCAGAAAGAGAACAGTGAGAAACTCGGAACAACTGAGCATTTATTCAGGTTTTTCCCCTCCCCCATTCCATTCCTCTCCAGTGTGGGATGGATGCCCGTGATAAAGTTTAGGTCAGTTTGTGGGGTGGGGGGAAGTAAATGCATGCTCCATACAACCTATGCTGTAGTATATTAACGTATGACTTCAAAACACCACCATTTATTGCACTTTCCCCCCACAGCTCTGAAAAGTCTGAATTAGGTGAACACAAATCTGTCTGGTACAAAGTCCATGGCCTTTCCAACATCACATTACCTTTCATCACAATTTTATTACAAAAGAATTACACAGCTCCATTCTAATACACAGTTCTATTACCCCATCAGATATATTTCCGTTGCAGTTTGGCAAACTTATGATCATAGATAAGTTTGGATACAATAATAAGACAATAATTAGGTCACTGCACACCTGGCTTAATAAGTGAACACTCCATATTTTGTTCAGTGTCTCTGTACCAATTTGCGAATAAGTCTCCAGTAGAGCGTCATGGAATTCCACCCTTGACACTGTCTTGTTATTGGTGATCTGTATGTACTAATGTAACTAACTCAAAAGCAGAGACATTACCTTGCCAACAAATGTCTGTCTAGTCAAGGCTATGGTTTTTCATGTGGTCATGTATGGATGTGAGAGTTGGACTGTGAAGAAGGCTGAACGCTGAAGAATTGATGCTTTTGAACTGTGGTGTTGGAGAAGACTCTTGAGAGTCCCTTGCACTGCAAGGAGATCCAACCAGTCCATTCTGAAGGAGATCAGCCCTGGGATTTCTTTGGAAGGAATGATGCTAAAGCTGAAACTCCAGTACTTTGGCCACCTCACATGAAGAGTTGACTCATTGGAAAAGCCTCTGATAGTGGGAGGGATTGGGGGCAAGAGGAGAAGGGGACGACAGAGGATGAGATGGCTGGATGGCATCACTGACTCGATGGACTTGAGTCTGGGTGAACTCCGGGAGCTGGTGATGGACAGGGAGGCCTGGCGTGCTGCGATTCATGGGGTCGCAAAGAGTTGGACACGACTGAGCAACTGAACTGAACTGATGTACTAATGAAAAACTGAGAGAAGGAGAACTAGTTTGATGTCAGCCTCACAGTTCAAAAGGGTTTTGACAAGGTGAACTGCTATTTTTGAAAACAATTATGAAATTTGATTTTTTTTGAAAAAAAAAACTCCAGGAATCCAGGATAAGAGGAACTTGGTAGGGCATTGGTCCATGTGAGGACTACAAACAATATGACCAGAAATGCTATGTAGTTATTTAAAAAAAACAAAACCAAAATTAAAAAAAAATATGATTAAAGTAGTCAATACTTGGATATCACTTTAAAGAATCCAGTTCTAACCTGATTGTGGATTGTAGTTCCATGAGTAAGACTATAGGGTGCAATTCAAATGAACTCCTCATTTATGGTCAGTTAATCTGTGACAAAGGAGGCAAGACTGTATAGTGGAGAAAAGACAGTCTCTTCAATAAGTGGCGCTGGGAAAACTGGATGGCTACAAGTAAAAAAATGAAACTAAACCATTCTCTAATAGTATACACAAAAATAAACTCAAAATGGATTAATGACCTAAATGTAAGACTGGACACTATAAAACTCCTAAAGGAAAACATAGGCAGAACACTCTTTGACATAAATTGCAGCAATATTTTTTTGGATCCATCTCCTAGAGTAATGGAATAAAAACAAAAATAAACAAATGGACCCAATTAAAAGCTTTTGCACAGCAAAGGAAACCATAAGCAAAATGAAAAGACAACCTAAGGAATGGGAGAAAATATTTACAAATGATACTACCAACAAGGAATTGATTTTCAAAATATACGAAGAACTCATATAGCTTAATATCAAAGAACAATCCAATTGAAAAAAAAATGGCCAGAAGACATTTCTGCAAAGAAGACATACAATGGCCAACAGGCACATGAAAAGATGCTCGACATTGCTAATTACGAGAGAAATGCAAATCCATACTACAGTGTGGTGTCACCTCACACCAGTCAGAATAGTGGTGATTAAAACGTCTACAAATATTAAATGCTGGTGAGTGTCTGGAGAAAAGGGAACCCTCCTACACTATTGGTAGGAATGTAAATTGGTGCAGCTGCTATGAAGAATAATATGGGCGTTCCCTAAAAAACTAAACATAGAGTTACCATATGAGCCAGCAATTGCACTCCTGTGCATACATCCAGAGAAAACTCTAATGTGAAAAGGTGTGTGCACCCCAGTTTTCATAGCAGTACTATTTTCAATAGGTAAGACATGGAAACAACCTCAGTGTCCACTGACAGATGAATGGATAAAGAAGATGTGGTGTATGTACACAATGGAATATTACTTGCCCATTATAAATGAAATGTCATTTGCAGCACTATAGATTATTTTAAGTAAAGTATGTCTGGAAAAGAAAGACAAGTGTTATATGATGTCACTTATATGTGAAATCTAAACAATGATATAGATGAGCTTACAGAACAGGAATGGACTCACAGATATAGAAAATCAATCTATGGTTACCAAAGTGGTTGGCAGAAGGGTGATGGTGAAGGTGAATTAGGAGGTTAGAATTAACATATACACACTTCTATGTTTAAAATAAGCAAGGACCTACTGTAAAGCACAGGAAACTATATTCAGTATCATTTGAAACCATATATATATATATGCACTTTTCCTGCACTGGGTATCAAGCATTTTGTGTGTGCTTAGTTGCTCAGTCATGTCTGACTCATTGCAACCCCATGGACTGTAGCCCACCAGGCTCTTTTGTCCATGGGGATTCTCCAGGCAAGAATACTGGAGTGCAGTTGCCATTTCCTCCTCCAGGGGATCTTCCCAACCCAGGGATCAAACCCAGGTCTCCCACATTGCAGGTGGATTCTTTACCATCTGAGCCCTTATATATAAAGAAATATATATAGAAACGGATGGATGAAATCAAGGCCTTTTAGTTTGTAGTAAAGAAAAGGCAAAGGCTAAGAGAGTTCATGATAATTACCTGCAAATAATTAGTGGACCTTTTAAGGAAGAGAGCATGGAAGGGAGGGAAAATGGCAAAATAGCATAAGGAAAAAGTGAAAAAGTATGAAAGCAAGAGAAGAATGTGGGTTTTCCATGCTTAGCCACGATGCTGCCAGAGCCCCGATGATCTCTGCTCACCAGGCAATTCTGCAGCAAAACGTAGTGTAGTCGGTCTGGGTCCTGCTGTATTCTCCAGTCTGACGTGACTGAACCGCTGCAGTACTAAGAGCTTACTGTGCACTATTGCTGTGCTAAGTACTTTACCTGTATTATGTCATTTAATTTTTTCCACACTGCCTGGTAATATTTCTATCATTTGCATTTTATGCATCAGATCAGATCAGTCGCTCAGTCGTGTCCGACTCTTTGCGACCCCATGAATCGCAGCACGCCAGGCCTCCCTGTCCATCTCCAACTCCCGGAGTTCACTCAGACTCACGGCCATTGAGTCAGTGATGCCATCCAGCCATCTCATCCTCTGTCGTCCCCTTCTCCTCCTGCCCCCAATCCCTCCCAGCATCTAAGTCTTTTCCAATGAGTCAACTCTTCGCATGAGGTGGCCAAAGTACTGGAGTTTCAGCTTTAGCATCATTCCTTCCAAAGAAATCCCAGGGCTGATCTCCTTCAGAATGGACTGGTTAGATCTCCTTGCAGTGCAAGGGACTCTCAAGAGTCTTCTCCAACACCACAGTTCAAAAGCATCAATTCTTCGGCACTCAGCCTTCTTCACAGTCCAACTCTCACATCCATACATGACCACATGAAAAACCATAGCCTTGACTAGATGAACCTTTGTTGGCAAAGTAATGTCTCTGCTTTTGAACATGCTATGTAGGTTGGTCATAACTTTCCTTCCAAGGAGTAAGCATCTTTTAATTTCATGGCTGCAGTCACCATCTGTAGTGATTTTGGAGCCCAGAAAAATAAAGTCTGACACTTTTTCCACTGTTACCCCATATATTTCCCATAAAGTTATGGGGCTGGATGCCATGATCTTCGTTTTCTGAATGTGGAGCTTTAAGCCAACTTTTTCACTCTCCACTTTCACTTTCATCAAGAGGCTTTTGAGTTCCTCTTCACTTTCTGCCATAAGGGTGGTGTCATCTGCATATCTGAGGTTATTGATATTTCTCCCGGCAATCTTGATTCCAGCTTGTGTTTCTTCCAGTCCAGCGTTTCTCATGATGTACTCTGCATAGAAGTTAAATAAACAGGATGACAATATACAGCCTTGACGAACTCCTTTTCCTATTTGGAACCAGTCTGTTGTTCCATGTCCAGTTCTAACTGTTGCTTCCTGACCTCCATACAAATTTCTCAAGAGGCAGATCAGGTGGTCTGGTATTCCCATCTCTTTCAGAATTTCCCACAGTTTATTGTGATCCACACAGTCAAAGGCTTTGGCATAGTCAATAAAGCAGAAATAGATGCTTTTCTGGAACTCTCTTGCTTTTTCCATGATCCTGCAGATGTTGGCAGTTTGATCTCTGGTTCTTCTGCCTTTTCTAAAACCAGCTTGAACATCAGGAAGTTCACAGTTCACGTATTGCTGAAGCCTGGCTTGGAGACTTTTGAGCATTGCTTTACTAGCGTGTGAGATGAGTGCAATTGTGCGGTAGTTTGAGCATTGTTTGGCATTGCCTTTCTTTGGGATTGGAATGAAAACTGACCTTTTCAGTCCTGTGGCCACTGCTGAGTTTTCCCAATTTGCTGGCATACTGAGTGCAGCACTTTCACAGCATCATCTTTCAGGATTTGGAATAGCTCAACTAGAATTCCATCACCTCCACTAGCTTTGTTCATAGTGATGCTTTCTAAGGCCCACTTGACTTCACATTCCAGGATGTCTGGCTCTAGGTCAGTGATCACACCATCATGATTATCTGGGTCGTGAAGATCTTTTTTGTACAATTCTTCTGTGTATTCTTGCCATCTCTTCTTAATATCTTCTGCTTCTGTTAGGTCCATACCATTTCTGTCCTTTATCGAGCTCATCTTTGCGTGAAATGTTCCTTTGGTATCTCTGATTTTCTTGAAGAGACCCCTAGTCTTTCCCATTCTGTTGTTTTCCTCTAGTTCTTTGCATTGATAGCTGAAGAAGGCTTTCTTATCTCTTCTTGCTATTCTTTGGAACTCTGCATTCAGATGTTTATATCTTTCCCTTTCTCCTTTGCTTTTCACTTCTCTTCTTTTCACAGCTATTTTATGCATAACGAGTTCAAAATAGGTTGAATAACTTGTTTAAGTAAGTGGCAGAGCTGGGACTCAACCCAAAACTCTTTGATTCTAGAGCAAGTGATCTAATCACTGGGCCACAGTTCTCTCTTATAGGTCATTTTTACAAATTCCAGTCCATTTATTCATTCACACATGAAGCAGATATTGATTCATTATAGTAGTTTTCTTTTTAAACCATGACAAAGTACCACAAACATAGGGGCTTAAAAACAACGCTAAGTTATAATCCTAGAGTTCTGTAGATCTGAAGCCCAGTGTGGTCTCACTGGGCTAAACTGAAGGTTTCAGCCTGGCTGCATCCCTTCAAGAGGCTCTAAAGAGAATTTATTTCTTACCTTTCCAGATCTCAGAGGATATCTGAATTCCTTGGTTAGTGGCTCCCTTTCTCCATCATCAAAGACAATATCATAGCATCTTCAGGTCTCTTTCTGACTAAAGCTAGGGAAGGTTATCCACTTTTAAACACTCATGTGATTAGGTGACCTATTCGCAGGTTCCCAGGATTAGAGCTTCAGCATTGTTAGAGAGCTAATATTCTTTCTATCACAGGTCCATTCTGTGACAGAAAGTTCAAGTTTTGATTCAGGCAATATGAGATAGGAGGAGAAGGACAATAGCAAGTAAACAAATGCATATGCAAGACATTTTCTGATAGTGATGTGTATTTTCTGACAAAAGTTCAAAAATTCACTTTTCCCCAAGCATGCCTTTTATACATTCACTCATTCAACATTTTTGAGTACCTTCTATGTAAAAGGAGTTCTGTGCATTTCAAGTGGGCTTCCCTGGTGACTCAGTGGTAAAAGAATCTACCTGCCAATTCAGGAGACACGGATTTGATCCCTGGGTTGGAAAGATCCCATGGAGAAGGAAATGGCAACCCACTCTAATATTCTTGCCTGGGAAATCTCATAAACAGATGAGTCTGGTGGGCTGTAGTCCACGGGATCACAAAGGAGTTGGACTTGACTTAGTGACTAAACCATGACAACAACAATGAATTTCAGGTAGAATTGTGAATGGACAGAGGTTTTACTCTAATGGAATATTCTCATAGAGGCAACAGATAAGCATACATACACAAAATAGAGAACATGATTTTTAGGTAGTGGCAAATGCTATGAGGGAAATACTCCATGCTCATTCTCCTGTAGCTTTGCATTTTTCATGTATTCCCTCTTTTATTTAGTTTAATATTTATTTCAAGTGCTTACAGTGTCTCAGGCAAAGTACTAACTAAGCACAAGTTAGTACAGAACACAGATCTGGCTTATATGTCATTAGTGTAGTGAAGGGAACAAATTAGTATAAACCATGCATTGCGGTGAGTGCTGTGGGGATGATGCAGGTATTAGGAGACATACAGGGGGCCATGGGCGCTCTGCCTGGGTCTAGGACAACTTTTCCCCCCACTTCCTCTTCACTGAGAACTCATGCTCATCCTTCTGGATATAACCTAGATGGCTTCTCTTTGAATAATAGTTTCAGGTTTATAGTAAGTGCTTAACACAAACATTTGTGTTTTTATTTTTGTTTTATAATAGTATTGTTTTTAAAATTACACAGTGCTTTCTCAGTTTACCTAAGAGATTGATGATTATTCTTACAGTTGTGTCCATTCACATTACTACATGACATGGGCATTGTGATTGTGGAGTGAAAGTGTTAAGTCGCTCAGTCATGTCCAGTTCTTTGTGACCCCATGGACTATAGCCCACCAGGCTCTTCGGTCCATAGAATTCTCCAGACAAGATTACTGGAGTGGGTAGCCATTCCCTTTTCCAGGAGATCTTCCCAATCTAGGGATCAAACCTGGGTTTCCTGCATTGCAGGTAGATTCTTTACTGTCTGAGCCACCAGGGAAGCCTGGGCTTTGTTATTATATTTTAGTAAAAGCACTCAAGTAAGCAAAACCCCTTTATATATGTGTCAATTATTGTATACAATGTAGAAACAAGGGAAAAGGTGTTGAAGAATATACCCCAGCTGTTAGCAGATAGAAAATGACCAGTTTTGGCTTTCTGCATTTGGGCAAATAGACATTTGTGGGATGGATGAATAAGAACTGCCCAATTATGGCTAAATGGCTTGGCTTATAAGGTAGCGAGCATCCACTGAAGACTGAACAGATACCATCCTGCTCAAATCATACACCCTTCTGCTTGTGTTTTATTTTAGTTACATTTTGACATCTGGTTAACCTAGATGGTTTCATAACTGAATTAAAAACCAAGAGAGCATAAATAATCAATTTCTGTCCTGCATCCAACTTGCTTAATAGTTTCTTATGCCATAATTTCCTTTTCTGCAAATTAGGGATAATAGACCTTCTGAAAGGATAACACAATTAGACTGGTTAAAAGGCAGTCATATTCATAAGTACTAGAGAACCAGAAAGTTTTCTAGTATGTATAAGTGAAAACTGAAAATTTTCTTTTGTGACATCCATGCCAACTGAAAAAAAATCTGTGCATTATAAAGGATTATGATCCACTTTAAAGTTGAAAGTATTTGAACAAATGTCACCCTTCTTTCATAACCCTTTGCATTCAGTTTTCTTCTCTTCTGGTTCTGGACATTAAGTGGGATCTGTTGGAAGAAGAGCGAAATCTCAGGCTATTCCTATTATAGAAGCTCCTTCATGAGTTTGCATAGTGACCAGGCTGTATCCTGGGGCCGCTTATAAACAATACTTGAGTCATACAACTTAGGAATGAATTGAAATTTAAGCGAAACTTAAGAGGATCACAGCCCAAGCTCAAGGATTACTAATAAGCCAACACAACTTGGACAAGTAAGGCCTGAGCTCTATCTGAGGTGGCCTCTGGAGATGAAGGAGAAGGCAAATACTTTCCAAAGTCATATAGATTCTATAGAAGATTTTCTACACAAACCACACTTATACCATTTCCTACTTCTCCCTAATAGTAGAGTACAGATGTAGCCTCACCCCTATGTGCTCTGGTGGCCTTCTTTCCCCTGTTTTTAATTTTATTTCTCTTGCATTCACTGATACTTAGTTTATGTCCACTGGCCATTTTTTTCCAGGCAAGAAATTAATCAAGAGAGAAAGGAAGGGTGGAGGCACCAAAATGCTCTATCCTTACTTCCCTTTGACATCTCTCTTTCTCAAAAGTACCACCCTCAGTAGTCAAATTGCGTATTCTTTATAATAAGCTTTATCTTGAGTCAATTTTTTTATCTGTCAAATGAAGGTAATGATGATATCTTACAGTTATTTTGAGGACTTCATAAGTAAAATGCTTAGAACATTGTCTTGAACAGACATCGCTCATGAAAATCATAGCTCTAATGATTATTGGCATATTAATATTATTCAGTTATCATTTCATATTCATTTTGTTTTAATGAGGATGGTTGTCTTTTAGTGTTCTGACAGACATGAAGAAATGCAAAGGTAAGAAGTCAGTAATGAGTCAGAAAATCTCACTAGCAGCTTAAATTTCACTCCCTGTTTATATGCGTGAGTCAAATAAGAAACTACTCTACTAGATGCATCACTGGAAACCTGAAGTGGTGTGATATTCTTGTCTTCTTACTCATGTGGGCAGATGTCTTTAATATATTCTCTTGGAATGGCAGAAGCATCCTTTTCTCTTCTCATCTCCTCCTATTTCTCTCTCATGTCTACTTATTCTTCTTAACTGAGATTATTCAGCTCTTCTAAGCACAGGCTTAGAATACACAGACGTAGCTCTGAAGGTCATATGCCAAAATGAAGATAATCCAGCTTTTTAAATTTATTTCCTAGAGCATTGAGACCTAAGATAGTTTGCAAAAGGCTAGGACTTGGCTAGATAGAAACCTTGTATCATATGAACTGTTTAAATATTCATAGTGTGTACTGGCAGCTAACAGGGCTACAAACTTTGCCCAGAAAAAAAAAAAAAGAAAAAAGAATTACTGAATTTCATAGCATCCAAAAATGGCTGCCATGGACTAAAAGCTTAAGTGCTGATTTTGGTTTAATCTCTTAGTCAAATATATATATTTTTTATTCAACTGAGGACAATAGGCAAGTGGTTATATGCATTTGTAAGTATTTTTCTGACTATATTATCAGTATCAGATTCTGACATTAATGTCATAAAAACTTATTGTACTGTGAAAGCCATCTCTTTAATAATTACTAGTGACTTGAAATAGGGGCTTCCCTGATGGCCCAGACAGCAAAGAATCCTCCTGCAATATAGGAGACTAGGGTTCAATGCCTGCATCAGAAAGGTTCCTCAGGAGAAGGGAACGGCCACCTCCTCCAGTGTTCTTGTTGGAGTATCCCAAGAACAGAGGAGCCTGGCAAGCTACAGTCCTTGGGGTCACAAAGAATTGGACACAACTGAGCAACTAAACACACACACGGTGACTTGAAATAACTGACACATTCCTTCACAGTCAACAGATTCACTTCTATAGAAATGCATATAGGAAATTATGAGCAGTTGAGCTATAAAATAAATCAAATTGGGGAAGAACTGCGTTTCTTGACATGGTGTCTCGCAACTTGAAAAGATTTCATTCTGTGCAACCAGCTGACACTTACACGTTCTTCATTAGCATATATGAAGATGCCAAAAATGTAGGTGTTTACTGCTTATTTTGGTTTAACTGACACATTTCTCCCATATAATTAAGGGGTTTTTGTTGTTGTTCTTATACTGGTTGATAAAATTTGTTAAAGTATTTTCACAATTTCAGATAACAGCATAAAAGTAAATGTTTGTACTGTAATGAACTTTAAATTCTTTTTTCCAAGTAAGATCTATTTAGTGAAATCCACTTGATTTTGTTTTTTATAGATATGCTCACAAGTTTGATTTTTATAAAGTATGTGTGCACTCTCAGTAGCCAGTCCTGTCCAACTCTTTGTAATACTGTGCATTGTAGCCCACCAGGCTCCTCTGTCCATGTGATTTCCCAGGCAAGAATACTGGAGTGGGTTGCCATTTCATGCTCCAGGGGATCTTCCCAACCCAGGGATCAAACCCACACCTCCTGCATCTCCTGCGTTGGCAAGCGGATTCTTTACCACTGAGCCGCCTGAGAAGCCCCTTTTTAAAGTGTTCATCCTCTCAATTTGGTATACACAAATGTAAACATTAGAAACATTCATTAGTTTTCCCTTTCCAATAGTATTTATATAAAATGTAAATTCAGATAAAATGAGAGTAAGTAATTAAAAGTTTATGAAAAGTGACTTGGAATGTCTGCAACTCAATATCTTAAATGATTAATGTTACATAAGAATTGACCATTACTTAATATAAGGTAAGTACAATTAACTAATCACTACTTTTAAACTCTACTTTTAAGAAACTTCTTCAAAAAATGTATAAACTGTAGTTAATTATTTGAATTATATAAATATATCGGTTCCTATAAATATGTGTGTACAGATACATGTATAAGGTGTATATCAAGGAAATACATTCACGCTTTTTGTTTGCTATTTCAGATGTACATTACCAACACAATCAAAGCCAAAGGAACAAGACTTGCTAAGCCCGTTTTATGCCTAGGCTTAATGTGTTTGGCTTTTCTTACTGGACTCAACAGAGTTGCAGAATATCGAAATCATTGGTCTGATGTGATAGCAGGCTTTCTGGTTGGAATATCTATAGCAGTATTTCTTGTAAGTACAAATTTCTTTACATATAATTTATTTCTTAATTAATGTGTATAACCACCTAGTAGACAATACAGGTGTGAATCACTGGGTTTAGCTTTTGAAAGGTGTCTATGAAATGGAAATACATATGTTTTAAATCACTCATTTCTTTCTTCTCCTTCATTTGTTCTGCCTAAAGTCAGGCTTGGGGTGAAAAGTGCATATTTTCTACATTTAAAAGTGAAGAGAATATTTTCATGCAAAGTGGAATGGGGCTGAAAAAACACTCATACCTCCCTAGATGTTTTTTCTTTTGAATTTATTTTTTGATTGGAGGAAAATTGCTTTATAATATTGTGTTGGTTTCTGTAGTACAACAATGCAAACCAATCATAATTTATACACACACACACACATATCCCTTTCCTGTTGAGCCTCCCTCCCCAGCCCCCTCATCCCACCCCTCTAGGTAATCACAGAGCACCAGGCTGGGCTCCCTGTGTTATATAACATCTTCCTACTATTTTACACATGATAGCATGTATATGTCAGTGCTATGCTACTGTCTCAATTTGTCCTGTCCTGTCTTTCCCCCAATGTGTCCACAAGTCTGTTCTTTACATTTGCATTTCCATTCCTTCCCTACAAATGGGTTTTTAAGACTGGTTTATTTGAATGTTTAAAAAATTTCCTCAGGGCACTTAGCGTCCTGAAGTATGTAGAGTATCCCAAAGTGCCCTGGTGCCTCCAAACAGCCCTCTCCTGAGCTGCCAAGTCCGTGAACCTGATAACAGGTGAACCTCACTTGTGAGATGAACTGGTCGCCTTCAGTGACTGAAAATCCATGGAGAGTTTCCAAGGCAATATCACTCAAATCAGATTTTGCCAGGGAGTGAAGAGCACACACAGTGACTCCTAATGAGGCAAGCCTGCCATCTCTACTTCTGTGATAAAAATCTCCTTGGACTATTTGTGTAAATTTTAGTTCTGTAGGTTTAGTTGTTTCAATCTGGCTTTCAGTTCAGCTCAGTCGCTCACGTGTTCAACTCTTTGTGACCCCATGAACCAAAACACACCAGGCCTCCCTGTCCATCACCAACTGCCGGAGTTCACCCAAACTCATGTCCATCAAGTCGGTGATGCCATCTACCATCTCATCCTTTGTCGTCCCCTTCTCCTCCTGCCCTCAATCTTTCCCAGCATCAGGGTCTTTTCAAATGAGTCAGCTCTTCACATCAGGTGGCCAAAATATTGGAGTTTCAGCTTTAGCATCAGTCCTTCCAATGAACACCCAGGACTGATCTTCTTTAGGATGGACTGGTTGGATCTCCTTGCAGTCCAAGGGACTCTCAAGAGTCTTCTCCAACACCACAGTTCAAAAGCATCAATTCTTCGGCTTTAGACTTAATTAATCCTTTATAGGTATGGATATGCAACATTTTTGTTGTAGTTGTTGTTTAGTCTCTAAGTCATGTCCAACTCTTTTGTGACCCTATGGACTATAGCCCACCAGGCTCATCTGTCCGTGGGATTTCCCATGCAAGAATACTGGAGTGTGTTGCCATTTCATTCTCCAGGGGACCTTCCTGACCCAGGGATCAAACCAATGTCTCCTGCATTGGCAGGTGAATTCTTTACTGCTGAACCACAGGGAAGCCCGATGTAACATTTTACCTAGATGGAAAAAGGTGTAGACTACTGAATAAATCAAAACGTACTTTTGCATTGACACATTGCAAGAAACAGTTTATATTTTAATTACATTTAAATTGTTTCTCAGGAGTAACTTTCTTTCTTCAGCTTCTTTTCACTAGTTTATAACAGTACGTTAAAGCTTATACAGACTTTTCCAGCTACCAATGATTTGCACACTGTATGTGCCGGGCATTTTATATAGGTTATTTCTTCTAGACTTCTTGTGGTAAAAGTAGTGACTATATCCTGATCCCTTTCTAGACCGTTTTCTATTTTTCTTTCTGATGCCTTTCCTTGCTGTGTCCAAGGTCCCTTGGAAACTTAGGCTTACCTTCCCTACCCCCAGAGATATCCTGTAGCCTCATGCAAACAGGGGCCCAAGCATGGCCCCAAACCTTTCCCTTGCTTTCACTTAAGACAGTTGAAACAGGCTAACTTTTTATAAAACAAACAAAAAAAATGCTTCACATAAATCCTAAGAAAATAATCATAGGCACAGCAAACAGCATGCCAAAAGTTGAAGCATCAAAGCACTAGCGTCAGACGTAACTGAATTTTTAGTCCGTGGGTCTGGAACATCTTGGCTGGTATTTCATCAGGCTTCATCTCCTCTTGTGGCTGTGGCCATCTTCCCTTGACTGCCAGTGAACATTGTGATACCTTGCAAGGTTAAGCCTAGAGCACTCATATCTTCCTTTCGCTTCCTCGTCTGAGAACCATGTGGGGAATGATGAATTGGACTAGGGGTCCCCCTTGAGCTCAAGACCCTCTTACTGCACATATTCAGAACCTTCCATAGGGCCCTTCAACCATTCCCATGCATCCAGGGAAAGGACCTTATAAAAAGGTCATATGGAAGTGCTTTAACCATGTAATGGCTAAACAAGCTTTTATGCATAAAAATAGTGTTTCTGATTTTACTGTGTCAGTGTAAAAGTATGTTTTGCTTTATACAATGGTCTCCTCCTAAACCCATAGGAGGAGAAGATGAGGTGCCAGCAAAGATGTTCCAGACCCATGGAGCTGAAATGCAGTTACATCTGACAATAGTGCTTGTTAAAGGGGCCTGCAAAGGGGTCATAAATATGACTTGGCTTCTCTGGGAATCTGTTGCTGGAGTCAGACAGTAATGGCCAGTCTATTCCCTCAAACATTCCCTCCTTTTCTTCTTTCATGAAACAAACATTTACTGAGACCCTACTCTAATCCAGGCATTGTGCTTGGTACTGGGAATAAGTACATGAAAAGGATACAATCCAGGTACTTAAATAGATTGCAGTCAGGTGGGACGAGATGGACATGAAGAGTTCTATAGAGGATGAACGTAATGGTAGATGTATGGTACATATACTCAAGAGATCTACTCTGTTTGAATTAGGGACAAATCAGAAAGAAGAGACAATATATAAACTTGAAGAGTTTGTAAAGCAGAAAGGTGTAGCTTGGGGCATAAGGAATGAAGGGCAAAGAGCACAGTGCACTGGCAATATGAAACGTATCATAAAATAAGCATGTATGAAGCCCCTAATGTATTCTAGGCCGAAGGCACAGTATGCATCTGGCACCCAGAAATGATACCAGTCGTCCAAGATGGGTGACAAGAAGGGGAATGAAGAAGCACACAGGGGACAGCCTGAGCCTTGTGTGCTATGACAGTAATTTGGGCTCTTAAAAATGTAGGTGATTTGGCAGCCTCTGTCAGCTTCCAGACAGCTGAAACAGAAAAAGTCTGGTTGAATCTCATCCTCACTATCTACTCAATTTGTGCCCTTAAGCAATTTACCTAACCTCAGTTTCTTCCTCTTTAAAAAAGGTTCAGTTCAGTTCAGTTCAGTCGCTTCGTCGTGTCCGACTCTTTGCAACCCCATGAACTGTAGCACGCGAGGCCTCCCTGTCCATCACCAACTCCAGAGTTTACCCAAACTCATGTCCATCGAGTTGGTGATGCCATCCAGCCATCTCATTCTGTCATCCCTGTCTCCTCCTGCCCCCAATCCCTCCCAGCATCAGGGTCTTTTCCAGTGAGTCAACTCTTCGCATGAGGTGGCCAAAGTATTGGCGTTTCAGCTTCAGCATCAGTCCTTCCAATGAACACCGAGGACCAACTCCTTTAGAATGGACTGGTTGGATCTCCTTGCAGTCCAAGGGACTCTCAAGAGTTTTCTCCGACACCACAGTTCAAAAGTATCAATTCTTCGATGCTCAGCTGTCTTCACAGCCTAACTCTCACATCCATACATGACCACTGGAAAAACCATAGCCATGACTAGATGGATCATTTGTTGGCAAAGTAATGTGTCTGCTTTTTAATATGCTGTCTAGGTTGGTCATAACCTTCCTTCCAAGGAGTAAGGATCTTTTAATTTCATGGCTGCAATCACCATCTGCAGTGATTTTGGAGCCCAAAAAAATAAAATCTGACAGTTTCCACTGTTTCCCCATCTATTTCCCATGAAGTGACGGGACCAGATGCCATGATCTTCGTTTTCTGAATGTTGAGCTTTAAGCCAACTTTTTCACTCTCCACTTTCACTTTCATCAAGAGGCTTTTGAGTTCCTCTTCACTTTCTGCCATAAGGGTGGTGTCATCTGCATATCTGAGGTTATTGATATTTCTCCCAGCAATCTTGATTCCAGCTTGTGCTTCTTCTAGCCCAGGGTTTCTCATGATGTACTCTGCATAGAAGTTAAATAAGCAGGGTGACAATATACAGCCTTGACGTACTCCTTTTCCTATTTGGAACCAGTCTGTTGTTCCATGTCCAGTTCTAACTGTTGCTTCCTGACCCGCATATAGGTTTCTCAAGAGGCAGGTCAGGTGGTCTGGTATACCCATCTCTTTCAGAATTTCCCACAGTTTATTGTGATTCACACAGTCAAAGGCTTTGGCACAGTCAATAAAGCAGAGATGTTTTTCTGGAACTCTCTTGCTTTTTCGATGATCCAGCGGATGTTGGCAATTTGATCTCTGGTTCCTTGCCTTTTCTAAAACCAGCTTATACATCTGGAAGTTTACAGTTCACATATTGCTGAAGCCTGGCTTGGAGAATTTTGAGCATTGCTTTACTAGTGTGTGAGATGAGTGCAATTGTGCAGTAATTTGAGTATTCTTTGGCATTGCCTTTCTTTGGGAATGGAATGAAAACTGACCTTTTCCAGTCCTGTGGCCACTGCTGAGTTTTCCCAATTTGCTGGCATATTGAGTGCAGCACTTTCATAGCATCATCTTTCAGGATTTGGAATAGCTCAACTAGAATTCCATCACCTCCACTAGCTTTGTTTGTAGTGATGCTTTCTAAGGCCCACTTGACTTTACATTCCAGGATGTCTGGCTCTAGGTGAGTGATCACACCACCGTGATTATCTTGATCTTGAAGATCTTTTTTGTACAGTTCTTCTGTGTATCCTTGCCACCTCTTCTTAATATCTTCTGCTTCTGTTAGGTCCACACCATTTCTGTCCTTTATCGAGCTCATCTTTGCATGAAATGTTCCTTTGGTATCTCTGATTTTCTTGAAGAGATCCCTAGTCTTTCCCATTCTGTTGTTTTCCTCTATTTCTTTGCGTTGATCACTGAAGAAGGCTTTCTTATCTCATCTTGATATTCTTTGGAACTCTGCATTCAGATGTTTATATCTTTATTTTTCTCCTTTGCTTTTCACTTCTCTTCTTTTCACAGCTATTTGTAAGGCCTCCTCAGACAGCCATGTTTCTTTTTTTGCATTTGTTTTCCATGGGGATGGTCTTAATCCCTATCTCCTGTACAGTTTCACAAACCTCCGTCCATAGTTCATCAGGCACTCTGTCTGTTAGATCTAGTCCCTTACATCTGTTTCTCACTTCCACTGTGTAGTCATAAGGGATTTGATTTAGGTCATACCTGAATGGGCTAGTGGTTTTCCCTCCTTTCTTCAATTTAAGTCTAAATTTGGCAATAAGGAGTTAAATAAGGTTACAGTCTCCTTGAAGGATTGTTATACAGATTGATAATGTGTAAACGAAATGGTGTGTATGTTCAGTGCATGGCCACACGGATGACTGAAATAATTTTACAAATGAGAGATTGTTTACTTTCAGACGCTTTTACTCTGTGATAAGATTTGTGCTTTAAAAATATGTTTTCTGGAAAATAAAGTTCTAGGTGAGGATAGAGACAAGTTATGCAGATCCAGGGAAGTGGTGGACGGGCCTCTGATTGCACAGAGGGAGGGGAAGCTGGCTGGAGGTGGGATGGTTTGGAAGTTGATGAAACAGTGGAATTGATGAGGATGAAGTGGACAACAATCTATGATGATTTTCGAGTTTCTTATTTGGGCAACTAAGTAGAATATTTATTTCAAGCAGTGACTACAGCTCTGGCTTGCAATATCTTGGAGTGTTTTCAATTATTCTGCAGTGTGTGCAGATCACTAAGATGATTCCAAGATAAAATTAACACTAACCTACTCCAAGCCATTGTATGTCGGTTCAAGGCATTTGTGTCCCCTGTCACCCACATCCAATGTCTAGCATATGCCTTTGACTCACTCTCCTCCCTCATCCATCCCCACACCCAGTGATTCATCTAGTTGAAGCTCGTTTCCACTACAGAATCTTTCTCCCATGTCTTATTTCTTTGCTGTTCTGATCATCACTTCTTGATTGTAGAGATCTAACTGCTTACCTCTTCTATATCTATCGGTTCCTAGCTACCTTCTCACTTTAGACTCTCCTCCAAATGCCTTGCATGCTGCTTCATACACATGATAATATAATTCATTGCTAATAAAACAAACAGAAAACCAAGCTGCTTTCGTGCTGGATTAAATCAGACACTTCCATTGGGCTCCTGGGATCCTCCAGAATCTGGCTGCACTCTTCCTGGTCAAGTTTATGTTTCCCTTTTTTTTACAGTGGAAATCCCACACTTGGAATCCAGTCAGTTTTCTTCCTCTCTCACACACCCTGTCCAGCCTGCACATTGCCTCTGCTGGAATGCTCCTGTGTATATTTTAGAGAACAAAACAGGTGTGGGAGTCAGAAAAACCTAGATTGAATCCTGCTGTTGCCACTTTTTTTTGCCAGTTTTCCTCAATGTGATATTGACCATCCCACGTAGCTCCTTATTATTCCTAAAGTGTGGCCTCCCCTGAACTGTATTTAAAGTGATTACCTCTCCCCCCGGACTCCTTTCCTCATTTCCTATTCACTTTTCTCCACTGCATGATTTTGAGTTTTGTCTTTTGCTCTCAAACCCTCTAGAATGTAAACCACTTACAGAGATGGTGTTTGTTTTCATCACTGTATATTCCCAGTGTTATATAGGAAGTTCTCAGGAGATATTTGATGAATGAATGAATGAACTGTTTTATTTATTTCCCAGAGCTCTTTTGAGGGTTAAGTGAAATCACATATGTAGTCAAGTCAGTCAATTGCATGGTACAGAGAAGGCTATGGATACCATACTCTTCACCTTTGATGACTTTATTATTGTAGATTGATTCATATTATTTTATAAAAATGGACACCTCAAAGTACTTGCAAGAAAGATGGATATTACAGTGTCAGGCAGGATAATTCAAGTTTACTGACCAAAGCAAGAGCTTGTCAGGTTATCATGCATTTTCCTAATAGTAATAATAAAGAGTTATTTGAGTATTCTTTACTGCATTAACTCAATTAATCTTCACGCACGGTGAGACCCAATTATTATTGTCCTAGTTTTGCAGATAAAGCAGACAGATCTAGTTATATTAAATAATTTGCCTAGCTCACAGAATTAGTAAATAAAAGAGCCCAGGATTAAGCCCCAGGCCTGGTTGACCCCAAAGCCCATGAACGTAACCCCATACAGCAGAGATGTTTTATTTGCCACAAGGAAGAGGCAAACTGACCACAAATGGATCAGATTAATTTATTATCACTACTGGAAAAAGAAAACAAAAATGTATATGTAATGGTAACTTATTACTAGTGTTATTTTTTGGAAGAGAGAGTAGAATTATACTCATGGAAACCACTAATGTAAAAATAGAATGTTTCTAAAGAAAGTCACTTTCAATTATATAGGAACATCAGAAAATTTGAGAATTTTTATCCTGGATTCATGCTCATTTATTAATCTGTTCATTCACCTGGCACTGAGAATAGAATAGTGATCAGAAAAAGAAGCATGTCTGCTTCCATGGAGATGATAACCTTGGAAGAGAATCACATCAACCAGAATGCTATGCTTGCAGATATATAATTTCATATAGAGATAGGTATTTCAGAGAAAAGAATCATAGGTCCTTGCCAGCAAATAAAAACAGCCTGGGATCAAGGAAGACTAATAAGGCGGTGATGCAGAGATGAGATATCACAGATGAATGAGATATGATGCCCAAAGACAGTGGAGATGAGTATTCCAAACAAAAGGAAGTGAAAGGAAACAGAAGGTGTTTGCAAAATAGAGAAAGAAGGCTGAAAGGTGGACCTGAGTTTACATTTTGAGAGGAATGAGAAGCCAAGCCACAAAATAGTTTTAAGGAGGTCGACATGATAAAATTTGCATTTTGGAAAGACCATTCTCACTTCTTTGTAGAGAGGGATTGGAGGGAGTCAAGATTGGATTTAGTCTTGAGAAGGCCATGCAGGAATTCAGGCAAGTAATGATGATTGCTTAGTCTTTGGAGTTGGTGTTTGAGATAGAACAAGGCAGATATAAGAAATCAAAATCTTTAGGAGGAAGAATTGAACAAATTGAATGACTGGTTGAGTACAAGAGGTGTTCAAGCTTTCAGCCACATGCAACTGCATTTGGGGATGAGGGGGAATTACCTTTCCCTGAGAGGATCCAGAAAAGGATCAAGGTTTGGAGTAGGGTCAGAAGATGGGCACATCTTGGGTTTTATTTTGAACGTTTGTTGAATTTTTCATACCTTTGACAACCAAAGAAATGGAACTGACCTTGCTGATCTGTCACAACCTCTTCACTTTCAAATTGAGAAAACTGAGACCCAGAGGACTGTCCAAGAACAGAACATGCAGACTCAGCCTCAAAAACCATGTCTATTGCTATTTCCTATGAGCATTTTTCTAATAGGAAGTCAATTTCATATTTGTGAATGTTACCAGACAAGACTTACTAAATATTTGAATATGATTCTAAGAAAGGTATGATAATTTCCTTCCTTATAATTTAAATAATAACAGTAATGAAGAGTAATCATTATGTTAATAGATGCTTTAATGAATATCTGCTATGTGTTAGGCATTTAAATATTTCACATGTGAATTCTTAGCTGCTTCAGTGGTGTTGTCCTGACCCTCAATTAAGGCAAAGAGATAACTGGTAATATCTTTCAGAGTTTTCTGAACCAAAATTAGTATAAAAAGCAATTGTACTAATTTCAATAGCCACTATTAAATCTGTTCTTCATCTAATGACTTCCATTTGTCTGTGTATATAGTTATTTCAGAAAATTTTAATTCAGAAGAATTTGTAGCAGTTTTTTTTCACCTGCTGATTTTCCATAAATTTATATAATATTAATGGTGCTTCCCAGGTGGCCATAGTGGTAAAGAACCCACTTGCTAATTTAGGAGGCATAAGAGACGAGGGTTTGATCCCTGGATTGGAAAGATCCCCTGGAGGAGGGCATGGCAGCCAACTCAAGTATTCTTGCCTAGAGAATCCCATGGACAGATGAGCCTAGTAGGCTACAGTCCATAGGGTCACAAAGAGTTGGACATAACTGAAGTGACTTAGCATGCATAATATTAATGCAAAGAAAATGTGTGTGTATGTATATTTCATGAAATGGGTATGAAACTGCTGTTTGTTATATTGTTGTTGGCTCAAATTCTTGATTATATCCTTTGCTGCTTCCACACCAAAATGGCAGAGCTGAATACTTGCTGCAGAGATTGTATACCCGCAAAGCCAAAAATATGTCCTATCTACTCATTACAGACAAAATTTGCTGACCTCTACTTTAGGTCAGTTACTGTCTATTAGTCCTTTGTAGGCTCATCATTTGATAGAATGTTTATCAGGTACCCATTTCCAAATCTTTGCTCTAAAGATCTTGATGGTAATGATGAAATTGAGTATTAAGTTATTAGGCTTTGATCTGTGCTTCTGATCTGTAATTATTCAAAGAATTGAAAGGTAATAAGTATATATCCATTTGCAAGGAAATTTTTTCTGAGATAAAGTTTAATAGTGTGTGTTATTTTGCAGATTTCAAAATTTAATTTAAAAGCTGGAGAACAATCAAGATGTATTGACCTTTGAAAATATTCAATAATGAGCCCTACACTTTCCAGTGTGATCTGTGGAAAATATACAATGTAAACCTGTGATAGTATATTAAGCATTTATTTATTAAATGAATGTTAAGTTATAAACTAGCTACAAGTAAATTCTGTATTTCAGTTTGATAATAGAATATAAAACTCAGAAAAAGAAGGCTCAAGAATATCTTACCTACTAGTTCAGTATAAGCAATATAAGCAACTAATTTTCCTGTATTATTTAAATCACTAATTCTTGAAATTTGATCCACCTACATCAGAAGCTTTAGAAATGCCTTTTAAAAGTGGCAACTCCTAAACCTTATCCTTCTATCTATGAAAGCAGAATTTTTAGGAGACGCTTAGGAACGTCTTTTTTTTTTAAGTACCAGAACTTTATTTTCATGTACAGTAGAATATGAGAAATTCTGGTTTAGTATGGGATATAATCAATTGAAACAAGGGTCAGTTTGCTTTGTGTAAAAGGTCTTCTATTTTAGTGGTAGCCACGGTAAGCTGTTGTTGAAATGCCAAATATATATGGGATGCGATAATAGACAATAAACTAGGGTTAATGATGCTACTAAATTAGAAAGTGCCAATCATAGTAGGTGTATTATGAATGTAATGATCTTGAAGCAATGGGATATAATTAGCATTTAAATTAAGTTGTAGGTTAGCCACATTAAGGAAAGGTTAGCTTGCTATGAATTTTTATAAGGTTATGGTGTTATTTTTATCAGTTTGAGCATTGACTATAACCTAATTTAATGAAAATTTTGGAATAATAGCATTGTCATTATTAACTGAGCTACATATTAATTGATGAATACTCTTGAACACACTTGCACTGGACTACAAGATAAATTTGAATGTAAAGTTATAGACATGTAGTATTTAAGTCATGCCAATACTTTATTACTGTGATTAATCAGGCTGCTCACAAAGATCATGTTTATAGGGAGCATGGCTATGTTTTAATTGTATTTTTTCCTGAAATTGTAGGTTGTATGTGTGGTAAATAATTTCAAAGGAAGACAACCAGAAAATGAGCACACACACACGGATAGCCTGGCACAGCTGCCAATGATAAGCATTCCTCGAGTAGAAAGTCCTTTGGAAAAGGTAACATCTGTACAGGTGATTCATAATTTAAATTCTAAAGTGCGATTGTTCTCTAGAGCAAATGAATAATTATTCTTGAGAGTTCTTTCACATTTTTTATTAGCTAAAATAAGCTCAGAGTCTAATGTGGTATTTAGCAAGAACTTAATCACTGAAGAGAACATCTTTGAAAAATGCGTATCACATAGAAAACATTTCTTGGAACCTCTCAGGCTTAAAAGTTGAGTCTGTACATGGACTGTGCTGTAATTTGCCATAGCTTTAAGATAAGGAACGTTATACAGTGGTCCCACGCATGGGCAAAATATACGTTTTACTTGAGAATGTATACATTTTTAATAATACATATTCCATTTCTTCCATGCTTCATTTATATGAAAATCTGTGTAGTGTAACTGGCACATACTCAGGACTCAATAAATATTGTTAAATCTCAGTGTGTAAAGTTCTGGCCTCAGGGAAACACCAGTGTGCTTTCCTGATCAGGGAGGCCCTGAGGATCAGGCTGGGCTTAAGGGAGCCTGATGAGGTAGCACTTTGAGTAGCAGGTCAAGGCCTCATGGAACATAGCAATGAACAGAAAAACCAGGTTATAATAACTTTTCTTGAGACTTCTGTGAGCTAGATAGGTTAATATTTCTTAAGCGATGATGCATTCATGCATGTATGTAACTGGTTAAATGACTGCTCATTTAGTGACAGAGGGTTACTAATGGCTTCTCAGCCCTGTCCACATCCAGATTTTGGTCAACATCTTAGATGAAGTTATTAATAGATGCTAATTTGGGGTTTAGATGGTATGAATCTGTGGAGGGGTCATAGAGGATACATGCTCAGTCATGTCTGACTCTTTGCAACCCCATGAACTGCAGTCCATGGGATTATCCTGGCAAGAATACAGAGGTGGGTTGCCATTTCCTACTCCAGAGGATCTTCCTTACCCAGGGATCGAACCCACGTCTCCTGCAGCTCCTACATTGACAGGTGGAGCCTTTACCACTGAGTCATTCACCTGGGAAGCCCCAGGTGAATCTGTGAGGGATAATTGATACATTGGATGAAATATTAAAAATTCTTGGAAGATTGCAATAAATGTACAAATAACAATTAACTAGAAATAAAGGAAGCATTTCATATTTGGACTTTAAAAAGTTCCTGTAGGGCAGGGTATGTCTACGTTAACTGCACAAATGCAAAACACTCAGAGGGTTTAAGAGTCTACCATTCCGCATGGGTCAACAACATGATATGACTGCCAGAAGTTAATATAGTTTTAAGTCCCACTTAGGGAAAATGATATCCTGAATGAGGGATTGATGGTTTGCTTTCTCAGGTAAACTTGGTATACTGTGTACTACCCTTGGTGACATGGTTATCAGATGAACTTTGATTAAAACATAAAAGTTGACAGTAAATTTTTTTAAGTGAGTAAATAGATGTGTCTAAGATGCTGAGTAGAGTCAAAGTCATGAATTATGAGACTGGAAGGAACAAAAATATTGTTTAAAAAATAATAAGTTTATAGGAAAAGGAAACTCAAGAAAGAAGCAATAGCTTCCCATAAATATCTGAAGGACTGTTGTATGACAGAGGGATGCAATTTGTTTTATGGGATCTCAGAGATCACAATTCACATCAGATCAGATCAGTCGCTCAGTTGTGTCCGACTCTTTGCGACCCCATGAATCACAGCACGCCAGGCTTCCCTGTCCATCACCAACTCCCAGAGTTCACTGAGATTCACGTCCATCGAGTCAATGATGCCATCCAGCCATCTCATCCTATGTCGTCCCCTTCTCCTCCTGCCCCCAATCCCTCCCAGCATCAGAGGCTTTTCCAATGAGTCAACTCTTCGCTTGAGGTGGCCAGAGTACTGGAGTTTCAGCTTTAGCATCATTCCTTCCAAAGAAATCCCAGGGCTGATCTCCTTCAGAATGGACTGGTTGGATCTCCTTGCAGTCCAAGGGACTCTCAAGAGTCTTCTCCAACACCACAGTTCAAAAGCATCAATTCTTCGGCGCTCAGCCTTCTTCACAGTCCAACTCTCACATCCATACATGACCAGAGGAAAAACCATAGCCTTGACTAGACGGACCTTTGTTGGCAAAGTAATGTCTCTGCTTTTTAATGTACTGTCTAGGTTGGTCATAACTTTCCTTCCAAGTAGCAAGCGTCTTTTAATTTCATGATTGCAGTCACCATCTATAGTGATTTTGGAGCCCCCCAAAATAAAATCTGACACTGTTTCCACTATTTCTCCATCTATTTCCCATGCAGTGGTGGGACCGGATGCCATGATCTTCGTTTTCTGAATGTTGAGCTTTAAGCCAACTTTTTCACTCTCCACTTTCACTTTCATCAAGAGGCTTTTGAGTTCCTCTTCACTTTCTGCCATAAGTGTGGTGTCATCTGCTATCTGAGGTTATTGATATTTCTCCTGGCAATCTTGATTCCAGTTTGTGTTTCTTCCAGTCCAGCGTTTCTCATGATGTACTCTGCATAGAAGTTAAATAAACAGGATGACAATATACAGCCTTGACGAAATCCTTTTCCTATTTGGAACCTGTCTGTTGTTCCATGTCCAGTTCTAACTGTTGCTTCCTGACCTGCATATGTGTTTCTCAAGAGGCAGGTCAGGTGGTCTGGTATTCCCATCTCTTGAAGAATTGTCCACAGTTTATTGTGATCCACACAGTCAAAAGCTTTGGCGTAGTCAATAAAGCAGAAATAGATGTTTTTCTGGAACTCTCTTGCTTTTTCGATGATCCAGCAGATGTTGGCAATTTGATCTCTGGTTCCTCTGCCTTTTCTAAAACCAGCTTGAACATCAGGAAGTTCACGGTTCATGTATTGCTGAAGCCTGGCTTGGAGAATTTTGAGCGTTACTTTACTAGCGTGTGAGATGAGTGCAATTGTGTGGTAGTTTGAGCATTCTTTGGCATTGCCTTTCTTTAGGATTGGAATGAAAACTGAACTTTTCCAGTCCTGTGGCCACTGCTGAGTTTTCCAAATTTGCTGGCATATTGAGTGCAATACTTCCACAGCATCATCTTTCAGGATTTGGAATAGCTCAACTGGAATTCCATCACCTCCACTAGCTTTGTTTGTAGTGATGCTTTCTAAGGCCCACTTGACTTCACATTCCAGGATGTCTGGCTCTAGGTCAGTGATCACACCATCATCACACACATCGTGATTATCTGGGTCGTGAAGATCTTTTTTGTACAGTTCTTCTGTGTATTCTTGCCATCTCTTCTTAATATCTTCTGCTTCTATTAGGTCCATACCATTTCTGTCCTTTATTGAGCTCACCTTTGCATGAAATGTTCATTTGGTATCTCTGATTTTCTTGAAGAGATCCCTAGTCTTTCCCATTCTGTTGTTTTCCTCTATTTCTTTGCATTGATCGCTGAAGAAGGCTTTCTTATCTCTTCTTGCTATTCTTTGGAACTCTGTATTCAGATGTTTATATCTTTCCTTTTCTCCTTTGCTTTTCGCTTCTCTTCTTTTCACAGCTATTTGTAAGGCCTCCTCAGACAGCCATTTTGCTTTTTTGCATTTCTTTTCTATGGGAATGGTCTTGATCCCTGTCTCCTGTACAATGTCACGAACCTCATTCCATAGTTCATCAGGCACTCTATCTATCAGATCTAGGCCCTTAAATCTATTTCTCACTTCCACTGTATAATCATAAGGGATTTGATTTGGGTCATACCTGAATGGTCTAGTGGTTTTCCCTACTTTCTTCAATTTCAGTCTGAATTTGGCAATAAGGAGTTCATGATCTGAGCCACAGTCAGATCCTGGTGTTGTTTTTGCTGACTGTATAGAGCTTCACCATCTTTGGCTGCAAAGAATGTAATCAATCTGATTTTGGTGTTGACCATCTGGTGATGTCAATGTATAGAGTCTTCTCTTGTGTTGTTGGAAGAGGGTGTTTGTTATGACCAGTGCATTTTCTTGGCAAAACTCTATTAGTCTTTGCCCTGCTTCATTCCATATTCCAAGGCCAAATTTGCCTGTTACCCTAGGTGTCTCTTGACTTCCTACTTTTGCATTCCAGTCCTCTATAATGAAAAGGACATCTTTTTTGGGTGTTAGTTCTGAAAGGTCTTGTAGGTCTTCATAGAACCATTCAACTTCAGCTTCTTCAGCATTACTGGTTGGGGCATAGACTTGGATTACTGTGATATTGAATGGTTTGCCTTGGAAATGAACAGATATCATTCTGTCGTTTTTGAGATTGCATCCAAGTACTTCATTTCAGACTCTTTTGTTGACCATGATGGTTACTCCATTTCTTCTGAGGGATTCCTGCCCACAGTAGTAGATATAATGGTCATCTGAGTTAAATTCACCCATTCCAGTCCATTTGAGTTCGCTGATTCCTAGAATGTCGACATTCACTCTTGCCATCTCTTGTTTGACCACTTCCAATTTGCCTTGATTCATGGACCTGACATTTCAGGTTCCTGTGCAATATTGCTCTTTACAGCATCGGACCTTGCTTCTATCACCAGTCACATCCAGAACTGGGTATTCTTTTTGCTTTGGCTCCATGCCTTCATTCTTTCTGAAGTTATTTCTCCACTGATCTCCAGTAGCATATTGGGCACCTACTGATCTGGGGAGTTTCTCTTTCAGTATCCTATCATTTTGCCTTTTCATACTGGTCATGGGGTTCTCAAGGCAAGAATACTGAAGTGGTTTGCCATTCCCTTCTCCAGTGACCACATTCTGTCAAATCTCTCCACCATGACCTGCCCGTCTTGGGTTGCCCCATGGGCATGGCTTAGTTTCATTGAGTTAGACAAGGCTGTGGTCCTGGTGTGATTAGATTGACTAGTTTTCTGTGAGTATGGTTTCAGTGTGTTTGCCCTCTGATGCCCTCTTACAACACCTACTGTCTTACTTGGGTTTCTCTTACCTTGGGCGTGGGGTATCTCTTCATGGCTGCTCCAGAAAAGCGCAGCCATTGCTCCTTACCTTGGACCGAGGGATATCTCCTCACCACCGCCCTTCCTGACCTTCAATATGGGATAGCTCCTCTAGGCCCTCCTGCACCCGCGCAGCCAGGGCTCCTTGGACGTGGGGTTGGTCCTCCCAGCCACCACCCCTGGCCTCTGTCCTGCGGTTGCTTCTCCCCGCCGCCGCCCCTGCCCTTGGCCTCAGGCTTAGGGGCGTGGGATATCTCCTCTCGGCCGCCCCCTCTGAGGATGAAAGAAAAGGAAGTGTAGGAAGATAAATAATGTCTAGAAGTTAGTTAATAGCTTTTCCACCTTAAAAGCAATGAAATTTCTTTTTACTATAGGGATTCAAGAATAGCTAAATAAGCACTTATCCATGATACTGTGGAAGGATTTTAAGCATTTAAATGATAGAGACACTAGATGATGATGATGGTGATGATGACAATAAAAAGAACAATGACCATTTAGTGATCATGCATGATGTGCCAAATGCTATACTAATTGCTTCCACAAAACCACTTCTGTGCTCTACAAAGTATAATTTTGTTCTTTGCAACAGTTTTTAAAGCTGAGTATCCCTCGTGGCTCAGTGGTAAAGAATCTGCCTTCAAGGTAGTAGATCCAGGTTCAATCCCTGGGTTGGGAAAGTACTCTGGAGAAGGGAATGGCTACCCACTCTAGTATTCTTGCCTGGAGAATTCCATGGAAAGACTTCCATGCAAAGAGGTAGCCCGGACATGACTGAGCAACTAACACTTTCACTTTCATCATTATAGTGGCAAAGACTGCTAATAGATGATCAGTATTCCTTCTCCTCTTCTTCCTTTCAATAACTGAGTTTCTCACTCCAGTTTTAACTATGCTCATGGTTGTCCATCTGTAGTCTTTATTCCCCAGCTTGCCCTGCAGTTAGGTGTGACCTAGTAACCAAGTTTAGACCCATGCAGTGTAAGCAGAAGGGTAGGTGCCACAACCTCTGGGTCATCTCTTTGAAAACTCTTGTGCTGGACAGTCTGTACTCCTTATCACCAAATGGAAAGATAAGTGACTGGAATAATATTTTATTTTTGAAGATGACCAATCCTCCTGGACAACCTGGGTTCTGGATGAGCTCATGGAGCAGTCCATATACATACCCTAGGTGGTTCTGAAAAAGAAATAAACTCCTTCTCTAAGTCATTGATTATTTTTTTAAATTTTTATTTATTTTTTAATATAAATTTATTTATTTTAATTGGAGGTTAATTACTTTACAATATTGTATTGGTTTTGTCATACATCAACATGAATCCACCACAGGTATACACGTGTTCCCCATCCCGAACCCCCTCCCTCCTCCCTCCCTGTACCATCCCTCTGTGTCGTCCCAGTACACCAGCCCCAAGCATCCAGTATCATGCATCGAACCTGGACTGGCGATTCATTTCATATATGATATTATACATGTTTCAGTGCCATTCTCACAAATCATCCCACCCTCTCCCTCTCCCACAGAGTCCAAAAGAGTGTTCTATACATCAGTGTCTCTTTTGCTGTCTCGCATACAGGGTTATCATTGGCGTGGTTTAGCTGATGCCCTCTTACAATGGATGTCCTCATTATACAGTGAAGAAAAGCTCCCAAGTAGTTATGTGTGTGCTGTTTAGTCATGTCCGATTCTTTGCAACCCAATGAACTATAGCCCACCAGGCTCCTAAGTCCATGGAATTTTCCAGGAAGAAAACTGTAATGGGTTGTCACTTCCTTCTCCAGGAGATCTTTTTGCACGTGGATTCTACCATTGTACCACCTGGGAAACTCAAGTAGTTAAGCAGATTGCAAATGTCCATGTCATTGGTAAACAGCAAAGAAAAATTATACAGGATAGCGGTTCAAGATATATACCTATGTAATAAAATATATACATACATGCATGCTAGTTGCTTCAGTTGTGTCCAACTCTTTGTGACCCCATGGACTGTAGCCTGCAGGGCTCCTCTGTTGGTGAGATTCTCCAAGCAACAATACTGGAGTGGGTTGCCATGCCCTGCTCCAGGGGATCTTCCCTACCCAGGGATCAAATCCTCTTTTCTTATGTCTCCTGAATTGGCAGGCGGGTTCTTTACCAGTAGCACCACCTGATAAGCCCCAATAAAATATATATCTAAGTGAAGATTTTTAAAGAGATGAGAATACCAGACCACCTGACCTGCCTCCTGAGAAATCTGTATGCAGGTCAAGAAGTAACAGAACAGGACATGGAACAACAGACTGGTTCCAAATTGGGAAAGGAATACATCAAGGCTGTATATTGTCACCTTGCTTATTTAACTTATATGCAGAGTACATCATGAGAAATGCTGGATTGGGTGAAGCACAAGTTGGATTCAAGATTGCCAGAAGAAATATTAATAACCTCGGATATGCAGATGACACCACCATTATGACAGAAAGTGAAGAGGAACTAAAGAGCCTCATGATAAAAGTGAAAGAGGAGAGTGAAAATGCTGGCTTTAAACTCAATATTCAAAAAACTAAGACCATGGCATCCGGTCCCATCACTTCATGGTAAATAGGGAAACAATAGAAACAGTGACAGACTTCATTTTCTTGGGCTCCAAAATCACTGCAGATGGTGACTGCAGCCATGAAATTAAAAGACACTTACTCCTTGGAAGAAAGATATGACAACCCTAGACAGCATATTAGAAAGCAGAGACATTACTTTACTGACAGAACTCCATACAGTCAAAGCTATGGTTTTTCCGGTAGTCATATATGGATTTGAAAGTTGGACTATAAAGAAAGCTGAGCGCCAAAGAGTTGATGCTTTTGAACTGTGTTGTTGGAGAAGACTCATGAGAGTCCCTTGGACTGCAAGGAGATCCAACTAGTCCATCCTAAAGGAAATCAGTCCTGAATATTCATTGGAAGGACTGATGTTGAAGCTGAAATTCCAGTACTTTGGCCACCTGATGCAAAGAACTGACTCAATGGAAAATACCCTGATGCTGGGAATTGGAAAGATTGAAGGCAGGAGGAGAAGAGGATAACAGAGGATGAGATGGTTGGATGGCACCACTGACTTGATGGACTTGAGTTTGGGCAAGCTCCGGGAGTTGGTGATGGACAGGGAAGCCTAATGTGCTGCAGTCCACAGGGTCGCAAAGAGTCTGACATGACTGAGCGACTAAACTGAACTGAAGTGAATAATACATATAAAATTAGATCTTGTTGAACTTTAAATACAAAAAGCAGTAGCAATTAGGTGGAGATCTTAAATATACTTTGAAGAAAATCGTCAGGGTAAAAATTAGGTATTTTAAGCACCTCTCAATATATTAACTTGAACAGTAATCTCAGTCTTCTACTTTTTTACATTTATTTGCAAAATGTTTCTTTAGAGGTCTGCTAGCCTTGCCAAATATCTTATATACCATTACATCATTATGTGTATTAAATGATGAAAATATTTCTGTTCTTGATTTTATGCAAATTCATTTTTATTTACAGCGACTTTTAGGATACTAGATGATGAAAGCAAAAATATTCTATTAGAATCTATTGATTGCAAGAGATCAGTGTTTATTCTTTAACATTTTTGTTTATGATACATTCGTGTGCTTTATCTTCAATCTGATAGTTAGGCAATAAAGATGATTGGAATCTAATTTGATTCTCCCTCTACACACCTAGAGCATTGGCATTTGCCCCGTTGAGCTCCGCCTTCCCTCTCCACTCTCTCCATCCCTGTTTCCAGGCAGAACCCTGTCTGCACTCACACAGGAAAATCCAGAATCTTGGGCTTCCCCTTGGAGCTCTACTGCTGAGAGGATATGTATTTCTGCTCATCAGCCAGAAAGGAAGGAAGGCCATCACTTCAGAGAAGCCCAGAGTAGCTTTCTCTTCCTTCTTTAATAAGGAATATTTGGAGTAAATGCATTGCTTTTCATCATAGATCACAATGGGAAACAAGTGAATGCAAAAACCCTCCCTAGTAGTTTGATCTTTATAATTGACAGTTGGGAAGTGACATTAGCTCCTTAAGCTGGCCCTCTGAGGAGAGAAAGGGGGCCTCGTGTTAAAGTTGGGTTGGCAGTTGTGGCCTATTGTTTTAGCATGGTTATGCCAAGCTGTCATTTTCTGGTTGTCGGTTTTGTGTAGAGCAGACAATGGGTTTCTTTTAGAAGTTATGTACTTATATAACTTCTTATAGTCAAAGTACACATTTGATAAACTGTAAGCTACAGAATAATTACAGCATGCAAGTGTTCTTGCTTATGAAATGCCAACAATTTATCCCTTAATTATAGGGAGTTCGTCATATAGTTAATTACCATAGTTTGAGGGAAAGTCATGATTTTTCTGAAGACTAAGTAAATCTGAACATTCATTACATTTGGTTTTATGAAAAGAATTAATCATCTGTGGAAACCAGCCCATCATATCTCAATGTTCACTAAACATTGAAGTTACCAGTAACTTTACTTACAGCTGTTTGTAATATCAAATCAGGAGAGGTCTAAATGTTTATCTGTAGTGAATTATTAAATCCATTGGGCTACATTCCTACAGTAGGATCCAGAACATTTTAGTGTGGTGTTTCTGTTTACAGTTTCTAGCGGTAGAATGGCTGGCAGTTTGGGGTACTTTGGATCTTGGGCAGCTTACTTAATTGCTCTGTGACTCAGTTTTCTCCTGCATAGAATGATTCATAGAATGAGAGCCATAAGAGTTCAGTAACATAATAAGCAAGCACTTAGAACAGCCTGGCACCTCTGAAGCCTTTAATCATTACCAATTATTATTACTATTCAACAGCTGAAATGGATGAGGTAAATCAAGATGTGGAAAGTTTTCTGACATATTGTAGAATGTGTTTTTTTAAGTTGATGTGTATAAAATGTGTCTATATATGATGAAGCCAGTTATGCAAAATACCAAAGATATTTCTCTCTGCTGCTGCTCTGCTAAGTCGCTTCAGTCGTGTCCGACTCTGTGCGACCCCATGATGGCAGCCCACCAGGCTCCCCTGTCCCTGGGATTCTCCAGGCAAGAATACTGGAGTAGGTTGCCATTTCCTTCTCCAGTGCAGGAAAGTGAAAAGTGAAAGTGAAGTCACTCAGTCATGTCCGACTCTTCCCGACCCCATGGACCGCAGCCCACCAGGCTCCTCTGTCCATGGGATTGTCCAGGCAAGAGTACTGGAGTGGGTGCCATCGCCTTCTCCACCTGTTTCTCTCTAGTAGGAAACAAAAAGATCATGTAGATGAGACAGAGAAGTGGGAAGGTTGCCTATAGACACTAATCTGAGAGCCACTGACATTGTGGACCTGATTGTTGCTCGCTCTTCCTCCTTTTCCTCCCTTCTTCCCTTTCTCCCTTCTTTCCTTCCTTCCTTCCTTTCTTTCTTCCTTTTCTCTCTTTCTCTTTTCTTCTTATGATGAGGTTATAGTCATGAAAAATTGTGTAACTAAAATACTTACAATGTTTTAAAATTAGTCTTCTTCAGCTGCTCTTTAAGAAGGTCCTGGTTATGCTTCTTTGTATTAACTATCAATATGTTCTAATTGACCGAAGTCCCTTGGAAAAATTCCCCCAGAATTATTTAAATTCCTGTGCCCCTTCCTTATGACTCACACAAGCCTTTTGAGAGCATTCAGTGTACTTTTCTCAGCCAAATTGGGCACGGAGACCTTGGTTGTAGTGCACATGTCTTTATGCCTCATGCCAGGGTCCAGCTGCCCTTGGCACACCTCTCTTTTGGGTCCTGTCTGTCCTGGGGCCCTTATACAAGCTGTGTGCAGGTGCCTCTCATGTTCAGGACCCACACGTCCCACCAACTGAAGGTCCCAGGAAGCCAACATTTTTCTTCAGTCACACCACTTCTCCCTTTCCAGCTCATCCTTTTCTGGCTCCTGCCTTCAAGAGCTCATGCATCCAAAACAGAATCTTCAAGGGTGCTGGCTTTAGGAGGTTAGCAAAAATACAAAGGCACTATTAATTACTCTCAGGAGTCCAAAAAACAAAAGTCTGCCTCTCAGGGTATATGCCCAGTAGTGGGATTGCTGGGTCATATGGTAGTTCTATTTTTAGTTTTTTAAGAAACTTCCATAATTTAAAAAGACACATGTACCCTAATATTCATTGCGGCACTATTTATAGTAGCCAGGACATAGAAGCAACCTAAGTGTCCATCAATAGGTGAATTGATAAAGAAGATGTTATACATACATACAATGGACTATTATTCAGCCATAAAAGGAAGGAAATTGGGTCATCTGTAGAGATGTGGATGGACCTAGACTCTGTCATACAGAGTAAAGTAAGTCAGAAAGAGAAAAACAAATATCGTATATTAATGCATATATGTGGAATCTGAAAAAAATGGTACAGATGAACCTAGTTCCAGGGCAGGAATACAGATACAAACATAGAGGACTGACATGTGGACATGGGGGATGAAGGGGAGGATGGGATGAATTGGGAGATTGTTGTTGTTTAGTCACTAAGTCACGTCCAACAGTTTGCAACCCCATGGACTGTAGTGCGCCAGGTTTCCCTAGCCATCACTGTCTCCCAGAGTTTGCTCAAACTCGGGTTCATGGAGTCAGTGATGCTTTCCAACCATCTCATCCCCTTTTCCTGCCTTCAAGGAGATTAGGTTTGACATGAATACACTCAGTTCAGTTCAGTCGCTCAGTCATGTCTGACTCTTTGCGACACCTTGAATCGCAGCACGCCAGGCCTCCCTGTCCATCACCAACTCCCAGAGTTCACTCAGACTCATGTTCATCAAGTCAGCGATACCATCCAGCCATCTCATCCTCTGTCGTCCCCTTCTCCTCCTGCCCCCAATCCCTCCCAGCATCAGAGTCTTTTCCAATGAGTCAGCTCTTTGCATGAGGTGGCCAAAGTACTGGAGTTTCAGCTTTAGCATCAGTCCAAAGAACACCCAGGGCTGATCTTCTTCACAATGGGCTGGTTGGATCTCCTTGCAGTCCAAGGGACTCTCAAGAGTCTTCTCCAACACCACAGTTCAAAAGCATCAATTCTTCAGCGCTCAGCTTTCTTCACAGTCCAACTCTCACATCCATACATGACCACTGGAAAAACCATAGCCATGACTAGACGGACCTTTGTTGGCAAAGTAATGTCTCTGCTTTTGAATATGCTATCTAGGTTGGTCATAACTTTCCTTCCAAGGAGTAAGCGTCTTTTAATTTCATGGCTGCAGTCACCATCTGCAGTGATTTTGGATACACTACCATGTGTAAAACAGCTAGTGGGAATCTGCTATAAAGCACAGGGAGCTCAACTTGGTGCTCTGTGATGACCTAGATGAGTGGGATGGGAAAGACGTTCAAGAGGGAAGGGATATACATATACATAGATATAGATATAGGTATAGCTGGTTCACTCTGTTGTAGAGCAGAAACTAACACAACATTGTAAAGCAATTATACTTCAATATAAAAAGATTCTACCTCTCCTAGGAAATGAAGATGGAAACATTTACATATTCATTAGCTTTACTCTCCTATATTAGCAAGAGTAAAGTAGGAATTAATGTCTTAATAGCTGTGTCACTGAGAGCAAAAACTAGATAGAGTAAAATTTTAGGCATTTCTGCTAGATATAGTATGAATAGTTTCAGTTTGATGGATGTCACCAAAGGACAATTAAAATTTTTCTTTGCCAGTAAAGAAGTTGGATGTTGTAAAAGTGGCTAGCATCCTATATAATCCCAGTAATATCCTCCAGATTTCAAAGAGTGAGAACAAGAGATAGGAGCAACCTCTGAGAGAATGAGAAGTCTTATTTACCACATGATTCAGCACCATGAACCAACACCATATGAAACAGGGCTAGCAAATAGGCAAGTACACCCCAAAAGAAAGCCTTCAGACAAGAAGCTTTCCTCTGATCAGGCTTCTCATTAATAAGGGTCCATGCCAGATGAAGAAATCCCTTCCTGAACTGAATAAGTACTATAAAATGGGATGGAGAGTTATCTTCAGTCAAAAATATAAATAAGCTACATCCAAGGACTGTATCATTCTCCTGTAGAAGAGATTAAGCTGAACAGAATAGTAGTCCTGACATTTCAGCAACCATAGCAATGAAACTGTAGAAATAAACTGACCTTCCTGAAAATGTCCATGGCCTCAGCTTCTTCTTCCACTCCACTCAGGCTGCCAAATCATCAACATGATGTTGTAAAACTATATTCTCCAGCTCTTCAGCTCAAGATCTGAGTGAAGGATCCCCTGACTATTCATGAAAACACTTAAAGGATCTTTGAATCTTCTCCCATTACATTTAGGAATATAAACTGAGCTAAATCTATTCTGATTCAGGCATAAATAATTAGAACAGTTCCTTAAATTCTTTAAGATGATTTTATGACACAGAAGGATTTTATGACACAGAAGAGACATTTTAAAGAGTCAGAATACATTTTTTTAGGAAAAAAAGATGAGCTCAAGATATTTAATTAAATTTATTATAGATAATATGTGTTTTCTACTGTCAATGAAATTAAAGAAAATATGTTTAATGAGAGATGAAAGATAGCTAGCACAAAGGTACAGTTAGGAAACTAATGTGAGAAAACAGTGTCATGGCAAGATTAAAACCAGTACTGTGTATGTGAGCTCAGTTGTGTCTGACTCTTTGTGACCCAGTGGACTGTAGCCCACCAGGCTCATCTGTCCACGGAATTTTCCAGGCAAAAATACCGGAGCAGGTTGCCGTTTCCTACTCCTGAAGGCTGGGATGTCTGAGGTCAAGGCACTGGCAGATTCAGTCCCTAATGAGGGCTCTCTTCTTGGTTCACAGATGGCCTTATCCCTGTGCCTTCTCACAGCAGCAGGGTTGAGGGAGTTCTGTAAGGTCCCTTTAATAAGAACAGTTATCCCATTCATAAAAGTCTCTGCCTTTAAGATCTAATCACCCCCTAAAACCCATTTCCTAGACTCATCATGTTGGGAATTAAGTTTCAACATAGGAATTTGGGGTTACAAAAGAATGCAGTCTATATGCAGGGGTTATCTAACCACACCAGTGATTTACAGTGAAAAAGGGCTATATGCTGTCCAGGGTGTCATTAGGAAAACTATTTCTCCATCCCACCCACCTTAGGAAACACGCCAGTCTTTCATCTGTGTCATTTTCCTGTCCTCCCTTCAAAGATTTCTCTTGAACAGAAAAATGATCAATGAAAAGAAATAGAGGAAAACAATAGAATAGGCAAGACTAGAAATCTCTTCAAGAAAATTAGAGATAACAAGGCAAATTTTCATGTAAAGATGGGCACAATAAAGGACAGACATGGTAGGGACCTAATAGAAGCAGAAGATATTAAGAAGAGGTGGCAAGAATACACAGAACTATGCAAAAAAGATCTTCATGACCCAGATAATCATGACAGTGTAAACACTCACCTAGAGCTAGGCTTCCTGGAATGCGAAGTCACGTTGGCCTTAGGAAGCATCACTACGAGCAAAGCTAGTGGAGGTGATGGAATTCCAGTTGAGCTATTTCAAATCCTGAAAGATGATGCTGTGAAAGTGCTGCACTCAATTTGCCATCAAATTTGAAAAACTCAGCAGTGGCCACAGGACTAGAAAAGGTCAGTTCTCATTCCAATCCCAACGAAAGGCAATGCCAAAGAAGGCTCAAACTACCGCACAATTGCACTCATCTCACACGCTAGCAAAATAATGCTCAAAATTCTCCAAGCCAGGCTTCAACAGTACGTGAACTCTGAACATCCAGATGTTCAAGTTGGATTTAGAAAAGGCAGAAGAACCAGAGATCAAATTGCCAACATCCACTCGATCATCAAAAAAGCAAAAGAGTTCCCTAAAAACATCTACTTCTGCTTTATTGACTATACCAAAGCCTTTGACTGTGTGGATCACAATAAACTGTGGAAAATTCTGAAAGAGATGGGAATACCAAACGACCTGACCTGCCTCCTGAGAAATCTGTATGCAGGTCAAGAAGCAACAGTTAGAACTGGACCTGGAATAACAGACTAGTTCCAAATTGGGAAAGGAGTATGTCAAGGCTGTATATTGTCACCGTGCTTATTTAACTTATATGCAGAGTACATCATGAGAAATGCTGGGCTGGATGAAGCACTGGCTGGAATCAAGATTGC
Source organism: Bos taurus (assembly GCF_002263795.3). Lineage (NCBI taxonomy): Eukaryota > Metazoa > Chordata > Mammalia > Artiodactyla > Bovidae > Bos > Bos taurus. The sequence goes on from NC_037330.1 coordinate 44,334,025, forward strand.
CAGGAGAAATATCAATAACCTCAGATATGTGGATGACAACACCCTTATGACAGAAATCGAAGAAGAACTAAAGAGCCTCTTTATGAAAGTGAAAGTCAAAAGTTGGCTTTAAACTCAACATTCAGAAAACTCAGATCATGGCAGCTGGTCCCATCACTTCATGGCAGATAGATGGGGAAACAGTGGAACCAGTAACAGACTTTATTTTGGGGGGCTCCAAAATCACTGCAGATGGTGATTGCAGCCATGAAATTAAAAGACACTTGCTCCTTGGAAGAAAAGTTACGACCAACCTAGACAGCACATTAAAAAACAGAGACATTACTTTGCCAACAAAGGTCCATCTAGTCAAAGCTGTGGTTTTTCCAGTAGTCATGTATGGATGTGAGAGTTGGACTATGAAGAAAGCTGAGCACTGAAGAATTGATGCTTTTGAACTGTGGTGTTGGAGAAGACTCTTGAGAGTCCCTTGGACTGCAAGGAGATCCAACCAGTCCATCCTAAAGGAGATCAGTCCTGGGTTTTCACTGGAAGGACTGATGTTAAAGCTGAAATTCCAATACTTTGGCCACCTGATGCAAAGAACTGCCTCATTGGAAAAGACTCGGATCTGGGAAAGATTGAAGACGGGAGGAGAAGGGGACTACAGAGGATGAGATGGTTGGATCATATCACCCACTCAATGGACGTGAGTTGAGTAGACTCCAGGAGTTGATAATGGACAGGGAGGCCTGTCATGCTGCAGTCCATGGGTCACAAACAGTTGGACATGACTGAGGACTGAACTGAACTGAACTGAACAGAAAAGGAGTTCCTTGTTCTTCTTTCCTTCGAGGGATCCTCCTGGGTCAAGCTGCATTCATTCCAGCAGCAGAGCACTAGGTACTTTTATTTTTATCCTCTCTCTTGCCCTCTGCTTGTTCTCCCTCTTAAGGCAAAAGGCTACCATTCAAATTTGCATAGGTAAGCACATTCAAATGATGTATGCTTATGCATCATCAGTTTTAACTGATGCCAAACAACAAAATCTAAAGAAGTGGACACTATATGGCAAGGGAACAAAAAATGTTTTAAATAAATATAAGGATGTATGGGATTTGATAGAAAATGAAGTATTTCCAGTAGATCCAAGAGCAATTGATATCTTTTTTTTTTTTTTTTAGTTTTGTTAAGGCATGTATTAATAGGACAGGCTGCTATAGCCACTTACAGCTATTCTGAGATATCTCTGAGAATTCATTTAATGGATTGAGCCAGGTAGAGGAAATAAATGCTTTTTGAGAAAAAAATTTTCTCCATTATATATATATTTTTTAAGGTTTATGCGATCTAATCATTTAAACCAAAAGTGATCCCCTTTTGCCTACAACAGGAAAGGGAAAGTAATGCTAGAAAGAATTTACAAGATTGCAGATTACAGTTTTGTACATCAAAACAGGGACTTTTTACTAGCCTGTACTACCCAAGAAGCTCGTAGTGTGAAAGCAGTCCCTTATCAACAGAAGCGTCACTGGAATGAAAGTGGTGAGCATTGATCACAACTCAAAAAATCTAGAAATGGCATAAGAAGTGTGTAATATTACAGATGGAAACTTCTGTGTTATGTTTAATTCTCATGGCAACTGTGCTTCCCAGGTGGCTCAGTGGTAAAGGATCCACCTGCCAATGCAGGAGACACAGGTTCAATCCCTGGGTCAGGAAAATCCCCTGGAGAAGGAAATGGCAACCCATTCCAGTATTCTTGCCTGGAGAACACCATGGACAGAGAAGTCTGGCGGGCTATAGTCCATGGAGTCACTGAGTCAGACACAACTTAGCAACTAAACAAAAATAATGGCAACTGTAATGGAAATTTATATGGATAAGAAAATTCTAAGGGAATTCATGGTGACCCAGAAAAGGCCATGCATTGACATTTACACTGATTGCTTTGCAGATTATAAAATCATAGAAATCAGAGTGAAGCCCGTGTTGAAATTTAGGCAGAGTTAGGGTGGGTGAAGGATGGAAAGACAGGCTTTTGCAGCTTGAGCTTGAGAGCTTCCCTGGTGACTCAATGATAATCTGCCTGCAATACAGGAGCAGCAGGAACGAGGGCTCCATCCCTGAGTCTGGAAGATCCCCTGGAGGAGGGCATGGCAACCCACTCCAGTATTCTTGCATGGCAAATCCCACGGACAGAGGAGCCTTGTGAGCTATAGTCCATACGGTTATAGAATCAGACATGACTGAAGTGACCTGGCACTCACACATGCAAGCATCTTCAGTTTGAAGCTTGGTTTGACTACATTATAGCTAGTCAAACTAGGTGGGATTACATGAATACTCCTCTCCTCATTTTCAGAAAAATTGATATAATAATCATTTCCTTATGGAGTGATTGATGGGATTAACAGATCACAAATGAACTTCTTGGCACATGGTAGGTGCTTAACATTAGTTCCCTCCTGTAACAATAATGCTTCCCTTAATAGGATTTTCGTTGTGTTTCAGGAGCTAGATAGATAATAGATAGATAGAGATATAGAGATATATACCTATCCTTATAGATATATTTCATGGATTTAAACATTTATACAGATTGTCTATGTCATGCATAGCACATGTGGCAGAAAAGATTATACTATAAAATGTTGCATACATTAGTGTCACAGCAACAGCAAAACAATCCTGTGGTTTCCTGCCAAAACAAATATGATTATACATTACGGTGCTGTCTGTGATAAATTCCTTTGAGGTTTCAAAATGTTGTGCTTGAATAATGATGGCAATCTATTTGAGATTCAGTTGCTTTTCTGGAATGCAAATCTTTGTTTTACAGAGCTGCTGAACTGTAATGTAAATGTTATATAGGATCTTGTCAAAACAACTGTATTAGTGATCAGATATTGGAATAGTTAGTGGAACTAAATACCCTCATATTTTAGGGCTTTTTTCTCAATCTAAGGTTTGATTACTTATGAGAAATATTTGAAGTAAATCAGTGTTTGCATGCTGTACTCTGTTCTCACTTGTTTAATTTTGCTTAAAAAGGACAATTTTAAATGCAGGCTTAACAATTCCAACCAGGCATCAACATTTTAGTTTAAAAAAGTAATTATATACTGATATTACTTTGCCATATGTCATTTTTTTTCCTATTTGTGCTTCCATGTATCCATTATTTATTTCTCCACACTATGTATACATGATAATACACTTCACAAAGAATAAAAGATAGATTTTTTTTCAATCTTACCTAACAGGCCTATTATAAAAGCCTCTTTTCAGTAAATTACTTCTGAATATAAACAAGCTATCTCATCTCGTTTTACTAATAAATAGAGAGTTGATGACTACATTTTTAAATTGTATGATTTATGTAGTCATTAGTTAAGGAGAGAATAAAACCATGATGGATTAAAAAAAAAAATCCCTCTCAGTGCACACATCGTTAGTTACACATGGAAAACTGCTCCTACCCATTCATTCTCCTCTTCTCTCAGATCGGTTCCCTTTTGCTAGACGGTCCCTGGGACTCTATGGAGGGCTTCAAAGTCAATCCAGGGCACCATGGCTCTATGAACATTTTTGGAGGAGAAAAATGTAAAATTCTACTTGACTGAAACTAGGAAGATAAACAATTACTTCATTCCCTGTCTTACAAAATAACCACATTTTATTGTGGTTTATTGTTTCTATTAAGGAAGCAACAAGTTATTCAGGTATATTGTTTAAAATTTGAAAATCTGGAGAAGCAAAACACAAACAGAAAGTATCCATATCCTACCACAGTAATCACTGGAAATATTTTCTTAAAATAGCCTCGAGGCCCCATGAGTGTGTGGGTGGGTTTGTGTGTGGTAGAGGACCTACCTGATCCTGCTTTTTTCTGCTTTTTTCTGATCCTGCTTTTGCTCTCATAACAGTATATTGTGAAAATGGCCACAGGTCAATGAATATATAATCATATCAGGCATAACTGTAAAAGCTAAATCTTCAGTGAAAGCTTAATATGTGTCAGGAATTATGCAAAGAACATAACATATCATTTTAGTTTTTACAAAAATCATTTGAATATATCTGATTCATTTTTCTCAGAGAGACTTAAAAAAGTAATTTGCCCAAGGTCATATAACCTGTGTTCTGAGACGGGAGTATAGGACTGTATTTTCCACTTTTGATTTATGTTCCATGTTTATTACTGCAGAGTTCAAAATCATAATCACTGTGCTATACAGTATTACAGAATTACATTGAAAAGGTTTTCATCCATATAAATTAACCATTACCTCTATTAGGCATAGAGAATGGCTTCCACTTCCAAGTTCCCACAATTATAAACAATACTGGGGTAAACATCTCCAAAATAGACATATCTATAAGTTCAATTAATAAAACTTATTTAAGATATATTTATAGAAGTGGAAATGCCAGGGGGGAAAAACGATGAGTACTCTTAAGGTTTTTGGTTTAATAGCCAGTGTTTTCTCCAACAACAGAGAATGTTCTTAAGAATAAGAGAATTGTTCTTAATAATTTTCATACATCTTAAAGGTCAAAAATAAATGAAGTACCTCATTTTCATTTATATATTTTTAATATCTTTCCATACATTTATTTTGTGCCTTTCTTTTGCGACTGAAACAATCAACTGTTCAAATAATAACTCAATAACCGGGCTTTCCTGATGACTCAGACAGTAAAGAATCTGCCTGCAATGGGAGACCCAGGTTCAATCCCTGGAGAAGGAAATGGCTACCCACTCCAGTATTCTTGCCTGGAGAATTCCATGGACTGAGAAGCCTGCCAGGCTCTACAGCTCATGGGGTTGCAAAGAGTCAGACACACCTGAGCGACTAACGCTTTCACTAACTGACAAATCAAATTCTAGGTACCACTGGCCTTTAGACTTAATTTATGGAGTGGTTAATGGTCCTAATTTTTTAATTAGAGTTTATTAAAGGCATAATTTACATCCTATAAAATTCCCTTTTATAATACATTTTAGTGAGTTTTGACAAATGCCTACCATCATGTAACCATCACCATATTCAAGTTATAGGACATTTCTACCACCCTAAAATGACAGCAAACTCCTGCTTTATCTCCTAACACCAGCGAGAACTAGTATGTTTTCTGTTCCTATGCTTTTGCCTTTTCCACGGTGTCATATAAATGGATTCACTCAGTATATAGCCTTTGAGTCTGACTTCTTGCATATTGTTCAATGCATTTGAGATTCATTCAAGTTTTTACCTGTTTTCTTTTTCTTCCCTTTTTATTGCTGAGTGGTATTCTGTTGTGTGGATGTACCACCATTTTTTAAAATCTATTTACCAATTGAGGGCTATATAAGCTGTTCTAGTTTTTCCCAATTATGAATACATCTGATACAAAACTTTATGCACATGACTTTGTATGAATGGGCTCTAGGGCATGCAGGCTTCAGTAGTTGCAGCCCGTGGGCTCAGAAGTTGCGGCTCCCGGGCTCCAGAGCACAGGCTCAATAGTTATGCTGCACAGGGTTGGTTGCTCTTGCAGCATGAGGAATCTTCCCAACCAGGGTTCGAACCTTTGTCTCCGGCACAGACTCCTCACCACTAACGCACCAGGCAAGCCCAAATAGGCAAGTTTTTTAAATAAGTTTTAATCAGTTCCTGGTTGTATATGAACTTATCATACAGTTGATCCTTTACCCACATCCTTTGATTCATCTCTGTCAGGTAGTATTAGGCTACTTATTTAGCAAATCACAAGCTGGAATCAGGATTACCGGGAGAAATATCAATAACCTCAGATATGCAGATGACACCACCCTTATGGCAGAAAGGGAAGAGGAACTAAAAAGCCTCTTGATGAAAGTGAAAGTGGAGAGTAAAAAAGTTGGCTTAAAGCACAACATTCAGAAAACGAAGATCATGGCATCTGGTCCCATCACCTCATGGGAAATAGATGGGGAAACAGTGGAAACAGTGTCAGACTTTATTTTTTTGGGCTCCAAAATCACTACAGATGGTGACTGCAGCCATGAAATTAAAAGATGCTTACTCCTTGGAAGAAAAGTTATGACCAACCTACACAGCATATTAAAAAGCAGAGACATTACTTTGCCAACTAAGGTCCGTCTAGTCAAGGCTATGGTTTTTCCTGTGGTCATGTATGGATGTGAAGAAAGCTGAGCACCGAAGAATTGATGCTTTTGAACTGTGGTGTTGGAGAAGACTCTTGAGAGTCCCTTGGACTGCAAAGAGATCCAACCAGTCCATTCTGAAGGAGATCAGCCCTGGGATTTCTTTGGAAGGAATGATGCTAAAGCTGAAACTCCAGTACTTTGGCCACCTCATGCGAAGAGTTGACTCAGGAAAAGACTCTGATGCTGGGAGGGACTGGGGACAGGAGGAGAAGGGGACGACAGAGGATGAGATGGCTGGATGGCATCACTAACTCGATGGATGTGAGTCTCAGTGAACTCCAGGAATTGGTGATGGACAGGGAGGCCTGGCGTGCTGCGATTCATGGGGTCACAAAGAGTCGGACATGACTGGGCGACTGAACTGAACTAAACTGAACTGAATGTGTTTTAAAAAGTTCAGTGCAGTTCAGTCACTCAGTCATGTCCAACTCTGCAGCACGCCAGGCCTCCCTGTCCATCACCAGCTCCCTAAATTTACCCAAACTCATGTCCATTGAGTCGGTGATGCCACCCAACCATCTCATCCTCTGTCGTTCTCTTCTCCTCCCGCCTTCAATCTTTCCCAGCATCAGCGTCTTTTCAAATGAGTCAGCTCTTCGCATCAGGTGGCCAAAATATTGGAGTTTCAGCTTCAACATCAGTCCTTCCAGTGAATACCCAGGATTGATCTCCTTTAGGATGGACTCGTTGGATCTCCTTGCAGTCCAAGGGACTCTCAAAGGTCTTCTCCAACACCACAGTTCAAAAGCATCAGTTCTTCAGCTTCTCAGCTTTCTTTATAGTCCAACTCTCACATCCATACATGACTACTGGAAAAACCATAGCTTTGACTAGACAGACCTTTGTTGGAAAGAAAGAAATAAGAAGCCATTTGTTAGATTAAAATATCAGTGTAAATCAAGGCATGGGTACATGGGTGAGTTATATTTCTTATCATCAGTTGTGATGTACAGTAAATTCTCTGTCCATGGGATTCTTCAGGCAAGAATACTGGAGTGGATTGCCATGCACAGCTCCAGGGGATCTTCCTGATCCAGGGAATCAAACCCAGGTCTCTTGCATTGCAGGCGGATTCTACCATCTGAGCCGCAAGGGAAGCCTATGGAACATGTAACAAATATCAAATAAGAAACACTATGGTACATTTCTCAGGACGAATGAGTTTACAGTCTCATGAGTCTCTACTTATAGATTTATAAATAATTTTATAAGAACAGAGTGATGATAGTTATGTTAGAGGAGCATATAAAGGGTGACCTATCCAAACTTAGTGATGCTGTTGCTGCTGCTAAGTTGCTTCAGTCGTTTCTGACTCTGTGCGACCGCATAGACGGCAGCCCACCAGGCTCCCCTGTCCCTGGGATTCTCCAGGCAAGAACACTGGAGTGGGTTGCCATTTCCTTCTCCAATGCATGAAAGTGAAAAGTCAAAGTGAAATCGCTCAGTCGTGCCCGACTCTTAGTGACCCCTTGGACTGCAGCCTACCAGGATTTTCCGTCCATGGGATTTTCCAAGCAAGAGTATTGGAGTGAGGTGCCATCCTGTAAATAGAGATCTGAAGGGCTGTTAGCCAAAGAGGGGAGAAGAGAATGTTCCGGACAGAGGAACCAGCTTACACCAAGATTTTGTTTGGCAGGTGAGAGAAGAGTACTAGGGCAAGAGAATTGAGGATGCCATCAAAGAATGTTCACCTTGACTACAGAATGAGTATAATAGAAATAAAATTGAGAAAGAGTAAGATGGACTAGAACAGATGAAAAAAATTATTGGTTGGGAAATTTCCAGAATGGCCAGAGAAAATTTATTGTATGAGGGAGATAGGCCAGGAGGTAAATAGGATGGGTGGTTGACCACGTAGTTGTGACTGTGGACTAAAAGTATTGGACAAATCATTAGAATTAGGGAAGTTAAAAAACTGCAGATAGAGTCCAGGGATACCAACATCCACCAAATAACATGAACACATTCGTATTAATAGACTTGCATGGAGTTTCATGTCAGTACATTGGGAAACTGAGCTAAAATGAAACATAAGTGTTTATTACAAATCTTCTCAACACCTTATGCCCCGTGAACTCTCAACAAGGAATGCAATGTGCAGCTATTCCCAGAAGTGTTAGAACACAAAGATTTTATTTTATTTTTTTGAGAAACATTCAATATTACTGCTCTTGTAGGCCATGCTCTGTTTGCCAGAGAAGTGATAGCATTTTAAACAAAGAATTGATTGTCTATACCTGACAGTGCTCACATTGCTAACTGATCACTTTTCCACACCTCTTGGCAGTGGTTCTCAGACTGATGTAAAAGGGAATCCATCACTTGCAGCATTCAAAAAAAAAAAAAAAAAAAAAAAGGCCAGACTCCTGGAATGCAGTCTCAAGAATCTGATCCAGTAGCCCTGGGCTTGAGCCAGGCGATTGGTCGTGTATCAGGCACCTCAGGTGATTTGGACGTGTTGCCAGCGGTTGGCGTGGGTCCAGCTGGGCGTGCAGAATTTCTGAAACAGTTTTCAATATTAGCTGCACACTAGAATCATCTGGAGAGCCTTTAAAAATCCCACTGACCAGACCACGCCTCATAGCAATTAAATCCAAGTCTCCAGAGTTGCCTCAGTATTTGTTTAAAGCCCCCAGGTGATTCCAACATGCAGCCAATTAGAGAACCCGTGCTCCTAAAGATTCATTGTGGAAAGCCTTAAGTTTCTTTGGCTCCTTGGGACTTGGAAATATTTCATAAGATCTATAGCTAATACTCCAGTAAAAGCTTGGCCTGCCTCTGGGTTAATTAGCTTATCAGAGAAAGCCACCTAGAGTTTTCCCCTTTCTCTAGGGAGGAACAATTCTCTTGGAGAGTAGTTTTTAGCCTCTTTCTCCAAATAGAACCAAAAGGAAATTCCTGAGAAGAAACAAAACTCAGAGCTATTATAAAATTCTAAATTGAAACAGAACCACCATAAAAAAAAAGAAAGAAATGGTTCCAAAAAAGTTGTCTTTCCCAAGAGAATTCTGGTTCTGTCATCTTTAGCTCTTATGTCATCACATCCTCAACTTTTTAACACAAGAAATTGCTTGGATGAACTTTACAGTGTTTCATAGCCTCAGGTTTGAAGTTCTCTAGTAATTTCTTCTTAGATGGACTTAACATCATTTCTCTTTTCTGAAATACCAACTTCAGGCTCTCCCAGGAGGATAACCTACTGTGATGGAGTTGAATCTTAGAGCACACACTTCATACATGACTGCTTTTCTTCCTCTCTCTTCTCCTTTTCATTTTGCCTCATCAGAGGACATGGTGAATGAAGGAAGAAGCAAATAGCAAAATAAAGATGGCCAGTATTTGGGAATATGACATCCATCTACCTTCCCCTGGTAAAACGTAGGCTGTATCTGTAACAATTGTTGGTTATAGGACTGTGGTTCCGTATCCTAAATCATTAGTGCTAGATGTTTCTCAGGATTCAACTATTTTATATTTTAGGAGAAAATACCGTGTATTGTTACACAAGCAGGATCTTGAGCATCACTTTGTAATCAAAGATGGATATTTCTGCAGCACAGCAGAGTACAAATTGCCTCACAGGGAATTCACCGACGGTGGTAAGAAACACCACCAAATGAGCTTGCACCAAAAAAGAAACATTTGGGTTTTAAAGCTCGTTTGGATATTAGAATTGTAGACTATAGCATCCTGGAATTCCGACCAATTATAAAAAACTTCTTTGTTCTCTCTCTTTTTCTTCCTCTTTTTTACTTTTTGTCTTGCTTCTGGCTTTTATGGACAACCATAATATGTTTGTGTAGAGAGATGAGGACCTTTGTGCATATCATCCCATTTAATCCTAATCAAAATCCATTCAAATATGTATTATTATTTCCACTTTACAGATAAGAAAGCCAGATCTCTGAAAGATTAAACTGCTTGTGAAAATGTCAGTTGCTACAGAGCCCACCTTCAGACACTTGCCATTCACACTACCTGACCGCAGCATCCACTGTGCCCCACGGCTTCCTTACCAATAGAGTGAAGACACAAATCACTGAATTCAAGATACCATATGCACAGATCCCATTTTATGTTTAACATAAAAACTGATTGCTGATAACTTCCAATTAAAAGCCAAAAGCTATTTATAAGCATCCAGAAAGAAAGAAATGGAACAGTATTTAAGCTCAGCATTTGGTCCAGCAATATAACATCGGCTTTTAAATAGACGAGTGCTTTATCCAAGTAAGTCAATACTTAAACACTGAAATAATATATAAAATACATTTTGTAGGTGTCCCGAATCCAACCCATTGAGAATGGTCAAGAAGAAAATTCACAGGGAAGGTCCTTTAAAGATTGTCTCGCAAGACTCTTCAGCTGGATAATGGGAATCAGCCACTGTGAACACCTTCAATTAAGGCAATAAACGTATGTGCGCTCGCGCGCACTGGTGTTAAAATTGAGTTGCAAAGCTAAGGCAAATACAAAATGTGTGTCCTTCTGTGCAAGTTTCCATTATAACCAGAAGGGATCTAGATACTAGATCATTTTGGTTATTATTGTTATTTTTATTATTTATTGTTCAAATATATTTTGGTTTATCACTGATATTTCACTCATTAATGGTAACTTAGCATTCCTCAATCAAATAGCCCTTGATAGTAGTAACTTTTTTTGTTTTCTTATCTGAAGTGCTGTTTTTGCATCTCCCTGTATTTTTTCGAGGAAAAATGGTGAGTGGCAGATCTCACTAAGTATCAAGTTATTGCCAAATTTCATGTCATAAATAAATAACAATTTTGTTTTAAGTAACTTTAAAATTCCAAAGTATAGTTTATACAAATGGGATATAGGATAAATAGAAAAATCAAGATTTTTAACATGGAACTTAAAGCTTCAAAAATTGACATACTAGGGACTTAGAGTTTATCAAATTTAAGAATCCAAAACTACTTTTCAGAAACAAGTACTTATTTTTCCATGGGACCTCTGCACTCAAGGACTGGATTCAGTATTTTGCTCACTGACTTGCTGTGGACTTGAATGAACACTTTCTAATGAGTATAACATATTCTAATCTTCAGCGCTTTGGACTCAAGCTCTGTTAACTTCTCTGTACACCTCTGTGTGTGTAATTGCACTCATGAATTGTATGACCACTTTCTTCTTAAGACTCTGAATTAAGCTTCTGTGCATGAATGTTCAGTTTGCCTATTGAAAGTTTGCCCTGTCTACTAATAAGATTTAATATTGCATATAAAGAATTCAACCAGATTAAAAGGCAAAACCCCTTGTCACCTAGTTTGACTCATTCAGGGGAACTGAAAATATTAAGTGCAATTCTGATTTTTTTAATATTACTAAAAAAATGCTGATGGGGAAGTGAGGAACATATCTTCCTGCATAGGAATCATACCATTTGAATATTTCAAATCATGCAATTACATACATGTAATTGTTATAATAGAGAATCATACAGTTTTATAGATGATAAGGATTTTACTTTGTCCTTTCTCTAGATTCTTTCAGGAAAAAACTATTCCTGGGCTAGAAGAGAATTCATCTTATTTCTTAAAGCCTACTGAGGTTAATAGTCCATCTCTTTCATTCTACGATTTGGGTTTGTTTGCTGTTAGTGAAATTAATGAACAGATGGCCCCTGTGCTCTCTGTCCACTCCTTTCATGTACTTGGAAACTATTATTAAATTTCCCTTTAATGTTTTCTTCCCTACGCATAGTCACTTCGTTGTTTTCTTTTCATCTGTTTATCTCTCTAACTACCACCTTTAAGTGATAAGTCCTGAGCAGAATCCTTTTAATTCCAGCCAAGTAGGTAAAGCCATCTCAGAGGTTAGAACTTAAGTCTGATGTGAAAGTGTAAGGGTACTGATTAGAAAAAGCAGGCTTTTCCCCAGAGTCCTGGGATCTAAAAGTGGAGTCAATCTGGAACCACAGTTACCCTTGAATTTAACCTGGTTATGACTTAGCATAAAGAAAGGGGTACTATTGCTTGGAATTTATAAGCAGTGAAAAGAAGATCTAGTGGTCACCAAAATGTGCTTTTAAATGGCAAAATCTAGATCTTAATAGCTCACTTACACTTATCTATGCAATGCCTTGTTTCTAAGGTGACCTTTTATCCGTATTTGGGACGGCCCCAGTTTAAGCAACCGGAGAAGGCAATGGCACCCCACTCCAGTACTCTTGCCTGGAAAATCCCATGGATGGAGGAGCCTGGTGGGCTGCAGTCCATGGGGTCGCTAAGAGTCAGACATGACTGAGCAACTTCATTTTCACTTTTTACTTTCATGCATTGGAGAAGGAAATGGCAACCCACTCCAGTGTTCTTGCCTGGAGAATCCCAGGGACGGGGGAGCCTGGTGGGCTGCCATCTATGTGTCGCACAGAGTCAGACACAACTGAAGCGACTTAGCAGCAGCAGCAGCAGTTTAAGCCACAAGGGAAGCTCAGCTGGTAAAGAATCCGCCTGCAATGCAGGAGACCTGGATTCGATCCCTGGGTTGGGAAGATCCCCTGGAGAAGGGAAAGGCTACCCACTCCAGTGTTCTGGTCTGAAGAATTCCATGGATGGTATAGTTCATGGGGTCGCAAAGAGTTGGACACAACTGAGCGATTTTCACTTTCACTTTCAAGCCCAGGTTTAGATGAAAATTTATATGCTCTCCCTACAGTCACTGCACAGCCTTTGTCACTCTCCAGCTTTTTTACCTGTCACTTGGTTTTTCCTCTGCTTGTTTTCTCCCTTGCATTGATTACCAGTGATTTGTTTCTGTTACTTTCTTGGCTTTATTAAGGTCTTTTAATACAGGAAGTCCCCTACATATGAAAGTTTCTAATTTTCAAAGATGCAAATGTGCATTCTCATGTCCAGTCACATAAGTTAGTTCATGTGTCTGGCGTACATTGTCACGTGTGTGTATCCTCTGCAAGTGGTTGTGCATTTGTGTACTTTACAGTACTATATAGAGTACAGAAGTACAGTTTCTTTATTTCAAGCCCAGGATGTCCAGAAGCATTGGTGACATAGCTGGTACTGCTAAGAAGTGCCAACTGTTATACCATACTACTATACTTTTCAAGGTACTGTACTGTAAAATTAAAAATTTTTTATTTTTTGTTTGTTTTTTATGTATTATTTGTGTGAAAAGTATTACAAACCTGTTACAGTACAGTACTATATAGCTGATCATGTTATTTGGCTACCTAGGCTAACATTGTCGGACTTATGAACCCGCTCTCAGAACAGAACTCATTCATTTGTGGGGGACTTAGTGTATTTCTTCCCTGGTGGCTCAGAGGTTAAAGCGTCTGCCCGCAATGTGGGAGACCTGAGTTTGATCCCTGGGTTGGGAAGATCCCCTGGAGAAGGAAATGGCAACCCACTCCAGTATTCTTGCCTGGAGAATCCCATGGACGGAGGAACCTGGTGGGCTACAGTCCACGGGGTCGCATAAGAGTCGGACACGACTGAGCGACTTCACTTTCACTTTCCTTTAGTGTATTTCAGTTCTGCTTTCCAGGGAGATGGTCCCTTCACTCAGGATCATCGTTAGTAAATTTAATGAGCCTCGTGTACATTATTATTTAGGGTAAGAGCACATTAATACCTAGGCCAGTGGCCTTTGGAGCAACATCTGTTTTCTCTCCCTTGTTTAAACCTCCTTTCGTTTCTTTCCAGTGTCACATCTTCACTCTTTCTTTACCCACCAGTTGCCACAGACTGATTAATCTTCCATTTATAACTTAACATCTTTCCAGAAATTACTATGTGCTGGGCCCTGTCCGGAGGAGTGACATTCCTGTCAGTTTTGCACTGAAACACTGTATATTAAATTGTATTTTTTCAGTTCACAGATTTCAAGTCCCCGTGGGGCCACTAGAAATAAAACTATGATGTACTGTTTCCACAGTTATTATGGCTTTTTTCTATCCTAGTGCAATCTGTAACTCCGAAAGATCTCTTTTGTCTTAAAGGCATGCTTGTGCTTTTGGAAGGAATACTCAAGAAAACTTAGAGATGAGACACTGAATTAGTCAACATTTTTATCAGGACTTTTTGTTTTTAATGGGAAATTAAATAAACTTTCTAAGGGCTTATCAGGAATTAGTAAAAAGGTCCACATGCTCTGGTCACTACTGATTCTTACTGATACTGTTTTTCTCTAGTAGGTTGAAGTGGGTAAGACCTAGAAAAAAATGCCTTAAGCAGTCATCAGTGATATTCTTCTAGTTGTGGTTAATATGCCTCGATTCAGTGAAAATGAATTTATTCACATACATTCAAAACATGTTTTAGCTATTCAAAACACCTTACCTTGTAAAGTGCCACACATACATGGAAGAAATCTCATGGCATGTGTTCATTATGTAAAATTCTATTTATGATATCTTTGACTTATAAAGAGTCAAAGCTACAATGAAAAACATTCTAAACATGTAATTTGATGGTAAAACCCTTTTGTAATGCTGCTATTATTGGTTTGGGCTGTCACTTATGTTAGCTCCTGACATGACCTATATGTAGCATGATTAATTATGTCATATCGATTTCCACTGCAGTATTTCAGCAGCTATATTGCATGTCTGAAACCATTTAAATATTAGCAATTCCTCAGGGTTCCTTTGTACACAATTCAGTTGCTTTAAAAAAAATGTAAAAAAAGTCTCTACAACGAATTCTCTGGTTGAGGTAAACAACAGAGATTGCAGTCTGTAGTCTGGATTCATGCATCAAAAATGAAGTGTTTAAAGTAGATCTTTGTCAGCTAGCAAATGCCATTTCAGTCTGAACATTTCACCACTCCTTCTATGCCATCTGTCTCACAGGGAGCAATTAATCTGAAACTCCAACATGCAGCATTAAAATTCCATTAACGCTGAACAGAATATTAACATGTCTGGCATTACCATATTTATCTCTCCAAATTTCAGTGTTAATTTTGAATAAGGCAGGTATAACATTTTCCTCTATTTGGTTAATTAAGAATATTGGATAAAATATATAATTAGTAGCTAAATTGATATAATAATATATGCAACTCATTTGAATAATGCTGAATGTTTTTGCAATTTAAGTGTATCTGGGCTACAACTTTATATAAGGCTACTGATTATTTGTAAAAACACCAAAATCTTTTACGGAGCCAGTTTTCCCAAGACTCTGACTTTGTAATTCCTTTTTCTTTTTGCAGAACCACATCACTGCCTTCGCAGAAGTCACATGATATTGAAGCAAATGGTCTCTCACTGCATTGGACATCATCCCTTGTCACCATTCATTCGTAACACCCAAAGTGTGTTTGATGACAAAAAAGGTTTATAAAGTTGTCTAATCATTTTTATAATTTAAAAACCAGTGTCACCTTATCTGTTTCCCCCACTAGACTGTGAGCTCCTCAAGGGCAGGACTGTGTCTTTCTTCTCTGTCTCCCCTAAACCTACAACAAAGCCTCACACAGAGTAGGTAGGTGTTCAATAAAAAAGTGATGACCAATGAATAAAAATTAATTCTGAAATAAAACATTCATTTTAATTTCTCACAGAATCACTGAGACTAAGTGAAAAGAAACCTCTATACGAGTCATATTTGTGTGAGACGTCCCTCCACTTTGAGCTAGTTAAGCTTTTTAATTTATCATGTATCTTCTATTTGGCAGCATACCATATTTCATTCGAAGTGGACTTTGAAAGTCATGGGGGTTTTTATTTCATTATTCAGCATGACCTTATTTCCATTCTAACAGATTTCAGTGTGTGAAATTACTTTACTTTTAGAAAGTATGTTCTATACTAAAATAATGTTTGCACATAATATTATGCTATATTTCACTTAAAATACCATTCATACTATAAATTCTAAGACTGGTGCTTCTGCTTTTGAAGGTGAAAATGCCAATTTTTACTGTAATAAGTAATGTATCATAATTAAAAATTATTTATTTGGATTTTTGTTCCTGACAATCGTGATTTAATTGTTGACTTGTAGTTTTTGAATGCAGGCAGTGTTTAGGATAGTCTAAGTGACTGAATCCAGCAATCGTACCTATGTATTGAACAATTTTCCACAGATAACCATCTCAAGAGTGGTCAAAGGCTCCATTCTTTGGCTAGTCCAAGTTTCCACATAATTTAAATAGAAAAGAATCACCCCCAGACAATGCAGATTAAATTATATAAATGCAAGAAATATAGTCAATGTATTTTGCTTTACATAATTGTAGTAGTTTACAGTTTACAAAGTATACTGTACTTTGTTACTTCATCTAATCCTCACAATGAAAAAAAGTGAAAGTTGCTCAGTCGTGTCCAACTCTTTGTAATCCCAAATCCTCACAATAGCCCCAGGTAAACCGTTAAGAGTTTGGCTTTAGTGTTACAGATGAGAAAAATAAAGACAAGGCAGGGTAAATAATGTGCCCAACTCCACACAACTAGGATGAGGCAGTTAAAGTTTAAATTCAGATTTAGCATTCTTTGTAAATATGCCACAGCTGCCATATCATCTGGACACATCGAGGCCTTTCAGTGGTCAGTGGAGTCCTGGGCAACCACCTATATGTCAAAAAAATGAAAAAATGTCAAAATAAAGTTATAAAAGTCATGTGGTATTAGTGTTTTAAGGATAAACACTTTTCAAAATACAATATACTAATAAATTTATAATCTTATTTTAAAATAATGTCAAGAATCTAGATGTGAGGTCTTTGTAAAGTCAAAAGCTCAATCAGCTGTCTCTCCTGCAACCCTCCCACCCATGCCCTAACCCCACCCCTCGGGAGAGGCCCTGAGGGGCATCCCTTACACTGAACATGTGGAATCAAGAACGAAAGTTATAACATAAGGAAAATAAATTGGACTATGACAAAACCATTCAACATATTCCTCAACAATAACTGTGATTTTCAAAGCTACACAGAGTAGCTTTGTCTTACGTGAGTAATTGATTGAAAAGATTCTTCTTAACCTTGACAAAACTAAAGGACATAAATTTTTAAGTTTTTATGCAATTGTAACAGAAATCAAAAAGTAAAAGACTTCTCCATTACTCTCAAAATAGACATAACTTACTCTTTTCATCACTGTAGGATTTAAACTACTTAAAGTAGGACCAGAAAAGCAGAAAATTCCTATTTCTACCTTTCAGACTTCTGTAGCAAGTTCAGTTCTGGAGGAAATTTAGAATACTAAAAAGCTTGGAAAGCCTTGACACTCTTTAAAGATTTTTTTTAAGGCAATAACAGTGGTGGAGGATTCACTTACTGGAAATAAAAGTGGAGGAAATGATCATAATATTTTAGGAGGCAGGATTACCAGTAACACTTAAAGAGGTCTATTTTCTCAGTTCTAGCATCAGTCTTCAAGGAATCAGTCACACTTTTCTTGTTGGAAGCCTCATATATATATTTGTACCTTGCTAAACCTGGTCTGAATGCAGGAGTTAAAAATTCCTCAGAAATCCAGATTTAAACCTGTAATGTCGTCTGTAAATATAAATGTCATGGACCCAAGATTGTGTAATGAATGATCCTGCCATGAAGGAAATTCAGAAGAATAAAAAGATACACATGCCTAGGGCAAGAAGTCAGCAAAGAGCCCTTAACCATGATGCTGTTACTGAGAATAATGAAAACACATTAAAAAAATACTCATTTGTAAATATGTATATATATAGTCTAGTAAAAACAGGCAAACACATATCTTTCTGATAAAGACATCTTTTTATTCTACTTACTTGGGGCCCAGGTCAGTATCAATTGGTCAGCCTGAAAATTTCAGTAGTCTCTGTTTGCATGGCAGAAATTCTGCACATGTTTTATCTGATTCCTAAGAGTATCTAAAAGGATCTTTTATGTTAAAAGAGAGGTGAACCTTCATTGACAGACTTTGTCTATTCCACTTCTAACTGGGCCTCTCTTTTCTCAGGATCTATCCTAGCCAAATATCTCAGTTACATTTACCATGCAGTTTCCTTTGTGAAAGAGCAGTAGGGGAAGAAATAGTTCTCTGCTGTGAGTTGTATTTTTCAAATAAAATATTAAAAATTAAATTAAAAACATTAAGTATGATTTTTGTCCCATACATTAATTCTTTCTTGAGGGTAGAGGAATAAAGAATGCTTGCTAACCTGATGAAAGTCAGATTGCCATAGTGACTAGAGAATGTTTGGAAAGGCATCACGTGGTTCTGATCGGACCGGGCCTTTGGGCAGATAAATGACCCCCTGCGTCCAATGGGCCATCCTGGGATCTCATCAACTTTCTTATTTACAAATCACAATCTTCTGGAGACAGCCTGGGATATTGAGCAGGTACACAGTCTACAACATACTCTGCCTCCTCCATGTGAGCAAGGTGCTGAAGAATAGGGTTGGTCAAACATTCCTTCACGTTTTTCTGTAAGTTGGTTTTAGTCGTGCTTAGTTGTTTTAACTAAGTCTTTAATTTCATTTGAAATAATTTTGCTAGATTTTCATTGTTGACAGATGTCATATCAGCATGCATTTTTTTATCAAAACTGGTGAATTTTTGTGGAATCATTTTAATACTGAAGATGGAAGGGAAAACAACATTTTTGACATATTATGCTTTACTATTTCAAGAAAGGTAAAAAGAAATGAAGTGCAAAACAAGATCTGCATTGTATGGAGAAGATGCTGTGACAGATTTGAATGTGTTGAAAGTGGCTTGAGAAGTTTCATGCTGGAGATTTCTCACTGGATGATGCTCCATGGTCTGGTAGACCAGTTGAAATCAATGATTAAGTCGAGACATTAATTGAGAATGGTCAGTGTTATACTACACAAGAGAGAGCCAACATACTCAAAATATCCAAATCAAGCACTGAAAATCATTTGCACCAGCTTGGTTATGTTGACCATATTTCCATATGCAATACTCCATTTTTAAATGTAACAAAATGTTTTGTTTTTAAAACAAACTGTTACAGGCAATGAAAAGCAGATGCTGTACAGTAAGGTGGAACAGAAGAGATTGTGGGGCAAGCAAAATGAACCACCAAAAACCACACTAAAGGCCAGTCATCAACCAAAGGTGATTTTGTGTGTACGGTGGGATTGGAAAGGAGTCCTCTATTATGAGCTGCTCCTGAAAAACCAAATGATTAATTCCAACAAGCACTGCTCCCAGTGAGTCCAACTGAAGCAGCACTTGTCGAAAAACGTCCAAAATTAGTGAACAGAAAACCATAATCTTCATTAGGAAGACCCAAAATGGCAAGCTTGCTTTGATGACCAAGCAAAAACTGTTGTACCTTGGCTTGGAAGCTCCAATTCATCTGCTGTATTCACCAGACATTGTACCTTCGAATTTCCATTTATTTTGGTCTTTACAAAATTCTCTTAATGGAAAAAATTTCAATTCCCCATGTATAAAAGGAACCTCGAACAGTTCTTTGCTCAAAAAGATAAAAAGTTTTGGGAAGAAGGAATTATGAAGTTGCCTGGAAAATGCCAGAAGGTAGTGGAACAAAATGGTGAATATGTTGTTCAATAAAGTACTTGGTGAAAATGAAAAGTGTCTTTTATTTATACTTAAAAATCAAAGAAACATCTTGGCCAACCTGATAAATAACCTTGTTCCTGCCTCTAGATTACCATTTATTAAATTTTTATTGCATGCTCTAAAAAGTTGTCCTGGACATATACCAAGTGATTCTATTTATACCTTACAAATATTGATCTCACATTTGGCAGGCATTGTTTTTCTAATGAATTTTGTGAGTTAAGTTTCTTTTAAAACATCAATTTAGAAAATTTCTTCCAGATTTTCAGTGAATGATTCTCTTCTAATAAGAAAATATAAAAGTATTTGATTTCTTTTTTCTGTCCCCTTCACTTTAGACTATAGCTGAATCTTGGTGTGATAGAGCCTCAGCACTTGGTCAAGGTATAATAACAATTTTGCTCTCCCCACCCCAAGATTTGTGAGCCATGGATATATTGTTGTTCAGTCATGTCCTACTCTTTGCAACCCCATGGACTGCAGCAGTCCAGGCCTCTCTGTCCCTCACCATCTCCCAAAGTTTGCCCAAGTTCATGTCCATTGCATCAGTGATGCCATCCAGCCATCTCATCCTGATGCCCTCTTCTCCTTCTGCTCTCAATCTTTTCCTTCATCAGGGATTTTTGCAGTGTGTCAGCTGTTGACATCAGATCACCAAAATACTGGAATTTCAACTTCAACATCAGTCCTTCCAATGACTGGATGGATGGATTATAGAATCTAAATTCAAAATTCACATTGCCATTTTCAAATCTGTGGCCTTGCTCACAAGGATCTCTCATAAAAAGAAAGAGATGAGTGGGTGCACAATCACCTTCAACCATCAGACAAAAGCTGAAAGTTCGCATCTCAAAGATGCCAATAATTAACAAGGGTGATTCTTACTGACACCATCTTTGACTTACTGTTGTTTACTTGCTAAGTTGTGCCCAACTCCTTTGCAACCTCATGGACTGTAGCCCACCAGGCTACTCTGTCCATGGGATTTCCCAGGCACAAATACTAGAGTGGGTTGCCATTTCCTTTTCCAGCGGATCTTCCCAAGACAGGGACCAAACCCACACTTGCTGCTTGGCAAGCAGATTCTTTACCACTTTCATATTACTGCATTTATAAATGCATTTTCATTTTTCACTGAAGCACTATCATTTGTAGAAAAGGGTAAAAAAAAATTTTTTTCCCAGGAGTCAAAACAAGTGTATTTTTAAATTGCTTCTGAAAAGATAAAAATGCTTTCCAAAATATTGAGACATTTTGAATATTAATCAGGTTTCCCTAGAAGTAGTGCTCTTGCTCAAGAAGGCCATTCAACCTTCATTCATTCAGCAAATATTTGTAGAGTGATTTTGTACAACAGATAATTAGGAACATGCTGACTAAACAGTGGTTAGAAAGGGAGACATGGTCCCTACTCCTCCAGGTTGGATAGATCAGCAGCAGTGACACTAATCGTGTCTTAAGAGACTGTTTAAAGTTAAGGGGGAAAACTGGCTTGGGATTTACCAGCTACCTAATCTCAGAACTAAGCAAAAGACATTTTTATAGATTACAGTGACAGCTAAAGTTAGTACTTTTTAAAAAAGTCTCTGCCTCTATAAATAGCACTGTACTATTTAACTAGTTAATATTCAACAAGCTTTAAAGATTTCTAAATGCTATAATAATAAGCAAATACTGTTCTCACAAATCTATGGTACAGCTGAGCTATTTTTCTAGTCTGAGCTGGGCTCATTCATTAATCCATGACCAGATTGGCAGCTCTGCTGATCTTGACTGGACATTCTCCCATGTATGGGAGCCATCTGAATATAGACTAGTCTAGAATGGCTTCTCTTTGGACAACTTAAATTTTCTTTACATCGTCTCTCAACTCGATCAGACTAGCTAAGCTCCTTCACACAGGGGATAAACAGAGAAGAAGCATGCAAGAGTCTGGCACATTGTCAATTTCACTTCATTCAGCTGGCCAAGGCGAGTCCCAAGGCTGGCCAAGTTCCAAGGGGTGAGAGAGGGGTTGCAAAAGCACACTACAGAGTGATGGATGCAAAGATGAATGGAGAACAAGGACTCTACCACAGATTTCATGCAGCTAGATCTAAAAAATGTTCATGCAGTCCCTAACTAATTGAGTTACTCAAGGTGAAAAGTATGGATTTATTCTGATAAGCATGAGAAACTCCCAAGTGACAACAGAGAGTAAGCTTATTGTATCTGAGCCAGAATGACCACATCCTCAATTTCCAGCTATCCCTGAAAAATGCTTTTGAGATAAACTGGCTAGAGAACTGTCCATCCAGAGCTTAGCTGAGAGCAATAGGGAGCTTGTAGAGTCTCTTAGGTTTCCCAAGAAAGCCTTCCTAGGTTTTTTGTATTCACAAAAGAAAGAGGGCAAGAAAGTGAGAGAGAGGAGGAGGAAAACATCTGAGCAAAAAGAGTAGGAAAGAGATTGAAGTAAAAAAAATAAAACCTGAAAAAAATAATAATTGAAATATAAGACCAAGTTCTGATACTTTGATTGACTGTGTGTGTGTGTGTGTGTGTGCATGAAAGTGCACGCAAACATGCTCTTGCTTTGTGCAACTCTGATTTTCAAAACATCATTTATCATGGTAGTGCCAGGCTGTCTAAGTCAGTAGAGCGTGAGACTGTTAATCTCAAGGTCATGGGTTTGAGCCTCATGTTGGGAGACACTTGTTTGTGGAGTGTAGGTGGCACAGTGGTAAAGGATCCTCCTGCCAGTGCAGGAGACTCAGGAGACTTGGGTTCAATTCCTGGGTCAGAAAGATTCCCATGGATGCAGAACTGGTTACTCACTCCAGTATTCTTGCTTGGAAAATCCTGCAGACAGAGGAGCCTGGCAGGCTACTGTCCATGGGGTTGCAAAGAGTCAGACACAACTGAGAGACTAAACACACGCACGCACATGGACTGGATATCCACCACCACCCTCTAAATTCACACAGTAAACCCTGAATCCCCAGTGTGATAGTATTTGGATATGGAGTAGTAAAGAACTCGCCTGCCAATGCAGGAGACTTAAGAGACAAGGGTTCAGTCCCTGGGTTGGGAGGATCTCTTGGAGGAGGGCATGGCAACCCACTCCAGTATTCTTGCCTGGAGAATCCCAGGGGCAGAGGAGCCTGGCAGGCTACAGTCCATAGCATTGCACAGAACTGGACATGACTGAAGTGACGTAGGACGCGGGTAGGCCATAAGGATGGAGCCTTCTTGATGTTAGTGCCCTTATAGGAGAACTCACTTCCTGCCTCACTGCTCTCCACCATGTGAGGATACGAGAAGACAGCTATCTGGGAACCAGGAAGATAGCTCTCCTCAGATTCCAGGTTTGCAGTTACCTTCATTTTGGACTTCACAGCCTCTAGGCCTGTGGAAAGTAATGTTTATCGTTAATGTTTGCTTTTACCCAGTCTATGTGTGTGTTAGTTGCTCAGTCATGTCTGACTCTATGTGACCCCATGGACTTTAGCCTGCCAGGCTCCTCTGTCTGTGGAATTCTCCAGGCAAGAATACTGGAGTGGATTGCCATTCCCTTCTTCATACCCAATCTATGGTACTGTGTTTTAGCAGCCCAAAAGACACATGGTTCAGGTAAACAACACCACTCTCCCAACAACAGAGTTCAAATTTTAGGTACTGTACCATGGTATAACTAATTGCATAATGTGCTTTCCTGGTGGCTCAGAAGGTAAAGAATCTGCCTATAGTGCAGGAAACCCATGGCCAATCCTGGGTTGGGAAGATAACCTAGAGAAGGTTATCACTTTTTTAGAGACTGCCAGGGATCGCGGCACATGTGCTCACACGTAGGCAGCAAAGTGTGCAGTTGTATTTACCATTTTTCTCCCATTGATAAATCCATGTGATAGTTTTTAAAATTACACAACTGAAAGGAGGAAATAGCTAACAAAGACGAAGTGCAGCAAAGAAGAAAAGGTGATAATGCTCAAAATGAAATTCAAATCTAGCATGAATAATCACGGGAATTCGACACTACCACCACTGTCTGAGAAACTCCGTGAGTGCAGCCAGAGGAATTGAGTAAAAGTGAGATTCTTGACAAGAATAAGAAACAAGATTGTGATGAAATGAAGATATTCCGGAGATAGTGATTCTGACCAAAAACATCACATGAAAGTAACCCTTAGAGATATTTCACAACGTTGAAAGTCAAAGGACACAATATGATAAACTTAGAAAGGAGTATGAAAATAAGACAGGAAATACTGTATGCAATACATTGGAGAACAGGAAGAAAGCAGCAAGCACTGCTCAGAGCTGCTCTGGATAAACTTTTTTACAAGGAAATAAGACATTTAACTCCCAATGTTTCTAATGTTTTAAATTCTAGTGTGTTGAATAAATATGTTTTGCTAAAATTTATTTACTTACATATTTAAAATTGACAGTAAGAGATTGTTAATTTTGTGACTAAAAAACAAAGAGCATAAATTTAAGAGCAGAAACTATAAAACTCTTAGAAGAAAATGTAGGCAGAACACTCTGACAAATCATAGCAAGATCCTCTATGACCCACCTACTAGAGTAAGTAATTAAAAACAAAAATAAACAAGTAGGACCTAATTAAAAGCTTTTGCACAGCAAAGGGAACTATAAACAAGGTGAAAAGACAACCCTCAGAATGGGAAAAACTAGACAGCAGACAAAAGATTAATTTCTAAAATATACTAGCAACTCATACAACTGAGTACCAGAAAAACTAACAACCCAATCAAAAAATGGACAGAAGATCTACATTTCTCCAAAGAAGACATACAGATGGCTAATAAACACATGAAAAGATGCTCAACATCGCTCATTATTAAAGAAATGCAAATCAAAGCTACAATGAGGTATCACCTCATACCGGTCAGAGAAACCATCATCAAAAAATCTACAAACAATAAATGCTGGAGAGGGTATGGAGAAAAGGGAACCCTCTTGCACTGTTGGTGGGAATGTAAATTGATGCAGCTACTATGGAAGATAGTATGGAGAGTCCTTAAAAAAACTAGAAACAAAACTACCACATGACCCAGAAATCCCATTCAGGGTGTATACCCTGAGAAAACCATAACTGAAAAAGACATATGTACCCCAATTTTCATTGCAGCACTATTTACAATAGCTAGGACATGGAAGAAACCTAGATGTCCACAGACAGATGAATGGATAAAGAAGCTGTGGTACATATATACATTGGAATATTACTCAGGTATAAAAAAGGGTCAGTTCTTATGAGGTGGATGGACCTAGAGCCTGTTATACAGAGTAAAGCATATCAGAAAGAGAAAAACAAATATCATTCATTAATGCATATGTGTATATATATATATATATATATATATATATATATATCAGTTCAGTTCAGTTAAGTTGCTCAGTCGTGTCCAACTCTTTGTGACCCCATGAATTGCAGCATGCCAGGCCTCCCTGTCCATCACCAGCTCCCGGAGTTCACTCAAACTCACGTCCATGGAGTCGGTGATGCCATCCAGCCATCTTATCCTCTGTTGTCCCCTTCTCCTCCTGCTCCCAAACCCTCCCAGCATCAGAGTCTTTTCCAATGAGTCAACTCTTCTCATGAGGTGGCCAAAGTACTGGATTTTCAGCTTTAGCATCATTCCTTCCAAATAACACCCAGGACTGATCTCCTTTAGGATGGACTGGTTGGATCTCCTTGCAGTCCAAGGGACTCTCAAGAGTCTTCTCCAACACCACAGTTCAAAACCATCAATTCTTCAGTGCTCAGCTTTCTTCACAGTCCAACTCTCACATCCATACATGACCACTGGAAAAACCATAGCCTTGACTAGACAGACCTTTGTTGGCAAAGTAATGTCTCTGCTTTTGAATATGCTATCTAGGCTGGTCATAACTTTTCTTCCAAGGAGTAAGCATCTTTTAATTTCATGGCTGCAATCACCATCTGCAGTGATTTTGGAGCCCAAAAAAATAGTCTGACACTGTTTGCACTGTTTCCCCATCTATTTCCCATGAAGTGATATATATAAAATCTAGAAAGATGATACTGATGAAATTATTTGCAGGGCAGTAATGGCAACAGACATAGAGAAGAGACTTGTGGACACTGGGGGTGGGGAGGAGAGGGTGGGATGAAAGGAGACAGTAGCATGGAAACATACACTACCGTATGTAAAATATATTGCCAATGGGAACTCAAACTGGGGCTCTGTGACAAACTAGAGGTCTAGGATATGGTGGGAGGTGGGAGGGAGGTTCAAGAGGGAGGGGAAATAAGTATGCCTATGGTCATGTTGATGTATGGCAGAAACCAACACAATATTGTAAAGAAGTTATCCTTAAATTAAAAATAAATTTTAAATAGAAAAATAAATAAAGGTAGCAGAAAACTGTAATAGTTCCCATTGCTTGTTAAGAACTTTATACATGAATTTGGTTTGCAGGTCATTTTATTTTTTATGGTTCCACAACAATGTACAAAGTAAAGACTGCCTGTCTATATGGATACAATATATATTATTATTATATTATATTAATTATATATATTATCAATATATTATTATATGATATATATATTCAGTCATTCAATCATGACTGAAGCAATTTAGCGTGCACTCACACACACACACACACATATGTGCTGTGTGTGCTCAGTCATGTATGACTCTTTGAGACTCCATGGACTGTAGCCTATCAGACAATGCTGTCCATGGCATTTTCTAGGCAAGAACACTGGAGTGGGCTGCCATTTCCTACTCCAGGGGATTTTCTGAACACAGGTTTGAACCCGCATCTCTTGCATCTCCTGCACTGGCAGGTGGATTCTTTACTACTGGGCCACCTGGGAAGCTCCACGCATATATATTTGTTGTTGCTGAGTGTTAGTCACTCAGTCGTGTCTGACTCTGCGAGCCCGTGGACTGTAGCCCACCAGGTTCCTCTGTCCATGGAATTTTCTAGGCAAGAATACTGGACTGGGTAGCCATTCCCTTCTCCAGGGGATCTTCCTGACCCGTGAATTGACAGGGTCTTCTGCATTGCAGGCAGATTCTTTACCATCTGAGCTACCAGGGAAG
The DNA here is from genome assembly GCF_002263795.3 of Bos taurus. Classification (NCBI taxonomy): domain Eukaryota; kingdom Metazoa; phylum Chordata; class Mammalia; order Artiodactyla; family Bovidae; genus Bos; species Bos taurus. The sequence continues at coordinate 44,360,809 of NC_037330.1, forward strand.
CCCCACAAATATGTGTCATACTTATAGTATATAAAACTGTCGGTATAGAGAGACCTAAATAGAGACCTACATATAAACATAGAGTGGTGTCTCTAAAATTCCCTAACATATATGTAATATAAAGCTTTATTATTTATTATTTTTTTGAAGTATTGAATTTGTTACAATATTGCTTCTGTGTTGTGTTTTAGTTTTCTGGCTGGGAGGCATGTGGGATCTTAGATCCTTGATCAGATATCAAACCCACATCCCTTGCATTAGAAGGCCAGGTCTTAACCAGTGGACCACCAGTGAAGTCTCCAAAGCTTTCTTTTTAAAAGGAAAGTTGTGTATTTGTTTATATTAATCCATAAGAATTTCATAATCTCATAATTGTTCATTATTAGATCTCTTTTTAAAACATTTTACTTTTTATTAAAGTTAATTTATAATATTGTGTTAGTTTCAGGAGTATAGCATAGAGATCTAGTTATACATATATTTGTTTATGTGTATACATATATATACACATATGTACATATGTGTGTGCATGTGTGCTCGGTTGTGTCTGACCCTTTTGCAACTCCTTGAACTGTAGCCCACCAGGCTCCTCCATCCATGGGATTTCCCAAGCAAGAAAACTGATGCCATTTCCTCCTCCAAGGATATATATAAATCCATATATATATGGAAGGAAGCCACTGGGCTTCCCTGGTGGCTCAGACAGTAAAGAATCTGCCTGTAATGCAGGAGTCCTGGGTTCAGTCCCTGGGTTAGGAAGTTACCCTGGAGAAGGAAATGGCAACCCACTCCAGTATTCTTGCCTAGAGAATTTCATGGACAGAGGAGCCTGTGGGTCCTCTGGTCACAAAGAGTGGGACACAACTGAGCGATTTTCACTTCACATATATATATATATATATATATGGGAAAGAGTCTGAAAAGAATATAGATATACACATAAATAAAAAATATACGAAAGTATATATATATATATATATATATATATATATATGTTCCTTTTCAATATCTTTCCATTATAAGTTATTACAAAATATTGAGTATAGTTCCCTGTGCCATACAGTAGGTCTTTGTTGGTTATATATTTTATATACAATAGTGTATATATGTTCATATGAACTCCTTAATTGATCCCTCCCCCATCCCTTTTCCCCTTAGGTCTTTTCTTATTGTGATTATTCAGTCACTTATTCTTATACAGTCAAATTAAGAAATACTGGTTACATCAGTGGATAGAAATGTGTTTGTATTAGAGTGCTTTTTTAGATATTCAAACTATTTAGTAGAAGGAGTAGAAGCGAGATCAATAAAAGTGACTTTCCGCCCACCCCCCCCCCAAATACCTCAAGCTTGATGCTTTAGGTAATCTTTCTAAATTGTATCATGCACATCCTGGCTCACTACACAAATATAAATATTTTAACCCACCCAGGCTTTTGAACATGAATCATTTTCAGTCCTCTAATAAAATAAAGTCTTGGAAGTTACAAAAGGCTGTATAAAGGACATTGTGGTGGTGGTTTAGTTGTTAAGTCGTGTCCAGCTCTTGCAACCTCATGGACCATAGCCCACCAGGCTCCTCTGTCCATGGTATTCTCCAGGCAGGAATACTGGAATGGGTTGCCATTTCCTTCTCCAGTGGATCTTCTTACCCAGGAATCGAACACGGATCTTCTGCACTGCAGGGAGAGTCTTTACCATCTGAGCTACAAAAGACATAGTACCCTTGATCTAAAGAATTTCAGAAGCTCTGATTGTAGATTTTTTTTCCTATTCACTTGCCTATGGCTTTCCCTGAACTCTGCTATTAATTCTATTTCTTGTCTTGGAGTTTTCTCTCTTAGCCACCTTCTCAACTGCTTTCAGTCTGCTATTGTCAATTCAGTCTGCTGTAACAGAATGCCACAGGCCGGATGGCTTAAAGCATAGAAATCTATAACCTCACAGTACTGGAGCCTAGAAGTTCAATGTCAAGGTGCCAGCAAGACTGGTATCTGGTGGGGCCCCTCTTCCTGGGTTGCACACAGCTGTCTTCTCTATGCGTCTACATAGGGCCTTTCCTATCTCCCCAAAGATCATAATCTCCAAATGCAGTCACATTAGAGGGTAAGGCTTCAAAATACGAATTTGGGGCAGAACACAATTTAGTCCCCAACAGCTATCCACTACCTTAAAATTTCATCTCCCACAGTTGTGTCCTACAGAAGAACTGAAGAATGCCAACAGGACACAGATAACCATGGAGCTATTACATGTAAAATTAAGTCAATTTGGCTAAAATGGACTCAATTCTTTTATGTAATAAAACCATGTGGGCCTGGTGATAGAATGTTTTCACTACTGTTACTCTGAATTGTTTGCTGCTGCACGATTTCAGATGGCTCTCTATGGTTTAAAGTCATCTGATCATCAAAAGCGGGGCCATAATTATATACATGATGTTGATAAATATATCTTAAATTAGGATATTTTTTCTTCTCACTACTAAAAGTGAAGAAACATAACATGAGATTTCTGCATCTTATATTAAGTCATAATCTGCAACAACTCAGATGTCAAATCATTATATTTGCTCTCTTAGAAAATTCTTTTAGCATATGGTTCCATATTAATAGTTTTATTATACATGAAATTTCAACCTTTGAGAACATAAATTGCAATGATTGAAAGTGAAATTTCAGTGCTATGAACATTTCAAGCTCTCTTCGCTATTTTACTTTATCTGTGATTCAGCGCTTTGTGCTAGATCAACTTGTGTATTATACCAGATAAGCTAAATGATACAGACCTGGTATTTTTTAAATGGGAAATTCATAAGACATATGGTGACAGCATCTGGGATCACATCCATACCATTTGAGATGCCTTTATATTTATTCTGAATGCTTGGTCTTAATCTCGAAATGCTAAAGACATATGGACATACCAGCTGGGCCACCATCAATTGAGGCTCTAACACTGTTCACTTGAACAATATATATTTTAAAAAGATAACATTGCAATTTTTCAACTCCCGTTTTTTTCATTATTTCTGGCTCCTAATTCAACAGATTTCCAGGAACACTGTAAGGATAACAGAATCAACAGTGAGGTAAATTCTCTTCTATCCAGGTATACCTAGATGTAGTCACAGAATTGTTATACACTGTGTACATGCTTATCTAAGTTCATAGGATTTATTTGTGATTTGTGTCCCCATATCATTAGTATGTTGAAGTCATAATCTAAAGCATCTCAGAATGTGACTTTATTTGGAAACAGAGAAGTTGCAGATATCGTGAGTTAAGGTAAGCTCAAATTGGAGAAGAGTGGGCCCCCAATCCGGTAAGATTGCTGTCCTTCTGTGGTTGTTGTTGTTTGGTCACTAGTCATGTCTGACTCTTTGCGACCCCATGGACTGCACCATGCCAGATTTCCCCATCCTTCACTGTCTCCTGAATCTTGCTCAAATTTGAACACAAAGGAAGACTGCTGTGTTGAGATGAAAACAGAGAGTAAAGCCGTTTACACTTCAATAAAAAGAAAAAAAGATGAAAACAAAGACTGAGGTAATGCCTTGACATGCCAGGAACCTGAGACAGAAGCTGGCAAGAGACATGGTACAAATTTTTCTTCATGGCCTTCGGAAGGAATTAACTTTGCTGACATTTTTATTTAATATTTCTAGCCCCTAGAACTGTAAAACAATAGCTTTTTCTTATTTATGCCACCCAGTTTGTAGTACACAGCCCTAACAAAATAAGACACCTATTTACTGCCTGTGGTACTCTGGGAGAGTGGAAATGGCAGAGACAGAGCCAGATTTGATCCTGGCTTCTCTACTGCCAGCTCTGTGATTTAGACCACATACTTAACACCCACTAAATTCTGCATCAGTAGGGTTACAATAGATTTTACTACTGCAACAGTCAGCCCTCAAATATCAGCTCAAATTAATTACTGCTTATTTCTGGTTTACAAAATGTATTTACCAATGGCTTCTTGGAGGCTTTAATCTATTTAATAGCCATCCTAAATTTGAGACCTAGACTGGCAGAGGAGAACTATTTGGAACTCAGGCATTTACTCTAGAAGAGGTGAAAAACAACAGTGATGAGTATGCCCAGCTCCGAAACAGTCTACCCCACTGAGACACACATCACTTCTGCTCACCTTTCATTGGCCAAAGCAAATACACCATGCTTGACCGTACTTGAATGTGACGGAGTGAGAGAGTACCCAGAAAGGAAAAGACAGCACCATATATCTCAAAACAGTCTCAGGGGCCAGTTATTAGAGGTGACATGATTATGAACTGAGACTCATTAATTAAATCCTTCATATTTTCATTCAACAATGTTTTTACAGGCTCTACTGTGGGCCAAGTACTATCATAGTTAACAATACACAAGACAAAACTCAGCGAGTTTTCATTTTATTGGAGAAATTGGTAAAATTAAGTAGCACATAAATGTGTAGCAGAATTTCAGATACTTATAAGTGTTCCAAAGGAAAATGAAGCAGGAGAGGGCTGATGAGGAACACTGGAGTGGGGAGACAGAGCTAGGGTCAATATTTCAGGCAATGAGTATAAATTTCCTAACATGGTGCATAGCAAGTGTAGGCATCCACAAAATATTTCCTTCCTTTTCTAAACACCCTAGATCAGAAGCATCAACACAGAAGACGAAGTGAATTTTGTGACTATTAAACTATAAAACATAGAAAAAAAGGATTAAAATGCCCAATTCTGGCAAGGAGGTAATATAACTGAAACAAGCATATATTTCTGCTGGCAGTATAAATCCCTTTGGAGAGCAATTTGGCAATACATTTCATGATCCACTAAAATGCTCATAACCCTGACTCAGTAATTTCATTCCTGTGAATCTCTCTCCAAAAGCAATATAATTTAATAATCACAAAGATGTTTGTTGCAGTGTTATTTGTGATACCAAAAACAACCTGATTATATAGCATCAAGGGAATTGTTAAATGGATTACGGCTTAACAACTATATAGAATATTATGTTGTCATTAAAATGATAATTATGCATATTATGTAAGCAACAGAAAAAATGTTTATGATCTAATTTTAGGTTAAAAAGGATGCAAATTATACCATGTAATTACCGTGATGCAAAAATCAGGTATGTAAAAGTATAAGATTAAAGAGAACATAGAAAAGTGAAATCTAGAATGTGTAAATTTGGAGCAATTAAAAAATATATTTCAGTCTCTTTATTACCTTTATCAAATGTTTAAAAAGCACTGTCACAGTAGTATCATTCATATGAAAAAGTGAAAAAGCTGGCTTAAAACTCAACATTCAAAAAATGAAGATCATGGCACCCAGTCCTATCACTTCGAATGGCAAATAGGTGGGGAAAAAATGGAAACAATGACAGACTTTATTTTCTTCAGCTCCAAAACCACTGTGGATGGTGACTGCAGTAATGAAATTAAAAGATGCTTGCTCCTGGGAAGAAAAGCTATGACAAACCTAGACAGTGTATTAAAAAGCAGACATCACTTTGCTGACAAAGGTATAGTCAAATCTATGGGTTTTGCAGTAGTCGTGTACAGATGTGAGAGTTGGATCATAAAGAAAGTTGAGCACCAAAGAATTGATGCTTTTGAACTGTGATGTTGGAGAAGACTCTTGAGAGTCCCTTGGACAGCAAAGAGATCAAACTAGTCAATCCTAAAGGAATTCAGCCCTGAATATTCATTGGAAGGACTAATGCTGAAACTGAAGCTCCAATATTGTGGCCACCTGATGCAAAGAGTCAACTCACTGGAAAAGACCCTGATTCTGGGAAAGACTGAAGGCAGGAGAAGGGGAGGACAGAGGATGAGATGGTTGGATGGCATCACCAACTCAATGGACTTGAGTTAGAGCAAACTCCAGGAGATGGTGATGGACAGGGAAGCCTGGCATGCTGCAGTCTATGGGGTCGGGAAGAGACAGACACGACTGAGTGAATGAACAACAACTGAATCCAAACCTGTACTGCTTGCTGCACAGAAAGTAAACAAATGAAGAGTTGAATTGTTGGGGCAACGAATAGTGACTTCATTCAAAATGCCAGCAGACCAAGAAGATGGTGGACTAGTGTCTCAAAGAACCATCTTCATGAGTGAGAATTAAGGTTCATTTTATACTAAAAGGGGAACAAGTAAAGCCCTGCTTTCTGTCAGACTCTAGCAGGAATGTATTAATTCCTTCCTTCCTGCAGCCATTCATGGATGGGCCTGGTCAGGAGGTTTCCTGAGAGCTAAACTTCATGGCAAATAGATGGGAAAACAGTGGAAACAGTAGCTGACTTTATTTTGGGGGGCTCCAAAATCATTGCAGATGGTGATTACAGCCATGAAATTAAATGATGTTTGCTCCTTGGAAGGAAAGTTATGACCAACCTAGACAGAATATTAAAAAGCAGGGACATTACTTTGTCAACAAAGGTCAGTCTAGTCAAGGCCATGGTTTTTCTAGCAGTCATATGGATGTGAGAGTTGGACTATAAAGAAAGCTGAGTGCTGAAGAATTGATGCTTTTGAACTGTGGTGTTGGAGAAGACTCTTGAGAGTCCCTTGGACTGCCAGGAGATCCAAGCAGTCCATCCTAAAGGAGATTAGTCCTGGGTGTTCATTGAAGGACTGATGTTGAAGCTGAAACTCCAATACTTTGGCCACCTGATGAGAAGAGCTGACTCATTGGAAAAGACCTTGAAGCTGGGAAAAATTGAGGGCAGGAGGAGAAGGGGATGACAGAGGATGAGATGGTTAGATGGCATCACCAACTCAATGGACATGAGTTTAGGTAAACTCCGGAAGTTGGTGATGGACAGGGAGGCCTGGTGTGCTAGGTTCATGGGGTCGCAAAAAGTGGAACAGGACTGAGTGACTGAACTGAACTGAACTGAAACAAAGTTATTTTAGCTTAACACTTATTACATGGTAGGCAGGTTTCCCAGAGATGGGCCATTACGTGTAATTTAAGCTTATAGGCCACAGCCCTTTAGTGATTAACTTGTAGCAAAAGTAACAGAATAGAAAGGTTATAGTAACTTGTTCTTCCCTGTTATATAATGAGTTTGATGTTATAATTAAAAGGGCCACGGAGAACAATACCTTCTTACTCAATGGATCTAATCTTGATTGAAATCCTAACATGTATGCGCTCTAATCTGACAAAATGTTATCATCTCCTAGTTTATAATCCTACAATTAACATTTTTATGATTTTTGTATTAAATTACCATTGTAAATGATGTCCTATATATTAAACAAATACAATTCTGAAATTTAGTGAATACTGTAATCAGCCAGAACTTTTTTCTAATGCATTACAACAAAATGTGAATTCTAAAATTTAAGATGTTTGATATCTTAATTGCTGAAATATCTGTATTGCTTAAAAGCAGATTATGAACTAAGGCCAGTAGTTCTTTAACATGAGGTCAATTTTGCCTCCAGGGAACATTTGACAATGTCTAGAAAAATTGTCACAACTTGCAGGAGGCAGGTGTGCTACTGGTATCCAGGGAACAGAGACTAGGGATGTGAATAAACATTCTACCTTGTACAAGACAGCTCCCACAACAAAGAATTATGTGACCCAAAATATTATTAATGCCCAGGTTGAGAAATCCTGGAGTAAGAAGTGGTAAGATTGTAAGCTTGACAGTAAAGAAACCCAACTTTTAGTTTCATTTTCACAGCTAAAAGGATGACCGTTAGCCAGCTACTTAAATTCAGCCCCTCAATTTACTTAAGTGTAAAATAGAGATAAATTATGTTTATCCTATCTCATGGGTTGGTTCTGACAGGAAAATGGGAGACATAATGTGACAGTGCTTTGAGGTGCTAAAATATTACCATCACATATCTTGAAATATCTCAGAGTTAATTACCCAAAAAGTGAAGGTGGAAACAATTATTCAATAATTAATGAGTAACTGCTTTGGATATTTTTAATCTGTTGTGTTTCACTGGAAAATATTAATGAAAATTGTGACAAAATATTGCAATCTTACAATATTTCCAGATAAAATAGTCTACCTTCCTTAGTCAATTGTCTGCCCTGTTCTGCATCTTAAATTTCTTCATTGTCATTGGATCCTTGCCTTTAGAGACAAACACTCCCAGGATCATTCAGGTATGACCTAAATCAAATCCCTTATGATTATACAATGGACGTGAGAAATAGATTTAAGGGACTAGAGCTGATAGAGTGCCTGATGAACTATGGATAGAGATTCATGATATTGTACAGGAGACAGGGATCAAGACCATCCCCATGGAAAAGAAATGCAGGAGGCCTTACAAATAGGTGTGAAAAGAAGAGAAGCGAAAGCAAAGGAGAAAAGGAAAAATATAAGTATGTGAATGCAAAGTTCCAAAGAATAGCAAGGAGAGATAAGAAAGCTTTCCTCAGCAATCAATGCAAAGAAATAGAGGAAAACAACAGAATGGAAAAGACTAGAAATCTCTTCAAGAAAATTGGAGATACCAAGGGAACATTTCATACAAAGATGGGTTCAATAAAGGAAAGAAATGGTATGGACCTGACAGAAGTAGAAGATATTAAGAAGAGGTGGCAAGAATACACAGAAGAACTGTACAAAAAAAGATCTTCATGACCAAGATACTCACAATGGTGTGATCACACACCTAGAGCCAGACATCCTGGAATGTGAAGTCAAGTGGGCCTTAGAAAGCATTGCTACGAACAAAGCTAATGGAGGTGATGGAATTCCAGTTGAGCTATTTCAAATCCTGAAAAATGATGAAGTGCAAGTGCTGCACTCAATATGCCAGCAAATTTGGAAAACTCAGCAGTGGCCACAGGACTGGAAAAGGTCAGTTCTCATTCCAATCCCAAAGAAAGGCAATGCCAAAGAATGTTCAAACTACTGCACAATTGCACTCATCTCACATGCTAGTAAAGTAATGCTCAAAATTCTCTAAGCCAGGCTTCAGCAATACGTGAACCATGAACTTCCAGATGTTCAAGCTGGTTTTAGAAAAGGCAGAGGAACCAGAGATCAAATTGCCAACATCCTCTGGATCATCAAAAAAGCAAGAGAGTGCCAGAAAAAAACATCTATTTCTGCTTTATTGACTATGCCAAAGCCTTTGACTGTGTGGATCACAATAAACTGTGGGAAATTCTGAAAGAGATGGGAATACAAGATCACCTGACCTGCCTATTGAGAAACCTGCATGCAGGTCAGGAAGCAACAGTCAGAACTGGACATGGATCAATAGACTGGTTCCAAATAGGAAAAGGAGTACGTCAAGGCTGTATATTGTCACCCTGCTTATTTAACTTATATGCAGAGTACATCATGAGAAACGCTGGACTGGAGAGACACAAGCTGGAATCAAGATTGCCGGGAGAAATATCAATAACCTCAGATATGCAGATGACACCACCCTTATGGCAGAAAGTGCAGAGGAACTAAAGAGCCTCTTGATGAAAGTGAAAGAGGAGAGTGAAAAAGTTGGCTTAAAGCTCAAGATTCAGAAAACGAAGATCATGGCATGTGGTCCCATCACTTCATGGGAAATAGATGGGGAAACAGTGGAAACAGTATCTGACTTTATTTTGGGGGGGCTCCAAAATCACTACAGATGCTGATTGCAGCCATGATTAAAAGATGCTTGCTCCTTGGAAGGAAAGTTATGATCAACCTAGAGAGCATATTAAAAAGCAGAGACATTACTTTGTCAACAAAGTTCCATCTAGTCAAGGCTATGGTTTTTCCAGTGGTCATGTATGGATGTGAGAGTTGGACTATAAAGAAAGCTGAGCGCTGAAGAACTGATGCTTTTGAACTGTGGTGTTGGAGAAGACTCTTGAGAGTCCCTTGGACTTCAAGGAGTTCCAACCAGTCCATTCTAAAGGAGATCAGTCCTGGGTGTTCGTTGGAAGGACTGATGCTGAAGCTGAAACTCCAATACTTTGGCCACCTGATGTGAAGAGTTGACTCATTGGAAAAGACCCTGATGCTGGGAAGGATTGGAGGCAGGAGGAGAAGGGAATGGCAGAGGATGAGATGGCTGGATGGAATTACCAACTCGATGGACATGAATTTTGGTAAACTCGGGGAGTTGGTGATAAACAGGGAGGTCTGGTGTGCAGTGATTCATGGGGTTGCAAAGAGTTGGACACGACTGAGCAACTGAACTGAACTCCCAGGATCTTTTGGATGTTCACCATCCAGGCTCCACCTCAAGCTACCACTTCCCTTCTACCACTTTTTACTTTTGCTGACAATTTCTAACCTTTCATTCACTCTACTGCCAACTGGCATATAACCCATGCTATTCTTCATTGCAACAGCTCAGAGTAATCTAAACCTCCCTTCTGGCCTCCTAGCAGCTAAAGAGACTGGCCTAGAAGCAGTGACATCCCCATAGCAACAAGCTCACTCAATACCTATATCTTGTTTTTATCATTCTCCAGGAAGAGGAAGTAGGGTTCTTCAGAGAAATGGCTGATCCTAGGACTGGGGCAAGGAATATGCAATGTGTGTCTAAGACATCTTGTAGTGCCAGAAAGAGAGGGAGAGATCACCCACAGTGAGAGTGGTGGGGGTATGTTGAAGAAAAACAGGAACCTACTAAAAGAACTCCCAGTGACCCAAGCTGGAACAATTTGTGCAACCAAATAAAGCAGTACTGGATTATAACCCAAGGTGTAAAACAAATACCAATGATCTCATGTTTATATAAATAAATGATTGAATAAATACATGGGGGAGAATGGACCAATCTGTGCAGCAGAAGTGTTAATTTATGGAGCTACTTAGCCCTCAGGAAGACGGAGCATAACGCCCCACTCCTTAAGTGGGGACTGAGCTTGATGACTTCCATCCCGTATGGAAAGAGAAGAAAAGAAATGATTTTGCAGTGAAGAAACCTGTCAGTTACCACCTCAGCCAGGCAATCAAAGCTATTATCAATAGTCGTATATTGTGTTTATAGCATGTATCCTTGATATAATGTGATGAGAATGGTACTTTACTTCCTCTTCCCAAAACCCATAAACTCAATATAATTATGAGAAAAACATCAAACAATCTCCACTGAGAGACACTCCACAAAATACCTGATCAGTAATCCTCAAAGATATCAAGATCATCAAAAACAAGCCAAGTCTGAAAAATAATCACAGTCAAGAGGAAACGGGACAAGTTAATGCAGTATGATATCCCGGAAGGAATTTAAAACAAAACAGGTATAGAGGACAGGGAAGCCTGGTGTGCTGCCGTCCATGGGGTCTCAGAGTCAGGCATGACCGAGCGACTGAACAACGACAACAAAGGACTGAACAAGAACAACAGGGAATATTAGGTAAGAACCAAGAAAATCCGGATAAAGTGCAGAATTTAGTTAATAATGAGTGACTACTGGTTCACTAACTGTGAAAAATGAGCCATAGAAAGGTAAGATGTTAATAAGAGAGAAAACTGTGTTTAGGTATTCAGGAACTCTTCTTGTACCATTTTCACAACTTTTCTGTAAACCTAAATATTTTGAAACAGAGTTTACTTTAAAATAATACTGATTGGAAAAAAACAAAAACAAAAACAGCTATCCTCAGAGATTTGCCAAACTACCTGAAAGTCACAGACAGAGATAGATACAAAGTCCACATTCCCTAATACAACATTGTAAAGCAATTATACTTCAGTAAAAACAAGCATGCAAAAACACCAATTCCATATTTTTTTACTATCCAGACTTCAACTCCATCTATTGGCTGCAACTAGTTATTCACAAATATCCCTAACATCTATTTGGCAGCCTCTCTATAAATATTAGTTTATATATCAATTAAGAACTAGAGATATTTTATTAAAAAAAAGAGTGATATTGAAGAGAAATAGCTTCATGCTTCTTTAAAAGAGCAGAGCTTACTGAGTAGGCTTTAATGGGATAAGTCTGACTGAGGGATGGGGCTGTAGGGTTTTAGGCATGGTGGCCATTGCTGGCCCAAAATGGAAGGCCGATCTGGTAGGTAATAATGCAATACTCCCAAAATTGCAAGGGAAGAGAAAACAAGAGGTAATGCAGACATTCTTCTCCTTCCTCCTGCTCTGCTCCTAAAGAAAAATATGAAGGCAAACCTAAGTCCTGACATGATCAAAGTAATTAAAAGGCTTGTCATTACAGCAGGCATGAAGACATGAGGATCAAATAAAAATCTGATTACCAGTGGAAATAGAAGATTAAGATCAGACATTGGGACAAAGCAGAAACCTGGGTTTATTCAGCAAACATTTAGCACTTATGTATCAGACTATACTAAAGCACTTCAGAAGTACTAATTTGTGGAATCCTCATAAAAAAGATAATTTTTTTTACCATTATTTCATCCTTAATGATTATGAAAATACTTAATTTGTAATAGGCCATCAGTAATTTTTTGTTTTGCAGGGAAGAAAAGAAAGAAGGGAAGGAGAGAAACAACAAAGGAGGGGAGAAAAAGAGAGAGAGACAGGAAGGAGGAAGGAATGGATCGCTACTCCTGAAAGTCTAGGTTGAATCTACCTAAATATCTCATGTAGATCTGGATTGGTTCCAGGAAATGAAAACGAACAGAGAATATAAGTGGGGAGATAAAGAAGTTTAAACTATCTTTGAGGAGGGGATGGAGAAGATAGCAATAAAATGATTAGCATTTATTGATCACCGACTGTGTGTCAGCACTGCAGATGTATAAGCCTATGTGATCCCCAGAGATCAAATTGCCAATATCCGCTGGATCATGGAAAAAGCAAGAGAGTTCCAGAAAAAACATCTATTTCTGCTTTACTGACTATGCCAAAGCCTTTGACTGTGTGGATCACAATAAACTGTGGGAAATTCTGAAAGAGATGGGAATACCAGGCCACCTGACCTGCCTATTGAGAAATTTGTATGCAGGTCAGGAAGCAAAAGTTAGAACTGGACATGGAACAACAGACTGGTTCCAAATAGGAAAAGGAGTACGTCAAGGCTGTATATTGTCACCCTGTTTATTTAACTTCTATGCAGAGTACATCATGAGAAACGCTGGACTGGAAGAAACACAAGCTGGAATCAAGATTGCTGGGAGAAATATCAATAACCTCAGATATGCAGATGACACCACCCTTATGGCAGAAAGTGAGGAGGAACTCAAAAGCCTCTGGATGAAAGTGAAAGAGGAGAGTGAAAAAGTTGGCTTAAAGCTCAACATTCAGAAAACGAAGATCATGGCATCTGGTCCCACCACTTCATGGGAAATAGATAGGGAAACAGTGGAAACAGTGTCAGACGTTATTTTCCTGGGCTCCAAAATCACTGCAGATGGTGACTGCAGCCATGAAATTAAAAGACGCTTACTCCTTGGAAGGAAAGTTATGACCAACCTAGATAGCATATCAAAAGAAGAGACATTACTTTGCCAACAAAGGTCCGTCTAGTCAAGGCTATGGTTTTTCCTGTGGTCACGTATGGAGGTGAGAGTTGGACTGTGAAGAAGGCTGAGCGCCGAAGAATTGATGCTTTTGATCTGTGTTGTTGGAGAAGACTCATGAGAGTCCCTTGGACTGCAAGGAGATCCAACCAGTCCATTCTGCAGGAGATCAGCCCTGGGATTTCTTTGGAAGGAATGATGCTAAAGCTGAAACTCCAGTAGTTTGGCCACCTCATGTGAAGAGTTGACTCATTGGAAAAGACTCTGATGCTGGGAGGGATTGGGGGCAGGAGGCAAAGGGGATGACAGAGGATGAGGTGGCTGGATGTTATCACTGACTCGATGGACGTGAGTCTGAGTGAACTCCGGGAGTTGGTGTTGGACAGGGAGTCCTGGCATGCTGGGATTCATGGGGTCGCAAAGAGTCAGACATGACTGAGCGACTGATCTGATCTGATCTGATCTGATGTGATCCCCACAAATCACCTTAATCATTAGTATTACTATCTCTCATTTTGCATATAAGGAAAGTATAACACTTAATAACTTACTTGAGGTGACAGATAGCAAGGTCTAAAGTTGAAACTCAAATGAATTAGATTCTCTGCTCTTAGCCATGAGGCTAAAATCTGACAGAGCCCGACAAAGTAGAAAAAAGGTGGACCCCTCTTTTAAGAGATCAGTGTTGTGCTTGTTTTAAGCAATCAGGGCTGCTTATTGGTCTAAGAAGCACATTCTACAGAGTCAATATAGTCAGCATTTGTGAAAACAAGTCAGAAACTGGTAGACAAAGAGCTAGGCTGGAGGGAGTGGTGGAGGGTGGACAGGGTAAGATAAAAAACCTTGACATTTACATTATTATAATTTTATAAATTATAAAATCAGGTATTAAAATTATATCTAAATAATTATTTAGATATAATAATTATTCTGCCCACATCCCCTTGCAAAGACCCAACCCAGCTTAAATAATTACCCCAATGGGTAACGGAACTTTCTCCACAGTTGAAGGAAATCTTTTTTTGTTTGTTTGTTTTTATGTGGATTAATTGCCCTATCTCTTTTCAATCAGTGGACTCTGAACTTTGGAAAATCAGAGTTACTCACTATCTTACTATCTGTCCCCTCAATATCTCAAGGAGTGGCATGAAACTTTAAGCAAAAGTATGAAAATATTTAAAATGAAGCACAGATTCCTTCCTCTGAGTTGGAGCTTGTTCATTCTTCAAGACCTAGTACATTCGTTACCCCATTCATGCGCTTTCGCCCATGAGATCTCTCTCTTCAGCATGATTTCTCTCTCTTCAGCATGATTTGTGCTTTTAGAGGGTAATGTGTTAGGTTATTGCTTTACCTGCAAGTATATTTTTTAAACTCCTTGAAAGCAGCCTGTCTTATATTTTCTGAGTATTCACTGAATGAATGAATCAATGACAGAATGAATGATTTATAAGTGGGGAAATGAGTTAGAGGGAATAAATGGAGCATGAGAGAGCAAATAAATGCATGAGCAAATTTAAAAAAATTATAAAAATAAAATATAATATTATAAAATTATTCTAATTTTTTTTTTTTTTTTTTTTTGGTTTTCGACTATTACCATCATCTGAAGGGGGAAGACCTTTGTAACAGTAAAATATTAATCTCAAACTGATGAAATCAAAATACCATATAATATAATAACAAAGAACCAAAGCATCTTCATTTTTAGGCCCTTTATTCAAACTGCTCCATATTCAAGGGTCTCAGAGACACACTGAGAGCAGAGTCACAAAGCTCAGGAGATGGTCTGTGTCTTGACTTCTTGTATCCTTGTCTTTGAACTTCAATTTTCCCAATGTTTGTTTTAGTCCCAAAGCCAAGTGGAATTGTACTGTCTCAGAATCTGTTCTCTGACCTGAAATGTCAAATTAGTTTCCAATCACTATTAAAAATTGCTGCCTGGGTTGCTCGGTTAAGATTGTGAAGCTGCTTGCCGTGGGAAAGAATCCAGTGATCGATTAGCAATGTCTGGCACAATTACTGGGGGGCACATTGTGGGATAATGTGCCATATTTGGCATCCATGGCCCCTTGAGGCTTCTATTTCTAGCACAGCCTAAATAGGACTCTCTTCCTGTGCTTTCCATCCACCCACACTGAAAGGAGCGGATAGGTTAATCAACCCTCTGTAAGCCTAGAAACTTGCTCTTCCATGCGTATTCCCAGGAACTGGAGTGGGGGACATTTCACAGCTGTTAAAGTGAAAATGTTAGTTGCTTCAGTTGTGTCCAGCTCTGTGTGACTCTATGGGCTGCAACTTGCTAGCCTCCTCGGTCCATGGGATTCTCCCGGCAAGTATACTGAAGAGGGTTGCCATGCCCTCCTCCAGAGGATCTTCCTGACCCAGAGATTAAACCTGCATCTCTTACATTACCTGCATTGGCAGGTGGGTTCTTTACCATGAGCGCCACCTGGGAAGCCCTCTCACAGCCATAGAACGAATCAAATTTGAACACAGCTCCTTCCAGCTCTGGGCTGCCAACTCTCACTCCCATTTGCTTCTCCCCATGTGATAAGCCGACTCCCAGATCTACCAAGAGTGTCCTGGGGCATTGGCCTGGGAACTCGCCTGACTCTTGCTATCCTTGCCTTAAATATATAAGCCAAGACATTCCTAAAGGCAGCATTATGACAAATCATTCTTGGCCCATTTTGCCAAATTATCTCCCACACCCCCAGTTTTCATGGCAGATGATACTAATCCATCACTGAATCACTTCTCACTGAGACTGTGTGCAGCTTCAGAATCAGCTTAACTTAGCCTCTCAGAGTGGATAGGGAAGGAGCAACTCAGTCACGGCTAGGAATCAGAGGGGTGTGTCTCCCCACCACCACCACCAGAGGAACAAAAATCTACGAGGACTCAGATTCACCAAACTACTGGAGTCTCAGCTTTAGCATCATTCCTTCCAAAGAAATCCCAGGGCTGATCTCCTTCAGAATGGACTGGTTGGATCTCCTTGCAGTCCAAGGGACTCTCAAGAGTCTTCTCCAACACCACAGTTCAAAAGCATCAATTCTTCGGTGCTCAGCCTTCTTCACAGTCCAACTCTCACATCCATACGTGACCACAGGAAAAACCATAGCCTTGACTAGACGGACCTTTGTTGGCAGAGTAATGTCTCTGCTTATGAATATGCTACAGGTTGATCATAATTTTCCTTCCAAGGAGTAAGCGTCTTTTAATTTCATGGCTGCAATCACCATCTGCAGTGATTTTGGAGCCCAGAAAAATAAAGTCTGACACTGTTTCCACTGTTTCCCCATCTATTTCCCATGAAGTGATGGGACCACATGCCATGATCTTCGTTTTCTGAATGTTGAGCTTTAAGCCGACTTTTTCACTCTCCACTTTCACTTTCATCCAGAGGCTTTTGAGTTCCTCTTCACTTTCTGCCATAAGGGTGGTGTCATCTGCATATCTGAGGTTATTGATATTTCTCCCGGCAATCTTGATTCCAGCTTGTGTTTCTTCCAGTCCAGCGTTTCTCATGATGTACTCTGCATAGAAGTTAAATAAGCAGTTAGTTGCTCAGTTGTGTCCAACTCTTTGTGATCCATGGACTGTAGTCTGCCAGGTTCCTCTGTCCATAGAATTCTCTAGGCAAGAATACCAGAGTGGGTAGCCATTCCCTTCTCCATGGGATCTCCCCGACACAGGTATCGAACCCATATCTCTCATATTGTGGGAAAATTCTTTACCATCATAGCCACCAGGGATCAGATCCTTTTCAATTATAGGTTGCTACAAGATATTCAATATATAGTTCCTTGTGCTATACAATAGGATTGTGTTCTTTATCTATTTTCTATATAGCAGTGTGTATCTCGGAGAAGGCAATGGCACCCCACTCCAGTACTCTTGCCTGGAAAATCCCATGGATGGAAGAGCCTCGTGGGCTGCAGTCCAGGGGGTTGCTGAGAGTCGGACACGACTGAGCGACTTCACTTTCACTTCTCACTTTCATGCATTGGAGAAGGAAATGGCAACCCACTCCAGTGTTCTTGCCTGGAGAATCCCAGGGACGGGGGAGCCTGGTGGGCTACTGTCTATGGGGTCGCACAGAGTCGGACACGACTGAAGCGACTTAGCAGCAGCAGCAGCAGCAGTGTGTATCTGTTAATTCCAAACTCCTATTTTATATATTCCAACACTTTTCCCTTTCGTAACCATAAGTTTCTTCTGCAAGTCTATTTCTGTTTTGTGAACAAGTTCATTTGTATCATTTTTTTAGATTCCATATAAAAGTGATAGACTAAATAGAGTTTTAAATTTCCTTCCTTTTAAAATTTCTTCACAATTTAACTGGCCTAGAGTCCCTCACCACAGTCTCCCCTCCTGCCAAAAGTTTTTTTTCCCTCTAATGACTTCTTCCACCTCAAACTTGGTAATTCACTGCCTCATTCCTTCAAAACTAAGCTCTCAGTTCAAGTACATCTTAAGTATTTAAATACTGACTCACTGATCTGAGAGGGGAAAGTGTCAAGAAAAAAATGCCCATTAGTTATAAATGGTTCTTCCCATAGGTAATAAAATATATTGAATCTTGTGACATAGTGCAAGATCATGACTACTTGGATGAAACTTACATGTAGTGGGCATGAAATAGTTAAATAGCAAGTCTCAGCTAGGTGGCCCTGTGTTTTAAGTAAATAGTTTTAAACCCAACTACAAAAAGCCTGAGGGAAAGATTGCTACACAGAAAATGGCTTCCAAATAGTAAGGAACAATTAAACAAGCTGTATGTGTGCTAAGTCATTTCAGTTGTGACCAACTCTATGTGACCCCATGGGCAGCACTCTGCCAGGTTCCTCTATCCATGGTATTCTCCAGACAAGAATACTGGAGTGCACTGCCACGCCCTCCTCCAGGGGATCTTCTCCACCCGGGGATCGAACCCATGTCTCTTACATCTCCTGCATTGGCAGGCAGGTTCTTTACCACTAACATCACTTAGGATGCCCATTCAAGCTATAGTATGAAGTGTTAGTCACTCAGTCGTGTCCAGCTCTATGTGACCCCACAGACTGTAGCCTGCCAGGCTCCTCTCTCCATGAAATTCTCTAGGCAAAAATACTGAAATGGGTAGCCATTCCCTTCTCCAGGGGATCTTCCCAAGTCAGGGATCGAACCCAGGTCTCCTGAACTGCAGGCAGGTTCCTTACCATCTGAGCTACCAGAGAAGCTGTCACCATAAAAACAAATGAAGTTTTAAGGATATAAGGTTGTCAGACTTGGAAAACTGAAATACAGATGCCAGTTAGCTTTGAGTCTGAGACAAATAATGGATAATTTTATTCGTAGCATCATTACTTAACAAAGCTAGTGGGGACAATGGAATTTCAGTTGAGCTATTTCAAATCCTAATAGATGATGCTGTGAAAGTGCTGCACTCAATATGCCAGCAAATTTGGAAAACTCAGCAGTGGCCACAGGACTGGAAGAGGTCAGTTTTCATTCCAATCCCAAAGAAAGGCAATGCCAAAGAATGCTCAAACTACCGCACAATTGCACTCATCTCACATGCTAACAAAGTAATGCTTAAAATTCTCTAAGCCAGGCTGCAACAGTACGTGAACCGTGAACTTCCAGATGTTCAAGCTGGATTTAGAAAAGGCAGAAGAACCAGAGATCAAATTGCTAACATCGGCTGGATCATCAAAAAAGCAAGAGAGTTCCAGAAAAACACCTACTTCTGCTTTATTGATTATGCCAAAGTCTTTGTCTGGATCACAACAAACTGTGGAAAATTCTTAAAGAGATGTAAATACCAGACCACCTGACCTGCCTCCTGAGAAATCTATAGGCAGGTTAAGAAGCAACAGTTAGAACCGGACATGGAACAATGGACTGGTTCCAAATCAGGAAAGGAGTACGTCAATGTTGTATATTGTCACCCTGCTTATTTAACTTATATGCAGAGTATATAATTTGAAATGTCAGTCTGGATGAAGCACAAGCTGGAATCAAGATTGCCGGGAGAAATATCAATAACCTCAAATATGCAGATGACATCACCCCTATGGCAGAAAGCAAAGAAGAAATAAAGAGACTCTTGATGAAAGTGAAAGAGGAGAGTGAAAAAGTAGGCATAAAACTCAACATTCAGAAAACTAAGATCATGGTCCAATCACTTCATGGCAAATGGATGGGAAAACAGTGGAAACAGTGGCTGACTTTATTTTTGGGGTTCCAGAATCACTGCAGATGGTGACTGCAGCCATGAAATTAAAAGATGTTTGCTCCTTGGAAGACAAGCTATGACCAACCTAGCAGCTTATTAAAAAGCAGAGACATTACTTTGCCAACAAAGGTGCATCAATCAAAGCGATGGTTTTTCCAGTGGTCGTGTATGGATGTGAGATTTGGACTATAAAGAAAGCTGAGCGCCAAAGAATTGATGCTTTTGAACTGTGGTGTTGGAGAAGACTCTTGAGAGTCCCTTGGACGGCAAGGAGATCCAACCAGTCCATCCTAAAGGAGATCAGTCTTGCATATTCATTGGAAGGACTGATGTTGAAGCTGAAACTCCAATACTTTGGCCACCTGATGCAAAGAACTGACTCATTTAAAAAAGATGATGATACTGGGAAAGATTGAAAGCAGGAGGAGAAGGGGATTATAGAGGATGAGATGGTCAGATGGCATCACTGACTCATTGGACATGAGTTTGAGCAAGCTCCAGTAATTGGTGGTGGACAGGGAAGTCTGGTGTGCTTTAGTCCATTTGGTTGCAAACAGTTGGACATGACTGAGAGACTGAACTGAACTGAACTGATACTTTATGCAATACTTGGGCATGCTTGTACTAAAAAATTATTCACTGTTTTTCTGAGATTCTAAGTTAACTGGGCATCCTGTATTTTATCTGGCATGTATATATGGATATTTACTCTGTGTCTGGCACAGTATTAACATTATACACATATTTTCCTGTCTTTTATTCCTACATTCAGATCTCTAGTCCCGGGCTATCCAGCTGTCAAGTTTCTCTGTAAAGCTTCAAAGTGTCTTTCACACATGCTACCAGTAAGCTACTCTATTACACAACATCACTTTTTCCCTCTGCCTCTCTGCTTTCCTCTTTTGCCAGGATAGCCCAGCCACTTCATCAAGCAGTAATGCTGATATTGCCGCTCCTGTCAGTAGTACAGCATCTTCTGAGTACTATACTGCTCCTTAGGTGCCTCTAGCATCACCAGGTATCTCTGTCTTCCTATGAACACCTGTGGTGCTTCTGCTGAGTACCACCATTCCCTCTGGGCACCACTTATTTTCCAGGCAGTATAGCAGCCTCAGATAAGGAGTGCCACTTCCTCCAGGAACTATCTCATCCAGTCAACTTTACCACTGCTCTGGGGATTGCCATCTCATGCAAAGTATGTTGCTACTGAAGCCAAAGCACTAAATCCAATTGTGTGCTCTGTAGAAATAGAACTCTCTGGACCTGTTAGATTTGTACTTTCTCT
Organism: Bos taurus; assembly: GCF_002263795.3. NCBI lineage: Eukaryota > Metazoa > Chordata > Mammalia > Artiodactyla > Bovidae > Bos > Bos taurus. The sequence continues at coordinate 44,381,752 of NC_037330.1, forward strand.
CAGGGACCCCAAGAAATCTTGCTTGTGTTCCAATATCTCAAGGGTTTTAAGTGCAAGTAGATTGCACTTACAAGTTTTTACTTCCAGCTCATTCTGTCCTGTCCCTCAAGAGCATCTTAGTTCCACATAGTCCACAGTAGTCAGACACAACTTGGATATGAGACTGAATATGCTTACATTGTATAAATGAATGAGGTGTACCCAGATAAATGGTTGGTGACTGCAAGGTGAAACTCTTGTTAAATGTTTCCACTTACTTCTGGATCTTGTAAGATTTCAAGAGAAGCCAGAAATCTGGACTTTTAGAGAAAAAATTCTCATTTTAGTTTACAACCCTCTTTAGGCTACATTTCACAGCTATTTGTAAGGCCTCCCCAGATAGCCATTTTGCTTTTTTGCATTTCTTTTCCATGGGGATGGTCTTGATCCCTGTCTCTTGTACAATGACACGAACCTCTGTCCATAGTTCATCAGGCATTCTATCAGATCTAGTCCCTTAAATCTATTTCTCACTTCCACTGTATAATCATAAGGGATTTGATTTAGGTCATACCTGAATGGTCTAGTGGTTTTCCCTACTTTCTTCAATTTCAGTCTGAATTTGGCAATAAGGAGTTCATGATCTGAGCCACAGTCAGCTCCTGGTCTTGTTTTTGCTGACTGTATAGAGCTTCTCCATCTTTGGCTGCAAAGAATATAATCAATCTGATTTTGGTGTTGACCATCTCATGATGTCCATGTGTAGAGTCTTCTCTTGTGTTGTTGGAAGAGGGTGTCTGTTATGCCCAGTGCGTTCTCTTGGCAAAACTCTATTAGTCTTTGCCCTGCTTCATTCCGTATTCCAAGGCCAAATTTGCCTGTTACCCTAGGTGTTTCTTGACTTCCTACTTTTGCATTCCAGTCCCCTATAATGAAAAGGACATCTTTTTTGGGTGTTAGTTCTAAAAGGTCTTGTAGGTCTTCATAGAACCATTCAACTTCAGCTTCTTCAGCACTACTGGTTGGGGCATAGACTTGGATTACTGTGATATTGAATGGTTTGCCTTGGAAAAGAACAGAGATCATTCTGTCATTTTTGAGATTGCATCCAAGTACTGCATTTCAGACTCTTTTGTTGACCATGATGGTTACTCCATTTCTTCTAAGGGATTCTCGCCTGCAGTAGTAGATGTAATGGTCATCTGAGTTAAATTCACCCATTCCAGTCCACTTTAGTTCTCTGATTCCTAGAATGCTGACATTCACTCTTGCATCTCCTGTTTGACCACTTCCAATTTGCCTTGATTCATGGCCCCTGATGCTTGGAGGGATTGGGGGCAGGAGGAGAAGGGGACAACAGAGGATGAGATGGCTGGATGGCATCACCGACTCGATGGACTTTGGGTAAACTCAGGGAGTTGGTGATGGACGGGGAGGCCTGGCGTGCTGCAATTCATGGGGTTGCAAAGAGTCGGACACGACTGAGGGACTGAACTGAACTGAACTTAGGCTCCATAAGTATGTCTGTGCACCAAATGAAACATTCTGGCAGTTGGTTTGCAACTCTAAGCTAGTGATTCTCTGGTTATTCCTCTAAGACACATGCAGCCTTTGGCTCTCTAGACCTTTGACGCTCTGTGTTCAGATACATTATTCTACCAGGCTGTGTGGGGCAAGCAAGTGTGATGGGGTACTCTTGATTAACAGAGATTACAGTCTTTTCTTCCAGCTCATGTAAGTACCTAAAACAGTCCTGGTTATTGAAAGCACTGAATAATATTAAAATAACCTTGTCTTTGCTCTGGATCATATATGTGGTTTGTAAATGTTGGGGATTTCTGTGTTTATTCTTTATTACAGACCTTGTTGCTTTCTTTTGTAGGTTGCTAACATTTGAGCCAAGGATATAGTTCAGTCATATCATTGAATAATGATTCTCAGTAGCCCAATGTGTGGAGTGGTTTTCTTTTTCCTTCACAGTTTTTCTTCAGCTAATAATCTAATTACTGTATTTAATTTGGTCCATTCTCTGCATTCAAACAGCATGCTCTGTATTCCTCACCGGAACTATTGATTACATGTTAAAATTACCTTGTAAATCCAGCCCTTCCTCTTTGCCAGATCAATTCCTGTCAGTTTAGTTTTACTTTTTCCATTACAGTAGGTTTCCAGTTGTTTCCTGATCTCAAGTCTCATGCCCATTTTTCCAGTCATTTACACTGCTGCCTGAATAAATATTCTAAGATCACAGTTTTACAATAATCACATAAATATTCATAGCTAATTATCTGTAAGAGAAAGTCTATGCATCAGAGCATGCAATATTATCAAATCCTAACATATATTTAAAATGACACCTTTTGGTAGTCTCCCAAACAATATAACCTTCCCTGTCTTTACCATATTCACATTCTTTAGTGCTTAACGATTACAGTTTTACTTTAACATAGCCAATTTCTTCATCTGATGTAGAAGAAGAAGCTCAACAACTATCTATTGAGCTGTCTGAAAGATGGTATGTAAATATATGTTCCAAGGGCTTTTCAATGGTAAGTTGGCATACATGCAGCTGTTATCTTAGATGTCAAGTTTTAGAATTTACCCTCTATACACCCCACCACCATCAATACCACTAACAGCACTTAAAATGTGATTTTACTACATTCAATTCAGTTCAGTTGCTCAGTCGTGTCTGACTCCTTGCAACCCCATGAATCGCAGCACACCAGGCCTCCCTGTCCATCACCAACTCCTGGAGATCACTCAGACTTAAGTCCATTGAGTCACTGATGCCATCCAGCCATCTCATCCTGTCGTCCCCTTCGCCTCTCTGCCCCCAATCCCTCCCAGCATCAGAGTCTTTTCCAATGAGTCAGCTCTTTGCATGAGGTGGCCAAAGTACTGGAGTTTCAGCTTGAGCATCATTCCTTCCAAAGAAATCCCAGGGCTGATCTCCTTCAGAATGGACTGGTTGGATCTCCTTGCAGTCCAAGGGACTCTCAAGAGTCTTCTCCAACACCACAGTTCAAAAGCATCAATTCTTCAGCGCTCAGCTTTCTTCACAGTCCAACTTTCACATTCATACATGACCACTGGAAAAACCATAGCCTTGACTAGACGGACCTTTGTTGGCAAAGTAATGTCTCTGCTTTTCAATATGCTGTCTAGGTTGGTCATAACTTTTCTTCCAAGGAGTAAGCATCTTTTAATTTCGTGGCTGCACTCACCATCTGTAGTGATTTTGGAGCCCAAAAAAATAAAGTCTGACACTGTTTCCACTGTTTCCCCATCTATTTTTACTACACTAATTACTCTTAATTTCTGTAGCACATTTTTCTAGGACTGAAAAGTGTAACATTTAAATTTTTCCATAGGGAAAAACTTAAAACTCTATTAAAATATTAAAAAATAACAAAATTATATTTCAGTTCCTTACTGAGAAGCTATTATTAGAATTACCCTCATGTAATAAAAACTACAATATTCACTGAAGCACACTTTACAATAGCCAGGACATGGAACCAGCCTAAATGTCCATCGACAAATGAATGGATAAAGAAGTTGTGGAACATATATACAATGGGATATTACTTAGCCATAAGAAGGAACAAATTTCAGTCAGTTGTAGTGAGGTGGATGAACCTAGAGCCTGTTATACAGAATGAAGTAAGTAAGAAAGAGACAAATATTATATATTAACACATCTATATGGAATATAGAAAAATAGTACTAATAAACTCATCTGCAGGGAAGGAATGGAGGCACAGACATAGAGAGCAGAACTGTGGACTCAGCTGGGGTAGGAGAGAGTGGGACAAGTTGAGAAAGCAGTATTGACATACATACACTACCATGTGTAAATAGGTAGCTAGTGGGAAGCTGCTATATAACAAAGGGAACCCAGCTTAGAACTCTGTGATGACCTAGAGGGATGGGGTGGGGGTGTGGGAGGGGGTTCAAGAGGGAAGAGATATATATAATTATGACAGATTTGCCTTGTTGTACAGCAGAAACCACCACAACTTTAAAACAATTATCCCCCAATTAAAATTTTAAAACCTGTAATAATACTGGAGAAAAAAATATTTCTGTTTTCAAATGCTGAAAAATGGACAAGGCAAGGCTATCCATTGCCTTGAAAGCAGGCAAGCTCATGAGGTTAATTTTCCATTCATGCTGGCTTTCTGTCTGGGAAAGATTTCCAAATCATTTCTCAGCAGATTGAACAAGCAAAAGGAGCCACACGACTGGTATGGGAAAAGGTAAGTTGGTAAAAGAAATGAATATTAGACTTTGGAGATTTTAAGGCATCTGTAATTATAGGGCAGGACCCTGGAGAGAGGGAACCATGAAAAGAAGTCTGAGAAATTAACATAAATTCCCAGGTTGTTGGCTGAATTCTAAGTTGTACATGCGTGGGACACAAAACTGGGAGAACAAGGAGAAAACAACTTCTGGCAGGATGAGAGGTGAACAGAGATTTCAGAGTCCTCACAGTACTGGGGAAACATTTGGTATCCCCACCCAATGGGAGACCTTCAGGAATGACTTGACCATCCAATCGAGAACTTAGAAAGCCTATGCCTAAGGAGTTGACTGCAGCGTAAGATCCTTACTCTGGTAACATGCTAAAATCAAGAGCAAGAGCAAAATTACCTGCTGAAAACTTAACTATTCATCTGGACAAACTCCCATTTTTAGAGGAAAATTTAATCCAGAAGCCCTCCAATATATCATTCACAATGTTCAGCATATAATAAAATTACTGGATATGCAAGAAGATGAGACACGAGATCCATCTTAACAGAGAGTTGGGCAATAGAAAATCCATAAATTATTCAAATGTTGGAATTTGCAGTAAGGCATTTAAAATAGCTATTATAAATATGTTGTAAGTATGTTACAGCTTCCCAGGTGGCACTAGTGGTAGAGAACCCCCATGCCGGTGCTGGAGATGAGGTTTGATCCCTGGGTTAGGAAGGCCCCCTGGAGAAGGAAATGGCAACCCACTCTAGTGTTCTTGCCTGGAGAACCCCATCTGGGCTACAGTCCATGCAGTTGCAAAGAATTGGCCATGACTGAAGTGACTTAGCATGCATACATTATAAATATGTTAAATAATTTACTAAAAAGTATGGACAAAAGATATGAAAAGATGGAGAATTTTAGTAAAAAGTTGAAACTCCAGAAAAAGACCAAATGAAAATTTTAGAACTGAAAAGAAAATCTCTCTGAAAATTTTTTTTAGATGCTTAAACAGATTTGAAAAAAAGCATGAAAGTTTTAGTAATCTCAGAAACCATAGAAATTATCTAATCCAAGGTAAAGAAAAGAAAAATGAAAGGATGAAAAATGTGGGCCAAAGTTTATACATATCATATGGCTAATGACAAAGAGTTGGAGATACATGCAAGTAGCATATGAGTCGGAGAAGGCAATGGCACCCACTCCAATACTTTTGCCTGGAAAATCCCATGGACGGAGGAGCCTGGTAGGCTGTAGTCCATGGGATCACTAAGAGTCAGACACAACTGAGCGACTTCACTTTCACTTTTCACTTTCATGCATTGGAGAAGGAAATGGCAACCCACTCCAGTGTTCTTGCCTGGAGAATCCCAGGGATGGGGGAGCCTGGTGGGCTGCCGTCTCTGGGGTCGCACAGAGTTGGACACGACTGAAGTGACTTAGCAGCATATAAGAGTAAAGAGAGAAAATGGGGCAGAATACAAAATATTTGAGAAGATAGTTGCCAAATTTTTTTCAAATTTGATTAAAAACATTAATCCACAGGTGAAAAAAATCTTCAAATTCTGGGAGAATGAATAAATAAAGACCCTGCTGGGGCACATAAAGGTGAAAACTGAAGGAAAAAAAGTGAAAACTGAAGCATGTCAAAGACAAACAGAAAAATCTTGAAATCAATAAGGGGCAAAACACATGTTATATTTAGGAGTAGAACAATAAAAATGAAAGAAATGCAAATCAAAACTATCAATACATAGAGGAATAACCTCACACTGATCAGAATGACCATTATCAAAAAATCTACAAACAATAAATACTGGAGAGAGTGTGTAGAATGGGGAACCCTCTTGCACTGTTGGCAGGAATGTAACTTGATACAGCCACTATGGAGAATAGTATGGAGATTACTTAAAAAACTAAAAGTAGAACTACCATATGACCCAGCAATCCCACTCCTGGGCATATACTCAGAGAAAACCATAATTCAAAATGATACATATTTCCCAGTGTTCACTACAGCACCATTTACAATAGCCAGGACATGGAAGCTACCTAAGTGTCCATCAACAGATGACTGGATAAAGAAGATGTGGTACATATATACAATGGGATATTACTCAGCTATAAAAAGTAATGAAACTGTGCCATTTGCAGAGAAGTGGATGGACCTATAAAGTCATATACGGTCATACAGAGTGAAGTAAGTCAGAAAGAGGAAAATAAATAACATATATTAACACATACATGTGGAATCTAGAAAAATGTTAAATATGATCTTATTGGCAAAGCAGAAATAGAGACACAGATATAGAGAACAAATGTATGGATACCAAGGAGGAAAAGGAGGTTGGAATGAATTGGGGGATTGAGATTGACATATATACACTACTAGGTATAAAACAGATAAACTAATAAAAAACCTACTGTATAGCACAAGGAGCTCTACTCATTGCTCTGTGTGACCTGCATGTAAAGGAAATTCAAAAAAGCAGGGATATGTGTATGTATGCCTGATTCACTTTGCTGTATAGGAGAAACTTACACAACAGTATAAATCAACTATACACCAATAAAAAAAAAAAAAAAGAAAGGAAGTTCCCTAGAACCATCAGCAACTGCATAGGTGCCTTTTGGGAAAGGTAGTCACTCAAATCAAAGTGTGGTTCTTTAGCAAAGAAAAAACAAGTATGCTGTTTTGAAAAGGACAGTGGACCTCCAGTGTCAAGGCCAGTGCAACTTAGAATACTGGATGATCCATTCAAAGAGATGTTGCAGGGGATCCAGGGTCATAGTGTGTGGGGGCAGTAGTTTGGGGAGGACATTGCTGATTACATCAGGAGGTCAATATGCAGCAGCAGCAGAGACACATGAATGATGCTGAAACATAAGATTATGGAAAGAGGGTTTTGTTTTTGTTTATGTTTGGTTAAAAGGGCAAATAAAGATTTCCCTGGTGGTTCAGTGGTTAAGCATTCACCTGCCAATGCAGAGGATATGGGTTCGATCCCTGCTCTGGGAAGATCCCACATGCCTCAGAGCAACTAAGCCTATGTGCCACCACAACTACTGAGCCCATACACCTGAGCCTGTGCTCCGCAATAGTGAAGGTACCACAATGAGAAGCCTGTGCATTGCAGTGAAGGATTGTTCTCTGCAACTAGAGAAAGCCTGTGCCCAGCGCTGAAAACCCAACACAGCCAAAAATAAATAGATAGATAAATAAATAAAAATTTTTTACAGAGGGCAAATAATGGCCTCGAAGTAGTAGCAAACATGACAATGCGAAATGCAAGAAAAAAAAACCTTGTCACCCATCCTTTTCATAAAAGTTAATATTGCCCATTTTAGTAGAAAAGAAAGATGAGAGAATGAATACATGCTCAAATGTGACCAGGTGGAGGAAGGAAAGTAAAGTTTTTCTAGGAAAAGAAAACAAATCATATCAGTAATTACAATAAACCTAAGCAGACTAAACCATTATATTTAAAAGATAGTGATTACCACACTGGAAACAAAAAGAACCAAATTATTGCTATATATGAGATCTATTTTTAAATATAAGGACACAGATATATTGAAAGAAAATGGACAGGAAATTATATAGCATGCAAACACTAATTTAAAAAAAATAGTGTGTCTATATTGACATAAGACAAAGTAGACATGTTTTCTGGCTCAAAGATAGAATTATTAACAGAAATAAAGGGAGAGAATTCATAATGATAAAAAAATGTCAATTCATTAGAAAGTTATAATGACCTTAAACATATTTAACCAAATAACACATTTCAAAGTGCTTGGGAAAATGGAGGAAAAAAGGAAAAGAAAAACAATAGGTAAGTCCACAAATAACACTTGGAAATTTTCACACTTTTTCTTGAATTCCGCTGTAATTTACACGGTAATTCCACTGTAATTTACAGTGGAAGCTGACAAAAATTTCAGTAAGGATATGGAGATTGGAAGAACACTCTCTATTAACCAACTTGACCTAAATAACATTTCTAGTGCACTGTCCCCAACAACTGCAGAAAATACTTTGCTTTCAAGTATACACAGAACATTGACCAAAACAAACCATATGCCAGGCAGTAAAAATGAGTCTGAATAAATTTAAAAGACTGAGCTCACACAGACCATGTTTCTTAAACACAATGGAATTAAAACTAGAAATCAATTTTAAAAAGTAGAACATCGCCTAATAAATAAAAATTGAATAGCACACTTCTAAATAACTTAGGGGTCAAAGAACAAATTGCAATGGAAATTAGAAACTATTTTAATCCCTCTGACTGTTGTGTAAGAATAGAAAAGAAGGAGAGAGATAGCAAGGGTAGAAACAATGAGACCAGTTTAGTGGTTGTTACATTTATCCAGGTGAGACACGATGGCATAGATGACTGTGTAAATTGGTCAGGTTTTGAACATGATTGAAGGTACACACAATAGGATTTGTGGATAGGTAAATGTGACAATTGATAGAAAAAGAGAAACTGAGGATTAATTTGAAAATGTTGGCAAAAAGATGGAGCTGCCATTAACTGAAATGAAGAAGATTAAAAGAGAAACAGGCTTTGAAGAGAAATAGCATGGACTGAGTTGTGAACATAGTGATTTATTATGTATTCTAGAGATGTCCAGTAGACAGTTGGATATACGAGTTTGGAGTTAAATTATATATATATATATATATATATATATATATATACACACACACTCACACATGTAGATATAAATTATATATATGTGTGTGCATGTGTGTATAATTTATACCTGAAATAAATTCAACACTCTATCCTGGGGCTTCCCAGGTGGCTCAGTGGTAAAGATTCCTCATGTCAATGCAGGAGACATGGATCTAATCCCTGGGTTGGGAAGATCCACTGGAGGAGGAAATGGCAATCCACTCCAGCATTCTTGCCTGGAAAATCCCATGGACAGAGGAGCCTGGTGGGCCACAGTCCATGTGGTTGCAAAGAGTGAGCCTGACTGAACACACACACACACACACACATACTATAATGAGATCACCAATAGAGTAAGACCTACCTCTGTGGCACCCCAATACCAAAATGAAGTGACCAGGGAAAGGCAAAAGGAAGAGTCATCCAAGGAAACTGAGGAGAAGCAGGAAAAGCAATATTATGATGTTCTGGAAGCCAAGTGAAATTGTTTCAGGGAGGAAAGAATGATTAAATATGTCAGCTTCTACTTGTAGGTTAAATGAGGTGAGAACTTTAGACGGGCCCTTGGTTTAGAATGAGCAAGTCAGCTGATGATCTGATGAAGACTAGCTGTGGTGGGATGGTGAGAGTGAGAGCCTGACTAGAATGAGTTCAACTCAGGAAGCAAACCAGTATGTGACTCTTTACTGTCTGAGTCACCAGGGAAGCCGCAAACCAGTGTGTGGAGATAACTATTCTTAGCAGGGCTGCTCTCAGACAAGAAAAAAATAGAATAGTGACTGAGGGGGAAGTTAGGTTAAGAGATGGTTTTTTAAGATGGAAGGAATGGTAGTGTTTTCGTAAACCAATGAAGAAAATCTGACAGAGAGAAAATCACTATCAACTTGGACATAAAAGATGAGAATTGGTTGACATCGTATCCTTGAATGAGCAGAAGGTAAAGGGATCTAGCACAAAAGAGAGAGGCTGGCCTTACCTCAGAGTGCAAGCAATTCTACTGTAACATGAGGAAATAAAGTACATAGAAATGGCAAGAGCTTGACAGATCCTTTACTGATTGCTTCCTCAAAAAATGTGAGAAAGAGATTAGAAGTGTGAAAAAGGAGGTATAAAATAGTCATTTAGGAGAACTGGGAAATGAATCGAGAGTGAAATACCACACTATTGTTGAGCAGTGTTAGAGGCCCACTGAAAGTTATCGATTGTGAACTTAAGTAAGACCAGTCACCATGGTTGCTTGTTTTTCACCAGACACTTGCCCCTGAACAGTTACAGGATAAGGCAGGCAGAGATTTATATTTAACCAGGATTGGGACATTGCCAGAAAGATATAAGAAAGATAAAAGCATTTTCAAACAAATGATTATGATGATTGACAATGGAATTTCAGGAATGAAGGGAGGACATGAGAATAAGTTAAAAAGTGGTAGAATCAGTGGATTTTAACTCTGAAAGGGGGTTGAAACAGTAATCAGAGCAATACCATGAGTGAGCAAAAGCGCTAAGAGATGCTGTTCAGAGACTAGGATACTTGGATTTAAGTTATGAAGGGATTTCAGTATCAGTGGAAATAATGTATGTGGTGGCTGAGAAGAAAAATGTCATTGGAGGAGAGGGGTTAAACAGATTTTATGGGGTTGGGAAAATGACTCAAGTGAATATTGAAATCGTCCACTGTTATGATAGGAGTAGTGCTGGGGAGAGTGGCAGTAAGCCTGGATCTAACATCTTCAAGGCATAAGGAGGTGCTGGTTTGGCAGATGGGTTAGTAGACAGGCTGCACTGGGTGTTTTCTGTTGGTTTAGAAAGGAAAGAGAAGGGTCCACGGGGACAGTAGGGCAAGCAGGGCTCTTGCCTCACCTCTAGCACCTGCTTGGTTCAGGTGCAGGAGAGAAGACAGCTTCCAGAGAGCCTCACGGGAAAGACGTTGTCTTCAGAAGAGACTCTGGTTTCAAGTTGGTTCTTCATGACAGGAGAATCCTGGTCTCCAGGAATAGCCTGGGAGAGAATGGATGTCGCTGCATCTACTGAAGTGTCTGCTCTATCTTGACACTTTCTTTAGTGCTACAGGAAAGTGTTACTGCTGCATCTCTGGCAGTCTCAACCAGCCCCCATACGACGGACAATGCTGAAGACCTCACATTTATTAATGACAAAATTAGTTTCCACGTGGTGAGACAGAGGTTTCTCTCTCTCTCTCCCCTCCTTCCTCCCCCATATTCCCCTCACATCTCCTCTCTCTGTCTTTTGGGGGAGGAGGATAAATGAAGAGACGATGTGATAGCTTAAATCTCATTTAGTTGCTGTTAGATGCAGAAGGTAGGAAAACTATACTGTCAGAAAACACTAAATATTAAACTATAGTATGTAATTTGTTAATACTCTGCAACATACTAAGTGGGATGTGGTGGATCCTGAAATCAGCCAGAGAGAGTTCTGATAGGTGAAGCTTCCAAGCTGGGAAAATGTCAGCAGACTACATTAAAGAAGAAACACTGTCGATGGCCAGATGCTCATCTCTCTCCTAGTTCTGCACACATTTCTTATTTCCAGATGGGTTTTTCAGCAGAGGAAAACTATTCTTAGGAGTTAATGTACTTGACCATTAGATGACAGTCAGGAATCAATTCCTAACATTTATCTGATGAAATGAAGTGAAATAACTTGCAGTGGCTCTCACAGTAAATTTTCTTTTCTAATATGGCTTGGTTCAGAGATAAGATCATTGAAATTCAAGTCAGAATATTGGCGTTCCAACATTGATGCTGTTTTGGGACGGACCTCTTACTCACATCTGAGAAAAAGTTCATCGTTGCCTTTTTTTTAAAAATCACCTTAGGCGACTACATAGCTGATTTAATAAAGATTTCTCCTTCAATCTCACAGATTGTTAATATTTAATCACACCAAGAAAACACTCACTTGTGTACACCTATACAGTACATGGGTACTACTACATGGTAGCCAAGCCCCAGGAAGGTCTCAGAGAAACTCCCCTCCTTGTATTTCTGCCCTTGTGTAGTCCCCTCCCACAATGATTCATGGCTGGTCTGGGTGGCCAATTGGACACTGTGGAATTTAAAGTGTGTAACTTCCAAAGGGAGTCCATAAAACATTGTGTTTTTCACCTTGCTTTTTCTTGGAATACTCTCTGGAGAAAGTCAGTTGCTATATCAAGACACTCAAGAAGTCTATTTAGATGTCTATTTGGTTAAGAACTCCAATATCCAGCACTAGCTTGCTATCTGGGTCTCTGAGTGTCCCTGGGACCCTGGAAGCAGCTCCTGAAGCCCAGTGAACCCACAGATGACTGTAGCCCCAGATGACATGTGAAACCTGTGAAAGAACCTGAGCCAGAACCACCCAGCTAAGCCACTACTGTATTCCTGACCCACAGAAACTGTATGAGGTAGTAAATCTTATTGTTTTAAGCAGCAAAGTTTTTATCAGTATAGCAAGCAGAAATTTTATTCATTGATCGAGGGATGGAGAGGGCAGGGCTTATGCTCTGAAAACACCTTCTCCCCAAAGGGAGGGGAGTAATGAAAGTTAGCTGATATACAAAGCTGTGCTAGTTTCAGGTGTACAGCAAAGTGATTCAGTTATATGTGTGTGTGTGTGTGTGTGTGTGTGTGTGTGTGTATCTGCATATATATATATATATATATGGGTGTGTATGTGTGCCTGCTAAGTCACTTAGTCATGTCCAACTCTTTGAGATCCCGTAGACTATAGGATGCCAGGTTCCTCTGTCCATGAGATTCTGCAGGCAAGAACACTGGATTGGGTGGCCATGTCCTCCTCCAGAGGATCTTCCTGACCCAGGGATCAAACTCAAATCTCCCGTGGCTTCTGCATTGCAGGCAGATTCTTTACTGCTGAGCTACCTGGGAAGTCCATATATATATATTCAGATTCATTTCCCTTATAGGCTATTTCAAAATATTTAGTATAGTTGCTAAACTGTAGGTCATTGTTGGTTATCTATCTTATATAGAGTTTTAATAGTGTGTTTATGTTCATCTAAGCAGCAAGTTTTGAAGTTATTTATTACACAGCAACTAGAGCTATCTAATAAACATGATCAAGACACCTAATACAGCCTACACATTGATCACTTATAATCCCAGAAAACAGTGAATCTAATTCTACTAAAAGCAACAGTTCAAGAAGAGAAAATGTTTTGGGTATCATGGTAAACAGAATAACAGCCTCCCAAAGATGTCCATTGGACTAAAGAGGTTCAACTTTCTGGACTTCTATTGTTTTGTTTTGTTTCCTTGCATGTATTATTTCCTTACATGACAAAATAGTACAGATGTGATTGAATTAAGGATCTTTAAGTGAGGCGGTTACCCTGGATTGTCCAAGTAGGCCCAATATAATGACAAGTGTCCTTAGGAGGGGGAGGAGAGAGTCAAATGGGACGTAGGAGGTGCAACAGTGGAAACAAGAGGTTGGAGTGATACATGGATGGGACCATGAGCCAAAGAATGCAGGCAAATTCTAGAAGCTGAAAAAGATGGGAAATTGATTCCACACTGAATCCTCCAGATAACAGTTTAATTTTATCCTTCTGCCCTCCAGATTTATAATAGTATAAATCTGTGTTTTTTTCAGCCATTAAATTTGTGGTAATTTGTTAAAGTAGCAAGAACCTAAAAAAGTAAAACCTATACCTATACTAAAACCTATACTGTGTGTGCCTCAGGAAAGAAAAACAAACCAAAGTCAAAATAGTGGTTTGTTTCACTTTATCTTACAGAAGCCTCCTGAGCCTGCTATAAGCAAACCAAGCTTCTACTCTGAGCAAATACATGACAAAGGTTGCCATACTCAAAAGGAAGGACTTCAGATAACTCTTACTATTTAACCAGGAAACGCATTGGGTGATGCCAAACTTCCTGCACTTTCACAAAAATACAAGTGAATAAGTTCTGTTTCCAGCACAAGTTCTATAAACATTTGTTGACAATGATCAGAGCAAAATTTACCAAAAGAATATTTGGTGATAAAGCAGACTTGAAGATCTTTGGGTACTTGTTCTTTTCATAAGTGAGTTTTATGCAATCTGACTTTTGACACTGATTCTTTTAGTGATAATAACAAACTTAATACTTTAACAAAATGTTTTTTGTGTATGTCTTAGGCAATCTTCACATAATCACTGACAGGTGGATGAGATTTTTTTTTTGTATTCATGAAGAGGCTAAGTTTCATCAAGATTGACTTCTCAAATGTCATTCAGCTATAAATGACAGAGCAGTGACAGAAAATCCCTTGTTTAATAATGAATACTGTATATCTGCATGCTTCTTCATTTTATACTGTGCTTTCTAATTTAACTTAGATAATATGTTCTTAGAAAAATAACTGGATAAAATATTTATCATTCTGACCTTTTCTTTTGACAAATACATGTTGAGCACTGTATATTTCAGGCATCAGGTCTACAACAAAGAAAACAATGTAATCCTTAACCTCACAAAGTTCATTGTGTGGTAGAAGAGACATGTTAGTGGGTTGGCATTTACTCTTAAACCAGTGGAAACTGTTACAGGGGTAACCCTGGGATTTCTTTTGAAGGAATGATGCTAAAGCTGAAACTCCAGTACTTTGGCCACCTCATGCGAAGAGTTGACTCATTGGAAAAGACTGTGATGCTGGGAGGGATTGGGGGCATGAGGAGAAGGGGACAACAGAGGATGAGATGGCTGGATGGCATCACTGACTCGATGGCTGTGAGTCTCAGTGAACTCCGGGAGTTGCTGATGGACAGGGAAGTCTGGCGTGCTGCGATTCATGGGGTCGCAGAGTCGGACACGACTGAGTGACTGATCTGATCTGATCTGATCTGACTGTGTCGGGGGGGCAGGGAGCAGAGGACACTAATATGAAACTGGGGACATTGAGAAGAATTTCTCAATGGTGGTAACTCGTATTTGTCAACCGTAGCTGAGAAAATTAGCATGGCAAATGGGAGATGGGGACAGCGGATGATGTTCCAAAAAGAAGAACTAATGTGAGCTGGGAACCGGTTTCCAAGAATGTTCCAGTTCAGCAGAACTGCTCTGCCCCCCACATTGTGTAACACACCTGCTACTCAACAGATGCTACCCAGATACCAACAGCACTGTGTTGAGTCTCACTGGTCCAAGAGGTCATCTGAGTAGAAGGATCATTTTTTCTTTTCTAATTATTTTTTTCTCAAGAAATTGGCAGAACTCTTGGATATCATAAGGTTGATTTGTGTGCTTCACATCTCAAAGGACTGTTGCCTAATTTCTTCTAGGAGAACTCCTAAAACACACTTATCATTTCAGACCAACTGTGCATTGATTCCTGTTAGCGCTTGCCCATAAGGATCTCTTCCCTGAATCCTGCCAGTTTCCCTGCACTGGAAGGAGCAGATGTGGTAAGAACATTTGTTAGTATACCATTTTGCAAATTGCTTAGCTTCAGAAGTATCCGGCCTGGAGTGTCTAAATTTTAATAGCTTAGAAATACAAAATTAGAGCAAAGCAATGTTATGCTGAATAGCAATTAATTTGCTTACAGTGTTGTATGTTATGTCATTTAACACACAGTCAGAATTAATTCACTGAAGGTCGTGCTGGGGACCTAAAATAAAAAAAGATCAGTAGTTTTTCTAACATCCAAACTTTATCCCCAGGTGGTATTCATTTATTAAATGCAGCTGAAGTGTTTACTTCTTGCACAGGGTTTGAAAAATGAGAGATATGTGTATTAGTTTAGCTACTTAATATATGGGATTAAAATGTTAAATTAATTTGTTTAGAAAATTCATAAAGAGTCCAGTGAAATATAGCAGAAAGAACCTTGGGCTAGGCAAGTAACCAGTGAGAAAACAACATGAGAGCAGGGACTTTATTTGTTTCATTTATTGCTTACTCTCCTCCACCCAAAACAGTGACTGGCACCCAGGAGATGTTTAGTAATCATGTGCTTATTAAGTAAATGCATAGATATCTCTTTGGCCACAATTTGGACACAATTTGAATTATGTCCCCTCAAAACACATATGTTGAAGTCCTAACCCCACATTCCTCAGAATGTGACTTGTTTGGACATAGGGTCTTTAAAAAATTGATCAAATTAAAATGAGGTCATAAGGCTCCAACCCAATATGATTAAAAGTCCTTATAAAAAGAGGAAATTAGGAGATAGATATGCACTTAGGAAGAACACCATGTGAAGGCAAAAGCAGAGATTAAGGTGATGCTTCTATGAGTCAATAAGCCAAAGATTGCCAGCCAACCACCAGCAGCTGAGAGAGAGGCATGGAAGTGATTCTCACAACTCTGCGAAGGGACCTACCATGCTCACACCTTAACCTCAGATTTATAGCCTCCAGAACTGAGACAAGATATTTAAGGAATTCAAGCCACCCCATTGTTTAAACCCTAGTGAACTAATGCAACATCTTTCTAACAGTTGTCTTGCATATCCAAGTTACAGATTTTCTCAATTTTAATATTTAATTATGGATTGCTTAAGTTCTTTGGTTGTTTGTATCAGCATTTGGCTACCTAACTACTCTGTAAATTAGTAAATAAACTTACTTTCTTTGGATTTCACATATAAAAAATGTGCAGGAGAAGTGCTGGAAAGTTGCTTAAGTGTACAAAAGCTATAAAATAGTTTTGGCTATTCTATCATTACCTTTCACATATGCTTATTGGAGGACTACTTGAGATAGTCTAGTCATACAAAATACAAAGATGGCCAAGAGAAACTCCTCTATAAATTAAATTTGCGAGGATAACAGTTTAGTGTAAAAAATGTTTCAAAATTAGTTATTACGGGCTTAAACTTTTACTAAGTGCGTGAACTTGAGCAAGCTATGCCATTTCTCTGTGTCCATGGAGCAGTTCATTATTGTTACTCATTGAGTATAAGAACACTGTGCCAGTCACTGAGTGGGAATATAAGTTTCAAAAATGAACGATTCAGTTTTATTTCTTAGTACATTCATAAAAGCATACAAAACTATTATAGTTAGGAACTATCAGCTGCTGTAACAAATAAATCACCAAGTTTCCATGATTAACCCCAGAAGAAATTCTTTTCCTACTCATGCAAAAGTTCAAGTTGGCAATTCTGGTTTGGTGGGTGTGACATTCCTTCATACAGTGATTCAGAGAAACAGGTTCTTCTGCCTGTTCTTCTGTGGCTCTGGATTCCCTTGGGACTTCTTTGTCATCTGCTTACAGCCAGCAGAAGGGGAAAGGGAGACAGTGTCAGAGACATTGAAGAAGGTATAATTGCTTTTTAAAAACCCAGGTCCCAAAGTGATCACCCTACTTCTGTTCCAGTTCCACTGATGAAAGTCATTTCACCTGGATGCAAAATGTCTAGGAAATGTTATCTCTGGCTCTGTATAGCTCCCAGAAACAACTTATGCTATGAAAATGGAAGATAGAGCTTAGCTATATCTGTCACAGAGATATAGCTATACATAATGATAAAATGGAGTGAGCCCAGGATGGGGAAAAAGTGTAGAGTATAGTCTGGTGTGAAACCAGCCATTCTCAAGGCTCCACTTAGAACTCTGGGAGTTCCAAAGTGAAGTGAATTAAAGTTGCTCAGTCGTGTCTGACTCTTTGGGACACCATGGACTATACAGTTCATGCAATTCTCCAGGCCAGAGTACTGGAGTGGGTAGCCTTTCCCTTCTCCAGGGGATCTTCCCAACCCAGGGATCCAACCCAGGTGTCCCACATTACAGGTGGATTCTTTACCAGCTCAGCCACAAGGGAAGCCCAAGAATACTGGAGCGGGTAGACTATCCCTTCTCCAGGGGATCTTCCAAACCCACAAATCGAACCAGGGTCTCCTGCATTGCAGGCAGATTTTTTACCAGCTGAACTACCAGGGAAACCCCAAGCCACATTCAAATCCACTGTTTGTTGTATAATCAACAGAAGAAAATCCTACTTGGTGATAGAGGCAGAAGAGAAATAAAAGTGAAAAGAATACTAGTAAAACCTATTTCAGGCATGTAATTAAAATTATAGGATTCCAAAGCAGTATTCTAAAGAAAGAATTTAAACTTATAGGTTGAAGAGTTTTGACATAATTTTATTTCTGCTCCCCCCTGCTCATTCAGTAAATAAGAATGAATATAAGTACTCTGTGTGACTATTCTTGAACAATATATATGAATCCCTATATGTGTTGGGTCTGATTTTTATGAATTATGATTGAGTTTTCTGATTTTCATTAGATTACTTAATGTGTGCATGCATGCTTAGTCCCTCAGTCACGTCTGACTCTTTGTGACCTTTGGACTGTAGCCCGCCAGGCTCCGTAGTCCATGGGCATTGTCCAGGCAAAAATACTGGACTGGGTTTCCTATGCCCTCCTCCAGGGGATCTTCCTGACCTAAGGATTGAACCCATGTCTCTGTGTCTTGCATTGCAGGTGGTTTCTTTACCCACCGAGCCATCGGGGAAGCCCTATCTTGCTTAACAGAAGCTCAATAAAACAAAGGTAGCTTTCAGTTAGCAGCACTTGGCTTTTCAGAAGACCTTTTCCCCAAACTAGCTAGGTCAGCAGGATTACTATACAGTTTGCTGTTGCACAGTAAGAGATTCCAAATTCTAATGCTGAGAATGCCATTCAGTGAGATGCAATGCATGGTGTGCAGATATGTTAGAAAGCTTCCAGATTGTTAAAGCATTTCTAAGACCTAATAAACCCAAGCAAATGGCTTATGCCTGGTCTCAGGGTGAAAAGGAAAAAAAAAAAAAAGGTTAGCCAAAGGGAAATGTGCACCGACCAGCATTAATTTATCTGTGAGCCAGCTCTTCCGTTTTAAAGGGAGTAACTACAAAATGCTAGGACTTAGACTTGGATTCAATTTGAAAATAATTCATTACATTATCTTACTAAAATGATGTCACAGCAGAAGGATAGAGTTTACTCTTATTTCATGAGGAAAGTTTTTAAATTGCATGATTTAACAACATAAAGTTGTTTCTTTTCAAATATCTTTAACAAGTGATGAAATCACATTATGGCATACACTTGCTCTGGCTGAAGTACTTTCTCATTTATATTCTCTAAATCATTATATTTTTGAGTAATGATTAAAACAAATATGTCTGAAATTTTATCAGCAAATATTAAAGCTTAGGGTCAAATTTTACTCAAAGAGCATGTGAAATTTCTGTGTCTTACATTTGCTTTACAAAATATTTTCTTATTTAATGGTAGTCCTCCTTGATATATGCCATATTGAATCACATTCTTAAACTGCCTAAACATTCCATTAAAGTTCACCAAATAAAAATATGAGCACTATCAGTTCATTTCACATCAGTCGCTCAGTCGTGTCTGACTCTTGGCGACCCCATGAACTGCAGCACGCCAGGCTTCCCTGTCCATCACCAACTCCTGGAGTTCACTCAGACTCACGTCCATCGAGTCAGTGATGCCATCCAGCCATCTCATCCTCTGTCATTCCTTTCTCCTCCTGCCCCCAATCCCTCCCAGCATCAGAAGCTTTTCCAATGAGTCAACTCTTCGCATGAGGTGGCCAAAGTACTGGAGTTTCAGCTTTAGCATCATTCCTTCCAAAGAAATCCCAGGGCTAATCTCTTTCAGAATGGTCTGGTTGGATCTCCTTGCAGTCCAAGGGACTCTCAAGAGTGTTCTCCAGCACCAGTGCTCCACAGTTCAAAAGCATGAATTCTTCGGCGCTCATCCTTCTCCACAGTCCAACTCTCACATCCGTACATGACCACAGGAAAAACCATAGCCTTGACTAGATGGACCTTTGTTGGCAAAGTAATGTCTCTGCTTTTGAATATGCTATCTAGGTTGGTCATAACTTTCCTTCCAAGGAGTAAGCGTCTTTTAATTTCATGGCTGCAGTAACCATCTGCAGTGATTTTGGAGCCCAAAAAAATAAAGTCTGACACTGTTTCCACTGTTTCCCCATCTATTTCCCATGAAGTGATGGGACCAGATGCCATGATTTTCGTTTTCTGAAAGTTGAGCTTCAAGCCAACTTTTTCACTCTCCACTTTCACTTTCATCAAGAGGCTTTTGAGTTCCTCTTCACTTTCTGCCATAAGGGTGGTGTCATCTGCATATCTGAGGTTATTGATATTTCTCCCGGCAGTCTTGATTCCAGCTTGTGTTTCTTCCAGTCCAGCATTTCTCATGATGTACTCTGCATATAAGTTAAATAAGCAGGATGACAATATACAGTCTTGACGTACTCCTTTTCCTATTTGGAAACAGTCTGTTGTTCCATGTCCAGTTCTAACTGTTGCTTCCTGAGCTGCATATGGGTTTCTCAAGAGGCAGGTCAGGTGGTCTTCTATTCCCATCTCTTTCAGAATTTTCCACAGTTGATTGTGATCCACACAGTCAAAGGCTTTGGCATAGTCAATAAAGCAGAAATAGATGTTTTCTTGGAACTCTCTTGCTTTTTCCATGATCCAGCAGATGTTGGCAATTTGATCTCTGGTTCCTCTGCCTTTTCTAAAACCAGCTTGAACATCAGGAAATTCACAGTTCACGTATTGCTGAAGTCTGGCTTGGAGAATCTTGAGCATTACTGTACTAGCATGTGAGATGAGTGCAATTGTGCGGTAGTTTGAGCATTCTTTGGCATTGCCTTTCTTTGGAATTGGAATGAAAACTGACCTTTTCCAGTCCTGTGGCCGCTAGTGCATTTTCCAAATTTGCTGGCATATTGAGTGCAGCACTTTCACAGCATCACCTTTCAGGATTTGAAATAGCTCCACTGGAATTCCATCACCTTCACTAGCTTTGTTCGTAGAGATGCTTTCTAAGGCCCACTTGACTTCACATTCCAGGATGTCTGGCTCTTGGTCAGTGATCACACCATCATGATTATCTGGGTCGTGAAGATCTTTTTTGTACAGTTCTTCTGTGTATTCTTGCCACCTCTTCTTAATATCTTCTGCTTCTGTTAGGTCCATACCATTTCTGTCCTTTATCAAGCCCATCTTTGCATGAAATGTTCCCTTGGTATCTCTAATTTTCTTGAAGAGATCTCTAGTCTTTCCCATTCTGTTGTTTTCCTCTATTTCTTTGCATTGATCACTGAGGAATGCTTTCTTATCTCTTCTTGCTATTCTTTGGAACTCTGCATTAAGATGCTTGTATATTTCCTTTTCTCCTTTGCTTTTCGCTTCTCTTCTTTTCACAGCTATTTGTAAGGCCTTCCCAGACAGCCATTTTGCTTTTTTGCATTTCTTTTCCATGGGGATGGTCTTGATCCCTGTCTCCTGTACAATGCCACAAACCTCAGTCCATAGTTCATCAGGTACTTTATCTATCAGATCTAGTCCCTTAAATCTATTTCTCACTTCCACTGTATAATCATAAGGGATTTGATTTAGATCATACCTGAATGGTCTAGTGGTTTTCCCTACTTTCTTCAATTTAAGTCTGAATTTGGTAATAAGCAGTTCATGATCTGAGCCACAGTCAGTTCCCGGTCTTGTTTTTGTTGACTGTATTGAGCTTCTCCATCTTTGGCTGCAAAGAATATAGTCAATCTGATTTCAGTGTTGACCATCTGGTGATGTCCATGTGTAGAGTTTTCTCTTGTGTTTTGGAAGAGGGTGTTTGCTATGACCAGTGCATTTTCTTGGCAAAACTCTATTAGCCTTTGCCCTGCTCATTCTGTATTCCAAGGCCAAATTTGCCTCTTACTCCAGGTATTTCTTAACTTCCTACTTTTGCATTCCAGTCCCCTATAATGAAAAGGATATCTTTTTTGGGTGTTAGTTCTAAAAGGTCTTGTAGGTCTTCATAGAACCGTTCAACTTCAGCTTCTTCAGCATTACTGGTTGGGGCATAGACTTGGATTACCATTATATTGAATGATTTGCCTTGGAAATGAACGGAGATCATTCTTTCATTTTTGAGATTGCATCCAAGTACTGCATTTTGGACTCTTTTGTTGACCATGATGGTTACTCCAGTTCTTCTGAGGGATTCCTGCCCGCAGTAATAGTTACAATGGTCATCTGAGTTAAATTCACCCATTCCAGTCCATTTTAGTTTGCTAATTCCTACAATGTCGACATTCACTCTTGCCATCTCTTGTTTGACCACTTCCAATTTGCCTTGATTCACGGACCTGACAGTCCAGGTTCCTATGCAATATTGCTCTTTACAGCATTGGACCTTGCTTCTATCACCTTGCTTCAGGTACGTCCACAGCTGGGTATTCTTTTTGCTTTGGCTCCATCCTTTCATTCTTTCTGGAGTTATTTCTCCACTGATCTCCAGTAGCATATTGGGCCCCTACTGACCTGGGGAGTTCCTCTTTCAGTATCCTATCATTTTGCCTTTTCATACTGTTCATGGGGTTCTCAAGGCAAGAATACTGAAGTGGTTTGCTATTCCCTTCTCCAGTGGACCACATTCTGTCAGATCTCTCCACCATGACCCGCCATCTTGGGTTGCCCCACGGGCATGGCTTAGTTTCCTTGAGTTAGACAAGGCTGTGGTCCTAGTGTGATTAGATTGACTAGTTTTCTGTGAGTATGGTTTCAGTGTGTCTGCCCTCTGATGCCCTCTTGCAACACCTACTGTCTTACTTAGATTTCTCTTACCTTGGATGTGGGGTATCTCTTCACGGCTGCTCCAGCAAATCTCAGCTGCTGCTCCTTACCTTGGATGAGGGGTATCTCCTCACCTCCGCCCTTCCTGACTTTCAATGTGGGATAGCTCCTCCAGGCCCTACAGTGCCCGCGCAGCTACCACTCCTTGGACGCGGGGTAGCTCCTCCCGGCCGCTGTCCTTGACCTCGGACTTGGGTAGCTCCTCTGGGCTGTTCCTGCGCTGTCGCAGCCTGGCACTCTCGGTTGCTGCCCCTGGCCTCTGACCTGGGGTAACTCCTCTTGGCCGCCGCCCTTCGGGTATGGGGTCCTCCCGGCTTCTGCCCCTGACCTCGGCCGTGGGGTAGCTCCTCTCGGCCGCGCTTAGTGTGCCGGTCGCAGCTGCCGTACAAAAAGGTAGCTAGTAATACATGCGAATTATCATATCAAAATAATTATAATGAGAGAGTTGCTAATTGGAGATAATAGTTTATGGTGCTGCTGCTGCTGCTAAGTCACTTCATCGTGTCTGACTCTGTGCGACCCCATAGATGGCAGCCCACCAGGCTTCCTCGTCCCTGGGATTCTCCAGGCAAGAACACTGGAGTGGGTTGCCGTTTCCTTCTCCAATGCATGAAAGTAAAAAGTGAAAGTGAAGTCGCTCAGTCGTGTCCGACTCTTAGCGACCCCATGGACTGCAGCCTACCAGGCTCCTCCGTCCATGGGATTTTCTAGGCAAGAGTACTGGAGTGGGGTGCCATTGCCTTCTCCGATAATAGTTTATAAGTTACATCAAATGGCTAGCTCTTCTATTTGTTAGGTCAAAAGAGATAATTCAATTTATTTAATGCTCTTTGTCTCTAATGCAACTAAAGTCTTATGTATTTAGGAAGATACAGATTCAGGCAATACAGCAGAAGCCTACCTAAATGGGCCCAGACATTTAATGGAAGTCTACCATATCCAGGGGCTTTCCTGGTGGCTCAGTGGTAGAGAATCCACTTGCCAATGCAGGAGACATGGGTTCAATCCCTGGGTCAGGAAGATCCAGTGGAGAAGGAAATGGCAACTCACTCTAGTAATCTTTCCTGGGAAATCTGATGGACAGAGGAGCCTGGTGGGCTACAGTCCATGGAGTCGCAAAAGAGTTGGACATGACTTAGTGGCTCAACAGCAACAACAAACCATACCCATGGCAGGAAGAAGATGACCTGTTATCAACAGGGAACATCTATATGATATATTATACATGACAAGGATGAAAACTTAAGGTCTGAGAATGATTCCTCTGTTCAGTAGTAAAAGGAGATACAAAACATACAAAAGTCATTATCACAATCAGGAAAGCTTTAACCAGTCATTTATCCCAAGAGTTCCAAATATTCAACATATTTCATTCCTGGGTGTTAGTAATCAAAAGTAATACCAAAAAATGAGTCTAATAGCTCACAGTCATCCCACTTTATAGTACTGACTTACCTCATTGCTTTAATCTTTGTATGGAAACAGAAGAGTTCAATGGAGAAGGGATTCATTGCTGATCTGAAGATATACAACAGGTGACTTTAGAAAAAAACAGTTATGCACTCTTGGACTCCATGACTGGAGAGGTAGAACAAAAGCTTTAAGTTGAATTACTCTAATCTTTCTTTTGCTCCAGTATTCTGAGGCTCTGTATTTCATTATTCTAGCACTAGGGTTTCCAGTTCAATGACATAAAGAGGGAAGAGCCACCTCTTTCAGGCTAGGTTTGGTACAGCCATCTGAGGCTTCCCAGAGATGCCATATTTATAGTCCAGAAATGAAAGGAAAGAAGTATAAGCTTGTAGCAAAGCAATCACTGAAGCAGGGCCTTTAAAAAAAAAATTGGGGTATAGCTGTTTTATAAAGTTGTTAGTTTCTACCGTACAATGAAGGGAATCAGATATACATATACATATATCACCTCTCTCTTGGACCTCCCTCCCACCCCCATGTCCTGCCCATATAGGTCATCACAAAGCACTAGGCTGAGGTCCCTGTGCTATACAGGAGGTTCCCACTAGCTGTCTATTTCACAGATGTGTGTGAGCTATGTTGCATCAGTCATGTCTGACTCTTAGTTACTCTATGGACTGTAGCCCCCCCAGGCTCCTCTGTCTATGGAATTCTCCAGGCAAGAATACTGGAGTGGGTTGCTGTGCCCTTCTCCAGGTATAGTCCCCATCCAAGGATCGAACCCGTGTCTCCTGCATTACCGAGCAGGTTCTTTACCACTGAACCACTAGGGAAGCCCTATTGTACATGTAGCAGTGTAACAATTCATCCCATCCCCTTCTTCCCTGCCATCCACATCCACATGTCTGTTCTCTGTACCTGTGTCTCTATTCCAACCCTGCAAATAGGTTCATCTGAGCCATTTTTCTAGATTCCACATACATATATGTGTTAATATAGGGTATTTGCTTTTTCTGACTTACTGTATGACAGTCTCTACAAATAACCCAATTGCATTCCTTTTATAAAAGTATATGGTGCCTGAAACACAACCTCAAAAACAGGTAGGTATGTGGCTCTATCACTGTGGTTTGGATTCAAACGAGACCTTTTAGTTCAGAGCAAGAAAAATTAACCAAATGTTGAGAGGAAACTATTTATTACAGAGAACAGATGATGCTTTACAGAGTTGATTGATTGCTTATATTACATCTCATTTACTATTGCACACAATCATAAAATAACAGTTTTCATACATATTTCCTGGGGATAAGCCATTAGTTTCTGACTCAATTAGGAGACCTGTTTGAAAAATGACTCTGAGAACTATTTGAGGTTATATAAATTTTTTCTTGCATGATAGAGTAATATGGCTTCATATTTACCCAATGTATTATTATATCAGAGCCAAGAGAACTGAACAAATGAATTTTTATTTTATTACAAAATTCAGCTTGAATGAATGAATCTAGGTAGTCTTAAATAAGCATTTTCCCAGGCCTCATTCCAAAATAAATGGTGAAGTTCAAGATAAAGACTAAGTTTAAGGATCCCACCTCTCCTTTACTAATTCAACATGTTTCAAGAGGCTGAAGTAAACTGAATGAAAACTACACATCTGTAGCTTTCATTGTTTCTGCTGGCACTCAGCCCATGCTCTGTTATAAGATGAAATGAATTTTGCAGAGAGAAAACAAATTTGCAAAAGTTTCAGAGAGTTCAATTTTTTTCTCTTATGCTTGACTGCGTGTGCATGTGCTCAGTCGTGGTATAGTGCCCTAGTCTTTGCAACTCCATGGCCTGTAGCCTGCAAGGCTCCTCTGTTCATGAGATTGCCCAGATAAGAATATTGGAGTGGGTTGTCATGCCCTCCTCGATCCAGAGATTGAACCCACATCTCTTGTGTCTCCTGTTTTGGCAGGCAGATTGTTTACCACTGTGCCACCTGCCTATTTGCTGGAACTTCACTAGGCTGTCAACCATAGAGCATATAATGGCCCCTCCAGCTGAGCGGTCTAACAGTAACAGGACTTATTTTGTGGCTGTTCAAATCCCCAAGCATGAGTGTACCAGTGAACACAACAGAAGCTGTGTCACATTTTCTGATTTAGCCTTGGATGTCATGCAGTCGCTTCTGCATTCTATTAGTTACAAATGAGGCACAAGCTTCCACAGATTCAAGGAGAGAAGATACTCCAGTATTCTTGCCTGGAGAATCCCATGGACAGATGAACCTGGTAGGGTACAGTGCATAACGTGGCAAAGAGTTGGACATTACTGAAGCAACTTAGTACAGCACAGCACAGAATGATAGCTCTATATTTCCACCTAAATCTGCTCCATAGTTCAATGTAGATGAACTAACAAGTAGTTTATTCTTCCATCCCTCAGAAAATGTTGAACCAAAAGGACACATTTATATTAATTCCTCTGAAATCCCAACCACCTGTCTCCAGCTACTGAATTAATTATGAATACTGTAGTTATTAGGTGAAAATATTAAGAGAGATTATAAGAGTACAACAACATTGATCTCAACTTTTAGATGAAATCTAAACCTCTCAAAATATTGTCTACTCAGCCTAGAATCTGCTGGATCTCTATGGATCTCAACAATTCAAGTCAAAACAAAACAATAAATTTCTTTTATTCATTTACTTTCTGTTTATCTGTGGCTCTTTTTTTTTTTTTTTAATGAATGGAAATTCTTTAACACAACTCCTAAGAAGAACTGTGCTCTTATGTCTTCTCTCCCTGAATCTGGCTAAGCTTGTGCCCCATTTGTAACTAATAGAATGCAGAAGTGACTGCATGACATCCAAGGCTAAGTCAGAAAATGTGACACAGCTTCTGTTGTGTTCACTGGTACACTCATGCTTGGAGATCTGAGCAGCCATTTAAGAAGTCCTATTACTGTTAGACCACCATGCTGGAGAGGCCATTATAGACTCTCACTGTGAAGTCCCAGCAAACAGCCAGCAAGTCATTTTCATACTAGTGAACCACATTGGACATCAAGCCCAGGTAGTCCCTCAGATGACTCCAATTACAGCCCACATCTGGATGCACCGACATCAGACAAGGATGACCCCACACAAGAACTGCCCTGATGAATCCTCAAATTCATGACCCACAAAATTATGACCAAAATGAAAATGATTGTTTTAATATAGAAATGTTCAGTGTAATTTGTTATGTAGCACTTGTAACTGGAAAATATCTTTTCCTGAAAAAATTTAAGGCAATTTACAAAGATATTTCCTTGGAGAAGGAAATGGCAACCCACTCCAGTACTCTTGCCTGGAAAATCCCATGGACAGAGGAGCATGGTAGGCTACAGTCCATGGGGTTGCAAAGAGTCGGACATGACTGAGTGACTTCAGTGACTTCACAAAGATATAAAGGCTTCCCAGGGGGCACTAGTGGTAAACAACCTGCCTGCCAATGCAGGAGACATTAAAAGGCCTAGGTTCAATCCCTGGGTTGTGAAGATCCCCTGGAGAAGGAAATGGCAACCCACTCCAGTATGCTTGCCAGGAGAATCTTATGGACAAAGGAGCCTGGCGGGCTGCAGTCCATGGAGTTGGACACTATTGAAGAGACTTAGCACTAGCACAAAGATATAAAAACAGTAGGTGAGATACATTAAAATTTTTTTTCATTATGCCATGCTTTTTTTTTTCTTGGACTTAATATTCATGTAACTTTTAGAAATTTGAATGAAAATATTTTGCTTGTCACTGAATGTACAGCCTTGACGCATTTCTTTCCCAGTTTGGCACCAGATCTTTGTTCCATGTTTGATTCTAACTGTTGCTTCTTGACCAGCATGCAGATTTCTCAGGAGGCAGGTAAGGTGGGCGGGTATTCCCATCTCTTGAAGAATTTTCCACAGTTTGCTGTGATCCACACAGTCAAAAGCTTTAGCATAGTCAATGAAGCAGAAGTAGATATTTTTTCTGGAATTATCTTGCTTTTTCTTTGATCCAACAGATGTTGGCAATTTGATCTCTGGTTCTTCTGCCTTTTATAAATTCAGCTTGAACATCTGGATGTTCTTGGTTCACATTCTGTTGAAGCCTAGCTTGGAGAATTCTGAGCATTACTTTGCTAGTGTGTGAGATGACTGCAGTTGTGTGGTAGTTTGAACATCTTTAGCATTGCCTTTCTTCGGGATTAGGATGAAAACTGACCTTTTCCAGTCCTGTGGCCAGTGTTGTTTTCCAAATTTGCTGGCATATTGAGTGCAGCACTTTCACAACATCATCTTTTAGGATGATGCTATTTAGGATTGTCTAACAATCATACTGCCTGAAAACAAAAATTGTATTACTTATTCACTTCTAATATTTTGTACTGCATTTCTTTTTTGTGACTTTTTGTTGGCTAGGATCCCTTTTTTTTCTTTTTCTCAATTTTGAAGGGAAAAATTTTTATAATTCTCAATTAAGTAGTATAATATTAGTTGTAGAGTTTTCATCGATATCCTTTACCAGATTAAGAAAATTCCTTTCTAGTCCTAGCTTGCTGAGAATGTTTTAAATATAATGAAAATGTGTTGAAGTTTTCAAAATTATTTTTCTGCAATAATTGAAATTTATTATGTTTGTTAATCTGTTAATATGGTGAAACATACTGTTTGGTGTTTTAATGTAGTTTAATCTTATGTTCTTGAAATTAAGGAACTCAATCTCACTTTTTTGTGATTTATTACCTCTTATAAATATGCTTGGACTTAATTTACTAATATGTTGATAAGAAATTTTGAACATATTTCTTTTTTTTCTTTTTGATTTTTTTTTAATTGAAGGATAAGTGCTTTAAGGATTTTGATGTTTTCTGTCAAACTTCAACGTGAATCAGCCATAGGTATACATATACCCCTCCATATGAACCTCCTTCCCATCTTCCTCCCCATTCCACCCCTCTAGGTTGATACAGAGCCCCTGTTTGAGTTTCCTGAGACATACAGCAAATTGTCATTGGCTATCTATTTTAATATGGTAATGTAAGTTTCCATGTTACTCTTTCCATACATCTCACCTTCTCCTCCCCTCTCCCCATGACCATAAGTCTATTCTCTTGTGTCTGTTTCTCCATTGCTGCCTTGTAAACAAATTCTTCAATACCATGTTTCTAGTTTCTGCATATGTGCATTAGAATATGATATTTATCTTTCTCTTTATGACTCATTTCACTCTTTTGTATAATAGTTTTTAAGTTCATCTACCTCATCAGAACTGACTCAAATGTATTCGTTTTTTATGGCTAAGCAATATTCCCGTTTGTATATATACCAAATCTTGTTTATCCATTTATCTGTTGATGGACACCTAGGTTGCTTCCATGTCCTGGCTATTGCAGATAGTGCTGCAATGAACAATGGGATACATGTGTCTTTTTCAATTTTGGTCTCCTCAGGGTACATGCCTAGGACTGGGATTGCTGGGTCATATGGTACTTTTATTCCTAGTTTCTTAAGGAATCTCCATACCATCTTCCATAGTGGCTGTATCAATTTACATTCCCACCAACAGTACAAAAGCATTCCCTTTTCCCCACACCCTTTCCAGCATTTGTTTGTAGACTTTTTGATGATGGCGGCTGCGACAGCTCACATAGCGTGGCCAAGAGGAGCTACCCCATGTCCGAGGTCAGGGGCAAAAGCCAGGAGGACCCCATGCCCGAGGGGCGGCAGCCAAGAGGAGTTACCCCACGTCCTAGGTCAGGGGCAGCAGCCGAGAGTGCCAGGCTGCAATGGCGCAGGAGCGGCTGAGAGGAGCTACCAACATCCAAGGTCAGGGGCGGCAGCTGAGAGGAGCTACCCAGTGTCCGAGGTCAGGGGCGACGGCCGAGAGTTCCAGGCTGCGACAGCACAGGAGCAGCGGAGAGGAGCTACCGCACGCCCGAGGCCAGGGGTTTCAGCCGGGAGGAGCAACCCCATATCCAAGGAGCGGTGGCTGCGCAAGTGCAGAAGGGCCTAGAGGAGCTATTCCATGTTCAAGGTCAGGAGGGACAGCAGTGAGGAGATACCCCTCATCCAAGGTAAGGAGCAGCGGCTGTGCTTTGCTGGAGCAGCCGTGAAGAGATACCCCACATCCAAGGTAAGAGAAACCCAAGTAGACAGTAGGTATTGCAAGAGGGCATCAGAGGGCAGACACACTGAAACCATAATCACATAAAACTAGTCAATCTAATCACACTAGGACCACAGCCTTGTCTAACTCAATGAAACAAAGCCATGCCTGTGGGGCCACCCAAGATGGGTGGGTCATGGTGGAGAGATCAGACAGAATGTGGTCCACTGGAGAAGGGAATGGCAAACCACTTCAGTATTCTTGCCTTGAGAACCCCATGACCAGTATGAAAAGGCAAAATGATAGGATACTGAAAGAGGAACTCCCCAGGTCAGTAGGGGCCCAATATGCTACTAGAGATCAGTGGAGAAATAACTCCAGAAAGAATGAAGGGATAGAGCCAAAGCAAAAACAATACCAAGTTGTGGATGTGACTGGTGATAGAAGCAAGGTCCAATGCTGTAAAGAGCAATATTGCATAGGAACCTGGACTGTCAGGTCCGTGAATCAAGGCAAATTGGAAGTGGTCAAACAAGAGATGGCAAGAGTGAATGTCGACATTCTAGAAATCAGTGAACTGAAATGGACTGAAATGGGTAAATTTAACTCAGATGACCATTATATCTACTACTGAGGGCAGGAATCTCTTAGAAGAAAAGGAGTAGCCATGATGGACAAAAAAGGAGTCCGAAATGCAGTACTTAGATGTAATCTCAAAAACGACAGAATGATCTCTATTCGTTTCCAAGGCAAACCATTCAATATCACAGTAATCCAAGTCTATGGCACAACCAGTAATGCTGAAGAAGCTGAAGTTGAATGGTTCTATGAAGACCTACAAGACCTTTTAGAACAAACACCCCAAAAAGATATCCTTTTCATTATAGGGGACTGGAATGCAAAAGTAGGAAGTCAAGAAACACCTAGAGTAACAGAGAAATTTGGCCTAGGAATATGGAATGAAGCAGGGCAAAGACTAATAGAGCTTTGCCAAGAAAACGCACTGGTCATAGCAAACACTCTCTTCCAATAACACAAGAGAAAACTCTACACATGGACATTACCAGATGGTCAACACCGAAATCAGGTTGATTATAATCTTTGCAGCCAAAGATGGAGAAGCTCTATACAGTCAACAAAAACAAGACTAGGAGCTTACTGTGGCTTGGATCATGAACTCCTTATTGCCAAATTCATACTTAAATTGAAGAAAGTAGGGAAAACCACTAGACCATTCAGGTATGATCTAAATCAAATCCCTTATGATTATACGGTAGAAGGGAGAAATAGATTTAAGGGACTAGATCTGATAGATAGAGTGCCTGATGAACTATGGACTGAGGTTTGTGGCATTGTACAGGAGACAGGGATCAAGACCATCCCCATGGAAAAGAAATGCAAAAAAGCAAAATGGCTGTCTGGGGAGGCCTTACAAATAGCTGTGAAAAGAAGAGAAGTGAAAAGCAAATGAGAAAAGGAAATGAATGCAGAGTTCCAAAGAATAGCAAGAAGAGATAAGAAAGCGTTCCTTAGCGATCAATGCAAAGAAATAGAGAAAAACAACAGAATGGGAAAGACTAGAGATCTCTTCAAGAAAATTAGAGATACCAAGGGAACATTTCATGCAAAGATGGGCTCGATAAAGGACAGAAATGATATGGACCTAACAGAAGCAAAAGATATTAAGAAGAGGTGGCAAGAATACACATAAGAACTGTACAAAAAAGATCTTCATGACCCAGATAATCATGATGGTGTGATCACTGACCTAGAGCCAGACATCCTGGAATGTGAAGTCAAGTGGGCCTTAGAAAGCATCACTATTAACAAAGCTAGTGGAGGTGATGGAATTCCAGTGGAGCTATTTCAAATCCTGAAAGATGATGCTGTAAAAGTGCTGCACTCAATATACCAGCAAATTTGGAAAATGCACTAGTGGCCACAGGACTGGAAAAGGTCAGTTCTCATTCCAATCCAATGCCAAAGAATGCTCAAACTACCTTACAATTGCACTCATCTCACACGTTAGCAAAGTAATGCTCAAAATTCTCCAAGCCAGGCTTCAGCAATATGTGAACCGTGAACTTTCTGATGATCAAGCTGGTTTTAGAAAAGGCAGAGGAACCAGAGATCAAATTGCCAACATCTGCTGGATCATCAAAAAAGCAAGAGAATTCCATAAAAACATCTATTTCTGCTTTATTGACTATGCCAAAGCTTTTGACTGTGTGGATCACAATAAACTGGGGAAAATTCTGAAAGAGACTGGAATAGAAGACCACCTGACCTGCCTCTTGAGAAACCCATATGCAGGTCAGGAAGCAACAGTCAGAACTGGACATGGAACAACAGACTGTTTCCAAATAGGAAAAGGAGTACGTCAAGGCTGTATATTGTCACCCTGCTTATTTAACTTCTATGCAGAGTACATCATGAGAAACGCTGGGCTGGAAGAAGCGCAAAATGGAATCAAGATTGCTGGGAGAAATATCAATAACCTCAGATATGCAGATGACACCACCTTTAGGGCAGAAAGTGAAGAGGAACTAAAAAGCCTCTTGATGAAACTGAAAGTGGAGAGTGAAAAAGTTGGCTTAAAGCTCAACATTCAGAAAACGAAGATCATGGCATCTGGTCCCATCACTTCATGGGAAATAGATGGGGAAACAGTGGAAACAGTGTCAGACGTTATTTTTTTGGGCTCCAAAATCACTGCAGATTGTTACTGCAGCCATGAAATTAAAAGACGCTTACTCCTTGGAAGGAAAGTTATGACCAACCTAGACAGCATATTCAAAAGCAGAGACATTATTTTGCCAACAAAGGTCCATGTAGTCAAGGCTATGGTTTTTTCAGTGGTCATGTATGGATGTGAGAGTTGGACTGTGAAGAAAGCTGAGCACCGAAGAATTGATGCTCTTGAACTGTGGTGTTGGAGAAGACACTTGAGAGTCCCTTGGACTGAAAGGAGATCCAACCAGTCCGTTCTAAAGATCAACCCTGGGATTTCTTTGGAAGGAATGATGCTAAAGCTGAAACTTCAGTACTTTGGCCAGTTCATGCGAAGAGTTGAGTCATTGGAAAAGACTCTGATCCTGGGAGGGATTGGGGGCAGGAGGCGAAGGGGAGGACAGAGGATGAGATGGCTGGATGGCATCACTGCCTCAATGGACGTGAGTCTGAGTGAACTCTGGGATTTGGTGATGGACAGGGAGGCCTGGTGTGCTGTGATTCATGGGGTTGCAAAGAGTCAGACACGACTGAGTGGCTGAACTGAACTGAATTCTGACCTGTGAGGTGATATCTCATTGTAGTTTTGATTTGCATTTCTCTAATAATGAGTGACAGAGAAGGCAATGGCACCCCATTCCAGTACTCTTCCCTGGAAAATCCCTTGGACGGAGGACCCTGGTGGGCTGCAGTCTATGAGGTCGCTAAGAGTCTGACACGACTGAGTGACCTCACTGTCACTTTTCACTTTCATACATTGGAGAAGGAAATGGCAACTCACTCTAGTATTCTTGCCTGGAGAATCCCAGTGATGGGTGAGCTGGTGGGTGGCCGTCCATGGGGTCACACAGAGTCAAACACGACTGAAACGATTTAGCAGCAGCAGCAGCAATAATGAGTGATGTTGAACACCTTTTCGTGTGTTTGTTAGCCATCTGTATGTCTTCTTTGGAGAAATGTCTGTTTAGGTCTTTTTCCCACTTTTTGATTGGGTTGTTAGTTTTCCCAGCATTGAGCTGTATTATCAGCTTATACATTTGGGAAATTAATCCTTTGTCAGCTATTCATTTGCTATTATTTTTTTCCCGTTCTGATGATTTGTCTTTTCACCTTGCTTATAGTTTCCTTTGCTGTGAAAAAGCTTTTAAGTATAATCAGGTCTCACTTGTTTGCTTCTGTTTTTATTTCCATTACTCTAGGAGGTGGTCAGAGAAGGCAATGGCACCCCACTCCAGTACTTTTGCCTGGAAAATCCCATGGATGGAGGAGCCTGGTAGGCTGCAGTCCATGGGGTTGCTACGAGTTGGACACGACTGAGCAACTTCACATTCACTTTTCACTTTCATGCATTGGAGAAGGAAATGACAACCCACTCCAGTGTTCTTGCCTGGAGAATCCCAGGGATGGGGGAGCCTGGTGGGCTGCCATCTATGGGGTCACATAGAGTCGGACACAACTGAAGCGACTTAGCAGCAGTAGCAACAGCAGGAGGTGGGTCCTAGAGGATCTTGCTTTGATTTATGTCATTGAGTGTTCTGCCCATGTTTTCCTCTAAGACTTCTATAGTTTCTGATCTTACATCTAGGTCTTTAATCCATCTTGTGTTTGTCTTTGTGTGTGGTGTTAGGAAGTGTTCTAATTTCATTCTTTTACATGTAGCTGTCCAGTTTTCCCAGCAACATTTATTGAAGAGGCTGTCTTCTCACCATTGTATATTCTTGCTTCCTTTGTCAAAAATAAGGTAACCATAGGTGAATGGGTTTATTTCTGGGCTTTCCATCTTGTTCCATTGGTCTATATTTCTGTTTTTGTGCCAGTACCATACTGTCTTGATGATTTTGTAGTATAATCCAAAGTCAGGAAGGCTGATTCCTCCAGCTCCATTCTTTCTCAAGACTGTTTTGGCTATTCAGGGTCTTTTGTGTTTCCATATGATTTGTGAATTTTTTTCTTCTAGTTCTGTGAAAAATGTCATTGGTAATTTGACAGGGATCACATCAAATCTGTAGATTGCACTTGGTAGTATAGTAATTTACACAATATTGATTCCTCCTACACAGGAACATGGAATATCTCTCCGTTAATGTTGTCTTTGATTTCTTTCATCAGTGTCATAATTTTCTATGTACAGTTCTTTTGTCTCCTTCAGTTCAGTTCAGTTCAGTCACTCAGTCATGTCCGACTCTTTGTGACCCCATGAATCACAGCACACCAGGCCTCCCTGTCCATCACCAACTCCTGGAGTTCACTCAGACTCACGTCCATCGAGTCAGTGACGCCATCCAGCCATCTCATCCTCTGTCATCCCCTTCTCCTCCTGCCCCCAATACCTCCCAGCATCAGAGTCTTTTCCAATGACTCAACTCTTCGCATGAGGTGGCCAAAGTACTGGAGTTTCAGCTTCAGCATCAGTCCTTAAAATGAACACCCAGGGCTGATCTCCTTCAGAATGGACTGGTTGGATCTCCTTGCAGTCCAAGGGACTCTCAAGAGTTCTCCAACACCATAGTTCAAAAGCATCGATTCTTTGGCTCTCAGCTTTCTTCACAGTCCAACTCTCACATCCATACATGACCACTGGAAAAACCATAGCCTTGACTAGACGGACCTTTGTTGGCAAAGAATATCTCTGCTTTTCAATATGCTATCTAAGTTGGTCATAACTTTCCTTCCAAGGAGTAAGCGTCTTTTAATTTCATGGCTGCAATCACTATCTGCAGTGATTTTGAAGCCTCAAAAAATAAAGTCTGACACTGTTTCCACTGTTTCCCCATCTATTCCCCATGAAGTAATGGGACCAGATACCATGATCTTAGTTTTCTGAATGTTGAGCTTCAAGCCAACTTTTCAGTCTCCTCTTTCACTTTCATCATGAGGCTTTTTAGTTCCTCTTCACTTTCTGCCTTAAAGGTGGTGTCATCTACATATCTGAGGTTACTGATATTTCTCCCAGCAATCTTGATTCCATTTTGTGCTTCTTCCAGCCCAGCGTTTCTCATGATGTACTCTGCATAGAAGTTAAATAAGCAGGGTGACAATATACAGCCTTAACGTACTCCTTTTCCTATTTGGAACCAGTCTGTTGTTCCATGTCCAGTTCTGACTGTTGCTTCCTGACCTGCATATGGGTTTCTCAAGAGGCAGGTCAGGTGGTCTGGTATTCCCATCTCTTTCAGAATTTCCC
Organism: Bos taurus; assembly: GCF_002263795.3. Classification (NCBI taxonomy): domain Eukaryota; kingdom Metazoa; phylum Chordata; class Mammalia; order Artiodactyla; family Bovidae; genus Bos; species Bos taurus. The sequence goes on from NC_037330.1 coordinate 44,417,738, forward strand.
ACAGTTTATTGTGATCCACACAGTCAAAGGCTTTGGCATAGTCAATAAAGCAGAAATAGATGTTTTTCCAGAACTCTCTTGTTTTTTCGATGATACCTTCTTAGGTAAGTTTATTCCTAGATATTTAATTCTTTTTGTTGCAATGGTGAACGGGATTTATTCCTTAATTTCTCTTTCTGATTTTTGATTGTTAGTATATAGAAATGCAAGTGATTTCTGGGCATTGATTTTGTATCTGGCAACTTTGTTAAATTCACTGATTAGCTCTAGAAATTTTCTGATACTATCTTAGGGATTTCTATGTACAATATCATGTCATTTGCACAATGAGAGCTTTACTTCTTCTTTCCAATCTGGATTTGTTTTATTTTTTTTTTTTCTTCTCTGTTTGCTATAGCTAGGATTTCCAGAACTATGTTGAATAATAGTGGTGAAAGTGGATACCCTTGTCTTGCTCCTGATCTTAGGGGGAATGCTTTCAGTTTTTCACCATTGTGAATAATGTTTGCTGTAGGCTTATCATAAATGGCCTTTATTAGATTGAGGTAGGTTCCTTCTATGAGTACTCTTTGAAGAGTTTTAATCATAAATGGGTGCTGAATTCTGTCAAAGGTTTTTCTGCATCTTTTGAGATTACCATATGGTTTTTATCTTTCAATTTGTTAATATGGTATATCACATTGGCTGATTTGTGTATAGAGAAGAATCCTTGCATTCTTGGGATAAACCCAACTTGATCATGGTGTATGAGCCTTTTGATGTGTTGCTGAATTGTGTTTGCTAAAATTTTGTTGAGGATTTTTGCATCTATATTCATCAGTGATATTGGCCTGTAGTTTTCTTTTTGTGTGTTGTTTTTGTCTGGTTTTGGCATCAAGGCGATGGTGGCCTCATAAAATGAGTTTGGAAGTGTTTCTTCCTCTGCAGTTATTTGAAAGAGTTTTAGAAGGATAGGAATCAGCTCTTCTATAATTTTTGAAAGATTCTCCTGTGAAGTCTCCTGGTGCTGGGCTTCTGTTTTTTGGGAGTTTTTTTTTTTTTTATTATAGCTTCAGTTTCAGTGCTAGTAATTAGGTTGTTCATAATTTCTATTTCTTCCTGGTTCAGTCTTGGAAAATTAAACCTTTCTAAGAATCTGTCCTAAATCAAATCCCTTAAGACTATACAGTGGAAGTGAGAAATAGATTTAAGGGACTAGATCTGATAGACAGAGTGCCTGATGAACTATGGACGGAGGTTTGTGACATTGTACAGGAGACAGGAATCAAGACAATCCCCAAGAAAAAGAAATGCAAAAAGCAAAATGGCTGTCTGAGGAGGCCTTACAAATAGAAAAGAAGGGAAGCGAAAAGCAAAGGAGAAAAAGAAAGATATACTCTTTTGAATGCAGAGTTTCAAAGAATAGCAAGGAGAGATAAGGAAGCCTTCCTCAGTGATCAATGCAAAGAAATAGAGGAACACAATAGAATGGGAAAGACTAGAGATCTCTTCAAGAAAATTAGAGATACCAAGGGAACATTTCATGCAAAGATGAGCTCGATAAAGGACAGAAATGGTATGGACCTAACAGAAGTAGAATATATTAAGAAAAGGTGGCAAGAATACACAGAAGAACTGTACAAAAAAGATCTTCATGACCCAGATAATCACGATGGTGTGATCACTCACCTATAGCCAGACATTCTGGAATGTGAAGTCAAGTGGGCCTCAGAAAGCATCACTACAAACAAAGTTAGTGGAGGTGATGGAATTCCAGTTGAGCTCTTTCAAATCCTGAAAGATGATGCTGTGAAAGTGCTGCACTCAATATGTCAGCAAATTTGGAAAACTCAGCAGTGGCCACAGGACTGAAAAGGTCAGTTTTCATTCCAATCCCAAAGAAAGGCAATGCCAAAGAATGTTCAAACTACCGCACGATTGCACTCATCTCACACACTAGTAAAGTAATGCTTAAAATTCTCCAAGCCAGGCTTCAGCAATACATGAACCATGAACTTCCAGATGTATAAGCTGGTTTTAGAAAAGGCAGAGGAACCAGAGATCAAATTGCCAACATCTGCTGGATCATGGAAAAAGTGAGAGAGTTCCAGAAAAGCATCTATTTCTGCTTTATTGACTATGCCAAAGCCTTTGATTGTGTGGATCACAATAAACTTGGGAAAAATCTGAAAGAGATGGGAATACCAGACCACCTGACCTGCCTCTTGAGAAATCTGTATGCAGGTCAGGAAGCAACAGTTAGAACTGGACATGGAACAACAGACTGGTTCCAAATAGGAAAAGGAGTATGTCAAGGCTGTATATTGTAACCCTGCTTATTTAACTTATATGCAGAGTACATCATGAGAAATGCTGGGCTGGATGAACCACAAGCTGGAATCAAGATTGCCAGGAGAAATATCAATAACCTCAGATATGCAGATGACACCACCCTTATGGCAGAAAGTGAAGAGGAACTAAAAGCCTCTTGATGAAAGTGAAAGAGGAGTGATAAGTTGGCTTAAAGCTCAACATTCAGAAAACTAAGATCATGGCATCTGGTCCCATCACTTCATGGGAAATAGATGGGGAAACAGTGGAAACAGTGTCAGACTTTATTTTTCTGGGCTCCAAAATCACTGCAGATGGAGATTGCAGCCATGAAATTAAAAAACGCTTACTCCTTGGAAGGAAAATTATGACCAACCTAGAGAGCATATTAAAAACAGAGACATTACTTTGCCAACAAAGGTCTGTCATAGTCAAGGGTATGGTTTTTCCAGTGGTCATGTATGGATGTGAGAGTTGGACTATAAAGAAAGCTAGTGCCAAAGAACTGATGCTTTTGAACTGTGGTGTTGGAGAAGGCTCTTGAGAGTCCCTTCGACTGCAAGGAGGGCCAACCAGTCCATCCTAAAGGGTCTTAGTTCTGGGTATCTATCCATTGGTAGGACTGATTTTGAAGCTGAAACTTCAATACTTTGGCCACCTGATGCAAAGAGCTGACTCATTGGAAAAGACCCTGATGCTGGGAAAGATTGAGGGCAGGAGGAGAAGGGGATGACAGAGGATGAGATGGTTGGATGGCCTCACTGACTCAATGGACATGGGTTTGGGTGGACTCCGGGAGTTGGTGATGGACAGGGAGGCCTGGTGTGCTGCAGTTGATGGGGTCACCAAGAGTCAGACACGACTGAGCAGCTGAACTGAACTGAACTGAAGAATCTGTCCATTTCTTCCAGGTTATCCATTTTTTTTGCCATATAGTTGTCATAATAGTCTCTTATAATCCTTTGTATTTCTGCATTGTCTGTTGTAACTTCTCCTTTTTAATTTCTAATTTTGTTGATTTGACTCTTCTCTCTTTTTTTCTTGATGAGCCTGGCTAAAGGTTTGCCAATTTTTTTTATCTTCTCAAAGAACCAGCTTTTAGTTTTATTAATCTTTACTATTGTTTCTTTCATTTCTTTTCCAGTTATTTCTGCTTGAATCTTTATGATTTCTTTCCTTTTACTAATTTGGGTATTTTGTTGTTGTTGTTGTTCTTATGTTTCCAGTTGTCTTAGGTAAAGTTAGGTTGTCTATTCGATGTTTTTCCTGTTTCTTGAGGCAGGATTGTATTGCTACAATCTTTCCTCTTAGAACTGCTTTTATGCATCCCACAGGTTTTGAGTTGTCCTTTTCATTGTCATTTGTTTCTAGAAATTTTTTTGATTTCCCTCTTAATTTTTTCAGTAACCAGTTGGTTATTTTGAAACATGTTGTTTAATCTCCATGTCTTTGTGTTTCTTACAGTTTTTTTCTTGTAACTGATTCTAGTTTCATAGTATTGTGGTCAGAGAAGATACTTGATATGATTTCAATTTTTTTTAATTTATTGAGATTTGATTTGTGACTCAAGATGTGGTCTATCCTGGAAAATGTTCCTTGTGCTCTTGAGAAGAAGGTATATTCTTCTGCATTTGGATAGAATGTCCTGATGATATCAATGAGATCCATCTCTTCTAATGTATCATTTAAGACTTGTGTTTCCTTATTAATTTTCTGTTTTGATGATCTGTCCATCGGTGTGAGTGGGGTGTTAAAGTCTCCTACTATTATTATGTTATTGTCAGTTTCTCCTTTTATGTCTGTTAGTATTTGTCTTATATATTGAGGTGCTCCTATGCTGGATGCATAGATATTTACAATTGTTATGTCTTCCCCTTGGATTGATCCCTTGATCATTATATAGTGTCCTTCCTTATCTCTCATAATCTTCTTTATTTTATGATATATTTTGGCTGATATGAGGATCATTATTCCAGCTTTTTTTTTTTTTTGCTTCCCATTTGCATGGAATATATTTTTCCATCCTCTCACTTTCAGTCTATATGTGTCTTGAGGTCTGAAGTGGATTTCTTGTAGACAGCCTATACATGGGTCTTGTTTTTGTATCCATTCAGCCAGTCTTTTTTCAGTTGTTTACATTTAAACTAATTATTGATATATATGTTCCTATTGCCATTTTCTTTATTGTTTGAGGTTGATTTTATAGATTTTTTTCTTCTCTTGTATTTCTTGACTATATAAGTCCATTTAACATTTGTTGTAAAGCTGGTTTGGTGGTACTGAATTCTCTTAACTTTTGCTTGTCTGAAAATCTTTTTATTTTTCCATCAAAATGAATGAAATCTTTGCCTGGTACAGTAATCTTGGTTGTAGATTTTCCTCTTTCAGTACCGTATATATATATATATCTCCTGCCATTTCCTTCTGGCCAGCAGAGTTTCTTCTGAAAGATCAGCTGTTAAGCATATGGAGTTTCCCTTGTATGTTACTTGTTGCTTCTCCCTTGCTGCTTTTAATATTCTTTCTTTGTGTTTAGTCTTTGGTAGTTTCATTAGTATGTGTCTTGGCATATTTCTCCTTGGGTTTATCCTATATGGGACTCTGTGCCTCTTGGACTTGGTTGGCTATATTCTTTTCCATGTTGGGGAGATTTTCAACTATAACCTCTTCAAAAATTTTCTCATACCCTTTCTTTTTCTCTTCTTCTTCTGGGACCCTTATAATTCAAATGTTGGTGCATTTTATTGTCCTAGAGGTATCTGAGACCATCTTCAGTTCTTTTCATTCTTTTTACTTTATTCTGCTCTTCAGAAGTTATTTCCACCACTTTATCTTCCAGCGCACTGATTCGTTCTTCTGCTTCAGATATTCCACTATAGATTCCTTCTAGAGTATTTTTAATTTCAGTAATTGTTTTGTTTGTCTCTGCATGTTTATTATTTAATTCTTCTAGGTCTTTTTTAATTGATTCTTGCATTTTCTCCATTTTGTTTTCAAGGTTTTTGATCATCTTTACAATCATTATTCTGGATTCTTTTTCAGGTAGTTTGCCTATTTCCTCTTCATTTATTTGGACTTCTGTGTTTCTAGTCTGTTCCTTCATTTGTGTAGTATTTCTCTGCCTTTTCATTATTTTTTTTTTAGCTAATTGTGTTTAAGATCTCCTTTTCCCAGGCCTTAAGGTTGAATTCTTTCTTCCTTTCGGTTTCTGCCCACCTAAGGTTGGTTCAGTGGTTTGTGTAAGCTTCATATAAGGTGAGATTTGTGCTGAGTTTTTGTTTGCTTGTTTATCCTCTGATGGGCAAGGCTGAGTGAGGTGGTAATCCTATATACTGATGATTTGGTTTGTATTTTTGTTTTGTTTGTTGTTTAGATGGGCGTCCTGCACAGGGTGCTACTGGTGATTGGGTGATGCTGGGTCTTGTATTCAAGTGGTCTCCTTTGGTGAGTTCTCACTATTTGATACTCCCTAGGGTTAGTTCTCTGGTAGTCTAGGGTCTTGGAGTCAGTGCTCCCACTCCAAAGGCTCAGGGCTTGATCTCGAGTTTTACGTGGGTCTATATATTCTTTTCTGGTGGTCAGGTACTCCTGTCCACTTTCAATGGGTATTCTGTATGTACTTGTGTTGGAAGGTGTATTCCTGTTGTATCTGTGGAAAGACAGGTACTTCACATCCACCTGCTACTCCACCATCTTGTTCTCTCCTGTACATATTTCCAATGGGTAATGTTATGATAGTTATCCCATAAATTATTTATGAATTAGTTATTCAATTTCTAAATTTTTAGACACTTTTCTAGATGCCTTACCATTATTGATTTTAATTTATTCTATTAAAGTCAGAAAACACATCCTGTGAAAGATTTAAATCACTTCAAACTTCTTTAAACTTATTCTACTGTCTATTTTGGAGAATAGTCTATGTGCATTAGAAAAGAGTTGATCTCTTGAAGTTATTACTGTAATGTTCTATAATTGGGCGTGTTGCTCAAGTCTTCATTTCCTTACTAATTTTTTAGTCTACTTGTTCATCAGTTATTAAGTCTACATCTATAACTGTGGATTTGTCTGTTCTTATTTCAGTTTGATCACTTTTGGTTTCAAGTGTTTGGAAATTTTATTAGGCGCTCTGAAATCCTAGTCCATCAGACCCAAAACTCACAGTCATCCTGGATTAGTGTCATTATCTAATTCACACATCAAATTGTCGATTCTGTTTGTTCTAACTTCAAAATATATCCAGAATCCAATTATTTCTCAATACCTACAGTGTTTACACTGTGGTTTAAATTACAGTATGTGTCACCTGGATCTTTGTAAAGCCTTCTGTTGAACCTTCAATTTATGTCTTGGCCACCTTAACATCTATTCTACACACAGTAATCCTTTTAAAATGAAAATCAGACTTGTCACTCTCCTGCTTGAACTACTCCATTGGATTTCTGTCTTTCTTATATAAAACCCACATTCCTTAAAAGGTTCACAAGCCCTCCATGATCTGTCCCCTCTTTCTACCTCATCTCCTATCACTTTTGCTGTCACTAAATCAGCCCTAACAGTCTCCTTCCTGTTCCTAGAGTACATCAGGCACACTCTTGCCTTAAAGCTTTTGTGTTTGCTTTTCTTTCTCTCCAGAAAGCTTGATTCAAAAGTAACACCTCCTCCCTTCTCCACTCAACTCAAACCCGTCTCCTTCATGTCTGCTTATGTTCTATTCTGTTTAAATTGGCAATGTCTATCTCCTTCTCTTTGGACCCAGTGGGCATGAATTTGAGCAAATTCCAGGAGACAGTAAAGGACAGAGGAGCCTGGCATGCTGAAGCTCATGGGGTCGCAAAGAGTCAGACATGACTGAGTGACTGAATAGCCACAGTTCCTCTCCTTTGCTTTCAGTTTTTTTGTTTGCTTGTTTTCCATTTTATTTATCATCATTTTAAATATTCTATTTGTTATTTGTCTCTCCAACTGGAATGTAAAATACGATGAGAACAGATAGTTTTGTGGTATTCACTATTGCATGTTTAGCAATTAAGACCATGCTTGACACATAACAAGCATTCAATAAATATTTGTCAAATGAACAAACATACATTTTTCTTACAGCACAGTGGCTCTCAATCTGGTTCTACATCGAATCATTGGGGGACCCTTTAAACATACTGTTTACCATTCTAAATCTGGCTTTTTAGGGATGTAGCCAGAGTATGGATGAGACTTAAAATCATCTCAGGTGATTTTGATATGTAGCAGAGTGAGAAATTACCTACCTGACAAAGTGCCTGCTGCTGCTGCTGCTGCTAAGTCGCTTCAGCCATGTCCAACTCTGTGTGACCCCACAGACAGCAGCCCACTAGGCTCCTCTGTCCCTGGGATTCTCCAGGCAAGAACACTGGAGCGGGTTGCTATTTCCCTTCTCCAATGCATGAAAGTGAAAAGTGAAAATGAAATCACTCAGTCACATCCGACTCAGCGACCCCATGGACTGCAGCCTACCAGGCTTCTCCGTTCATGGGATTTTCCAGGCAAGAGTACTGGAGTGGGGTGCCATTGCCATGTTAATTGTTCAGTAGACAAATTAAATATTAACTTCAGTCTATGCACTGGAACTTCCAGTAAACTTATTTATAAAGAACCTGAGCCTCAGTTTCTCTGTAAAATAAAATATTACATCCTCTTTACCTGAAAGGGTTACATGAAATACATTTAAAAACACCATTGAAACTGTAAAGCATCCCCAAAAGGCAAGTTATTTGATCAACTGTTATTTTATTTCTCGAATGAATTTGAGCTTGGTGACCAAGAGACCAAGATTCTGTTCCTATTTCTCTGGTTATGTGATTTTGGACAAATTATTCGCTTCTCTTTGAGAATTCTTTCTCTTTGAGAATTCTCTTTGAGAATTCTTACTTCTTGCAAAAAGTAAGAAGATTGGATTTGAAGATAGACCTATAAGGCCCTTCTGGTTTAGAAACCCTATGATTCTATAAATATATCAGTTGACTATTAAAGCATTCTATCCTTCTCTAAGTTTGGTTGACAAGACTTTATTTAGAACTTTTTAACACATGTATGTAAAGTCCATGCTGGCTCAGAGAGTGTACCACATTCAACCAAAATGAACAAGAAAAAGAAATGGCTATAAAGCGGAACAAAGCCGTTACAAACTTTCAAGTTGTTATGCATCAGTTCAGTTCAGTTCAGTTCGGTCAGTCGTGTCCGACTCTTTGCGACCCCATGAATCACATCACACCAGGCCTCCCTGTCCATCACCAACTGCCAGATTTCACTCAGACTCACATCCATCGAGTCAGTGATGCCATCCAGCCATCTCATCCTCTGTCATCCCCTTCTCCTCCTGCCCCCAATCCCTTTTCCAGTGAGTCAACTCTTTGCATGAGTTGGCCAAAGGACTGGAGTTTCACCTTCAGCATCATTCCCTCCAAAGAAATCCCAGGGCTGATCTCCTTCAGAATGGACTGGTTGGATCTCCTTGCAGTCCAAGGGACTCTCAAGAGTCTTCTCCAACACCACAGTTCAAAAGCATCAGTTCTTCAGTGCTCAGCTTTCTTCAGAGTCCAACTCTCACATCCATACATGACCACTGGAAAAACCATAGCCTTGACTAGACGGACCTTTTTTGGCAAAGTAATGTCTCTGCTTTTCAATATGCTGTCTAGGTTGGTCATAACTTTTCTTCCAAGGAGTAAGCGTCTTTTAATTTCATGGCTGCAGTCACCATCTGCAGTGATTTTGGAGCCCCCAAAAATAAAGTCTGACATTGTTTTCACTGTTTCCCCATCTATTTCCCATGAAGTGATGGGACCAGATGCCATGATCTTTGTTTTTTGAATGTTGAGTTTTAAGCCAACTTTTTCACTCTCCTCTTTCACTTTCATCAAGAGGCTTTTTAGTTCCTCTTCACTTTCTGCCATAAGGTGGTGTCATCTGCATATCTGAGGTAATTGATATTTCTCCCAGCTATCTTGATTCCATTTTGTGCTTCTTCCAGCCCAGCGTTTCTCATGATATACTCTGCATATAAGTTAAATAAGCAGGGTGACAATATAGTGTTATTAAAGCCTATGTACTAGTCAAAAATGTCTAGTGGTTTTTCAGTATAATGTGTTTATCTCAAGTCATGTAAACATATACTGCTCTTGTATATCAATTACACCAAATATTTGTTTTGCCAGATGGTATTCCCTTACAGGTTACTTCCCTGTTGGCTTGGTGGTAAAGAATCCACCGGCCAATGAAGAAGACTCAAGTTCAATCTCTGGGTCAGGAAGATACCCTGAAAAATGAAATGGCAACCCACTTCAGTACACTTGCCTGTAAAATTCCATGGATAGAGAAGCCTGGTAGGCTACAGTTTTGGGATTGGCAAAAGAGTTAGACACAACTTAGTGACTAAATAACAAACAACAAATTCCTTTACAAGGAGCATGACAAAGGAGAACCAATTAGAAAGTTGAGAAAAATTTGCCCTCATTAATTTCCAGGTGGAGATCAATTTTGATTAGCAAAGGTCAGAATTTTTGAATACTGCTTGTTGACAACAGAATGGATCCCTTCAGTTCAGTTCAGTTCAGTTCAGTCGCTCTGTCGTGTCTGACTCTTTGCGACCCCATGGACTGCATCACACCAGGCTTCCCTATCCATCACCAACTCCCAGAGTTTACTTAGACTCATGTCCATTGAGTTGGTGATGCCATCCAATCATCTCATCCTCTGTCATCCCCTTTTCCTCATGCCTTCAATCATTCCCAGCATCAGGGTCTTTTTTAATGAGTCAGTTCTTCGCATCAGGGGGCCAAATATTGGAGTTTCAGCTTCAGCATCAGTCCTTCCAATGAATATTCAGGACTGATTTCCTTTAGGATGGACTGGTTGGATCTCCTTGCAGTCCAAGGGACTCTCTCTAAGAGTCTTCTCCAACACCACAGTTCAAAAGCATCAATTCTTTGGCACTCAGCTTTCTTCACAGTCCAACTCTCACATCCATACATGACTACTGATGGTCAGGTATGGTTGACTACAAGTCAACCATAGCCTTGACTAGATAGACCTTTGTTGGCAAAGTAATGTTTCTGCTTTTCAATATGTTGTCTAGGTTGGTCATAATTTTTCTTCCCAGGAATAAGCATCTTTAATTTCATGGCTGCAGTAACCATCTGCAGTGATTTTGGAGCCCCCCAAAATAAAGTCTGTCAGTGTTTCCACTGTTTCCCCATCTATTTGCATCTATTTCCCATGAAGTGATGGGACCAGATGCCATGATCTTAGTTTTCTGAATGTTGAGCTTTAAGCCAGTTTTTTTCACTCTCCTTTTTCACTTTCATCAAGAGGCTCTATAGTTTTTCTTCATTTTCTGCCATAAGGGTGGTGTCATCTGCATGTCTGAGGTTATTGATATTTCTCCCAGAAATATTGATTCCAGCTTGTGCTTCATCCAGCCTAGTGTTTCTCATGATGTACTCTGCATATAAGTTAAATAAGCAGGATGACAATATACAGCCTTGATGTACACCTTTCCCGATTTGGAACCAGTCTGTTGTTCAGTGTCCGTTTCTAACTGTTGCTTCCTGACCTGCACACAGATTTCTCAAGAGGCAGATCAGGTGGTCTGATTTTCCCATCTTATGAGAATATGACCTTATTCTCTGGGGGAAAATGCTAGATAGTGTCAGGCCAATCCACTCCCCACCTCCAATTAGGAGACATCTTTTATAAGTTGCTATGGTTCATGATTCTCAGTTAGAAAATAACACTGGATTTTTATCTAGATTTTTACTTTGGAACACATTTTCTCATTCATTCTCTCATTTCATCTTGGAAGATATTTTAACGATGGCTTTTTATAGTTATGGTTTTTAGTCTCCGCATTGGCAAATTCAAGTTAATCATATATGTACCTTCTAAATATATTCATGCACACTTGTATTTTTTAATCCTTATATTTTTTCTCTTATTTTCTGGTCTTAACTCTTTCACACTCATAAGCATTAGTACTTATGATATTTCAATCAAGCTTTTGCACAGGAAAAATGATGTTAATAAACACTTCTAAGCTTTTCAAAATATTTAATATTTTTGGCTGATACTAAAAATAAACACACTTTTGTTTTTTTTTTTAATTGAGAACACAGATTATAGAAAAAAGTGAGGACTTCCCTGGTGGCGTACCAGATAGAAATTTACCTGCCAATGCAGTGGACACAAGCTCAATCCCTAGTCCTGAAAGATTTCACATGCTATGGAGCAACTAATCCCATGCACCTCAGTTACTGAGCTCATGCTCTAGAGCCTGTGAGCCTCAAATACTGAGCCCATGCTTCAAAACTAATGAAGCCTACAGACTCCAGGGCCCCCATCCAAAACTACTGAGCCCATGTGCTGCAACTACTGAGGTCTTTGTCTTTCCATTCTTTAATAAAGGAAGAAAAATAAAGAGGAGAAGGATGAGGGGAAAGGAAGAGAAGAAGAGGAGGAGGAGGAAGAAGAAGAAAGGGCTTGAAGATTATGTCTCTCCCAGTTTAAAGACCATGTATCTATAATACACCATTTGAATATTTCAGCATCATAGTCCCACTCGGAGAAGGCAATGGCACCCCACTCCAGTACTCTTGCCTGGAAAATCCCATGGATGGAGGAGCCTGGTGGGCTGCAGTCCATGGGGTCGCTAAGAGTCGGACACGACTAAGCGACTTCACTTTCTCTTTTCACTTTCATGCGTTGGAGAAGGAAATGGCAACCCACTCCAGTGTTCTTGCCTGGAGAATCCCAGGGACGGGGGAGCCTGGTGGGCTGCCATCTATGGGGTCGCACAGAGTTGGACACGACTGAAGTGACTTAGCATAGCATAGCACAGCATAGTCCCACTTGCCTCAGTTTGATTGGTAAGACCTCGTTTCGGATTTTCTGACACACACCTGTAGAGTCTATTGTGTCTGACTTTATTCAATCAACTTAATATTTTGAGATTCATTACCCAAATCTTGAAGAGTTCCAGTAGTTCATTCCTTTTTATTGGTGTGCTATATTACACATTATGAATATACTACAGTTTGTTTATTCATTCTTCTATAAATTGATATTTGGGTTGTTTCTGGATTCTTTAATATGATGAGTAACATTGCCATGAATATTTGAATATGTGCCTTTTTGTAGAGAAATTTTGATTTTTCCTGTTTTTTGATGAAGACCTGTATTGCTATGAACTTTTTAAAAACTGCTTTCGTATTCATAGTGAGCGGGGGCCACTCTCCAGCTGTGGTGTGTGGGCTTTTTACTGCGGTGGCTTCTCTTCTTGTGGAGCACATGGGCATGCAGGCTGCAGTAGTTGCAGCAGGTAGACTCAGCAGTTGTAGCTCCTGGGCTCCAGTGCACTGGCTCAGTAGTTGTGGTACACGGGCTTAGCTTCTCCAAGGCATGTGGAATCTTCTGGAGTAGGGATCAAAACTGTCTCCTGCATTGGCAGGCTAATTCTTTATCACTGAGCTACCAGGGAAGCCCCCGAGTGACTTTGGGTGAGCTCCTGGATGACTCAGCCATCGTGAACTATATGCCAAACAGAAATAATCATATACTGTTCACAGTTGATCCCAAGGGTGGTAGTAGCAGTAGTAAAGATAATAATGAAGATAAAAATGGTGTACAGCTTTTACTTTAAAGTCTATTTTGTCTTCTCTGATTACTGCAACTTCCACTTTCTTGTCATTTCCGTTTGCATCAAGTATCTTTTTTCATCCTCTCACATTCAATCTATATGTGTCTGGATATAGAATTCTAAGTTGACAGATTTGTTTTTTTTCACTATCATCTTGTTAAGAATATTGTCTTGTCTTCTAAGTTTCTATTGTTTCTGACAAAAATTCAGCGTTTTCCTCTCCATGTCACTTTTAATTTTTTTCTCTTTATTTCCTTTTTAACAATTTGGCTTTGAAGTGCCTAAATGTAACTTTCCTTTTGTATTTATCTCAGCTTCCTGACTTTGTAGGGCTTTTTTACTGATCAAATCTGGACATTTGTCACCTAGTATTTTTTGCCTCAACTATTTTTTTCCTCCTCCTTTCTGTCCATATTTTTAAACTACATGTACATGATGAAGCTTGATGCTATCCACAGTATATTAAGGCTTCTTTCATTTTTTCTAGATTTTTTTTTCTGTCTGTCTTCAATTTAATGATTTGTATTGATCTGTCTACAGGTTTACTGGCACTTTTGTCTGTTTTCTCTCATTGTATTGTTAATTCCAGCTAGTAGATTAAAAAAAAAAAAATAGATATTGAATTTTTTCAATCCTGAGATTTTCATTTACTTTTTTTAAATAGTCTGTCTCTTCTGGTATTTTCATTTATTCACTATTTATACTTTTTTGGTAGATTCTTTAAGACACATTTACCACAGCTATTTTAAAGTCCCTATCTGCTAATTTCAACATCTACAGGTTTATGTCTATTGACTGACTCTTTCTAAATTATGTGTTATATTTTTCTGTTTTTTTAATGTTTATGTGTTTAGAAATTTTATATTGGACACTGTAAATGATACTTATGGAGAGTGTGAGTTCTGTTAAACAGCTATTTGTTAAACAAATAGTACTGAGATTTGCCTGAAAATACAGTTAAATTATTGCCAGATTACCTTGATTGAATGGAGGCTCATTTTATACTTTGTTAGGAAAGAACTCTTTTAGTTTGCCCTTTAATCTTATGATGATTAGTTCTGGTCATGCTCTTTTTTTCTAGTCTGTGGCCTCTATAGCATTTCACTGGAAATCCCAAAGAGTTTAACAAGAATATCAGGAACCCAGGCACAGCTTAGCTGGTTGAATCTGGCGTAAGATCTCTGATGAGGTAGCTGTTGGCCAGAGCTGTGGTCTCTTCTGAAGTTTCAGCTGTGTGGATGTGGGGGACACCCATTTCCAAACTCACTTGTGTCAGATTATTGTCACTCATTTGTGTCTGATACTCTTCCCTGGTGGTTCAGATGGTATAGCGTCTACCTGCAATGCGGGAGACCTGGGTTCAATCCCTGGATTGGAAAATCCCCTGGAGAAGGAAATGGCAACCCACTCCAGTACTCTTGCCTGGAAAATCCCATGGAAGGAGGAGCCTGGTAGGCTACAGTCCATGGGGTCATGAAGAGTCGGACACAACTGAGCAACTTCACGTTCTTTATTTCTTTGTGCCTGATAACTGTCAGAGTTTCCCTCCCTATCACATGGACCTCTCCATAAAGCCACCTCATCACACAGCAGCTGGCTTTCCCCAAGGTCAGGAATTCAGAAAGAGGGTGAGAGAAAGCCAAGCCCCAATACAGGAGTCCCAGTCTTTTTATCACTCTGATTTTGGAAATGACATCCCTTCATTTCTGCCATATTCTATCTTTACAAGTGAGTCAATTAATCTAGGTCATACTTGAGGATAAGAATGAATAAATACCAGGAAGTGGGAATCTTTCCAGTCTCCATCTTAATAGTTGCCTACCACATCATATAAGCTTTTATAATAAAACATATAGTAACAGCTTGTCACTGAGTACCTATCTTTAGTTTTTTAGTCTCAGACATCCTTATCCCACAATCATCCTATCAGGATACAAAACCAGTTTCAGAGAAGAGAAAAATCAATACACAAGGAGCTTAAGTGAATTGTCAGTTGAAATCGCAGCTTTGATTTCCTAAAATTCTTTATTGTAAAGTCAAAGAGTGGCACATCCAATGTTCAACTCTTGCTCTTTTTTTTCAGATCTCAGTTTAATCATTATTTTCTCCAAAATAGTTTCCCAGTTCTATAAGACTGAATTTGGTACAAACTTTCGGCATTGTTTAGGTCTCTGTTGTATTTGTAATTAGCATCCTGTATTGTAACTTTAGTTGTACTTCTCTATATAATAACTGCTAACACAAGCTCTTTGAGGGCAGATAGCGTGCCTGATTCATGGTTGCATGGGATTTTTTTCTAACAATCTACTGGAAAGTACCTACCTCAGGATCAAAAATAATTGTTTCCCTTTTTCAAAGCAAAGAAAACAGACTTTAATTGAAATATGGGAAATTGAGCAGAGGCTGGAGGAGAAATGAAAGTGACACTAGGTTCATCCGATGCCTTTGCAGACCATACACAGAGGAAGAGGCTCCAGAATAGGATTTATAAATGTCCCAGAGAGCGTTCTACTTATTTCTAAATAAAAATAAAACTTATGTTGATGTTTCATGAGAGAGGAAAAAAACAGCCAGTGAGAGGTATAAAAAAAGAAGAAGGTGGGGGAAAAAAGAAGAAAGACAAGTCTTTCCTTTGTAACACTTGTTTCCAGATTTGTTCACTCGCTGGACTAAGGATGATTTAGTCTTAAAATATATCTCCAAAAATGAAATAGAAATAAAAATGTTAGGGACAGGTTGCACATTAGCAGGGCAGTGAATTGCTATACCGTGGTTTTCCCTCAGTTCCTGGGCCTTCCTGCTGGGTAATTTGAGAAGCTATAACAGGCATCGTTGGATACTCCAAGAAGGTCATTTTTGACAGTCAGTCGTTAATTTTCTGACTTATGGAGCTTGCTTTTTTTTTTTCCTTCTAAATTTGGAGATGATGTTTCTTTGGTGTACTTTGGCTTTTCACTCATTAGATTCTCCAGGATTGCCAGGGAGGATTGTAGAAAGTCTTTTGAGTGACATTTCAGCACTTTTTCTGAGCCTTGAAGAATACTGTTGCCGGGGCTTTTGGAGGATGGATTATTTTCTTGGCAGGTAGTGTGGCCTCCGCAGAGCTCATTAGGCTTTCGGTTGAGTCGATCTAAAGTGCACAGTTGAATACTGTCATAAAAAAGAAAGTAGTTTGGGTCTAATTCCTAATGGAGCTGCAAAGACTACAGCTCCTTTTTGATCTCTGAATTCCGAAGTCTTTTACAGTTGTCATATTACTGACTGCTCATTCTAGAACCAGGATTCTTTTTCTTTCTAAGTCTTTTATGCTCAGATTGTTATTTTGATGCTTAGTATACATGAGCAGATTTGGCACCCTGGTGTATTTAATAATATCAACATTTCCTTCTTACCAGCTCTGTGTGTGTGTGTTTCTCACAAAAGAGCTCTTCTTTGCAGAACCTAGTTTCTCCAGGTTAAGCTGTCATGCATCAAAGTCAATTGTCCTTTCTCACTATTCCTGTGTAACCATTAGGTGGTAATATGCCTCATTTGATAACTGACATAAAGTTTTTAATGTATGATGTTCTTTTGGTGATTTGGGGTGGAGGGAACAATTTATCAATTCTGGTGTAATTTGTAAATTTTCTTAAGAATGAAGGCTCAGGGCAAACTCATGTTCTGTATGATGGCAGGACTATACTATTGCCTAAAAGTAAAAACCTGCAATCTGGATAAGAAAGCAGAAAAAAATGACAAGGTCACTTTACACGTAAAGCTTTTATTTATGTTCCATTATGGATATTTCATGCTGTTTTAGAAACTATATAATTTTAAGAAACAGTTTTATTTACTTGTGAAATAAGTCATGTGTCCATTATTAATTTTTCTCTTGGTTGCCAATAATATGTATGTATTGAGCACCATATGACATGAGTTTAAGTTTAATAATCACAAAACATTATAATTTTTATCTGTGTAACCAATTAATAAGTAAAATATGAGTATAAACATTGTAAAATGTGAAGTTTTAAAATGAGAAATATGACTTGGGGAAGAAGTTTTACAATAATTTCAAACTGTCATTTAGTATTTACTTAGATAAATAGATATGAGTGTGACTATTTCTTTTCCCTTTTGCTAATAATTATTTCTCTCTCAGTCTTTAGTATGTCTGAACATCTATAATACATAGCTTATTTTTGTTTTAGAATTATTAAAAATTAGGCACTTCTGAATTTAATAGTCATAACATGAATGAAAATATTTGCTTTTTAATAAGAAGACAAATGTGGTATAAACTGAAGGCCCATACTAGGAACACAGAATCATCTTTCTGTCCTATAAGGACACTAAATGTATTGACTTACCTTTGCCAAAAGAAAAATAAAATGTTGCAACAGTTTTGAGTATAATTTTATAAAAGGAAAAATAGTTACCTCTAATCCTGAGCCTTCACTAGCAATTTTAATTTTTGTGCAACAACTTCCAATCCTTTATCTATTTGCATCTATATTTTTATATAACATATATTCCCCTAAACATTATATCTTCTATCCCTCTACATGTTCTTGAATAATCTCCTAGATTACCATTTTCAGGTCTGTATAACTTTTCAAAGAAGACTACTATTTATTTTAATAGCTAAGAGTTTTATATTTCCTTTTCTAATGCTTAAAGCAAAGAAACATACAAAGTTAATGCCCATTTGCTACCAAATCACTGATGCCAACCTGCCAGCATGATGAAGATTTAGGCAGAATTTAACATGCTGCGTTGTCTGTGTGGAATTGGATCCTTTCTTCCATCAGTGCCGAAAACTATAGATGCCACATTCCTGTTTTCTCATGTCCCCAAAGTAAATATTGCAATGAAAGCCTGAGGCCTGTGAAGGTCAAAGGAGATCCGATTACCTAAATTCTCTTTATAATATTTAAAAATCTATGGAAATATGTTGAATACATGTTTTGAATTATGACATTGGGTTATTTTGTGAACAGCTAAAGTATGAATCAGTAACAAAAAAATAGTAACATTTTCCTTGAACATGTTATCTTAAAACATTAAATGAAGAGGCTTTTTGAAGGACTTAGTTTTATTAAAAATTTATTGAAACAAAAATGTGTAGGCTTTTGTAACCAACTTTACAAATATTCAAAATTAAAATAATTTGTTATAGTCTACTGATTATGAAACATAATGTTAGCCTTACAAACCTAGTTTTAACTAGAATAAAATTATCATAAAACTAGCAATTGAATGCTAGAGGTCTCTAGGAGACAAAAAAGTACAATGGAATTAACATAAGCCATTCATTCCTATATTCACTCTATGATTATTTACTGAACACTTTCTCTGAACTTGGCAAGACTCTAAGAAAGACCAAAACTGTCTAGATCCTTCCCCTCGTGAAGCTTAAATTTCCTTTTTTAAAAATAATTTTTAGTGTAGTATAGTTTTTTATAATGTTGTATTAGTTTCTGCTGTAGAGCAAAATGAATCAGCTATACGTATACATATATCCCCTCCCTTTGGACTTCCTTCCCGTTGAGGCCACCCTATCACATTAAGTAGAGTTCCCATGTGATATAGTATGTTCTCACTAGTTATAAATTTATACACAGAATTAACAGTGTATATGTGTCAATCTCAGTCTCTCAATTCCTCCCACTTCCCTCTGTCCCCCTTGGTATCCATACATTTGTTCTCTATGTCTGTGTTTCTATTTCTGCTTTGCAAATAGCAGCTTAATTCATAAAGCTTAAATTTTCAAATTGAAACTCTTTGGAAATTGAAGCCTGTTAGAAATATTAGTGACCATGTTGTTCTGTTATTTATTAAATGATTTAGGTGGAAAGAAGAAAGGAATACAGTAAGTATTTAATTGCCTTGTTTTCTGGTAGCAAATTCAGTCTTTCTTTCTAAGGCCTGTCTGGAAAATTAAGAGCGTGGAGTGTAAATATGTAAATGGATTATCTTCCTCAGTGGGGTTGGGTAATCTTAATTTAACAAGACTTTCAACTCTGTGGTGGTGCTCAGCTCCCACTAAGATATTCATTTCTGTGCCAGAGTGATCAACTCTAACTATGCAACCATGGCGTGGCTCTACTTCGGGCAGATGGTGAACGGATCTCATCTGCAGGTATGTGTTGAAGAGGCTGCTTTGCTTGCATGCCACAGCTGCACTTTGCAGTTTTAATTAATATTCTCCTATGAATGTATCAACATTGACACTGCAACTATGAGCAAGAAAGCTCCATAGTGATAGAGTGCATGCTCGGTCATGTCCGACTCTGCGACCCGTATGGATTGTAGCTCGCCAGGCTTCTCTGTCCATGGGATTTCCCAGGCAAGAATACTGGAGTGGGTTGCCATTTCCTCCTCCAGGGGATCTTCCCTACCCAAGGATTGAACTTGGGTCTCCTGTGTCTCCTGCATTGCAGGCAGATTCTTTACCATCTGAGCCGCCAGAGAAGCCCCAAAGACTGATGTGTGTGTGAAAGTGGGATCTTTCCAGGGGATCTTCCTGACCCAGGGATCAAACCCTCCTATCCTTCATTGGCAAGCAGATTCTTTACCCGTGAGCCACCTAGGAAGCCCAATAAAGCTCCATATTTGTAGTAAAGGTGGAGTCAACAATATCTTCTTTTTAGATGTTATCACCTTCTGCCTTTAGCTCTGGGGATCAGAATAAACTTTTGTTTTCATTCCCTACTCCTGTCAAAAAAGACACTGTGCTATTAGTGGTATTTCCTATAATAAATGTCCTTCACTTACTTCCAAATATGTAACTTTTAGTCTGTCTTCCAAAGATGAATATAATTTATTATTTTGAATATTTTTTATCAGATCAGTAGCTTAAAGAGATAATCACATGAAAATCTTCCTCCAAACAAAGTCACTGTTGGGGGATCCCTTCATCCATTTAATCCATATTATTGTTATTTTTCTTCTTGCTGGTAAGTAAAGACATTCAACTGTAAATATATTCCAAAGCACTGTTATAAGATTGAGGAATTACTGGATAGATCATCTGAGAGACGGTAGATGTGTTTGTAATAATAATGACTTCGAAGTTTGTTTTATTTATACATTATGCTGTACCTGTTTTTAAATTAAGTTATTATATACCTAGAAATCCAGACAGAGATAAAATGAAGTATAAAATAAGCCCAAATTTTAGTTGAGAGAAAGATAAATATACACCTATCCAGGTGTCATATTTAAACCCAAATTGAAGTTTGGTTATTTGCAGGATTAGGGGGTTGAAAACATCCAGTTGGTTGTGATTCCTTTGACTTAGAAATCCCAGTGGAGATGAGTTCTAGATGGGGCAGGTGGAAGAGATCTTGAAAGCTATCTTCTAACATCTCCAGTATCTCTGACTTCACCCTTAGTGTTACACATTTCCATTGGGATTATTACAAAACTCATATAATTTTCTGCTTCTAAATTCATCCAATTCTAGTCTGAATTTGATACCTGTACACTGAGCCAAAACAATCTCTCTAAAATACTTCTGATTCTTGTGTGCCCCTGCTTAAAAACATCAGTGAATCCCATTGTTTTTACAATAAAGTCAAAACCCTGAGTATATATCACGGGTCTCTGAATGTCTGGGCAATGCCTGTGTCTCAGCTCATCCCTGTCATGCCCGCCTTCACATCCCACCTTCCAGTAGAAAGGAACACCTGGCAGTCCAGTGAATGCATCATGCTCACTGTTGTATTGGGCCTTTGACTTCCCACATGCTCTCTGTCCTGACACACCCACCTTCAGTTCTTTCCCTCTACCTGCGTACATGAGTGCTAAGTTGCTTTAGTCGTGTCCTACTCTTTCCAATTGCATGGCCTATAGCCCGCCAGGGTCCTCTGTCCATGGGATTCTCCAGCCAAGAATACTGGAGTGGGTTGTTATTGCCCTCCTCCAGGAGATCTTCCCCACCCAGGGATCAAACCCTTGACTCTTACATCTCCTGGTTTGGCAGGTGTGTTCTTTACTACTAGCACCACCTTGGAATCCCTTGCTCCTACCTGGTTGACACCAATTAATTACTGGGAACACAAATTAGACATCTCTTCATTCAGGAAAGGTCTGGGTTAGGTAAACCTTCTGTGTGCGGCTATAAATTCTGTATTTACATAAGCAGCACACTTCTCACATTTTGTTTTAGTATTCTATTCAGCTGTGTACAAGTCTCTCAGCTTTGTGTGGGAAAGGTGTCTGGATACAATGATGGTCAGAAAAAAATGACCATACAGGGAGTGTAGCACAGCTGATGAATGATATAGTTGTAGGTGATGAGGGTACTTCAAGTTCTGTCTTGTAAGAAATAACTGAAAATAAAAAAAAGAAGAGTCAAACGCTGTGGGAGATACAGATAGTCAAAAAGTTTAAAACACTGGGAGCAGCATGTAGCAGATAACACAGAGTTTACCAAATATCCTTGTGCTCTCCTAAATTTCCCAGCATCCCTTGCAGTTCAGTTATGGTCACATAACTAAGCTGGGTCAGTGGGTTGAGTGACGTGTGTCACTTCAGTGGCTTTGCCCCTTTCAGATTTCTTTTCCTTTGGCAAAGTGATCCAGAAGGCCCCATGTTTCAGAGAGCATAGTTACAAGGTTCAGAAAGACATCCTGACCAACAAGAAAAAGAAATAAGCCTTCACTGTGTTAAACCACTTAGATTTCAGGGTTTGTCTGAAATGGCCACCAGAGTTAACCACCCTGAGTACTCCAGGGAATAATGACTTCCTTTAAGTCATCTTGGACATGAACTTGGGCAAACTCCAGGAGATAGTGAGGGACAGGAAAGCCTGGAATGCTACAGTCCATGGGTTCGTAAAGAATCACACAACTTAGTGACTGAACAGCAAGTAATCTTGAGAACCCAGTCTTATGAAGAAATAACAAGGAATTCTGTTCCCTAAGGAATAGAATTTAAACCAAAGATAAAACATAGAAACAAATATTAAAATGAATATTAAAACAAAATCAGAACTATACAAAGAT
Source organism: Bos taurus (assembly GCF_002263795.3). Taxonomy (NCBI): domain Eukaryota; kingdom Metazoa; phylum Chordata; class Mammalia; order Artiodactyla; family Bovidae; genus Bos; species Bos taurus. The sequence goes on from NC_037330.1 coordinate 44,439,707, forward strand.
GAATTTGTATCTTTTCAAACTATACAAAGATGATTCTTTTAAAAAATAAGTACTGCTTGTGAAAATTGTTAAATCTTAATTATGTTGAATTGGTTCATAGTGCTTTTCAGGTCTATGATCTCCTTCTACTTTGTATATTCATTTTATTAATTTTTTAGTTTGATGTTGAAACTCCAACTAAAAAATCTTAACTATCTACTTTAAAAAAAGATTTGGAACATATAGTGGAAATATATGTACCTTTATTCCATATTTTCCAAGTCTCCTGTAAATGTGCTATCATATTTTCATAATTTAAGGAATAAAAAACACTGTTGGTGTTTGGACACTGGGAACATTGGAGAGGGATTAGAGTATTTCACAGATTATTAGACCAGGACTCCAACAGGGAGATGCATCATTCTGGGAGAAACAATAGTTTTTAAGAAGAGGAATGACCCCTAGCAAGGCTGCCTGGGAAGACCTGCGCTACTTCTCTCTAATGGCGGTGAGAATACATGTACCAGCCACCTCTCTAGAAAGCTGCCACTCCAAGAGGTTTAACTTCTGTCTCATCAAAACCTTTGATGAACTGGTAAAATTCCCCAGGGTTCCAAACATCCCTACAATGTCCCTGCAGGCACCAGTATTTGTGGCTCCTGACTTTGGCTTTTCTCAGTTCAGTTCAGTCATTTAGTCATGTCCAACTCTTTGTGACCCTGTGGACTATAGCATGCCAGGCTTCCCTGTCTATCACCAACTCCCGAAGTTTGCTCAAACTCATACAAAGTCAGTGATGCTATCCAATCATCTGTTGTCTCCTTCTCCTGTCTTCAATCTTTCCCGGCATCAGGGTCTTTTCCAGTGAGTCAGTTCTTCTCATCAGGTGGCCAAAGTATTAGAGCTTCAGCTTCAGCATCAGTCCTTCTAATGAATATTCAGGGATGATTTCCTTTAGGATTGACTGGTTGGATCTCCTTGCAGTCCAAGGGACTCTCAAGAGTCTTCTCCAACACCACAGTTTCAAAGCATCAAGTCTTTGGCACTCAGCTTTCTTTATGGTCCAACTCGCACATCCACACATGACTACTGGAAAAACTATAGCTTTGACTAAATGCACCTTTGTCAGCAAAGTAATGTCTCTGCTTTTTAATATGCTGTCTAGATTGTTCAAAGCTTTTCTTCCAAGGAGCAAGCATCTTTTAATTTCATGGCTGCAGTCACCATCTGCAGTGATTTTCGAGCCCAAGAAAATAAAAATATGTCACTGTTTCCATTGTTTCCCCATCTATTTGCCATGAAGTGATGGGACTGGATGCCATAATCTTCATTTTTTTAATGTTGAGTTTTAAGCTAGCTTTTTCACTCTCCTCTTTCACTTTCATCAAGAGGCTCTTTAGTTCTTCTTTGCTTTTCACCATAAGGGTGGTGTCATCTGAGGTTATTGCATATCCAAGGTTATTGACATTTCTCCCAGCATTTTCTAATCAACAGCTTTTCTCCTACATTTCTGCCATCGCTGGATCCCTTTCTCTTTTTTATTTTGGACCTTAAGCAATGTGACCTATATCTTCCAGCCTCAAACTCAGATTGACTTGGGCACTACCTGACAGAAGCAGGAAGTGAGAGAATTCAGTGCTTCTGATTTATTTACTTTTGACTCTCTGTCTGCTACAGTGACAGGGGAAGAACTGTTCTGAGGCACATATGAAGTTATCTTTCCAGGCAACATTTTCTTGAGAAGGCAGGCTCAGTTCTTGCCAATTTCATTGATTATTAACTCAATATATTTAAAAATGATGGACTCAATAGGCAGCAAGATGATATTCACTCAACTCTTCAAAATGTACTTATTGAACAACTATTATGTACCAAGTAGGCTGAAAGTATGCTTGCACAGAAGAAATAATAGGGCTCTCACCTTCTTGGAACTTGCATTTTAATGGGACTATAGAAAATAAGTCTGTGCGTGCTAAGTTGTTTCAGTCACGTCTGACTCTTTGCAACCCCATGGACTGTAGCCCACCAAACTCCTCTGTCCATGGGATTATCCAGGCAAAAGTACTGGAGTGGGTTGCCATACCCTCCTCCAGGGGATCTTCCTGACCTAGGGATTGAACCCATGTCTCCTGTGGCTCCTGCACTGCAGACAAATTCTTTACCACTGAGCCACCAGGGAAGCTCTAGAAAATAAGTAAGTATAGGGAAACTACAAGAAGTACAGATAAGCCATGTGGAGGAGATAAAATATCTGCTTTATTCTGGGTGGGTTACTAATATCCTAGAGTAGATTTTGATTTATCTAGAAAGATTAAAAATTATACTCTATGTCCTCCAAAATCTATCTTACAAGCTGCCATGTTTCATCAGAGAATTACCACCCAAACCCCAAATGCTTTCATCCATATCGTTGGCTCACAACCAACAAGAACAGCAGTCTGGAAAGCAAGAGAAAATGCAACATCTCTCTTGAATGAGGAAAGCAGAACTTTTGCCAATGCAACAGCCAAGATTCAAAATTCAAGAAACTTTCAGAAAAGGAAGGCCCAAGCAGAGTTGTTCAACCATAACAGCTTATCCCAGACCGAGGAAGGACACAGATGGACAAGGGATTACTGCCATGTGCTACCCAATGCCACCACCCGTGCTCTGGGCCGGCGTGCAGAACACCAAACGCCATCCACTACGAGGAGCCATATGAAAACCCCCGCTGAAAGGCCGGCTGGTTGTCTCTTTACTTTTTAAAACTGGCATTTAAATCACTCTGGCAGATGGGAGAAAAGTATGTAATAAAAGTTGACATTTCATTTTTACTCTGTATGTTTGTTAAGTTAATTCTATTATCATTCACTGGGAGATCAGTACTGAATAGTAATCAGACTGCGGCAGCTTGCCACTAATGTAAAGAGAGGATAGTTTCTAAGGGCCAAATTGACCCTAAGTGATAAGCAACAATTAATCACATGTCATTACCTTAGGAGGTCCCAGGATGACATAAAAGGTAAAAGCAAAGGTTTCATAGTAAGGCTAAGCCTATATTTGGTCATAGCTGTTTTTAACAATATTCCTCTTGGACTTGTACATTCTAAAGAAGGAATGCAAACAAGGGAGGGAGAGAGAGAAAATATCTGTTAGATTTTGCACTTTCTCTTTGTTTCAAAACTCTCATATCTTTCTTTTGGTATTAGAGCATGATTCTCTTTTCTAATATACTTAAAGTGCTACCTTATAAGCAAATAATTCTCACCCAAAGTCTGTTACTTTTGATTCAGAAATGTACCACTTCAACACATTCATCTCAGATAAACTTTGAAATTGACTTAAAGTTCTCACTTATATTATTTGACCTCCAAAGTAACTGGTTTTGCATCCTTCTTAGGAGCTGTAAGAGAATTAATTTTTCTTCCACAAGTAGAAATCCCTTCTTTCTTGTTCCATTTCTGTTAGTCCATCTTTACAGGTTTTCTTTTCTTTTTCCCTTTATCCAATATATCACTATAGTAAATGTTGCCAGAGGCCCACCTGAATATTGGCCCCTACCACAGAGGGTAACTGTGCCTTGGCATGCACTTCTTGTGCGGGTCAATGGCTTTTTATCTCAAGCACCTGCATTCAGAGAGGGCTGGAACTGTCACAGGCAAATGCTCCCAGAATTAACACTCAAACCACAGGCACTAGCATTGATAGCCTGACATTGCAGTATCCTTTGCCTCCTGGTGGGATTATTCTGAAGTGTGTTCCTAATAGCCTTTTAAAGAGTCCCAGATAGATTAAGTCTTTTTTTGTCTATACTCAGAAACCCATCATAGCACCATCCTCTCTTTGGTTACTGAACTCCCTTCCCAAATAAAATACTCAGGGATTGCTTTTGGGAGAGCACAAACTAAGCCTATCCCTGATGGAAGGAAACTAGTCATTAAGCAAGCATTAAACAAGCACCTATGTGCTAGGTACTGTCCAGTGTTTGCATATAAGAGATATATTTTAATTTCTTACTCTAGGAAGTTCTTCCCTTTAAATACCTCACTAGCATAGGATTGTTCCCATCAGCCATAGGACAAATATAATATTCTTATTTTTACTTTATAAATTTTTGCTTTCTTCTATTTTTATTTTCATAGGTGTAGCAAATGAGAGCCCAGAGGACTTGAGTATGCCTGTGCGCCTCCACCACAGCACACTTCCGGCGTGGATGCTGGGGTGGCGACACCAGTGCGGTCCATTTAAAAAGCTATTGGACCATAACAAGGAATGTTCTGAAGTAAAAATACTGTCAATGGATATGATAGACACCAATATTCTCAATGTACAAAGAACATATATAAATCAATAAGTCAAATATGAAGATTGAAAACTAGACAAAAAATAGCTCACAAATGGCCCATCAATGGGAAGACTTTTTCAACAATCCTAGTTGGACCAGGCTGTTTTTTTCCAAAATTTGTTGTAACAATAATTCCCTTTCCATATGACCTTGACACTTCTCAACCAGTAGACTTCAGCTGAAGTGGTGCTATATGACTTTGGAGGCTAGGCCAGAAAAATGCCATGCATTTCTACCTTGTTTTCTTGGAATGCTCAACCCTGGAACTCAGTCACCATGATGTGAGCAGGTCCAAGAAACCCATGGAGAGGCTCACATGAATAGGAATCAAGGCCCCTGGCTAAAAGCCCTGGTTGAACTCCAGTCAACAGATTTCAGTGAGTGAACCATCCTGAAAACGGGTCATCCAGACTACAAGCATGCTGTCCTGTTTGACACTGGATGGAGCAAAAATGAGCTATCCCCACTGAGCCCTGCCCAAGTTGCACAGTTTTGAACAAAATAAATGATTGTTATTGTTTTAAGCCACTATGATTTGCAGTGATTTGCTATAAAACAATAGATGCCTGACACATAATTTGATATTCCAAAATGAGTGAGGCCATAACAAAAACCTAAATATGAGATTTTGGTTTAGGGATACAGTAGTGGGTAGAAGCTGGAAGGAGCTTAAGACTGTGAAAGCTAGAAGGGACATGAAGGGAATGTTACAGATATATAAAGGATCTCAAAGCCCGAAGGCTATGGGTGAGAAATTAAAGAAAAATAAGAAAAATGTTACTGGAATCTACAGAAATGGGTTTCTTGTTATGTAGAGGCAGAAAACTTGCCAACACTATTGCCTGCTCTAATGTGAAAAAATAGAAAATGTATTATCACGGAAATAATGATATAGTTAAGATTTCCAGGCAAAATATTAAAATTGCCACCTGGCTTCTTTTCCTAGGTTTTGATAAAATATGAAAGGAACAAGTTGAGCTAAAGGGAAAAACTGTTAAATATCAGTCAGAATTTGCTGGGCTCAAAAATAAAACTATTTCTCATATCTAGTCTCTCCAAATGGCATATGATTCTCAAATTAAGTGTCACAACAAAGATCAAATCCTGGAAGGGATTATAGGCTCTTTTCTTGACTTTATAAAGTTCGAATAGAGTGTCTTATAAGAACTTCTGGACAAGTCAAAAGCACTTTAAATATCTTAGAGAATGCCTTGCAGATTCTACCATAAATTGGGATTCATAAGAATATTAAGCATTTTGTCATTTAGCTTACTTTCAGGAAGGCCAAAATAGAAATGGTGGCCAGTCTTAAAGACACTTGTGGCTTTGTCAGTGGGAGTGAACCCCAATAAGATTCATAGAAAAGTCATATTTTTAAAAAGAACTGCTTTGTAACACGGAGAAGGCAATGGCACCCCACTCCAGTACTCTTGCCTGGAAAATCCCATGGATGGAGGAGCCTGGAAGGCTACAGTCCATGGGGTCGCTAAGAGTCAGACACGACTGAGCGACTTCACTTTCACTTTTCACTTTCATGCATTGGAGAAGGAAATGGCAACCCACTCCAGCGTTCTTGCCTGGAGAATCCCAGGGACTGGGGATCCTGGTTGGCTGCCATCTCTGGGGTCGCACAGAGTTGGAAACGACTGAAGCGACTTAGCAGCAGCAGCAGCTTTGTCACAAGTACTGTCATCATAGATCGAAAGAAGCAGAGACAGTACAAAGTGAAAAGAAACATTTGCACTTAAAAAATTTTGCAGGCAGGAAGCAGACTGGGAAGGCTTCTCAACTAAAACCACAGGCTTCTTGGAGGTGGGGGGAGGAAGAACTCAGAGTACAGAATCAAGTGCTACCAATAATTCCCATAAAGTAAGATTGAACCCTAATCAGAGAACTGGTGAAATGTGTCCCACTGGATTTTAGAACTGCTCTGAGCCAATGAATGTATGTTTTTCATATACTCCTCATTTTGAGCAGTTATTTTATTCAGGTACCAGAATTTGCGTTTTGGGGTCAGGGAGCTAAAAGCCAGACAACTTATCTCTTTTAATTTACATGTCTTTAGATTGAGAGGAACTGTACTAAACTTGATAAATTTGAGGAAACTCTCATGAGGAGACCAAATCCAATTCAAATGATGAAATACTGAATTTTGAGCATGTGCTGTAATGAGATGAAACTCTGGAAATCTTGAGGCAAAGGTAGACACATCTGGCACACAAAAGCAATGTGAATTGCTGTAGACAGAGAATAGGCTGTGGCAGATTGTATTTTGCAAAGACGACCATCATCAACATATCTTGTCCCATATGAGACAGGACATCTTATGATGTCGTCTTGATGCTCCTCTCATTGAGTGGTGAGATTTATGTCCCCTCCTAGTAAAGATGGACAGACCTTTGTGATTGTCTCAACAAATGGAGACTGTTGAAGTGACATCCAAGTCTGAGTGAAAAAAATCAATCTAAAGAAAAAGAAATAGAGATATCTTCAAAGATCACACACAAAAAAACAGAAAGCAGAAATGAGTTTGGTAGTATTTCTCCATTACTTTCTAAAGAAAATAGACATGAAGTCTGACAAATGTTTTTTTTTTTTTTTTTTTTTTTATTAGAAAGGGGCAAATCTGTTGTGAAGGGAAGGTTTGTGGGATCTCATCATGATCAGTAAAACCATCTTCAAAATGTTCTACTTTTCATTTATCTGATTTGGTGCCTGCCAAGGAAGATTCTGGGGCTTCCCAGGTGGCACTAGTGGTAAAGAACCCACCTGCCAATGCAGGAGATGTGAGAGACACAGGTTGGATCCCTGGGTAGGGAAGATCCCCTGAAGGAGGACATAGCAACCCACTCCAGTGCTCTTGCATGGAGAATCTCATGAACAGAAGAGCCTGGCAGGCTACAGTCCACAGGGTCACAAAGAGTCAGACACAACTGAAGCAACTTAGCATGCACAAGGAATATTCTGGTTGTCAATTTAATACCCCAGACTCTGAGTCTGGGGAGGGATCGACTTGGGTGGAAGAAGGTTATTTGGTTGCTGGAAATGAATATCCCTCAGTATCAAGCAGTGAAATAGCCATTCAGTTTATTGAAATTTGGTTAGTATGAGTTAGTCCTTATGATCAATGAATCGTGATTATGTTACTGAGTCACTAGACCTCCAAAGGTAAGGAAAATAATAGAATGTGGGGGGAAAGTACCTGGGAAAGCCAATCTGAAGGCTTTCTGTCTTTCTTTTCCATCTTTTCATTTAAACATTATTCAGTGTTTAGACTTCAGGAAATGGTTTTGGAAAATGTACTGTTTATAGAACAGGTGGGTTGAGATGACAGGCAGTGGTAGATACAAGCCAACTAACAGGCATTTATGATATCAGAGACCTTCAATAATGGTTTAAATATTTTCTCCAAAAGCTTTTGCAGTAAAAATAAGCATCTAAGTATGTAAATTGTATTTGTTATATTCACCACCAAAACCTGTCAGATTTATCATTCCAGTATCCTTTTGGTTGGACATTTCTCATAATCTTTGGCATGTGAAAACTGCCTTTGAACATCTGCTAGGAAAAAATTAATTAAACCCATATGGTTTGAAACCCCATGAAAACTTTCAGGATTTAGAGAATAACACCTAGATCTAGGAAACATAATCCCTGCAAATTTTATTTTCTTATTTTGTGATCCTATTCTTTCCTTTTTGCCTTTCTGCCCTCAGAATTTTATATACCCATACTTTAGTAAATGGTCATTAACTATCATTCCAAAATTTCCAATTCAAACCCCAGAATCAGACATTCAGTAAGAATACTTGACGGAAGAAAGCCACAAATTTGCACATCAGCCAAGAGGAGCCCATCTCTAGCATCACGTATACCCTCACCCCATGCTCCATGGCAGCCGCCCTACATTCATCAGGCACAAGTTGTATCCTTTCTCTGTGCCTGGGAAAACCCTGCTACCTTGTGGTCTGTTTAATACTTATTCCCCCAAAAAGGAGATAATCATAAAAATATTTTGTAGAAAGCTCTCATTTACAAGTTAATACCTAACTTTTTTTTAATCTCTCAAAGTGAAAAAAATTTTCTTTAAGAAATATCTAAAGAATTGCCATTCACATTAAAACTTTATGAAAACATCACAACACCACTCTCCAAATATTAAGATTAAAATAATTCCTTCTTTACGTATAACCATAATACCCTTTAGGGTTTCATTGGTGGCTCTAGTGGTAAAGAATCTGCTGGCCAATGTGGAAGACATAAGAGACTCGGGTTCCATTCCTGGGTTGGGAAGATCCCCTGGAGAAGGAAACGGCAACCCACTCCAGTATTCTTGCTGGAAAAATCGCTTGGACAGAGGAGCCTAGCATTCTACAGTCCATAGGGTTACAGAGAGTCAGACATGACTGAAGTGACTTAGCATGCATGCATGTATAATACCCTTAATCGAAGTATCAATATTATTTAATTACTGTTTATTAATTCTCTTTGTTTTCTGCAAACTGAAAGGTTCTTAAAGGTAGGAACTCTGTCTTATTTGTCTCTGTTTTCCAGCCTGCAGGATATTTGATATTATTAAATATTTTTTGAAGTAATGGAAATGGAGACAAGGGAAAATAACATAAAGATAGAGTAGAACTAATTTTTTTCTATGTTCTAGATCCTATATTGCAGCCTATCAACAGTGCTTAAAATTACTTCAGCTTTGCATTAATATGGAATACTATGTCAGTTTCCAGAATATCTTAGAGAAACAGCAGCCTGAAGACTGGTTGATTTCTGGGTCACTCGGAACTGTTGCTCACTCTGGATGAGTTTACAGTTGTTTTCTGTCTGAACTACTGATGGGGCCTAATCTGAACACCTTCCAATGGTGGAACTTTCCAACTGAATGTCTCTTTTCAGGTGAAATCTTAAGGTGAAACAATAGCATTTAATGAAGAATAAACACCTACTATGTGGGAGACACTGAAGTAGAAGCTGGGATTTTATAAAGATAATAAGCTCCACTCTTAGTGTTGCCTAGAATTGTTTGCTTAATGATGTTAATGAACATATTAGGAAAGTAAGGGGAAAGCCAGAATCTCATACTCCTTGTCCACATAGCCCTAAGAGCCTCACTGTTGAAAATTTATGAGTTAGTGAGACAGAGGCCTACCAGAAATGTTAGGGTCATCAGACAAAAGTAAGACATATATTCACCATTCAATATGTCAAACTGCAGTTTATTTGAAAGAACCTGTTTTCTGTTACTTAAGCAACAATAATGACTCTACAACTTTCAAATGAAACAAAAACCAAATCTGTGTTTGAATATCTTGGAATGGATTACAAATCACACTATATTTTCTCATTAAATATGGTTTCTGGGTACCATATAAGACAGCAGAAAGCCCCAGATTATCACACACCATTAGGAAAGAATGTCTCCTAACTCACAAAAGGAGGCCAAGCCTATAATCAGGGAACTGCAAATTTGACAGAGTAGCATTGAAACATGTATATTACCATATGTGAAATAGATGACCAGTCTGAGTTCAATGCATGAAAAAGGACACTCAAAGCCAGTGCACTGGGACAACCCAGAGGGGTGGGATGGGGAGGGAGGTTGGAGGCGGGGTTCAGGGAGAGGGGGACATATGTACACCCGTGGCTGATTCAAATCAATGTATGGCAAAAACCCACCACAATGTGACCCCATGGACTGTATAGTCTGCTAGACTCCTCTGTCCATGGGGATTCTCCAGGCAAGAATACTGGAGTGGGTTGCCATTTCCTTCTCCAGGGGATCTTCTCAACCCAGGAATTGAATCCAGGTTTCCTGCATTGCAGGCAGATTCTTTACTGACTGAGCACCACCACAATATTGTAAAGTAATTAGCCTCCAATTATAATTTAATTTTTTTTAAAGTCAGCCCCTTCATTTTTCAGCTTTCAGCTTGACATGGAATTTTCTTCTGAGTGGTAAAGGCCTTGTTTGTTTATGTCTTTAGAGAACAAGAAAGCAGATACATACCAAAAAATAAAAACTCTTTGAAAGAATTTAATATTTCAGAAAATATCAAAGTTGTCATCAGCACGTTGATGGACTTTGCCACATGTATTTTAATGATTATTGTTGTTTTCACCTTGAATTACCATGCTAAGGGCTTTGAGATCTCAGCTGTACTCTGGGTAGTGAAGAGTATAGAGCCTTGTTTCCTCATCTGTAAAGGGAATGTATTTTGACACACTGGAGGTTGGGTGTCTAGCCTACTCTATCTCCTCTAAGCTGCCCCCACCCACGATGAGTTACCCCTAGATAGCCTGTGGCCCCACCTCTTGCTTCACCTTGTCCATACAGTACACTTCAGCTTCTCTGCTCCCTACTCCCATCCCAATGTCCCCCAGAATTTTCAAATTGGAATACAGGGATTCTGGTCATTAGCTGGATCTGCCAGAAGTAGGACAAACATGTGAGATCCAGGGTTAAGGATGAAAACTGGAGGCAGACACAATGACCTCTCTGCAAGGAAAGAGGAAGTTGGAAGACAGACAGGCAGACACTGAAAACTAGGAGACACTTGCAGACCAAGAGAGCAGTGGAGAAGTGCCTGGGTTACCAAGGACTTTCCTGCTCTGACTCGATACAGTGGGAGCCCTCCCAAACCACCTATCTTTTGGTTTTGTTAGAACTCCTTTCTCTTAGTAACAAATCTTCCTTTAGTTAATCTAGCTTGAGTACATCAGATCTAGTCCTATCAAACAATACCTAATTAGAGATAAAACTAACCACTAAACACACAGTCATGAGACTCAAAGGAAATAATGCTTGGTAAAAGATAAAAGCATGACTGAAAATGTTATTAAACATTTTTATTATTACTATTATTATGGCAGTTTCAAGCTCAGTGTCACCTCTTTTCTTCAAACAAAAATGGTGGATTTTTACTATTGTTCCTATATGATTAGCTGGTCCTATCAAAAAGAAGGAAGTTCATATGCTTTAAATGATCTTTTTTTCTTTAAAAAAAAGTATGTGATAATATACAAACACAAACACACAGATACACACAAACACACTCTTTAGTTTAATCCAGTTCATTGCCAGAGTACCCAAGAAAGGGCCTAAGTGAAATAATATCATAAAACCAGAAAACTTAAACCTCATTTAATGGGTCATTCATATATTTCTCTCTTTTTTTAAAGCTTCACTTAGCCAACAAAGAAAGTTTGAAGAATATAAGAATCCCATAATTTCTTTTTTAAGTGTCTCTAGAGAAGATGAGGGGCTTCCCTCATAGCTCAGTAGGTAAAAAATTTACCTGCAATGCAGGAGACCCGGGTTCAATTCCTGGGTCAGGAAGATCCCCTGGAGAAGGGAATGGCAACCCACTCCAGTATTCTTGCTTGGAGAATCCCATGGACAGAGGAGCCTAGCAGGCTACAGTCCATGGGGTGGCAAGAGTTGGACACGACTTAGCGACTAAACCACACACCACCACCAGAGAAGATGAGGCCATCGTATTTCTTAATAAAGATTTAAGATTCTTATACTGAATCAACATCTCTCAAATATGTTGAAAACTTTTTTTTTAATTGTAATCAATACCACCAGTTTGTGCCTACATTTTCTGTTATTTCTAGAATAGATTGAGTGTAAATCATCTATATGGTTATTTTAGTAACCATGAAATTCAAATTCAAATGTCAATATAACAATGTACTTCTTTCTTTCTCTCTCTCCCTTTTTCTTTTATCATTGTGTGTGTGTGTGTGTGTTAAAGCCTTTCACCCTTCATTCTAATGGTCCAAATAATTCAAATCCTTTTATAATTCTCATTTGCCAGTTCTCTGTGCATTTCAATGAAATGTACCATTGAATTAATCATTATTTTTCAAATCTGCCCACTGTGTCAGGCTCAAGGACAGAGCACTTTCATTTTAGATCACAAGCAGAATAGAAAAGAAGTGTGCTCTTGAAGTAGCCCACAACACACTCTACAACACAGAACCAAAGGTAGATGACATACATTTTGAAAAACAAGCAAACCGATCTTGAATGGAACTCAGAAGAGTATCTAGGAGAAGTATATACAAAGGTGTTCCACAGCCAGAGATGAAAAACCAGGATAAGTAATCAACTTGAATGAAGACCATATACGATGTTGTTCTTGTTTGGTCCCTCAGTCTTGTCCGACTCTTTGTGACCCCATGGACTGCAGCATGCCGGGTTTCCTGTCCTTCACTATCTCCTGGAGTTTGCTCAAATTCATGTCCATAGAGTCAATGATGCCATCCAGTCATCTCATCTGTCGCCCCCTTTTCCTCCTGCCGTCAATCCTTCCCAGCATCAGGGTCCTTTCCAATGAGTTGGCTCTTCCCATCAGATGGCCCAAGTATTGGAGCTTCAGTTTCAGCATCAGTCCTTCCAATGAATATTCATGGTTGATTTCCTTTAGGATGGACTGGTTGGATCTCCTTGCAGTCCAAGGGACTCTCAAGAGTCTTCTCCAACACCACAGTTCAAAAGCATCAATTCTTTAGTGTTCAGCCTTCTTTATGGTCCAACTATCACATCTGTACATGACTATTGGAAAAACGATAGCTTTGACTAGATGGACATTTGTCAGCAAAGTGATGTCTCTACTTTTTAATACGCTGTTTAGGTTTGTCATAGCTTTTATTCCAAGGAGTAAGCATCTCTTAATTTCATGGCTGTAGTCACCATCTGCAGTGATTTTTGAGCCCAAGAAACTAAAAATCTGACACTGTTTCCATTGTTTCCCCATCTATTTGCCATGAAGTGATGAGACTGGATGCCATGATCTTTGTTTTTGAATGTTGAGTTTTAACCCAGCCTTTTCACTCTTCTCTTTCACTTTCATCAAGAGGCTCTTTAGTTTCTCTTTGCTTTCTGCCTTAAGGTTGGTGTCATCTGCATATCTGACATGACTGATATTTCTCCTGGCCATCTTGATTCCAGCTTGTGCTTCATCTAGCCCAGCATTTCATATGATGTACTCCAAATAGAAGTTAAATAATCAGGGTGATGGCATACAGCCTTGATGTACTCCTTTCCCAAACTGGAACCAGTCCATTGTTTCATGTCCTGTTTTAACTGTTGCTTCTTGACTTGCATACAGGTTTCCCAGGAGGCAGGAAAGTTGGTCTGGTATTCCCATCTCTTGAAGAATTTTCCACAGTTTGTTCTGATCCACACAGTCAAAAGCTTTAGCATAGTCAATGAAGCAGATGTTTTTTTCGCATCTCCTTGCTTTTTCTATGATCCAACAGATGTTGGCGATTTGATATCTTGTTCCTCTAAGATGTTAGGAGGTTTAAGATCTGCCCTCAGGACACTGCCTGACACATAAAATATGTTCAATATATGTCTTTTAGTTAAAGAGAGCCCCTATTCTTTCTTTTTTTTTCAACATATTTAACATGTTCATTTACAATTCTGTCTTGATCCTTCCAGCATTTGCCATTTTCTGAGCCTTTAATTTTGTAGACCATAGGTTCTGCTGTCTCCCAGTTATGATGACTTGACTTGCATGTTTAGGGAAGCTTCACTGCGAGATCTTTCTGTGCAGAGAAAATTTATGTTTACCTCCGTTAGGTGCCTGGGGCAATGCCAACCATGACCACCAAAAAATAAGTCTTTGCTTAGTATCTGGGGAGTCATGCAAGAGCTTCATGAAATGAACCCAGGTCTGTGATTCAGAATTGTTAAGGGAAATTTCTTTTCCAATGCACCCAGATATCACGAGTACTCTTGCTTTCAAGACTTTGTACCAGCCATTTTCTCTGCTCTAGATTTTCACATTTGGTCTTTTTTATCCTTAACTTCTTAGCTCAAATGTCACCTCCTCAAAGAAGCAATTCTTTACCACCTGACAGAAATGAATCCTCCATTCCATTCATTCCATGAATCCATAGAAACATGCAGTATAGGTCCTCAGAACATATTTGTTTGACTCCCTAAACCAAATAAATGAAATAAAATTCCTGTCTGTGATCGCATCCCTCAAAAACAGTCACAAGGATTTTCACCAAATAGAGGGTATATTGAAAAAGGATGAATCAATATTTCTGGAATGTGATGTAATACAGCAAAACAAATTTGGTGGAGTACAGTGTTGCTAACTTTTCCACTTAGTTTCTCTTTTCCTTTTTCCCAGGATTGACTATCAGCATCTGTGTTAGTGGACATGTTAAATAATTTATTTCATATCAAACTTAAAATTAAAAGCAAAGGCCATTTATCTAACTAGGCTAATATCTAAGAATATTTTGAACATCCTGCCAGCACCATACCTTGACCATGGATGTTAGACCAGCTTATAATTTCATGTACATTTGAACCAATATTTCAAAAATATCTGTCCAATAATTACTTATTGAAGAAAGAGAAAAGTGCCTTTTTATACTTTGTAAATTGTATTTAAGATAATGTAATCAGATGCACTCAAGGTAATATAATATTCTAACATAATATGGAATCATCTTTTCTTCTGTAGTTTTTCCTCACTCATAATTTACACATAGCAACATAAAAGTAAAGATGTTACAAAGTCCTGTTCACAATATCACTGAAAGCTGTAGGGTTCTTTCCTGTCCTTTATGTCAGCAAAAATATTTTCACCTTCTCAGTAGCTCTTTCTCACATTTTAGCTTCTCTCGTGCTTTTCTAATTCAGAAAATACCATTGCAAGTATGTTAAAGGGTTTAAAGTTTAGTAGGAAATTTTTAATTCTCACTAAGCAGCACTATCACATGCATTTTTCCTTTTCAGCTCAAACTGTTGACTTCAGGCACCTGTCAACTGGTTGTTCTCAGAGTGCTTGTCACCCATTGAAAAAATGTTCAAGAGACATCCATCAGTGGTGGCAAGGAAAGTTTTGTTTTAATTTTTTCTCCAAGGTATGATTTGGCAGAAGTCAAGCTATGAAAGAAGCCAACTACAAAAAGGAGTCATGTGCAGAAACCTGAATAAAATGACACTGCATCTTGAATGTGTTCTAGAGTTGTTTTAGAGTTCCTTATACATCTTTCTATGGCTTCTCTAGTGGCTCAGATGGTAAAGAATCTGCCTGCAAAGCAGGAGACCTGGGTTCGATCCCTGGGTCAGGAGGATCTCCTGGAGGAAGAAATGGCAAACCACTCCAGTATACTTGCCCAGAGAATCCCATGGATAGAGGGCTACATTCCATGGGGTAGCAAAGAGTCAGACGTGACTGAGCGAGTAAGCACATACTATACATCTTTCTGCTTGACCCTGACTATCAGTCCTTGGGTCCACAGGTTACCTTCCTAATCTGACAGAATCCTCATGCTGGACTTTCTCCAGAATCTGAGCAATGCATTTAGCCACTGTTGACTCTTCCCCCATCACAGTAAAAAAAAAAAAAGCATCAGTGAACAATACAAGAGGCACCGAGTTATGATTGCATACTTTATATCTGGTTGATTTGGAATTGGGTCTAGTAGCATGGAAAGGGAGAAATAAGAATGGACAAAGAAAGAAAACATCTACGCTGAAAGGAGGAAGAGAAAGGATTCTATAAAAGTGAAAGTCCAGACCCTGTCCTCTGACAAGGTAAGTTCTAGATCATGGAGCCCAGCTGCAGTTGGATGGTACGGCTCCCTCTGCTCCAACACTCTCTCATCTCTTGCAGCAGTCTGGCTTGTTCACTGACTTCCTGTCATGTGCCAGGCACTGTACTTTATTTTCATAAGCACATTTTAAATGCAATGTCAAAACTTAGATATTTCTTATTCCCATTTTAAGGATGAAGAAACTCATGCTAAAAGAGATTCTTTCTCAAAACATCACATCTAGCTGATTTTCAAATCCAGGAATATTTTTGGACTTCCCTGGTGATCCAGTGGCTAAAACTCTATGCTCCCAGTGCAGGGGACCCAGGTTTGATCTCTGGTCAGGGAACTAGATCCCACAAGCCGCAACAAAGGAGATCCATATACTGCAATGAAGACTGAAGACCCCTGGTGGGACAACTAAAACCCTGGAGAGCCAAATTCTCCAGGTAAGAACACTGGGAGGGATTGCCATGCTCTCCTCCAGGGGATCTTCCCCACCCCAGGGATCAAACCTGTGTCTCTTGTGCTTCCCACATTGCAAGCAGATTCTTTACCCACTGAGCTACCTGGGAAGCCCAACTAAAACCCAGTGCGGCCAAATTAAAAATCCAGGAATATTTATCTAAAATAATGAACCATCTAAGACTAAGAGAATAAAGGCCATATCCTTTGAAACCAAAGTCTATCATCTCAAATTGACTGAGATAAATTTACCATCAGAATCAAAGTTGTAAGTAGAAGGAATATGAGTTCAGTAGAAATGAGAAGACTCACTTGTCCAGTTTAAAAAAAAATCTCCTATGACCAGTGAGATGTTGAATGGTGCGTGACAGAGGCTGGCAAGCGGAGGAAATGGAGAAGATATTGGTCAAAAGGTAGAAACATTCATGTATATAAGGTATAAACTTTCAGGTATGAGATGAATAAGCTTTGGGGACCTAATGTACAGCATGGTGACTATAGTTAACAATTCTGTATTATATACTTGAATGTTGCTAAGAGTAAATCTTAGGTGTTCTCACTACAAAGGAAAAAAAAGTAATTATGTACGTTGATGGAAGGGTTGACTAAACCTATTACATGTAATCATGTCACAATATATTTGTATCAAATTGCCATGGTGTACCTTAAATTTACCTGGTTTTATGTGTCAGTTGTATCTCAATAAAGCAGGAAAAAATAAAGATCATTAAACTGAGGTTTGACAAAGTTAAATAACTTCCCAAGGTCACAGACTTATTGAATGTCTAAACCAGGACTCTAATCCAATTCTTTATGACTCCAGACTTAGTGTTTCAAATATCCAGGTAAACTACTTCTAGAAAGGGAATCATAGCATAGGTAACCTAAGTCGTCATTCACCTTAGCTGGAAGACAAGCTCCACAATCAGATAATAGTATCAAAAATAAATAAAATTTATGGAGCAGCATTTAGGTTGTACCAGACACTAAGCTAAATTCTTTATTTGGAGAATTTTAATTTTTTCTCACAACGAATCTAAGAGACAGATACTAATATTATCCTTACACTAAAGTTGAAGAAATCGAGACTCAGAGTTTTGTTAATGGTTTGCCAGGACTTAAGTCCTAGCCTCTGGGAACTATGCACTCACAGTCACTTGACTGTATTTCAAGCCATATCTCCATAGGCTGGGAGTTTTAATTCCATCTTTCATAGTCCTTACGCCTTAGCTCCCGAGTACCTGAATGAAGCCTTTTACATCTGCACCAGTCTTGGGTGATACAAAGCAAAGTGGATGGAGTAGCCTCTAGCTCCTCCTAGTGGCCAGAATGGCCATTAACATTTACTAAAGGATCGAAGTATTGTCAATCAGTGCTAACCAGGAAACACCAATTTCTGGGCTTATCTAAAGGCCTGGCAAGCATTAAACACCTGCAATCCAATCCATCCTGAGCCTCCGAGGCATCATTAAATGTCTGACATCTGGTATACACCAGGGTACTTTAGCAACTGGGGAAGAACATCAAGCAGATTAAAATGATAAAATTACCCCCAAATTAGTTTGGCAGATGTGGAGCAGAGACACCAGGAGTTTTGTTTTTCAGCTTCTTCTTTGCATCCCATCACAATAAATATCAGTGCTTGTTATCCCAGTTAATTATACAGTTCTCCGGCACCAAGGAAACTCCATTTTCCTTTCTTTTCTGACACACAGCTTTTAGACACATCCCTTCTAATGACCTGCTTCCTCCTCTTTTAAGAACAGTGCTGCAGCCATCCAGCTAGCAATTCAAAACTGAAAGCTACTCCATCCTCCAACCTTTTTTTTTTTTTTTTTTTAGGGTTAATTTTTAAGGCATACCCTAATTACAGGAATTTTCAGTCTTTAAAAAGCAGCTATTTTCAGACCTGTTTACAAGACCATGATCTGAAACATCAGTCAAAAACAGCTTGAACTGATTGCATCCTTCTCTGGAACAGAACATGTAGTAGTAGAATGTCCATTTGTAGCTGGTTCATCTGCCCTGTAATTAAGGTTGCTTTGCAGCCCTGCTCCAAACCTATTTCTGCAAGGGAACAGCTGAGATTGCCCTAGATAAGATGTCAGAAAATGTGCTATCCAAATTCATTGGTTAACATTCTTGGAGCCAATTTAGTGCTGAATTTAAATCACCAGCAAAGTTGGTGATAGAGCAACATATATCCACAGAAGCTCTTGTAAAGTCAGTAATGATGGCCTTGTAAAGTCAAAATGCAGCACCACTTGAAAATATTCTTCATAAGACCCATTCAAAGCTCAGTGAAGGAAACATCTTGCTGTTGAATAAAAAATAAAAAGACTCATTATGCATATCAACTCAGTTTTATGCACTTAAAAGCTATAGAAACCAACCTTTCCAAATCACAAGTGATTTTTAACGGTGAGTTCATTCTTATGCTATTATTCACACAGATGGATGATGTCTTTTGCATTTTAAAAATGAGAAACCAACTTTGGGGATCAGGTGAGTCAAGGATAAGAATAGGCCCAAAGACTTCAAGGCCTCCTCTCAGAGTGAAGAGAGAAACTCTAAAAACGAGAACATCAGTATCAGGGGAAAACCTTGAAAACATGTCTTTATTTTTCCTTCCTAAAGCAGGTTTTATGAAAACAAAAACAGTAAGTGTTCTCAGAGGCTGGTATATTTATCTTATGCAAACCACATATGGCTAATATGTTTTCAAGCTCATTTCTCCCCAAAGTATAATTATTAAACAGACCAAAACATTCCTCAAAGAATATAGACTATAAAAGACTGATATTTGCTAGAATTTACTATCTGCAAAACACTGTTTTGCTCTGAGGTGCATAGTGGTGCAGAAAATTTGGCACCAACCACCTGCCCCTCTCTGTCTACTCTTGGAAAATTCTCTCTCTTAAAATGTGGCATCTCTGCTTTCCTCCAGCTGATAGCTTTACACTATCACAGGGTCTCACAGCCTTGGTATTTGGAGTCACGTGTTCAAGTAGCTTAGTGTTCTGAGGGAGAGGCAGGTGAAATAGATCAATCTCATGCTAGTACTCAGGGACACGTCTCTTGTGCTCACACACACACACACACACAAGATTTTATGGCATCAGTCCAAAAGCCATCTCTTAGGATAGTCAAAAAATTAGCTTTCCCTTTTAGTTCCCTCTCTTGAAAAATACATTAAGAATCTAGCCCTATCCAAAAATCCTCTTTGTTTTTTCTCAAATGCAGAACCTGTGAATGAGCATGATTTTAAGTCAATACGGCATACATAATTTATAAAGAGAATTTTTTTTAAAAATCGCATTTCTAAACACGGTTGTTAAGGTTACAGCAAGTAATAAAAAATGCAGAGAGCATCTTGCTGGAGAGACAGGAGGTGGGAACCCCCTACTGGCTTAGCCAGAGGAAAACGACCCCACAGGTTCACCCAGCAACAGCTGTGGGATCCAGATTACAAATTTCTCTCAAGGCAGTATGAACATGAGCGTGAAATAGTCATCTCTTCTTCCAAAACAAATTTGCCAGGGCGTTGCTGTCTCAATATTTCTGTAAACTAAAATGCACCACTTTCGGAGTGGAGTGAGTTGAATCCTAAATTCTTAGGAAATAAAGCGCACAATACTCAAGAGGACACATACGGAAATATTTTTTTTTTTGGAATCTCAAAATCAGTTGGCGGTTGGTAGCAAGGCTGAACAAAGACCCAGTCAAAGATTCTATCACTATTTTAGGTACTTGAATCTCAGAAAGTAAACATATTTGTAGTTGGATTAATACTTATCTTTTGGGAACCATCTCCAGCATAATGCAAGCACATTATTACATAATTTAGAAGAATATCATATGTGTTGGCTTATAAATATCACAGCAGAATTGGGCGAAGACATCCAGACTAAACTATTTAAAATCCAAGCTCACAGTGGCTGGAAAATGCCTAATGTAGATGGAAGGTAAAACTCTGAATTGCTGGCCTCATCTGAGATTGTAATAAAAGTGAATGGCGAGTTTGAATTATCTAGCTTTATATTCTAATTTTAGCTCAACAAGCATTGAGCATATTCTATATTTTTAATGTTATACCAAGTCCCAGAAATACAAAGATGAAAGACACGTACTCTGCCCTGCCCCTGGGAAGCACACTGTATAATGGAAAACACATGTGCAATAGAGTTACTGTGACTCTAACCAAAAAGTCTGCCTACAGGAAGGGCTTCTAGGCTGTAGGTAAAGGCATTTAGCTTGTTTGTGCATTAGCCACATTTTTATAACCATAAACAAATAATTATCCTAGCTGTCATCTCTGCATTAACAGTTTATAGCATTTTATTAACAATGTACTTTAACATGAACTATTTGATGTATCTTTCACAAGAGTTCTATCAAATAAGCAGGTAAGGAGAAAACTGAAACATCAATATATCTCAGATTTGGAAGCCATATTAAATAGCTTTAAAGCCCATCTGTGGGTGGTGAACACACGTGTGGTATTACATTAAAAAGGATTCCGAGCTGCTGTGAGGTTTAATGGGGAAAAGCTCACAATTGATTGAGAATATCTGTTAGGGCTGATAGGGGATGGAGTGGCAGAACCCGTGTCTGTATTTATGAATCATTTTCTATCTTATTCACAGCTGCTTTTAGAAGACTAATGGTAGTAACGACCCCTTAGCAGTTTCCTGCTGAATACTGAAGACTAGATGGCCATATGTCCCTCTGTCCAGATAATTCCAGGCCTTCATTACAGTCCAGAATAGAATAAGTTCCAGTATTTTTGCTTAGCTCCATTATGTGTGTGTGTGCTAAGTCGCTTCACTCCTGTCCAACTCTTTGAGACCCTATGAACTGTAGCCTGCCAGGCTCCTCTGTCCATGGGATTTCCAGGCAAGAATACAATACTGGAGTGGGTTGTGATGCCCATCTCCAGGAGATCTTCCCAATCCAGAGACTGAACCTAATCTTTTATGTCTCCTGAATTGGCAGGTGGATTCTCTACCACTAGCACCACCTGGGAAGCCCAGCTCCATTATTCCCTTCTCTAAATAATCAGACATTATTCACAAAGTCCATTGTTATCAAAATTCTCTGAGCATTTCAAAGTGAACGATCCATTTTTAAGCATTTTCAAATGTTTCACAATAGTGAACCAAATAACCCTCAACGTACATTTTAATATTTGTCTTTTCATTGACATCAATATAACATTATTACCAATACTGTGCTTATTCAGCCAGGATTTTAATTTGCCTCTGACTGCTCTTTTTCTTTTTTTTTATCCTTTACTATATGGTTCATTCTTGCCTACCCAACACCACTAGTGACTTTGCAAATATTTCCAACAGCACACTTTCCAATAAAATGTGTTTATAATAAAATCTGAATTCTGTGGAAGTAAATTTCTATACACATTGAAAAAATAAAAATACATCATTTTAATTTTATGAAATTCTCTAATTTTTGAAGTTTATGTGGATTTTTTTTGGGGGGGGCATACTAACATTGAGCTCAAAAACTGTCATCTTGGTATCATTTCTATGAACATTAAAATCAGCAAGGTAGACATTAAGTCGGGCTTCCTTAGTGGTGCAGAAGTACAGAGCCTGCCTGCCAATGCAGGAGATGAGGGTTCGATCCCTGGGTCAGGAAGATCCCCTGGAGAAGGAAATGGCAACCCACTTCAGTATTCTTCCCTGGGAAACCCCATGGTCAGAGGAGCCTGGCGGGCTACAGTCCATGGGATCGCAGCAACAACAACAATAAAAACAAAACCGCAGCCATACTGAGAAGTAATTTTTATTTAGCATATGAATCTATGATTCTAGTTACACTGATGCTAATGGGGACTACTAGGGAAACCCACTCCAGTGCTCTTGCCTAGAAAATCCCATGGACGGAGGAGCCTGGAAGGCTGCAGTCCAAGGGGTCACTGAGAGTCGGACACGACCAAGTGACTTCCTACTTTCACTTTCCACTTTCATGCATTGGAGAAGGAAATGGGTTCTTGCCTGGAGAATCCCAGGGACGGGGGAGCCTGGTAGGCTGCCGTCTATGGGGTCACACAGAGCTGGACACAACTGAAGCGACTTAGCAGCAGCAGCAGCAGCAGCAGCAGCAGCAGGGAAACACCCAAACAGAGAGCATAGAATTCCTGCAGAAGAAGAGATGTACAGCACACTCCACCATTCTTCTTCCAATACCATATTTGGTATTTTTAAAATACTGTTTAAGAGATTTCAAATTCAAATTTAAACTTATTACTTTGAAACTCCTATGGTCATCTCTTCTTCCTTTAGCTTCTGTAGGACTTGACTGCATTCAGGCCCTTATCCTCTACTATATGGTATCTTGCATGGTAAATGCTCAGTAGATAATAATGAATTCTTGAACCAGAAAGAGGAATTTTTAGATTATGGATGTGCTTAAGAAGAGAATGCCATTTCAGAGAATTTTCCCCAAGAAAACACTTATATGCAAAATGTGAATGATGCAATGTTATCTATAGTAGTAAACCATTTAAAACTACATAAATGTCTAAACACTGGAGATAGGTGAAAAATCATGGTATATCTAAATTACTGAATTTATGACAGCCATTAAAATGTTTAGTATAAAAAATGTCATTTCATATCAAGTGAAAAAAGCCAGTTATATAACTTTATAGAGCATTCTTATATAAATATGATTTTTCATAAAATAGCACTTATAACTATATAGTGTACTTAAAATTCGGGGGAGGGGTATTTTGTAAAATTTTCTATAAGAAATATGAATTTTTTTTTTTTAACGACAAAAATGTTTCCACAAAAAGTTTTAAACTTCCCGAAGAACAGTTTCTCTGGCAAGTAGCATGGAATAAATGATTCCAGTGCTGAAGAGTTAGCTGCATAATGAAATCTGATTGGTGAGTCATCACAGAGGACGCTTTTCTTCCTTTGGCTTCCAGGGCTAAGACCAGGAGAGGCCAGATACGTTATGCCAGTAACATAACTAGTTATTGGCAAAATAGCAGCTCCAATAGAAACATTCCATTGAAGAAGTTTCCAAGATGATTAAAATGTGTATGCATGTGTGATAAGTGGGTTCAGTCACGTCCGACTCTGTGTGACCCTGTGGACTGTGGCCTGCCAGGCTCCTCTGTCCGTGACATTCTCCAGGCAAGAATGCTGGAGTGGGTTGCCATATCCTTTTCAGGGGATCTTCCCAATCCAGGGATTGAACCTGTGTCTCTTACATTTCCTACATTGGTACCACTAGTGCCACCCGGGAAGGCCCTAAAATGTATATATAGAAAGATATTTAACCAATCATCTGTAATATTGAATAAGACAATAGCAATGTTAGGGCTTTGCAGATGGCTCAGTGGTGAAGTATCTGCCTGCCAAGGCAGTAGACACGGGAGACGTGGGTTTGATCCCTAGGTCAGGAAGATCCCCTGGAGTAGGAAATGGCAACCCACTCCAGTATTCTCGCCTGGAAAATTTCACGGGCAGAGGAGTCTGGCAGGCTATAGTCCATGGGGTCACAAAGAGTCGGAGAAGACTGAGCACCCACACAAAAATGTCAAAGGAAAACACATATCTTTTATTTTGCCACTGTTACCACTTACAGTTTGCCATCCAAGACAGCACATTCTAAGAGTGTTAACAGGGGTAGTGAGGGATAGGAAAGCTAGGTATTCCTAAGTATACTTATTTTTTTAACTTCTTTATTGATGTTATATTAGCATACAGCAAACACCACATATTTTAAGTGTACAGTTTGATGAATTTTGACGTATGTTTACACCCATGAAACCATTCATATGATCAAAGTAATGAACATGTCCATCATTCCCAAAGCTTTCCTTATGTTTTTATTAATGCTCTCTCCAACCTCTCCTCACTCCACCCACATACCCTGTCCCCAAAGCAATTTGTCACTTTAGATTACAGACTAATTTCTCACTCTGGATTCATTTGCACTTCCTAGAATTTTATATAAATAGAATTATGTTGAGTATACTCTATTTTTACTTGCTTCATTCACTCAGCATAATTATTTGGAGATTAATTCTTGGTGTAGAATATACCAACAGTTCATTCATTTTTATTGCTGAGCAGAATTCCATTATATAAATTTTTGCATAGAATAATTATATTAATGTTATACACATTGTAAATTATATTAATTTTTATAAATATTTATTATATAAAATAATATGTATATAAAATTATATGACAAACATATAAAATACAAGTTTATCTGTTCACTTGTTTGATTTGTTTAGAGATTTTGGCAATTAAACATAAAGCTTTTTTGAACAGTACTTTTACAAGACTTTGTGTGGAAAGACTTTTATTGCCCTTTAATGAATACTTTGGAGTGTACTATCTGGATCACATGGCAGAGGTGGGTGTAATTTTTTAAGAAACTGCCAAACTCTCGAAGTAATTGTACTATTTTATATCCTCTTCAGCATTATACGGGGACTTCCCACGTGGTGCTAGTGGTAAAGAATCTGCTTGCCAATGCAGGAGACACAAGAGACATGGGTTTTATCCCTGGTCCAGAAGATCCCGTGGAGCAGGATATGGCAACCCACTCCAGTATTCTGGCCTGGAAAATCCCAAGGATAGAGTAGTCTGGTGGGCTACAGTCCATGGAGTTGCAAGGAGTTGGACACAACTGAGCATTCAGCATTATATACGAGTTCTAGCTACTCTACATTCACTTGGAATGTTCATTCTTTATAAATTTAGCCATCCTCATAGATATGTGGTGGTTCCTCATTGCAATTTTAATTTGCATTTCTTTAATGATGAATTGTGCTGTGTGTTGCTTCATTTGCTTATTTGCCTCAATAGTATATCTGTTTTGGTCTATTCAAACCTTCTGCCCATTTTTAAAAAATAAGTTATCTTTTTTATTGAGTTTCAGAGGTTTTTATATATTCTGAATATAAATATGAATCATATTTTAGATCATATGAATGATTTAAAAATTTTCTCCTTACCATTAGTTTTCAACAAATGCATCATTAGACAAGTTGTAGTTTTATTCTTGTTTCTTGTACTTGGTATTCATTGATATTATTGATCTGTGGAATCATAGACTTCACTGAATTTGGAATTTTTCAGCCTTTATTTCTTCAAATATTTTTTTAGTCCTTGTCTTCTGTGAGCACTCCATTAAATGTATTAGCCACATAACATTGTTCTACATCTCACTGATTCTCTATCCATTTTTAAAAATTCTCCTTTATTTCTGTTTCTGCTTTATTTCTGTAAATAGACATATTCCCAAGTCTTCATGCTTGCAAATTTTTACATCTGGAATGTTGCTTTTTCACAAACCCCATCCAGTGTGTTATTCTTATCCAACATTTTAACTTATAGAAATGAAATTTTTCTTTTTAATATCTTCTACTTCTATACTTTTTGAACATATAGAATAGGGTTTTGAGAACTATTTAAATGTTTTTATTTGCTAATTATAACATTTATAACATCAGACTTTTAACTGATTGATTTTTTCCCTCTCATTATGAGTCATATTTTTCTATTATTTTGTTCAATCATTTTTTATTGAATTCCAACATTGTGAGCATCACTTTGATAGATGCTGGATATTTTTGTATTGTCGTAAATATTCTTGAGCTTTGTTCTGGGTCACAATTAATTTACTTGGGTACTGTTTGTTCTTTCTTTTAAGATTTGTTAGGTGAAGCTGGAGAAGTGTTTTAGATCAATGATATCCTATAACTGATGAAGACACCAGTGAGCCCACCATGATGCCCTACGAATCGGGAGGTTTTTCAGTCTGGAGAGAAGAAAGGCTATAATCAGCCCTATATCCCTGCCAGGGACTGTCATCTTTAACCCATTCGGGTGATTCTTTCCATGGCCTTGGGTAGTTTCCTCACCCCTGTTCACTCATCACCACTCTGCTAAAGAAACAAAGAGATGGGCTCAGATCTCCAGGTTCTCTTTCTGTGCAGCTCTCTCCTCTGCAGCCCTTTGGGTAGGTAAACTCTGGGCAGCTGTTTTTCCTCAAACTCCCAGCTTTGTCTCTTCAACTCAGGATGTTGGCCAGACTCTGTCTTCATATTCTATGGCCTGGAAGCCCTCTCAACATAGAAATATAGGGAAATTCATAGAGCATACCACATTTCTCTCCACTTTTCAGGCATCACTGTCCTCCATTCCCTGATAGTAATACCTTGAAAACCCTTATTCCATATATACTGTCTATTTTTTTTCAGGTTCAGTGATAATTCTGTTCCCAGAAATTACATCTTAGTTGGAAATCAGATCAGATCAGTCAGATCAGTCGCTCAGTCATGTCCGACTCTTTGCAACACGCCAGGCCTCCCTGTCCATCACCAACTCCCAGAGTTCACTCAGACTCATGTCCATTGAGTCAGTGATGCCATCAAGCCATCTCATCCTTTGCCGTCCCCTTCTCCTCTTGCCCCCAATCCCTCCCAGCATCAGAGTCTTTTCCAATGAGTCAACTCTTCGCCTGAGGTGGCCAAAGTACTGGAGTTTCAGCTTTAGCATCATTCCTTCCAAAGAAATCCCAGGGCTGATCTCCTGCAGAATGGACTGGTTGGATCTCCTTGCAGTCCAAGGGACTCTCAAGAGTCTTCTCCAACACCACAGTTCAAAAGCATCAATTCTTCGGTGCTCAGCCTTCTTCACAGTCCAACTCTCACATCCATACATGACCACAGGAAAAACCATAGCCTTGACTAGACGAACCCTTGTTGGCAAAGTAATGTCTCTGCTTTTGAATATGCTATCTAGGTTGGTCATAACTTTCCTTCCAAGGAATAAGCGTCTTTTAATTTCATGCCCGCTGTCACTATCTGTAGTGATTTTGGAGCCCAGAAAAACAAAGTCTGACACTGTTTCCCCATCTATTTCCCATGAAGTGATGGGACTGGATGCCATGATCTTCATTTTCTGAATGTTGAGCTTTAAGCCAACTTTTTCACTCTCCACTTTCACTTTCATCAAGAGACTTTTTAGTTCCTCTTCACTTTCTGCCATAAGAGTGGTGTCATCTGCATATCTGAGTTTATTGATATTTCTCCCGGCAATCTTGATTCCAGCTTGTGTTTCTTCCAGTCCAGCGTTCCTCATGATGTACTCTGCATATAAGTTAAATAAACAGGGTGACAATATACAGCCTTGACAAACTCCTTTTCCTATTTGGAGCCAGTCTGTTGTTCCATGTCCAGTTCTAACTGTTGTTTCCTGACCTGCATACGATTTCTCAAGATGCAGGTCAGGTGGTCTGGTATTCCCATCTCTTTCAGAATTTTCCACAGTTTATTGTGATCCACACAGTCAAAGGCTTTGGCATAGTCAATAAAGCAGAAATAGATGTTTTTCTGGAACTCTCTTGCTTTTTCCATGATCCAGTGGATGTTGGCAATTTGATCTCTGGTTCCTCTGCCCTTTCTAAAACCAGCTTGAACATCAGGAAGTTCACAGTTCACATGTTGCTGAAGCCTGGCTTGGAGAATTTTGAGCATTTCTTTACTAGCGTGTGAGATGAGTGCAATTGTGTGGTAGTTTGAGCATTCTCTGGCATTGCCTTTCTTTGGGATTGGAATGAAAACTGAACTTTTCTAGTCCTGTGGCCACTGCTGAGTTTTCCAAATTTGCTGGCATATTGAGTGCAGCACTTTCACAGCATCATCTTTCAGGATTTGGAATAGCTCAACTGGAATTCCATCATCTCCACTAGCTTTGTTCATAGTGATGCTTTCTAAGGCCCTCTTGACTTCACATTCCAGGATGTCTGGCTTAGGTCAGTGATCACACCATCGTGATTATCTGGGTCATGAAGATCTTTTTTGTACAGTTCTTCTGTGTATTCTTGCCATCTCTTCTTAATATCTTCTGCTTCAGTTAGGTCCATACCATTTCTGTCCTTTATCGAGCCCATCTTTGCATGAAATGTTCCTTTGGTATCTCTGATTTTCTTGAAGAGATCCCTAGTCTTTCCCATTCTGTTGTTTTCCTCTATTTCTTTGCATTGATCACTGAAGAAGCCTTTCTTATCTCTCCTTGCTATTCTTTGGAACTCTGCATTCAGATGTTTATATCTATCCTTTTATCCTTTGCTTTTCACTTCTCTTCTTTTCACAGCTATTTGTAAGGCCTCCTCAGACAGCCATTTTGCTTTTTTGCATTTCTTTTCCATGGGGATGGTCTTGATCCCTGTCTCCTGCACAATGCCACGAACCTCATTCCATAGTTCATCAGGCACTCTATCTATCAGATCTAGGCCCTTAAATCTATTTCTGACTTCCACTGTATAATCATAAGGGATTTGATTTAGGTCGTACCTGAATGGTCTAGTGGTTTTCCCTACTTTCTTCAATTTAAGTCTGAATTTGGCAATAAGGAGTTCAAGGTCTGAGCCACAGTCAGCTCCTGGTCTTGTTTTTGCTGACTGTATAGAGCATAGGGGACTGGAATGCAAAAGTAGGAAGTCAAGAAACACCTGGCGTAACAAGCAAATTTGGCCTTGGAAGCAGGGCAAAGACTAATAGAATTTCGCTAAGAAAATGCACTGGTCATAACAAACACGCTCTTCCAACAACACAAGAGAAGACTCTATACATGGACATAGTTGGAAATGGCTATCCCTAAATGTATTCATTCTTACTTGGAGTGACAACCTATAAGCCTCAGCATTCTGAATAGTGAATAAGCAACCGTAACGTTCAGATGATCACATACAGTCACGGAGTCTCAACTATTCCTCTGTGAAATAACTCATACAAAAAGAAAAGAAAAAAATAGATGGCTTTGACCTGAACTGTTGTTTAGTGGGTACTGTTTTCAGTAAATACTTTATACTTTATCTTTTTAAAATTAATACTTTTCATACTGTTCTTGAGTAGTGATATCTATTAAAGTACTGTGTATTAATTTTGGTTTTTACTGCCAAATTAGAGTCCTTTTCAATAGACTATTGGAGTAGGAAATGGCAACCCATTCCAGTATTCTGGCCTGGAAAATCCCATGGACAGAAGAGCCTAGTGGTCTATCATCCATGGGATCAC
This sequence comes from Bos taurus, assembly GCF_002263795.3. Lineage (NCBI taxonomy): Eukaryota > Metazoa > Chordata > Mammalia > Artiodactyla > Bovidae > Bos > Bos taurus. The sequence continues at coordinate 44,469,127 of NC_037330.1, forward strand.
AAAAGTGGGACACAACTTAGTGACTAAACCAACCACAAAGATAAATTTAGAAATTCTTTATTTTACATCTGTTTTTTCTTAAAATTCGGGATGTTTGGAGCCCCTGTCATCAGGCCACAGCCCAGAGTCCCCAGTCATGCGTGAGGCGAGATGTTGAGACTCAGCTTGGGAAACCAGGACGTTCAAACCCAACAATTACAAGATGCTGCCACAAATGTGCAGAAGCATCTTGGAGAGCTGTGCCAAATCTCTGCTGCTTACGTGCAGAAAACTGCCAGACTGTGACACAAAGCAGAACTCCTGGTGAATGACATCAATGTGTATGTCTCTACAGAGACCCCAAATTTAAAGAGGGTTCTGAAGAACTTTGCTGATGAGTTTGCCAGACTTCAGGATTATTGACAGGCAGAAGTTGAAAGATTTGAAGTCAAAGTATTAGCTGAACCTTTGAAAGCTTATGGAACCATTGTAAAAATAAAATAAGATGACTCAAAGCAATATTAACAGCAAGGAATCAAGAAGCTAAACAGTTAACTCAGAAAGAACACATCAGAGAAACCCATCTGATTGACATGTTATTTCACAGGCAGAAACTGAATTATGAAGAGCTACCATGGATGCTGTCTGAACAACTTTTCATCTGGAGGAAACTACTGACAATTTTCAAAAGCAGAAAATAAAGGATATAAAGACTATATTTTCAGAATCTATCACTATTGAAATGTTATTTCACAGTGAAGCTGTAGAGGTCTACACTGCTATCTACCAAAATAAATAAAAGACTAATGAAGACTTGGAGGTTTTCCGAAATTCTCTGTATCCACCAGATGATTTACCTTGTTTAGATATCGTAAGAGCAAATCAAAGGCATCTCTTCAGAAATCCTGTCAGCTAAATGTTTATCTGGAACAGGACAGCTATCTACCTATCGACTAAGAAATGATAGACAAGCAGAAGATGATTGATGAAGAGGAGGAAGACAGACATTACAGAAGAAAAAATTAAATTTCTTAAGTAAACTTTGCATTTCCATTTTCTATCTTAAATAACTGGGAAGCCAGATCTACTAAAACTGTAAAACTTTATACTGGTTTGATATGTTAAACCTCAAAATGAAATCCTACCGGAAATGGAGAAATTATTAAAGGAAATTTATGCTGACCAATGAAAATATAAATAAATAAAGAATAAAATTCAGGATGTTTCTATGTAAACTTAACTTTAGAAGAATATACAGGCTAAAACAATAGGGATATTTTATAATAAAGAAAATATAATTTTTGTGTAGATAAAGCATACCAACTTACAGCACTTCATATCAAATGCTCAGACTGTACCTATAGGTAAAATCACTTTAACTGCTTTGCCTGGGTTGATTGCTTGGTTGCTTCAAACTCCCTAGCAATTCAGTTAAATTGGTTAGACCATTATATAATATGAAACTGACAGGTTGTTTCACTGAACTGACTCACAAAGTCAATCAAAAGTTGAACTGGTTTTATATGGAGTCATAGACAATCTGGGAATAATCTCATGTAGAGTGCTGTGGGGTTTGGAGAGCACTGAAAAAACACTTGTGAATCCCTTCTTTTCTTCTAATGTTTTTATCAAAGGATTTTGAAGATACAGTATTTAAGCTCCTTAGAGCTAAAGTGTCTTTGGTATTTGAAGAAATAATCTGTGATTGCAAATAGTCTATGAAATGTATTTTTGCATCACAATATCAAGTGAGGAATCACATTTAGAACTTAGAATAACAAACCCCCTGTTGGTATCATGAATAGAACACTCATATTAACTAAATAAAACAAACACCAGTAGGAAAGTGGTCTGCTGCTGTTGCTAAGTCGCTTAAGTCATGTCTGACTCTGTGTGACCCCATAGACGGCAGCCCACCAGGCTCTTCTGTCCCTGGGATTCTCCAGGCAAGAATATTAGAGTGGGTTGCCATTTCCTTCTCCAATGTGTGCACGCATGCTAGGTCGCTTCAGCTGTGTCCGACCCTGTGCGACCCCATGGACAGCAGCACACCAGGCTACTCTGTCCATGGGATTCTCCAGGCAAGAATACTGGAGTGGGTTGCCATTTCCTTCTCCAATAGGAGAGTGGTCTACTGCTGCTGCTGCTAAGTTGCTTCAGTCGTGTCCGACTCTGTGCGACCCCATAGACCGCAGCCCACCAGGCTCCCCAGTCCATGGGATTCTCCAGGCAAGAACATTGGAGTGGGTTGCCATTTCCTTCTCCAAGTCATGAAAGTGAAAAGTGAAAGTGAATTCGCATACGACTAAGTGACTCTTAGCGTCCCCATGAAAAGCAGCCTGCCAGGCCCCTCCGTTCATGGGATTTTCCAGGCAAGAGTACTGGAGTGGGGTGCCATTGCCTTCTCCGAGGAAAGTGGTCTAATATTTACCAAAGGACCATGGCAAAGCTGGAGTAGAAATCTTGGGTGGCATTCAATAAATAGGTTAGTACATGTATGCTGGATTTACAAAGTATATCTTGGCACTCCTTGTCATTGAAAGGTCAGTAAGCACAACAGTACTAATAGGCCTGCTTCAAACTTCTTCCTAATAGCCAGAATTGAGGTTTTTTCTCAGAATGTCATTTTGTACATTAAGAGACTTTGAAAAAGACTAACTTGGAAGAACAGCACAGTTTCTCTGAAATCTTGTAGTTTTGAGTGGTATTGATAATTGTACCTTCCCTATCCCCATTTCCCTTCTAACTGCATTTTTTTTTTCATTAAGAAAAAACACAGGCTGAACTGAGTATTAGAAAGGAAGCAACATGGTCTAAGATGGGGGCTGCGTTAAAAGTAAGACAAAACTACTGGGTTGGTCAAAATGTTCATTTGGGTTTTTCCATAAGATCTTAAATTAAAACCCCAATGAATATTTTCAATTATTGAAAATATTCCAACCCAATACAATCTAAATACCATGTTTCATAGACTCACATAATTTAACATTCAGCTAACACATTCCCTAATTGTACATATGTTTTAGGAAGTGAAGAAACTTTACACAGCCACATGATAAAAGCCTATCCAAGCACATCTATTGTAAGTTAGTTCTCAGTCCTACCTGGTAGATCACCAAATTCAGTTCAGTTCAGTCACTCAGTCATCTCCGACTCTTTGCAACCCCATGAACCGCAGCATGCCAGGCCTCCCTGTCCATCACCAACTCCCGGAGTCCACCCAAACCCATGTCCTTGAGTCGGTGATGCCATCCAACTATCTCATCCTCTGTCATCCCCTTGTCCTCCTGCCCTCAATCTTTCCCAGCATCAGAGTCTTTTCCAATGAGTCAGCTCTTCACATCAGGTGGCCAAAGTATGGAGTTTCAGCTTTAACATCAGACCTTCCAGTGAACACCCAGGGCTGATCTCCTTTAGGATGGACTGGTTGGATCACCAAACTGGTTGACATGAAATTTCCTCCTCCTTCCACTCAGCAGGGTTTCTAAAGGGGAAAGATCCTGGCTATGGCCGGCAGCATTGCCTCTTCCTCCTACTGCCTGACACCCTCATCCTTTTCCAAGGCATTTAGCTGGAGAATGCCAAGGCTTCCCACCACTGTAGACCCAATGCTTCAGGGAAATGCCCAGTAACTTGTGCTTATCAAAAACAAAGACCTGGAATTCTCTATAGGGAAGGCACTTTAGAGGAGGGAGCTTCTCTGGTGGCTCAGATGATAAAGAATCTGCCTGCAGTGCAGGAGACCTGGGTTCTTTCCCTGGGTAGGGAAGATCTGCTGGAGAAAGGAATGGCTATCCACTTCAGTACTGTTGCCTAGAGAATTCCATGGACAGAGGAGTCTGGAGGGCTATAGTCCATGGGATTGCAAAAGTCAGACACGACTGAGAGACTAACACTAAGAGCACAGACTTTGGTGTGAATCACACTGATTGCTATGTGAGATAACACACAGAATTTCACTTTTCTGCTTATTTAAAAGTAATAATAATAATTGCTTTGGTCTCATCAAGTGAAGACTTTTATGTGTATAAATTTATTGACACATTAACATTTTTATCCATTATTTAAAATATTATCCATTGTTACTAATAAAATCAACCAGGGTTACCTAACCCTAACATTTTTTTTCCTGAAAGAAGACTGTGATCTCATAGCCTTTGATTTTACTCAAGATTCACAATGGGGAAAAAAAAAAAGGCCAACAAATTTGTTGAGGCAACCAGGCTTCCAAGGATCAAGTATACAGTATTTAAAACACATAATTTCAGGATCAATATTATACTGTTATCAAAGTTCTATATCAGACTTATTGGGGCCATAAGCCCAAAGAATTATGGGCTTGAAAAATAGCAGTGATGGAGCTCTGCAGCCTGTATGCTGGCAAGAGCAGTGACCCGTAAACATCTGGAGTTAGTGCATGACTTTCTCCACCTCTTCACCCTCTGTACAGCATTCTGTTTGATTGTTTCAAGCAAATTGGATTCAAAAGACTGAGAGCCATATGTCTAGTTGATAACAGCTCTTGAAAGTGCAACCTAGCAGTTGAGTCAAGAAAAGTTGAGTGGTAAGAGAGAAGAGTCTGATAATCACTGAATCAATCAATGTCCAGTGTCTTTGCTTCCTGTACTGAAACCAGAGAAATATTGTCGGAATAGTATATCAGTAAATTATTTTCCTTTCATATATTTTTAAAGCTCTTTTGATCAATGAATTATTAAATTCCTGAATGAAGGTAAGGAAGGTGGAACAAATTTATTCTTCTCTGTAAGATTTGTTTGGACGTACTGCAAAATGAACGGCTCTCAGCCTTCAGAAAGTGTGTTCTTCCCCCATGGTGAGCCTCCCCTTTGCTGTGGTGCCACATGTGACACAAAACACAATTAGCCTTTCAGTTAGACTTTGAGTTTTTCTGATCTTCTAACAACTGGGTGTCAGATATCTCAATGTATTACCACCCACTCACAACAAGATTATACATTAGAGTCTGTGCCATCTACTTTTATGAAATATTTCTGAAAGCTAAAAGGAATAAATTAACTCTACCAAATTTGGGATAAAGTTTCTTTCTCTGATTGTTACTATTTCCATGACTGTACTGTATTTTTTATTTGAAGTAACATTGACCTACAACATTATGTAGGTTTTCATTTTAATGAGTATACACACACACACACACACACACACACATGTGAAAGTGAAGTCACTCAGTCATGTCTGACTCTTTGCAACCCCATGGACTGTAGACTACCAGGCTCCTCTGTCCATGGGATTTTCCAGGCAAGAGTACTGGAGTAGACTGCCATTGCCTTCTGCAGGGGATCTTCCCAACCCAGGGATCAGATCAAACCTGGGTCCCCTGCACTGCAGACAGACACTTTACCATCTGAGCCACCAGGGAAGCCTATATATATACATGCTCACCACCCAAAATTTAGTTTCCATCGGTCATCATATAGTTGAATTCCTTTACCCATTTACTAGTGGTTAACCACTACACTAGTGGGTAACTCTACACTATTCTCTGTATCTACTTATTTGTTTTCATTTGGTTTATTCATTTATTTTATTTTTATTATTTTTCATATTCTACATATGAGTGAAATCATACAGCAATTGCTTTTCTCCATTTATTTCACATGATATAATACCCTCAAGGTCCATCCATGTTGTGACAAATGGCACGATTTCATCTTTTTTATGGTAATATATATATACCTATACAACACCACCTTTATCCATTCATCCCATAATGGGCATTTAAGTTGTTTCCATATCTTGATATCATAAATACTGCCTAGATGAACATGGGGGTGCAAATATCTTTTTTGATTACTGTTTTCATATTCTTCGAAAACATATTCTTTCATACTCATTTTTTATATTCATTAATATCCCAGAAATGGGACAGGTGAATCATATGGTACTTCTATTCTTAATCTAAGGAGACATCTCCATTCCGTCTTCCATGCTGGCTGGACCAATTCAGGTTCCCACCAACAGTGCATAAGGGTTCCTTTCTCCACCTCCTCACCAACATTTGTCATTTCTTGCCTCTTTGAAAATAGTCTTTCTGATAGGTTTGAGGTACTATCTCATTTGGTTTTGATTTGCATTTTTCTAATAATTAATAATGATGAAGACACTGTCCTTTATCCATTGTATGTTCTTAATGTAAATTAATTGTTCATATAAGGGTGGGTTTATTTTTAGACTGTCAATTTAGTTCCACTGATATATATATATATTTGTTTTTCTGTCAATATCATGTTATTTTGATTACTATGACTTTGTGATATAGTTTGAAGTCAGGAGGTGTTATACCTGCAGCTTTGCTCTTTTTTGTCTTTGAGAGCTTTGGCTATTCAGGTCTTCTGTGGTCCCATATATGTTTTAGAATTTTTGGTTCTGTTTCTGTGAAAAATGTCCTTGGGATTTTGATAAGGATTCCATTGAATCAGTAGATTGCTTTAGGCAACATGGACACTTGACAATGTTAATTCTTCCAACTCATGAGCACAGAATATCTTTCCTTTTTTTTTTTGTTTTGGTGTCTTCTTCAATTTCTTTCAACAATGTCTTATAATTTCAGATTATAGGTCTTTCACTTCCTTGGTTAAATGTATTTCTAGGTATTTTATTCCTTTTGTAAATGGGACTATTTTTTGCCATTTTAGTTTTTTAATTGAAGGATATTTGCTTTGCAAAATTTTGTGGTTTTCTGTCATGCATCAAGATTTAGTCATAGGTACACCCATGTCCCCTCCCTCCCAAAACTCCCTTCTATCTCCCTCCCCATCCCACCCTTCTAGATTGTCACAGAGCCCCTGTTTGAGTTCCCTGAGTCATACAGCATATTCCCTTTGGCTATCTATTTCACATATGGTATTGTTAATTTCCATGTTACTCTCTCCATACATCTCACCCTGTCCCTCCTCCCCTCCCCGTGTGTCCTTAGGTCTGTTTTCTATGTCTGTTTCTCCATTGCTGCACTGAAAATAAGTACATCAGTATCATCTTTCTAGATACCATATACATATGCATCAATACATGATATTTACATTTCTCTTTCTGACTCACTTCACTCTTTTGTATAATAGATTTTAGGTTCATCCAGCTCATAAGAACTGACTCAAATACATTCCTTTTAATGGCTCAGTAGTATTCCATTGCATATATGTGCCACAGTTTCTTTATCCATTCATCTGTCAATGGACATCTAGATTGCTTCCATGTTCTAGCTATTGTAAACAGTGCAGCAATGACCACTGGGGTACATGTGTCTTTTTCCTCAGGGTATATGCCTAGGAGTGGGATTACTGGGTCATATGGTGGTTTTATTCCTAGTTTTTTAAGGACTTTCCATACTGCCTTCCATAGTGGCTGCATTAATTCACATTTCCACCAGCAATGCAAGAGGGTTCCCTTTTCTCCATACCCTCTCCAGCATTTATTGTTTATAGACTTTTTGATAATGGCCATTCTGACTGGTGTGAGGTGGTATCTCATTATAGTTTTGATTTGCATGTCTCCAATAACAAGTGATGCTGAGCACTTTTTCATGTGTTTGTTAGCTATCTGTATGTCTTCTTTGGAGGAATGTCTGTTTAGGTCTTTTCCCCACTTTTTGATTGGGTTGTTTTTCTGATATTAAGTTGTATGAGCTGCTTGTATATTTTGGAAATTAATTCTTTGTCAGTTGTTTCCATTTGGTATTATTTTCTCTCATTATGAGGGTTGTCTTTTTACTCTGATAGAAGGCAATGGCACCCCACTCCAGTACTCTTGCCTGGAAAATCCCATGGATGGAGGAGCTTGGAAGGCTGCAGTCCATGGGGTCGCTAGGAGTCGGACAGGACTGAGAGACTTCACTTTCACTTTTCACTTTCATGCATTGGAGAAGGAAATGGTAACCCACTCCAGTGTTCTTGCCTGGAGAATCCCAGGGACGGGGGAGCCTGGTAGGCTGCCGTCTATGGGGTTGCACAGAGTCGGACACGACTGATGCGACTTAGCAGCAGCAGCAGCAGCTTGTTAGCACATAAAAATGTTACAAATTTTTGTATATTGATATTGTATCCTACAACTCAACTGTACTTGTTTTTTATTTCTAATAGCTTTTTGGTGGAGTCTTTAGGGTTTTCTATACATAAAATCATGTCACCTGCAAATAGGAATAGTTTTACATCTTCTTTTTCAACGTGGATGCCTTTTATTTATTTTTCTTGCCTAACTGCTCTGACTAGTACTGCCAATACTATGTTGAATAGGAGTGGAAAGAGTGGGCATCCTTGTCTTGGTCCTGATCTTAAAGGAATAACTTTCAAATTTTCACCATTGAGTGTGATGTTAGCTGTGTGTTTTCATACATGGCCTTTATCATACTGAGGTATGGTCCTTCTATACTCTTTATTGAGAGTTTTTATCAAATGTATATTGAATCTTGTCAAATTTTTCTGCATCTTTTGAGATTGCTTTATACCATATGCTTTTTTATCTTTTATTTTATTAATGCAGTGTCGCATGTTGATTGGTTTGAACCGTCTTTGCATCCTTAAAATAAATTCTACTTGATCATGGTATATGATCCTTTTCTCATATTGTTGAATTTGGTGTGTTAATATGTTGTTGAGGATTTTTGCATCTGTGTTCATCAGAGACATTGACCTGTAATGTGTGTGTGCACATGTGTTCATGTGTGTGTGTGTGTTTGTTGTCCTTGTTTGGTTTTGGTATGATGGTGATGTTGGCTTCAAAAAAATGAGTTAATAAGTGTCCACTCCTCTTCATGTCTGGTAGCATTCACTGGTAAAGTCCTGCACTTTTGGTTTGGAGGAACTTATTGATTACTATTTCAATCTCTGTACTTGTAGTTGATTTAGATTTTCTATTTCTTTAGTCTTAGAAAGTTGTTATGATTCCAAGATCCATCTATTTCTTCTAGGCTGTCCAATTTGTTATACACTTCAGTCATGTCCAGCTCTTTGTGACCCTATGAACTGTAGCTCACCAGGCTCCTCTGTCCATGGGATTCTCCAGGCAAGAATATTGGACTGGGTTGCCATGCTCTTCTCCAGGGGATCTTCCCGACCCAGGAATTGAACCTGCATCTTCTTATATTTACCTGTATTGGCAAGCTGGTTCTTCACCACTAGCACCATCTGGGAAGCCCCAATTTGTTATACAGCTGTTTAAAATATTCTCTTACAATCTTTTGTGTTTCTGTGGTCCAACCAGGTTGACTCAAAATCAGCCACCACAAGTCTACTTTTGGTCATCTTGAACCCCTCATCTATCTCCTAAAGCATACTTAAGTCCCAATAAAGACAATAACCACATCCTACTTTTGCCTGTCATGATACAAGTATCCTGTGTAGAACAAACAGCATGTTCATCCATTCCCTAGAAGATGCAAAGCCTTTGGATAATGCTTACTATTCTCCTTGCTATCTTGTAACTTAAACATTTTAATTTAAGTCTAACAATATTTAAATACTGTAATATAGATTCAATACATCCGATGTGACATGGTAAAAGATAAAAGAGGGAAGAAAACAAAGATATTTGCTTTAAATACAGATACACAAACATTAATAACAAAATAAGGAAGTAATACTCTTGACAACGACGGTCCTCATTTTGGTAACTGGTTACATGGTTGTGGTTGTACCTGGTATTTATAACTACCTTCTTCCATTACCTATTCTGTATTCTCTTTACCTTCAGCAAGCAACTTGACTGGTTGAAGTTTTTACCTGGTAGGTGACTGAAAACTTCATTCTTAAAGGGTCTGGGCCATTGGTATCCCTCCTTGAATGGGACTGTCATAGTTTTCCATTGCCATGTCACAGGACATGGTACTATTGAGAGGGTAACAGGCAGGAAGGCCAGAGGTCTCCAAACAGAGGAAATAGGCTGCAAGTGTCAGATATTTTTTATCTCTCTCTTAAGCGGCAGGAGGAAACAAGCTAGTGTTATATTTTTTCCCCTTCTCTATACACATTTAAAAAGAGGTTTCTCTTAAAATTCTGTGTTGCCATATTGACACCTGGTTCCATCTGAACTTAACTTTTCTCAAACTTTGAGCTAACCAATGCATTTTTCTTAAGGAAATGTTTGTCTTAAGCTATGTTAATGTACTACACATTTACCCTAGACTCTATCTTCAAGTCAGTTCTGTCTCAGTTCAGTTAAGTTCAGTTCAGTTGCTCAGTCATGTCCAACTCTTTGCGACCCCATGAATCACAGCATACCAGGCCTCCCTGTCCATCACCAACTCCCAGAGTTCACTCAAACTCATGTCCATTGAGTCGGTGATGCCATCCAGCCATCTCATCCTCTGTCGTCCCCTTCTCCTCCTGCCCCCAATCCCTCCGAGCATCAGGGTCTTTTCCAATGAGTCAACTCTTCACATCAGGTGGCCAAAGTATTGGAGTTTCAGCTTGAGCATCATTCCTTCCAAAGAAATCCCAGGGCTGATCTCCTTCAGAATGGACTGGTTGGATCTCCTTGAAGTCCAGGGGACTCTCAAGAGTCTTCTCCAGCACCACAGTTCAAAAGCATCAATTCTTTGGCACTCAGCTTTCTTCATAGTCCAACTCTCACATCCATAAATGACCACTGGAAAAACCACAGCCTTGACTAGATGGACCTTTGTTGGCAAAATAATATCTCTGCTTTTCAATACGCTGTCTAGGTTGGTCATAACTTTCCTTCCAAGGAGTAAACGTCTTTTAATTTCATGGCTGCAGTCATCATCTGCAGTGATTTTGGAGCCCAGTTCTGCCTAGAGGCTCAGATTTAGGCTCAGAACCAATTTGACAAACCAGTATGTCATACTCATATATTGTTCTCCTAATCTATACAAAACTATATATTTGTATGGAAATCTGTCTTTCTTCAAGATACATGTCAATCCTGTTATGGCTCAGGATGACTCACCTAGTGCCATTCTCTGAGTTTTGAGACATTTCTTTTCTTTAATTAGCAGACTGCTGGTAGCTATATAACATCCAGCTAAACACTAGCAGGGGGGCACTCTTTCTGCCCCCTTCTGATGTCTATGTCAGAAGCTTTCTCTATCTCTTTTATATTTTAATAAAACTTGATTACAAAAAAGCTCTGAGCAATCAAGCCTTGTCTCTGGCCCCGGATTGAATTCTTCTCATCTGGAGGCCAAGAATCCCTGTGTCTTTCATGGTTCAGCAACAACCTTTCACTATCAAGATGTCCTAAGGCATCTTCTATGTTCCAGAGGTACTCTTTCTTATCTCTATTAAAGTCCACTTTCCCCTTCATAGTCAGACAGCAAGCATAGTAACCCTCTGCTTTGTCTATTGATTCAAAGGCATGAGGAGCCCAAAGTGGTCAGGCAACAGTCTAAAATTCCAGTTCAATGGAATTATTGTTGTGTCTCCTGATGGAAAATTTTCCTCCCTTTGTAACTAACCCCTCTAAGCCAGTAGAGCATGAAGCTGTGAGAACAGAAAGCAAAAATTTTGCTTGTGGGTCACTAGGAGTAATAGCGAGCGGTGCCATCTCTATTTCTGTCACTTGATTCTTGGACCTGTGAATCCTGGTTATGGGTGAAATGGAATCCTGGCTATGGGTGAAATAGCACCCTGTATTGGATACTAATTTAGAGCTGGTCCTGACTGAGACCCTGGTTCACAGTTTCTTCATAAACTCAGAGACTAAGTTAGATTTTCTCTACAGCTTTTAGGGTCCTATGTCATGACTATATAATATATTATGCTTCTTAGTTGAAAAAGATTATAAAGTTTACCTGTAGCACAGTTTGGGGATTTTTTTAAAATGAATTGCCCCCAAATCTTCAAGTATTTGCAGCCTTGCCTTCAAGAGGAGAAAAATACTGACTTCCTAAATGGAATTCTTCATGGTTTTCATCATATCACTAATGGAACATTCAAATAATGTCACCTGTTAGAGAAAAGGGATCAGTATAAGACCTTCATAAAAAAAAAAAAAAAAGAAAATGCAGCTATTATATATTTTTCAGTCTTAAAGTTTAGCAGTGGGTAATTATAGTTCTTTGGCTTACATTTTCCATTTTAGTCCTTTCAAGTTTACTGGATGATACGAATTATGCCATCAAGCCATCTTGAGTTCTTTAGGGCTTTGTGATAAACAAAAAAGTTTTCTCTCCAAAAACATATTGATTATTGCACACAATTTTCCTTTCCTTTAAGTGTCAGAATCTGAATTCCTTAGAGTGGAATGCACTCCAATGTGACAGAAATACATAAGAGCATGAAACTTCAAAAAAATAATGAGTTTAAGAAAGGATGATAATAAAGAGGAAAAGAGGAAGAAGGGAAAGGGAAAAGATAAGTTACTGTGATGTTTCTCTAGACAATATTCATATTTTATAATAATTTCAAAAAATAAAATTAATTGACTACAATGATAATTTAGAAGAAACAAATAATGGGGAAAGAAACCATATGTCCTTCAAGAGTGACTCTGGTCAAGGCGTGAAGTCTGGGATCAAGCTTGCAAACATTTCAGAACACTTCTTTCAGTCTATGATCTACTGCAGCAAATTCCTGGTGATAGAAAATGGAATTTATTGTAGTATTGCTAGTAATCTACCTCATATCTAGTCTTCCCTTTTTCTTAGTAATGGAACTTTGATATTATTCTATGGAAACTGCATATACAAATAAATATTATATTCTCCAGTTTTCCTTGAAGCTAAGTATGTTATGTGACCAGCTACTGAGTTGCAGTAAATTACAGCCATTGAGTTATAAGCAAAACTGTTTATTATATATGTGTGTGTTAATCACTCAGTTGTGTCTAACTCTTTGTGACCCCATGGGCTGTAGCCCACATGGGCTACAGGCTCCTCTGTCCATGGAATTCTCCAGGCAAGAACACTGAAGTGGGTAGCCATTCCCTTCTCCAGGGGATTTTCCCAACCCAGGGATCAAACCCAGGTCACTTTCATTGCAAGCAGATTCTTTACTGTCTGAGCCACCAGGGAAGCCCCTTTCATCATAGTTAGCATTAACTTCCTGGTTGCCAAGTTCAGTAGGTCCATTCCTATATGTTGGCTCTGAAGCAATTCATGTTATTTTGTTTTTAATTTATTCTGAAACTCGGTCCTTCCTTTTGCTTTCAAAACAAAACTGACTTCTTTTTCCTAACATTTTAGCAACTCCTTTCAAATTCTACTGCTACGACTTTAGTTAAGATCTGAGTAATCTCTAATCTGTGCTATGGCAACAAATTCTTAATTAATCTTGCAGTCTCCAATTCAAATGTAACTTCAGTTTGTTATGCACAGAATCACCTTATTTTCTCTAAACACTTTATTAGCACAGTTTGAGGTTGAAAATATGAGGCAGAGAGTTAGAGAATAATTATTATTACTGTGATTGTATTCTCAGGATGACATAGACAAGCAGATTTCAGGAACAGTGGAACAGGACAAGAAATAAACCTTTAAATGCCCACATATATGGTTAACTAACCTTTGACAAAGAAGTCAAGAATGTACAATGGGGAAATGATAGTCTCTCCAATAAATGGTGTTGGGAAAACTGAAGAGCCAGGTGCAAAAGAATAACAATGACTACCTATCTTATATGATATACAGAAATCAACTCAGAATAGATTACAGAATTGAATATAAGACCCTAGACAGTAAAACTCCTAGAAGAAAACATGAAACATAGGTTCCTTGCCATTGGTCTTGGCAATGACTTTTTGGATCTGACATCAAAAGCAAAGACAACAAAGGCAAAAATAACCAAATGGGATTGCATCAAACTAAAAAGCCTCTGTACAAAAAGGAATACACAAAATGAAAAGACAGCCTATAGAATAAAATATTTGCAAGCTACATATCTGATAAGGTGTTAATATCCAAAAATATATAAGAAATTCATACAACTCAATAGCCAAAATCCAAACTATGTGATTAAAAAATAGGGAAAAGACCTGAATAGAAATTTTTCCAGAGAAGACATATGGATGGTCAACAGATATATGAAAAGATGCTCATTATCACTAATTATCAGGGGAATGCAAGTCAAAAACAAAACAAAATATCACTTCACACTTGTCAGGATATCTAATCAAAAAGACAAGAGATAACTACTGCTGGCAAGGAGAAAATGGGGTGTTTGTACTGTTGGTGGGAACATAAACTGGTACAGTCACTATAGAAAACAGTATAACGTTCCTCACACACACACACACACAAATAGAACTCCCATGCTGCTGCTGCTGCTGCTAAGTCGCTTCAGTCGTGTCCGACTCTGTGTGACCCCATAGACGGCAGCCCACCAGGCTCCCCCATCCCTGGGATTCTCCAGGCAAGAACACTGGAGTGGGTTGCCATTTCCTTCTCCAATGCATGAAAGTGAAAAGTGAAAGTGAAGTCACTCAGTTGTGTCCGACTCTTCACGACCCCATGGACTGCAGCCTACCAGGCTCCTCCTTCCATGGGATTTTCCAGACAACAGTACTGGAGTGGGGTGCCATTGCCTTCTCCCAGAACTCCCATAGGATCTAGCAATTTCACTTCTGGGTTTATATCTGTAAGAAGCAAAATCACTATCTGGAAATTTAAATGTGTATCTCTATGTTCGTTGTAGCATTACTCACAATAGCCTAAGTGTCGATTGATGGATGAATAGATTTACAATAGAACATTATTCAGCCTTAAAAAATAAAGAAATAATAAATACAGGAAATCCTGCCATTTGTGAAAACAAGAATGAATCTTAAGGGCATTATACTAGGTGAAATAAGCCAGGGAATCTTTTCAAATGTACACATATATCAAATCATCAAATGCACTAAAATAGCTTTAATTTTATGTGTAAATCATACCTTAATAAAGTTGAAAAAATTTAAATAAATAAACAAACTCTAGATATAATGTGTCATGGGTGGGTGGAAGGAAATCTGACTCTTGGTGATGATAGGAAAATTCATCAAAAATTGAGTAACATTGAGGTCAGTCTTAAAGGTCGAGTATGAGTTTGAAAGGCAGGAGGAAATAATTCATTAGTAGAAAGAAAAACAAGCAAAATCACAGGGGCAATTTTTGTTGTTATTTGGGCATTAAGTCGTGTCTGATTCTTTGCAACCCCATGGGCTGTAGCAAGTCAGGCTTCCCTGTCCTTCACTATCTCCCAGAGTTTCCTAAAACTCAAGTCCATTGAGTCAGTGATGTTATCCAACCATCTCGTCCTCTGTCGCCCCCTTCTCCTCCTGCCCTCAATCTTTACCAGCATCACGGTCTTTTCCAATGAGTTGGCTCTTTGCATCAGGTGGCCAAAGTATTGGAGCTTCAGCTTCAGCATCAGTGCTTCCAATAAATATTCAGGGTTGATTTCCTTTAGGATTGACTAGTTTGATCTCCTTGTTGTCCAGGGGACTCTCAAGAGTCTTCTCCAGCATCGCAAATCAAAACCATCAATTCTTCAGCACTCAGCCTTCTTTACAGTCCACCTCTCACATCCATACATAGCTACTAGAAAAACAATAGCTTTGACTAATCAAGCCTTTGTCGGTCAAGTGATATCTCTGCTTTTTACTATGCTGTCTAGGTTTGTCATAGCTTTCCATCCAAAGAGCAAGCACCTTTTAATTTTGTGGCTGCAGTCACACTGCTCCATCTGCAATGATTTTGGAGCCCAAGAAAATAAAATCTGTCTCTGTCTCCACTTTTGCCCCATTCTTGCCATGAAATGATGGGAACAGAAGCTATGATCTTCGTTATATTGAGTTTAAGCCAGCTTTTTCACTCTCCTCTTTCAACATCATCAAGACGCTCTTTAGTTCCTCTTTACTTTCTGCCATTAAAGTGGTATCATCTGCATATGCACCTGAGGTTGTTGATATTTCTCCCAGTAATCTTGATTGCAGCTTGTGATGCCTCTGGCCAGGCATTTTGCATGATGCACTTTGCATGTAAGTTAAATAAGCATGGTGACAATATACAGCCTTGACGTACTCCTTTCCCAGTTTTGAACCAGTCCATTGTTCTATCCCTGGTCTAACTGTTGCTTCTTGACTTGCATACAGGTTTCTCAGGAGGCAGATAAGGTGATCTGGTATTCCCACCCCTTTCAAAATTTTGCACTGCTTGTTGTGATCCACAGTCAAAGGCTTTAGAGTAGTCAATAAAGCAGAAGGAGATGTTTTCCTGGAATTCCCTTGCTTTCTCTGTGATCCAATGGATGTTGGCAATTTGATCTCTGGTTCCTCTGCCTTTTCTAAATCCAGCTTGAATATCTGGAAGTTCTCGTTTCACGTACTGTTGAAGCCTAGCTTGAAGGATTTTGAGCATTACCTTGCTAGCATGTGAGATGAGTGCAATTGTATGGTAGTTTTTGGTGTACCAATATTTGGAGACTACCAAACAAGTCCATGGGACTTCTAAAACTCCTCGAGAAGTTCCCTTAATGGTTTCACCCCAGATATTCCTGTATACTAACAAAATAACATTGTACTGCAGAGTTTTACATACTAATGTTTTTCATTTAACGTCATTTAATGTCATAGCACAGTATATTAAAATACACTTTTTATAAATACTCATTAGAGTGGCAAAGTAGTCCATGATATATAAACCAAAAATGACTGTACTGATGTTCTATCATTAAACTTTTCTAATAACATTGATAAATAAAAGTGATCATTTTTTGAGGGAAAAAAATAACTTTTCTAGAAGTCAGGCCCACTTTTTTTTTTTCTTATCTCCCTTTTACAGTTGATCTTGTCCCACTTTACAAAGAAGATGTATATCTCTTACAAAACTGAATTTTACTATGGTTAATTTCCCAGGGGTACAAATCCAGTAGTTACTAAACAGTCTACATATGTATAACAATGCATGCAATCTAAAATGCCTGTATTCTTGTCAATGCAGAGATGTTCAGAATGTTGGGTGAGGTGGAATTACTTAAGTTTTACTTCATGACCTCATCTTATCCATCTCTGGATGATCATGAAAGAAAGCACTGCTCCAGTGTCTATATCATATGAAAAGTCATGTCTGACTTTGTGACCCCATGGACTGTAATCCACCAGGTCCCTCTGCCCATGAGATTCTCCAAGCAAGAATACTGCAGTGGGTAGCTATTCCCACCACCAGGGGATCTTTCTGACCCAGGGATTGAACCTGGGTCTCTCACACTGCAGGCTGATTCTTTATCATGAGCCACCAGGGAAAGCAAAGCAAATAATTTATTATAAGAAATATTGAAAGTTGAGATGTTTTACTTTATCCAAATAACAAACTGGTAGCAAGACCAATCTATTTATCTATCTGTGGACCCATCCTTCCATCTATTGCGTATCTCTCATGTACCTATCTTAGGATTCAGAAAGAAGATGATTACCATAAAAATACAAACACAACATACAAACATGTAAACATATGTTTCTATGTTTCTGTGAATTGAAAGGATTTTTTACAGAAAGTCTAACTGATTTGACCATGAGGGCTGGTTTTGCCAGTTAGATCATATGACAGACATTTACATAAATTGAATGAGCTAAGTCTTAACTCCAAACTTATGACAAAGATATGATTAATGCACTTAATCAAAATTTATTGTAAGGGCCAAGTTTTATTAAAATTAGCAATAGTTAAATTTTCCCAAATCTTTCTGTTTAACAAGGTGCCTCTAAGTGAAAGAGTAAGAGAATTAATCATTGCCACTGAATAAGTTTTGGTAAAATCTTATTTTTTATATGTTCCAGAAACTGAAAAGTGAAGGACTCTGCATGACAGTCCTTTACACAGCAGCTAAGTGTGTCACATCGATCTCCTTCCAAAAGCTGATCTGCTATCAGAAGCCTAGTTAGCAGACATCTCCAGATGCTTTCCCTGGGCTGCTCACAGCCAGTGACTGAGCCTGGCAGAGGGACTAGAGCTGGGCTATTTCTGCCCACACAAGACTCTCCAAACAGTTGTCTCTGCCCTGGGCTCCCTTCTGGCCTGACTTTTTCAGGGCTGAACTGTGTCCTGAGATCCATTTCCTTTCCTGCCCCCTCTTAGGTTTAGAGCCACATTGCACTCTGAAGCCTTTCTCTGTTCCTCAACCCTTTATCTCTTATAGGTATATCCTACATAAATCGTTGATGTTTCTAATATTGTCTTGGTGTCTGCATCTCTATCTTTTTTTTAATTAATTAATTTAATTGGAGGAGAATTACTTTACAATATTGTAGTGGTTTTTGCCATACATTGACATGAATTAGCCATGGGTGTACATGTGCCCCCATCCTGAACCCCCCTCTCACCTTCCTCCCCATCCCATCCGTCAGGGTCATCCCAGTGCATCAGCCCTGAGCACCCTGTCTCATGCATTGAACCTGGACTGGTGATCTATTTCACATATGGTAATATACATGTTTGAATGCTATTCTCTCAAATCATCCCACCCTCACCTTCTCCCACAGAGTCCAAAAGTCTGTTCTTTACATCTGGGTCTCTTTGCTGTCTTCCATATAGGGTCATCATTAACATCTTTCTAAATTCCATATATATGCATTAATATACTGTATTGGTATTTTCCTTTCTGACTTACTTTGTATAATAGGCTCCAGTTTCATCTACCTCATTAGAACTGATTCAAATGCATTCTTTTTAATAGCTGAGAAATATTCCATTGTGTATATGTACCACAGCTTTCTTATCCATTTGTCTGCTGACGGACATCTAGGTTGCTTCCATGTCCTGGTTATTATAAACAGTGCTGCGATGAACATTGGAATACATGTGTCTCTTTATATGCCCAGCAGTGGGATTGCTGGGTCATATGGCAGTTCTATTTCGAGTTTTTTAAGGACTCTCCACACTGTTCTCCATAGTGGCTATACTAGTTTGCATTCCCACCAACAGGGTAAGAGGGTTCCCTTTTCTCCACACACTCTCCTGTATTTACTGTTTATAGACTTTTGGATAGCAGCCATTCTGACCAGCATGAGATGGTACCTCATTGTGGTTTTGATTTGCATTTCTCTGATAATGAGTGATGTTGAGCATCTTTTCATGTGTTTGTTAGCCATCTGTATGTCTTCCTTGGAGAAATGTCTGTTTAGTTCTTTGGCCCATTTTTTAATTTATTTTTCTGGAATTGAGCTGCATGAGCTGCTTGTATATTTTTGAGATTAATTCTTTGTCAGTTGTTTCGTTTGCTATTATTTTCTCAGATTCTGAAGGCTGTCTTTTCACCTTGTTTATAGTTTCCTTCATTGTGCAAAAGGTTTTAAGTTTAATTAGGTTCCATCAGTGGCTTAGACGGTAAAGCATCTGTCTACAATGTGGGAGACCTGGGTTCGATCCCTGGGTCGGGAAGATCCCCTGGAGAAGGAAATGGCAACCCACTACAGTATGCTTGCCTAGAAAATCTCATGGACAGAGGAGTCTGGTGTCCATGGGGTCGCAAAGAATCAGACATGACTGAGCGATTTCACTTTCTTTCTTGTTTATTTTTGCTTTTATTTCCATTACTCTGGGAGGTGGGTCATAGAGGATCCTGCCGTGGTTTATGTCAGAGAGTGTTTTGCCTATGCTTTCCTCTAGGAGTTTTATCATTTCTGGTCTTACATTTAGATCTTTAATCCATTTGAGTTTATTTTTGTGTATGGTGTTAGAAAGTGTTCTAGTTTCATTCTTTTACAGTGGTGACCAGTTTTCCAAGCACCACTCATTGAAGAGATTGTCTTTTCTCCATTGTATGTTCTTGGCTCCTTTGTCAAAGATAAGGTGTCCGTAGGTGTGGTGCATCTCTCTCCAACACACCCTAGTACTAGGGCACCAAATCCTTTTCTGATTCTTCACTTTCAAAGATACTTGAGAGAGGACCTAATCAAATGGCCCACTCCCAAATAATTTAAAAATAGCTTTGGTAATAAAGCTGGGAGTGGACTAAATGGATTTAAAAGTAATCTCATTCCCTGTTTGGGATGAATTCAGGAACTCAAACCAAGGCCAATTTTGCATTACTAAATGGACACAGGGATTGGTTCAAGATGGGCATACCTTCCAAACTAGAAAAACGATACACAAGGAGGAGTTTGCTGGGCATTCTGGGAAAATTTTCCTGTTCTTAAAAGTAGACAACCACTGGAAGGCAGCTTCCAGTGTCCTCTGACTACTACATATGTGGATATGAATCCAAAAGTCATCATTTTCACCCGCTGAGGAAAGCAGGCAGAGGAAAAGGCCAGCAGGCAAAGTGCTCACCAGCAAGGGGTGAGAACAGGTGGCAGAGGCGGGGGTTATCTGAGTAAGCTGATGCTAAAGCTCTACCCTTCTTCTGAACCTCTTAGTTAAGTGAGGGTATATTTCCTCTCTGTTTAAACCTGTTAGAGTCTATTATTTCCCTGTTTATTACAGTCACTGTGTCCTACTTTATTTGTCAGTGTAAGCCTACCACTCCTCTACTTACATCAGGACCTCTCCTGAGTCCAGCATGGGCCAGTCGCTCCCATATGGAGTGGATCTTGTTTCTCATCCCTGGGATGCTCTCCTGTAAATGGTATGCAATTATTTTTCTCACCTTTGGGCACTACCTCTGTCTGAAGCCTCCGACTTCTAATCTTTTTCTATGGAATGAGGCCAATTTGGATGTGGATTACCTGCCTGAATCAAGGTTAGCAACTGCTGGATTTTCTGCTGCAGGGCTTATTTCCCCAGATACAACTATCTCTAGCCTCTACAACTTTCCAGTCAGTCAACACTTGAGCTTTAGAGAATGGCTAAGATTTCAGATTATGGCTCCAACAGGCATATAAAAATAAATAAATTTTAAGCTTACCCTCCTAGTTAATTTTTATAATTATATGGGTGTGTATAAACACATATACTGTGCACTTCTAGCTGTATATGCACATAAATATGTATCTCTCTATAATTATCACATGTAAACTTTTCTTGTGATGATATGCCCAGTGCATTATGGGTAGGTCAATCAGAATGGAGAATAGCAAGCAACAGAGTGAATGCTGGTAACTTCCAGGCCCCAGCTATTTCTTAAGCTCACACTTTCAATTCTGAAAATTGGGGGCAGTCTAGGAAAGGTTCCAGGAGAGGTGCCAGCAAAGTGACTGGAGGCCTATGGCTGGGGTTATTTACCAATTGTCATCAACATTATGAAATATTATAAAGACAACTATGACTGGATTAGCTTAAATCACCTTGAATAGCAACACTGGTTATGAAAATTTGCAACCTGTTTCTTCAAGCCGTTAATGATTCCACTGATATTGTCATTGATATGCCAGCTTTTTCCTTCTCCCTGTTCTTTTGCAGTTACTAGCTTGGAAATATCCTCTAGTGTTCTCATCTTTTACACATACTATCAAGGAAGTCATCAAACTATACTGATTATATCCCTTATAAGTTATGCTATCCTACCTCAGTATTTTCTGCTAATTACTTAGTTACTAAAAAAAATTAAAAATTCAGATAGAGTTAAAAGTTGGTCTTGAGACTCCTTTTCTCTCACTCACTACACTCTAAGACACGCAGGTTGTGTTTCAGTTCTGTCTGTGCATCAAGCTTTTTCAGACCTCAGGACCTTTGCCTATTTGTTGTTGTTGTTTAGTCGCTAAGTCATGTGACCCTATGGAGCCTACCAGGCTCCTCTGTCCATGGGATTTCCCATGGAAGAATACTGGAGTGGGCTGACATTTCCTATTCCAGAGGATCATCCCAATCCAAGGATCCAACTCACGTCTCCTGCATTGGCGGACGGATTCTTTACCACTAGCACCAGCTGGAAAGCCCTTTACCTATTTGGCTAATTCTTATTTTCTGATTCCTCAGTAGTCCTTCCCTGTTTACTCAACTTAAAATAGATGCTTCATATCATTCTGTTAGCGGTCAGACTACATCATAGCACTTGTCACTGTTCGTAATTGTGCATTGTTATGGGTTGAATTGTGCCCCCTAAAGAACATACATTGAAGTTCTATCCCCAGTATCCCATACTGTGCCCTCATTTTAAAATGGGGTCATTATACAGGTAATGAAGTTAAAATGAGGTCATTAGAGTGGGCCCTAATATATTATGACTAGTGTCCTTGTGAAAAGAGGATATTTGGACAAAGACAGTAATGAGGGAAAGCAGTATGAAGACACAGAGAAGACTGCCCAGTGAATGGAGTGGACACCTACAATCCCAGGAGCCCCAAGGCCTGCCAGCAAACAGCAGCAGCTGGAAGAGGCAAGGAAGGATTTTCCCCTAGAACCTCAGACTTCTAACCTCCAGAACTGAAAGACAATCAATTTCTGTTGTTTTAAGCCACCTAGTTTTTGATACTTTATTACAGCAGCCCTAGAGCCTAATACATTCATGAAATTGAGATTTAATTTTTGTTTATATATGGTGTCTTTCTCCTCATTAGACTTTAACTTACTGAAGGCAAGTTACGTTTATTTTATTTACCATTACCATTTACAATACTTTGGCCACCTGATGCAAAGAGCAGACTCATTAGAAAAGACCTTGATGCTGAGAAAGATTGAAGGCAAAAGGAGAAGGGAGCGGCACGGGAGGAGATGGTTAGATAGTATCACCAACTCAATGGACATGAATGTGAGCAAACTCCGGGAGATAGTGGAGGACAGGGAAGCCTAGTGGGTTGCAGTTCATGAAGTCACAAAGAGTTGGACATGACTTAGTGAATGAACAACAATTTACAGCAGCACAGATAATGGTATCTGGTCCCTGTTAGCAGTGGAATCTTTGTGGAATTGGTGAACAACAGTATGAGTGGATGCATGGTTGATGGATATTTGAATGCAAAGTATTTCAAAAGGTTTTAGAATCTCAGATTGCTTAAATAAACCACTTAGAAGCAATATTAATTTAATCTTAAAATTAGTAATCATAATACTTCAAGTAGGAAGAGAAGATTGTTTATGCATAATTAACAAATGCCTCATTTCACCAGCTCTGATTAGCTGTTTAATTGCATATTCTGGAAAGACTTCCCTTAAAATGAGAGAGCATTTTTCTTCTGATCTTACCCAAAGATTACCCTAACTGTAATGTTTAGAATAAAAAATATAAACAATGTCTTCAATCTCCATGACTTATATTAAAAGAAATATAAACAGGAACTGTGGAAGTTCAATTTTTCTGTTTTGAACATATGTAAGTACAGCTTTAAAGAAATGCACTAGCCAAAGTGCTGGCAAACACACACAAATAGCTGTCCTATTTTAAAGGATATCATTGCTCAAGAAACTTATGAACATGAACATAAATACATTTTCAAACCTGGAAAAACTGTAACACATAGAAAGATGGGAGGAAGATAAGCAACAGTATGCATGCTGTTGACTTCTGCTCCAATAATTTTTTCTTTTTTTGGCCATGCCATGTGGCAAGCAGGATCTTAGTTCTCGATCATGGATTGAACCCATATCCCCTGCTTTAGGTGTGTGGACCACCAAGGAAGGCCCATGCTCCATTCATTTTTAACTCACATCATTCCACTAATTACTATACACATTCACATACCACATACCCATATGCACACATACACACACATCTATGTATATAAATAAAAGCTTAAATGTGTATCTGTATCTATCTATATTCACACACATGAATCTTTCTTAATGTAATGCACCTTAGTAACTATGACCATTACCTTGTTTTATCTCAGGATACCCTGAATTCACGGATGGACTGAAAGTCTCAGTGTTTGGATGAGTAACGAAGGAAAGCTAATATAGAATTTTTTTAAGTAGTCAAAGTCAGCTGTGTATAATTTATTCTAATACTTCCTAGCAATGTAAATTTGGCAGATTAATTCCCCCTTTCCACAGATGGGAAATTGGGGCCTAGAACAGTTAACTAACAGGCTCAGAATTTTAAATGTTAAATGCCTTTTTTTTTTACAGTGTGCTCAGAACTTAATTCTACATCTAACAACTCTAAGAGTTTATCCAAAGCCATTATTAAATGCGAAGGAACATTATTTCTACATTTATAAACTGGATGTCAGGACTGAGTTGCCAGGAAAAAATCTGTTTCTGGACAACTTCTGTTTCCCTCTGAGGTTAGGCTGTTCACAGTACACATTGATATAATCCTACATCTGGCTTTTAAAAAGCTAGAAATTAGGAAAGCTTTCTTGATCATTATGTTACCTATGAGTTGGTCAGAACCTAATAGTTGCATGTTTCTGTTTCAGATTAGGTAGCAATCAAAGTGATTTTTTCATTTAGGAAAGATGCCTATGCTGTAAGGTAGGTCTCTCTGGGAAAACTTCTAAGATCCTGTTTTTACCTTTTATGTTTAACCTGTGCCCTTAATATGTACAGCCCTTTACATATATTATTTTGTTCACTACTACATTAATAAGGTACTATTATTAGTCTTTTGATAGAACAGATAAAGCAAGGGGCATGGGTTCAATCCCTGGTCTGGGAAGATTCCACACGCCAAGGTCAACTAAAGTCTGTGGGCAACAACTACTGAAGCCCATGAGCCTAGAGTCTGTGCTCCACAAGAGAAGCCACCGCAATGAGAAGCCCATCACTGCAACAAAAAGTAGCCTATGCTAGCCGCCCTAGAGAAAGCTGATGCAGCAGTGAAGACCCATTGCAACCAAATAAATAAATAATCTCCAAAAATAAAAAAAAATAAAAATGACTTTAAATAAGATACAATTTCAAAATAACTCATCATGAGAATTAAATTTGGCTATAGAAAAATTATAGTAACTATCCTTCATTTTCTCATTTTAATATGGACCAAATAAAGCTGCCAGGATGAAATGAGTCAGAAAATTGAGGTTTGGAGGCTCCAGGAAGAGTAGGCAAGGGAGTGGAATACTGAAGAGCATGTCCACTGAAATCCAGTGCTAATGTGACCAAAGACTTGCTTTTCTGCCACTGAGATTATGAAAGGAGTGATGAGATGGAGAGGGCAACCGAATAAGAGTCATCGTGCCCCTTGGAGCTTTGCTTTTCTCTTATGACAAAGGCTGACTGAGACACTATTAAGAACTGGTTGTCAAATGCCATGATTCTGGATGTTCAAGCTAAGTAGATCTGTGAAATGACAGAAATAAAACAACTTGTCAAGAGCTTATACCTCAGAGATCTGGTGAAATACAGTGCAGTGGACAGAAAAATTGGAAGTCATACCATGCCTACCAGGTGGCTCGAGTCATTCGACAGTTCTAAGAAATTCATGATTTGTTCATTTTCAGAAGAAAAAAAGGACTAATTCTATTTAAAAGCAAAGCCACATAAAATAAAACAGCAAATTAAATCTAAAATACCCTCTAAAATGCCTGTGAAGAAGGAAACAAATGGGCCTGATTCTACTGTTTTATCTGTGAATGCTTATTCGGTACTGTATGTATGTAAAAATTTCACTTGAGATGTTATGAAAAAATAGCTGCTTTCACATGAACATTTTCTGTGACAGGGGCCAGAATTAGGAGGTTCACTGCTAAAGGGGGTCAGATTATAACATGGTAGAGGAATCGAAGAACAGACTGATTAGTTACAAGATCAATCATGAACACAGTCACTTCAATTTAAATTAAAGGTGTTTATAAGCCATATTTCATTTGCTAACCTAGCTTAAGAGACATGGAAATCTCCACATAATAGACTAATTTCATTATTCTTAATTTTCAAATCTCCATGAAACAGTGAGAATGCTGAGCTTGATCTTTAGTGAAATTCGGTGCAGCAATCCTTCATTACACCATTCATGTTATAATAATCATGTAGTTGGTTGAATGTATTTGTAAAAGAAAGGATCATAGCTTTGTCATTCAATATATCCTTCACATCAGTGCTTTGATGGGATCTCAATATAGTATTTCAATATAGGAATATATTTTATCCACTGAGCTCAATCAGATCTAACGTAAAGACTATATTTTCAATATATGAGTACTCTCATAACTCTTAATTTCCCAGTCTTGTGCTATTTGTTAGCCAATAAAATTATGACTGACTTCCTATGTAATTACATGTGCTGGACTAATGGTCTATTTATACTTGCAATTTCTAATCCATGTTCCCTGTAGAGCTATTTTTACATTAGTCCTTTCTTGTTGAGGAATTTAGGTGTAAGTACAGAATATTGTTAATTATATGAGGGTATAGAACTTATCCAATTCTAAATGAATAAAAATGTATGCTCATTTTAAAATTATAGTGTGGACATAATTTGTGTTCCCTCAACCTCTTCTTTCTTTTGCTTAAAGCATCCCTTTTCTTTTCGAGGGTGCACATCTAGCATGAGGTCTGAATGAAAGCTGCATGTTCCCTTGACCATAATAATCCCCTTGCCTGCTGTTCTTTGTATAAAAACAAGAACTTAACCTAGGATTTATTGATAATGGCACCCTGGCTTTCAGCCCCAGACTGGCCTGAGACCAGGATGTGGGGAAGAGGGAGAGTTGGCTATATCCTAAGCCACTTTTCTGATTGAAGCTGGAAAAGAAGAGCTCTTTCTTTCCCAGCAGCAAAGCTAGGAACTCATGAGCCAGGAGTTACTAGGAAACACCAATCTAGCCCAGGATTCTCAGCTTAGGCAATCATGGCATTTTGGGTCAGACAGTTCTTTGTTGTGGGGGTTAGGATGCTTAGCAGCATCCCTGATCTCTATCAACTATATGCCCGTATTTCCTCCCATAATGTGGTTTCAAAAACTATCTCCAGACTCTGTTAAATGGGCCCCCATTTGAGAACCACAGAATAAACCTCATGAAAAGGCTAGGCTGGGCTTCCCCGGTGGTTCAGATGGTAAAGAATCCACCTGCATGCAGGAGACCCAGGTTTGATCCCTGGGTCAGGAAGATCCCCTGGAGAAGGAAATGGCTACCCACTCCAGTATTCTTGCCTGGAGAATTCCATGGGCAGAGAAGCCTGGTGGGCTATAGTCTATGGAGTCACAAAGAGTCAGACACAAATGACTGACTAACACTTTCACTTTTTCACTTTCAAAGGCAGGACTAGGTGGAAGGGAGGTCAACCCATTCGAGCAAAGTAGGAAATAGACAGAAAGAGAAATACACCTATTCAGAATGCCCTTTTCCTTCTGGGTTATATAAGCCCATTATTTCCCATTTTTTTCTAAAGTAGTTTCTTTGGTCAGTTAGAATAAGAATTCTGAAACAATATCACAAAAAGACTGAAGGAGAAACTGGGCCAAAGGCAAAAAAAAAACAAAAAAACAAAACACAATCAATAATAGCTTAATCAAAGCACAGAATCAACTGTGAGTTTTGGGGAAAAATATAAGAACTTAAAAACCTGTTTAAGGCAAAGACAAAGAAATTGAATATAAAATAGATGGTTGACAGCATGAGTAGAAATCCAAGTTTCCAGAGTAATATAAAACTAGTCGAGGTAGTAATCTTGGGATGAGGTGTAAGAAAGTGGAAAAATACTTTTATTTGTATATTCTGGGGATCATACACATGTCCAGTGATAATTTCTTATTTTA
This sequence comes from Bos taurus, assembly GCF_002263795.3. Taxonomy (NCBI): domain Eukaryota; kingdom Metazoa; phylum Chordata; class Mammalia; order Artiodactyla; family Bovidae; genus Bos; species Bos taurus. Next base: position 44,496,585 of record NC_037330.1, read on the forward strand.
AGTGTGTGTCTGTGTGTGCTTGTAGTTCTCTAAAAAAGAAGCAAATAATGTTTTCTAGTCAATCAACTGCCAACAATTTTTAAAAAAGAGTAGGGAAAGTACAAACTAGGAACCAAACAAGTAACATTCTCAAATCATATCTTAAACCTGAGCTCACTGACTCCAAAATTCACAGGAGTCAAACTCTATGATGATGACTTTCATCCATGTACAACACAGGAAATGTTTTTTCCTTCCTAGGACCTTAGGTCAAAACAACAGAGAAATTCACCATGAATGTTTCTGCTTTAAATATCCAGTTGAGGTTAAAAGATTTTAAATTTCCCTCCATGTAACTAGAATGAAAGGAGGGGGTGGAATCCTTAGAAAGAAAGAAACAGAATTACCTGGCTGGAAGCAATTATACAAGATGGACTTAAACCACTTTCAAAATATGCCACGTCTATCTCCAGTTCCATACAAAGGCTACTGGCCTGTCCCACTTGAAATCCTTGCCTTTTTTTTGAAGGCTATGTGCTAGGTGGAAAAATAACTGAACAAGAATTGTTTTCTTCGAGAAGCAGTTGTTGAAAGAGGGCATGAGTGCAATGAAAAGTACCTATAGACTTTAGGGTAGATTTTTTTAAGTAAGAGTCAAATGTCTCATTTTGCTGTTTTTAAAAATTGTTTTTATGATGAGGTATCCAGTAATCATATTTCCATATGCTAACAACAGCCACCACAGTACACATCACACTGGCCAGTTCAAAACTACACTAGGAGTTCCACTTCCAGGATGACAATACAAGGAGCTCCAACTCCATGTTCCTCAGTAGTGAAAATTACGACACAGTCTCTTCAGCAAATAGTGCTAAGACAACTGTATATCCTCTTGTAAAAGAATAATACTGGGCCCTTATCACACATTATATGCAATGACTGACTCAAAGTGGCTATCAAAAGCCTAAAATCTAAAAGTTACAGCTCTTTTTACAAGAAAACTTAGAGGTAGATCTGCATGACTGCTGTTTTGGCAGTGACTTCTTAGTTATGACACCAAAAGGATAAGCAAAAAAGAGAAAAAAATATACTGAACTTCACCAAAATTTAAAATTTCTGTGACTCAAAGTGCATTATCAAGAAAGTAAAAACGAAATATTTGCAAATCATAATCTGATAAGAGATTTGCATCTAGAATTATACAAATAACTTTTACAACTCAATAACTAAAAATGGGCAAAGGATCTGAACAGATATTTTTCCAAATATATACATAAATCACTAACAGGCTCACAATAAAAGATGCAACAGGAAATACAAGTCAAAACAAGATACCACTCCATCCATTGGCATGGCTATAATAAAACTAAATTTTAAAAATAAATGCTGATGCGGATGTAAAGTAATTGGAACTCTCATACACTAATGGTAGGAATGTAAAATGGTACAGCCACTTTGAAAAACATTCTGGTAGCTCCTTAAATGGTCAAATATAGTTGTGGTATGAACCAGCAATTCCACTCTTAGGTACAAGCCCTAAAGAAATGAAACGTATGTTCACACAAACACTTACATACCAATATTTATGGCAGCTGTATTCATAATAGCCAAAGCTGAAAACAAACTAAATGTCTATCAATGAAAGAAAAAACAAATAGAATGAATAAACAAAAATGTATATGTCTACACATATATTTGTGTGTGTGTAAATATATATCTGTTCTTGTCACCCTGCTTCTTAAACTTATATGCAGAGTATATCATGCGAAATGCTGGGCTGAAAGGCTCAAAAGCTGGAATCAAGAATGCTGGGAGAAATATCAATCACCTCAGATATGCAGATGATACCACCCTAATGACAGAAAGTAAAAAAGAACTGAAGAATTTCGTGACAGGAGTGAAAGACGAAAGTGAAAAACCTGGCTTAAAATAAAACGTTCAAAAAACTAAGATCATAGCTGAAGCTAAAACAGTTTGGCCACCTGATGTCAAGAGCCAACTCACTAGAAAAGAAAAACTGAGGACAAGAGGAGAAAAGGGTGACGGAGGATGAGATGGTTGGATGGCATCATCAACTCAACAGACATGAGTTTGAACAAACTCTGGGTGATGGTAAAGGACAGGGAAGCCTGGTGTGCTTCAGTCCATAGAGTTGGACGTGACTTAGTGAGTAAAAAACAACAACCTGGGTTTGATCCCTGGGTCGGGAAGATACCCTGGAGAAGGAAATGGCAACCCACTCTAGTACTCTTGCCTAGAAAATCCCATGGACGGAGGAGCCTGGTGCAGGCTACTGCCCATGGGGTCACAAAGAGTTGGACATGACTGAGTGACTTCACTTTCACTTAGTGAGTAAAAAATAACAACACACTTGCACACACACATATACAATAGAATGTTTTTGGCCATAAAAAAAGAACAAAGTACTGATCAATGCTACAACATGAATGAAACTTGAAAATATTATGTTAAATGATAGAAGCCAGTCACAAAAAAAGAATCACATATTATATGTTCCATTAACATGAAATATCTTGAACAAGCAAATCTGTAAAGACAGAAGACAGATTAGACGTTCCTTAGGCCTGGAGAAATGGGGAGAGGGGCTATAGATATGAAGTGGCAACCAAATGTATAGTGTTTCTTTTTGCGGTGAGATAATAAATTAGAAGCAAAGTAAGTAATTCTAATCAACAAAATGGCTCACGAATCACTACAGATTCACACCATGACATACTGTGCGGCCATTTAAAAAGTGCATAAGAGCTTTCCACAAGATACTGTGAAATGAGAAACAAAAGGCAAAATAGTATGTATCATATGACTTCATTTTTATAAGACAAACCTAAAAACTGCCTGTGAGGGAGTGTGTGTAAGTGTGTGAAGTCTGTACAGGATACTATAAGTATAGAGCAACGTATGGAAAGATATACACAAATTAACAGATGTAACCTCTGTGGGCATGTGGTGTGTATGTGGGATGTCACTCATGGATAGAATGAGGGACAGAAGAGAGGAAAGATATGTAGAGCTAAAGGTTTATTGAGGTATAATTGATAAATATTAAGTTTAAGACTACCACATAATGATCTATTTATAAAGTGTAAAATGACTAACACAATAAGATTAGTTAACATGCATTACCTCACACTTGCAACCAAAACCTTGATGAGAATTTTTAAGATCTACTTCTCCTGTCAATTTCAAATACACAATACTTTATTAACGACTGTCATGCTGTGCATTACATCCCCAGGCCTTATTTATAATTGGAAGTGTGTACCTTCTGACCACTTTCACCTAATTCCCCCACCCCTACTTCCCTCTGGCAGGTGTTCTAAGTTTTCTGTGTCATTTAACAGGCTGTTAGTTGGAGATTATTCCCTCCATTTGAGTTCTAGATTATTATCTCTGGATGGGGAAATGAAGTTTGGGGTGGCTAAATGGTTTGCAAAACAATACAGTTGGAGTCATCCTGATAAATAGGAAGGCTTCTCAACCCAAATTTGTTTTGGATGTCCAGACCACTGGTGGCACGAACACACAAACAGGGTATGAAAAGAGTTATCACATGATGAGGCTTCCCCATTACAGTTATCATGTAACAGGGCCAACAGGGCAGTCCTCTCTGAAAGTGTCCTGAGACCTGGGAAAGACACTGGCTTGAGGTTTTTATGATAGTTAGAGATGAGTCCCTGTACACAGGGAGGAGGTTGAATGGTTTGAACGTCCTGAGTGCTGAAAGAGGGAACATTCTTTTGGGTTTCTTAGCAGCTTGTCCAGACATGGGGCAGGAGAGGAAAAAGCAGGTGAAGCTTAAAATCTATCAGCAGCCAAATGTGAAAAAATGAAGGCAGATTCTTCACTACAAATGGTTTAAAAACTGTACATGTCAGTATTTAAGAAAAAATATTTAGTTTTATATTTGTGTGTGTGATTGTGTATCTCTTGTTTTAGTTTGTTGTTGCTGTTCAGTTGCCCAGTCGTGTCCGACTCTTTGCAACCTCATGGATTGCAGTACATCAGGCCTCCCTGTCCCTCACCACTCACCATCTCCCAAAGTTTGCCCAAGTTCATGTCCATGCCATTGGTGATGCCATCCAGCCTTATCCTCTGACACCCTCTTTTCCTCCTGACCTCAATCTTTCCAACATCAGGGACTTTCCAATGAGTCGGCTGTTCACATCAGATTTACAAAATACTGGAGCTTCAGCTTCCTTGCTTTAGTTAAGATGATTTAAATGTCTACTTTGTGTGTGAGAGACACTTATTTACATGCTAATAACCAAATGATTAAAAATAATAAGCAAAGTCTGGGATACAGTGAAGGACAGAGAAGCCTGGCAAGCTGCAGTCCCTGGGTTGCAAAGAGTCAGACATGAGTGCCTGAACAACAACCACCACCAAAGGGTACAAGTCATCCATGTAAGGTAATATGCATGACTACATACCTCACACTTTATTCCAAGTCTTGAGAAATATCTATTTCCAAAAATTGGCAAATGTTAGATAATATATTCAATTTTTACATAGCTATAAAATGAATATAAAATCACTTTGTATGGTCAATATTACTAGACTGTGAGCCTGTAAAATGAATTGAGGTGTAATGTGTCTCTATTCCTGTTATTGTAACTTGTGTATCCCTGTTACCGTAAGTCACCTGCACTTGTGACTTACAACAAATAAAATGGGAGAACAAATTTGATAAACACTGTGTACATTAAAAAATAAAGCTAGATGTGAGTTGCAAAGAGTATGTAAAAAAAAAAAAAAAACCCCAAACATAAAGTTACTAGTAGGAAAATGACTGTATGAGTATTTCTAAATAATAACTCAAAAATAATTTATATTTATCTTGGTAGCCTTTAAACAATTTTTTAGCTTTAAGCAAACCAACTTTCAAAGTTATCTTTAATTGTTAAAAAATATTTAATCAGTTTTGCATATTTACTTTGAATTCCTAATATCAAAGTAAATAGTATTTCAGAGAAAATTATGATGAAATAAAGATGAATACACAGCATACTTATTAATATACACTGGATTCATATTAGAATCCTATTCAGAGCCTTGAGCTACTAATAGGAAAAGAATGCACAATAGTCAGTCATTTCATATTAAACTTTTTATTAAAACTGAGTCTTTACAATATATTTAAAATGACATATTCCACAGACAAATACTTAAGAAAAAAACTTTTTTATGTATAATTATTGGCATACAAATTTAAGAACATAGTTAAAACTAAGCTACATATTTATATGTATGTATATGTATGTGTACATATATATATATATATATCCAAATTTATATCAATGATCTGGAACACCTGAGCTTTAAGTTGTTGGTTTTCCAGATAGTGTGAAATACTTTCCATCCACTTTAGAAAGGATCCAGCCCATTGAGAAAGAATAACTTTGGTTAACAGACATTATCTTCCAAAGATCACATAGAGGTCTTCAATGAGATTACAATTTATCTTCAGAGGCTTCTTCCAGGTGGAGATCTGTCTGTGATGTAAGGAAGGATTCCCATGTAGCAAGGCACTAAATAATGGAAACACATCATCAGGAGATCAACAGTAGTTCACTTTCACTGTTAGAAAAATTAGTAAATCCTTATATAACTGTTCCAATAGCAATCTGTCCATCTCCCCTTTCCCATCGGCTTGCCAGGATCCCTGTCATTTTTTACATATTTTAACTCTTAATGAGGGAAATTATTGCTAAATAAGATGAAAAGATAAAGGTTAAAAAATTAGCATGGATTAGTTTGCTGAAATAATCTACTATGTCCCCACTGTCAGGGCAGAAACAGATCTAAATTATAGAGGAAAAGATGGACCATTTGGATATGAGGCAGGCATAAAGCATCTCGACAGAGGAGTGGTGATACAAGCATGGTTTAATCAGATCTGAATCCTACTATATCATATATGTTTGTGCAAGTTGATTAATCTCTGTTATAGTTTCTTCAGCTATAAATTAGGTTAATGATAATACCACAAAAGCAATTGTGAAAATTAAATTTACATAATCTGTATAAATCTCTATGCAGAATGCCTGGCTCAAAGTAAATATTCAAACATCAGCAATTATTATATTATAATGGTCTACCAAGACTAAGTAGTGAGTGAAAGTGAAGTGAAGTCGCTCAGTCGTGTCAGACTCTTTGTGACCCCATGGACTGTAGCCTACCAGGTTCCATCGTCCATGGGATTTTCCAGGCAAGAGTACTGGAGTGGGTTGCCATTGCCTTCTCCAGGAGATCTTCCTGACCCAGGGATTGAACCTGGGTCTCCCAAATTGTAGGTAGACGCTTTACCGTCTGAGCCACCATTAATGTGTCCAGGAAATGAATCAAGGTGATCTAATTGAGAACTATAGAACAAAAGAGAATACATATTTTTTTTTAATGTGGACATAAAACATACACCAAAACTCACCATATTCCAGGTTATACAATAAGTCTCAATATACTTAAAAAGAATAAATCATATGAGGTTTGTTCTCTGAGCATAGTGAAATTAACTTAAGAATCAGCAATTGAAAGGTATCTGAAAAATCCCCAAATATTTGAAATCTAAAGAAGAAATAACAAGGTAATCTAGAAAGTATTTTATTTTAAACTGAATGAAAATGAAAACACAATATATAAAAAAAATTTGGGATGCCACTTAAGAAGTACATAAAGAGAAATTTATAGCACTAAACACCTATATAAGAAAAGAAAAAAGTCTTAAATGACTTCAATTTCCATCTTAAAAACTAAAAAAGAACAAATTATACTGAAAGTAAGCAGTAGAAGGAAAAAAACAGAAAAGATAGCAGTGTGAATCAATGAAAGAAGAATCACTGGATCTTTGAAAAGATTAACAAAATTAGATAAACTTTTAGCCAGACTGTTCATAAAAGAAGAGAGATGATATAAACTACCAACTGTTAGGGGTTAAGAGAGGTGCTGCTAAGTCATTGCTATTTTTCACTCATTACTTAAATGAACAATTAAAGCACATCGTGGGCACTCAGCTGCTACTACTGCTAAGTCGCTTCAGTTGTGTCCGACTCTGTGCGACCCCATAGACAGCAGCCCACCAGGCTCCGCCGTCCCTGGGATTCTCCAGGCAAGAACACTGGAGTGGGTTGCCATTTCCTTCTCCAATGCATGAGAGTGAAAAGTGAAAGTGAAGTTGCTCAGTCGTGTCCGACTCTGTGTGACCCCATGGACTGCCGCCTACCAGGCTCCTCCGTCCATGGGATTTTCCAGGCAAGAGTACTGGAGTGGGGTGCCATTGCCTTCTCCATAAGAAAGGTGACATCAGTCTAAATTCTACTGAAGGAAAATAAAATCTTACTGAAAACTTTATACTTATACATTTGAGAACTTGAATAAAACCAATGAAAAGACACACACTACCAAAATTACCAAAACTCACTCTAGAAAAAATAAATAATCCAAATAAATCTGAATTTTTTGTTAAATATCTTTCCATAAAGAATACTCCAGGTATAAATGGCTTCCTTAGCAAATTGTATCAAAAATTTAATGAAGAATCATGTTAATTCTACACAAACTTTCAGGGAACTGAAGAGGAAGGAAAGGTTTCCATCATACCAGAGATATTACAAGGGAAGAAAACTACAGATCACTACCCCTCATAAATACAGATGTAAAAATTCTAAACAAAATTTTAGCAAATCAAATGCAGAAATCTATAGAAAGAATTATACGTCATGACCAAATGGAGTTTATCCCAAGAATGTAAGATTGGGTTAATATTCAAATCAGTGTAACTGACTGTATTCAATGTAATACCATCTCAATTGACATGAAAAGACATCTGTCAAATTACAAATGTCCATTTCTTAGTTTAAAAAAAATTCTCAGCAAACTAGAAACAGATGGGAACTTCCACAACTTGAGAAAGAACATCTTCAAAAAACTTACAGTTAACATCATATGGACAAATGTATTAACTATTTGCTGTTATTAGTATTTTATTTCTTTTGAATGCCAAGAAAAAAATTTAATTCAGCTTTATGGATACTTAAAAATCCTCACCAAATTTTGAACATAAGAAAGGAAATAAGAAATACCTAAATACATATAATGTTTAAAAATCTATCCACAATGTATACAAAAGTATGGAACAAAAGGGCTAATAGATTGTAGAATCATAGTTCACCTTTGTAAAAAGTCCTGTTTCCTGTGTGAAACTCATTTCTGGCCTCTTCTGCAAATTCATACATAATCTACTATCTGGTAACCCTGCAGGGTAGCCCAAAGCAATTACTGCTTTCAGGAGATAGCATATCTTTTCGATAACTCTGCCAAACTATTATTTAAATAAACTTCTGAACATACTCAAGGCAAAACTCAATGAAAATGTGAGCAGTCTGCTCTATTTAGAATTCCTGTCAAATAGATCCAAACTGCACCAAAAATTGTATTAATCCTAATGTGAAGAAGCTTCTATCATTGTCATATTCTTCAACTATCCTAGTTTAATAAATGTCTAAGGGAGATCAGCCCTCCCCGCTGATTACTGCTGTGAATTAATATTTCCATTTCTAAAGAAAATCCTCAGAAGGACAGTGAAATGTGGTAAAAGAAACAAACTAGCTATTTAACCATTTCCTTATCATCCACCATATGAAAGGCAGAAAAACAATTTATGTATTTTGAAATATAGATTATAGAACACTAGCATAGAAAAACAAGTATCATGACAGCTGCTAAATATCTATATGAATACTCGGTGAGGCATCATCATGGTTGTTACCACATATTGGGCTTCCCTTGTGGCTCAGCTAGTAAAGAATCCACCTGCCATTCAGGAGATGTAGATTCAATCCCTGGGTTGGGAAGATCCCCTGGAGAAAGGAAAGGCTACCCACTCCAGTATTCTGGCCTGGAGAATGCCATGGACTGTAGAGTCCATGGGGTCGCAAAGAGTTGGACACGACTGAGTGACTTTCACACTTGACTATCACATATTACTTTCTTTAAACTTCACAGTGATGATTATGAATCTTATTTTACAGATGAGAAAGCTGAGGATCAATGGTTAAATATGTTTGTGATATTACAAATCTGAGAAGAGGTACAGACATTTAATAGGAAATGGGAAATAATTAATATCTTGAATGACCACCAGAGTACATTTAATAAGTCACTGGGCCATCAAGATGAGATAACTTTCTTTTATACAGTGTAAGAAGAACCATTTTGGAGGAGAAGAGGGTAAAAAAAATGCATGATTGCAGGTGGATCAACTTTTAGGAAACAGTATAAATGCAGGTTGAGTGTAGAAACTGATTTTTTACGTATCTTTTGGAAGTTTTTAAGTATTTCCAGCTGTATGTATACTCTTTGAAGATGACTGAGTTAATAACATGCCAGGCAGAAAGTAAGTGTTCAATAAATGCTGAGAGCATAGGGAAGGAATGTACTGACCTGCTGATGCAAATACACTGATCATCAGAAACACTGCACTTTTCAATCTTAATATTAATCAACTGACATCCTGGCTTCTATTAATCACTAAATGTGTTAATGTTAAGTTTTGCCATGAAAACCTGATCCCCAGTCAGGGTGCTGACCAATCAGTTTTCTGGGTCTACAAAGCTGAGACATGGTCCTGAACTGTATAACTCCTGATGCTACCAGTCATCTTTTGGAATTTTGATAGCAGATATTTTTACTAACTAAATATGCTAATTTCCCCCTCCTGCCAATGTTTAATATTAACCTGTTGATATTGATATGTTGCATATTTATACAGTCAATGTACATAAGTCTATTTTTAAATAATCAAAGATAACCTCTAACGCTCTTTAAATCTCTTTATCTTTTTTTTGAGTATGAAAAACTAAGTGAAAACTCAAGAAATGGATTTTTTATACCATAAGCAATTGGGATAATTGAATGATACGAAGAATCATCAAAACAACAACTAAAATCTCAAAACCCAGTGTGAGACTTGCTCATAACTGTAAATTATATATATATTTTAAAGTATTTCTATTATTTGGCTTCTCACTGTTTTCTATCAAGGAACTGATTTATTCCCATTTTTAAATCATTATAATTAGTAAAGCAAGCTAATATCTATTAAAATTAAAGTAACAATCAAAAATATCTAGTGTCACAGTTGACTTGACCTTTAATTGTACCCCTTAGCTCATCAATGGCACCCCACTTCAGTACTCTTGCATGGAAAATCCCATGGATGGAGGAGCCTGGTGGGCTGCAGTCCATGGGGTCGCTAGAAATCGGACACGACTGAGCGACTTTACTTTCACTTTTCACTTTCATGCATTGGAGAAGGAAATGGCAACCGACTCCAGTGTTCTTGCCTGGAGAATCCCAGGGATGGGGGAGCCTGGTGGGCTGCCATCTATGGGGTCGCGCAGAGTCAGACACGACTGAAGTGACTTAGCAGCAGCAGCAGCAGCTTAGCTCATTCTACTTTGATTATCATACTGTCATAGAGGATCAATAACAATTCCACATTTAGTTGAATAATGTGCATATTTTTGTACATTTTATTTGCTACAACAATACTCTGACAAACTGAAGTAATTGCATCTTATAGGTAAGAGAACTGATCTACTGAGTCCAGTACTCTTTTCTATTGCCCTATGCTTCTCACTGCAGTAAAAGAAAGCCCATAAACATGTTGAACATGCTTTTAGGCAAGATGTGGGGTGACTAGAAAGCAAGTATATCACAGATCCTCAATAATTGAGAACCCAGTGCACATTTTTTTTTTTTCCCCTAGGTGGCTCCAGTTTGTAGCCAAAGACCAAAATCTGTAGCTTCTCTTTGAAGGCATGACTGGGAAAGACTGTACAGTTAGGAAAGTGAGCCAGAACTAGGGCAAAAAGACCCAAAAGGTAAATAAAAGCCCTTTTGTTCTGACACATGCTTAATGACTTCTTAAATAGAATATGTAGAAAGTAAGTTTTAATTATAAAATTAGTCTTGAAAGTAAATCTCTTGCTACCTCAGTAAAAACAGTGATGACATTTTGCCCTACGAAAAGGTAAATGTCTCATTAGCTCTCAAAAGTGACAGTGATCCACAAGTAGATGTGATTAAATTTTCTAAAGAATGAATGATGACAAAAATGGGCTTTCTGTTGGTATAATATAGCTTCCAATGAAAGCTTCCACATTTAAGAATCACTGTTTTCTCAAAATGGTGGGATAGAAAGAGGTTCTGTCCCACAGTCTGAAAACATTCAAGCGAATGTTTTCACTTTTCTGGGCCTATTTACCCATTCACAGAAGAGGGGGCTTGAACCACGTGCATGTGTCAACTTTCATCCGAGAGCCTAAAATGGCCAACACAAAAATAAACAAACGCAATCTAGTTATTAACTTAAAAGCTTTTGCACAGCAGAGGAAACCATAAAGAAAATGAAACGACAACTTACAGAATGGGAGAAAATATTTGCAAATGTCGTGACCAACAAGAGACTACTTTCTAAAATACAAAAACAGCTCATACAGCCTAACATAAAGGAAAAAATCGAAAAATGAGCAGAGGGTCTAAATAGACATTTCTCCAAAGAAGACAGACAGATGGCCACATGAAAAGATACTCAACATTGCTAATTATCAGAGAAATGTAAATCGAAGTTACAGTGAGGAGTGACTGAGCACATACACATCACCTCACACAGCTCAGAATGGCCATCATCAAAAAATCTAAAGCAATAAATGCTGGAAAGGGTGTGGAGAAATGGGAACCCTCTTACACTGTATAGCCACCATGGAGAACAGTATGGAAGTTTCTTAAAAAACTAGAAATAGAAGTACCATATGATCCTACAATCCCACGCCTGGGCATAGATCCAGAGAAAATCATAGTTCAAAAAGATACATGCACTCCAATGTTCACTGCTGTACTACTTGGAAGAACTAAGGCATGGGAGCAACCTAAATGACCATTGATGAAAGAATAAGAGGTATATATACACAATGGAATATTACTCAGCCAAAAATGAATGAAAAAATGCCATATGCAGCAACATGGATGGACCTAGAGACTATCATACAAAGTGAAGTAAGTCAGACAAAGACAAGTATCTGAGCAATCTAAAAATAAAAAAATACAAGCAAACTTACATACAAAACAGAAATAGACCCAAAGACATGGAAGACCAACTTATGGTTACCAAAGGGGAAAGCAGTGGGAAGGGAGGGTAAATTAGGAGTTTGGGAATAACATATATATATTACTATATATTTAATAGATAACCAAGAAGGACCTACTGTATAACCCAGGGAGCTATACTCAATATTCTGTAATAACCTATAAGGAAAAAGAATCTGGAAAAAATAGATATATATGTATGTACAAGTGAATCACATTGCTATACACCTGAAACTAACACTGTAAATCAACTTTACTTAAATAAAATGTTTTTAAATTGGCAAATGAGATTGCATATTAATTGATAAATATGCCTTGTTCTATTTGGCTTAACAGAGTATGGAAAGGCATCGAATATAAAATTTTACCTCTGCCCTCAGTATTTGATATTTATAAGTTTTTTGCCTCTAAGACTTTTCTTTGCCTCTAAAAAATAAAATTAGTTATTTTATTATGTACATATGGACATGTATATTTTAATACCAAATAAAATTTGTGATGTGTATACCATTATTTTCAGCACTTTACAGAATAGGATACTGAGGCTCACTGAAATAATGAAAGGTGTCTGAACTTAAAGTCACAAGTTATGCCTATCCAAAGCCCATGTTCTTAGTCACCAGGTGACAGTGCCAACATAAAGTTTTATATCTCCATAGGTAATGCTATGACCCTGATCATGGAACAGCCAGTGGAAAACCTAGTCTCATGCAAATTATCACAAGAATCAAATTAAGAAAACATTATCTATATATCTCTGCTAATGAAGTAAAATAACCACAAATTTGCCTAAAACAATAACAACGATATCTACTAATATAAAATGTGATAAAAGCCAAACCTTACCATGTACTTTTTTTTTAAACCAGAAATTTCCATATTAAGTCAAAAGCTGTGCTTCCAGTTTTCCTATTAACCCCAATGACATAATAACTGCATCTCTCTTAATAAATTAAAACAGAAATATGACTGAGCATCTGTTGGGGGCCAGAGTGAGGTACTCCGCCCGTGGCAAAGGTCATGAGGAAGGAGGCTCGACATATGCAAAGGCGGGATCGAGCCTCAGGAGTCCCCCTGGAAATCCTTGAGCATCTACCCCCATAACCAGAGCCTGCCTACTTTACTACTTTGTGCTCTCCCCTACACCTCTGACTTTACGGGGGGCTGTCTCCCACCACCTCTTTCGGAGAAGAAGTTAACTTAGAGCTCCAGTTAATAATAACTCCTGGGCGTGACAAGAGTGTTTCAACCTACAGACTCCTCTGAAGGTTCTCTAGCCTGCCTGACGGGCTTGTCCGGCCACATGTGATTGCTCACAGCCTCCCAACCATGAGAGGCACGAGATGCTTTAAACCTTCTAAAAACAGGTTCCTTAAGAAAAGTTAGAAAACTATTAGTATAAGTATAATGGGCTGATTAAAAATTGTATTGGTGAAGCGTTTTTCATTTGTTGAGCCAATGTTTGTTGCTAAGACTCCACATCCCCTGCCTTTACACACATTAATGAATATATAGAAGAAATAAGTGTTAACCTTTGATATTAATCACGTTAGATCTTAGGCTAAGTAAATTCTTTCCTTAACTAAAACCCACTACACCCTCACCCTATAAGAATGTAACTTTATTTGGGTGGCGTCTGTTTTAAGAATAATCACCCTTGGAGAAAAAAGTGTTCTGGTTGACTGACCACTGTCACAATGAGAGGGTCATAAATTGTCAGCAGGCCCCCTGGCCAGAAGATGATGTAACACCCCTAAGACCTCTGTATACATTTGTATGAAGCACCTGACTTTAATAAAAGTCAGGACTGCTGTCCCCACGTGACTTTTGTATAACATCTCAGTGTATAAAAACAGACTCTGGAAAATAAAGAATTGGGATCAGTTCCTCGAAATACTGGTCTCCCCATGTCTCTCTCTCTCTCATTGTGGCTGAGTCTCCATCTGGAGCGCGGAACCCGCCATGCTTACTTTTTATGCCTGGGCTTCTAAGATCCGACCGGGGAGGCCTCAGTGTCTCCTTTCCTTCGGGAGAACGGAAGGACGCCTGCGGCCTACATAAGTGGTGCAAGCTTCTTGTCTTGAAGTTTTATTGGTCTCCTGCGTAAACCAAGCTACTCAGCCTCTTTTCTCCACTGAATTTTCCTACTGAGCTATCCTCATTCTATTACTCTTTATATCTTTGATGAATATTTAAATAGTCGCCTAAGCCGTCTCCCCTTCAAATACCCTGGATCAGCCGGGGCTGGAACCCAGCAAGCATCCTTTACATATTTTAATGCTATCTCAACTATCTCGGGCACAGATGACATCACCTACATGTGAGGAAACACTGAAGCTCAAATACGTAAACATCGCCATACTAGGCCAATATCATTGCAAAATAAATTACATTGTAAAAATTGTAGGTCATACCTAAAATGAGGGCAATGGGGTGTGTAACATTTTAGTAACTGCTTTTTTAATCACCTAGACCTAAGATCCAAATAGTAATGAAAACTTTTAGGGGCTGCATATTTAAACATTTTCCTGAAATATAACCAATCTAGAAAAAAAATTAGAGATGATGTTATAAAAGGAAATCAACTTCTATTATTTTGCAATGGCTCAAAATTATTCAATAAATTTCATTTTTGGAAAAGTCTAAATTCAGAATAAACTGCTAATTTATAATTTGAGAAATATCAGTAACTTCAAAATGACAAGATTTGCATTTTTTTCTAAAATTAGTTTTACATATTCCTCAGGAATATAAGTAATAAGTTTGCATTTGTAAATACTGCAAATGTTAATACTGTTAAATGACTGCAACAGTTAACACAAAAAAACTCATTAGCTACAAACGCCATCTTGTGGTCCTTTTAAAAATTATTTTGTAGTTTGCAGATCTCTAACTCAAGATCTTCTAAAGATAGAAAGAGCCTTAGATACAACCAATTCCATTTCTCTCATTTTTACATGTGGAACAATTGAGGCTCCAAAGATCTAATACACTGGAAATCTATAGAGAGAATACAAGAGCCAAAATTTTCATATTTTCTACTCATACTTTTATATATGATATCATCATTCTCTTCTTTTTTTTTTAACTAGTAAAAAGCCAATTACATGAAGTTTGTCCAGTTTAGTACCAGACACTTCAAACTCTGAGCTGATCTTGTTTATCATACATGAAAATACAATAAACCAAAAGAAAAGCACATTTACTTTTGGATTACTGGATGAAGGCACAGCTATGATAAAGCACATTATTTTAAAGCATTTCACACACTTTCTAATTTTATTCTTCTAAAAACCTGTGAGGGATGTGTGTGGATAGGGGGCAGGGGCATAGGAAGACCATTGGTTGCACCTTTTGACAGATTAGAAAGCTAGGTATAGAGAAGATATGACCAAGATTTTACATTTAGTAGCAGGCATCCTGATATCCAAGCTTAATTTGCTTCATTAGGAAATCCACCTTTTTTCTTCAAAGTTTTACAACATGCAGTGTGTGCGTGTTTGTTTTAAGTCATTTCTTCCTTTTCTTTACAGGAACTATTGTATTGGTCCATAGCATACAATCTGTCCTTTATGAAGCACAGTGAGATGTAAGTTCTTGATTCAGAGTCTAGATAATTTTAGAAATGATTTCATTATAAAATGTAATCACCTATTTAAATGTTTGATTAACTTAACTACAGAGAAACTCACCTAATTCAAAGGTTGGGAAAAGACAGACTGTCGATGCTATGGTGTAACTGTCACTTATACACCTAAATTCAACTTGGCTTGTATAAATAATTGAAAAATAACTATATCTCAGAATATAAGAGATTAATGAAAATGTTTTAACATAAGTTTTTAAGAAAGCAGAAACCTATAAAACAACAAAAACTTTAAAACTTACATGAACTATAATAAAAAATGTTCATAGTTATTTGGAAACATGAACTATAGCTTTGGAATATGCAATTTAGAATAGAACTCATCATTTAATAAATAAAATACAGTTACATGATACTTTTGAATTTTAAAAATGATAAATACTTCATTTTTAAGGTTTCCTTCAGTTCAGTTCAGTCGCTCAATCGTGTCCGACTCTTTGCGACCCCATGAATAGCAGCACGCCAGGCCTCCCTGTCCATCACCAACTCCCGGAGTTCACTCAAACTCACGTCCATCGAGTCAGTGACGCCATCCAGCCATCTCTGTCATCCCCTTCTCCTCCTGCCCCCAATCCCTCCCAGCATCAGAGTCTTTTCCGATGAGTCAACACTTCGCATGAGGTGGCCAAAGTACTGGAGTTTCAGCTCTAGCATTATTCCTTCCAAAGAACACCCAGGACTGATCTCCTTTAGAATGGACTGGTTGGATCTCCTTGCAGTCCAAGGGACTCTCAAGAGTCTTCTCCAACACCACAGTTCACAAGCATCAATTCTTTGGCGCTCAGCTTTCTTCACAGTCCAACTCTCACATCCATATGACTACTGGAAAAACCACAGCCTTGACTAGACGGACCTTTGTTGGCAAAGTAATATCTCTGCTTTTTAATATGCTATCTAGGTTGGTCATAAATTTCCTTCCAAGGAGTACACATCTTTTAATTTCATGGCTGTAATCACTTAATAAATAAAAAAACACAGTTACATGATATTTTGAATTCTAAAAATGATAAATACTTCATTTTTAAGGTTTCCTTAGAAGTATGTAAAAATCAGACCTTGGTGCCTTTAAACTGAATTCTATAATTAATCATGCTTTATATACATTATAATACTTGAATATCAGCCAGATTATAAATTTTTAAATGAGAAAAAACACTACCTATGTTAATTTGAAGAGATGAACAAACTCCTAGAAAATAGAAGGAACTTTAGAGCAGTGTTTCTCAAACTATCTGTGGTGAAGAACATATCTTTTGTTGGCTAAGAACCATTAGATCCTACTGAGCTGACTAGTTCACACTTCATGCCACAAGAAATCATCACAAAAGCTGGACAATACCCCATCTGGCCTATACTTGATTCAACAAAAGAAGTCTAATAATCACCTGGACATCATGACAATGTCTAATTGCCCTAGAATATTTCAATTGGTTATATTCTATTTCTGAATTTATGTTATAAATCTGTAATAAACAATTTATGAATTAGGCATTAGTCCACACTTTAAGTAACATAACTTTAGAGACCAATTACGCAAGGTTTCCTAAATTGTGTTCCATGACAGGCTAATGCTATAAGAAGAAATGCTAACCTAGTCAAAGTTATGTCTTAGATTCATAAACCATATAAGAACATCTGTTAAATCACTTTAGTCATGTCTGACCCTTTGTGACCCCACGGACTGAAGCCCTCCAGGTGCCTCTTTCCATGGGATTCTCCAAGCAAGAATACTGGAGTGAGTTGCTGTGCCTTCCTCCAGGGGATCTTCCCAACACAGGGACTGAACTCCTGTTTTTATGTCTTCTGCATTGGCAACTGGGTTCTTCACCACTAGCGCTACCTGGGAAGCCCATATAAGCACATAAAAGGTTCTAAGAACTTCTTTAGTAAACATGCTTGTTTAATTCAAACTTATTTGACTACAGATTCTATCTTTTCTATCAAGATAAACACCCATTAACATTACAAAAATTAATTTCCTATAAAATGCCTAGAGAAATTCTACTTTAAACAGAATTGCTGATGTACATTATTCAACAACTGCTTTAAAATTCCCAATGGCAGAGAACTAATTTCTTTGCAATGCAATTTAATATAGAGAATACATAGGATATAATTCTTATTTTGTGAATTCAAATTATTCAACTTCCAAAAGTTAATTCTAGATATGCTTTCTTTTTAAAAAAATTTTCATTGGTGTATAGTTGCTCAGAACTATGTAGTTTTTCCAGTAGTCATGTACAGATGTGAGAGTTGAACCATAAAGAAGGCTGAGTGCCAAAGAATTGATGCTTTTGAACTGTGGTACTGAAGAAGACTTTTGAGAGTCCCTTGGACTGCAAGGTTAAACCAATAAATCCTAAAGGAAATAAATCCTGAATACTCATTGGAAGGACTGATGCTGAAGATGAAGCTCTGATACTTCGGCCGCTTGACGCAAAGAGCCAACTCATTGGAAAAGACCCTTATGCTAGGAAAGATTGAGGGCAGGAGGAGAAGGGGACGACGGAGGATGAGATGGTTGGATGGCATCACCAACTCAATGGACATGAGTTTGAGCAGGCTCTGGGAGTTGGTGATGGAAAGGGAAACCTGGTGTGCTACAGTCCATGGGGTTGCAAAGAGTCAGACACCACTGAGTGACTGAACAACGACAAGAAGGGTGGCAGGGAATTTTTTTTTTTTTAAGTGTCTTCTAACATAACAAGACCTCATGAATCTTATAAAACTTCAATTTTGAAAGAAGCAAATTTCAATGTGGTGATTAAGACAAAGACCTAGTAAATTAAATGACTTAAACTTGACAAATTGTACTTTCATTCTACATGCTGAAAATAATCTTTTTGCAAAGTATTTTTGGTTTGAGTATAAAGATTCCTTGGTGCTAGGGTGTGGGGTGGGAGGAACCAGTTAGAAGTAGATTTACAACTTGGAGTATGAAAGGACTTTGTCATCAATATAGAGGATAACATTTACCTTATTTGCTATGAGAGAGAAGAATTCCTTTGAATCACTGAAAAGCTGTATCAAATTATTGAGGTGAAACTTTAAAAAGGTAGTTGGCTACAACTGAGCAATTTTTTTTTTTTTAACACAAGTGGAACTGAAATTTACTCTGTCAAGAGTTCATAGCTACTAAACATCTTCAGATGGTTTTACAATAAAGGCTTTAATGAACATTAGAAGTCTTACATTTTTATCAGTTTCTTAAGTATTTTCTAGACAATAGCTCCATAAATATTTCAGACATGAATTCCATAAATGACTTCTGTGAACAAATAAATCTGAGATCTTAAAAAAAGCTGAACATAGTTCTTTCCTAAGGAGTTTCTTAGGAACTTTAAGGTGTTAAGATGCATTGCAACATTCTTCAATAAAATGAAACAGCATAACTTAAGAGGAAGGCACTTGGCTATGAAGTTGGCATACCCAATGACAGCAAAACTAAAATAAATGGGAGCAAATGATTGTGTGATCAAATATGTCCTCAAATAAACAATTAGAGACTCAAAAACTATGCCCAGGGACTTCCTCCAGCATTTCTACGAATTGATTTTTAAAATTTATAAAATGTCTTTAATGTAGCATTCCCTCAGCTCAGTTTATAATTTCATCTCTTCACTCATCCAAGATTCCTGGTACAATCTATCAAGCTGAGAAGGCAGCTTCCCAGCCTCTGTGGTTGGTATTCTCCATGGATGCCTCTCCCACAATCAATCAACTAATAACAGAGGACCATAACAGCATCCCCATGAACAGCCCAAGCAAGAGTTTATTGAAGATTTTGTTTCTATAAGCAGTGGTGAAACCTCTCATCTGAGAGTAAGAATAAAAAATTTTTAAGTCTTAGGATGCACAAGGTTATTTCCTCTTTGCTTCCCTTGTTTTAAGCATTATTATTATGTACCTTTGGATTCTATTTCAAATAGGAATTGATTGCTTACCAAAAAAAAAAAAAAATTTCGATAGCATAAATGGTAAAAAGGACAAGATTAATCATTAAATAATCAATAGTGTTGGTCTCTTTACTAAAAATACAAAGGGAAAAGTTCCTAGGCATTCAATGGAGCATTATGGCATTAAGAAGATGAAAACTTGGTGTTCTGATGAAGATGACTGTCCCTAAATAAACTGGATGGTCCCTAAATGTGCAGTGTACTGTAGCCCGAATTTGTTAATCTTGACATCAGGTTTCTAATGAGTACCTTCCAGTGAATAAAAAAGTCAATAACGTGGACAAAAGAATGTAATGAATTGGAAATTCTAACTGGCACAAAAATGGTCAGGTTGAGTAAATATCTAAGCATCTTAGCCTCTCAAGCTGGTCATGTTTACTTTTCAGGAAATCTATCCTATGCATTAATGGAAATCTACTGAATTCACTAGGGTGTATAATGTAGTTTTGAAACATTCTTCCAACAGTTCCAAATAGAAACTGTTCTTTTCTGAAGGGTTGTTTAAACACCATCAGGAGATCTGTCTTCCTGAGTTCTAGAGATTAGGTAAGATATGAGTTTAAGTAAATGCTATGAGGCATGATTGTAAAAAGAAAAGTACCCTGATATGGATTCCAAAATCCCTGTCCTAGATAACACTGACTTATTCTAGCTTTTTGTTCTTATGATTTTCAAAGGGAGTTGAGATACACATTAACCTTAAAGAAATTATCTATTTACTCCATTTCATCTTAAGAGACTGTCAATATAAAAATATAATTTAAATTGCTCAACATAGAGCAACTATTATGCCTCTTTCCCAACATTTAAAAGGAAAACTAAGAAACTGCACGTTATTCTTTGTGACATGATACTAAACAACTATAGCTGAGTAAACCTTCAATCACTTCCATCCTCTCTACAAGAAAGACATAATACTGATGCTGAAATTAAACTTTTTTGTAATTTTTCAAATCACTTTAGTAAATTCTAGGGAATATGACTAGATGGCCAGGGTTTCCTTCCTTTCCTTTTCTTTGACTCCCAGATTTTCAAAATAGTACTTTGTCATCAAGTTTCTGTCTTGTTACATAACAGCTCCTCTTTGTTGGCTGGAGTTAGATCTTGGGAAAGTTATTCTTCCTCACTGCTCCTTTCAATTAATGTAGACGAACAGCAAGTCCATAATTTATCTGAGACCCAATTTTTTAAAAAATTATGAAATTTCAGACAGATACATAAATTCCACTCATCAGAATCTTCTTAGCTGGCAGTTTTACTATCATTATCAACACAGATTAACCTCTTAAAGTCACACTGTTTGGGAGATACCTTTATTTGGATCACGGTGTTTTAAATATTCATGAAAATTTTAAAAAATGTTCCAATATATATAGCACATCACTGAATGTAAAACAAAAAACTCTTTTGCTACAATTTATTTTACTATTCCCCAATATAACAAGGAATATATTTCTAAATAAAAACAACTATACCTGAAAACTTCTAGGAGATTCAATGCTTCTCTGTTACTTACTTTGTAAAATAACTTCTATGATGTGTATTTTTAAAATTTTCTCTGCTTTTTGAATGGTCCATATATAGCTGGACTTGGATTTTAGGGAAGCATTAGTTGTGTTATTGATTTGGCTAGATTGTGAACTCTTGAAATGATTTTTTTTTTGCTTCTTTTATCTCAGAGAAAACATCCTATACTAGATGCTTTTCTGCTTCCTAGATACCCATGTAGATATAAATATTTTTATTATTCAATAATGATAGAACCCTTCTACTAAGTCAGTTTATTACGATTCAACTAAACGAATTCAAATACTCTTCCATTAAAAAAGTAATATATTGTAAAGCTGTATCAATCAAATGAAAAATACATATACTTATTATTCTTCCCTAAGGGGAAGTTTGAATTTGAATGCTGCTTAGCATAAGGTTTTGATGTTAATAGAATCTAAAAGAATGATTTTACATGAGGCAATTAACATTCTTAAATAAGACTGATAGCATTTGAAATGAAGTGACCTCTGTCTTGGCTATTTCTTGAATACCTTATCAAGAAAGATCTTAAGTCTAATGTTCATAATTATTTTAAATAGTATTGTTTATGAGAGCATAAAAATTTACATAAATGTTCAATTATTAGTAGTATTCTTCACTAATAAAGATATATGAACATTATGTACTATATAAAGATCAAGTTATACAGAAAAATGTTTAAACAAATGAAAAATATAGAACTCAAAATAACACATGTCCACTGTAGTCATCATAACACAAATAAGTAATCATGCTTTTATGTTGACATATGTGGAAATGCAGAAATTTTAAAATATTTTGATCAGCACAGAGCAAATTATTTTTCTATAAATGCATTTCAATATACCCCTCTCTAGGAGATAAGGTTATGGGTATTCTTTATTTCCTCTTTATACATTTGTGTGGTTAACTTTTGTAGTTTTTGTACATGTATTAATTCTAAAACCAGATAATGAGGCCAAAAAGACTTCCATATATTAACTCTAAAATAAACTATGCAAAGAAATAAATTTTACTACTTCAAGTATTCTATTCAGTTAACTACAAATGAGTTTATTTGGCAATAATTAATATTATGTGATCTTTTCATGATTATTATATTAAACTTTAAAGAGCATATTACTTCAGTTTATGATATCTACCAAGGATTCCTTCCTTTTAAATTTCTTCACTATCATCATAATTATCAGCATCAGCATCATCAACAATAAAAACATACTATTTTATACCTTGTGTTTTTGTTTATTCACTAAGTTATGTCTGACTCTTGCAACCCCATGGACTGTAGCCTGCCAGGCTTCTCTGTCCATGGGATTTCCCAGGCAAGAATACTGGAATGGATTACCATTTCCTTCTCCATGGGATCTTCCCAACCCAGGAACTGAACCTGCATTTCCTGCACTGCAAGCAGATTTTTACCACTGAGCCACCTGGGCAGTCTTATTTTGTACCTACTAAAGAACAATTAGAAAATGTCTGTGCACTTTATCCAACATGTCATAGTTTATAGTTTTAGCATCCCTTCACGTTTTAGTAAGAAATAACTTTCTTTGGTTATTTGGATACTAATATACTTTGAAATTATTCACCTATGGTTAATGGGATTTTTTATTTTATTGCTTTGTTCTTATTTTTTCAAAAAAGATTCAAGTTTATTCTTAGTTACTGTCCATACAGAACACAATTGGGAATAGCTTCATTTTACCTATTCAGAGTTTATTTCAGATCCTTGTTTTATATTTGAGGTCAACTGTCTCTAAGTAAATTCACACATCTAAGTACAATATTTCAGTTAGACAATAATGGGCCTTTGATACAGACATATCTCATATTTACAAACTGATTTTCCTCTGTCATTTTAATAGTTAAATTATAAGTTATAAACAAGTTGTAACCATTTAACTTCATAAAAGTCCAAAGACAAATGTTTATACTCTATTTTTTCTATCACACTAGGAGCAAACCCCTTTGGGGGTTTATTATTATTATTATTTTTTTTACAAATGTTGATGAAAAAAGAAGTATTTTCATAATAATGTGATTAAATTAAAAAGGAACTGGAAAGATTCTGCAACATTTTACTTCCTTATATATTTGACATATTCTGAAGTTAACAGATAACAGCAGACTGTTGCTGTTTCAGGCCATACAGTCTGTGTGTTAATTAGGAAGCCTTGATTATATAAGGGCTTCAATTTCCGATTATGCCTGGAATCATGTGCCAAATCAGTTAAAAGTTATTCACTCAGGAAAAAACTCAATAAATAACTTGAGCTGCAGAGACCCTATAAAGTTATAATAAAGAAAACCAATGATTCCTCCAAATATCTCCATCTAAAATGCCGTACACTTGATATAATTTTAGTAAGGTTTAGAAATACAATTCACTTGGAGGAACAAGTTAAAAACATAGATACAAACTACTGCGAGGGACAAAATTTGCAATATGGCAATATGGCACAGTGATGCTAATTTAACTATTTCTAAGAAGATGGTATTTTGTATAAACTGAGTGCAATCTATCAGAATAAAAAAAAGTGTGCATTTATGTGAGAGGTATAGTCAAAATCCGAACATTTCAGTTGAAGTTCAATGGGACTACTATGAACATTTTCTCGTAAGAAAATTAAAAACCCAAACTTAGAACTAAGTTTTGCAGACATTATCATGAGAAGACAACATAGTATTGAGTGTTTGTCACATGATTTTTATAACCTAATATGTTTTATAATCATAATCACTTATAGTATAATGTATATTCTAATTTTCTTAAAAAATTATTTCAATTATTAATTGTCATAGCACTCCTATAACGTCAGTGTGGCCATGTTCTATCATTAAGGAGAGATAAAGTTATTTCTGTGGTTTTAAAACAGTTAAAGTTGTAAAAAAAAAAAAGCATATAGTGACAAATCTGCTTTATCCAACAGAAATATTTTAAATCATTTCAAAATCTGAGACTTATGGGGAGTTCCTTTTAGATATTTTAATTTACTTAAGGTTGTTAATGTAGAATAAAAAAGGAGGGGAGGCAGAAAACGATCTTTCCAATCCCACTTGCTAAAAAGAAAATCACTTAAATCTGTCCTCCAATCTGTAGCCTGCTGCCACGAAACCTCTATGTCAGTTTACCTCTCTGTCTCTGTTGCTACAGTTTCTAACCAGGCTCAATATGTTTAGTTTTGTTCCACTATGACCCATATATAGCCTGCGTGATCATTCTAAAAGGCAAGTCCAAATTGTCTCTTCCCTGCTGAAAACTCTTTAATGGCATTTCCCATTTCCCTTAGAATGAGAAATAAAAAACAAAGCTTATTAAGGCCTTCTTCAGACTTCCATGGTGGCTCAGATGGTAAAGCGTCTGCCTACAATGTGGGAGACCCGGGTTCAATCCCTGGGTCGGGAAGATCTCCTGGAGAAGGAAATGGCAACCCACTCCAGTATTCTTGCCTGGAAAATCCCATGGAAGGAAGATCCTGGTAGGCTACAGTCCATGGGGTCGCAAAGAGTCGGACACGACTGAGCGACTTCACTTTCACTTTCAGCCTAATAGTGTTCAGGACATACTAACACAAAATATGACACACTGTCATATAAGACGAATGAGTTTGAGAAATAGAAGCAGAAGGTCACTCTGACCTTCTTCCAACCCTTATCTCCTGAGGCAAGTCATAAAATCCTCAAGTAAGAGGTGGGATCCTCATCCCCAGAGGAAAGGTGCATCTTTACCTCTGAAGCCAAGGACATGAAAAGACACCTCCGAAGCCAAGGACATGAGAAGACTCTTAACAAAAAGGCCCTGCTAAGTCTCCCTCAGTTTACTGGGCTTACGTTATACTCCTTAACCTATCCCTCTCTACACGACAACCCAATCTTCATCAAACCTAGCATAAAAATACTCAGATCTGTTTCTTCTGATCTTGATTTGTTGATGAAGGCTCCTGTGCCACAAAGAACTTATATTCATTCAACTTGTATGCTTTTTCTCCTATGAATTTATCTTTGTCAGTTTCATTTTCAGACCCAGCCAGGGATCCTATGAGGGTTGAGGGAAACATTTTCCTCCTCCACAAGCCTCATTTTTCAATTCAACACTATCTCTACTCCACCATTCTCCCAAAAGGAACCTCAGTAATTTGAACATGTTCTCTCTCACCTCTCTGCTTTTGTGCATGTCTTCTCTTCCTGGAACTCTCTTTTTCACATCTGAATCTCACTACCTCTCATTCATTATTCAGGACTCAGCTTAAATATATCCTCTGAGGAATCGTCCTCTTTCCTTCTAGATTAGGTTAGATGCCTCTGCAAAGCCTTCCTATCCTGGATCTTATTATACTTTTTATTATAATATTTTGTTTTAATTGTAACCACATGAGAAAGAGATTGTGTTTGTCTTGCACACTGTGGTCTCTCCAGGACCCAGCACAGTGGGTGGTGGTAGTAGGGGCTCAAGTATTTCTTGCTGAATGAAAATATCAGTATTAGTTAGATAATCTTGCAAAATATAAAATATTTTAAAGTACCTTTAACCTGGCAAGCACTACAGAATACAAAATATAATTTTCTTAATGTATCAATTTCATATAGTCATATATTCAGACAGAGATAAGGTTAAAGATGTATTTTAATATATACCTTCTAGGAAAAGTATGTTCAAATAAGCTAGATGAAGCAAGCAATAGCATAAAATTCACTGAAAATAAATACTACTGTGTTCAAAAAAGACAATCATTTGAAAAGCAAAATGTTGATTAGGCATTTTTCCTAGGGTAAACAAAGAAAGAAACAAACAAAACCAACCAAACTAAACTAGAGGGAACTAATGCTCTTTTTTGACCTTTTGAATAGCTACAGAGGAAAGTTGGGGATGGAAGGGACAGAAGGTATAAGATCTGAACTAAATTCCTGCTCATTCAAACTTCTGTTTCTTTTCTGACTTTGCAAACAATACAAGAAAAGGAGCATGCATGCTCAGTGGCTGTCATATGCAACTCTTGGTGACCCCATGGACTGTAACCAGTCAGGCTCATCTGTCCACGGAATTTTCCAGGCAAGAATACTGGAGTGGGTTGCCATTTCCTTCTCCAGGGGATCTTCCTGACCCAAGGATAGAACCTGTGTTTCCAGTGTCTCCTGAACTGGCAGGAGGATTCTTTACCACTGAACCACCTGGGAAGCCCAGGTAAGAAAAGGAGAGGAAATGAAATTTTAACCAGATAGGAGAATCATTAGGAAGCCTGATCAAATGATTTTTGAAGATGTCAGATCCTGTCAAAACAAGAAACTGAAGGGAATACAAACAAAACAAAATGGTAGCATTTAATTTTTTTTCATATATATGATTCTGTTCAGTTTATTTGTATTGTTTAAAATTAGGGAAATAATAGACAAGAAACCGAAGGGAAGACAAACAAAACAAAATGACAGTATTTAATTTTTTTTTCATATATAAGATTCTGTTCAGTTTATTGGTATTGTTTAAAATTAGGGAATAGGAAAATATGAAAATAAAAAAATCATCAGTGTTTAAATAAGCTCAGTTGTAACATATAAAATATTTGTAGCTTTTTATATAATATATTATGAAACCATTTCAATTTGGCACTGGTCAAAACAACTTCAGTATAACTGCTAAAAGTCATGAATACAACTCATGGTGGTTTTGTCATATCTTGTCTGCTTCATTAATAAATATTACATTTGGGTTTTTCTTATGGCTACTTCTTAAATCGCTTCCTGTCATCCTGAGTCTTATCTTAAAGTGAAAGTGAAAGTGAAGTTGCCCAGTCGTGTCCGACTCTTTGCGACCCCATGGGCTGTAGCCCACCAGGCTCCTCCGTCCATGGGATTCTCCAGGCAAGAGTACTGGAGTGGGGTGCCATTTGTGCAAAATGGCACTTACTTCTTTTCCCTTCCCCTATATTCTGAGTTTTACATGAAGATAGCAGAATTCTCTCTCACAGCAAGCTCAGCTCAAATTAGGCACTTGGGCATGCTGTGGAGGAAGGAAAGCTCATCACCTTCTTACAGGGAAACACATTTGTGTTGATGGGTGGGTTTAGTGATGCTCTATTAACTGGCAGCTCCACTGGCACTGAGCCACCAAAGAGGATTTTGAATGTGACACTTGGTTCCTGAACAGACTCCTTTAACACAAGACAAACAGAAAGTAAGAGAGAGGATAACTTTTTTAAAAGAAAGCAATACTGCATATCACTAATTACCTGTTCATAATACAGGATGTTTTCCTCAGCCATATTTGTAAATGCTGACTTGATATCATTTTGCATGTTTTGTTTCCATCTTTCCCAATCTGCTTTCAGGGCATTATTAGCGCACTCCACTTTATCTTCCAGTTTTCCAATCTCTTCTGTAAGCTGAATTAGATCACAAAGAGAGATCAGTTGATCTATGCATTCCTGCCACTAAGTGAATTCTTTGAATCTAAGACGAATATTATATATTTTTAAAAAGCACAAGAATATTTTTTTTGAAGAGTCGCCAGTATAGTCAGAGATATCATGTAGAGTTCTAAGGTCTGCGACCAATAGCACTTGACTTCGGATAAATCTCTCAAACCTTGGGCCTTAGTTTCACTATTTATAAATCAAAGGAAAATGAACTACAAGTAATCTCAAAATTCTTTTGCAATAACTCTGTCATTACCACTGTTTGTGGTGATAATATTTATGTTAAAAGATACAGTTTCACATCTTCAGCTTGTCTTTCCTGCTTCTCACTTTTCAACTGTTTTGACCAGAATGCTCAATTAACTGACGTGTTATAACATCCATATAGATTATTCAGTCCAACCTGGAGGCTCAGGGGATTAACTAGCTACATTCCATTCAGCTGGTAACAGAGGCAGGTTTATATCTCAGGACATGTGACACCTAGTCCACACGCCATTAGACAAGCTGTGTGTGACAGTCACACCTCCTCCTCAAATCACCCAGCAACATTTGAGCATGGAACCCACCAATGTATTGCTTAAATTTAACACATTATATTTATACAAATTTTAATATATTTATCCATATTTTGTTTATTCCTATATTCAGCATACATATATTTATTAAGTGCCTTCTATGTATCAGGCGTTCTTCAAGGGCCTGGAGATTCAATAATGAAGACAACAGACAAAAATTCCTGCTTGTACCAGAACTTATATTCCATCAGGAAAGACAAAGCATAAGCAAGACAAATGAAATATCTATCATTTGATAATAAGTGCCAAAAAGAAAAATGAAGGAGAAAGGTAGATAAGGAGTATAAGAACAATGCAATTTTAGATAAGATGGCTGGGGAAAATCTAAATAAGAAAGTGTCATATCTAAAGCTGATCTTAGAGTGAATCATGCAGTTCTTAGCAGGAAAAGCATTCCTGGCAGAGAAAACACAGGGCATCAGTCTAGAGATAGAAGCATGTCTGGATGGCCCAAGAAGAGCAAGGGGACCAGTACGACTGTAGCAGGTGGCAGAGTTAAAAAAGAGGGAATATCCTAGGAGATGCAGGCAGAGAAGCAGTTGGGTGACCAGATCTTACTATGCAGTCCACGGTAAAGGCTCTAGGTTTTATTGAATGAGACCAAAGGCAGGGACAGTTAAGCAGAAATAACACCATTTCTCCCATGTTTTATTAATAAAAGGGGCATTATACATTACTACTATTCCTTGAATCCAAGTATTCAAAAGAGGCTGTCATTAAGAAGGTCCCCATTACAGACATGCTAAAAGGTAATAATGTATGTCTTAGAATAAAAAAAAAAAAAAATTTTACTTTCAATGCTTGCTTAAAATATCACTTTTTATTCATTCATTTTGCTATGAAATTTCACTCTGACTCTATTTCATCGCAGCCATATTTGCTTTTATTTCCCTCAGACTAGATGTTTGGTATTATATAAATCTTTTATTATCTGTAAAATGTAAAGTGTTAATTTCTCAGTCGTGTCTGACTCTTTATTACCTATGGGAGATCTATTTCATATGTAGGGTTGGTTTTCATGGTTTGTGTATGGTGGGAATATGTAGGTTTTTTTTTTTTTTTTTTCCCTTAACTTTCTTGTTTTGTTTGTAAACTATCTCAGTGAGGCCATTTATTACTTTTATGGGTACCTATGAACTGTGGTGCTGGAGAAGACTCTTGTGAGTCCCTTGGACTGCAAGGAGATCCAACCAGTCCATCCTAAAGGAGACCAGTCCTGGGTGTTCATTGGAAGGACTGATGCTGAGGCTGAAACTTCAATACTTTGGCCACCTCATGCGAAGAGCTGACTCATTGGAAAAGACCCTGATGCTACGAGGGATTGGGGGCAGGAAGAGAAGGGGATGGCAGAGGATGAGATGACTGGATGGCATCACCGACTCGATGCACCTGAGTTTAGGTGAACTCCGGGAGTTGGTGATGGACAGGGAGGCCTGGCGTGCTGTGATTCATGGGGTCGCAAAGAGTCGGACATGACTGAGTGACTGAACTGAACTGAACTATTGACTCTATGGGGTGATTATTTTGCTAAATCATAGAGGATGTCTAAAAGGGGGTTGTGTGGGTATATATGCTCAGTTGCTTAGTCATGTCTGACTCTTTACAACCTAATGGACTGTAGCCCACTAGGCTCCTCTGTCTATGGAATTTTCCAGGTAAGAATACTGGAGCAGGTTGCCATTTCCTACTCCAGGGGATCTTCCCAACTCAGAGATCAAACCCGTGTCTCTTACATTTCCTGCATTGGCAGATGGATTCTTCACCACTGTGCCACCTGGAAACCCAACAGGAAATTAATGGAAAGTCTAATAGTGGACTTTGGATGCTGGCGAATAAGCTAAGGTAAAATTACTGACAGGCCAAACTCAAACAGGATCCATAGAAAGCTCATGCGCTGGTTACAAAACCTCATTTCCCTGGGTTGTTGGAGCAAATCTTCCCATTTTCACAGCCAGATGGAAATGATTAGAAAAATGTCTTTTTTATATCTAGGATCAAGAGGTAACTATACCAACTGTAACTACACTTTTTCTCTTCCGCTTAGGTTCTGCAGTCTAAAATTGCTCTGTACTAGAGTGGGATGACCTGCAAAATTCTTTACTGAAAGTAGTTTCAGGAAACAGTATCTAAATCATATGTTCATTTTGCTTCCCCTCTTGATAGAGCTTAAAATGGTGTCACTGCCATAAGGGCTTTACAACAGTCTTCTCTTTACCAACCTGCAACTCCCCATCTTGCTAGCCCTTGTTAGGGTGCCTAGGCTGGCTGGTGCTTCTGCTCTGGCCCAGAGCTACTGCATTCTTAAAGAAGGCCTGTCCTGAAACATGTAAAATATCATGTATGAAACGAGTTGCCAGGCCAGGTTTGATGCACGATACTGGATGCTTGGGGCTAGTGCACTGGGACGACCCAGAGGGATGGTATGGGGAAGGAGGAGGGAGGAGGGTTCAGGATGGGGAACACATGTATACCTGTGGCGGATTCATTTTGATATTTGGCAAAACTAATACAATTATGTAAAGTTTAAAAATAAAAAAAAATAAAAATTAAAAAAAAAAAGAAGGCCTGTCCTGTTCTCTGACTTCACTCCAATCCACAGAAAGGTTTGTAGCCTTATCAGCATGGCACTGAGATTATATGACTAATGATAGGTTGAACTGATCTCAGACTCCATACTGGTCTTTCACAAGCTGTATGACATTGGGTAGACTACTTTTTGAAAGCTTAGATTCTTCATCTACAAAATGAACATAAAAATAATGATACCTGTCCCAAAGAAATTTTTATTTAAAATTGCCTGAGATAATGAACAGATTAACTGATGTTCACAGTATCTGACAATTTGCCTACTAAATGTTATCTATCACAAGCATCACCAGCTGGTAAAATGGGAGCTGACTGCCTCTCCTCTTCCAGTATTTTAGTCTCTGGAAATATTCTATTCCTCTGCCAGGATCTAGGTATTAATTTCCAGTGCAATTTCTTGATTTATTCTCACCAATGTAGATGATAATATATCCAATTCTATACAATTCATTCTAAATATATATTACCAATTCTTATTTTTGCTGGCTATATATATATATATATACCATTTTTATTGATGACTCCATCATGACTTTAGTTTGAAAAACAGGAAAGTGACATTAGGTATTTCCTCACACTGAATCATCTTCCCGTAATTTTAACTTTTAGGAAACTCTAACTGATAATAAGCACAAAATACTTAATTCAAATTAGAAATAATCTGGACTATATCTTTCCTACCAATTTATAAGGACATATTATTAGATCTCCCTTCCCTTAGTTGACTGCAATTTTAGCAAGTTCTTGCTAAAATATGGACGGTACAAGAAACTGTCCATACAGATGGCGCAGTCAAGGTTATGAATATAAATACTCAATATAATTTCACCTAAGTGGGAGAATAACATGTTAGGTGCCTGGCACACCAAAGAAGCTCCTCTAACCACATGGCAAAGTTTCAATAACTCTAAAAGTAGGAAATTCAATTCATAGTTTCTATCACAAAACAACATAAAGACTGAGTTTTAAAAGATTAAAGTCTGAATCATTCATTTCACAAATACTGGAAAATTGGCCCTCTGTTGGTGGAAAAACTGAAGAAGTAAACAATCCTTTTTGCCAGGAAAATGTTGAAATATCAGAATAAGTAATAAAAGAATGTAACATAGTGAAAATAATGATTTAGATTTAACCACAGGCTAATGTGGTAATCTCTAGCTTCAGTTATATTCAGCTAAAAAGAAGTCACACGATTAAATGAAAACCATTAATACTAAGAGCTCAGGAAAACAAAACAATATCCTTCTTCAATACTTTAGTACTAGGAACAGCAACAATAATAATGAGCATTTATTGTATTTCTGCTACAGGCCACCATATTAAGCTATAGGCTTTACATACATTATTTCATTTAATCTGCATTATAATGGTGCAAACTTTGTAATATTGTCTAGCTTTTGGGAGACATATACAAAGGAGAAACTGCGAGAAATATACAAAGGAGATCACATAACTTTCTGTGGCATCATAGAGATTCAAACCAAGTCAAAACACATGTTCTTTCCAGAGTGACTAAATAGCCCCAAGCTACCTTGCCTGTAGCTACGTGTAGCAGAAAAGCCCCAAGTTACCATGCCTGTATGCCAAAGGCTTTGACTATGTCGATCACAACAAACTGTGAAAAATTCTTAAAGAGATGGAAATACCAGACCACCTGACCTGCCTCCTGGGAAATCTGCATGCAGGTCAAGAAGCAATAGTTAGAACTGGACATGGAACAACAGACTGGTTCTAAATTGGGAAAGGAGCATGTCAAGACTGTATATTGTCACCCTGCTTATTTAACTTATATGCAGAGTACCTCATGAGAAATGCTGGGCTAGATGAAGCACAAGCTGTATAAATCAAGATTGCCAGGAGAAATATCAATAACCTCAGATATGCAGATGACACCACCCTTATGGCAGAAAGCAAAGAAGAACTAAAGAGCCTCTTGATGAAAGTGAAAGAGGAGAGTGAAAAAGTTGGCTTAAAATTCGACATCCGGAAAACTAAGATGATAGCATCTGGTCCCATCACTTCATGGCAAATAGATGGGGAAACTGTAACAGACTTTATTTTGGGAGGCTCCAAAATCACTACAGATGGTGACTGTAGCCATGAAATTAAAAGATGCTTGCTTCTTGGAATACAAGCTATGAACAACCTAGACAGCATATTAAAAAGCAGAGACATTACTTTAACCAACAAATGTCCATCTAGTCAAAGCTATGGTTTTTCCAGTGGTCATGTATGGATGTGAAGGTTGGACTATAAAGAAAGCTGAGCACCGAAGAATTGATGCTTTTGAACTGTGGTGTTGGAGAAGACTCTTGAGAATCCCTTGGACTGCAAGGAGATCCAACCAGTCAATCCTAAAGGAAATCAGCCCTGAATATTCATTGGAAGGACTGATGCTGAAGCTGAAACTCCAATACTTTGGCCACTTGATGCAAAGAACTGACTCATTGGAAAAGACCCTGATACTGACAAAGATTGAAGGCAGGAGGAGAAGGGGATAAGAAAGGATGAGATGGTTGGAAGGCATCACCGACTCAATGGACATGAGTTTAAGTAAACTCTGAGAGTTGGTATTGGATAAGGAGTCCTGGCTTGCTGCTGTCCATGGGTTTGCAAAGAGTTGGACATGACTGAGTGAATGAACTGAACTGAACCCTATGGCTTTCAGCTTTAAACTAATTCAGCTCTTACCTCAAAGAGTTGTTATCTAATAGAATGTTGTTGTTGTTGTTTATCCAACTCTTTTGTGACCCCATGGATTATAGTCCCCCAGGCTCCTCTGTCCACAGGATTTCTCAGGCAATACTGGAGTGGGTTGCCATTTCCTTCTCAAGGGGATCTTCCCAACCCAGGGATCGAACCCACATCTTCTGCATTGGCAGCTGGATTCTCTACCAGTGAGCCACCAGAGAAGCCATTCTAACAGAAAATAGATATGCAAAAATAAAACAAAAACCAAAGGCAATCATTCAAAGCAGAATGTGATATATATAATAATGGAGGAAAAAAATTAAATTAGAATATAGAAAGATACAGAATGGAGGATTGATTCTAACAGGGGTAGGGGACATTCCAAGTGTTAAACTGCTAGGCAATGAATGGATGAGGGTGTGGCATGAATAAAACCACAGAGATGTTATGATATAAAGCATGATAAAAGAATGGATAAGAAATAGGTTTGGAGGTAGTTAAGAAGAAACATGGGCTTCCCTGGAGGCTCAGATGGTAAAGAAGCTGCCTGCAATGTGGGAGACCCAGGTTTGATCCCTGGATCGGGAAGCTCCCATGGAGAATGGAACGGCTACCCACTCCAGTATTCTTGCCTGGAGAATTCCATGGACAGAGATGCCTGGTGGGCTATACAGTCCATGGTGTTGAAAAGAGCTGGACATGACTGAGTGGCTAACACATGCATAAGATGAAATATGGGAAATATAGTTGGATAGGCCAACTGAAGACTGGTGACTAGAGGGTATAAATGATAATGAGCATAAAATGAATTCTGTAGGAAAAAGTAAGCCACTGAAAGATTCTGGCCAGTAGGAAAGGAAGGAGGACAGGAAGAAAGAAACCAATTAATCTGCACAGGGACTGTGGAAACAGCAAGAAAAATTATGAGGATTTGGCTCACTCCCTTTCACTCATCCAGCAGCACTCACTCAGCATCCATCCTTACTTCCTATGTTAAGAACTAAGATGAAGGGTGAAAAACTGACTCTGTCCCAAGAACTCATGCCTAAGGGGAAAAATAAAAACAACTAGATAAAATGTGATATACATTTCATGTAAAGCAAATAGGGTGTACAGTCCTAGAAGCAAGTTTACTTTGAAGTTTCTAAAAACTGCAAGTGGTTTGTCAAAGTTGGTACCTGGAGTGTGAGTGGGAAAAGAGCAAAAGAAGAAAAAAGAGATACTACTTTGCCCACACAGGTCCATATAGTCAAAGCTATAGTTTTTCCAGTGGTCATGTATGGATGTGAGAGTTGGACCATAAAGAAAGTTGAGTGCCAAAGAATCGATGCTTTTGAACTGTGGTGTTGGAGAAGACTCTTGAGAGTCCCTTGGACTGCAGGGAGATCCAACCAGTCAATCCTAAAGGAAATCAGTCCTGAATATTCATTGGAAGAACTGATGCTGAAGCTGAAACTCCAATACTTTGGCCACCTGATTCGAAGAACTGACTCATTTGCTGAGAAAGACTAAAGCCAGGAGGAGAAGGGGACGACAAAAGATGAGATGGTTGGATGGCATCACCGACTTGATGGATATGAGTTTGATCAAGCTTAGGAGGGAGTTAACGATGGACAGGGAAGCCTGGAGTACTGCAATCCATGGGGTCACAAAGAGTGTCGGACACCAGTGAGCATCTGAACTGAACTGAAAAGAGGAAAAAGAGACATGCAACTGCCAGATACTAAAGGAATTTCCCAGGGGGAGGGGGAATCTGGATTTTTAATTAAAGAAAAAAACAAGTGGAATCACTGAAGAATTTTAGGGAAGAGGACCAGGAAGGGACCATAACAATCAGGTTCCAGATATGAGGGGATCTGAGAGGAGAAGACCCTGAGACAAAATCAGTAGTGGGTTGACAAGTGATTTATTAAGTGTGGGCACTGGAAGAAAAGATCATCTGGTCTTTTAAACTGGATAACATTCACTGGAAGAACAGGTCAGGTAGGGTAAGAGGAAATGAAGGCCTAAAGACAACAGTAATAGTCATGCAGAGTAAGGTATACATCAAACAACTTTTGGGGGTCAACCCTGTGACATATTTCACTAAAAATTTACTCCAATTCTTACAAAGTGTAAAAAAAACAAAAAAAAAAAATCCCTGAGAAGGGACGGGGGTCACAGAGGAAAAAATAATGAAATAACAATGGGAAAAAAAAAAGATCGTGCTAAAAATAATCCACCATTAATATCAAGCCTTCAACAAGGGCTTCCCAGGTGGCACTACTGGTAAAGAATCTGCCTGCCAATGTAGGAGATGTTTAAGACACAATCCCTGAGTCTGAAAGATCCCCTGGAGGAGGAAATGGCAACCCACTCCAGTATTCATGCCTGGAGAATCCCATGGATGGAAGAGCCTGCCGGAATACAATCCATTGCAAAGAGGGGTTGCAAAGAGTCAGATACGACTGAAGCAACTTAGCACGCACACAGTATCAACATATTACATAATTACTATACTTCATTGGAAGGAATGATGCTAAAGCTGAAACTCCAGTACTTTGGCCACCTCATGCGAAGAGTTGACTCATTGGAAAAGACTCTGATGCTGGGAGGGATTGGGGGCAAGAGAAGAAGGGGACGACAGAGGATGAGATGGCTGGATGGCATCACTGACTCGATGGACGTAGGTCTCAGTGAACTCCGGGAGCTGGTGATGGACAGGGAGGCCTGGCGTGCTGCGATTCATGGGGTCGCAAAGAGTCAGACACGACTGAGTGACTGATCTGATTTGATCTAATACTTCATTATTTCTCAACCAGTTAAGTACAGTCTAAGAGGTGGTTGTTAAACCAAAGAATAAAAGATACATGAGGTTCATGTCATATCCCATCAACTTGGAGGTATCCTAGATTTCAGGTGAAGGGTGTTGCTTCTTGTTTTGTTTCTTTGATTAAGTTCAAAGATATCTAGAAAGAGACCTGATGGCTAAGGAGCCAAGAACAGATGTACTTGTTCCATTCACGTCACTTATAGCTCTGAACCGTGGTTATATCACACTGTGTATGTTTGTCACGAGTCAAGGGAACGTGGGTAAAATGATTTGGATGAATCCACCCGTATCATTCATTATTGCTAGCAAAAAAAGCTACATTCTAAGAGATAGCCCTGGGAACCATTAAACAGGTATAAACCATTCCACTCTTTTTAATAGTTACTCAGTGTATGAAGTACATGTCTGCCAAGGCATGCGTCAGCTAAGGCAATCACAGGTGCAGAGTCCCTCAAACCCAATTAACCACCTTGGACTTTTCCTCCTTATTCCCTCAAAGCTGACTTTAGAAAGTGAAATGAAAAAACCTCATAGAATTTTCATAATTTTTGTTAAAATAGGCCTTTTGTATGTTTTATTGTTCTATTACATTTAAATTTATAAGAATATACTTTCCTACAACCATCAGAAATAGATCTAACTTTATAGAAAA
Source organism: Bos taurus (assembly GCF_002263795.3). NCBI lineage: Eukaryota > Metazoa > Chordata > Mammalia > Artiodactyla > Bovidae > Bos > Bos taurus. The sequence goes on from NC_037330.1 coordinate 44,533,590, forward strand.
GTTATATAAATCCATGCAAATATAGTTTATTACCTTTAACAAATGATTAAAATTTTTCACAGAAAATTAGTATTTTATTAACTTAATAAAAAAGATACGTGATAGAACATTTTAGAATCCTAAAATAAAGATAATTTTTTTTCTTTGTGATAAACTGTGGCCCTGAAAATTATATCAGAAATATCTATTTATAAATAAAATAATATAGATAAGAACTGTATGATCAGTTAGGCTAATGAATGAAATAGGATATAATCAAAGTTAGGGTAGTGAATAAAATAGGATTGCAAATAAAATATGAAAAAATATTTTAAAGTATTGCTGAAAAGAGCATATTTCGCACAAATAAATTGCCAGAAATATTTTATAATAAAGCTTGGACACAAATTTTATAAAATGGGATCACCTCTGCAGCCATGAAATTAAAAGTTGCTTACTCCTTGGAAGGAAAGTTATGACCAACCTAGACAGCATATTAAAAAGCAGAGACATTACTTTGTCAACAGAGGTCCGTCTAGTGAAGCCTATGATTTTTCCAGTGGTCATGTATGGATGTGAGAGTTGGACTATAAAGAAAGCTGAGTGCTGAAGAATTGATGCCTTTGAACTGTGGTGTTGGAGAAGACTCTTGAGAGTCCCTTGGAGTGCAAGGAGATCCAACCAGTCCATCTTAAAGATCAGTCCTGGGTGTTCATTGGTAGGTCTGATGTTGAAGCTGAAACTCCAGTACTTTGGCCACCTGATGTGAAGAGCTAACTCATTTGAAAAGACCCTGATGCTGGGAAAAATTGGGGGCAGGAGGAGAAGGGGACAACAGAGGATAAGATAGTTGGATAGCATCACGGACTCAATGGACATGGCTTTGGGTAGACTCCGGGAGTTGGTGATGGACAGGGAGGCCTGGTGTGCTGCAGTCCATAGGGTTGCAAAGAGTCGGACACCACTGAGCAACTAAACTGAACTGAACTGATATGCTCATAAGCTATATAAGAGGTATTTACAATGCATCAGTGAGTATGTGCTCAGTCGTTTCAGTCATGTCTGACTCTTCAAGATGCCATGGACTATAGCCCACCAGGCTCCTCTGTCCATGGGATTTCCCAGGCAAGAATACTGGCATGGGTTCCCATTTCCTCCTCCAGGAGATTTTCCTTACTCAGGAATAAATCTGCATCTCCTGCCTGTGTCTCTTGCATTGGCTGGGGGATTCTTTACCACCTCAGCCACCTGGTAACCCTCCATGTATCCAGAGTGTATATATTTGATCTAATACTAAATGTTCAAAAATAATTAGGCTTTTCTTCTAAAAGAATAAAGTGTGCTTAAAGATGATTAAGTAGGACTTTTGCTCTTAAGATTTAAGGTTGATCTTTTAATGCTATTTCTTTCAAAGTTTTTCCAATACAGAGGCAAGAACTTTTATATTTACCAATGGAGACAAGAATTATTTCACTGTATTTGCTTGGCTATACCATGGTCCAACATTTTGCCAATAAAGGTCCATCTAGTCAAAGCTATGGTTTTTCCAGTGGTCATGTATGGATGTAAGAGTTGGACTCTAAAGAAAACTGAGTCCTGAAGAATTTATGCTTTTGAACTGTGGTGTTGGAGAAGACTCTTGAGAGTCCCTTGGATTGCAAGGAGATCCAACCAGTCAATCCTAAAGGAAATCAGTCCTGAATATTCATTGGAAGGACTGATGCTGAAGCTGAAACTGCAATACTTTGGCCATCTGATGTGAAGAGCAGACTCATTGGAAAAGACCCATATGCTGGGAAAGATTGAAGGCAGGAGGGGAAGGGGATGACAGAGGATGAGATGGTTGGATGGCATCACCAACTCAATGGACATGAGTTTGAATAAGCTCTGGGAGTTGGTGATGGACAGGGAAGCCTGGCGTGCTGCAGTCTATGGGGTTGCAAAGAGTCAGACACAACAGACTGAACTGCACTGAACTGAACCATGCAAATGGACTTTTTCCTCCTACCTTTGAACCATTTCCTCATCTGTAAAATGAGGAGAAAGAAAGTACTCACTTCATAGGACTGTTTTGAATAATGTGTTAGCAAAGTGCCTGGGACTTAAGCACTGAATACATGTTAGGGTTAAAGTGGCACTCTGAAGTGATTATGAAAGGACTATTGTAGGGTTCAGAAATGTCCTGACTGAATCTGCCAGTTTACTTATACTACGTTGCTGCTGCTGCTAAGTCGCTTCAGTCGTGTCTGACTCTGTGCGACCCCATAGACGGCAGCCCACCAGGCTCCCCCATCCCTGGGATTCTCCAGGCAAGAACACTGGAGTGGGTCGCCATTTCCTTCTCCACTGCATGAAAGTGAAAAGTGAAAGTGAAGTTGCTCAGTCGTGTCCGACTCCTAGCAACCCCATGGACTGCAGCCTACCAGGTTCCTCCATCCATGGGATTTTCCAGGCAAGAGTACTGGAGTGGGTTGCCATTGCCTTCTCCTCTACTAAGTTAGGGAATCCTTACTGAGGGCATGCATGTAAAAAGAACAACTTTGGGGAAACAAAGAGATGGTAATAGGTCAGAAAGCTCCCCAAATGCCCCCAAGATGTCTGGGAGTGCTGGTGACTGAAACGGAAAATGTAGTCAGGCTATACAGTCTATGTAAGGCCATTCCACCAGGCCCTCCTCCAAATCAGACGAGCAAGACCAAAAAGACCAGAAATTACCTCTATTTTGAGGAACTAGGTTATCACATCACATCAATACATTATTTCTCTCTAATACAAGAGATATTAGTGTCTTGCTGATTATGGAATGATAAATCCTAAGATAAAAAATGCAGGTGGACCTTAGCCTAACTGACCTTAAAAGTATACTTCCTCATAACTAAAAAAAACCTGTCCAGCAACTTAAGAAGACCCCCTATACTTCCAAACATTCTCTTAAGCCTTTAGTTTTTCTTATTTACCAGAGATTAATTTTTAGAAAATATATTAGTTCATTCAAGAACTATTTGTTGAAATCTGCTGTGTGTCAAGAGTACCTACTAGGCACAGTGCCCCTATGTGAAATATTTTTTTTTCTCACTCAATTTTTGGCATACTGATGTCACAGAGGTAAATCTTCCCTTCAACTGGAAATTCCTCCCAACTCAGATACAGTTTCATGATGAGACAAGTTACAGAATTCCTTGATGGGTGTTTCTTAAGTTGGGATTTCTATATCCACATCAATACTCAGTGATAATCTAGAGGATCATCAATGTCATAAAAAAAAAACATGGCATAATCTTGATATAGATATTTTATGGCGATCAGAGAAAAATATTTAAATTAACATAAATATAAATATATTATGGAGTAGTGATATTTATATGAAACTTTAAAACAGGAGATCTTAAAGAAACGTTAAGCTTGCATTGGTCATAGATGTGTCTCTAAGACTACTGGGGTATACATTCCAACTTCCCTGTACCAAAGAAAATAAACACTTTTGATAAAAATGTTTGAACTACACACTGCATTACAATGTGTTATAAGTAAATCTCCTTGGTTGCTGAACTACATACTTAATAAGGAATTAATACACATTGGCACGATAATTCTAGGTGAGTTAATTGCCAAGGTTACCAAGTTTTATCAAAGTATCATTTATAAAAATTACAGATTGAAAAAGAAGTTTCCTCACTGTCTATTTCTTCAGGAATAACGGCCAGGATGATAGAAGAAAAGTCAAACTTTTTTCAACTACTTTGATCTATTACTTCTAAACAGCAATCTAGGGAAAATTTCACTTACCTCTCTAAGAAAAAACCACCTTACTATTAAATCACTCACCCTTCATCACTTATGCTTGATTTATTAGTATAGCAAGTAAGCATCCCTCTTCCTCACCCTGTGATTGTCTCTATCCAATACTATGATGGAGCTCCTAACATATGAACACTTACAAGGGTCTGCTCCTAATGCATTATTGGAAGAGTTCTTTTCCTAATAAATAGTCACAATGTCACACAAATTACTCTAGCATGTTGAAATTAAGGAGGATAGCATGACCTTGATACAAAAACTGACATTTCTAATACAAACAATGGTAATTACAAATCATTCTTTCCCCTGTCCCCCAGCTTTATTAGGGGACGGAAGAAATAATCGGGGTATAATTGACCCCAGAAAATGTATAAGTTTGAAATATACAACATGATGACCAATCATTCTTATTCAGAAATGTAAACACAAAAGTCCTAAATTTTAAGTTGAACTAGCCAAATCAAACAAGGGCCAAGTTGAATTTATCTCAGTGATCCAAGGATGGTTAAAATGAGAAAATGTCTTAGTATAAATCATCAAATTAAGTGAATAATGGAGAAAATCATACTACATTAGCTGGTACAGGAAACCATTCAATAAATTTCAACACCCACTTATGAATCAACCTGTCATCACATAGGAGTAAATAAAAACTGCCTTAGCCTGATTAAAAATATGTAATTTTAAAAGTTTAGCAAGCATCATTACTAATGAAAAAAATCCCCCCAAAATTTACTTTAGCATCAGTAAACCAGTTAATTCTAAAGGAAATCAACCCTGAATATTCATTAGAAGGACTGATGATGAAACTGAAGCTTCAAAATTTTGGCCACCTGATGTGAAAAGCCAACTCACTGGAAAAGACCCTGATGCCGGGGAAGATTGAAGCCAAAAGGAGAAAGGAGCAGAAGAGGATGAAATGGTTAGATAGTATCACTGACTCAATGGACATGAATATGTGCAGCTCCAGGAGATAGTGAAGGACAAAAGGGTCTGGTGTGCTGCAGTCCATGGGAGTCGCAAAAAGTCGGACATGACTTAGCAACTGAACAACAGAAACAGCATCAGGGATAATACAAGGATGTCCCATCACTAATAACTTTATAATGCATCTTTTAGCCAGATCAATAAGAATGAAAAAATAAATACAAGGTATAAATATTGAATAAATAGTACAAAACTATTAATATACACCCGTAAGATTTTCTACATAAAAAATTTCAAATATTATATAAAGAAGTTATCAAAAATTATTTTTAAATAATTTAGAAGATTGCTGATAAAAGATAAATATGAAAAAGTAAATTATATTTCTATACTCCAGCACAACAAAAGTTAGAAAGAAAACATTTTAAATATGTAGTAATAATTTATGACAAATACAAACAAAATATAAAATACTCTGGAATAAACTTATGAAAAAGTATAGAAGACCTTTATGGAAAAAAACATTCTAAAACTTTTTTATCAAGAGATTATCAAAGAAGACAAATAAAGTATGGTTTCTAAAAATTATTCTACCTTAAATCTTCTATGTAGTACCTCCTTCAATTTCAGATTAAGTACCAGTTCCTCAGATAGTTCTTATCAGAATAGCATTTATGTACAGTGTAGGTATTTTTTCACTGTTCTCTCCCTCTCAGTCTGCTGTTCCTCTCCTTAACATTCATTAGGACAATCATTTTATGTATGTTTATGCAATTTCCTGTTACAATATAAGTTGTAACATGAGCCATGTTACATGTTTGACCATTCTATCCTTAGTACTTACTACTTAGAAATGTGATAAGTATTTGTAGAATAAATTAATGATTTCAGGAAGGTGAAATATTAGTAACAAATCTAGTCTTGTTTCACCACTCCTTTCCAAGGACTGTTTTATTACACTGTGAAACACCACAGAAACTTACAAGCTGCCTGTACCTTATCCTAAAGGTGTGTATCACCAAAATTTCTGAGCAAAATAATACAACTTGAGGATAACAGCTATTCTTACTTAAGAATATCTTCACTTTTTTTCTTTTTAAATAGTTTCTCTATTATTGCCTTTTATGGAAAAAAATAACCATTCAATCTATTTATTCAAATGCTAAAAATTTCTCTTCATAATCAGAATAGCTGAGGAATTATCATTTTGAAAGTCCTTGAAATAATATACCTAAATAAAAAGGTTTAGGTTGCTACTCCATCAAAAGACAATAGAAAATTCTAAAATTCAGTTCTAATCTGACAGCTACCTCTTCTTAACAAGTATTAATTAAATTGCAGGGGAGGGAGAAGAGGGCTCTTAACAATAAAATTACATTATTTTCTGATTTGTGAGAGAGGTAAGATGTGTCTGAAAAATTAGATGCTTGATTATACAATGCTGCTCAAGCATTCATGTGATTACCACACGTGCGTACCTTTTTTATATACTTTATAATACACACTTTTCTTTAAAAGTAGAAACCTCTCTTCCTGAAATTCACTGCCAATTTTATTATCCAAATGTAACTTGTTCAGTAAAACACAATGCATTTTCTTAAAATGACAAATTAAGTCATAAAACACCCACAAACGGAGTTGACACATCACCTTTCAAGTCAGTACCTCCAACACCATTAACATCCTTCAAATAAGGAAGAATCATGACACTGGAGGCAACAGAAAGCCAATTATTTAAACAGCCCCATTTTAGGAAGTATAGTGATCTCCTCTGCACAACAGAAGCACAGTAAAAACATACAAGACAGAAGAGGATTAATTTTTCCTACTGTTTCCCTGAGCCCTATTAATATAAACCTTTAAAAAAGAAATGATATGGCTCCTGAAAAAAAATTTTTAATCAAGTCTTTTAATTCTTTAGGTATAATTTCCTATATTTGTTTCAGAAGAACATAATTGAAGCCTAGAAAAATGATATGCCATACTATCATTAGGTTTCAATAAAGTTAAAAATTATTTCAAAGCCAAATCTAAACATTTCTTTTATAGACCTTCACAGATCAGTTTTCTGCCATTAAATATTTTATTCACTACTTAACCAAACAATATCTCTCATATTATTCAATTCTCACTACATATCCATTAATATAAATATTATTTTCCCATTTTACTAACAAGAAAAAGGAATGCTTATTGCAGTTTGTTACTTTTTTATAACTTTCTCCCAGAGTTACCACGTCCCCTAATTTGTTATCCTACTCTACTATATTACAAAATTCCATAAGGGGTCTATGAATTTCAGGACATACATTATTAGACAGCTCATAGGCTACATGAAGGAACTTCCATTTATATTTAACTCTTTTTTATTGGGGGCTTCCAGGCGGCTCAGTGGTAAAGAATCTGCCTGCAGGAGACACAAGAGATGCAGGTTTGATCCCTGAGTTGGGAAGATCCCCTGAAGAAGGAAATGGGGAACCATTCCAGTATTCTTGCATGAGAAATCCCATGAACAGGGGAGCCAGTTGACAAAAAACATTATATTAGTTTCAAGTGTCCAACAAAATTATTTGATATATGTACATATTGAGAAATGATTACCATAACATGGATGTCTAGCTAACATCCATCACCACACATATTTACCGTATTTCTTTCTTGTGATGAGATCTATTGAACTTTTAAGATTTGCTCTCTTAGCAATTCAAATATACAATAGAGTATTATTAATTGTAGTTACCACCCTAAACATTACATTCCCATCACTTATTTGATAACTGGAAGTTTGTACCTTTTGACCACCTTCTATTTAACTCATGTAATGTTTTTAACTTACATGCATAGTTTATAATAAAGATAAAATATATAAATATAGTAGTGTAAGTAGAGATAATTTGTAAATTTAAAATATACACATGTGGGGAGATGTGCTCAAAAATATTTAGGTGATAGATCAAAAAGTCTAGTGACTGAAATGTTATCTTTGCTGACGTAGTGTGTACATTAGACTTTTAATCAAGTGAATTCTTGAGTTTTTTTCAGACATTAATCTCTTTTCTGTCTGAATCCCTATCAAAGATAAGAAACAAAGTTGACAAGAAATTAGCTAACTTGTCCAAGACTGAACAATTAATAATGAACTATCAAAACTGAATAGCCTCTGGTTCGGCAATTTCATTTTTAGGTATTTATTCCACAGATCTACTGGCACATTCACAAAATAATGCATGCACAAGGTATTCACTGAAGCACTGCTTATAGTAGCAAAAGGTTAAAAATAAATTTTCACCAGTAGGAGTCAGATTAAATAAATTCTGGTACACGCATATATCAGAAGATCATATAGCTATAAAAGACTAATAACTGAAATTATCTAAGATGTGTTACATTAATAAAGAAAAGTACAGAAATATTTATAGCATATTATTACATTCATTAAAAGTAAAATCAGAATGTATATTTGTATTTGTTGCACATCCATACAGTAACTTGGAAGGCTACAAAAGTAACTAACGGCAGCATGCACATAAGTGGGAGTGGGAATTGGGGAGATAGCATATAAGATGGGAAGGAGACTTCATTAAATGTGTGTTTTAAAATTTATGAATATTGAACCATGTGAATTTATTATGGGCTTTCCAGGTGCCTCAGTGGTAAAGAATCTGCCTGCCAAAGCAGGAGACGCAGATTTGATCCCTGGATCAGGAAGATTCCCTGGAGCAGGAAATGGCAATCCACCCCAGTATTCTTGCCTGGAAAATTCCATGGACAGAGTTGCAGGGTAGGCTAATAGTCCATGGGGACGCAAAGAGACGGACATGACTGAGCGCACACACACACACACACATTCAAATAAATCATTTTGGTGGGTTTTAAGCAACATGCTAATTGCTTATGTTAGAGATCAAGAAATATATTTCTGGGAACACTGAAATGTTGACATTTTAATATTCTATAAATGAGCACTGGTGGTTGGAGATAACATTTGAGGGACACGTACAGGGACTAAAAATGAGACACAGACACAGAGACTCAGCTCCCTCTTTCTGGTTGTTGAACTGTATAACTATATCACTTCTTCCAATGAAAAAAGAATATTAGATGACTTAAAAGAGTGTTGAAGATGCATGTGGAAGTGCAGAAGGTGATATTTCTACATTAGTAAGTCATTTAATGTATATATTGAAGAATCACACATTCATATATGTATGTGATCTTAAACGTACGTAAGTAAATTAATCTAAACATCATAACTAAAAAATTGACATTGGATGAAAATCTTGTCTGCTGGTGTGGGATCATCTTTGGGAAATTTATGCCAGGGTAACCTTACATGTGCATTTCTACATGTGACAGTGATGACCATATGTGGCATACATGCATGCCCCTGTTGCATCCTCATTAATGGGACATGAAGAATGTGTCCAGCATTTTCCTGGTGCCAGGGGCTGTGATAGGTCTTTTAATGCATTAGAGATTTGTTCTGAATGCATTTTTTTGTCCTTTCTCTTACTCATTTTAGATTAAAAGCTTCTCCATCAAAGGGTTTTAGTAGCAACAGAACCTGCCTTCAGGAAGGACAGAACCTCTACAGGTTTGCAGTTTATTTTGAAACTGCACCTGGGGATCCAAAACTCTTACCCTGCTGCCCAGCCACGCTGCTACTGAGAACCACTGACATACACTGTGCCTCCTTAACTCATTTCACATTCTCTTCCTTTTTTTTTTTTTTTTACTGAGAGATAAGCAAGCCAGGTGAATTTACTCTAAAATTCATACCATTAAAACTGCCAACTCACTATCACAGAATATTTCAAATCACCAATAATGTCCTGTGGCAGGCATGGCAACAAGACTTTACATTGAGTAAAAACTCTAAATGATCCATAATAGTCAACTGAAGCATGTTGATAGGATCTTTTCAGATGTTACCTTAGAATATAGTTTTCAAGTTACTGCCACAGTTTCTGGAGTCCTGCTTCAACAACCTCTACACATGCAATATTGAGCCAATAACTTTTCTCTGTACTTCAGTTTTCACATTTGTAAAATGAGGAAAGTTATACTATCTACCTCATTGTATTGTCTGAGACTTAAATAAGGCATTTAGAGTACTTAGAATCCTGCCCAGCAGATGGTAAGCGCTTAAAGAATATTAGCTCTTATTATCATCATCATCATCCATTAGTTTTAGTTTAACATACTGACCTGGTTAAAATAAAATTCTATATAATAATTCCCTGAAAGAAGGAAAAAAAATTCAGCTTTCTGAAATCACAGCTCTACATGCTCCAACTGTGCTTCCAAGTTGCAATTTCTGATTTATTGTGATTCTAAATATATATATTTTGGAAGGGATTTTTTAAAAAATCGCTAGATTCTTAAAATTCCTTTTTTGTTTTGATCTTCGTAGGCTATAATTATTATCTACATTCATAGTCTTATACCCTAATAGACTTCAAACTTATCTATTAGGGGGGAAAAAGTATTTATAAGAGACCAGGGAGTACAGTGCCAGGTTATAGTTCTGGTTCTATTATTTAACTAACTGTATCACTGTGGACAAATTACTTAACTTTTCTGATCAAAATCTCCTACTAGCACCTTGGTTTATGCCATTCTCATCTCCTTCCTATCGCACTGGACTCAACAGTCTTTTGCTTCCCATGCAGAAACAAAGTGAGCACTTGAAAGCAGCTGTCAGTTCTTCCTTTCTCCTTTCACTTCCCGAACAATTCAGTCCTAGAGCTTATTTGGTAATGCAGAGCAAGGATGGTGTCCATGCTGGTGGAGGAAGAGAGGCACAGGCAAGGCGGCCCAGAGCAGGATGTGAAGGTCTTGGCAAGATGATAAGGTCGTCCCTGCAAAGAGTGGTCCAGAATGGGAAGTAACAACCCAGTCAGGGGGAGAAGGTGCATAGTCCATGTGGGCAGCATGGGGGAGCCGAGGCCAGCATGGAACAAGATCCTAGAGCAGAAAAGAGGATGCCCCTCTCCCCCGTGGTTGCGGTCCAGTGGGGTGAGGTGAGGAGTACCTCCACTTAGGAAGGAAGATGACATGAATTATGCAAGATGGTTTACAAACAGAAAATCAATCAAATAAGTTGATACGTAAAGGATAATGAGAGTCTGTTTCTCATAGTCAGAAAAGGAACTAACTACAAATATGGAAAGAAAGAAAACTAGAATGAACTCTCATGGTACCGGGTTTAAGTTAGAGGTGTTGGTATGAAATTGTTGTTTTTAATATATATAAATAGACAATTCAATATAGATAGAAAAACATGTGATTATACAGAAACGTTTTGTATCTATGTCCACTCAGATCTCAGAATAATGATATCCAAAAAGCAACGAACATATCTAATGCCAAGATATTAATACTATGCCCTAAACATACTTTTTTCCACAAATACTAACCAGGGCTTGTTAGAGAAATGGCTGATTCCAGGGCTCAGGCAAGAAAAGTGCAAGAAGAGACCAGATTGTCTTGTTGTACCAGAAAGAAACAAAGAATGATGGGAATGTGTCAAAAGGTAATAAAAATGTTTGAAGATGGTGCCATTTGCCAAACTGGTCCTACTAGTCAAACAGGCAATTAATATATCAAAATACATAGGCGTAGTAATAGACTAAAATCCACTGACTGAAATAGAAAACCACACACACATACTCACACAAACATATTAATTTAAATTTTAATGTAAGGTAAGGAATCAAGTAATTATACAGCCTCAAAGGTGCACCCGAAGAAATGTTTACTACTTATAAAGAGAAAGGAGTGATTTTACAATGGAGAAGCTAGGCACACACCATCTTAACCAAGTGGAACCAAAGAGTATATTGTTCAGTTCAGTTGCTCAGTCGTGTCTGACTCTTTGCCATCCCATGGAAGGCCTCCCTGTCCATAACCAACTCCTGGAGTTCACCCAAACTCATGTCCATTGAGTCGGTGATGCCATCCAAACAACTCATCCTCTGTCATCCCCTTCTCCTCCTGCCCTCAATCTTTCCCAGCATCAGGGTCTTTTCCAATGAGTCAGCTCTTCACATCAGGTGGCCAAATATTGGAGTTTCAGCTTCAACATTAGTCCTACCAATGAACACCAATGAACACCATCTCCTTTAGGATGGACTGGTAGGATCTCCTTGCAGTCCAAGGGACTCTCAAGAGTCTTCTCCAACACCACAGTTCAAAAGCATCAATTCTTTGGTGCTCAGCCTTCTTCACAGTCCAACTCTCACATCCATACATGACCACAGGAAAAACCATAACCTTGACTAGATGAACCTTTGTTGGCAAAGTAATGTCTTTGCTTTTGAATATGCTATCTAGGTAGGTTATAACTTTCCTTCCAAGGAGTAAGCATCTTTTAATTTCATGGCTGCAATTACCATCTTTCAATGATTTTAGAGCCCAAAAAAATAAAGTCTGCCACTGTTTCCACTGTTCCCCAATCTATTTGCCATGAAGTGATGGGACCGGATGCCATGATCTTAGTTTTCTGAATGTTGAGCTTTAAGCCAACTTTTTCACTCTCCTCTTTCACTTTCATCAAGAGGCTTTTTAGTTCCTCTTCACTTTCTGCCATAAGGGTGGTGTCATCTGCATATCTGAGGTCATTGATATTTCTCCCGGCAATCTTGATTCCATCTTGTGCCTTCTTCCAGCCTAGCATTTCTCATGATGTACTCTGCATAGAAGTTAAATAAGCAGGGTGACAATATACAGCCTTGACGTACTCCTTTTCCTATTTGGAACCAGTCTGTTGTTCCATGTTTAACAGTTCTAACTGTTGCTTCCTGACCTGCAGAAATGGTATGGACCTAACAGAAGCAGAAGATATTAAGAAGAGATGGCAAGAAAACACAGAAGAACTATACAAAAAAGATCTTCATGACCCAGATGATCACGATGGTGTGATCACTGACCTAGAGCCAGACATCCTGGAATGTGAAGTCAAGTGGGCCTTAGAAAGCATCTCTACAAACAAAGCTAGTGGAGGTGATGGAATTCCAGTTGAGCTATTCCAAATCCTGAAAGATGATGCTGTGAAAGTGCTGCACTCAATATGCCAGCAAATTTGGAAAACTCAGCAGTGGCCACAGGACTGGAAAAGTTCAGTTTTCATTCCAATCCCAAAGAAAGGCAATGCCAAAGAATGCTCAAACTGCTGCACAATTGCACTCTTCTCACACGCTAGTAAAGTAATGCTCAAAATTCTCCAAGCCAGGCTTCAGCAATATGTGAACCGTGAACTTCCTGATGTTCAAGCTGGTTTTAGAAAAGGCAGAGGAACCAGAGATCAAACTGCCTATATCCGCTGGATCATGGAAAAAGCAAGAGAGTTCCAGAAAAACATCTATTCCTGCTTTATTGACTATGCCAAAGCCTTTGACTGTGTGGATCACAACAACTGTGGACAATTCTGAAAGGGATGGGAATACCAACCACCTGACCTGGCTACTTATAGTATTACGCATTGTATGCATGCTAATTTGCTTCGGTGAGTCTGACTCTTTGCAACCGTACGGACCAGGCACCTCTGTCCATGAGATTCTCCAGGCAAGAATACTGTAGTTAGATTTCATTTCCTCTTTCAAGGGATAGTAAATGTAAGCTATTGGCAAAGTGCCTGTCATATAATAGGGACTAAACAAATGCTAAATATGCTTCAGAAAGGAAAGCAAGAGAGAGAGTCTAGAACCTCTTTGAAAATTGAACGGAACTTTGGGGCATTCCCCACTAAGTTTTCTTCCCTACTGACTAAGATTTAGTAGGAAGAAAATGTTTACTTTCCAAAACCAAGAAATATAGTAAATCAAAATGCAGTTAATTTAGTCATATGGCACTGTACTAGAAGAGAATTTCTAGTTCTTTGTAGAAATAGGCTTTTTTTAATTTTTAGAAGTAATATTTAGAAATGATTCATAATACTTTAATGTTTTATGATACCATTACATATTTTATAGAATATTAGTCTTTTATACTTTCTTCTTCTAACTTACCAAAATTTTTACTGACACAAACTCTAGATTTATAAACATTAATTCATCTTCAAAAAAAGTTTCTTCAAAGTAAGCATTATTTCTGCATGTTCATGGGTAAAGAATACTAAATGTCTGATTAAAGTCACAAGTTAAGTAAAAGCAAATCAAAGCCCTCTCCAGGCTTCAGACTCCCAGTGTGTTCCTGCTCTAAGCATAATCAAATATTTATTGAGCGCCCAGGCAGGGCTGGGAGTGAAAGAGATATGTAAGATGGATCCTTAGGACACATTTTCTATTAACAAAAAGTCTAAATTAAAAGAAATTGAATCTATTTTGAGTTTCTATATGGGACAGCTGTTTAAACTATTATATCTATGATAGGCAGACCTCCACAAACCAAGCCATGAGTCCACAAGGACACTATAAGTAGAATTTCTTAAATCCTGAGAAGAAATGACTGGAATTTTAAACTATTCCTTTTACTTATCCATCTGTTATTTTTCTGTTGCAGTCAAGACAGTGGGGAGAAAAAAAAAAGTTCCTACAGAAAGACACAGAGCTCACAACCCTCCCTTAGAAAGCTGTTTACCATAATGTTCCACTGCCTCTCCTATGGCACAGTATTTCATTTTCTCCTCCACCAACTTCATCCACCCTCACCCACCACAAAGGTACACAGGCCTTATTCATCAAGACCGTAAGTTTATATGTTCCGTTTTCGAATCAGTAAACCTTAATAAAGCACTAACTTCGTTAGCAAATTTTACGGGTAAAAATCTTGGAAGTAGTACAATATTTTCATTTCACCATCAGACATCTCCTGACTAATTTTCTGGGTTAATACAGTTAACACAAGTAGTTTGATGTTCAAGTTTGTGTTCACATCAGATATGCTGGGGTTGGAGGATTCTTTAAAAAATAAGAACACATTTTGGAGGTGGGAGGTCAAAAATATGTTTGAAAAAGTGTGATCTTTGAAATTATCTAGAACATTTTACTTCAGTCATTAAATTTATTATTTCTGCTCCATTTTAGATTTAAGATGGCCTCCAAAACTAGATCCTACAACTAGTTTAAAGGAGCAGTGAGCTGCAGTTGAGTGGCGTTGGAGCCACTTGAGCGGCAGATAGGAGATACCCCATGTCCAAGGTCAGGAGCAGAAGCCATGAGATACCGAACATCGAAATTCAGGAGCAGTGGATGTGCTTCGCTGGCCTGGCTATGAGGAGATACCCCACATCCAAAGTCAGAGAAACCCCAGTAAGATGAGAGTAGGGGCGAATTTGCATTTAGAGTGAAACCCAATTCCTATCAGAGATGCTCAGAGGGCTCAAACAAACCTAACAAACCTTTGCTCACCAGGACCCAGGGACCCCACAGAGACTGAGACAGAACTGTGTTTGAGTGTCTCCTGTGGCAGTACGGGTCAGCAGTGGACTGCCACAGGGACAGGGGCTCTGGGTGTAGCAGATGTGGGACGTGGGTATGGCAGAAGCCCTCTTGAAGGAAGCTGCCATTAACGCGAAATAGACTCTTGGAGGGTACAAACAGAACCTTGTGCACCAGGATCCAGGAGAAAGGAGCAATGATCCCACAAGAGACTGACCCAGACTTGCCTGTAAGTATCCAGGACTCTTCAGTGGAGGCGTGGGTTGGTGGCGTAGCAGTATATGCATGGGATCTTTTGAAGGAGGTCACCATTATCTTCATTACCTCCACCATAGTTTGGCCCCAGTTAAATAGCAAGGAGAGAACCCCATGAACAGTATGAAAAGGCAAAATGGTAGGATACTGAAACAGGAACTCCCCAGGTTGGTAAGGGCCCAATATACTACTGGAGATCAGTGGAGAAAAAACTCCAGAAAGAATGAAGGGATGGAGCCAAAGTAAAAACAATACCCAGTTGTGGATGTGACTGGTGATACAAGCAAGGTCCCATGCTGTAAAGAGCAATATTGCATAGGAATCTGGAATGTTAGGTCCATGAATTAAGGCAAATTGTAAGTGGTCAGACAGGAGATGGCAAGAGTGAATATTGACATTCTAGGAATCAGCAAACAAAAATTGACTGGAATGGGTGAATTTAACTCAGGTGACCATTATATCTACTACAGTGGGCAGGAATCCCTTACAAGAAATGGAGTAGCCATCATGGTCAACAAAAGAGTCCAAAATGCAGTACTTGGATGTAATCCCAAAAATGACAGAATGATATCTGTTCATTTCCAAGGCAAACCATTCAGTATCACAGTAATCCAAGCCTATGCCTCAATCAGTAATGCTGAAAAAACTGAAGTTGAACACTTCTATGAAGACCTACAAGACCTTTTAGAACTAACACCCAAAAAAGATGTCCTTTTCATTATAGGGGACTGGAATGCAAAAGTAGGAAGTCAAGAAACACCTGGAGTAACAGGTAAATTTGGCCTTGGAATAAGGAATGAAGCAGGGCAAAGGCTAATAGAGTTTGCCAAGAGAACTCACTGGTCATAGCAAACACCCTCTTTCAACAACACAAGAGAAGACTCTATACATGGACATCACCAGATGGTCAACACCGAAATCAGACTGATTATATTCTTTGCAGCCAAAGATGGAGAAGTTCCATACAGTCAGCAAAAACAAGACCAGGAGCTGACTGTGGCTCAGATCATGAACTCCTTATTGCCAAATTCAGTCTTAAATTGAAGAAAGTAGGGAAAACCACTAGACCATTCAGGTATGACTTAAATCAAATCCCATATGATTATACAATGGAAGTGAGAAATAGATTTAAGGGACTAGATCTGATAGACAGAGTGCCTGATGAACTATGGACAGAAGTTCAGACATTGTACAGGAGACAGGGATCAAGACCATCCCCCTGGAAAAGAAATGCAAAAAACCAAATGGCTGTATGAGGAGGCCTTACAAATAGCTGTGAAAAGAAGAGAAGTGAAAAGCAAAGGAGAAAAGGAAAGATATAAGCATCTGAATGCAGAGTTCCAAAGAACAGCAAGGAGAGATAAGAAAGCCTTCCTCGGTAATCAACGCAAAGAAATAGAGGAAAACAAAACAATGGGAAAGACTAGAGACGTCTTCAAGAAAATTAGAGATACCAAGGGAACATTTCATGCAAAGATGGGCTCAATAAAGGACAGAAATGGTATGGACCTAACAGAAACAGAAGATATTAAGAAGAGGTGACAAGAAAACACAGAAGAACTCTACAAAAAATATCTTCATGACCAAGATAATCACGATGGTGTGATCACTGACCTAGAGCCAGACATCCTGGAATGTGAAGTCAAGTGGGCCTTAGAAAGCATCACTATGAACAAAGCTAGTGGAGGCGATGGAATTCCAGTGGAGCTATTCTAAATCCTGAAAGATGATGCTGTGAAAGTGCTGCACTCAATATGCCAGCAAATTTGGAAAACTCAGCAGTGGCCACAGGACTGGAAAAGTTCAGTTTTCATTCCAATCCCAAAGAAAGGCAATGCCAAAGAATGCTCAAACTGCTGCACAATTGCACTCTTCTCACACGCTAGTAAAGTAATGCTCAAAATTCTCCAAGCCAGGCTTCAGCAATACGTGAACCGTGAACTTCCTGATGTTCAAGCTGGTTTTAGAAAAGGCAGAGGAACCAGAGATCAAACTGCCTATATCCGCTGGATCATGGAAAAAGCAAGAGAGTTCCAGAAAAACATCTATTTGTGCTTTATTGACTATGCTAAAGCCTTTGACTGTGTGGACCACAGCAAACTGTGGAAAATTCTGAAAGAGATGGGACCAGACCAC
Organism: Bos taurus; assembly: GCF_002263795.3. Taxonomy (NCBI): domain Eukaryota; kingdom Metazoa; phylum Chordata; class Mammalia; order Artiodactyla; family Bovidae; genus Bos; species Bos taurus. The sequence continues at coordinate 44,551,064 of NC_037330.1, forward strand.
CTGACCTGCCTCTTGAGAAATCTGTATGCAGGTCAGGAAGCAACAGATAGAACTTGACATGGAACAACAGACTGGTTACAAATAGGAAAAGGAGTACATCAAGGCTGCATATTGTCATCCTGCTTATTTAACTTATATGCAGAGTACATCATGAGAAACGCTGGGCTGGAGCAAGCACAAGCTGGAATCAAGATTGGCCTGAGAACTATCAATAACCTCAGATATGCAAATGACACCACCCTTATGGCAGAAAATGAAGAAGAACTAAAGAGCCTCTTGATGAAAGTGAAAGAGGAGAGTGAAAAACTTGGCTTAAAGCTCAACATTCAGAAAACTTAAGATCATTACATCCGGTCCCATCACTTCATGGCAAATAGATGGGGAAACAATGGAAGCAGTGACAGACTTTATATTCTTGGGCTCCAAAAGTACTGCAGATGGTGACTGCAGCCATGAAGTTACAAGACACTTACTCCTTGGAATAAAAACTGTGCCCAACCTAGACAGCATATTAAAAAGCAAAGACATTACTTTGCCAACAAAGGTTCGTCTAGTCAAGGTTATGGTTTTTCCAGTAATAATGTATGGATGGGAGAGTTGGACTATAAAGAAAGCTGAGCACCGAAGAACTGACACTTTTGAACTGTGGTGTTGAAGAAGACTCTTGAGAGTTTTTGGACTGCAAGGAGATCCAACCAGTCCATCCTAAAAGAGATCAGTCCTGAGTATTCCTTGGAAGGACTGATGTTGAAGCTGAAACTCCAATATTTTGGCCACCTGATGCAAAGAGCTAACTCATCTGAAAAGACCCTGATGCTGAGAAAGATTGAAGGTGGAAGAAGAAGGGAACGACAGAGGATGAGATGGTTGGATGGCATCACCAACTCAATGGACATGAGTTTGGGTAAACTCCGGGAGTTGGTGATGGACAGGGAGGCCTGGTGTGCTGCAGTCCATGGGCTCACAAAGTGTTGGACATGCCTGAGCAACTGAACTGAACTGAACTGAAGTAGATAAAGACAATAGCACAAAGGGAAAACAAATGTAGGGGGAACAAGGAAATCCAGGGGTGAGTTAGAAACAAAAAACACTCAGCCAGATAGAAGTGGATCAGAATTGGGGTTCTCAACATTCTAGAAACTAATGTAAAGAGTGGGATAAAGAGTGTGCTAGGAATAGGTATAAAACTGAAGATGTGCACACACTGAAAACAAGTTAATGGCTCCAGAGACATTAAATCCTATTGCTGGTGCTGATAAATAAATGAATCATTTCTCAGGGGTCCTCATAAAGAAAAACTTAATTAGTAAGTATACAGTGATGCTGATGCTTATAATAAAGAGATTAATGTTTCTCTTTTTTAAAATGTCCTTTATTACAAATCAATGGTACAATGCCAAATGCAGTTTAGTAAAACAACTGTTGGAGTAAAAATCACAAACTTTTTAAGGGTCAGTATATATTCATATACATTTTAAATTATATATTCAATTGCCTAGTGATCAGGTGGGGCAACGGGAGCAGTCACTATTTAACTCAAGATAATTACTACGTCATTTTTTTTTTTAAGCAGTATAATGATCTAACAAGCAGGATTACAGTTACCACTTTCCAAACTTTGAATGAGACATCAATATATATTTCAAATACACAATATTTACAATCTACCTAGTTAGGTACTAAACTCATAGTATTCACAGGCTGACTTAACTACACTCTAAGGAAGGTATTACCCACAACTTTTATAGTTGAGAAAACTAAAGCAAGGAGAATGTAAGTAACTTGTCCTAAACTATAAAGGCACACAATGCTATGGCTAAAATCACATGCAAGTCTACAACTGGGTTTAAGATCTTTTATTAAACACTTTTCAGATACTGCTCTACTTGCAATCCCATGAGATAAATAACAGAGGAGAAAAGTAACCTGATAAAATTCCAAATAAAGATCTCAGGCTCAACAGGCTCTTATTCATAGAACTGACATGATTTTTGCTTTTTAATCAAATACTTATTATTACCCTCTACAAGTTTATATAAATAGCAGCACATGGACTTTTTTTTCCCAACCATTTGAACCAATGATGCCCTGAATGAGAGGCCTGCCAGTGGTGGTTCAGAGGGAGAGGGATTCTAGGCACTGCCTGGAACTTTGTTCTGGGAGGAGAGGCTACTGAGGGCTTTCATCACTCATTCACCTGGATTCCCAACCAGTAGTGTGTCTACAACTCCAATGTACAGCTACACTGTGTATGTGAGGCACATATTTATTAACTATTTACTTCAAATCCATTCCCCATTCTCCCTCTTACTACATGTAAGAGCCCCAGTTTGTTTGTTTTTATTGTTTAGGTTTTTGCATCAGAGGGCAGCTTCGAGCTGGTCCAATTCAGTACTGATGGTCACATTTCTACTCCAAAGTACTAGTTTGATCATGGTCTCACCATAAGATATGAGAAAAAGTCTGCTGGATATCCTCTAGGATAAACTGATAAAACGAAACATACACAAAGAAAGTCCTTTCTTCTTTCACTGGATAGCACCATGTCTTTCACAGCTGTGTGAGTGTGTATATATGTACATATGCATATCATCTGTGTTCATGAGAAACCCATGTAGAAGCAAATAGACACAAAAGAAGTGGAGAGAGAAAAATAGACACTAGAAAATGAGGCCTATAGAAAGGAATCAATTTGTTAAAAAATCAGGGGAGAGGAGTGAAATAACAAATATCCAAGAAAAGGTAGAGCCAATCTCTGCCCTGACTACCAAAAAAAAAACAAACTATGTCAATGTTATTTCTTCAAAGTTTAAAAAGCATTGAGTACAGTATCAAGAACATTTCAAGATTAATAACCACAATTTGAGATGGGAGTAAAAAACTGGTTCAAAAATAGCAACTCACAAGAAGCAAGGACCAGATTAAATAAATTTGGTGTCTGTTTGTATCTTCTGAATGTGGCTATATGCAAATCCAAACTGTAACGATCTTATGAAAATGCATTTTTTATTTTTGTTCACATAAATATACTGCTAAACGGCTATGGCATTATATCTAGATCCAACTCTCAGATTCCATGCACATATTGCTAAATGTCAAATGTATTCATATTCATTTATATTTGAATGCTGCTTTGAGTGGCAAATTATAAATCATCCATTCAAAAATAAAAATAAAAATAAAATGGATATGCAGCATTATTTAGCAGCACAGATGAACCTTATTTATCTTACAGTTAAACAGTGAAATGAATAAGCATTTTCAAACAGAAGCTCTGACTCTGAAAACTTATAACTAAAATGCAAAAACCACAAGTTCCTCCAAATATTTGAGTTTTCCTCAAAATCTCAGTACTGTTATACCTTCATCTTCACAGGCAGAGTTTTCCTTACTTTGACTGAATATCTGTTCTTTAATATCTTCTTTATCAGAGTATATATGTCTCAATGTCCATTAAAATATCTTATTACCTACATTTACCTTATTCTGTATCAAATTGTTTTACAAATACCTCATAAACAGAGAAGTCATTAAAAAAGTTGAATGACCCTAAGTAAATCTGTTTGAAAGTGAAAATGCAAGTCGCTCAGTCATGTCTGACTCTTTTGCAACTCCATGGACTATACAGTCCATGGAATTCTCCAGGCCAGAATACTGGAGGGGGTAGATTTTCCCTTCTCCAGGGGATCTTCCCAACCCAGGGATCGAACCAAGGTCTCCCACATTGCAGGTGGATTCATTACCAGCTGAGCCACAAGGGAAGCCCAAGTAAATCTGTTTAGTTCTTCTTATCGGTCAAATTACCTACCTCCAGCCAAAGCTATATAAATTCCCTTTCCTTCTCATAACTAGCCATCTCATCTCTGATTTTTTTTTTGTTGGAATATATCATGGCTCAATCCTATGAAGTCCTGGGGCCTCTTTTTCTCATCCTTTAGTAATCTGAACAAATGTCATAGCTTTAACTACAACTTATCTGCTAGTAATTTCCAGCTGGGTCCTCCTTGACCTCTGGATTTTTATACAGATTTCCATACGTCCCTGCTCAACACCTCACTTGGTTATCTCCAGGCACACCAACTTCATACACTCAGATCTGATTTACTCACCTTCTCCATGTTCTTCCCAAAGTCTTTGCCATTTCAGTGCCAACACTTAACTCCCACTTGCTCGGTTCAAAAACAGTGGTATAATCCTTGTTCACTCACAATTCATAGTGCACCAAATAGCAACAGCTGTATCTGCAAAATATCCTCAGAATCTGACCACTCCACACTACTTCTGCCCGGGTTCAAGCTAGGGTGTGCCCTGGGATTGGAAGAGCTAGTCTCCAGCTCTGGCCTCCCGTTCCATGCACACCCAACATATGCATTACCTTTCGTCTTTCCCAAGCACGGTAGTCATTTTAGAACAAGCCTTACCATGTCACTCCTCCTTTCCACTGTCATCTTCCTAACTTATTGAGACCAAATCTTATAATCTTACACTATCTGACCCCTGCTTACCACTCCAACCTCGTTTCCCACAGCTCTTCTGCATCCTTATTCCACTCCAGCAACACTGGTCTCCTTGCTTTGCAAGAAACATACAGGCATAACTCCACTTTGCATGTACTGTCCCCACTGCCTGACATGTTCTGCCAGGTATTCACGGAGCTCAAGACCTCAACTTTCTGGGGTTTTACATAAACAGCTTCCTGGTAAGACCTTTCCTGACCCCTAAATTTAAATCACACTGCTCCCCAACACTGCCTCTTCTCCATACTTATCATATATGACAATACACTATAAATTTTATTTGTTGCTTTTGTCTCTGTCTCCAGAATTTAGGACTCACTAGGGTCTTTCTTGACCATTTTCTCCCTAGTGCCTGGATTAGTGTCTCTTATATGTTAAGTACCCAACAACATTTGATAAAATGTTTCACTGAATATTCTGCCTTAAATGTTGTCTCATCATGACATAAAGTTGCACATCTCCAATTTTCTTCTTCCCTTACATGCTACAGTTCAGTTTATTGAGCCACAATCTGCTTTCCTTACAAGCTAGAAATGTCAAGGGTCACTAAGAACTTGAAACAAGGGCCACTCTCATTCTTTACATGCTTCAGATTCTATCTCCCACCTCTCTCAAATTTCTCTTCTCAGCAACTCTGCAACCACTGCTTCAGTTCAGGCACTTGCTGGAACCACACAGTCCAAAGGATAAAGCCCATACGCTTCATCCTGACAAATAAGGCTCCTTTCTGATCTGACTGCAACCCACCTTTAGAGCCACATCCTGCAACAGGATTCTTCTGCACCACATTCTTCAGCATCCTGCTCACTACACATCAACAAGGTTCCTCACATTGTTTCAGCTTTTACTACTTTTCATAATAGCCACTCACTAGTCTTCAAGGAACAATTCCTTACTCGTTTTACAGGACCCAACTCAAGTGTTAAACTTTTGTAAAGCCATCAAAATAACCACAGCTAACAACCACTGAGTGCTTTCTATTCATATGATCCAAATAACTGACTTGCATTTTATCACTAAATCCTTAACAAGGCTATTAGAAAAGCACTAATAATCTCCCCCTTTATACAAGATAAAATGAGGCTTTAAAATGTTAGGAAACGTGTCTTAAGATTTAATAAGCAAAAAAGACAGGATTTGATCCTACATCTATCTAACCCCAAAGTCTAAATGACAAAACACTAAATGAACAGCTGAACTGACCTTCACATGAGTATTCTAGTCTTTATTAAGTTGAGGTCATTTTGAAACCATTAATTTTATTGTTGTGAGACAAGAAGTACAAACCACAACTCTAAGAAGCAGCCACTTTGCAGCTACCCAGGTAATAAATCAAGGAATTCACTCTAAAACAATTATTTTGGTTTGCAGGAAAGCATATAATTTTTGTGGGCATATTTATGTGATGAGAAAAACTAATAATAATGCCAGAATTGCCAGTTTACAGCACATACAAAGTTATAGGCAAGATAAAAGATAAGAGCCTTGCATTCACATGGCACGTAGCCCACATAAAGATCATCTGATATGTCTAACATGACCTCTGGAATGTTAGTCACATCAGGGCTCTATTTCCACCCAATAATTATAATTCCTCTAGTCTTTGCCCTCCTTGGCAGAGCTTCATTTCACTGTCCTTTGCATTATGAGCTGCTTTGTCGGGTTTGCATATAACATCCCACCCAAAGGTGACTTTGATGAGCCTCTGAAGGCATCCCCAGCAGGTCTCCATAGAAATGGCCCCAGGGTTGTCTCCAAAGTGGCCCTGCTTGAGTTGCCATGGTAAACAACCAGGATAGATTGCTCTATTCAGTTCTCTGCCAGGGTCGCCATGGTGACTGCAAAGGAGGGCTCCTTAGAAGGACCTCACAAGGGCACGTTTCCATGGTGACCCTATCCTGCATATTTCTAAGCAACTTCCCTTTGGTTGTTCTGTGACCAATCACAGCAGGTTCATTTTGAGAGTAACCCTGGAAGGTTGCCTCCAAAGATATCATCATAACATAGGTATTTCAAAGTGAGGTCTATAAACAAATAAACGACATGAAAATGTAAGTGGAACCATTCACAAATCATCAAATTAGTGCCTGTGCATTTTAGGATCTGTTTTTGATAGGTAACAAAAAAATACTTGTAATGTCTTTGTTAAACATCTCTGTTTCAAATCTTAATAAAAATTATCTTACAGAATAATGCAGATAATTAAAGTTCTAAATTTCTCCCATCTCACAGCATAGAATCTAACTAGGTAAAAAAATACTTTATAGTGGACATGTCTCTCTCTCACACACACACAATGAAAGCAAAAATACAGATGGCTCATCAGGTTATAACGGGATATCAAGGAAATTTTTATAGAGCAAAAAGACAAAATATTTGCAAGTCAAATGAAAAGAAAAAATGTGTTTTTTAGTTGAGTTGGGAAAGCCTAGCCATATTTGGGCCTAAGTTATTTTTTCCTGTATTTCTGTGGTTGGAACAATCCCAACTACTCTTCCTTTCAATTTAAAATACGAATATAAGCCATTCTGAACAGATGCTTGGTTTTTAAGCCATTTTACTATTCTCCTGAAACTTTAAAATACTGTACTTTTTTCTAGTATCTAGTCAAGGGCAAATTTTTATCTAATCACAAACTTCAACATCTCATGAATTTATATATCTTTAAAAACTATTTAACAAGTTAAAAAATTCTACAGTTCCAATGATACAATTATAATTTTGTATTACATGTGCTCACCCATTTTTGTTCCTTCCAGTTGATCCTTTAAGCTAAAAAATATATATGTACATATATACATATATATATATATATATATTGCTTATTGTAGAGTTTCCCAAGTGGTGCAGTGGTAAAGAATCACCTTACCAATGTATGACATGCAAGAGACGAGTGTTCAATCCCTGGGTTGGGAAGATCCCCTGGAGCAGGAAATGGCAACCCACTCCAGTATTCTTGCCTGGAAAACTTCAAGGACAGAGGAGCCTTGTGGGCTGCAGTCCATGGGGTGGCAAAGGGTCAGACATGACTGAGCAGCTGAGCACATCCCTTATTATATTGAAAAGGTTAATCTTGGTTTTCCTCTTTTTTCTCCTTTATTGAGGTTAAAGGAAATGATTTTCCCCTCAAGCACTGGTTTCATTTATTCTACATTTTGTTTCTCTCTTTCACAGATTACATTCTCCTACTCTGTCCACAACAGAACACCACTCATGTTCCATTCAGGAGAATAAACTTAAGTTTGAAAAATAAATATAGTTAAGAAAGATGAGGATAATTCATAATCATTATTTAGTGAAATCTCAACATTTAACACAAACTCTGATTTTGTAGAGACATTGTCTCAAGCCTTCAATGTTTTATGAATCAGAGCAATCATTGCAATTCTTATTCATTCACAATTATTTATTCATTGTCCACCATGTACCAGGCATTGTTCTTTGGGCTGAGAATGCTTCAGGAAACAATTAAAAAATTCCTACCCTTAGAGTATTTAGGTTATGGACGGGGAAAACAGAAAGAAAGAGAAGATAAAAGGAAAATCAGCAAGACTATCATCTTTTGTGTCAGAAAATTATTAAAGCTAGAGAGAAAATTAGAGCAGGGAAGAGAGAGGTTAAGCCCTAAGCCAAGTTGGGATGGGCAGTAATAGACTATGGATTAACGGGGGGCGGGGGGGGGGGGTGGATTTTAAGGATTCACCCATTCAGATGACATAAGTGTACTCTAACTTCTTAAATTAAAAATAAAATTAGGGAAATCTCTTCCACAGAGAATTCAATGAGCAATTTTTCCTACACTTATGCTTGCTCTGAGAAGCAGCATGGTCTGAGGCAGGCAAGTGATCCCATCACCTCCAGTGCTACCACTGTTTCAAGAACTGTACAAATTTGGGCAAGTTACTCTACCTTTCAACCCTCCTCCTCAATTTTAAAATGATAATAACAATTCTGATCAGATAGTGTTACTCTGAAAATACACAAAGACAATAAAATATATATACTAACCTATTCTGGGTGAAAAATATAATGTCTGAAAATTGCTTTCAAATATTTCAGGAAAAAAAATGAGTAAAGAGGTAAAAAAAAAACTGGGTAAAATGTTGGGAATTAATGAAACCCAGTGATAAATATATGAGTTTATTATATTATTAGATCTTTTTCTATGTTTAAAAATTTCCATAAAAACGTATTTTATGGAAAGAATTAAACTTGAAAACAAATATACTTCCTTTGTAAAGATGTTTATAATAACTAGAAAGTAATAAGAATACCAATTTAGCTTATAAAATTTTCTTATAAAACTAGTAAAAAATAGATTTATGTACTGAGTACTTACTAATCATCTGGAACAATGTTAAGTTCTTTTTTCCATACCTTATTCAAACATTTTAATTTTACAAAATTAACTTCATATTTTACTCACTGTAAGAAAAAATGTAAGACAGAAAGGCAGAAAAGCATCTTAAGTTTACAGACTCACATGGTACGCAACGTATAATCAATTTTCAGAAGGAATTTTAGCATCAGTTACTGAATGCTTAAAACAAGCATGTAATAGAGCTAATAAAAATCTTAGACAATGAATTCTACATGATTATAACAAGAAAATTAAAAACTTACCAGATCAGTATCTGCCTTTTTGGACGTCAAAGCTTCAACTTTGGAATCCAGTTCTGCCTGTATTTGGTCTCTTCTTTTCATGACAGCCTTTGTATTAAAACACAGGAAGGAAATAGGCTGTACTTTGTTTTAATAATCTTTGCATAGCAAAAATATACATTTGAGAATACAAGTAGCGTCTCTTCCCCAGGCCATCAGTCCATCTGGGGGTATAATGCCTTAAAATGTTTTTAATCTCTAAAAGCTAAACAGATAGCAAGTACTTAAAAGAAACTTGTTCATAAATCTTCTATTAGTTTTCCCAATGTACATCTTACTGATTTAAGTATTTTATGTACAAAATACAAATGTTTTGGTGGTGTACTCTAGGCACGCACAGTTCTTCAAAAAGACCAAAGAACAAAATAAATTAACAACAACAAAAAAATCAGTAGAAGCACTGGAAATTCATGCTGTGATGTAAACTAGTTGCAGCTGTGAATGCATATGCACCACACATCTCAAAGTATCTACAATCAGCCTTCTTACCGGACTCCAAAAGCTAATAGCTAAACAAAGTCAATTACAGTGGGGAATCAAAATGGAAGTATGCATTCACATCTTAAGATTTTATTTTAGCTTAAAATATATGTGTTAACCAATTAGCCAAGCTTTTAAGGAAGAAAGATGGCCTCTACTCTGACTGATAGGAGTTCCACCTTATTTACTTGAATAATCATGATTTTATGTTTCAGTTAAAACACCCCTGTGAAGACATTTAAGTACAGAATTCATCTACATCTTTTACGATGTTTTCCAGCATTTTACAATGTCTTTCCCTTGGTGACTCACTTTTCTTCTAGACAGTCTACCTGGGCTTTGCAGATGCAAAGACTATTTGTACCCATATTTCACTGGTTTTCACAGTATTAATTAAATAGTGAAATTGTAATAATGAACACAAGTGGCCTAAACAGTTCAAGGTAAAAATAAAACTAACCCTGAGTAAGCAAACAGTTCAACCAGGAAGAGTGGAGTTGTAGGACGTATAAGAGAAGAACCTTAACGTGGTACAGGTCTTTTGGGTGTTTTCAGAGGAAGAAAAGAACCTAAACCGCAAATCAGTTAAATGGAACCAAACAAGCTGGCTATATAGTATTTGTGTGAAAATTGAGTCATTAAGGATAGAAAGCTGACTTTCCAAGTGGTGCTGGTGGTAAAGAATGTGCCTGCCAATGCAGGAGATGTAGAGATGAGGGTTTGATCCCTAGGTCAGGAAAATCCCTTGGAGGAGGACATGGCAACCCACTCCAGTATTCTTGCCTAGAGAATCCCTTGGACAGAGGAGCTTGGTGGGCTACAGCCCAAGGGGTTGCAGAGAGTTGGACATGACTGAAGTGACTGAGCACAGCACAGCACACAAGGATAAAAAGCATCCTGAAAATAACTCACCCGACTTTTGTGCCTGGTGGAATCACTCTTAATATGTTCAAAAGAGATTAACATCTCTCTTGTGTTCAAAGAAATGAATAGAAAATTCAACTAATTGTCACAAATTCTTTTATATTTACTTCAATGTTTAATTGCCATTAATGGCAGGAATTCCTTCCTTTTTCTAACCCAAATGGCACATGCAATAATTTAGTCCCATTAAGATCTGTTTCCATCAATATGAAATATTGTGCTTCATATAGATAGAAATATTTTAAGTAAGAGGTGGCTTCAGAAGACAACTAGTAAAAACAGCAAAAATTTAATCCTTTTGTCAAATCATATACTTTTCATTATTTTAGCTCACACTGAAGAAAATATTCCAATATAAAACAGAAACAGATCTGCAATGTAAGTGCTACTGATTATACCCTGGGAACCTACAAAATAATACAATCAAATGGGGACTTATAAAATAATTCAATTCTGGTTGCTATTATCATTTTTTCCACACCTTTAATGATACATGATTTAAACTGCATAATTTCCATCTTGACATAATAAAGAGCAAAACACATCTAATTAAGGGAAAATAATATTATATTTTTCATGAAAAAAATCAGATCTCTTTGAATAGCCACACAAGAGGGAGATCAATAATGAAGTAAACCAATGGAATGTAGCCAAGGGAAATTGATGGAGGCAAAGAGGAGGTGCCTCAACAGTGAAACACTAGAGGACTTTGGGAAGCAGGGAGGATGTGCTTATAGGAGGACCCCGACAAAGTCAAATAACAGCAGAAGCCTGAAATACCTACAAAATATTTAATGATTCTGTGAAGGAAAATCTGAACATAATAAACATGAAAGAGGCAGATATTATGCTGAAAGGCTGAGAGCGTTTTTCTTACCAAGACAGAAGCAAAAAAAAATTTTAAATCCTCCCAAATCAAGAGTACATGAAACCAGAAACCATAGATTTAAGCATAAATGGCAGAAAAAAATGGACTACCAGTGAATGCAAACTGACTTCTTCCACTTCTGTCACCTACAACACCAGAAAGCTGAGGATGTCAGTTCAATTGTGTGAGGTATTATGCACAGAGAATACAGGATGAAAAACATTAGCTTTGCAGATAACATCACAAAATCCCAAATATCTAGAGACCTAAACTTAACTTAGGAGGTTACATGTAAAACTTTGATATAAAAGGAATAAAAGCCTTTTCAAGTCATGAAAGAAAAACATGGTAATTTGGAGGATTTCTTTTTAGAAGCATCCAGAAGACAGAACAAACATCAAGATCCTACTCAAGCACTTTCTACATAATGATACAAACAAAACAAAACATACAATATCCCCATATTATAGGGATTTTCATATATTATAGGGATTTTCATACAAATATGAAAACAAAATGTAACACAAATGTATATTCATATAAATCCCTATATTATAGACAATAAGAAAAGACCTTATTTTTCCTCATTGTGCACATGTTCCTGTACATGAACATTAAGAATGTGGATATCATCTTTCAAATGTACCTAGAAGCAAGAAAGCAACTTGTCCATGAAAAGAAATTTCTAAAGTGCTGAAAATTCTTAAAGTAAAATTTTAAAACGCTGGAAAAACTAATCATACTCTCTATGTAAATCTTGACTGAGGATGCTTCAAACCTATGTTATAAACTGCTGTTACTACTGTTGAATATGCCTGTCTTTTATTAACATATTCTTCCACTCATCAGTTCATTCATGCAGTAAACAAATATTTATAAGCATCTACATGCAAAGCATCTTTCTACGCGAGGAAGACAGTGGTGAACAAACAGAAACAGAAATGCCTTTATAAAGCTTATAAGCAAGTCAGGGACTCAGGTGGAAGTATAGTTCGGAGTCCTTACCATTAACATTTCACTATAAAGCACATACTCATGTACAACAGGAAGCAGGGCCTCTGAGAATCCAGACATCCGTTTTTCAGTGGCCTTACAGCATTTGTCAATGCAGCTGGCAACACTTTTCAGAGTATCAGCCAGATCTTCTTCCGATGCTGACCACAGAATATGAATTGGGCCATATTCTTTCATTTCATCTAAATATTCTAAAAAATAATAAGTTCTTCAATTTATAATATGCTCTTTCAATATATACTTCAACATAACTTCAATTATATACTTAAAATACATTAAAATTATGTATTTATAAGTTTCACAATCCCTATATTATAGACAATAAGAAAAGACCTTATTTTTCTCATTGTGCACATGTTCTTGTACATGAACATTAAGAATGCAGATACCGTCTTTCATTAAATTGACCTGTCCTCCCAGTCTGCTCAGACCAGCCCTTGAATAAAAGCTTTCCAGGTGTAATCAATAATAACATGCTTTTTCATTGTCAAAAGTATCCTGGCTTGGGCGATAAATAAATCACTGTATCTATTGTATCGTGGACTTCTGCCTACCAAACTATACCTGAGTATCTCATTGGCAACATGATGTAAACAAAACATGTCTTCTTTTCCTCTTCTCCTGTTTACATATCCTACCTTGGAAGGAAAGTTATGACCAACCTAGATAGCATATTCAAAAGCAGAGACATTACTTGCCAACAAAGATCCGTCTAGTCAAGGCTATGGTTTTTCCAGTGGTCATGTATGGATGTGAGAATTGGACTGTGAAGAAAGCTGAGTGCCGAAGAATTGATGCTTTTGAACTGTGGTGTTGGAGAAGACTCTTGAGAGTCCCTTGGACTGCATGGAGATCCAACCAGTCCATCCTAAAGGAGATCAGCCCTGGGTGTTCTTTGGAAGGAATGATGCTAAAGCTGAAACTCCAGTACTTTGGCCACCTCATGAGAAGAGCTGACTCATTGGAAAAGACTCTGATGCTGGGAGGGATTGGGGGCAGGAGGAGAAGGGGACGACAGAGGATGAGATGGCTGGATGGCATCACCGACTCGATGGACGTGAGTCTGAGTGAACTCCGGGAGTTGGTGATGGACAGGGAGGCCTGGCGTGCTGTGATTCATGGGGTCGCAAAGAGTCGGACACAACTGAGCAACTGAACTGACTGACTGACTGACTGGTAATTGCTTCCAGAGATCTAAGCAAAAAACGTGGTGTCATCCTAGACCCTAAACTGACACCTACAAAGAGACAGTCAATCACTAATTCCAATCTTTCTAAATCTGTATCTATTTATCTCCCCACCCATCCATCCATCTCCCCACCCATCCACCTATCCTCACTTGTACTGTCATCAGCATCCCTAACCTGCGCTCCTGCAAGAGACTTCTAACAATTCTCCCTCTCAATTTTTGTCACAGTATATGAACATTAAAACGTCTTAGCTGAATTAGAAAGTCCTTTAAGTCCTTCAGTCCCTACCTTGCCTCTCCAGGTCTAACTCCTGAAAATCTCCCTCACAGATATTTTAATTCAAGCCAAAATAACAGCTCATTCATGAATCTCATGATTTCTCCTAACTTAAACACTGCACAATGTCTTTTAGTTGCCCTCTACCATTTCTATCATCTGACAAACTACTTCTAACACTTTAAGTCGTAACACAAGTAAATCTCTTCTGTTTCTGTTCCAAAGGATTCGTAGATGCTTTGTCCTCAATGAGTGTCAAAATTTAATAGTTCTATTAAAGCCTATCATAATTTAATACTATTATCTCACTCTATTATAACTGCTTGCATAACTCACATACTCTGAGGCCATACGCTCATTACAATAGGGCAAAGTCATTATTTTTTTAATCTCAAAGCCTAATACATAATGCATTCAATAAATATTTTCATATCAATGAAAGAATGAACAAAAGACTATTCAATGCTTGATAAGCCATTTATCCAAAAATTTGGATTTCATTTTAAAATCTGAATATTTTTATACATTTTCTTTACACTATCAATGTTTAATGACAGATGGCTTTTTATGGTAGAGGATGCATGAATAGTGAGAATTTTGGGTCTAATATCCACATAAGTATAATTAAATTCCCTATATTTAATCATCTTATTAGTCATTGGGGTTAGTTGAAAAATGTCATATTGCTCTAAATTAAACTTTTTTATTACACTATTAAATTTTTCAAAAGTTTATATGATCAGGTAAACTAAAAAAGACTTTAAAGATTTAAAAACAATAGAAATACTAGTTGTCACCTAAAGAAGATACTATGTTTGACGACCACTAAGATCCTTCCAAATTGCATCCTCCTGATCTAGGCCTATTTTTTATTTTAGATAATGGCCATGTGACACCATGCCTTTTCCAGGGGATCTTCCCTTTGGACCAAACCCCAGTCTCCTGCATTGCAGGTAGATTCTTTACTGTCTGAGCCACCAGGGAGGCTCCAATATTTCTAGAAAAGAAAACATTCTCCTTTATTTCTTTTCTTAATTTCTGCATATATCAAAGTGTGTTATTTACCCTGTAAAGTATTTATTTTAATATAAAGAGCTTCCTTGAAATTCTAAACTGTGCTTATATAGCACTCAAATTGCATCTGTATGGAAACACTTAATGAGCTGCACTGTAATTTGTCTGTTAATATATCTGTTTCCCCAACTAGACTGTGAACTCAGGGACAGATACTATTTTAACCCTCCTTCAATCTTTAGCACAAAGCGTTAGCACATGATGTGGTCAATACAAATTTGCCTAATTAATTAGGGAACACAAAACAAATCAGAAAAAGAAAAATAGAATAAAAGCAAGTCAAAAGAGAAATGACTCATTATGATAAACAAATTCTTCATGATTTAAATATTAAAGAAATGCCTTATATAGCTTAGACTCCCAGAACTCCAAAAAAAAAAAAAACCCATCATTTTAAATGAAATCTTGATAAACGGGCTTTACATTTGAAAGACCAAGAAATCCCTTAAATTTGTGCCAGTGTGCCTCCACTCCTTGAAATTGAGAGCTCAAATTTATAAAGTCCACCACAAAAACCCAGTTTTCCTTTTGAGGATTTCACAAATATTAGAGCAGATCAGAGATTTGTTTTATTTTATTTTATTTTATTTTTAAACTTTACATAATTGTATTAGTTTTGCCAAATATCAAAATGAATCCATCACAGGTATACATGTGTTCCCCATCCTGAACCCTCCTCCCTCCTCCCTCCCCAGATCAGAGATTTGAAAACTAGTCCCTTGCACCAGTAAATATAACACATAATGATGATATTTGATATTCTATAGAACTCTTAAATGTCAAGAGTTTCCAGGGGTCTCTGAATTGCCATACCACTTAACTATCCATCAAGAATTCACTTAATAGAATTGGAATCACTGAACCTAGTTAAAACAATTATCTTCTTGATTTTTTTTTATTACAAATGGTAAATACAAAGACCAAGAAGGCATAAATCAAATTATTGTCAGACTTAGCCATCTATTTTAAATGTAGGTGAATGCAATTTAAAAAAGTTGGCAAAAACTCATCATAGAATTTATAGAATTCATAGAATCATGAAATAAAATCTAACTTGAAAATAGGAAAAGAGATCTATTTTAAATCTCTCTGCCATTGCTTGGACAGGTCTAATACAGAGTTCTTGCACCTCCTCCCCAACCCCCACCCAAGCCAATGTGGAAACCCTATTTCCTGAAACATCACTTCTTTGATTAAAATTATGGTCCATGTTGAACATTTGAGACTGACTACACCCAAAATATTAAGCTCTTTATCCCTATTATTTATAAATGGAAATAAGAATGTGTGTGTGTGCTCAGTCATGTCCGACTCAATGCGACACTATGGGTTGTAGCCTGCCAGGTTCCTCTGTCCGTGGGATTCTCCAGATAAGAAGGCAAGAACAGTGGGGCAGGGTGCCATTGCCTCCTCCAGGGGATGGTCCCAACCCAGGGATCAAACCTGGGCCAGGTCTCTTCCGTCTCCTGCACTGGCAGGCAGGTTCTTCACCACTAGTGCCACCGGGGAAGCCCTGTGTGCTCTACGTCACGTCAGTCATGTCTGAGTCCACAGCCCCAGGGACCGTAGCTTTCCAGGCTCCTCTGTCCATCGGATTCTCCAGGCAAGAATACTGGAGTGGGTTGCCATTTTCTCCTCCAGGGGATCTTCCCCACCCAGGGATTGAACCTGCATCTTTCACGTCTCCTGCATTGGCAGGCAGGTTCTTTACCACTGGCATACCTGGGTATACTCCAATAAAAATTTTTAAAAACAAAAAAAGAGAGAGGAATGCCCATCCAATGCCCAGGTTGGGAAACTGAAACTGTCAATGATGAATTGCTGGAGTCTCAGTGTGGACAATTCCAGGAGTTAAAAAGACCAGAGAAACCAGCCATGGGTGAAATCCCACAATATTGTGAGATTCACCTCCAAAAGCCTGTGCAGTAAATATCAGGCAAAAATTACTTCTGCTTCCTGCAGGAGATGAGAAAATAAGCCATTCTGTAATAGCCAGGTACTCTACCTAAAGCCCGGGTTCTTCTTAACAAGGCCTTCCCTTTTGGGAAACTGGTTACCCAGATCATAACCTGCTGGGGTATTATCAGAGCCTAACTGACCTGGTAGCTTCCCTGGTGGCTCAGTGGGCAAAGAACCTGCCTGCAATGTGGGACACCTGGGGTCGATCCCTGGGTTGGGAAGATCCCCTGGAGGAGGGCATGGCAACTCACTCCAGTATTCTTGCCTGGAGAATCCCCATGAACTGAGGATCCTGGTGGGCTACAGTCCATGCGGTAACAAGGAGTCAGACACGACTGAGCGACTAAGCACACTGAGCTACTGCTGCTGCTGCTAAGTCGCTTCAGTTGTGTCCAACTCTGTGTGACCCCATAGACGGCAGCCCACCAGGCTCCCCTGTCCCTGGGGTTCTCAAGGCAAGAACACTAGAGTCGGTTGCCATTTCCTTCTCCAATGTGTGAAAGTGAAAAGTGAAAGTGAAGTCGCTCGGTCATGTCCGACTCTTCGCGACCCCATGGACTGCAGCCTACCAGGCTCCTCCGTCCATGGGATTTTCCAGGCAAGAATACTGGAGTGGGTTGCCATTGCCTTCTCTGGAGGAAGGGAAATACCCAACTTGAGCCCACTAAAACGGGGAAGGAAAAACCCTGAACTTCTGTGAGGCTTACAGTGGTCCAGAAGCACAGAGTCATGAAAGGACTGAGACCTAACCACAGGTCTCCAGAACACTTCCCCTCCCCACACCTCGCCACCACGTTACTAAGGGCCTATTTACTTTTATGAGTACATCATGTCTGGCTACCAGGGGCAAAAAGAAAATTATAAGACATACTAAAAGGCAAAAAACATAATTTAAAGAGAGAGCAAGCATCAGAACCAGATGTGGCGGAGACGTTGGAATTAGAACATGATTTTAAAACAACTATGATGAATATGCTAAGGGCCCTAATTAGATACAGTAAACAGCATGCAATAACAGATGGGCACTGTAAGCAGAGACAGAAATCCTAAGAATGACCAAAAAGAAATGCTAAGTTGATGCTGCCTTACCACACCAGCAAATGGAAAAAGATTCATCAGAAATGCAACAACTTTGAGATCACAGTTCAGCAGTTCAACATACCCCGTTCTTCCTTGTAGATTCTCTGAGATATTTTATCTATCAAATTTATTTTCTGGCTAAATATTTCAATGAAGTTATTCATTTCCATGAACTCCTCAGGGCGACTTTTAACTCCTCTCATTGACAATGCAACCGCTCTGACTGACTGTCCCATCCTGCTGAGTAATCCAGGCCCTTGCTTCTTGTGAGAAGAGAATTCCTAGGAACAAAAAAAATAAAACATCGGTGATGAAGCAAACAATGATATTCTAAGATCCAACAACAAAAAAAGAAATCTAATCAGAAGAATAAAGATGATAAAAAGGTTCCATATACATCTTTTTAATTTCATGTTAATTTGAAGCAGATGAGTTAGGGTACACAGTCCTTTCTCTAAGCCTCAGCCTCCTTGATAACATTCTTTTCCAAAGTGCTTCTGTAAAACATGTAATCATGTTTTCTCAGAGCATGGATCCTTCAAAGAACAAGGTGTAACAGAGGGAACTGCACTTATAGAGATACTGGAGAAGATATGAAAATGATATGAGATGAAACCTGTATTTTATTAATAGGAATTTAGAAAAATGATTGAGAAAAAGATCTCTCAGGGTCTAATCTACATCCTAGGAAGAAAAATTGGGAAACTTTGTTAATCCTTTAGTTATAATAGTGGCTAGCATTTATTGAGAGCTTAATGTTATTGGCACTATACTTGCATTTTTATACACATCACTCACAATAACACTGTGAAACAGGTTCTATTATTACTCTCATTGTACAGAAGAAAACGGAAGCAAAGGAAGGTTAAAGAAGCTTGCTCAAGGTCCAAGAGCAAGGAATTGGTGGGTAGGGATCAAAGTCCTGGCAGTCTGACCCCAAGGGTTTCACTGCTAAGCACTAACTGGTCTGCTTTCTTAAAGTCACTGGAATAGTTGGTAAATAAACTCCCTGACCATAGCTCTGCAACCAACTTAATTGGATAAACTTATACTGTCTCCACTGACTGGCTGTCTTTGGAGAATGATTTTTCATAAAATATGTAATAGATGGTTCACAGTTAATTTAGGAGAGTTAGCTACAGATTTGCAAAGTAGAAATGTTATAAAAGGATACATTGCACGGAAGTATCCCTTCAGATGTATGGCCTACTAAAAAGGAACACCAAGAAGGACCAAGGATTCTGACAATGGGTACAGCACTTACTGAAACACAGGTTTGAGATCAAAGACGATCTGGAGAAAGATAATGTTATTTAATATTTGGATAAATAATACATAATAATATTTTTATCTGTGGATTTGGCAGTCAGAGTAACAATGTCAAAGAGTAATATAAACATTCATACACCTACAAAAATAACAATGCTGACTACCAGATCTATAGATAAAAACATTATTATGTATTATTTACCCAAATATGAAATAATATATTATCTTTCTAAGATCTTCTTTCTTAAAGGTCTTACCCAAAATAACATATAAACTTCTTAATTTCCAAATCAGTATGATTTTGTGTGCAAAGAATATAATAACAAATGCCACCCTTGACCAGGCAATACATCTATTCACAAGGGCTACTGCATCATTTGATAGAGTAAATATTATCAGAAAGAGCACAAGTCACAACTAGCAAGCTGTTATTGCAACTGCTGACTGCAGAGAATGTTTCTAACAGCTTCTAAGGGTCTGGAGTCAGGCCACAAATTCTTCTCACATAAGTCACACAGGGCTTCCAGACACCAAGTACTGTCAAAATTGAGATGAATGGCTTCTTTAGCTTCAATCACTTTGGCAACAATCACTTTGGCAACAACTGAGAGACAGAAAATTCAACATTGGTCAGTAAGTATTTGGTATTGACCAAATATCATCATCTTTCCTGGTGAATTATATCTTAATAGAAGAAAAGAAAAAAAATAAAATAAAAGGAATATAAAAGGAATCTGTATTAGAAATTAGAACCTCTAAAATTAGGTAAATGAAGGAAAACTGAGAAAAATATCTTATCTATCAACCCATTCATCCATGCATCTATCTATTAATAAAAAACTTTTATCTTAACTTGAAAAGCCCTGACTCACTATTACTCAAAACAGTGTCAATTTAAAAATGTTTTTATATTTTCAGTATTAGCTATATGAAAGGAGTACCCAGGCATTTCAAAAATGTATCAGCTACCAAGAGAAATATGAGGATGTATATGTGAGAAAGGTACATGATTTTCATAACGTTCATGTGTAGACTTGATACAGGGTTGTATCCGAAGGATAGTTCTTAAATGTCTAAAACTCCATCTTAATTCAAGGTTACTACTACCTGATTTAAAATAGAGAAAGCATACAACCTACTACATGTACAAATACTGAAGGATTATATGAGTATAAATTAAAATTTTTTACCGAAGCTTGTGCAGTAAGAAAAATTTTAAAGTCTTCATTAAATGTTAGAGTTGGATGGTCAGCAATTCGGTTCAAAAATTTGTGCAATGCCTTCCTTCGTGTCTCAATGAAGTCATCATTAAAGCGTTCCACCATTCCTTTCACTATAAACTTTTCTGGCAATGGCTAGGGCAAAAAAATAAAAAGGAATCTGAGCATTCTGTGGCACGGGATTATAAGGAATTCTACACTTCTTCTTTCTGGAAGACTATTTGAACATGTGATCATTTCTTATAAAAATAATTTTTCAAAATTCACAATGTTAGAGCCAAGTACCAGAAAATCTTAACACATTACAATAGTTTTAAAAAACAAATCTGTACATAGATTGAAAAGTTTAAAAACAAATGTTTCCCAGATAAATGAATTGCATTGAATCAAAGGTCTGAAATTGGGTGTTAAGACATTCTAATGATTCACAAGACAAAATGGCAGCTATTCTGTGAAAAAAAAAAAAAAAAAAGTAAACGTACTGGAATAATCAGAGTGGGGTGAGCTTCTTCAAGTTTTTCTTTCAACCAAAGGAAATCTTGATAACGTCTCCTAACTTCAAATTCACTGGAGTCAAATTCCCCACGAGATGTCTGAAGAAAGTAGGAAAAAATAACAGCACATGCAATATAAGACAGAAGACATTTGCCTAATGTTATTTTAGACATTCTGAAATAAATGGGTCTCTAAGAAAAACTAACAAATTCTAATTATTCAGTGTTTGTCAGCCTGTACATTTTTTTTTCCTTTGCAGTCATCAATTCATGTAGCAGAAGAAACAAAGCAAACTTTCCAGTATTCCCAGAAAGAAAGCAAACATCATGCTCAAATTTAAAATCCAAACTGAAAAATCTGTCTCAGAGCAACCATCTGTCTTCCACAAGATTTTAACTACTATTATCTTTGGCATGACTTTCTTGCTAACAAGAAAGTGTGTTCTGACTTTAGGTTTCAAATATATTTCATTTCTCAAGATGATCAAAATTCAGAATTTGAGGAAAGTCCTATTTTTGCAACTTGGAAAAATAACCTGAACATAACTGAGAAAAAAAATGTTTCCTTGGAATCTGCTCAAATGAATTGCTTTGCTAAAATTTGCTTTTAGTATTTGAAAATTCTAACATTAACCAGAGTGATTTTACCACTGTTTAAAAATGTTATTAATGGAAATTTAATGTGAAAAGCAAATCTTTCTGTCATTTCTCAAGGAATTTTGAACTATATGCCTAAACTCCTAAAAGTTAAGCAAACACATTAAAATATCTGTTCTCAACAAACTAGAATCTATTCCAACACATATGACAAGAAGAACATGGGTACAATATCAACCTCACCTCTATTACCTGAATTACAAGCCAAACACAAAAATAGCTTAGACAATGCACACTCACCTCTTATAAGAAAAAAAGTCACTTAAATAGTTTTTAAGAAAATTATACAGAAATATTGTTTGATATTTTCCTGGAGGAGTAAATATGGAATAAATAACACATTATTTCACACTCACCAGAAATATCAATCACCCACACAGATGAACACAATTGTAAAATTAAGCAGTTCCAGTCAAAATAAGATGCAATCTTAATTGTCATAAAATAAGGTTCACAAAATCTACACTTGCCAAGGTTTATTCTCATAAAGTGAATGTTTAGAATATCATAAAATATATCTTAGCAAAACACTCCCTTTTTAGTGGGAAAAAGTAGAGGTAAATGAGATGCAGAAGTCTAAGGAACTACATGTTCAAAAAAAACTACAAAATCTATTATGCAAAATGGTACAAATTGTGGAAGTGGTAAAAATAGGCCAACTAAATCTAGTGGAAACACAGTTTAACAATATATATACAAGTTGGTATGTGTACATATATATGCAAATACACACACATGCATACATACATATACACACAAAACATAAAGTGACTCGTTAAACAATACTCACTGACACCTCTACATCCCAGGTACATGTGTACAGGTTTACTACCAATTTCCAAGAAAAAATAAGTTGCCATACTTAACAATAAAAACACTTAAACACTGTGAAGTTAAAATAAGACTGAACATTACATGTCCTTAAGAATTCCCAAAACTTCAAATTGACACAAAAGAAACTTGTATAAATTCCAGCAACAGGAAGACATAAAATCAAGTCAAATAATTGGTTGCTTCTGTCCTCATCACCCTGCCAGTGACTTAAGAGTTCTCTAACATACCACAATAAAGAGAAGAAAGCAGAGAATAAGTGCAAACCTTAAGGACAGCGCATTTGTTCTTCCTACTCTAAGACTTCATTGGCCTTCAAAGGGTTATAAGTTACATATTATTTGTCCTCCAAAATAACTTTTTAGAACACAAGTCCTTCTAAGTTGGAAATCTGTCATCAAATTTTCCTATTGTTTGGAGGCTTTATCTCTTTTCTAGTCTAGAATACATTTTCCTATAGAAGGTAAACCGTAAATGGTGTTCAATTTTTCATGTCTGACCATAAGAGCCTGGGTACTTGAAGTTTAGGACTAAAAGACAATACCTCAAAATGCATTTGTTTAGCAAATACTGACCTTCAGTCATGGGCAAATAGTTACTCTAAAATTTGAAGATTTATAAAACTATTTTTCTGAGGGAAATGAATTTAGAATCAAGAACATACTTTTATCACCAACTACTGACACATACTGGCAGGCATTTATGAGTCTGTCTTCATGATGAGGATGTGAGAGGACAAACGTTCATTAAACCTTGTGAGTTCTTACTCCCTCATGTCCTAAGGCAAGGCACACCTCTAGATCTCTGAAACTGAAAGTATTTCTTCAGAGCAGTTACTTCGGATGTTTCAACCTGGAGAATCAGGGTAATTTCTCATAACGGGAACAGGTGCCGGGAATGTGGGCTTCCTGACACAATTATTTACAGTCACACACTCTTAAGTATTCCTAAGTAGGGATGGTCAGTGTACCTGTAGACAAGAGAGTATGTGCATTTATCCTTATAATCTTAGTGTCCATGAATATAAATGTTTATAAAACTAAAACTTTCCCAGGGTAGCCATCCCTGAATCTCCTAATTAGATGGAGTTTTTCACCTGCTGTGAAAAACAACCACCATGCTCATAAAATTCTGTATTTTTCTGTCATAATATTTGTAACTATAATTAACCAATAAGACATACAATTGTTTAATATCCATCATCAACACCCCGCGCCCCCATACTGAAAACTCCATGAAGGCAGAGGGTCTGTCTCAATCGCTGGCATAGTCTCAACATACAACATGGTGCCTGAACATACTGGCACTCAATAGAACTTTATTAAATATATCAGTAAATAAATGATACTAAGTAATAACAAAGAAAAGACTGTGTTTGCTAATGTGATATACATCTACTAAAAGTTTATATTTTTGTATCTGTAATACATATTTTAATATATATAGGTACGGTTTATATACTCAGTTCAGTTCAGTTCAGTCGCTCAATCGTGTCCAACTCTTTGCGACCCCATGAACTGCAGCACGCCAGGCCCCCCTGTCCATCAGCCACTCTCGGAGTTTACACAAACTCATGTCCATTGAGTTGGTGATGCCATCCAGCCATCTCATCCTCTGTAGTCCCCTTCTCCTCCCACCTTCAATCTTTCCCAGCATCAGGGTCTTTTCAGATGAGTCAGCTCTTCTCATCAGGTGACCAAAGTATTGGAGTTTCAGCTTCAACATCAGTCCTTCCAATGAACCCTCAGGACTGATCTCCTTGAGGATGGACTGGTTGGATCGCCTTGCAGTCCAAGGGACTCTCAAGAGTCTTCTCCAACACCACAATTCAAAAGCATCAATTCTTCAGTGCTCAGCTTTCTTTACAGTCCAACTCTCACATCCATACATGACCACTGGAAAAACCATAGCCTTGACTAGATGGACCTCTGTTGACAAAGTAATGTCTCTGCTTTTTAATATGCTGTCTAGGTTGGTCATAGTTTTTATTTCACGGAGTAAGTGTCTTTTAATTTCATGGCTGCAGTCACCATCTGCAGTAATTTTGGAGCCCAAGAATATAAAGTCTGACACTGCTTCCATTGTTTCCCCATCTATTTGCCGTGAAGTGATGGGACCAGATGCCATGATCTTCGTTTTCTGAATGTTGAACTTTAAGCCAACTTTTTCACTCTCCTCTTTCACTTTCATCAAGAGGCTCTTTAGTTCTTCTTCACCTTATTCCATAAGGATCGTGTCATCTGCATATCTGAGGTTATTGATATTTCTCCTGGAAATCTTCATTCCCGCTTGTGCTTCTTCCAGCCCAGCATTTCTCATGATGTACTCCACATAGAAGTTAAATAAGCAGGGTGACAATATACAGCCTTGACATACTCCTTTTCCTATTTGGAACCAGTCTGTTGTTCCATGTCCAGTTCTATCTGTTGCTTCCTGACCTGCATACAGATTTCTCAAGAGGCAGGTCAGGTGGTCTGGTATTCCCATCTCTTTCAGAATTTTCCACAGTTTGCTGTGATCCACACAGTCAAAGGCTTTGGCATAGTCAATACAGCAGAAATAGGTGTTTTTCTGGAACTCTCTTGCTTTTTTGATGATCCAGCAGATGTTGGCAATTTGATCTCTGGTTCCTCTGCCTTTTCTAAAACCAGCTTGAACATTTGGAAGTTCACGGTTCACATATTGCTGAAGCCTGGCTTGGAGAATTTTGAGCATTAATTTACTAGCATGTGAGATGAGTGCTGTTGTGCAATAGTTTGAGCATTCTTTGGCATTGCCTTTCTTTGGGATTGGAATGAACACTGACCCCTTCCAGTCCTGTGGCCACTAGATGCAGTAAAAGTAGCCAAATATAAAACAAAGGTACATACTTTATAACAGGTAAGCTGAAAGATAGTCTGCCACAATCACGTATGGATGCACAAAAGTATAATGAAAATATATAGTTTTGTTGTTACTGTTGTTTAGTCATTAAGTCATGTCTGACTCTTTGCGACCCTGTGGACTGCAGCCTGTCAAGCTCCTCTGTCCACGGGATTTCCCAGGCAAGAATACTGGAGTGGGTTGCCATTTCCCCCTTCAGGGGATCTTCCTGCCCCAGGGACTGAGCCTGCATTTTCTGCACTACAGTCGGATTCTTTACTGTTGAGCCACCAGGGAAGCTCTCTATATAGTGTAAAAATAAACTGTCTAGATTGAAAGCTCAGCTAATGACTATGTTGTGTAACCTTTGGCAAGTTTTAAGTTTCAGTGTCCTCACCCACAAAATGGGGGTAAATCACAAGATCTAGGATTGCTATAAGCTTCAAATGAGTTAATATTATTATGTATCAAGTGGTTAGAACACTGCCTGGCACAAAATAGTCCCACAATAAAAGTTAGTTTAACACACTATAATATTATCACTATCACTACTACTATTATTACTATAACAGCAGCACATTTAAAGCATGATGCAATACAGATAACTCATAAGAGTTGTGTGTCTATGATCAGAATGAAATCCATAGGATGGCTTATAAAGTGTCTTACTGAAAGAAATAAATGAGGGGAAAATAATTCAGTCACAAAATCTTTGCTGGAAAGGATAATGAAAATGGATGATTATGATTATAATAGCAGTAACAGGAGAAATATGGTTCTGTTCTTAGCAGTGTGTCTGTATTAACACACGGAATATTCACAAAGATCCTATTAGGTTAGTATTATTATCTTATTTACAAATGAGGAAACCAAGCACACAGAGGTTAATTAAATAGCAAGGAAAGGGAACAACAAAGATTCTACTTCATGCTGTTTTGCTCTGCAGCCTTTGACAGGACTCTGACACTATAAACTTCTTCACTCACCCACTCACCGAAAGGTTAAATGACTTAGGAGCTATATCCCAAGGATTGTGTTCAGAATTATGGATAATTTAAGATACAATTACCTACCTTTAGAAGCTCACAGACTCAGTGGGAATAAATAAAAAACACACGTAGTTACTGACACACACACAGGTAGGTAGCAGATACTGAATACTTATCATATGTCAGGCACCCTGGTAAGTGTTTTACATTGATTACCCATCCTAAATTAATTCTTACAGCAACTGTACAAAACCAGGTCCTATTTTCAGTTCAGTTTTAAAGATTAAAAAATAACCTGAGGCTTAGAAGGATTAAGCATAGGCTTTTAATTTCTTTGCTGCACTGTCATATCTCATTTTCTTTAGGAGTTCAGTTAGAACAGTGTGAGCAAACAGTAGAAAGAGGATTTTTAGCTTGTGGGAGCAGAGGAGGTGAGCATCGTTTCGAATTGCATCTTGAAAAATAAACAGTAGTTTTCTGTCTGAAAGTGGGAAGGGCACACCAGACAGAAGAAGCAGCATATGCAAAGTTATGAGAGCAAGAAATACCCTAGAATATTCAGATAAAAGAGGCAGTTCTATGCGAGTGAAGAGCAGGAGTATTAAAAGTAGGCAGTAAGAGGCAAGTCGTGTACAGTAGGCTGGCTCCAGACTGAGAGGGGCTCTGAATGTCATACAAAGGAGTCTGCACCTTGTTCTGTAGGAAATGAGGAGCCAAGGGAGGATTTTAAGAATCTGAGTGAAGAGCTGAGATACACAGATCTTAGTGCAACATAATTAGCAGGCCGTACTGAAGGAAGTGCTTGTATGTGGAGAGTCCAAAAGATTTTCAGCTACAAAAGGGATGCACTTCCAGAGAGTGAGATTTCACAAACAAAATGTTATAAACAGAATTCTTAAAGGCTGCTGTTACACAAAGATTATCATCGTAAAAAGGATTATACTATTTGGCTGTTTTGTTAGTGTAAGCCATCATTTTACAGAGCCTTGTCTAAGGATTAAGGAGACTTGGATTCCAGATCTGTTCTGCCTTTGCATCACTAAACAACTAAAAGCATCTCATACAGAAGATAAAGAGATAAAGTAAACATTTGCTTTTTTTTTTTTTTTTTTTGACCTTGCTGGGTCTTTGCTGTGGTGCACCAGCTCTCTAGTTGCAGAGCATGGGTCTAGGTGCCCCCACCACATGTGGGATCCTAGTTCCCTGACCAGGGATTGAACCCATGTCCCTCTGCACTGGAAGGTGGTTTCTTAACCACTGGACCACCAGGGAAATCCCACCATGTGCTCTTATTTGGAAAACAAATGAAAAAACATTTTTGTAATCTTCAGAAGAAATGTGAATACAGAATACTGCATTAAGTTTTGAACCAGTTGTTTTCTCTATTAGCGAAACTTCTTTCCCAGATATGTTTATCATCTTTAAACTAAAACATTAAAATGTTCTTATTTTAAGAAGCACAATGGCTAAAATACAAGTGACTGGTACTCAAGTTAATCCAAATTCATATAGGACAAGTGAAGGATAGATAAGATGCAATGTCTTATTCAAAATGGCTGAAAGACCAGCACTTAATTCTACTAAAATTCTCTAACGTGAATATCAAAGTGAACAAAAAGTAGTTCCAAAAGTTCAAAGAAGCAATTGTAGTCAAGAAAATGTTCATTAAACATTTACCTTAGTAATAATCCTATAAGTAATAAACGTTTCAATTGTAGTAACATGGCTTTCAGGTTCATCCACTGTAATAAAAAGATCTTTCAAATCTGGCTCATCTTCAAACTTGACTTGGTTTATCATTGATAAAGGGGACGTCGGCATCAGAGGGCTAAAGGAATTCATGTCCATCAATGAGGCATCCTATGAATAAAACATTCAAAATTAATGTTTAGGGGGGAAAAGAGTTGAAACCCTCTTTTTCTTAGACAATACAAATACTAATCATATATGTTAAGAACAAAAAGGATAACTGGACTCCTACTTAAATAAAGTATGTGGAAATATATGCTTATTTCTGTTTCATGACAAAATCCCACTTTAAAAATGACAGTAAAGAAAGAAACAAAAACAAGACAAAAATCATAAAAAGGTACAAACCCTCAAAGTAAAAAAAAATAGGCTAAGCATGAAGTAGCCATCATGGTCAACAAAAGAGTCTGAAATGCAGTACTTGGATGCAATCTCAAAAATTACAGAATGATCTCTGTTCCTTTCCAAGGCAAACCATTCAATATCACAGTAATCCAATCTATGCCCCGACCCGTAACGCTGAAGAAGCTGAAGTTGAACAGTTCTATGAAGACCTACAAGACCTTCTAGATCTAACACCCTAAAAAGATGTCCTTTTCATTTTAGAGGACTGGAATGCAAAAGTAGGAAGTCAAGAAACACCTGGAGTACAGGCAAACTTGGCCTCGGAGTACAGAATGAAGCAGGGCAAAGGCTAATAGAGTTCTGCCAAGTGAATGCACTGGTCATAGCAAACACCCTCCTCCAACAACACAAGAGAAGACTCTACTCATGGACATCACCAGATGGTCGACACGGATCAGATTGATTATATTATTTGCAGCCAAAGATGGAGAAGATCTATACAGTCAGCAAAACAAGACTGGGAGCTAAATGTGGCTCAGATCATGAACTTC
The DNA here is from genome assembly GCF_002263795.3 of Bos taurus. Lineage (NCBI taxonomy): Eukaryota > Metazoa > Chordata > Mammalia > Artiodactyla > Bovidae > Bos > Bos taurus. Next base: position 44,580,075 of record NC_037330.1, read on the forward strand.
TTATTGCCAAATTAAGACTGAATTTGAAGAAAGTGGAGAAAACCACTAGACCATTAAAGTACGACCTAAATCAAATCCCTTATGACTATAAAGTGGAAGTGAGAAATAGATTTAAGGGACTAGATCTGATAGACAAAATACCTGATAAGCTATGGACGGAGGTTCATGGACATTGTACAGGAGACAGGGATCAAGACCATCCCCCAAAAATAGAAATGCAAAAAAAACAAAATGGCTGTCTGAGGAGGCCTTACAAATAGCTGTGAAAAGAAGGGAAGTGAAAAGCAAAGGAGAAAAGGAAAGATATACCCATTTGAATGCAGAGTTCCAAAGAATACCAAGGAGAGATAAGAAAGCCTTCCTCAGTGATCAATGCAAAGTAATACAGGAAAGCAATAGAATGGGAAAGACTAGAGATCACTTCAAGAAAATTAGAGATACCAAGGGAACACTTCATGCAAAGATGGGCTCGATAAAGGACAGAAATGGTATGGACCTAACAGAAGCAGAAAATATTAAGAAGAGGTGGCAAGAATACACAAAAGAACTGTACAAAAAAGATCTCCATGACCCAGATAATCATGATGGTGTGATCACTCACCTAGAGCTAGACATCCTGGAATGTGAAGTCAAGTGGGCATTAGCAAGCATCACTATGAACAAAGCTAGTGGAGGTGATGGAATTCCAGTTGAGCTACTTCAAATTCTGAAAGATGATCCTGTGAAAGTGCTGCACTTAATATGCCAGCAAATTTGGAAAACTCAGCAGTGGCCACAGGACTGGAAGAGGTCAGTTTTCATTCCAATCCCAAAGAAAGGCAATGCTAAAAAAGAATGCTCAAACTACCACACAACTGCACTCATCTCACATGCTAGTAAATTAATGCTCAAAATTCTCCAAGCCAGGCTTCAGCAATATGTGAACCGTGAACTTCCAAATGTTCAAGCTGGTTTTAGAAAAGGCAGAGGAACCAGAGATCAAATTGCCAACATCTGCTGGATCATCAAAAAAGCAAGAGAGTTCCAGAAAAACACCTATTTCTGCTGTATTGACTATGCCAAAGCCTTTGACTGTGTGGATCACAGCAAACTGTGGAAAATTCTGAAAGAGATGGCAATAGCAGAGCACCTGACCTGCCTCTTGAGAAATCTGTATGCAGGTCAGGAAGCAACAGATAGAACTGGACATGGAACAGCAGACTGGTTCCAAATAGGAAAAGGAGTATGTCAAGGCTGTATATTGTCACCCTACTTATTTAACCTATATGTAGAATACATCATTTGAAATGCTGGGCTGGATGAAGTACAAGCTGGAATTAAGATTGCCAGGAGAAATAGCAATAACCTCAGATATGCAGGTGACACCACCCTTATGGCATAAAGTGAAGAAGAACTAAAGAGCCTCTTGATGTAAGTGAAAGAGGAGACTGAAAAAGTTGGCTTAAAGCTCAACATTCAGAAAACTAAGATCATGGCTTCCAGCCCCGTCACTTCATGGCAAATAGATGTGGAAATAGTGGCTGACTTTATTTTTCTGGGCTCCAAAATCACTGCAGATGTTGTAGCCATGAAATTAAAAGATGCTTACTCCTTGGAAGGAAAGTTATGACCAACCTAGACAGCATATTAAAAAGCAGAGACATTACTTTGCCAACAAAGGTCCATCTAGTCAAGTCTATGGTTTTCCAGTGGTCAGGTATGGATGTGAGAGTTGGACTATAAAGAAAGCTGAGCACCGAAGAATTGATGCTTTTGAACTGTGGTGTTGGAGAAGACTCTTGAGAGTCCCTTGGACTGCAAGGAGATCCAACCAGTCCATCCTCAAGGAGATCAGTCCTGAGTGTTCATTGGAAGGACTGATGTAGAAGCTGAAACTCCAAAACTTTGGCCACCTGATGTGAAGAGCTGACTCACTGGAGAAGACCCTGATGCTGGGAAAGATTGAGGGCAGGAGGAGAAGGGGACAACAGAGGATGAGATTGTTGGATGGCATCACTGACTCAATGGACATGGGTTTGGGTGGAGTCCGGGAGTTGGTGATGGACAGGGAGGCCTGGCGTGCTGCGGTTCATGGGGTCACAGAGTCGGACACGACTGAGCGACTGAACTGAACTGAACTGAACTGAAGCATGAAGTAAACTATCTTTTGGAAACTGAAACTCTGATGGTTGAGTGGTAACTGAAAAGCTACCACTAAAAAAAAAGCTAAAGTAAACCAAGGACAGGATGGTTAACTGGGAAGAAGGAGGCACACAGAGACAGAGGCTCACAGAGAGACGCGAGAGGCAGAGGTTCCAGAAACCTGTAGACTCAGAAAGCTGATAGAGCTAAATAAGGGGATTGGTTGAAAAGCTCATAAAACAAAAGAGATTTGGTACCTCAGATTCCCTCACATACCCCATGCAATCAGGTGACTTTTCTTTCCCAGCTTTGCAGAAAACTGGAAATTTCCTGGAGTGCCTCTGAATTCAAGGACACCAGGTAGGGTGGAGGGAGAGACAGGCCCTATGAAAATACAGATATCAAGGGACAGTCCTACATACTGGATGGAAAGATATCCTGTCCTTTCCCATCATTTGACCCCAAGAAAGTGGCAGCAAGATGGAAAAGTGCACATAATAGTGGAGATTTCCTCTCTGAGCTGACCATTCCAAGAAAACACTGACAGCTGCAGTGCCCTGGGGAATCAGCCAAGCCTCTGCATACTAACCCTACAGGGAAGCCCCTTCCTGGCAAAACACTGACTGTCAACGTGGCTTTTCATTACCTGGTGCAGGAACCACCAAACATCTCAACATGTGGGAAGGCTCGGAGGTGAAAGATTCACAAAGAGAATATGAGAGGCAGACAGAATAGAGAATAGAATGCTTACCAAGAGAGGAAAGCATGAGAGATAAGAATGAAATCAAATTCATAAATGAAAACAGGTGTTATATTTTTTAAGAATTCAGAGAACAGCAGAGACACCAAAAATATAAGAGGTTCATGAAAACTGAAATATGATGAAAGGATAAAAACTCAACAGAAAGTTCCAAAGACAGAACTCAGGAACTAAGCTGGACCAAAAGAATATGAGAAGGAAAGGAAGATATTTTTTAAAATTTAAGGATCCAGGTAGACAGAACCTGACTGAAAATAATTCCAGAAAATGAAGAAGGTAAATCCAAACAGAAATATTTCCAGATTGACAGGGTCTATCAGATCTCCTCAAAATGAACAAGACAATGGTGGGGGTGGGGAGTGCTTCCACAAGCTTCCATTACCATGACATTTCATAATCGTAGAGGTTTTTAAATTCCTAAAAGCTTAGGAAAAAAATTTAGGAAAGCCTAAATTCCAGAGAGAATATAAACAGGCAAAATACAACAGGAATGTCAGGAATCAGAATGCCTTCAGATTTCTCAAAATGATAATAAATTAGTATCTTCAAAATTTTTAAAGGAAAGTATTTTCTACCTAGAACTATTTACAGCCAGATAAACAGTCATTCAAGGAAAGGAAAATAAACAGGAAATTCAAACAGGAAAAATAAAGCCATTTCAGGTGTGAAAGATTTCAAAATCTGACTTCCCATGCATCCATTCTTTGGAGGACTTCACTTTTCCAAAATAAGGGCATATACCAAGAAAGAAGAAATAGGATCTAAAAGCAGGAGATTCAACAGAGAAGAGAATTAAAGGAAATTCCTGGGATGACAGTGGAAGAATGTTCCAGGTTGACAGTTTTGCAGCAGACTTAGAGAACAACCTATACAGAGAGGAGCTGAAAGACTTCAGAGAGGCAAGGTTATAAAGAGGAAATAATAACAGAGGGAGAAAGGAAAGAGAAAGAGCAAAGTAAGCAGGGAAAGAGAAAGAGGAAAAGAAGGAAGGAAGGAGACTGACAGAATATCTGATACCTCTAAGCATAATGAAAGGAAGCGTGCCATGTTAGACTTTGTAAATGAATTAAGATTGATGCAAAAAAAGTGAAAAGGAAGAGAAAACAAGACAGGGAGAAAGGGAGGGCCTTAAAAAAATGAATAAATGAATGAATGATGAACTCTAAGGAAAACAAAAAGAACAAGAATGAAAATGTAATCACAGGTCATCACATCCCTTGACTGTGAATAAAAATAAATTGCTCTTAATACCAAATTTAACTAAAAATGGTGATATAGTTAAATTAAGATAATAAGAAGAAAAACATTAGTATGTCTGAGACGAGGAGACATGCTAATACCATGATGGAAAAAAAAACGAACCATTCCAGACTGCTGACAACCATCTAAGAGACAACCACCACGCAACACATGATCCTAGACTGGATTCTGTACCAAAGGAGGAGAACCTTTGAGAACATTTGTTTTTTTTCTCTCTAAGAGATATGTTTGGTACAACTGGAAAATTTTGAAAGGGTCTGTGGATTAGAATATATTAATAGTATTATGTCAATGTTAATTTCCTGAGTAAGATACTTACACTGTAATTATGTAGGAGAGTGTCCTTGTTTTCAAAAATACACAGAGATTTAATTATGAGAAATATGTTTCCAATTTACTCAATTTACAGAGAGGCAGAAAGCAAATGTTGTGAAATGGTAAATAACCAGCAGACCTAGATTCTTTGTGGCATTCTTGCAAGACTTCAAGTCTGAAATTATTTCAAAATTAAAAAATATATTCATAGTTTTCAAAAGTCAAGTTATTCAATAAGGCTTAAAATAAAATGAAACAAATTAAAAATAAAAATGCAGCATCCCATGTTCTGGTATTCGTATTATCAGTTCATACTCCTTAGAAGTAAATTCAGAACTCTTAGCTATATTTGTTTCTTGTTACATTCTTTACTTCAAAATAACACATATACTCTTTTCCTAATTTTTCAATTTTGATATTATCAGTAGATTTCCTACTAAGGAGAATAAAGAGTATTAATTTAGCCAATTAATTATAAGTATAGTATAACCTATTTTACTCAATGGGTTATAATTCATTAATATAATTCATTTTGATGTTCTAAGTGTCCAAAACTTGCCTAGTAGGAGTTCCTTAAAACTGGCATCTGTATGTTTTTGATGAAATCTTCATTACCCCTTGAGCACTTTATTTTCAGGCATATCAAAGATATTTCAGATTTACCTTATACTTATTTTCCCTGCCCCCAGTCATGGAATCAGACATTTATCGAAAGAGCTCTGGTTCCTTTAAGAGAAGACTGGTATTTATAATATAAGATATAAATGTTAGAAAATATATGCATGTTAGGCATGATTTAGACCTAGGAATAGAAAACAAATCACAGTTGGGTTGATCAGACACGCAAAAAACATGGAGATAAATGTCTTGCAACAAAAGTTCAGTGAGATAAACTACAGTATATCCCTATGACAGAATACAATAAAGTCTATCCATATAATAGAATACAGTAAAGTGATTAATGTATTAGAAGAATATATAGAAACTTGGGAAAAGGTTCATAGTGTGTTACTAAGAGAAAACAGCAGCTTCTAAAATTTGTATTTAACTAGATTCTAATGCATGTATGTGTGCTTGTGTGTTTATGACAGAGGGGGTTCAGAGGGTATGAGAGAAAAAGTAACAAAGAGCGACTCATAATATGCATGTGCTCATGAACTTGGAAATTATACCAAAAAGTTAACAGAAGTTATTTCAAGTGTCAGGATTCCTCTTGAGTTTAATATTTTCCTGTCTGAGTTTCTGTGTTTACAAATATTGTAAAATAAATGTGTATTATTTTGTAGAAAGATTTTTAATTGTTTAGAGTCAACACTATCTAATGTGTTCATAAACAGTAAGAACCATTGTAATAAGTTAAAAGAGTATCTAGGGCCATTTTGGCAGAAGACCTTGGATTACACATTTGATTGCTTGATTTTTTTTCTGAACTCATCAAAGTTGTATAGTTCAAAAGGAAATTTAAAAATATGCCCAGAATCACAAGAAAATGGGATTGTCAAAATTATGGGATGCTAACACAATGGAATTCTAAGCAGTTATTACAACAGAATTTAGAGGTTCCGAATAAACATGCAATCAGCAAGTACAAAAATCTCTCTCAATGTTCATTTCATATAAATAATAGTTTTCTAAGCTGACAAATTTTAATTTGATGGGCAAATGTGCATTAAATTTCACTGACAGTGCATGCAACCACGTGCTCTGGCATTCTTTGTAGTCACCCTTTTGACTTACCACAACCCACTTCTTTTACCTACTACATAATTTAGCATTCTATTTCTTCTGCTTAAAATGCATCCTTTTGTACAGTGGGAAAGATCTGCATGAATTTACAAAGGCTCACAATTCCAATGAGTGTAGTGTGGTGTCATAAAAATATGCTTCAATATCTAGCAAAGGAAGAAAATTACAGGCTGAAATTTAGCAACCTCCAAGATTTCAGTAGAAAGATTTAAATTACTATGAATCACTCAGAAACATTCTTAAAACCTCAATAAAACTGACTATTCAAAGAGTTTTATATTCACTTCAAAGAAAAAGGAAAAGAAAATACACTGACGATACTTAAAAGATTTACATTTGGACATGAATAAGTGAAGAAAATAAGTGTTTGAGAAGATCCAAAGAAGTAATTAACCAAAAAGAACTCCATTTAACCTTTTGTGGTTGATGCTTTTCAGGAGAAATGGATCGTTAAAATTTGTTCTTTCCAAAGGTCTCACCTCCACGATAATGCATGCCTCTTTCTTCTCTAGTTCTCTCTCTTCCTTCCCCTGCCCTCAACTTCATTTATACATTTGTTCATTCTTTGTATTTGGTTATATGTCCATTATCTTATGATATTTCAGACAGTGAAAATACATCTTTTCATTTTTTTTTTTTTTTCCTTTCAAGAGATTAAAGCAGAGGGGAAATTATTTGCATGCTTAACCTTCTTAAACAACACTGAATACTTATAGCGAGCATAGTGAGCACACAGACACACACTGAGGCATACAGCAAAACATCTAGGGATGGTTTCAGGCGAAAATCTGAATATGCACAATAGAGAAGGAAGCCACATTGTTGCAGGAAGTCTCTCTCTTTTTTGATAGGTCCCCCACCTCCTTTGGAGGATAACTGCTTTACAGTATCATGTTGGTCTCTGCCATACATCAACATGAAATCAGCCCCAGGTACACTTATATGCCCTCCCTCCTGAACTGCCCTCCCACAACCCACCTCTCTAGGTTGTCACAGAGCTCAAAAAATGGGTGGAAGACCTAAACAGACAATTCTCTAAAGAAGACATACACATGGCCAACAAACACAGGAAAAGATGCTCAACATCACTCATGATTAGAGAAATGCAAACAAAAACTACAATGAGGTATCACCTCACATCAGTCAGAACGGCCACCATTAAAAAAATCTACAAACGGATGCAGAGAAAAGGGAACCCTCTTGTACCGTTGGTGGGAATGTAAATTGACACAGCTGCTATGGAGAACAGTATGGAGATTCCTTAAAAAACTGAAAGAGAATTACCATATGACCCAAAAATCTCACTAATGGGCATATGCCCTGAGAAAACCATAATTCAAACAGACACATGCACCCTAATATTCGTGGCAGCATTGTTTACAATAGCTAAGACATGGAAACAACCAAGATGGCACTGTCTTTTATTCTGATTCCAAATTAGCACACTCACTATAAGAAAAACCACGTAGATGACTTTCCCAAAATAAATGGACATTAGCACTGTGCTAGCCTGGAAAATCCCATGGACGGAGGAGCCTGGTAGGCCGCAGTCCATGGGGTCTCTAGGAGTCAGACACGACTGAGTGACTTCACTTTCACTTTTCACTTTCATGCATTGGAGAAAGAAATGGGAACCCACTCCAGTGTTCTTGCCTGGAGAATCCCAGGGACGGGGGAGCCTGGTCGGCTGCTGTCTATGGGGTCGCACAGAGTCGGACACAACTGAAGCGACAGCAGCAGCAGCATCATGCTGCAATTTATTGACAAACTCACTTATGAAATAAGGGTAAGTTTTCCTTGTTGTTACTTTTGTTTTATTGTAAGTATCTGCTGTGGGTTGAACCATGTCCTCCCAAAATTGATATGTTGAACTCCGAACCCTGTCACCTCAAAATGTGACCTTTTTGGGGGATAGGAGCTTCACAAAGGAAATTAAGTTAAAATGAGGTCACTGAAGTGGGTCCTAATGCAATATGACTGGGATCTTTACAAAAAGGGGGGAATTTGGACAAAGACATGCATGTTATGAGACACAGGGAGAAGACAGCCATCTACCAGCCAAGTGGAGAGGCAGGAAGAGATACTTCCCTCACACATTCAGAAGGAACCAACCCTGCTGACACCTTCATTTCAGACTTCTAGCTTCCAGAACTGTGAGAAAATTAATTTGTTTACTTCAGACACTTAGTCTGTGGTACTTCACCATGGCAGCCCTAGCAAATGAGCACTTCTGTATACAGAATGGCACAGAATAAATATGTAGAGAAGAAAGTAAGGGTAGAAAGGAAGGAAGGAATTATAATTAAAACATTCAATCTTTGATCCATTCATTTTTTTTAACCAGTTAACAATCAACTTCAATACTTTCTGAAAAATGCTTTTGCCTCCCTCCTTTAATGCTATTTGATGGTTCCAAAGTTCTACTACTGAAATAAATAAAACACACAGCTGAAATTTAAAACAAACAACGTCCTGCCAATATTTGGGTGCTCAGGAGATAAACTCCGTAAGAAACAGGTTGAAAGGTAAGATATGACCTCTCTGAGAAGTGCCCTTCCTTAACATCCCTCCCTAAGACTCGACTCCAGAACATCTCATAAATATAACATGAATTACTCTGATAATACTAAATTGCATCCACCATCTGTGCACAAACAGCTATTTTCTTTTTACAAGCAGAGGGGGGAAAAAATCAATGTGAGAAGTGTAATAAATCAGAATACTGGCATGAAAAGGCCATGCAAATAAAATTGCTGATGTACAAGAAACACGTACACCAAGAGACATCTGGGAAAATGCAACTTACCATGGAAGGAGTTTGAGAAACCATGTTGTGATGAGGGACACTCATCTTGATGGGCCTAAATTTAGACTTACCAGCTGTGTTTTGGTTTACAACTCCTTCCAATCTGCCTGCTTATAATAATAATAAAAATTAGAAAGGCCTTCTGTGGAACACTGTTGAAAATGTGATTGGGGGAAAAGCCAGCCTGTGTCGGGTTCTATAAAGGGGCATACAACACTCAATAATCTTGTTTGACATAATTTCCAGTGTGATGCAGTATATATACTCTTGTATGCATATAACATAATTTATTTACCCTTTTTTTTTTTCTATTTTCTAACAGTGTTGCCTTGAATATACTTGGGCTTTTTCAGGGGTTTTGCACTATAAAGTTAGAGATTAACCATAGAAATGTCACAAATAATTTTATTTGATAAAATTTTCCCCTCTGGACAAAAAGAAAAGTGGTAAAAGCAAAAGGTTAGGCAGTCAAGGTGTTAGTCACTCAGCTGTGTCCGACTCTTTGTGATGGCACAGACTGTAGCCCACCAGGCTCCTCTGCCTGTAGATTCTTCAAGCAAGAAAACTGGAGTGGGATGCCATTTCCTCTTCAGGTCTTCAGGGGATCTTCCTGATCCAGGGCTCAAACCTCAGTCTCCTGTATTGTAGGCAGATTGTTTATTGAAGTTCAGACATACACTAGCCGTGTGAACCAGGTCAAGTCATGTTACTTTTCTGAGATTCAGTTTTCTCCTTTGTAACCTCAGAGACGTCATATTTCATCTTGGATTTCAGATGATTAAGAAGAGGATAAAAAGAGACAAATAAATGTGATGTATATAGACACTGTCTGCTTGAAGGCTTTATGTGAATTATGCAAATATTACCATGACCCTGTAGAATATGTTCTACTTCTTCCCCTTTTGTAAACTAGGTAATAATACTACTGAGTAGCTGCTAATTTACCTGTTTTCAAATGAGGAACCAGGTTAAATCACTTGTTCAAACTCTAACTGCTATTTTAATAAGTAGAGGAGACAGCATTTGACCACCACCTAACTGCCAGTAGGCTGATCTTAAGGGAGATCAACCCTGAATATTCACTGAAAGGACCGATGCTGATGCTGAAGCTGAAGCTCCAGTATTTTGGTTATCTGAATTTCTGCTTTATTGACTATTCCAAAGCCTTTGACTGTGTGGATCACAATAAACTGTGGAAAATTCTGAAAGAGATGGGAATACCAACCAGACCACCTGACCGGCCTCTTGAGACACCTATATGCAGGTCAGGAAGCAACAGTTAGAACTGGACATGGAACAACAGACTGGTTTCAAACAGGAAAAGGAGTACGTCAAGGCTGTATATTGTCACCCTGCTTATTTAACTTATATGCAGAGTACACCATGAGAAATGCTGGGCTGGAAGAAGTACAAGCTGGAATCAAGATTGCCAGGAGAAATATCAGTAATCTCACATATGCAGATGACACCACCCTTATGGCAGAAAATGAAGAGGAACTAAAAAGCCTCTTGAAAGTGAAAGAGGAGAGTGAAAAAGTTGGCTTAAAGCTCAACATTCAGAAAACGAAGATCATGGCATCCAGTCCCATCACTTTATGGCAAATAGATGGGGAAACAGTGGCAACAGTGTCAGACTTTATTTTTGGGGCTCCAAAATCACTGCAGATGGTGATTGCAGCCATGAAATTAAAAGACGCTTACTCCTTGGAAGGAAAGTTATGACCAACCTAGATAGCATACTGAAAAGCAGAGACATTACCAACAAACGTCCGTCTAGTTAAGGCTATGGTTTTTCCAGTGGTCAAGTATGGATGTGAAAGTTGGACTGTGAAGAGAGCTGAGTGCCGAAGAATTGATGCTTTTGAACTGTGGTGTTGGAGAAGACTCTTGAGAGTCCCTTGGACTGCAAGGAGATCCAACCAGTCCATTCTAATGGAGATCAGCCCTGGGATTTCTTTGGAAGAACTGATGCTGACGTTGAAACTCCAATACTTTGGCCACCTCATGCAAAGAGTTGACTCACTGGAAAAGACTCTGATGCTGGGAGGGATTGGGGACAGGAGGAGAAGGGGACGACAGAGGATGAGATGGCTGGATGGCATCACTGACTCAATGGACATGAGTTTGGGTGAACTCTGTGAGTTGGTGATGGACAGGGAGGCCTGGCACGCTGCAATTCATGGAGTCGCAGAGTCGGACATGACTGAACGACTGAACTGAACTGAACTGATGCGAACACAGGATTCTGGAAAAGTCTCTGACACTGGGAAAGATTGAGGGCAGAAGGAGAACAGGGCATCAGAGGATAAGATGGCTGGATGGTGTCACCGATGCAGTGAACATGAACTTGGGCAAACTCAGGGAGATGGTGAAGGACAAGGAGGCCTGGAAAGCTACAGTCCATGGGGTCGCAAAGAGTCGGACACAACTGGGGGACAACAGCAACAACAATAGCCAGTAAGTCATATGTACTGGGCATTATCACGGAATTCACTTTTTCAGTTTCCCATGAAATTAAATAGAAATCTAAAACAAGAATACAACAATTTCTATGGTCAAAACATTGTCATGTAGTAGATACAACCTAAGGCACTACAAAAACATTCAGAGCAGCCCAGAATAGATAGATAAATTGTGGTACACGCACACAAGGTTACGTATACTACACAGCAATGAAAACCAACCACAGGGACTTCCCTGGTAGTCCAGGGGTTAAGAATCTGCCTTGCAATTCAGGGTACATGGGTTCAGTCCTTGGTTAGCAAACTAAGATCCCATGCACCACAACTAGAGAATCCTTGCTCCACAATGAAAGAACCTATATGATGCAACAAAGATCCCGTTGCCATAACTGAGACCCAATCCAGCCAAATAAATAAAAGAAATCTTTTAAAGAAAATAGGAAATCAACTACAACTTCATATAAGGCCATTGATAAATATAAGCTAAATTATAAGCTAAATATTAGGGGAAAAAGCAAATAAGAGAAGAATTCACACAGGGCAACATCATTTTTTAAAGTCCTAAACATACAATATCAAAATTCAGAAAAATCTTCAACAGATATTGCTTCAAATACATACACAGATCTTCCTGTTACAGTGGGGTTACATCCCTATAAACCCACTGAAAATTGAAAATACTGTAATTCAAAAAGTATTTAATACACCTAACCTCCTGAACATGACAGCTTATCCTGCTGCTGCTGCTAAGTCACTTCAGTCGTGTCCGACTCTGGGTGACCCCATAGACGGCAGCCCACCAGGCTCACCCATCCCTGGGATTCTCCAGGCAAGAACACTGGAGTGGGTTGCCATTTCCTTCTCCAATGTATGAAAGTGAAAAGTGAAAGGGAAGTCACTCAGTCATGTCCAACTCTTAGCGACCCCATAGACTGCAGCCTACCAGGCTCCTCCATCCATGGGATTCTCCAGGCAAGAGTACTGGAGTGGGATACCATTGCCTTCTCTGGACAGCTTATCCTAGCCTATCTTAAATATGATCGGAACATTTACATTAGTCTACAGTTGGGCAAAATCATCTAATACAAATCCAATCTTGATGAAAGTGAAAGAAGAGAGTGAAAAAGTTGGCTTAAAACTCAACATTCAGAAAAGTAAGATCATGGCATCTGGTCCCATCACTTCACAGCAAATATATGGGGAAATAATGGAAACAGTGAGAGACTTTATTTTTGGGGGCTCTAAAATCACTGCAGACGGCGACTGCAGCCATGAAATTAAAAGATGCTTGCTCCTTGGAAGAAAAGTTATGACCAACCTAGACAGCATATTAAAAAGCAGAGACATTACTTTGCCAACAAAGGTCTATCTAGTCAAAGCTATGGTTTTTCCAGCAGTCATGTATGGATTTGAGAGTTGGACTATAAAGAAAGCTGAGCGCCAAAGAACTGATGCTTCTAAACTGTGGTGCTGGAGAAGACTCTCGAGAGCCCCTTGGACTGCAAGGAGATAAAACCAGTCAATCCTAAAGGAATCAGTCCTCAATAGTCATTGGAAGGACTGATGCTGAAGCTGAAACTCCATTACTTTGGCCACCTGATGCAAAGAACTGAATCACTGGAAAAGACCCATATGCTGGGAAAGATTGAAGCCAGGAAGAGAAGGGGATGACAGAGGATGAGATGGTTGGATGGCATCACCGACTCAATGGACATGAGTCTGAGTAAGCTCTGGAGTTGGTGATGAACAGGGAAGCCTGGTGTCCTGTAGTCCATGGGGTCTCAAAAAGTCAGACGAGACTGAGCAACTGAACTGAACTGAATCTTACAGTATTGAGTATCTCATGTACTTTATTGAATGTTGCCTGAAAAAGAAAAACAGAATGTCTGTCCAGGCACAGAATGTTTCTAAGTGTATGGTTGTTTCCACTCGTGATGGTGTGGCTGGCTGGGAGCTGTGGCTTGCTGCTGCTACCCAGCTCCAGGAAAGCTTATCTCCTACTACCCAAGAATAGATCAAAATTCACAGTATGGTTTTTACTGAATGTGTAACACTTTTGCACTGTGAAGTCTAAATATCATACGTCAAACCATTCTTCATTTAGGACCATCACTTTTATGAAAACCAAATGAATGAAAAAAACAAAACCCAAATTATTATTTTCTTTTAAGCAAGAGAGAGAGAGCATCTTGGGAGGACCACACAGAGAATGCAGGTATGCCTCATTTTATCCAGCTTCACTTTACTGTACCTCACAGATACCATGTTTTTCACAAATTGAAGGGTTTTGGCAAGTCTGCATTGAACAAGTCTATACGTACCATTTTTCCCAACAGCATTTGCTCACTTCATGTCTCTGTGTCACATTTGGGTAATTCCTGCAATTCTATTTCAAATGTTTTCATTATTACTATATGTTATGGTAATCTGTGATCAGTGATCTCTTATTTTAATTGTTTCGGGAAGCCACAAACCACGTCCATATAAGATATGAACTTGATAAAAGTTTCCATTCTAACTGCTCCCCCCTCTGGTTGCCCCCCCCATTTCTCTCCCTCACCTTGAGCCTCCCTATTCCAAGATTCAATACTGGAACAGGTCAAGTAATAATCCTACCATGGGCTTCCCTGATGGCTCAGCAGTAAAGAATCTGCCTACAAGCAGGAAATGTGGGTTCAATCCCGTATTCGATCCCAGGGTCAGGAAAATCCCCTGGAGAAGGAAATAGCAACCCAGTCCAGTATTCTTACCTGGGAAATCCCATGGACGGAGAAGTCTGGAGGGCAACAGTCCATGGGGTCACGAAGAGTCGGACACAACTCAGTGCCAAAAGCCATTAGTCCTTTTCAAGTGAAAGGAAGAGACTCAAGACTCAATTTAAATAAAAAACCAGGAATAATCAAGCTTAGTGAGGAAAGCGTGCTGAAAATCAAGATAGACTGAAAGCTAGGTCTCCTGTGCCAGTTAGCCACGTTGTGAATGCAAAGAAAAAGTTCTTGAAGGAAATTTAAAGGGCTACTTTAGTGAACACATAGATGATAAGAATGCGAAACAGCCTTATGACTGATATGGAGAAAATATTAGAGCTCTGGATAGAAGATCCAGCCACAACATTCTCTTCGGCCAAAAACTAATCCAGAACAAGGCCTTAACTCTCTTTAATTCCATGAAGGCTGAAAGAGGTGAGGAAGCTGAAGAAGAAAAGTATGAAGTTAGCAGAGGCTGGTTTATGAGCTTTAAGAAAAGAAGCCATCTCTGTAACATAAAAATACAGGGTGAAGCATCAACTTGCTAAAGTAGAAGCTGCAGCAAACTATCCAGAAGACCTAGCTAAGTTCATTAATGAAGGTGGCAACACTAAACAACAGATTTTCAATGAAGATGAAACAGCCTTCTATTGGAAGAAGATGCCATCTAAGACTTTCATAGCTAGAGCAGAGAAGTCAATGTCTGGCTTTAAAGCGCTTCTTAGCGGCTAATGCCGGTGGTAACTTTAAGTTGAGGATCAATGCTCGTTTACTATTCTGAATAGCTTAGGGCCCTTAAGAATGATGCTAAATTGATTCTGCCTATGCTCTATAAAAGAGGTTTTTCCCAGTAGCTCAGTGGTAAAGAATCTGCCTGCAATGCAAGAGACACAGGAGACAAGGGTTCAATTCTTGGGTCGGGAAGAGCCCCTGGAGAAGGGCATGGCAACCCACTCCAGTATTCTTGCCTGGAGAATCCCATGGGCAGAGGAGCCTGGTGGGCTACATACAGTCCATGGGGTCACAAAGAGTCACGACTGAAGCAACTGAGTATGCACATGCTCTATAAATGGAACCACAAAGCCTAAATGAGAGCCAATCTGTTTACAACATGGTTTACTGAATATTGTAAGCCCACTGTTGAGACCTACTGCTCAGAAAAAAAAGTTCTTTTCAAAATATTACTGCTCATTGACAATGCACCTGGACACCCAAGAGCTCTGATGAAGATGTGTAAGGAGATTAATGTTTTCATTCTTACCAATACAACATCCATTATTCAGGTCATAGATTAAAGACTTCCAAGACTTATTTTCAGACTTATTACTGAAGTACATTACTGAAGCACATGTACTGAAGCACATTCAGTACTGAAGTCTACATTTCACAAGGCGATAGCTGCCATAGACAGGGATTTCTCTGATGGATCTGGGCAAAGGAAAGTGAAAGCCTTCTGGAACAATTTCACCATTCTAGATGCCACTAGGAACATCTGTGATTCATGAGAAGCAGTGAAAACATAAACATTCACAGAATTTGGAAAAAGTTAATTCCAATCCTCATGGATGACTTTGAGAGGTTCAAGACTTCAGTGGAGGAAATAATTGAAAATGTGGTATATACAGATAGAAAACTGGAATTAGAAATGGAGCCTGAAGATGTAACTGAAATGCTACAATGCCATGATTAAACATGAGTAGATGAGAAGTTGTTTCTTATGGATAAGCAAAGAAGTGGTTTCCTGAGATGGAATCTACTCCTGGTGAAAATGCTGAGAAGACTGTTGAAATGACAACAAAGGATTTAGACTATTACATAAATCGATACACTTAGTGATAAACCAGAGGCAGGGTTTGAAAGGACTGACTCCAGCATTGAAAGAAGTTCTTCTATGAGTAAAATGCTACCAAACAGGATTGCATGCTACAGAGACATCATTTGTGAAAGGAGGAGTCAATTGATGTGGCAAACCTCATTCGGTTGTCTATTTTAAGAAATTGCCATAGTCACCCCAACTGTCAGCAACCACTACTCTGATCAGTAAGCAGCCACCAAAACTGAGGCAGGCCCCTTAAGCAGTAAAAGGATTATGGTTCATTGAAAACTTAGATTAGGGTTAACATAATTTTTAGCAATAAAGTATTTTTAAATTAAGGTATGTATATTTTTTGCACACGTAACTGACTGCAGCATAAACATAACTGTCATATGCACTGAAAAAAATGAAAACTGGGTGACTCATTTCATGGCAATATTGGCTTTATTGTGACGGTCTGAAACGGAACCTGCAATATCTCTGAGGCATATTTGTACCAAAATTTGAGGTTATGCTTTATTTCCTAAGCTAGTGGTGGATGCAATATTATTATTCTATTACTAAGAGTCTGCAAATATTTTCTATAAAGGGCCAGATAATAAATTTGGGTCTTACAGGCCATCTGGTCTCTGTGATAATTACTTACCTTGGGCACTACACTGTGAAAGTAGTCACAGACAATATGTAAATCAATGGGTGTGGTTACATGCCAATAACCTTTATTTGCGAACAAAATGCAGACCAGATTTGGCCACACAGATTGTTTGCCCCTGTAGATATCATATAGTTATAGATATTATTATATCAATAGTTATATTACCTATAGTGATAGATGTAATATGGATACATATGTATATATACATATTCTTTTGTATACATGAAAATATTCTATATTAAAAATAATTTTTAAAGTTTTATAAAAGGCAGTTCAAATAGGATAAGGATATATTCTTGATTATTGAAAACAGTCCACTAATTTTCTTTCCACAATTTTCTCATGAAACTTAAAACTAAAAATTAAATCCTCTTCACTTTTGGTGCACATATGCTAAGTCGCTTCAGTCATGTTTGACTCTTTGAGACCCCATGGACTGTAGACTGCCAGGCTCCTCTATCCATGGAATTCTCCAGGCAAGAATACTGGAATGGGTTGCCATTGTCTACCCCAAGGGGTCTTCCCAACCCAGGGATCATACCTGTGTCTTTCGCGTTTCCTGCATTGGTAGGCAGATTTTTTACCACTGCGCCACCTGTGAAGCCCACGGCATAGCGGACACCCCAAAAAATTTTAGTGAGATTTTTTTCTTGAAAACAGCCATACAACCCAGGGATTGAACCCACATCTCTTAGGTCTCCTGCATTTGCAAACAGGTTCTTTACCACTAGCACCACCTGGGAAGCCCTTTGGTTGGTACACAGAAGTCAAAATAAGTTTCAGATTTTTAGTATCTGCATAACTTTTAGGGATTTTTTCTTAACACTTGGATATGTATACAAATATACTCACAAAATAATATTTTTTATCACCTCAGTAATGATTACTACATATGAAACAAGGACAAGTAAAAAAGAAAGAAAAAAATAAGTAAAACATGAAGACTGAAAGACCGTTGAGAATCTGCCACTGTGTCCTTCAAATCATAGATGCATTTATATGTATGGCTTCGAGATTTGTCACATCATTCCACGTAAAAGACATTTAAAGCCATAAATGTCAAATCCATAAATGATAACATTCTACTAAATTTGTTTTAAAATAAGTCTGTGGTAATGGATACATATATGAAACATAGTATCAGCCAACTATTGCTACTACTAATCTACTATTGTTCTACTATTGTAGATTCCTGTGATGACTAACTGGAAGCAGAGCAAGCCAAGAAAAAGCAATTATACTAATCAGAACTCCCAAAGAGGTTGAAAACATGTCCCATGGGGAGATAACACTGCACACCCAACTCAGGGATATAATAAAAAATGATTCCCAAGAAGTACACTAGTTGGCTAAAATGGATTTTGTGTGCTCAGTTGCTTCAGTCGCATATGACTCTGTGCAACCCCATGGACTGTAGATCTCCAGGCTCCTCTGTCCATGGGATTCTCCAGGCAAGAATACTGGAGTGGGTTGCCATGCCCTCCTCCAGGAGATCTTCCCTACCCAGGGATCGAACCTGAGTCTCCAAGGTCTCCTGTATTGGCTGGCAGGTTCTTTACCACTAATGCCACCTGGCAAGCCCAGTTTGTAGTATAGGGATAATCACTTATTTCTTAACTGGAAGAGCCAAGATTCAGCTGCCACTACCCATATACACACATAAAAAGCACCTAGCATAGCAGTTTTATTTCATTTAACAAAGGTTCATTGAATGTCAACAATGTGTTAAGCGCTGGGCTGGGGATTCTATAGTGGTCAAGACTGGCTGCCATGATGCCTTCTCTCATGAAGCTTACACTGTAATTAGCAGAGAGGGTAACAGATAATAAACAAATAAAACTACAGAAAAATAAGATAAGTCCAGATACAAAGAAAGAGAGTAAATTCTGGAGAAAGTAGAGTGATTTGCTGGAGTGTTTAAGGCAAGGAGTGAAAAGAATGCTTTTGAGAGAGCTATCAGGGAAGGTGTCTTTAAAGAAGTGAAGTGAGAAGGAGTCAGCCATGAAATACACCGAGGAAAGTGGATTCCGGTCCAGGAAACCAATAATGCCTACAGCAGGAAAGCACTTAGGATGCTGAGGGACCAGAAAGGAGGCAAACAGGTAGAACAGAGGCTTTGATGAAGGTATAACCAACAAAACTTATATTGACATTTACTGTGGCAGAATTTGAAGTATTCACATTTTCATCTGATAGGTCTTGAAAAGAAGGGAATGGAGAACTCCACGATAAATGAACGCTGCACCTGAAATCCAAAGTAAGGCGCCAGTTGCACAGCTAGAGGTTGTTAAGGATCTGTATGATCTTCCTCAGATTATTCATGAGCATTAACCAATTGCAGGTTATTAATCATGACTAATGTCTTTCCATTCATCTCAATTATGGTTGAGTAATTTCTTATCTAGTGGAAAATTGTCTTGCTTGTATTTAATACGCTATAGAAAAAAATTAGCTTTCCTTATTCAGAAAGGTTCAACATGCCATTTACACTAGATTTGCCACAAAACCTTTGTGGAGATGGCATGATTGTTCCCAATGATCTCTTGTCTTTCTGTGAAAGGGATATATCTCCTGGTCAATTGCCAGGTAACTTTCAGTGCCTCCTTATGAAAGCAAAATTGTTCCCCATCCCAGTGAATCTGTGGATGGTGTCATGTGTCTGGACAGAAGATCCAGAAGCCACTGCCTGCTTCCACCAGTCCTCGTATTCTTTTCCCTCTGACACAGGAATGACTTGACCTAATTAGCATCACTTCTTCAGTCTTTATCCCCAGATGAAGTAGACCCAAAGCCTGGACCAGACTCACAGTCAGACACAGTTGACATACACACGAGGAAGAAAGAAGTCTTTACTGCAGATAAGCCACTAAGAACTTGAGGCTGTTTGTACTAGAGCATTATCTAGTGGAACCTGACCAAAAATACCATTCAACCTTCATTCAGGTTAAATACAGATGTATTCAAGAACATATGTATTATGTATGTATGCACACAGATGCACACACCTAACCTTCTCAGCATTAATACGAAAGAATGAATGAGGGACTTTTTTCCCCCAATTTTGAAAACCCATATACCAAGAGTTTACCTTTTGTTTTTGGTCACACATAATAAGGTTTCCATTTTAATTCTAAACAGGATTTCTATTCCTAATGTTTCATTTTAAATGAACAAGCTCTGATTCTCATTTTAGAATAAAATTTTTATCTTATAGCAAAAATATTCAAATGATTAAAAAAATAAAATATTATGCTAAATAAAAGAAACCAGACACACACAAAAATGTATGATTCTTTTTATGTGAAACATCCTAAAAAGGCAAATTTATAGAGACAGAAAATAGGAGATTAGTAGTTGTCTATGGCTGGGAGTAAAAATGGGTACTAACTGAAAATGGAATGACAGATTTTGGGTAGAAGATGAAAATGTTCTAAAACTAGTTGACAGTGATGGTTGTACAACTCAGTAAATTTACTTAAAAAAAAATCATTTACCCAAAATGGATGAATTTTGTGGTATATAATTATATCTCAATAAAGTTAGTTAAAAATAATTTTCAAAGGGTATGTCATACCAAAGAATTTCTCAAGGTCAAAAAAAATCATTTCAGTATCAGTTTTAAAAACTGCCAATTTAACCTTCTGTTCTATTTTATCATAGGTGTGTTTTACTGATTTTTATATCAGAATTTGCTAATAATTTTGGTTGTCTGACATCCTTTTTTATTAATACTACAAGTAACACTGCATTATCCAGGGTGACTAGATATATGTAGAGTCAGAATTAATCAAATATTCTGTTTAAAACAGACAAAACCAGGGGAGGAGCTAAGATGGCGGAGGAGTAGGACGGGGAGAACACTTTCTCCCCCACAAATTCATCAAAAGAACATTTAAACGCCGAGTAAATTCCACAAAACAACTTCTGAAAGCCGGCAGAGGACATCAGGCACCCAGAAAAGCAACCCAAGTCTTCGAAAGGAAAGAGAAGAAATACAGCTCCACTCACCAGAACACCGACACAAGCTTCCCTAACCAAGAAACCTTGACAAGCCACCTGTACAAACCCACACAGAGTGAGGAAACGCCACAATAAAGGGAACTCCACAAACTGCCAGAATACAGAAAGGACACCCCAAGCTCAGCAATTTAAACAAGATGAAGAGACAGAGGAATACCCAGCAGACAAAGGAACAGGATAAAAGCCCACCAAACCAAACAAAAGAGGAAGAGATAGGGAATCTACCTGATAAAGAATTCCAAATAATGATAGTGAAATTGATCCAAAATCTTGAAATCAAAATGGAATCACAGATAAATAGCTTGGAGACAAAGATTGAGAAGATGGAAGAAAGGTTTAACAAGGACCTAGAAGAAATAAAAGAGAGTCAATATAAAATGAATAATGCAATAAATGAAATTAAAAACACTCTGGAGGCAACAAATAGTAGAATAACAGAGGCAGAAGATAGGATTAGTGAATTAGAAGATAGAATGGTAGAAATAAATGAATCAGAGAGGATAAAAGAAAAACGAATTAAAAGAAATGAGGACAATCTCAGAGACCTCCAGGACAATATTAAACGCTACAACATTCAAATCATAGGGGTCCCAGAAGAAGAAGACAAAAAGAAAGACCATGAGAAAATACTTGAGGAGATAATAGTTGAAAACTTCCCTAAAATGGGGAAGGAAATAATCACCCAAGTCCAAGAAACCCAGAGAGTCCCAAACAGGATAAACCCAAGGCGAAACACCCCAAGACACATATTAATCAAATTAACAAAGATAAAACACAAAGAACAAATATTAAAAGCAGCAAGGGAAAAACAACAAATAACACACAAGGGAATTCCCATTAGGATAACAGCTGATCTTTCAATAGAAACTCTTCAAGCCAGGAGGGAAAGGCAAGACATAGTTAAAATGATGAAAGAAAATAACCTACAGCCCAGATTATTGTACCCAGCAAGGATCTCATTCAAATATGAAGGAGAAATCAAAAGCTTCTCAGACAAGCAAAAGCTGAGAGAATTCAGCACCACCAAACCAGCTCTCCAACAAATACTAAAGGATATTCTCTAGACAGGAAACACAAAAACAGTGTATAAACTCGAACCCAAAACAATAAAGTAAATGGCAACGGGATCATACTTATCAGTAATTACCTTAAATGTAAATGGGTTGAATGCCCTGACCAAAAGACAAAGACTGGCTGAATGGATACAAAAACAAGACCCCTACATATGCTGTCTACAAGAGACCTACCTCAAAACAGGGGACACATACAGACTGAAAGTGAAGGGCTGGAAAAAGATTTTCCATGCAAATAGGGACCAAAAGAAAGCAGGAGTAGCAATACTTATATCAGATAAAATAGACTTTAAAACAAAGGCTGTGAAAAGAGACAAAGATGGTCACTACCTAATGATCAAAGGATCAATCCAAGAAGAAGATATAACAATTATAAATATATATGCACCCAACACGGGAGCACCACAATATGTAAGACAAATGCTAACAAGTATGAAAGGAGAAATTAACAATAACACAATAATAGTGGGAGACTTTAATACCCCACTCACACCTATGGATAGATCAACTAAACAGAAAATTAACAAGGAAACACAAACGTTAAATGATACAATAGACCAGTTAGACTTAATTGATATCTATAGGACATTTCATCCCAAAACAATGAATTTCACCTTTTTCTCAAGCGCACATGGAACCTTCTCCAGGATAGATCACATCCTGGGCCATAAATCTAGCCTTGGTAAATTCAAAAAAATAGAAATCATTCCAAGTATCTTTTCTGACCACAATGCAGTAAGATTAGATCTCAATTAAAGGAGAAAAACTATTAAAAATTCCAACATATGGAGGTTGAACAACACGCTGCTGAATAACCAACAAATCACAGAAGAAATCAAAATTTGCATAGAAACTAATGAAAATGAAAACACAACAACTCAAAACCTGTGGGACACTTTAAAAGCAGTCCTAAGGCGAAAGTTCATAGCAATACAGGCATACCTAAAGAAACAAGAAAAAAGTCAAATAAATAACCTAACCCTACACCTAAAGCAACTAGAAAAGGAAGAAATGAAGAACCCCAGGGTTAGTAGAAGGAAAGAAATCTTAAAAATTGGGGCAGAAATAAATGCAAAAGAAACAAAAGAGACCATAGCAAAAATCAACAAAGCCAAAAGCTGGTTCTTTGAAAGGATAAATAAAATTGACAAACCATTAGCCAGACTCATCAAGAAACAAAGGGAGAAAAATCAAATCAATAAAATTAGAAATGAAAATGGAGAGATCACAACAGACAACACAGAAATACAAAGGATCATAAGAGACTACTATCAACAATTATATGCCAATAAAATGGACAACGTGGAAGAAATGGACAAATTCTTAGAAAAGTACAACTTTCCAAAACTGGAACAGGAAGAAATAGAAAATCTTAACAGACCCATCACAAGCACGGAAATTGAAACTGTAATCAAAAATCTTCCAGCAAACAAAAGCCCAGGTCCAGACGGCTTCACAGCTGAATTCTACCAAAAATTTAGAGAGGAGCTAACATCTATCCTGCTCAAACTCTTCCAGAAAATTGCAGAGGAAGGTAAACTTCCAAACTCATTCTATGAGGCCACCATCACCCTAATACCAAAACCTGACAAAGATCTCACAAAAAAAGAAAACTACAGGCCAATATCACTGATGAACATAGATGCAAAAATCCTTAACAAAATTCTAGCAATCAGAATCCAACAATACATTAAAAAGATCATACACCGTGACCAAGTGGGCTTTATCCCAGGGATGCAAGGATTCTTCAATATCTGCAAATCAATCAATGTTATACACCACATTAACAAATTGAAAAACAAAAACCATATGATTATCTCAATAGATGCAGAGAAAGCCTTTGACAAAATTCAACATCCATTTATGATAAGAACTCTCCAGAAAGCAGGAATAGAAGGAACATACCTCAACACAATAAAAGCTATATATGACAAACCCACAGCAAACATTATCCTCAATGGGGAAAAATTGAAAGCATTTCCTCTAAAGTCAGGAACAAGACAAGGGTGCCCACTTTCACCATTACTATTCAACATAGTTTTGGAAGTTTTGGCCACAGCAATCAGAGCAGAAAAAGAAATAAAAGGAATCCAAATTGGAAAAGAAGAAGTAAAACTCTCACTGTTTGCAGATGACATGATCCTTTACATAGAAAACCCTAAAGACTCCACCAGAAAATTACTAGAACTAACCAATGATTATAGTAAAGTTGCAGGATATAAAATCAACACACAGAAATCCCTTGCATTCCTATACACTAATAATGAGAAAACTGAAAGAGAAATTAAGGAAACAATTCCATTCACCATTGCAACGGAAAGAATAAAATACTTAGGAATATATCTACCTAAAGAAACTAAAGACCTATATATAGAAAACTATAAAACACTGGTGAAAGAAATCAAAGTGGACACTAATAGATGGAGAAATATACCATGTTCATGGATTGGAAGAATCAATATAGTGAAAATGAGTATACTACCCGAGCAATTTATAGATTCAATGCAATCCCTATGAAGCTACCAACGGTATTCTTCACAGAGCTAGAACAAATAATTTCACAATTTGTATGCAAATACAAAAAACCTCGAATAGCCAAAGCTATTTTGAGAAAGAAGAATGGAACTGGAGGAATCAACCTACCTGACTTCAGACTCTATTACAAAGCCACAGTTATCAAGACAGTATGGTACTGGCACAAAGACAGAAATATTGATCAATGGAACAAAATAGAAAGCCCAGAGATAAATCCACACACATATGGACACCTTATCTTTGACAAAGTAGGCAAGAATATACAATGGATTAAAGACAATCTCTTTAACAAGTGGTGCTGGGAAAACTGGTCAACCACTTGTAAAAGAATGAAACTAGACCACTTTCTAACACCATACACAAAAATAAACTCAAAATAGATTAAAGATCTCAACGTAAGACCAGAACCTATAAAACTCCTAGAGGAGAACATAGGCAAAACACTCTCCGACATACGTCACAGCAGGATCCTCTATGACCCACCTCCCAGAATATTGGAAATAAAAGCAAAAATAAACAAATGGGACCTAATTAAACTTAAAAGCTTCTGCACAACAAAGGAAACTATTAGCAAGGTGAAAAGGCAGCCTTCAGAATGGGAGAAAATAATAGCAAATGAAGCAACTGACAAACAACTAATCTCAAAAATATACAAGCAACTCCTACAGCTCAACTCCAGAAAAATAAATGACCCAATCAAAAAATGGGCCAAAGAACTAAATAGACATTTCTCCAAAGAAGACATACAGATGGCTAACAAACACATGAAAAGATGCTCAACATCACTCATTATCAGAGAAATGCAAATCAAAACCACTACGAGGTACCATTTCACGCCAGTCAGAATGGCTGCGATCCAAAAGTCTACAAGCAATAAATGCTGGAGAGGGTGTGGAGAAAAGGGAACTCTCTTACACTGTTGGTGGGAATGCAAACTAGTACAGCCACTATGGAGAACAGTGTGGAGATTCCTTTAAAAACTGGAAATAGAACTGCCTTATGACCCAGCAATCCCACTGCTGGGCATACACACTGAGGAAACCAGAAGGGAAAGAGACACGTGTACCCCAATGTTCATCACAGCACTGTTTATAATAGCCATGACATGGAAGCAACCTAGATGCCCATCAGCAGATGAATGGATAAGAAAGCTGTGGTACATATACACAATGGAGTATTACTCAGCCATTAAAAAGAATACATTTGAATCAGTTCTAATGAGATGGATAAAACTGGAACCTATTATACAGAGTGAAGTAAGCCAGAAAGAAAAACACCAATACAGTATACTAACACATATATATGGAATTTAGAAAGATGGTAACAATAACCCTGTGTACGAGACAGCAAAAGAGACACCTACGTATAGATCAGTCTTATGGACTCTGTGGGAGAGGGAGAGGGTGGGGAGATTTGGGAGCATAGCATTGAAACATGTATAATATCATGTATGAAACGAGTCGCCAGTCCAGGTTCGATGCACGGTACTGGATACTTGGGGCTGGTGCACTGGGACGACCCAGAGGGAGGGTAGGGGAGGGAGGAGGGAGGTGGGTTCAGGATGGGGAACGCGGGTATACCTGTGGCGGATTCATTTCAATATTTGGCAAAACTAATACAATATTGTAAAGTTTAAAAATAAAATTTTAAAAAAATTAAAAAAAAATAAAATAAAATAAAACAGACAAAACCGTTCCTGCCTATAAATTTTTATTTGTTCATTGAGACAAATTTAAAGTATTTTCTTAAAGTAATTGTAAATGTTTAACTTTTAGTCTAATATCCTCTTTGAAAAGTGTGTGATACAGTTTTAAAATGCATAAAAAAATAAATTTTGAACACTACAACTACATAACTGTTCAATCTGTGTTTCATTTTGACCACACTAGCCACTTGTAAAAACTAGCAGGCTATCAGGGTTACACTAGAACATCCTATCAGAACCCCCGAACTGCAAAAATAAAACACCACCTTCAAAACTCAATGGAATAAAGTATATTAAATTCAAATCTGGTCTTCTAATATTATTTTCCTGAAATACTTATAATAATTTTCCCCAGTGCCACTGACCAATAAACAAAATATTGTTATCTGCACAAAAGAACTATATAGTTCTTCTCCCTAAAGGTTCTCGTGGATTTTACTTTCTTTTAGCTACACAACATTCAATCTTATTTCCAAATATAAAACTGGGTATAGATTCTGCTGTTTCCCTGGTTGCTCAGCGATAAAGAATTTACCTGCAATGCAAAGGATGCAGGTTCAATCCCTGAGTCGGGAAGATCACCTGGAGAAAAAAATGGTAACCCATGTTAACTCTTGCCTGGGTAATTCCACGGACAGAGAAGCCTGGCAGGCTACAGTCCATGGAGTTGCAAAAGAGTTGGACATGACTTAGCAGCTCAACAACATAGATACTGCTAGAGCCTGTCCTTTTCTGCATCTGCATTTCCAGCCTTCAAATCTACTCTGTGAACTACTATTTCATTCTTCCTGCCAGAGTTGATTTCCATTGCTTGCAACTAAGCCCCCTGATTGAGACAGGTGTTATTGGCTTAACAGGATTTATTTTCCCAAATAAAAGGTTTCTAAATGATTTCTTTGGGTTTTTAAATTCTTTGTGTTTATCTCTCCTAATGAAATCTAAATAGGAGATTTTGTTAGGACTGATGCTCAATACAGCTCTGTGTCATCCATCAATAACATTTACTCACCATTTATCAAGACAAATTTATTTTAAATTCTATTTGGTCTAGTAACCTGACTGGAAAGACCAATACAATACAAACCAAATTTACTGAAAACAGATCAGTGGCAAATTATTGTGATAACTGTGTCTGTATGTATGAAAAAAAATGCACAGGCCATATAATTCATTAATGTATTTATTCCATTAATATTTAGAGTTCCTACTCTTCTACCTTCAAGGAGTTTAACTTATTGGAGCTAGAGAGACAATCAAGATTTTAGAGAAGAGAAATAAAAATACTTCTTTATAAGGCAAAACATATTAGGTATTATGAGATTCAAAACACTATTATGGGAAGCCCAGAATGGGAAGAAATTAATTCTAGCTGGAGAACGAAAATGTCCTTAGGAAAGAGGTCGCTTTACAATGGGCCATAAATAACAGAAAGGATTTTGGTTTGTTGAGACCCAACAGTAAATTGTAAGGTGCAAGATGAGGAATCCAGTTAAAATACTGATTCTGATTCATTTGGTCTGGAGTGGGTTCTAAAACTGCACTTCTAACAAGCTCCCAGGTGATCCAACAGACTCATGCAACATATTTTGAGTGCTAAGGTGAGAGACAGAAAGGTAGGAGGGTGAGGGAAGAGGCAAGGAAAGCCAGGGTTGTAGCCTAATCACCAAGAGCCTGGATGACACAATGGGACAATATATTCAGTATGTTCAGAGCTGTGTGTTCTGGAAACATCAGTTCTCTGTGAGGATGTAGGTCAGCCTACAGGCAAAAAACATCAGAAGAATGAAGACCTTCTGAGGCTATATTATGGTTCTCAAAGGCAACCACAATTCTACTTAGGGTTGGAGCAATGGGAGTAAGAAGAAGGCACTAATTCCAGAGATACCAAGAAGATAAAACCAAATGGGACTTCTAAGATATGTAAAGAACAGAGAGAGTGAGTGAAAGGCATAAATAGAAGGGAAGACATAGCACTGATATTTTATCCTATAGCTAAGAAACTGCCACACCATTAACAGAGAACTAAATGAAAAAGATAACAGCTGTGGGAAGAGAAATATTAGAATTAGGGAATTGTAAAACATAATTTAGTTTGGAAATTAAGCTGCAGTGATTAGCTGAAGGGATGAGTAGGAACACCTATGTGAGGTTTCCTGTTGCTCTCATGGTTAAGTCTGGCAATTTAAAATTCCATTTGTAACAGCCTCTTAATAGTGGAAGGGACTGTGCAACCGTCCCATGCTCTGAGACAGTTAATCATTCAGTTTGTCCTAGAGCAATTACAGTGACAGGATTTATGGCCTAGCTGAAGATAACTTTTATTCTGGAAACTTCAATTAGAAAACTATTCCATCAACTGACCTGAAACTGATCTCCTTATACTTTGACCTAGGTTCTAATTCTGCCCTTCAAAACTATACACATTTAAATCCACTGGAAGAACTCTTCATAAAGTTTGTTTAAAAAATCAGCCCAAGTCTTTTGCCAAGCTAAACTACATTTTGTTCTTCCCAGCCTTTCTTCAAAGGCCATGGTTGCCAGAACATATCATCAGTGAAACGCCTTAGTTTATTCTCCTTCACGATGGCAAATGTACAGTGAGGCTGTTACTACTGCAGCAGCCCTCCCCACTCCTTGTGCCAGTGAAAGACAGTGCTGTTGGATCCAAACTCTCATTCTGCCAAGTCCAGACTCGATCTAAGACTCTCTCGCAAAACAGTATTCCAAACAATCAGGTCACTGGTATCCACAGAAGACATAATATCCCTTTAAAATACAGAAGGTAGAATGGAACTTCAGCTGCATAGACAGTTCAAATTACAGTACAATTAATACTTCATATGACCTTGAAAATACATTATTTGTTCAGAAACTGTGTCATTTGGATATATTATCATTCAGTTACTTCAATCCACTAGGAATGCTTGTACATAAAATGGATCTATACACAATCTATCCAAATTTACCCTGCAAGTTCCTCATTGGTTTTAACTTTACTGTTGACCATATATGCTCACTCATAAGGAGAACTTGAGGATTTTTCATCTTTCTACTTTATTCACCTACTCTTCCTCCTCTGGGAGGAATATAAAAGTACTTAACATATAAGAAGGCTGAGCTGGTAGGCAGTGGAGTGTCCAGAGGGAGGAACAGAAATAGTCCTGGATCAGCCCTATTTTCCTTTATCGGTTCCTCTTTATTTAACCATCAAAATGCTAAGACTCATGCAGGCAGGATCAAGATAAGGGTCAGAGAAAGGGGAACACATGACTTGCCTGCTGTAATCCTGTATTTATCAAAAGATCCAAAAGACCAATTATGTTTTACAGACTATTAGCTTTTGTTACAGTTTCTACTACTGAATAACAAAACAACCCAAGATATTTTGTTTTTATATTTTATTATGCTCAGTGATTTATTAGGTCAAGAATTCTGACAGGATACAGCAGAAATGGGATGTCTCACCCGCATTATATGCGGGGCCTTGGCTGAGAAGATAACTTATGCCTCAATGCTAAGGACTGACATCATGCTAGACATCTTTACTCACAAGCTAGTCATTTAATGCTGGATGTTGCCTGGAACTTTAGCTGAGGCTAAAGTGATTTTACACACACACAAACACACATTCACACACATATCAAAGCTGGATTTCTCAGCAACTATAGCTTTTGGAAAGCTAATTCTCTCCAAAATAACCTTTTCAACCAAAATGTGAGTGATTTCTTCAATAGCTTGTTCAAATAAATATATACACTGTTACATTTCCTCTCTGCTTTGGAATCACACCTCAGGCAGTGGCATGTTTCTAGCTTCATCTCTGTGTCAACATAGCTCATGTGGAAGTGGCCCCTTCTCCACAGCTCCAAGTATCCTTGACTTCCAGCAACACTATTTCCATTTCTCTTCCCTTTAGAACTACGGGTTCTAATGGCTTTTTATTACTGCAAGTCTCTAAATGCCTCAGTATCCTTTCTTTGTTCCTGAAACTTGCCCAAAATGCTATAAATAGTCCTTGCATTAAACTCTCTTCATTTAAATCAATGGAGAGAATTCTGATTATCATGATCATGACTAATAGAGGCAAACAATAGGAGTTAAATAAAAATGGTTCCAAGAACAAATGTGAAAAATTAATAACCAGATTTCCAATATCTTCTAAGTATTTGATAGAACTGTTAAATAGTATAATTCTCCCTCCATTGACAAAGATTAAACACACACACACACATATACACATACAAACACACACACATATCAGAACTGGAGTTTCAACAATAGAGCTAATTATTCTTTCAAAAATAACCTTTTCCACAAAAATATGAATGTTTCTTTCAAGCTTTTGAAATAATATATACATTGTTATATATATAACATATACATTGTTATATACATAACATATAATAGTGTTATATATATAATATATACATATATATACTGCTGCTGCTGCTGCTGCTAAGTCGCTTCAGTCGTGTCTGACTCTGTGCAACCCCATAGAAGGCAGCCCACCAGGTTCCCCCGTCCCTGGGATTCTCCAGGCAAGAACACTGGAGTGGGTTGCCATTTCCTTCTCCAATGCATGAAAGTGAAAAGTGAAAGTGAAGTCGCTCAGTCGTGTCCAACTCTCAGCGACCCCATGGACTGCAGCCTACCAGGCTCCTCTGTCTATGGGATTTTCTAGGCAAAAGTACTGGAGTGGGGTGCCATTGCCTTCCCATATATATGTGTACATAATACATAATATATGTGTGTGTGTGTATATATATATATATATATATATATATATATATATGTATGTGTATATATATATGTATATATATTATGTAGTATATTAATATATGTACATAATATATACATATATTATGTACATATAATAATATATGTATATATTGTACATCAGATCAGTCGCTCAGTCGTGTCCGACTCTTTGCGACCCCATGAATCGCAGCATGCCAGGCCTGCCTGTCCATCACCAACTCCTGGAGTTCACTCAGACTCACGTCCATCGAGTCAGTGATGCCATCCAGCCATCTCATCCTCTGTCGTCCCCTTCTCCTCCTGCCCCCAATCCCTCCCAGCATCAGAGTCTTTTCCAATGAGTCAACTCTTCGCATGAGGTGGCCAAAGTACTGGAGTTTCAGCTTTAGCATCATTCCTTCCAAAGAAATCCCAGGGCTGATCTCCTTCAGAATGGACTGGTTGGATCTCCTTGCAGTCCAAGGGACTCTCAAGAGTCTTCTCCAACACCACAGTTCTAAAGCATCAATTCTTCGGTGCTCAGCCTTCTTCACAGTCCAACTCTCACATCCATACATGACCACTGGAAAAACCATAGCCTTGACTAGATGAACCTTTGTTGTCAAAGTAATGTCTCTGCTTTTGAATATGCTATCTAGGTTGGTCATAACTTTCCTTCCAAGGAGTAAGTGTCTTTTAATTTCATGGCTGCAGTCACCATCTGCAGTGATTTTGGAGCCCAGAAAAAGAAAGTCTGACACTGTTTCCACTGTTTCCCCATCTATTTCCCATGAAGTAATGGGACCGGATGCCATGATCTTCGTTTTCTGAATGTTGAGCTTTAAGCCAACTTTTTCACTCTCCACTTTCACTTTCATCAAGAGGCTTTTGAGTTCCTCTTCACTTTCTGCCATAAGGGTGGTGTCATCTGCATATCTGAGGTTATTGATATATGTATAATATATACATGTATATACTATATGTATAATACATACATTGTACATATAATATATAATATATACATTGTTATATTTCTAATTTACTATAAAAATCTTAGTTATCCACCATTCTCATTAAAAATGATCATCTCCTTCTTTTCAAAGTGTTTATACTAAATATACTAAATAGTTCTGTTGCTTTTAAAGCTTTGTCAGAGCTTGAAATTAATTCTGTTTGTCTGTACCTTCCAGATGGAGAAGGAAATGGAAACCCAATCCAGTATTCCTGCCCGGAAAATCCCATGGACAGGGAAGCCTGATGGGCTACAGTCCACGTGGTTGGAAAGAATGGGACACGACTGAGGAAACATGCACATACCTTGCAGAACCTTTTTTCTGCCCCATTATTTTTAAAAAGAATTTTTACCTCAGAAGCTCCAGCTTCTGAGCACTAAGCCTACATATCATGACTTATTGAGGTCAACTAGTGGTGATGACAATAATTACATCTGTAAATTCCCTGATTATCCTAAATAATATAGACCTTCATTTTATTGGCTATTATTTACTGAGCTATTATTTACTGAGTAACACATAAATATCTGTGTTTCACTGTGACATATTTGCCTATGCTCTGTTTCAACTACTATTTCTTCTATACATTACAGTATTTAATAAAAACAAAAGCAACTTATTTTAATATATTCTTTTCCCTCCAAAGAACTTTTTATGTTATATATGGACAAGTTTGTCCCTATTCTCTAGGTAAATTTTTTGCAAGTCTCATTTTACTTTGCCCCTGTTCTAAAATTATTACTACACTTTTTATCCTTTACAAATTATCATTTATGTTCTCCTATCTTCCACATCTATTCTTGTCCTTTTAAGTCAATATCCTCTTCATTCTCTGTGTTTTATTGAGAGCTGATATCATTTTCTCCTAACTGGATTATTTGAAAACTCAGACAATACTTTGTTTTACTTTCCTATCTCTCTTGATGTATACTGTCATTTAGAGTTTCTGTCACATCTTCCAGCTGAACTCCAAGACTGTGATAACAAGACATGAATCTTGCATTTCTTTGTTCCAAAGAATGTTTAGCATAGCATCTTACACAAAAATATTTAACAGCTATTTAACAGGTACTTACTTGTAATGGACTGTGCAAAAAAAAATAAATGATTATAAGCCAAAGAACTTACTCTTTAAAAAGCTTCTGATCTGCAAATGTATCCCAATAAACCAAATTAGAGTTCCTCAATGACTCAGCAGTAAACACTCTGCCTGCAATGTAGAAGCCCCAGGAGACAAGGGTTCAATCCCTGGGATGGGAAGTTCCCTTGGAGAAGGGCATGGCAACCCATTCCAGTATTCTTGCCTAGAGAATCCCATGGATGGAGGAGCCTGGTGGGCTGCAGTATATGGGAAAACAAAGAGTCGGACACGACTGAAGCAACTGAACACACACACAAACCACATTAACAAAATGAAGAATGAAAATCATATGATCAGCTCAAGAGATAAAGAAAAAGCATTTGACAAAATTAAACATCAATTTATAAGAAAAATTCTCAACAAAGTGGGAATACCTCAACATAACAAAGGCCATGTATGACAAACTCACAGCTAACATATACGGCGGTGAAAAACTGAAAGCTTTTCCTCTACAATCAAGAACAAAATGAGGTTGTCCACAACAACGCAAGACAAGACTCTACACATGGTCATCACCAGATGGTCGACACCGAAATCAGATTGATTATATTCTTTGCAGCCAAAGATGGAGAAGCTCTATACAGTCAGCAAAAACAAGACCCAGAGCTGACTGCGGCTCAGATCATGAACTCCTTATTGCCAAATTCATACTAAAATTGAAGAAAGTGGAGAAAACCACTAGACCATTCAGGTATAACCTAAATCAAATCCCTTATGATTATACAGTGGAAGTGAGAAATAGATTTAAGGGAATAGATCTGATAGACAGA
Organism: Bos taurus; assembly: GCF_002263795.3. Classification (NCBI taxonomy): domain Eukaryota; kingdom Metazoa; phylum Chordata; class Mammalia; order Artiodactyla; family Bovidae; genus Bos; species Bos taurus. The sequence continues at coordinate 44,613,757 of NC_037330.1, forward strand.
GTGCCTGATGGAACTATGGACTGAGGTTCGCGACATTGTACAGGAGACAGGAATCAAGACCATCCCCCAAAGAAAGAAATGCAAAAAAACAAAATGCTGTCTGAGGAGGCCTTCCAAATAGCTGTGAAAAAAAGGGAAATGAAAAGGAAAGGAGAAGAGGAAAGATACACCCATTTGAATGCAGAGTTCCAAAGAATAGCAAAGAGAGATAAGAAAGCCTTCCTCAGTGATCAGTGCGAAGAAATAGAGGAAAACAATAGAATGGGAAAGACGAGAGATCTCTTTGAGAATTAGAGATACCAAGGGAACAATTCATGCAAAGATGGGCTCCATAAAGGACAGAAATGGTAGGGACCTAAAAGAAGCAGAAGATATTAAGAAGAGGTGCCAAGAATACACAGAAGAACTGTACAAAAAAGATCTTCACGATCCAGATAATCACGATGGTGTTATCACTCATCTAGACCCAGACATCCTGGAATGTGAAGTCAAGTGGGACTTAGAAAGCATCGCTACAAAGTTAGTGGAGGTGATGGAATTCCAGTTAAGCTATTTCAAATTCTGAAAGATGATGCTGTGAAAGTGCTGCACTCAATATGCCAGCAAATTTGGAAAACTCAGCAGTGGCCACAGGACTGGAAAAGGTCAGTTTTCATTCCAATCCCAAAGAAAGGCAATGCTAAAGAATGCTCAAACTACCGCACAATTGCACTCATCTCACACGCTAGTAAAGTAATGCTCAAAATTCTCCAAGCCAGGCTTCAGCAATATGTGAACTGTGAACTTCAGATGTTCAAGCTGGTTTTAGAAAAGGCAGAGGAACCAGAGATCAAATTGCCAACATCTGCTGGATCATCGAAAAAGCAAGAGAGTTCCAGAAAAACATCTATTTCTGCTTTATTAACTATGCCAAAGCCTTTGACTGTGTGGATAACATTAAACCGTGGAAAATTCTGAAAGAGATGGGAATACCAGACCACCTGTCCTGCCTCTTTAGAAACCTATATGCAGGTCAGGAAGCAACAGTTAGAACTGGTCATGGAACAACAGACTGGTTCCAAATAGGAAAAGGTGTACATCAAGGCTGTATATTGTCACCCTGCTTATTTAACTTATATGCAGAGTACACCATGAGAAACGCTGGGCTGGAAGAAGCACAAGCTGGAATCAAGATTGCCGCAGAAATAACAATGAACTCAGATATGCAGATGACACCACCCTTATGGCAGAAAGTAAAGAAGAACTAAAGAGCCTCTTGATGAAAGTGAAAAAGGAGACTGAAAAAGTTGGCTTAAAGCTCAACATTCAGAAAACTAAGATCATGGCATCCGGTCCCATCACTTCATGGCAAATAGATGGGGAAACAGTGGAAACAGTGGCTGACTTTATTTTTCTGGGCTTCAAAATCACTGCAGATGGTGATTGCAGCCATAAAATTAAAAGACGCTTACTCCTTGGAAGGAAAGTTATGAGCAACCTAGAGAGCATATTAAAAAGCAGAGACATTACTTTGTCCACAAAGGTCCGTCTAGTCAAAGCTATGGTTTTTCCAGTAGTCGTGTATGGATATGAGAGTTGGACTATAAAGAAAGCTGAGCACAGAAGAATTGATGCTTTTGAACTGTGGTGTTGGAGAAGACTCTTGAGGGTCCCTTGGACTGCAAGGCGATCCAACCGGTCCGTCCTAAAGGAGATCAGTCCTGGGTGTTCATTGGAAGGACTGATGTTGAAGCTGAAACTCCAATACTTTGGCCACCTGATGCGAAGAGCTGACTCACTGGAAAAGACCCTGATGCAGGGAAAGATTGAGGGCAGGAGGAGAAGGGGATGACAGAGAATGACATGGTTGGATGGCATCACTGACTCAATGCACATGGGTTTGGGTGGACTCGGGGAGTTGGTCCTGGACAGGGAGGCCTGGTGTGCGTTGTTCATGGGCTCGCAAAGCTAAGAAGCTTTTGCATAGCAAAGAAAGCCATCAACAAAATGAAAAGGCAACCTACTAAATGGAAGAGTTATCTGCAAGTTATATATCTGATAAGGGTGTTATATCCAAAATATATAAAGAACTCCATCAACTCAATATAAAATGAATAATCATGAAAAAGAAAATAAGCAAAACAAAAGAAACAACCCAATTTAAACATGAGTAGAAGACCTGAATAGACAGTTTTCCAAGGAAGAAGACATAAAGATGGTCAGAAGACAAAGGAAAAGAATGTTCAATGTCACTAATCACTGCTGCTACTGCTGTTAAGTCACTTCAGTCGTGTCCCTGGGATTCTCCAGGCAAGAACACTGGAGTGGGTTGCCATTTCCTTCTCCAATGCATGAAAGTAAAAAGTGAAAGTGAAATCGCTCAGTCATGTCCTACTCTTAGCAACCCCATGGACTGCAGCCTACTAGGCACCTCCGTCCATGGGATTTTCTAGGCAAAAGTACTGGAGTGGGGTGCCATTGCCTTCTCCGTCGGGCAATGCAAATCCAAACATAATATGGCAGATATCACCTCACACCTGTCTGGATGGTTTTTTTTTTTTTTTTTTTTTAATGAACAACAAAAAACAAGTATTGGTAAAAATTTGGAGAAAAGGAAACCCTAGTGCTCTATTGGTGGGAATATAAGTTGATGCAGTCACTATGGAAAACAGTATGAAGATGTCTCAAAAACTTAAGAATGATCATATGATCCAGTAATCTCACTTCTTAGTATTTATCTGAAGAAACAAAAACACTAATTTGAAAAGATATACACACACCCCTATATATCTTTGGGCTTCCCAGTTTGTGCTAGTGATAAAGATTATGCCTGCCAATGCAGGAGACATAAGAGATGTGGGTTCGATCCCTGGGTTAGGTAGATCCCCTGGAGAAGGGAATGGCAAACCACTTCAGTATTCTTGCCTGGAGAATCCCAAGGACAGAGGAGCCTGGTGGGCTATGGTCCACAGGGTCGCAAAGAGGTGGACACAACTAAAGCAACTTAGCACGCATGCATGCACCCCAGCGCTCACTTGCTTCCCTAGTGGCTCAGACAGTAAAGAATCTGTCAGTGCAGTGTCAGAATTTCCTGCAGTGCAGGAGACCCAAGTTTGATCCCTGGGTCAGGAAAATCCTTTGGAGCAGGGAATGGCTATCCACTCCAATGTTCTTACCCGGAAAATTCCATGGACAGAGGAGCTTGGCAGGTTACAGTCCATGGGTTTGCTAAGAGTGGCACACAACTGAGCAACTAACACTTTCACTCCTTTTTTTTCATTCTCACAGTAGCATCATTTGCAACAGCCAGCTTATGGAAGCAATCTATCAGTAGATGAATAGACAAAGATGCTGTGTATATATGTACACAACTGAATATATTACTCAGCCATAAAAAAGAATAAAATTTTGCCACCTGCAACAACATGGATGGACCTAGAGGGTATTATGAAGTGAAATAAGTCAGACAAATGTTTTATCATTTCATTTATATGTAGAATATAAAAAACAGAACAAATGAACAAATAAAACAGAAACAAGATCCATAGATACAAACTAGTAGTTTGGAAAAGGGAGGGAGAAATAGGTTAAAGGGATTAAAAAGTGCAAACTTTCAGTTATAAAACAACTAAGTCACAGGTATGTAATGCACATGTAGAGAATATAGTCGATAATATTGCAGTAACTTTATGATGGTTACTAGACTTATCATGGTGATCAGTTCATAATGCATATAAATGTCAAATCATTACATCATACAGCAGAAACTACTGTATTATTGTATATCAACTCTACTTCCATTATAAAAAGATTAAAAGAAAAAGCACCTGGACAGGGGTACGGTATATATACTCATAAACAATCTAAGAAAATAAGAGATACAATTGTAAATATAAACTGAATATGAAAATCGTCAGTCTCAAAGTTCTGAAGGGTAAAGTTAGTACACTTCAAAAGCAATAGCTGATACCAGCTTAGGGTATGCTGGACAGTGGTAGGGTTCTACAGAGACACAAGCTAAAAAGGGAGCAGCAGAGAAAGCAGGCCAAATGAAGACGAGTTTCTTAAATTTGCTTGTCGAACTGCAGTTAATGGTTGCAAAATTCAACTTACTAAAATACAATCAAGCAGGATTCATACACTTGGATTCACCCTGCTTGCTAGTGTTGAATTGGAGCCATAGAAAAGTTAAAGCCCTCTTCTATAGAAGCCAGCCACATAGGTTAAGGTAAAGATACAATATTGCACCTTACTAAATGCACTGCTTAATAAAGCAGTGGTTAAGTATGTTGCTGAAACTTACATTCTTTTAAAACAGAATACACAATTACAAAACAAAATTAGGAAAAACAACTGTTTTATTTGGAATGAGAAAAGAAAGCTCAACAGCTCATTGGAGTCACAGAGTTCTAGATTCCTTTCTTCTGAGATGGCTTTAAGCAATTCACCAGAAATGCTTACTTAGAAATGCTTCTGGCCCCCAGCATCTTGTATCATGCATCGAAACTGGACTGGCGATTCATTTCACAAACAGGATGCTGGGGCTGATGCACTGGGACTAAGGACCCAAAGGGATAGGATGGGGAGGGATGTGGGAAGGGGGTTCAGGATGGGGAACACATGCACACCCATGGCAGATTCATGTCAATGTATGGTAAAACCAATACAATATTGTAATTAGCCTCCAATTAAAATAAATAAATTTATATTATATAAAAAAAAAGAAACGCTTCTGGCTACAATCTGTCATTCCTTTCCCACCTAGAACCTGTACTACTCCCAGTATCTTACATTTTCCAGAGACCCAGGCAAAAAAACAGCCCAAACTCAAATTTCATTAGCTTCATCTAAGATTGGCCTCAGACTACAAGAGGCTCATTAAAACAGTGATTCTTGGTAGAGGCCAGGACACTTAGAATCTGGGGAAAGGGAAAGCACATGACAAATTTAAACCATCCCAGATGATCCTGATACGCGCTTGCCACTCTCTACATACTCCCTGTACACATCCTCCCCACCCCAAGCTTCACAGTGCAGAGCTCCAAAGGCTAACGCTCATAGTCTGGTGGCTCCAGTGGTAAACAATCTTCCTGCCAATGCAAGAGACACAGGTTCGATCCCTGGATCAGGAAGGTCCCCTGGAGAAGGAAATGGCAACTTACTCCAGTTTTCTTGCCTGGGAAAACCCATGGACAGAGAAGCCTGGTGGGCTACAATCCACCAGGTCCCAAAGAGTCAGATATGATTTAGTGACTAAACAACAATGGTATCTTAGAAGGCAATAAATAAGAACTGATCAACTGTCCTTGATCTGAACATAAAGTATGTGTGGAACAACAAGTAAACAAAAAATAATTCCACTGTTTTACAATTTAAACACACTGAAAGGTCATGTGATTTCATCAAGTGTATAAACCAGATACTCTGTCTGAACTTCCCCAATACACCTGTGCCTACCACTTCACTTAATCCTATAGGGAAAAAAGGCGGGGAGTTTTGCATATTCCTCTTTGTGGTCTGAGTATGCTTGTCCACTTTATAACTTCTCTCCCAGAATAAAGCAGTGGTGAAGTCTGTTGCTTTACTTAACACCTCAAGGTAACACACCTACTGAACAGGCTTCTTAGTAATGAAAATACAATGTTCCCATCTCAACTCTTCTACCAGCAGCAACTGAGAGAAGCTGCAGTGGCATTGAATGGCCTCCCAAGAATGGTATTTTTCTTTTCCATAACAAAATTACAACCATCAGCCTACGGGCACCACAAGTCTGCCAGTGACCGAGTCAATTTCTCTCCAACAATCCTGAAAGTTCAGAGGGCCCTTTGGTCTCTAGGTTTCCCTGGGTTAGGTTTAAAAATGAAAGCGCCGGTGGTGAGTTGGGTGGTAGGAGCTATCTAAAAAATCCTGAGCTCCGCAGCGCAGGAGCTTCCTAGTTGGACACACCAACTGTTTTCTCCTGAAGAGGGATTCCCTAACGCCTCTTCCCACTAGACTTAAGACTAACCTCCGGCGCCACCCAAGTCTCCAATCCAAAACCAGCAACAACACTAAATCAAGAATAATTTCCCTAGACTCGGGTGATTTCGCTCCCAGGGTTCAGGGCTGGCTGCGCCCTAAAAGAAGCTGCCAGGGGCGGGGGCACTTTCGGGCCACCGCCTCCCCGGTTCCAGCACTGTCCCTGGAAATATCCGCGTCAGAGAAGGAAAGAAGAGAAAAGTGGGAAATGGCACAACTTTGCAGATTCCACGAAGCCATGGCCCTGCCGAACGCAAGGTCAAAGTGCAGAAGAGTGAACTGCTGCAATTCGGGACGTGCTGGGAGTCAGCCACCGGGGCGGCGAGCAGCCAGGCAGGATCAGGCGGCCTGGGAAGACCCACCCACCCTCGGCTCCGAGCCTCCGGCGGGGCCGGGTGAGCGCGCTAGGGCGGCCGCCGCACGGCGGGGCCAACTCTGGGAGTTGACTTGGAACTTTCCCGGGACGCGCCGCCGCGCAGCCCTCACCTTACTGAACACCTCCAGGTCGTCCTCGTCCTCGTCCAGATCCAGCACCTCGGCCTGCAGCAGGGAGGAGGAGCTGATGCTGCCGGGGAGGGGGGCGTCACCCCCCGGGCTGTCCCCGCCGGCGCCCCCAGCCGGGAGGCCCCAGGAGCGCGCCTGAGACGCCCGGCACTCGCCCTCCATCCCGAGAGTGCGCGCCGGTCCGGCCGTCGCCGCCAGCCCGGCTTCCCCGAGCTTGCCCATTGGCTCCCGCGCATCCTGCGCCTCCCCGGCCAGCCCCGCTCCAGCCCCACGTCCGCTGCGCAGACGCGGAACTGGGAGCAAACGCCCGGCCTGGGTTCGTCCCCACCTGGCTTGGGGCCTGCCGGAGGCAAAAGAGTGGGACTCTGGGGCTCTGGCTAGGGTGGGGCCTGGGACGCCGTCCCCTGAAGGTAGGGAGTGGGACCTGGCTGCAGGGCTACCCTGCGAAGGCTTCTATGGCGGCGGGGATCTGGGCAGAAGAGACAGAGCGAACCGTGAACTTCAGAGGAGCCACAGCGGGGCTGGAAAGCAGTCGACCCATCTCGCCAAGAGGAAAAAACCAATACTGTATTTCCTGTAGTTTAATGGTTGCTTTATTTTTTTCCCCGGTTGTGGTTTTCGAGTCCGTCTTTTACTAAGGCTAATGCAAAAACTCTTCTGTTTTGTAATTGATTTTTGACCCAGTGACCAGACTGTGTGGTCATTTCACTATCAAGCCAGGGAAGTTGGATTTTAAAACTATTTTCAGCCACTTTCAAATGTATCTTTACTCCTGGAAGTCTTTCTGAAGTCAGTGAGCAAGAATGGTACTAAGGGTCAAGGACAGCAAGCATGACTGTCCGGACGTTGCCATTGAGAAATAGTCTTCAGTCTTTACACTGCCAATGCAAAGCCGTAACTGTTTAGTTGTTGGCTGCTTATTATTAATATTAAAAATAATTTAAAAAAAGAAATTCCAAAAATAAAGGAAAATGGAATGTAAATCGATATATTTGGAACTATTTTCAGGTTGTATTACTTACTCACCTCCGCCCCAACTCTCTTCTCCCATCAGCCAGGAAAGAACAGCTAAGAAGTTTGCACGTAGAGCAAAGGCTAATTCAAACGTGGCTTCTAAAATGTCTGCGGCAAAATGTTTAGCCTAATGTTTAACATGTTTAACTTCAGAAAAAGACGTGTAAGAGAATTTCTTTCTGATTAGAAGACAAGGCCTTAGTGATATGTGCCTCTTAACCAGTCAAATTGGTTTCAGTTCATAAACACACTTCTTCAATCAAGCATGTCTCCCTGATGGTTGAATATCCAAGCTCCTGCCTATGCTTTATGGTTCCTGTACCCAAAATGCCATCTCCTGCCCATCCTTCAGGAGTTAACTGTAATCCCATGTCTTTGAGGAAGATTTTCTGATTGACACAGTCTGTTCCCAATTTAGCATTTACTTTTATTTCATGTAATAGATTGCATTTATTTCATGTAAATGCCTTACATTCTTTATTAAATTATAACATTTTAAGATTAGAGATCACATTATTTATTAATAAATCACAGTAGCAGATGTACCCACCCAAAAAAGCTCTCTGCTAAGAGAAAACAAAGGATACAAGTTATTAAAAGACTTTTTCCTCTCTAAGCTCATATTGGCTAGTGAGAAAGATTCAAGTTTTTCGAATTGCAGTCTGAACCAGGAAATTCTTAAGGATACTGTGACTCAGAGAATTGCCAGAAAGCATAGAGACGAGCTCAGAAAATGGACAGAACAAACCAAGCTTGTATCACAGCCGAACTCATACCACGGAACTAATACGGCAGACATTGCCACCACCAGTACTGAGCATCAGATATCACACCCCCTCCACACACTACCACTGACAGTGATATCACTGAACTCCAGGTGCTGATACCCACATCAGTACCACAGCTATCTCTGAGAACTTCCTTTGCTGTTATACCACAAAAGTGCCCACAGTCCTGTTTCTCTGTTAATTATTCTACTTTCAAAACCCTGAAAGGGGGTTAAAAGACAAATTAGACATTTAAAAGACAAATTAGATTTCTAAGCATATTAAGTCCAGATTGATACTGGTCAGCCAAAAGAAAAAAAGAAAAGAAAAAAAAAAAATCCCTACTACAACTCATTCCTTTGGCCAACCAACATTAAAATCACAATTCCTCACATACTTTCTATTTTTTCCCCAATTTCTGCTAAATATACTTCAGCTATTCTTCAAACTCCTGGGAATATAGTCCCTGGCTCCCCAAAGGAGGAAAATCCAAACCTGCTCACGTCTGGGGTAGCTCTAAGTCCAAAGGGCTTCCCAAGTAGCGCAGTGGTAAAGAATCCACCTGCCAATGCAGGAAACACAAGGTTTGATCCCTGGGTATGGAAGAGGTCCTGGAGAAGGAAATGCCAACCCACTCCAGTATTCTTGCCTGGAAAATCCCAAGGACAGAGGAGTCAGGTGGTCTAAAGTCCATGGGGTCACAAAGAGTTGGACACCACTGAGCGCATACATACACACACACACACGCTTCTAACATGTCTATTCCTCCTGTGGTTCTGCTGTAACTCTGTTGATATTTTGTACCTGATGGACTACATTTTAGAGTTTAATTACCAACATGCCATGTTTATGTATTCAGTGGTATAAAAAGTACTAAATTGCCACATGCTGCTGCTGCTAAGTTGCTTCAGTCATGTCTGACTCTGTACGACCCCATAGACGGCAGCCCATGAGGCTCCCCCGTCCCTGGGATTCTCCAGGCAAGAACACTGGAGTGGGTTGCCATTTTCTTCTCCAATGCATGAAAGTGAAAAGTGAAAGTGAAGTTGCTCAGTCGTGTCCGACTCTTATCGACCCCATGGACAGCAGCCTACCAGGCTCCTCCGTCCATGGGATTTTCCAGGCAAGAGTACCGGGGTAGGTTGCCATTGCCTTCTCCAAATTGCCAAACAACAGTCCCAATTTCTCATTAAATATGATCATCACTAGGTCCTTTAATGGAAGAGTTCTTAGTTGGGTACTAAATTCTCTCAATCACTATAATCGGAGAAGGCAATGGCACCCCACTCCAATGCTCTTGCCTGGGAAATCCCATGGATGGAGGAGCCTCTTAGGCTACAGTCCATGGGGTCACTATAATACAAAACCTTAAATACAGATATAGTATTAAGAGATGTCCTACCCAGTTTTGTCCCTTGGTTTTGGGACTCTTACTCTGGTTAATATATATTAATTTTTGGTTCTGAGAAAATACATTTTGTCAAAAAGCTCCCTCTTTCTCATATTTTCCAGGTAGGATCTCCTGAGACCATAACTGCCTGTTAATATGCCATTCAACCATTCATAAAGTCAGCTGTTTCTGGTAATGAGACCCATGATAAGACAGGTCACCCCATAAGCATTACTTGTTTTGCTGGAGGTGATTTAATTGATCAGGAAAAAATGTGATATGCAAAATCTGATGGGAAATAAAGCAGTCAGTAAGTTCATGGATGATTGTGTTGGGAGGAAAGCAGGAGAAGCAAACCCAATTTATCTTTTCCACAAAGGACAAATAATGAGTTCTGCTAGATCTTGGGGCTTCAGGAGGACCAGGAGTAGTAGCTGCCATGGCAAGTTGAGGTTTAATAACTTACCCAAGGTAAATAATAACTGGTAAATAAGACTCGCTGAAAGAAAGTGTTATGCATGTTGCCTTAAAAAATAGAGGAGAGGACTTATAAGGATGTTTGGGGACTGTTGGTTCTTGGATTGTAGCAAAATATATAATTTTACAATCCTTCCGCTAAATATCCTAACAAACTATAACAAGAATCTTTTTAAGTGCACGGATGAGCTTTCAAGGAAGTAATTGACTTCTAGCATGAAGAAACAAAGAAAGCTTAAGTGAGAGAATGAGACTAAACACTTGAATGATACTCTGCCAGCTCCCAAGGGTGGGGTGCTAGGATTGGCCTAAAGAATCTAAAGGTATGAATCTGAATTGTCATGAAAGAATAATAGAAACGGAAATTTGTAAAATATTCTCTCAATAACAAAACTCTTCTGGATCAGCCTAGGCTCAAAGTGGGAGAGACCTCTCCCCCTGAAATCCTGACTATGGTTCAGGAAGCCACAATTCAAAAACTACAAGAAACCCTGGTTGAGTAATATATCCCTGGAATCTCTGGCACAAACAAATGAAAAACCTCTTTTCAGTTCACTTCTAGCAGAGCCACTTCAGAAAAGCCATACTGCAGATTAGATCACAATCCAAATCAAATACATTGAAGAAAATGATCTACCATGTACCAGGGTTACTATACAAAACAGGATTAGAGCTTCCCAGGTGGCACAATGGTGAAGAATTCACTTGCCAATGCAGGAGATACAAAAGACATGGGTTCAATCCCTGGGTCAGAAAGATCTCCTGGAGTACGAAATAGCAACCTGCTCCAGTATTCTTGTCTGGAAAGTTCCATGGACAGAGGAGCCTGGAGGGTTACAGTCTATGGAGTCACAAAGAGTTAGATAGGACTGAGCACTGAGCACATACACCCATTAAAATAATTAAAGGATTAGAGCCCCAAAGAATTTTAAACAATACACCAAAAATAAATAAATATAATAAATAAAAAGAATAAAAATAACTACAGGATGCTACCAAAAAAACCTAAAAATCCAAGAATGAAAAACAGTTATCATGAACTGATGGTTGATTTTTAACCTGTTCACTTAAATTCACTCTTGTTGCCTACTTTGTAATAATGGTGTGTGCGTGCTGAGTTGCTTCAGCTATGTCCGACTTCTTGTGACCCCAAGGACTATAGCCCACCAGACTCTTCTGTCCATAGAATTCTCCAGGCAAAAATGCTGGAGTGGGTTACCATGCTCTCCTGCAGGGGATCTTCCAGAACCTGGGATTGAACTCATGTCTCTTACGTCTCCTGCATTGGTGGGTGGGTTCTTGAAAGCTCAGTTGGTAAAGAATCCTCCTGCAATGCAGGAGACCTGGGTTCAATCCCTGGGTTGGAAAGATATTCTGGAGAAGGGAAAATACTCCCCACTCCAGTATTCTGGCCTGGAGAATTCCATGGACGGTGTCGTCCATGGGGTCACAAAGAGTTGCAAACAACTGAGCGACTTTCACTTTTACTTTCTTTACCACTAGCACCACCTGGGAAGCCCCGTAATACTGGTGTTGGGCCTTACAAATATTTCTACTTTGCACCCTAGCATAATGTTAAGCTTTGTCAGTAGAGGGCTTGGGAGGGCACTAGAGGAGAAAGCGTTTTCTTTTCCTGTTTTGGGTGTGCTCTCTTAGCCAGTGACCTGCAGAAAGCTTTTTTCCTCCTCTGTTCAGCCCCTGCATAGTTTCTAGAATGTAAAGTTCCTGCAGGACACACGGTTTCACTATGTTCGCTCAGACGCATGCAGCTGCAGAGGCCGAGTCTAGAAATCCCAATACTGTGGCAGTCTCAGCCCAGATTGCTACACCCCATATCCTCTCCGCAGTCCCAGCCCTGGACACACACCAGGTGCACTGGAGGTCAGCCATTCCCTAACCTTTGTCCTGCAGAGCCAGCCCGGAACTGACCAGTCTGTGCTGTACCTGAGAGTGCACTTACCTCCAGGAGACCGGGACCTACCAGCCCCTGGCTGACAGTGTCTAGTAGTTTTTCCTGATGCCTAACAAGTTCTGAGGCTCAGAACCTCCCAGAGGCTGGACTTCCAACAGGTTCCACTAACGAGTGAATTCACTGACTTACCATTCAGGAAGCCAAGGTGGTGTTCTTTCTGATGACATCTGCATCTCAACCACAGCAACAAAGCTTTTTCTTAGGTACTTATTTCAGCCATAGGTGTAGAGACCACATCTTATATCTGCTATTCCTGGATTCTTTAGAATTCTTTTTAACTCTCAGTAGCCAATTCCTCCTTACTCCAATCCCCTGTTAATAAAGCTTTATATTAAACTTTCCCTGTTCAAATGACTCTATGATGTTATCTCCTTACTGGACGGCAAACAATACAGGAATTATTCCAGGGGAAAAAAGAAAAACAAACCCTGCAAAAATGGCATTCTGGATTTCTTCTTAGAAGGAAGAAAACCCCTGAGCCTGTTTTGCAGACCGGTCTGTATTAATTTATGGGTAGTTGCAAATGGTTTGGTTGGACTGGTCAGAGATTTGAAAGGACCAATATTGGAAAATTGATGGAAAGTAAGCTTACGGAAGAATAAATATGTGGATGGACTTTAGAATGGGCACGGACTGCAGAGGTATTAGTGAATGTGAAATGTCCGCCAGAGGACCACTATTGCAGAGGAGGTTCTTAGTGATCAGGTGAACAAAATGATCAACTCTGGGGAAGTCAGTCATCCTTTCCTCCTAGTTGTCACATCTCTTGCTTAATGGGCCCATGAACTAAGTGATTGTGGTGGCAGAGATTGAATCAATGCACAGGCTCGATAGTTGTTTTTCTGAGAAGCAGGTCTGTGGAGCTCCTCATGTAGCCATTCTGGAAGTTGTTGCTGATGCTCACTTTCTGTAAATAAAAACCACCTAGAAAATTGCTCAGAGCTAGAGTAGTTTTTACTTCCTTTCATTATGATGCGGAGTTTGAAAGATACAATTTTTGTAATATGGCATGATCCCAGGGAAATCTTTCATTTCTTTTTCTTAAAATTGCATTTTTGTTTCAAAAAGAAACTTGTCAAGAAATTTCCTTAGCATCAGAACTTAGTATAAACACTTTGGCCTGGGGAAATATTTTTATATGACCTACATTTGATACAGTTTCTTAAAATTAAAGAGTGTTTGTTTGAAAAATCAACTCTTTAATATACCTGGGCCGTGAAAAATGATGATGTCAAATAAATGCATAAAAGAGGGATAAATAAATAAGTACATTAAAACTCTCACATTTAATAGCTCTAGGAAAAAAGAGAAAAAATTGCAGTGAATTATTAATATTCTTTGAGAACAGAAGCAACACTATTGAATATTTATAAGTGTTAAACAACAATTTTAACCTTGACCTTATCTTTTTGAAAAAAATTGCAGTTATTATCATGAGACTGAATATTGCTTTAAATATGTTATGTAAATGTTTGATCTTATATGGTAGAACTATTTTTTTAAAGATAAGAATAATTTTATGTGTAGAAGTCTCAGATAAGAATATTTCTCTTTTGAATGGTTGTATCAAAAGAGTGATTTAATTGTGACAATACTGGTAAATGCTCTGACTACATACTCTTTGAAGGCAGAAACCTTGGCATATAGTCTTTCATATGAATCTAGAGAGTATTTGTTAGCTGGGTGAACCTGCATATCAAAAGCCATTCAGACACAGGGCATGGGGATAGAACGTACTCCTCCCATTCTTGGTAATGCCATCCATTTACTTATCTATCTCTTCCCTAAAGACATGATTTTGGCTTTAGGTCTACAGTTTTTCCTTATATTCAAAATCCTACAGCCATCCTGAGCAAATGTGTTCTTCATGATTATTTCTAAGTTCTTTATCTTCTATAACACTGAAGACTTTCTGACCATTTCAACTCAATTATTTTGTCAGAAAAATGTGTATATATAAATATATGTGTGTGTGTGTGTGTGAATGGACTTTAAGTATTTAAAAAGATACTCAAACATAATAATTAAAAAAATAGATAAAGTTCATTTTTTATCTATGTAATTATCTAAGATCTCAAAGTTTTTAAAATTTTTCAAACATTGTTGTTTAGAGAGTTTGATATATTTGACTCAATTTGATAGTAATTAGAAAAAAGAAACCTAGAAATAATTGGCAAATAAAAATTTTACATATATAATATGGGCTGAATTGCCTTTATCCAAAAATCCATACATTGAAGCCCAAATCCCCAATATGACAATATTTGGAAATAGAGCCTATCAAGAACTAATAATTCAGACATGACTGAGCGACTTCACTTTCACTTTTCACTTTCATGCATTGGAGAAGGAAACGGCAACCCACTCCAGTGTTCTTGCCTGGAGAATCCCAGGGACGGGGGAGCCTGGTGGGCTGCTGTCTATGGGGTCGCACAGAGTCGGACACGACTGAAGCGACTTAGCAGCAGCAAGAGGTAATAAAGGTTAAATGAGGTCACAAGGATTAGGGCCCTAATCCTATAAGACTGATGGCCTTATAATAAAAGTCCTTCTAATAAAGAGACCCCAAATGATTGTCTGCGTCCTCCTGTGCACAGAAGAAAGACCTTGTTTGAATACAATGAGAAGATGGCTGTCTGTAATCTGGGCACAGAGATCTCATAAGAAGCTTGCCCGGACAGCATCTTGACCTTGGACTTCTGGCCTTCAGGACCACGAGAAAATACATATCTGATATTTAAGTCATCCGGTCTGTGGTATTTTGCTATAGCAAGCTGAGCTGATTAATGTGATACTTTTGACCCAGAAATTCCAGTTAAGTCTTTTCTCTAGATAAAAACACAGAGACACATACAGGTATGCTCATTATAGAATTTTTATAATTGAAAAGAATTGGAAGTAATCTGAGTAACCTTCTTCTGTGTTGTATATTGTGGATCAGCTTATTCAAATTTTGTTTACCTCCTATTCTTTGAAATCAGAAAGCTAACTAGACACTACTGCAGCTAGAACTTTGAGTGCAAATTGGTTTCATTACTTAGATGTGTTCACATGGGGTTTGGAAGTGAGGTGGACACCATCTTTCTGCTTTTACTTGGTAATTTCTAAAAGGAAGCGAAGCAGTGAAAATGTACAGGTTTTGCCTACTGCTGTTGTTGTTTGACTGACTGTCTCTACAGTAGTATTATTCCAGGATCTATTCCCTGGCTTCCTAGGTGTTGAGAAAGTTGGGGTGGAAGCAGTAGAAACAGTGTTGGCAAACTGATTTGGGTACAGCTTCAGAAGTGGTCTCAAGGTAGTGTCTACCTTAGTTGGCCAATTTCATATTGTTTTGGAAGATATTTCTGAAATACCTGATGAGAACTTTCTCTTTTTAGCTTTTCTAATAGTTTTGTAAGCCCCAATTCCCTGTATGTTATTTGTACATGCTTAATATACATATAGCTATTTGTTTCCTGTACTGAACCCTGACTGATGCACATCCAAGAAAGAAATGATTCAATAAATTATGATATATTCCTGTAATGAAATGATCTATGGTAGTTAAAGAAATGAAGAGCAGCTCCATTTATCAACAAAGTCAGATATGATGGTTAAATAAAACATCAAATAAAAATAGCAAGTAGCAGACTATGTATAAACAACAGTTCAGTTTAGTCACTCAGTCGTGTCCTACTCTTTGTGACCCCATGAACCACAGCACGCCAGGCCTCCCTGTCCATCACCAACCCCTGGAGCCTACCCAAAATCATGTCCATTGAGTCAGTGATACCATCCAACCATCTCATCCTCTGTCGTCCCCTTCTCCTCCTGCCCTCAATCTTTCCCAGCATCAGGGTCTTTTCAAATGAGTCAGCTCTTCACATCAGGTAGCCAAAATACTGGAGTTTCAGTTCAACATCAGTCCTTCCAATGAACACCCAGGACTGATCTCCTTTAGGACGGACCGGTTGGATCACCTTGCAGTCCAAGGGACCCTCAAGAGTCTTCTCCAACACCACAGTTCAAAAGCATCAATTCTTCTGTGCTCAGCTTTCTTTACAGTCCAACTCTCACATCCATATATGATCACTGGAAAAACCATAGCCTTGACTAGACGAACCTTTGTGGACAATGTCTCTGCTTTCTAATATGCTGTCTACGTTGGTCATGACTTTCCTTCCAAGGAGTAAGCGTCTTTTAATTTCGTGGCTGCAATCACCATCTGCAGTGATTTTGGAGCCCAGAAAAATAAAGTCTACCACTGTTTCCCCATCTATTTGCCATGAAGTGATGGGACCAGATGCCGTGATCTTTGTTTTCTGAATGTTGAGCTTTAAGCCAACTTTTTCACTCTCCTCTTTCACTTTAATCAAGAGGCTTTTTAGTTCCTCTTCACTTTCTGCCATAAGGGTGGTGTCATCTGCATATCTGAGGTTATTGATATTTCTCCCGGCAATCTTGATTTCTGCTTGTGCTTCTTCCAGTTCAGCGTTTCTCATGAGGTACTCTGCATATAAGCTAAATAAGCAGGGTGACAATATACACTCTTGACATACTCCTTTTCCTATTTGGAACCAGTCTGTTGTTCCATGTCCAGTTCTATCTATTGCTTCTTGACCTACATACAGATTTCTCAAGAGGCAGGTCAAGTGGTCTGGTATTCCCATCTTTTGAAGAATTTTCCACAGTTTATTGTGATCCACACAGTCAAAGGTTTTGGCATAGTCAATAAAGCAGAAATAGATGTTTTTCTGGAACTCTCTCACTTTTTAGTAATAAATCTATATACATATACACAAATCAATAATATGTTGTGTGGGTACTTGTGTATGTATGTGAAATAAACATCAAACCAAGATCATGAATCACCTTTTTGGAGAGGAGGAGAGGATGTGAGTGGCCAAAGGTGATTTAGCCTTTATGTAAATGCATGTAAGAATTTAGGCTTTTCTCCAAAATTTAAAAGAGAATGCCTTCATGTTGTCATGCTTTATAAAGAATTAAGTTTTTCAAAACAAGTAACATATGATTGAAGTATAGTTGGTTTACAATGCTGTGTTAGTTTCAGATATACAACAAAATGATTTAGATGTATATATAGATATATCTATATGTATATATAAAATCTTTTCCAGATTCTTTTTTTCCATTATAAGTTATTACAAGATATTTAATGTAGTTCCCTGTGCTATACAATAGGTCCTTGTTGGTTACTTATTTTATATATAGAAACGGGTATCTCTTAATCCCAAACTCCCAATTTTTCCCTTCCCCCTTTCCCCTAAAATATTTAATTTTTTAAAAAGCTTCTCTGCTACCAAAAACACTGTGCTTTAAACATTGTGCTTCCTGGATACAACCTTCTATTAATCTAGCTTATTCTTTCTACTATCTCATGACCATTATTGTGTGTCACTGAACCATCAGGATAGTCATCTCTTTACTTCTCTCTAATATATCATCATTCAGCTTGGATTTCCTGATCCTTTATTTCTGTTACTCTAGCGATCTGTCCTCTTGTCCCTTTTTTCTTCTTTTGTATGTGCCTCTAATACAACCTGGAATGCTGCAGTCCATGGGAGCACAGAGTCAGACATGACTGACAACTTAACTAACACCTTCACCAGGTGATGCTAGTGACAAAGAACCCCCCTGCTGCTTCTCTGGTGGCCCAGGTGGTAAAGAATCTGCTTGCAATGCGGGACACCTGGGTTCCATCCCTGGGTTGGGAAGATCCCCTAGAGGAAGACACGGCAAACCCTACTCCAGTATTCTTGCCTAGAGAATCCCCATGGACAGAGGATCCTGGTGGGCTACAATCCGTGGAGTCACAGAGAGTCGGACACGACTGAGTGACTAAGCACAGCACAGCACAGCCAAAGCAGGAGACACAGCAGAGAAGGGTTCCATCCTTGGGTTGGGAAGATCCCCTGGAAGAGGGCATGGCAACCCACTCCAGTATTCTTGCCTGGAGAATTCCATGGATAGAGGAGCCTTACAGGCTACAGTCCAGAGGGTCGCAAAGAGTCAGACATGACGGAAGTGACTTAGAACGCACAGGCGCTGATACCCTCACTGTGACAATTACAACTGGTTTTTTTCTCAGTATTCACACCTGAGTACTACTGAAAGAGAGAAATATTGAACGTGTTTTTAGCAACTTCATAATTACCCATCTCAACTGTGTTCTCACCGATGCTCAGTTATTCTAGTGTTTCTTTATTCAGTTTTCCTTCTTACTCACTGCATTGGTTATTTCAAAATCAGATGTCACTTAAAAGTTCAGAGAAGATTCTGAACCCAGCTTGCATAAACTCCTTCCTCACTTTCAACAGATGACTTTATCTCTTAGTTTACAAATAAAAAATAAAGAAACAAAAGCCTCCAGTTTTCAAACACAGACCCACTCACTTCTGCCTGCATGCAATTCTTCTTCCCTTTATTAGGAATCTTGGGTTTCCTTGGTGGCTCAGTGATAAAGAATCCACCTGCAATGCAGGACACCTGTGTACAATTCTTTGTTACCCATGGACTGTAGCCCACCATGCTCCTCTGTCCACGGAATTCTCCATGGAACAAGAACACTGGAGTGGTTGCCATTTCCTTTTCCAGAGGATCTTCCTGACCCAGGGATTGAACCCACATCTTTTATGTCTCCTGCATTAGCAGGTGGATTCTTTACCACTGGTGCCACATGGGAAGCCTTTCTGAGGTATAATTAACATTCAATAAATTTCACCAAATTTAAATATACAAATAGATGAATTTTTATAATTATATACAACTGTATAATCCCAACCAAAATCATGATATAGAATATTTCCATCAGAATAGTTAGTTGGTAGCCATTTGTCATATATTAAACCTGGACTCACAAATTTTAGCTTGAAACCATAATACTTTCTTCTTATGTATATATTCTTTAAATTTATTACATTTGTAAATGAATTTAAATAAAATTAGTTTTGTTTACTCTCTTTTACCCTCTTCTTTTCTATGTACTTTAAAAATTATATTAATTTTGTGATTGGTTAAGTGAAGGAATGAAAAGGGCTCACATATAGAGGAGCATGTTGAATTCAGTATAAAGGTGGATCCCTTAAATGCACGTGTGAGCAGATGCTTGTGTTAATTGAAGGAGAGGCTGCATGTCAGGAAAGGAAGAGGACTAACATTCTTGAGAGTCTACTGTGGTAGGCATTGCATATATCATCCCTTTGTGTACTCACAAATAACCCATAAGATAGTTTTAAATCATTATACTAATTAATATATAGAAGCTCAAAAAAAATAGGTAAATTCCCCCAAGTCACAGGGGTATGAGTGATAAATCTGAAATGTAGACCAAGCTATAATTACAAAACATCTCCTTTACTATTTCACATATCTTTCAGTACACTTGAAATTTAAAACACAAAAGTTCTTTAAAGACAGAAACTTCCCAAGGCACCATTTGTTGTTTGTATGTGAGTATGTATGCATGTATATATTAATATGTTTATATATTTCCATTCATTCACTCCATGAACAGTGTTCAGTATATACTATGAGCCATATAATATACTTGGTTTGGGGGATACAAAGGGAAACAAAACTGACAGGACTGCCCTTGAAGAGTTTGCTGTCTAGACAGGGTGGCAGAGAAGTAAGCAAGTGATGACAATATAGTGTGATCAGGATCGTAGAGGATAGGTAGAAGGTACTCAGGGAACACATAAAGGAGGCGCCCATCCTAGATATGATAGTTCTGGGAAGGCTTCTTGGACAAAGTATCTAAGTAGAAAGTTATGTAGAAAACAGAGATTACCTAGGTGAGGTAACTGTGATGTAGAGCTGAGGAGTGAGTTCTAGGAAGAGAGGATTGAATTTGCAAAGGCATGGAAATAAAGAGCAGCATTCTCCAGAAATTTGGGGGAATAGAGATAATGAGAGAAAAAGCTAGAAAGTCATGTTAGTCAAGTTGGGGTCATGACAACAGATACCACTTGCATGAGAGTATCCTGAATATTTTGTCTGTTAAATTGTGTTTAGGCTGTATATATTGTCTATAGTGGTTGTATAGTGTCTAGAGTAACTTTAATGAGTAAGGAGTTACTATTATTATTAACATTTTTAGACTATAAGAAGTCCATGGAAGCATTCCAAATTTTAGGTGGCTAGATCAGAAGATTCTTCTAACTGTCTGCTTGGCAGTCCTATCATGTAGCTTCTATTTTCATCATTTCATAATGGCAACTTTATTCTGTGCATTGAGTCTACATTCCAGCTAGGAAGAAGTGATAAAGACAAAGAATAAACTGTGAATGTCATCAATCTATCTTTTTTATTTTAATCGGAAAAGACATAGTATTTTTGGAAGCCCCAACAAGCAGCCATCAACTTATACATTGTTAGCTAGGTCAGTGTCACAAGGTCATCCCTAGCTGCAGAGTAGTCTGGAAATTTTAGCTTTTTATCTGGAAACATCTGGATTGGTTGGCAAGATAGTGAATGAACACTAGGAGTGTTCCTCATACCTACCATATGAATCCTTGAGCCAAGGATTGTTGAAAATTTCTTCAAAGAACATTGCAAATATGTTAGTTTTAGAAAAACAGGGGCAATGTGATATCCAGAGAAAGGAGGGAGTGGACCTTACTCATTGGGTAAGGCTAGGTATTTGAGGGCGCCCTTGGCATAGACTATGTTATAGCAAACACAGTATTATAATAAACTGATCCCAAGATAACTTGTATTACTGAGTGGTAAGAAATAATCATCCATAAAAAGCAATTCAACCAAAAAGATGAACCTTCTAGTTCACTCAAGTTTAAAATTCCTGGTAGATAGTGTCTGATCCATCATGTGTCACATTTTGCGGGTACTGTAGGGGACCTACACTAGGGTGCAGGATGACAAGGAATAAGGATGGAGGCAGCTCATTCATTAATTTATTAAGTATTTACTAAGTAGATGGCATGATCATGGCTGGTAGATGGGATCATGGCTGGTAACTAGGATCATGGCTGGTTGATCACGGCTACAGTCATTCTCCCCTTTGTTGTATTCCAGTCCATTGCAGGATTTTGTTTGTTTTATTTGCATTAGAAAAATATTTGGTTTATTCATGAGTATCCATGATCTGCATTGCAGTTTTATTCAACCTTCTTTTCCCACCGAAAAACTGATGCTTTTGAACTCTGGTGCTGGAGAAGACTCTTGAGAGTCCCTTGGACTTCAGGGAGATCCAACCAGTCCATCCTAAAGGAAATCAGTCCTGAATATTCAATTGGAAGGATTGATGTGAAGCCGAGGCTCCAATATTTTGGCCACCTGATACAAAGAACTGACTCATTGGAAAAGACTCTGATGCTGGAAAAGATTGAAGGCAAGAGGAGAATGGAATGACAGAGGATGAGATGGTTGGATGGCATCGCTGACTCGATGGACAGGAGTCTGATGAAGCTCCAGGCATTGGTGATGGACAGGGAGGCCTGGCATGCTGCATTCCATGGGGTCACAAAGAGTCGGACATGATCGAGCGAGTGAACTGATCCCACAAGTTTCCATCTCTGTTTCCTTCATGAAAGGACCTATTTGCCTGGATTTTGTGGACTGTGCTCCTGATTTTCCTTTCACTTTCTGGGTGAGCCTTTCTATTCTCTTTGAGGCACTTCCTCAGCTCATTGTTATGAGTCAGTACTACTCAGAATTTTATCTTTACTCTGTTTATACACTCTTCCTAGGTCACGTTATTCAGTCAAAGTGCTTCAATTTCTTTTATATACCAATAATTATTAAACCTTATACTTTCAGATTTTTTTCTTCTAAGCTTCAGATGAATAAATCTAAGTTGTTTGTAGGACACCTTTCTGTTTTAAAACCTTGAAAATTTCCTGAGTAAAACCTAAATGGACCGTACATACAGAGAAGAAGGAGAGACCCAAGAAAGAAGTAGATCACTCCATGTTGGTAATGGCAGGTTTAATAAGTAAGAGAATTTACATAGGAGGTTTGTCTTGGGCAGCTGCAAAATGAGTAGATCTCTGTACCCACCCAGCATAATCTTAAAAGTGTATATAGAGGTCTTAACTGGGTTCAGTCCTATGTACTGTCCAGATTGTCACAAGAACACATTGTTTTCTCAAGGCTACATCCTTAAAGACAGTTCCCACTGTGAGAATGGTGGGTGGTATGTACATTCCAAGTACAGCAGAGGGGTAAAGAGTCTCTGATTGTCCAGGTCCAGTTCTAGGGTCAATAGGAAGTCATGTCCTCTTGATGACTTCCTCTAATGCCTTCTTTTTCAGAATCCTCAAAGGTAGCATATCTAAAGTTGAATTTAGAGATACTTACAGATCTGTAGTCAAAGAATTCTCCCTATTACAAAAGTCCCCTTCCCTGTATTGCAGTAGTCATTTCCTCTACCTTGTAATAATCCTTTTAAATAAAATCTCTCTTTACTAAAGAGTTGTATATCATTTGGCAGTTAATGGTGCCATGCTTCAGATGTAGTGTTGACTGCCCTTGGACCCCCTTGTCTTTATCCTGGTATTCCTAGTGGCGTCTCAGACCCACTGTGTCTTTTTCTAGTTAGAGAAATCAGGATCCCTGGTGAAGAATCACAACTCCTAATCCAATCCAGTGCTCAGGAAATTTGTTTGTTGTAGCATGGTATTGAAGAATTACTTTTATTCTTTTTGGCAAGCAGATTTTTCTTTGCCCCTTTTTGGGAGCTTCTTTTGTTTTCCCTTGGATCCTCTAAACTGGGATTGGAATGCGGGAATTTCCTCAGACACGACTGAAGTGACTTGGCAGCAGCAGCAGCAGAACCAAGAAGATTGTGTGTGTGTGTGTGTGCTGGGGGTGAGGGTTCCCTCAAACTCTGTTCCTCTGTTAATACCATGTATAACTCTCATTCTATAAGGCCCATTTTTTCCCTCTTATTCTCTGTTGACAGCATGAGACTACATGCTTTCTACTCCGGCAGTGATTCAGTTTAATATCTTAAGAAAGAGCCAAATTTCCCAAAAGGCTATTTAGAACTTCAGTTGCCTCTTGGGAGAACTTGACAACCTTCAAACTGGCTTATCTAAGCGATCATCCCTGTTCTTCATTCTTCCTTTTTAACACCTTTTAATGTCTGATTTTCTCAGAAATTAATGAAACTGAACTTATTCTGGGAAAAAACTTTATTTTAACAATAATTAGTTCTACATGTAGTGTGCCAACTTGAAGGTAGTTTCTAAGGTCTTTTGGTAACTTAAAACCCTAGGTTTATGCTAAATTAATTATGCAAAATATGTAGGTTGTGTTTCTGTTTAAAAAAAAAGATAATTTTACACTAAAGTAAAATTATTAGTAGCTTCAGAATGAGGAATAAGAAAGGGCTAGATAAAGTCTGAATGAACATGGAAAGTTAGAAAGCTTATGGGAAAGGAATTCTATTTCTGTGGTAAAAGCCTGGCTAAGATTATGGGCTTATTTATAAGATTTTAAAAAGAAATTTTAGTATCAGTTATTACATTGATATAAAACTAGAATTTGGTTTTCTCTCTGTGAAAATGACAAAATTTCTTAGATGATTGTTCTGCCCTTAATAAGAGGTAATAAAGGAATTTTCTTTACCTTCTGAATATTTGCCCAGAAATAAAAATTATCTTACTAAAATATTTTCCCATGCTTTATGTTAACTTTGAATTTTAATTTATTATCTTCTCCACTATATTTTCTTCTAGTTTCTTTATCACAGCAAATGGCATGTCTATCAAACTAGTTACCCAAATCAGAAATCCAGATGCAATGTCCTTTCTTTCCTCCCATCCCATCATCCAACATACCAAAAGATTAAATTGATTCTATCCTTAAATATATTTGGACACTGTCCTAAAATACACATTTTACCATGGTCAGCACATTCTCTCCCTGAAGTGAAGCAGCAGAAGATTCCAAATTACAATAAGACGCAACTGTATTGATTTACTATAAGATCTGTCTCTCACAGCAGTGGAGTCTGTCCATGTTGGCAGACCAATACAGATATGAGAAAGTGAGTTTTGAAGTTGAAATTAGATTACAGGAAGTTAGAAATAATTTGTTTAATAGCATTAGGTTAAGAAAGACACTCTAATATATTCAGTTTATAATAAGGTAGTGTTTCCCAGGCAACTGAAAAGTTTGAAGTCATTAACTATAACTTGATACATTTGTCTCAACAAGGTTAGCTCACCATTGAAATTTAACATACTCAAAGCTCAATGGCTGAGACTCTCTATTCCCTAGAAAGTACTTGGATAGTCATAACTAGTATTTGTTTCTCTCACTCAGATTTTTTTTTTTAATACAGCTGACCCATCTCTTCGACCAACATGTAGCGTTGCTGACAAGGAGGACGTTTAAAATGATCGCAATTGACCATGAATTGTGAAATGAACAATTCCATTCTTAAAGGAATATCTGTTTTCCTCATTAGATTAGAATTTTTTAACTTTTAAAAGTTTTCTTTAAAAAAAATGTCATTTTAAATCCTGACATTATAGTTATCTAAATACCAACACTTAATAAATTGTGGCTACTTGTGAAGGATTTGGGCTTTTCCCTTTTTCCTATTTTTAAATTAAAAATTTTAAAAAGCATACATTATGTAAGAATTAAAGTGAGACATGGTTATTTTCCAAGAATAAGTATTCAGTTAAATTGTCAAGTAATTACCCTTCTTGATTTCTCACTCATAGAAGCAATTATTTCATGTTTTCCCTTTTCTTTTGAAACCTCTAGGGCTGACAGCCTACCCTTAACAGAAACAACAACAACAAAAACCTAACTGGTATCATATTTCATTAAAAAAAAAAAGGAAACTATCTGATGGAAATTTAACCATCCTCCACCAGCAGATACATGATGCTGTATGTTGTGAAGAAACAGCCTTCCTCTTACAAAAAGCTAGTTCGTCCTCATATGCTTCTGTCTCCCAGCCTTCTCACGGTCTCACTGGCTTTAATTTAACATTGTTATTAGCTTGTGAGGGCTGCCATAATAAATACCACAGACTAGGTGGCTTAAACAATAGAAACTTATTTTCTCACAGTTCTGGAGGCAAGACACCTTAGATAGAATGTGAGCAAGGTTTGAGACCTCTCTCTTTCTCTTATAGATCGTCCTCGTCTCCCTTTGTCTCTACATGGTCTTTTCTCTGTACCTGTGTCATAATCTCTTCTTCTTATAAGGACATCAGTCATATTAGATTAGGGCCCATCCTAATTATCTCATTATAACTTAATGACCTCTCTAAAGACCTTAACCCCAAGTATGGTTATGTTCTGAGGTTCTGGGGCTAAGAGTTCAGCATATGAATTTGGACCATAACAATCAGTTATGGTCTTTTTCTTTCAGCTTTATCAGGTTTTTTTTTTTTTTTTTTCTTTTTCTCTCATAACTAGATCATTCCCCAAAGTGTAAAACGTGCATAAAGCTTCCTATTCTAAAAAAAAATCATCCATTGATCCCATACCCTATTACAACTACAGTTGCATTGCTATGCTCCCATCCAAGCCATGTTAGTATAATCACCTGTACACACCATCCTTATTCTGTACCACACTTCACACCTCTGTCCTCTCCAGTAGGATTTCTGCCCATCCAACTCCATAAAATTAAATATAGTTGATAACTCCTTCATTCTTGATACAGTTACCTACCCTGATACCCATAACAACTGCAAAAGACATTTTGGTTGTATGGTATCCACTCCATCCCTCTCTCATCATATAGCATAGGTGAAGTTTAGGTAGGACTAAACCAACCCAGTTTTAGGAGTGGGTATGTATTAGTCTCCTTGCTCTTGCCACAGTAATTTATTCAGTACTGGCTATGGATCTGAGACCTATGCCCATAGTGACATTCACATGGTCACACTGAAGAGCAATACCTATAAATGGTCTTCTCTCTCCCTCAGAAGTAAATGGAGAAGGACACAGTCTGTGTTCTGATGAACTTCATTTAGCATAGAAGTGAAACAATCCCGTGGAAACAGTACCATGAGAGAATCTCCAAGAAACAGAATGAGAATCCTGATAGAACCATGCCTGAAGCTTTCTGTACATCTGGACTTTTAACTCAAGAGAGTCAGTCAAACTAACCACTGCTTGTTAGTTTGAGCTAGGTTTTCGCCTTCTACTGGAAAGCATAACTGAATCAACACCGGACTTGCCTGATCCTCTCATTCATCTTTTTCTTTGTTTCTCATTCTCTGTCACAGTCTTCATCTCCTCAAGCTTGCCATGAAATATTTTAGTGTTAGTTCTCAAGGACATGGTTCTGGGCCTTGTTTACTTCTTTGCAAACACTCTTCCGGCAGAGTGCTGATTGAGAAACAGATTACGTGTGCAGTGGGCCCCAGAGGGATCTGGTGGGATGACAGGACAAAACAAAAGGAAGAGCTGCCATAATCTCTCAGGGATGGGCTGTCTCTCAGGAATCAATATAATTTTTGCTTGTCTGTGTTGAGGGAATAAAAAAATGGGAAGTTAGCTAAAGAACAAATGATTTGAGTGTAGTTAATTATTTAAAAAAGAATTTCCTTACTGTAATTATATTATTTATTGAACCAAAAGTAATTTCTATCCAAGTTTTGAATTCCAAACCTGGAGTTGAGTAACCAAAGCATATTTGATTTTCGCCTGTGCTTAATCTGTTTTCATGTACACTTATAAGAATTCCTAGAATTACTTAATTTAATTATTGATGATTAACAATTCTGAACAGAATTCTAATGTTCTAATATTTAAATTTTATTAAATTAAAATTTGGGAAGTTAAAAAAACTGATTTTTTTTCCTTTGATAAGAAGGCAAATTTAAAATGTAGAAATACTATTTTAGGCTTTGTTCAAGGTGATATCAAGGAAAGACAACATTTCAAAATATCTCTATGGTAGCACCTGGTGTGTTTTCTGTTGAAAATAAGAAAGAACCCAACAAATACTGATGAATAAAAAAGGGGATTTATTAGTTCTTTTAACTGAAAAGTATAGTAGTTCTTACTGTAGATAAAAGTTAACAATTCTTGCTTGTTTGATGGCTGTGAAACACAGTGAGTGAAAAATATGCTGAATTGTTAACTCTAAAATATGAACCATATTAAAATGTTTCTGAGGAAGACCCCAAAACTCTATAGCCCCTAAGCCTATTTACCCTAAGTGAGCACTGTCCACTGTATTCCACAGAGCATTAGTTTCTTGCAAGGTCTTGAGAGAAAGAAATTCATAGTCGAATGCATTCTTGGGAGTATGGAGTGTTTAGCCAATGGGTGGGAGAGAACACTTGGGTTGAAATTCTAGCTCAAACAGAGACATATTGCTCACTGTTTCCAAGTTTCATTCTCTCCTACACAAACAGAATGGATGTCATGGAATTATAAGCACTGCATGAGGTAATATATCACAGTATCTAGTACTTATAGCATACAACTCTGTGACAGACACATCTCTAAAAACTTCACACATATTAACTTATTTAATTCTAGCAACAGCCCTGAGGTAAGTAATACTATTATCTCCATTTTACAGATGAGTCAGTTGAGGAATATCAGATCAGATCGGATCAGTTGCTCAGTCGTGTCCGACTCTTTGCAACCCCATGATTCACAGCAC
Organism: Bos taurus; assembly: GCF_002263795.3. NCBI lineage: Eukaryota > Metazoa > Chordata > Mammalia > Artiodactyla > Bovidae > Bos > Bos taurus. The sequence continues at coordinate 44,641,487 of NC_037330.1, forward strand.
GCCAGGCCTCCCTGTCCATCACCAACTCCCGGAGTTCACTCAGACTCACATCCATCGAGTCAGTGATGCCATCCAGCCATCTCATCCTCTGTCGTCCCCTTCTCCTCCTGCCCCCAATCCCTCCCAGCATCAGAGTCTTTTCCAATGAGTCAACTCTTCGCATGAGGTAGCCAAAGTACTGGAGTTTCAGCTTTAGCATCATTCCTTCCAAAGAAATCCCAGGGCTGATCTCCTTCAGAATGGACTGGTTGGATCTCCTCGCAGTCCAAGGGACTCTCAAGAGTCTTCTCCAACACCACAGTTCAAAAGCATCAATTTTTCGGAGCTCAGCCTTCTTCACAGTCCAACTCTCACATCCATACATGACCACAGGAAAAACCATAGCCTTGACTAGATGGACCTTTGTTGGCAAAGTAATGTCTCTGCTTTTGAATATGCTGTCTAGCTTGGTCATAACTTTCCTTCCAAGGAGTAAGCGTCTTTTAATTTCATGGCTGCAGTCACCATCTGCAGTGATTTTGGAGCCCAGAAAAAGAAAGTCTGACACTGTTTCCCCATCTATTTCCCATGAAGTGATGGGACCGGATGCCATGATCTTAGTTTTCTTAATGTTGAGCTTTAAGCCAACTTTTTCACTCTCCACTTTGACTTTCATCAAGAGGCTTTTGAGTTCCTCTTCATTTTCTGCCATAAGGGTGGTGTCATCTGCATATCTGAGGTTATTGATATTTCTCCTGGCAGTCTTGATTCCAGCTTGTGTTTCATCCAGTCCAGCGTTTCTCATGATGTACTCTGCATAGAAGTTAAATAAACAGGGTGACAATGTACAGCCTTGACGAACTCCTTTTCCTATTTGGAACCAGTCTGTTGTTCCATGTCCAGTTCTAACTGTTGTTTCCTGACCTGCATACAAATTTCTCAAGAGGCAGGTCAGGTGGTCTGGTATTCCCCTCTCTTGAAGAATTTTCCACAGTTTATTGTGATCCACACAGTCAAAGGCTTTGGCATAGTCAATAAAGCAGAAATAGATGTTTTTCTGGAACTCTCTTGCTTTTTCCATGATCCAGTGGATGTTGGCAATTTGATCTCTGGTTCCTCTGCCTTTTCTAAAACCAGCTTGAACGTCAGGAAGTTCACGGTTCACGTATTGCTGAAGCCTGGCTTGGAGAATTTTGAGCATTACTTTACTAGCGTGTAAGATGAGTGCCATTCTTTGGCATTGCCTTTCTCTGGGATTGGAATGAAAACTGACCTTTTCCAGTCCTGTGGCCACTGCTGAGTGTTCCAAATTTGCTGGCATGTTGAGTGTAGCACTTTCATAGCATCATCTTTCAGGATTTGGAATAGCTCAACTGGAATTCCATCACCTCCACTAGCTTTGTTCATAGTGATGCTTTTTAAGGCCCACTTGACTTCACATTCCAGGATGTCTGGCTCTAGGTCAGTGATCACACCATCATGATTATCTGGGTCATAAAGATCTTTTTTGTACAGTTCTTCTGTGTATTCTTGCCATCTCTTCTTAATATCTTCTGCTTCTGTTAGGTCCATACCATTTCTGTCCTTTATCGAGCCCATCTAGGAATCAGTGAACTGAAATGGATTGGAATGGGTGAATTTAACTCAGATGACCATTATATTTACTACTGTGGGCAGGAATCCCTCAGAAGAAATGGAGTGGCCAACATGGTCAACAAAAGAGTCTGAAATGCAGGACTTGGATGCAATCTCAAAAACGACAGAATGATCTCTTTTCTTTTCCAAGGCAAACCACTCAATATCACAGTAATCCAAGTCTGTGTCCCAACCAGTAATGCTGAAGAAGCTGAAGTTGAACAGTTCTATGAAGACCTACAAGACCTTTTAGAACTAACACCCAAAAAATATGTCTTTTTCATATAGGGGACTGGAATGCAAAAGTAGGAAGTCAAGAAACACCTGGAGTAACAGGCAAATTTGGCCTTGGAATACGGAATGAAGCAGGGCAAAGACTAATAGAGTTTTGCCAAGAAAATGCACTGGTCATAGCAAACACCCTCTTCCAACAACACAAGAGAAGACTACACATGGACATCACCAGATGGTCAACACCAAAATCAAATTGATTATATTCTTTGTGGCCAAAGATGGAGAAGCTCTATACAGTAAGCAAAAACAAGACCAGGTGCTGACTGTGGCTCAGACCATGAATTCCTTTTTGCCAAATTCAGACTTAAATTGAAGAAAGTGGGGAAGACCACTAGACCATTCAGGTATGACCTAAATCAAATCCCTTATGATTATACGGTGGAAGGGAGAAATAGATTTAAGGACCTAGATCTGATAGATAGAGTGCCTGATGAACTATGGAATGAGGTTCGTGACATTGTACAGGAGACAGGGATCAAGACCATTCCCATGGAAAAGAAATGCAAAAAAGCAAAATGGCTGTCTGGGGAGGGCTTACAAATAGCTGTGAGAAAAAGAGAAGCAAAAAGCAAAGGATAAAAATAAAGATATAAACATCTGAATGCAGAGTTCCAAAAAATAGCAAGAAGAGATAAGAAAGCCTTCTTCAGCGATCAATGCAAAGAAATAGAGGAAAACAACAGAATGGGAAAGACTAGGGATCTCTTGAGAAATATAAGATTGATTAATTCCCCAAGATTACCCAGCTAGTAAATAGCAGAGTCAGGATTCATTCCAGGGCAGAATGCATCAAAAATCCCTGATTTTAACTAATGTGCTCTACTTCTTATTTGGTGGTAAAGAAATGTATTTTATAATTCTCAATTGATGGTAAAGAAAATTCTAGAAAAGCCCAGAATTTCCTCAATAAATTTGGTCACTAAACAGTTTGTGATGCTTGTTAACATGTTTAATTTAAAAATATTACTGTTATAAATGCACTTGGAGAGATGAATAAACAAAGAAGACCATCTCAGTAAGTAGGTCCCAATGCTTCCAAGTCAGAATACAGTCAGCCTCAGAAAGAGTTGTATCAAGTGTCCGTAATCATCCTGGAGATGACAGGAGCTTTATTAGCTCAATACCTCTGACTGTTATCTTCTTCTAGACTCTGTGAAGTGTGCAAGCTTGTTACTTACTATTCACTCAAAGTGAATCTCAATTTCAGAATTTCCAAAAGAGGTCTCTTTGGGACGATTTGCCAGTTTCTGAGTATCAAGACATAATTTCCTGATAACCTTCTTAATGTCAACCCTGTTTATCCTTTATTCACTGTTTACCTTCAGCAGAATCTCCGACCCTATTAGTTGTGGCCTGGGAGAGAAAATCCTGTGACCCAAGGCTTGGCACATTTATTTGGAAGGAGTGGCTTGTGAAAATCCTGTGACCCAAGGCTTGGCACATATATTTGGAAGGAGTGGCTTGTGGTTGTTTCCTTCAGAAGAGAATTTTAGGCTTAGGATTCATGAAATATTTAGTACTAAGCCTAAGAATAGTTTTCTTGTTAATACTATAACTATCATATATATGTTTTAAAGTTTTTATCATTGATGTGTATGTGTGTGGTAGTCACATCTGACTTTTTGTGACCCCGTGGACTGTAGCTCACTAGGCTCCTCTATCCATGGAATTCTCCAGGCAAGAACACTGGAGTTGAATTGCCATTCCCTTCTCCAGGGGAGCTTTCCAACGCAGGGATCAAATCTGGGTCTCCTGCATTATAGGCAGATTCTTTATGGTCTGAGCCACACTGAGAAGCAGCTGATAGTATTCATTATATTAACATATAGTAAAAATAAAATCAATTTTACTTACTTTTAAATTATTGCAATTTTAATAATTACTTGTTGAGCATCTATAACTTGACAGACTGAAGTTTTAGTGCTGGGATTACTGCATCAGACAAAACAGAGACATAAAAGCTCCACCTTTTTGCAGCTTCTATTTTAGTAGATGGAATCAAACAATTAAAAAAGAATAAATGCAAAGTATATCAAGTGATTGTATGCACAAGAAAAGAAATGAAGTTTGATGAGGGAATTAATGTTGAGGAATTTACTGTTTTGTAAGATAATCAGGGAAGGCCTTTCTGATAAAGTAATATTTGAGCAGAGACCTTAAAGACAGGAGAAATGATACACTTGGAGAGTAGCATTCCAGGTGGAAGGAATAGTAATATGAAAACCTGTGGCAGCTTAGTTCTAGACAATGTCATGGAGGTAAGTAAGGGGAAGATTGATAAATATGAGATTAAAGAAGTGGCCAGGGATCAGATCACCTAGGCTTTTGGTTTTTAATCTGGGGAGGATGGAAAAATATCAAAAGACTGATTTGAGCAAAAGAATCTGTTACATTTTGAAGAATCACTGTAACTATTGTGTGAAGAAATATGTATGCAGGTCATGAAGCAACAGTTAGAACTGGACATGGAACAACAGACTGGATTCCAAATAGGAAAAGGAGTTCATCAAGGCTGTATATTGTCACTCTGTTTATTTAACTTATATGCAGATACCTCATGAGAAACGCTGAACTGGAAGAAACACAAGCTGGAATCAAGATTGCCAGGAGAAATATCAATAACCTCAGATATGCAGATGACACCACCCTTATGGCAGAAAATGAAGAGGAACTCAAAAGCCTCTTGATGAAAGTGAAAGTGGAGAGTGAAAAAGTTGGCTTAAAGCTCAACATTAAGAAAACAAAGATCATGGCATCTGGTCCCATCACTTCATGGGAAATAGATGGGGAAACAGTGGAAACAGTGTCAGACTTTCTTTTTCTGGGCTCCAAAATCACTGCAGATGGTAACTGCAGCCATGAAATTAAAAGACGCTTACTCCTTGGAAGGAAAGTTATGACCAACCTAGATAGCATATTCAAAAGCAGAGACATTATTTTGCCAACAAAGGTTTGTCTAGTCAAGGCTATGGTTTTTCCTGTGGTCATGTATGGATGTGAGAGTTGGACTGTGAAGAAGGCTGAGAGCCGAAGAATTGATGCTTTTGAACTGTGGTGTTGGAGAAGACTCTTGAGAGTCCCTTGTACTGCGAGGAGATCCAACCAGTCCATTCTGAAGGAGATCAGCCCTGGGATTTCTTTGGAGGAAATGATGCTAAAGCTGAAACTCCAGTACTTTGGCTACCTCATGCGAAGAGTTGACTCATTGGAAAAGACTCTGATGCTAGAAGGGATTGGGGGCGAGAGGAGAAGGGGACGACAGAGGATGAGATGGCTGGATGGCATTATCGACTCGATCGACGTGAGTCTCAGTGAACTCTGGGAGTTGGTGATGGACAGGGAGGCCTGGCGCGCTGCGATTCATGGAGTCGCAAATAGTTGGACATGACTGACTGACAGATCTGATCTGATTGTGCGAAGAGAAGACTTTAGGATGGTGAAGATGGAAACTGAAACACCAGTAAGGAGACTTTTGCAGTGGTAAAGAGTCCACCTGCCAATTCAGGAGACACAGGAGACCCTGGTTTGATCCCTGGGTAAGGAAGATTCCCTGAAATAGAAATGGAAACCCACGTCAGTATTCTTGCCTGGAGAATTCCATAGACAGTGGAGCCTGGTGTGCTGTAGTCCATGGGGTCGCAAAGAGTCAAACAAGACTGAGTGCATGTGCGCACACACACACACATACACACACAGAGGCAAAAGATGATGGCTGCTGAGAACAGTGAGGAAGTGGTGGATTGCTGAATAAATCCTGAAGATTTAACCAACTGGATTTTCCATCCAATTAGATCTTAGGACTTGGGTCATGTGGTCCTTCTTTCCAGAATACAATCGAATGGGCCATGGATTCATGCCCAAGAAAAAGCTGGCTGTAAAGGTTTTGGGGATAAGTAGTTGGAGGAATGGCATTGCTATTTACTGAGATGAGAAAATATGTAATAAGTATGTTTGAGGAAAAGGAGTTCAAATTTTGGCATGTTAAATTTGAGAGAATTATTAGATATCACAGTGGGAGTGTTGAGTAGGCAGTTAGATATTGTGGCTAAAATTTCAAGGAAAGTCTAGTCAGGAGATAAAAAAATGTGAGTCACAAGCATAGGGATGGCATTTAAAGCTCTAAGATTTAATGAGCTTGCCAAATGTGTAAACTAAAAGAAATCTGAAGATTGAATCTACGGTACTCCAATGTTTAGTTTAGGGAGATGAAGGAGAATTAACAAAAAAAGAAAGAGCAACCAGTGAATTAAAAGGTAATAATTTTTAAAGGTTTACCATTTTCAAACATGGATATGCTCTGTGAGGATAACTAATCTCTATGCTAAAATTATGCAATGTTCAATATTAGAGTCAGTAGAATAACAAGTATTTTAGTTTTATAAAAGGAAAAAGTCTATCCTACATCTGTATATTTGCTTCTGTGAAAACAAAAATAAGCTGATTGCTTTGGATAAGTTAATAAAATATGTGAAGTAGCTTTAAGGCAAATTTGAATGTCTTTCAAACTAACACTAAAATAAAATAAAAGTCTCAAAGTCTAAAATGAAGTCCAAAATAAAATAAATGTAAAAGTCAGACAACCTGATATTAAAACAAAGCTTAACAAGGGCTTCCACATTTCCCTTTCCTGAAAGAAACTTGATTTTCTTTAACTTTTCTGCTCAATATATTCACCAAGGAGATGTTTATGAGCAATTCCAGGTTCTCAGGTTTTTCAATTCTGATTTCACCTAGATGTATTATCAGAATGATAGTGGAAACAACAAAGAAACCATAATTGCAGCCTTGTACAAAACCAATTTGGTTTGGATTGTCACTTACAAAGATGTCTTTCATTCAAAGATAAAACATTAGAAACATTTCATCCCAGAAAATGAAAGTAGACTTGGGATGTTTTGATGTCAGAACTAGAGAAAGGTTTTTCTGAGTGCTGGGCAGAATTCTTATTTTCTCTTAAGTTTTAGAGTTAATGTAATATACACCCAGATGTGAACACACTGCCATCCGCTCTATTCAAATTCCTTCAATGTGTTATCTTCTTTTTTAATTTTTTCAGTTTCAAAGTTAATACACACAGCCAAATATATACATAGCAGATTGAAATACTCTACGTATCCCAATACACTTATTTAAATGTATTGGCATGTATTTGCCTTTGTCAAAAATGTTTTACATTTATTATCTATTGTGTGAGTGCATTCTTTGCTACAGTAGACACAAAAATAAATAACAGAAAGTCAAAGAAATCACTATTATTGAGAAAGACATTTGGATCTGTAGCATGATGCAAACACATGTTAGTAATAAAATTACAGCACTTATAACTTCTGTGGGTGCAGCAACTTTGATGCTTTGAGATTTTTCAAATAAGTCTCATCTCCTAGTGTACTACCAGGCATTCAGAACATTTTTGTTGAATCCTTTAAGTAAGAAATAATTCTGACTAGTGGAAATGGAGAAAGTTCTAGTGGAGGTATTATTAATAGCTAGTTCTTAAACACAAGGGGTCTTCCCTGGTGGCTCAGTGGTAAAGAATTTGCCTGCAATACAGGAGATGTAGGTTCAATTCCTGGGTAAGGAAGATCCCCTGGAGAAGGAAATGGCAACCCCCTCCAGTATTCTTGCCTGGAAAATCCCATGGACAGAGGAGTCTGGTGGGTTACAGTCCATGGGATTGCAAAAGAGTTGGACATGATTTAGTGACTAAACTAAACTAAACGTGAAGGACATTTCTAAGTGAAGAAGTGGGGCTCTAGCACCTAGGCAGAGAAAACAAGCTCTTAGAGGGATTTGAAAGTACAGAGACCTCTTGGGAGCTATGGGTCTCATACAGGGTCCTTCTCCAAAGATATAAAGCACTGCTGAGGATAAATGTTGGTACTAAGACCAATGCCAGTGCTTCAGTGTTTGCACCCCGCCCCCTTTTCTAGTATGTGTATTCACTTTCCCTGGCCTCAGGCCAATTCCCAACCTACTTGTCATAATGCGAATGTTAACAGCCCAGCTTACAGAGTTCTGAAGCAGACACCATATTCACAAGAGAAAATGTGTGGTAAAGAATTAACTTAGAAGGCCTGGGACTATCAGTATTAGAAAAGCCTGATAGCAAGGGTGGCCCTTTACTGGCATCTGGGAAATTGGCTCTCAGAGTGTTTTTGGTCAATAGTTACCTGATAAGGGTGGTTCACTGTGCCTGAACTTTATGAACAATGCAGTTTATGCTGTCTGTCTTTTCCCCTGAGAGTCTGGAATTGTGGAACAGTTAGCAGAGTATGCTATGTGACCATATTCCAATAAAAATTTAGGGTGCTAAGTCTCTATTGAGATTTCCTGAGAGACATTGAAAATGTTGTCTCAAATCATTTTTGGAAAAATTAACTGTCATGTGACTCCTCTTGCAAGTTTGTGCCTGATTTCTTCTAGACATCTCCCCATGTGCCTTTTCCCTTTTCTGATTTTGCTCTGTATCGTTTTACCATAGTGAACTGTATCTGTGAATATGGCCACATGCTAAATTCTGTGATTAACTCTATTGAATTACCAAACCTGAATGTATTACTTTGTCAAGAAAGGTCCATCTAGTCAAGGCTGTGGTTTTTCCAGTAGTCATGTACGGATGTGAGAGTTAGACTATAAAGGAAGCTGAGCGCCAAAGAATTGATGCTTCTGAACTGTGGTGTTGGAGAAGACTCTTGAGAGTCCCTTGGACTGCAAGGAGATCCAACCAGTCCATCCTAAAGGAGATTAGTCCTGGGTGTTCACTGGAAGGACTGACGTTGAAGCTGAAACTCCAATACTTTGGCCACCTGATGTGAAGAGCTGACTCATTTGAAAAGACCCTGATGCTGGGAAAGATTGAGGGCTGGAGGAGAAGGGGACGACAGAGGATGAGATGGTTGGATGGCATCACTGACTCAATGGACATGGGTGTGGGTAGACTCTGGCAGTTGGTGATGGATAGGAAGGCCTGGTGTGCTGTGATTCATGAGGTCACAAAGAGTTGGACACGAATGAGCGACTGAACTGAACTGAACTGAACTGAATGTGTCTTTAGGGACTCCTCAACACAGGGACCTGAGAGAAAAGAACAAGCCTACAAATATAACCCATATCAGCTATTCAGAAAAGTCAACTGAGTTTTGCCAAATATACAAATAGTGAATTATAGTATTGTACACTTGAAACGAATATAATGTTGCATGCCAATTTTGTTGTTGTTGTTTAGTCACTGATTGTGTCCAACTCTCTTGTGACCCCATGGACTGTAGCCTACCTGGCTCCTCCCTCCATGGGATTTCCCAGGCAAGAATACTGGAGTGGGTTGCCATTTCCTTCTCTACAGGATCTTCCCCACCCAGGGATCAAACATGCATCATCTGCATTGGCAGGTGGGTTCTTTATCACTGAGCCAACTTGGAAGTCCTAAGTCAATTATACATCAAAAAATGAAAAACAAAAATCAAGTCCTCCATTAAAAAATATACATTGAAATAATATAATGGCTTAAAGAATGAATATAATAGCTTAAAAGAGAAGACATTCTAGCAAAGCAAATTACTTAAGAAAAATATCTAGATAACACAGAGAAAAATAAGAAAAAATATAAAATAAAAATGAAACTACTCTAACTGACTTGAAAATATTTGAGAAGGTATTTTATCAAAAAAATCTTCAAAATAGATAATCAGAGGGAAAAAAAAGCTCTCAGAAAGTAAACATGTAATTGAATAATTTAAAAAATGCTTATTTTGAAAGTATGTTAAAAATGACTATGTTAAGTCATTATTTCTTAACATAGAGAAAATAACAAAGAAATTTGGAGGAAGTAATCAGACATAAATAATAAATGCAGGTGGTTCTAAGTCTTGTAAATTCCAAAATGAGAGAGAGGAAAAATAGAGAGGAATAAATTTTCAGGGAAAATGGAAACAAAGTTTCCAGGGTAGAAAAGAATCATGGATCTTCATATTAAGATGTTCATAGTGAACATAATAAAAGAAATCCAGAGACAGACATACTATCATGAAATTTCAGAGCACCAAGGATGAAGAAATAGTGTTAAAAGGTAGCAGAGAGGAAGAAAAAGTTCCAGCTATACAAGAATGTGATTTAGACTGGCATCTAATATCTCATCAGCAAAATTAAATTCTAGAAGGCAAAAAAGCAGATCTCCCAAATTTTTAATTAAAATTATTTTTAACCTTGAATTCTATAACCAAACTATTAATAAAATAAGTAGACAAATTATGTCTTCCCTGAAATGAAAGAATCAATTAACTATTTGGGGATTAGTCTGAACAAAAGGAGGTAGAAAAACAAGAAAAGGAAAATACTCACTGAAACAAATGATGAAACTAACCCAAGAATCCAGTAAAAAGGATCCCAGAGATGGCACTTTTATAAAGTACCTGCCATAATTAGATTAGAAAATCACTGGATTAAAAAAAATTTTTTTTTAAGGTGATCTGGAAGAACAGTGATCTGGGTAAGTCAGGTCATCTGGGCTTCCCTGGTGGCTCAGAGGTTAAAGCGTCTGCCTGGAATGCGGGAGCCCCGCGTTCGATCCCTGGGTCCGGAAGCTCCCCTGGAGAAGGAAATGGCAACCCACTCCAGTACTCTTGCTTGGAGAATCCCATGGAGGGAGGAGCCAGGTAGGCTACAGTCCATGGGGTCGCAAAGAGTCGGACACGACTGAGCGACTTCACTAAAACTAAAGGAAGAACAGTGAAGTAGATGGCAAGAAACATAGAGTATGAGTAAAACTTTCGGTACAGATGTTATGAGCAGTAAGGCATATATTTTTTCTCCCAATGAGAAGAAACACAAGAGAAAATGTAAAACTGTATAAGGTACTTATGGTACAGATTCCCAGAAAAGTAAAATATAGTAAAGTATTTGAAAATGAATAATGTATAAGGAAAGAAAATCCTTTTGGTCTGGAGTGTCTTCTTATATTGGAATTTTGATGGTTTCAGCATACAGGCTTGCTTTGAGGTAAATCACATTTCTATGGCCCTAGTATGTACATATCATATATTGTTCTTCAAATTTTGGAATAGACCTAGAAACAAAGCCTGAGAGATTTCAAATGATTATAGGATAAACAGTAGTGGGATTGCATAGTGAATCTGTTCACTGATGAATTTCAGGCATCACAATTCTTTCTGGTCATATAGTAGCTACACAGTAAGCATTTCTGATTGAATGAATAAAACTAGATATAAAAGAAGTATACAAAAACCGTAATTGCTTACAAATTAGAACACTGTACAATATTTTGATAAATGGGATTTAAAAGAAAACAGCAAACTATCTAGAAAGCAATTGCTGTGGATTGAATGTTTGTGTACTCCCAAAATTTGTGTGTTGAAATTCTAAACCCCAATTTGATGGTAATAGTAGATGGGCCATTGGGAGGTGATTAGGTCATTGAAGGGAAATATTCATAAACGGGATTTTTATCTTGTAAGAAGAGCAATAAAGAGCCTCCCAGCATCAGAACTATGAGGATAAATGTTTGTTGTTTAAGCCACCCAGTCTATGGTATGGGCTTCCCTGGTGGCTCGTTGGTAAAGAATCCACCTGCAATGCAGAGATGTGGGTTCAATTCCTGGGTCAGGAAGATCCCCTGGAGAAGGAAATGGCAACCCACACCAGTATTCTTGCCTGGGAAATCCCATGGACAGAGGATTCTGGCATGCTGCAGTCCCTGAGGTCACAAAAGACTTGGACACAACCTAGCAACTAAGCAACAGTCTATGATATATTTGTTATATCATCTCAAACTGACTAAGACAGCAATGAAAGAAGACATTACACCAAAATCTGCAGGCCCAGGGAAGTCTGTATTCATGAGGAAATGTTTGGCTTTGTTTACCTTTATAAGTAAAGAAGAGAGGAAAAGTAGAGAACAGAACAAAATAATTGAATACACACGTAAAGATAGTTGGATGATATGGGGTAGGGTGGGAGGAAGCTCAAGGAGGGAATACACGTATATTACAGTTGATTCATGTTCTTTGGCAGAAACGAACACGACATTGTAAAGCAATTATTCTCCAATTGAATTTAAAAGTTGAGTACACAATAAAAAATAATATTAAGAAAGTATATAATAAAATCTAAAATAGTTAAAAGCAAAACAGTAGGACAGAGTCAAAGTAAATACAAAGTCTTTGTGAAAGACTAAGGAAAACAGATACTCTCCTCACTGGAATGGTAAAAAAGAGAGAAAACCAAACACACAAGACTAAGAATGACAGGAATAGCCAGGAGGTTATATCTTAACTCAGGAGGTTAAGATAATTATAAAAGAATATTGCATGAACTTTATGACTGCACATTTGAAAAAATGCAGAAAACAGATAGCTCTTGGCAAAACATTAATGATCAATGTTTACAAGAGAATGCCAAAGAAAACCGAAAAGGCAAAAATATACACAACTAGCATAGACACTATGACCTAAAAAGTTGACTAAATAGCTACCAATGAAAAAAGCTATATAAGACGACATGGTTACATGTGTCAGTTGCTGAATACAGATTGTAAGTGTGCAAGATACAGAACTGAGGATGTCATTCTAGAAATTCTGTCCCCACAGACGACTAAGAAAAGAAGCAAGGTTTAGCATGCGGAACGTGAATTCAGAGAACTGGAGGCTGAGGAAGAGCTTCTCCTATAATCCTGATGAAAAGGGGAAAGTTGCTAGTCACTCAGTTGTGTCCGACTCTGTGTAACCCCATGGATTTTAAACTCAGTAAGCTCCTCTGTCCATGGGATTCTCCAGGCAAGAATACTGGAGTGGGTTGTCATTCCCTTCTCCAGGGGATCTTTCCAACCCAGTGATTGAACTCGGGTATCCTACATTGCAGGTAGATTTTTTACTGCCTGAGCCACCAGGGAAACCCTATATTCCTGATAAAGATGGCAAAATGAAACATCTAAGAACCCTGGGCCAAAAACCCCAGCTGTTCTGTAGGAGCTTGGGAAGAAACTGCCAGATTTAGCTGCTTGAGCTTTAGACTCTTGCTCAGGAACAGTGATGACAGTTTCCAAAACCTGCTGGTTTATGGGGCTAATTCTATTCGGCTGAGTAGCTTCACTGCCACTGAGCTTAGAAGAAAAGGTAGCTGATAGCACTGAATATGGTTTGTTTGATCTAAAGGTCAACATACTGGGCTTCCCTGGTGGCTCAATGGTAAAGACTCTGCCTACTATGGCAGGAGACATGGGTTTGATCCCTGGTCTGGGAAGACCCCATATGCCACAGAGCAACTAAGCGTGTGCTCTAGTGGCTGGGAACCGCAACTACTGAAGCCAGGGCACCCTAGAACCCATGCCCCTTCACAAGAGAAGCCACCGCAATGAGAAGCCCCAGCACCACAACTGCAGAGTAGCTCCTACTCATCACAACTAGAAAAAAGCCCTGTCTAGCAACAAAGACCCAGCACAGCCAAATATAAATAAATAAAATTATTTTAAAAATAAATAAAAGTCAACATACCAGACAGATAAAATGAATGCCTTTTATTCTCATGCTCTGTAAGACTGATTTTTAAAGTTTTTCACATCAACATACTCCAAATATGACAATTTCCATTTGTGACTATTAAAAAAACTTTTATCAAAAACATTTTCATGACTTACATTGTTATTTGATGCAATTACTGGGCATTCATTTGTATTTCAAAAAGAAATTTTCTATAAAGGTTTTCTTTATTAGTGTTTAAAAAATCAATTTAGACTACAAAAGCAGTGACTCATATTTTATTTTGATATTATTTGTCAGTTCAGTTGACAATTGAGTAGCTTTTAAAAAGTAATTGATGTTAGTGCTTTAGGAATTGAAATATTATGGACAGATCATGTGAGAGAAAGTGAAGTGGCATTTGCCTTTTATTAATATCTATAAATGGAAAAAGAAAAGTAGAATATGAAGGTGGTACAAATTCTAGTATATGAGTATATAATAAAGTCAAAATCTTTTGAAAAATAATAGCAATCTTTTCAACAGAATTAACTTTTTCACATGGTATCACATTTTAAATTCACAAAAGAAAAATAATCATTCAGAATAATTATGAACGCTTATGCATTCACTTAAGTAATTAATATATAGGTAATCCCAATTTTCCAGTGTTAGTAAGTTTCAGTAAAACTTTAGAAAAATGAAGCAATTTCAGTTTAGTGTAAGAATTCAATTGTTTCTTCCAACTTTAAAAATGTTCTATTATAACCAATTTGTTTCAAATTTAGTGACATGGAAATGACTGTATCAATTCTTTTTAACCCATAACATATAAACGTTTTTATTCATTTGGACCCTTAAGATGAAAATACCCTTCGCCACAATAATGCTTAACAATACTTCCTTATAGGGGATATTAGAGGCTTCCCTGGTGGCTCAGCAGGGAAATCACTGCAGATGGTGATTGCAGCCATGAAATTAAAAGACGCTTACTCCTTGGAAGAAAAGTTATGACCAACCTAGATAGCATATTGAAAAGCAGAGACATTACTTTGCCAACAAAGGTCCGTCTAGTCAAGGCTACGGTTTTTCCAGTGGTCATGTATGGATGTGAGAGTTGGACTGTGAAGAAGGCTGAGCGCCGAAGAATTGATGCTTTTGAACTGTGGTGTTGGAGAAGACTCTTGAGAGTCCCTTGGACTGCAAGAAGATCCAACCAATCCATTCTGAAGGAGATCAGCCCTGGGATGTCTTTGAAGGGAAACATGCTGAAACTGAAACTCCAGTACTTTGGCCACCTCATGTGAAGAGTTGACTCATTGGAAAAGACTGATGCTGGGAGGGATTGGGGGCAGGAAGAGAAGGGGACGACAGAGGATGAGATGGCTGGATGGAATCACTGACTCGATGGACATGAGTCTGAGTGAATTCTGGGAGTTGGTGATGGATAGGGAGGCCTGGTGTGCTGCGATTCATGGGGTTGCAGGGAGTCGGACAGGACTGAGCAATTGAACTGAACTGAACTGGTGGCTCAGCAGTAAAGAATCTGCCTGCAAAGCAGGAGACCTGGGTTCGATCCCTGGGTCGGGAAGATCCTCCAGAAGAGGGCATGGCAACTCAGTCCAGCAACTCTTCCCATGGATAGGGCAGCCTGATAGGCTACAGTCCATAGGGTCGTACAGAGTCGGACACAACTGGAGTGACTAAGCAGCAGCAGCAGGGGATATTAGAGTGTTGTGATTAAGTATGTGGGTTCTGGATTCAGCATGCCTGCTATAAAATTCTGACTTTGTCCCTTCCCAACTATGTGCTAATTACTTAACATCTTCAAGCTCTAGTTTTCTCATCTCTAAAGTGGAAATAATAATAGTTGGAAGAATTGAACGAAATAACCTATGAGAAACACTTAGGAAAATGCCTTGCAAACAGTAAGTACCAAATGAATACTAGTTATTACTATGTAAAGTATGCCATGCCTATGTTTAGAGGACCCCATGGGAACATGACAGGACTACAGAACTCTCTGCCTCCAAACAGCTTTTGTCTGCAATTAAAGCCCATGTGGTAGAGTGAACGATATACTGGATTTTATAATACATTGGAATCTGTCTCTTACAAACGATGTGACTTTAGAAAACTTATCTAAAATAGCTACACAGTTTACTGAAAAGATCAAAGTGGATCATACACATGAACCACATAGGTTCATATATATATATAAATAGGATTGAATATAATTGTTCCCAGTCAGGTTTACATCTTTGGATTAGGGCAATATTTCTCAAACTTTTTTTTTTTTTTTAAGCTGAGGAATTCCCCATTCAAATGAATTTTTACAAAGCTCCAGCTGGACTTAGATCACCCTAAGCATTAGTAACTTGATTGAAGGGGACTGATTTAGCTCATTTTTTGTTTTTTGAGGTCTCTAAAGTTTTCTCTAGCTTTCTGATATATTCTTTATAAATCAGCTCTAGTACCATATTTTCTGTAAGAAGAAAGCATCTAACAAAATATATTAGTCTCAGGGTCCAGTAGGGTAAAACAAACCAAAACCCCAACCAAGCGATGTCATAAATGGAATGTAATAGAAAGAAATAGTTACCTAGGTAGTATAAGGCCAACACATGAAAACCACAGGATATGGGTTACCAAGAAATAGTATCTTCAGAAAGAAGCTACTACACAAAACCTGGGAAAACAGAGACAAAGTAGGAGTATTCAGAACCTAAAAGCATAGATGTATCGATCTATGGAACTGAGCTTGAGTCCTATGGATGGAACCCACCTGGCTGCTGATGGCTCTTATAAAGGACCAAGATGAATATGGTGTGGGAGTCTTGAAAGTAGCTAGAAGCTGAAACCAATGCCTGCTGCTGTGGCAACACTCCATTGCTAAGAAACACTGCCAAGCTCAGCAAGAAACATACAAAGGAGGAAGTCCCTTGTCTCCTCCTCCTGCCTCTCTTCTTGTCTTCTTCTTCAGATGAAATACAGTCCCAGGCTGAGTTAGAGAGAAAGTATGAAAGAGTGAATCTGTAGCCAAGAGATAACAGCTAAACAATGTGCACACAGAATTAGTTACCTTTTCCTTCTTTACATTCTGGTTTTGCAATATCTTGTTTATATTTGCCACTTTGACAGATATGCTCTATTATATTTGGAGATGTCACTCATCCACGAGACTCAGTTCAGTACAGTTGATATGAGTACAATGAACACTCATAGACTGACTGTTATTTCTAACCAGTCAGATGTTGATGTTATAAAGGTGACTATGATGCAATTTTGTTCTTGTAAACTGGGTCTGTAACCTGATGTTTTCAATACAATGAAATACAAACACAATGATTACCTGGCTACTAATAGGCCCAGAAGAGGAACAATTTGTCAAGTCTCTGGCAGGAAAGAATAATTTTTTAAAAAGACATGAGAAAAGGATGCTTGAATGGAAGTTGAGTTTAATCTTGACAGATGAGGACAGGTGCAGAGGTGATGGCCTGGACAATTAGTTCTATTAGAGCATAAAGTGTAACCTAAGGAGTGAGAAGACTGGAGATATAGACAGGGGATTGTGCCTTATTTCTACATATAACTCCAATCATTTGTGTGATGTCAGATACATATTTAAACACTCAATAAATACTTGGACAGAAAACATGGGGAGTAGTGGGTGGATGTGGAGTACATTTCTCTCCACATATACATCAGGAATACACCTTCAGACACAGAAGTGCATGCACAACACCAACTGAGAGTGGACAGGGGTACCTGACCAGTAGAAGAAGATACATACAACCATACAAAACTCGGTAGGAACTAGGGGGAAAAACAGGAGTGTTAGAAGGACTGGACCTCCTCTCAGGAGGTGGGGGAACTGAAGCACAGGTCCAACACCCACATCGGGGTAATCGTCTGAGTCAGAGGAGAAACATTTAAGGCTGAGAGTGAAACAGCAGATCTGTGGCAGCCAAATGGAATGAGCATAAGACAGTCCTTGCCACAGCCATATATACCCCGGATAGGGATGCAGGTCCTCTAGAAGGCACAGTGGCTGGGAGATTGAGTCTAGGAGTTGTGAGCAATCGCAGGGTGAGGGCAGCTGTTGACTGCCGAGAGACGAATCAAGTGGATACAAAGGAGAAGATTGTGGTGGGAAATGCCTGTGGAGGAAAGCCAGGCAGCCATGGAAGCAAGGCAATACTGCTGAGTCACACATAGGAGGTGGAGCCATCACCATAGCCTCTCTCTCCCCACATGCCAGCATTGGCACCTGAACAACAGAGAGGCTGGCCCATCAAACACCTGTAGCACTGAACTACAGAGTAGGACCCCAGGCAAGGGAGCTTTCTAAGTGCCTGAATGGAGAAAGACTGAAAGACGGAATTATGGAGAAAGACTGGCCAAAGAGGTCTTCTGAATGCCAGCTACAAGAGGCTTGTAAAAAGACTCTAATAAGGCCATAACTCCTGTCACTGAGGCAGTCTGTGTCCCTGAACGCTTGGCACCACCAGGGTCCCTGAAATCCAAGCAGCTGTGCCACCTTCACACTCAACCCTCACTGGGGCAGAGCTATCACAGGCAAAAAAAGTCTTGCATGTAAGCATGCAGGGTGCTTTGGTCATGTCCAACTCTTTGTAACCCTGTGAACTGTGGCCTGCCAGGCTTCTCTGTCAGGGGTTTCTCCAGGCAAGAATACTGGAATGTATTGGCCAGTACTGGTTGTCATACTCTCCTAGACCACTATATTTCCTTCTGCCTTAGCTACCAACTCCCCTGAGTACCTGGTGCTGCCAGAACCCCTGCAATCCAAGCAGTTTGCACCACCTCCACACCTGGCCCTCCACAGGGGCAAACCCAAGTCCACCAGGGCAGCCTCAGGAGCAAACCCCAGTGGATGACCCACATGCAGAGGTGGAAATAAAACCATAATTGAAATCCGGGAGCAGTGTGGCTAAGGAATAAGACCCAAAACCTTCCGACTAGCTGTATAAGCTGCAGATTAAATCCTCATGATCAACTAGCCAGACTCTGTGTCTATGGACTATATAAAAGGACATTGAGAGCTCTCACAAAAGAAAATGCACTAGTTCTGATAGCTGGAGATAATGGAGGCAAGAACACACAGGAGTAAGACCAGATTAGAATCTGAGCTGCCCCTATAGTAGATCCAGAGACCAGCACAGTGTTGGAGGGCATCCTATGGAGGTGAGGCGGAATGTGACTTCCAGCGAAGGAAAGGACTCTAACAGCAGTGACTCAAGAAAAACATTTATTATTCTTTCATTTTGACTTGTTCTGTGGATTCTTTTGGATTTGTTTCTATTTTCTTTTTCTCCCCTGGCCCCAACTCCCGCCACTGTAGTTGTTGATTTTATTGGCACTATGAAATCTAATTAAGGTTTTGAGTTTTTTTTTTTTTCAATCACACTTTTCATTGTTGTTATAAACCCCTGCCTCTATGTTGGGCTTTTGCAGTTCTATGAGTTTTCCTTTTTTTCCTTTTTCTTTCTACTTCCTGTTTTTTGTCTCTTTTTTTAATCTTAATTTTTAATTTTTTAAAAACCTATTACTATTTTGTCTACATTTATTCCTTTGTTTGCTTTTCCTTCTGTTCTTTTCCCCTTGCAGTTAATCTTTAATGTATAAAAAATCTTTATCTACCTCCATTTAACTTTGCATATCTATTCTTTCTTTCCTTTCCTCTTAACATATTTGTTAGTTTTGTTTTCATTGCTTTATTCCCCACTTGGTACCTTGCTTTAGTTTTGTTTTCCAGTTTGTGCTTTATTAGTTTTGTTCTTAACTGGTAGATATAATTTTTGGTTTCCTTTCTTGCCACATCAATCTATTGTATTTTATTTGTGTTGGACGTTTTGATTTTGCTTACAGGTGTATATGTATATGTGTACATTCCACTATTTTAATTATTATTTGCCTGATTTTGTAACTGCCATTTGTATGGGGTTCATCTTTGGTTTCCCATGGACAGAGGAGCCTGGTAGGCTGCAGTCCATGGGGTCGCGAAGAGTCAGACACGACTGAGCAACTTCACTTTCACTTTTCACTTTCATGCATTGGAGAAGGAAATGGCAACCCACTCCAGTGTTCTTGCCTGGAGAATCCCAGGGACGGGGAAGCCTGGTGGGCTGCCTTCTATGGGGTCGCACAGAGTCGGACACGACTGAAGCAACTTAGCAGCAGCAGCAGCATCTTTGGTTTCTCATTTTTGGATATTTGTTTTAATCTCACTTAATGCCATAGCAAACCACTTCTGGAATCTTCATTCTTGACTAGAGATCAAGCCCTGAGCCTTTGGAGTGGGAGCACTGATCCAAGACCCTAGACTAGGAGAGAACTAACCCTAGACGGCAGCCCATCAGGCTCCCCCGTCCCTGGGATTCTCCAGGCAAAAACACTGGAGTGGGTTGCCATTTCCTTCTCCAATGTATGAAAGTGAAAAGTGAAAGTGAAGTCACTCAGTCGTGTCTGACCCTCAGCGACCCCATGGACTGCAGCCTTCCAGGCTCCTCTGTCCATGGGATTTTCCAGGCAAGAGTAAGGGAGTGGGGTGCCATTGCCTTCTCTGAAGGAAATATCAGATAGTGACAACTCACACAAAGGAAACCACTTGAATATGAGACCCAGCATCACTTGACCACCAGTATAGGATGCCTCATCTAAACAACAAACAAAACAAAAATACAAACCCAATCATCAGCAGACAGGATTACCACCTCACTCAGCCTTGCCCATCAGAGGAATAATAAACGGAAAAAAAAAAAAAAAAAAAAAAAAACTCATTACAAATCTCACCCTATATGAAGCTTACACAAACCACTGGATCAAACTTAGGAGGGCAGAAACCAAAAGGAAGAAAGAATTAAACCTTGAAGCCTGGGAAAAGGAGACCTCAAACACCATAAATTAAAAAAAAATAATGAAAAGGCAGAGAAATACTACACAAATGAAAGAACAAATTAGAATCACGGAAGTCCAAATAAATGAAGAGGATATAGGCAAACTCCCTGAAAAACAATTTAGAATAATGATAGTAAAGATCAAAAACATTGAAAACAGAATGGAGAAAATGCAAGAATAAATTAACAAAGACATAGAAGAATTAAACTATAAGCATACAGAGAGAAACAACACAATTACTGAAATAAAAAATACTCTAGAAGGAATAAATAGTGGAATATCTGAAGTAGAAGAATGAATCAGTGAATGGGAAGATAAAATGGTGGAAATAACTTCTGAAGAGCAGAATAAAGTAAAAAGAATGAAAAGAACTGAGGATATTCTCAGAGACCTCTGGAACAATATCAAACGAACCAACATTCAAATTATAGGGGTCCCAGAAGAAGAAAGAAAGAAAGGGTATTAGGAAATTTTTGAAGAGATTATAACTGAAAATTTCCCCAACATGGAAAAAGAAATAGTCAACTCCAAAAGGCTCAAACAGTCCCATACAGGATAAATCCAAGGAGAAATATGCCAAAACACATACTAATCAAACTAACAAAGACTAAACACAATGGATATTAAAAGCTGCAAGAGAAAAGCAACAAGTAGCATACAATGGAAATCCCATATGTTTATCAGCTGATCTTTCAGCAGAAACTCTGCAGGCCAGAAGGGAATGGCAGGATATATTTAAAGTACTGAAAGGGAAAAGGCTAGAACCAAGATTACTCTACCTGACAAGGATGTCATTCAAAATCGATGGAGAAATAAAAAGCTTTTCAGACAAGCAAAAGTTAAGAGAGTTCAGTAACACCAAACTAGCTTTACAACAAATGTTAAATGGACATATATAGTCAAGAAATACAAGAGAAGAAAACAGATCTACAAAATCAAACCCCAAACAATTAAGAGAATGGCAATAGAAACATATATAGCAATGATTACTTTAAATGTAAACAGAATAAATGCTGCAACCAAAAGACACAGACTGGCTGAACGGGTACAAAAACAAGACCCATATATATATGCTGTCTACAAGAAACCCACTTCAGACCTCAAGACACATATAGACTGAAAGTGAGAGGATGGAAAAATATATTCCATGCAAATGGGAAGCAAAAGAAAGCTGGAGCAGTAATCCTCATATCAAACAAAATAGACCTTAAAATAAAGAATATTACAGGTGATAAGAAAGGACACTACATAATGATCAAGCGCTCAATCCAAGAGGAAGACATAACAATTGTAAATATCTATGCCTCCAACATAGGAGCACCTCAATACATAAGACAAACACTAACAGACTTAAAAGGAGAAACTGACAGTAACACAATAATAGTAGGAGACTTTCACACCCCAAACACACCAATGGACAGATCATCAAAGCAGAAAATTAATAAGGAAACACAAGTCTTAAATGATACATTAGATGAGATGGATCTCATTGATATGTTTAGGACATTCCATCCAAATGCACGAGCAAGGCTGAGAGGAGCTACTCACACCCAAGGGCAGGGGCATTGGCCGAGAGGAGCTACCCCACATCCCAGGTAAGGAGCAGTGGCTATGCTTTGCTGGAGCAGCCATGAAGACCCCACGTCCGAGGTAAGAGAAACCCAAGAAAGACGGTAGGTACTGAGAGAGATAATCAGAGGGCAGACAGACAGAAACTATAATCACAGACAACTAGCCAATCTGATCACATGGACCACAGCCTTGTCTAACTCAGTGACACTAAGCCATGCTGTGTGGGGCCACCCAGGTGGCCAGGTCATGATGGAGAGGTCTGACAGAATGTGGTGCACTGGAGAAGGGAATGGCAAACCACTTCAGTATTTTTGCCTTGAGAACCCCATGAATAGTATGAAAAGGCAAAAAGATAGGACGCTGAAAGATGAACTCCCCAGGTCAATAGGTGCCCAATATGCTCCTGGAGATCAGTGGATAAATAACTCCAGAAAAAATGAAGGGATGGAGCCAAAAAAAAACAACACCCAGTTGTGAATTGGACTGGTGATAGAAGCAAGATTCAAAGATATAAAGAGCAATATTGCATAGGAACCTGGAATATTAGGTCCATGAATCAAGGCAAATTGGAAGTGGTCAAACAGGAGATGACAAGACTGAACATCGACATTCTAGGAATCAGTGAACTAAGACGGACTGGAATGGGTGAATTTAACTCAGATGACCATTATATCTACTACTGTGGGCAGGAATCCCTTAAAAGAAATGGAGTAGCCATCATAATCAACAAAAAAGCCCAAAATGCAGGACTTGGATGCAATCTCAAAAACGACAGAATGATCTCTGTTTGTTTCTAAGGCAAACCATTCAATATCACGGTTATCCAAGTCTATGCCCCAACCAGTAATGCTGAAGAAGATGAAGTTGAACAGTTCTATGAAGACCTACAAGACCTTCTAGAACTAACACCCAAATGAGTTGTCCTTTTCATTATAGGGGAATGGAATGCAAAAGGAGGAAGTCAGGAAACACCTGGAATAACAGGTAAATTTGGCCTTGGAGTACAGAATGAAGCAGGGCAAAGGCTAATAGAGTTCTGCCAAGTGAATGCACTGGTCATAGCAAACACCCTCTTCCAACGACACGGGAGAAGACTTTACACATGGACATCACAAGAAGGTTGACACCAAAATCAGATTGATTATATTCTTTGCAGCCAGAGATGGAGAAGCTCTATACAGTGAGCAAAAACAAGACCAGGAGCTGACTGTGGCTCAGATCATGAACTCCTTATTGCTAAATACAGACTGAAATTGAAGACAGTGGAGAAAACCACTAGACCATTCAGGTATGACCTAAATCAAATCCCTTATGACTATACAGTAGAAGTGAGAAATAGATTTAAGGGCCTAGATCTGATAGATAGAGTGCCTGATGAACTATGGAATGAGGTTCGTGACATTGTGCAGGAGACAGGAATCAAGGCCATCCAAAAGAAAAGGAAATGCAAAAAAGCAAAATGGCTCACTGAGGAGGCCTTACAAATAGCTGTGAAAAAAAGGGGAGCATAAAGCAAAGGAGAAAAGGAAAGATATAAGCATTTGAATGCAGAGTTCCAAAGAATAGCAAGGAGAGATAAGAAAGCCTTCCTCAGAGATCAATGCAAAGAAATAGAGGAAAACAATAGAACAGGAAAGACTAGAGATCTCTTCAAGGAAATTAGAGATACCAAGGGAATATTTCATGCAAAGACGGGCTTCATAAGGGACAGAAATGGTATAGACCTAACAGAAGCAGAAGATATTAAGAAGAGGTAGCAAGAAAACACAGAAGAACTGTACAAAAAGAGATCTTCACGACTCAGATAATCACAATGGTGTGATCACTCACCTAGAGCCAGACATCCTGGAATGTGAAGGCAAGTAGCCTTAGGAAGTATTACTACAAACAAAGCTAGTGGAGGTGATGGAATTCCAGTTGAGCTATTTCAAATCCTGAAAGATGATGCTGTGAAAGTGCTGCACTCAATATGCCAACAAATTTGGAACACTCAGCAGTGGTCACAGGACTGGAAAAGGTCAGTTCTCATTCCAAACCCAAAGAAAGGAAATGCTAAAAGAATGCTCAAACTACCACACAATTGCACTCATCTCACATGCTAGTAAAGTAATGCTCATTATTCTCCAAGCCAGGCTTCAGCAATATGTGAACCTTGAACTTCCAGATGTTCAAGCTAGTTTTAGACAAGGCAGAGGAACCAGAGATCAAATTGCCAACATCCGCTGGATCATAGAAAAAGCAAGAGAGTTCCAGAAAAACATCTATTTCTGCTTTATTGACTATGCCAAAGCCTTTGACTGTGTGGATCACAAGAAACTGGAAAATTCTGAAAGAGATGGGAATACCAGACCATCTGACCTGCCTCTTGAGAAACCTGTATGCAGGTCAGGAAGCAACAGTTAGAACTGGACATGGAACAACAGACTGATTCCAAATAGGAAAAGGAGTACACCAAGGCTGAATATTGTCACCCTGCTCATTTAATTTCTATGCAGAGTACATCATGAGAAACGCTGGGGCTGGAGGAAGCACAATTCGGAATCAAGATTGCCAGGAGAAATATCAGTAACCTCAGATATGCAGATGACACCACCCTGATGGCAGAAAGTAAAGAAGAACTAAAGAGCCTCTTGATGAAAGTGAAAGAGGAGACTGAAAAATTTGGCTTAAAGCTCAACATTCAGAAAACTAAGATCATGACATCTGGTCCCATCACTTCATGGCAAATGGATAGGGAAATAGTGGCTGACTTCATTTTTATGGGCCCCAAAATCACTGCAGATGGTGACTGCAGCCATAAAATTAAAAGACACTTACTCCTTGGAAGGAAAGTTATGAACAACCTGATGCTGCTGCTGCTAAGTCGCTTCAGTTGTGTCTAACTCTTTGCGACCCCATAGACGGCAGCCCACCAGGCTCCCCCATACCTGGGATTCTCCAGGCAAGAACGCTGGAGTGGGTTGCCATCTCCTTCTCCAATGCATGAAAGTGAAAAGTGAAAGTGAAGTTGCTCGGTTGTGTCCGAACCTTAGCAACCCCATGGACTGCAGCCCACCAGGCTCCTCCATCCATGGGATTTTCCAGGCAAGAGTACTGGAGTGGGGCCATTGCTTTCTCCATGAGCAACCTAGATAGCATATTAAAAAGCAGAGACATTACTTTGCCAACAAAGGTCCATCTAGGCAAGGCTATGGTTTTTCCAGTGGTCATGTATCAGTGTGAGATTTGGACTATAAATAAAACTAAGCACTGAACAACTGATACTTTTGAACTGTAGTGTTGGAGAAGACTCTTGAGAGTCCCTTGGACTCCAAGGAGATCCAACCAGTCCATCCTAAAGGAGATGAGTCCTGGGTGTTCATTGGAAGGACTGTTGTTGAAGCTGAAACTCCAATACTTTGGCCACTTGATGTGAAGAACTGCCTCATTTGAGAAGACTATGATGCTGGAAAAGATTGAGGGTAGGAGGAGAAGGGGACAATGGAGAATGAGATGGTTGGATGGCATCACCAAGTCGATGGACATGGGTTTGTGTGGACTCCGGTAGTTGGTGATGGACAGGGAAGCCTGGCGTGCTGTGGTTCATGGGGTTGCAAGGAGTTGGACACGACTGAGTGACTGAAGTGAACTGATCCAAATGTAAAATAATACACTTTCTTCTCAAGTACACATAGAACGTTCTCCAGGTTAGACCACATCTTAGGTCACAAATCAAACCTCAATAAATTTAAGATAATTGAAATCATATGAAGTATATTCTCCAACCACAATGCTATGAGATTAGATAACAGTTACAAGTAAAAAAACTGGAAAAAACAGAAACACATGGAGATTAAGCAATATATTTCTTTTTTTTTTAAGCAATATATTTCTAATAACCAACAGATTACTGAAGAAATCAAAAGAGAACTAAAAAAATTTCTAGAAACAAATGACAATGAAAGCATGACAACTCAAAACCTATGGGATGCAGCAAAAGCAGTTCTAAGAGGGAAATTTGTAACAATATAATCCTACCTCAAGAAACAAGAAAAACTTTGAATACACAACCTAACTTTACACCTAAAACAACTGGAAAAGAAAAACAAACAAACAAAAACCCCAAATTAGTAGAAGGAAAGAAATCATAAAAATCCAAGCAGAAATCAATGAAAAAGAAATGAAAGAAACAATAGTAAAGATAAATAAAACCATAAGCTGGTTCTTTGAGAAGATAAATGAAATTGACAAACCTTTAGCCAGACTCATCTAGAAAAAAAGAGAGAAGGATCAAATCAAGAAAATTAGAAATGAAAAAGGAGAGGTTACAATAGACAATGCAGAAATACAAAGAGACTATTATGAAAAACTGTATGTAAAAAAAATGGATAATCTGGAAGAAATGGACAGATTCTTAGAAAAGTTCAATCTTCCAACACTGAATCAGGAAGAAATAGAAATTATGAACAACCCAATTACAAACACTGAAATTGAAACTGCGATAAAAAAATCTCCCATAAAACAAAAGTCTCGGACCAGATGGCTTCACAGGAGAATTCTATCAAACATCTAGAGATGTTTGATACCTATCCTAATACCTATCCTGACAAAAGTCTTTCAAAAAATTTCAGAGGAGAGAATATTTCCAAACTCATTCAAAGAGGCCACCATCACCCAAACCAGACAAAAACAACACAAAAAAGAAAACTACAGGCCAAATCACTGATGAACATAGATGCAAAAATCCTCAACACAATTTTAGCAAACAGAATTCAGCAAGACATCAAAAAGCTCACACACCATGATCAAGTTGGGTTTATTCCAGGGATGCAAGGATTCTTCAATATAAGGAAATTGACACACCATATTAACAAATTGAAAGATAAAAACCATATGATAATCTCAATAGATGCAGAAAAAGCCTTTGACAAAATCAGCACCCATTTATGATTAAAACTCTTAAAAAAACGGGCATAGAAGGAACCTACCTCAACATAGCAAAGGCCACATATATGATAAGCCTACAGCAAACATTATCCTCAGTGGTGAAAAACTGAAAGCATTTCCCCTATGATCAGGAATAAGACAAGGGTATCCACTCTTACCACTATTAATCAACATAGTTTTGGCAGTCTAGCTATAGCAATCAGACAATAAAAAGAAACAAAAGGAATCCAAATCAGAAAAGAAGAAGTACAGCTCTCACTGCTTGTAGATGACATGATACTTTACATAGATAATCCTAAAGATAGTATCAGAAAATTACTAGAGCTAGTCAATGAATTTAGCAAAGTTTCAGGATACAAAATCAATACACTGGAATCACTTGCATTTCTGTATAATAACAATCAAAAATCAGAAGAAGAAATTAAGGAATCAATCCCACTCACTACTGCAACAAAAAGAATAAAATATCTAGGAATAAACTTACCTAAGGAGACAAACTTTATTTTTTGGGCTCCAAAATCACTGCAGATGGTGATTGCAGCCATGAAATTAAAAGACGCTTACTCCTTGAAAGGAAAGTTATGACCAACCTAGATAGCATATTCAAAAGCAGAGACGTTACTTTGCCAACAAAGGTCCGTCTAGTCAAGGCTATGGTTTTTCCTGTGGTTATGTATGAATGAGAGAGTTGGACTGTGAAGAAGGCTGAGCGCCGAAGAATTGATGCTTTTGAACTGTGGTGTTGGAGAAGACTCTTGAGAGTCCCTTGGACTGCAAGGAGATCCAACCAGGCCATTCTGAAGGAGATCAGCCCTGGGATTTCTTTGGAAGGAATGATGCTAAAGCTGAAACTCCAGTACTTTGGCCACCTCATGCGAAGTGTTGACTCATTGGAAAAGACTCTGATACTGGGAGGGATTGGGGGCAGGAGGAGAAGGGGACGACAGAGGATGAGATGGCTGGATGGCATCACTGACTCGATGGACGTGAGTCTGAGTGAACTCCGGGAGTTGGTGATGGACAGGGAGGCCTGGCGTGCTGCGATTCATGTAGTCGCAGAGTCGGACATGACTCAGCCACTGAACTGAACTGAACTGAAGGAGACAAAAGAACTGTACACAGAAAATTAAAAGACACTGATGAAAGAAATAAAAGATGACATAACCAGATGAAGAGATATTCCATGTTCCTGGGTAAGAAGAATCAATATTGTGAAAATGACTATACTACCAAAGCAATCCCTATCAAATTAACAAGGGCATTTTTCACAGAACTAGAACAAAAACTTTCACAATTCATATGGAAACACAAAAGACCCTGAGTAGCCAAAGCAGTCTTGAGAAAGAAGAATGGAGCTGGAGGAATCAGCCTTCCTGACTTCAGATTATACTACAAAGCTACAGTCATCAAGACAGTATTGTACTGGCACAAAACCAGAAATATAGACCAAGGGAACAAGACAGAAAGCCCAGAAATAAACCCATGTACCCATGGGTGCCCTATTTTTGACACAGTAGGCAAGAATATGCAAAGACAAAGGGGCAAAGACAGCCTCTTCAATAAATGGTGCTGGGAAAACTGGACAGCTACATGTAAATTAATGAAATTAGAACACTTCCTAACACCACACACAAAAACAAACACAAAATGGATTAAAGACCTAAATGTAAGACCAGAAAGTATAAAACTCTTAGGGGAAAACATAGGCAGAACACTCGAGGACATAAATCAAAGCAAGATCCTCTATGACCCACCTCCTAGAGTAATGCAAATAACAACAAAAGTAAACAAGTGGGACCTGATTAAACTTAAAAGCTTTTGCACAGCAAAGTAAACTATAAGCAAGGTGAAAAGACAATCTTCAGAATGGGAGAAAATAATAGCAAATGGAACAACTGACAAAGGATTAATTTCCAAAATATACAAGCAGCTTATACAACTCAATACCAGAAAAACAAACAACCCAATCAAAAAGTGGGAAAAAGACCTAAACAGACATTTCTCCAAAGAAGACATACAGATGGCTAACAAACATGTGAAAAGGTGCTCATCATTGCTTATTATTAGAGAAATGTAGTCAAAACTACATTGAGATATCACCTCACACAGGTCAGAATGGCCATCATCAAAAAGCCTACAAACAATAAATGCTGGAGAGGGTGTGAAGAAAAGGGAACACTCTTGCACTGTTGGTGGGAATGTAAATTTACACAGGCACTATGGAAGATGATATGGAGATTCCTTTAAAAACTAGGAATAAAAGCACCATATAACCCAGCAATCCCACTCTTAGGCATATACCCTGAGGAAACCAAAATTGAAAGAGACACATGTATCCCGTTGTTCATTGCAGCACTATTTACCATAGCTAGAACATGGAAGCAACCTAGATGTCCATTGACAGATGAATGGATAAAGAAGATTTGGTACATATACACAATGGAATATTATTCAGCCACAAAAAGAAATGCACTTGAGTCAGTTCTAATGAGGTGTTGAGTCAGTTAAATCAGTTCTAGAGCCTATTATACAGAGTGAAGTAAGTCAGAAAGAGAAAGATAAATATCATATTCTAAAGTATATATACAGAATCAAGAAAAATGGCACTGAAGAATTTATTTTCAGGGCAGCAATGGAGAAACAGACATAGAGAATAGACTTATGGACATGGGGAGAGGAGAGGAGAGGAGAGGAGAAGGTGAGGTGTGGAAGAGTAATATGGAAAGTTACATTACCTTATGCAAAATAGGTAGCCTATCGGAATTTGCTGTACATCTCAGGAAATTCAAACAGGGGCTCTGTGTCAACCTAGAGGGGTGGAATGGGGAGGGAGATTGGAAGAAGGATCAAAAGGGAGAGGATATATGTATACCTATGGCTGATTCATATTGAGATTTGACAGAAAACAACAAAGTTCTGTAAAGCAATTATCCTTCAATTAAAAATAAATTAATTAAAAATTAATAAATTAATTAATACATGATGAACAATGGAACAAATGAGGCATCATCCAGAACACAGTATAATATGTAGATACACTGCAAGAGACTATAGGATTAGAATTTACTATCAAATACTTAGGGAGGCAGACAGCTAAAAATGTAGTGGTGGAACCCCAAACGTAAACTTCACCATCTCAAATGACGAATTCCTATGACCAATTTCCAGACAGTCACCAAATATTTTTGGATGGTGATTTGACACTAAATTCAAGTGTCCAGGATAGGAAGGATAAATATGATAGCAAACTATATGAGAATGTAAAAATGTTCTTTTAATATTGGCTCCAAGTTTGAGGTTGCAGGTGGAGCCAGGGAATGATGCTGTTGGACTGACAGACAGCCACAGGTGCTAGCATCTAAAGAGCTGAGAGAACAGAGAAGTTAAGTTGACTTACAGCCTATGAAGCCCTGATAAGGACCTGCCTGTATTTTCCATGTAAATACATGGAAATCCTGCCTGTAACTTCCATGAAAATAAGAATGAAAATAATTTTAGGAATGTCTCCTTTAAAAATTAAGTATATTTTAATTTTCTGGCCAACTATTTGTAATATTTAAAATAAGTGAAGCAAAGACTGGGAAAAATGAGAAGGTAGTTAATGCTTCCTACCTCATAAGTAGTCAGCTAATATTTTTATCATGAATGAATAAAACTGGATAACATTTTGAATTCAGTTTGTTTTAGCAACTTTTACTTTTAGTTCCAAAGCATTTCCTATTAATTAAAATTTTGTCTCCTGATGAAACTGTTTAACCTGGTTAGCTGATCAAAGGGAATTAAATTTCCTCAATGACTAAAGTCAGAATCTCCTGAAATACATAATTAGGATATATTCAGGCTAAAAATGAAATCAATATATGAAAGTGAGAAAATTTAATTGCTTGTTTTGAAGAGTCAAAAAATGCAAATATGATAGTATCTTACTATGAATTCCATGAATATTTTTAAAGTAGTTGTAAGTCAAAGCAGATTGAATTATCAAAGATAATGCATTTTCATGGAAGTTAAATACAGAGTAATTTTTATGAAGAATTTCTCTAATGCTTATTCTGTCTCCCTTTCCAGAAAAGGCAATAAACTTAAGAAAGGACAGAAAGCTATAATCGTTATCAAGGAAAAAATGGTTATAATAAAGAAGTAAAGATGTGAGTTGATGACCCTTTTTAAAAATATATTAAAAAAAAAAAAAAAAACTCCCTGACTTTATATTAATGATATTAACCCACTTTCTACCAAATGAGCTGCAAATATCTTTCCAAGAATGCACTGACCTTTCATTTTTGTTTTTGGTGTTCTCTGGCATGAAATTTTATTGTTTATGAAGCAAACCTTTGTTATGCCCACAATGGATGGGAATGCCCCTACTATTCACTATAATGGTTAAGAGTCTTCCTATTCTAGTTTCTCCATTTAATATCTGTATAAAGTAAAAGCTTCTTTAAAATCTGGACAATAACTCATCTTCTAGTATTCTTAAAATGTTTAATATAAATAAATACCCAATAAATGGCAGAAACAATTAAAATAATTCATAAATAAGATTTTACTATTGGTGAAAGATTTTCCTTATTTTTAAGAATACATTTAGTACTTCTTAAAACCATTTTCAAAATAAGAAATGGCTTTTGAATGATATTGAATACCTACTTAAGCAAAAGGCAATGTGTATATATATAAATAATTATGACTGATGGCTTTTCCACGGTGGTGCTAGTGGTAAAGAACCCGCCTGCCAATTCAGGAGTTGTAAGAGACGTGGATTCAATGTCATGGTCAGGAAGATCCTATGGAGTAGAAAATGGCAACCCACTCCAGAATTCTTGCCTGGAGAATCCCATGGACAGAGAAGCCTAGGGGGGGTTACAAGCCCTTAGGGTTGTAAAAAGTCAGATAGGACTGAACGACTGAGCATGCATGCACATCCAATAGATATTGTACAGCAAAAACCAATGTAACATCGTAGACCAATTTTCCTTCAATTAAAATAAATAAAAGTTATTGATTATAGAAAATTCTTTTTAAAATAAGTTGCTGAATTTGTTTTAAAAACAATATATTTAAAATGTCTAAATCTTTATTTAAATAAAATTGTCTACATAATTCTTTTCTTCATCCTTTGTTGATTTCAGTTTAGAATGATACTAGAATCATCAAATTAATTGGGCAGCTCATTTTCATTTTTCTTGGCCTGGAATAAATTATGCTAGGATCAGAAATAGCTATTCTTTAAAATATTGAAAGCCCACATCCACAAACCTATGTGGCACAGAACGTTTTGAGCAGTGATATTTATCAATATACAATATTTCCCCCAAATTCTTTTATATAAATAGTTTGTTTAACTAGTAAGTATATTCTAGTGTCAATTATGGCACTTTAAACATTTCTACAAAAACATCTATTCCATTGAGATATATTAGTTTAGATATATATATTCTTTTAAATTAAAACAACCAACTATTGTTAACTTACTTGCTTTTTCATGCTATGTTTCATTTCTCTTTCTCTTTGTAATTGGATTTATCTATTTAAGTCTTTTCAATATACTTGTTTTATAGAGTTAGTAATTCTAATGTTTTCCTGATTTCTAGTTTTAATATGTATATTATAAATGACTTATTTTTAAATTGTTTTCCCTAGAGTTTTTTAAAAATTAAAATACTGTCTTCATAAATACGTATTTATTAATATTTTCTTTGTTAAATAAGAAAATAATTGAAGTCTCTTTATCTCTACATTATATGATATTTTATATGATTTCTGTCTTTGATGTATCTGGAATTTGTTTTGATATGATATGTGAATTAGAATCTAAATTTTTTCCCTACTAAGAGTACTTGGAGATTTACATGCTATTTATTTCAATCTTTCTTTCTTCACTGACTCCAAAGACCACATTTACGACAAATTAATGACATTCATAATTACGTAGCTTTTGTGTTTATGAGCTTTTTTATTTTATTCAGTTGATATATCTGACACCTATACCTCACTTGTAATATTGTGATTTAATGCTTAATATCAATATCTGGAATAAACATATCTATCCTTACCCATTTCCCTTTTTATTATCTTAACCTTTATTTTAACTTCACCGTATTGGCCAATGCATTAGTATTTTCTACAGTCTTGAATAATCTCTTGACTTTCATTATTACACATTCTCTTGGTTTTACCTCTGTCCATCAAACGATACCTTTTTAGTCACCTGCAAATGTTTTTCTCCCATAGCTAACATTTAAATATATTTTCTATAGAGACATACTTATTTCCATGAAATAAGTGGAATTTATTGTTTGTGTGTGTGTGTGTGTGTGATTACAGGAGAAATAAAGTTACCCAAATTTTAACACCTTAGAAAGACCTAATTCACAATTCTACTTTTGGCTATTAAGATTCTACTTGTGTCAAATCAATATTCTCACAGTGAATGAAAAAGCTTTATAGATAAAAATTTAAAACTGTTCATAAGCATTAGAGAATGACCAAGATGTTCAGAAACTGAGAGACCAGGATCCCTAAGGGAAAAAACTATGCATTGAGCTTAGTCTAACATTTGGTGTCACTATTTCCCTTGAAGTGTTTGTTGTTTGTAAATGATAGCTAAGAATAAGAAGTCAAGCAGAAAGCAGCAAATAAAACGCTGAGAAGCCTAGCAGAATGTCAACATTCATGGTGTGAGGAGGACAAAATTCAGTTCAGGTTCTGCCAAGGATGAAATCTCTGGAAGTTATAGTTGGGATTCCTGAAATGTTACATCCTAGGAATAATAATAAAAGGAAATTGATCATGTCTCACAAAAGATTGAAATTCAGTTTTTCAACAGCTCAGTCCATACTAGATTAAGGTGATCCATAGAAGGCTGACAGCCAGAAACAAATGTAAATCTGAAAAAAGAAGATGTCATGTAACTTCAAAGAAACTCATTTAAGCTTCAATGTGGGTGTACACACTGGCATTAAAAACAAAACAAAATTCCTATATGGTGGGACACAGTATTAAATAACTGAAAGCAAGATAAAATAGGCAGTATAAACAGAACCACAGGTAATAAATACTTTGAACTTATTAGACTAGCACTGAAAATAACTTTGATTAATATATTTAAAAAATGATAAAGTAGATACTTATAGTAGAACTGAAATCCATAAAAAGAACAAAATGGATAATCTAGAAAGCACAAATAAAATAAGTAAAATAAGAAATCAATAGATTGATTTAATAGTATATTAAAGACATGTGAGAAGGAAATGGCAACCCACTCCAGTATTCTTGCCCGGAGAAACCCATGGACGGAGGAGCTTGGTGGGCTACAGTCCACAGGTCATAAAGAGTCAGACACGACTGAGCGACTTCACTTTCACTTTAAAGACATGTGAAGATAACATTAGTAAACTGGGGGAAAGGTTAATAGAAAATATCTGGGCTGAAACATGGAGAGGACAAACAAGATTGTAAATTCAGAAAAGAGTCTAAAAGACAGGTGGAAATGATATTTTTTAAAACCTAAAATATTTGTATTTAAAGTCTCCAAATAGAGTAAAGAAAGAGATAATGGCTAAGTATTTTAGAAATTGAAAATCGGAGTCATCAGTGATGGATTCAAGAATTGTGACACACCCCAAAATGGTGTGATCACTCACCTAGAGCCAGATATTTTGTAGTGTGAAGTCAAGTGGGCCTTAGGAAGCATCACTAAGAATAAAGCTAGTGGAGGTGATGGAATTCCAAATGAGCTATCTCAAATCCTAAAAGACGATGCTGAGAAAGTGCTGCACTCAGTATGCCCCAAATTTGAAAAAATCAGCAGTGGCCATGGACAGGAAAAGGTCAGTTTTCATTCCAATCCCAATGAAGGGCAATGCTAAAGAATATTCAAACTACCACACAATTACACTCATTTAATATGCTAGTAAAGTAATGCTCAAATTCCTGAGCAAGCTAGGCTTAAACAGCACATGAACCGAGAACTCCCATATGTTCAAGCTGAATTTAGAAAAGACAGAGGAACCAGATATCAAATAGCCAACATCCATTGGATCATAGAAAAGGCAAGAGAATTCCAGAAAAACATCTATTTCTGTTTCACTGACTATGCTAAAGCCTTTGACTGTGTGGATCCAGCAACTGTGGAGAATTCTTAAAGAGATGGGAATACCAGATCCCCTTATCTGCCTCCTGTGAAACTTGCATGCAGGTAAAGAAGCTACAGTTAGAACTGGACATAGAACAACAAACTGGTTTAAATTGGGAAAGGAGTATGTCAAGGCTGGATATTGTCATTCTGGTTATTTAACTTATATTCAAAGTGTTGTTCAGTCATTCGGTTGTGTCCAACTCTTTGCGATCCCATGGACTGCAGCATGCCAGGCTTCCCTGTCCTTTACCATCTCCTGGATCAGAAGAGTACATCATGTGAAATGCTGGGCTGGATGAAGCACCAGCTGGAATCAAGATTGCCAGGAGAAGTATCAATAACCTCAGATACACAGATCACACCACCCTTATGGCAGAAAGCGAAGAGGAACTAAAGAGTCTCTTGATGAAAGTGAAAGAAGAGAGTGGAAAAGTTGGCATAAAACTCAACATTCAAAAAGCTAAAATCATGGCACCCAGTTCCATCACTTCATGGCAAATAGATGCGGAAACAATGGAAATAGTGAGAGACTTTATTCTCTTGGGCTCCAAAATCACTGCAGATGGTGACTGCAGCCATGAAATTAAAAGATGCTTGCCCCTTGGATGAAAAGCTATGACCAACCTAGAAGCATATTAAAAAGCAGAGACATTTCTTGGCTGACAAAGGTCCCTATAGTCAAAGCTATGATTTTTCCAGTAGTCATGTATGGATGTGAGAGTTGGACTATAAAGAAGGCTGAGTGCCAAAGACTTGATGCTTTGGAACTGTGGTGTTGGAGAAGTCTTTTGAAAGCTCCTTGGACTTCAAGGAGCTCAAACCAGTCAGTCCTAAAGAAATCAGTCCTGAATATTCACTGGCTGCTGCTGCTGCTGTGCTGCTTCAGTCATGTCCAACTCTGTGTGACCCCATAGATGGAAGCCCACCAGGTTCCCCCGTCCCTGGGATTCTCCAGGCAAGAACACGAGTGGGTTGCCATTTCCTTCTCCAATGCAGAGAGTGAAAAGTGAAAGTGAAGTCGCTCAGTCATGTCCGACTCTTAGCGACCCCATGGACTACAGCCTACCAGGCTCCTCCATCCATGGGATTTTCCAGGCAAGAGTACTGGAGTGGGGTGCCATCGTCTTCTCCAATGTTCACTGGAGGTGACTCCAATACTTTGGCCACCTGATGCAAAGAGCTGATGCATCGAGAAAAGACCTTGATGCTGGGAAAGATTGAAGGCAGGAAAAGGGGATGACAGAGGACAAGATGGTTGCATGACATCATGAACTCAATGGCCATGAGTTTGAGGAAGCTCAGAAGATAGTGAAGGACAGGGAAATCTGATGTGCTGCAGTCTATGGGGTTGCAGTGTTGAAACTGACTGAGTGACTGAACAACAACAATACTGGTAATATTGCCTAATGATATATGTATAAGTTTATTTATTGAAGTATTGTTTTTAATAGCTAAATCATGAATGGTTTCTTAGCTCAGATTGTTATAAGCCAAATGCCATTTATTGTTTTAAACAACAAACATGTATTTCTCCCTGTTCTGGAGGCTGAGAAGTTTGAAGGTGCCAGCATAGTCAGGTTCTGATGACGGTGCTCTTCCTGGTTTTCTTACTTGGCAGAGACAGCTACAGAACTCAGGTCTCTGCATCCTTTTATAAGGGCACCAGTCCCATATTGGGGCTCTACCTCCACTTCCATGACTTCACCCAAATTTAAATACCTCCCAAAGACTCCACTTCCAAATACCATCACACTGGTGATTAAGGCTTCAACCTATGAATTGGTATCAGGGTCTTTTCCAATAAGTCAGCTCTTCCCAACAGGTGGCCAAAGTATTGGAGCTTTAGCCTCAGCATCATTCCTGTCCATGGTGATTTTGGAGCCCAAGAACATAAAGTATACTTGCAGGTATTACTTAGTGGAACTACCTGGTAAAAGATTGTGTGCTTTTGTAATTTTAATAGACATTGCAAAATCAGTCTCTACATGGTTTATGTAATGTATGCTCCCATTGATTGTGTCTGAGGATGCCTTTTATTTCATACCCACTCTGACGGTGTGAGCTTTCAAATATTTTTTCATTTCTTAAAATAATAGGTGATATCTTAATTTTTATTTAGATATCTCTATAATCAAGATAAAGGAACTTTTAAAAATATTTAAACACTTAATATTTTTCATTTTCTGAGAACTGTCCTCTACCTTTTTTTAAATTGCTGATGTTTTCCTTATTGATTTGAAATGCCTCTACAAACATGAAAGAAATTAACCATTTGTCAAATATGTTGATTTTTTTTCAAAATTATTCTTTTGACTTTGTTTTTATGTGGATATTTTAATTTTCATACAGTCAAATTTATTAATCTTTCTCTCATGGTTTTTGAGCTTTATGTATTTAAAATTTTAGTAGCTCAGTCATGTCCGACTCTTTGCAACCCCATGGACTGTAGCCCTCCAGGCTCCTCTGTGCATGGAATTCCCCAGGCAAGAATACTGGAGTAGGGTACCATTTCCTTCTCCAGGGGATCTTCCTGACTCAGGGATCAAACCCACTTCTCCTGCATTGCAGGCAGATTCTTTACTGTCTGAGCCACCAAGGCTTTTTTATGTATTTAAAGCATTTAATTCTAAGATCACTGAGGGAAAATATTCCCATATTTAATTTAGAATTTTGGGGGGTTTAATATTTATTAAATCAATGTTATTTCAAAATATTGATATTTCAAAATTAACTGTATATTCTCACTAAATTATTTTTTCCATATAAACTTTATAATTAGTTTGCATAGTTTTCAAATTTCAAAAGCTGCCATATTTACATTGTTAACTTATCTTACCCAGGAATATAATAAATCTTGGCATTTATACAAATCTTTTTGACATCCTTTAGTAACATTCAACTCCTTTTTGTTATATAAATGTACTACTTTTCTCATTAAAGTATTCCTTAGTTTCTCATATATAAGGTATTTTTTTAAATTTGACTTTTATTTCCATTGTATTTCATAACAGACTGCTGCTTACATATAGATATAATCAACATATATAAATCCAGCATATTTACTGAGTCCTCTCTCTGTATTTAGTAACTGAACAAATTATTCTCAAAATTTTTATGGCAAAATAATAGTTATCTGCTTTTTGAAAATATTGCATTCTCCTTTTAAATGTTTATGCCTTATGTTTCTTTCTCTCGCTAGTTATCTTGGCTAGATCTGCCAGACTAATTAATGATAGTAGCAATAATAAGCATTTTGCTTCTTTCTGGTTTTAATATGAATGCCTCTATTGCTGAAGCATTCAATCTGAGATTAGCTTTTGGATTAATGCATGTACACAATAATATACATTCATGTTAATGATTTACATTATGCATACAAATAGTTGTGTATATTAACCATAATAAGGAGGAATTTCTCTGTTTCTATTTTAATAAGAATCTTTTTTTATTTAATTTTATTTTTTCATTTATTTTTGGCTGAGTTGGATCTTCAGTGCTCTGCAGGCTTTTCTCTAGTTGTGGGGAGTAGGGACTTCTCTTCTTTGCAATGTGCAGGCTTCTCACTGTGGTGGCTTCTATTGTTGCAGAGCACAGGCTCTAGGCATGTGGGATTCAGTAGTTAGGGCATGTGGGCTTGATTGTTGCAGTTCCCGGGCTCTAGAGCACAGGCTCAATAGTTGTGGCACATGGACTTTATTGCTCCATGGCATGTGGGATCTTCCCAGACCAGGGATTGAACCAATGTTTCCTGCTTTGGCAGGCAGATTCTTTACTACTGAACTATCAGGAAAGCCCTAATGGGCATCTTTTAAATGATTGTTTTGAATTTTATCTAATACCTTTTAGTTTTATGAAGATAGTCATTTCTCTTCCCCTTGCATATATCAAACAGTAAATCATAATAATAGATTGCTTTATATTAAGTCATCTATTCTTAGCAAGAACTTTTTATCATGGAAAATATATACTTTGAATTCTGTTTGCTACTACTTTATTTAGAATTTTTTGCATTGATATTCAACTGGACTGTTGATCCTTACATTTACTGTGCTAACCTGGGTTGAACAATAACAAAAAAGAGCATTTCCCCTTCCTATTTGATGGAGTTCTAACTCACAAAGAAGTCTGGTACAGCAGTTGGTTTTTGTTGACTCAGTTTGCTCTTCAGCTTTTGTTTCCTTTAAGAAGGTGTGGGTAAAGGGGATTCCCATAAGGATAACAGTTGATCTTTCAATAGAAACTCTTCAGGCCAGAAGGGAATGGCAGGACATACTTAAAGTGATGAAAGAAAATAACCTACAGCCGAGATTACTGTGCCCAGGAAGGATCTCATTAAAATATGAAGGAGAAATCAAAATCTTTACAGACAAGCAAAAGCTGAAAGAATTCAGCACCACCAAACCAGCTCTCCAACAAATACTAAAGGATATTCTCTAGACAGGAAACACAAAAACAGTGTATAAACTCGAACCCAAAACAATAAAGTAAATGGCAACGGGATCATATTTATCAATAATTACCTTAAATGTAAATGGGTTGAATGCCCCGACCAAAAGACAAAGACTTGCTGAATGGATACAAAAACAAGACCCCTATATATGTTGTCTACAAGAGACCCACCTCAAAACAGGGGACACATACAGACTGAAAGTGAAGGGCTGGAAAAAGATATCCCATGCAAACAGAGACCAAAAGAAAGAAATAGTAGCAATACTCATATCAGATAAAATAGACTTTAAAACAAAGGCTGTGAAAAGAGACAAAGATGGGCACTACATAATGATCAAAGGATCAATCCAAGAAGAAGATATAACAATTATAAATATATATGCACCCAACATAGGAGCACTGCAATATGTAAGACAAATGCTAACAAGTATGAAAGGAGAAATTAACAATAACACAATAATACTGAGAGACTCTAATACCCCACTCACACCTATGGATAGATCAACTAAACAGAAAACAAGGAAACACAAACTTTAAATGATACAATAGACCAGTTAGACCTAATTTATATCTATAGGACATTTAACCCCCAAACAATGAATTTCACCTTTTTCTCAAGTGCACGCAGAACATTCTCCAGGATAGATCACATCTTAGGCCATAAATGTAGCCTTGGTAAATTCAAAAAAATTGAAATCATTCCAAGCATCTTTTCTGACCACAATGTGGTAAGATTAGACGTCAATTATAGGGGAAAAATTATTAAAAATGCCAAAATATGGAGGCTGAACAACACGCTGCTGAATAACCAACAAATCACAGAAGAAATCAAAAAAAAAATTAAAATATGCATAGAAATGAATGAAAATGAAAACACAACAACCCCAAACCTATGGGACATTGTAAAAGCAGTGCTAAGGGGAAGGTTCATAGCAATACAGGCTGACCTCAAGAAACAAGAAAAAAGCCAAATAAATAACCTAACTCTACACCTATAGCAACTAGAAAAGGAAGAAATGAAGAACCCCAGGGTTAGTAGAAGGAAATAAATCTTAAAAATTAGCTCAGAAATAAATGCAAAAGAAACAAAAGAGACCATAGCAAAAATCAACAAAGCCAAAAGCTAGTTCTCTGAGAAGTTAAATAAAATTGACAAATCATTAGCCAGTCTCATCGAGAAACAAAGGGAGAAGAATCAAATCAACAAAATTAGAAATGAAAATGGAGAGATCACAACAGACAACACAAAAATACAAAGGGTCATAAGAGACTATTATCAGCAACTATATGCCAATAAAATGGACAACTTGGAAGAAATGGACAAATTCTTAGAAAAGTACAACTTTCCAAATCTGAACCAGTAAGAAATAGAAAATCTTAACAGACCCATCACAAACACAGAAATTGAAACTGTAATCAGAAATCTTTCAACAAGCAAAAGCCCAGGACCAGACGGCTTCACAGCTGAATTCTACCAAAAATTTAGAGAAGAGCTAATGCCTATCCTACGCAAACTCTTTCAGAAAATTGCAGAGAAAGGTAAACTTCTAAACTCATTCTATGAGGCCACCATCACCCTAACACCAAAACCATACAAAGATGTCACACAAAAAAGAAAACTACAGGCCAATATCACTGATGAACATAGATGCAAAAATCCTTAACAAAATTCTAGCAAACAGAATCCAACAACATATTAAAAAGATCATACATCATGACCAAGTGGGCTTTATCCCAGGGATGCAGGGATTCTTCAATATCCACAAATCAATCAATGTAATACACCACATTAACAAATTGAAAAATAAAAACCATATGATTATCTCAATAGATGCAGAGAAAGCCTTTGACAAAATTCAACATCCATTTATGATAAAAACCCTCCAGAAAGAAGGAGTAGAAGGAACATACCTCAGCATAATAAAAGCTATGGCAAACCCACAGCAAACATTATCCTCAGTGGTGAAAAACTGAAAGCATTTCCCTAAAGTCAGGAAAAGACAAGGGTGCCCACTCTCACCACTACTATTCAACATAGTTTTGGAAGTTTTAGCCACAGCAATCAGAGCAGA
Organism: Bos taurus; assembly: GCF_002263795.3. Lineage (NCBI taxonomy): Eukaryota > Metazoa > Chordata > Mammalia > Artiodactyla > Bovidae > Bos > Bos taurus. The sequence goes on from NC_037330.1 coordinate 44,682,940, forward strand.
AAAGGAAATAAAAGGAATCCACATTGGAAAAGAAGAAGTAAAACTCTCACTGTTTGCAGATGACATGATCCTCTACATAGAAAACCCTAAAGACACCACCAGAAAATTACTAGAGCTAATCAATAAATATAGTAAAGTTGCAGGATATAAAATCAACATCACTTTCTAACACCATACACAAAAATAAACTCAAAATGGATTGAAGGTCTTAATGTAAGACCAGAAACTATAAAACTCCAGAGGAAAATAGGCAAAACACTCTCCAACATAAACCACAGCAGGATCCTCTATGACTCACCTCCCAGAATATTAGAAATAAAAACAAAAATAAACAAATGGGACTAATTAAAATTAAAAGCTTCTGCGCAACAAAGGAAACTATAAGCAAGGTGAAAAGACAGCCTTCAGAATGGGAGAAAATAATAGCAAACGAAGCAACGGACAAAGAATTAATCTCAAAAAGATACAAGCAACTTCTGCAGCTCAATTCCAGAATAAACGACCCAATCAAAAAATGGGCCAAAGAACTAAACAGACATTTTTCCAAAGAAGACATACAGAAGGCTAACAAACACATGAAAAGATGCTCAACATCACTCATTATCAGAGAAATGCAAATCAAAACCACAATGAGGTACCATTTCACGCCAGTCAGAATGGCTGTGATCCAAAAGTCTACAAGCAATAAATGCTGGAGAGGATGTGGACAAAAGGGAACCCTCTTACCCTGTTGGTGGGAATGCAAACTAGTACAGCCACTATGGAGAACAGTGTGGAGATTCCTTAAAAACCTGGAAATAGAACTGCCATATGACCCAGCAATCCCACTGCTGGGCATACACACTGAGGAAACCAGGAAAGAGACACATGTACCCCAATGTTCATCACAGCACTGTTTATAATAGCCAGGACATGGAAGCAACCTAGATGTCCATCAGCAGATGAATGGATAAGCAAGCTGTGGTACATATACACAATGGAATATTACTCAGCCATTAAAAAGAATACATTTGAATCAGTTCTAATGAGGTGGATGAAACTGGAGCCCATTATACATAGTGAAGTAAGCCAGAAAGAAAAACACCAATACAGTATACTAACACATATATATGGAATTTAGAAAGATGTTAACGATGACCCTATATGCAAGACAGCAAAAGAGACACAGATATATAGAACAGTCTTTTGGACTCTGTGGGAGAGGGCAAGGGCGGGATAATATGGGAGAATGGCATTGAAACATGTAAATTATCACATGTGAAACGAATCGCCAGTCCAGGTTCGATGCATGAGACAGGGTGCTCAGAGCTGGTGCACTGGGAGGACCCAGAGGGATGGGATGGGGAGGGAGGTGGGAGGGGGGTTCAGGATGGGGAACACATGTACACCCATGATGGATTCATGTCAATGTATGGCAAAAGCAGTAGAATATTGTAAAGAAAAAAATTAATTAAAAAAAAAAAAGAAGGTGCGGGTAGGTAGCAAGAGTCACCTTGCTACATATGATTTCACCTCCTCCCACCCATTCTGCTAGTCTCTTTCTGATGAACATGATGGTTCCTTGCATTTTCTCAATTACTTTGTCTTTCTCACCTCCCCCAATATCAGCTATTTATTTTTATGGTGTGTCTATGTTGTTACTTGGACTTCCCAGGTGGCTCAGAAGTAAAGAATCTGTCTGCCAATGCAGGAGATGTGGTTTCGATCCCTAGGTCAGGAAGATTCCCTGGAGGAGGACATGGCAACCCACTCCAGTATTCTTTCCTGGTAAATCCCATGGGCAGAGGAGCCTGGCAGGCTATGAGTCCATGGGGTCACAAAGAGTCGGAAAAAACTGAGTGGCTGAGCATGCACACATGCACATGTTGTTACTTATTTAAGTGCAGACCTAGTTCTGTAAACCCATTAGCATTTCCTTGAATGGTTTTCACATTCAGTCATATATATTTTTAATTTCTGCTATTATCTTTAACTGTCCCCTTCTTCGGAGAAGGCAATGGCACCCCACTCCAGTACTCTTGCCTGGAAAATCCCATGGATGGAGGAGCCTGGTAGGCTGCAGTCCATGGGCTCGCTAAGAGTCAGACACAACTGAGAGACTTCACTTTCACTTTTCACTTTCATGCATTGGAGAAGATAATGGCAACCCACTCCAGTGTTCTTGCCTGGAGAATCCCAGGGACGGGGGAGCCTGGTGGGCTGCCATCTATGGGGTCGCACAGAGTCGGACACGACTGAAGTGACTTAGCAGAGAGTCCCTTACTTATGGTACCTTGTGAAGATGCCTATTCAAGCTTATAGAAGATATAAGATAAGTTTCAAAATTTTTCTTCTGTTTCTAGTCACTTGCAGACTTGGGATGTTTTAAATGATTTTTCCTTTCTCTTGGCATCAAAATGCTTTTCAAAGACTCAATATTGTTATTGTTTTTTTTGTTTGTTTGTTTGTTTTGTTTTCTCATTATTCATTTTCAAATGGAAGAGATCCATGCAGGTCCTTCAATTTGCTGTCAGACAAGGTAACTCCTTATATTCTACTTGTTCACTGGCACACTTCACCTTAGATCTAGTCCCAGAAATTAGGCTGATATTCAGCCTTAGCTAAATTTCCAGTTTCAAAATATGTAGGACAAGGACTATTGAAGCAGCAGACTGAGAGATCTATAACACTTTTCCTTGACTTTTCAGAGGAACGGCCTTCAGAAAACATACACACATACACATGCATGCATACACACACTGGAATCCTGCATGTATGCTTGAAAAGAAAGTAAAAATAGACCTTCCTGGGAGATATTTTTTACTAGCAGCATTTTCATTGTGGATTTTGTTTTCATAAGAATAAGCTAGTAGTATGTATGCTCTGTCTTCTGAAACAGAAAAGTATTAGGGGCCAAAAGAAGACATAACGACTTTGAATGACTTCTAGAGGCAGCATTTAACATTTGGTTGCAAAGGTCATTCTGATCAAAACATCAGATGATACTTCATACATAAATGTTTCCTTCCCTAGCCTTTACCCCTTTACCACATCAACATCTGCACTAGTATCCACTACATTTGTCTGTATATTAGGAGAGTATGATTTCCACGATACAATGCTGGAAGTACTAGAAGGGTTGTACATTATGTTCTGCATTGTGTTCTGGAACATGCAGTCTTATTAGAATAGTGGTATTGATGGAGCTATAAGAGGAAGAATCCTTGGGAATGGATAGTTGATGTAATACACACATATACAAACACATGCACAGATATAAAAATTTAAAGGCATAATTTGGTCTTCACTTATTAACATTTCTTCCTAAAATGCATCTTTTTTTTTTTTTTGAGACTATACTATGCCAACATTAGAAACACTCAGACTTTAGTAGGAAGAGCACATTATACTTTAGTAAATTATAATTCAGTGAAGGAAGTTCTTAGCTTATGAAATCTAAAAATAATAAACCTACCACAACTTCTAACTTTGTATGAGAAGTACTTCACTTAATCTCCAACCTCACATTTTCCTCATATTAAATGGAGATAAGCATTTCAATATTTGGCAAAACCAATACAATATTGTAAAGTTTAAATATAAAATAAAATTTAAAAAAAGAAAAATAAAAAAATAAAATAAAATAAAGAAAATATTGAGCTAGATTATTAGCAAGTGATGAGCAAATTTAGAAATAATTGCATAGTTCCTTAAACATGTAACTTACGTAAATGCTATGACAAGCTCAAAACAATAAATAATCAATTAAGAGTATGGAGTTTATACTTTTATTATAAAGCTGTGTTCCCTCAAACCTTGAATATTCCATGAACAATTCCATTAATCTTTTATATAGAGCAGACACAATGAAAATCACTGATATATTGCATACAAAGTACTTCTTAAAATAAGATTTTAAAAAATTACCTAAATTATATTTCAGCTCATCTTTTCATATTAAAAAAGTGATGGTAAGTGCAAAAGATCAATTATTTTTCTTGTATTATAATCAAGTATTAGTTTAATGTAACTGAGTGACAGCTGAACCCACTCTGATCTAATATATATCAAACTTTTCTTTTATATTGTCATCCAGAAGTAAAATAGTAAGCATAAGCTTTTAGTAAATGGGTTTTATAAAGAACAATCGTCATGTCAGCAATTTCAGTTACTCTCTTTTACTTTCTCTACTTCATTCCAAGTTCTTAATGATGTTCAATTATAACTTATGGATGCATTTACTCATTAGTTTTCCTTGCTGGGATTCTTTCAAGCACATGGGAAAAACCTCTGTGGTCTGGTTTATATGATGAATTTGAGGATGGAGATTATTGGGTGACTTTAGGGCAGTAAAGCTGAAAAAATTTTCTGCATTAGGTATCAATATGTTTCTGTTTCTATACTATAAATATTGTCATCCATTTATTTACTTATGCAGATAAACATTAAGACAATGGTGCCCTAGAAAATCAGGAGTGGACACTTGCCAATATGTTTTTACTTAAATTGTAAATGATGGCGTTAAAATACAAAAAATGCAAGCATCAAAGAAAATACTCTTCTAATTCCCCATAGATTTTTTTGATTGCCTTCTATAGAAAAAGAAGTACCATGTACTTGGGGAGTTTTAGCATTCCATGTTAAAAGAGAATTCTACATCATATCATCAGTTCAGTTCAGTTCAGTCGCTCAGTCGTGTCTGACTCTTTACGACCCCATGAATCACAGCACGCCAGGCCTCCCTGTCCATCACCAACTCCCGGAGTTCACTCAGACTCACGTCCATCGAGTCACTGATGCCATCCAGCCATCTCATCCTCTGTCGTCCCCTTCTCCTCCTGCCCCCAATCCCTCCCAGCATCAGAGTCTTTTCCAGTGAGTCAACTCTTCACATGAGGTGGCCAAAGTACTGGAGTTTCAGCTTTAGCATCATTCCTTCCAAAGAAATCCCAGGGCTGATCTCCTTCAGAATGGACTGGTTGGATCGCCTTGCAGTACAAGGGACTCGCAAGTCTTCTCCAACACCACAGTTCAAAAGCATCAATTCTTCGGTGCTCAGTCTTCTTCACAGTCCAACTCTCACATCCACACATGACCACAGGAAAAAACCATAGCCTTGACTAGATGAACCTTTGTTGGCAAAGTAAGGTCTCTGCTTTTGAATATGCTATCTAGGTTGGTCATAACTTTCCTTCCAAGGAGTAAGCGTCTTTTAATGTCATGGCTGCAGTCACCATCTGCAGTGATTTTGGAGCCCAAAAAAATGAAGTCTGACACTGTTTCCACTGTTTCCCCATCTATTTCCCATGAAGTGATGGGACCGGATGCCATGATCTTTGTTTTCTGAATGTTGAGCTTTAAGCCAACTTTTTCCACTCTCCACTTTCACTTTCATCAAGAGGCTTTTTCGTTCCTCTTCACTTTCTGCCATAAGGGTGGTGTCATTTGCATGTCTGAGGTTATTGATATTTCTCCCAGAAATCTTGATTCCAGCTTGTGTTTCTTCCAGTCCAGCATTTCTCATGATGTACTCTGCATATAAGTTAAATAAGCAGGGTGACAATATACAGCCTTGACGTACTCCTTAAGCAAATTTTCCTTAGATAGCTGAAAAATTTTAAACTGAAATATAAAACTATTAAAATATTTTAGAATAAAATATAGAAGATATTTGAAATGTTTTGGGAAATGAAAGCAGTATTAAATATGTCACATAGAGAACAGTTATAAAGCTAGATTATATTTCAGTTCAGTTCAGTCGCTCAGTCATATTTGACTCTTTGAGACCCCATGGACTGCAGCATGCCAAGCTTCCCTGTCCATAACCAACTCCTGGAGCTTGCTCAAACTCATGTCCATCAAGTCAGTGATGCCATCCAACCATCTGATCCTCTGTCATCCCCTTCTCCTCCCACCTTCAATCTTTCCCAGCATCAGGGTCTTTTCTAATGAGTCAGCTCTTCACATCAGGTGGCCAAAGTATTGGAGCTTCAGCTTCAGCATCAGTCCTTCCAATGAATATTCAGGACTGATTTCCTTTAGGATTGATTGGTTTGATCTTCTTGTAGTCCAAGGGACTCTCAAGAGTCTTCTCCAACACCACAGTTCAAAAACATCAGTTCTTTGGCACTCAGCTTTCTTTATGGTCCACCTCTCACATCCACACATGACTACTGGAAAAACCATACCTTTAACTATACGGACCTTTATCAGCAAAATAATATCTCTGCTTTTAATATGCTATCTAGGTTTGTCATAACTTTTCTTTCAAGGTGCAAACATATTTTAATTTCATGGCTGCAGTCACCATCTGTAGTGATTTTGGAGCCCAAGAAAATAGTCTTTCACTGTTTCTATTGTTTCCCATCTATTTGCTGTGAAGTGGTGGGACCAGATGCCATGATCTTCATTTTTTGAATGTTGAGTTTCAAGCCAGCTTTTTCACTCTCTCTTTTACTTTCATCAAGAGACTCTTTAGTTCCTCTTCACTTTCTGCCATAAGGGTGGTGTCATCTGTATATCTGAGGTTACTGATATTTCTCCTAACAGTCTTGATTCCAGCTTGGGCTTCATCCTGCCTGGCATTTCACATGATGTACTCTCCATGTAAGTTAAACAAGCAGGGTGACAATCTATTGCAATAAACTTGGGTAATAAAGTTTTATTTGTTTTTATTTATTTTGGCCTCAGCTTCCTCATCTGTAAAATAGAGGCAACAATCTTACTTAGCTCAAAGGTTTGTTATGAGTATAAAATTCGCTTAACTCATGTAAAGCAATTAGAATAATACTGTAACATAGCAGGATTCTGGGTCAATCGGGACCCAGATTGAGGACAGCAGTTGTCACAGTGATGTTCTTAGTGTGGTCAAGGAAGGAATTACTTCAGAGCACACATATTAATATAAACACTGGGATGCCTCTTCAGCCCTAGATGTATCATATATTCTATCGGCCAAAACAAGTCATATGGCCAAGCACAACTTCAGTAGGTTATGGAAATACATATATTTCCATATACTTCCCATATAAAGACTGGGGTAAAGAGTGACTATTTTGGAACTATTATAAAACCACCACTTGCAAAATTGGTTCTTTGAGATTTGGTCATATATAACTGTGACATGGCATGGCTGTTTGAGTAAAAAAAAAAATAAAAAAATCAAGATTTTTGCACATAGGCTTGTTTTGAAAGAGTTTTAAAGAAGCATGGAACCATCGGCATTTGAGGAAATGGAGCATAAAGGATTTTAAGGAATGTAACTTTGATCTATGTGTACCCTTCACAGTTTTCAAGAAAGGCGAAAAAGGAAAAGAATTATTTTGAAAGTGTTTTTTGCTTGCTGTTTCTTTGATTATGCCATCAGTCTGGGCTGAGAGTATATGAACAATAGTGTATATAAGCTTTTAAAAGGAATTTACCAAGAAACTATTTAAATATCTCACCCATTTTGCCATGCAGATTCATCTAGCATTCATAAAGTTGAGCATCTCTGTCTTCCCCCTGTAAGACTGGACTGGAATTCTGAGGATGATCTTTGTCACAATCTTTTGCCAGAGGCATCCTAGTTAAAATTCTGTCATGCAGAAGTTGATTCTGTCAGTGTTAGGCAAATGCACAAGGCTTAACCAAAGTTCAAACCTCCCACCTCTGCCTGCAGCAACTGTGATTATCAGGGACATAGATTACCATGGTTCCTGGCCTTGGTGACAGGAGTGACTTCTTAGTTTTCTGAAGCATGGTGATGAACCTCAGAGCCAGAGTAGCATTTCCTGACTTTTTCCTGTGGCTCTTTCAGTGAGTATGTAAGCACTTAATCCCTGTAATAAAGCTCTTCCTGTTAGAAATAATTACAGTGATTCTGTTTTCCTTCTCTGAACATGAATAGATAGAGCATTTTTTATGTTAATTGCCCTTTATATAGTCTTCTTCATCAAACACCTGTTCATAATCATTGCCCATTTTTTATCTTATTGGTCTTTAAAATTAATTTTTAAAATAACAATGCTTCCTTCCTTTTGTGCTACTTCTTTTCCCTCTGGCTTTTTTTTTAACTTTGCTAGTGATTTCTTGTCATAATAAAATGTTCATTTTTATGTATTAAATCAGGCATTGTTTTTCTCTGTGGCTCCTGATTTCCTCTAAATGCTTAGAAATATCTTCCTCATTCCATATTATAAATATACTTACGTATGGTATTCTTCATACTTTGTTACTTTATTTTTTAATATTTGCAAAATTTGGAATTTATTTTTATGTGTAGTATCAAATAGGGTTATACATTCATCTTCAGCTTCCAGATTAACAACAGCATATGAGAGCCACAGTTGTTTGTGTGTTGGGGTTTATGACATGTAGAAGGAAATGTTGAACAACACAAAGGCTGGAAGGGAAAAATGAAAGGATATTGTTGCAAGAAATACATGCTCAAGGTAAAGCAGAATAATCCTTAGAGGTAGATAAGTAAAAAATGTACTCTATAAATGTTGACTCAAACAATAAAATAACAAAATATTAAGTAATAACTAATAAGCAACAAAGAAAAAGAGAGAAAAAGGACAGGCCCCCAATCTATGGTATTTTGTTATGGCAAACTAAGCATACTATCTGTTTTGAAGACACCTGAGCAGACTAAGACAGGTATCTTCAAAAAACTTACAGATAACATCATACTTAATGTTTAAAGACTAAGCTATTTTCCCCTTGTCATGTAATGAAGCAAGAATTTCTGCTCTCATTACTCCTAAATAAGCACTGTTCTGGAGGTTCTAGCCTATGAAGTAGGCAATAAAAGAAATAACAGGCATCCAGGTTGTAACAAAATAAGTAAATCAGTCTTTATCTACAGACAACATGATCATGTATGCACAAGATTCTATGGAATCTATAAAATATAAATAGAAGTAATGCATCAGTTTAGCAAGATATTGTCTACATTTATTAACTAGAATTTCTCTGAAAAGAGAAGCTGTCTCTTCTCACTTAGTCAGTCAATAGTTTATTTATTTTAACATGAACTCATGAATACCTATTTTATAAGTTGGGTTATAACCCGATATTGTTATTTTTTGTTATTGTTGCTCAAATTGTTCAGCTTTGGACACAGAGGGGCTCTTTTTGGTTGGCATGTCTCTGTTCCTCTCTCCCTCCTCAATCCTTTCTTTTTCTTCCTCTTTCCTTTTCTCCCTTCCTCTTTCCCTCTGCTCCTTCCTTCCTTCCTTGTTCCCTTTTAATTTATTTTTTTTTTTCACTTTGGAGTTCTTTCCTTTTTGACACTGCACAATGCTCCAACCTCCCTTCTTATTTTTTCCCAGGTCAAGGCCAATATTCAGCCACTTCACAAGAAGTTGTACTACCTTTTATTTTTTAAAATGGTGCTTAGAAATCAAAATCATAAAATTAAATTAATGTACTGCTATCTCTAATGTAACATTATATTCGAGATATTATATTTGTGTATTTATATTGAAGAAATACTAAAAGGTTCCTTATAGCCTGACACCTTGCTTATTTGTTACTTTTTAATGGTGAGAAACCTGGCTGTCATTATCTACAATATATTTTAATGGTGAGAAACCTGGCTGTCATTATCTACAATATCTTACTTCTTCAGTCCTATTATACATGTAACATAGATTCAGATTTACTTAAGTCATATTCTTTGAGAAACAATTTTACCAGCCAAAGTGTTTGTGTAGTTCTTTTTGTCTATAACCTTACAATATCTACTTAAAATACTGTTTGACAACATTACAAAGGTCAGCCCCTTTCTTTCACATCCTCTTTGGTGTAATTGTGTCTACAATTGTATTCCAGTTAGATTCATGTATCACCAACTGCATTCTGTTTGGGGTCCTTTTCAACATCACTTCTGATTATTTTTTAATCTTATAAATGTCCTCTTGGTGTACAGTTCTATGGGTTTTGACAAATGTATAATCATGTTATCTACCATACAGAATATTTCTATCACCCTCAGAATTTTATTGTGTGGTCCTTATAATCAACTCTTCCTTTTGTCCTGCATCTGTTTTCACAGTCTTTCAGAGAATGTCATATGTACATGTAGACTATTTAGCTGGTTTATCTCACTTAGCAAAATGCACTTAAGGTTTGTCCATTTTGTTATGTGAAGCAGAAGTTTATTAATTTTGTTTGCTGAGTAGAATTCCATTGTATAGATATAACTGTTTAACCACTCACCCATTGAAGGACAATTGCATGTTTTCAAGTTTTTGTGATTATGAATAAAGCTGCTATAAACATTCACATACAAATTTTGTGTGAACAAAAAATTTTAAATCCTTGTATATATCTAGCAACAGAATAGTTGGGTTTTTATGCTAAGTATATGTTTAGCTTTATAAGAAACTATTATATCATTTTTAATTTTGATTAAGTCCAAAATATTATTTTTGTGGATTATGATTTTAGTGTAATATCTAAAAACTATTTGCAAAACCCAAGATCATATAGACTTTTCCTAGAAATTTTGTAGTTTTACTGTTCACAGTTACAACTATAATTCCATTTTAGATAATTTTGTGTTAGATGTGACAGGTCAATTTAACTTTTTTTTTTTAATGTGGTCATCCAATTGTTACAGCACCTTTTGATGAAAAGACTATGCTTTATCTTTTGAATTGCCTTTGCACTATGTCAAAAATTATTTGACTATTTTTTGTGGGATCTATTTCTAGTCTTTCCATTCTGTTCCATTGATCATTGATCCAATGATCTGTTCTGTTCTTTCACCAATACTACGTTCTTTTCTTCATCACTCTAGTTTACATGTAGTCTTGAAGTCAGGTGGTATAAGTCATCTAATCTATTTTGATCTTTTTCAGAATTGTTTTGACTATTCTGTTGCTTTTTCTTTCTGTTTAAATTTTATATCCAACTTGTAAATATTTTAAAACTGTGGTTTTGATAAGCATTACATTGAACCTATATTTTAAATTGAGAAGGATTTACATCATAGCAATACTGAATCCTCAATCCATAAACAGAAGATGTTTCTCCATTTATTTTAGGTCTTCTTTGATTTCTTTCACAAATGGCTTTTTAGTTTTCAGCATATAGATTTAGTATGAACTTTTATAGCTTTATTCCCAGTGAGTTTGAATTTTAGAGTAATATTATAAATGATATTTAAAAGTTTTTTAATTCCAATTTTGTTGGTAATTAAGAATATGATTGACTTTCATATATTGACCTTGTATCCCAAGATCATTCTTTAAAAATGCTCGTTAGTTCCAGAATATGTTGTGTATACTTTTTCTATTTTCCTACATGTATTATCATGTATTTTAACATTGCAACTGTTTGGGTAGTTAAAAAAGTAAGAAACGGTGCTGTCTTCCAAATAATTTTAGAGTTGGAAAAGAGATTACCCTATTAAAAAGTAAAATACAATCAAAATTCTAATCATGATAAAACTGTAACCTAACTGATGTCTTTAAACATATCTGAAGAAAACGTTAATAGATACGGCATTTAGAAAAGAAATAAACTGAGAGAGCAGAGTGGTGACATTTATAGATGAGTAGTTAACTGTCAGCAGATTTCAGGGAAGATGGACACTGAATCTTAAGGACAATGAGTAAAGTTTCTGATGTAGACAGGAATGCTTCATCATATGTGAATGTGGCCTGGATGAAACTACCTCCATTTGTCGGACTTCATTTCCTCCAAGCATCTATTGATTATTATTTGGTTTCAGGTTCTAAAGTCAGAGGGCTTTGGTTCTATCCAGCCCCAGCATTCAATAGTTAGGTGCAGGTTTTTCAATATCTTTGAGCTCCATTTTCCTCATTTGTAAAATGAAGCAAAGAATAATACTTACTTCCTAGGATAGATTTGAAAATTAAATTAGATAATACAATGTAGTATGCTAACCTGGGCATATAAAATGGACATGACAGATAGCCGAGTTTCCACTGTACTTACTGGCACACCAAACTAACAGCCCTCTCAAGAAGATGGCTAGATGAGAGAGCCTGGCAGCCAGTGATAATGGAGTGTACTAAAGGCTATGGGAGCAGAGGGGGATGGAGATAAGAGTGCATCTTCCACTTGAGAGAACTGAGCAGTGGCAATTAGCCTCTTCTCATGGGGCTTCCCAGGTACTCAAAAAGACGCAAGTGGGTACCTATTTGTGCCTAGGACATCATCAACCAAGAATGGACTATAATAGCTATGAAGACTTACACCTTCTATAATATAAAGGTATCCTAGTAGGAAGACTTTTGCTAGAAAGACTAAAGTGTCTTCTCCTTTCCCAATCCTGCAGATGCTGGAAGGAAGAGAGATATTGTGGGGCAAGAGGACAGAAAATGTCCTCTACCTGGCACTTTCTTTCCACCTGATACCTTGAAGGTACTGGCAGTGAGGAGGTGAAACTGAATTATTTATGAGATACAATTGATCAACTAGATTTTTAATATCTGAAAATGTATGCAGAGCTGTATATTCTGCCTAAGAAAAGGAAACAGAACAATTTTGGAAGAAAAAATAAAACATTTTCATATTTGTACTGTACAGAAAACAGACTGTGCAATTAACAGGTTTTTGTAGCTGGGAAAAATTTTTTCTTAATTGGGAACACTTTTTTTTTTTTAACTTACTTTTTCATGTCAAGAAAAATGTTTATTTTCCTCTCTTCATTTTAATGAAGTGTTAAAAGAATATATGTAGGATAGGAAGCATAATAATAAAAAGAACACCACAAACCAAGCTGCAACTTAAGCGCTCTGTGCGAGTTATTCAGTCCTGTCCAACTCCTTGCAATCCTATGGACTGTAGCCCGCCAGGCTCCTCTGTCCATGGAGGTCTCCAGGCAAGAATACTGGAGTGGGTGCCATTCCCTTCTCCAGGGAATCTTCCCAACCCAGGGATCTAACCTGGGTCTCCTGTGTTACAGGAAGGGAGGTGACAAATATTTCCTACTAACTGTTCTCACTCTAGAAGTAATCATTCTCTTCAATTTGTTTTTATTTTTTGTGTGTGTTGCAGACATTGTCTGTGCCCCACATACATCCTCTTGGCACTCACCAGTCTTGTGAATGCAGATGAAGTCTTACTGCCAGTGTCTGCAACTCTCTGCCTAGAGGGCTTTTCTGGAGTGGAGAAGGCAGGCTAGGTGTTGTATAGAACTTAATTTTCATTCTTTTAAAATATTTAACACACACACACATACACAGACACACCTCTAAGTCATATATTGTTTAGTTTTGTATTATCATAAATGTGATATCACACATTATGTAGTTTTCTGGGACCTGCTTTTTACATTCAGCGTCATGTTTCTGAAATTCATTTGTTCTGTATATACCTATAGTTCATTCATTTTATGACTATGTATACTGTTTTGTGACTACAACTTGAGTCAGCATAATTTTTAAAAATTCATTCTCCCACTGATGGACATTTGGGTTGCTTCCATATTCTTTCCACAATGAGTTGTGCAAGACTCTTAGGGAACTTGTGCAAAAATTATTGTATCAGAATACATGAGAATGTTTATTCCAAATTATATTCCAAAGTTGTTGTAGCACCTTATACTTCCTCTGGTATAAAAATTTCTATTGAATCAAATTCTCTGTCACATTTGGCCTTAATAGATTTCTTCATTGTTTCATGGTACTAACTTCAATATGGGGGTGCCCCAGGTGGTGCTAGTGGTAAAGAACCCTCCTGCCAGTGCAGGAGATGTAAGAGACACAGGTTTGATCCCTGGGTCAGGAAGATCCCCTGGAGGAAGGCATGAAAATCCACTCCAGTATTCTTGCTTGGAGAATCCCATGGACACAGGAGCCCAGTAAGCTACATTTCATGGGGTCGCAAAGAGTCGGTCACAACTGAAGCGACTTAGCACACACGCATGCACCTTCAATATATGTGAAGTTATCAGTATGTATGGATCAGTCAGGACTCATTGGAATAGTCATTGGTTCATTTATCTGTTATCACACCAATAGCATGTTACATTTAATGTATAGTATATTTTGTAGATTATCTTAACATATCTGGTAGAACAAGTTTCCCTCTTTTGTTTTTAAAGATTGACTTTACTATTTGCTGGTCTTTTTTTTTTTTTCAAAATTATTTCTCAAAAAACATAAGAATTTTTGTTTGTGGCTTTCTTGACCATTTATGTTAATTTAGAAAGTAGTGAGTGTTTACAGAATTGAGACATATTATCCAGGAACAAGTGATGCCTCTCTCTTTATTCAGATCACCTTCTGTGTTGATCTGAGATATCTAAGTTTTGTCTATAGAGAAATCTTGTGTCATTCTAAGCCTTCCTTGGTAGCTCAGCTGGTAAAGAATCCACCTGGAATGCAAGAGACCCTGGTTCAATTCCTAGGTTGGGAAGATCCCCTGGAGAAGGCATACATTGCCCACTCTATTATTCTTGGGCTTCTTTGGTAGCTCAGGCAGTAAAGAATCCATCTGCAATGTGGGAGACCTGGGTTCCATCCCTGAGTTGGGAAGATTCCAGGCAGGGGGGCATCGTAACCCACTCCAGTATTCTTGCCTGGAGAGTCCCCATGTACAGAGGAGCCAGGCAGGCTACAGTCCATGGGGTCACAAACAGTCAGACACGACTGAGCGACTAACCACAGCACAGCAAAGGAATTCCTAAGCATTTTATTGTCTCTGTTACTACTGTGAAAGTTACCCTCTTAAGGTTCATTTCTATTTTGTTATTGTCATAGTAGAAAGTCAAATCTCTAATAAGTAGATGTTCACATTATCTGCAAATTATGGCAGTGTCGTGTCTTACCTTATAATGCTTTTTATTAATTTCTTTTTGCTTCTTTGTAGTCTTTGTCAGAATTTCCAATAGTAAGACAAACACAGCAGGATTAGTAGATCTTGTCTAGTTTCTATCTTAAAGAGAACATACTAAAAGTTTTTTCATTACTTACAAAGTTTACTGCAGCTTTTACCAAGTTATCTAGTCAGTGCCACATACAAGAAAACAAAAAAGAGGCATACAGATTGGAAAGGAAGGTGGAGAAATGTATTTATTCATTAATAACATGAGAATGTACATAGAACTGACTGTTCTTTTCTAATGGAAAATTAAACTTATTGTTTTTATTTAAAAAGCAATTCCTATTTTAAAAGAAGAGAGTTAAACCTGTAAGCTCTGATCTTAAATTAAAAAAGGAGGGGGTGGAGAGAGGAAATTCTAAATAAATAGAAAGCTTATTTTTTGATTTCTTAAAGAAAATATTTTTTTTCTCTTTTAAAATTCATTTCTAGATTCCTACCAGGAAGGAATCAAGAATTTCTCTACTACATTCATGTTACGTTATTGAGAGATTATCTGCACAGAATCAAGGATGGCCATCAGACAGAACCAGACGGCAAGCTGTGATATTTTCCTATCCCACTTGTGTGAGACAAGTCATTTGAATATTTCTTGAAGTTTAGAAATGATTGTAGTTTCTGTACATCTAAAGATCCACCGTCTTTGTCCATTATTTTCTAATAAAAAATTAAATTTATGATTTCTAGTTAATAATTTCTGCTTAACATACAGAAAGTTTCAGCTCTCCTGGGAAACCTTTTATTGCTATAAAAACTTGATGTATTTTTACAGCTTTTATTTTTTTTGCAACATTGGTTGTAAAGAGTTGAAAATAGTATAAGAATTCTTTGTGTCTAAATAGACTTATGCCACACAAAGGTATAAAAAGTGAGCTTAAACAGCTAAAACATTACCAGTGGGATTATCTAATAAAGCAACTTGAGATGTATTGTCAAAAACTGAGATTACATCAGCATGTAATACCAATTTGTCTATGTTTAAAGCTCTTATTTATTTTTGCCATGTTTTATCAGCCTAAGCAAATGCTTTTAATGTACTTGAATGTAACTGAATTTTTCTCTACTATAGCACTTCAATTATTTAATAACTTTTATACCACTCTTGCAGAGAAGGCAATGGCAGACCACTCCAGTACTCTTGTCTGGAAAACCCCATGGACAGAGGAGCCTGGTAGGCTGCAGTCCTTGGGGTCACTGAGGGTCCGACACGACTGAGCGACTTCACTTTCACTTTTCACTTTCCTGCATTGGAGAAGGAAATGGCAACCCACTCCAGTATTCTTGCCTGGAGAATCCCAGGGACAGAGGAACCTAGAGGGCTGCCATCTATGGGGTCGCACAGAGTTGGACATGACTTAGCAGCAGCAGCATCAGCAGCATACCACTCTTGAAGTTTTCTATTTAATAATATTTTATTTATATTTCAACTAAGATGGGAGATGTTTTTTGAGGACTGACAGAGTCATATTTCTAAAGGGTTGCAATTACCATGTATTCTGACTATTCATTTTCAATTGCAAGCATAATCAATAGTCTAGTTTTTAAGATATGTTATGTAATAGAGAAGTAATTAGACTCTTTGAAATTTTTCCAGCTTTTGACTAATGAAAATGACAACAAGAACAGATAATTAAATTCAAGCATACCCCATGACCTAGCAAGTACTTTCCTGCATTTTGCCAAAAGGATTGCCCAGAAGGAGCTAGTCTACATTTTTCCATTTTATTTAGAACTTATCTAAAATGTTGTTTAAAATAATGTCAATAAAAATAAAGTACATTTTATTTCTGCTCACTCTTCATTTTTACTATGAAAAGTGAACGTGAAGTTGCTCAGTCGACCGACTCTTTGCGACCCCGTGGACTGTAGCCCACCAGGCTTCTCTGTCCATGGGATTCTCCAGGCAAGAATATTGGAGTAGGTTGCCATTTCCTTCTCCAGGGGATCTTCCTGATGCAGGGGTCGAACCCAGGTCTCCCGCATTGCAGGCAGATGCTTTAACCTAATTGAGAGGGTTCTGAGTCAGACTGCTGGGCTTTATCATTTCCAATTCTGGGACCTTAGTCATGTTATCTGAGCGATTGGTACCTCTGGTTTCTTATATAGAAAAAGGAAATAATAATGCTGTTTATTTCAAAAGGCTATACTTTATGACATAATATATATTAGGGATTATAAAGTTATTCTGTGTCAATTCAGAGTAATAAGTTCTTAGAACTTATTACTCTGAATTGACACAGAATATTGTTATACACTTGCCATATTCGACAAAAAAAGAAAAAAAACCCTTTAGGAAAGTAATTATTTGACTCACTCAGTAAAGACATGTTGAGAGTTTACTATCAGGAAATGTGCTAAATGTTGAATGTGCTAAATGTGCTAAATGATAAGACCTAAGGAGGTAACTGGACAAGTGAGGAGACAGCAAAAAAAACATCAGATGGGTATTTTCAGAAGATATTATGAAACCAATTTGTGCATTTCCTCATTCCTAGAGAAGCACTAAATTCCTTCATGGGGATGAATGCTCCTCTTGACTAGCAGAAACCTTCTGCAAAAATATGTATGTGACTGTATATGTATGCAATATCACATATATACTGACCTCCCCCCCTGCTTTTTTGGAGCAGTTTCTCAGGGCTATTGGACATGCTGCCTCCAGGGCTATAGTCCTCATTTTGCCCCTAGATGAGTCAAACCTAACTGACAACTCTCTTGCTGTGCATTCTTTTCAGGTGATAGTACTAAAGCATTTGTTCCACAGACTATAGAAAAATAAGTAGGAGGCCAGATGTGTCTGTAGGCCATTTTTTTTTTTTTCCCTTGTCTGTAGTTTCTTGACTTCTGAGATAGAAAGATCACATTTCTGGGAGTCATGGTTTTAAGGGAAGTCTTTCTGGAGAAGAGTATGACAGATACTGAAAACAGATTTAAATATAGAGCACAGATAATTCAGGTGAAAATGAGTGAAAGAATAATGTGCAAAGCATAAAATAGCATGTGCAAATAATAGCCACCTATAATAGCCACCAAAACTGAGTTCTTACTTTGTATTCTGCACTTCATGCAAATTATTTAATTTATTCATCTCAAGCCATGTGACATAGTCATTATTATGTCTATTTTGCAAAGAAGAAAATTGAGACTTAAGAATTAAACATCTTGCTATGGACGCATAGATTATAAATACCAAAGGGGTGTTTTGAAGCTGTATCTAAGTGATTCCTGACATGAGCTCTTAAGCATTATATTATACTATCTGATCACATGTTTAGCTTTTTAAGAAACAATGAATACTGTGGCCAAGGCATTGAATGTATTCGAGTTGATGGAAGAAATGGGGCAGGATCAATGCTTTATTCATGACTTTGGAATTTATCCTGAGGGTGAAGGAAGAACTTACAGGATTTTAAGCAACAGACCTGTGTTTTAGAAAAATGATTCAAGCAACATGGTGGAGGAAAACTCACTGACAATCAAGGCCCTCAATCAATATTTGTTAACTTAAAAAAAAAAAATAAGATAAATTGAAGGGGTTGAAACAGGATACATGAAATGCACTTGGAAGATACAGCAATGATAGAGGGAAGAGGTTCAGTTCAGTTCAGTTTAGTTGCTTAGTTGTGTCTGACTATTTGCGACCCCATGAATCGCAGCACGCCAGGCCTCCCTGTCCATTACCAACTCCCGAAGTTCACTCAGACTCACGTCCATTGAGTCAGTGATGCCATCTACCTATCTCATCCTCTGTCGTCCCCTTCTCCTCTTGCCCCCAATCCCTCCCAGCATCAGAATCTTTTCCAATGAGTCAACTATTCTCATGAGGTGGCCAAAGTACTGGAGTTTCAGCTTTAGCATCATTCCTTCCAAAGAAATCCCAGGGCTGATCTCCTTTAGAATGGACTGGTTGGATCTCCTTGCAGTTCAAGGGACTCTCAAGAGTCTTCTCCAACACCACAGTTCAAAGGCATCAATTCTTCGGTGCTCAGCTTTCTTCACAGTCCAACTCTCACATCCTTACATGACCACTGGAAAAACCATAGCCTTGACTAGATGAACCTTTGTTGGCAAAGTAATGTCTCTGCTTTTGAATATGCTATCTAGGTGGGTCATAACTTTCCTTCCAAGGAGTAAGCGTCTTTTAATTTCATGGCTGCAGTCATCATCTGCAGTGATTTTGGAGCGCAACAAAATAAAGTCTGACACTGTTTCCCCATCTATTGCCATGACGTGATGGGACCAGATGCCATGATCTTCGTTTTCTGAATGTTGAGCTTTAAGCCAACTTTTTCACTCTCCTCTTTCACCTTCATCAAGAGGCTTTTTAGTTTGTCTTCACTTTTTGCCATAAGGGAGGTGTCATCTGCATATCTGAGGTTATTGATATTTCTCCCGGCAATCTTGATTCCAGCTTGTGCTTCTTCCAGTCCAGCATTTCTCATGATGTACTCTGCATATAAGTTAAATAAGCAGGGTGACAATATACAGCCTTGACGTACTTCTTTTCCTATTTGGAATCAGTCTGTTGTTCCATGTCCAGTTCTAACTGTTGCTTCCTGACCTGCATACAAACTTCTCAAGAGGCAGGTCAGGTGGTCTGGTATTCCCATCTCTTTCAGAATTTTCCACAGTTTATTGTGATCCACACAGTCAAAGGCTTTGGCATAGTCAATAAAGCAGAAATAGATGCTTTTCTGGAACTCTCTTGCTTTTTCCATGATCCAGTGGATGTTGGCAATTTGGTCTCTGGTTCCTCTGCCTTTTCTAAAACCAGCTTGAACATCTGGAAGTTCACGGCTTGGAGAATTTTGAGCATTAGTTTACTAGTGTGTGAGATGAGTGCAATTGTGTGGTAGTTTGAGCATTCTTTAGCATTGCCTTTCTTTGGGATTGCAATGAAAACTGACCTTTTCCAGTCCTGTGGCCGCTGCTGAGTTTTCCAAATAAGCTGGCATATTGAGTGCAGCACTTTCACAGCATCATCTTTCAGGATTTGAAATAGCTCAACTGGAATTCCATCACCTCCACTAGCTTTGTTCGTAGTGATGCTTTCTAAGGCCCACTTGACTTCACATTCCAGGATATCTGGCTCTTAGGAGGGTAAATGCAGACAGTGATTGAGATAATGGGAGGAGACATAATAGACATACAGTGGTTCTCAAACTTAAGTCCTTAGTATAAATTAATGTGGTGTTTTAAAAAATTACACATGCTGTTATGTTGATGTTTGGCAGAAACCAGCACAATTCTGTAAAGCAATTATCCTTCAATTAAAAAAATTAAATAAATTTAAATTTTTTAAAAAAGGAATGGAGATGAAGCTAGAAAATAAAATTGAGAGTTTGGTA
The DNA here is from genome assembly GCF_002263795.3 of Bos taurus. Lineage (NCBI taxonomy): Eukaryota > Metazoa > Chordata > Mammalia > Artiodactyla > Bovidae > Bos > Bos taurus. The sequence goes on from NC_037330.1 coordinate 44,703,108, forward strand.
TCATAATTCAGGAAAATGGGGAAATGTATGTAGTTATATACATGTTTAAATTATTTTCTTTTTGAACTGAAGCATTACACTAATGAACTAGTCCTTCTCTATCCCTAATGAACAATTTTTACCTGAGGACTACCACTTTGCATTTCTACTGCAAATATTTTTCAATGATAATGTCTTTCAAAAACAAAGTTGAAATAAAAGCTATTAATTATAAAATAAAATTATACATGCTAAGTATCATTCCTGGAGAGTCTGATTCAATAGGCCTGGGTGGGAAGTAAGCATCTACAGTTTGCAAACACTTCATGGATAATTTTGTCCGACAGTGCAAAGAAGCATTGGGAAATACAAGTACCATGCATTTTGATACATTTACCAAGATTGGGGGTTCCCAGGTGGCGCTAGAGGTAAAGAATCTGCCTGCCAATGCAGGAGGTGCAAGAGATGCAGGTTGGATTCCTGGATCGGGAAAATTCCCCTGGAGTAGGAAGTGGCAACCAACTCCAGTATTCTAGCCTGGAAAATTTCATGGACAGAGGAGTCTGGTTGGCTACAGTCCAAGGGGCCAGAAAAAGTTGGATACGACTGAGCGACTGGGCACATTTACTAAGATTAGGGATGAATGAAGTGGAAGAAAATAAATTTCAAACCAAAGAACATGCAGCTAGGTCATACTGAGTACATTCAAATAGAGACATCTAACAGGCACTGAATATTGATAGCTTCCAGTGCTCAGGAGCAGGGCTAGACAGCCAACAGAAACAGAGAAGTCAGTAATCATTCATAAAAAGAGGATTTAACAGATGTTGTACAAGTTATGTTACAGCTGAATTCAAGATCAGAGTGCCTCAGAGGGTAATCAGGCATTGAAACCAGAGGCCTATTGGCTTCCCAACATCTTTAAAACACACCACTTTACAACTTTGGCTTTGTCCTTTATTAGGGTCAGAAGGTTCTACATGCCAGTGTGGTGCCATAAAATTTCCAGAAATGAGGTATTTTTTCTAGTACTCTCATCAAACACAGAGTATCAAGTTGTTTTTAATGGAGCTGAGTTGGCCAGGAGGAGGCCATCTCCAGCAGCACTAACACTCAGAGTTCACCAGCTAATCAGCAGCACCCCAGGGGGAGGCAGTTGCCACAATTAGCAGAACTTCTTGCAAAGCCCAAGCAGAAGCTGAGGATAAAAGAGCATGGGCTATACACTTAGTCAACACCTACAGCAATTCCTAAAATTGTTTCCTTTGATAGAAATAGTCTGTGCCATCAGTATGAAGGACAATATCTATCTTTTGTTTGAGAGAAAGCATAAGATAACTCTCATAAGGATAACTAAAATCATTTTGATTTTTTTTTAAAGGGAAGCTATAACAGAGACTGGTTTGAAACTGAAGTTTAGATGGAATCTTCTATGAAATTCTTGATATTGAGTCAGATTAATAAGAAGCTTTTGATAGCAACTCGAGAAGTGTTACAGAAGTACATTTTTATACATTCTGGCTTGAGAACAACTACCTAGTAAATAAATGACTGAGTGGGTAAATGAATGCACAAAAATACTTGTCTATTTATCATTTCCACTCAGATTCTCAAAAGCATCTGAGGTAGCTTACAATAAAAATGCTGATATGTTTATCTTTAAATTGTTATTTTCATCATGGTAAAAAATTTCAAAGGCAGTATTAAAAGTGTTGTATGAAACACAGTGGCCCTTTCTCCGCGTTATCCCTCATTCCTTCTCTCCCAAAGCAATTGTTTTTCAACTTTTTCTTGATATTTGTATATAACGTACATATATCGTTATTACCTGACAATCTTTTTAATAGGACTGCAAGGAGATCCAACCAGTCCATTCTGAAGGAGATCAGCCCTGGGATTTCTTTGAAAGGAATGATGCTAAAGCTGAAACTCCAGTACTTTGGCCACCTCATGCCAAGAGTTGACTCATTGGAAAAGACTCTGATGCTGGGAGGGATTGGGGGCAGGAGGAGAAGGGGACGACAGAGGATGAGATGGCTGGATGGCATCACTGACTCGATGGACGTGAGTCTGAGTGAACTCCGGGAGTTGGTGATGGGCAGGGCGGCCTGGCGTGCTGTGATTCATGGGGTCGCAAAGAGTTGGACACGACTGAGCGACCGAACTGAACTGAACTGACTGAACTTCATGTTACATTAGTTCTCCTAATCCCTGATGATTCTCCCTCCTCCATCCTTCTAATAATAGTTCTAGCACACCATTTGCTTGAATCAATAGGCAGTGTCTACCTCATGCCACTGTGAACATTACTCATTGTGGGACCAAGTAGTATTTCATAATTGTTTCCCTTCTGGTACAATCTTCTCTATCCTCCACATCCCCATAATTAATAATTTGCTTGGTTTTTCATTTACTGGACTTTATGTAAGTATTGATAATTCTTCCTGATAGCACCAACAAATTCGTATGGTTTTCCAAATACTTACACAACTCACCTATATTTTTTCTTTCTTTTTGGATGTGTACTTCAGACCCTTTCCTTTATCCTCTCTATTCTGGACAGGTTTCTTCTACTGCATAGATGTCCCTTAGGGAACTTCTCTTTCTACTCTTCTGGTTGGCTTCCTGCTTCTTCAATCCCATGGTTTCTTCTTTCCTGGTTTAGTGCCTTGGTTTTTTTTGGATGACATTCTTCACTAGCTTTCAAAGAAATAGTGCATGAAAAAAATATTTTTTAAGTTTCACTTTTTTGAAGGTGTCTTTACCATTCCATGGAATTTAAAAGTTGTTGAGATCTCTTCCTTGAGGGGTCGTGTGTGTTAGCTGGTCAATTGAGTCCAAGTCTTTGCGACCTCATGGACTGTAGCCCGCCAGGCTCCTCTGTCCATGGGATTCTCTAGGCAAGAACACTGGAATGGGTAGTCATTCCCTTCTCCAGGATTGAGGTTATCTTATTTTTATTTACTCATATTGTCCACAATTTTTTTACAAAGTTTTAAAAAATATGTTATATTAACTTACAGTCCCTGTTTCATAGTGCTGGCATATGTCTTTCCTTTGAGTCTGGTTTTGTTAACTGCTGTGTCTCTTGACAATGGGTTGCTTTATCTTTTTTTTTTTTTAAGTGTCTCACAGCTTTTCTAAAAAAATTAAATATGCCAGATATTGGAGGTAGAGCAACAGAGACAGAAGTAAACAGCGTTTATGCTTATAAATGGGTACTCCTCTTCTTCTGTTAGGCTGTTAGTGTGGGGAAATGAGTAAATGTACTCAAGAAATGAGTTCAGTTTGATTTTGTTGCTGCTATGGTTATCTTTAATGCTTCACAGAGTTCACATTACTCTTGTTCTTAGAGTGTATGCTGGAGTGCTGATTTTCCTTAGTTTTTTACTCTGCTCTCAATTTTCCTACATCTCTCTGCATCTGAATCATAGGGAGAGGGGAGCATCTCTCCACAGTCTTCTCTCTCCCCAGTGGTAGACTACTGCTTTTTTTTATTTTACTCCATGTTCGAGAGGCTACTTATGGACACCAGGAAGGTTCTCTGTTATCCTGGTTTAGCCTAAGTCTTGGCTTTTGTGCCTGGGCCTTAAAAAGCCTGTATTTTCTATGATATTAACCATTTCATTTTACTGTTCCCCTGTTTGTTTGTACTTTACTTTTTAAAAATAGTATCTTTTCTGTTCATTTTAATCAAACTATTTCTAAGAGTCATTTTGTTCCAAGATTATTTCTATTTAGGAAAATATAAAGGCTTTCTTTTGTTTCTATTTTATTGTTTTGAGATTTTGCATTCACTGTTTTATCATTTCTATTGTTTTTAGTTTTACCCTTCCTGCCCCCTCCCCACCCCCCGCCTAGTTTACTGTATGGAATGCTTAGCTCATTTTTTAAAAAGCAGTTTTCTGTAATGTTTTCATTTCACACTATTTCTTCTAAGTGAAGCTTAGCCGCACCCCATGTTTTGATATATAATGCTTTCATCATTGTTCTGTTTTAAGTATTTTCTTATTTTCATTAAAATTTCTTTTCTTTCTTTCTTAAACTCCTTTCCACTGCTGAACCCAGGGAAAGGAAAAAGAGAAAAAAACTCATTTTCATTATGATTTCTTTTTAAAGCTGTAATCTTATAATTATAACTTTCCATTGGATTTTTGGCATCCTTTTTCATGTTATTGAGAGCTACAGGGAAAAAAAGGGTCCTTATTAGCAACTGGCATAAGATTTACATAGCATGGTTTTGAAAATTATAGCCCGTTTTATATAAGGTTCACCCTTGAACAACTTGGATTTGAACTACATAGTTCCATACAACGGGAATTTTTTTCAATAAATACTACAGTAATACACGTTCTGTGGTTGGTTCAATCTTCAGATGCAGAACCACAGACATGAAAGGCCAATTTTGGGACTTGAGCATCAGCAAAATTTGAATATCCATGGCAGTTCCTAGAACCAGTTCCACATGGATACTGAGAGATGACAGTATTCCTTTTGTAGCAAAACTTGGATGTGTACTTCTGGTCTTCTATTACAGGTACACCAAATATTAATTTCCAAGTTATGGGAATACATATAAAAACATATTTAGGTGCAGCCAGGAAATACAAAGATGGAATTAAATAAATAAGATTAAGAAAATACTTGGTCTGTTGTTCTTCCAGCTGTGGTCCTGAAGTTGAACTTCATAGCAGTCAAAATACAAAGAGTGATCACTATTCTAAATTCCCTACAAGGAAAATGTGAAATTATTCTTTACAAAAAATGTTCTTCCTAGTATTCAGGACACATTTATATCAGAAACGTTTTTCGTAAATGGAACACTTCATTGTATAAATGAGCTATTTGACAACTTGTTGAAAACAAATGTAGTAATGGTATCATACACCAGTGTTTATGTCCATGCCTCATTGCAAATGAGGCATCATTTGCAATGTCTTCTGTGCCAATGCCTCTCATCGACATTACACAGGATTTACACTGCCCAGATACATGCAGGTTCCTGCCATACATAAACCAAGGCAATAACACTGAATGCGGCTTAGTGAAAAGCATTCTCCAAGAGATAAATTTACTGTGATTCCTTTGAATAATTTCTAGCTAAGCAACGGTCCCAAAACTAAGGGCTATGGAAAAACCCTGCCTATTGTGCACAAAAACCTAATATCTGCCTCTTCTAAATGGCTCCACAGTTTTAGAAACTATGTGGTCTTGGGCAAGTTAGTTGTTATTGTTGTTCACTCACTCAGTCATGTCCAACTTTTTATGACCTCATGGACTATAGCACACCAGACTTCTTTGTCCTTCACCATCTCCCAGAGCTTGCTCAAATTCATGTCCATTGAGTCAATGATGCCACCCGACCATCTCCATTCCCTTTTCCTCCTGCCTTCAGTCTTTCCCAGCATCAGGGTCTTTTCTAATGAGTCAACTCTTGACATCAGGTGGCCAAAACATTGAGCTTCAGCTTTAGCATCAGTCCTTCCAATGAATTTCAGGGTTGATTTCCTCTAGGGTTGACTGGTATGGTCTCCTTGCAGTCCAAGGGACTCTAAGAGTCTTCGCCAACACCACAGTTCAAAAGCATCAACTTCACTGCTCAGCCTTCCTTATGGTCCAACTCTTATATCTGTACATGACTACTGGAAAAACCATAGCTTTGACTACATGAACCTTTGTTGGCAAAGTAATGTCTCTGCATTTTAATATGCTGTCCAGGTTTGTCATAGCTTTTCTTTCAAGGGGCAAGTGTCTTTTAATTTCATGGTTGCAGTCACCATCTGCAGTGATTTTGGAGCCCAAGAAAATAAAGTCTCTTACTGTTTCCATTGTTTCCCCATTTATTTGCCATGAAGTGATGGGACTGGATGCCATGATCTTTGTTTTTTGAATGTTGAGTTTTAAGCCAACTTTTTCACTTTCATCTTCATCAAGAGGCTTTTTAGTTCCTCTTCACATTCTGCCATTAGGGTGGTGTCATCTGCTCATCTGAGGTTATTGATATTTCTCCCGACAATCTTGATTCCAGCTGGTGCTTCATCTAGCCCGGCATTTCACATGATGTACTCTGCATATAAGTTGAATAAGAGAGTGACAATATACAGCCTTGAGGTACTCCTTTTCCAGTTTGGAACCAGTCCATTGGTCTATACCTGGTTTTAGCAGTTGCCTCTTGACCTGCATACAGATTTCTCAGGAGGCAGATGAGGTGGTCTGGCATTCCCATGTCTTTAAGAATTTCCCACAGTTTGTTGTGATCCACACAGTGAAAGGCTTCAAAGTAGTTAATGAAGCAGAAGTGGATATTTTTCTGGAATTCTCATGCTTTTTCTATGATCCAACGGATGTTGGCATTTTGATCTCTGGTTCTTCTGCCTTTTCTAAATCCAGCATGTACATCTGGAGTTCTCAGTTCACGTACTTTTGAAACCTAGCTTGGAGGATTTAGGGCATTACCTTGCTAGCATGTGAAATATGTGCAACTGTGCCATAGTTTGAACATTCTTCAGCACTGCCCTTCTTCAGGATTGGAAACAAAACTGACCTTTTCCAGTCCTGTGGCTACTACTGAGTTTTCTGAATTTGCTGGCATATTGAGTACAGCACTTTAGCAGTATCATCTTTATGATTTGAAATGTACTATATAGTACTTAAACCTGCTTCCTTGTTGTTGTTCAGTTGCTCAGTCATGTCTGACTCTTTGTAAACCCATGGACTGCAGCATGCCAGGCTTCCCTGTCCTTCATTATCTCTCAGAGTTTGCTCAAACTTATATCCGTTGAGTCGATGATGCCATCCAGCCATCTCCTCCTCTGTCATCCCCTTCTCCTCCTGCCCTCAATCTTATCCATCATCAGGGTCTTTTCCAACAAGTCAGCTCTTTGCATCAGGTGGCCAAAGTACTGGAGCTTCAGCTTCAGCATCAGTCCTTCCAATAAATATTCAGGGTTGATTTCCTTTAGGATTAACCAGTTTCATCTCCTTGCAGTCCCAGGGACTCTCAAATCTTCTCCAGCTCCACAATTTGAAAGAATCAATTCTCTGGTGCTGATTTTTAGGGTAGTTTTAAGATATAAATGGGAGCATTTATATAAAACACTGAGCAAAATCTAAAACTATCATTATTTTAAAATTGAAAATGTTCTTGGACTTCAATACAACAGGTTTTCCGTATCTTAATGGAAATACAAATATTTAATTTTTACACAATCTTCTTTGTTAATTTTACTTTTAATAAAGGATGAACTATTAAAAACAAATCAGTTACCAACTCCTACTGAAAAAAAGTATAAAATATTACTCACATGTGCTTATTCTGAGTTTAAAAAAGCCATCTTTGGTATTCTTCCCTTCAGATGAAGTCATAAGGCCCAGTTGCAAGTGATGTCATTGCTAATTAGTAAATGTGCATTCTTAGGGTCATAACTTACTATCTCTTGATCCATTTCTTCACCTGTAGAACTATGGGTTTGGAATGGATGATTTCTAAGGTTCCACTGTACATTCACCCTATATGATTCTGTGACTTTTGATGGTACAATTTTTGAATATTTCAAAACAACAGTATCAACCAGTTTGAAATCCATCATAGTTCCAGAAGTCTGAGATTAGTGGGAAATGTGGTAGTAAAGTTCCAGTGTAACAACAAATCAATAGCTAACTGCCATTTTGCTGTCTTCGGAATGCAGCCCTTTATATCAACAGAGCGATACAGAGCTCTGTTTATTGGAAAGCAATCCAAGAAAGAGTGATTTAGAGAGAAAAACTCAAGCAAAGATAAGCAAAGTCAAGGAGAAATACAAAGGTGACTTATAAAATTGACCCACATCAAGAATCAAATTGATGTTAGGATTCAAGCTAATATTTACTAGCTGTTGAGGAAAAAAAAGTCCCCTGAATGAGGGAAAAATAATGTCTGAAAGGATATAAATTTGTGAGATGTCTATAAGCATTTAGAAAGGGATCTGGAAGAAGAAAAAGAAAACAAGAATTGAAAGCCCTGCATTTCTTAGGTTAGAGTAGAAATTAAATGCATAGGTTGAAGGGGGTTTTTGCCTGTAACTGCAACAAGCCACATCTACGCAGTGCTTTCTTTTGTTCCTCTTAGCCAGTCTAATTGTTTCATATAATAAAAACATCAGGGTTATTTTCAGTTTTTTTTTTTTTTTAACTTACAAGCAAAAGATATCATTAGTGTAGCTAATAATCCCTTTCATATTTCATGAACAAATAAATTGTGCAGCTGTCCAATCCGAATAAAATAATCCCTCACCCTAAAGGAAATTCCATGTAATTCCCTTGCACTACCTTGCCTCTGTGACTTGACTTTCTGTGTAGAGTTCACATTTTTGTTCCGCTTGGTTTTTACACCTATAACTCATCAAACAGTGGGATGTAAGAAAGTGAAAGATTCTCATCTGCTTTATTGTGAGGGATAGATCTGTTGATATACAGTAAACTGAAGAAAAAGAAATGAACACACTTAACTGATTCCCAATATGTTATTTTCATTGATGATTCTGTGGTTCTAAAACTGAGTATTTTGATTGAACCTTAGAAGAATCAAACTTTTCTCTCTTTAGTTTACTACGGAATTATCCCAGCTAGGGGTCCAAAATAAAATTTACTGTTTGTACTTGGCTCAGCCTTCTGTAGATTTAAAATAGAAACATTGAAGCCCCGTGGGGAATGGTGAACTGTCATTGATTTTGAACTAAATTATCAAATATGCCACTGGGATGATAGATAAGCCTCTAGCAGTTTACATTACCCTCAAAAGTGGTAAGACTTTAAAATTTCTCTATCCCAGTGCAAACAACCCCAAAACATAAATATCAGTGCCAATCAGGATTGCAAGCTCACTCAACTTTTATTAGGGAAATTATGTTCATTTATTTTCTCACTTAGGTCTATAAAGAAGAAATATATTAGTAAAAAATATGCATCCTCCTTTTTGACTTAGGCAACCCCACCGCAAGTATGATTGTGTTGTGTGTTTCTATAGTTACCATTTTTATATTCTGATTCTGGAAATCCTTTGTTAGTCAATACTTAGACAGTTTTTTGCATCTGCTTAAGTTTGAACGTCTGACAAATCTAAAGCTTAAAATGTTTGCCAGGTGAAATGCTCCCAAGTCCTTTCTTTTTCTTTTTTTTTGGCAGGATCTCAAAACACTTGCTGTGACCCCCTAGAGCAAAAGTATTGATTTTTTAATGGGTACACTTTTCTCAAATGGAGTCCATTGCTTAAATCCAACATCCTCCCCTTTGTTGAAGGTGCAGTTTCTTGTTTCCAAGTAATTACTGTTCTTTTTATTGCCACTGATAATGCTATGTTTGAGGATCTATACATTCTCTCAGAGAAATTTAAAGTTGGCCTTCCATGCCAGAAAACAAAAAGGAAATTGAGTATTAATAATTGATAAATTATTATAAAAATTATGTCACAGAATTTTAAAATATAAAGTTTTAAAACAGATTTTTGTTTTCAGAGAAAGTGGAATGTTTAATAGTTTTTAAAATGAAGTTAAGTTGATTTCCAGCGTTGTGTTAGTTTCTGGTATACAGCAAAGTGATCCAGTTACAGATACTTACATATATATATATATATTTATGTATACATATTCTTTTCTAGACACTTTTTCACTGTAGCCTGCCAGGGTACTCTGTTGATGGATTTCTCCAGGCAAGAATACTGCAGTGGGTTGCCATTCCCTTCTCCAGGAGATTTTCCCAAGCCAGGGATCAAACCCAGGCCTCCTGCACTACAGGCAGATTCTTTACCATCTGAGCCACCAGGGAAGCCCTCTTTTCCACCAAGTTTATTAAAAAATATTGAATATAATTCCCTGTGCTATACAGTAGGACCTTGCTATTTATGTATTTTATACAAAGGAGCTTTAAAATTTACTAGAACAGAATTTCAAGTTTTATTCTACATAATAAACATCTCTTAGCTATTTTGAGATTATGTGAGTGTATCTGCCCAGATTGGAGTAGATAGGCCCACTATTTTTTTTTTTTTTTCACTTTGTACAGATTCTCTCAAGAAGTTAGAGACTGAAATCTGTCAGAAATTAAGACTTTTTAATTCTACCTTTAAAATGAAGAAGATGAAAAGTATCCTGAGAGTGAAGAAGTCATGGTACCCATTTGCCCAGAAGTTCCAGTCACTTACATTATTGATCATATAACCACTAGGCCATCTGCCAATAACCTACGATACATGATGTAAATGGTGATAAGGAAGGCATTTTCCTATGGATTTGCAGTAACTCTCTTGCCTTAGGCAGGTGGAGTATAAATTGGTTTCTACTCTCTCATTTCTTTCTAGCTCCCTGGACAAGATGTGGCTTATCCATCCATTTTGACACCAACTTAAGAAGGCCTTGCTCATAGACTTTTGCTTTTAAAAAAAATTCACTGATTAAACAAAAGCTATTTGACATTTTGTTAATTCAAGGACAGTTTGTGCTGACTCTGCACAGTTTAGGAAGATAATCCAACATGAGAAAGTTGTTGATATGATGAAAAATCACAAATAGCTCAGTGGGTCTAGAATGTAGCATTCAGGAGGCTCATTATGAGAGATGAAGATGAAGAAGTTTGAAGGAAGAGTAAGGCAAATTGCTAGGTGTCTTATACACTGTGGTATATAGAGTTTGTACTTAATTCTGAAAGCAGGAGAGACACTGAGTGATAGTGAGAGGCTATGCCCACACTTAAAATGGTACAATGGTAAACTTGACATTATGTAAATTTTACCATAATTAAAAAAACAAAAAAACTTTACAGAGGATAGGGTTTCCTAGGTGGCACTAGTGGTAAAGAACCCACTACCAATGCAGGAAACATAAGGGTAGGGCAACCCACTCCAGTATTCTTGCCTGGAGAATCCCATGGACAGAGGAGCCTGGTGGGCTACAGCCTATGGACAGAGGAGCCTGGTGGGCTACAGCCTATGGACAGAGGAGCCTGGTGGGCTACAGCCTATAGGGTCACAAAGAGCCAGACACGACTGAAGCTACTTAGCATGCACACATGCACAGTAAGATAAACAAAATATTAAGATTTTAATGTTATTATACTGAGTCACAATTATCCCTATACATGCCTCCCCTTTAAAGATGGATCAACTACATATAGGTCAGTTTAGGGACTCACCACGAGTTATTATACCAGGCATCAGAATCAAGCTTAAAAATGCATTGTGCTTGCTAATAGGATAAAAATAAAATCCAATAATGCAAGTTTAATCACATGCAGTAGAGCCATTTCATAAGTAGTATAAATATTTCTTGAGGCTTAAGTGGTGAGTGTGTTAAGTGTCACTGATTTATGACTTGTATGTGTGCATGCTCAGTCACTCAGTAGTGTCTGACTCTTTGTGACCCTATGGAGCCTGTGACCATCAGGATTCTCTGTCCATGGGGATCTCCAGACAAGAATGCTGGAGTGGGTTGCCATGCGCTCCTCCAGGGGATCTTCCCGACTCAGGGATTGAACCAAGTCTCCTGCATCTCCTGAATGGCAGGCAGATTCTTTACCACTGAGTCACCTGGGATGCCCAACTTGTTGTATGCCCACATTAATATTAGTTGTTTTATCAGTATTCAGTATTCAGATGAAGTATGCATTGTCATTAATATATTTTTTCCCCACCTCTTTTGATAATAGAAATCTGTGGGAACTAGACATAATTTTTTTAAATGTTCTTGTCTGATGAGGATTTGGTTTGGAATGTGGGAGCAGTGACTGAATTTGAGCACCTGAAGGCAATTCGTACCTAAGAAGTGAGAACTCTCTGCTGTATCAATGTTTCTTTCAATATATTTGCTTCATTTTGTCTGTCTTATTAAACTGGTTTCCAAACATACGTCAGCCCCATAGCTTCTGTTCTATTTCCATCCACAATGAGGGAAAACTCAGTAACTTGGTCTTGGTCTTGACCAGTCTAATCAAATATGCCCAGGCCGTATGGTCACGATTCACCATGCTATGGGGAAAATGACTATGAGGGCAAAATCCTGGGAATGGAGGAAAGGGCAGGAAGGGAAGTACTGTGAGCTGAGCAGACATCCCCAAAGTGTCTATTCCCTGTGTTCAGGCTCCATCAAGGACTCGCCACTCTGACTGTCCCCAGTGTATTTGAGTTGTCCAGCCACTGTGCCTTCTTTAGGTTATTTCAGTAATTTGAAAGAAAGGATAAAACATTGAGTCCAACACTCGCAAAAAACCTGAACTGGATAAATGTCACCTAACTGAAAAGTAAGGCTTCCTACTCCATAAGCCTGATATTCTCTATCAGTTCAGGTCAATTGCTCAGTCATGTCTGACTCTTTGCAACCCCATGGACTGCAGCATGCCAGGCTTCCTTGTTGATCACCACTCCCGGAGCTTGCTCAGATTCATGTTCATCAAGTCAGTGATGCCATCCAACCATAATATCCAGTTTTGTCCCCTTCTCCTGCTGACTTCAATCTTTCCCAGCACCAGGGTCTTTTCCAGTGAGTCAGTTATTTGCATCAGGTGGCCAAAGTATTGGAGCTTCAGCTTCAGCATTCAGTCCTTCCAATAAATATTTAGGACTGGGATTAACTGGTGTGATCTCCTTGCAGTCCAAGGGACTCAAGAGTCTTCTCCAACACCACAGTTCAAAAGTATCAATTCTTTGGTGCTCAGGTTTCTTTATGGTCCCACTCTTACATCCATATATGACCACAGGAAAAAAACATAGCTTTGATTATATGGACTTTTGTTGGTAAAGCAATTATTAAAATAAGTTGGTAATTACTATAAATAATAAATTAAAATATGACAACTTATTAAAAGTAAGTCTCTGTTTTTAATATGTTGTCTAGGTTGGTCATAGCTTTTCTTCCAAGGAGCATACATCTTAATTTCAGCTATCATATCTTATTTATTTCCTTCATATGTTTTTATCCTAATGATCTTAGCTATTTATGTTTGCTTATTTACTGTCATCTTCTCTTCCCACTCCAAGAATATGAGCCTCTTGAAAGATCTTGTCTGCTTTCTTCATTGTTAAATCCCTGGTGCCTAGAAGAGTTCCTGGCTTATAATTACTACTGAACAAATGATTGTTAAATCAAATAAATTAAAAATATCTCACATTCAAAACACACTTTAAGAAAAATGAATGTTAAATTGTAACTTAAAGTGATAGAACTATTAGAATTTCATCAACATTAGAAAGGGCTGCAGGGCATCTCACTTAGCACTTTATAAAAATGTATTGAGCTATAAATCTTGTTCGTAGTAAAATTTATTATTAGATGTTTTAAAAATCTTCAATTAAAATTTTTTCCATAGTAAACGATGAAGTTATTTGGAGTAAAATGTTTCAGACCAATTTATTATTAAAGGTTTTTATAGAATTAGTTTTAATGCAAACCTAATAGCATTCATAATAGAGAAAGAAAATTTTGTTCTATAGAAAAATTTTCCTATCCTTCTTACTTTAAAATAATTATAACAGAAAATTATTTGTTATTAATATGCATTTCAAAAATAAAATAAAATTTTTATATTACTGTAAATATAATTGTAATTTAACTATTTGCGGTAGTGTCAATACAAATAAACAGCTTTCATGACCAGATATTTGCAATTCTTATATTTTTAAATTTGAAAAAATGAAATTTTTTAGCATTTGTATTTTGTTTCTAAATAATCTGAAAAAGGGGAGTTTTTTTCAAGCAACCATTTGTAAATACTCCTCAAAAAATTAGATATTGGAGGATTTCAATCTAAATGAGGTGAATTGATTATTGTATTTTCCTCCTTACCTCTTCCCTTCCCAGTAAAAGGAAACTAAAAGAAGAAAAAAGTGTAAACATATCATGAAGAGTAAGAGAGGATGTTTAGAGGACATTTCAACAAAGTTTACAGGTGAAAGCAGGTGAATGATACCTGAGTGAGCTGAACAGAAGGATTTTCAAACTTATATTCCTACAGAGGAGCAAGATGACTTTCCAAAAGAACCCCTGAGAAGATGGAGACTTGGAGTTACCTGCTGCAACAGATGTGTGGCTAGGGTACATCACTGAAAATAGATATTTAAGAATCAGGTAAATGGAGTAATTCCTCTTGTGCCCTCTTCTCGTCCATCAGTCAGTCAAATTCCAAATCTCACAGATGAAGTTGCTTCGATCCTTACATACCAGAGGGATTGGATAGTATATAGGAACTGAGTTAAAAGTCTACATTCTTAAAGACAATCTTGATCTATTTCCAGAAAAACAGTGTCTGGGTGTTTAATCTCTTCTTTGGAAAAACTAAAAGGTCAAAGAGAAAGGATCTCCCAATTCTGAGAAATTATGATAATGGAATTGGAGCTAAAATTTGCTGCTTTTAAAAGCTACACAATATGAAGAGACGTTTGAGGAAATCCTCCAAACCTCCCAATGAATGAAGGGGTCCATGAAATGAACAAAACACACAAGTACAAGGAATTTCAAGAAAATAGAGATGAGACAGAAAAAGCTAAAAATTTAAAACAAATATTACATTATACTTTGATACCAAATGTTTGCATGCTAAGTCACTTCAATCAAGTCTGACTCTTTGCTACCCCTTGGACTGTGGTCCACCAGGCTCCTCTGTTCATGAGACTTTCCAGGCAAGAATACTGGAGTGGGTTGCCATGCCCTGCTCCAGGGGATCTTTCTGACCCAGGATTCTAACTCACCTCTCTTGTCTCCTGCATTGGCAGGCAGATTCTTTACCACTAGCGCCACCTGGGGAATAGATAAGAGAAATTATTGCTTCCATTGGTCATGATGCCAGGATAAAATAATCAGAAAGCAAGAGACAGATAGAGAAACCAAAATTTTAAAAGGAAGGTAGAAGATAAAGCTAGATACATTCCTCAAGAAGTAAAAGAAAATAACAAGTAAATGGAACAAGGAAAGAAAAACAAAGTCTCTTAACCCCTTGACCAAGAGGGGTTCCAGAAAGGTAGGCAAGAGAAAGTGGGGAGCGACAGGAGGAACCATCAAATGAATAATAAAGGAACATTATACAGAGTTGAAGATCAAATGGCATCAGATTGAAAGATATCACTGAATGTGACATCCACATTCACCCTCCAAGAAAGGCACAGTATCATAAAAGTTCAGATCACCAATGTTGAAAAGATACCCATAGCTTCCAGAGCGAACATCCACAAGGAATAGAAATACAAAGGACATTGGATTTCTTATCTGAAAGTGATGTTTTCAAAATTCAGAGGCAGTTATTTCAGCTCAGGTTTCTGTAACAGGTAAAGCAATCAATTGAGTCAGAGCAGAAGAAAGGTACTTTCAGATCTACAAAGACTTAAAATTTTACCTCATATGGAGAGAAGAGACAACTCTTGAGCACAGAGGAATTTCAGATAACTTAATGGATACTACCCCCTCAAGAAGGGAGGGCTTAACTTGCCAATCCTTTAGTGGTATGTGGTGCTTAATGATTTGCTTCTAATAAGTACTATTAAAAAGAGGAAAGCATAACTACAATCACTTTTAAAAGATTATTTTAAGTATGAAGAATAATATAATTAGGGCCAGTATCTAAACTAAAAAAAAAAAATCAAGTGACTCTTATAAAGCCAAGTGGTAATTTGTTACAAATTTAATAAAAAGTTTTTAACTTTACAAATTAATTAGGTTTTCAACTTTCAGCTGGAGTACATTTTAAAAGTTCAAGTGTTTATTTATGATCTTTGGCTTTATAATACTCACCAATATGCTCTTTTTTTCTAAGGTAGGTAACTTGTGCTTGATATTAACTTCCTTGTCAATATCAAAATTCATCCTAAATTTTTTAAACCTCATCAAAGGCACTTTATCAACTGGGTTTCTATCAATTTTAAAACAGCTTCATTCAATATTAAGAATCCTTAAATTATAAATGTCAGCTTGAATGATTAATTCTTGAAAAACTGAACCTACCTTTGCATAAAAAACAGTGGATCTTTGAATAATATATTGGATAAGGCATGATTGTCATTGCAACACATTTTTGATATATCCAATATACCTATGTGTTTCAAATCATACACTTATGGTATTTGCAGGTGGGAAATGGTTCTTTTTATTTCTGTTGTCCATCTCTCATATTTTACAAATGAAGAAGTAGCGTTAGAGAAGTGTGGTTTACCCAAGGTTGCAGCATACTGGTGCCATTTTAAAGGGCTGCTACAGTTGAAAGTTCATGAAAATCCTAACATTGATTTAAGGTTATCCTGTAATTTCTTTCTTCTTTCTCCATTAGAAAAAGAGCAAAGGACATCAGATGACTTCTTTTTCTAAAAATTTTTTAGTGTTTTAAATATGATTGAATTTTCTCTTAATGAGACCTTTTGATTCCAGAAATGTCAAAAGTGGCAATCAATAATAACAATAATAAACATTTATTGAATACTTACTATTGAGTGCTTTGGTCCTGGGGACAGCAAATTTTATTTTGGTCTTAACACTTTACTCAAGAAACAAGAACAAAGTCAGGTTGCTGAGTCCTAGGAGGGGAGAGTTAGGGGTAGTAGTTTTGCTATAAACAAATCATCAAGCAACCAACCACTTTTCTGGAACATCTACCTATATGTATGCTGTTCATTTTCTTCCTCCATTTAAAGTTCCCAGTACTATTTTTAGTTTTAAATTCAAGTAGTCAGGGGAAAGAAAGCACAATATATAAACACACTCTGATTCAGTCATCTCGCTGGACCAGTTATCTTTGGCCAGGACTAGAAACAGGATGACTACCAAGATATGAATAGTGGTTGGGATGTTGCTAGACATCTCAGTGCACCCACAGACCAAAGTTCTAGACCAAAGACCAATCTAGAAGCAATTAAAATGGTAGTGAAGGACAGAACAAGAGTTTACCAGTGGCAAGTGGGCAGACATTGGGAACTAGAATCATTCGTGGTTCAGGAATCAAGGCAGACAAGACAAAGACTGAAAGAACCAACACTAACCAGAGGTCAAAGCTGGCAGGCAGTGATGTCCATGAGAAGCATGAGCGACTTTGAGACAAATGTAGGAAAAATACAGGTGAGGTCATTTTCTGTACCAGACAGGAAGTTCATATAAACTGATGACTAGCAAAAACATTTAAATAACTGCCAGTCAGGAAATAAGTCAGTCCCAGACTTTGGACAGGCTAGAACCCACTGGTGAGAGTAAGTACAAGAGTTAAGCTGGTTGAAAAAAAGAAGATGAGAGATTCATATCTGAAGTTCATGGTCCTGGCGTCATGTTGTTGTTCAGTGGCTCAGTCATGCCCGACTCTTGAGATCCCATGGACTGCAGCACACCAGGCTTTCCTGCACTTCACCATCTCCCGGAACTTGCACAACTCATGTCCGTCGAGCAGGTGACACCATCCAACCATCTCATCCTTTCTTGTCCCCTTCTCCTCCTGCCTTTATTCTTTACCAGCATCAGGGTCTTTCGTAATGAGTAGGCTCTTTGTAACAGGTGGCCAAAATATTGGAGTTTCAGCTTCAGCATCAGTTCTTCTAATTAATACTCAGGACTGAAGGTTGGGTGGGGAAATGATTCTACTCGTGCCTATAGTGTATTGTTCTATTATCATTATTTGTGCAGTTCAGTTCAGTTCAGTTCAGTTCAGTAGCTCAGTCGTGTCCAACTCTTTGTGACACCATGAATCACAGCATGCCAGGCCTCCCTGTCCATCACCAAATCCCAGAGTTCACCCAAACTCATGTGCACTGAGTCAGTGATGCATCCAGCCATCTCATCCTCTGTTGTCAACTTGTCCTCCTGCACCCCATCTCTCCCAGCATCAGGGTCTTTTCCAATGAGTCAACTCTTCACATGAGGTGGCCAAAGTATTGGAGTTTCAGCCTCAGCATAGTCCTTCCAATGAACACCCAGGACTGGTCTCCTTTAGGATGGACTGGTTGGATCTCCTTGCAGTCAAAGGGACTCTCAAGAGTTTTCTCCAACACCACAGTTCAAAAGCATCAATTCTTTGGTGCTCAGCTTTCTTCACAGTCCAACTGTCACATCCATACATGACCACTGGAAAAACCATAGCCTTGACTAGACGGACCTTAGTTGGCAAAGTAATGTCTCTGCTTTTTAATATGCTATCTAGGTCAGTCATTAGAGAAGGCAATGGCACCCCACACCAGTGTTCTTGCCTGGAGAATCCCAGGGACGGGGGAGCCTGGTGGGCTGCCCTCTGTGGGTCGCACAGAGTCGGACATGACTGAAGCGACTTAGCAGCAGCAGCAGCAGCAGGTCGGTCATAACTTTCCTTCCAAGGAGTAAGTGTCTTTTAATTTCATGGCTGCAATGACCATCTGCAGTGATTTGGGAGCCCCCAAAAATAAAAGTCTGACTGTTTCCACTGTTTCCCCATCTATTTGTCATGAAGTGATGGGACCAGATGCCATGGTCTTTGTTTTCTGAATGTTGAGCTTTAAGCCAACTTTTTCACTCTCTTCTTTCACTTTCATCAACAGGCTTTTTAGTTCCTCTTCACTTTCTGCCATAAGGGTGGTGTCATCTGGATATCTGAGGTTATTGCTGTTTCTCCTGGCAATCTTGATTCCAGTTTGTGCTTCTTCCAGCCCAGCGTTTCTCATGATGTACTCGGCATATAAATTAAATAAGCAGGGTGACAATATACGGCCTTGATGTACTCCTTTTCCTATTTGGAACCAGTGTGTTGTTCCATGTCCAGTTCTAACTGTTGCTTCCTGACCTGCATACAGGTTTCTCAAGAGGCAGGTCATGTGGTCTGGTATTCCCATCTCTTTCAGAGTTTTCCACAGTTTATTGTGATCCACACAATCAAAGGCTTTGGCATAGTCAATAAAGCAGAAATAGATGTTTTTCTGGAACTCTCTTGCTTTTTCGATGATCCAGCGGATGTTGGCAATTTGAGCTCTGGTTCCTCTGCCTTTTCTACAACCAACTTGAACATCTGGAAGTTCATGGTTCACGTATTGCAGAAGCCTGGCTTGGAGAATTAGTCTCTAAATTTTCCTATTAGAGGACAATTTTCTCAATGTGTATAGTCAAGTGTTAATACCTTGATGTTATTTCCATTTGTAAGCACCTAGATAAAAAGTTCAAGTTGCATACTTCAAGAGGTCTACATCTTAATAGATGACAGAAAAATATGTTAGGATTTGTCAGCGTACCAAGATAAATTCCTGTTATTATAACATAATAAACACTTGGTTTTATATTTATCATTATCTGCTTTAATTTTTGTACCTTTGAAAAGATTTTGTTAACACATGAAAAATCATCTCTACTATTTCCCTACAAATACCTTACCATGGTGCTCAGTTAAAAAAAAAAAAAAAAAGAGGACAATTTATATTTCTTAAAAACTAAATCCATGAGTTTTATGCAATTTTAGTGAAGTAATAAAGTAGCCATCATAGTCAGAGTCTGAAATGCAGTACTTGGATGCAATCTCAAAAACAACAGAATGATCTCTGTTCATTTCCAAGGCAAACCATTCAGTATCACAGTAATCCAGGTCTACGCCCCGACCACTAATGCTGAAGAAGCTGAAGTTGAATGGTTCTGTGAAGACCTACAAGACCTTTTAGAACTAACACCCAAAAAGGATGTCTTTTTCATTATAGGGGACTGGAATGCAAAAGTAAGAAGTAAAGACACACCTGGAGTAACAGGCAAATTTGGCCTTGGAATATGGAATGAAGCAGGGCAAAGGTTCACAGAGTTTTGTTAAGAGAATGCACTGGTCATAGCAAACACCTCTTCCAACAACACAAGAAGACTCGACACATGGACATCACCGGATGGTCAATACCGAAAAGAGATTGATTATACTCTTTGCAACCAAAGATGGGGAAGCTATACAGTCAGCTAAAACAAGACTGGGAGCTGACAATGGCTCAGATCATGAACTCCTTATTGCCAAATTCAGACTTAAATTGAAGAAAGTAGGGAAAACCACTAAACCATTGAGGTATGACCTAAATTAAATCCCTAACAATTATACAGTGGAAGTGAGAAATAGATTCAAGGGATTAGATCTGATAGAGTACCTGAGGAACTATGGACAGAGGTTCATGACATAGTACAGGAGGCAGAGATCAAGATCATTCCCATGGAAAAGAAATGCAAAAAGCAGAATGGCTATCTGAAGAGGCCTTACAAATAGCTGAGAAAAGAGGAGAAGTAAAAGGCAAAGGAGAAAAGGAAAGATATAAGCATCTGAATGCAGAGTTTCAAAGAATAGCAAGCAGAGATAAAAAGCTTTCCTCAGTGATCAGTGCAAAAAAAAATAGAAGAAAACAATAGAATGGGAAAGACTAGAGATCATGTAAAGAAACAGAGATAACAAGGAAACATTTCATGCAGAGATGGGCTTGATAAAGGACAGAAATGGTATGGACCTAATAGAAGCAGAAGATATTAATAAGAGGTGGCAAGAATGCACAGAAGAACTATACAAAAAAGATCTTCATGACCCAGATTATCATGATGGTATGGTCTATCACTAGAGAGCCAGACATCCTGGAATGTGAAGTCAAGTGGGCCTTAGGAAGCATCACTATGAACAAAGCTAGTGGAGGTGATGGAATTCCAGTTGAGCTATTTCAAATCTTAAAAGATGATGCTGTGAAAGTGCTGCATTCAATATGCCAGCAAATTCGGAAAACTCAGCTGTGGCCACAGGACTGGAAAAGGTCAGTTTTAATCCCAATCCCCAAGAAAGGCAATGCCAAAGGATGTTCAAACTACCGCACAATTGCACTCACATGTTAGTAAAGTGATGCTCAAATTTCTCCAAGCTGGGCTTCAACAGTACATGAACCATGAACTACCAGTAGTTCAAGCTGGGTTTAGAAAAGGTAGAGGAATCAGAGATCAAATTGCCAACATCTGTTAGATCACCGAAAAAGCAAGAGAGTTCCAGAAAAACATCTATTTCTGCTTTATTGACTATGCCAAAGGCTTTGACTGTGTGGATCACAACAAACTGGAAAATTCTTAAAGAGATGGGAATACCAGACCATCTGACCTTTCTCAAGATTTCATGAGAAATCTGTATGCAGGTCAGGAAGCAACAGTAAGAACTGGACATGGAACAACAGACTGGTTCCAAATAGGAAAAGGAGTACGTCAAGGCTGCACAGTGTCACTCTGCTTATTTAACTTATATGTAGAGTACATCATGAGAAACACTGGGCTGGAAGAAGCACAAGCTGGAATCAAGATTGCCAGGAGAAACAGCAATAACCTCAGATATGCAGATGACACCACCCTTATGGCAGAAAGTGAAAAAGAACTAAAGAGCCTCTTGATGAAAGTGAAAGAGGAGAGTGAAAAAGTTGGCTTAAAACTTAACATTCAGAAAACTAATTCCATGGCATTTGGTCCCATCACTTCATGGCAAATAGATGGGGAAATAGTGGAAACAGTGACAGACTTTATTTTGGGGGGCTCCAAAATCACTGCAGATGGTGACTGCAGCCATGAAATTAAAAGATGCTCCTTGGAAGAAAATTATGACCAACCTAGATAGCATATTAAAAAGCAGAGACATTACTATGCCAACAAAGGTCCATCTGGTCAAAGCTATGGTTTTTCCAATAGTCATGTATGGATGTGAGAGTTGGACTATAAAGAAAGCTGAGCACTGAAGAATTGATGCTTTTGAACTATGATGTTGGAGAAGACCCTTGCGAGTCCCTTGGACTACAAGGAGTTCCAACCAGTCCATCCTAAAGGAAATAAGTCCTGAATATTCATTGGAAGGACTGATGCTGAAGCTAAGCTCTAGTACTTTGGCCACCTGATGCGAAGAACTGACTCATTGGAAAAGACCCTGGTTCTGGGATAGATTGAAGGCAGGCAGAGAAGCAGATGGCAGAAGATGAGATTGTTGATGGCATCACCAACTCAATGGACATGAGTTTGAGTATAATCCGGGAATTGCTGATGGACAGGGAGGCCTGGCCTGCTGCAGTCCATGGGGTCACAAAGAGTCAGACACAACTGAGCGAATGAACTGAAATGAACTGAATAAAGTTATATGTATGATTAATTTAGCCCCTTAGGAATAAATCCTTTTATCTTCTCATGCTAACATTTCTGTTTTGAGTGTATAGAAATGTACCCTACATTGTGTTCATAAAGTCAGATATGTACTTGCAGTCTAGGAACATTGACCAAGTCACTCAGTCCTATTTTAGAAGATTCATTTATCTCAATGCAATGTTTTAGAATGTGGTATATTATCTGGGTCTTTGAGATTTTTTAATTGGCAGTAAATGTGATATTATAATTTCTAGTTAATGCAGTATGGTATTCATAAATTAATAGATGAATTGGAAGCAGGTATTTTGTCAAAGAGTGGATTTTTATAATCAATGTAATGGGTTAGATTTTTTAACCTGCACTACTTGAATTATGAAAGGTAAGTTTTATTTTTTTCTGAAAATGTTAAATGAAGAACATTGCTTTTCTACTAGGAGGTTATTGTTCAATGCGTACCATTTCATAGTGGAAAAAATGATTCAAATTTTCCTGATAGAGTGAAAGAATAAATTCTGGATAACTATGTAATGTTAGTATTTATCTCACAAGAGGAGTTTCCCTGAGGTAGCCTGCAATTTAACACAATGCAAGTGAGCCTGACCCTGTGGAGACTGAAGGAGTGGGAGGTGATCCAATATTGATGAAGTTAATCAATACCCAACCTTCACAAACAGTTAAATATACTCACAAGAATTTTAAAAAGTAGTCTGAAGTCAGAGGAAAAAAACGTTTTTACCAAGGTCACTAAAGACAATAATTAAAAGCAAGCCTATATTTTAAACCCTCATGGCATTGTGCTAGGTGAAATTTTTACCTGTGCTTCCTACAGATGATTAATTCAGATCATCCATAAATGACTTGGACTTAGCATGAACAATGTGACTTTAGTAAGAAGAGACCAAGAAAGGGTAGAAGAGGGGAAGGAGGCAAGGTAACAGCACTTCTAATCACGCACTAGGCCCATTGTAGACACTCCACAAATAGTCGTGCATGAGTGAATAAATACATGAATGGAAGAATGAATAGTGGGGAGACAAAAAAAAAAAAAGGAAGGGGTATGGACAGAGAAGAGCCATGCAGACTGATGGAAAATGTGTTTTGAAAAGTGATAAGAAGGGAACTTTGACTACTGTACTGTCCACCATGACTCTAATGGCACTAAGTGGATAACTTTAAAGCAGGCGTGAAGGAGCCTTTACAGAACTGGGTGAAACCTTAAAAATTAAGAGGTTTTTAAAGCCTCACAGGGGAGTAACCACTTGTGAACAGGCTCTGCTTATCCTCAGGAGATTTTGGCAGCATTAGAGAGCCTTCAATTCCCCTGGAGAAAGAATGCACATAATTTTGATATGCACAGTCTTCGAAGTCAGACAGATTTGGCTTCAAAAATAGCTGTATGATTTATCTCTGACTTACTCTTTCAGAACTCAAGGGGGAGACATGTATCAAATGTAATAGCCCATGATATTAACTGGAAACATAGTAGGTATTCAATAAATGTGTACTTAACATAAGCAATGTTTACACATAAATATTCATTGAAAATAGTACTTCTGTATATATTGCTAGAATTGTCTCTCTCTTGGCTTCCCAGGTGACTCAGTGATAACAAATCTGCCTGTCAATGCAGCAGATGCAGGAGACGTGGGTTCAATCCCTGGGCAGGCAAGATCCCCGGAAGTAGCAAAGCAACCCACTTCAGTATTCTTGCCTGGAAAAATCCCATGGACAGAGGAGCCTCATGGGCTAAAATCCATGGGGTTGCAAAGAGTCAGACATGACTGAATGACTGAGCATACTTAATTCATCAGCCTCAAAGTTATCAATATACCTTAAAGAAATAATGACCAGTGTGTTAAAGTAACTTAATTAAAATAATGCTAATTATTTCTTACTAAAAATACTGAAATCTTAACTGTATAAAAATAAGAGATTGATTAAATAATTATGAAATTAGTAAAAAAAAGTTCCAAGCAGCCATTAGAATGATATAATCCAAGACTATTTCTTGATGTAGAAATACTTCCCTATATCTGTTGTTGTTCAGTAGCTATGTTTTGTTTGATTCTGCATCCTCATGGACTAAAGCATGCCAGGCTCCTCTGTACTCCCCTATCTCCCAGAATTTCTGCAAATTAATATCCACTGAGTTGGTGATGCTATCTAACCATCTCATCCTCTGTTGCCCCCTTCTCCTTTTGCTTTCAATCTTTCCCAGCATCAGCGTCTTTTTCAGTGAGTCAATACTTAGCATCAACTGGCCGAAGTATTGGAGCTTCAGCTTCAATGAATATTCAGGGTTATTTCCTTTAGGATTGACTGGTTTGATCTCCTTGCAGTCCAAGTGACTCTCAAGAGTCTTCTCCAACACCACAGTTCAAAAGAATCAATTCTTCAGTGCTCAGCTTCCTTTATGGTCCAACTCTCACATTTATACACGACTACTGGAAAAACCATAGATTTGACTACATAGACCTTTGCCAGCAAAGATGTTCAAGATGTTCACACTGTCTAGATCTGTCATAGCTTTCCTTCCAAGGAGCAAGCGTCTTTTAATTTCATGGCTAGAGTCACCATCTGCAGTGATTTTGTAGCCTAAGAGAATAAAATTTGTCACTGATTCCACTTTTTCCCTGTCTATTTGCCATGAAGTGATGGGATCAGATGCCATGATCTTAGTTTTTTATTGTTGAATTTCAAGCCAGCTTTTTCATTATCCTCTTTCACCATCATCAAGAGGTTCTTTAGTTCCTCTTCATTTTCTGCCATGAGAGTGGTATCATCTGTAACATACTGTTACCCCCTCAAATATATATGCATGCAATCATATGTTTAATATGCACATATAAAATACATATATTTTAATGATCGTGTTCTCATAAACATTTTTATATAACTCTCTACCCATGCATATAGCACAGCAGAATGAATACATGTGAACATTTAAGATGAGCTTTTCTTTAGTTTTTCATCTGTAGTTTGTACATTGTGATTTCTGATTTCTACATTATGAACATAGATTAATCTTATGAAATTAAAATTTTACTTATGACAGTACAATTATTCAACACTGAGGAAATGGTAAAATTGTGACACTATGTGATCTATTAGACAGCAACCACAAAGTTCAGGGAAAAGCATGAAACTAAATGTATTGAGGGACTTCCCAGGTGGTCCAGTGGTTAGGACTCTGGACTTTCACTGTAGAGGGCCCAAGTTCTATCCCTGGTAAGGGAACTAAGATCCTGAAAGCCATCTGGGCAAAGTAAGTATATAAAATTTAAAAAATGCATCTAGTAATATGTGATTGAATCTTGCAACAATAGAAAAAAAATAAAAATTAAGGTCATAGCTTGCACAATGAGGAAAATGTGGTTATAGAGTCTATCCATATTTACTATCATTATTGCATGCATATTATATTTCTTAGATATAAAAATGGCAGTTATGTAGTAGAATGCCCTTGTTCTTAGGCGATATGTGCAAAAGATTTTAAGGGCAAAGTATCATGAAGTCTCTAACTTATTTTTAAATGATTCAGAATAAAAAGTGTATGTTGATGGGAAAAAAAGAGAGCAAATGTCGCAGAAGGTAAAAACAAGTGAACACAGGTGAAGGGTACATGGGTGATGACTCTACTATTATTGCTTGAAATAATAGGTTTGAAATATTTTCAAAGCAAACTACTGGTGGGGAGAAGGAAATGAATAGCAATACTAAAGGCTGCAATGAGGAGTTGCAATTACAGAGGAAGAGCTACAGCAGATAATTAGCCGTTAAAGGCAGTCTGGGTGGAGACATCTTTTTAACATTCATTGAGCACCCACTACATGCTCAGTAAATATATATCTGCTGTGGAAAAATAGTCATGAGAAAGTTTTAGTGACAAGAGGAAAGGTTTAGGCAGCACATAAAACAATTTACAGTATCATCACAGCTCAAAAAACAAAACCATATATATACAGAAAAAGACTATTAGGAAATATACAGAGTTGTTAAGAGGGATTTTCTTGGGAGTTAAATGCATGGCTGATTTTCATTTATTTCTCTTTATATTCCAAAGTTTTGACAATGACTAAGTATTACTTTTCCAATGAGAAAAACAGCTCTGAAATCAAATGCACCGTGCCATGTGGAATCTGTATACTTCTGATTTACACCTATTACATTTTATTGAAGCAGGATGCTGATAAACTATTTTGCACTCTAGCCTATGAAAGACTAACAGCCATAGCCAAGATGACACACTTCCAAGAACATACCCCAACTTGTGAAAGTTCATGTATGGTTAAAAAAAAAAAAAGTTTTTTTAAACCCAGCATGTTCTGTGAGCAGGGCTATATAAAGAGATGTCCAGCACTTAGATATTAGAATAAACTCTGAAAATTAAATAAATTGCATAAATATCTATTGGAAATAAGCAACTTTCATCACTCACCCTTAGCTAACTGAAGCCATTAATGGATTCAAAGAAAGAATATCAGTATGTAACAGAGGCCACTTTTCAAAAGCAGCTGTGAAGGGTAGGTTAGCAGATTTTCCTTCACAGTTCAGTAAAAGCTCTCTGATCATCAAGTTTTCTGTCATAACTGGAACCATGAGTCTGGAATCAATCGCAATGATTATTTTTATCTCGATATCCTTGTTGATAGAATAACTTTTCCTATGTTGTCAGGGATAAAGTATGGATTACAGCTCATAAATAAAAGATGTATAGTATTGAAATGTGAGCAAAGTTTTCAGGTATTTAATTGGAAAATTCTATTATTTTCTATTTTATGGACCAGAATTTCTATTCAAGATGAAATTTCTTGTTTAAATAACAGCAAGTGAAATCCCATTATATCATCAGATTTTAAAGTTGTATTGATATGTGTCTTAGTCTGTTTGGGTTGCTATACAAAATAGCATACATCTGGTAGTTTATGAACAACAAAACTTTATTTCTCACAGTGCTGGATGTCAGAAGTTCAAAATCAAGGTGTCAACAGGGTCACAGTTTCTGGTGAGGGTCCTCTTCCAAGTTTATAACTGGCAATTTCTGTGTCCTCACATGGTGGAAGAGCTAGGTATCTCTCTGGATCCTCTTTCATAAAGTACCTTCCAAAGTCCCGACTTACTAATACCATCATCTTTGGAAGTTAAATTTCAAGATATTAATTTGAGGAGGACATAAACATTCAGACCATAGTAACATAATAAAGGAAATTGAACTACATTTCTTTTTGTAAATGTACTACTGCTATTATCCACAAACAATCCCACCAATGAGCACATCTAAAATATAGCTCCATATTGGGTAGTAACATAGTTTTGAGTCACCTGATGATATCTCTCCAGATTGCAAGATAATTAAAACTTGTTGTCCATAACTTTGTATCAATATGGCAGGTTATTCCTAATCAATATGAATCTCAGTAAGTTTACATTTTAGTATGCCAAACAGTGCCAAAATTTATCAATATTATCCAAAGTTATAGTGCAGGAGGGCTTTCCAGGGGGCGCTAGTGGTAAAGAACCCGCCTGCTAATGCAGGAGATGTTAACAGATGGGAGTTCAATCTCTGGGTCGGGAAAATCCCCTGTAGGAGGGCTTGGCAACCTACTCCAGCATTCCTGCCTGGAGGATCCCATGGACAGAGAAGCCTGGTGACCCTCAGTCCAGGGTCACCAAGTCATACATGACTGAAGCGACTTAACAAGCATAGTGCAGGAATCAAACGACCAATGATACCAAGCTAAATGCAAGGAAAGCAAATGTTAAAATTAAAACAGTGAATTCACACTTTAGTATTTGGTTATTACTCAGACAAAACCCACATCTAGTGTCATTATTTCCCTCTGTAGAATTCCCATGAAACTAGTAAAGGTCAATTAATCAATTTGGGCATTTTTGTTTCAGTTTGGCGAACTGACCTCATATTTACCTATCATAATGAGTTGATATTCTGAATAAACATGAAGTACATCCAAAGGGCCTTAAGATATACTTTAATATATTTATTGGTATAAAATGGATGAGAATCAATTACTAAAAAGTCACCATATTAACTACAGCACTCATTATTAATGAACTTCCTTTTCTAAACATCAAAGATTTAATTTGATCCAAAATTCCAACTCCTATAATTTATTCTGCAAGTAATCAGGAAAATTACACAGGAGGGCTGAGAGGAGCTACTCCACATTCAAAGTCAGGAGGGGCAGCCATGAGGAGATACCCCACGTCCAAGGTAAGAGAAGCCAAAGTAAGATGGTAGGTGTTGCTAGAGGGCATCAGAGGGCGGACACACTGAAACCATAATCACAGAAAACTAGCCAATCTGATCACACAGACAACAGCCTTGTCTAAGTCAATGAAACTAAGCCATGCTGTGTGGGGCCACCCAAGATGGGCGGGTCATGGTGGAGAGGTCTGACAGAATGTGGTCCACTGGAGAAGGGAATGGCAAACCACTTCAGTATTCTGGCCTTGAGAACCCCATGAACAGTATGAAAAGGCAAAATGGTAGGATACTGAAACAGGAACTCCCCAGGTCAGTAGGTGCCCAATATACTATTAGAGATCAGTGGAGAAATAACTCCAGAAAGAATGAAGGGATGGAGCCAAAGCAAAAAAAATACCCAGTTGTGGATGTGACTGGTGATAGAAGCAAGGTCTGATGCTGTAAAGAGCAATATTGCATAGGAACCTGGAATGTTAGATCCATGAATCAAGGCAAATTGGAAGTGGTCAAACAGGAGATGGCAAGAGTGAATGTTGACATTCTAGGAATCAGTGAACTAAAATGGACTGGAATGGGTGAATTTAACTCAGGTGACCATCATATCTACTATTGTGGGCAGGAATCCCTTAGAAGAAATGGAGTAGCCATCATGGTCAACAAAAGAGTCCGAAATGCAGTACTTGGATGCAATCTCAAAAACAACAGAATGATCTCTGTTCGTTTCCAAGGCAAACCATTCAATATCACGGTAATCCAAGCCTATGCCCCAACCAATAACAATGAAGAAGCTGAAGTTGAACAGTTCTATGAAGACCTACAAGAACTTTTAGAACTAACACCCGAAAAAGATGTCCTTTTCATTATAGGGGACTGGAATGCAAAAGTAGCAACTCAAGAAACACCTGGAGTAACAGGCAAATTTGGCCTTGGAGTATGGAATGAAGCAGGGCAATGGCTAATAGAGTTTTGTCAAGAGAACACACTGGTCATAGCAAACACCATCTTCCAACAACACAAGAAAAGACTCTACACACGGACATCACCAGATGGTCAACACCAAAATCAGATTGATTATATTCTTTGCAGACAAAGATGGAGAAGCTCTATACAGTCAACAAAAAAAAGACAAGGGGCTGACTGTGGCTCAGGTCATGAACTCCTATTGCCAAATTCAGACTTAAATTGAAGAAAGTAGGGAAAACCACTAGACCATTCAGGTATGACCTAAATCAAGTCCCTTATGATTATACAGTGGAAGTGAGAAATAGATTTAAGGGCCTAGATCTGACAGACAGAGTGCCTGATGAACTATGGATGGAGGTCGTGACATTGTACAGGAGACAGGGATCAAGACCATCCCCATAGAAAATAAATGCAAAAAAGCAAAATCACTGCCTGGGGAGGCATTACAAATAGCTGTGAAAAGAAGAGAAGTGAAAAGCAAAGGAGAAAAGGAAAGATATAAGCATCTGAATGCAGAGTTCCAAAGAATAGCAAGGAGAGATAAGAAAGCCTTCCTCAGCGATCAGTGCAAAGAAATAGAGGAAAACAACATAATGGGAAAGACTAGAGATCTCCTCAAGAAAATTAGAGATACCAAGGGAACATTTCATGCATAAATGGGCTCAATAAAGGACAGAAATTGTATGGACCTGACAGAAGCAGAAGATATTAAGAAGAGGTGGCAAGATTACACAGAAGAACTGCACAAAAAAGATCTTCTTGACCAAGATAATCATAATGGTGTGATCACTCACCTAGAGCCAGACATCCTGGAATGTGAAGTTAAGTGGGCCTTAGGAAGCATCACTATGAACAAAGCTAGTGGAGGTGATGGAATTCCAGTTGAGCTAATTCAAATCCTGAAAGATGATGCTGTGAAAGTGCTACACTCAATATGCCAGCAAATTTGGAAAACTCAGCAGTGGCCACAGGACTGGAAAAGGTCAGTTTTCATTCGAATCCTGAAGAAAGGCAATGCCAAAGAATGCTCAAACTACCGCACAACTGTACTCATCTCACACGCTAGTAAAGTAATGCTCAAAATTCTCCAAGCCAGGCTTCAGCAATACGTGAACTATGAACTTGCAGATGTTCAAGCTGGTTTTAGAAAAGGCAGAGGAACCAAAGGTCAAATTGCCAACATCCGCTGGATCATCAAAAAAGCAAGAGAGTTCCAGAAAAACATTTATTTCTGCTTTATTGACTATGCCAAAGCCTTTGACTGTGTGGATCACAAGAAACTGTGGAAAATTCTTCAAGAGATGGGAATACCAGACCACCTGACTTGCCTCTTGAGAAACCTGTATGCAGGTCTGGAAGAAACAGTTAGAACTGGGCATGGAACAACAGACTAGTTCCAAATAGGAAAAGGAGTATGTCAAGGCTGTATATTGTCACCCTGCTTATTTAACTTATATGCAGAGTACCTCATGAGAAACACTGGGCTGGAAGAAGCATAAGCTGGAATCAAGATTGCCGGGAGAATATCAATAAGCTCAGATATGCAGATGACACCACCCTTATGGCAGAAAGTGAAGAGGAACTAAAAAGCCTCTTGATGAAGGTGAAAGAGGAGAGTGAAAAAGTTGGCTTAAAGCTCAACATTCAGAAAACGAAGACCATGGCATCTGGTCCCACCACTTCATGGCAAATAGATGGGGAAACAGTGGAAACAGTGTTAGACTTATTTTTGGGGGCTCCAAAATCACTGCAGATGGTGATTGCAGCCATGAAATTAAAAGATGCTTACTCCTTGGAAGGAAAGTTATGACCAACCTACATAGCATATTCAGAAGCAGAGACATTACTTTGCCAACAAAGGTCCATCTAGTCAAGGCTACGGTTTTTCCAGTGGTCGTGTATGGATGTGAGAGTTGGACTGTGAAGAAAGCTGAGCACCGAAGAATTGATGCTCTTGAACTGTGGTGTTGCAGAAGACTCTTGAGAGTCCCTTGGACTATAAGGAGATTCAACCAGTCCATTCTAAAGGAAATCAATCCTGGGTGTTCATTGGAAGGACTGATGCTGAAGCTGAAACTCCAGTACTTTGGCCACCTCATGCGAAGAGTTGACTCATTGGAAAAGACTCTGATGCTGGGAGGGATTGAGGGCAGGAGGAGAAGGGGACGACAGAGGATGAGATGGCTGGATGGCATCACTGACTCGATGGACGTGAGTCTGAGTGAACTCCGGGAGTTGGTGATGGATAGGGAGGTTTGGTGT
The DNA here is from genome assembly GCF_002263795.3 of Bos taurus. Lineage (NCBI taxonomy): Eukaryota > Metazoa > Chordata > Mammalia > Artiodactyla > Bovidae > Bos > Bos taurus. Next base: position 44,734,602 of record NC_037330.1, read on the forward strand.
GCTGCAGTTCATGGTGTCGCAAAGAGTTGGACATGACTGAAGTGACTTAGCAGCAGCAGCAACAACACTGACAAAAATAGAGGCCCATTAGAAGTTTTATGATACATGTAGAATATTATTATTGTATGATCCTATCTGAGATATTTATGTGTGCATAATATATGATAGATTGAAAATAATATTGTAAGACAAACCTGAACTGTTAGCAGTAATCATAGAGATTGTAGGGAGATGGTACTTTATATTTTGTGTTCTCTTTCACAATATTTGCATTTTAAACAAAATTCAAATTATTTTATAACTATAAAAAAGTAAAATTCCAGCAACACAACCTACCCCAGCCTATATTGACTGATATGTGACATATGTATGTTAGTGACCTAAGCAGTCCCCTACTTCATCTCCAATCCCATCTTCATTTAGCTTGTTCCTAGTCACCTTCTTTGGACTCAGTCCAAACATTATTTCCCTAGGAAAACCATTCTTAACACTTCTAAGCAGATTAGGCTTTCCTGTTATAAACATGTTGCACTTATATTTTGTAATAAAATTTACAACTACGGTTTCTTGTTCCTATACATTTTCCTTGCTGGACTATACTATTCATTTTGCATAGACTCCGGGAGTTGGTGATGGACAGGGAGGCCTGGCGTGCTGTGATTCATGGGGTCGCAAAGAGTCGGACACGACTGAGCGGCTGATCTGATCTGATGCATAGACTGTGTCTGAGTTGATTGCTGCTATATTCCTATCACTTAGCCTACTGCCAGGCTCCTGGGAGGACTTAGGTGCTTATTTGTTATATGTATCAATGAATGAATTTTAAAATGTGATGCATTATCTAAGAAAGGATAACTTTATTGATTTCTAAGTTTGTTTACATAAAGTATTTTAAAAATTATACATTTTAGTCATATTCAATAACTTAAACAATTGTCTGTATAAGAATTCTGTTATACAGAATGTCCCTAAAATAGTAAGACTATAAACATAAACATAGCTCTGGATTTTGTTTGACTTAATGAAATTATTAGACCACTGAATCAACAGTTATTATTAATTCTATTTTGGGGTTGGAAAGCTGAGGGGCTCTGTCTCTTGCCCTAGAAATCTTTTTAAGCTGTGGCTGTTTACAGAAAATACAGAGACTTGGATCATTTGGTTATTACATGGTATGGGAATTGGAGTTGAATTGATCTGTGTTTTGTGTTCCAGCTTTGTCAATTACCAGCTGTACATCTTAAGGAGGCAGCTAACCTCTTTTGGGTCAATTTCAGTTACAACCTAGTCACAATTCAATACAGATGATGTGTATCACTATGTACTGATGAAATCTCTTTGCTTTATTTACAATTAAATCTCCTTGTTTCTATTTTATGCAGTTGCTTGGAAGCTAGGGGTGGAGATGAGAGGCACGGTGCTTCTGCCATCTATTCACTCTTTGCTCACTTCCTCATTACCTGCTACTTTGACCAAAGCTGGGTTAGGACGAAGAGGTAAAGAGGATATGTGAATTCTTATCTGGCTGGTTGGGTTCATACTCTCTGGTCTTGGCAGAGTTGGTATAGCTGAGTAGATGCCTAGAAGATTAAAGTTGGGAGTGTTTGGGAGCATTTTTATAGGCTAGTCAAAGAAATTTTGCCTACATTCCATTCTAGAATACATTTTATCCAATAAAATGCATATCCTTTCCTTGTAGTTGCTGGTTATCTTTTCCTAGCCACTGATAATGTTGAAGCTTCACTTAGCACCTCATTCTGCAGAGAGCACAAACCAAGATGATAGCCTGTGGTGCTCCACTATGTACCCCATATCTGGATCACAGAATTCCTTCTTTCCAAAAACTCTATGAGGTTAGGATGGTTTCAGTGTATCAGTAGCATTCTCCTGCTACCAAAGCAATTATTCATCATTTCTCTAATTCTTTCACAGACTTAACAGCAGTTTTGAAACTATTAGTAAAAGATTAATGAACTTGAAGACACAGTAATAGAAAATAGCCAAAATAAGACACAGAAAAAAGACTGAAAAAATTAACAGAACATGTATGAGATGTGGGACAACTTTAAGCAGGTTAATGTCCATGTAATGGGAACTATTAGAGGAGCAGAAAAAGGAAAGAAGATAGAAAAATAAATTTTTAAAAATACGGCTGAAAAGTTCCAAATTGGTGAAAACTATAAAATCAAGGTTTCAGGAACCTCAAAGATACCAACCACAAGAAACATGAAGCAAACTACTGCAAAGTACCTTATGATAAAACTGCTAGCAAGCAGTTAAAAAGTGCAAAACAACTAGAGGACAAAACACATGATAAATATAAATCAGTGGTTCTAAACTGGGGACTATTTCACTCTCTCAAGGGGATATTGGACAATGTCCAGAAACATTTTTGGTTGTCAAAACTGAAGGAATGAGTAAATAGAGGCCAGAGATGCTGAACGACAACAGACCTTGTGTCAGAAATAATACAAGCCAGAGAATAATGGAGCGATTTTAGAGAATGAATAGGAAAACACTGTAATATAAAATTCTACATTCTGCCAAAGACATGTTTTCAAACCAAAGGTGAAATACAGACCTTATCAGACATAAAATGTTGAGAGAATTCATTACCATGAATAATCACTACAAGAAATGTTAAAGGAAGCCTTTTAGGCAGAAGAGAAATAAGCCTAGGGAGAAACAAGACTTACAAAAAGAAATAAAAACCATTGAAAATGGAAAGTATACAGATAAATATAAAATCTATATTTTGTTACTTTTAAAGATATCTTTAAAATGTGGCTGTTTAAAGCAAAAATAACAGCAATTTATAATAGTTTAAAATGTACATTTAATAAAACACATGAACACAATAGCATAAAGTCTAAGATGGGAGGAAAAATGGAAAGTGCTATTGTAATATTCTTATGTGTGAAATGATAGAATATTACTGGAAAGAAGACTGTAATAAGTGAAACATACATTCTGAAACTTCAACAACTACTGGAAAAAATAATTATGACTTAACAACAATCAAATGAGATAAGATGAAATCAGGAAAAGTACATAACCATCCAAAAGAGCCATAAAAGGAATAAAGAACAGATTAATCAACTAGAAAACAAGTAGCCAGATAGTAGACTCAAATCCAGCCATATCCAAAAGCATGTTAATTAATAAGGTGCAGACATTCCAACTAGAATGCAGAGATTGATTTGATTTTTTAAAAACAAGATCTAATTATATGTAGCAAAACAGAAATCCACTTTAGATACAAATACAGAAGTAGTTTAAAAGTAAAAGGATGGAGACTGCTAATATTAATCAAAAGAAATCTGGAGTGGCTATATTAATATCAGAAAAAATAGATTTTAGGGAAAAGAATATTACCTGATAAAGATGGTCATTTCATAATGGTAAATGGGTCAGTTTATCAATAGGACATAACAATCTTAAATGCTTTATTTAGAAATCTGTGAAGGAAAATATTAATACACAAAGCAAGCCACATTAAAAATACAAGAAGAAATAGAAAATTTAACAATTACTTTTGGCAAATACTGACAAAATATAATACTGTATAAGTATATAAATATTGAAAGATTTCAATAATTGATAGAATAGTAATGAAATCAATTAGATATGGATATTTATTATACACTCCATACAATAACAGCAGAATAAACATTCTTTTTTGGAGAAGGAAATGGCAACCCACTCCAGTATTCTGGCCTGGAGAATTCCAGGGATGGAGGAGCCTGGTGGGCTGCTGTCTATGGGGTCACACAGAGTCGGACACTACTGAAGTGGCTTAGCAGCCAGCAGCAGCAGCAAACATTCTTTATAAGTCCACAAACAACAGTTATTAAGAGTAGAATATTTGAGGGTATAATTTGAATAGACACCACAAAAAAACTGAATACATGAAAAAAATGTTTGACATTACTAGTCATTAGGGAGATGAAGTTTAAAGCACAAAGTGATATTATATATACCCATTAAAATGCTAACATCTGAAAGGTTGACCACATGGAGTGTTGGTTCAGTTCAGTTCAGTTCAGTCGCTCAGTCGTGTCCGACTCTTTGTGACCCCATGAATTGCAGCACGCCAGGCCTCCCTGTCCATCACCAACTCCTGGAGTTCACCCAAACTCATGTCCATCGAGTTGGTGATGCCATCCAGCCATCTCATCCTCTGTCGTCCCCTTCTCTTCCTGCCCTCAATCCCTCCCAGCATCAGAGTCTTTTCCAAAGAGTCAACTCTTCACATGAGGTGGCCAAAGTATAGGAGTTTCTAGGAGGTGCCAAAAATGTATGTTATGGAAAATCTTTTAGAATTTTTTGAGCAGGAGGGAAATATATGATTTATGTTTTAAACCATCAATATAGCATAGGTATTATATCATTGTGCTAAAACTGATACAGATTATTCAATGATCTCTTTGAGTTCAACAACTTATCTGAGGAATTAGGTTGATTACTTAGATATATTACTTAATATATCACATTAGAATGTGATATTTCAGATTGCTCACATGGATGAAAAATTAAAATCCTGAGGTAACAATTTCATGTTCTCAATCTGGGTGATGACTATGCTATGCAAAGAACTCATAATCTCTAAAAAGTGAAAAATTGATCTTATTACTCTGAAAAACACCCCCATTTTTGTTTCTGGATAGTCACAGAATAATTTTTATGTATCCCTTCGAGAAGTCTTTAGACTAATTCCAAGTCTTAGACGCAGTAATAGTAGCTTGTGCTGTGTGCTCAGTCACTCTGTTATGTCCGATTCTTTGTGACCCTATGAACTGTAGCCTGTCAAGCTCCTATGTGCATGGAATTTTCCAGGCAAGAATAATGGAGTGGGTTGCCATTTCCTACTCCAAGCAATCTTCCTAACCAAGGGATCGAATCCATGTCTTTCTATCTCCTGCATTGGCAGCTGGATTATTTATGACTGTGCCACCTGCCTTGCAGTTTGCATAATAACAATATCTGATTACTTGGAGAAATTATTTCAGTATATTTAATTTTTATTTACATTTCATATACCAACTTACTGAGGAAAATTTGATAGTATTATTGTCTACCTTGTTAAAGAGCTTAAAAGAAGTCATAGAGGATTTAAAGTAAATGCAACAATGAGTGTTAACAGAAAATTAAATATATTTTGATGCCTTATTTTTGCCTCATTTTTTTGTCTCTTGGAGGATTATGGGTGAAGTCAGGCTCAATTTCCTGCTTATAGGCGGTAATATTTTGTTTTGCTAATGAAATAATGAGAAAAAAGAAAAAACCACTATGATTCAAATAGTGCAAAATTCTATCCATGCTGTTTTTATTCAAGGTATATTCATTAAGCACCTTCTATGCAGCAAAGCTATTAGGGATTCAGTAGTTCATACTAATAGGAAAATTCTCTGCTTTTGAGAAATGTACATTCTAGGGAAAGATACAGACAATAAGGAAATAAACAAATGTATATTCTAGGGGAGAATATAGTTAATGAACACGTGCAAAGGAATGAAAGAAAGGAGTGCTTCATGGTAGGATGGAGGGAAGTGCGTGTATGCTAAAGTTGCTTGAATACTGGAGTGAGTTGTCATGCCCTCCTCCAGGATATCTTCCCAACCCATAGGTCAAACCTGCATCTCTTTCTTCTCCTGCATTGGCAGGTGGATTCTTTACCACTAGTGTCACCTGGGAAGCCCTATGGAGGGAAGTACTTGCTATTATATGAGTCATCAGAGAACGTCTCTCCCAAGTAGTGCATTTGAAGCTGAGATCTAAAGACAGTGAGGGAGGGAAGTAGGCAGATCATCTTAAAGAATAACTTTTCAGGCTGCAGAACATACAAGTGTGAAGACCATGGGAATTATGCTTAGGCAGCTTGAAGAACAGAAAGGAAATCTATATGACTAGTGTGTGACTGACGCAGAGAGAATGTGGAGGAGAGTAGAGAAATCCTCAGGTGGGAGTAGATCACAGAGCACCATGAACATTTGAGGGACTTTACTCTGAGTGCACTCGGATGCCACTGTGCAGCTCACTGGAAAGGGTGCATGATCTGCCTTACATCTTGAAAGGATTCCTCTGTCAGATGACCCGAGTTACTGTAGGGAGACAAAGATAAAAGCAGAAAGACTTCCTGGGGAACTTTTCAGTAACCTGAAAGAAAGAAGATGTAGGGAAAGAAGTGAGTTGGATTTCCTGACTGACTAGATGGGGATGTGAAAGAAAAAGAGTCAAGGAAGAGTCTAAGTTTTGAACTTCAAGCATCTATAGGCGGGGAATGGAAATTAACTGTGAGAGAGAGAGGGAAAAAAAAAAACAAAACAGGTTTGGAAGTAGACAATCAAAAGTTCATTTGAAGTATGTTAAATTTAAGATCTTAGAGACATCTGCCTAGATTGACTTTTGCCTCCTTTGGATCAACACAGCAGCAACATATCTATTTTGGTGGGGTAGAACACCTAGCCATGACCTGAACTATTCCTGTAGTGTTGGTGATAGGTCACCAGTACCACTGATACCATGACAGACCACAGCATCCTAGCAACAGGCTACTCATGGCCTTTCGTCCTATGAGTATTATTTACTGCTCATGCCTCAAGTATTTTGCCTCCTTCCCTGGGACTTCTCTATAGACAACATGGGGTAGGATGTTGAATATCTCAGGTATTTCTCACATGTGATTTCTCTAAGTGGGAAGTAAGGAGTGATGGCTCTTGATGTGAGTCCTTGACCCATGAGAGGCAGGAACTGTTGAATATGTTCTGTCTTTCTGCATAAAATACAAGGATGTCCCAAAGGACCTGGAGTAGCAAATGGCAACCCACTCTAGTATTCTTGTCTGAGAAATCCCATGGGCAGAGGACCCAGGTAGACTACAGTCCATAGGATCATGAAGAATCAGACACAACTGAGCAACTGAGCAAGCACATGCAAGAGATGGATTAATTAGTCAGACTTGGAAGTATTCAGCTCCATGATGGATCCTTATTTTTGACTCTTCTTAATTTCTTGCTCATCTCTAAGATAATATTGCATAATAAAATAATGGAACACAAACTCCCTGCCTCAAGTTAAGAAACATCCAGGTTGAACTGTCCAGTCAGCAACCGTATAGAAAAGTCCAGAGTTTAGAAAAAAGGTCTAGAAATAGAAAATTTGCAGTTGTTAGCATTTTAGTGGAATTTAAATCTCTGAGACTGGATTCCCTTGGGGAATGAGTGTAGATAAAGAATTTGCATAAGATTGAGAGTTGGGATACCTGTCATTATCCAAAGTTTAGAAGATGAGGAAATATAACAGAGGAGGTTAGAGGAACTAGTTGGTAAGATAAGAGAAAAAACTGGAGAATGTGTGGTATCCTGACATCCAAGAGAAGAAAAGTACAATATTTGAAAGAGAGCAGTTAGATGTTCCTAAGAAGTATAGTAATATGAAGTATGAGTTTGTGAACATGGTGGTCACTGTGTTGTTGATAAGAGTTTATATACCGGGGCGCTGAGGCAAAATCCAAACTGAAGAGGAAACCAGAAGGGAAAGAGACACGTGTACCCCAATGATCATCGCAGCACTGTTTATAATAGCCAGGACATGGAAGCAACCTAGATGTCCATCAGCAGATGAATGGATAAGAAAGCTATGGTACATATACACAATGGAGTATTACTCAGCCATTAAAAAGAATACATTTGAATCAGTTCTAATGAGGTGGATGAAACTGGAGCCTATTATACAGAGTGAAGTAAGCCAGAAGGAAAAACATCAATACAGTATACTAACGCATATATATGGAATTTAGAAAGATGGTAACAATAACCCAGTGTACGAGACAGCAAAAGAGACACTGATGTATAGAACAGTCTTATGGACTCTGTGGGAGAGGGAGAGGGTGGGAAGATTTGGGAGAATGACATTGAAACATGTAAAATATCATGTAAGAAATGAGTTGCCAGTCCAGGTTCGATGCACGATACTGGATGCTTGGGGCTAGTGCACTGGGACGACCCAGAGGGATGGTATGGGGAGGGAGGAGGGAGGAGGGTTCAGGATGGGGAACACATGTATACCTGTGGTGGATTCATTTTGATATTTGGCAAAACTAATACAATTATGTAAAGTTTAAAAATAAAATAAAATAAAAAGATAGAATAAGATTAGAAAGCATCAATAACTTCTATAAAGCATCAGTTCCAGTTCAGTTCAGCCGCTCAGTCATGTCCAACTCTTTGCGACCCCATGAACCGCAGCACACCAGGGCTCCCTGTCCATGACCAACTCCCAGAGTTCACCCAAACTCATGTCCATTGAGTCAGTGATGCCTCCAGCCATCTCATCCTCTGTCGTCCCCTTCTCCTCCAGCCCTCAATCTTTCCCAGCATCAGGGTCTTCTCAAATGAGGCAGTTCTTCACATCAGGTGGCCAAAGTATTGGAGTTTCAGCTTCAACATCAGTCCTTCCAATAAACACCTAGGACTGATCTCCTTGAGGATGGACTGGTTGGATCTCCTTGCAGTCCAAGGGACTCTCAAGAGTCTTCTCCAACACCACAGTTCAAAAGCATCAATTCTTCAGTGCTCAGCTTTCTTCACAGTCCAACTCTCATATCCATACATGACCATGGGAAAAACCATAGCTTTGACCAGATGGACCTTTGTTGGCATAGTAATGTGTCTGCTTTTTAATATGCTGTCTAGGTTGGTCATAATTATCTTCCAAGGAACAAGCATCTTTTAATTTCATGGCTGCAATCACCATCTGCAGTGATTTTGGAGCTCTCCAAAATAAACTCAGTCACTGTTTCCACTCTTTCCCCCATCTATTTACCATGAAGTGGTGGGACCAGATACCATGATCTTAGTTTTCTGAATGTTGAGCTTTAAGCCAACTTTTTCACTCTCCTTTTTCACTTTCATCAAGAGGCTCTTTAGTTCTTCACTTTCTGCCATAAGGGTGGTGTCAACTGCATATCTGAGGTTATCATTATTTCTCCTGGCAATCTTGATTCCAGCTTGTGCCTCTTCCATCCCAGCATCTCTCATGATGTACTCTGCATATAAGTTAAATAAACAGGGTGACAATACTCCTTTTCCTATTTGGAACAAGTCTGTTGTTCCATGTCCAGTTCTAACTGTGGCTTCCTGATTGGCATACAGGTTTCTCAAGAGGCAGGTCAGATGATCTGGTATTCCCATCTCTTTCAGAATTTTCCACGGTTTATTGTGATCCACATAGTCAAAGGCTTTGGCATAGTCAAGAAAGCAGAAATAGATGTTTTTCTGGAACTCTCTTGCTTTTTCAATGATCCAGCGGATGTTGGCAATTTGATCTCTGGTTCCTCTGCCTTTTCCAAAATCAGCTTGAACATCAGGAAGTTCACGGTTCACGTATTGCTGAAGCCTGGCTTGGAGAATTTTGAGCATTATTTTACTAGTGTGTGAGATGAGTGCAATTGTGTGGTAGTTTGAGCATTCTTTGGCATTGCCTTTCTTTGGGATTGGAATGAAAACTAACCTTTTCCAGTCCTGTGGCCACTGCTGAGTTTTCCAAATTTGCTGGCATATTGAGTGCAGTACTTTCACAGCATCATCTTTCAGGATTTGAAATAGCTCAACTGGAATTCCATCACCTCCACTAGCTTTGTTCATAGTGATGCTTTCTAAGGCCCACTTGACTTCACATTCCAGGATGTCTGGCTCTAGGTCAGTGATCACACCATCGTGATTATCTGGGTCATGAAGATCTTTTTTGTACAGTTCTTCTGTGTATTCTTGCCACCTCTTCTTAATATCTTCTGCTTCTGTTAGGTCCATACCATTTCTGTCCCTTATCAAGCCCATCTTTGCATGAAATGTTCCCTTGGTATCTCTCATTTTCTTGAAGAGATCTCTAGTCTTTCCCATTCTGTTTTTTCCTTTATTTCTTTGCATTGATTGCTGAGGAAGGCTTTCTTAATTCTTCTTGCTATTCTTTGGAACTCTGCATTCAGATGCTTATATCTTTACTTTTCTCCTTTGCTTTTCACTTGTCTTCTTTTCACAGCTATTTGTAAGGCCTCCCCAGACAGCCATTTTGCTTTTTTGCATTTCTTTTCCATGGGGATGGTCTTGATCCCTGTCTCCTGTACAATGTCATGAACCTCATTCCATAGTTCATCAGGCACTCTATCTATCAGATCTAGGCCCTTAAATCTATTTCTCACTTCCACTGTATAATCATAAGGGATTTGATTTAGGTCATACCTGAATGGTCTAATGGTTTTCCCTACTTTCTTCATTTTAAGTCTGAATTTGGTCATAAGGAGCTCATGATCTGAGCCACAGTCAGCTCCTGGTCTTGTTTTTGTTGACTGTATAGAGCTTCTCCATCTTTGGTGCAAAGAATATAATCAGTCTGATTTTGGTGTTGACCATCTGGTGATGTTCATGTGTAGAGTCTTCTCTTGTGTTTTTGGAAGAGGGTGTTTGCTACGACCAGTGCATTTTCTTGGCAAAACGTGCTAATGACTTCCCCTATCAGAGTACAAAGTCGTACTCTTGTCAATGGTCGACAAGGCCATATGCCTTCAGGCCCTTCTTACCTCTCTAATTTTATCTGTTTTGCCTTTTTCTTCAGTGTACATTAGTATCCTGGGTGTTTTTCCAACATTCTGGGCACATACTATTCTGGGGGCTTTGCTTGTTGGTCCCTCATCTGAAGTGTTTTTCCACCAGCTAATCAAAATAATCATCTCCTTACTTCTAACTAGTCTTTGACCAAATGTGACCTTCTCATATTTGTAATACTTAATATTGCAACTCAAACATTGACTCTCTCCTGTCTTCTCATCTTGGTTCATTTTCTTTCTGTATTACTTAATGGACTTCCCAGTTGGCTCAGTGATAAAGAATCTGCCTGTCAAACAGGAGACACGGGTTAGATCTCTGGGTTAGGAAGATCCCCTGGAGAAGGAAACAGCTACCCACTCCCGTATTCTTGCCTGGAGAATACCATGGACAGAGGAGACTGGCAAGCTACAGTCCATGGAGTCGCAAAGAGTCAGACACGACTGAGCAAATAAACAACAACAAAATAGTACTTAATGCTTTCTTACATATTTATAATTTATTTATTTATTTATTTTTAATTATTTTTTAAATTTTATTTTATTTTTAAACTTTACATAATTGTATTAGTTTTGCCAAATATCAAAATGAATCCGCCACAGGTATACATGTTTTCCCCATCCTGAAATATTATGTTCATTGCCATCTTCAAGTAGAATGTAAATTCTTTTGACAGAGATTTTTGTTTGATTTATTAATTCTTAATGCCTGAAATACTAACTAGTGTAATAGGTATTCAAAACGTATTTATTGAATGACTAAAACTTATTACATCTGTACTTTTCTTTCACTTTCACATCTGCACATGTATATGCATTTTTCAGGAAGCAAATGTTCATAAATTTTTAAAACAAATGTGATTATCATCCACATTGGAATAAAATTCCCTTTATTCACTAGCTTTAAAACTAATGTAATCTTTGCATCGATGACATAACATTTTTGAGGTAAATGTTCAAAGGTGCTCATAAGTTCTGTTTCAGTATGTTAGAATGCTGTTATTGATGGAGAGCCAAAGATAAGGCAACACCAAGAAAAATATGAAAAGAAAGGTTTAAGATGGGAATATTTTGGAACATTTGTTGACAGAGCACAGAATATAGGTATGTGGATATGAATTTCTTTTCAGAGCCAGGTTGAGCAATGTGACCCCTTTCTAAAGCTTCTTATATTTTCCTTAGATTACTCAGGTGAAGCTTCTGTTTTATTGAAGCTTGAGGTGATAAGAATATTGGGCCCAGATTAATCTAATATGTCCTTTTTTCTTGAAATCTAAAGAAAGCATTTTATCACTTATGAGAAATATCATACATTTGCATTCAGCTTAAAAATAGAAAGCCAAAAAATAAGCTTTTACTATAGGCATTCTGAACTAGGTTTCAACCCATCTTTGTCAAAGAATGCTTTCTTCCATTTTTTTTTTTAAACAAAATATGTTATTTCCAAAGACATGCTTCATTTCTCTGTAGAGATGTCCTGAAATTTAGCAGAGAAAAACAGATTGTTGCTGCTGCTAAGTCACCTCAGTCGTGTCCGACTCTGTGGGACCCCATAGACGGCAGCCCACCAGGCTCCCCCGTCCCTGGAACTCTCCAGGCAAGAACACTGGAGTGGGTTGCCATTTCCTTCTCCAATGCATGAAAGTGAAAGGTGAAAGTGAAGTCACTCAGTCGTGTCCGACCCTTCGCGACCCCATTGCAGCCCACCAGGCTCCTCTGTCCATGGGACCTTCCAAGCAAGAGTACTGGAGTGGGTTGCCACTGCCTTAGCACATGACATAAAAATAAAATAACAAAAGAGTCTCTAACACAATGTCAAAAGAAAAATATGCTGTCCTGAATTTTTAGCTTCGATTATAGAGTGACAAATGACTACTGTAGAACCTAAGAAGTCTTTCTTTAAAAAAGAGATTTTGTTGTTTGCAGAAAATTGTAAAACGTTATATAAAAAACAATATAAAACTGTAGGTGGATGATTGGCAAAAACAACCTAGAATTTGAGATCAATGATCTTTATTGTTATTCTAGAATAAACATTAGAAGGGAAATAACCATTCATTAGACTCAACAATAGGTAGAAACCACAGCTGGCACGAAAGTTGTATTTCCCTCATGCAGAATCTTTAAGTAGTGCTTTAGATTTGCTTAACAAGACAGACTGTTTTACATTTCCTTATATTTCTTTTTCTTTCTTGGCTTTCACCAGAATGTACTATTGGGGCCATTTTCCTTAAATTTTAATTTATTTTCTGATCTATGAGTTTGTTTTTCTAGTTGAAGGAATGGAACAATGTCTACAGCAAAATGAAAAATGAAGCTTTCAATCATGAATCCCAGTCATTGAGGAAAACAAATGGCAATATGTTTAATAGATGGTCATATCCAAATATGTTGAATGGCTAAATTTCTTAACATTTTGGTCGCTGTAACTACTTTACTACTTTTTTCCTGTGATTCTTTTTTATTTAATTTCTTTTGTCAGTTCCAGATATTTTTGTTTGTCATCTGGGGAATATGAATTTGACATATAACAAACATAAGTACTTTAACTCATAAAATTGAAATCTATCAGAGAAGCATGATAAGTTGAATGTAAAATATGATTACTTCACTACATAAAGCTTTTATCACTTAAAATTACTACTTTATTATACAGTACTTTCATGAACGATTCTATATGAATATATTCAGAATAGTCTACATGTTCAATTAATATTAAAAATTATTTTAAACCTTGGCAAAAGCATATAAAAAGTTGTTTCTACATTATGTAGATGTTTGCTCAAGTAATTTCTATAGTGAATCCAGTCTGGGAAGATGAAGTAAGCCCTGTCTCTCGAACTGAATGCAGATATAAACTCTGAACAGGAGGCACAGGTAGATATATAGCTATCTAAGCACTTAAATGGTAGCAGAAAGATTTGGGAAAGAGTCCAGAATTTGATCTATCACCAGTTCAGTCAGTCAGTTCAGTCACTCAGTCGTGTCTGACTCTTTGCAACCCCATGAATCGCAGCACGCCAGGCCTCCCTGTCCATCATCAACTCCCGGAGTTCACCCAGACTCACATCCATCGAGTCAGTGATGCCACCCAGCCATCTCATTCTCTGTCGTCCCCTTCTCCTCCTGCCCCCAATCCCTCCCAGCATCAGAGTCTTTCCCAATGAGTCAACTCTTTGCATGAGGTGGCCAAAGTATTGGAGTTTCAGCTTTAGCATCATTCCCTCCAAAGAAATTCCAGGGCTGATCTCCTTCAGAATGGCCTGGTTGGATCTCCTTGCAGTCCAAGGGACTCTCAAGAGTCTTCTCCAACACCACAGTTCAAAAGCATCAATTCTTCAGTGCTCAGCCTTCTTCACAGTCCAACTCTCACATTCATACATGACCACTGGAAAAACCATAGCCTTGACTAGATGGACTTTTGTTGGCAAAGTAATGTCTCTGCTTTTGAGTATGCTATCTAGGTTGGTCATAACTTTTCTTCCAGGCAGAAAGAGTCTATTAATTTCATGGCTGCAATCACCATCCGAAGTGATTTGGGAGCCCCAAAAAATAAAGTCTGACACTGTTTCCACTGTTTCCCCATCTATTTCCCATGAAGTGAAGGGACCAGATGCCATGATCTTCATTTTCTGAATGTTGAGCATTAAGCCAACTTTTTCAACTCTACTCTTTCACTTTCATCAAGAGGCTTTTTAGTTCCTCTTCACTTTTTGCCATAAGGGTGGTGTCATCTGCATATCTGAGGTTATTGATATTTCTCCCAGCAATCTTGATTCCAGCTTGTGCTTCTTCCAGCCCAGCGTTTCTCATGATGTACTCTGCATAGAAGTTAAATAAGCAGGGTAACAATATACAGCCTTGACGTAGTTCTTTTCTATTTGGAACCAGTCTGTTGTTCCATGTCCAGTTCTAACTGTTGCTTCCTGACCTGCATACAGGTTTCTCAAGAGGCAGGTCATATGGTCTGGTATGCCCATCTCTTTCAGAATTTTCCACGGTTTATTGTGGTCCACACAGTCAAAGGCTTTGGCATAGTCAATAAAGCAGAAATAGATGTTTTTCTGGAACTCTCTTGCTTTTTTGATGATCCAGCAGACGTTGGCAATTTGATCTCTGGTTCCTCTGCCTTTTCTAAAACCAGCTTGAACATCTGGAAGTTCATGGTTCATGTACTGCTGAAGCCTGGCTTGGAGAATTTTGAGCATTAGTTTACTAGCGTGTGAGATGAGTGCAATTGTGCGGTAGTTTGAGCACTCTTTGGCATTGCCTTTCTTTGGGATTGGAATGAAAACTAACCTTTTCCAGTCCTGTGGCCACTGCTGAATTTTCCAAATTTGCTGGCATATTGAGTACAGTATTTGCACAGCATCATCTTTCAGGATTTGAAATAGCTCAACTGGAATTCCATCACCTCCACTAGCTTTGATCTATCACCAAACCAGAGGTAATTATCTTTCCCATCTCTCTGTTATCATCTGCCATAGGTACAGAGGTAACCTGAAACCTAGAAGTGCCACTCAACAGGGACAGAGAAAGCCTCATTTTTCTGTAGTGAGAAGTTGGAAAGAAGACTCATAAGGTCCAGAAAGAAACAGAGTACATCCTCTATTTTCTTTTCTTCTCTTTCCTCTCCTATCCCAGCCTCCAGGCAAGACCTCAGTGGCACAGACGCTGAGCAGTCACCTAAAATACTAAAGGAGGGGGCCTTTTATTACCAAAGGAACTGTGATTCAAAGAACTGGAGATAAAATTTCTTTGCTTTTTATTCCTCCTTTGTCCATTTATCTCTAAGCTACTAAGCCCCAGCTACAGTACCAATTGCAGAAAGTAGAAAAGTAGGGAAACTGAAGGCCTGACTTTCTGATTAGAAGACCACTAAATGGGGACCTAGAGAACCAGAAAGTATTCAGGAGATTACAGAGAGAAGGGAACTTGAGTGAGTTACTGCATAAACTGATGTGTGAACTGCTGGGCTCACATCCCCATGCTACACATGTGTGAATCTGGTACACAACCAGCATCCCAAATGCTTTGAGAACTATGGTCAAAACCTCTTCTCAGATCCAAGACCACCTACTGAGTTCATTGTGCAAAAGATTTTCACTGCAGCCACAGGCCACAGGAGATGGGATGGGAACTGTAGCCTGAACCCAAGTAGGTTGATTGTCTAGCAAAGCAAAACTAAACAAAAAATAGTTGACTATTATCATAGGATTTAAATAAGATCCAGCATCTCATAACCTAATATTCAAAATATCCAGGATACAATCCAAATGAAGAACCAGGAAAATATCAGCTCACAAGAAAAAAACAGTCAATAGATAATGCTGAGAGGACACATATCTTAGAATTAACAGGCAAAGACTTTAAAGCAGCTATTATAACTCTTCCCCAAAAGGCAAAGCTGAGCACTTAAATGGAAAGATGGAAAGTCTCAGCAAGTAAAGATAAGATGTAAGAAAGACTAATAAGAAATTTTAGAGCTGAAAAATATGATAAATAAAATAAAAATGACACAGAAAATCTGTGACCTTGAAGATAAATCATTAAAAATTATCTAATCTGAAAAACAGATAGTAAAAAGATAAAAAATAAATAAATAGGACTTCAGGGACTGATGGACAATACCAAAACATTTAGCATTTGTCAATGGAGTCAAAGAAAAAGATAAAAAATGTGATGCAGAAAAAAAATATTTGAATGGCTGAAAATTCCCCAAATTTCAATTTACAAATTTGAAAGATTCAGCAAGTTCTAAAGAAGATAAACTCAAAGGAATCCACACACAGACACATGATAATGAAATTTCTGGAACTAAAGATCAAACAAACATACCTAAAAACAGTCAGAGAAAAACAATGCATCATATGTAGGTGTGCGATGATTCTAATAACTATGGATTTCTCGTCAGCATCAGGTGGGCCAGAATGGAATGGAATGTTTTTAAAGTGAAGGTAAAGAATGGTCATCTTAGAATTTTGTGTCCACTGAAAATATTTTTAAGAGTGAAGGTGAAATGAAGATGTTCTCAGGAACAAGGAAAACAAAATGAATTTAGTTTCACTAGACCTGCCAGAAGAAAAATGATGCCAGAGGGAAACTTGAAAACCTAAGAACAAAGGAAGAAATGGTAAATATCTGTGTAAATATATGAAACCATTTTTTATTAAATTCTTTAACATATGTATAAGAGTTGGAAGAAACCTTAACAAGGTCAGATAAGGTTTTCTATATATGTAATATAACACATATGAAACTGCAAACTAAAAAGGAAAGTTAAAGAATCCTACTTATAGGTGTTAAGATTTCTATATTCCACTTGAAGTGATAAATATTAATTACAAATAGAGTACAAAAAGTTAAGTATGCATATTATAACCTCTAGGGACTCACTGAAAAAATGTTAATAGATATAATATAAAATTCAATCAATACATTTAAAAACGGAAGTTAAGAAATGAAACAATCAAAAAAAAAAATCAAGAAAGGAGAAACAGAGGAAGGAAAATAGAAAAAAATAAGAAGAAAACAAATACTAAAATGCTATACCTAAATTCTAACATTTTAAAGCACATATCAATAATTATATTATACATAAATGGTTTAAACACACCAATTAGAAAGACAGATTGCTAGGTGATTGGAGCCATTTTCCAAAGGTTATGTGCTGTATAATTCAATTTATATGACATTCTAGAAAAGGCAAAACTACAGTGATAGAAAACAGATGAGTGGTTGTAAGGGGTAGGCATTGGGGAGAGTGTGACTAGAAAGGGATAGCATCAGAGTTTTGAGAGTGATGACTCTGTTCTATATCTAAATTGTGGTGTTGGTTACATAAAACTATACAAGTGTTAATATTCACAGAAGTATTTACCAAAAAGTCAGTTTTACTATATGAAAATCTAAAAAGCAAAATCAAAAATAATATCTGTATATTTAACTTTTGCTGTATGCCAGGCACTGTCCTTTAAGACTTAATTTTGTATAATCTTTTAGAACAACCTTGGGGCTTCCCTGGTCTCTCAGAGGATAAAGCATCTGCCTGCAACGCAAGAGACCCAGGTTCGATCCCTGGGTTGGGAAGATCCCCTGGAGAAGGAAATGGCAACCCACTCCAGTATTCTTGCCTGGAGAATCCCATGGACAGAGGAGCCTGGCAGGCTACAGTCCACGGGGTCACAAAGAGTCAGACACGACTGAGCGACTTCACTTTCTTTCTTTCTTCTACATAGATTCTTCTCCATTTCACAAATGATAGAGGTTAATAATTGAATGTCTTACTAAAGTTTAGTGAATGACTCACTGAAGATTAAATAATTAGAAGTTCACACCAGAATATAACCAAAATCTTTCTGATTCCAAAATCTTATTCTCTGATGATGCTTATTTACTCAGAAGCAGTGGTCCTCATCTAAAACTGATGCAAAAATGTTAATATCACACAAATTAGAAAACAGAAACAAAGACACTATAACATAACAAACATTTTCTGCTAATTATTATTATTATTTTTTGCTGTGCTTTGTTTAAAAATAAGTTTTCTGTAGGATACTAGTTGTGTAGAAAGTGTCTATTCGTTCATTTAATAACTGTTTACTAAATACATAAACAAAACATATGCAAAAAAACCATGGTAGATTCAAAAATTAACCAGATATAGATCATATTCTCAAGGTGCTTTTGATCTATAATGGAAATTAGAACATGTATATGAACAGTGTTTAGTGTCTGTCTGATTGTATCTCCATGAGTAACAACCACACCAAAACTTAGAAATTTTAAGTAACTTAAAACAAAAATGTATTATTCTCTTTGATAGTGATGTTTATGAACTGGGATCAGCTGGGTGGTTTTGACTTGGGGTCTCTGATGTCATTCACAATCTGTTAAGAGTTGAGCTGGTGATATCTGAAGGTTTCAGTGGATTGAATTTCCAAGATGCATCACTTACATGGCTACCAATTGATTCAGGCTATTGGCAGAGAGTTCTGCAGGGGCTATCCATATGAATGCCTACCCATGGCCTTGCCATGTGTCTCGAGCCCCTCATAGCAAGTCTACTGGATACCTAGAGTGAATGTTCCAAGAGGCCCAAGTACAGCTACAAGACTTCTTAAGACCTAATTTTGGAAACAACACAGAATAATTTCCTGTATATTCTGTTAGCCAAAGTTCTGAGCCAGAACTTCCTTGGTCGTCCAGTGGTTAAGAATCCAGCTTCCAATGCAGGACACATGGGTTCGATCCCTATTCCAGGAAGATCCCACATGCCATGGAGCAGCTACACCTGTGCACCACAACAACTGAGCCTGTGCTCTCAAGCCTGGGTGCTGCAACTACTGAGCCCACACACCACAACTTCTGAAGCCTGTGCTCCATGAGAAGCCGCTGCAGTGAGAATCCCGAGCACCACAACCAGAGACAAGTCTCTGCTCTCTGTAACTAGAGCAAGCTCACACAGCAACAAAGACCCATTGCACCTCCCCCCACAAAAAAATCTGAGCCAGACAGATTTAAATGGAAGAGATAGAAAAGGGTCATGAATATTGAGAAGCGTGGCTAATTTTCAGACTATTTTTATAAACCACCACTATCTGCTCTTTGGTCCCCAGGAATCCACGTCCTTTCTATATGCAAAGTCTACTCACCCCCCACCCAAGACCTGTGAAGTCTTATCCTAATACCACATTGGCTCAAACTTGAAGTTGAGGAACTTGTCATTTAAATTGGGTCAAGGTATACCATCCTATTTGATCTTAGGGCTTCCTGATAGCTCAGCTGGTAAAGAATCTACCTGCAATGCAGGAGACCCCAGTTCAATTCCTGGGCAGGGAAGATCCACTGGAGAAGGGATAGGCTACCCACTCCAGTATTCTTGGGCTTCCCTTGTGGCTTAAGACCTATGAAATAGTGACACAAGTTGTCTGTCTCCCACAGTAATAACTTATGTCCTCTATGTTGTGTGTGGGGGAGATACATAAAATACACACCTGACACAAAATGGTGACAAGTATGAAATACAATGGACATTGAAAAAGAGAGTGAGAGACAGAAGTATCTACACAATTCTGAAATCCAGGCAAGCACAAGGCACCAATTCCTTGATTAGAGACTAGTCATGTTCCCTGGGAGTGATTCTCCACTCTTTACTATGAGTCACCCTTCACTCTTCATTATAAATGGCCTAGGTTCAGTTCCTGGGTTGGTAAATCCCCTAGAGGCAGGCACGGCAACCCACTTCAGTATTCTTGACTGGAGAATCCCATGGACAGAAGCGCCTGGTGGGCTATGGTTCATAGAGTTGCAAAGAGTTGGACATGATTGAAGCAACTTAGCATGCACATACACACGTGCTGCAACTGCTGACGCCTGAGTGCCTGGAGCCTGTGCTGCACACCAAGAGAAGCCACCGCAATGAGAAGCCCGCACACCACAAAGAGTAGCCCCTGCTCACCAGGACTTCATTGCAAAGCAACAAAGACCCAGTGCAGCCAGAAATAAATAAATAAAGATTCTTTTAAGGCTTGCCATAAATCTTTATGATGTGTTTTAAAGAAGCTTTCAGCCACACCCCTGATTTCTACTTTACTCTGGGGCTACAATTTATTGGCAACACCCAATATATGATATATGCCTGAAGGCAGGGGTCCCCAATCACCAGGACCTAATGCCTGATGATCTGAGGTGGAGCTGATGTAATAATAATAGAAATAAAGTGCACAACAAACGTAATGCACTTGAATCATCCTAAAGCCACACCCCACCCCCACCCCATCCATGGAAAACTGTCTTCTATGAAACCAGTCCTTGGTGCCAAAAAGGTTGGGGACCGCTGCATTAAGGCATATGCTACTTTGATAATATTTAGCTGGTTGTAAAGAGAGACAGGATGGAAAAGAGTTGTGTGTGTGAGTTTTGTTTGTTTGCTTGTTTTGTTTTGTTGTTTTGTTTTTAACTGAGTACATCCTAGATCCTTTATGTTTCCTACAGGTTTGTTAGAAACTGAATAAGACACATTAGTTCACCTCTTCTACAGCCACACCTTATCATACACAGATAAAAGAAACCAGTTGGTGCTTCCAACATATGCCGGAGAGTCTCTTTATCCAAACTCACCAATTCTTAGTTATACTTAGCATTTGCAATGCTCTGAAATGTTTGTAACTGAATAAAAAAGATCTCCTCCTTAGCCTCCAATAATAATTTTCTGTCTTTCAAGTGTTCACTCTTTAAGGCCGTTTTGTTTTCATCAACCATAAGTTTTTGGGTTGTTTGTTACTGCAATGCAGACTAAATTCTACTTAATGTTACACATACCTCATCTTATCTGATTTTCACAAGAAGCGTATTAATGAAGATGTATTTTCTATTCCAGTACATGGCTACTGAAGAGGTGGCCAGAGGTTCTGCCTACAGTTATTCCTCACTATCTGAAATAGCCAGCATCTGGAACATTTCCAGCCATGTGGCAGAGGGAAAAGAGCACTCTGGAAGATTGTACACAGACAAGTAAATGCTCAGCACAAAAGTGACACATGTCACTTCCCTTCCCAAGTCATTAGCTAATGACAGCAATAAGGCCATATTGAGTTCAACAAGATGGGAAATCACAATCCCATCACATACTCAGAGGAAGAGAAAATAAATATTTGTGACCAGCTCAAATGATTACCATCTCATGAAAAGTTCCTAATACAGTTCTTATAAAATGGATGCTCAACAATTGCAGCTGTTATCTTTAGGGTTATCGCATCTGCTATGGTTTACTCTTAGGCTTGCATTCTGCAATCTGTCCACTTGTAACCTTGTGATATAAAATAAATGGAATTGATGTTTGAGTGTAAAGTTGGCCATTCACTAACCATGTACAAGTGAGGAAAACACTTGATTTCCATGTACCTCCATTTAAAATCTATTTTGCTAATTTTAAAGCATGATACAAATTTAGGTGAATCCATGAGAGGCTGAGTCATGCCTCGAACTTGAGGCTCTACCTAATTTTGGATCTACCCTCCCCAGTACAACCGGTGCTTCCATTGAAAATCTGGGGTAAGTCAATTAATTGTTCACTTTTTCAAAGTAACAAAACTTTCCATAGAATGCCTATTTCCATACATCTCAAGTCTCCAGGCAATTTCCAGAACACTACCCACCAAAATTATCTCTTTTCATGCTCAGTGTTAGTTCACTATGCCTGAAAGGATTCCTTCAAACTGATTGCTTTTATTGTGAGTAAAGTTCTCAGTAATCTTGACTTCATTATGATATTCCTAGTTGATGTACTTTAGACCTTTCTTCACTGTAACACCTGAAAATTTTCCAGTCCAATTTGCCTCCTGGCATCATCTTTTTTCACATCGATGTTCTCACCATTTCTTCTAATATCGTGACTCTACAGTTCTTTGCAAATCTCCATCTTTTCCAATTTATTTACTTTCATCTTTGTTCAATTCCAAAGACTGTATCATCAGCCTTCCTGTCAAAGTATCAAAAAAGCCACTTAAAATGACAACTCTGTTATGAAAGATAAATGTATTCTGTTATAACAGTGTATATTAAAGGACTGACCTAATTGAAGCGGTAAGGGGAGGGTTTCCCTGTGAAAGCATGATTAAGCTAAATTCTGAAGAAAAAAATTATGTCTGCTACTATTTAGTGTTGCTCCAGTTTCATTATCTCAATTCCAAGTTTCTATTTGACCACAGTCGTATTACCTTCTAAAGGTGCTATATACTATGTTACCAAATCTGTGTTCTTACTTCAAATGCCAGCTTTAACCTTTTTATATTTTCCTTATACACCTTTCACATTCCTATTAAAAATTGGCTTCTATTATCAACAATGTCGTGTTACACACCAGAATTTCCCAACATGTTGATTATACTGCCAGTCTCCATGCTTTTCAACCTAATGTATCTATTCTGCTTGCCATTGCTCTTTATTCTGTCAGCTTATATCTTTATAAAAAGTCAAAGTTTAAAATTACTTTTTTCTTTTGGCATCTGCTTATTCCTATTTGACATGGAATTGCCAGCCATCTAGAATACTTCCTGGCATAAAGTATGTATGAATGAAGATATGAATATTCTTTCCTGATTTCTTTTACAGAGAAAGCAGGGAAATCTTGATGATTGAGAGTACTATTAATTTAAAACATTTAATCTCAACTAACTCAGCTTACTTTTTTAAATCACCTAAGTCTCCCTTATATTTCCTATAGCATTTGTTTCTAGCAACCATTCCTTCCACTCTCACTTTCAACAACTAACTTCTAATTTACTAAGATCCAAATGAGTCTTTCAAATAGCTTTCTTTTTTGCTTTCCCCATTTTCTAGCATCAATCTTGTTTGAGTCATTCTCTTTAAATGAAGGGAAGAGCTTAAACCAACTTGATACAATGACTTCAACTTTCACTCATTCATATATTAGCTTGTTTATCAAAAATGTTTTGATATTTCTTTGTCTAGAACAACAGGGATGAATCCTTCCATTAAGAGGCTCAGAGAAGGGTTATGTTCTATGATAACTGCATGTTCAAGGCCCTGCAAGTTCTGTCTGGTATCTTTTCCTCTGTGTCTACAGCTTTTGTTTCTCTCCATTTTCCTTGCTATGCCCTCACTGATGCATTATCCATCAGATAATATTAATAGAACTTTCCGAGATGATGAAAATATCTTGTTTTTGCACCATCCAACACAACAGGCACTAGCTTCACCTGCTTCTAGAGCACTTGAGACATGGACAGTGATGCTAAAAATGGAATTTCAAATGCAATATTGATTTAAATTTAGATTTAAACTTAAATTCACATGTGAATTCCTACTGGATAGACAACAGTTCTCTAGCCCCTGGGGTGTTTTAATCAGCTTTATTAGTTCCTTTCACCTAGAACATTATGTTCCTTCTCAGGACCTTTGCACATGCTGACTTTGCTGCCCTGGGTGACTTCTGTTTACCCAATGCTCACTCACAAAACTGTTGGCATGGTATTTATTTCTCTTCATTTAGAGGTTGGCTTAAGGGCATCATTCTAAAGGAGATCAGTCCTGGGTGTTCTTTGGAAGGAATGATGCTAAAGCTGAAACTCCAGTAGTCTGGCCACCTCATGCGAAGAGTTGACTCATTGGAAAAGACTCTGATGCTGGGAGGGATTGGGGGCAGGAGGAGAAGGGGATGACAGAGGATGAGATGGCTGGATGGCATCACCGACTCGATGGACGTGAGTTTGGGTGAACTCCGGGAGTTGGTGATGGACAGGGAGGCCTGGCGTGCTGCAATTCACGGGGTCACAGAGTCGGACATGACTGAGTGACTAAACTGAACTGAACTAAGGGCATCATCTTCTTCATCCTGATCCTCCCATCTAAAGTAGAAACCACCTCACTCTCTGACCCCTTTTATTTTTTCTTTTCCCTTTGCTTGTTTCTTTCATAGCACTTACTACAACTGAAAGTATCTTATTTATTTGTTGCTTTCTTATTTATCGTGTGTCTTCCCCACTAGAGGCTAAGCTTAACGCAGGCAGGATTTATGCATATCCTATAAATTCTTTGAGTCCACAGACTAAAACCACGCTTCTTATATAGTAAGCATTTTAAAATGTTTTTGAATAGTTGAACAAACAAATGATGGCTGTAATTTTGGCATGTAATAAGTAGTTGGGAGCACTTATGTAGTAAAAAAGTCTGAGTAGAACAGAAACAGGAATAGAGTTCACTGAAGAATTTTATGAGCTAAGTGGAAAAACTAGTGAAGAAAATTTTAAGCAGAGGAAGCCTTCTGTGTAAATGCACAGAGGCATGAAAAGCATGACCTGTGTGGGAGCACTGAGAAATTATATGCAGCTGAAGTGTTTCATTGGTTCTTTATCTGAGACCATCCTTTCCTTCTCAGTACAAAGAATTATTCTTTTTCAAGGTAAACTCTGCCACCAGTCTCTTGGTCTGGCACTTCTCCCATTACTTTATGGAGTATGTCTCATCAATTACCCTTTTATATTTGCTGAATTTCTTTATGGGCTTCTTTGGTGGCTCAGATGGTAAAGAATCCACTGACTTTCTGATCTGTCGAACATATATGCTTGGAATTAATAGTCATGGTAGTAAAAAAAAGCCTTCCCATTGTCATGGAGGAAGAAATTCTCCTTTACCCTACTAGGTTCTTTCAGCTGGTCTAAGAATTAAATTGACATGAGACAGATTAACAGGAGAAAATCAAACAAAATTTATAACATGTATACGTGTAATAGGGAGGAACAAATCTGACTCCATATTGGATCTGTTTCTTTTACCTTTGTGTTTATCGCTTTTCATTACTAAAGTTAATCACTAAAGGGATGTTTCCTATAGCTTAAAGTATACCTAAGAGCAATCTGCTCCAATATTCTTGCCTGGAAAATCCCAAGGACAGAGGAGTCTGGCAGGCTATAGTCTACAGGGTTGCAAAGAGTTTATCACAGCTGAGTAACTGAACAATTGGGTGAGCGATCCTTAATGGCCCATCTCCCTGCTTTCCCATGCCTAAACTAAAATACCTTTGTCCAGCTCACAGAAAATATCCTGACCAGGCCCATCTGTAAATGGCTGCGGGAAAGAAGAAATTAACTGTGAAGCCTGGCCAGAACTAGGAAATATTTGCAACAACATACACCTTTTTTATTTTACCTCCTTATCTCCCCTTCTTTGTTCTATAAAAGAAATTAGCATCCAAACCTGGACAAGATGGTTCTTTGGGACAGTATTCTACCATCTACTCAGGTGGCTGTTCCTTGCCCCAGCAACTTGTCTCTGGATTTAGTGGCTTGTTGTGCAGCAACGAGTATGAGCTTGGACTCAGGAACAAACACAGGAGAGATCCAGGGAAAGAGTAACTTGCCAAAATAGCAGAAGCTCTTACCTTAAATATCATTCTCAGCCAAAGATAAAAGATGATGTTGAGGGTAAGGAGATTCAGTTTCGTGTGTTTACTAAGAAAAGCAAGATAAGATTGCTATGCAGATTCAAATCCTTGTCTTCTCCTTCGAGAAGTTTCCTGAGATTTGGTCATCCTCCTCTTCCAGGTACAGCAAAGGAGATGTCCTTACAAATAGAGATACCCCTTATGAATGGAAATGTTTCTTATAAAAATGTAAATCCTAGTTGGTTTTCAGAGTTGCTCACATGTCTGCTTTTCCTTAGAAATAACCAGCTTAAAATAATTAATATGCCAAAGACACATATTTTGGGGTGGCAAATTCTGTTTCCCTATACCATCAAGTCCACAGTGCCTTAACATTTCCAATATTCTTTTCCACACAGTTACCAAACTGTTCTATGCACACTGCCTTGACTTGCCCACTCCTTTGTCATCTCTTTCATTCCACCACTTGATTAAACTGCTTGCCTGAAGGCAGTGGATTTCTGATCATTTTTCTCCCTTGCCCAAAACTTTGAATAGCCTTTTAGATGAATGAAGGGGGAACTCTTAAGTTTTGAATGTAAATCACACTTCATCCTGGCATAGCCCTGGTTTCAATTTCAAAATGTTTTTAATACTAAAACATAATGCAGTTGAAATGGACTACTTAATAATATATTTTCTGTAATTGGTGAGCTTGGCTGTTGCCACATTTGAGAAGTCATCATTGACCCTACTGTACCACACCCTCTGATGGCTCCTTGTTCGTCATTACGCCTCCATTCCTAGTGTGAGGTTTGACCTATAGTGGGGACTTCACAAGGTGGATAAGTAAAGATACATTCAATTCAGAGCCTAATCTTGGATTCTGAAATAAAGATTTTCCCTTTACATGCCTAAATCTCAGAATTTAGGTGCCCTCAAGATTATTACAGGTGAAAATGTTTCATTTACTTTATTCTCTAAGTGAGAAAGGCACATGGTTCTGAATAAACAACTGAATGGAGAGATGATAAAAGGAAGGCAAAACTACCTTCAATATTTTATTTATATTAGTAAGAAGTTTGCATTTGATTGCAGTGAGCATTAATAGGCCAAAAACAAATAAATTAGTAACTAGATATTATCCATATTTGTAATTTAAATTTTATTTTAGATTCTCCTACTGCAATTAAGTATGCATGGCTGAAGAACCCAATTTAAGGATCATTCTTATTTTAGGAGACATCGAGGCGGATTAAAGGAATATAGACCTTGCACGTATCCTGATCCTCATTGGCAACCCTGCCTTTGGGACCATTGCTATAGATCCTCCCAGGTTGGGAAACACAGTTTTTGAGGGCATAGGCCTGCTGTGTCCCCCTTTACCTGGCAAAGAAATAAAGCCATCCTTTTCCACTTCACCCAAAACTCTGAGATTCAATTTGGCATCAGTGCACAAAGGCCACGTTTTCTGCATCATTCTTGCATTTTTAAGAAACCAAAGGGCCTAATTTATTACAGTTTTCTTTTATGAAAGTTACTATCCTGTTTTGCTGGCTTGCCTGTTAGCTCTTTTTCAGAAAAAAAAATTGTCTAGCAGCCCCTCCTTTCCCTACTGCTTCTTTCAAGTATTTTCTGAATGTGTGTCCTCTGAAATATACTACCATTTGCTTATAATTCTTGTTCATCATCTGCTGCAGAAAGATCCCATCCATCTTCCTCAGTGAACTGCAAAAATGTGCCAGAGAATTCTGAGTAGAGCAGACATTCTCTTTTTTGGCCTTTTCATATGGGAAAGTCATAAGTGGAATCAGAAGATGTATGAGACTTTGTTCTGATCAGCTGAAGAATACAGATTTTTGAATACAGTTTTATAGAAAAAAATGGTAAGATAAATAAAGACTTGGTATAAAACTCTACAGCTCCTATAGTAGTAATAGAATAAGAATTCTATGGTTAAGAATGAGTACCATGGATACAATCATGACACCTTCATATCATGGACAGCTGCTGACCCAGCAAAAAAAAAAAAATTATTTACTCTTCTACTGTTTCTTTTGGCAATTAGACTTCATCACTGCTATGGCTTTAGGAGCTATTCTTAGTGATGGAAAATTTTGTGATTGGCTGCTGGGTCTAAAAAGTGGCCACATTTTATCAGCAGTCTACTTACAATGTTCCTAAAATTTTGGAAGCAAGACACAAGACATTTTGATAGCAATTCAGGTCAGGATCATGTGGCCTTTCATTTACTTAAGTCTAGGACAAAAATGGATAAGGAAGGAAGAAATTTTTTTTAAAGTTTAATAATATATATACATAGGAGAGACCCAGAAAAACTGAGCAACTCACCGAAATGGCAGAAGCCCTCACCTTAAATACCATCCTCAGCCAAAGACAAAAGAGGATGTTCAGGGTGGGGAGAGTCAATATGGAGTTACCAGTATCAACTACAAATTGGTACTTGCTTTGGGTACTTGCCATCTACCTCTACAAGGATTAAATCACATGCTGCTGCAGCTGCTGACCTTAAACATACCGATCTTCCCTGGTGGCTCAGATGGTAAAGCGTCTGCCTATGATGTGGGAGACCCGGGTTCAATCCCTGGGTTGGGAAGATCTCCTGGAGAAAGCAATGGCAACCCACTCCAGTATTCTTGCCTGGAAAATCCCATGGATGGAAGAGCCTGGTAGGCTACAGTCCATGGGGTTGCAAAGAGTCGGACACGACTGAGCAACTCCACTTCAAAGGGAGTTCAGGGTGGAGAGCAGAAATAAGTCACCCCGGACTCTGGAAAAACTCGCACAGGTCTTCAGATGGTTAGATATTTTCAGGAGTTGATTTTATGAGCCCAATTCTTGCATCTCCTCATATCTAGAAAAGCACTGAGTTCCTTCAAGGTGATGACTGCTCTGTGTAACTAGAAGAAACCTTCTGCAAAAATATGTGCTTGATTTCATGGACTCCCTCTTCACCAAAATCACATACCTTCCCCAACCCTTCTCTTCTACTTCTTTGGGGCAATTTTTCATTTCTATCTGAAATGCTGTCTCCCTGGCTACAGTCCTCATTTTGCACCAAATAAAACTGAACTTGCAACTCTTATGTTGTGCATTTTGCACAGTAAAGAAGGGTAAGGTTGTGGTACAGATTTAAGTCCTTGACTGCTCCATTGAGAAGAGTGTCCAGAGATTTGGTCATCCTCTTCTTCCAGTTACTTGGAGGGAGACACCCTTACAAACAGAGATTTTCCTTACAAATGTAAATGTTTCTTACCAAAGGGTTTTCAGAGTTTTCCCCATGTATGCTGTTCCCTGGGCTTCCCAGGGGGTACAGTGGTAAAGAAACCACTTGCCTGCCAATGCAGGAGACACAAGAGACATGGGTTCAACCCTTGGGTCAGGAAGACTCCCTGGAGAGGGAAATGGAAACCTAATACAGTATTCTTGTCTGGGAAATTCCATAGAGAGAGGAGCCTGGCAGACTACAGTCTATGAGGTCATGACTGAGTGTGTGTGCCAGCACACACACACTTACACACACACATGCTAGAAAATAACCAGCTCAAAATCATTAATAGGACAAAGAGATATATTTTAGCATGGCAAATTCTGTTCCCCTACATGAATTTAAGAACAGGGTTATCTGTGTAATGGCTCAGCTTCCATATCCAGGCTATTGTTTTCCAAAGGCTCACCTGCCCACAGTGAAAATGGAGGGGCGGCAGGAGTGTGGTAGAGGGTAGGGAAACTAGAAATGCTATTGAAGGAATGCAAAAAGAAGGACGAATTCACTCTCTAACATTCAAAACAGGTACAAGAAGTCCAGTTTCTTACAAACAAGGCTACCACTGTTCTGAGGGAATACTTTCTAAATTTATTTAAATTTTTAATCACAGTTTAAGCCTGAAGGGTTTCTCTCAGTGGGTAGGGAAGATACCAATACTTCCTAGGACAGCAAAGCCAGTAATTTTCTATTTTATCACAAAAGTATATGATGAAGGAGGTTCAAGAGAGAGGGGATATATGTATACCTATGAATGATTCATGTTGATGTATGGCAGAAACCAACCACAACATTGTAAAGCAATTATCTTCCAATTAAAAATAAATAAATGTTAAAAGAGCATTAATGTATGATGATAGAAGGTAGTGGTCAGGTGTGTGACTGCTAATGCCCTGCAAGGGTTTCAGCTCAGAGTAACAGTGTGTATGTGGTGGGTAAGGCACTGGGACAAGGAGAACAAAATGGGACAAAAATGATAACTCAATAGAGGAGAATGGGAATGTTAACTTGATTCCTCATTTAGGAACCTGAGGTGCCTTTGCTTCCTGTGTGTATAGAAGGAACTTAGAAGAATGAGAGTTCACCTGGAGTGCTTACTAGAGGGGACGCCTAAGAGAAATTAAGTGACTTTTCAGAGTGGCTACAAGGCAGTCAATTTAGGCAAGGACTGAACTGTGTACAGCCAGATCATGGAGAATCTGACATGAGCTAAGATCAGGCCAAGACAGCCAGTGAGGGTAGCTGGGTTCAACCAAGTTGAGAGAGACTACTACTTTTGATTACTCCAGGCAACAATTACAGACACAACTGCCAGCTGGGGACCAGTGCACAGATGTAGATGGACACCCATGTGGGTGTCAGATACAAATTGGCACTTGCCGTCTACCTCTACAAGGATTAAATCACGAACTGCTGTAGCTGTAGACCTTCAGTACACCCTGAAAGGAATTCAGGGTGGAGATCAGGAAAGAGGCACTCTGTGCTCTGGGAAAAACTGGCAGAACAGGTCTTCATCAGTTCAGTAGCTCACTCATGTCTAACTCTGTGACTCCATGGACTGCAGCACGCCAGGCCTCACTGTCCATCACCAACTCCCGGAGTTTACTCAGACTCATGTCCATTGAGTCGGTGATGCCATCCAACCATCTCATCCTCTGTTGTCCCCTTCTCCTCCTGCCTTCAATCTTTCCCAGCATCAGGGTCTTTTCAAATGAATCAGTTCTTCGCATCAGGTGGCCAAAGTACTGGACCTCCAGCTTCAGCATCAGTCCTTCCAATGAATATTCAGGACTGATTTCCCTTAGGATGGACTAATTGGATCTCCTTGCTGTCCAAGGGACTCTCAAGAGTCTTCTCCAACACCACAGTTCGAAAGCATCAATTCTTCTGTGCTCAGCTTTCTTTATAGTCCAACTCTCATATCCATACATGACTACTGGAAAAACCATAGCCTTGACTAGATGGACCTTTGTTGGCAAAGTAATGTCTCTGCTTTTTAATATGCTGTCTAGGTTGGTCATAACTTTCTTCCAAGGAGCAAGCCTTTTAATTTCATGGCTGCAGTCACCATCTGCAGTGATTTTTAGAGCCAAAAAAAATAAAGTCTGTCACTGTTTCCACTGTTTCCCCATCTATTTGCCATGAAGTGATGGGACCAGATGCCATGATCTTAATTTTCTGAATGTTGAGCTTGAAGCCAACTTTTTCACTCTCCTCTTTCACTTTCTTCAAGAGGCTCTTTGCTTTCATAGTCTTCATAGAGTTAGATATTTTAAGGAACCAATTTTATGAGCATAATTCTGTATCTCCAAAAATCTAGAAAAGCACTAAAATCCTTCATGATGACTACAGCTCCTCATGACTAGGAGAAACCTTTTGCAAAAATATGGGCTTGATTTGCATGTGCTCCCCCTTCACTAAAATTGCATATATACTGATCTTCCCACTCCCTCTTTGGGGCAGTTTTTCAGAGCTATCTGAAATGCTGTCTCCTGGGCTATAGTCCTCATTTTGCCCCAAATAAAATTTAACTCACAACTGTCATGTTGTGCTTTTTTTTTTTTTTAAAGACAGCATGAGGCTAATGAAGCCTGCAAACATCCTACCCAAGAATCTCTTCAGCTCTACCATAAGGTTGCAAACATCACTTTGCAACATCACTTTGAAAAATAACTCTTGGGTTGGGGGTAAAGTGTTTCAGAGGTAAGTAAAACCACGTAATATGTAATCAAAGGAAAATTTTACATTATAAGACCAGGCTAAGTTTAAGGTGCCACATATCTTTTGCACTGAAGAATCACTTAGATTTGTTATCCCATTACACATATGTTTGAGTTAATATATATTAAATATACATTACTATATATAATTACATGTTTTTTAACACTTTATTCTTAAAAGACTATATGAAAATATTTGCCAAGTGAGTGAGTAAAACACAATCATAAAAAACTGGAGAATTTTGAGAGCAAAAAGTGTATATTAATAATTATTAATAATTAAACTATTAATAATTACTTGAGCACAAAAAGGCATAAACCTGAACCACCTCATGCCACCTAGAACATATCCTACCGAAGAAGCTGAATTCTATTCAAGATGAGAATTTTCTTTGGTTGAGATGGGGAAAGATGTAGAGAAAACCTTTACCTTAAGGTATATATCTGTTCAAAAATAGATATTACCTTGGTGCTTAGAGAGTTTATGCAAATAAGAATTGCTATTCCATTTAAGAAATAAACAGAAATTTGATGGATGTAAGAAGAATCTTTTGATGGAAGAACTTCTTGAGAAAATAACAGTAATTTAACACCTAAATACTAGGATTGAGAGGAGAGGGATGTGGTTGGCCATAAATTTACAGTGAAGGGATGGTTTCAGGTGATTTGGATTTTAAACATCATCAGAACTTTGCTGTGATGCCATCTGTTTATATCCTGTGGACCCAAACCTTTGTAAAATCAAAATCAGGAGTGTTCTTTGATTATAGTGTTTAAGGATGGGAGGCAGAGGATGAAAACAAGGAGTTGACTGCAATACCAGGTAAAGTCAAAGCTGTATGAAAATAAGTCATGAAGCCTAAGAACTAAGATTAGGAGAAATGGGAAATTCACCAGGAGCAAGACATTAGAAAAAGACACAACCTGAAGAATGTAAGCCTTTTATGAATTGAGAAGCTATCTGTGGGTACAACTGGTGGGTATGGGTTTCTACTAGTAACATGAGGGTTCCAGTAAATCTACTGCTTATATTCAAGAAAGATTGTTCTCCTAAGCCTGGAAATCTAGAAATAACTCAGCTGTATAAATCTAGGTTAAACACACTTTACACAATTGTATACAATTAAAAAACAATTTCAGTAATCAGTCAACATTGATTAGATAGCCATTCCAAACAGACTGTTGTATTAAAAAAAAAAAAAAAAAAAGACTCCAACTCACAAACTTAACTAATTCCACAGTAAAAAGCAAAATAAGGAAAGAGGTTTACACTTTCTATGATCATTGAAATGTCTTTTCCTCCTTATGTATTAACTATAAATAAACCATACCAATTCTTCACCCTTATTGTTTTTATTATTATTAAAGTAACTATAACTTATATACAGTGGCATAGATTTATACCCACTGGTTATTTAAAGTTCATGAAATGCTTTCTGCTCCCTGAAGGAAATGTACCAAATACATATAAAATAATAATAAAATAATAATATGCCCAAGGATAGACTGTTTCTATGTTTTCATACTGTGAGCATCATGGGTATTTTAGAGCACAGGTTGTTTATAAATGAGGCCTCCAGCTGTTACTGAGAGACTCAGGCAGAAAAAGGGAGTAAATGGAGGATAATAATCCTGATTATAATAGGAGGCTGTTTCTATAGTGACCCAGGGTGAGTTGCATTCTCCCTAGGAATAAACTGCTCAGTCAGTAGCTCCTGCGAAGTACCATGTGGTAAATTACCTCCTTCCAGGTACTAAATGATACCTTGATGCCTTGGAAAAATTAATGGGTGAGTGGTTTACTCTGAGAGCATTTTATTCCCTCTGAGTCAACATAGGATTCTGCCCAATTAAATTTTGGAGGGCAGAATTTGCCCTAGAAAGAGCAGTTTAAAGGTTTAGAGTTATCAAAGCAATATAAAAACTAGTCCCTGATGTATCATAAAGATAGGACTTTTCACCATGGGTAAGACTTTCATTATCACAGAGTTATTACATTTCCCTCAGTGGCCAAATGGAGGGGGGGAAAGGGTGGGAGCTACCTTTAAAATACATTAACCTATTTTAAAATACTTATTTACAGTCGATCAACCATCTTTTGATGTCTTCTAAAACATGTCCAGTCATTTGGCCTATCACCATGTCTTAGACAATTCAGACTGTGGCCATGTCAGGTAAATAAAAGTTACTGTTTTCTTTAGAAATACATTTTATATGTTTAATGGATTATATATTCATTGAGACAACATAGAATTCAAATAGGCTGCAGGCATTATTGGATTTTGAACTAATTTTTTTTTAATAGAGAAGGCCAAAATGCCATTTTGTGCAGCTTTATCTAATTATTTCTCAAGCTCTGCTCTACAGTTGGTTAAATTAAATTAACAAAATTAAATTAATGAATTTTTCAGAAGGATTTTCTTTAAAGAATCTGATATTATTGTGGTGTTTTAAACAGAATGGATATACTTTTTTATATAGTAAAAATGCTTAAAGTATCTGAATCTAGTACAGGCATGAATTATCAGGTAATATTCTAGCAGTAATTATTTTAGGCTGACTTACAGTGATATTATCACATTTACAAAGCACTTTTACTTCTTGAAAAAATTGTGGATCTTTCACTTGAATATTTTAATTGTTTATCAAGAGGCATCTATGAAATATTTGTTAAAAAGCTGAGGCTCCAGGGGTGGAAGTCCATGAAGTGCTTTTCCTGACCTCAGTCACTCCCTTAGGATGCTAATTCACCTTTCTTTACTCACAACTGTCAAACTGCAGTTCAAAAATGAAGATCTGATCATGAAACTCATAGGTAAAGAAATGGACGGCAATAAATACACATGCATGCATTTGTTTTTATGAAAATGGCGACTGAGAAATAAATTACACAAAGCATATTTTAATATTTAGAGTAACACTACTTAGATCTACCTCCTGTCACAGCCACTTAACAGCTATGCAGTTACTTTGTGAACCTTACTTTTACATTTCTCATCTGTAAGATGGGAATAATAATCACAAGACTTTATGCCATTGTCCCGAGATTAAGATACTTCAATTAACTTAAAACACTTTTCCTAATCATGGCAACCCCACTGTGTGACCTATTTAGATTAAGGGTCAGGCAAAGTCTCATAAAAGAAGTGATATTTAAAACAAGTCTCGAAGAACCAGTTGAATTTGTCAGAGGGAAGAGTCTAGGAGGAAAGGCTCCAAGGTAGTAATGGATCTGGTGAGTTTTCTAATGAGTCAGTTCTTTGCATCAGGTGGCCAAAGTATTGGAGTTTCAGCTTCAGTCTCAATCCTTCCAATGAATATTCAGGGTTGATTTCCTTTAGAATTGACTAGTTTCATCTCCTTGCAGTCCAAGGGACTCTTAAGAGTCTTCTCCAACACCACAGTTTGAAAGCATCAATTCTTTGATGCTCAGCCTTCTTTATAGGCCAACTCTCACATCCATACATGACTACTGGACAAACCATAGCTTCGACTATTTGGACCTTGGTCAGCCAAGTAATGTCTCTGCTTTGAGAACCCCATGAACAGTATGAAAAGACAAAAAGAGAAGGGAATTAAACCTAAAACTTTGCTTCAAGTTGCTTACTGTGAAATAAGAGGAAATGAAGTATTATAATAAGCAACAACAGCCCAAAGCAGTGTGTGCTCCATTGTGTCTTAGGTTAGTGGTCTTGGAGGTAGATAGAGAACTGACCCTGGCAATCCACAGGTGAAAACACTGCACTGTTTAGGGTTGGGAAACATGGGACTACATTGTGGGCCTGGGAGGTGTGAAAGAGGAACATCCTGAGTAAGAAGGCCGAGGATATATGAAATGGACTAATGATTTGGGAGCTTGCCTAGATTAGGAGTAGGGGAGATGGAGAATGGGAAGAGGGAGAAAAGTGAAGATACAAGCAGGACAAATTTTTTAGGCCATACTATGAAGTTTGTAGGTTTACCATAGGCAATGGAGGGCCATTGCATGGTTTTAATTCAAGAAGTGCTATGATCAGATTCTGATTTCTAAATGTTTATAACGCATCAGAATTTCTGGAAATGAGGCTCAGGGCTCTGCAATTTTACAAAATATGCCAAGTGAATCTTGTGGACTATTCAATCGTGAGGGTTACCGTAGCCATTATTCAAAATAGTCTTAGGAAGTTTGATCATTGAAAAGAGGAATTCCTCATGCAGAAGCACACAGGGAAACTTTCTAAGGCACTGGAAATGTTCTATGCTGTGACTGTGGTTGGGAGCACACGACTTTATACATTTGTCAAAATGAATCAAAGTAGGAGAGTTTTATTGCTTATAAATTATCTTGATAAAGCTGTTTTGTTGCTAAAAGCCAGTGGACTTGAAGAATAGAAAGTTAGTGTGTGTTCAGTCACTAAGTCGTGCCTGACTGACTCTTTGCAACTCCATGGACAGTAGCCCACCAGGCTTCTCTGTCCATGGAATTTTCCAGACAAGAGTACTGGAGTGGGTTGCCATTTCCTTCTCCAAGCAAGGTACTGCTTCCCTTCAAAAGATGAAAGCCATTGCTACACAAAGACTCACAACATTGCAAAGAATGAAGGAACACTGTAGTAGTGGAAACAATGAGTCCTTAGTTGAGAAGTAAAGAGATAATTAGGAGAGAGGGGAATAGGTATCTTGATAGGGTAGGATGACTGAAGAAGAATCCTCCAGATGATATTTGTAGGTAGAGAAGTTGAAAGCAAAAGAGAATCAGAGAATTATGTAAGGTAGAAAAGTAATTACTGGAACAGTGAGAGTGAATGAAATTAGAGAATAACTTGAAGAATTAATCTAATGCATTTCTTTACAATAACTGATACAAAGAAAGCAGTAATTAAACATGCTTCTCTATTTTGCTGAAGCAGCACATTGCCAATAGTGTAGGCAACCAAGTTTACACTAACATTTGTCAACCTGGAAAAGCTCTGTTCTGCTTCTATGATTAAGTCTCTTCACTTGTCTCCACAAAGAATCCATTTGCAAAAAGCTGTTCATGGGATTTATAGACTTTTTTTACAGAATGTCTTGTCTCTGATACAGTGAGCATGAGATATCAGTGTTCAAATCTAATTGTGAAGAGTTTCTCATAACAACAGTGTGCTGCTTTCCCAAATGTGAGATGAACTTTTCAGACTCTGTTCATTGGTATGAATTTGTTATGTTCTTCAACTGTTTGGTTAAGTAACCTTAAGACTTTCACAATAGTGGAAAGTGAAAGGTGTCCTCAATTCCCTGTGTGACCTAAATTGAGCACATTTGACAGAACTATTTAAGCTCATTTTGAGAGATGAGATACTTTCAGCTTTCTCTTCTTTGCCCTCCAGCTTAAATTGGAAATTAATCCTCTACTAATTGGGCTTTTCCCCGTTTTCATTTCTACTTCCTGATATATTATTAGAAAAGAACTTCAGAATCAACTAGGAACTGGACCCAAATTCAAAGCGTTTTTTTTTTCTCTTACTCCTTCGTCTGACCCCAGACCTCTCGCATCCTGACTCAAATCCTAAGAAACTGTGGAATCACTTGAGAATATTGCTCCTCAAAGTCTTCATCTTACATCTACATCAAAACTGAAGCGTAAAAATGGTGACCCATTAACATTTTTCCTATTCTCTATCTGACCATGTGATCCAGGCCTGAGTCCTTTAGCCAGTAGCCATTTCACTGACCCCATGGAAACACTGACTCTTGTGTTTTGTGAGTCTTCTGCTCTCCTCATCTATCCATAATTGGAGAGTGATACACAGAACAAGCCCTTGATGGAATATATGGACAAAGCTTCTTAGCAACCATGGTTTTTAAAAAACACATGTTTTCTGAGGAAAATATTCTATACATTGTCTCAGAAACTAAAATGCTAATACTTTTGAATAATTCCAAGTAAATTACATAGAGGGACAGAGAAAATTATAGTCACCATAATGTCTTCCAGGAAGAACCGTGAATCTGTTCTAAAGTAATTCTTGTATTAGTCCACTTGGGGCTTGGTACAGTGTCCAAAGTTCAGTTCCCAAAGAGATTCCCTCACTTATAAAGTATTACTTATCCAAAGATAAGGAGTGAAAACATCTGTTGTCACAGGAAATAGGTAAAAACAAGGAAGAGGGAGGGTAAGAGAGCTACAGCAGATACAATAGGCCAACATGGAGTATGCATTCTTTCTGCACCTGAAATTATTAGCAAAAATGTCATTGTATTTTTTATTGTGTGAGAAGATGCTCTGAAGAGTTTGTTGTCATTCAGTTGCTCAGTCTTGTCCGACTTTTTGTGACCCCATGGACTGTCTCACACCAGGCTTACCTGTCCTTCACTATCTCCCAGAGTTTGCTCAGACTCATATACATTGAATTGGTGATGCCATTCAACCATCTCATCCTCTGCTGCCCACTTCTCCTCCTGCCTTCAGCATCAGGGTCTTTTCCAATCATTTGGCTCTTTGAATCAGGTGATCAAAGTATTGGAGTTTCAGCTTCAGCATCAGTCCTTCCAATGAATATTCAGGGCTGACTTCCTTTAGGATTAACTGGTCTGCTCTCCTTGCAATCCAAGGGACTCTCAAGAGTCTTCCCCAGTACCACAGATCGAAAACATCAATTCTTCGGTCCTTAGCCTTCTTTATGATTCAACTCTCATATCAAGACTACTGGAAAAACCATAGCTTTGACTATATGGACCTTTGTCAGCAAAGTGATGTCTCTGCCTTTTAATATGCTATCTAGATTTGTCATAGCTTTTCTTCCAAGGAGCAAGCATCTTTTAACTTCATGGCTGCAGTTATCATCCGAAATTATTTTGGAGGCCAAGAAAATAAATTCTGCCACTGTTTCCATTTTCCCCCCATCCATTTGCTATGAAGTAATGGGACCAGATGCCATGATCTTAGTTTTTGAGAGGTAGACTCCTATATCCAGAGAGTCTGGGTTCAAATAGACACAGCCATGAGATAATAGGTATACAAGCCATAAGTTGCATGTTCCATTTAAAAAATGGGCTGTTTGGGAAGATTGAGAAATGTATCAAATTTTTAAATGCATTATGCACTATTATTTACAGGCTATCTTACAGTAGACAAACCTGTATTTCAATCCAGACTCTACTTCTTGCCAGTTATAGGCCTTTTTTGCACTTCTGTTTATGGGATTTTAAATAGATAACAAATGTAGAATACTTTCCAGATAAATATTCAATAAAAAATCTGTGATGATAATTATAATGACAATGATGAACAATGTACCTAGTCCAGCAGCTGACAGGTTGTAGGCTCTCAAGTTATAATCACACACCAGCATAATAATTATTGGCATTTGTATAGCATAGTACTATTTGAATTTTAAGCAAGGATCTGTATACTAATATATGTTCATACAAAAAATATAAAAAGTATAGGTATGAGTGAACAAAGATATGTTTTTCCATATCACTAAACTAGCAAACCATGGTACTAGAAATTGTTGCTGTTGTTCAGTTGCTCAGTCATGTCTGACTCTTTGCAACTGCATGGACTGTAGTACACCAGCCTTCCCAGTTCTTCACTATCTCCTGGAGTTTGCTCAAACTCATGTCTGTTGAGTCGGTGATGCCATCCAACCATTTCATCCTCTGCTGCCCTCTTCTCCTCCTGCTCTCAATCTTTCCCAGCATCAGGGTCTTTTCCAATTAGTCATCTCTTCGCATCAGGTAGTATTGGAGCTTCAGCTTCAGCATCAGTTCTTCCAATGTATATTCGGGGTTATTTCCTTTAGGATTGACTGGTTTGATCTGCTTGTTCTCCAAGGGAATCTCAAGAACGTTCTCCAACACCACAGTTCAAAAGCATCACTTCTTCAGTGTTCAGCCTTCTTTATGGTCCAACTCTCACATCTGTACATAACTACTGGAAAAACCATAGCTTTGACTATATGGACCTTTGTCAGTCAAGTGATGTCTCTGCTTTTTAATATGCTATCTTGGTTTCTTATAGATTTTCTTATAAGGAGCAAGTGTCTTTTAATTTCATGGCTGCAGTCACCATCTGCAGTGATTTCGGAGCCCAAGAAAATAGTCTGTCGCTGTTTCCATTTTTTCCTCATCTATTTGCCATGAAGTGGTGGGACTGGATGCCATGAAATACAAGTAGAAATACAACTCACATTATAAACAAGGGCCATAATCACAGCAGTTTGTCCATTTCCAGAAAGATATATTGGCGTCATTAGGAAACTGAGATCAGAAAATAACGTGACCTATAAACTACCTCTCCTAAAATAGCTTTATTTATGCATAATGAACATTGACATGAATGCTCTGGCTAACACAAGTTTGGACACTTACCAAGAAATCAGGCTATGCTAATTTGATGACTCTAAGACAGTACAAGTACACCTTCCATAGGGACTCTTGTCCTTCCAAAAGTATAAATGCAGATACATTGATGGATTGGCACAAAGATAGAACTTCAGAATTCTTAAGAAGACGTGTTTTTATAAAATATCAATACAGAGGAAAACTTTGGTATTTAAAGGATACCAGACTCTACACATCAAGGAATCTATAGTTAACAGAGTGAATAATAAAGGCAAATGAAGCAGTTTACTATAAAGCAGCAGTCCACCTATGAATACCATGTATAACAGACACTATCACATCTTTGCAAGATGTACTTTTTGTCAAGATCTTAATTAACCACTGAGATTGTTCAGAGAAGTAAATGACTTAAAAGTTTCACTGGTAAGGAGAATGTTCAGTGCTGTTATTTCTAACATCACCAAGTAATGGCCATATATGGCAGGTCAGCAGCTTCCAGTATTAACCTGCTCCAGAGGAGTATCAACATGGTTTTCTTCCCCCTTCATCTTATTAAGGTACTGATTGAGTTAAGATGCTATGGAGTACTTCCTTCATCATTACTGATATAATATTACATATTTTCTTTATTTTCCTTCTATTCTTAGATATGTGCTTCAGAAATATAAATTCATTATATTTTAGGTATAAATAATTAGGTCTAACTGTGAAAATAAAGTTGAAAATTCTTATTTTCTGGAGAAATGCAGTTTCTAGTATATTCAAATTTCTACTGTATCTTTTTTCGTTGTTTTTGCTATATTCTAGCTTTCTCCTCTATTTTTGTTTGAAAATTTTAACACAGAATTTCATGCCAGAAAATTTTTTTTTCCTCTGAAAGCTGGAAGAAATCATTTCAAGTTTCAAGACTGTGAAAATTGACTATGCCTGACTTTTTCCAAAATGACTCGTAATGCTTTTTGCCAGGCAGATTCTAGGACTAGTTAGTTTATGATCAAAACTTACAGATGGTACTTACAGAAGACTAGCCAGTAGGGCATTTTTCAAGAATGTCAAGATCAAAAACTATAATTAAAGGTTATTTTGGGAAAATTCAGCATCCCCATCACTAACTCCACAGGGGGAAAAAAAGAATAAGAAGAATAACGATTTTGTGACAAAGTAATTGCTGACAAAAACATTGTAACCCAATGTGTCATTTGAAAACAATTGAATTTCTAGTCTTTTCATTGCAGAACCTTAGCTTTCAAAGTGATGGTTAGGGTTATAGTATCTAATGCTGACTTTTCCTTAAGATCATAGGTTATTTCTCAGCTGTCA
The DNA here is from genome assembly GCF_002263795.3 of Bos taurus. Lineage (NCBI taxonomy): Eukaryota > Metazoa > Chordata > Mammalia > Artiodactyla > Bovidae > Bos > Bos taurus. The sequence goes on from NC_037330.1 coordinate 44,775,719, forward strand.
TAGTTACCCAGACATGTTCCCTGTCACCAGTTTCTGTAGCTCGTCCTTGCTGGTTGATATCTTTATGCCCAAACCCTTATAACATTTAATCACCACAAGGTCGAGGTCACATGATGGTAAGTCTGTGATGAAATTTTTACCTTCTAACAATGTACAAGTGAAAATTTTACGCACTGAGGCAAAAGCAGGAAATAATGAATATCTATAGTTTAATTTCCATGCATCACTGCTTGTGGCAGTGAAATAAATACCAGGGTGAAGTAATAGAGTAGTTGCAGGGGTGGGCTGGTGGTTTAAAGAAGAAAATTAATATCCATGATTAAAATTGCATGTATCATTGCCAAGGGCTGTGAAAATATGTCAACTGCATGACTATGTCTGCTTCAGTGCTAGAGAGAGAACATTTAAAGTTTAGCAATTGCTCTATTTCCTTGTATGAAACAAATCAAAGTCCTTACTCCAGGTATTTTTACAGGTATCTGTTTTTTTAAATGATCAACAGGTGATTTTATAGGCATCTGTTTTTAAAATGATCAACTTCCAACTATACATATATTTTTATGTACAATTGATATGTAGTTTTCCAATCTTTTTTATTTAAAAACTATGTCAATCAACCTGATGTTGCATATCTGCAGGTTAATTTTTATTTAATTCTATAAATTCTAGGAAACAATTCTATGATCAGAGTATTTAATTAGTCTTTGAGTTAATATTTGTAGTTCAAGTTTATATTGCTTGATAATGATGATGAATTTATAATATCCTGTTGCTAGGAAAAATGGCAATACATATTCTTAGTATTATTCAGTTATAGGTTTAGGGTTTTTGTGACTAATAACCATGTATAACCATAAATTACAACATATAGAATGTTCACATAACAACTTATTGGAGTAAATTAAGAATATGTGATTCATTCATTCAAAAAATACATCTGATTTTTTATGAAAGTTGAAAAAGTATCACTAATATTAATACTCCCTACATTTTCAGAAGTCTTGCCTTTCATCAAGAATTTGAAATGAAAACATAAACTTCCAAACATAGACTAGTTTGCAACCCTGGAAGAATATTTTTAAAAACCATTTTATATATATTGTTCTTCTCTTAGAATTCTTTTAAGATAGTTAATTTACCACAAAGCAAAACTCTCCAATGCAAAGCTTTTTAAAAATAATGCTTTCCTGGCTAGAAAAGACCTAAGATATTTACTAGCTATCAAAAGCAATTAAATCACACATACATACATACACATACACAAACTGAGCCTTTGTCCAGATTCTCATTCAATATTATGCTTCTACATCTTGTCCTCTTGAAGGAGATGAGTACTGGACTCTTTTTGCTCAGAATTGAGGAATTGAGTACTTGGTCAACACTCAACAGATAATAAGTCATAATGACAAGTACTGAATCCAATTTGAAACCAAAGGGGAAATTTAAGTGGTCCCAAATGCCAGTGTTCTCTGAGTTAATTCCATTTGTGGAGGAGCTGCAATTCCAGATGGAGGTTTCGTGAAATAATTCAAATTATTCTCTTCTATTTTTAACTTCTACTTGGGCCGAAGAGATTTTCACACTGAAGATTACAGTCATGGCTTTCACCAAGCTGAAAAACAAGCTTTAACGTGATGATCCACACAAGACCAAACTTGATGAGAAATGTAGGGTGTTGCTATGGCAATTCCATTTGTTGGAACTTTTCTCTGTTGGCTTCATTCTGACAGTACATTCTAAAAAGAATTATATGAAAAGGTGTGGTGGCTGTGAAGACATACTTGAAGCCAAGAAGATAGAACTTTCTCATCTTTCTTTCTCCCAAAAAGAGTACACGTCGTCATCTTGTAATGCCACCCTAACGTAGTTAGAGGGCTGGCTGAGGAGGTGTCATTCTGAGATTCCATTGAAACCCTGGGGTGTATTTCTTTCTGGCTTAAGTGCAAAATTGGCAATTCCAGGGTTCTAAGCACAATTACAACGTAAAGAAGGGTCCTCAGTCTGAACTGAAAGATGATAAGGCCATGGCTCCTGAAAGAATGAAGATCTGTCTTATTGTGGTGGTGGTGGTGTTGGTGGTTGTGTTGTTTTGTCTTGCTTTCAGCAGAGGTTTGATATATTAAAAACTCATTTAAATCAAGGCATTGAGAATGAGTGGAACCCAGGTTTGAGTATCTTTGGTGGAGAAGGAAGATTTATTAATTCACTTTATGTCATTTCTTTCCAAATAGACCTTCCTTTCCGAGGTTATAATTTATCCAGTTGTTTATAGAAACAAGTTGAATTAGAATCTAATTGCAGGCATTGTGTCAAGCATCTTTTTCTTGATGAATATCACTTATATTCTTCACAAACTATCCTATGAGGCAGATGATATTATCAACTCCATTTTGTACCTGAAGAAAGGAAAACTCAGAGAAAATGTAACTGGTTGATCATCTGGAAAGAAGGAAATATACAAGTTGAACCCAGAACCAAGATCTTAATGTGTTATTAAACAGAACTAATTGTGCCACAATTTGATAAGAAAAAGGATTTCTGAAGAATGTACTAATAAGCAAGAAAAATTCTATTTTTGCCATTACTGTAAAAACTTCCTTTTCCAAGCTGCAAAACACAACCAATCCAGTAGCCTTTGATAATTGACTACATGCTATTTTCTTGCCTCTTGCTTTTATCTCTACTTGGAATGACTTCTTTCTTCATCTGATTTTTCTCTTTCATTTCAACACCTGGTTCAGGACTAAATTTACCACTAAATTTGCTTGTTGCCCTTTATAAAAGGCAATATTTTCTCCTTTTATGCACATATTTCATGTATAACTTTCACTTATTAGACTTACTACATCCCATTGAAATTATGTATCTACATACCTGTCTTCTCTACAGACTATGAATTCTTCGGAAGGTTACCCGTGTTTCATTTATCTCTGTATTGTTATCTCCCAGCATGGTGTGACAAATACTTGTTGAATAAATGAATAAATACACCCTCAAAAGAGAGCCCAAGTAAAGTACTTTACTAAAGTTTTCTTGATCTATTCACTAATTACATAATTTTAAGGAGTCAAAATTTATTCAAAGTAACTAGTTCACATATGTAATTATTAATTCAATTGATAAAGATTGTGATATTATTCTGAAGTTAAATGTGTAAATATATGTATGTATGCATATCTATGTTTCTATATCTATAGTTAGTTCCATCACCTCACAGCAAATAGATGGGGAAACAATGGAAACAGTGACAGATGTTATTTTCTCAGGTTCTAAAATCACTGTGGATGGTGACTGCAGCCATGAAATTAAAATATGCTTGCTCCTTGGCAGAAAATCTATGACAAACCTAGATAGCATACTAAAAATCAGAGACATCACTTTGCTGACAAAGGTCCGTATAGTCAAAACTATGGTTTTTCTAGTAGTCATGTATGGATGTGAGAGTTGGATCATAAGAATGCTGAGCACTGAAGAATTGACGCTTTTGAATTGTGGTGTTGGAGAAAGCTCTTGAGAGTCTGTTGGACAGCAAGGAGATTAAGCTAGTCAATCCTAAAGGAAATCAACCCTGAATATTCATTGGAAGGACTGATGCTGAAGCTCCAATACTTTGGCCATCTGATTCAAAGAGCCGACTCATTGGAAAAGATCCTGATGCTGGAAAAGATTGAGGGCAAGAGGAAAAGGGTGTGGCAGAGGATGAGATGGTTGAATGGCATCACTGACTCAAAGGACATGAGTTTGAGCAAACTCCGGGAGATAACAAAGAACAGGGAACCCTGGTACACTGCAGTTCATGGGGTCACAAGGAGTTGGACACAACATAGTGACTGAACAACAGGAACAATAGTTAGTTGAACATGTTCTTCATTTGGGGTACTAAATTAGGCATTTGTGAGAGCATCTAAGTGAAAAATAATTACATAACTTAAAAAACATTTAAATTTATTACAAAATTTACAAAATATACTTTTTATCCAGCTATCCACCAAAATTACCATTTTCTTTTAAAAAATGTTATCATTAAAATATTAATCAAGGCAAGGAAACAATTGTAAGCCTTCTATGTAGTACCTGGAATATATTTTTTCATTTTATTGAAATATAATGAAGAAAAGTACACATAAGTGTACAGCACAATTGAACACACGTGTATAACCAGCCCCCAGATCAAAAATACATCACCATCAGTTCCCCAAAGCCTCTATTTCCTCTCCTGTCTGTAACTCTCTTGAAAGGTTAACCCCATTCCAGATTTCTAAAAGCATAGATTAGTTTTTGCCTGTTTTCAGTAAATGAAATGTTTACTACATTTAAAACATTATATAATGTATACATTATGACTTCATAAAAAACATATATTCTTAACTCTGAAGAGTTATAAAGGTAGAGAAGACACAGTTTTGACATAGCAGAAGCTTATTTTATAAAGGAAGGAACACATAACCAAATACATAATACCAAATATGGATACACAGTGGGACATAGTAAATGGATTCTGAGTGATAACAAATTCTTATAAAGGAAAGCTCTCATCTGGCTTCATACAAAGTGTAAAATCACTATGAAGGCTCTGAAAAAGGTTTTCAGGCTCTGAAAAATGATTCTGAGTAATAGATTTCTTTCAGAAAAAAGAAAAGGCTATTTATATCTCCATTATTGTGGTACATTTATCACATGGATAGATAGAGATCTTCATAATCTTCTTTCTGATGGAAGCTTCTTAAATCACATTAAAGACGGGTTGAAGGAGAAAGCTGGGCAGTGGCCATGGTGGTAAAGCAACTCTTTAACCTCTCTTGGGTTACTCTTTGGACGAAGAGCTGTAAATTAACTGCAGTGGTGCAAACAAGTGCATCAGAGGGCTGAGTTTTGAAACTACTCTTAAATATGGATGACAAGTCACACAAAGCTAAAAGTTGGAGTTTTGCTAGGAAACAATTTTTTGTGGGTTGCAGATTGCCTGGACTTGAGATTCCAAGTGAAAAACCTATGTTACAGAACCAGGTAGAGTTAGTCAGTGGTTGTCTCCCGGAGGCTGAACAACCACTGGGGACTATGAGTGTGAGCTGGTGAGTATGACACATTATTTTTCAGAAATGCCTTCTTCAGGCTCTAATGAAAAAGTAACTCCCTTTGTTAAATCGTCTTTTTTGGAAGCAGAGTGGTGCTTGTGCTCAGTCATTCAGTTGTGTCCGACTCTGCGACTTCATGAACCGTAGCCTGCCAGGCTCCTCTGTCCATGGGAATTTCCAAGCAAGAATACTGAAGTGGGTTGCCATTTCCTTCTCCAGGGAACAGTTGTCTGCCCTAAAATCAACCTAATCTCTCAAACTGCAGGGTCTCATCACCCAGAGCCTTATATTTCAGGCTGGGTCTTAGTAGGCAATGCTTTCTATGACAGGATTCTTCTACAGCTGGCCCTTCCTGACCTTATGCTGGTCTCAGCCCATTAAACCATTTGTTTATTGTCCTCACACCATCACCAAAACAATTTCCCAACAGAAATTCTCTTCTCAAGAAACTCCAACTAGTTTTGGAGAAAAACTGCTCCCCACATAAAATTGAATGCTCAGAGGTTATGCTATTATCCCATGATGTTGCAAGAACAATAGCATTTGCCTATAACTGTGCACTTATTTTGGTTTTGAAAACAACAGTCTGAATCACATCTAACCTCAAAAGGACTCACTTTCCTGAGTCACGGTGGAAGAGAGGTCATGATGCGGACTTTGTGCTTTAATGACGAGCCTCCCTGGAGCACAAGAAGGAAAGAACAATATGCAGCTGAGCTCAAGCCTAAAGTAACATAATATGATGACAGTAACATAATGACACAAAGGGAAAAAACCTCTTCTCCCTGGAGTCCTGGAAATGGATGCTCCCTCAGCATATAAGAGAAAGAGCTTCCTCGTGCCTTTTTGGATAATCTGTCTCAGAATTTGCCTTTGGGAGGACTGCTTTCTCCAACCCCTAGATCACTTAAACACTAGTTCTTAGATTCATTTGAAAGATATGTTGAAAATAAACTTACTTCACAGGATGGTCTCAATCAGGGAGAAAACAAAACAAAAGCTATATGTGGTTTCAGAGAAAGGAATAAATACATACGCACATATATAGTATAGAGAAAAGAATACAATAGAATATAGCCAGTGAGTCTTCTTTTTGGGTTTTTAGAGTGAAGAAGAACAACATCAATTTTGTTCTTAAATTCACCTATAATTTTCTAATTTTAGGCATCAAGCAAAATTAGCTATACAACCAAAAGTGAAACCAAACTATCATTTAAAATTTGTGAATCAATGAATTATTAGAGATTCTGATTTACACTGTGGGGAATCATGAGTAGTGTGAGGCCTTCTTGACTCATAGCAACATTATTAAAAAAAAGTCTGTCAAGACTGAGGTATTCCTAGAGGCCCAGTTCGAAGTGGGCACCACCACATTTGCTGTACAAACTGTAGCATACTGAGTCTATATGGGTCTACATATTGACTTATATGTGTTTTCTATTTGTCTTTGATCTTGAGATAAGAGCATAGGTCCAGTAAGTACTTGGTACAGATTGATACATATTCATTGAATAAATGACTGAAGGAATGAATGAATTAAAAGCAGGCATGAATGACTGAATTTCCCAACAACCACTTGTGAGGTTTTCTAAATGCTCTACAGTTTGTTTTCTAACAATTTTAGTTGCCACCATTTCAATTCAAAATTTGCTTTAGAAAAATGGCAAAGTCAAAAAAGTCAAGAAAAAACAAAGTCAAAATGAGGATTTTTAAAATTTCTTTATCCCTTCTCAGGAATATACATTATCTATTTAAAAATTATGTTGTATCCTACCTAAAACAAATGTTTAAGGTAGAATAAAATACTGAGAAGTATAGTTTAGATGACAAGTTATACTAGGGAAAATTCAAGTATAAAATTGAATCAGTCTACCTTATGGAATCAAAATAGCCATGGTCAGGTAGATTAGAAAAAAATATAAGATATTATATTTGATAATAAAACCTTATCTGGAACCAAAATCCATTGAGGTAATGATATAAAAATTACCTTTTTAATAATATATCAATGTTTTATATAGATAACTCAATTATAAAATCATCAAGGAATAGAACATATTACTAAAAATAATATGAAAACCTCCATGATATTACATAATTGGCATAGAATAATAGAGTTTTTGCTTTTTAAAATGTATTTATTTCCTTGTAGTAGAAGATAGCATTGTCAGTTATATATTAATTTTAGGAGTAAACAACAGCAGAAAAAATACTATGAGCAGTACAATATTTTATAAAGATGTATTTTTAAAATAAGGTGTTGAGGGTACTGATCTGATTTTCCAAGGAGTTTATGAGTCAAAAATGAGCCAAGATGATTGCTGCAAAGTTCATTAGATTTCTAGTTCCTTAGTAGCCAGCGTCTTATTAAGGTATTCAAAACATAGTTTGCCTCTTTTGAGCACAAAACAACAAATTGTGCTGCTTATCTGTTGATTAGTATTTACCCAGAGGGACAAACATTGAGAGTAACTTTCCTGAAAAAGTTGAAATTTTCAGAGAAATCATGTAAATTCCATTTATCTACAGTGAAAGCTTGGCTTCTACAGTGTTGGGCTCTACTTATTACTAAAATACCCATGGAGAACAAAAGGGGAATGGACAGTGAAGTCATGAGAGTGTGCTGAGTTGCTTCAGTTGTGTCCAACTCTTTGTGACCCGGTGAACCATAGCCCACCAGGGTCCACCTCCTTGGGATTCTCTAGGCAAGAATACTGGAGTGGGTTATCATGCTCTCCTTCAGGGGAACTTCCTGACCCAGGGATCGAACTCAGGTCTCTTGGTCTCCTGCATTGGAAGGTGGGTTCTTTACAACTAGTGCCACTTAGGAAGCCTGAAGCAATGGATATCATCTGCTTTCTCTTAATTACATCTGCCCCAAAAAGGCCTTTGTTAGAAATCTGTTCTCCAGAACTTATCACAAAATATCCTCTTTATCTTGGTAGGGGACTCTCTCAATTCCTGGACTACTCATATGATAAATGAGCATGAACCTCTCTGTGACATGTCTATTATTGAATTCAACTGTTATTTAAATCTTGCATTGCCATTTAATTTCTCACTTATGTATGTTTTATCTCTTCAACTGAATTGTAAGGTTTAGGAAGGTCACAAGACATGTATCCCATTTTCTATCTTAACTACAGTGTCCTTCATAGTCTTTGGTAGATACTGAATGAATATTGATGGATAGGGTAAAATTCAGCTGAAAAATATTAGACCTGGGCCTTACCTATCAGCTGCCAGTTCAGTTCTATGACTTGCAAATTTAATTTTGAGTGAGTACTATTCTGCAGAATGAAAAACTGTGCATATTTATAAAGCATTGATCTTTTTCTGGTAACATAAAAATTCTAGATTTTCTTTCTCTTTGAAAGGCCCAAATAATTTGCACACTTCTACCATGTTAATTTGCAAGTATTGTAAAGTAAAAACTCAGAATTTCAAATGGACACACCCTGCAAATATATTTAAAATATGACGTTTCTACTTATAACAGGTTTTACACTACATAAGATGAGTGATTTTTAGGTGTGAATTATGAACCAATCAGTGTAAATATTATATCTTGAAACAACAACATCCTCCTAATTTTGAATTAGTATTTACTAAAAATTATAACTAGAAGGCATATGGGATTTTTACTTAATTTGTTTGTATTACACAGGGAAAAGGTAAAGGCAAAATCATATAGTATTAGGGCAGGGATTAGTGTTTTCTATTTACTTAGGAAAAATAGTCTGTTTCAAACGAATGGTCAAATTTGGTAAACCTTTACATTACTCCAAATCATCTTAACAACCGAATATTTTCTTAAAAATATGGAGGAACATTTGGGTAAAAATTTTCAGTATCACATACCAATATAGCCTTGTGTTGTAGAGTTCTCTAAATTAGCTACCATACCGTGTCATATTAGGTATTTCATCCCAGCTATACTTCAAAAGTCTTAAACAAGAAAAATACACTGTGGCCAATTCAAGGCTGATACATTTAGTAGCATCTGCTTTTACAGTGCCACATTAACATTTGCAAACCAAATGACACAATACTATCAAAGATATCAAATTGGCATAAACCATTCAGCTAGAGGAACTAGAATACGAAACTAGAGCTGGATACTTGAAAAACAGAACTTCATACTTATCGATAACCTTAATATATCTTCTTTTCTCTTTCCCTGAAAAAACAAAAACTTTGAAACAACATCCTGCCTTTAAGTAGTTTCAAAACACAAGGACATGTAGATAGTAACAGCCATTTAAAGAATAAAAACATTTACATGATATTGTACAGTGGTTTAAAAAATGGCTGTTCATACTTATTTTGAGGAAATGCTGAAAAACCAAACTTCTGTATCTTTCTAAAGAAATGCAGTTTTTTTTTCTATATCTCTCAATACAGAAAAAAATCAGGGAATCAGAAAAATTATGGAATATTTTTCAGTGTCCATTATGTATCTCCAGGACTTGGTTATTTGGATAAATATTAAAGTTAAGTGGCTTTGACAAAAGATACTTAATACAAAAAATGGCATTTTATGCTTTTTAAAAACTGATGGGCTTTTGAAACATTCTGTTTTAAAACAGATATATTTTCTTTACAAGCATAGAAAAAAGGAACTAGAAAAATGGCAAGGATTTGGAAATAAGACAACAGAACTCCCATGCACTGCCTTTTTGTTTTGTCATTGTTGATGTAACCACGATTCATTTAGATTTAAAGCTTGGAATCTTGCAGCTTCAACTTCCTCCAACTAACTGCTATGCATATGTTGACATCTACCCTTTCGTGTAATTTAGCTATTTTCTTTTGTTCTTTGCTATACTAAAAAAGAGAAAATTATCTTAAAATTATTTTTCTTTCTCTAGGCATAAAAAGTTCTCAGCGCTTTTACTCTTCTGAAAAAAAAATGAAATGAATTGAAATGATGGCCTGGATTAGAAATAATTATTTAAATTGCTTTAGTTTCAAGAAATTGAAAAACACAAAGCTTATTTTCATTTGATACTAGCTCATTTTAAATCGGCTCCTCCAAGAATCTTGGCTACAACTTGCCTGACCAGTGTCCACTAGATGACACTGTTGTATAAGCACAATAAAGAGAGGCCATCGCTTTGACAATAACTAATTTATCACATATATATATTTAGATATTGTCAGTGTCTCTCTTTCAAGATGAAACTGGCTTAGCATTTTTAATTGGATATGGCTGATAACTTCACATAATTCACAGTAAAGTTACCCTCAAAGGTTAAAATGTAGGAAAAAAAGAAACATATCTATTTCATAGCATTCATAGTTTTTTACAACAGAAATATCTTTCAAAACCTGTATATTTCACAGTTAGAATAGACTTCATTATGAATTTTAAATTGTACCTTTTTGAATTGAGCGACAATGATGGTACTGACAATGTTGTTTTCAAGTAATGTTTTGTCAGTAATCTTTTTTTTTTCCCTCTCTCCCTCCCTTCCCCATGCCCCCATCTTCCCTCCCTTCTCATCTTTTCAGTTCTCTTTTTATTCTCTCCTTGATTCTGGATTGGGAGCCATTCAAGGGAAGTACTAAAATCAGGGGAAGAATCAATTATCTTAAGCTAACAGCCTCTGTGCCACATCATTGCCAAGATAGGAAACTTTAGCCTCAGAAAAAGCAGAGTGAAACAAACAGTCCTGACGCACTTGTGTAGAGAGAGTTCTCCAAGGGACCTTCAACTACCTGGAATTGTACATAGATTTCTGGACAGAGAGATCTTCCTGTAAAATCTGCTAATAGGAGAGATCATGTAGATTATTGACATTTCCCTTGATATTAGGATTTCTTCGTAATAACTCAGTCTTCCACTGATGTTCAAAATCATTGTTACATTAAGGTTATTTGCTATGGCTTCAATTTAATAAGAACGTTAGAAGTAAAAGCACTCATGCTCCTAACTATACATTATGTATACTAATCTCAGGCTGTTTACCTGAAAATCTCGGAGGAGGAGCCAGGCCGAAAAGGAAGCGACTCAAAGTGCAACTGGCAGTAGCAGTGATTTACGGCAAGTGACATGTCTCAGAGGCATGTCACGTTGTTGTTTTCTCTCTTTCTTTCTTTTTTTTAAACAGGCGTGCTAGAGCTAGGAAAACGGAGTGTCCGTCGCTTGCATTTCTGTGAGAACCCCCTGCATACTGCAGTGTCTGCCCCACACAACAGACCACACCCCTCCAGTGCTGAGTTCTCACCAGACTGTTTGTCAACATGACTTGTGAACACAATGATCAGACGGTGCCATTACATCTAAGACAAGGCATAGAAAAGGGTTGTTCTTCAGTCACTAATTTGTGTCTGACTCTTTTGCGACCCCATGGACCGCAGTCCTCCAGAATCCTCTGTCCATGGAATTTTCTAGGCAAAAATACTGGAGTGGGTTGCCATTTCCTTCTCCAGGGGATCTTCCCAGACCAGGATCAAATCCAAGTGTCCTGTACTGGCAGGCAGATTCTTTACCACTGAGCCACCCGGATAGAAAAGGGACCCACATACTGAAGTTCGTTTTCAGAGATGTGATTGTAATCCTTAAACATCTGAACATCTTCTTAATAGGTGAATGGTGGAAATCTGGATCAGGTGAACTTCAGGTAAAATTAATTTCCTTTTTGTTCTCTTTTTCCCACTTCTTAGTCTGTGGTTTTCTGTTTTTTGTTTTTGCCTTTACTTTCTATTTAGTCCAAAAAGAAAACCAGTCTCTGTGATCTTAACTGAAAACTATAATGTGACAAAAGGACATGTATATGCCTGCTCTTCCACTCTGGGCATATTATAGACTCTCCCTGAGCCTTAGATTTCCTAGTAAATAATTCTACATAGGTTATTATGCAGATTAGATGGGATCCTAATATTTGTGAAGGTTTTGACATATAGTAGATATGACATACAGTAGGTAGACATACATGGCAAGGTTTTGACATACAGTAGGTACTCAGAAAATACAAACTTGTAAAAAGCATCTTAAAAAGGGGAAGGGTCCTTCAGGAAAAGTTAGAAAAGAATCTAGTTCAATGGTGGACCACAAAATGATATTGCTTCGGGTCTAGAGAGAAAGCAAGGATGTAAAGACAGGAGTAGAAGAAACTAGAAAGTAATATTGAGCTGGAGAGAAGAGATTCTGAAATGGTGTTACAAGCAAAACTGAGAATGAAAAGGCAATAATATTATGACAAGAGGAATTACCATTTCTTGAGTGAATGTTGGGTGCTAGGCACTGTCTATACATTCTCTCATTTAATTCTTTCAGAATCCCCATGAAGGGCTTTTGTTAGCCTCTCCTTTTTCTAGTGGAGGACACTGAGGCTCACAGACTTCAGGTATCAAGTCCCAGGTAACCTGGCTCCTGAGTGGTAAAGCCTGTTAAATTTCCGAATACTTTTCGCTGCCATTTGGCCACCTCTCTCTTAACACTTTAGATATGGAGCAAATGGGACTCCAGTTTTCACCTTCCTGCCTTTCCACACTGATAAATGTGGTGTTTGGAAATTTTATTTGAGCACACAGATGTATTTCCCTCTAGGAATATGGTTTGTGATGCCAGATCATTATTTAAGCTTATTTTATTTTTTTATCAAAGCTTAGTTAATTCAGAATGTAGCTGATCTATAGACTTATAGAACCTGTATGCTATGGTCTTACAAGATAGTCTATAGAAAACTATGCCTTCTTAACTCCAAATGAGAAAGTTGATGGCATACTTCTCTTTATCACTTTTACGTTTTTTTTTTAACCACTTTAACCCAGAGTAAGAAACCACTTCTACAATCCTCATCCTATGGATAGATTTTGTATGTGTGAAGATCAAAGTGAGGGATGTATTTCCCCAAGTATTTAAGAAATAACGTAGCTCCCATTACTACACGTTGCTAATTGTGAGTTATTTGGTAGGTGAGTGACCATATGTAATGGAAAATAAATGCAGGTTTTGGCAGACATGTATAGACTACATCCCTACCTGTAAGACTCAGAAGTTCAATTAAATGCATATATAAGACAAATGTAGTCCCAATAATGGTGCAATGTCCTCTCTAAGATCTGAGGTACACTTGGCTTTGCCTTTCCCCCTTTCCCAGCATGCATGGATATGTCTGAAATCTGAGTCTCTTACCATTGAGCTACTGACACATTTAGCAAAAGGCAACAAAAAGCCAGTAGTTGTTCATAACACTGTATATATGACCTCCTCTTCCTCTGCGTATAAATATCTGGGTGCCAAATTTTGAATCTTAAATGTGTCCACTAGCTTAGTTTATAAGCCCAAGATGTGATGAATATTTTCATTAAGACATCCTCCATTTCTGAGGTTCTTTCAGCGATCTCCTGCTGTATCCTTCTTCTTATGAGAGATCCATATGTGACCATCCAGTGACGACTGCATCCATGGTGTGAAGGACTCATCACTCATTCTCCATACACTCTTCACTGACATTGAAGAGAGAAAAAAGTTCATTGATATTTGCTACCTTTAAACTTTTGATTCTATCGATAGTCAAATATCTTTGGTAATCCATCTCCCCGCCTCCAGCCTCCACTAACATTTCCCCCTTCATCCTGCAGTATCCTTTCCTTCTGACGTTAGCTAAAATCTACGTTCATTTATTTTTCCGATTAAAATGCTTCCTATCTCCTATCTAGAAGGCCACAAGAAACAGTAAATGATAAGGATAGTTAGGAAATCCTAAAAGAAGTGGATTTTTTTTCCCCAAATACCTATGATTTCTGATTAATTTTTCTGATTAAGATTAAAAAATTATAATTTAGTATAGGTAATACAACCATACCAAAGAAAAAGAAAAGCAAGAGACAAAGTGATTATCTGAGGAGGCTTTACAAATGGTGGAAGAATGAAGAGAAACAAAAAGCAAGGGAGAGAGGGAAAGATACATCCAATTAAATGCAGAGTTCCAAAGAATAGCTAGAAGAGACAAGAAGGCCCTTTTCAATGAACAGTGCTTAATAATAGAAGAGGACAATATACGTACACCTATGGCTGATTTATGCTGATATATGACAGAAAACAACAAAATTCTGTAAAGCAATTATCCTTTAATTAAAAAAAATAGTAATTTAAAAAGCAACAACAAAAGGGCAAAGACTAGAGATCTCTTTAGGAAAATTGGAAATATCAAGGGGGCATTCTGCCCAAAGATGGGTACAATAAAGGGTAAAAATGGTAGAGACCTAGTCGATGCTAAAGAGATGAAGATGAGATTGAAAGAATATACAGAAGAACTGTATTAAAAAAATCTTAATGAACTGGATTACTACGATGGTGTGGTTTGTCTCCCAGATCTGTACATTCTGGTGTGCGAAGTCAAGTGGGCCTTAAGAAGCACTGCTATTAATAAAGCTAGTGGATGCAATGACATTCCAGCAGAACTATTCAAATCCCTAAAGGATGATGCCATCAAGGTATTGTATTCATTATGTCAGCAAATCTGGAAGACTCAGCAGTGGCCACAGGACTGGAAAAGGTCAATCATTTCAATTCCCAAGAAGGGTAGTACCAAAGAATGTGCTAACAATCAGGCAATAGCATCCATCTCCCATACTAGTAAGGTCATGCAAAAATCTTGCATGCTAGGCTCCAGCATTATGCGACCCAAGAACTTTCAAATGTCCAAGCTGGGTTTAGAAAAGGAAGAGGAACTAGAGATCAAATTGCCAACATTCTCTGGATTATAGAGAAGGTAAGGGGATTTCAGAAAAACATCTCTCTCTGTTTCATCGACTACACTAAAGCCTTTGACTGTCTGGATCAAGACAAACTGTGGAAAGCTCTTAGAGAGATGGGAACACCAGACTATCTTACCTGTCTCCTGAGAAACCTGTATGTGGGTCAAGAAGCAACAGTTAGAACCCTGTATGGAACAACTGATTGGTTCAGGATCAAAAAAGGAATACAACAGAGCTGTCTGCCGTCACCGTTTGTTTAACCTATACGTTGAGCACATCATGAGAAATGCCAGGCTGGATGAGTTACAAGCTGGACTCAAGATAGGCGGGAAAACCATCAACAACCTCAGAAATGCAGATGATAACACTCTAATGGCAGAAAGCAAAGAGGAACTAAAGAGCCTCTTTATGAGGGTGTAGGAGGAGAACAAAAGAGTCAGCTTAAGACTAAATATTAAAAGAAAACTAAGATCATGCCATCCGTCCCCATTACTGCATGGCAAATAGAAGGGAAAAGGTGGAAGGAGTGACAGATTTCCTCTTCTTCAGCTCCAAAATCACTGAGGATGGTGACTGCAGCCATGAAATCAGAAGACAATTGCTTCTTGGCAGGAAAGCGATGACAAACTTGGATAGTGTACTGAAAAGCAGAGACATTACTCTGCCAACAAAGATCTGTATAGTCAAGGCTATGGTCTTCCATAGTGGGTTCCCATTGGAGAAGGCAATGGCAACCCTCTCCAGTACTCTTGCCTGGAAAATCCCATGGATGGAGGAGCCTGGTAGGCTGCAGTCCATGGGGTCGCTGAGAGTCAGACACGACTGAGCGACTTCACTTTCATTTTCACTTTCATGCATTGGAGAAGGAAATGGCAACCCACTCCAGTATTCTTGCCTGGAGAATCCCAGGGACAGAGGAGCCTAGTGGGCTGCTGTCTATGGGGTCACACAGAGTCGGACACGACTGAAGCGACTTAGCAGCAGTAGCAGCATGGTCTTCCCAGTGGTCATGTACAGTTGTGAGAGCTGGACCATAAAGAAGGCAAAGAATTGATGCCTTGAACTCTGGTGCTGGAGAAGACTCCTGAGAATACTTTGGACAGCAAGGAGATCAAACCAGTCAATCTGAAGGTAGATCAACCCTAAATATTCACTGGAAGGACTGATGCTGAAGCTCCAGTATTTGGGTCATCTGATGCAAACCATTGATTCATTGGAAAAGTCCCTGATGCTGGGAAAGATTGAGGGCAGAAGGGGAAGAGGGCGTTAGAGGATGAGATGGCTGGATGGCACCACCAATGCAATGAACATGAACTTGGGCAAACTCCAGGAGATGGTGAGGGACAGGGAGGCCTGGGATCACAAAGAGTTGGACACAAATGAGTGACTGAATACCTAAATATAACTATGCAGCCCATGCTGCAGTCCATGGGGTCACAAAGAGTTGGACACAACTAGGTGACTGAACAACAATAACAAGATTGCTGGGCTGCTGAAGCCAGGGTGAGTTGTTGTCCAGAACATCAAAGTGATATAGTTATATTTAGGTATTCAGTCATTCATTTGTGTCGGACTCTTTGTGACCCCACGGACTGTAACCCATCAGACTCCTCTGTCTGTGGGATTTCCATGGCAAGAATACACTGCAATGGGTTACCATTTCCTCCTCCAGGGAATCTTCCCAACTCAGGGATTGAACCTGAGTCTCCTGTGTTTCCTGCATTGGTAGGTTGATTCTTTACCACTGAGCCACCTGAGAATCCATAGCTATAGTTGCTCCACTGTAAATTTAGGCTTTTAGCTTCTTTTTCTATTAAACAAAGCATTTCATAGGACTAGATTCTATGGCTTTGCGTTTGGTTAAGGAAGAATAGTCTATGTTTATGCTATGCTATGCTATGCTATGCTAAGTCACTTCAGTCGTGTCTGACTCTGTGTGATCCCATAGATGGCAGCCCACCAGGCTCCCCTGTCCCAGGGATTCTCCAGGCAAGAACACCGGAGTGAGTTGCCATTTCCTTCTCCAATGCATGAAAGTGAAAAGAGAAAGTGAAGTCACTCAGTTGTGTCCGACTCCTAGCGACCCCCTGGACTGCAGCCCACCAGGCTCCTCTGTCCATGGGATTTTCCAGGCAAGAGTACTGGAGTGGGGTGCCATTGCCTTCTCCAGTCTATGTTTAGAGGGGGGCTTTTCTAGGACCTAATTATACCTTAGGCTATTGAGTTCGTCCATCTCTATGTTAGATTGACATTATTCCATGACCTTTGCAGTTAGAAAATTCAGATTTTACATGCATGAAGGCAAAATTCTTTATTTTCAGCAAAATATTGAAGATTTTGAAGGAGCACACGTGCCCAGATTCGTAAACAATCCTGCTTACGGCACCTAGAGTTCTTTGTCTTCAGAACATTTGGGTGACAGGCTTTTTTAAAAATTAAAACATCTTAGAACTGCAAGCTTTTGCTTTCTGTTTCGTACACATACTGATAATTTCTTGGTAACTGGATAGTTTAAACAGGAAGGAAATGACTAGGAAGCTTTCTCTCAGCTATCAATAGCAGATGTATAGGACTATAAATTGCTCTTATTAAATTAACATCATAAAAGACAAGGTCAAATGCTGATTATAAAGGCCAAATCATCAGGAAAATAGATACAGCTACCTGTTCCTTACTCAGCCCAGGAAGCCTGATTTTCAGAGCAAACAGTTAGTATACATCCACAGATTTTTCACGTCTCCTCGTTATATAATTCAGACATTCTGCCAAACCCCTCACTCTGCATTATGGGTGCTTGGTCACCTCATTCAGAGAATAAAGATGCTATTATTCTGAATTTACTCTGAGGAGTAATATATGAACACGTTTTTCAAAGGGTGAAGCCGTAACACATGTAGATATTATTGTCATTTTCACAGGTTTGCATACATATCCAAAATAAACTGTGTTTAAAAGACAAATTCAGAAACTAATTTTTGAGATACCTTTAGAAATCATGAGTAATGCAACTCAACAATTTACTTTCTAAATCAAACGGCTGCCATTAAGTTGGCATTTTCTTGTTGATTTGAACAACAAAAGAATTGGTTTTAATGTATAAAAAATTCTAGCAGCTCAAGGAATTCATCCATACAAGTATCTACCTTCTTGGGTAGAATGTCCCATCATTAGAACGTCCCAATATCATCATTAGGATGGTAGAGCCAGTGTCACTCTGTTAAGGGTATGATGGTGAAATGTCTCATCAAAAAAAAAGAAACCCTTGACATTTCCTAGTCCTTCTCTTAATTATCTCTAATTAACCCACTGTACACTTGTCTATTTTATTGTTTCTCTCTTATTAACATGTTAACTCCATGAAGGCAGAGATTTTATTTTTCTTGTATTTAAAATTGTGTCAGGTCCATAGAAAGTGTATAATAAATATTTTTATTTATTTTTTTTCATTATTCCCAGAATAAATATTTTTAACATATTAAAAACATTTTCAGAAACTCTGAAAAAAATGCAGTGGGTTCTATTTAGTATTAACGAAAAAGATTACTGGCTTTATAAAAAATATACAAATCTCCATAGACAGTGAATCTCTGCTTTGACTATCCTAAATGGATTTCTTTTATCTAACATTTGAGTATTTGGGAATCAACAGCGTCCATATACTCTTGCTCCCCAAATTAGGGTGTAAAAATTTCAATTTCTAAAATTAATATAACAAAAGAGTATATATTTATTTTGCTTCTTTCCTGACTATTTGGATTTCACACAGAAAGAAAATAGAGACTCATTAATTTATTCAACAAACATTTATCAAGTGCTTACTCTGTGTCAGGCACTTGCCCAGCACTGGGAAAAAAAATTCTGTCCTGGAAGAATTCACATTTAAGGATGAGGGATAAAGATACTACTAAGCCTTTTTATTTGTTCTCTTCTCTGAACCTCAGAATGAAAATGACACTGTGCATTTAAAGGTAGTTGTGTTAGGAGGTTTTGCTCCTTCGAAGCCTTGCTAGCATGTTGGTAGGATGATAAATAGTGGCTAAAAATGTCTTCACTGACTTTAACTGAGTCTCTGTAACATGACAAACATTGCCAAGGTTCTAGGATATCTTCAAACCCTAGGAAGAGAAGGAGGCTTTTACACAGACCACTGCAACGGTGAAAGTGGCACCCCTTCATGAGTTGTAATGGAATTGCACGGGAAACAGAGGTCCACTTTGCCTGGGAAAGTGGGGTCAAGGAAAGTATCCCCATTAGAATTCCAACAAGAAGCAATGCATCCTCAAATCAGCTCGTTCTAGAAAAAGGTTTTAATATGACTATTTACCAATAGGTGAGCAAGTGTAGGGAAACAAGATGGTGAGATATGTTGGAGGTCATTATATTCCCAGGCT
The DNA here is from genome assembly GCF_002263795.3 of Bos taurus. Classification (NCBI taxonomy): domain Eukaryota; kingdom Metazoa; phylum Chordata; class Mammalia; order Artiodactyla; family Bovidae; genus Bos; species Bos taurus. Next base: position 44,794,896 of record NC_037330.1, read on the forward strand.
TCATGGAGTAAGGGGAGACAGAAATTTCTGGAACAGAAAAAGTCATTTGGGAAAAAAAGCAAACAAACTGCTTAACAGGTGCTAAGGTCTTCAATTCAAGAATACAGCTAACCCATGCAGTTTAGGGACACTAGCTAGCCAGCTTAATACTAGGGAGGAAGCTGGGGAGATAAAAACCCTACAGTCGCTCTCCTCCTTTCCTCTAATTATGGTGAGTGCTCACATTGGCTGAATCCATCGATAAAGTCAATACAGATCAGCTTCTCTGGCCACAGGGCACAAAGGAGAAGAACCATGAGATAAAATGGCAGGGCGAACAAAATATAGCCAGAGGAGCAGTCTTTGGTCTTTGGTGGCAGGACACACGAGCTGGAGCTTGACAGCTGAGAAGGAGTGCATAAGTTGTGTGAATTGGGTCACTCCAGAGAAGGAATGATGTTTGAAAAGCATCTAACTGGAGGACTGCTATAAAGAGTAGAAAATGTAGACTTGTCTAATTGTTTAGGAGATTTCCCTGAGCATGCTTTTACTGTCATGAGCTAATAGCAAAGTAACATCAGATTTGAAAGGAGTTTCAGAATTTGGGAACTAAAACCTCTTGCAAACACCAGGAGAAGCACTTCTGCAATCTCAGCTTTTAAGAGCCTATTCCCACACCTTCAGTTGGATCCAAGGTGAGACTAATAGTTGGGAACAGTGTTATTTTATGAGGTATGCTATGAAATCATAACGTGATAGACTCTTACACAAAATATTAATAAGTGCTAGGGATGGAAACTTTCTTTCCATTTCTGTTTGGTCAATATAAATCAAGGGCATGTGGCCAAAAGAAAAAAAAGTCTTTAATCTCAAATTATTTCAGAGGATAATGGGTTGCATGTCTCTTGATGAGAAATTGTTTGTTATACAGTTAGTTTAGACCTTGAAGTTCTGCTTCTTATGCATGTAACATCACTGAAGAGTCGCTGAGGCGCTGACTTGAAAGTATTGAACCCTTGCCTACACTGAGTAACAGTGCGACCTGACGGTGGGGCTCAAACTTCAAAAATGGAATTCTCACACACAACTTCAATATGTAAATGAGAGAAAAGTCAGGGTTCCCTGACAGTTTAAATATTCATTGTTTAGCAGGAAATGTTTTATGACTTGCTCCAAACCCCGAAGCACCAACTGTGGACCCTCGAGTTTCTTTGAGCAACGGTTTGAAAATCACTGACCTCAAGAACAGGGGATTACAAGTAGTAACATGACACCGAAGGTTCATATCTCAGTTTTAAATTAACATGTCCCGTCAAGTTGCGACACTTTGGACTGTAACCTGCCAGGCTCCTTGGTCCATGGGAGTTTTCAGGCAAGAATATTGGAATGGGGTTTCCTTGGTGGCTCAGACAGTGAGGAATCTGCTGCAATGCAGGAGAACCAGGTTTGAACCCTGGGTTGGGAAGATTCCCTGGAGAAGGGAATGGCTATCCATTTCAGTATCAGGACAGAGGAGCCTGGTGGGCTACAGTGCATGGGGTCACAAAGAGTCAGACGTGACTGAACAATTAACACTCACTTCACTGAAGTTGCTTGGAAACTTCAGGAAATACTTGTATTGATCCTCCCCAGAGAACAGATTCACAGTGTGACCCTGGGCAAGTCACCACACCTCCTCCTCCTAATTTAGAACCCTTTTCTGTAATACAGGTTAATTAACCCGGTACTCCATGATAACCTAGAGGGGTGGGATGGGGGTAGAACGTGAGTGAGGCTCAAGAGGGAAGGTATATATGCATACTTATGGCTGATTCACATTGCTGTACAGCAGAAATCAACAACATTGTAAAGCCATTGTATTCCAATTAAAAATAAATTTAAAAAATAGTCACCACACCCTTCATCACAGATACTGCGAAAATTAAGGCATAGTTGTTGCTCAGGCTTTAACAGATGCTTTGAAGAAAGGCTGTAGGTAAGACAAATAAAAAGAAGAAAGAGAGAGAGAGAAACTCAATACATTTTATTCCATCCTAACCAGTAAATGCTCTGAGAGAGTCCAGAAACAAATGCCTAAAACTCTAAGTGGATCGTGTCAGTTCCAATTTACTTCTTTGCCTGGACTGAGGTGGTGCTGTTAGAGTCAAGCAAGGATATACACTGCTGCTTTTCTGGTGACTGGCTGTGTGAAAAAGCAGCTGCAGGGCGGGGAGCAGTGGAGTTAGCCGATACGTCTGGGCCTCTGAGGACTAGTGAGAGGAGGTGGGACAAGCCAAGTGTAGAGGCAGAAGGAAAATGCCAGCAGGAGCTATCTGAGCACCGCTGGGCAGAAGGGTTATTGATGTGCATGTAAACCAAGCAGGAAGGGGCAACAATACACCAATGGAGGCTCTGTAAGAATGGCAGCAGCACCACCAAGCGTGATATGCAGGGAGGCAGGCATCATCGGTCCCATTTCACAGATGCTGAAACCAGACCGGGAGTTTCACATCCTGCAAAGCCTCCACTTCAGCTATCCTATCTACACTGACTTTTATCATTTTGCATAGACAGGACTATTTTGAGAAGAGAGGGATAACACCCCTCTTTCTTTCCACACCCCTTATTCAGGGTTGGATTTTCTCTACTTCTAGACTGAAATATTTCAGTGGCTTTCTAAGCATGACAGTCTTTGCTTCCTGTATCTTCGCTTCTTCAGCTTCCAAGTGATGCTGGAAAATGATTCTAAAGCACAATATGACCTCACCGCCTGTGCTCAGAAACATTGCATCATGCCCTGTGCATGTCAAGCTTTGTGTGTGCTTTTCAAGATCCCACGTTATCTGAACACAACTCATGCAACCAGTCCTTCATCTTATTACATTGTCCTCACTGTGAACATGTTACTGAATCAAACTTGGGTTTGCTCACCTGTACGCAGTAAAGCCAATAATCTATGGACACTTGATTATAGTGAAGGAAAGTGCAGCATTTATTGCAGGGTCAACCAAAAATTCTAGGCAGCTAGTGCTCAAAAGGCCTGAACTGCCCAATAGCTTTCAGGAAAAGGTTTTTATAGACAGAATGAGGGAGGGAGCTGGTGGGGTGTGTGATCAGCTCATGGACATTCTTCTGACTGGTTTGTTGTTGTTGTTTAGTTGCTGAGTCGTGTCTGACTCTTTGCAACCCCATGGACTGTATCCCACCAGTCTCCTCTGTTCATGAGATTCTCCAGGCAAGAATACTGGAGTGGGTTGCCATTTCCTCATCCAGGAGATCTTCCCAACTCAGGGATCGAACCTGCATCTCTTGCTTGGTAGGCAGTTTATTTACCACTGAGCCACCAGGAAAGCCCCCCTTCTGATTAGTTGATGGTGAGGTAATTGGGAGTCACATTACCAACCTTCTAGTTTCAACCAATCTGGGACCTATATGCTTCTGGGCAGCAAATAGTTAACTTATTTCACCTGATGGGGGTTTCAAAATGTGCAAAACAGCTGTTAGGCCATAGCCCAGAGTATTATCTATAGTCCTTGCAGAGGAAACAAAGGTCCTTGACTTTATATAATGGCCAAACTCTTATTACTTTGTCTTATTCGACTATTTCCTTTGTTTCTGCATTTTCTCACTTCTCTAATTAGATTATTCTTTGGAACTCAGGGAAGGCCTAGGAAACTAAGGCTTTTCTACCCACAAGTGGCAGGCAGAGGACATGGAGGGGGCATGGAGGAGGTGTCCTGCACCAGGAAGGCCCCGTATGGTCCTGGCTTGGTTACAAACACATCATGTTTCTCATCGCTCTCAGAACTCCATCCACCTTCTTTCATTTCAAAGCCTTCTCACTCTCCAGCACAAATTGCTCTTTCATCTTGGATAACTGTGGAACCAATGATACTCTGTACATCCTTAAATCCGATCTCAGCTGACAATGCAGATTCTTTTCAGATTTCCCTATGCTCGTCCCCTTTCATCTCTCCCACCACTCTGCTTCCACAGCAGTGTCACTAGGTTTCTTTTCATTGGAGACTCTTGGAGTGGGCTTGGAGTTCAAAGTCCTGGGTTAACAATTAGCTGTGATTCGGGACAAGTTAATTTCATTGAGCCTAAATTTCTTCATCTATAAAGGTAAAGAATCTGCCTGCAATACAGGAGATGCAGGTTTCATCCCTGGGTCGGTTAGGTCCCCTTGGAGAAGGAAATGGCAACCCACTCCAGTATTCTCCCCTGGAGAAATCTACGGAGTCACAAGAGTTGGATACAATTTAGTGACTAACCAACCCACCACCATCAACTAGGAATAAAATACTTTTAAATGAGATAAAGTATCTGAAAGCCCTCAGCATTGTACCTGGAACAAAGGAAGTACTAGATAAACATGTACTGAGTGGGCGAGTGAGCAAAGAGAAAAACAACTGAGTGCTCCTGTAATGACACGGCACACTAACTGTTGTCTTGAAAGAGTAGAATCAGTCATCCTTGTTTTCCAGCTATAGAATGAGAACACTTTCCAACAAGGTTTCCCTTACAAGATCAGTGTTGGATAATAGGCCTGTGAAACCTACAAGTTGCAAGTAGGAGGAGCCATTAAGTTTGAGAGTCTGTGTTGACTTTTTTTCCTGTGGTGATGCAACTTTCTATTTCTGCATAAAATCCTTCAGGTTTGTTTACCTCAACACCCAGTTTCCAGCATTATGTCTGTTTCATTGTTGTCCTTCTTTAAATTCCCTTTCACCAGACAAAGCGAAAAGTTTGGCTTTGAAGTCCTAGGAAGCCGCACTGTCAGTTACTGCAGGAACCCGCGGAAGTACACGTGAAAGCAGGCATTAGAGACCGTGGAGATCAGAGGGCATTTCAAAAGCGGCGGGAGCTATTCAGATTCTCTTATTTAAAGGGGCTCTGATGCTAGAAGATGGTGTGTTGGACCCTTCTGTGCTACCAGTTTGAAATGTATTTGTAGTTTAATCATAGAGAGTCCTGATTTAAAATTCCCAGTTTCAGGGGGAAAAATAGTTTTCTGTCCTAGGGATCTTGTGCAGCAGTCCTTCCTGAGGAACCCCGTGTCATGCTGTCTTACCATGTCTTCAATTCCTGGGGAGGATTTAGGAGTCAGGAGATAGAAGGAAAATGAGAACTTGTTTGCTCTTTTTTGGTCCTAGGATAAAGTCATTGCCTAGGTATTGAACCCTTGACACCAGTGTACTGTGGGTCTAGAAGACATTAAGCAAATATTTGTAGATTGATCTGCTGATTTCAAGAACTGCTTCTTCATTCTGTGAAACAATGATATTCTTTTACAGGTTACAGATGTTAAGAAAGAAATGAGGTTAGCTGTGGGCAACTGCCGGGGTCCAGCCCGGGTGGATCCAGGGAATTCGAAGTGGGGACAGCGGCGGCGAGGATCAGGAAACAATTGCTTAATTAAACGTTAATTAAGGATATAAAGAGTGGTTAAATAAGGATAGCTCAGTGAGGAAATTCAGTGGAGAAAAGAGGCTGAAATAAGGATAGCTCAGTGAGGAAATTCAGTGGAGAAAAGAGGCTGAATAATTCAGCCAGAAGGTGAGAGAAAGAACAACATGGGGAGACCAAGTTTCGGTGAACAAGGCCCACACTTTATTTTCCAAAGTAGTTTTTATACCTTAAGTTATGCATAGAGGATAATGGGGGAAGGGGTAGAGTCATGCAGTAAGCCAGGCTTTCTTCCTGCAAACTTATCATATGCAAAAGTTTAGGTGATTTGCATCATCTTCTGGCCTGGAGGCCTGTTAACATTTTAAGACCCTTTCTTCAGAAAGCTTATTTTTCTCTAAACGTGATTAGTCAGGTGCCACCCTCCAAAAGCATTAGATAAAGTTGCATTCCTATAGGGTAAAGGTGTGGTGGGCTATAACAAGAAAAAGAATTAACTCAAGGGTCCAATGTTGCAAACATTAAAGCTACTACTTACACCAATTATATTCATCAATACACTGCCAGGGACTCAGCAGGTAAGGGATATGGAAACTTAGCAGCAAACATTGGCCCAACAAGTGAAAAACCCTTCACCGATACAATTTCTAATCAATCTTTTAACTGCTCAAAGGAATCTGTATTTAGACAGTTTAGAACATCTCATGCCTCTCATAGTTGGGAGGCTCTGAACAATCACATGTGGCCAGAAAAACCTATTCAGGCAGGCTAGAGGACTTCCAAAGGAGTTTGTAGGTTGAAACACTATCACACCCAGGAACTATTAACCGGAGCTATAAGTTAACTGTTTTTTCAGAGAGAGGTAGTGGGGGACAGCCCCCCGTAAAGTCAGAGGTATAGGTGAGACCACAAAGCAGAAAGTAGGCAGACTCTGGTTTTGGGGGTAGATGCTCGAGAATTTCCAGGGGAACTCCTGAGGCTGGATCCTGCCTTTGCGTATGCAGAGCCTCCTTCCTCATGATCTTTGCCATGGACGGAGCTCCTCACGCTGGTTCCTGGCAGGCAACCCTGTACTGGCATTTCCCTGATGACCGAATTTGACAAGTGAAAAGAAAGGAAGAGGAGAGGAGACTCTGCTGGTTTGCATTTCACTCTGTGCAAAGTGACAAAGTTGAGGATGAGCAGACTTACTGAACTAAAACATTAAGTTGCATGTACAGGAAAATTGAAGAAAGCAAAATGTACAGTTGCTTCTCCCTAAAAGTCTATTATGGCAGGGGAAAATAAAAGTGTCTGAGTTGTCAAATTCTCTTCCCTCATCAAAGCAGAATTCCCTCTTGCTGTCCCCCAGGTGACTTTTTGTATTATTTTAACTACCATAAGCACTTTGCTAGATGACAGTGATTACTGTGTTAAAAACACTAAAATTGAAATTAAATTTTGGATAGAATACATTAAAGAAATAATTGCATAGATCTGTCACACTTGAACCCAGTTTCTCAGTTGGAGAATCAACAACAACAAAGTATTTTCCCTTTTACTTGCATCACTACACTATATTCTATTTAAGAATTAAAAGGAGCGTGGTTCACAGAATAGAAATCAAAACACAGTGGGTTGAAGAGAAACAATGGTATGATTCAACTCCAACTTCTTATGTAAACTTGCATCATATGATAATGTAGTTGTACTGCATATTCAATTTTGATATGTAACCTTTGAAATAAATTGGAATATTCTTTCCTGCTACTCTTGGCACTTGCCAAGTGATCATAAACAATAATCTCATAAAGGTCACTTGCTCGATAAGCACTGCTCTCGGCAAGGAGTGCTCAGGACTACTCAAAGAGATTTTTCCTTTTCTCCAAGACTCTTAATTTATTCTTTTTTCCTTCTTTGAAGCTCCAAACAACATAAATTCCCTTATACCATGTAGACTCACAGGATTTCTGGAATGATTATTGTTTTTCTCTTTTTCTTATACTTTACTCTTTTTTTAAACTTAAATTGGCTGATGGAAATAGGCAAAGCACTTTAGGGTGGGGGAGAGAGTTATGGTTCTCAGCCAAAAACTAATTGGCTATTTTAAATAAAATGATTATTTGATTTCAATCTCTCTCTACTCAATTAATGTATGCGAGTAGACATGGTTAAAACACACAGGCATCTATATACTTGTGACGTTCTCTTTACAGAACTTGCTCATTTATAAAATGTATTTTAGGAACTTTATAACCTATCCCAAATGAGCTCAATATTGCTTTACCATAGTAGCCTCAGCTCTTTATATAAAAGCTAAAACCTCTATTCAGTTATATTTGAGCTCCAATTATGTCAGTTGTGTCTTTTACCTTTATTCACCAGCAAAATAGCCCCAATCAATATTATTGTACTTGCAGATAATAACTTCTCTTCAGTTCAGTTCAGTCGCTCAGTCGTGTCTGACTCTTTGCGACCCCATGAATCACAGCATGCCAGGCCTCCCTGCCCATCACCAACTCCTGGAGTTCACCCAAACTCGTGCATCGAGTCAGTGATGCCATCCAGCCATCTCATCCTCTGTCATCCCCTTCTCCTCCTGCCCCCAATCCCTCCCAGCATCAGGGTCTTTTCCAATGAGTCAACTCTTCACATGAGGTGGCCAAGGTTGGAGTTTCAGCCTCAGCATTAGTCCTTCCAATGAACACCCAGGTCTGGTCTCCTTTAGGATGGACTGGTTGGATCTCCTTGCAGTCCAAGGGACTCTCAAGAGTCTTCTCCAACACCACAGTTCAAAAGCATCAATTCTTTGGTGCTCAGCTTTCTTCACAGTCCAACTCTCACATTCATACATGACCACTGGAAAAGCCATAGCCTTGACTAGACAGACCTTTGTTGGCAAAGTAATGTCTCTGCTGTTGAATATGCTATCTAGGTTGGTCATAACTTTCCTTCCAAGGAGTAAGCATCTTTTAATTTCATGGCTGCAGTCACCATCTGCAGTGATTTTGGAGCCCAAAAAAATAAAGTCTGACACTGTTTCGACTGTTTCCCCATCTATATTCCATGAAGTGATGGGACCAGATGCCATGATCTTAGTTTTCTGAATGTTGAGCTTTAAGCCAAATTTTTCACTCTCCTCTTTCACTTTCATCAAGAGACTTTTTAGTTCTTCTTCACTTTCTGCCATAAGGGTGGTGTCATCTGCATATCTGAGGTTATTGATATTTCTCCTGGCAATCTCTTAGTATATGCCAATTCATCTGCTGTCAAATAATACAGGTGACTATCCCCCCTTAAAAGATAATGACATAGGAAAGGACTTCCTTGCCACAGGCCTATCTAGAGATATTTATATGAGTCATACTCATGATATATAGAGCAATCTGAAAGTTATATGGAAAGGGCAGTCAAGATAGAAGGTCATACAAAGCTTTCTATAGGGAGGATTTGCCCACATTCCTAACTTACAGCCTGTTCATTTCAAATCTTTTTACACATTTTAATCAAATAAATGAGAGTAGGACATTTTCAGAATGAAATTAGTAAAATAAAAATTTTCACTATTTTTTATACAGCTTATTCTAAAACATGATTTGGAGTAACTGAATAAACAATTGTAATTTCAATTTATTAATATATGCCAATTTCTTAATCTGTATTTTTAGTCTGTAAAGTCTCTATTGGATGTTACTGTTACTTAAGCAACAATCCTTGTTCTCTCTCAATCTCTCTCTTTTTTTCTCTCTCTCAATATGAATTAAATGCCAAAATTTTCAAATAAGGAAGAACTGATTTAACTTCCACTTAAGAGAGGGTAAAGCATCTGCCTACAATGCGGGAGACCCGGGTTTGATCCCTGGGTTGGGAAGATCCCCTGGAGAAGGAAATGGCAACCTACTCCAGAACTCTTGCCTGGAAAATCCCATGGTCTAAGAAGCCTGGTAGGCTACAGTCCATGGGGTTGCAAAGAGTCAGACACGACCGAGCAACTTCACTTCACTTCACTTTTGAGTTGTAATGAGAAAAATTATAGCTCTGATATCATTTGAATTGGGCTTGAAGTAGGAGTACATGTCAAGGGACACTGATGCAGGTATGCCACCCAGGCCTGGGTATATTGAGTGAAGTAGTGATGAGAAGATTCTTTTTACCTCATGTCAAACTTTGCACCATTATAATGTCCAAAATTTATTAGTACTAATGCTGTAATGATGCTAAAGCTGAAACTCCAGTACTTTGGCCACCTCATGTGAAGAGTTGACTGATTCCTTGGAAAAGACTCTGATGCTGGGAGGGATTGGGGGCAGGAGGAGAAGGGGACGACAGAGGATGAGATGGCTGGATGGCATCACTGACTCGATGGACGTGAGTCTCAGTGAACTCCAGGAGTTGGTGATGGACAGGGAGGCCTGGCATGCTGCAATTCATGGGGTCGCAAAGAGTCGGACACGGCTGAGAGACTGAACTGAACTGAACTGAATGCTGTTACAGTGGAGTTTTGGAAAACTCTAGGCTCTTGGGAGATGTTTCTTGAAGGTCTTATGTTCTTTTCTGATAATTAAAAAGTGAACATTTATTGTGGAGAAAACACTGGCTTTGGCTAGAGCACCCGGTGCCTAGAATTTTAAAAAATCAGTGATGAATTTGGATAAATATAAAAAATGTTATTAAAATGTAGATTTTACTGTCCACTGAATCTTTTTCTCAGTCACCAACACGATAGAAGAACACACATTTAATAGAAGCCTAGCTGGAGCTGACTGGGAAAAGTGAAAGTGTTAGCAGCATCCAACTCTTTGGGACCCCTTGGACTGTAGCCTACCAGGCTCCTCTGTTCGTGGAACTCTCAGGCAAGAATACTGGAGTGGGTTGCCACGCCCGTCTTCAGGGGACATTCCTGACCCAGGGATCAAATCCAGGTCTCCCGCATTACAGGCAGATTCTCTACCGTCTGAGCCACCAAGGAAGTCCTGACTTTGGGAAGAAGGGGAGCAATTGTGGCCTCTGGTAAAGTAGAGCTTCTGTGGTTTTGACTGTTTCCCACAGAGCTTCCTCCTTTGTTAATAAATAAAAGTCAGAGAATTTCATATATGGTCAAAACTTGTAGCTTATTGTTGTGGACTAAAGGGCACAATTATTTCTTTCTCTGGATAATTTTAATTTGAAACTTAAGTCAGCACAAATACCCAATTAAACCAATATGATCCAAAGTAAATATTTAAATTTAGAAATGCATATCTTTGAGACATATTGTCATATTAATATATGGTAGGGCAGATGGACCAAATAAAAATTCAGAACCGAACAAATTCCAGGAGCTATGAATATATTTTACTGCTTATCTTCTATTTGTTCTTTTTTTAAAAAAAGCTGTTCCCCTCTTTATTATGCTACTTTAGTTGTCTAGCACCTATAGGAATGGATCTAGAAAATGTGACTTGATTTGATGAATCCTGCAAGAATTTGCATTTATCTTTGTCAAGAGGATAACTGAAGGCAGTGAGGTTTCTGTGAAATATTCTAATTAATCCAACTCACCATATTTTTGTATTCTGAAAATCCTATCAACTAAAATTCAGTTCTCATCTTAAGAAGAAGGAAAAGAGCAGAGGTGTCCCTGAGGAGGAAAAAGGGAGGAATTAAAATTTAAAAAGCGAATGGAACTAAACGAAGGAACCAAAATAGGAAACTTCTGCATAAACATCACCCATGTTTCTGCTTTCCTTCCTACAACCCCTGCCCCCTGCCTTCTTGGAGATCCAATGCTGTTGTTAGGGAACACTTTACACTTCCAGAAAACCCAGAAACTTTTACCAACTTGTCTTAAACTTAGCCAGCTTGTTAGTCTGTGTCTGCATTCTGGCTGCCTCATCTGCCATGCGTAGTAGCTGTCCCTAATGGGTGGTGAATTTGTTTTTCCATATGCAAAATACATCTCACAGTACTAAGTAAAGCAAAAGAGGCCCATTTTCTAAGACTCCCTCTGAGAATGTGTTCGGACAATTTCTGCCCAGATGCCAGTATGCAGATGCATATTTCAGACTTTTTTTTTCCTGATTAGCATGCAGCCAGGACACCTGTTTTGCTGCCTGGTGGAATCAGATTCGAAATGAAGATACACCTGCACAGTCAAATATTTGCATTGTATTTATAAACAGAGCTCTCAGCCTGGGAGGGAATTACTCCCCTCAGCCCACAGGTGTGTAGCTGTAACCTCTGGAATGACCTCAGTCCCACTTTGTAGCGTCTCATGACCATTTTTAAAACTGCATTTATAAGCAGGTTTGAAGTGTTGTAATTTTCAGAGGGATTACTCAGCACTTGTGTGTTGTGTGCATTGGAGAGGCGACCATAGAAATCTGGAGCAAATATCCCACTTTGGCAACGGGATAAGTCAGACACCGTACATGATGTTTCTAAACACTGAAAAGGACAGGCAGGTCACAGTCCAAATGTACACTTTTCTTGTTTGAACACTTACATCTAAACACATTTAAAATGTCTATCATTTGAAAATTAAGTTTAAGCTTATAACTATGAATATGAAATGGTCATCTCTAAAAGTATAGTAAAAAATGTGTAGTTACTTGAAATTACAACAAATGAGAGCTCAAATACAACACAGTTATACTTTATTTTTGAGTACTTTTCAGAGTGATTTTATCTTATGGCATTATATATATATATATATATTTATAAGTGGACATACGATATGTTTTATGTACATGGATTAGGTAGCTGTTTTTAAGGACAGTAGTACCTACTGGAAGATTATTTTCTACTAAAGTGTAGAAGATTTAAGGTCTTATTAAAATCATCTTTGAGAATGTATCAAACCTATATAACTATAGTTTGGGGGAAAAAATGAGAGCCTGGCTATTATATGGCTTGATTTCAATGATAGAATTTGAGTAGCATAATTCAGTATTTGTGATTAATATGCTTCTAGGAACTGAGCTTTCAAATCTTTTCAAGTTCATCAAGCACTGCTTTCATAGGCACTTGGGTGGATAAATTATATTCTTCTAAATTCCTTCGAATTGAGAACATTAGAATTAAACTCTATCAGTTTAGTAATGATTCTACATGAGCCAGATCCCAGTCATTCATAACTAAAATAGTGAATCCCTCAGCCTAGCATAAGAATGGAAACACTCAAATAAGACATTTGGACTGTTAGAGAGAACAAAAATATAGATTGGCCCTATATTTTTTACTTAATCTGTCTAAATCAATTAGACATTTGAATTGTGGTATTGTATTTCCAGGAAGCTTCATTGCTTTCTATTATCCTCATGACAAAAATAAACAATTCCTTTTGAAATTGTAAAGAAAAATGCCTCCCACTGAGTTGATGTTGTGTGCTGTTCTATGCAAGAACATATGTGTAATAAAAAATGAGAAATTATGGATCAAATAATGATGTTGGAGCCACTTACGTAAACAATAGAGAGCATTTTGGATGAGCTCCAAATATCATCACTATTGTTTAATTTCAGCCCCCGTTATGCATCTGTCTAGGCTAGTGTCAAAGATAATAATCTCACCAGATAGATATAAAATGCACAACTAAAATTACATGGCCCTATTATTCTGTTTACACATAGTACTAAACCACTCTTTTCCAGCTGACTGACCCAACAGAATATTTTGTCCACTGAGCTCCCTTGCAAATTCAGTGGGCTGATGCCCCTTTCTTTGTATATATTAGGTCATTTTGTACCAATGAAGGAATAAACTAACTAAGAAGAGACATGAATATGTCTGCTCTCTAACGAATCTGTTTTTTACATCTTGCTCTCTGCCTTTCACACACAATTACGGGCTTTCAAAGCAAAGGAGAGCCTTAGTGGAAGTTGCAAAATGCCAATTAAAAGAAATGGACAGAAGCTGAGTGCCAAATCACTCATTCTGGGAAAAAGAGGAAGGAAAATAAAGCCATGCATTTCAGCTCTCTTTGCTAAAACGTCTTCTGCCTCAACACACGATAGGGTCCCTAACTAGAAAATTCAGAAAGTGACTCAGTTCAGGCCTCTGTGTTTAATTCAAAACCACTTCTCAGAGAAAGTTTTCATGTATGATACTAGTTCTCAGCCCCCCAACAATAAAAAATAAGAAATGAAAAAAGAAAATGCTAGCCAGAAATTTTTATTGTCGAATTTATACCTAAAGTAAAGGCAATTTTGAAAGCTATGACTTGTTTGTGGAAGGAGGCATCTATTCTTTGTTAAGTCATGGATTGAAAGACAAAAGTTTCTGTCGTTTATTTTCTTTGAATGCAAAGCATTGCACTCTAAGTAGGGCTGAACAGGATCTGCCTCTCCATCACTGACAGTTAATAATTAAATCAAACATTATATTCAGCAATAGAACATATGCATCAGCTTCTTTCAAATTGCATTTCCTTCCTGTTAGGTCCATTAGTGTAAACCAGACTGCCTTTAGAAACCCCCTTACTGCTGCTGTCTTTCAGCACAGTTCCTGAAATGGATAATGTGGTACATATTATGGGCAATTACACAGAACTCCCTAGTGATAGGGTTTTAGAGTTACAGAATGAAACAGCTGGAACTACAGAGCTATAAGCTAATCATAAAAAAGAAAATAGTTAAAAAAATAAATAACTTAGACCAAAAAAAAAAAAAAAAGGAAAAGAAAACCCAAAAAGCAAACCCAAACATGAGAGGTTTTATAAAACTATTGTTCTTATGGAAACTGTCTGTACCTAGAAGAATCTCTAAGGGTTCACAGTGTAAAAGTAACTACATCTAAATATGGTATTTTTAAAAATGTATTTGCTAAGTCTTTCACACCCCTGGTGTAAAAAGCATATAACAAACAGCTAGCAAATATGAGGTATTGGAACCTGACATTTTTCTCTCCAACTTTATCAATGTGGTGTTTTCATATTAGTGCATTGTGAGATATCAAGTCTTCTTTTCCAATTTTATTTCCGTGAAAACATATATAGTACTAGAAGATGAGTTTTCTATTCACTAAATGAGCCACATGCATAATATTTTCATCTTGTTATTTTATACTTGGGCTTGGGTGTGTAGTGCTCATGCTATAGAGATAAGAAATGACATAATCTATCTTTCCACTTGGTTTGGGGACTGCAATTGGAGTGTTCTGCTTGAAAAATAAAACACAAACATTAGGCATTCACCTAAGGGAAAAGTTTCATATTCTAAGGGGAAAATATATGTCCTGATTTTTTTCACCGTTTAGGGAAGAAAGTAATAATGGGTTGAATGGCAAAAAATGTTGCTTTGTTTGATTGTAAGCAAAGTGCAGTTTTAGCTTGTACCAATGAAGTGTTGTGAAAATTTTCAGTAAAATTACTTTATAACTTGAGAAATAATGGAACAATCTGCACAGTAACTACTGTGAAATGGAACAAAAGTGGGTGCAATTTCAAACTTTAAATATAGATACAAAACTATTTTCAAATTTGTTGCTAAAGCAGTCTATGAAAATCTGAAGCTATTAAAGGCAGATATTTGTACAATTCTTAGATGACTGTTCTCTTTCTCTCCAAAGAGATGGATTACATAGTCACAGCCAGATTTATGTGACTACTTATGGACTTTCATAAGGCTTTAGTAGCCAATATTTATTTCAGCAACAATAAAATGGAGCAGGAAGAAGCTAGACATAAAGCATGCTATCCAGTTTGATATCCTTAACAGTCATTGTCTCCTGCTTCCCTTAAGAGTAGTGATTCTTTGTTGTTGTTAGTCACCCCCCACCCCCCTTTCCAGTAAAAGCTTTATTATGATAGAGTGGAGGGAGGGGAAACAGAGATGTTAACAAGACAAAATGTTAAAGTCAAAGGAAGACTATGTCTCCTCATTATAAAAAATAATGTTCATTGTAACAGTGAAACCCTCATTTGTTTTTACTATTGAAGCTATATTGGTGACTGTACAATATAATAAGTGAATATGCTCTGAATATCCAAACCTATTTGTTATGTAGCAAACAAAGTTCAGGAGATTTAATTGGAGGTTATGTTTCTGCATGTCCCTGTTTTTCATAAGGAGGGATGTTGAATGGAGGGAGAAAAGACCTAATGGAAATGGCATGAGTACTGGGCAGAGGGATCAAGGAACTTCTTTAACTGATACTTAAAGAAATTTCTTGTTTTTATTTCTGTATAGATTTAACTCCAAGGAGGGGAAACCTGTTCTCTTTCTATTAATTTCTAATATAAGGAATTTCCAGAGAATTCCCTGGCAGTCCAATGGTTAGGATCTGGTGATTAGTTAAGCCTTCACTGCTCTGGCCTGTGACCCAGTTTCAATCTCTGGTTGGAGAACTAACATCCCATAAGCTGTGCAGCAAGGCCAGAGGAAAAAGAATTTCCAGAATGATGTCCCTCTTCTTTATATTACATGAATATTTTTATCTATATTATATCATCTAACCATAAGTATGGTTTGCATTTCTATTTAGGCAAAAAAAAAAAAAATATCCTTTAGAGCACACTCATGCCAGTTGTTGAACTTAAGCACTTTATAAACATTAACTGATTTAATCCTCCTAACCATACTGTGGTGTTGGTACTATCTGGTACTATCATTATCCTCATTTTGCTGATGAAGAACCAAACCAGAGGAGTCACCTAACTGGCCAGTCACAGCCTTATTAAAGGTGGACATGAGATTTGAACCTAGGTACCTGGAGCCCAGAATCAGAGCTCTTAATTATTACAATGTAATGCTTTCGACTCAATGGACATGCGTTTGAGCAAACTCTGGGAGATAGTGAAGGACTGGGAAGTCTGGTATGCTGCAGTTGCAAAGAGTCGGACACAACTGAGTGACTAAACAATAATGCTTTTGAAAACAGACTTATTGCAGACCTGTAAGGTTCATAAATGATCAGATCTTAGAACACTCCTCTAAGCTGGTTTAAGAATGATTAGACATCAATGAATCATGCTTCCATGTCTGGAACATGCAAATCATGATTCCACAATACTGTTTTGGTTACTATTGGAAAGCCTGTACAATTCTCACATTTACCTTAGACCTAGTTCCAAAAAAAAAAAAAAAAACAAACCAGGAACAAGCCCATCCTGCTAGTATCATGCTACATTTAGTTCATTGATCTGCTAATTTAATGTATTAAGCTTCATTCTAACAGTTATTCTCCAGACAGCATCAGATTCTTGGCTGTAATGGCCTTGAAAGCATCTGGAAAAATATCTTTCAATAATCCAGTGAATATGAGGTACAAAAAAGTTGCCTTGTGATAAAGCAGCCTATCGTGCAATACTAAATTAACTCCACATTTTGACTTCTTAAAATTTATCATGTTTTGCTTCTTATTAAAAAAGTTAATCACATGTGTAAGTAGTACTTTTTAATGCAAATATCAAAAGAAAATGCAGCACAATATTTATATGATTTTGAGCTGAGTGAGCTTCTTATAAGGGAGCCAAGATTCAGAATTTATAAAGAACAAGATAAATCTTGACTACATAACAGTTTTACATGTGTGGCAAAGACACTATGCATTTAAAAAATACACCCAGATTATCTACTTGGAAAACATTTGCCACCCATATGACCTAGCTGCTGCTGCTGCTGCTAAGTCGCTTCAGTCATGTCCGACCCTGTGCGACCCCATAGACGGCAGCCCACCAGGCTCCCCCGTCCCTGGGATTCTCCAGGCAAGAACACTCGAGTGGGTTGCTATTTCCTTCTCCAATGCATGAAAGTGAAAGGTGAAAGTGAAGTCGCTCAGTCGCGTCCGACTCTTAGCGACCCCATGGACTGCAGCCTACCAGGCTCCCGCGTCCATGGGATTCTCCAGGCAAGAGTACTGGAGTGGGGTACCATTGCCTTCTCCGGTATGACCTAGAGGGGGCTAATATAAATATTAAGAGATACTAGGTGTTTCTCGTATTTAATCTTATTGCATTACCTATACTAGTATTTCACAACCCCCGTGTAAATCAGCTAGAATCTTGTTAAAATGGAGATTGTATTTCAGCAGGGATTTAGCTTGAGATTGTGCATTTTCAAGCTCTGTGTGATGCTGATGATGTTGGTTTACATATCACTATTTGAGAAGCATTGTTCTAGACCCTTCCAGTTCATGTAACAATACAAATAAACTGACTTCAAATAAAATTTTGAGAACAACTGTCATGTTTTTATTCATTGCAATTGTTTGAAATGGTGGTTACTGAAAAGGAATACATTTCTTTAACCTTGCATTAGAGAAAGGATTTCATATTGACATGAACTAAGAGTGAGAGGAGAACTCTTGAGAGAAGAACTCTTTGTTTTCCTCTCTATCCTCTCTAAATGTAATTTGGAAAGAAAAAAATTTTAAAGAGGACACAACCCAGTAGAAAATTGGGCAAACAATAGTAAAAGATAATTGACATGAAAGGAAGTTATATGGACAATAAATTTAAGAAAGCATTTTTGACCTATTAGTCATAAAATACAGATTAAAGGAATTAGAAAATATTTTAAATTATTATACTGATGAAAATTTAAAAATAGTAAAAATAAAATATTTGCTTTTGTGCAGGAAGTACTAGGTCATGGAGATCAATGGTCCTGTCACTAAAAAACAAAAGGTATTATATGATGTCATATTACATGATTACATGTAACAGATGAGAAAAAAGTGGCCCAAGGACTGCAAATAATTTCTAAGCTCACACAACTGGTGAGAGAGCTGGACTTTGAACCCAGATACTTTTCATTTATATCTTAGTATTACTATTAAACAATTTTGACTCTCAGAAAGGTGCTAATTATTCAAGAGATCCAAGTGATTTAATTTATTCCTATAGGGAGTGCTGATGAATCCAATTTTTACACATAAGGGTTAAATGAAGTGCTTATGTTCTAGGATTATGGTGCAGATACTAAAATAAATTCAAAGAGCATTGGCTTTCCTTCATCTGCTCTAATTTACTTACTGTTTATTTGATAGAAAAGCACACAGATAATAATATTGTATAGAAGAAAACGAATCTCTAAACATAAAATTTATAAAATAGTACATTTTTTATTCTAGAAAAAATTTCATTCAGACCAAAGAGAAGTGAAAAAATATGAAAGCATAAAATACTACAATCACGTGTAGATAGACCTTCTGATTGCAGGATGGTGAAGCCTAAAGTAAAAGAGGAAAACATAGAAGAATGAAGGAATCATAGATGCGGTGACATAGGGAGAACGGAAGAAAGAGAACTTCTGTCTCAATAACAACATTTTAAGCATGTTCATTTACAAATTATATTTATTCCTCTGAAAGTAGACTATTTATATTCTTCACCATTTTTTCTCCATTAATTCAGGCATCATTTTCTTACTGATTGATAAAAATATTTTATGTTAATAACATCAACCTCTGTCAAATATATTGTAAATATACATCAAACAGATGTGGCATCTGTTAATGGCAGAATAAGTTATTCAAATAATCTTAAAAAAAAAAACTAAAAATTCTGAATGACATATAATAAAATCATCTTCTTTATATATTTGTGTGTGTGTGGTGAGTCCAACTTGTGACCCCATGGACTATAGCCCACTAGGCTCCTCTGTCCATGGAGTTTTCCAGGCAAGAACACCAGAGCAGGTTGCCATTTCCTCCTCCAGGGAATCTTTCTGACTCAGGGACTGAATGTGCATTTCTTGCATCTCCTGTACTGGCAGGCAGGTTCTTTATCAGCTGAGACATCAGGGAAGCCCTCTTTATATATTTATATATGTATATATGATAGATTCAAAATTTTACTGCTATAGAGTTGCACATAGTACTTTTTTTGTAAATATATATATTTGGTTTACAAATATAAAAATATATACATTATTCAGACATAATTTAGAAAAAATCTAGATCTAAGAAAAGGTTGAACTTAGGCAAGCAAGCATTTCAAGATATGCTTTTTCTTAGTGTGCATGCTAAGTTGCTTCAATCATGTCCGATTCTTAGCAGCCTTATGAATTCTAGTCCACCAGGCTCCTCTGTCCATGGGACTTACCAGGCAAGAATACTGGAGTGGATTGCTATGCCCTCCTCCAGGGGGTCTTCCTGACCCAGGGAAGGAACCCACATCCCTTATGTCTCCTGCATTGGCAGATAGGTTCTTCACCACTAGCGCCACCTGGGAAGCCCCATTTACTCTGCATATAAGCAGGGTGGTGACATAGACAGCCTTGACAACAGACAGACAATAGACTCCTCTCCCAGTTTTGAACCAGTCTGTTGTTCCATGTTTAGTTCTAACTGTGTTTCTTGATCTGTATACATGTTTCTCTGGAGACAGGAACGGTGGTCTGGTATTTCCACTTTTTAAAAGAATTTTCTACAGTTTGTTGTGATCTTCACAGTCAAAGGTTTTAGCATAGTCAAAGAAGCATAAGTAGATGTTTTTCTGGAATTCTCTTGCTTTTTCTATGATTCAGTGGATGTTGGCAATTTGGTCTCTTGATCCTCCACCTCTTCTAAACCCAGCTCGTACATCTTGAAGTTCTTGGTTCACGTACTGGTAAAGCCTAGCTTGCTCAGGATTTTGAGCATTACCTTGCTAGCAGGTGAAATGAACACAATTGTACTGTAGTTTGAATATTCTTTGGTATTGCCTTTCTTTGGGATTGGGATGAAAACCAACCTTTTCCAGTTCTGTGGCTAGTGCTGGGTTTTCCAAATTTGCTGGCATACAGAGTGCAGCACTTTCACAGCATCATCTTTGAGGATTTAAAATAGCTCAGCTGGGATTCCATCATTTCCAGTAGCTTTGTTTGTAGTGATGCTTCCTAAGGCCCACTTGACTTTGCATTCCAGGATGTCTGGCTCTAGGTGAGTGAACACACACACCATTGTGGTTATCTGGGTCACTAAGACCTTTTTTTCTACAGTTCTTCTGCTTCTTTTATTTTATTTTAAATTTATTTATTTATTTTTAATTGAAGGATAATTGCTTTACAGAATTGTGTTGGTTTCTGCCAAACATCAACATGTTTCTGTTAGGTCCTTTCTGCTTCTGTCCTTTATCGTGCCCGCCTTTGCATGAAATGTTCCCTTGGTATCTCTAACTTTCTTGAAGAGATCTCTAGTCTTTCCCATTCTGTTGTTTTCCTCTATTTCTTTGCATCGATCACTGAGGAAGGCTTTCTTATCTCTCCTTGCTATTCTCTGGAACTCTGCATTCAGTTGTGTGTATCTTTCCTTTTGCCTTTGCCTTTCAGTTTTCTCCTTTTCTCAGCTGTTTGTAAGGCCTCCTCAGACAACCACTTTGCCTTCTTGCATTTCTTTTTCTTTCGGGTGGTTTTGGTCACTGCCTTCTGTACAGTGTTATGAACCTTCAACAATAGTACTTCAGGCACTCTATCAGATCTAATTCCTTGAAACTATTCGTCACTTCCACTGTGTAATCATAAGGGATTTGAATTAGGACATATCTGACTGGTCTAGGGGGGTTTCCTACTTTTTCAATTTAAGCCTGAATTTTGCAATAAGGAGCTCATGATCTGAGCTTCAGTCAGCTCCAGGTCTCATTTTTGCTGACTATATAGAGCTTCTCCATCTTCAGCTACAAAGAATACAATCAATCTGATTTTGGTATTGACCGTCTAATAATGTTCATGTGTAAAGTCGTCTCTTGTGTTGTTCAAGGAGTGTGTTCTCTTGGCAAAACTCTGCCTTTGCTCTGCTTCATTTGTACTCCAAGGTCAAACTTGCCTGTTACTCTAGGTATCTCTTGATTTCCTACTTTTGCATTCTAGTCCCCTATGATGAAAAAGACATCTATTTTTGATGTTAGTTCTAGAAGGTCTTGTAGGTCTTAACAGAACCACTCAATTTCAGCTTCATTCTATCCTAATACTTTATAAAATGATTATATTTTAATTACCTTTCCAATCTCTTCTATGGTAAATAACTGATTCAAGTTCTTATATTTTTCTTTGGTTAACTGCTAGTAATTTACATTTTACTAATGTGTAAGTGAAAATGGTAGTCACTCAGTATGTCCAACTCTTTGCGATCCCTTGGACTGTAGCCCACCAGGCTCCTCTGCCCAGGGAATTCTCCAGGCAAGAATACCAAAGTGGGCTGCCATTTCCTACTCCAGGGGATACTAAGGAACCATCTATTTCATCTAGATTTTAACATTTATTATTAGAGAGTTGAACATAGTTCTGTTTTTTAACTCTTGTAATTATTGTAATCTGTGATTATAGTTCCTTTCTCATTCCTGATTGTGCATACTTTCATTCTTTTTTCTTTTTAATCTAGTGCATAAGGAGGTTACTTAAAATAAATATTTTTATTGATGTATAATTGACTTAAAACATTACATTAGTTTTAGGTTACAACAAAATGATTCAATATTTGTATATATATTGCAAAATGATCATCACAATAGATCTAGTTATCATCTACCACAATACATAGTTACAGAATTTTCTCACCATAAAAACTTTAAGATTTATTCTCTCAGTAACCTTCAAACATACAATATTAGTAATTATAGTCCCTATGATATTTATTTCATAACTGGAAGTTTGCATCTTTTGACTCTTCACCTCTTTTATACACTGCCTAGGCAACTCCCTTGCCAAATCCCACCACCTCTGGCAACCAGCAATCTGTTCCTGTTTCTATAATCTTGTTTTTTATTTTTTCTAGATTTCACATATAAGTAAGATCATACAGTATATGTCTTTGTGTGTCTGACTTATTTCACTATCATAATGCCCTCAAGGTCCATTTATATTTTGCAAATGGCAAGATTGCATTTCTTTTTATGCCTGAAAAATATTCAATACACACACACACACACATGCATATATACTGCATTTTCTTTATCCATTCATCAGTTAGTGGACACTTAGGTTATTTCCATGTCTTGGCTATTGTAAATAGTGCTGCAATGAACGTGAAGGTGCGTATTTCTTTTCAAGTTAGTGAGTTTGTTTTCTTCAGATAAGTACCCAGAAGTGGAATTGCTGAATTATATGGTAGCTCTATTTCAAATTTTTGAGAAACTTCCATTTGAAATATTTTTTTTTGATTTAAATTTATTTATTTAAATTGGAGGCTAATTACTTTACAATATTGTATTGGTTTTGCCATACATCAACATGAATCCACCATGGGTGTTCATGTGTTCCCAATCCTGAAACCCCTTCCACCTCCCTCCCCATCCCATCCTCTGGGTCATCCCAGTGCACCAGCCCTGAGCACCCTGTCTCATGCATCAAACCTAGACTGGCGATTCGTTTCTTATATGATATTATACATGTTTCAATGCCATTCTTTCAAATCATCCCACCCTCTCCCTCTCCCACAGAGTCCAAAAGACTGTTCTATACATCAGTGTCTCTTTTGCTGTCTCGCATACAGGGTTATTGTTCCCATCTTTCTAAATTTCATATATATGTGTTAGTATACTGTATTGGTGTTTTTCTTTCTAGCTTACTTCACTCTGTATAATTGGCTCCAGTTCCATCCATCTCATTAGAACTGATTCAAATGTATTCTTTTTAATGGCTAAGTAAAACTCCATTGTGTATATGTACCACAGCTTTCTTATCCATTCATCTGCTGATGGACATCTAGGTTGCTTCCATGTCCTGGCTATTATAAACAGTGCCGTGATGAACATTGGGGTACATGTGTCTCTTTCAATTCTGGTTTCCTCAGTGTATATGCCCAGCAGTGGGATTGCTGGGTCAGGGAACCCTCTTACATTGTTGGTGGGAATGCAAACTAGTACAGCCACTACGGAGAACAGTGTGGAGATTCCTTAAAAAACTGAAATATTTTAATGTTATTTTTAGAGAACAAGTATTTGGATTTGTTTATTCTTTCTAATGATTTTTTAAATCAATTTCATATTTCATTTTTATTATTTACATATTCCAACTTTGGGTTGATTAATTTATTTTCTAGCTTCTTAGAGAATTATTTTTAAACACAAAGGTCTTTTCTTTTTTAAAAACTAAGTTTTATTTTTTAGAATAGTTTCAGGTACATAGCAAAATCAAGCAGAAGATACAGAGACTTATCATATACCCCTCATATGCACAGCATTCTCCACTATTCCCATTCTACACAGTGTGGTATATTTGTTATAATCAACGAGCCTACAATGATGCATCATTATTACCCAAAGTCCATAATTTAAATTAGGGTTTATTCTTAGTGTTGTACATCTTATGGATTGTGAAAAGGTATAAAGACATATATTCATCATTACAGTACTATACACAATAGTTTCTGAGACGTAAAAATCTTCTATGTTCAACCTATTTATCCCTCCTTTCCTACACAGTTTACCTATTCCCCTATTGAAGAACACTGTGACTGCTTCAGGTTTTTGGAAATTATAAATAAAGCTATTACATACATACTTGTGCAGGTTTTTGTGTAGACACAAGTTTTCAGCTCCTTTGGGTAAATACCAAAGAGTATGACTGCTGGATCACATGGTAAGAATATGTTAAGTTTTTTAAGAAACTGCCAAACTATTTTCCAAAGTGGTTGTACCATTTGCATTTCCACCACGAATGAATTAGAGTTTCTGTTTCACATCTTTACCGGCATTTGTTTTTGTCAGTGTTTTGGATTTTCACCATTCTAATAAGTTTCTATTAATAGTGGCATTTCATTATTGTTTAAAATTGCAGTTCTCTGATGACATTTCATGTTGAGCATCTTTTCATATGCTTATTTCAATATATTTTCATATGCTTATTTCAATATAGTTCACTTGAGACATCCTCTTTGACTCATGGATTATTTTGAAGTGTGTGTCTAATTTCCAAATGTATAGAAATTCTCTCAGTGTTTTTAAAATTTTTGGTATCTAGCTTGATTCCATTATGGTCAAAAACATTTTACTATGATCTTAATTTTGTAAAATTTGTTAAAATTTGTTTTTTGACCAATGATATAGTCTATCTTGGTGAAGAGTCCAAGTTTGCTTAAAGAAACATGCATTTGTTTTTATAGAATGACACATTCCTTAAATATATATTAGGTCCCGTTGACTGATGGTGCTGTTCAGTCTTTCTACATACTTGCTAATTTATGTTTACTGGTTTTATCAATTACTGAGTAAAAGGTGTTCAACTCTCCAACTGTAATTGTTTCTTATTTCTCTTATGTAATTTCAACTTATTTCTCCCTTCAGTTTTGTTAGTTTTGATTTCATATTTTGAAACTCTGTTATTGGTGTGTACACACATAGGGTTGTTGTATGTTCTTGGTGAATTGGTCATTTTATAATTATGTAATGACCCTTTATGTCCCTGGTAATTTTCTGTACTTTGAAAACTACTTTATCTGGAATATTAATGTAGCCACTATAGTTTCCTTTTGATTAGTGTTTGCATGGCATATCTTTTTTCATCTTTTTACATTTAACCTACGTATAATATTTCTATGTTCAAATAAATTGATTATTACTGTAAATGATAACTTAAAATACTCTTTACACAAATAAATCGTTTAAAGTATTGAGTTATACCACTTTATTAAAAATATTTTCCTTGAATGAAATTTAAATGAATTTTAAATGATGTGAATCTTTGAAGAAACATAAAATTCATATTTAACTTATCACAATATGAAGTGGAGACCTGTGCATTGACGTGAACATAAACATCAAGGAAATTGGATCATGGGGGGAAAGCTTTGGATTTTATTTTATTGAAACAAATTTTCTTTCATTTCCAAGGAGCATATTTCAGATATAATTCCTTGGAAGATCTCTTCTAAATAGCTATGTGCTTTATTTTTAACTTGGCATTTTTTCCCCAAATTATTTGTGTGGTAAATCTGGTTGCAAAGATGCAATGATGTATTACTCAGTCTAATTCCTATGCACAATATTCATGGCACACACTGAGTGTTCAATAAATGTCATTAAAGAGACTAAGTGCTTGTTTTATCATTGATTATACTTTTACACCTTATTCAAATTCTAATGTTTAATTCTCAATAAAAATCATTTTTTACATTCAGTTAGCAAACTCTGGGAGATAGTGAAGGACAGGGAAGCCTTCAGTACTTCAGTCTATGGGGTCTCAAAGAGTCAGACACAACTGAACAACTGAAAAACAACAATTTAATATGTTTTAAATAGACATTTATAGGGAATCTAAAAAGTGCTCTATGGTAGACAAGGAAAGGAAAACATAATCCTTTTACTTAAGAAGATGATAATCTAAAAAAGAGGGGGACAAATATTAATATGTAAATAAGAACTAGAGAGATAGGTGTTTATAGAGTTTGAGGAAGCACACAGCAGAGGACAAGCAATTCTATTACAGGATTTTAGGGAGCTGGGAATATGGAAAGATTTCTTTTCTTTTTTTTTAACCAACGTGGCAGCATTTAGGATCTTAGTTTCCCGACCAGGGATCAAACCTGTGCCCCCTGCAGTGGAAGCACAGTGTCTAACCACTGGATCACTAGGGAAGTCCCTGAAAAGATTTCATGATAGAAAGAAGATTGTAGAGTGCTGGGGACAGTTGGGGAGGAAAGGCCTGCCAGTGCTTGACTTTGAATTCTCACTTTTTTTCACCTCTTGGAGAAGAGCATTTCAGCATAGGATACATCAAGGATACAAAGGCAATACAAATTCAGTTAATGTATGATTATGCACACTTTCAGATTAATGCATGAGCAAGAAGGTATAAAAGGTGAGCATTATCAATCCCTGGATTTAAATTGCTTGGTGATTGATAATATACTGTTCTTGAGATAGAAGATTCAGTAAACCAAAGTGTCTATATATTATGTATACATATGTATGTGTGTATATATACGTGTGTGTGTGTGTGTGTGTAGGTATGTGTGTATATACATCAAGGGAGAAGTTGGAAAAAACCAAATGATATTATGGTTGGTAAGGGGCTTCCCAGGTGACTCAGTAGTAAAGAATATGCCTGCCAATAAAGGAGATGCCAGTTTGATCCCTGGGTTGGGAAGATCCCCAGGAGAAGCAAATGGCAAGGCATTCCAGTATTCTTGCCTAGAAAATCCCATGGACAGAGGAGGCTGGCAGGCTACAGTCTGGGGTCACAGAGTCAGACATGACTGAGCATGCATACATAAGATTATGGTTGGTATATGGTTTAGTACAAATAACAGTAAAAGGAGTAAAAAGGAAACTTGGTGGGAAGAGAACTAACTGTAAGCAGTATCAGTGAATCCAAGGTTCAGCTCAGTTCAGTTGAGTTGCTCAATAGTATCTGACTCTTCGTGACCCCATTGACTGCAGCACCCCAGGCTTCCCTGTCCTTCACCAACTCCTGGAGCTTGCTCAAACTCAGGCCCACTGAGTTAGTGATGCCATCCAACCATCTCATCCTCTGTTGTCCCCTTCTCCTCCTGCCTTCAATCTTTCCCAGCATCAGGGTCTTTTCAAATGAGTTAGTTCTTCGTATCAGGTACCCAAAGTACTGAAGCTTCACTTTCAGTATCAGTCCTTCCAATGAACATTCAGGACTGATTTCCTTTAGGATTGACTGGTTTGATTTCTTGCATTCCAAGGGACTCTCAAGGGTCTTCTCCAACACCACAGTTCAAAAGCATCAGTTCTTCTGTGCTCAGCTTTCTTTACGGTCCAACTCTCACATCCATACATGACTACTTGAAAAACCATAGCTTTGACTAGATGGACCTTTGTCAGCAAAGTAATGTCTCTGCTTTTCAATACTCTGTCTAGGTTTGACATAGTTTTTCTTCCAAGGGGCAAGCGTCTTTTAATTTCATGGCTTCAGTTACCATCTGCAGTGATTTTGGGGCCCACCCAAATACTCTGTCATTGTTTCCATTGTTTCCCCATCTATTTGCCATGAAGTGATAGGACCAGAAGCCATGCTTCATTTTTTGAATGTTGAGTTTTAAGCTAGCTTTTTAACTCTCCTCTTTCACTTTCATCAAGAGGCTCTTTAAGTTCCTCTTCCCTTTCTGCCATAAACGTGGGTTCATCTCCATATCTGAGGTTATTGATATTTCTCATAGCAATCTTGATTCCAGCTTGTGCTTCATCCAGCCTGGTATTTTGCATGATGTACTCTGCATATAAGTTAAACAAGCGGGGTGATAATATACAGTTTTGACATACTCCTTTCCCAATTTGGAACCAGTCTGTTGTTCCCTGTCTGGTTCTAACTGTTGCTTCTTGACCTGCATACAGATTATCAGGAGGCAGGTTAGGTGGTCTGGTATGCCAGTCTCTTGAAGAATTTTCCACAGTTTGTTGTGATCCACACAGTCAAGGTCTTTGTCATAGTCAATGAAGCAGAAGTCAATGTTTTTCTGGAATTGTCATGCTTTTCTATGATCCAACAGATGTCAATATGATCTCTGCCTTTTCTAAATCCAGCTTGAACATCTGGAAGTTCTTGGTTCATGTACTGTTAGAGCCTAGCTTGGAGAATTTTGAGCATTACTTTGCTAGCCTATGAGATAAGTGCAATTGTGTGGTAGTTTGAACATTCTTTGGCATTCCCTTTTTCTATGATTGGGATGAAAACTGACTTTTCCAGTCTTGTGGCCACTGCTGAGTTTTCCAAATTTGCTGGCATATTGAGTACAGCACTTTCACAGTATCATCCTTTAGGATTTGAAATAGCTCAACTAGAATTCCATGACCTCCACTAGCTTTGTTTGTAGTGATGCTTCCTAAGGCCCAGTTGACTTCACACCCCAGAATATCTGGCCCTGGGTGAGTGATCACACCATCATGGTTACCTGGGTCATTAAGATCATCTTTGTATAGTTCTTTTGTGTATTTTTGCCACCTCTTCTTAGCATTTTCTGCTTCAGAAACCAAGGTAGTGAAATGTTAAAGAAAACAGGAACTGTCAGAGGGATCAAAAGCAAGAAGGCAATCAAGTAGGGGAGGACCGCCAAAGTCCATTGGCTATGTCAACTGTTGCTATAAATAAATTCAGACTGCATTTGCTTGAAGTGTGAATGGAAGGTGAAAAAGTAGACATAGTTTGTATACATCTTTTTATCAAGAATCTTAAGAAGAGTAAAAGAGATAGAGTGAGTCTACAGAAAGTAGCCAGAAAGAAGTGAAAATTAAATATTCAGGAGGAAGACTTGCTGGAGAAGCAAGATCCTGGTGGAACTAAAGAACTTAAAGAATGATTAGCCTTGAATACAGAGGAGCCTGGTGGGCTACGGTCCACAGGGTCACAAAGAGTCGGACACGACTGAAGCGACTGAGCAGACACACACACAGCCTTATATACGATCACATGAGCCTCTGAAACTAGAATAAAGAGAGAGAGCACGACAGAGAGAGGAAAGGAAACTGAACTTGTCCATAAAAGTATTGTCTTTTTTACAATTTTTTCTTCAAAATGTTATA
Source organism: Bos taurus (assembly GCF_002263795.3). Classification (NCBI taxonomy): domain Eukaryota; kingdom Metazoa; phylum Chordata; class Mammalia; order Artiodactyla; family Bovidae; genus Bos; species Bos taurus. The sequence continues at coordinate 44,823,622 of NC_037330.1, forward strand.
AAATTATTCCAATTTGGCTCAGTTGCTTAAAATGCTTTAAGGATGTCCTTCTCTTAAATTCACCCTCAGAGATGTGTGGATTTACCACACACACACATGTGCATTTACACATATCTAAGCTTTCTTGTTTAAATGATGCTTGGAAACTGAGAAAAGTTATTTTGCATCATATGAAAAAATCAAACTGGTAGATAATCCCTGGGCATAAAAAATGCTTTCTAGAGTATAATTATTTACTGGCACAAACATACATTCTAAAAAGTGAGACCCCCAAATATTTGTTGTTTGAAAGCTATTAGAAATACATGGTCTTTTTGATTCAATACTTTAACATATTCATTTGACAAAAATGTATAGAGATTTCACTGTCAGACATTAACCTAGAGGGTACTTTGATGAATAGAATTCACTTGTATGTGTTCTGATAAATGTATTATAAAATAGATTTCATTAATGTATACTACCTTGATGTGACATCAGTTAAAAGCATTATTTGGCTTAAGTCTTTAACTCTTCTAGCTATTTTATTATCTTTTCTGAAGCATTTAGGCATGACCCTCACTGTCTTAATTTATAATCATATACACTCACAAGAGAATTCAGCTGAATAGATTCTGTAATCTCTAATGTACTGCTGAAGAATTCTAGGTTCACTGAACTCAACACAGTTTATATATCTCATTATAAGTTGGGAGATATTAACTACCCACATAGGAAAGGGGCTGGCATCAATATACACAGTAGATTTGCTTATTGCTTCATTATGTCTGTGACCCTATGACAATGCTTCACTCTATTCCATACTGCAGTTTCTCCATACTGCAGTCATGTGGTGAGTCTGCATTTTCCATGAGTTTCCCAGGTGATATTTATGTACCATATAATTTGAGAACCATTCCATTGCTAAAAAGTGTTTGAAATTGCTGGGCAAATGTTGTAAAAAATATTGCATCCTCCAGAGACCATAAACTTTGATTTTGAAGAACTACACCAAGGTGGTAGGTATGACACGGGAACATGCAGGCAGCACAGTGTACTGCCAAGAATACTGATTGTGAATGAAGCAGACTTGAGTTGGACTCCTGTCTACTTCTTTCTGGCTTGTGTGTTTAAGGACAATAATTACTTCTTTGACCCTCAGTTTTCTGCTCTGTAAAATGGTGGCAGTCACTTCCTCATAAATTTACTGAGGGGATTAAATAGTGGAAGGATGGAACTGTTATTCCTTCTTTCTGCTCAAACTTCCTACCAGTTTGAGGCTACAGAAAAAAAGGAGACAAGATAAGGGATGAGGACATGTCAGATCATCCCTTTATGCTAATCTAGGAGAATTCATTTCAGTATTTACCAGAATCCAAAGCAAAGGACCTCGTGGAGGAACCCTCATCTCCACAAAGAAGTAGAAAAGAAATAATCATCTGGGTTTTTTACCCAGCTTCACAACTTAGCAGCTTCATAACCAATATTCAACTATTTATTTTGTCTGAGCTTAAATTCCCACTCCTGCAAAACAGACACAATAATTCCTCTTGTTATTGTTTTAGGGATTATACATTATAATATGTATAAAGCTCTTTGTACCACAGAAACTCTCATCTCTGTCTTTTGAAGTCTTGCTTGGCATTTAGCTGATGCATTTACACTTCAGTTTAACTAAGCCAGGTCTAACAAATTGATAAATCCATCATCATTGTTTTTTTTCTTTAAATAAAAGGCTTGGTGGGGGTTGATGGTATCCAGTACTAGATATGAGCAGAAATGTGTAATACTTTGGTTGCAGTTAGTTTCTTGGCATGGAGTCTAGGAACAAGAAAAAGCAACCTCTAGGAATCCTGAGTGAGTCATGAAATAGACAAGCTGGAGCTAAGTAACCAAATCTAAATTAGGGCAAGGCAAAAGAACAAAATCAAGGGACAAAGCCAAGTTCTGATAGCACAATGAGTGGGTGTATGGAAATTTGGGGTAGATATAAAGATGGAAAAGTTAGAGAAATACTCTGGATAAATGAGAACAGATTTTTATAGGAATCTTGAGATGAAGGTAAGGTTTGCATGTCTAAGAAAACAGCCTGCAAATAAGGTCAGACCTGGCGAACTTGTACTCTAATTGGTATATAATTCTGACCTGGAATCCTATTCTTTATCGTTGCAGCCCAGAGACTGGCTAGCCAGCCTGTTGAGACATCCGCCTGCTGTCTGATTCTGGCCCCAGGCTCATGCCAAGATAACTAACTGGAATAGCTCAAGCTTCCTGACATACATTGTTTATATGTATTTGCTTCTGTGGAATACTGCTGATGACACTGGTGAGCATCTTCCTCAGGGAATCTGTCTTTTAAGAAACCTTGACTTGATTCTCCTTCTGACCATGGGTTAATGTCCCAGGCCCTTGGCATTGCTTCCAGCCCTGTTTCTTTCAGTCTAACACCTGTTATTTAAGATGCAAGTGTTAATTACTCTTCTCAAATATTTCTGTTCCTCACCTGGGTCAACAAATGCCTTTAAGTAGATAGATGAACTTAGCCTAAGATGTCTCTTGATATTTGGATTTCTTAATTGTACTGCAAAACAGATACATTCCTGGGCTTCCCTTGTGACTCAGCTGGTGAAGAATCTGCCTGCAATGTGGGAGATGTAGGTTCACTCCCTGAGTTGGGAAGATCCTCTGGAGAAGGGAAAGGCTATCTGCTCTAGTATTCTGGCCTGGAGAAGGGTCCCAAAGAGTTAGACATGACTGAGCAACTTTCAGTTTCACTTTCCCATATCCCCAGACTGCCCCATAAATTACCTCCTTTTCCTATCTCTTAAGTAACTGAGAATATGAGAGGAAAATTCAGTGAAATTTATGGAGGCCTCAGTCTGCCTGCTCATCTTAATTCTTTAATTCTGGGCTACATTTAGAAGCTGGGATCCAATCTGACTAAATTTTCAAATGACCTTTCTACATGCTTTAAAACATGTCAACAAGATTAAACGTGGCTTGAAAATGTGAAAGTGTTAGTCACTCAGTCATGTCCAACTCTTTGGGACCCCATGGACTGTAGCCGGCCAGGCTCCTCTGTCCATGGAATTCTCCAGGCAAGAACACTGGAGTGGGTTGTCATTTCCTTCTAAGGGGATCTTCCCAACCCAGGGATCAAACCCAGGTCTCCTGCATTACAAGCAGATTCTTTACCATCTGAGCCACTGGGGAAGCCCTAAACATGGCTTAAATAGATATAATTTTCTCCCAAACCTAGCTAATTTTACTACTCTGGCTCTTCTTCCCTGAAATACAAGATACAAATCCAATTTTAGAAGAGCAGCAATAAATGTACTCAGCAGCTAATGGATACTATTTATTTCTTGAGTAGTATAAAGAATTGTACAGTGTTGCATATGTCAATAATACAAATATAGCTTATTGGACAGCATGGAAGAAAGAAGATTTATAGTTAGCACTCACTTTATACAAATTTTATAAGAACTCAAGTTTCCAAATTTAAGATAAATTAGGGAGAAATAATTTGGATTTCAAAATATTGATGTGATTAATGGCAGAATTAAGCAGAGTTCTTTAAAACAGTAAACCACCTAAATGATTGTAAAATATGGTTTTGATTTCCAAATGTCAGTGTGTATTTTTCAGCAATACAAAAGTAGTTTAAATAACATAATACACTTAAAGCATTATATAAACTATGAATAGAGGTCACCTAATGTGAAGAGCCAACTGGTTAGAAAAGACCCTGATGTTGGGAAAGATTGAAGGCAGGAGGAGAAGGGAATGACAGAGGACAAGATGGTTGAGTGGCATCACCAACTCAATGGACATCAGTTTGAGCAAGCTCCAGGAGATGGTGAAGGACAGGGAAGCCTGGTGCGCTGAAGTCCATGGGGTTGCAAAGAGTCAGACACGACTGAGCGACTGAACAACAAGAACCCCTTGTGTATCAGATACATAAAGTGAAAGTGAAGTCGCTCAGTCGTGTCTGACTCTTTGCAACCCCATGTACTGGGATTTTCCAGGCAAGTGGATTGCCATTTCCTTCTCCAGGGTATCTTTGGGATTTTCCAGGCAAGAGTGCTGGAGTGGATTGCCATTTCCTTCTCCAGGGTATCTTCCGACCCAGGAATTGAACCCGGGTCTCCCGCATTGCAGGCAGACGCTTTACCGTCTGAGCCACCAGGGAAGCACAGATACATAAGGAACATGCAAATTTACCATTAAATTACATAAAATTTTGAGTCATACTACATTATCTACTTTCAGAACAGAGACAATTAAAATAAGTTCCTTACATATGAATGAGTTCCTTTCTGAGAGCACATTCATAAGTCCAATTTGTTCATGTCCAACAAAGTTAGCCTATGTATCCAACTAACACAATTGGTTATATAGTACTGTACTGTAATCGGTTTATAATACTTTTCACACAAATAATATATAAAAAGCAAACAAACACGAAAAACAAGGAAAACATTTTAAATCTCACAGTACCTTGAAAACTATAGTAGTACTGTATGACAGCTGGCATACAGGGGCTGGCATCAAGTGAACAGCCAAGAAGAGTTACTGACTGGAGTAGAGAGAGGAGGTGGGAGATGGTAAAGCTGAAGGATCTTCAGCAACAGGAGATGAAGGGCAAGTGGCAACTTCAGTCAAGCCTGATGTTGATGGAATGCATGTTCACATCTTTGAAAGTTTGCAGTTTGAAGGTTTGTATGCAGGGTACTTCATCTATCTGATTTTCCCCTCTCCACTGTCTCTTAATTCTTTATAATAGGTGAAAAAAAATGCAGGCACACACAATTTTGTTTTGCTTTGTTTGCATTCATGGCTAGAGAATTTTTTTGGAGTAGGAAAAACATGAAAACAAAAACATCTAGAGGCATACATCTTAAAGAAATAGAATTTATGATAGCACATGTTAAATTTATATGTATGTGCATTTGTATATATAAATATTCAAATTATGATCTAGTTATAATTAAATCACTTTACTGTGCTTTTTATTATATGAACAAAAATATCTGAAAAATAAATCTTACAAAAAACTAATATATAGTTTAGAGCTGCATCTTAATATATTGGTTAAAAGAAGAAATCTTCATAAACTGAGAAAAAACATTTGTGGTGATGCTATAATGATCAGAATGTTAAATCAAGTATGTGATTGATATAAATTTGCTTTCAGTAGATAAATCATAAAAAATTAATCTCATTATTTTATTCTTGTTTTATTACATAAATAAAGGTGAATTTATTCATCAGAGGAACAGAAATTATCAGAAGGGGCTTTTTTAAAAGATGGGTGCTAAAATGTGGATTATGCTTTGCAACAATAACATTGTGGAAAGTAATTGGAATCAACATTTTTCTAGCCTGTGAAGCAAGCTTGTGTTCCTTTCATGAAAAAAAATTTGCAAGGAAGGAGCTTTTAAGGGGTAATTAAAGAGAGTATACTCTTCATGCAAAAACAAGATTTGAGTCAGTGACCATAGTTACAATGGTATATTTATGTATTATTTATGTTTGGGCTCCATAATATATAGGCTTTGTGCACTAACTACTACATGCTTTCTGTAAGCTTTGTTAGTTTTAGAAATGCTTGCTTTTAATTAAATAGCCTTGTCTGATTTACCAAAACTAACTTGTACCTAATAGATCTAATATAGTCTTATCATTGGTAGAAAATAGTCTTCACTGTCCTGTTTTCACAAGTATGACACTGGAGGGTTTAAAAAGGTTTAAAAAAAGATCCTGAACTCACCTCCTCCCATAGAATAAACAAATATACAACCACAAATGGGATAATTTCCTCTGAAAGGGACCTGAAAATTGGGTAAATAGAGTCTCCACAACAAAGAACAGCATCGAGACATATAAGAGAAATAGAGATATGAGCTTGTAAAGGGAAAATTCACACTTCAGTCGCAATGATCCACAGCTTGGGAGGATCACAAAGGTAGAGTTATTTTACTGAAGAGTGAGGGATGTGAATTCCACATGAAGCACCCCAAATCTTGGATCCTGCACAGGCGAGATAAGCCCTTCCTCCCTCCAAACATCTGGCTTAGAAAACCACCAGACAACATACAGAACTATAGGGAATGGAAAACCCACTCTTAAAGGTCTCATGCACCACCTTAACTTGACTTGAAAAGAAACGCAAAAACAGCACCCTGAAAAGCAGAGGGACTGTAGGTGGAGGGGACCCACTTACTAATCCTGAAGCATCTGCTGGAAAGACAGGAACCATTGGGATGCTCCCTATGAACTTTGGGGCTTCCCTGGTGGTAAGGAATCTGCCTACAATGTGGGAGACCTGGATTTGACTCCTGGATCAGGAAGATCCTCTGGAGAAAGAAACAACAACCTACTCCAGTATTTTTGCCTGGAGAACTTAGACACTGGTGGCAGTCATTTTACCAACCTCAGGCTACCTTGTTAGTGCCAGCTCTGAAGGAATCCATTTTAGAAATCTCAATCTAATTTGTTAGCATCAGTGGGCACTCTCTGCTGAGAGCCCTGACTACCTCAGCCACTGCTGGCCAGGTGATAATCCCACCCACTCATATCCAGCAGCTGTGGTGGCTGCCTGCCAGGCATTCCAGGGGTCACCTCCACCCACTAGCACACTGCAGCAGCAACTGTAATCCTGCCACAAGCCAATATTCTTCATGAATATAGATACAAAAATCCTCAACAAAATACTAGCAAACCAAATCCAGCAATACATTAAAAGGTTCACATAACATTATCAAGTGGGATTTATTTCAGGGATGTAAGGATAGTTCAACATCTGCAAATCAGTCAATGTGATACATCACATTAACAAAATGAAAGATAAAATTCAAGTGATCACTTCAGTAGATGCAGAGAAAGCATTTGACCAAACTTCACATTCATTGATGATTAAAAAAACAAATCTCAATGAAGTGAGTGTAAAGTGAATGTATCTCAATATAATAAAAGCCACATATTCAAACCCACAAATAAAATCACACTCAATAGGTTTTAGCTGAAAGTTTTTCTTCTAAGATCAGGAAAAAGGCAAGTTGATTCACTCTCACCACTTTTATTTAACATTGTATTGGAAGTCTTAGCCACAGCAATTAGGCCAAAAAGGCAATATAAGGAATCCTAATTGAAAAGAAGTAAAACTGTTTCTAGTTGCAGATGACAATATCATATGGAGAAAACATTGAAGATGCCAACAAAAAACTGCTAGAACTAATAAATGAATTCAGTTAAGTTAGAGGAAAAAAAATTGATATACAGAACTCTATGGCATTTCTATACACTAATAACAAACTATCAGAAAGAGAAATTAAGAAAACAGTCTCATTTACAATTGCCTCAAAAGGAATAAAATATTTCAGAATAAATGTAACCAAGAAGGCAAAAGATCTGTACACTGAAAACTATAAGACACTAATAAAAGAAACTGAGAAAGATGTGTAAATGATAGAAAAATATTCCATGCTCATGGATTGGAAGAATTAATATTGTTAAAATGTTCATACTGCCCAAACCAATCTATTGATTCAATGCAATTCCTATTAAAATACCAATGCCATATTTCCTGGAACTAGAAGAAATAATTCTAAAATTGGTATGGAACCACAAAAAGTCGAGTTCAAAGAAAATGAACAAACAAAATAAAATTAAAAAAAAAAAAACCCTCATAGATACAGAGAACAGATTAGTGGTTACCGGAGAGGAAGGGAATTGGGGGTGGGTGAAATTGGTAACTGTATGGTAGCTGGTATCTAGACTTGTGGTGGAGATCATTCTGTAATGAATGGATATGTTGAACTATAATATTAGACACCTGAAACTTATGTAATAAAAATAAATAAAAGCATTATACTATGTGTAGCACTCTAGATAATTTTGGAGGCTCTCAGTCTTTATGCTTTCCAGGAGCATGTAGTCAGATAAGCATGAGAATTCTTCATATACTTTGTATTTCAGAACAATGTTTCTCCTGAGCAGGCTCATGATTATGTTTCTTCACATTTATGCAACATATCTCTAAGAGATGTTATTTTCATACTCATTATACAGATGATTAGCTGGAACTCAGGGAGGTTAAGTGATTCACACAGTTAGCAAATTGCAGAGCCTGGGCTTGGATTTAGATCTTTCATAATGAACTTCATTTTCTTTCTTCTCTATTCTATGTTGAATATATATTGACTCCTCCACTGCTCCAGTGACAGTTTTGCTATGAATTTATTTGTGCCATGTATTACTTGGACCAATCAATATACTGAGTGAATCCATTTTGATGGGGCATGAATGGCAGAGAGTATGCCTACTGCTAAACTCACTCATCAAAATGTCTCAGTATAGATACTGATAAATATTTACACAAATAAAATTTCAAAATCACATCAGGTTCTGAAAATACTAAAAAATCCTTCTGTTTAAGTTAGTGAACATTTCTAGAGTGCCTAATATGTGATAGAGATGCTGAAAAGATTATATATATATATAATATTCCTTATATAGGTCTTTTAAAGAAAATGCTACAGTAGAAAAGAAAATACTTGAATGATCAATAAGCACATAAAAAATACTCAACATCATTGGTTGTCAGAAAAATGCATACTAAAATTCACATTTGCTGGAATTGCTACAATTGACTACTAGGAACATTAGTGAGATTATAGATCGATGTGAACTCTCATATATCCAACCATTTGTTTTCTTTGAAAGTTAAACACATACTTACCCTCTGAGGCAGGAATTCTATTCCTAGGTTTTTACCTATGAAAAATAAAAACATATTTTAACAAGGAGATTTGTATATTTTCAAATGTTCTTATCACAAATTTAAAAAAAATGGTAATTATGCATGTGGTAGTGGATGTTAGCTAAACTTATACAGTAATCATTTCACAGTTTAGACATATATCATTATTTCATACATCTTAAAAGAATACGTTATATGTCAATTATATCTTATTAAGAATAAATAAATAAAATAATTTTAACAACATTGTTTATAACAAATCAAACCAGGAAACAATTCAAGTGTCCATCAAAAAGAGATATATTCTTACAATGGAATACTACACAACAATAAAAAAGAAATCTGATAATAGTAACAAATAAATCTCACAAACCTAAAGAAATAAAGAAGCTGGATATGAAAGAGTGTATACTATATCATTCCAATACATTAAGATTAAAACAGACAATGTACAGGGATAGAAACCAGAACGATTGCCTGTGGTAGGGTTCAGTTCAGTTCCGTTCAGTCGCTCAGTTGTGTCCAACTCTTTGCGACCCCATGAACCGCAGCACGCCAGGCCTCCCTGTCCATCATCAACTCCCAGAGTCCATCCAAACCCATGTCCATTGACTCAGTGATGCCATCCAACCATATTATCCTCTGTTGTCCCCTTCTCCTCCTGCCCTCAATCTTTCCCAGCATCAGGGTCTTTTCAAATGAGTCAGCTCTTTGCATCAGGTGGCCGAAGTATTGGTTTCAGCTTCAGCATCAGTCCTTCCAATGAACACCCAGGACTGATTTCCTTTAGGATGTACTGGTTTGATCTTCTTGCAGTCCAAGGGACTCTCAAGAGTCTCCTCCAACACCACAGTTCAAAAGCATCAATTCTTTGGCGTTCAGCTTTCTTTATAGTCCAACTCTCACATCTATACATGACCACTGGAAAAACCATAGCCCTGACTAGATGGACCTTTGTTGACAAAGTAATGTCTCTGCTTTTTAATATGCTATCTAGGTTAGTCATAACTTTCCTTCCAAGGACTAAGCATCTTTTAATTTCATGGCTGCAATCACCACCTGCAGTGATTTTGGAGCTCAGAAAAGTAAAGTCAGCCACTGTTTCCACTGTTTCCCCATCTATTTGCCATGAAGTGATGGGACTGGATGCCATGATCTTCATTTTCTGAATGTTGAGATTTAAGCCAACTTTTTCACTCTCCTCTTTTACTTTCATCAAGAGGCTCTTTAGTTCTTCTTCACTTTCTGCCATAAGGGTGGTGTCATCTGCATATCTGAGGTTATTGATATTTCTCCTGGCAATCTTGATTCCAGTTTGTGCTTCCTCCAGCCCAGCGTTTCTCAAGATGTACTCTGCATAGAAGTTAATGTGATAAGGTAAGGATAAAGTTACTCTAAAGTGATGTGAGAAAACTTTCTGGGATCATGGAAATGGCCTATATTTTTATTTTCTGTTTTTTGCTTGTTTTATAATTTGGAATATATTTTTTATCTATTTTTAAAATATGATTTTGCTGGATTTAGAATCTTTTTTTCCTTTTTAGTTATTTTTAAAAAAAACTTTTTACTGTATTGGGGTATAGCCATTTAACAATTTTGTGATAGTTTCAGGTGAACAATGAAGGGACTCAGCCATCCGTACACATGTATCCATTCTTCCCCAAACTCCCCTCCTATCCAGGCAGCCATATAACATTGAGCAGAGTTCCGTGGACAGTAGGTCCTTGTTGGTTATTCATCTTCAACATAGCAGTATATATTCATGTCCATCCCAGACTCCCTAACTATCCTTTCCCCCACCCCTCTTCATCAGCAACAATAAATTCATTCTCTTTCTGTTTTGTAAGTAAGTTCATTTATATTATTTCTTTTTAGATTCTACATGTAAGAGTAGTCACATGATATTTCTCCTTCACCATCTGACTTACTTGACTTAGTATGACAATCTCTATGTCCATCCATGTTGCTGCAAGTGGCATTAAGAAATGGCTTATATCTTGATTTTTGTGTTGGTTACATGGATATATTTATCTGTCAAAACTCATCAGTTTGGTCACTTAAGATCTGCATGTTTTCCTCTATATAAATTGTACCTCAATTTAAAAAAATTAATTTTGTAGTAAATTCCTTTGTAAAGAAAACAACCTGTCATATGTTTTTGTATATTAATAATTAATTTTGAAATTTAATATTTGCTTAAAGTCAGGTGTACCAACCAGACCTAACAAGTACAAATTTTCAATCTCTATTTCTATTAATGTAGCTTCAGAACAGATTTTACTCATTCGTTTATATATTCATTCATACATTTATTTTGGAAAATGAGAAATAACCTACCCCCACCTGGAGACTGCCATTTTCTAGCAAATTGATAATAACATGTGTTAAGACTAGTATAGGCTATAAGCTATGATTTCTAACAATTGCTTTAAGACATTAAACTGTTATTTGCTGACTCTTTTCAGGCCTGACAAGTATGAATGGACCCTAGGCCTTTGTGTTTAAGTGCTGCTATGGAAATGGATTGTTTTTGACAAGCACACAGCTCCCAAGCACTAGGCAACCTATAGCCTCAGTTATCCAGAGGGACAAAGAGAGCTTCCTCAAGTGGCTGCCCAGCCTACCTTGCAGGTGACTTATGAGGGCCTCACCCACACTGTCTGTGGAGAGGGCTGTGCTAGTTTCCAGGAACATTCAATCTGTGGCCTCTGTGCAGAGCCTGCCAAAAGCACTGCAATTGGTTGTGCCAATTGTGTTGGTGTTTTATGGCTCTGTTCATCTTTAATGATCTGCAGCCTCTCTCACCAGGCAAGCTTCTGAATCTTGGCTCCTTCCCAACTGCACTATTGATCTGAAATTTGGCCAGCAAGCAAAATCCTTTTGTTTGTTTTTGGGATTATTTTTATTATCTGGCTCCAGACAGGGAGCACAGAACCGGGTGGAGACCTCACAGAAATGAGGACATCCACTTCTTTGGTAGCACTCCTGAGGGTCTAAGACCAGTGCTTTGGTGCTATAAAAGAACACTGTTCAAAGCTGTAAAGAGAATTCACATTAGCATTGTATTGATGGCAACAATAGCTTATCAGGCCCCCATCTGTCAGAGCAGAAGGTATTCTGCAGTTGAGAGAGTCAGGGCTCTGAGGTACCTCTTTCCAGAGTGATCTAATGCAAGACAGCAGACCCAAGTTTATAGAATATTAGTTTTACATATAGGTGGAGAAGTCTCTCCTTATACACTAGAATTTCAAGGCTGAGAACCAAGTCTTGATGTATTTAAGCTCACATTGGAGTTCTAAATTCCTCTAAACTCGTGTTTCTAAAATTGGATACATTAGGCACCCTAGTAACTCTAAATGACAAAAATGATTCTAGCAGTTTTGCGGTCAATTATTTTGGGGAAAAGCTAAATATCATATTCGTTGCTTAAAGATATGAAATTTGCATTAACACGTTTAAAAGTTGTGAGAAAGCTTCTGGGGGAAAAAAAATCTGTTTTCCTTTCTTTAAACCATTCATGCATGCATGCTAAGTCACTTGGGTCATATCTGACTCTTTGCAACTCTGTGGACTCTAGCCTGCCAGGCTCCTGTGCCCATGAGATTGTCCAGGTAAGAATACTGGAGTGGGTTGCCATGCCCTTCTCCAGTGAATCTTTCCTAACCCAGCACCTCCCAAATTTCTTGACCATGAAAGTGAAAGTCGCTAAGTCATGTCTAACTCTTTGCAACCCCGTGGACTGTAGCCCGTCAGGCTTCTCTGTTCATGGAATTCTCTATGCCAGAATACTGGAGAGTAGCCATTCTCTTCTCCAAGGGATCTTCCCAACCCAGGGATCGAACCCAGGTCTCCCGCATTGTAGGTGGATTCTTTAGAACACTGGAGTGGGTAGCCTTTCCCTGCTCCAGGGGATAGTCCCAACCCAAGAATCGAATCTGGGTCTCCTGTGTTGCAGGTGGACTCTTTACCAGCTGAGCTACCAGGGAAGCCATGGGGCCTCATTTAATAGAGGTTTTGAAAAATGTATCTAAAATCTGAATATAAAAATTTCCCATGGAAAACTTTTTAGAAGATATATTGAATAAAATATACATTATTAATGTCAGGCCTTCCTTGGAGGCAAATTTTGATGGTACAGAATGTGTGAGTATATATGTGTGTGTATTTGCATGTGCATTTCTATGTATGTGTGAGTGTTAGACAGGGTTAGCTATCCAAAAAAATCCATTATTCTCTTCTAGCATCATAGAGTCATAGCTAGGAAGAAATTACCAAGAGAGTATTATGTTTTCTAGTTTCTCTTTTAGCTGGATATGACCATATGATTAATATTTGCTGATAGAATATAAGGAGAATTTAGATCTAAAACTTCTGGCTGAGGCATCTCCCCCAAAATACAGATGCCACCAAGTACTCTAGGGCCACAGTACAAAAGTTTGACCCCTAAATAAACATCTAAAGGACAGTCACTTTATAAACAGGAACAAAAACCTGTACTATTACATGAATGAGAAATAAACATCTATTACACTGATAAATACCTTAGGATCTTTTTGTTACAATATCTTTTAGCACAATCTCATTAATACTATATTGGGAGAGGGGATGTGAGCAGTAACATTTGGGGAGATATTTGGAAAAGAATGAAGAGAATGACTTAGCATCAAACACTTAAAGGAGATAAACAGTATCTCTAGAGAGAAAAGCTAGGGTCTGATGGCTCTAAAATTTAGTTGTGCTTTATTCACTCTATCCAGGTGACTAAGAGCACCAGTACTGGACACAAATAAACCCAGTTTCAATGTTTAGCTTGGCCACTTACTAATGTGTCTTCTGGGCCAAGTCTCAGTTTCCACGTGACAAAAACATGGATAATGATTTTCAATTTACACAATTATTTAGAGAATTAAGTGAAAAGGTATATGTAGTGTTTAACATGTATCTACCCATTGCTGTTGCTATTGCTAAGTCACTTCAGTCGTGTCCAACTCTGTGTGACCCCATAGACGGCAGCCCACCAGGCTTCCCCATCCCTGGGATTCTCCAGGCAAGAACACTGGAGTGGGTTGCCATTTCCTTCTCCAATGCATGAAAGTGAAAAGTGAAAGTGAAGTCGCTCAGTCATGTTCGACCCTCAGCGACCCCTGGACTGCAGCCTTCCAGGCTCCTCCATCCATGGGATTTTCCAGGCAAGAGTACTGGAGTGGGGTGCCACTGCCTTCTCTGGTATCTACCCATAAGCACACATATAAAGTCATTAAAGTCACAAATATTTTATGAGTCTTCCTTTTACGGATATACTATAATTTCATTTCCTTATCACATTTAGAATTAGGAGCTTTGAAATTAGGCAAAAGTTTTAAAAGCCAGTACACAATTTTCATGTCTCCCTTTTCCTGCCTTAGCAATTAGGAAACACGAGCTGGACTCCATTTGACCTGGTATTTGGAAGAGGAAAACCAAAGCAGAGTCCCCAGCTGATGTGCACTGGACATGTAGCATGAGTGAAAAATGAATCATTGTGGTTCTAAGCCACTGTAGACTAATGTGGTCATTACTGAATGATTCAGAAATTGGTATCTGGGTTAGAGTTCCTTCACAACATGAACCTAAGCTGCACTTACATACATAGCATTTGCTTACTGTTCAGTTGACAGTCAGTAAAGAAATTATGATTGCAATATGGAAAGCCAGTGACCTGTGTTATAAAGTCACAGAATATCTGGCCAACCTGTTGCCTGCAATAATTTGGAAGGCAAACAAGTATCTAATGAACTTGGACTTCCAGGAGAGGAGACTGGGAAACAAAACGCTAGTATGTGTTAGGGTTAATCTTGGTTGCATTTGACAAGGCATTACCAAAAATGAGAGAAGCACAACAAAGTATTGGCTGGTTCACAAGCAGAAATGAAGGAGGTTAGAGAGAGTCCAGAGTTCAGATTTTCATAAGGTTAAAAAAATAAGTGCTTTTCAACTCCAGTGGAAACAGATGAAACCGAGGAAGCTCTTGAGCAGCAAAGACCCATTAACACTAAGCCTTGTGAGGAGGATCAACTCAAGAATATGGCTCTCACACCCATTGTTAAAACCCATAAATTAAGTTAATCTCAGAGTAAGACCCAATTACAACACTGCAACCAGAAAATCCTTTTAATTGGAGAAAGAACATCGATTAGAGAAAAGAGATTAAAAGTCACCATATGTCTAAAGAAAGTGAGACATATAGTGGTGGGGGGCATGGAGAAAGCAAATATATATATTTATGAAAATTATGTTAAGAATAAAACAATAGATGTGATGATTTGCATATACATCTGACTGTTATAAATAGATAGGAAATTTTTTTCTTTGAGAAATTCATGCCATCAAAAAGGCTATCAGTCTGTATTAAAAAAGAATTTGACATATGATGACCACTGACTTTGCAACCTCCAAGGTATAATTATTTAAAACTTATCTCAGAGGTGAGCAAAAGAAATAATGGAGAAGGCCAAACATGGAAGGCAGAGTCAGAGTCTATTGAGAACACTGAGCATGACCTAAGAATCCTAGCCTTAGAGCCTGATATCTTGATTGATGGGAAACACTGAAGTGAGTATTTGTCATCAGCAGTAATTACAAGGACTGTGGAAGCCATTAGATTTGTTCATGATGATTCTATTTCTCCTCCATTTGGACATACAGTAAATTAAAATATTTATCTCTTTGATATGAGGGTGTCCACATGATTTCCTTTGAAAATAAAATGAGAGTGGGTAAGTTACAGTATCAATTCCAACTGAAAACTTAGAGAACTTAGAGAAATATGTCCTGTTTCTGTTTCCTACTTGGCAATAATGGTAACACAGAGATGGAATTTGCTTCAGCTTGGTTCCTTATATGAGGATAACCTAGAAACTTTCCACATACATGAAGATTGAGAAGTAAATCAATTTAAGCCAGTGAGACTTTGAGGTTGTTTGTTACTGCAGCATAGTCTAGATAATCTTGGCTGAGAGAAATTCAAGTCAGCTTTACATGGATAATTAGTGTTATATCAGGTTCAGTCAGAAAAACATGCACAATTGATATTTAGAAGCAGTGTTTTTCTAACCATAGATTGTGACTTGCTCATTAGCAAGCCATAAAATCAATTTGATGGGCTCAGGGAGCAGCTTTTTCTACAATAGAAGGAAAATATATAGTAAGATTATACATGTTCTGCATGTATGTGTGTACATGTGTGTGTAAAACAGAACAGGAGAGAGGTCAATGAAAAGTATATTTCTTAGTGTAACTTCATAGTCAAAAAGTTTGAAAGTCAATGACCTGAAGCCTAGTTAATTGGAACATTTGATTGATTGAACTTAGATATGAAAGTCTATCCCCAAAGGGTGTGTGATCTGGTGACATCAAAGGGCTCTGTTCTCAGACATTTCCTGTTCAAACATTTGTTCATAGAGTTAAATGAAGAGCTTATCGATTTTTTATTGAGTTCAGGTGAAATTGATAAACCAGTGTTAGTGATGTATGAAAAACTATGTCAAATACAGCTCGAGGGAATGATAAAGATTAGCATATATTGTCCTGATTTTCAAAAAAGGATAAAGTTAGTGACACCTATGAGCTAGTGAGCTTGATATTGTGACAGAAAATATTACAAACTGATAAAATGGTATATCTACAAGGATTTAAAGAACTGACAGCATGAAATTTTGTGATTAAGTCATGCCAGATGAATATATTATTTTTAATAGTATTCAGAGTTATGTTAAAGACTGTCAAGATTTTAGAAAGTTATTTGACAGAATTTCTTATATTTGAAGAAATTTGGGCTGTGTGATTATACTATTGGATGGAATTATTTCTATCATGACCATTTATAAAGGGTATTGCTGATAAATCCATGTATCTGGGGGAGATGCCTAAGGACATATTAAAGTCCTCTGCCTGCATATCTTCCTACTCAAATATATGGTCATTGTCTTCAGTGAGAAGATTATCTCATTTTGGGGTGACATAAAACTGAGGTGGATATTGTAGGTTAGCAGCTCACAGTTAAGAATGTCCTCAAAAGGATAGAATTACGAGTCAGCCTAAAAATTAAAACCCAGTTCAGTTCAGGTCAGTTGCTCAGTCATGTGCAACTCTTTGCAACCCCATGAACTGCAGCATGCGAGGTTTCCCTGACCATCACCAACTCCCGGAGTCTACCCAAAGTCATGTCCATTGAGTCTGTGATGCCATCTAACCATCTCATCCTCTGTCGTCCCCTTCTCCTCCTGCCCTCAATCTTTCCCAACATCAGGGTCTTTTCCAATGAGTCAACTCTTCGCATGAGGTGGCCAAAACACTGGAGTTTCAGCTTCAATATCAGTCCTTCCAATGAACACCCAGGCCTAATCTCCTTTAGGATGAACTGGTTGGATCTCCTTGCAGTCCAAGGGACTCTCAAGAGTCTTTTCCAACACCATAGTTTAAAAGCATCAATTCTGCACTCAGCTTTCATTATTTTTTTAAAATTTTATTTATTTTAGTTAGAGGCTAATTACTTTACAATATTGTAGTGGTTTTTGCCATACATTGGTATGAATCAGCCATGGGTTTATATGTGTTCAGATTTCTTTATAGTCCAACTCTCACATCCATACATGACTACTGGAAAAACCATAGCCTTGACTAGACAGACCTTGTTGACAAAACAATGTCTCTGCTTTTTAATATGCTGTCTAGGTTGGTCATAACTTTCCTTCCAAGGAGTTCAGCTCAGTTCAGTTCAGTCACTCAGTCGTATCCGGCTCTTTGCAACCCCATGAATTGCAACACACCAGGCCTCCCTGGCGTGGAGTCCCAATCACACAGTCTCCCAGTCCATCACCAACTCCCTGAGTTCACTCAGACTCACATCCATCCAGTCAGTGATGCCATCCAGCCATCTCATCCTCTGTCATCCTCTTCTCCTCCTGCCCTCAATTCCTCCCAGCATCAGAGTGTTTTCCAGTGATTCACCTCTTCACATGAGGTGGCCAAAGTACTGGAGTTTCAGCTTTAGCATCATTCCTTCCAAAGAAATCCCAGGGCTGATCTCCTTCAGAATGGACTGGTTGGATCTCCTTGCAGTCCAAGGGACTCTCAAGAGTCTTCTCCAACACCACAGTTCAAAAGCATCAATTCTTTGGTGCTCAGCTTTCTTCATAGTCCAACTCTCACATCCATACCTGACCACTGGAGAAACCATAGCCTTGACTAGATGGACCTTTGTTGTCAAAGTAATGTCTCTGCTTTTGAATATGCTATCTAGGTTGGTCATAACTTTTCTTCCAAGGAGTAGGCGTCTTCTAATTTCATGGCTGCAATCACCATCTGCAGTGATTTTGGAGCCCAAAAAATAAAGTCAGCCACTGTTTCCATTGTTTCCCCATCTATTTGCCATGAAATGATGGGACCGGATGCCATGATCTTAGTTTTCTGAATGTTAAGCTTTAAGCCAACATTTTCACTGTCCTCTTTCACTTTTATCAAGAGGCTCTTTAGTTCCTCTTCACTTTCTGCCATAAGGGTGGTGTCATCTGCATATCTGAGGTTATTGATATTTCTCCCAGCAATCTTGATTCCAGCTTGTGCTTCCTCCAGCCCAGCATTTCTCATGATGTACTCTGCATATAAGTTTAATAAGTAGGGTGACAATATACAGCCTTGACATACTCCTTTTCCTATTTGGAACCAGTCTGTTGTTCCATGTCCAGTTCTAACTGTTGCTTCCTGACCTGCATACAAATTTCTCAGGAGGCACATCAGGTGGTCTGGTATTCCCATCTCTTTCAGAATTTTCCACAGTTGATTATGATCCACACAGTCAAAGGCTTTGGTATAGTCAATAAAGCAGAAATAGATGTTTTTCTGGAACTCTCTTGCTTTTCGATGATCCAGCGGATGTTAGCAATTTGATCTCTGGTTCCTCTGCCTTTTCTGAAACCAGCTTGAACATCAGGAAGTTCACGGTTCACATATTGCTGAAGCCTGGCTTGGAGAATTTTAAGCATTACTTTACTAGAGTGTGAGATGAGTGCAACTGTGCGGTAGTTTGAGCATTCTTTGGCATTGCCTTTCTTTGGGATTGGAATGAAAACTGACCTTTTCCAATCCTGTGGCTGGAATTAGGATAATCCAATTCCAATTAGGATAATAATAAACTTAGACTCTTTTGGTTTAAAGGCACAAACAAATACAGAAAGGATAAAATTGTAGATATAAAAACATGTTTTAAAGACTACAGCAAATAGTAAGAGAAACCTTTATTTTCTGAAATAATTTTTGTAACTATTTTACTTGTATTTATTCATCACAATCACCCTGTGATGTAGGTATCATTTTTATCCCCAATTACAGATGGAAAAACTAAGGCAAAAAATTTTTAAACAGCTGCGTAACATCACAGAGCTGATATATCATAGAGCCTAGATGAGAAGGTAACTAGGCTGGTTCCAGAATCTCTTCTATTCATCCATCAGACATATGTATACCTATGGCTGATTCATGTTGATGTCTGAGAGAAAACAACAAAATTCTGTAAAGCAATTATCCTTCAATTAAAAAATAAATTAATTAAAAAATATGTGGTAAAACTCACTGAAAGTTTTTAAAGTGCTCATTGGTCAAAGTAATAAATGAATGGTACAGATCTAAGCCAAGTTAGAGTTTGTGCAGTGATTAGTCCTTGTCTGAAATTTTGGCTTCAATTATGGTCTACACCCTTAAGAAAGATAACGGCAAACAAGGGTATGCTTAGAGAAGGGTTGCCACTGAACAGAGTGTGTAATCCAAGGAAACGATCAAAAGAATTGTTGACATACCGATGATATGGAATCTGAAAAAGATAAAACATGAGGACCACAGTAGCTGACTTAAGATTTGAATCTGTGTCAGATAGGAAATAAATTTGTCTCATGAAGTAGGTAAGCAGTGCCTTGATAGAGTTAATAAATGGTAGATTTTTGGCTCAGTATAAGTAACAACTTCCTAGTAATTACAGTTATTTATGTTATAATGAAAGGATTTCTTATTAGGTTAGTATGTTTTTAATACCAGGAGTGTTTATAGGAGGATGCATAATAATACATCAAGAATATAAAAAAATTTTATGCATATATTAAGCTCAGACTGCATGGTCTCAAGTATTTACAGGTGTGAGAAATTAAGATTCTATGAACTTAAAAAAAAAAGGAGGCAAAGTAGTGTCATTTCCCTTTAGACAGAGACCACCAAAAACACACTTATATTTGACCTGAGTAGGTTTATTGGCTTGTTTCATTGTTGACTCATGGGGTATCTCACTAAGAAAGAGTTAGAAATTACTTGTTTAAAGATTTGTCTGGGGTTAGGTGACTTGGGGGAGGTTTTAAGGAAATGGGGATTTATTCTCCATCAGGGGCTAAGAAGAAGCAGAGGTAATTCTATGATTAGGTATCTTAACACTTTTAATCTAGAAGGTGAAAAAAATGGAGTGAAGTTACAATTTTGATTGGTGGTAAAGCAGTAGACACTCCAGTGAGCCAGGATAGGAGAATATATAGTCTATTTTTATGGTAGGGACTATATTTGTTTTGTCTGTGAAGAGCCGATTACACAGTTGCCTTGTTTCTGTCTTGATTTATCACAATCACAGAGTAGTCTGATTCTGGTATTCTGTAAAATTGTTTGTGTTCAACCAGAGAACAGAAGCTTAACTATGAGTGCTAGGACTCATCTTCCCCAGCTCCCATACTGCCTGTGGTAGCATGTCCTTCATGACTTCAGCTCCCATGTGATAGGCCTGTGTTGGTTCTAACTTCCATTAGGTAACCTGTTCTCCAATAAAATTTTCAGGAGTAGAGGCCATGTTTTATTTACTTGTGTATTCCAAGAATAGAGCCTTGTATCTTAGAGTAGGCATTATTATTATATTATAGACTGCAAGGAGATCCAACCAGTCCATTCTGAAGGAGATCAGCCCTGGGATTTCTTTGGAAGGAATGATGCTAAAGCTGAAACTCCAGTACTTTGGCCACCTCATGCGAAGAGTTGATTCATTGGAAAAGACTCTGATGCTGGGAGGGATTGGGGGCAGGAGGAGAAGGGGACGACAGAGGATGAGATGGCTGGATGGCATCACTGACTCGATGGACGTGAGTCTGAGTGAACTCCAGGAGTTGGTGAGGGACAGGGAGGCCTGGCATGCTGCGATTCATGGAGTTGCAAAGAGTCAGACACGACTGAGCGACTGATCTGATCTGATAATAGTATTATATCTCTTATAGAATGTATGTTATAGAATATGTATTATGCAGAAATGATACAAAGTGAATGCTTGCAATTTGTTAGGTTTTTGACTGAATTAAATAGAGTACAACTCCATTTAGGTAAAACTAATGCAACTTTAGTACCTTTTATTGATTTCCAAAAACTTTACACATTAGATAAGCCTGTACTTATAAAATTTTCGAGGTCAAAATCACATTATTTCACTGACACACCTGCAAAACTTGAATGAAGAAAGCATAGCAGGTGTTGGGTAATTTAATCTGCAAATTGCATAATCAGACTTGTAGCAGCTCAGCTGGCATGTAAAAATCCATGCTTTTAACTATGTCCACTTCATTTAATAAAGAATTCTCTAAGACTTACCATGTTGGTTGCTCTCTCACTTTTGTATGCACTGAAGTTTCCATGTAGTGTGATAGTTGTGACTGAGGCTTCTCATGCTATGATCAAAGTTTACTGCACATGCATGGAAGCCTTTTTATGTTTGTTTGTCTGTTTATTCTCTTACTTTTAGGTGACACAGAAAAAAAAATAAAAAGGACAGATATTTTTCAATAACCCTGCAGAGATGAGTAGTCAGAAACATTAATAATCGTATTTGAAAGTCGTCACAGGTTGGTTAGGTATTTGCTTGCACTCCCTACACTTATGGGGCTTCCCAGGTGGCACTAGTGGTAAAGAAACTGCATCCCTATGCAGGAGAAGCGGATCCGATCCATGGGACGGGAAGATCCCCTGGAGTAGGAAATGGCAACCCACTCCAGTATTCTTGCCTGGAAAATTCCATGGACAGAGGAGCCTGGCAGACTATAGTCCATGGGGCCCGTAAGAGTCAGACTATTCCTGCAGTTACAGTTAGCTCAGCTGGTTAGTACCTAGTGCAAAGGAGACCAGGTATCTGGCTTTGATCCATTTTGAACTAGAAAACTTCATTGAGTTGTATGTGTTTAGTTGCTTAGTGTTGTCTGACTCTTTGCCACCTATTGGACTGTAGCCTGTTGAGTCAGTTGAGGTTAAAAACTGTTCTATCGCCAAATGCCAAATCGCAAAATGAAAGGCCAACATGGTTGCTGGTTATCCTATAGTGACAGAAGTCTGTAATTTCTGATGTCCCTTTGCAGCTTTAAACCTCCTGAATCTTTTTACTCTCTTCCATTCAGCCCCCTCACCAGGCACCACAATCTCAACCTCTGCTTCAGGGCCACCTGGCCTCTTTCCATAATTTGTCAATTGGGTTACAATTCAGAAGAGGCAGTCAGGACCTCTGAGTCCCATCCATATCACAGAGTCCAGGTCAATCCAAAAGATTGAGGTAGAAATTCTTTCTCAGTAAGAAAACACTTCTATATAATTTCTAACTTTGCATCCATTTTTTTCTTAGGGAAATGAATTGATCTCAGAGATGAGCACTTTAAGGAAAATACGGTTTGTAGAGAAATTAAAATACATTTGACTAACATCTGCAAAATCACTATGCTAGTTTCCTAACACATCTAGTCATTTAGTAACCACACACTAAGTGTTCAACACTGTACCCTTAACATAATGCTTACCTATTCTTTCATTTTTTAGAAATTAACAGCAGGAAATACTGGATGGGGAAAATCAATTTGGGGACAAAAAGAAAACAAAAGAAAACATGAACATTTAAGTGGGTATCTGGTTTCCATACAGAAGTAGGAACAGGGGCTTTCATTCCAACAAACCCTGCCTACTCTCACTGTGGTGACTTTAGCCACAATGGTTTTTCAGTTTGTGATACCACAAAGATACCCTGGTTTTTCAGTTTGTGATAACCACAAAGATACACTGGTGGTTATTATACTCTAATACTACCATATTTTTCAAAGGGCATAATATTATTCATAATACATAAGGGCACATACTTTATTTGAAATAGATACAACATGGCATCTTTTGCAGATGGTGACCTAGAATTTGTAAATATGTTCAGCCATGCTAAAGCAGTAATGAGTGTATGGAGGGAGCCATCAAGGGTGTGGGAACATTTTCAGGACATCTGGGGCCCATCAGCATCAAATCATTTAACAGAGTGCAAACAATTTAACACTGAGAGCCTCTCAATTATCCACTTGCAAATAAATAAATGATAAAATATAAATCTTTACACTGTAAGCAATTGAGCACACTTCTGGGTTGCCTTCTCCAATTTGGTGTCATTAGTTGATGAATGTTCAAAATATGTACACAAAGTTTAACATTTATCTTTGAAAAAGACATTATATAGATTTTATATATATTATAAATATGTCACAAATATAGATACCCTAAAAACACTGTGGTGTCACAATCAACAGAATTGTTATGCAGGTGATCCATCAGACAGGATTACTCATACTATTGTTCTGTGAACACTTACATCATGTATCTGACATTTTTATAGACTTTCTAGTATTGTGAAAAGTGCTAAGATTTGGAAACAGACAGATCTTGTTTGGATTTACATTTGTTAACTATGTGACTGTGGTATTTTTTAGGCCTCAGTGTTCCCATTAAAAAAGAAAAAATGGCAGCAATAATACCTACCATTCTCATAAGGAAGCTTGTGAGAATAAAAGGAAGGAATACAGCCAGTATATACTATGTATGACTGTAATAGTAGCTGTCCCTGCTAATGTTATTATAATCATTATTCCAGTGCTTCATTAATACTTCATTTGACCATATCAGTCCTTTGATACAAAGATCATGGTGCCAAGAAATCTCAAGCCAGTGAAATAGCATTTCTTGGGCAAAATTTTATGGTGCTGCTGTAATCTTTGTCACAGTCAGATCACAAATTCCAAACTCCACTCAATGAAGTTTCACTATACTATTTCTTATGATGTACCTTGATATTTTCTCACTTTCTCTTTCTATGCTATTTAGTTCTTCCTATGCTATTCATACTCTCACTTTCTCTTCCTATGCCAGTCATTTCATCCTGCAATTTCTCCTTTGCATGTACCACGCTGTTCATACTTCTGCCAACCATTGTAGACCTTTTCTTGCATGCAAACCATACGTTATGAAGCCATATTCCATTTAACCCGTGTAACAGAACTCAAATTATTTTAAAAAATATTTTAGTAGTTTGATGATTCAGAATTTTAAAAATAATGAATGATTTAAAAATTCCAGAAACACTGTTCATTCTTATTTTAGAGCAGTTTTAGATTTAAAGAATCACTGCAAAATTACATTCATATGGTACCTTTATCACAATTAATGAACCAATATTGATAAATAGTTATTAATTAAAGTCAATACTTCATTTGGTTAACCAAGATTTTTCTAAAGTCCTTTTTTTCTGTTCCAGAACCCCATCCAAGGTACCACATTACATTTATCAGTCATGTCTCTTTACGTATCTCTTGATTATGGCAGTTTTTCAGATTTTCCTTGTTTTTGACGACCTTGACAGTTTTGACAATTACTGGTTAGGTATTCTGCAAACTGTCTCTCAACTGGGATTTGTCTGATATTTCTCTTGTGATTAGAATAAGTAACATGCTTTGAGAAGAAGATCACCAAGGTCAAGTGCCATTCTCATCACATGACATCAAAAATACATAATATCAATTTGACATTGTTTTGATACTAACCTTGGTCATTTGACTTAAGGTACTGTTTGGGGGGCTTTTTCATGGCCAACTAATTCTTTTCCTTTTCCTTTTCCATATATTCTTTTGCCTCTTTGGAAGCAAGGGACTATGTGGAGCTCACACTCCAGGAACGGAGAGTTATATTCTACCTTCTAAAGGACAGAGAATCTACATAAATTATTGGGATTCCTCTGCATGGGAGATTTGTCTCTTTTCCCTCCATTTATCTATCTATTCAATTATTTACTTTTATCAAGACTCACAAATAACTATTTTATATTTTTGGATCTAATCCAACACTATTTTCTTGCTCAAATTTTTTCGGCTTTGACCATTGAGAACTCTTTCATATGGCTTTTTAATCCTTTTGATATATGTTCATTATTATGCATTAGTTTATTTGTCTTGAGTACTTTATTACTTTCTGGAATATAAGATGCTTCAGATAATTTTGCATATTTCCTGTCCTATACTTAGAATCAGTTATTTCTTTCAAGAAACGCTGGTTCCCTTTCTGGAGAAAATATTTTAGAAACTAACATTTAGGCACTAACATCATGATAAGGATTTAGAAAAAACAAACCCTTAACTTTTGGCAAGAGACTAGAACATTCACTGGAGAACTCTACTCAACAATTACAGTAGCTTTTCCTAAGCCTATAGATTGAAACAAAATTCAAGCTTGCACACAAAAATCTGATAAACTTGTTCATGGCTGTTATAACTGACTTCATATATATGGTTTGCCAGTATGTTTTCCCATTCATAGATTGTCTTTTATTTCCTTTGTTGATATTTGATTAATTAATTTTTAAAAGGGATATTTGACCTCAAAGAAATACACATTTTTAAGATTATGAGTTTGTTACACTCATCACAAAAACACTAGAAGAACAAACAAGACTAAAGATGAAAATAATTTAACAAAAATTAGACTCAATAATTTCTAAATTTTTTTTTAAATTTCAGTGTTTGTGTGTATGCACATTTTGCTTGCATTTTCCCTCTAAGCCTATTTCATTTCCTAAAAATTTTACTTACCATCATGAAAATCATGAGGAATTATTCATGAACATTATTCTAATGGATGGATAATATTCATCATAGGGATGTTCTTTAATTCAGTATGTCATCTTATTAGTGGCTACTTAAATTGTTTAGTGTTGTGTATGTGAGTATGTGTGTGTGTGTGTGTGTGCATATTTTCATACACTTCATTGGTTGTCAGATGGCCAGAGCCTATTTAATCATGCCCCTCATTTTTTTGCATAGTTTTAGCAACAGTACATGCAAGTCCTCTTTGATTTTTTTCTTACTTCCCGTGATCTATGCTACCATTCTTATCAATTATACGTCCCAAGTTTAATGTGTTTGACATATACCCTGATACATGTAGGATCCTCTTAAAACACCACATATTTTATGTTTACATAGCTTTCTAACTTTCTAACAAATGTTGTAATGCCTCAGAATTTCCAACATTTTAATCCAGAGACTTCTTGATTTTGAGGATTATGCATTCTGCTATAGAACATAAAATCTGTCTCTTAGTTTTACCCAGTATCCAGAACATTAAAAACTACTTTATTTCCCACTCTGCACCAGCATAAACAACCCTGGGTTAAACATTCTCCTACATGACTACTTCCATACGTGGTCAGAATTTCCTTGAAGCGTATAATCAGAAATGGGACCTCTGGGATAAAGAACACATATGTTCTTTCAGAAATGTTGCTAAATACTGACATTTTGCCTTCTAGGATACCTGAAATAGTTTACAACCACACTAGCTGTTTATGAAACTACTTTTTGGCTACCTTCTTTGTCAGCCCTTGATATTATCTGAGTTACTCATTTTTTTCTATACTGATTTATATAAAGTGACATTTCTTTGTTTTAATTTGTATTTCTCAGAGGAATAGTAAGCCTGGCCACCTTTTCATATATACCTCTCAGTCATGTAACTTCCTTGTTCATTTTCTGTGTCCATTTTCATTGTGGTTCCTTTTCAGTAGTTTAAACAATATCTCCACAGATTACTGTACACTTCTTTTAAGAGTGTTGTGTGTGGACTGGACTTCTAAAGAATAGAATGTGGCAGAAATAATGGTGTGTCATTTGATATGGTCTGATTGTTACTGCCTGTCCTGGAATCATTCTATCATATTCCTATATATTCTGACATGTCATAATACCTAACAGAGTGATAGGCCTTTTTAAAAGTTAACTTGAGTATCTGTAGTTTCTTACTCTTCCACATTTATTTTAGGCCTTTTTGAAAGTAAACGAGCATCTGTAGATTCTTATTCTACCATATTTATCTTAGAATGAGTTTCTTAACTCTTCCTCTAATACCTCTAATATTTTTAACTTCCTCTAGTAACTCTTCCTATAATTTTCAAAAGCTGAAATACTATTATTCTCTTCTTAAAAAGAAATAGAAATTTGTGCAAAAGGTTCACATCCTTTTATACATAAATATGAATTTGTTTGAATAAATACAATATTCAGACTATATTTAGCTATGACTGAAGCACTTTCAGCTTTCTAGCCACAGATAGGACCCTTCTACTTTCCAAAGGGTTCACAGCCCTAAATTGACAGCAGCCTGATATCAGAATGAGTGACTGACACCTATAGCCAAAGTTCGTCCATAAATTTCCATACAATTGCTTCAGCAAACGGGAGAACTCTTGATTTCATTATTTTTAACAAATTCTCCTGGAACAAGTAGATGACAGAATCTATTTACAAAATTCTTAATCAGTATCCATAAGCTGTAATTCAAAACTGTATTCATTGGTTTTATAATTAACACAAGCTAAACTTCATTTGAAGTACTTTGTGCTTCCAATCACATCTCAAGTATACTGCGTCCATGCCTGCTAAGTCACTTCAGTCACGTGCAGCTCTTTGCAACCCTATGAACTGTAGCCCCCAGGCTCTTCTGTGCATGAGATTCTCCAGGCAAGAGTACTGGAGAGAATTGCTGTGCCCTCCTCCAGGGGATCTTCTTGATCTAGGGATCAAACCTGCGTCTCTTATGTCTCCTGCATTGGCAAGTGGGTTCTTCACCACTAACACCACCTGGGAAGCCCCTCAAGTATCCTGCTGCTGCTAAGTCGCTTCAGTCGTGTCCGACTCTGTGTGACCCCATAGACGGCAGCCCACCAGGCTCCCCCGTCCCTGGGATTCTCCAGGCAAGAACACTGGAGTGGGTTGCCATTTCCTTCTCCAATGCATGAAAGTGAAAAGTGAAAGTGAAGTCACTCAGTTGTGTCCAACTCTTCGAGATCCCATGGACTGCAGCCTACCAGGCTCCTCCGTCCATGGGATTTTCCAGACAAGAGTACTGGAGTGGGGTGCCATTGCCTTCTCCATCAAGTATTCTAAATAGTCTCAAATAATAACAGGAAAGTGACGCTTATCTTACAGTTAGTTGCCAAGTGGTAAGACTAAGCCATGAAGAGAAGTTAATAGATCACAATGTACAGTTGTGCATGAAAATCAAGTGAGGAAACTACTGAGAATTTTCAAAGATATAGAGATATTTTGTTCTACTATATGTAGAAAAGAGTATAAAACACCATATAAACATTTTATTGCAATTCCTTGTATGAATATTATTTAAAATGCACTGAAAGAAAGCTCCCACTAGCCGATAATGGTTTGAGATAAAATGTTCTTTGTAAAGCAATTGCCACTATTTTCCATCTACCCCAATTTAATGTATTCAGTTGTTTAAAACAGCTATTTTTATATTTGGTTAAATGTAATATTGCAGTTCATATCATTTTCCTTTCACAGGAAAATGATTTTATGAATCTAAAACTGAAATTTTAAATCAAGAGAAAACAAATTTAAATAAAGAGAAAAACGTGGAATAATAAATCAGTTAAATGACTTAAATAAGTCAACTAATCATTTCTACAAATCAACCTCATTTGATAAAATTAATTGGTCAAGTTAGATAAAATATTAATCCAATTGCTTTAAAGAATCTTTCTTGGAAGGGAACAAGATGGCGGAGGAGTAGGTGGGCATGGAGTATATCTCTCTCCACAGATACATCAGGAATACAACTTCAGACACAGAAGTGCATGCAGAACAGCATCTGAGGGCAGACAGGAGTTACCTGACCAGCAGTAAAGAATATATAGAACCACACAAAACTCAGTAGGATGAAGAAACTAGGGGAAAAAACAGGAGTGATACTAGGACCAGACCACCCTCGGCAAGTGGGGGACCTGAAGTAGGGGTCTGATCCCCATGTTGGGGCAATTGTCTGAGTCAGAGGAGAAACATTTAAGGCTGAGGGTGAAACAGTTGATCTGTGGAAGCCTAAAGAGAATGAGAATCAGACAGTCCTTACTGCAGCCATACTTACCCCAGACAGGGACGCAGGTCCCCTAGAAGGCGCAGTGGCTGGGAGCTGGAGCTTAGGGATTGTGCAGCAATCCCAGGGCAAGAGCTTCTGTTGATTGTGGAGAGACTAACCGAGGGGATGTGAAGGACAGGACTGTGGTGGGAAATGCCTGTGAAGGAAAGACAGGCAGCCATAGAAGCAAGACGATACTGCTGAGTCAGGCATAGGGGGTGGAGCCATCACCATAGCATCTCTCTTCCCAAATGCCAGCATCCGCAGCTGAATAATACAGAGAGGCTGGTCCATCAAGTGCCGGACACGTGGAACTACAGAGTAGGCGCCCACTCAGGGTGCTCCTTTAAGTGCCTGACGCACTGATCTACAGAGTAGGACTGCAGCCAGGGGGCCCCTCTTTATGCCTGATGTGCTGAACAACAGAGATGGACCCCAGGCAAGGGAGCCCTCTAAGTGCCTGAATGGGCGGAGCTATGGAGAAAGACTAGCCAAAGAGGCCTTCTGATCGCCAGCTGCCAGCGGCTTGAAAAATGACTCTGATAGGGACATAACTCCTGTGGCTGAGGCAGTCCCTGCACACGTGGTATTGCCACAGTCCCAACGACCAAGGCAGCTGCATCATCTTCATGCTCAACCCTCACTGGGGCAGAGCTGCTACAGGCCAAAAAAAAGAAAAAAAGTCTTGTGTCTATACATGCTGGGTTGCTTCAGTCATGTCCAACCCCTTGTTATACTATGAACTGTGGCCTGGTAGGCTTCTCTGTCAGGGGGTTTCTCCAGGCAAGAATACTGGAGTCTATTGGCCAAACTGGTTGCCATACCCTTCTAGAGCACTATATTTCCTGCTGCCTTAGCTGCCAACTTCCCTGAGTACCTGGTGCTGCAGAATTCCTACAGCTTAAGCACTTGCACACCTCCACACCTGGCCCTCCCTGGGGCAGGCCCAAATCTGCCAGGGTAGCCTCAGGAGCAAACCCCAGGGGATGACCCACATGCAGAGGTTGACATAAAACCACAATTGAAACCCGGGGCAGTGTGGCTAAGGAAGAAGACCCGAAACCTTCCCATCAGATGTACAGGCTGCAGATTAAATCCGTATGATCAACTAGCCAGACTCTTTGTCTAAGGGATATATAAAAGGACATTGAGAGCTCTCACAAAAGAAAATGCACTAATTCTGAAAGCTGTGGATATTGGAGGCAAGAACACACAGGAGTAGGACCAGATTAGAATCTGAGCTGCCCCCATTGCAGGTCCAGAGACCAACACAGTGTTGGAGGGCATCCTAGGGAGGTGAGGTGGACTGTGACTTCCAGCGAGGGAAAGGACTCTTACAGCAGTGAATCAAGAACACTTATTATTCTTATGTTTTGACTTGTTCCGTAGTTTCTTTTAATTTTTTCTTCTTTTCTTCTTTTTCTTTTTTTCCTCTCCGCCCCACCACGTTGTAGTTGTCAAGTTTATTGGCACTATGAAATCGAATTAAGCTTTTGAGGCTTTTTTTCTCCAATCACACTTTTTCTTGTTGTTGTAAACCTCTGCCTCTAGGTTGGGCTTTTGCACTTCTATGGAGTTTTCCTTTTTTTAATTTTTATTTTTTTAATCCATTATTATTTTTTCTACATTTCCTTGTTTGCTTTTCCTACTGTTCTTAACCCCTTGCAATTAATCTTTAGTGCATATAAATCTTCTTTATCTACCTCTATGTAACTTTGCATATCTATTCTCTTTCATTTTTTTCTTTCCTCTCCTCTCAACATATTTGTTAGTTTTGTTTTCATTGCTTTATTCCCCACTTGGCACCTTATTTTGTTTTGTTTTCCAATTTGTGCTTTAGTTAGTTGTGTTCTTAACTGGTAGATATAATTTTTGGTTTCCTTTGTTTGCTGGGCCAAGCTATTGTACTTTATTTTTGTTGGACCATTTTGATTTTGCTTATGGATGTATATGTGTATGTGTATATTCCATTATTTTAATTATCATTTGCCTGATTTTGTAACTGCCATTTGTCTGGGGTTCATCTTTGGTTTTTTGTTTTTTGGGTATGTGCTTTAATCTCAGTGCCCAAACACACCACTTGTGGAATATGTGTTCCTGAGCAGAAATCAAGACCTGAGCCTTTGGAGTAGGAGCACTGACTCCAAGACCCTAGACTACCAGAGAACTAACCCTCAGTTCAGTTCAGTTCAGTTCAGTCGCTTAGTCGTGTCCAACTCTTTGTGACCCCATGAATTGCAGCACACCAGGCCTCTCTGTCCATCACCAACTCCCGGAGTTTACTCAAACTGATGTTCATCGAGTTGGTGATGCTATCCAACCATCTCATCCTCTGTCGTCCCCTTCTCCTCCTGCCCCCAATCCCTCCCAGCATCAGGGTCTTTTCCAATGAGTCAACTTTTCGCAAGAGGTGGTCAAAGTATTGGAGTTTCAGCTTCAGCATCAGTGCTTCCAATGACAACCCAGGACTGATCTCCTTTATAATGGGCTGGTTGGATCTTCTTTCAGTTCAAGTGACTCTCAAGAGTCCTCTCCAACACCAGAACTGACCCTAGGGAGTGTCAAATAGTGAGAACTCCCATAAAGGAAAACACTTGAATGTGAGACCTGGCATCACCCAAGCACCAGTAGCACCCTGCACAGGATGTCTCATCCAAACAACAAACAAAACAAAAATACAAACCCAACCTTCCACAGACAGGATTACCACCTCACTCAGCCTTGCCCATCAGAGGAAAAATAACAACCAAAAAACTCAGCATAAATCTCACCTTATACAAAGCTTACAGAAACCACTGCACCAGCTTGAGGCTGGAGGGAACCAAAAAGAAGAAACAATTCAACTTGAAGCCTGGGAAAATGGAGACCTCAAACACAATAAGTTTGTTTGTTTTTTTTTTTAAATAATGAAATGGCAGAGAAATACTACACAAATGAAGGAACAAACTAGAAACACAGAAGTCCAAATAAATGAAGAGGAAATAGCAAACTACCTGAAAAAAAAAATCAGAATAATGATAGTAAAGATGATCAAAAATCTGGAAAGTAGAATGAGAAAATGCAAGAATCAATTAACAAAGACCTAGAAGAACTGAAGAGACAACACAGTTACTGAAATTAAAAATACTCTAGAAGGAATCAACACCAGAATGTTTGAAGCAGTAGAACAAATTAGTGAGCTGGAAGATAAAATGCTGGAAATAACTTCTGAAGAGCAGAATAGAGTAAAAAAGAAATGAAAAGAACTGAGGGTAGTCTCAGCAACCTCTGGGACAGTATCAAACACACCAACATTCAATTTATAGAGGTCCCAGAAGAAAAGAAAAAGAAAGGGTATGAGAAAATTTGAAGAGATTATAGTTGAATATTTCCCCAGAATAGAAAAAGAAATAGTCCATCACATCCAAGAGGCACAAAGAGTCCCATACAGGATAAACCCAATGAGAAACATGCCAAGACACATACTAATCAAATCAACAAAGACACCACCCTTATGGCAGAAAGTGAGGAAGAGCTAAAGAGCCTCTTGATGAAAGTGAAAGAGGAGAGTGAAAAGGTTGGCTTAAAGCCGAACATTCAGAAAACTACGATCATGACATCCAGTCCCATCACTTCATGGTGTATAGATGGGGAAAAAGTGGAAACAGTCACTGACTTTATTTTTCTGGGCTCCAAAATCACTGAAGATGGTGAGTGCAGCCATGAAATTAAAAGATGCTTACTCCTTGGAAGGAAAGTTATAACCAACCTAGACAGCATATTAAAAAGCAGAGACATTACTTTGCCAACAAAGGTCTGTCTAGTCAAGGCTATGGTTTTTCCAGTGGTCATATGTGGATGGGAGAGTTGGACTATAAAGAAAGCTTAGCATTGAAGAACTGATGCTTTTGAACTGTTGGAAAAGACTCTTGAGAGTCCCTTGGACTGCAAGGAGATCCAACCAATCCAGTCCATCCTAAAGGAGAT
Organism: Bos taurus; assembly: GCF_002263795.3. NCBI lineage: Eukaryota > Metazoa > Chordata > Mammalia > Artiodactyla > Bovidae > Bos > Bos taurus. The sequence continues at coordinate 44,856,593 of NC_037330.1, forward strand.
CAGTCCTGGGTGTTCATTGGAAGGACTGATGTTGAAGCTGATATTGGCAAACAATTATTTTGTTTAACTGCCTTTTAAAACAACCAACCTGTTAAAGGTTATTCTAATCAAAATCTCAAAAAGCTGTTCAGATCAATATTTTGGCCACCTGATGTGAAAAGCTGACTCATTTGAAAAGAACCTGATGTTGGGAAAGATTGAAGGCAGAGGATGAGATGATTAGATGGCATCACCAACCCGACGGACATGAGTTTGAATGAACTCCAGGAGTTTTTGATGGACAGGGAGGCCTGGCGTGCTGTGGCTCATGGGGTCACAAAGAGTCGGACACGACTGAGCGACTGAACTGAATGCCTATCCTTCTAAAACTTGTCCAAAAAATTGCAGAGGAAGGAACACTTTGAAACTCATTCTAAGAGGCTACCATCACCCTGATACCAAAACCAAACAAAGACAACACATAAAAAAAAACTACCAGAATTTTAGTAAGCAGAACTCAACAACACGTTAAAAAGCTCATATAGGATTATCAAGTTGGGTTTATTCCAAGGATGCAAGAATTCCTCAGTATACACAAATCAGTCTATGTGATATACCATATCAACAAATTGAAAGATAAAAACCATATGATAACCTCAATAGATGCAGAAAAAGCCTTTGATAGAATTCATCACCCATTTATGATTAAAACTCTTCAAAAAATGGGCATAGAAGGAACCTATCTCAACCTAGCAAAGGCCACACATAAGCCTACAGCAAACATTATTCTCCATGGTGAACAGCTGTAAGCATTCATTCCCTCTAAGATCAGGAACACGACAAGGGTGTCCACTTTTGCCACTATTATTCAACATAGTTCTGGAAGTCCTAGCTACAGCCATCAAGAAGAAAAAGAAAGAAAAGGAGTCCAGATCAGAAAAGAAGAAGTAAAGCTCCCACTGTTTGCAGGTGACATGATACTGCACATATAAAACCCTAAAAATACTATCAGAAAATTACTAGAGCTAATCTGTGAATTTAGCAAAGTTGCAAGATACAAACTCAATACACAGAAATCACTTGCATTTATATATACTAACAATGAAAAATCAGAAAGAGAAATTAAGGAATCAATCCCACTCACTATTGCAACAAGAAGAATAAAATATCTAGGAATAAACTTACCTAAGGAGACGAACTGATGTTGAGGCTGAAACTCCAGTACTTTGGCCACCTGATGCGAAGAGTTGATTCATTGGAAAAGACTCTGATGCTGGGAGGGATTGGGGGCAGGAGGAGAAGGGGACGACAGAGGATGAGATGGCTGGATGGCATCACTGACTCGATGGACGTGAGTCTGAGTGAACTCCAGGAGTTGGTGAGGGACAGGGAGGCCTGGCGTGCTGCGATTCATGGGGTCGCAAAGAGTCGGACACGACTGAGCGACTGATCTGATCTGATCTGAACCTCTATCCAATATTTTTTCTAGCTTTTGTGATTTGAATTCTTATCCTAAAGATCATATGTGTTTATTATTGAAAATTTGAAAATTTTAGGTAAGCAATAGGTAAATAAATTTCTCTTGCTATGCTACAATAGATGATGTCTGTATATTTCCTTTCAATCTTATAATGATACATATTTAGAAAAAGTATGATATTGTATATACCATTTTACAACCTGTTTTTAATTTAAATCATTAGTAATTTTTGTACTATTCATTTTCATTAAAACTGAACTTAGCCACATAGTATTGAAATGTATGTATATGTTATATTTTCATATTATTTGCATTATTTTTGGACCTTTTGGCTATTTTCAATGATTTAAAATTATAAACAATGTTGGATAAAATTCTCATATTTAGATCTTTGCCTATATCTTTTTTATTGTTCCCTTACTGTTTATTTCTAGAAATAAAATTGCTAGCTCAAAATGTAAGTATACTCAAGTATTTTTTTGCAACATTTCCATCCAAAATGTTTTACAATTTACATGCCCTAAGCAGTATCTGAAAACATCTAAGTACCCTCATTAACATTAGATTTTATTACTTGAAAAAACTGGTCACTTTAATGGTGACAAATAATTTTAATTAATGTTTTACCTTGATTACCAGGAGGTTGAATTATTTATTATGCTTATTATTTGTTCATTAAAAAATGGTAAAATGCTTCTTATGTGCTTTTTGCAGAAAGAAACTATTAATTTCTCAGCACCTTATGATAGTCCAAAAAGATGGCTCTCCCTTTTTTGGTGGAAGATGTAATATAATTTCCTGATTTCATCATCTTTGAAAGTGCTTTACCAAGCATAACTGCTCCTCTGTTGTCAAGACAGGCCCTGAGTTATGGTGAGAGTTAAAGGAGATAAAGAAAGTAGATGTCATTATAAAAGCAAAGTTTTTACTGCAGTACCTGGCACATAGCAATCATCCAATACATGGTACAAATAATCATTATTAGGCGAACATAATCCTTGAAGTAACCAATAAGTAAACAATTGTCCAAACAGAAGTTTATAAACAGGAAAATATAAGTTTACTGATGCTCTTTGTGCAACTGAAATAAGATAATATATGTGAAAATTCCTCAAAATCTAGAAAGCTTCATTTGTTGAAACTATCACTATAATGGAAATAGTTCCTACAACCTGTGGATGGCTATTGATCAGTAAACTGGAGTTTCAGCGTTAGCATCATTCCTTCCAAAGAAATCCCAGGGCTGATCTCCTTCAGAATGGACTGGTTGGATCTCCTTGCACTCCAAGGGACTCTCAGCAGTCTTCTCCAACACCACAGTTCAAAAGCATCAATTCTTAGGCACTCAGCCTTCACAGTCCAACCCTCACATCCATACATGACTACTGGAAAAACCATAGCCTTGACTAGATGAAGCTTTGTTGGCAAAGTAATGTCTCTGCTTTTGAATATGCTATCTAGGTTGGTCATAACCCCACAAGTAGGCCTACTAAAGGCTATGATTTCTCATAGAGAAAAAGTTTTCCCCCTTTCCACTCTAAATCAGAGCTGAGAGCAATGAGCTCTTTCGATGTCTATCTCTGAGGAGAAATGGTCCTCTACTGCTTCAGTTTATCCTTTTCTGAGTCCTGGCTTTACTAGTGAAAGACGTCTCTGATATGACCCCCAACTCTGAGAAAGCCCAAGGGTTTGTCTTTTGCCATCCAATTACTTACAGAATTAAAAACAGTTTAGATTTCTCAAACCTAACTTCCCAAATGTAGTAGGAACATAAATCACTTGAGTAACTTCTTAAAAGACAGATTCTCAATAAGCAATAAGGTGGAGCCCAAGATTCTTTACCTCCAAGAAGTACTCAGGTGATGCCGGTACTGCTGGTTTGAGAAGCAATACTGAATAGCAAGACTGTGCCAGTTAGAGAAACAGAACCAATGGCTATTCAGTAGCTACAGTGCTAGCTTAGCTCTAGGAATTTCTTCTCCTAGTTTGTTGCTGGCCACAAATGAGTTCTTTTAATTTCTTATGATGTTATACATTTATTTAAAAGGATGTCTTTTATTTTATCTAGCATGAATGCTTTGTAATATGCAAGTTTCAATCTACTATTTGTGGGAAACAGAATTCTTTTCCATATAAGGAAGAGAATAATATAATCCTTGGTATTCATACTTAAACTCAGACTGTTAAGCATTATTTTATACTATAAAAAAAGTTGTACTGCAGTAGATTAAATCAAACATTTTCATGTGGAATAAAAATTGGTGTTTTTAAATGACTTTGAATTAGCTTTAATAATACAAGCAAAAAAAAATAATACAAGCAAAAAGAAAAAAATGAATAAATAAAATAACAATACAGTGAACTTTTACATAACTTATGCAGATGACAGATGAAAAACAGATCTCATGTAAACATATTAGAAACCCATGGCTTGACTGTTCTCTACAACAGGGTTATATAAAATCCAGGTTCGATGCACGATACTGGATGCTTGGGGCTGGTGCACTGGGATGACCCAGAGGGAGGGTATGGGGAGGGAGGAGGGAGGAGGGAGGAGGGTTCAGGATGGGGAACACAGGTATACCTGTGGCGGATTCATTTCGATATTTGGCAAAACTAATACAATATTGTAAAGTTTAAAAATAAAATAAAATTAAAAAAATAAAATACCAAGCAAAAAACAAAAAACAAAACAAAACAAAAAAGTGGATTTATTGTACTTTTGACCAGTGCATTTTAAAACATACTATAAAAATTCTTTTATACTTAAAAAAAATCTGAGTTGCAACCATTTGATAGTTATTCTACAAATATTTAGATCACTTAAAAATATTCATCCAAACTCACTATGTGTCACTTTACAGCTTTGATTAGGTATTTGATGATTCAGAACACTTAATTTCCAGTAGTTTCATGCCACGAAGGTGAGTTATATTTGCAAATTATTAAAGTCCCACTGCATTGACTATTTTTTTAAGTAATAAGAGGTTAATAAAACTACAATTATTTTGTTTAACTGCCTTTTAAAACAACCAACCTCTTAAAGGTTATTCTAATCAAAATCTCAAAAAGCTGTTCAAATCAACAGCAAAACTTGACATATCTAGTGGCATTTGGACCTTAGGCAAGCTCAAGAACAAACAAATGAGTGCTAAAGGTTTGAATATAGATATTATTTTTGAAATCCCATAAGACTATCTTTTCAGTTTTAAAAATAAAACAGAATGTCCATATGTGCAAATTGTAAAACACGTTCTAGAAGCATATGCCAAAAAGAATAGATTTTTTTTTTAAATGAAAAGAAATAACCCATTCTTTTTCCACAAAAAAATAGTGTTCCAGAAAAAGCAATCTATACTGGAAATAAAGGGAGAAGAAATTAAACTACAGCATACAAATAAAACAAGCAAAGACATAGAGCAGGATGGATTAATGTAGAAAAATTAATTAAAGTGAATGTGAGGGATTTTTTTTTCCCCCAGATACAGCAAGGGAAATGATGAAATTAGCAAAAGGTGAAATATACACCACTAATGAATAAACAGGGACATGTAATAGGTAAATACTCTTAGTAGTGTTCTGAATTAAGAAAGAAATAATTTGGCTCACTGAGAATTGTACAGACTCTTCAAAAAATGGTAACTGACAAAAGACATGTTAAGAAAATATTGAGACAATGTGAACATGTACAGATTTCTAAAATTGGATGATGCTACAGACTATGAAAGACTGCAGAAAGAATTTATAATCATCTTCACTGAGTCCCTTAAAATTATTCTTAAGCTTAACAAGTTTGGAGAGAATTAAAAATAAAAATAAAAAAGAAAATATGAACCTGACTTCACTGACAAGTAAGTGATCCTGGGTATGGCTTAGTGTAAGTCTGTTAAGAAGAAGTAAATGTTATGAGTCTTTATCTCATAAATTCTTAAAAGTGGTAAGTTTGAATTCTTAAAAGTAATAAGGATCATATCTTCTCAATATATTTATAAAGTTCTCGGTGATGGTTTCTCTCTGTGATAATAGTAAAGTTATACATAGAACAGACCCAGATTTTCCAGCCCAGTAGTTCTAATGAATAAAACAAGGAATACTTAATGAAATAGGAAGATCATGTACTATTTTGTCCCTCCTCTGTTCATGTCCATATGAAACTAAGCTAGAGAAATAATATGTATTCTCCTTTCGAAAGAACTTAGAATTAAATCACATTTCCCTCGGTCTTTATCTGATCAAAATGGCTATCATTGCATTCTGTGTTTTCGCTTAGAGCAAAGGAGGTGGTGCTTCATCACAGCACATGAAGAGACTAGAAATAATATTTTAAAAGACTTTTATAGAGCTTACATTCTAAATATCTCATATAATAAATTTCAAAACAATAAGCTATTAATAACCCCATGCTCACATAACCTTATAAATAAAGCAGTGTACTTTGAGAATCTTAAATCACTAATGTTTTTTATGTCTGTGTTTTTTTCCTCCTCTATGAACAGGTCTGCACTAGTCTGCATTAATTAAATTTAAGTAGGATTTCTGAGCGTGGATCATCATTAAGTCTGTGGCCCTGATTTAAATCTGCAGTAAAACATTTCTCCATTAAGTCTTGTGCTTTTGTGTCATATTTCATACACTAGTTGTCTCTTAATTAAATCCATGATGGTCCACCAACACAGACTATTAAAATAACTATACTTTGCTCTTGACATATTTATGAGACAGTCATAAGACTATAGACTGATACTTGAACTACTCACTAGAAATGCTAATAAGATTATGATGAAGGTAAGATTAGAACATTCTTCTTCTTTCTCTCCTCTTCTTTCTAGAGATTTATTTTTATAACTGCAGTTCACTTCTATTTCAGATTCTAACTTTTTCCCCAGGCCATCTGAAAGCTCTTTCATTGTAGAATAACTACCAATTAATAGGCAATGGAAACCTTGAAAAGTGTTAATTTATATCACCTGATATTAATATAAAACATTCAGATATATTCTCCTCTGAGCTTTGTTCTATTCACAACTGCAAATAAACATGTTAATCTAAATATATGTTTGCCAAGCCTTTAGGTGTTCAGACGGAAGGAAATTTGCAAGGACTGAAAAGAGAAAATAGCCCTGAGTGAGAAAGCAGTTAACTCTTAGATGGGGTGAAAGGCAGTACACATATGTCAACCCTAGATATACTGAATTTTCAATCTGCTCACCACAAAGAATGATGGTGTCTTCCCCAGGTGAACACTTAGAGAACTTCTTCCTCATAGCATATGGTGAAAGAGTTTCCAGTTTCTTTTGTTTGCTTTCAGTAGCTTGATGTATACTATGCTTATATTTCATTTTTTTTTTTTTTAGAAAAAAAAATTTTTTTTTTTTTTACATTGTTTGTTTGGGAAGTAGGTGGTAGGGTCCTTAAGGGGCAGACCTGTGATTAAAGGATCAGGAAGTTTCAAATGATTGGAAGCTGTATCAAAGTACAGACCTTGGACAGAAGAACAGGGAAACTCTTCATCAGGTTTAACACAAACAGGCATTATCTAATACAAATACAGGGAGGAGCTTTTAAATCCATTTATCTGTTTCTTTATTAGTATCAGCAGGTGTTCTGGAGTATTTAAAAATAATACTATGCAACTCATCATTTGGCTCAATTTTTTTTAGAAGTTTTTAAGAGTACTGGAAAAATGAGAGATTAACATATTTTTATTTCAGCATCAGTCTGCAATGAACAATGCAAATATGAAATAAATTCTAATGTCTTGTCAAGAATAGCAGCTACAGTCAGGCAGCTCCACTAAACACATTAAATCTAATAAAATCACCCTCACGTACTCCTGACACTAGTAGTAATTAAAATAACTTGTTTCAAAAAAATTGGTCCTATACATGAATACTTATTGGCAATTATTTCTTAGTTCTTCAAACCAAAGATAACATAATTTGATTCTCACACAATTTTCTTGTAAATGCGGTTCATATTGGGTTTTATATGCAGCTTAAGACTGTTAATTGCCATTTTGAGCCTCACAGTAAAATAGAGTTCAATATGTCGCTTTTCTCAAGCATAGAGAAATGTTTGAGAAATGCTTGTCTTAGTCTAATGAACTGTGAATAATTTACATCCTGAGTCCTATTTTTCAGTATAAGTGGTTCTGACTTTTCTTAAAGCTTGCAAAGCCTAATCAACTTGTTACATTCATCTGATTAAAGAAATCTCTGGCAAAGTAGAAAGGAATCCAGTGCTTCTTCGGTGCTGCTTTGGTGGTGTTTTGATTTTCTTAAGGCCACTTTTTCATTAGGTTCTATTTTTCCTTTACCATTCTAGACAACGTATTATAAACCAAGGGTTTTATTTTCCATATTTGTGAGAAAAGTGTTATCTGACTTAAAATTTTCAAAATCTCCTACTTCTTGGATATTCTTGAATTTAGAGGCCTAGCTGCTCTGTCAAGAAGTTAAAGGAGCTCTTTTAGGTGCGAATATTTTTCATTTCTGAAAGAACCAAAACAGGAGCTATGATTCCAGCCCCTTCTGAGCATGTGTGCTCAACAGAGCCATGCCAAGGAGAACAAGCCAGTGAATCTACATTCAACAGGGACCAGTGAAAACAGCAGCTTTTTGTCACCAGCATGAGGGTGGTGCAGATATTTCATCTTGCTCAGAAATTTAGAAAAGAAGTAAGCAAATTTCATATTCACTATGTACTGGTCAAGGATTTTTTTTTTTTGGTGAAAAGGCATAATTTTTAAAAGACTTAGAAATATATTAGAGAATGTGTGCATCCAAAGGAACTTTAGAGACAATTTGATTTTACTCCTCACTCAGTAACAGAGGAAGCTGAAGTCCAGAAACGTTAAGCAACACAGTCATTGTGTCGTAACCACGCAGCACAATGACTGGTAACAGAACAAAGGGAATCATGATGTCAAGTCTCTAAAATTAGGAAATGAGGAGGAGACACATCAGTGAAGGGACGAGCAAACAGTCATTCTTTCTGAGACCGTATTATGCTACGGCTGCCAGGAAAAGAGATCCTTGCTTGAAGCTACATGCCTGCAAGCTATGGGGTCTCCTCATTTTCAAAGCAAGGATAATGAAAATATAGTGGAAAATGAAGGCGGGGGAAAGAAAGAATTTGTTTACATTTGAATCTACCCAAATATTGAAAGTTCACAAATCCCACTGTGCACATATTTGTATATATAGTTGTATACGTATATGTTGTTGTTTCTGGGTAAACTATGAGTTGTAATACATCAGAAGAATCATCAAAAAAAAAAAAAAAACTAGAATGTAGATATCAACTACCCCAAAATTCAAGATGTGGAAACTAAAACAGAGCCACTAGCAAGAAAGATGATGATGCCCTGAAGTCAAATTTGCCAGTAAATGGGCAACAAGGAGAAGATCTGCCTGGAGACCTAACCCAAGGACTAGGACAAGAAAACTGATGACTAATGTGTTGTGAAAAATCAGAACCTATGTACAAGAGGAAAGTGTATGATCAGAGACTAGCAATTTTTTTTTTTTTTAGCAAAGGGTTATATAGTAAACATTTGGGGCTTTGAAGGTTATGTGGTCACTGTCATAAGTACTGCAAACTGCCAGCCACAGACAATATATAAACAAATGGGTATAGCTGTGTTCCAATAAAATTTTACTTAGAGGAACCAGGGCGGATCTGACCTGCAGCTATAATTTGGCTATGATTGCTCTAGACAGAAACATAGAGATAAATAGATGCTAGGTGGATAAGTATGAGGGGGGTGGAAAAGAGGGGTATAAATCTTTTTCCTTTCATAAGCAAAATATTTATTTATTTCTTGGGTTGTAACTAAATATACTCTGGGAATGATAAAGGAGTGTAGGCTTCTATTAAAAATAAAGAACACATCTTTGCTCCAAATAACCTCCATACCACAGACAGCACAACTTTAAAATATACACATACATTCAGATCCTCCAATGATTAAAACTCTCCCAAGGTGTCCCTCTATAAGTAGACTACAATTCTGGACCGTGCTTAACCCTCTCATTTCACCTTTTACCATTCTCTTTCTTATTCACTACACTTTAGCTCAAATGGCCTTGTAATTTTTCAAACATTAAAGTTGACACCGAAGTCATTTAGCTCCCTGTTCTCACTGAGTAAAACCCGCCTTCTCATATGTCGGTACAATTGACTTTATTTCAATATTCAGGTCATCTTTCAATATTCAAGGCATCAGGTCATACCTTCCCTATTTACTTTCCTTGTAACACATTTGTCAGTGTCAGAAAGTAGCTTATTTTTTGTCTCCATAACTAGAATAAAGCTGCTACAAGGAAAAGGAATATGCCTGCGATACTTCTCACTGTACTCTAGAACTTGTAAGCGTGACATAGTAGATGCTCATTAAGCATTTGTAAATGACTAAACCTGATGAGGCTTTTTCATACATTTTCTTTTGTGATGCTCAGAACAGCCTTGCAATGCAAGTATTATTGCCAGATGATAAAATGAGGTCTCAGAGAAGTTATATGATTTCTCCACATTTATTGAGCTATAACATGACCTACTTATAATGTTCAGTGTTTTCCTCTTAATCCAGTTTAACATTCATTACCTATCAAAAGCTCTACTAACATTTACAAATATTAGCTCTTTATAAAACCTTTGCATCATAAGTGTTAGTATCAGCATCATTTTATTGGTGAGAAAACTGAAGTACAGAGAGATTAAAGAATTGTACAACGTCTCAAGAATAGCAAGGGGCAGAGCTTGGATTCAAACCTAGATAGTAGAGTTCTGGAGTCCTTTTTTTTTTTTTTTTAAATATAGGCCTTTTAAAAAAATTAATGAATGAATTGGGCTATGCTGCGTGGGGCTTAGCTGCTGGCACATGGGATCTTTAATCCTCTTTGCAATATGTGGGATCTAGTTCCTTGACCAGGAATCAAATCTGGGTCCCCTGCATTTGGAGCATCAAGTCTTGGCCACTGGACCACCAAGGAAGTCTCAGGAGCCCTTGTTCTTAACCAATACATTATGCTGTATTTATAAAAACACAAACAAAAAAGATCTTCACCACCCAGATAGTCATGATGGTGTGATCACTCACCTAGAGCCAGACATCCTGGAATGTGAAGTCAAGGGGATCTTAGGAAGCATCACTAGGAACAAAGCTAGTAGAGGTGATGGAATTCCAGTTGAGCTATTTCAAATCTTGAAAGATGATGCTGTGAAAGTGCTGCACTCAATATACCAGCAAATTTGGAAAACTCAGCAGTGGCCACAGGACTGGAAAAGGTCAGTTTTCATTCCAATCCCAAAGAAAGGCAACGCCAAAAAATGCTCAAACTACTGCACAATTGCACTCATCTCACATGCTAGTAAAGTAATGCTCAAAATTCTCCAAGCCAGGCTTCAGCAATACATGAACTGTGAACTTGCAGATGTTCAAGCTGGTTTTAGAAAAGGCAGAGGAACCAGAGATCAAATTGCCAATATCTGCTGGATCATGGAAAAAGCAAGAGAGTTCCAGAAAAACATCTATTTCTGCTTTCTTGACTATGCCAAAGCCTTTGAGTGTGTGGATCACAACCAACTGTGGAAAATTCTGAAAGAGATGGGAATACCAGACCACCTGACCTGCCTCTTGAGAAACCTATATGCAGGTCAGGAAGCAACAGTTAGAACTGGACATGGAACAACAGACTGGTTCCAAATAGGAAAAGGAGTATGTCAAGGCTGTATATTGTCACCCCGCTTATTTAACTTATATGCAGAGCACATTATGAGAAATGCAGGGATGGAAGAAGCACAAGCTGGAATCAAGATTGCTGGGAGAAATATCAATAACCTCAAATATCCAGATGACACCACCCTTATGGCAGAAAGTGAAGAAGAACTAAAGAGCCTCTTGATGAAAGTGAAAGAGGAGAGTGAAAAGTTGGCTTAAAGCTCAACATTCAGAAAACTAAGATTATGGCATCCAGTCCCATCATTTCATGGCAAACAGATGGGGAAACAGTGAAAACAGTGTCAGATGTTATTTTTTGGGGCTTCAAAATCACTGCAGATGGTGATTGCAGCCATGAAATTAAAAGACGCTTACTCCTTGGAAGGTTATGACCAACCTAGACAGCATATTAAAAAGCAGACACATTACTTTGCCAACAAAGGTCCATCTAAAAAAAAAAAGGTTTTTCCAGTAGTCATGTATGGATGCGAGAGTTGGACTATAAAGAAAGCTGAGAGCCAAAGAATTGATGTTTTTGAACTGTGGTGTTGGAGAACACTCTTGAGAGTCCCTTGGACTGCAAGGAGGTCCAACCAGTCCAGCCTAAAGATCAGTCCTGGGTGTTCACTGGAAGGACTGATATTGAAGCTGAAACTCCAATACTTTGGCCACATGATGTGAAGAGCTGACTCATTTGAAAAGACCCTGATGCTGGGAAAGATTGAGGGCAGGAGGAGAAGGGGACAACAGAGGATGAGAATGTTGGATGCCATCACTGACTCAATGGACATGAGTTTGGGTAAACTCCAGGAGTTGGTGATGGACAGGGAGGCCTGGTGTGCTGTGGTCCATGGGGTTGCAAAGTGTCGGACATGACTGAGTGACTGAACTCAACTGGACTGATACAAATACAGTCTGCCTCCATGATAGGCATAAATGATATACTCATTTCCTATGGTTGAGATAACCGATTATCTCAAATTAGTGACAAAGCCAACTTATTCTCTTACAATTCTGGAGATTATAACTCTTCAGTCAGTCTTATGAGACTACAATCAAGTAGTCAGCAAGGCTAGTCCTTTTTATCTCTTCAGGAGAGAATCGCTTCTTTCATCTTTTCTAGCATCTAGATGCCCAGTGTATTCCTTGGCTTATGGCCATTCCTTCATGTTCAAAACCAGTGGGTAATATCATCTGTTTCTGACTCTGCTTCCCTCTGTTTCCATAATCTTTTTCTGACTCTGACCCTCCTATATCCCCCTTGTAAGGATGCTTGTGGTTATATTTAGGTCCACCTGATAATCAAGGTTAATCTGTTCTTCTCAACATCCTTAATTTAATCAATCTAATTGCATCTGCAGAGTGTCTTGTACCTTATGTAGCTAACATTTGCAGGTTCTAGAGATTATGATGTGGAAATCTTTAGAAGGCTACCACAAATAATATGTAGCCAACTGTTCAATATCAATTATTTTAACCACTTAACCAAGTATAAGTGGAATGAAAGTGAATTAGTCATATTGTTGCTACTCAAATGTCAATCTGACCCCTTGTGGTAAGTTGCCACCCCCATACCCATTGTCTGCATCTTATTTTTAGCCTGCTCTAATTTTTCCCACAGCACTGCCACCATTCACAACTATAAAATTACTCTTCCTTCTATTAGAACATAAACTCTGTGAAGGAAGGAATTTTGATGGATTTGTTCATAGATGTATCCCACCCCCCATGTCTAAGACAATATCTAGCACACAATAGGTACTCAATAATTGTTTAAATAACAAATGCATTAATAAACATCAATGCACAGGTCAGCCTCTGTGAGAATTCCATAAAGCTGATCACAAAGGTTAAGCTTATTTAATTTACTTTTAAATTGACTATTTAAAAATATTTTATACAAATTATTCTGCTACAGTCATATGGCCTTATTATTGAAATTTTATGATGACAAAAGTATGCAATCTATTATTATAATACACCAAAGGAATAGAATAGTGCCTGGCACATGGTAGGCACTCAATAAAATTTGCTGATTCCAGAATGGATCACAGATTTAGGTAAATGAGGAGTCAGCTCCTTTGATAGGCTCATAGCTGAAAATGAATCTTTTAGCATGCAAAAAAAGATTACACTAATTGATTAGAACAGAATTCTAATATATATTCTAATATTATATTTAAATATATACATCTTCCATGGGGCATCCCTGGTGGCTCAGACAGTAAAGAATCTGGCTGCAACACAGGAGATCTGGGTTCAATCCCTGGGTTGGGAAGATCCCCTGGAAGAGGGCATGACAACCCACTCCAGTGTTCTTGCCTGGAGAATCCCATGGACAGAGGAGCCTGAAGGGCTACAGTCCACAGGGTCACAAAGAGTTGGACATGACTAATGCAGGCATGCAAGCATATTGCTATATGCAAATTATCTAAAAGTCTGAAATGAGGCAGATCGTTTTTAGCTGAGGTCATCTTCAGATTTTCTTTTCTATATATTTTATAGTTCCTAATTCTGTCATTTATTTAAATATAAACAGATAGTAGAGTTAATTTTGACCTTTCTCACTGTATCAACTCTTAGGTCCCAAAGAACATACAGATGCACTATCATTTGTGTTTAACTTCACTATATAAAAAAATTCTAGACTGAACAGGGTGAAGTAGTTTGAGAGTTAATTGGTCCATCCTTCTCTACCATAGTTCACTTTTTGCTATTTGTGTGGATATCTGAGTAACTCCCGTGACACACTCCTTGCATTTGGAACTTCTCCTTAGTCCTAACCTAAATCTCTATTCAAATATATCTTACTTTAATTTGTTTTTTAAAATGTTAGCTACTCTGTGGGCAATAGCCCCACTTCTATCTGAATTTATTAGATTGCTTCATAGTTTAAGTGTGGTATATAACTCTTTTGAAATTGTACTTTAAAAAGCAAAGATCCTCCATTACAGGCAGATTCTTTACCACTGAGCTACCAAGGAAGCCTAACTTTCCAGAAAGCCTTTTATGATTAATGTGAAATGGCTATCTGCCGGTATAGGAACCTCAAAAGGCTCCCTGTCAGGTTGCCAAACCATAGTTAGAAGTGCCCTAAATACCCCTGTGAACATAGCTTTGAAATTACCTTGCATTATCGTTGAACTGATGTATCTTAATTTCAAATCAGATAAACTGTCAATTCTATTTAAATAATCCTTATGCTTACAGAGGCTGACACTGTCCTTTACTTCCCCATCCCTCCCTTATGTTTTTTTAAAAATTGAAACCACCACAAAGCTGGAATTGTGAATGTTTTACTTTATTTTATTTTTTTAAGTAAAAGTGGAGTTGGCAGTGATCTTAAAATTTATTGGCCTACTTCAGCGAAAAAACAAAATCTACAGATGGACTTATAATATTTCACTTTTATTCTTATTCTACATAGCTGGACTCCTGCTTAAGTAGGAGGTGTGGAAATTAATTATTTTCCTCCCATGTGTACCATCCTCTTGTGGCTTCTGTCACAATTCAGCACACTGTGGGATTTTATAACCAGAATTCTGCCTCCAAGAATGCCTCATTAAGTGGATAAGATCACCAAATCTAACCTGGTGATTGGCTCAGCATAGTCACATGACTCACTGTCTATTCAGTATTGAGGTAGAGCTAAAACAATCTCTCATTAGCAATGGCAACCCCCTCCAGTACTCTTGCCTGGAAAATCCCATGGGTGGAGGAGCCTGGTGGGCTGCAGTCCATGGGGTCGCAAAGAGTCGGACACAACTGAGCGATTGCACTTTCACTTTTCACTTTCATGCATTGGAGAAGGAAATGGCAACCCACTCCAGTGTTCTTGCCTGGAGAATCCCAGGGAAGGTGGAGCTTGGTGGGCTGCCGTCCATGGGGTTCCACAGAGTCGGACACGACTGAAGCGACTTAGCAGCAGCAGCAGCAGAGCTCAAAACGAGGAAACGGAACAGAAATTTCAAGCCAAAGAGACTTAAAGATTATTTAGTCAACCTCTTCATTTATAATGAAGAAAATTATCCTGGAGAGTTTGAGATTATTTTCTAGATTCCTCCAGGTAGTTCAAAGCAATCCTTCCCTTATTCTGTGCCGTCACTCTCATCATTCAGTAAAATGAAATCCCATAAGGAGCACTGGAGTAGACTCACGACTAAGGGATTTGGGTATGCTTTAGACTTTAATTCAGAAAATTATGTCACTCTGCATCTTAAAATAATTTGATGGCTTCCCATTACCTTTGGTACAAAGTTCAAACCTTGGCATATATGCTTCCTTCATAATCTGCCTTTTGAATTACTAGTTTCCTGTATTAAAATTACCTTAGAGGTCCCATTATTAGCAGTTCACTAAATATGCCATTCTAGCACATATTTTCTTCCTTATAAACTGCTCATTCCCTCTGCCTGGAGTCCTCTTTAATAAGAAGCAACCATCTAATGACACAGTCCTTCTTGAGCAGAGCAAACATTATTTTTTGGGGGAAGCATTTCCTATGTCTCTCCAGGCCATTTAGGGACTTCTTTCTGTGATTTTCCCATAATACCTATATTGCACACTTCTTTTATATCTCTCCTAAACTCTATTATCGGAGAAGGCAATGGCATCCCACTCCAGTATTCTTGCCTGGAAAATCCCATGGACGGAGGAGTGTGGAAGGCTGCAGTCCATGGGGTCGCTGAGGTCGGACACGACTGAGTGACTTCACTTTCACTTTTCACTTTCATGCATTGGAGAAGGAAATGGCAACCCACTCCAGTGTTCTTGCCTGGAGAATCCCAGGGACAGAGGAGCCTGGTGAGCTTCCGTCTACGGGGTCACACAGAGTCAGACACGACTGACGTGACTTAGCAGCTGCAGCAACACTCTATTAGAAGCATAGATTTTTTGGAGTCCTCTATTAATATAAGCACCATGATCATAGAGACTTTAACTTCTTCATTTCTGTATTCCCAGTGCCTAGCATTCACTCTTGTGCCCAGTGCCTGAGTCTGGTAGGCATGCTATATAAATTTGTTGAATGAATGAATGGAAATAGACATGTGTTTAAATTAAATCAAACCTCTCCATTTTATTTTAATTTCAATGTCAATTCCTACAGTCACCACTATTTAGACTTCTACCATCATTTCTCTTTCAGGCAGATGAGCATGCCATTGCTAATAATAAAATAATTCCCAGCAACTCTTTAATTGCTTTCATTTTCAACTATAACTCCCAGGGGCACATAACAAAGGCTAGGACTATGCAACACAAAGTAAAGTGGGGATTTGGCAGTCTGACCATTAATTGGATCAATGTAGATAACCAAATAATTTAATGCCTGCAGGAGAGGAGGTAAGTGACTTTGTCTGGCATTGTGCTTCATATTTATTTTTCTTTACAAAACAAAATATGTGGAAATTTTGTGGCTCTTCAGATTGAGTTCACTGTTTAGCATGTTTACCTAGATCAGCTTACCAAGATACGTGTTGAATTTGCACTTCACTTTTTGTATATGCATTGTCTAAATGGTAAGAGTCTTTTTCCTGAAATACCACCACTTGGAAGAAGATATAAAATATGCCTCACATGAAATTTGTCTTGTAATACTGGGGAAAAAATGAAACAAAGCAAGAACAAGTAACATTTGGATTTAAAACTGACTTCTAGTTCTACCCCAAATTATCATAAGACATGAAAATACAAATAATGTTAAAATATTCTGCTTAGCTAATCAGATGAACTACGATAATATTTATATACATATATGTGTGTGTGTGTGTATATATATATATATATATATATATATATATAGAATGCTTTTAAAAGAGAGTAAAACATTAGGTTTTTTTCTATTAATTTAATCAGAAAACTTTGCTAATGGGAATATAGCAGACCCAAAAAGTGTTCCTCAGATAAATAACTTTAATTGCATTGTTCTTTTACAAATAGTCACATAAAAGTTTAATTTATAATAATAAATTTTGAGATAACTGATTAATGTTGCTAAACTATTCAGATATAGTGCTTTGAAGTTATTCATTCCCATACCCAGAATGACAAAATACTTAAAAAATGAAGTGCAAAGAAAAATAAAAATGTAAACTATTTAAGAAGTAATAGTAGTAAGAATCAGTTGCTCAGTCATGTCCGACTCTTTGTGACTCCATGGACTGTAGCCCACTAGGCTCCTCAGTCCATAGAATTCTCCAGGCAAGAATACTGGAGTGGGTAGCCATTTCCTTCTCCAGGGGATTTTCCCAACCCAGGAATTGAACGTGGGTCTCCTGCATTACAGGCAGATTCTTTATACTGTGAGCCACCAGGGAAGCCCTTATATAAGACCCTTATTTTTTGTGTGAGAAATAACATATCACAGATTGATGAAGAAAACTAAAAATTCCTTTATGCTCAGAAAGAACTAAATAAAAAAAAAAAATACTACTCTAGTAAGAGTAGACACAGGAGTGTGTGTGTTTTGTGTATCTACAGAACCCAAAATAAGCCATAACATTAAGAAAAAGTAAAACAGAAATATTTCATGCAAAGTATGTTTCTGCATTTTCAAGAAATTGATTCTTCAGTGCCTTCTTGGATAGCCATTTCCTTTCTCTTGATACAGTTATGATGCATCTTGCAAAGTGATAAGATGGCAGTTTGAAAACACATCATGGAGATATCCTTTCATGCAGGAGACAAGGAGGCCAACATGCAAAGAGTCTTCTGGGGCCACTAGCCAGTTTTTTCAGGAAATTTCTATTCACCCTGCATTCTTCATGAATTGTTAAGTAGTTCAAGAAGTATTATGGGTGGTTGTCAGGGGGTAGGGGGTTGGAGACGGATGGATTGGGAGTTTGGGCTGAGGAGATGTAAACTGGTATATATAGGATGGATGATCAAGAAAATTCTATTGTAGCCCAGGAAACTCTATTCAATATATTCTGATTAACCGGAATGAAAAAGAATACAAAAAAGAATGATAATAGGGTCAGGGAGGCCTGGCATGCTGCAGTCCATGGGGATGCAAATAGTTGGACACAACTAGACAATTGAACAACAGCAATGTATATCTGAGTCACTCTGCTGTATAGCAGTAATTAAACCACAATGTAAATCAACTGTACTTCAATTAAAAAAAAAAAAGAACATAAAAAACAGGTAGTATGGAAATTCACTGACATTTGGAAGCCATTTGAGCTACACTATTTATAGGCTTCCTAACTATATTTTATCAGATGCCCACAGAAAACCTTTCCTGATTGCTGAATGATGACTTTATTCAGTGAAAGTGTTGGTTTCCTCTATGAAAAGAACAATCCATTACAGCACCATTTACAATAGCCAAGACATGGAAGCCACTAAAGGCCCATCAACAGAGGAATGGATAAAGAAGATGTGGTGCCTATATACAATGGAATATTACTCATCAATTAAAAAAAGAATAAAATAATGCTACTTGCAGCAACATGGATGAACCTAGTGATTATCATACTGAGTGAAGTAAGTCAGGCACAGAAAGACAAATATCATATGATACCACTTATATGTGGGGTCTAGAAAAAGTTGGGGGGATTACAAATGGACTTATTTACAAGACAGAAGTAGAGTCATGGATGTAGAAAAGAAACTTATAGTTACCAGGGGATGAGGAAGGGATGGATAAATTGTGAGGCTGGGATTGATGTATACACACTATTACATATAAAATAGATTATTAATAACCCACTTATAGCACAGGGAACTCTACTCTATATTCTGCAATGGACTACATGGGAGAAGGATATTTAAAAAAAAAAAAAACAAAAAACAAAGAACAGGAGTCACAGGTGTAGAAAACAAACATATGGTCCCTAGGGGATAAGAGGGTGGGGAAGAGGGGTAAATTGGGAGATTGGGATTGACATATAGCCCTAGTATACATAAAATAGACAACTAATAAGAACTTACTCTATATCACAGGGAACCCTCCCCAGTACTCTATAATGGCCTATATGGGAAACCAATCTAAAAAATAGAGGGGATGGTCACCTAATCTATGACAAAGGAGGCAAGAATATGCAGTGGAGGAAAAAAAGCCTCTTCAATAAATGGCACTGTGGAATCTGGGGAGCTATGAGTAAAAGAATGAAATCAGAACTCTCTCTAACACCAAACATAAAAAATAAACTCAAAATGGATTAAAGAACTCTATATAAGACTGGACACTGTAAAACTATTAGAGGAAAACACAGGAAAGACACTCTTTGACATAAATCACAGCAAGATCTTTTTTGACCCAAACGTCCTAGAAAAATAAAAATAAAAACAAAAATAAACAACTGGGACCTAATTAAAGTTAAAAGCTTTTGCACAACAAAGGAAACCATAAATAAGACCAAAAGATAATCCTCAGAATGGGAGAAAATATTTGCAAACAAAGCAACAGACAAAAGATTAATCCCCACAATATGCAAACAGCACATGGAGCCTAATATCCATAAAATAAACAATCCAATCAAAAAATGGGTAGAAGACCTACGTAGACATCTCTTCAAAGAAGACACACAGATGGCCCAGAGGTACATACAAAGATGCTCAATATCACTAATTATTAGAGAAACGTAAATCAAAACTACAATTAAAAAAAAAAAAAAACTACAATGAGGTATCCCTGCACACCAGCCCAAATGGCCATCATCAAAAAAAATCTACAAACAATAAATACTGGAGAGCATGTGGAGAAAAGGGAACCATCTTACACTGTTGGTGGGAGTGTAAATTGGTACAGCCACTGTGGAGAACAGTATGGAGGTTCCTTCAAAAACTAAGCATAGAACTACCACATGACCCAGTAATCCCACTAATGGGCATATACCTTGAGAAAAACCACAAGTCAAAAAGACATATGTACCCCAGTGTTCATTGCAAGCACTATTTACAATAGCCAGGACATGGAAGCAACCTGGATGTCAACCTGGAAGATGAATGGATAAAGAAGTTGTGGTGCATATATACAATGGAATATTACACAGCCAAAGGAAGGAACGAATTTAAGTCTGTTGAACTGAGGTGGATGAACCTAGACCCTGTTATACAGAGTGATGTAAGTCAGAAAGAGAAAAGAATATTGTATATTAACACATATATATGGAATCTAGAAAAACAGTGATGAACCTATTTGCAAGGCAAGAATACAGACACAGATGTAGAAAACAGACCTGTGGACACAGGGTGGGAAGGAAAGAGGAGGACGAATTGAGAGTAGCACTGATGCAACATATATAAACAACCATGTGTAAAATAGCTATGAGGAAACTGCTGGATAGCACAGGGAGCTCAGCTTGGTGCTCTGTGATGATCTAGAGGGCTGAAATGGAGGGTTGGGAGGGAGGCTCATGAGGGAGGGATATATGGCTAGTTCACATAGTTATACAGCAGAAACTAACACAGCATTGTAAAGCAATGGAAGTCCAATAAAAAAGTGGGGGAAAGAGGGGATATATGTATAATTGATTCCTTTTGCTGCACACCTGAAACTAATATATTATAAATCAACAATTCTTCAATAAAATAAAAAAATAAGTATTCACTATTATAACAGGAATTAGAGATGGGTAGAATCACATCTATGACGCACACTAACATTTCAGAAATTTCCAGAAGTTTATTTACTTAATTTTTGGTATGGTCATTGTTATTTCAGGTATCCTCATTTCAAGACACCATACTGTAATGAGCTATGAGGCTTGTCCTGGATAAAATCATTGCTTTATATTCTGATGGATGGAATAGCCTAACTGTTCTCAATTCTGTGCCTGCATTCTTTCAGATGTTAGAGAGGTGTCTTTTTCAGCTGGCAATAGCATAAGGCTTTGCCTCTAGAGTAAACAGTATCATGTCAAAGAGGGAAACAGACTTCGTTGTACCTGTGGCTTGATGTAATGGTTGTTAGGCACGGATCCACAGAGAGAAATTTCACGTAGCTCAGAGATATTCAACATCTGCCATAAGCCTTGACCCTATTTTACAAGAGTATCTATAAGCTATGGGGGAACATGTTATTGAAGGATGTCTGATTCCAAGAACCATCACAGCTGTCACTGGGGTTTAGTCCATCCACTGGCTGATATGCTTATCATAAAACCACAAACCTTATATTGACTCATGTTCAGATCTTGACTGTTCCCATTATACAAGAAAGAGTTAGGAAATAAACACTTGTAGCAGTTTCAGCTTAATGCTTTTTAGAATTGTGTTGGCTAGACAGCAAATCAAATACCCTCCTCCCTTCTTCCCTCCCTTTCTACTTTTCCATTAAAACAAACACACAAAAATCAAATAAAGCATCAGCTCATAGATCTTTGTGGTCACACTGCTAATGCTTGGAACTTGAAAATTAGACCTAAGGAACAGATGTGATACAGCTATTAGAAATATGTAAATCATCACAGGCCCATGGGCTGAGACCTAAAAAATAAATAAATAAAAATAAATCAGGTCAGGTCTAACAGATACCATCCTCTTTTGAATAAGAGTTTATATGCTATATTTAAAGTGGATAACCAGCAAGATCCTACTGTACAGAACTCTGTTCAATGTTATATGGCAACCTGGATGGGAGGGGAGTATGCGGAAAATGGATACATGTTATTTGTATGGTTGAGTCCCTTGCTGTTCACCTGAAACTATTACAACATTGTTAATCAGCTATACTCCAATACAAAATAAAAAGTTTAAAAATAAAATGAGAGTTTAAACAGCACTGTGACTCTGAACATCAATCCTGAACTATTGGTAATTAAGGCTAATAGGTAGTTCATCATAGAGATGCAAGACAAGAAAGCCAAGACAGAGAATAGAAATATTTTTTTCAACTTATCTACTAGGTTGTTTAGCTCATCTGAGAATGTCTTTTGATGAAACAGTTTTCGATAGCTGGTATCCCTATATCTTAATGGTCATTAGCATATTGCAGACAGTCACTGTGATCATTTCACTGCCACAACGGGCTAAGACTGTGATTCTTAGAGACATCACCCTCTCTCTGTTTACTGAGCAGGAGCTAATTCCAGAACCATGCAGTGTTCTTTTTCCATCCTCTTGCAAGTACATTTAAGAGCAATGTTATATAACGGAGTTAAGTGCAGAAAACACCACATCCTGACAGTAAGTTAGGTCAAGGCTCTTCGGCAAGGTGGTCTCTCATCCCACTATATGCACCCCACTCCCAGGAGTTAAGATGTCCTTCACTTCACTCACTGTGTCTACACAGGAGGCAAATGATCTGGCTTTGAGACTTTTCCTGAGACTGACCATCTACAGTTCTCTGATGTTCACAACTTCATGGCACTTCTTTAAGTCATCCTGGGCTCCGTATTCCATCTTTCTCAGGTCTTGAAGCTGTGGTGGCATAGCCTGAGCTGGGCCCCTCTCTTCACTGGATGGATCCTGCACACATAGACTTCACAGAGGGAAAGGTGAACACCTGGATTCCTGCAACCTTTCTCTTCTTTATGCCCACAACTTACCTTCTATTATGGTTTTGTTTTGGTCAAGCAGGGAGTCATTTTCAGCCTCTGAGGAGTCTATTAAAAACTGGACAAATGTTCATTTTTCTGGTGTTAATGTTTCTCAGTGTAAAACTCTAATTACCAGTTACTGCTGAGTTATCAAACTTCCCGGGTGGTGCAGTGGTAAAGAAACTGCCTGCCAATGCAGGAGATGCAAGAGTTATGGGCTGAATCCCTGAGTCAGAAAGATCCCCTGGAATAGAAAATGGCAGCCTGCTCCAGTATTCTTGCCTGGAAAATTCTATGGACGGAGGAGCCTGGCAGGCTACAGTCCACAGGGTTGCAAAGAGTCGGACATGACTGAAGCAACTCAGCATGCATGCATACACATACATTTCTCTTAGCTGTCCTTGGAAGTACTCAGTATTACATCCTTCATGCTTCCACACTGAAGAGTCTCTAAAATATTGTCAGAATCAGGGTTAAATGTCATTTAAAAACATTGGCCAACTCTCCCTCGCCACTGACCAGTTTCTCCTGCCTGTCCTAGTTCTCCTTGACCTCATGACTTCCTTTGTGAGATCTCCCTGTGTCCTGGGCTTACAAGTGACTCCATGACAGAAATACTTGTGATGCTAAAGGCCCCCACATGAAAAGTTTTTTTTTTTTTTTTTTTAATGAATTCTGTAACTGGTCCCTAAAAATAGTGCGCTGTTAAAAACCATTAACAGCAATAGCTTTTCTGCCCATCTCTAATTTACAAAAACACAGACGTAAGTCACTTATGGATCTGGATTTCCCAGGACTTCCCTCCTCAGATTACCATGGATCCACTACTAGCCACGAGTGATCCTACTGCCAGCTGTATACGCTGAAGATCCCTGATTTCTAAGCCTGACCCTGTGACAGGATTATCCAGAGAACAGGTTAAAATGCTAATTCTTACATCCAATTGCATACCTACTGATTTTAGAATCTTCATGGCAGTGGTAAGAGAAAGAGCACTCAAATCAGAAAGTTATTAATGTTTAAAAAAGCTTTTAAACAAATTCCCTTTCTAACCAGTCCAGTCCAAGTCTGATGACTGACATTTGAGAACTATTGTTCAAATTATATTTACTCTGTTTGAAAGAAAAGGGAATTGTACAGAACAAGATGTCAGTCCTTTGGTAAAGTCGTGGTAGCTTATCACTGTACTTCCTATTCATTTTGTAGGACTTCACTTTGTCATGAAAGGAGATTTGATATGTTTGACATGGATATATCAGATGCTATAATAATTACATCCATAAATTCATTTTGTGATGGTTATTTCTTTGGTCACAGAAATCAGCAATCGTCCTGTTTTCTATATATCAGAGAATGTGTTTTTGATTTTAAGTAATTCTTTGCTAGGAGCTCACACTAAACCGGGTTTCCCAGGTGGCACCAGTGGTAAAGAATCTGCCTGCCAGTGCAAGAGACCAGGGTTTGATCCCTGGGTTAGGAAGATCCCCTGGAGAAGGGAAGGGCTACCCACTTCAGTATTCCTGCCTGAAGAATTCCACAGAGAGAGGAGCCTGGCAGGCTACAGTCCATGGGGTCACAAAGAGTTGGACACAACTGAGCGACTAACACTTTTACTTCACATTCAAATAAACAGTGTGGTCCCCTAGAGAATCCTATAGAATTCAAGAGCTCCCTTCAACAGGGAGAGAGACTGGTAATGCCCAAAAGGAGTAAGTCACAGTGACTGAATGGGAAACGACCTCAGGAGAAAAAAAGAAAGTCTACTTATATCCAGAGAGCCTACCTAACAATACTTAGACCGTTGAATAGAACAAACAGTGGTGGCAAGACTCAGGAGAAACTCCTAAACCTCCAAGCAAAATACTGCCTGGTGTCCGTGGATGCGATACAACATATGAGGGAGTAACGCAGTATGGAAGCTCCCCCAGGACCTGGGTAAGAAATGATGTGCTCAGCAAAAATGAACTTGGAGCACAGAATTATTTACCAGAAAGGGAAAATAGCATCCTTAGAGCCAGAGGTCTGCTGGAGAAGATCCCAAGTCAGAAGTCTGGGGCAGTGAACCTCCTGGAATGACAACACCATCTGGGTAGCAAGGGTTATACCGCCTATGCTCGTGGTTTCCAACCTTGCTCAAGTACTTGAAAGCAGATTCATAATAATGTCTGAGAGGACTTTAAAATGTTGTGATTGCTTTTGCTTGTATGATCTTTGTAGCTATCTCTCTATCCCTTTACCACAACTTCAATTTGATAAATTGTTTAAATATGCTTAAAATGTATTAATACAGGTCAGTCTGTTGGGTTGGCTGAAGGAATGCTTGACTAGGCCTGGGCACAGACTGGTACCATTGAAAGATAACCCAGTCCTTAGTCTCCTAAATGGGGATCCTCGTGCCATAACTGAAGACAAATTCTTTTAAGCCATGGACTGTATCAAGTCATTATGAACTGAAAGGATAGTTTTGTTTTTAAAGTAAAGATTTGTATCTTCCAAATGCCTTAATGCAACCAGACTGACTCCACAGAATTAATACCAAAGATGATAATAAAATTGTGACCATAGAGAAATCTTTAGAAATTTTAGAACATACTAATAAAAGAGAAGAAATCAATATTTTGTCATATCTTGACTGAACTCTCTCTATTCCTACCCCATTAATGTCTTATTAAGAAGAGCCAGATTCTAAGAATCTTTCCAGGATGTTGGATGATGTTTTTCTTTTCTTTTATATTTATTTCCATTGCTCTTTTTGGGAGAATTTATCTTCTTATTCTGAAATACTTTAATGACCTCATTCCCTAGAGTTTCTCACATGGCCTCCAAGATTAAAATTAAAACATCACGTGATTGGGCTTTAGATCTTCACTGGCTTCTTCAACGCACTCCATCCTAGACCCCTCACTTGTCCCTGAGCCTGCTCAAATTCTCTCTGCCCAGAGAAATACATCCTTTCTCTCCTTTAAACATTTTCTCTTCTCCTCTAATAGCACTTGATTCAATACTTCTTTTGTGGCAGCAATTTTCTCTTATAGCTTGTTTTTTGGACTCTATGTGTGTGTGGTCAGTTGCTCAGTCATACCCAACTCTTTGTGACCTCTTGGAGGGTCTCTGTCCATGAGATTTCCCAGGCAAGAACACTGGAGTGGGTTGCCATTTCTTTCTCCAGGATCTTCCTGGCCCAGGAATTTAATCCACGTCTCTTGCATCTCCTGCTTTGGCAGGAGGATTCCTTACCACTGCACCACCCGGGAAGCCCTTTGGACTCTACAGTTCTACCCTTGATGACATGCCTGTGTCTGATTCATCTCTAGCTCCTATCAGGTCCCTGGAAGAATGCTGAGCACACGGGAGCATACTGCTTTGCTCAGTGAATATTTTAGGACAAACTAATGAAGAATCTTGGCACCTTAGAAAGAAAATTTCAAAACCTTCAGCCAGTGCAAGCTATTAGGCAATGGTCTTAGAGAAATGTATTTATCAAACACTTGGAATTCTATGATCTTATATCTGAGATTCTGCTGTGCTCCTGAGGTGTAACAAATTATAAATCAAGACATTTGGCACTTGGGATGATGTCCTGGCCAGTAAATCACTGTCTTGGTTTCTTGATCCATGAAACAGGGATAATGACAGCCTAATATGGCTGTTGTCATGGACAGCCGAGACCGTCTATGTGAAAGTGCTATTGAAAGTACCAAGAACTATATAAATATGAGGGTTATTGTCTGATTTTACAAATGCTTGATAACAAACTGATTATTTGCTTGTCTGTTTCTCCTACATTTTTACATGTGTAAATATATGGACAAATAAAAAATGAGGGAAAAGACCACTTAAACAGTACCCAGGCCAAACATTTTTGGTATTCTTTACTATGCTTCTAAATATTTAATAGATTATTAGTAGATGCAAACATAGAAGACACTATTTCACATTTGCATGTTAATGAAAAATCATGAATTATACATTATTTGCTGTGTGGAGTAGTGGAAACAGTATTCATTTTTTATACCCATAAAAACTTAGATTGTCTCCTGAAACACACATCAAATCCCCTTCTGTAACAGCGCCAGAAAGATCTGCAGGCTTTTTAAAACCATCTCCAATGAAATTAGATAGATTTGTTTGTGCTGCTTTGCAACACGCTAGTGTGAAAGTTCATTTTAAACAAAATAGTTTTAATAATGTCATTACTAATGTATATTTGGTCATCACTAAAAAATGGGGTTTTAATATGAATGTTTCATTTTAATAAACGGCAAAGGAAGCAAGTTGCCCTGAGTCAGCAGGAAGTAGTTATACACCAGAGAACAGCCTGATTGTGTTAGATTCATCCAGAACACTGAACAGCCCAGAGACAGTCCAAGAAAAAACAACTGGCTTTATTCAAATGATTAGGCTTACTGCAGCTCAATAGTGAGATTCACACATTCTCCTATTATTTCTTGACCTTGTGCCAAAAACTCCCACTTACAGTAATAATTAGAATTAGCGTTTCCAGTGCATGCCTCCATCTTCCCAACAAACAGTACAAAAAAAAAAAAAAAAAAAGTGGTGCTTACAAACTATGCAGTTAATAAAAATTTTCTTTACTCTGATTAATACAGCTCCATTTTCTTAACTCTTTACCATTATGCCAAGTATAGCTACCTTCTGTTGCAAAATCACTACAAGTGCCATGACTGCCTTTGTTGATCCTACAGTTTTGAAAGGAACTGGTATTTCATTCTTTCTCTAATTAAATTCTAAGAAATTTCTTTTTTCTTTTCCTGGTCAGAGCACAAAAGAAAAGCTGCCTCTGACTACTGTCATTCTGGGCCACATGTATTTTTTTGTCTGGTAATGTGGAAAACTAAATACTTCAAATACTGGAATTAGCATCGGTACAAATTGTTGTGCCTCCTGTTTTAATAAGAGGCAGAGTTTGTGAGAACAGTCTGGAAGGGCCCGTGAAACCTGAGTAGATGTCTGTGATACGGTTTTCTCTACACTACCTAACCGAACTCCTCTCTAGGCTTCTTACTACACTCAGACTGTGCCACCATGAAGGGAATGGCAAGAAGGGAGTCATGTCATATTTATGTGTTTAGTGATTCTTGTAGCACTGTGGTTATTACCAGTCACAGAAGCCTAACACATACATCCAAGGAATTTACCCTTAGTTGGCAGAATCTAATGGGAAATCAAATAGAAATCACAAGGTGTGAAAAACAAACAGGATAAAAATAATCAAAACTTAAAAAAAAAAAAAGCTATATTTAATAGAATAAATCTGATTGCTAAGCCAAGTGAATTTCTTGTGTGAGACAGAGCTCGGGACTAGAATCTGAAAACCTAGACTACACCGCACAGCTCTGTCGCTAAGTGATTTTTACTCTGTCTTGATGAGACGTCTGGCTGGAGGAACTTCAGGCACTCTGAACCTTAGTATTGTCATCTCTAAAATTTAGAGTAAAGTTTCTACTTCAGTCACCTCACTAGTTAGTCGGTGGTGATGAACACATGAACAGGGTTGAGTCTTGTAAATTCAGCACAGCTACCTGTTGATGAAGTTTTGAGTTCTTGGCAAGAGCCTGTGCAGTAAATCCATCACCTTATTCTTCTGCTTCCAGTGGAAACATGGAAGCCTCTCACAGCTTCACATAGCACTGGGTACACAGCCTCCTTGCAAGGCCTCCCTTGCATGGCTCTCTACAGTGGGGGCTCTGCTGCTTCCTCCAGTGGGATCCAATATGGGCCACAGTCACACTAGCCTGGGAATATGCCAAGATCATTTCCGCTTCAAGGTCTTTTGTGTGCAGGACCCTCTGAGCAGATTGCTCTTTTCCCAGAGCTTAATGTAGCTTGGTTCCTCTTTCTTCTAGTCCACTTAAATTTTACCTCTTCAACTGGCCTTTTTTAGCTAAGATAGCCTCTCCCACAGCATTCTTTGCCTAATCTGTTATCTTTTTACAATATGAGATTATCTGTCCCATTTATTTATTTACCTTCTTATTATAGCCCACCCCCCACCAGGAATATAAGCTCCCTAAGAATCAGACCATTGCCTTTGACACCTAGAAAAGTGCCCAGCCCATAGCAGGGACTCATTAATATGTGTTGACTAAATGAATGAATATGGCAGTTGGACATTTACCAGGAGGGAGAACGAGCTGGAAGGACACAGCATGTGTTAAAGGCCCTGACTACTTCCCTTTTTGTAAACTGTCCCCAAACTACTCTCCCCTACCCTCATCCCATGGCTCCTGATCTCTCCCCACTCTAGGAACCCGGTGTCTCTCCTCCACCTTCTCTCCCAAGATTAAAAACAGTAATAGTGGTAATAATGAGTTAGCATAACAGGTAGCTAAGTATTTCACACCTGTGATCACACTTAAATCTTTCCTACCTTTTACTTTAGGGTGAATTGAGAATTAGAGAGATTGGATACGTTGTTGAAGATCTCCTCTCAAGAGGCAGAGCTGATTCTCAAATGCCTGTTGGTCTGACACCCATGCTTCTCTCCCACACCACACTGCTTTCTATACAGCAAAGTCCTTGTAGTCAGTGACTCATACTCCTGCTTCAACACAGCTTGACTCACTTTTTCTCTACCCTGGTATCAGCCTATATCCTGGGTGATGAATTGATTGAATTATCAGAGAAATGGGATCAGGCAGATCATGTTTTCCCATCATGGTATATACCATCAGAAGCTTTCTAAATACAAAATAACTGACACATCAGATGGATGATCAAAATAATAGTTTATGGAGCACACACTGAGTCACTTGAAACTTCATGACAACTCTATGAAGTAGGTGATGCTTTTCTTCTCATTTTTATAAATGAGGAATAATAATAAGTTTTATAAATGCGGAAACTGAGGCAATGAAGTTTAATTACTTGTTCAAGGTCACACAGCTAGCAAGCGGGAGAGCTGGGATTTGTACACACTAGTGTGACAAAAAGGCTGTGTGTTAATCACAGTGTTAAACTGGTGGGTCCATGAGATAGAGGTGAGGGCTAGTCCGCTTGGCCTTTAATGGTGACTCATTTTTCCATGGAGCATCTGGTATAAGATGAGCCCTTAAATCAATCACTTTTCATTTTTGGCAATGTTAGTGCTTTCATCCCATGATTACATTTAATATTAGAATGATAAGAAAGAGCATAGTCTTGGATAAATAAACAATCTATTTTTCATATGATACAGATGAGTCATCAAGCTGACAATATCATTAATCACTTTAATATATCTATCACCATCACTTTCTCTAGAATTGTTTATTTCTCTGTCAAGGCAAAACATATGAAATAAAACAACTGTGTCATAAGAAATCAGGCAAAGAACTCACTGGCATTTTCAGTTTTCATTTAATTTTTTTTGTTGGTGGTGTTAAGATTTCAAATCATACTGATTTTAGTTAGCCGTACAATTTCACTAAGCCACAGTAGTTTAAACGAGGGAAGTTTTTAAAAGGAAGTAAAAGTAGTCACACAAAAACTCCTGAAGAACAGGCAGTTTTAATGAGAGTTATTTCATTAAAAATGAGACATTCTTTTAAGAAAGTCAACCAAAAGGGAGAAAAAAAATATGACAGAGATTTGTGGATCAGGCATTTTAGTAATTAACCACCGAATTTCCAGATGATAAGGCAGAAAGCAAGTTATGTCTTGGAGAAATTGCCCTCTGGAGAGAAAGGAAGAAAAGGATTTTGAGTTTGACAGTGCAATCTTGTACCAGCACTGTTTTCTTCTCCTGCTGGTTCAAGGAGTTCTAAGCACCCTCCCGTAAATCATCATCTCACATCTATTTATTATCTTCCAGCTCAATGCACAATACTATCTGTTACACATGGATACCAGCAATAATACACGGGGGGCTCCAGCATACGAGACAAGCAAGCTCTGTGCTCATCTGCGTGCTGAGTCTCATCCTGCAATGGAATTTCTGCTCACACTGTAGTTCACCATGGTCAGCAATTAAAACAAAGGTGTCATGTTCTAGTATTTAATCCTCTATATGTTACCCATGCAATGTGATGTTAACCATCCAGAGTCATATGAAAAAAGAAAATGCTTGAATGCTTTAGAGGAGCATGAGGTTTTTTTCAGCTGTTAGAGTGGGCGATTCCATTAGACTTTGGTAACTTGTATGATAAGATACTTGTATACAAAGTGGCAGTTTCTATTCAGCAGAGAGCTAAAATGCCTGAATCTCACATTCCTTGCAGAATGCTACCAAAATGTTAGCTATTGTTGCAGAAGAGGGAATCAGACTGAGTGGAACAAAAATTAAGAACTTTAAATGTTAAATATATGATATATTGTGATTCTCAACAGAGGCTGTAAGAATCACCTGGAAAGACAGAAAATACAGACAGTCAGGCTCCATCCATCAGAGATGGTGATTCAGTTAGGCAGGGGCAGGGCCCAAGCACTTGTAATTTTTTTTTTTAATAGCTCCTGAGATAATTTCAATTTGCCGGCAGGGCTGAGAACAACTGGTTTGTGGGCAAGAAACTTCAGAACCCAATTGTCGCTGAAGTCCTAGCACCTTATTA
The DNA here is from genome assembly GCF_002263795.3 of Bos taurus. Taxonomy (NCBI): domain Eukaryota; kingdom Metazoa; phylum Chordata; class Mammalia; order Artiodactyla; family Bovidae; genus Bos; species Bos taurus. The sequence continues at coordinate 44,887,808 of NC_037330.1, forward strand.
AGTACTTGTGAGACTTTCACTGAAGCCTTCTTCATCTTTTAGTTGCTTTGTGGTTTCATCCATCAAACAGTTGTCATAATGATTAATTAAACCATGTAAGTTTCACTGGTGAGCATAGAATGCTGTAAAAATATAAAATGAAAAAGAAATGAAAAAAATCTCTGAAATCACAGAATCCTGAGTTCTACTGTTGATTCTGACAAGAGTTTTAGACCCAGGATATTTGTCAGATATCAAGGATATCCTTTTATATCTCAACTTTATTTCCTTACCTGTAAAATGAAAATAATGTATTTAACCTGTAGCAAGATAAAGGGGAAGTGAAATATTCCTATTTTATAGAAGCATTAGGATTAAAAAACAGAGTATTTTTAGGGTACAATTTCAATTTTTTGGTTTGTTTGGTTCCCTTTCTTCCAAAGTCTTTGTGAGGATCAAATGAGTTTATTTATGTGAAAGAACATTGTAAGTATAATTTGCTATTGTTATGCTATTATTATTATGCCTAAGTTTTTATTATGCAGCAATTTCCTCAACTGTAAAATGAAGAGTATTGAACTAAATCATTCCTAAAATGTCCTCTAAGCACTAAAAATCTGTGATTCTTAAAAAGCAAGATTAGTACAGCCTTTCTATTTCATTTGATTCTTAAGCGTGTGTGTGTAAGTTTCAGAGAATATTGATGGAAAGAAGCTTCTTGAGTTGTCTTAACCTAGTATTTGTCATACTCAGTGACTGACTTCCTCTGGGAGAATCCACAGACTTCAGAAGAGTTCACAAACAAGAATCCCTCTCAATTCTAGAAGCATAGGTACACCTTGAATTTTGCTGGTTTTTAAGTCACTCAGTTGGGTGCTGAGATCTAACTTCGTTTCAAGCCAGAAGGCTAAAGGAGCAAGCTCTCCGACTACATGCTGCTCTCCAGGACAGCCCACAGGGGCCCAACTCTGTCCTGTCTGACTCACTCAAAGACAGAGCTGCCAGCCTCCTCAAACAGAGGCTGTGGCCAACTTTTCTGATGCTAGATTTGGGGGAGGCAAAACACATTTCTGCGTTTGTGACAGCATACAAGAGAAGTAGCAGAAAAGTGCTGTGTTCTGTTAGTAGATATATGTCTGTGCGGCTTCTGACTATTGTGTGAGTCTTGAAGCTGCCTTCTCTGCGGGCTCATTTCCTTTAGACTATAAGCATGTTCAGGTTTCTCCAATCTTAAGACAAAAACAAAAGGAAAGAGAAATTAGAAATCCTTCCTTCTAGTAGCACTCCCTTCTTATTTTCATAATCAACACCCTTAAAGAGCTGTCTACACCTGCTGCCTGTATTTCATAACTCCTGATTCATTCCTTCCTAAATCCCCAGCAATCTGGCTTTGTCTCCACCTTTCGACAAGGTTGGCAATGAATTCCCAGGTGTTAATTTTAAAATGTCAACTATTCCTTCATTTGGGCCCCCTGATCACCATTGTGCCTCTCATTCCTTGACCACCTCTTTTATTGACTTTCTCTTCCCTTGGGTTTAAAACACTGACTGCTCCTAGTTCTTCCTCTCTGTCCTTCTGGCTTCCTTCAGCCTTCTGTGGTTCATCTGGTTCTTACATGCTGGTTCCGCAGGATCTTATTCCTACCTTTCTGATCGCTCTGTACACACTTTCTGGCTAGACTCACCCAATTACATGAGAGCAGTCATTACCTTCTCAGGCTTCTTAGAAAGCAACCTGAGTGAGACCTATTCTTACCCACCACTACTTCCTTAGGAATTACAGTCTCAGAGTAGCATGAATGAGCAACACGGGAAATGAGTAAGGAGCAAGAACAAATACGAGGGTATAGTTCTCTACAGCTTTCTTTGTGTAAAACACAGCTGATTTCTCTTTCTCACAGTGTGCTTCAAAACAGCATGCGTGAGTGCTCAGTTGCTTCAGGTGTGTCCAACTTTTTGCAATCATATGGACTGTAGCCTGCCAGATTCCTCTGTCCACTGGGATTCTCCAGGCAAGAATAATGGAGTAGGTTGCCATGCCTTCCTCCAGGGGATCTTCCTCACCCAGAGATTGAACCTGTGTCTCCTGCACTGTAGGTGGATTCTTTACTGCCGAGCCCCTGGGGAAGCCCCCAAAAGATCATATAAAATCCTATATGTCAGAAGAAATTCTGAAGAGAAGGAAAGAATTTATCCATTGTCTCCCCTCCTGTGTTGACCAAAATCTACCCTATGGGGCATGGACACCTTCTCACTGACTTGTGCCATCCAGCCCTTCTGGGTGTTGTTAAGTACATTAGTTTTCTATGCTGCCATAAGAAATTATTACAAACAGTGACATAGAAAATCCAAATTTATTTGCACCAACAGTGTAGGAGGGTTCCATTTTCTCCCACTAGGAAGAACAGTATGGAGGTTCCTTAAAATACTTAAAAAAGAGCTAGCATAAGATCCTGCAATCCCACTCCTGGGCATATAACCAGAGGAAAACATAATTTGAAAGGGTACATGCACCCCAGTGTTCATTGCAGCACTGTTTGCAACAATATCCAGGACATGGAAGCAACCTTAATGTCCACTGACAGATGAATGGATAAAGAAGATGTGGTATATTTATACAAAGGAATACTATTCAGCCACAAAAAAGAATGAAATAATACCATTTGCAGTAATATAGATAGATCTAAAGATTATCATTATAAGTAAAGTAAGCCATACAAAGACAAATCTCATATGATATAGCTTATATGTGGAATCTCAAAATATGATACAAATGGAGTTATTTACAAAACAGAAATAGTCCCACAAATACAGAGGAGGGATAAATTAGGAGCTTGGGATTTAAATATACACGCTATTATATACATAATAGATAACCAACAAGAATCTACTGTATAACACAAGGAACTATCTCAAGCTCTGGTGGTTCTAATGGTAAACAATCTGCCTGCAATGCAGGAGATCAGGTTTGATCCCTTGATTGGGAAGATTCCCTGGAGTAGGAAATGGCATCCCACTCTAGTATTCTTGGTGGGAAAATCCCATGGACAGAGGAGCCTGGCAGGCTACAGTCCATGGGGTTGCAGAGTCGGACATGACTGAGAAACTTACATTTCACTACAATGGAAAAGAATCTGAAAAAAGAATATATGTATGCACTGTATATCTTAAACTAACAATATTGTGAATCAACTATAATCTAAAAAATCTAAATTTATTATCTTACAGTTGTGTAAGTTTTAAGTCTAATGCAGCTCTCACCAGTTCAAAATCAATGTGTCATCATGGCTAGGCTCATTTTGGGAGGCTCTTGAGGAGAATCCATTTTCTTGCCTTGTCCATCTTCTAGAAGCTGCCCACATGCCTTCACTCTTGGGGTCCCTTCCTCCATCTTTAAGGCCAGCAACAGTGAACTGAGATGAGTTCTCAGATTCCACCACTCTAACCTCTTGTGCTTCCTTCTCTTACTTTCATAGCTTCTTGTGATTACCATGGTCTCACCCAGAGAAGTCAGGTAATTGGCGACCTTAATTCTCCTTTGCCATGTAAGGTGACATATGCACAGACCCAAAGGACATTTTGGGGGAGAGGACATTATTCTGCTTATCAAACCAGGAAAACCAGATCCCAAGATTCAGTGGCAGCCTCTTCCTTAGGCAGCACAGGGTCGAGGTATGAGCCGGGATACTCTTGCTCTGTTTATTTGAAAACCACAGCTCAGGGGCCAGGGTGGATGAACCTGTGGCTATGCATGGGCCACACCAGTGAAAGAGAATCTTGGTTTTCAGAGGCAATGCAAAAACCCTTAGTAGGAGAGCAGAAACCCACTGCATGAGGTGTGAGGCACCATTGGTCCTGCCTGTAAGTGGCATGAGTGGTAAACAGCATCCATTCTAGAGGACCCAGCTGTTTGATCAGGCAAAATGCTATCACTGCCACGGAGAAGGCAATGGCACCCCACTCCAGTACTCTTGCCTAGAAAATCCCATGGACGGAGGAGCCTGGTGGGCTGCAGTCCGTGGGGTCGCACAGAGTTGGACACGACTGAGCGACTTCACTTTCACTTTTCACTTTCATGCATTGGAGAAGGAAATGGCAACCCACTCCAGTGTTCTTGCCTGGAGAGTCCCAGGGACGGGGGAGCCTGGTGGGCTGCCGTCTATGGGGTTGCACAGAGTCGGACACGACTGAAGCGACTTGGTGGCAGCAGCAGCCACAATGAAACAATCTTCATACCAGTAATGTGGGGTTTGATAATTCCTATGAAGTTGATAGAAATCTCTTCTTGGAGTGGCTAACGCCACATGATTTTCCTGGGAGGGTCATCAAGAGTCCTAAACCACAGCCTCACCAGTCTACAAAAGGTACAGACTGAGACTGACTCTCTCGTAAAATCCTGACAACTCCCAATTTATGCTTCCCATTTGGTTCCTCTCATGGGTTCCAAAGTATCTGGGAGACATTTTAATGCAGATATCCCAGAGCTTCAGAGTATGCTGTATTAAATTCAACATCTTTTCTACCCCTCTAACTGCTAATATCTGCTCCTTCTATAGGATTTCATTTTTTTGTGTGTGCCAGTGGTTCTTTCACTAAGTTAAGAACCGCAAATCAGAAAGTTAATAGTCATCTTTGACTCCCCTCTCTGCCTCACCACCAACCCATTCCTAACATCTTGAGGTCCCCTGACTTCAATTCTCACCATTCCTTCAGCATCAGTCCTTCCAATGAATATTCAGAGTTGATTTCCTTTAGGATTGACTGGTTTGATATCCTTGTAGTCCAAAGGACTCTCAAGAGTCTTCTCCAGCACCACAATTTGGAAGTATTAATTCTTCAGTGCTCAGCCTTCTTTATAGTCCAGTTCTCACATCAGTACATGACTACTAGGAAAACCATAGCTTTGACTATACAGACTTTTGTCAGCAAAGTGACGTCTCTGCTTTTTAATTCTTCCATTCTCACCATTCCTTCCTTCATTTGATTTTATTTTCTCTGAAATCTTCTCCATTCTTCCAATCATCACTCTTTCCAATCAATGCTTCACTCAACGTCAAAATTACCTTTCTTAAATAAGTATCTGATCCAGTTCCTTTTGCATACAAATTAATCCTTCAATGACTTATCAATGCCTTCAGGATAATACTGACAGTTTCTAGCATAACGTTCAAGGCCCTTCATGATCTGGACTTGACTTTCATGATCTTGACTTTCCTTCTCCATTCCTCCTTTTAAACTATGAATCTTAGCCATACTGAACTACCAGTACTTCCCTCCCAAAGTGTTGTGTTATGTTAAACCATTCTCCCTCTGCTCATGCACATTTCACTGTTTGGAATGTTCCCCTGCCCAAATTCTTCTGGTTTATGCCTACTCATGTGATAACACTTGGGTCATCTTTCCCGAGAAATGTAAAACTTCAGCCAGTCCCCTTCCTGCAATATGGACTCAGCACCCTTACTGCCTGCTCTCATTACATCGTATCAGTTTCCACACACTTTATGATGATTATTTTTCCTTTGGGACTTATTTTCCTGCAAGTTTGTGAATAATCATCAGATCAGAGATACCACAGATTAATTATATGTTTTTGATTCTCTGGTATCCAATGCAGAATGGAATGTGGAGTCTTTTGAATGAATGTTTGCTGAATGAACAAATGATTTGGGTGGCAACAATATACATTTCTGCTTCATATAATGCACTTTAGTGTTAGAGAGATCAGGTTACCTAATACATTGTTGTTATTGTTATCATATTAGAAATACAATAGAAATCTAGGAAGGATTCTTTTCAAGGTAGATGATTTTTGACTAGAGGTTTTCTTTCTAGCATTTTCTGCTGCTGTTCCAGGACTTCCTCTGTCCAATAATTAGCATTTACTCTGCTCTTACTATTGAGGCTTCCCTGGTGGCTTAGACAGTAAAGAATTCACCTGCAATGCGGGAAACCTAGGTTCAATCCCTGGGTAGGGAAGATCCCCTGGAGAAGGAAATGGCAACCCATTCCACTTTTCTAACTGGGATGATCCCATGGACAGAGGAGCCTGGAGGGCTATAGGCCATGGGGTTGCAAAGAGTCAGACTCCACTGAGTGACTTCACTTTCACTTTTTACTATTGTTCAGCAAGACACTGAGCTAAACCTATTAGTACTCGTAATACCCATATGATAGAGAAAATAAGTCACTTCACCAGGATAATATATATGAGCCAGATCTGGGATTTCATCACAGACCCCCAGACTTCAGAGCCAGCCTACCACTCAACATACCATTCCTGCAGCCCAATGATTGGTTTAAAGCACAAGGAAATGTAAGCATCAGGAAACCTGGGTTCTATTCCCTGCTTGTTTTATCAAGCTAGAGAACCATGCCTTGGGTCTCTGAGACTCAAGTTTCCCCACCTATAAAGCGGGAGGAGGGTTAATTCTGTTCACTATGGTCCCTTCTGACTCATATTTTGTTAATTAGATCACAAGTGTTGAGCTTAGCTTTTTAAGCCCAGTAGGAAAGGGAATCATTGTATATTTCCAAAAGCCAAAAATTAATTTTTAAAATACCAAAAAAAAAAAAAAAAAAAACAGAGAGCCATACACCAGGGAATTTAAAGGCAGAGCTGCTTGCCAGAGCTGCCCACCACCTAAGAACCCAAATGACTTTCAGATCAATCTATGTTAACTGAATTCACTCACTTTTCATAACAGCTCATTATGGAAACAGTTTATAAAATTGCTATTCATTCTTTGTTTGGTCCTCTTGTTGCCAGTTAGATAAAGTTACTTTCCAGAGCTGCTCAAGCACATCCTTCAGGTGTCTGAACAAGCAGAGGGAAGCCACTTTGTAGCTCATTTCTCTGAAGGTAAGCCCTCCTCCTCACCCCCACCTAAGGAAGATACTAAACACAGTGTCTCAAGGGATGCATTCGGGGAAAAATATGACTCTAAAGAGAAAGCTGCCTTTGTTACACAGTATGTTTCATCCCAATCACCCTAGGTATGAAATCAGGATTATAAATATTACACAAGCAACCCCCAGATATAGGGGTGTGTGTGTGTGTGTGTGTGTCTGTGTGTCTGTGTGTAAGGAAAATTAAGTGTATGCAGAAAATGGTCTTTCTCCAATGGAGATCTCTTCATTTTGCAATTAAGTTGAGGAGCCCTGGTTTTCAAAATCATGACCTTTAGTTCAGGTCTGCTCCTAACCAGCCTACATAGCCTCTTATAAGTTTCGTCTCCCAGAGTCTGTTTCATATCTAGAAAAGTAAGAGTTGGACAAAAACGATTTAAGGTCTTTGTAGTTCTAACATTCTATAATTCTGATTTTTGCTAAGGCTCTGGAATTTAAATTTATTCTTCTCTTCCAGATATTGCCACAAAAGTCTTTTTTGTTAAATCAATTTCACACAGCTCAGAATTTCATGCTCAGTGAAAAAACATTCAGGAGAAAAACCCAACCTTTTATTCCTTTCAATCAAGCTTAAGGATGAGAAACGAGAGTGTAGACAATCCTCTTGGGTAAACGCCGGTGTGCCCACATTGCCCTGGTTTGGAAATGTCTTCTCTTGGGTCATAACCAGACCTGTTTTGAGAGTCAATTGCCTCCCTACATTTCATCTGAGTTTGATTTGAATAAGAAAATTGCAAATAAGACCTAGAAATAATTTTTTTTTGTCAGAAGTCAACAAATTACTATAACTAAAAGGTTTTTTGGTCTCTGAATCAACTTTATTTTTTGTCTTTTTGCTCTTATGAAAATAAAAAGAATCTCATTTTCAGCTCACACAGGAGCATTAGTTCTTATTATTCCGTACATTAGAAGTCAACTGGTAATTCGTACAAATTAAATTAGTGATTTTGCATTTAATTTACTGATGACAAACTATAGGATTCAGCAGTTTTGCTCTGATAACCTTTAAATTTATTAATTTCATGAGTGATTTACATGGGGCTTTCTTTCCCACTGCTACAGCTTCATTCTCCAAAGCAGAAATGCCCCATGGTTTTTCAATTTGTTACCTAATCAGCACAATATATTCCTCCTTTTCTTCCTTTTATATTGTCTCCTAAATTTGAGACTTCAATATGTGAAGAAATTGCACCAAGAAATCTCACATGGTTTTTCTATTTCTGTGAACCTTTAAGGGAATAAACAGAAAAATTACTCCATTGAACTAGGGGCGCTGCTTGCAAGCACAGTGGTCTTAAAATGATTGCATTCAAATGAATTTTTTTTCAAATCATGATACATGGACATTACAAAAATATTTTCACAAATCCACCTAAAGCTCCTAATGTCAATATACCAAAATCGCTAGAACTATACCAATGACAAATACTAGAGTTCTGAAAAGAAATTTCCTAAGGTGATTCTGATGAGGTGTACTGTATGACAAAGCCTGCTCTCGACTCCCTAGATGCCCCCATTCTGGCTTAGGACTGAGCAAGCAAATTCTCTTCAGGCTTCCCCTTCTCTATTGTTATTTCCAGGTCAGAGGACCCCAGAGATAATGGGAGTGATTACAGAATTGAGAAAACTTGAGGTTAGACACAACTCCAGTCTCTTTAAACTATTACAACCATATTCTCCATATCTCATTAAACCTATGGAAAAGACCCTCCTTCAGAATTTAGTATTGTTTGGAAGTGTTCGTTTGGCTAACGGCAGTGATATCAAACTATAAATTCAAAGTGCAAATATGGAATTTCTCCAAACTCAGTTAAACAAAGTGTTTATCTCATGTAAAGGAAGATGGTGAAGAGATCCAAGAACCACCAAAGTACCCACCACACATGCCTGGTGCTCCCTGTCGGCAGTGTGGAACATCTGACATGGGGCACAAGAGTTCGGGGAGAAATGAAAGTGCCCTTGAAGCTATACTGACAAAGTGGAGCAATGTTTGGCCAGCTGAGTAGAGATAGCCATTGTCTAACATGCCTAGCAAGTTCAACAAAAAACCCTGCAGGGGAATTATTTTTGGGGTGCTCTGGGGAAATTTATTTTGATTATAAAATGGAAGGACAAACATGATTCAGCAGTCTACAGGAATTAAACAAAACTCAAGTCCTTCCATTCTAAGTCATTTTATTATTTTGCTTACATGATGTTCATTAGGTGTACCGTTTGCCATGCTTGAGTTCTTACGACATTGAATCTATGAGGTAAAAATATATGATGTACCATACATTTTATTCACAAAAATAAGACATATCATAATATAAACTATAAAACACTATCTCTAAGTTACTACACTTATTTTTCACTTACACGTGTTCCTTATCAAACACAGCTTCTTAGAAAGGTTTACACTTTCTTTGTATACTGTTTGATAAAGAATCTTGTACTTATTCCTTAAAGCTCATTTCATTTTGAAAAAGACTCAGATTTTATTTATTCAAAAATACTGTATGACATTTAAGCCAAATTTGCTTTACTAAACCTTGTTTTTAGTTCATGATTTCTGGATTGGTTGCTCTTCTGAATGGATATTAGAAACCCTGCTTTTTCATTTTTCACTTTCCAAATAAACTCTCTTGATTGATACTCCCCTTTCTCATTTCTTCATTTCATATTTTGCCCTCTCACAATTCCATAATAAGTAAATAGAGGAACAAAGATTATACTTTAGACTTAAGTAGAACTTTACTTCATGAGGACAGTGACCTTATCCCCAGTCCCTCAGTATCCCCACCGCTTTTCCAGTCACTAGGACAGTGTCTGTTAGAGCGTAAGCAGTCAAAAATATTGTTAATTATTAACAGCACTCACTGAATCAATTGACCAGAAATGTTCCCAAGGTGGACTCAGCAATGATGCCAGCCTAGATGGTCTGCACCAGGGTAAACCTGGTGAGATTTTACCCAGCTGAGATGAAAGCAGCCTAATGAATCCTGTCTCAAGGGGGAAGCTAGAGGTCAGGGTCAGCATAAACTATCATTTCCCAAGAGTGTGGATCAAGTGCCACAGCTTAGACTCTTCCTATATGTTCTCTCCTGCTGTAATTAAAAGGGCATGCTCCATTCACTTCTAAGCATGGCAACATAAGAGCTGAATCCTATGATTTCACGGATCATAATGTGGATAAAAGAAAAATCTACACACAAGATCACGTCTTATGTTTGAACCATGCAAGTGACTTTTAAAGTTTTACTAAGAAAGCAAAAATACCAGGGAGGTACAATATTTGTGAAAGGAGTTAGTAGTAAGCCACTAACCCAGGTTACTATTTAATAACCATACAGTAAATTCTTAGCCCAGGTGATCTGGATATTTTATTTCACTGAAAAAAACTATGTATGTATGAACTGAACTTTATAGCATCATTCTTAAAATATATACATATATAAGCTTCATAATAGGTATTCAAAATATTTTAAAGTCACATATTTTAATATCCAATTATGCAATACAAATAAGGCTATATGTCACTCAAGTATGTGTATCTTATTGAAAATCTTTTTTTTATGCAGTGTGTATGTATTTACTCTTCCTAGGTAGCTCAAATATTAAAGAACCTGCCTGCCAGAATCCAGGAGATCTGGGTTCAATCCCTGGTTGGGAAGATCCCCTAGAGAAGGGCATGGCACCCACTCCAATATTCTTGCCTGGAGAATTCCATGGACAGAGGAGCCTGGGGGGCTGCAGTGGGGTGGCAACCACAAACTTCCTTCTCTGGGATGTCTAATTTGGGATATTTTGGATATATCTCTATGAGGCTGCACTATTTTGTTATGGTAATTGAAAGCAAAGTTTAAATTTAGTACATAGTAAAGATATATATGTCTTTATTATGGAGATTCATATTATAGATTCAGATCTGGACTAGTGTTTAAGGAAATCAGTTCACAAATGAGAATCCTATATACTGTTTCAGTCTGCTGCACCTCTGAAGTTTCATGCAGCCTTGGACAACCACCCCTGAAGTTTGTCCCTTATTGTCTACATTTGGAGAATCTTTTTGCTAAATAAATTCCAGAAGTCAGATCAAGAGAGTTCTGTGACATATTTCTGTTTGAAACCAGCACAACTAATTCTTGCCATTACATAAAAGAGTTAAAGATTAAATAAACCCCACCAGCTGTTTCAGCTGTGTCAGATTATTATCAATCTGTTTATGACAGAGAGCAAAGGGAATAAAAGGCCTCCTTCATGGGTGGTTTGCAATACTCAAATCTCTCGAGTCATACTGTTGACTTTTCTGTGATTGTAGTATACAACTCTGAGCCAAATAACGTATGTTGTGGAAAGGCCATACCCAAAAGAACATAAGCCTATTCTGTACCTTATGTTTCAGTGTATTCAAAATAACACAAAATATATTTTAAGAGAGTGAGATAAGCGCTATTGTAAAAAATCATGAAGTTTCACTCAGAGTTACGTCTATAAATCAAGCAAAAACTGTTTCTCTGTGTTAAAAACTCCTACTCATCCTTCAAACCCCATTTACTGCCTTTAGCTTGTTTTCTAAAGCAGAGGTTCTAGAAAGAGATAATCACTTCCTCTTTTGTGATATCCCTATTCTTTGTATTTTTGCTGATTATAGGCATTAATGCAGCTATTTATTTAAAGTCTTTCTCTCCTACCATGGTGCTGTTATTGAGTTTAGGGATTAAGTTATTTATTCCTCTTCATGGTAACATTTTGCTAGCACACAGGAGACACAAGTGAATTTCATTAACTTATTGAATACACTACAACTTCCATTTTATCCCCCAATTTTTTTTTTTCTTTGTATTTGGACTGATGCTATAGTCCAAAGGTCAGAAACTTATTTTTCTATAAAAGGTCAGACAGTAAATATTTTAGCATTTGTCAGCCATGTGTTCTTTGTTGTCAATACACAACTGTGCACTATGGTGTAAAAGCCATCACAGACAATTCCTAAATGAATGAGCTTGCCTGTGTGCCAACAAAACTTTATTTATAGACAGTAGACTGGGTTTGGCCTGCTAGCCACAGTTTGTTGATCTGTGCTCTAGTCTACTCTCTTCAACTTGTTTGTATTCATTTTTCTTTCTCCCTTCAGTGTGTTTCCCTAATGCTACAATGAATTTCTGTCCTCATCCTCCCTTCCTTTTTTATCTGATAAATTCCTTTATAAATATTAAGACTCAGTTTGATCAGAATCTTCTTTATGAAATATGTCTTAATCTCCTTGAGAAGCATTGGTCATTCTGTCCTTTGGGCTCCCACTGTAGCTCCATTACATGATGGATCACACTCAGTGACATTTGTGGAAATGTCTGTCTCTGGTTTTAGACTGAATTCCTGGCGATAGAAATGAATCTTATTCATCTGTGTGTCTCCATTACCTACCATATGCCTGGCACACCACAGATACTCAATAAATGAATTGTCAGAAATTATTGATTATTACCTAGAATCCAGAGCACAGGTTATAGAGCTAGGTTACAAGGCATGAATCTGTCATTCAAATAGATGCTACCTTCTTTCTTTTATATTTGCTCTCTCCCCAAACTCAACAACTCATTCATAATGTAAGCAATTATGTCATGAAGCAGCCAGCATTTTAGTATTTTCCATAGAAACCGCATCCTTTCATTGAAAAAAATATGCAACTGGGATAAAAGTGAATTCCAAGTCTGAGGGATAGAAATTAGCAAAATATTGTCTGGGACACTGCCTGTGTATAATTGGGCTCATGGACTATTGCCTATAACAACTGCAATAATGATACCTAACATTTGCCTTGCTCAAGCTGCTTTGTTCAAAATAATCCATTAGAGCAGGCTCACAGATCCAACAGCAACACACCACACCCCTAAGTCAACTGTGAGTTGTTGCCCGTGCTGAATTTTATTGCTCCTGATGGACTGCACTTTTCAATATCCTGCTTCCCACATCTGTGGCCCTATCGCTAAGAACAGAAAGGATATGCAGGGCTTACTTTCCTGGTCAGAAATGTGATTTTTTTCAGCATAGTCAGTCTTACAAATTTTAGGACCCTGTGTCTGTGAGAAAGTATCTTTTCTATTAGTTTTTTCTTAAGCACTGATGAGAAAAAATGGTGCAATTCTATCTGAGCCTTCATTATGGAAATAAAGTAGGTTTTGGAAAAGCTCTGCTAAGTACTAGAAGCTTAGCACTGTTAGGCAGATCTAGAAGGATTTTTCATGTTTGATTGAAGCCAACACACACCTCTGAACTCCTCAGAAATGGTGTTTGTTTCTAGTTTCTTAACAACTTACTTTTGGATGACACAATCTACGTGTTAAGTCCTAAATACTCTCTGAGCATTAGACCCTAAATTTCAACAATATCATAAAGGAATTAATCTAGAGCTGAGTTAATCTTCTCTTTTCTGAAGTCTGACATCTTTAAGATGTTCCTGGAAAAGAAAGCTGATTTTTCTTCTCAAATTACAAGCTAACTTTATCACTCCCTGGCTACAAAACACCTTCTGTCTATAAGACTCCCCATTTCTGTTAAAAATAAGCCCATCTTCCTTGTAAGAGAAAGTCAGAATGATATTTGTTAAGGGAAGACTCTGAGGCCAGTTGGACTGGGTTAGGGCTGCCAGATAAAACACAGGACACTCAAAAATGTAGTTTAGAGAATCAATAAATAGTTTTCACTGTATGTCTAAAATATGGCATGGGACATACTTATACTAAGAAATTTTTCATTATTTGTATGAAATTCAAATTATACTAGATGTCTTGTATTTTAATTTGCTAAATTTGGCAATCGTAGATTCTGCCACTATCTACCCTTGGAACGTTATTAGCCTTTCTGTTAGGGTTGTTCAAGGACTTAAATTATGTAACATGTTAGACCAGTGCCTGGCATATTGTGTTTCATAAATGTTAGTTACTTTCATTATTCTGTTCATCTATAGCAGGGATCAGCAAATTTTCCTATAAGAGGCAAAAGGGGCAATATAGTAAATCTCTTAGACTTTGCAGGCCATATGGTCTCTGTTGCGACCACGTGATTCTTCCATTGTAGGATGAAAGCAGAAGACCTGGACAATCCCTAAACAAATGGGTGTGGTCATATTTCCATAAAAAAATTTTACAAAAATAAGCAATGGGCAGATTTGACTCATGGACTATATAGTTTGCCCCAACTTAGACTAACCATGTGGTAATCTACTACTCCTACTGCATCATCTCCTTTTATTAAAATACTTATTATTGTACCCTCTTTCATTATAACATTTCCTATTTTAAAGGAACTTTTGATGGATCATGACTGACTACCTACTTAAAAATCCTAATGCTACCTAATATTCATAGAGTATATCTCATTTTTAAAGTGTTTCATATAAATGCATATAGTGATACTTTAATTATATGTATAATTATACATACACACATACATAAATCTTCACAACAGCACCATGAAATAGGTTAATAAAAATTTCTCTTTGATAGTCCTTGGTTCTTTTCTTTAATAGATTCTACTTTGGTCCTGTGCATCATCTTTCACTTTCTCCCATAATTCCCTGCAAGTTTCCTATATTACAATTTACCTGGACAATTTTCTATTCCCTTAATTTTACCCTGATTTTCATCTTTATGGGTTTCTATATCTTCTTCCCTTATTATAATATGCTTTCTATCCCCTTTCCTTGCCAACAGATTATATATTCATAGAATGAGTAAAACTTAGAAAGGTCAAATTGTTTAAAAAAAAAAATACCTAGATGTTGTCTCTGCTTTGCTTATTTTATAATTGTGTGAATGTATGTACATGTGTTTACGTGTGTTTGTGTGTGTTCCAAATAGTTTGTACCTTTATCCACTTTGAAGTTACATCAATTCTTTGTCCGACACTTGAAAAATAAGATACTAATGTTACTAAGACTCAATTTGGTATTGGGTTTCTTGATTCCAATCTGATTGCTGTTGTCAATGAGTGACTTGTTGCTCAGCACACTAATAGCTCTTCAATAAAGCAGGTTGAAAACCAGAGAGAGGTGGGTTCTTTAAAGGAAAAATTTATAACAGTTGAGAAATTAGAAGCCCTCTCTTATTACTGTATTGCTCTCCTTTCATCTTTAGCCTTCTGATGTTTTCCTTTTATTTCTTCCCTGATGCCCTGAATGTATTACCAGGCATTTTAATGAGATGTGGCTAGGTCCAGCCCTGGCCAATAATTAACTCCTTCCGCTCTGTCAGACTGTTAGCATTTTATGGCATTTCTAGCCTCTGGGAGCTTAAGTGTAGGGCCTAAGTAAGAAAGTATCTCTGGCACCGTTTCCAGGATAAGCTGCTTCTAAATCATCAGTGAAGAATTACACTTAAGAAGTCAATTTCATATAGATTCCGGGGATGGGAAAGCAGAAGGAGCAGGAAGACAGAAGCTCAAATACAAAGGCAATTTTTGGCCAGCCTGGAAGAAGTACGATGTGACTTAAATAGAAGATGAGGCTGAAGAGAAAACTGCCACAGCAAGCACCACAAAGAGTGAGAGACATATAGTTCCAGAGTCTCAAGTGTGACAAGGATTGCAAATATTAATCCATAATCCTTCTCATCAGAAAGTAAATTTCACAAAGTGGGCTATGGAGTAAAGTTCAAACTTCCAATATAGAAACCCTATTTTTCTCCAAAAATATAGGTTGAGATTTTGACAAATTTTGCCACATGGGTGCCCATGTTCTGTACCCCACACAATTCGGAAAACATTGAAGACATCACATTTTAAAATGGCTCAATTAGGCAGCTCAAACTGTCTGCAACATAAATTAAACAACAAATACTGCTGAGAGAGTCTCCATTTTGGTTTTAAAGTCTTGCCAGTCATATTCCTTTTTTGTCTTCAAATGGCTATACTTTTGCATGAAAAGCACATTACCGTTTCTCCTAAGCACACCTTAATGAAATCTTTATAGCATTTTGCCAATAACTACAGTTTTAAAAACTAGGGTTTCGGAATATTTCAACTGTAGGGAGCCCAACTGTCTTCATCTGCTCAAGAAAAGGTCTAGTAGAAGAGAAGCCATTGTGCAATCAGTTTCTGCCACCTTATCTACATCCTAAGACCCTTCTCTGTAAGGTGACGGCTAAGGAAGGCTCCACAGAACACACAGACTGCTTGGTGGAAGGGCTCAGAGCAATGGAACAAAAAGCTGAGTAGTTCCTCAAAGTCTCAAATAAAAGGTGTGCCTCCAAGCTACACAGAGGGAGCAACTCACCCCAGCAGCATGAATGGCATCTGAGGAGACGTGGCATCCCTCAGGGTGGTTTGGATCCTAATTCCCTGTTCCTTCTTCCTCCTTGTTGCAGTGTGTTGGTGTAGCACTGATTTTTGGTTTCCTGGCTTTCCTTTCTCCTTCCTATCAGCACTTTCATTTCCTTGCTGGAGAATAATCTCTTTGTACAGATTCCAGTGCAGATGAAATCAGGTGTCCTGTCCAGTCATATCTTAACCTAGAGGTGATCACTTAACCCCAACTGGCTCAATCAAGTGCTTCTGGCTTAGAACATGAAACGTGAGTACCTGACACATGAATAGAAATGATGCTGGAGTCCTTTTATTCCAACATCCCAGCTGCAGGTTTGGTTGTAGTTTTGCTATGAGACCATTTCTAACACAATCTCAGTTTTACAGTCACTGAAAGCATCATGTGTTCATCTACTCCCAAGCTTGGTTTCTAGCCATTCTGTAAATTCCAGAGGCTTCTAGTATTTCTCAAGAATATCCCCTTTTGTGTACTTTAGTGAAAGTCAGTTTCTCCTGCTGCAACTAAAGAAACCAACTGGCAGATTTTAGTTGGTGATTAGAATTTGTCAAGAAGTATCTACCATACTCTCAGGAAAACTGTGTGTGCATATATGTGGGTGGGTGTGTGTGCGTGATGAAGAAAAAAACACTGATACATTCACCTGGCAAGAAACTAGCATATAGAGGTGAAAATTTTTTCATGCTATTCTCCACTTGGGCAGCTGGTTACTTCTCTACATGTCTATGCTTCCCCAGCAAATTATAAGGAAAAAGATCTATGGGAGATGCGCTCTACTATGCAAATATTTCTTCTTCTCTTTTGAAACATCACCAGAGTCTGTTAGCAACATATTCTTGGTTCTTAATAAGGCATAGAGCAGTAATAACTCGGGCAAACTTTGGGAGATGGGGAGGGACAGGTAGGCCTGGTGTGCTGCAGTCCATGGGGTTACAAAGAGTTGGACATGACTGAGTGACCAAAGAAGTAATAACTTGCAATAAAGTATGAGCTTGTTGCTTGCCACTAAGACCAAAAGAAGGTGAAACCTTACTAGTGGTTACTTCTTTGGCCACATTTACCCCCATTTCAATAACTCTTTCCTTATTCCTGCCTTGTAAACATTTCTCTAGTATTGGAGAATTGGGGTTCCACTGGAAGGGATATTTCCTGCAAACCTTCAACTTTTCAAGCCAAACTGAGGCTTCATAAGACTCAGACCAATACACAAAAGAAACTTAAATTCTAAACATAATCATATTCTTCTGATTGTATTCTCCATCTCTTCCTCCCTAATAGTTTGATTAGGGAAAGTTTTCTACTCTAAATGGCATTTTTTATTTCTGGAAAAAGAAATTATTAAAGAAGGAAAATATTTAGAAGTTCTAGATTCCTTTTAACCTTACCACTAATTGCTAAGTGACTCAATACTTCTAAAAAACAGGGAGTGAAAATATTAAAGAGAAATGAAAGTTCCTTAATGGGATATTGACTTGCGATTCAATGAATACTTAGAAAACTCATGCCCATCTTTGATTTAAAGTGAAAAATGGGAAGTGGGGAGGGGCTAACCATGAAGATATTTATGTAAAAAAAAAAATCTTCACTCAGTTAGCATAAAAAACAACTTAGGAAATAACCTTAATATCATTTTTAGAAGTATATAATAAACACATTGTTCTCCAGGGAATTCCCTAGAGGATACTAGCAAAACTGGGCACTGAGCCACATGTCAAAGCTTTCTGCAGTTATTTCAAGAAGAAAGAGCAATAGGCCACTCCTTGCACTTCTAATTCCTAAATGCATCCCTATTTAGAGTTTGACATATAAGTTATTTTAGTCTCACTCTGAATTCTTTAATAGAGAGCATGCAGTTGTATTATGCTTATGAGTGAGTGAGTGAAGTCACTCAGTCGTGTCTGACTCTTTGTGACCCCATAGACTATAGCCTACCAGGCTCCTCCGTCCATGGGATTTTCCAGGCAAGAGTACTGGAGTGGGTTGCCATTTCCTTCTCCAATTATGCTTATAGGTTGAGTATAATAATTCAATAATAATGACCTTAAGTGAACAATAACAAAATTGGTAAATATAAATTATACTTTTTTTAAAAAAGGAATTTTGAGATGTTTCACCCATCATGTTTCCTCCTAATTTTTAAAATAGGTTTGGAGGTGTTCTGAAGACCCAAATTCCAGGTAAGCCCTAACCTTTAACCTCTATGAGTTGTGGTAGAAGCTAAGGAAAGGGGATGCATGGAGGTTACTGAATGTAAAGAGAGGGGTGACCACTGTCTAGATCACCATTCCTCTGACCCCAGCTGGTGGAAGAAAGAAACCACTGTATTAATGGGAAAGTGGCTTCCCTGGTCAGAAAAAAAGCACATGTGCTTATAAGAGCCTCAATTAGCACAATGATTATTGTTTCAAAGGGAAAAGAAGGAAAATTACACAAGCAAAACTTTTTCTAGGATGTTCTGATAAGTACGATCGGGGAATTCATTTGGGACATTTATTACTGTGTTCAGTTCAGTTCAGTTCAGTTCAGTCGCTCAGTCGTGTCTGACTCTTTGCCATCCCATGGACTGCAGCACGCCAGGCCTCCCTGTCCAGCACCAACTCCCAGAATTTACTCAAACTCATGTCTATTGATTCAGTGATGCCATCCAACCATCTCATCCTCTGTCATCTCATTCTCCTGCCTTCAATCTTTCCCAGCATCAGGATCTTTTCAAATGTGTCAGCTCTTCGCATCAGGTGGCCAAAATACTGGAGTTTCAGCTTCAACATCAGTCTTTCCAATGAATATTCAGGACTGATCTCCTTTAGGATGGACTAGTTGGGTCTCCTTGCAGTCCAAGGGACTCTCAAGAGTGTTCTCCAACACCACAGTTCAAAACCATCAATTCTTTGGTGCTCAGCTTTCTTTATAGTCCAACTCTCACATCCATACATGACTACTGGAAAAACCATAGCCTTGACTAGACGGATCTTTGTTGGCAAAGTAATGTCTCTGCTTTTCAATATGCTGTCTAGGTTGGTCATAGCTTTTCTTCCAATGAGTAAGCGTATTTAAATTTCATGGCTGCAGTCACCATCTGCAGTGATTTTGGAGCCCCCCAAAATAAAGTCTCTCATTGTTTCCACTGTTTCCCCATCTATTTGCCATGAAGTGGTGGGACCAGATGCCGTGATATTAGTTTTCTGAATGTTGAGCCTTAAGCCAACTTTTTCACTCTCCTCTTTCACTTTGATCAAGAGGCTATGTAGTTCTTCTTCATTTTCTGCATATCTGAGATTATTGATATTTCTCCCAGAAATCTTGATTCCAGCTTGTGCTTCTTCCAGCCCAGCATTTCTCATGATGTACTCTGCATAGAAGTTAAATAAGCAGGGTGACAACATACAGCCTTGACGTACTCCTTTTCCTATTTGGAACCAGTCTGTTGTTCCATATCCAGTTCTAACTGTTGCTTCCTGACCTGCATACTGGTTTCTCAAGAGGCAGGTCAGGTGGTCTGGTACTCCCATCTCTTTCAGAATTTTCCACAGTTTATTGTGATCCACACACTCAAAGGCTTTGGCCTAGTCAATAAAGCAGAAATAGATGTTTTCCTGGAACTCTCTTGCTCTTTTGATGATCCAGCGGATGTTGGCAATTTGATCTCTGGTTCCTCTGCCTTCTCTAAAACCTGCTAGAACATCTAGAAGTTCATGGTTCACATGTTGCTGAAGCCTGGCTTGGAGAATTTTGAGCATTACTTTACTAGTGTGTGAGATGAGTGCAATTGTGCGGTAGTTTGAGCATTGTTTGGCATTGCCTTTCTTTGAGATTGGAATTAAAACTGACGTTTTCCAGTCCTGTGGCCACTGCTGAGTTTTCCAAATTTGCTGGCATATTGAGTGCAGCACTTTCACAGCATCATCTTTTAGGATTTGAAATAGCTCAATTGGAATTCCATCACCTCCACTAGCTTTGTTCATAGTGATGCTTCCTAAGGCCCACTTGACTTCTCACTCAACCACTTTCATTTGAAAGTTCTTAAAAATGAATCTTGCTCTATGTTTATAGGTGGTGGCAGCAAAACAAAAACAAAAACAAAAACAAAAACAAAACCCACAGCATTTTATTCTTATTTTGGAAATTTTAATTTACACACACACACAGCACATGGGTTCTGAGAAGCAATAAATAATCCTCATCTTCCTCTCCTCATTTTTGCTCCCCCCTTCTTCTATGTTAACAAGTCTTTAGATGAGAACATTCTGCAAATTTAAATTAGCAATGGCTATATAACCCCTCTGCTTCCTCCTCCTCCTTCTACTTCTTTCTCTTACTCTTTGATTCTCCTTCCCTACTTGAACATAGTATAATTAACAAATAAACTTGAAGTTGATGGCATGAATAAAAGGGAGTAAGGTAACTGATACTGAAGAGGAAAAGTTAAAATTTTACATAATCTACTTCTCCTTCTGCCTCTGTAACTCAGCTTGCCCCTTGCAAAGTCTAGGTCATGTAGTCTCAGAAAGTGGGGACTTGCAATACTAGGAGCTGGAGTTTATCTCACTCACCCTTGTCCTGCTCTTTCCAATTACCCAGCCCCTGCAAACTTGCTTAATTATGCCTGTGCAAGCCAGGCATCCCTCTCCCCATCTTGACTGCTGTTCCCACGCGCACATAACCCCTTAGTTTAAACCAGCCTATTAACAGCTAGTGTTGCCCACTACAGTCTGTCTATAAAAACTCTGTAATCCCTTTGTTCAGGGCTCAGAGCTTGGAGTGTTAACTCCTCTGGGCCCGCTGGCATAATAAACCTGAGTTCTCCAACTCTCTGAGTGTGGTGCTTGGTTTCTCGAGCACTGGTTTCTGCAACAATATAAGATAAAATTAGAGTCCTTGGGGAAAAACAGTAGCCTCTTCATTTGAATCTTGTGAGGATCATCGTTTTTACAGTGAGCTCCACATCTTTTATTGTTGCTGTTCAGTCAGTAAGTAGTGTCCAAATCCTTGCAACTCCATGGACTGCAGCACGCCAGGTTTCCCTACCCTTCACTATCTCCTGGACTTTGCCAAAAATATCCATTGAGTTGATGATGCTATCCAACCATCTCACCCTCTATTGCCCCCTTCTCCTCCTGCCCTCAATCTTTGTCAGCATCAGTCTCTTTTCCAATGAGTCGATTCTTCACATGAGGAGGCCAAATTACCTTTTATACACTTTCTAATACACCTTTTATGTGTGTGTATGCTAAGTCACATCAGTCCTGTCAGACTCTCTGTGACCCCATGGACTGTAGCCCGCCATGCTCCTCTGTCCATGGGATTCTCCAGGTAAGAATACTGGAGTGGGTTGCCATGCCCTCCTCCAGGGAATATTCCCAGCACAGGCACTGAACCCATATCTCCTATGTCTCTTGCATTGGCAGGTGGGTTCTTTAGGATGGAGGAGCCTGGAAGGCTGCAGTCCATGGGATCACTGAGGGTCGGACACGACTGAGCGACTTCACTTTCACTTTTCACTTTCATGCATTGGAGAAGGAAATGGCAACCCACTCCAGTGTTCTTGCCTGGAGAATCCCAGGGACGGAGGAGCCTGGTAGGCTGCAGTCCATGGGGTCACACAGAGTCGGACACGACTGAAGTGACTTAGCAGCAGCAGTAGCAGCACCACCTGGGAAACCCACGCTTTTTATACATAGCATAATTTTTAAACTATCTTTTCTGTTAGTCTTGGTTGCCAAGTTAAACTGTAAATTAATTATGCTAGTAAACCACTGCATAGGCATTATCTGTATTTTTTAAAATAGCTATAAAATTGATACTAAAAAGCACATACAGAGCATATACTTAATGATTAACTGATGGTTGATTGGCTTTATCAGTGGACCAGAAGAAAGGCTAATAAATTATGGCATAAAAACAATATATATCATTATAGAAGGTCAGAATTCAGGAATATTGTATTTTAGAACAAGCTTTCGACTCATTCATTCATTTATTCAACAAAGAGCTGTTGAATTTATTGTATTCCATCTGAATTGTATTTATATTGAATTTATTGTATTCCATTTAAAGTATTTGATCAGAGAGTAACATAAAGATGAAGAATAGTTGGGGTATTATCTGTATTGGGGTAAATCCCAGAGACTTACCCTCAGGAGCTGTATTAAATGCGCTTCTAATATAGAAAGTGACTTTTCAGGACACTATGAAGCTATATGAGGACAGCCATTCAAATGAGAAGCAGTGGCCATCTCAAGAGTCACAACTGAGGGGGGAAATATAGCAGCCTCCAGTGAAACCACAAAAGCTTCCATAACAGAAAGAGGTAGTGTAAAACATCCACAAGCTCAGAGGCTCTGAAGTCATCTTAGGATAGCAGCTCTCAAAACTCAAGTATTTTACTGATTGCCACTTTAAAACCAAGTTGGAGGAGAGAGCAGATAGTGAGAAGGGGGGAGCAGAGTGAAAACAAATGAGGAGGCCAACCATATCCTCTTCCCAGAAGGCTTGCAGCCTACCTTAGCCAGTTCCAAGTAGGGGAGAAGGGCTTAGGTTTAAAGTACTGACTAATGTATTGGACTAAACAATTTATAATCGCTGAATTGAGATTATACTTAGATAGTAGTGCCTTTTATTACCCAGACATTATTAATACAAGAAAACTTATGAGATTTCCCAAACTTCTACCTTGTGGAAAGACGAGGACAACTTACACCAAGGACATTTACAGGGCTACTGATAGAGAAGGTTGAAGATGCTTTTCTGATGACTCCCTAAAAATTCTGCTTCATTTTCTTCTTCCCTGATTTATTATTCATATCCTCTCAGTTGCATCCATGCTATAGACACCATAACAGTGTTTTTTGCTACACTAAAAACATCACTCAGTTTCGTAGCTTACAGACTTATCACCGGTGTTAATTATGAAACCACACAAAATTACAATCACAGGTTTACACAGTCCCAGATCTCACAGGACCTGGCTCAAATGCTCAATATTCTATATGATGTATATAAAACTGGCTGGGAAATGTTCCATGAGCAAAAACTTTGGGCAATTTCTGGAAATGTTTTCTAAAAAAGAATTTTGCTTGACCTTCTTCTAAATGCTCCTATTCATCTCCATGAATTAGAATTTTCTTTTTAAAAAAATAGGAAAAAAAGTATCTCTAATTACTCTGCTTTAGTAAGTAATTAAAAAATGAAATATAGTGTATACATCCAGGATTGGCTACAGGTTAGACTGCTCCACTGTGACTAAAATAACTATAATTTAAGCAAACTGAAGGTTTCTTTTTTTCCCTTAGCAGTTTGAGCTTTGAAAGTACAAGTCTGATTGATGGCTCACTGCATGGAACTGGGACCATGTTCCTTTTACCTTGCTTTACCATCCTAAACACAGGGCTTCCCTTTCCTGATCCAAGAGAACTGATCCAACCCAGTCTTCATATTCAGATTTCAGCCAATGGGAAGGGGGAGAAAAGGAGGCAGGGACAGACTCTTTTCAAGTATAGGAACCAACAGTTATAAATATCATTTTTTGGTTACATTCCATTGGATAAAACCTTGTCACATGGCCACTGCCAGTTGAAGAGGAATCTGGGAAATGTGCTCAGCTAACATCTTATTAGCCTAAAGGAAGGGAGAACAGATAATGGGAGAATGCCTGGCAGTCCCTAATTTATATAATGAGGATAAAAAGAATCTATCATAAATTTCATTTCAAATCACATGCCTGTTTTAGAAAAGCTCCTATAGAAAGTAAAGCCTGGACAAGGATTAAAATGCTGATGCTTAGATTGGAAGCTACGGACCAAGGGTGTTGAGTGAAGATAAAAATGGGGAAAGAGGCAAAGAAAACAGCAAAGCAATAAGGTGCTTTGATGCATCATTATGGTTCGACATGCATTGTTTCTTCATCATTTGAGACTTCTCTAAAGAGTTGACCAGGAGAAAGTGCATCTCAGAGCAGTCTACAAACAGGAGAACGGGAAGAAAGGAAAGAAGCACCTGCCTGTTTCCTGACCACTCTTCGCTTTCTAATAGTTAAGATTTAACCCACTGGGAGCGAATTCTCCTGAACTTCTGCATTGTCTCATCTGGCCTCTTGAAGTCTGAGAGTCAAGTTGGTGTAGGTGAAGCCTTAAAAAAGACAGAGAAAAAACAGAGGCAGTTGAGGAACCTTAAGAAGGTGTCTGACTTTTGTATCTAATATAATACATTAAAGGAATATATCTAATACTTAGTCTCCATTCCCAATGTCTCTTTTTACATGGAAGGGTTTCTGTTAGAGTCACAGCATCCACTAGAGTTATTTTCACCTTTCTCCCACCTTTCTCCCTTACTCAGCTCCATGGAAGAAAGTGTGACTTATCTGACAGGTAAATCTGATGTAAGAACTGGGCACACGTAGTTCAGCCACATCCCCATGTGTTTTCTTGTGATTTGCAGTCTAGAGATTGTATGTTCTCTGGCGCACTTAGTGCCATGCTGTTAACTCGGTGGTAGAGACCCTACCCCTGGGGAAGTTGGACAGCTTGCAGTTATCTGATTGGGGATGTCAGCCTCATTCTGAGGTGGAATATTGGGAGGTCTATTATTGCCTTGGATTAAACTGCATTCTCCAATATCTGTTTTATTTATAAAGGTAATAATTTTATTTCCACTTGCCATTCCTTCTGAATTACCTCAGAACCTGTACAATGAAAGGGAGTTGATCTATTAGTTCACTGAAAATTCAACAGAAAGGAAAACAGCAATCATTTTCTCTACACTCTGACTCTTTGCTGCATTTTAAGAGAGGAGGAAATTATATATGGTCTTCTTGTTTTTATATTATTGTAGTTTTAATTTATTGAGATCCTGAGTATTCCAGGCACTGTGTTAAGCACTTTATGAAAAGTGCTTAACACAGTGCCTGGAATACTCAGGATCTCAATAAATTAAAATATGAAGAGTATTTCATTTAATCCTTACAATAGATTGCGGGGTTTGCAGATAGGCAAGCTGAAACTTATTTCTAAAGATTCATTAATTCATTCAATGCATATTTATTGCCTACCTACTATGTGCCAGGACTAAATAAAAATGCAGGCAACAATTACTCTCATGTAATAGAGTTTAATTGAGGGTTTAAAAAATATGTTGTGATGCAGTGATACTTTTTTCAATTATAATTTGGAGAGCAGATCAGAGGAAATCTGAATGGATATTTTTTAATCACTCAGTGAAATTCTGCCAGCATCCAGGTGAGACAAGCTTGTAATTATATGGTACAAAGATGTGTATAAATTTTAAAAATATGTAAGGAAAGAACAGATTATATATGAGGCATGATGGAGAACAAAGTGTCAATGATGGCACTGAGATGTCAAGATAGGGTAACTAACCAAGAGTCAAGAAGCTGGTGCATCTGTTTACAAATCCAAACTCTTTCCATTATAAAAAAATAACCAGAAATATTTCAGCTTCAGAACAGTTTCACTATGAAAATCCAGTAATCTGCTTGACCAGGTTTACAAGGAGAGGTTCTTTCTCTCCTTCTTGTTTGCAATAAATGTCTACCTTTTAAAAGCATATCCAGACCATTTTCTTTTAAGAATTTCCTAAAATATGTGTTACTGAGATAAAAATCAATACAAAATTGCCCTGAGATACAGTCAGACACCTTGTCAAAAATCATATGACTCTGAGTTTCAGATATATCCCTTTCTATGGTAATTAAATAGTTCTATGAAAGCCAGAATATATTTTGTGGACTCAAGAGGACAGAACTATTTAATGTAACTATAGCTTTGAATATTTGGTGGGGTTTTTCATATTGACCAAAGTCCTAGTAGCTTATTAGTGGCTTATTAGTAAAAATTAAGACAGAAAGGAAAGGTGTAGTTAACCAAAGGCTGGTTGTGATTTAATGGATCCTATTTTTGCATCTCCTTTTCTCATACTGCAGATCCTTAGAACAGATATAACTTTACCAAAATACCTATTGTGCTCTGCAGCTGTGTGATGGATGCTTTTCTAGTTATGGATTCACAAATACTATGTCTTAGATTAGCTAACAAGGATTTTTTTTTTCTTAAATGAGGCAGAATAGTTAAGTGAAAGTCCCTTAATTTGAGCATGAGTGCTCCATTCCAATTAAGCTTGAAGAATCAAAGAAAAAAAGACTTGATTTCATTTTTTTTTTTCTGAAGTGAAAAGTAAGCAGCACACTAAAAGATGAAAATGGTACAGTAGCATCTGCAAATCACACATTTTTATTTAGAACTTAGGTCAAATATGAAAAACTTTAAAGGATGCTATGAAAAAATGAAGCTAATATAAAATATAATAAATTAACAAGTAGTTGGGACAGACACTAGCCAATGCAAGTGCTATTTACCTTAAAACAGAAAATGTTCAAACGCCACCAGCAGTGCCATTTTATTATTGGCAATAATGTACTGTTCATGGCAGTGTAATATCAGAAAGTTGTGTACAATTGCATAAGTACTTGTGTGTGTGTTCAGTCATGTCTGATTCTTTGTGACCGCATGGACTGTAGCCCGCCAGGCTCCTCTGTCCATGGCATTCTCCAGGCAAGAATACTAGAGTGGGTTGCCATGACCTCCTATAGGGGATCTTCCCAACCCAGGGGTTGAACCTGCATCTCTTGCATCTCCTGCACTGGCATGTGGATTCCTTACCATTGTGCCACCTGGGAATTCTGTGTATAATTACCATTACTTATATTAATGTTTCTTCTGATTCTGTTAATAAAAAAAGTCAACATTTCTGGAAACAATTTTACTATCTAAGAAATAAAGGACTATAGCCAGTTAATCCATGCTACCTGTATTGCTGGCTTAGTCTTATTGAGTTAATTACCACTGGGCTTTCCTGGTGGCTTAGACAGTAAAGAATCTGCTTGTAATGCAGGAAATTACAGGTTCGATCCATGGGTTGGGAATATTTCCTGGAGAAGGGAATGGGAACCCACTCCAGTATTCTTGCCTGGAAAATCCCAGGGACAGATGATCCTGGCAGGCTGCAGGCCCTGGGGTTGCAAAGAGTTGGACATGACTGAAGCAATTTAGCATGCATGCATGCATTAATCAAGGTAGGCTAGAATATGCTGGGGAAACAGTTTTACTCAGAAATCTTAGCCACTTTACACAAAAGGCATACATTCGTCACTCACACGGTATATGCAGCTCTGGTTGGGAGTGAGTGCACAGTTGAGTTCAGTTGTTCAGTCATGTCCGATTCTTTGCAACCCCATGAACTGTAGCACGCCAGGCCTCCTTGTCCATCACCAACTCCTGGAACTTGCTCAAACTCATGTCCATCGAGTTGTTGATGCCATCCAATCATCTCCTTCTCTGTTGTTTCCTTCTCCTCCTGTCTTCAATCTTTCTCAGCATCAGGATCTTTACCAATCAGTCAGTTCTTCAAAGCAGGTGGCCAAAGTACTGGGTGCACTGGGCCACTAAGGGACTCAAGATGACATGGATGCAGCCTATCTTGTGATGCTGCTACTTCTACAGGTGGATTCTAGTGCCTGCCTCTCAGTTTTCCAGACCTATATCATTTCCACTCTCAGCCAGAGCTCATCATCCAACCTCAACAAGAGATGCCAGTAAAAGCAGGGAGCACATGGATTATTTAGTAAACACTACTGTATTTGTTACACTATATTAGTCAGGCTTGTGCAATATAAGATTGACCAGATGGGAAACTTTGATTGATTTTTTTTAAAAAAAAAGAATTTGAGCATGATTTTACAAGAGGAATGTTATGAAGGTTCAGCGTTAAAAAGAGATTCTGTCTAGGCTGGCAAGGAGCATGCAATGAGCATGGTTACTACAGAAGACTGATGTAAAGTAGTGGAAGAAAATGAAGCAGTTAAGGGAGGAAAGAAAAATTAGCAGTCTAAGATTCCACACTCATGGAAGCAAGCTAAATAAACCTATTAACCAAGATGACCTTGAAAGAATAAGACAAAATGAAAACTAAATGTAACATCGTGAGAGCCTTGGTTTCCTCATGAGAAGTTCTGACTTCCCTTGATGAATCACTGGATTATTTTGAATAAAAGAATGACAGATCTGTAGGGAAACCAAGGCTATTCCAACTATGGATTTTAAACTGAGTAAAATCAAGATTTTATGAAGGAGATGCAATAATCTGGAAATGTGTTAAGGATTTGAAAATAGAAACGAAGGTATGAAAAAGATGAAATATAATTTTGGCAATTTAGTGAATATGTATGCAATTCAAAGAGTAGGAATGAACTGTGATGTCTCTGAGAGCTGTATAATCACAGGCTTGAGGAGTCTGAAAGGAAAAATAAAAGGAGGAAGAGCGCAGAATGTTGAAAATATAGGGAAAGAAGAGTGTGGAGGAAAGAGTCTTCTGCTCCTTGCCTTTTTAGAATCTAAAATTTAAACTTGCATCTAAATATGAATGGTGCAAAATATTTTTCTCTTTTTTACTTTTCAGCACAATAACAGTGAAAATAGCAATAACTTAAATTGGTTGCAAAGCTCTGTAACAAGTGCTTAACATGCATTATAGTTTTATAATCACAGTATATTATGATCCAGTTCATTACAATAAATTATGCCTTACATGTGGCAAGTAACTTATCAAAATCAATCAACTCATAAGCTGGATTTGAGTCCAGGTTTATCTGAAATCAGACTATCAGTGAAAACTTTCTTTTCAACCTCTCTGCTTTTCTATTTTTATTTTTTCCCAATTTTCTTTTTTTCCCAATTTTTTCCATCTGTATATGTCTCATGCCTCACTATATAGTTCCAAAAGCATCCCCCTTCCCCACCAAAAAAAAAAAAAAAAATCAGGATATTTTGTACAAATCAAATTTGAGAGAGATGACTTAATTAACTAGGGAATAAATGTGCAGATCCTAATTTTTCCCATTTTAAAGGTTACTAGGGTTTACTAGGGAAATGAAAGAAAGAATGAATGGAGGACATGAAGGTCTCCATATTTAATTTAGACATCAAACTGTGTCTTCACAATTCCTAAGCAACTAGCTGAGAAACAAAAAGGACAATTATTAACTGAGTTGAAATGGCTGGGGATGTATAATCCTCATACAAGTTATAAATTCTGGGAAATAAAAAAAATAATAGGTGATCTTGGAATTGTAGAGAAATTACATAGTACTTATTCTTTTTTTCTAGTCTTGTCCAGGCTTTCATATTTTCAGACATTTACCTTGTACATTGAGTTTTTATTTCATAAATTAATTAAACTCTATGGACTAAGATTTCATTTCATTTTGTTGCTTATTGTTATAAAATATAATATTACCCAGAGTATTTTAACTGCTTGATCAATGTACACTTGGTGTCTCCTGGATATTACTTTAAAATGGTTAAAAATGACTTAAAAGACAGTTCAAATTCTTTTTCCCACTCCCCAAACCCCAACTTGTGCTTTCACTTCCCTCATGTATTGAACTTCAAAATCTATAATAACCTTCACAAATATTATGGCATAGGCAGTAGACAAAATCTGATGAAGATGGCAGAAACACTGTTGTCAATGCTCTTCACAATACCCAGGTGGTATTACGGTGTTTGGAAACCCAAAGAGGAACAGCGATTTTAAAAGTAGGTTACCATTTTTATTGACCTCTATCCTGAGTCCAATATTTTTGTTCTAAAGAGTGGAACTAGCCCTTATAAAAGAAAATCTCTTCATGTTAGGAATCCCAGCTGCCTTGTTTTCCCCAACTAAGTTATGTGTAAAACATAAAGAGAATTCTTAGATCTGCTGGGAAATAGGGTTGCTAGGGTGACTGTTAAAGAAAGTGAGCCAAAACGATCAGAGATCAATAAGAAAAAGAAGGCACGAGGGCTCAAGATAGGAATATTAAATCTTTGGACAAGACCTTTTTCTCCAAAGCTCAGAGATCTAATTGGTTTTCTTGGTTTTATCTCTCAGCAATGGTTACCTAACACACGGACATCTCTTTTCAAATCATACACATGTTATCTCTCTTCTTTTCTGTGTGTTTCTTCAAGACAGACATGAAATGAGTAAAGATTCATAACTGGGAAAGAGGAGCCACCTTTGGTGGTTGTGTTCCATACCTCCTTTTATCTCATCATTGGTCCTAAAATTTCTCTCCTTTGCTTATTTCTTTTATATCACCCCTTCAAGAAGATCAACGCCCCTAAGCTTCAAACTAAAACCTCTTCATACTACACAAAGCCATCCCCAAATATATAAAAAATAGTACACTGAAATTGGAAAAACCCTAACATTGTTGTAAAAGTGTATTTCTTACTCTCTGCCATGGTCCAATGGAGGAAGGAGGAAACAAGGGAACGGAGTGAGGAGAAGGAATACTGCCTCATAAAATCCCTGACTAGAAATGATACATATAAATTCCATTGATAAGAACTCATCATTTGGCCATACCCAGACCCAGGGAGCTGGGACTTATATCCCTGATTGGGCAGCTGCATTTCATTAATAATATTATAGTATAGATTCTATACCATGAAAAGGAAAACAGATTCTGATGGATAGCTGACTTTCTACAGCATTATATAAATATTAACAACAGTATAAAATAATAAATGTATGATTCTCTGGGCTTCCCTGGTGGCTCAGATGGTAAAGAATCTGCCTGCTATGCGGGAGACCTGAGTTTGATCCCTGGGTCAGAAAGATCCCCTGGAGAAAGGAATGGCAATGCACTCCAGTATTCTTGCCTGGAGAATTCAATGGACAGAGGAGCCTGGCGGGCTACAGTCCGTGGGGTCACGAAGAGTTGAACACTGACAGAAACTAACACTTTCACTTTCGCTTTTCATGATTAAATCAGTGATGTTATACTACAGCTTGACTGATTTCTTTTGCCTGGTTAATAAATGAAAAGTATTTTTATTGTATGCTTATAACGTGAGTAGACATGATTCTAAGTTTTGGAGATACAATAATGAATAAAACAGACAAAAATCACACCCCTCATAAAGTTTATAAACTTAGTGAAGGTATGTCAGAAGCTAGGTAAAATTTATGCTAAATTCTGTAGTTTAATTAAAAGAGATTAAATGCCATGAAGAAAAATAAAATTTGGAGAAAGGGATAGCAGAAGTGGGAAGTGCTTTCAATAGGATGGTCAGGTAAGACTATTGAAAAGAGCTATTTGAAAGTGATTACGGAGAGAGTCACGTGCTATCCAGGCAAGAGTATTTCAGGTGATGGTGTAAGAACAGCTGGTAGGACAAGAAGCAAAGAGGCTAAAGCAGGGTAAATAAGAAGAAGGGTTCTAGGGGATATGCTCACGAATGAAAGGAGGGTAGATCAAAGCCTTATACATATAGAAAGGCTTTGGCTTTAACTCTACAATAAAAAGTTCATTTGAAGGTTCTGAGTGGAAATGTGCCATGTTCTGCCTTGCATTTTAACAGAATCACTCTGATAGCAGAGTTGAAAATATAGTAAAGCAAGACAATCTGGAAGCCTACAGACCAGTGAGGAGGCAATTAAAATAAAGCAGGTAGGCAATATTAGCAGCATACATCAGGTTGCCAGCATAGGTGGTGGTGAGATGTAGCTGGATTCTGGATACATTTTAAAAGTAGAGTCAGAACAATTTGCTGAGAGTTTAGATACGGGAATGAAGGAAACTGAAGAGTGAAAATTACTCAGATTTTTGTCTGAGCAACTAGATTGGTGTTGGCATTGGGACATTGGGGAAACCTATGTTTCAATCAGGTTTGAGGGGTGATATAAAAAGTTCTATCTTGAACATAGTCAGTTGATATGCTTATTAGTCATCAAAGTAGAGAGTACAATAACAAATGGGATATACAAACATGAAGTTCAAGGGAGAACAACTGGAGCTTAAAATTTGGAATCTCCAAGTTATGGAAGGCATTTACACCCATGAGACTGAATGAGACCACCACGTGTGTGAGTGTTCAAGGAGGGGGTCCCAGGTCTCAGCAGTGGAGAGCCCCAGTGTTGATACGTTGGGGCAGATAAGGAGCTATATGTCTTATTGTATTCTGCACATCTGAAAAAGTGAACCTCAAGTCAACTAAGGTTGTCAGCAGCCAATGATAGTCCCAACCCTGAAATGTCAGCAAACCCAGAAGTGCTGGAGTTCACTTCTCCCGGGGTCATTCCAGCCTTGCTCACAGGCAAAAGGCCAGAGACACAGAGACTGCAGCTGTCTGAGAGGGTCAGCAGCCACAGAACTGAGACCTCTGGCCGCACGTCCTCCATGCCTATGTGCTCCAACGCAGGCTTGTGCTCGTGCTCAGTCCATCAGAAGCATCCAACTCTTTGTGACCCCATGGACTGTAGCCCACTAGGCTCCTCTGTCCATGGGGGTTCTCAGGTAAGAATACTGGAATGCATTGCCATTTCCTCCTCCAGGGAACCTTCCCAACCCAGAGATCGAACCCAAGTCCCCTGCATTGGCAAGCAGATCCTTTACCACTGAGCTACATGGGAAGCCCTAAGTGCTAGTGTCATACAATTAATTATAGATACATATTTTCTTGAACTTCATTTCATCTAAGAAATTCAGATTTCTGACAAGTTATGATTTTCAGTGAACTTACTTTTGATTCATTCTTACATAGAATAATAGAGAGCTTCCCAACACTAGTTTCTCATCATAAAAGTGCAAATTTCCACAAGGCAGGAACAATAGTACAGTCATTTTCTATGAAGTCATTATCTGGATCAGAAACAGAATAAAAAGAGAACAGATTTTCCAGGCAGAGACAAGATCACTGTCTGCAAAATTTAGTGGATTCCAGTCTATAAACCTCAAGCTTAAATAATTCAATTAGCTATTCAGCATGTCAGATTCCATCTTCCCTTCCGAAATTTCACATATCTCTTGAGTTTCCTCTCTCTCTCTAATTAATGGAATTTTAAGCCAGTAATGTCCATGTGGAAAACACTGTGGAAATTAAATCACAAACAAGGATACTCATGATGACTAAACAAATTTTTGAAAGGAGACTGGGAAGAGTATATAATGATAATTTATTATAGCCAGTACTTACATGATGTCTCCTATGTGTTAGGCATTTAACTATTGGGAAGGATATTTATTTTTATTATTATTATTGCTAGTACTCACATAATTTTTTTTACATTAGGCCTTTTCATCAATTTAACATAATAGTCATAATAATTGAACAAAGCATGTAAGATTATAATCTACATTCTATAGATGAAGAAACTCAGACACAAAGAGGTTTAGTAACCTGCCTAAGATCACACAGCTAGGAAGAAATCAGGATTTGGACCTAGGCTGTACTGCTCCCAGCTTTTATCCATCATGCTATGTTGCCTCTGAAAGTGAAAAATTTGAGTCACTCAGTCATATCCAACTCTTTGCAACGCCATGGACTATAGCCCGCCACAACCCTCTGTACATGGAATTCTCCTGGTGAGAATATTAGAGTGGGTAGCCATTCCCTTCTTCAGGGAATCTTCCCAATCCAGGAATCAAACCCTGGCCTCCCACATTGCAAGCAGATTCTTGGCTGTCTGAGCCATCAGTCTGACACATCATTATCCTTGGGTTTTTCATTCACTGCCCATTTATCATGTTATTCTTTGACCTACTTCTTTCTACATGTTGAGTAAAGAAAAGATTTCCTTGAAAGAGTTCTAACATTTTTGTCATTCATTGTCACAATAGATGGGTACATTGGCAATGACTCATTAATGGTCATTCATTCACTTTTTCAATTAAAAAAATACTTATCCAGTTTGCGGCAGAAATTAAACTAGGTGCTAGGTTTTGTCCATCAAAAGACTGAAAAGAAGCATTAGACATGTAAACTGGATTAGAGTTTAGTTTGATAAATGACAAAATCTGCACTGGATCCTTTGGGAGCAAAGAGAGGAGGGACAGGAACAAATCATACCAATCCCAGTCCTTGAACAACTATAGGAGTCAGCCAGCTGATGGAGGAGGAAACAGAAAGTACAGGCAGAGGGCATGTAGGAGCAAACACAGGAGGCATAAACAAGTACGGCAAATAGGGAAAATTCCAAGCAGTTCAGCTTTGCTCATATTTCAAAATTATTGAGCACTCACTAGGTACCAGGCACTATGTTAAATCCTGGGGACTCAAAGAAAAAGAAGACACAGTCCCCACGCTGGATGAACCTATTTGCTGGGAAGGAATGGAGACACAGACACAGATAAATGGACTTGTAGACACAGCAAGGGAAGGTAAGGGTAGGATGGACTGAGTAAGTAGCATCCACATATATTCACTATAATGTTTAAAACAGACAGCTAGTGGGAAGTTGCCGTAAAACACAGGGAGCCCAGCCTGGTGCTCTGTGATGACCTAGAGGGGTGGGATGGAGCGGGCAGGAGAGAGGCTGAAGAGCAAGGGAATTTATGTATAATTACGGCTGATTCACCCTGTTGTAAGGCAGAAACCAATACAACATTGTAAAGTAATTATCCTCCAATTAAAAAAAAAGAAAAGAAATTTAAAAGCAAGTCATGGTAACTCTTGGAATAGGCAAGGTGTTTTTTGGCAGATAGTGTTTAAAACAGTTGCCCCTGTTTAATTCTAGCTTCTCATGAACAGCAAAAAATCAGAACACTATAACACTTGGGGATACAGTTCTTGTTT
This sequence comes from Bos taurus, assembly GCF_002263795.3. Lineage (NCBI taxonomy): Eukaryota > Metazoa > Chordata > Mammalia > Artiodactyla > Bovidae > Bos > Bos taurus. Next base: position 44,922,623 of record NC_037330.1, read on the forward strand.
GGAGGATATACCAATTTCCATCTTGTGTTGTCTTCCCATCACAAGCGGAGTCAGGGACTTAACTGGTGGGGCACTGTGACCCTGGCTATGGGGCTTTGATCTCATCCTAATGGCAAGAGGAGGCTTTGAAGGGACTTAAATCTGAAACTGACATGAGATGGAAATATCCCATGCTTTATGTGTTTTAATGTTCTGCTCCTTTAGCTCTAATGTCTCTTTTAAAAAGAGTTTAAAATCTGCAAAATGAATATCAGAATCATAAAATGGTAAACCTCATATAGCAATTTACTATAAAACAGAAGCTTAGATATAAAATGATGAGAGGAAGATAAAACAGATATATAAGTTACCCTTAACATCTGTGCTGAACAAATTTAAAATATCCGAATTTCAGATGCTGAGAATAACATCATGTTTGCTAGTCAGAGTCTGCTTTGGTCCATCTGAGAAAAACATGTCAGTCATTCTTAATGGGCTCTGCAAAACCCTATCCTTGTCTTTGCCAAGACTCTCATAATAGTTACATGATAAGCCCCACTGTGCTTCACAGTAAATCAGAGAGTTCCGCAGCTAAGTTACATGATAGGCCTTGCTATATTGAACAGTAAATCATGGAATTCCTCAATAAAGTTACACACTAAAACTCCCTAGCTTACTTATTTATTTTTCCCTTTATGGTATTATCTCCCAGTGGCGGATAAAGGTCAGCAATATGGCTTCTGCTCACCTCCTTCCCTTTATCCCTTTGTCATTCACATTTCTGGAGACAACTCCAAGCACCTCCTGTCACACCCAGAGAATGGTGACTATTAAACTTGCCAGAAACCCGAAAGACCTCAGAACTGGAATCCTCTTTGATGGAACGGTAAGAGTGGGAAACAAGTATGAAGAAGAGGTAGTGAAGTTAAACCCTTTGTTGTTGTTTAGCGCCTAAGATGTGTCCAACTCTTTATGACCCCATGGACTGCCCACCAGGCTCCTCTGTCCATGAGATTTTCAAGGCAAGAATACTGGAGTGGGTTGCCATTCCCTTCTCCAGGGGATCTTCCCAACCAGAATTAAACATAATTATACATAAGTCCTGCATTGCAGGTGACTTCTTTACCTGCAATTCTTTATGAGCTAAGCCACCGGGGAAGCCCTAAAACCCATTAGAAGGAGTAAAAACTATGAAGCTTTAACCTACCTTTTGTTCATGAGAAATTAATGGAATAAGGTAATAGTAACATCAGTAAGGGATCCCCAGGTGGTGCAATGATAAAAACATCTGCCTGCCAATGCAGGAGACACAAGAGACTCGGGTTCAATCCCTGTGTCAGGAAGATCCCTGGAGGAAGAAATGGCAACCCACTCCAGTATTCTTGCCTGAAAAAATTCCATGGACAGAGGAGCCTGGTGGGCTACAGCCCATGGGGTCTCAAAGAGTCACACATGACTGAGTGACTGAGCATCCACCCAACATCAGTAAACATTCTCTAATGGTAATTTAACGATTATAAACTGTTACATTATCAAGATAAAGTTTCATTTCCCTAATGATATTATGATTTAATGCATACCTACAGATACCGAGTATTTTATCCAAATATGAAAGGGTACTAATGGAGTCTGGGAGAAAGAATAATCATAGTTTGTCTACTCTCCCCTCATCCTCCTCAGGACACCAAGTGATCATAGAAATAATAAACTATGCTACTCAGTAACAGGAAACATAAGCACCAACATGAATCTGTGGACTAGCAAGAACTTTTATCACATGAGTCTACGTCTTGAGATGGATTTCATTTTGTCTAGTTATATATAACTCACATACACAAATAAGGTAGCATAAAATAAACACAGCCTACTGAGATATTAAAAAGGCAAACTAGTGTGCACTCAAACCTTAGTAAGTCTCAAATACAATTATCAGTTTCAAAACATTAGAGGTTACATCTAGCTTCTCAGAAAAGATACGCGAGCAGAGTAATATGCTGCCCGTTCATATTACTAAAACTTCATTACTCTACAAAATAGCTACAGTATATTTGTAAGTATGCTGCTGCTGCTGCTAAGTCACTTCAGTCGTGTCCGACTCTGTGCGACCACATGGACGGCAGCCCACCAGGCTCCCCCGTCCCTGGGATTCTTTCTCCAGGCAAGAACACTGGAGTAGGTTGCCATTTCCTTCTCCAATGCATGAAAGTGAAAAGTGAAAGGGAAGTCGCTCAGTCGTGTCCGACTCTGAAGACCCCATGGACTGCAGCCTACAAGACTCCTCTGTCCATGGGATTTGCCAGGCAAGAGTACTGGAGTGGGGTGCCATATACTATTATCATAAATAATGAAGCCCAAACAAAGCTGGTCAAAATAAATAAGCAAAGTACATTTTGTATTTTAATAATCTTGTTTTGACTGTGGGTTTGGGGGGAATTTTGTTGTTGTTTGTTTTGTTTGATTCTTATTTAGTTAAGGGCCAATTTCCTCAAATTGGTGACCCACACTTTTTTCTCTCAGCTGTCAATTAAATTTAATAAGAACATATTGTGTAGACAAATGATCTTATGTAAAATACTATCAGTGCAGCATTATAAGGAATAAACAATAGGAACTGCAAGCTTGATAAATTCAACATTCAGCGTATTTTACCTGGAATGTATGTATGTATTTTTTTTATTATTTATCAACATATTTAAAAAAGTCAATTTAAGTGAAGGTCCTAAGGCTTACACTTAAGCTTTTAAAAGCATATACTGTATTTTTCTTACAGAAAGAAAAATAATGTGCTTAATTTCAGTGATCCATATATAGGAAGCAGTGATTAGGAAAAATTGCTGCAAGACAAAGATTCAGCATTTATATTTATGCTTCTCCAAGCTTTTGGAGATCCATCCAGTCCATCCTAAAGGAGATCAGTCCTGGGTGTTCATTGGAAGGACTGATGCTGAAGCTGAAACTCCAATACTTTGGCCACCTCAAAGAGTTGACCATGTGAAGAGCTGACTCATTGGAAAAGACTCTGATGCTGGGAGGGATTGGGGGCAGGAGCAGAAGGGGATGACAGAGGATGAGATGGCTGGATGGCATCACCGACTTGATGGACATGAGTTTGGGTGAACTCCGGGAGTTGGTGATGGACAGGGAGGCCTGGCGTGCTGCAATTCATGGGGTTGCAAAGAGTCGGACACGACTGAGTGATTGAACTGAACTGAAGCTTTTGGATGGATGGATGTACAGATAGACAGACAGAAATACAGATACTCACAACTGACAAAAACAAAAAATAATCCACAAAAAATAAATAACTACCATTTGTTAAGCATTTCATGGATCAAGATCTGAGCTATGTGTATTTAATATATATATAATCTTTAATCCTAATAACTACACACTAGGCACATTTTTGTACATGGTCAAACTGAGGTCCGGGGTAATTAAGTAATTTTTCTAATCTTGCACAGCTTCTAAGAATCAGAACCAATAAGCTATAATGTAAAATAATTTTTTAAAAGGATACAGATATATACATATACATCATTTAACAATCAAATTGGCTGTATGCTTGAAACTGACACAATATTCTAAATCAACTATACTTCAATTAAAAAAAAAAAAAAAAGAATTAGAGCCAGGATTTACATTTAGATTTGCCTAGCTATGAAGCCTGTGTCTTATTCCTACAGTATACTTTGCATCCATATGAGATCAAGTGGTCTCATGGTGTCTCTCTGAACAGATCAGATCTCTCAAAGATGAATCAGGATCTTCTATTACTGAAAGTGAAAGAGGAGAATGAAAAAGTTGGCTCAACATTCAGAAAACTAAGATCATGGCATCCAATCCGATCACTTCATGGCAAATAGAGGGGGAAACAATGGCAACAGTGAGAAACTTTATTTTGGGGGGGCTCCAAAATCACTGCAGATGGTGACGGCATCCATGAAATTAAAAGATGCTGGCTCCTTGGAAGAAAAGCTATGACCAACCTAGATAGCATATTAAAAAGCAGAGACATTACTTTGCTGACAAAGGTCCACATAGTCAAAGCTATGGTTTTTCCAGTAGTCATGTAAGGATGTGAGAGTTGGACCATAAAGAAGGCTGAGCACCGAAGAATTGATGCTTTTGAACTGTGATGTTGGAGAAGACTCTTGAGAGTCCCTTGGACTGCAAGGAGATCCAACCAGTCCATCCTAAAGGAAATCAGTCCTGAATATTCATTGGAAGGACTGATGCTGAAGCTGAAACTCCAATACTTTGGCCACGTGATGCTAAGAACTGACTCCTTGGAAAAGACCCTGATGCTGGGAAAGATTGAAGGTGGGAGGAGAAGGGGATGACAGAGGATGAGATGGTTGGATGGCATCACCAACTCAATGGACAGGGGTTTGAGCAAGCTCTGGGAGTTGATGAAGGACAGGGAAGCCTGGTGTGCTGCAGTCCATGCGGTCGCAAAGAGCCAGACACTACAGAGTGACCAAACTGAACTGAACTTACTACTTGCCTTGTCCCAGGCAGAGCAGTGGGAAGACAAAGCTCTCTAGCTTTCCTTTATGTGATGGGCTGCTGCTGCTGCTGCTAAGTCACTTCAGTCGTGTCCGACTCTGTGCGACCCCATAGATGGTCGTTTCAAATTATGTAAAAAAAAAAGAGAGAGAGTAGAATGGTTACTTAATCCTACTACTTAATAGTTTTTCTGCAAACAGGGAGCTTGTGGTGCCTGAGGAAAACAAAATCAAAATAAGCAACAAATCTTATGAAATTTCCTCATTTGGAGAAAGATTTTCTAGTTAAAGTATCATTTAAAAAATCTTTTTTCTTTCTTTTTGGTATGTGTATACAGTATTAGGGCTTCCCTGATGGTTCACATGGTAAAGAATCTGCCTGCAAGGCAGAAGACCCGGGTTTGATCCCTGGGTCTGGAAGATCCCCAGGAGAAGGGAATGGCAATCCACTTCAGTATTCTTGCCTGGAGAATTCCATGGACAGTGGAGCCTGGTGGGCTACAGTCTGTGGGGTGGCAAAGTGTGGGACAGGACTGACTGACTGACTAACATTTTCACTTTCATCCAGTATTTAGATTATCTGTATTCAGATTCAGATTGTTTTCTTAACTATGTGGCTTGGGGTGAGAATGTGGGAGGAAAGGTGAAACATGTAGAAACTGTTTCTTTAGTAATTCAAATTTCTATGTATTGAGTTGTTTACTCATCCACATTCAAAGCAGATTTTTCCTTTTTCATGCACCACTAGTTCAAAAATAGCCATCATCAGGACACTCCTGGGACTAGCTTAGAATACAGTGGGGTGTTTTTCAAGGCTCTTAGCCATCTCTGGAATTTGAAAAGGATGGCTAGTAGATGCCTTTTTTATTTTAAATCTAATCATTTTCCTCATTGCAACCTCATCAGCTTGGAGGAAGTCTCAGCCTCTGATAATGTCTGGGCTGGGGAGTTGTTACACCACTTCCAAATCTTGGCAATGCAATAAGAACCCTTCCACCAGGAGGGGTAACATGAGGGGAAAGGAGGATATGACCCTATCTTCTCCAATTTTAAGAATTATGTCCCAGGAGTAGCATTTGGTGGTCTGTGTTTCAAAATGAGCAGGGTCTCAAAGGATAGATGGTTTCATTACGGAAATAGAAGAATTTTCTCTAACGATGCCAAGTGGTATGTCCCTTTTACTGAAGAAAGGGCAGCTCATGCTATTAGGAGAAGAAAGAGAGGGGTCTGGGGAATGTCAGTGCACTCATGCAAAGACACTGAGCTTTGGTGCAGAAGACAGAAAGGGAAACCAGTGAGTGATCACCCACCTGCCAAGTGAAGGGAGGAATAACTTGGAAAGATATGTGCAGACAATCCCCTTTTGGGCACTTTCTATGGACAATGCTGAATGTCTAAGGATAATCAGATTTTCAGGTAGGTATGCACTCTCCAAAATGTTTTTAGAAGTATATCAGCGGGAAAGTTTTCATTGTTAAAATTTCCCTTTTGACCCTAAGTCCTTGCACACAACTGCCATATTATTTGACTGGAAATATTACTTTGTTATGTCACTTCCCTGCCTTAAAAATCTCTAATGGCTTCTGTTTACTTAATGAGATAAAGTGCACAAGCTTCAGTCTGGCATTCAAAGCATTTCACTCTCAGGTCTCAGTTGACACACCCAGGTTTATAATCTACCTTGCCCACATTTATCCACTATAATTATATTCATCTATTCTCTCTCCCTTGAAAACACCCAACAGTTCTCATCTCCATGAATGTGCTTATGCCATTCCATTCTCCTAATCTGTTCTTCCACCTCTTTGCTCCTTTCAACAATGCAGAGACCCCCTAATGCCTTGTTTGAACTCACCACCACTGCAGTTATTTCTCCCACTCTAAGCTCCTATAGTATTTAATATCTGGGAAATTCATTTTGTCCTGGCTACTTGCTGCATTTTATTATCTTCATGAAAATGGTTATTTTCCTTTCTTAGAATTTTGTAAGCACTTTTCTATTCATTTTTCCTTTTTCTTTCTTTGTTAATTCCCTCACCTCCAGCACCTAGAACAGTGTTTTGAATTCAACAGATGCTCAATAAATGTTCATGATTTGAAAATTCAGGCTGAAAAAAGAAAGAATGCTAAAGAAGGAAGTTAAACATGTTGAATAATGTTTAGTTTTCACAAACATTTTTTCACATAATTTTCAAAGCAACTCTGAGAGGTGGCTAATGTTATCTCAATTTCACATGTGAAGAAAGTGAAGCTCAGAGAAATGAAAAGACACGCTAATGTGTATATAAGCCAAAGGAGGCTATATCTGTCTGTTCACTTCTAGATTCCAAATGCCCAGCACAATCTCTTGCATAGGAATATTTTATGTGCAATAAATTTGCAATAACCAACTTTTTAAAAACTAATAAATTTATTTTGGATTATGTTTTCTTCTAAATCCAAGTTCTGTATTTATGATATGAAAAAGTTTATGGATTTAGTAGATTCAGACATATTTATCAGGCAGAAAAGTAGCTTGATGCTGGTTTTCTCCTCATGAAATTTGAGAAAAGTGTTAACTCTAAACAGCAGGGAAGTACTAGAAAAATTTCCGGTGCCAACAGGGAACATAAGACAAATATATGCAACTTCAATCATGATTTAGGTCATTGTTTTCCAAAATTCAATCCCAGGAACTTTCACAGTATATCATTAGGTGTTCTCTTACTTCCATTCTTTCTTTATTGTGTGTGTTTGTGATGTTCTGCAATCAAATGTGTTTGGGAAATGCTGGTGTAAACAAAGTCTTTTTACTCTGACTTTAAATGTGCTGATACATTATGACTCTCCAGGGAGGGATAGAATAAGGTATATTTCTCCACAGGGTTTAGCCACAGAACTTTTTTCTCACAACAACTCCAAGACTAGAATTTCATAAAACAGGCTTTGAGAAACACTGTTATGAGTATGTATAGTATGAGATATTTCTTATTAGTTTCTAAAAGAAGTAGGGGTCTATTGTGATAAATTCGTAAAACTACGAATGCTGTCAAGGCTTGCATTATCTCCATATGTTCTTTAATGTGTTGGAGGGAACAGGCAGTATGACCATGGGCCTAAGGTGTTTCTACTCTTATTTCTTGGAGCTTAACACTTCGCAGTTTATTATTGTCTTCCATTCATTTGGGAACCTGACTGGGGGTGAGCAGCTCAGCTGTCTGTATACTGTGTGCAGTGAATGTTTACTGTGCTTTTCTGATCATAGTCCTTTCCCTATTCTTTTGGTAATGGCCTCCACTTTCTTTGGGGAGTTGTCTTTCTTCACCCTGTGTGATTCTAGTGGGCTGGCCAAATAACAAGCAAGGGGCTGGACAAGTGACAGTCCACTAGCCATTATTAGTCTAGTAGACAGCATGTAGTCCAAGCCAGGACAATCAGAGTCTTTCCCGAAGCTCTTTTGATTTGAATCTTTCACGCTATGTTCTAAAAGCTGGAAGACTCTGTCTCTGGAGCTTCCAGTGACCACATTCCCTTATATCAATACAATTTTTAAGAAGATAGCTAACCACAGGAAAGACTGAACACATTCAGAGACAAGTAAGGATAAGGGGAAAGAAGAGGAGAATGGAATGAGAGAAAGCAAAAATGAGAGAAAAAGAAAGTGCACAAGAGGGGGCAACAGCTGACTACACTTTGTGAATTCCTGCTTTGGGTCATATCTAAAGCATGTGTCTCTTTGGACTTCCCAGTTACATGAGTCAGTGCATTGTCTTTTTCTGCTTAACAAGTCTAAGTTCTCGTACTACCAACAAAAGCAAAGCTGCTTACTGCAATGTCAAGGTGGTTTCAAATAGTGAGCCAGGGAAATATATATTCTCTTAGCTAATTTGGTAGTTCTCTGGGTGCAAATGACAACACACTGTAGGTTTTCAAATTTATAAAAATAGTACTATTAAGGCAAGACCTTAAGAAAAATATGATCCAACCCCTGACTTTGCAGATTAAAAGATGAGGGATAGAAAACTTAGGGATAAGTGATTATTCTTAAAAATGTAATATCAACTTAAAGAACACAACCAGGACTAAACTCAAGCTCTAAGTTCTTTTCCATTTTAACATATTTTCTAATTTTGTCCTCATTTTATTTTCCATGATGCAAATGAGTAGGAAATGACATTGTATATTAGGAACCAGTTTAAGTTGGTAGAGAGAATATTGGATTTTGAGGAGGAAGTCTGAATTTGAATCCCAGGGCTGTTATCTCTTTAGGCAGGTTACTTAACCTCACTGAACTTGAGTTCTCTTACAGAGAAAATGTGACTAATAATATCACCTTGCATCCATCAAATAATGATTTCTGTAAAAGTACTTTGCAAACACTAAAATATGATTAATAAATACTCTAAAAATTACTCTCTGTCATCCTGAATATGCTTTCTTATTTTGTAGAATGAAGTTTTTACCACTCATTTCAGGGGCAGTTATCCCTTTATCCATATAGGGTAATGACCCTATATTTTGCAGTAACTGTTTGATATTACTCTTATACTGGGAAGTTCAGCCAACCTAATAGCCATAGGGCATGTTTAATTCTACACGTGCATTTCAGGACAGTAATAAAAACACATGCTGCAATTGATAGGATATGCCCAATTTTTTTGATTCATATTCCTTAAGGCAGGGTCAACTGACAGAATTCTGTCTTCTTAGCAGTCTTAACACCTGATGGAGCCTTGATTTTTCTAAATAAAAAGTCAATTTCATTGACTACCTTCCTACTATAAATCAGAATGATAATTCTTTCAAGATTATCAGAGGAGGGATGGGTACAAACTGCCAACCTAAATCTCCTTGAAAAACTTTCATTCCTATTATCTCAAATGATATAATTATAGAAAATAATTGGATATGTGTATGTGGCAAGGAAGTGGTTTTATAATTGTTTCCAAAATCAATTGCCTTTTCTATAGTAGATTATTTTTCTCTATATCAACAACATCAGAACTTTGTGACTTGCTTTGACCGATGATATTTGGGTAGAAGTGACATGGCACTTTTATGCAGAAGCTTTAAGAAGCATTAATTGACTCTGCCTCTACTGTCTTCCATGATACTAACAGTTACCCAGCTTGGGGATGCTCAAGCCTGAGTCCCAGACTGAAGAGCCAAAGCCAGCATTCAGTGAAGATGTAAAATGACTGTGAAAGGCACCTTCATTAATGTGAGCCTCTACATTTTGAGGTCTTTTGTTACAGAAGCCCAACTTGACCTAAGCTCACTGACACAGTGTTGACATGTTAAATATCCTGAGCTTCCATATAGCAGTAATATTTCCTTCTCAGTACAGATGGGCAAACTGAAGTAAAAGAAAGAAAGCCAACCTTGAGGAAAGTAAAGAAATATGTACTGAGGAAAGTAAATGTTTTGTCAGTATTTTACTGCTGGCCCTTTTCATTCTTCAGTTGAATTTTTAAATAGATAAAATTCAGAGATTTTTTTTTATTTTATTTTATTTTTAAACTTTACATAATTGTATTAGTTTTGCCAAATATCAAAATGAATCCATCACAGGTATACATGTGCTCCCCATCCTGAACCCTCCTCCCTCCTCCCTCCCCATACCATTCACCATTGCAATGGAAAGAATAAAATACTTAGGAATATATCTACCTAAAGAAACTAAAGACCTATATATAGAAAACTATAAAACACTGGTGAAAGAAATCAAAGAGGACACTAATAGATGGAGAAATATACAATGTTCATGGATTGGAAGAATCAATATAGTGAAAATGAGTATACTACCCAAAGCAATTTATAGATTCAATGCAATCCCTATCAAGCTACCAACAGTATTCTTCACAGAGCTAGAACAAATAATTTCACAATTTGTATGGAAATACAAAAAACCTCGAATAGCCAAAGCGATCTTGAGAAAGAAGAATGGAACTGGAGGAATCAACCTACCTGACTTCAGGCTCTACTACAAAGCCACAGTAGTGGTACTGGCTCACTTGAGTGGTACATACTCAAGACAGTATGGTACTGGCACAAAGACAGACATATAGATCAATGGAACAAAATAGAAAGCCCAGAGATAAATCCACGCACATATGGACACCTTATCTTTGACAAAGGAGGCAAGAATATACAATGGATTAAAGACAATCTCTTTAACAAGTGGTGCTGGGAAAACTGGTCAACCACTTGTAAAAGAATGAAACTAGAACACTTTCTAACACCAGAGATTTTTAATGATGGTCCTAAATAGATTACAACTTCAGGCATGGAACAAAAGTATTCAAATCATGCTAAACTGAGGACTCTAATATCAATCCATAGACATTTTAATGAAAATAAATCATCACACAGTAGCATTCTTGTTGTATTTGGCCAGAAAGAATAACTGCAAGTGCCCTTTTGAATTCCCCATCATAAATCCCTTCGCTGGGCCACCTTCCCTCTTTCTTTGCGAGCACATCGGTACAATGTCACTTGACCAACAAGAACTTCCTCTAAAAGGTTTGACAAGCCAAACAGCATGTAGAGTCTAACAGACAGTAGATTTACAATCCAATATGAAATAGTGTTCTTGCCTGGAGAACCCCGTGGACGAAGGAGCCTGGTGGGCTGCTATCCAGGGGGTTGCACAGAGTCGGACATGACTGAAGCGACTTAGCATGCATGTATGCATTGGAGAAGGAAATGGCAACCCACTCCAGTGTTCTTGCCTGGGTGGGCTGCTGTCTATGGGTCACACAGAGTCGGACATGACTGAAGCGACTTGGCAGCAGCAGCATGAGATAGTTATCACTTTTACATGGAAACCTAGGCAATGCATATCTGAGCAGATTATTACAGGGTGTTTATCTCTCACTCAAAGGCAAAGGATGAACATGCTTGCCTTTCCCTCAGAAGAAAACTGCTTTAAAACATAAACTGCAAAGTTTGCCTCAAATGCCTTTTAAACTGTGTATCTCCAAGACAATTCTCAAATGAAAACAGTGAAGAATATGTTCAATGATTTCTAGTAAACTTAACTTACTGCTGAATTTTTCTGTCCAGGACCATAATATCAGCTCACCACAAACAATGCCTTGTTTAAGTAACGCACATTCCGTTCTAATTCGTTCATAGATTCTATCAAGAAAAAAACAAAATCATTAAAGATAAAGAAGCACCAATCCTCTAACCTGCTTTGTTGTATTTATATCTTAAGAAATTGTACCTCGAGTCACGAATTAAAAATCAGTTGTCAGCTTCCCTTAATAATTAATGTCAAAACGAACAACTGTTTCAAGTACAACACATTCCATTTAATGTTAAACAGCGTTATATTTACTGTAATTCCACCTTTCATCCTAATGTCAACTTCTAAATCTTTAATGCTTTAATCACACTTCTTTTTCTGATATCCCTTGTGAGTTCCTCAAACCAATGCCCACTCCTTTGTGATAAGGTGGGCATTTTATGCTGCAAGGGTTAGTCAGCAGCAATTGTTAATTATTAAAGAAAACAAAATATAGCTGCTGGAAAATTGTGTTTGTTCCCAGCAGGGCATGTCACCTTTAATCTCTACTGATACTGAGGCGAGTGAAGTCATAAAAGGAAATAATGCATTTCAAGAACATGGCCCCATAGAAAATTAAAGAATTTCCTATAAAATTAATAAGCCTAATTACAGATAATGTCCATATTTTCCTTTCAGTAGGTTATCCGCCTTTCTGATAGAGAGCTGGAAAGAGGGGAAGCACAGGGTGAGTTCCCAAGGAGCTGCTTAGTTGCTGGTTGGGTGGAGCAGGAAAAATGAGAAGAAAGTCAAACTTTGTATCACAGGGCTTTTGTTTTTCCTGGAAACTAATGAGAGCATGAAAGACTAATATGTGTTAAGAATGCTGTCTGCAAGGTAATGTACTTGGTGAGGTATTCTAGTTCTGTCATTGACCATGTTTGGGAGCCTTGGACCATTATTTCACCTGAGACTTCATTTCCTCACTTTTAACATGGATTACTTTGAGAATTAGTTTAAGATATTTTATGCAAAGCTCTTCATGAAATGCTTGGAACCCCAAAACCCTGCACTAAATGAATAGTTGTTGAATTGTCCCTGCAATTCTGAAAATTAGCTACTATTAACCCCACTCTCATTATTTTCCATTGTAAGCAGCTAGTGTCAGAGGACCCAAAATGTTAACTTGGTTCCTTCACACATTCAAAGACTTCAAAGACTGAGCTAAGATTATGCCCTTCATGTAGAAAAAGGACCATTTCCCACCCCCCAAAAGACAGTTGAGTAATAAGTTGATGAAGATTTATTACTCTTCTTCAATAGGTAAGTTTTTTTTTTTTTTTTTTAACTTAGTGTTTACAGAAATTCAAGTGGGAAAGATAGCTATATGGCAATTTCAAGAAGGAAGAGCCTCAGTGAACGAACAGCCCTTCAAAGTATACCAAATGTCCATATTCTTAAATGCCTGCTGTGCACTGCTCAAAACCTGCAACCTCCTTCAGGGGTCAAAAGCCACAATTACCATCCCCAAATGAGTCTGGAGTAGTGAAACTACAATAAAGGCAATTGGACAAAGCCTATTAATGCTTTGACAGTTTTTAGAGTTGACTGAGCTTTGTGGTGCTTCTGAGGAGGAGGTAATCTTATTGGGCCAGACTCTTTAGGACTCAGGAATTGAAACTGAAAAGAATCCTCACAGTAGTCCTAATGTAAAAAAAAAAAAAATTCCTAATCATATTGGTTCATAAACTATTTTGAAAATTTGTGGAATCTTACGAATAAGGAAAAAATGTACATAAGTACTTAGGTATCCTGTATGGATTTTGCTTTTAATCTAGTGACTTTTAAGAGTTTAAAGTCTCAGTTAGGCTTTAAGTCAGAGCAAGTCTTTTTATTCTATCCTCAGCCCATGTGCCTTCCCTGAGGAATGGAGTTGCCCTTGATGTGCTCAGTGGTCCTCAGGTGGCTGCTGATTGACCACTGTGGGGCTGGGTATTCCAAGAGCATAATATCTGCTCAGAATTTGTGAATTTACATCCAATGTTCCAGAATATCTGGCCCAGCCTAATGACAAAGACCCTTCAGAATGGTTACTTTTTCAATTGAACCCTTCACACTTGCTAGTCCAGTGAATAATTTCTAATAATATATCTTATATGAAATATATCTTAATATGAACTTTTGATTCACGTGAGGTTAATATATGAAGGCATTTTTATAAACTATAAGGCATATGCAACCCACAATGAAAACTCCTTGACTTTTCATTTTAAGAAAAAGATAGAAAAATGATAAGGAAATGAATACTTTCCTTTTTTTCCCCATGTTATCCTTATAGCAGCTCTCAATAATAACTCTTTTTTATGCTTAAGAAAATGCACATCATATAAATGTAAAAGTTTCTGTTTAGTATCCTAAAAATGTTTACCATACTTCTCCATGATGCAAAGATTAAATAAATTGCTGAGGTATGAAACTTGGGCAGAATATTCCTTAACGAAGATATTCCTTACTGACTTTAGATTGATGTTGTGCCAATAAGGGAAAAAAACAGCATTCAGCAGCTGCACTTTCTCAGCTGTAGGAGAATATTCCATAATGATCAGAAACTGTGCAACATAACAGGACAAATCTTAGTTGTTAAAATCATGATCTTCAGATTTAGACACACCTGAGCCCGACTTACACCCCTAGCACTTACGAGGTGTGTGACCATGGAAAATTGACTTAATGTCTCAAAGCCCTATTTGCTTCATTAATTAAAAGGAAGCATATTTCTCATGAGGCTGTTGTGTAGATTAAATGAGAGATGCAGGTTAAGTGCTTGGCATAGGTCTGATGCATAGTAAGCCATCTGTGTATGTTATCATTTGTCCTGTCGTTTATCATGTATTTATTACACATGTCCTATGAATCCCTTTAATGGTTCTTGAAAACTGAAATTCCAGGAGAGCTGAAGTAACCTATTACGATAGGCTACTCTGTCTTTTTTGAGTTTTATCTCCTTTTTCTTGAGCTTTAATCTCTTGGCTCTGTTTCTACTAATACTATGCATTTTTCCTCTCATTTCTCCAAACAGAGCAGACTTTCTGCTCAGCATTAAGGGAAACAGAGGTAAATAGGGCACAACGCCTGTTTTGATGACCTTGATATTTAGTGAGGCAGAGCAGAAAATGTCAGTGATTACCTTACACAGGTAGTATTGGAGCCCAGAGAAAGAGCACGGAGGAGATGATTCAATTGCTGGGGTGGGTGAAGAACTACAAGGAATATGACATAAGCAGCAAAGTTATCATGTGCAGAGGTAGACGGGTGAAGCTAGCCAGGCAGCCGTAAGGCCAACCATGAAGGTATAATAAACCTCAAGGATCGGAATGTCACTCTGCAGAAATGAAGAATTAATGATGTGGGGATGACGATGATCTAAGGGAAAGGGGGGAGTGGAAGATGACTTATAAGGGTGAGCCTAGAGTCATAGAGGGCCAGGATGCCAGGTCCTGAACTAGAGATGCAAAAGGAAGAGCAGAATTACAGGAAGAGAATGACTTCTGTTTGGAACACACTGAGCTGGTTTGTAAAGATGTTGAATGTCATCTGCTTCTTTTTTTCCCACCTAGAATGGGAGCTTGAGGTATGGACCCATTATTTTTCTCCCAGGCCTGCCATAGCAAAGGGCAACAAATTGGGTGGCTTAAAATTTTATTCTTTTATGGTTTTTGAGGCTATATGTCTGAAATCAGTGGGGTGACAGGCTATGCTCCCCTCTGAAGGCTCAAGGGGAGAATCCTTCCTTGACTTTTCCTGGCTTCTGGTGGTTACCAGAAATCCTTGGGTTCCTAGGCTTGTAGATGCATCACTCTAACCTCCACCTTCACTTTCACATGACACACTCCTCTCCTATGTCTGTGTCTTCTTCTTTCAAAGCTATCAGTCATTGGATTAGGGCCTACCCTAATTCAGGATGACTTCATCCTAACTTGGTTACACCTGCAAAGACCCTATTTCCAAATAAGGTCATATTCACAGGTTCTGGTGAACATGAATTTTGGAGGAACACAGCAGTACAACTCCTACATCCCATTCATGAGGATGTAATCAGTGGTTGATGGCCTTTGAAAACCCAAGGAAATCATGCACACCACCTGTACAAAACCACCACTTGATAGAGGCCACTGGAAGCACAGAAACCACAATGCATAATAATCTGCCCAGTAATGTAAGAATATCTTAGGTGTCTCTGTCCATCCTCCTGCCCAGATCCAACAGACCTTAGGAAAAGAAATGTTTCAGGGGTCTACATAAACCCTTGGAGTAGTAAAGGAAAAGCAAGAAAGTTCACTAAATCCACACTGCTTATTTAAAAGGTAGAGGAGAGGTGTGAATTAAATATTGGGATTAAGATCATATGTTCAGTTCAGTTCAGTTGCTCAGTCGTGTCCAACTCTTTGTGATCCCATGAATCGCAGCATGCCAGGCCTCCCTGTCCATCACCAACTCCCTGAGTTCACTCAGACTCACGTCCATCGAGTCAGTGATGCCATCCAGCCATCTCATCCTCTGTTGTCCCCTTCTCCTCCTGCCCCCGATCCTTCCCAGCATCAGAGTCTTTTCCAATGAGTCAACTCTTCGCATGAGGTGGCCAAACTACTGGAGTTTCAGCTTCAACATCAGTCCTTCCAAAGAAATCCCAGGGCTGATCTCCTTCAGAATGGACTAGTTGGATCTCCTTGCAGTCAAGGGACTCTCAAGAGTCTTCTCCAACACCACAGTTCAAAAGCATCAATTCTTCGGTGCTCAGCTTTCTTCACAGTCCAACTCTCACATCCATACATGACCACAGGAAAAACCATAGCCTTGACTAGACGAACCTTTGTTGGCAAAGTAATGTCTCTGCTTTTCAATATGCTATCTAGGTTGGTCATAACTTTTCTTTCAAGGAGGAAGCGTCTTTTAATTTCATGGCTGCAGTCACCATCTGCAGTGATTTTGGAGCCCCCCAAAATAAAGTCTGACACTGTTTCCACTATTTCCCCATCTATTTCCCATGAACTGATGGGACCAGATGCCATGATCTTTGTTTTCTGAATGTTGAGTTTTAAGCCAACTTTTTCACTCTTCTCTTTTACTTTCACCAAGAGGCTTTTTAGTTCCTCTTCACCTTCTGCCATAAAGGTGGTGTCATCTGCATATCTGAGTTTATTGATATTTCTCCCGGCAATCTTGATTCCAGCTTGTGCTTCTTCCAGCCCAGTGTTTCTCATGATATACTCTGCATATAAGTTAAATAAGCAGGGTGACAATATACAGCCTTGATGTACTCCTTTTCCTATTTGGAACCACTCTGTTGTTCCATGTCCAGCTCTAACTGTTGCTTCCTAACCTGCATACAAATTTCTCAAGAGGCAGGTCAGGTGGTCTGGTATTCCCATCTCTTTCAGAATTTTCCACAGTTTATTGTGATCCACACAGTCAAAGGCTTTGGCATAGTCAATAAAGCAGAAATAGATGTTTTTCTGGAACTCTCTTGCTTTTTTGATGATCCAGCAGATTCAGACTTAAATTGAAGAAAGTAGGGAAAACCACTAGATCATTCAGGTATAACCTAAATCAAATCCCTTATGATTATACAGTGGAAGTGAGAAATAGATTTAAGGGACTAGATCTGATAGATAGAGTGCCTGATGAACTATGGACTGAGGTTTGTGACATTGTACAGGAGACAGGGATCAAGACCATCCCCATGGAAAAGAAATGCAAAAAAAAAAATCCTATGTTATATTGGACTTCATTTTAATAACTAACAATGGCTTAAAACTTATGGGATCATCCCAGATATCATAAGGAGGCAAAAATTAAGATTTAACATGGTAAAGTGAAAGTCAGTTATTGGAAAATAAAATGCACATCTAAACCCCCAAATATAGACAGAAGGTTCCTCTGATTACAGGCATTAAGAGATGTCTAATTAGGCTGAGATGTCACAATTTAGCCAAGGTCAAAGGCCTTAACAGAGCTCACTGGAACAGAGGAAAAACCTCAAGTTGCTTTACCCTACTACGTCTGTAAGGCAGGACCCAAACATAGCCAAGGAGAGAATTTCACTCAGAATGAAGATAAGAAAAGTTCTTATGTTCATGAAGCCAAAGCAAGCCCCAGAGGACTTGTATTACACTGACCTCCTTCTCTACATCTGTCTTTGCCTTTTTACTGTCTGCAAAGGAATTTAAGTTTTATACAATAATATTCTCTTTTCCTCCACATAGCACTCTCTTTCTTGACTCCAGTCCTGATGGTTTCTGGCAAAGAACATTCATCCTTTTTTAAAATACTCAGTGTCACCTTGCAAATCACTCTCCACCTCCCACTCCTCAGCTGACCCTCCTCCCATCAACCATGATTCCCTAAAGACACCCTTTTCAGGCAGAAGAGGGTACTAAGAGTCAAACAAGAAAACTGAAAAGTGAAAAAGAATATTGGAGTTGATCAAAACGAGGAAACTTTGTTTAGCCATGGTTTCAAATCCCCTCTGGTCATCGGAGTAGGTATTCGAAGCATACTGTTTGAACTGAGGTTCACCATCAGCCACATTTTTAAAAAGTGTACTTTTCTAGTATTACTATGCCAGCTGGAGTTACTTATTTCATTTCAGATCAGTAGGAATCCACAGGCTGCATAAAAATACATTAAGGAATATTTATAAGATGGCAAACAGGACCAAATGTATGGGAAAGAATAATATTGTGCATTGCTCATTACAAACATGATTATTTTGTGTATGTAACGGATGTGTTGTTAAGGCACAGTGGGTTGTTTGAAGTTTACAAGTTTGTTATGGATTGATTTATTCATGAAATGCTTTGTTTCTATGACAACTTTATTGGTTTGCCTGTGGTCTAAATACATATAGGCATGGCAGGAATTCCACGGTACAAAACAAATTACACACTCCCCCCTGAATCAGTTGCTGCCTTTAGGGAGTGTAGCAAAAGGATTTCCAACCAGGGCAGACATCACCATACAGAGGGCCAGCATTAGAGAGCTCACATAACAAAGGGGAAAAAGGCTTTCAAAAAAGAACAACTTAAAAGTCTCCAACGGCCTCCAACTCTGTAATGTAAGGAAAGATGGAAATGAGCAGCAAAATGTCCAACCCAAGATAAGAGAAATACAGTCTACCCACAATGCATGAGGTTTTTATTTAAGAAAAAACACTGATCAAAGACTCATATTTCCTGCTATAAATAATACCCCTTGAAGGATACCATTAATATTCACAACAGTTGGGTAACTACAAAAGACACTGAGAATTGTTGTTTAGAGAAAATAATAATGGGTTTTGGGAAGATAAAAGAGAAAGATGGAAGGGAAAAAAGAGAGAGAGAAAGAAAGATATTTACTGTGGACCAAGGATAATCATGGAGGGTAATGGCTCTGAGTTATCCAGGGAAACTTAAGACAGGGAAATCATGCCTGAGGAGACTTGGACCTTTTGAAAGATGGAAATGAGAGGGCAGCATTGAGATAATTTTCCTCAATTTGCCCCAGAAATGCGTACCCATGAATTTATGGGAGAAAAATTAAAATGAAGATTATTTAGAATAAAATTGTTGCTCTTTATATATCCAAAAAATGCCATGTTACATAGTGGATATAGTCTTATATTCAGTGAGATAAAGTGAATTTAGAGAAAAATACACATGAAGAAAGATGCATTTACCCAAAATCATTATTTTAAATTTTTGTAAAAGCCACTTCAAATTTGTCTGCTCTTATTCTCATTTACACAGACTTTTTTTTGTGTTGGTAAAGGTAGAAGATTTATTTTGAGGTATAGAACTGCCGACACAACCTTCTCTTAGAATCAGTCCCTCTCTCCATTTCCCTGCCAATGGGCTGGATTAGACAAACATATCTCTAACATGTGACTCCACATCACAGCCATCACAGATTAAGTCTGAGTTGAACATCTATCTGATTGAGGGGAACCGATCCACTCAAGTATTATCAACTAATTAGTTACTTTCAATAAATTACATATTCAAAAAATAATGGGGAGGGGGCATCACAAAACGAAAGGTCATGTCAAGTGAGATGTGGCGCAGGCATAATCAGCAATGGTGCACCAATGCCATTCTCCAGAGAGAAGCAGAAACAGTGAAGCAGGTGCACCAGAGGACACAGACATATACAAGCCACTAAAGAGACGAGAGAAATGGAGAGAAGAGATGTCAACCCCAGAGGACTCCAGTTCCCTGTTGGCTGCAACTTATTTCTCTGAAGATACTACGTCTTTTCAGTGAATTGTTTCTTTGTGCTGTTGCGCAGTCGCTCGGTTGTGTCTGACTCTTTGCAACCCCATGAACATCAGCATGCCAGGCTTCCCTGTCCTCCATTATCTCCTGGAGCTTGCTCAAATTCATGTCCATTGAGTCGCTGATGCCATCCAACCATCTCATCCTGTTTCCCCCTTCTCTTCCTGCCTGCAATCTCTCCCAGCATCAGTCTTTTCTAATGAGTTGGCTCTTCACAATAGGTGGCCAAAGTATTGGAGCTTCAGCTTCAACATCAGTCCTTCCAATGAATATTCAGGGTTGATTTCCTTTAGGATCAACTGGTTTGATATTCCTGCTCTTCAAGGGACTCTGAAGAATATTCTCCAGCACCACGATCCCAAAGTATCAATTCTTTGGTGCTCAGCCTTCTTTATGGTCCAACTCTCACATCCGTACATAACTAATGGAAAAACTATAGCTTTGACTAGACAGACCTTTGTCAGCAAAATGATGTCTCTGCTTTTTAATACATTGTCTAGGTTTGTCAGAGCTTTCTCCCAAGGAGCAAGCATCTTTTAATTTCATGGCTGCAGTCACCATCTGCAGTGATTTGGGAGCCCAAGAAAATAAAAGTCTACCACTGTTTCCATTATTTCCCCATCTATTTGCCATGAAGTGATAAGGCCAGATGCCATGATCTTAGTTTTTTGTGCTAACTTGAGGGAATTTTTTTCCCCTTGCAACTAAAGAACTTTGTTTAAACTGTATAATCTTATTACATCCTTCCTAACAATGATTCATTTACCTCTTCCGAGGAAATACATTCCATTCTATAGCAACTATGGACACAACATAATTACAGAGGTCAGGTAACCAACGTGAAAAAAACACTGTAACATGTCCCAGATATTGTCAGTGTATTTGTTGTTGCTGTTTTGAGTTGCTAAGTTGTGTTCAACTCTTTTCCAACCCCATGGATGGTAACCCACCAGGCTCCTTCTGTCCATAGCATTTTCCAGGCAAGAATACTGGAGTGGATTGCCAGTTCCTTCTCCAGGGGATCTTCCTGACCCAGGGATTGAACCTGTGTCTTCTGTGTCGGTAGGCAGATTCTTTACCACTGAGCCACCAGGGAAGCCTGTCAGTGCATTGCCTGGTTGTAACTAGCTGACTACCTGGATGGCCCAGTTGGTCTAAACATTAATCAGTGAGAAAATTTCAAACCAGTATAAGCGTCATTGATCTTAGTGGTGCAAAGCAATGCTGTATACGTTTTATATATTACATAGGTAATATTAGTCTTTATTTTTTGCACTTGATAGAGTCTAGTCGAATGAAACTTGGTGAATGAAACATCCTAGAAATCATCTCTTTCTAAAAAGTTACAACCCAAATACATTTATATTGTAGTTTACACAAATTGTACTTGTGTGATTGAGCCGGGAATGTGTGTATGCATGTGTGCTCATGAGTATTCGACTATTTGAGACCCCACGGACTATAGCCTGCCAGGTTCCTCTGGCCATGAAATTTTCCAAACAAGAATCCTGGAGCGGGTTGGCATTTGAATTGGGAATATGTTCATATATAATAATTGAGCATTCCACATTTGGACTTTAGGCTTTGGGTGTTTGCTGTGACACCACGAAGAGCTTACACATCAGTCTTACGAAGTTACTACTCCCACAAAGTACTAGGAAATCACCACTTACATACCAACATGCTTGTCTTGAATTCAAACCTCTCCCAGATTTGGAAAGAAATCAGTAAACATATTCATGACTGTGTCTCATCAAAATCACTTTCACAATTTGACTCAAAACCACAGAAAAAAATGAGTGACTTCCAGGGGAACTGAATACTGAATTTTTCTCGGGGAAATTAAGTGCTTTTCTCCATCACTGGCTCATTTTTATTTTAACAAAGATTTTTTGAGGCCCTATAATGTGCACACATTTTCCTCACTTTGGAGATCATCCATCATCCAGTGGGCCAGACAATAAATAAGTAAATCAATCAATAAAATCCTGACAAATGATGATAAGTGCTATGTGGGAAACCAATGTGGGGCTGAGACAGGTAAAAATAGTGAAATGGGAGAAAAATTACTGTAGATGAAATAGTTTGACAGTGATTTTTTAAGCTGAGATCTGACTAGTGAGTCTGACACATGAAAAGCTCTTAATATATTATTATTGAGTTATGGGGGTAAGCATGTAAAGATGGGAAGAAATATTCTAAAATACAGGGAAACTAGATTTTAAAAGGATCTTGAGGCAAGAAGGAGTTTTGAATGTCTGAAAAATAAAAGTAGTAGTCACAGCTAACACTGTTCTAAATTCTTTATTTCTATCACATCCTTTGAGAAAAGACCATGAATGTGGCTCATGAAAAGCTCTTACTATATATTTATTGAATAAATGGATTTTTAAAATAACTGACTACATTCTATTGAAGTCTAATTACTTATCTGATGCAAAATATAGGATTATTTTGAAAGGAAAGGGGCCTGGCTTATAAGTACTGTAGAAGGTACTCAAGATGTTAACTAGACTTATTGTGGTAATCATTTTGCAATATATATAAATCAAATCATTACACTGTACAACTCAATCTAACATAATGAAAGTGAACGTGTTAGCTGCTCAGTCATGTCTGACTCTTTGCGATCTCATGGACTGTATAGTCTGACAGGTTCCTCTCCACAGAATTCTCCAGGCAAGCATACTGGAGTGGGTTGCTATTTCCTACTCCAGGGGATCTTCCTGATCCAGGGATCAAACCTGGGTCTCCAACATTGCCACCACACCTGAATCTAATATAATGTTCTATGTCAATTATACTTCAATTAAAAAATAAGAAAGATACCCAATGACACTGGTCTGCACCCCTGCTATTTAAACAAAAATCACTTTTCTAAATAATGAGTCTCTTTTAGGGGTTCAGCTTCTGGAATATATTTTTACTTCATAGTTACAAAGAAATCTGTCCAGATAAAAGCTCTCACAATCGCATTGCACAACTCCAGGGGGCACTATTCACAACCTATTCTTTGTGAATGGTGCTCACTGGAATTTTGTAAGGCAGTGGCCTTGCTGATGAAGCTGTATTTCCACAGAGGTCACTGGGATACAAAGTAGATGTGTCTGGCTTACATAATCACACTTAGCTCTGAAGATAAAAAAGAAAAGAGAAGAAAAGTCAAATCTCCTTAGAAGAGGCTCATAGAGAATCCTTCTGGGGAACACATAGCATATGAACATTTTATCTCAACACTTTAGTGCCAGAACCATTTTGCTAATTTGACATGGGAAGCACTAATAAGATAAAAAGCTCAGGCGTCCTCATCCCATTAGCACTTCCTCTATAGTTTTTCTGACCCATATTCTGACCTGATCTCTCCCATATTCCCCATGGCTTGTATTGTACTGATTAAAACCTTCATCCTTTTGAAAAGATGTTGGGGAATTGACTGGATTTAACTAAAATTTCCAGCTTAAATTACCCTGTGATTTTAAGCTGATCAGAACCCGTTTAACATAGGCACAAGTGGCCAAGGCAGGGGATAGACAACAGAGTAGAGAAAGTACATAAACAGAAGGAGCCAGTTAATAGGCAATTAAAGCTTC
This sequence comes from Bos taurus, assembly GCF_002263795.3. Taxonomy (NCBI): domain Eukaryota; kingdom Metazoa; phylum Chordata; class Mammalia; order Artiodactyla; family Bovidae; genus Bos; species Bos taurus. Next base: position 44,945,997 of record NC_037330.1, read on the forward strand.
ATTGCTTTCCCACCACCACAAAGCTCCTTATCTAGACTCACAAATGCAAGGAAGAAAGCCAGCCAGTTGAAATCACTGTTTATTTTGCTTGGCCTTTTCAGAGTTTTCTTTTTATTTTTTTGTTTTCTTAGATTAATCTGCATTCACTCAGAACTCATATCTTTCAGCCCCCTAGCCTCATCTCTGCCTGAACTATTTTAGAATTTCTCTTTATCAGAAATACTTTGATCTCTTCTCATTTCAAACATGCCAGTTTATTTTAAAGAAAAATAATTAAGGACTATGGATTTATTCATCCCTAACACTCTAAGTGAAACATAATCCTTCTTTGCTCTTCTCCTTGCCAGGGTACATAGCCAGGCTTCAGTTATTTCCTGTTTTAATTACCACAACCACCTTCTTCTTGGCCTTTCTTTCCCATATTTTCTCTTTCTTATTCTATTTAGATCATCCTGCCAAGTCAATTTTCCTTGCACGTTAGGGACCATGTTGGTGTTCCCTGGATCTTGACACAAGCTCCTCTGACATTTATGTTCCAACTGCAGACTGTCACGTTCAAGGCTTCTTTCTCCTACTAGTACTTTGTTTTCTGCTTCTGCATTCAACTTAGGCATCAGTTCCTTAGCACGTGGTCTTTTTTTTTTTCTTCCTGTTTCTCAATTGGGTGGTAATTTCTGTAGGTAGGAGGCATGACTACTTTTTTCTACTTGTCAAGTGGAGTACAGTAGTACAGGAAAGGAGATCTAGAAACAGTCCAGCACGAGGATTCATTTCTGAGAGGAGCAAACTAGGACACAAAAGGTGCAGGGAGCTGCTTCCCAGTCATCCTGATGGATGCTGTTGCAGAGGCCAGGGTAGAAGCCTCCCAGTTCTTCCTTAGGGCTCTTCCCTTCCACCAGAGGTTCCTAATGTTTCTAAGCATTAGGACCCCTTCTTGATGTCAACATTTTTTAAGAGACTTCTGGTTGAAAACAGTAGCTTGAAAACATTTATATATTTTTCTTTAAGAAAATCCATCTACAATTATTGTAAAGAATACAAAGATGGGGCTTCCCTGGTGGCTCAAAGGTGAGGCATCCACCTGCCAAGCCAGGAGACATGGATTTGATCCCTGGTGCGGAAAGATCCCACATACCATGAAGCAACTAAGCCTGTGTGCCACAACTACTGAGCCTCTGCTCCAGAGGCCAGGAACTTCAACTACCGAGTCCATGGGTTGCAACTACTGAAGCCTGTGTGTCCTAGAACCCACACTCTGTAACAAGAGAAGCCACCGCAACGAGCAGCCTGAGCACCCCACTCGTAACTGGAAAGTAGCCCCCACTAGTCACAACTAGAGAAAAGTCTGCACAGCAATAAATATCCACCACAGCCAAAAATAAATAATCAAAATTATTTTTTTAAAAGAAAGAATACAAAGGTGTAAATCCATGATATCTCATGGAGAGAAAGAAGGAATCGGCAGATGATAGAATTTCATCATCTGGAAAGTGAAGAGTATTTGAAGGATAATTGCTGATAAATCAGGGAAGGAAAAAATCATAGCCTAGGGTTGGGAATCTCTAAATATTTCTGAATATTTTAAATAAACACATACAGTAGCACACACATTATATATATGTATATTTATGTCTTATTTCATCTGGTCCCATCACTTCATGGGAAATAGATGGGGAAACAGTGGAAACAGTGTCAGACTTTATTTTTTTGGGCTCCAAAATCACTGCAGATGGTGACTGCAGCCATGAAATTAAAAGATGCTTACTCCTTGGAAGAAAAGTTATGACCAACCTAGATAGCATATTGAAAAGCAGAGACATTACTTTGCCAACAAAGGTCCGTATGGTCAAGGCTATGGTTTTTCCAGTTTATGGATGTGAGAGTTGGACTGTGAAGAAAGCTGAGCACCGAAGAATTGATGCTTTTGAACTGTGGTGTTGGAGAAGACTCTTGAGAGTCCCTTGGACTGCAAGGACATCCAACCAGTCCATTCTAAAGGAGATCAGTCCTGGGTGTACTTTGGAAGGAATGATGCTAAAGCTGAAACTCCAGTACTTTGGCCACCTGATGCAAAGAGTTGACTCATCATAAAAGACTCTGACGCTGGGAGGGATTGGGGGCAGGAGGAGAAGGGGACAACAGAGGATGAGATGGCTGGATGGCATCACGGACTCAATGAACATGAATTTGAGTGAACTCCGGGAGTTGGTGATGGACAGGGAGGCCTGGTGTGCTGGAATTCATGGGGTTGCAAAGAGTTGGATACGATTGATAGACTGAACTAAACTGAGTGTCTTATTTATTATTAAACTTTCTAGGCAATTATATAATAGCATGCTTGCGTGCATGCGTAGTCACTGAGTTGTGTCTGACTCTTTTTGACCCCATGGACTGCAGCCTGCCAGGCTTCTCTGTCCATGGGATTCTCCAGGCAAGAATACTGGAGTGGGTTGCCATGCCCTCCTCATATAACAGCATACATTGTTTTTTAATAAAAAATTAAAATTATATTTACAAATGCACTATTTTAAAATTGAGCAAGTCTGTGTTAGTAGAAACCATATTTTTTGAGTGAACAAATGCTCAAAAGGTTAGTTCAAATTCAGGAGTTTATTAAAGTAAATTTCTTATTTATTGATCAAATTATATTTGCATACATGTGAAACACAATATGTATGTATAAAGATCATGTTTTCAGTACACAGATATTGATGTCCACATGGTTGAGAGACTCCTTAAAATAACTTGTTAGTTATTGCACTTTGGGAACCACAACTCCAGACTATTCTGTCAATCTTTTAAGAGATTGAACTGCTTGAATGCAGTTAGGATTAGAAAAACAACAGAAAAGTCTGATGAAACATGATACCTTAGCCAATGCAGGCAATATTTCTTTGTAGGACTGAATGTCAGTAGAAGATTTACTTGGATTAGAGGAGATTTGAGCTTTTGAGAAAGTATGTAGAAGCCAAGGAGCCAGTGAGCAGAGAGGTTATTTACCTATGGAAAGAGAAGTAGACTTCATTCAATGACAAAACAATGTATTTGAACAATGCAGAAAGCTCATCAAAGTCATATTTATGGGAGTGAGCTTAATAGATGTTAAGTCAGGATCTATTTGCTTTTGAAAAGTAATATAAAGAATTCAAGTTTGACCTTTATTTACATATTTTAATAAAGCTTTAGTTATTTAGGATAATTTCAGGTTAATTCTCCCGAATAAATTAGATAATTGTCTTCATTCTCAGATTGGTAATGAGAGCTAGTGTCAGACCTGTTACAAAAATGAATAACACTGTAGGCAGCATACCTGTTTTCTCCTATGCTTTCAGTCAGACCCAGCCTTTTTCTATTTCCAAATAAAAGGGACATTCATTCCGGTCAACTAGCTCCAGTTCCGGCTTTCAGATTCATGCTCTTGTAATCCTTGTGTTCTCACCATCTTTGTAATGGTACTAAGTCTATCTTAATAGCTTCCAGATCCTCAAAGTCAATCTGTTAAAAAATGTTGACTAAAATGGCTCAATTCTGTATTCAAGACAAAACATTTTTCAAAAGAAGAAAATCTCCCTAATATGAAAAATCTTTACAGACCTTCTTTCTGATGCAACTCTGAGTTGCTCTGAGTTACTACTGAGTTACTGATGCAACTCTGAGTAACTCTGAGCTACTATCACTCTCAACCTCTTTAAAAGCACACTCCTGCCTCCCCTCTCTCTCTCCCTCTCATCTCTCTTTCTCACTGCCTAAATTTTTTTGGCCCTCGAATTTCACCATGAGGTATGTGGGCTATGATCATGTAAGAATTATGAAAAAAATTTTCACAGTGCTGACTGTCTATCTCCATCAGAGAGATGAAGCAGATACATTTCTATATAAGTGTAAGTAACAAATAAGAAAATAAGTACACCAGAACTCTATTCATTAGATTTAAGAAATAGATTCTTTACAATAGATAAAAGGACACCAGCTGAAGGAGCAACCCAGTGACCCAAACTTTAAGCAACATGAAATTTTTAGAAATAGTCATTATTTTCTCTTTGTACCTGACAGTTGTCAGCAAAAATGAAGATCAGTACTATGGCACCCAAGCACTCTATAGTGTAACTGTTACAGGGTTATAATGGTACCACTTTTCTGCAAAATTTTGGAAATACTTTACTATTGTTTTTATCAGTCAAAATAGGTTATGGTAACAAAAAAGAAAAAAGCAAGGAAATTATTTCTATTTCATGCCACAAGTCCATGGGATTTGGAATTTGGGATTGGAGGGTACAGACTCTACTCATCATAGTGACTCAGAGATCCAAACTGATGGGTGCTCTATCTCAACACACATGTCTGTGCTCACCTCAGTAAGGAGAAAAAAGCACACTGTATGGGAAGGTCCTACCTGGAAATGCCACATAATACTCCTACTCAGGAGTATTCTAAAAAAAAAAAGTTCATCAGCCAGAACTTGAAGGGAAAAAAATCCACTGATTTGCAGTGTTTGCAAATATGAGTGTAAATTCATATTTACACTCAAATATGAGTATAAATACTCCCACTGTGACTGATTTTAAGTTGAATGTGGATTTAGAAAGAAATGCAAACCATCATATAGCATTTTTATAGTATAACGACAATAGACAGGAATACCCTCAAGAAATCCATGCCAAGAAAATATAGTGAACTAATTAGGAAGTGATGCTTTTTGAGTATTTATTACCTTACATGTTTAAACTGAATTTCTTAATTTATATCATTTAGTTGTTAATAACGGCTATTTTCAACTATTAGCTCCCCAAATTTGTGCCTTGTAAGAGTCAGTACAAGCTAGCTTCAGGGCACCACTGTGACCAGTTTATTAGGGAAAGCAAATATGACCGTTCCTGTCTTTAAAGGTAGGAGGGAATACAGTCCTGCTCTACATTTAGAATGACTACTTTAGTTTCCATGCTAGTTTTGACTATCCATTTAAAATCATATATATTTTCAAAATTCTAGTGAGATATTGAAGACGGGGCTAATTAATTGAAGTTAATTAGACTTAAGCAGAAGAGTAGATGATCCAGGATTACTCACTGAATGGCTCAGTTAGCTGACACTATCAACTACTAGAGGAACAGGAACAAATTTATTCATCTTTGAACTCAGTTTCTAGTGGAGTACCTGAATAGGTTCTTAATAAATGTTTGTATGAATAAACTAAAGCTAGTAGTATATACTATTTTCTGATTCATGTTTAGACAGAGGAGCCTGGTTTGGTACAGTCCATGAGGTGGTGAGAGTTGACACAACTTAGAGATTGAACAACAATAACAATTTGCAACAAAATGCTAAAGAATCAGGATATCAATGCACTGTTAAGATGCTAGAATATTAGATGCAACTACTTTAGAATGGAAGAGCAATTTCTTTTTTTTAATTTATTTTAATTGGAGGCTAATTACTTTACAATATTGTAGAGGTTTTGGCCATACATTGACATGAATCAGCCATGGGTGTACATGTGTCCCCCATCCTAAACTCCCCTCCCACCTCCCTCCCCATCTCATCCCTCAGGGTCATCCCAGTGTGCCAGCCCTGAGCACCCTGTCTCATGCATCAAACCTTGACTGGTGATCTGTTTCACATATGATAATATACATGTTTCAATGCTATTCTCTCAAATTATCTCACCCTCACCCTCTCCCACAGAGTCTGAAAGACTGTTCTTTACATCCGTGTCTCTTTTGCTGTCTCGCATATAGGGTCATTGTTACCATCTTTCTAAATTCCATATATATGCGTTAGTATACTGTATTGATGTTTTTCTTTCTGACTTACTTAACTCTGTATAAGAGGCTCCAATTTCACCCACCTCATTAGAACTGATTCAAATGCATTCTTTTTGATGACTGAGTAAGATTCCATTGTGTATGTGTACCACAGCTTTCTTATCCATTCGTCTGCTGATGCACATCTAGGTTGCATCCATGTCCTGGCTATTGTAAACAGTGCTGTGATGAACATTGGGGTACACATGTCTCTTTCAATTCTGGTTTACTCAGTGTGTATGCCCAGCAGTGTGATTGCTGGGTCATATGGCAGTTCTATTTCCAGTTTTTTAAGGAATCTCCACACTGTTCTCCATAGTGGCTGTACTAGTTTGCATTCCCACCAACAGTGTAAGAGGGTTACCTTTTCTCCACACCCTCTCCAACATTTATTGTTTGTAGACTTTTGGATAGCAGCCATTCTGACCGGCATGAGATGGTACCTCATCGTGGTTTTGATTTGCATTTCTCTGATAATGAGTGATGTTGAGCATCTTTTCATGTGTTTGTTACCCATCTATATGTCTTCTTTGGAGAAATGTCTGTTTAGTTCTTTTGTCTGTTTTTTGATTGGGTCATTTATTTTTCTGGAATTGAGCTGCAGGAGCTGCTTGTATATTTTTGAGATTAATTCTTTGTCAGTTGCTTCATTTGCTATTATTTTCTCCCATTCTGAAAGCTGTCTTTTCGCCTTGCTTATAGTTTCCTTTGTTGTGCAAAAGCTTTTACGTTTAATTAGGTCTCATTTATTTATTTTTGGTTTTATTTCCATTACTCTGGGAGTTGGGTCATAGAAGATCCTACTGTTTCATTCTTTTACAAGTGGTTGACCAATTTTCCCAGCATCACTTGTTGAAGAGATTGTCTTTCCTCCATTGTATATTCTTGGCTCCTTTGTCAAAGATAAGGTGTCCATAGGTGCATGGATTTATCTCTGGGCTTTCTACTTTGTTCCATTGATCTATATTTCTGTCTTTGTGAAAGTATCATACTGCCTTGATGACTATAGCTTTGTAGTATAGTCTGAAGTGAGGCAGGTTGATTCCTCCAGTTGCATTCTTTATCAAGAATGCTTTGGCTATTCGAGGGTTTTTGTATTTTCATACAAATTGTGAAATTATTTTTTCTAGTTTTCTGAAAAATACCATTGGTAGCTTAATAGGGATTGCATTGAATCTATAGATTGCTTTGGGTAGTATACTCATTTTAACTATATTGATTCTTCTGATGCATGAACATGGTATATTTCTCCATCTATTTGTTTCTTTGGTCCTTTTGACTATGAAAAAACTTTTCTTGTAATGAATCTCTAATAGTGCAATTCATATATTTAGGCATGTTTTCTGTCCTCTTAGATTGTAAAATATGACTGTTTTACCATCTGATCTAAGCATAAACATGTATTTTCATGCATGTATTTGCTAAAGTAACAATGGACTTGAGTGTAATTTTGGTCTGCTTCTAATCTATGCTGGTATTCATTTTCTCAACACACTGTCTACAGTTGTCATAGTTGGTGACAGAAAGGTAGGTCATTTAATGAAAATCTTTGTTTTTCATCAGCGTTGTCTTGTAAAAGGTTTTAAAATGTGAAACATTCACTGAAATAATATTTTAGGGAAACTGGATATTTTTCTTTAATCATTTGTTTCTCTTCTGAGCATAACAATTTCTGCCTATGGAGTCAACTGGACTCAAACTGTAGTAGTCAGTTAACTGTATTTTCTCTTTGGAATCACTAACATATCACCTTCCTTTAAAAACAACCACCCTTACCCCAAAACTCCCTTTGGTATATTTTCAAATTATTTATTTATTAAATATGATTCTCTACTTCAAAACAATTTATTCCTTCCTCTCCCCACTCCCACCTTCCCTTGCTCTTTCATTCTTTCCTTTACTCTCCTTCCCTTCCTTCTCTCCTTCCTTTTTTCTATACCTTTCTTCTTTTCTTTTACTTTTATTCCCACCACTTTGGACACATTTTGCTAGCACATCAGTATTTTAAAGTTTTCTGAACTTTATAACAACAAGCTCATGAACTTGACCTTATTCTTCCTGCACCTCTAGTGAGAGTCCACTTTCCTCTTAAAATCTTTCCAGCATTATTATCGTAGGGTAATTTTTTTCTGCAAGTAAGGTACGTCTGTTCTTTTCAACACACATTAATTTATCAGACGCAAAGCAATGTTTTCAAGGATCCTGTTACATGTATCAATCAGGGTTCAATAAGAGAAGCAGAACCATTAGGAGACACACACACTCACACACACACACATCACATGTTTACATACAAAGGGATTTGTAATAGGGATTTAGTCTTATATATAGCTAGTTATGCACCCTCTATAAGGCTGTTATCTTTGTGTCTGATGTTGTCTTGAAGTCCACCGGCAGGCAGTCAAAAAGGGAAGATGAATGTACTGTGCGGTATCAAGCATAATCTAGAATCCATAGGCATAGGCTGCAAATTCTCAAAAAGAGAGTGAAGCCCATAGTATTACATTGGCCAAAAAGTTCTTTTGGGTTTCCCATAACATCTTATGGAAAATCCAAAAGAACTTTTTAGCTACCCCAATATTCATTACCTTTGTCTTTGGTGTATGAGTGACTTTCAAAAACCAAGGCCCTTCATCATATTCCCAGCAGTTGAAGAAGCTGGAGGAGCTAGAGGAAAGTTGGTCAGTTTCACACCCAGTACTGCCATATGTCAAGGAGGTATGTCAGTGGATTAATGATAATGTATGTGAGCTACAAAAATGGCAGCTCCTTCCTTTCTCCCTTCCAAATTTCATAAGAATCTCCCTGTGGCCCACACTAACCAGAAACATACACAAAAGAGAATGTTGGGCACTGAATCAGTCCTAGCTGAACTGACACATGACAAAGCCACAAAAGTTTGTAGAGATGTCATTTTCGTAAGTGCCCTTTCCTCTACACCTGCATCCAGTCTATCACATGTTCTATCAATCCTACCTCCAAAGCATATTCTAAATTCATCTCTTCCTTTCCACCTCTATTTCTACTAATTAGAACAAGTCATCTTCTCTCACGTGCAGTACTGCAGTCGGTTCAATTGTTCTCTCTTCATTTTTACATGTCTCCAACCTTTCTCTAAAAAGCAGCTGAAAGAAGTCTGGCATGCCTCTGCCCTCTTTAAAACATATCAAATAACTTTTCACCCATACAATAAAATCCACATTCTATGACAACACAATGCCCAATATGATACAGGATCTCACCCCAGTTTCATCTCAGGTCACTCTCCTCTTCATTCACTAAGTTCCAGTCACAACGATTTCCTCTTGATTCATTCATTAAACCCTCTGAGAATGTTCCCACTTGAGGCATTGGCACATACAATTTTCTTTGCCAGGAACTGTATTCTCTCAGTTTTTCATCATACTGTCGTTTTATCCTTCAGAAATATCACATTCTCAGTAAAGCCTTGCTTGAACACACAATTCAGAATAGGCATCCCCCTTCAATTCTCCAAATGTTTTGACACTCATCACATTATTATAATTTATAATTATATAGTTATCTATATCTATTTTTAAAATATATTCCTGTCTTCCCTCATAAGACTATACATTTTTTAAAGGACAGAAGTCATACCTTTTCTGACCATTATCGTATACCTAGAATCTAACTCAGGATCTGGCAGTAAATATGTGAAACTCATGAATGGATGTGTCATTCCTGGACTGAATGAATTTATACCAAATTACCCGCTTAATTTCATAAGCAAGAAAAAATAGAGAAGAGACATATTTACAACTGTACTAGAAACAGCAGGGACTATTTCAGAGATTTACAGCATATCCACTAAATGATTATGTTGTACAATCATTAAACTGATTTTTATTTAAAAAATCATGTGAAATAGAGAAACTACTTATGATACAATGTTAAATTAAAAACCAAGGTAAGACACATTGAATATGATTAAAACCAGGTTGTAAAAAGATATATGGGAAAGCAAGAGAAGGGAAATGTACCAGTATGTTAGTGTTGCTTTATTGGGATCATAAGATATTGATGTTTTCCCTTGGGCTTTTTTTAATATAACAATAAAAGACAAAATAGAGAGTCTAACATTTTTATGTCATTAGTTTACAGAGCAGTTTCACAAATATTATTTTAAATGATATTCAGTAATCCTACAGGATGTTTAGAAATGTACATGAAATCTCCATTGTATAATCAGGAAACTAAAGGTCACATAGATGTTAGTTGCCAAAGTCATGCCATGGCAGTGGTAGAGCCAACATTCTAACCAAGGTAGACTCTGAGATTGCAATTTCAAAGCCCTCTCTAATTTAGCTCACTGTGTGTGTGCATGCTGAGTTGCTTCAGTCCTGTCTGACTCTTTGCAACCTATGGACTATAGCCCTCCAGACTCCTCTGTCCATGGGATTCTCCAGGTGAGAATACTATAGTGGGTTGTCCTCCAGGGGACCTTCCCGACTCAGGGATTGAACCTGCATCTCTTATGTCTCTCCTGCATTGACAGGCAGGTTCTTTACTGCTACCTTAGCTCACTGCCTTCTAGATAATATATAAGGGCAGTAGAACACTGAAGACCATTGTCTAGTATGGGGATGGTGACTATGATGCCACCTCCCGCCTCCATACCACAGGAGAAACTGCTGAACCACTGTGCCATTCTTTCCTGCTCAGCCCAGACGTAACTGCAAAATCTTAACTTCTTAACACAAAACTCCACCAATCACCAGTAAAATGATACATGTTGACTATTGAGAATCCAAGTCATCTAAAAAAATAAGAGAATAAAAGCAGGACAACTGCACAAAAGAGAATGAGGCCAAAAAATACATCAAATTCATTGGACATGAAAACAAGTAAACTCAGTGACTGAGTGTTTTTATGAAATCATCATTTGGGCTCAACACAGCTAATGGGAATAATAATCAAACTTTACTGAAATTCTGAAATGTAATGGTCAAGGTGGACAAGATATTAGCAATAAATTACAGTGGAGAACATGTTATATATTATTTGTCATATATGTTAAAGTTGTAACAGGGATTAAAAATCAATGATAAGAAAAATAAGTGCTGCAGAGTATGGTAAAGTTTAGGAAATTGAAACTTCACTGTGCTATCTGAAAACTTTCATATGCGTGTAGGGGAACTAGAGACAGACTCTCTGGTGGCTCAGATGGTAAAGAACATGCCTGCAATGCAGAAGAGCTGGGTTCAATCCTTAGGTCAGGAAAATCCTTTGGAGAAGGGAATAGCAACCCACTCTAGTATTCTTGCCTGGAGAATTCTATGGACAGAGGAACCTGGCAGGCTACAGTCCATGGGGTCACAATGAGTCAAACATGACTGAGCGACAAACACTTGCATTTTCTAAAAGAGGAGCATTATCCAAATAAACAAAAAGAAAGATATTCCAGGTGAAGACATTGGCCTATATTTTGTGTAGAGTGCAAATTCTACACTGTAAAAGTAGAATAGACAAGATATCGATATAAAAATGAGTAGAATTGTAGCCGTACAATCACAGAATTTAGGACTGAAGAGGAATTCCATGTACTACAATCATTATTCTTGGTTCCATTTCCTCACTACGAGTGAGTCTAAAGGTCAGAGAGAAGATATTCTTTGACAGTGCTTATATGTCAGTTAGAATAAATAATATAATCCAATTCTCTCAACTCCCACTCTAAAGCTTCATTCACTTCCTGATAGGACTTTTAGTTAATTTGGACATGAAAAATGGTAGGAGAGGTAGCAATGCTCAGACAGATAAAGCTTGAATTTTTTTTTTTTTTTTTTTTAAGTAATGGAGAACCACAGAATATTTTAGAGCACCACGGTGATACGATGAAAATGTTATGTTATAAAAATTATTCTGAAAGTGGTATTCAGGGCATGTAAGGATGACAGAGGGTACATTGGAGAATTTGCAACTGTCCATATCTGAAACAGTAAGGGCTTTACTAGGGTGGTAGTTGCAAACATAGGGAAAAGGCCAAATGAAATACAAGAAATACATCTACAAGATATATTAATCAGTGAAAATAAGAGGGAATTCAAATTCAAGTGTTTATTTATGTATTAGTATATATAATTACATCTATATATTAGAATTGCTTGCAAGCTAAGTTGCTTCAGTCACGTCTGACTCTTTGCGACCCCATGGACCTTAACCCAAGAGGCTCTTCTGTCCATGGGATTCTCTAGGCAAGAATACTGGAATGGGTTGCCGTGCCCTCCTCCAGAGGATCTTCCCAACCCAGGGATTGAACCCGAGTCTCTCAGGTCTCCTGCATTGGCAGGGAAGTTCTTTACTGCTAGAACCACTTGGGAAGCACATATATTAGAATTGTAAGGGATCAAAAGTAGCCAGGATCTGTTTGATAATGAATAGTCAGAAAGGTGATGAATTTGGTTTTGACATTTTGTATTTTGGTAAATCCACAACCTCTGGAGAAGGAAATGGCAACCTATTTCAGTATTCTTGCCTGGAGAATCCCCGTGAACAGAGGAGCCTGGTGGGCTACATTCCATAGGGTTGCAAAAGAGTTGGACATGACTGAAGCGATTTAGCACACAAATTCACAACACTAAATGAAAACATCCTCAACAGTAAGAAATTTTAAAAATTCCTTTTAAAAGAATAAAAAAGTTGAAGAAACATTTGAGATGAAACGAGATCTTAGCTAAAGCAGAATCTAGAAAGCTATTATCAATAGACTACTGAAAGTACCTAGGACAAAGTATATTGAAAGAGCATGGGGGCTTCTAAGTGAAAAAAAGGACAAGTGCTTTAAGCGTTTGGGAGCTCAATAAAAATTGATTTATTTTTTAGCACCTCACTGGGGTAGAGAAAACTATATTATTTTGAGGTAAAATGACAACATTAGAAGGCTCTGCTCTTCATACAGACATTTTACAACTCCAAATGTCTCTTCCATCTGTCACAAAAGTGGGTGGAACATACTGTACCATCTTAGAAATTTGAGGGCATTTATATAAAAAGTACTTGGGCAAATGGCAGTTTCTATCACAGTAGAAACATATGTAAAATTGTATAGTATTCTGGGAGAATTTTCCTTAGAATAAATTTGCTAGAGCAGTAGTCACAATCTGAAAGAGGCAAAGGAATTTCTGAGTCACATTTATGTTAAAGGATATAAACCCATTTCTGCATTTTGATCCAGAGGAATGGGTAAGGAGAAGGGGGAAAGACTGGACAAAAGAGTTTCCTGGGTGAAAGTTTTGGAACTGTGGTGAAAAAATTAGTGAACTCTCCTAGGGAGTGCTGTAAGCTAGAGAGAAAGCTATAATTTTAGTACATTGGCTCAGGGCAGATGGCAACTTTATACTGGGAGACCAGTCCAGTCTCTCTGCTTTCCCAAATGATGGAGTAGTTGATAGACTTCTGTTTCTTACCTTAAATCTAGAGTTTCTAATTCAAGTCTTTCACCAGCATTGAATTTACCTTAAAATTTCAGTGTAATGAAAATCAATATATATGAGGCAAAGATAGGAAAAAAAGGAAATATCTTATTTCTAGCATATATATTTTTTTTGATTGGTATTTAGTAATTGATAGTTTTAGCTATCGGAGAAGGCAATGGCACCCCACTCCAGTATTCTTGCCTGGAAAATCCCATGGACGGAGGAACCTGGTAGGCTGCAGTCCATAGGGTTGATAAGAGTCGGACACAACTGAGCGACTTCACTTTCACTTTCATGCATTGGAGAAGGAAATGGCAACCCACTCCAGTGTTCTTGCCTGGAGAATCCCAGGGACGGGGGAGCCTGGTGGGCTGCCGTCTATGGGGTCACACAGAGTCAGACGCGACTGAAGTGACTTAGCAGCAGCAGCAGCAGTTTTAGCTATAATTTCTGCCTCTTTTGTTTTAATTACACCTGAGTTTTCAAAGCATTTCTTATGGAGTATTTTTTTTATTAAATTAATTTAGGGACTTCCCTGGTAGTCTAGTGGTTAATACTTCACCTTCCAATCCTGGGGGTGCGGGTTCAGTCCCTGGTCAGGAGCTAAAATCCCACAGGCCTCATGGTTAAAAACCCAAAACATAAAACAGAAGCAATAGACTGACAAATTCGATAAACACTTTACAAATGGTCCACATCAAAAAAAACTTTTACAAAATTAACTTAGAAAGTTTGACCTACTTTTAAGTTCTCCTTTTATTTTTCTCTGGAAATTAAAATTAGATGTTTGGATCTCTGTTTAATAAACACAAACATTCAGGAGTGTGGTTTGTACATGAGCAACAACTTCTGTTTGGTAATTGGCATTTATCCTCTTTCTGGTGAATCACATTTGTACAGCTCAATTTAGAAACACTTCACTAGAAACACTGCCAATCCTAATATTATAATTTTAATATTTTTAAAAGCCACTGATTTTAAATAGCAGAAAGAAAAAAGTCATGACAGCTAAAAATGACATGGAGGTGAAATAGCTAGAATACCTCACCTTTCTCTTAAAAAGATAGTAAAACGACAGTGGGATCAGAGACGTTTCTTCATTCACATTTGATAAGCTCTAGACCTTACAGGATGTTCCAAATGCATTGCCATTTATTTCTGATAGAATGACTATAAAGTAGAAGTTCAATAAATATTTTTAGAATAAAAGAAGGGGAGAAGAGAGTCTCTCTATATATATACATAATATTTTTACAGTGGAAGTGTACAGATTGAGTTTTCCTTTTAAAGACATGAAATTCAGAAAACTAAAATGAAAGCTTTGTCAGGTGTAAACTTTATAATGAAATATTTAGCTTGATGCCAAGTCCAATGGGCTGCCAATTCACATATCTATGTTAGCAACCCTAATATTTTTTTTTAAAGAAAACATCTTTTAAAATGTTTTCATTTATTCATCCACTTGTCCCCAAAATGAGACCCAAGGGATTGATGAGTGACCAATATCTGGTAGCTCTGGGGTAAACCAGATGACTGAGACTTCCACTCATGTCCTAGCATGTAACCAAAGCACTACCACCCATCACGTAACCACAGGGCCACAACCGGCCACAGAACAGGCTCACCACTCAGCTCTGAAATGGTAGCAAGTCGCTGTTAGCTGAAACCAATAGCTGAAATTATCTTTAAATTTGTTACTTGGCTCTGTGCATACAAATAGAGGGAGAGATTGTGTACATGGATTGTGGAAAGGCGTTTTGGGTGCTTAAACTCATATTTGCAATGCACTTAGTATATGTATTTATAAGCATGAAGTATATGCAAGCTTTGTTTTATATATATATACATATATATACACACACACATGTATGTATGTATATATATGTGTGTGTATGTATGTACTTTGTTTTGTTTTTGTTGTTAAATAAGAAGAGGGTTTAACATTTTTTTTCTCTTTAGGTTACAACTGTCAATTTGGTTTCTAAAGCCAGGTTGGTGTCTATGTCTGGTGTTTTGCCAGTTTATGGCAAGAGCAATAAAACGGGCTTTCAGTTTCTCACATTGGGAGGGCCTCACATCTCCTGGGATGTTAAGTCCAGGAACCTTTTGTGCTGTCTATAAAATACAGACCTAGTAAGTCAGCAACTGTGGAGCTGTCATCAGCAAGAGAGGGAGACCTAGAAGGAAAGGGCATGAATATTCATATAACAAATGCTGCCTAGAGAAACTGGGAAAATAAATGATAAACCAACATATTTGGCTGAGGTGTTACACATGATTGAAAGCAAAGACATTAAAATATGGATGGGTGGAAGGCATTTCAGGAGGAACTAGTCACCAGATGGTAAGTAATTCTAAAGCTCTTGTTCTTTGTATCTCTGACTTGGAAAAACGGTCATAGCGAAATGACCTCTGAAAAGGATACTTTTCTGAAGGATCCTCAAATACAGAGTAAGTCCATGTTGATGCCAAACAAAAGGTTAAGCAGCACATTTGATTCCTTTTTATCCAAGGTATGAAATTCTTTGAAAACCAGGACTAGAAAGAGCTATTTCTATGAAAAAGTCATCCACATTTATTGTTTATGGAGTGAAACAGCACAATACAAAACAGACGTAAACCAAGACTTTACCTGGTGATTCCAGAAGCTTGTTTCCCACAGAGAGTTTTGGCCCAAGGCATTTTAAAATTAACTGACTGGGTCAAGGGAAAGGTACCTTTATAGCCTGAACTGGCTAAAACTGATCATAAACATGTCTGTGATGGCATAATAAACTTTTCACTCAAAGCCACTAGGCCAAGTAACTAGATTGTGACAGTTACATTACACTTGAGTCCAGACTTCACAAGCAAATGACACACTGTAGGCTTCGTTCCTCAGAGAGAGTCCCTATTAATTCGAAGGGGGTATTCATTATAGGATTCAAGGTTCATATTATGCAAATTTAGGGGAAGTCAAGTCATAGTCAAAGATGACGATTTATATTAGTCTGGGTTTTTGGCTTTCTGGCTTTCTCTCTCCCTCTCTTTCTTTCTGTTTGGACCATTGAACATCTTCTTTTAGGCTGTAGCTTCTGGAAATCAAACCAATACATATTAGAATAGGAGCCTAGCCTCTTCTCGATTTGGTACTTGCCTTTTGTGTTCTTTAAACTATTAACACACAAACGTGAAGCTGTAATCTGCCATCCACTACACCAGAAGCCCAAATTTTGTGTTGCTCTCCTCTTCAGATTGGTCTCCATTGAAGATTTTAAGTTCCTACTGAGATAGTATCAACTTTTTCCATCCACTTAGTTGGAACTTCTAAAGCCTTTTGGAGTCAGAGTCCACTCAGCTAGATTAAACGGAAGTGATCCTGACTCTGTTACCGACTAGGCAAACTAAGTCAAGTCCCATAAAATTCTTGGGCTTCACTTTCTTCATCTATATAAGTACTAAATTCCCACTGAGGTTCTTTCCCACTTCCAAAGTTCTTTGATTTTGTGATGATATTCCAAAGGTTAAGATCAGTCTCAAGAACTGTACTGTTAGAAAAGGATTTAAGTAGATGTTCTTTAGAGGTGAACAGAAACATCAAAGGAGGTTTCCTTTGAGTGTGTGGGGTCATACAATCCAAGCATCACCTGAAATATTTGGAAACATGATTACAGATATCACTGTCCTTACTAACTGTGACTGCTATGTCTCTGGATGGGAAACTAGAATCATCTAATTGTACTGTGAAGTCACTCAATCATGCCCAATTCTTTGCAACCCACGGACTGCAGCCTACCAGGTTCCTCTGTCCATGGGATTTTCCAGGCAAGGATACTGGAATGAGTTGCCATTTCCTTCTCCAGGAGATCTTCCTGACCCAGGGATCGAATATGGGTCTCCTGAACTGCAGATTCTTTACTGACTGGGCTACCAGGGAAGCTCTTAATTGTACCCTTTTCTAATACACAGAAAGGATGGCCAAATTGGTACAGCTTACAACTAAAGATACCTTTTGCTATTATGTGGAACCACCTTTTCCTTTTATTACTGACCACTAATTAAATCTGTCTAAAACTATTATTTGCAGTTTCCTAAAGATACTACATAACTGGAAATAGTTTTTCAAGTAATTTTAGAATATTTTTGTTGTAGATATTACGTTAATATTGGTATTAATGGCATTATCACTATTAGTATTCAGCTGTCTTGGTTTTTGTCATTGATAACTTGAAGCCTAGATAAACTTAAAGCTTAAGCCTAAATAAGTAAGAGAACTGTTTGAAATATATCAGTTTCAAAGATATCAATCTCCATACAGTTTTCAGAGTAATTTAGAAAATTACCAAAATTGAGATGCTGAGTTCTCAGTTCTTGTATAATTAGTAACAATTCTTTCATTTTCATAGACCCAAAAGCATTGAAATACTTTTAATTTTACATGTCTTTTACTTATATCAGTGGAGAGGCATATCCATCACTTAAGCCTTATGCTAACTCTCTTAACCTTCATATCAACTGTTTTTAGCAATACAGAAACTGACTCTGATAGGTTAAGGAATTTGTGAAATGCTAGTTTTTATTCTAACAGAAGTTTACCTGATTCAGGGCTAGAGCACTGGGACGACCTAGAGGGATGGTATGGGGAGGGAGGAAGGAGGAGGGTTCAGGATGGGGAACACATGTATACCTGTGGCGGATTCATTTTGATATTTGGCAAAACTAATACAATTATGTAAAGTTTAAAAATAAAATAAAATTAAAAAAAAAATAAAAGACTATAATTTTGTCATTTATTCCTTCCCTGGTAGCTCAGCTGGTGAAGAATCTGCCAGCAATGCAGGAGACCCTGGTTAGATTTCTGGGTCTGGAAGATCCCCTGGAGAGGATAGGCTACACATTCCAGTATTCTTGGGCTTCCCTGGTGGCTCAGATGGTAAAGAAACTGCCTGCAATGTGGGAGACCTGGGTTTGATCCCTGGGTTGGCAAGATTCCCTGGAGGAGGGCATAGCAGCTCACCCCATTATTCTTTCCTGAAGAATCCCCATGGGAAGAGGAGCTTGGCAGACTACAGTCCATGGGGTCACAAAGAGTCAGATATGACTGAGTGACTAAGCACACACATATATTATTATACGAACTGATGGCTCAGTGGTAAAGAATCCACCTGCCAATGCAAGAGATGTGTGTTTGATGCTTGGGTTGTGAAGATCCCCTGGAGAAGGCAATGGCAACCCACTCCAGTATTCTTGCCTGGGAAATCCCATGGGCAGAGGAGCATGGTGGGCTACAGTCCATGGGGTCGCAAAGAGTCAGACACAACTTAGTGACTAAACAACAACCTACTAGGTTATGAGAATTTGAAGTCAACAGAACAGAATCCCTGTCCTTTAGGACATAACAGCCTAGAGGGGGAGACATTCAGTAAAACAATTTTTATCATAGTGTGGGGAGGGTTATAAACCAGAGTAACATCATGAAAGAGAACCTAACTCAGGAGGGATTAGGGATGTACCAGCAGTCTTAGAGGTTGAGAAGGAGTTGGGGGAAAAAAGAGCATAGATCATAATGCTGAAAAAGAGCTCTGTTAAAAGCTAAAAGAGTTCTGCATATGATAAGTAAAAGATACAAGGTTAGTGTTGGAAAAATGACCAGAAAGCCAGGTTAGGCTCAATCTCAAAGAGTATTTTATACAATAGTGATAAGTTTGAATGTTATTTGGAAGCCAACAATGAGATATTGATGGATTTTAATCAGTCACAACAGTATGGAGAATACTTTCAAAGGAAAGAACTGAACTTAATATCAGCTATGAGTCTACAGAAGTCAGTCGATTAAATGATTAGATCTTGAACTCAGAAAGTTGCAGTGAAGATAGAAAGTCATGAGGTTAGGAGAGTGGACACATTTGATAAATATTAAAAGACCACAGGGACTTCTCTGGTGGTCCAGGGTGGTCCACTTTCAATGCAGAGGGCCATAATTTGATGACTGGGGAACTAGGATCGCATGTTCCACATAGCACAGCCTAAAAATAAAAACAATAACAATAATAAAATAATTTTTTATAAAAGAAATTTATTTTTAAAAAGTTACAATACATAGGATCTGGATATTGAGTGGACGTTTATAGAAACAAAGGGGGATATGGAGGGACATTTATGAACATTTTAGGTCTCTAGTTAGCCAAGGTAGAAAACAGGGAGAAAAAAACAATTTGAAAGTAGTAGTAACTCTGCCCACGTCCAAGGAGCAGTGGCTGCGCGGGCGCAGGAGGGCCTAGAGGAGCTACTCCACGTTCAAGGTCAGGAGGGGCGGCGGTGAGGAGATACCCACCATACAAGGTAAGGAGCAGGGGCTGCGCTTTGATGAGGCAGCCGTGAATAGATACCCCACGTACAAGGTAAGAGAAACCCAAGTAAGACGGTAAGTGTTGTGAGAGGGCATCAGAGGGAAGACACAGTGAAACCATAATCACAGAAAACTAGTCAGTCTAATCACATGGACCACAGCCTTGTCTAACTCAATGAAACTAAGCCATGCCCATGGGGCCACCCAAGATGGGTGGGTCATAGTGGAGAGATCTGACAGAATGTGGTCCACTGGAGAAGGGAATGGCAAACCACTTCAGTATTCTTGCCTTGAGAACCCCATCAGCAGTATGAAAAGGCAAAATGACAGGATACTGAAAGAGGAATTCCCCAGGTCAGTAGGTGCCCAATATACTAATGGAGATCAGTGGAGAAATAACTCCAGAAAGAATGAAGGGATGGAGCCAAAGCAAAAACAATACCCAGTTGTGGATGTGACTGGTGATAGAAGCAAAGTCCGATGCTGTAAAGAGCAATATTGCATAGGAACCTGGAATGTTAGGTCCATGAATCAAGGCAAATTGAAAGTGGTCAAACAGGAGATGGCAAGAGTGAACATCGACATTCTAGGAATCAGCAAACTAAAATGGACTGGAATGGGTGAATCTAACTCAGATGACCATTATATCAACTACTGTGGGCAGGAATCCCTTAGAAAAATGGAGTAGCCATCATGGTCAACAAAAAAGTCTGAAATGCAGGACTTGGATGCAATCTCAAAAACAACAGAATGATCTCTGTTCGTTTCCAAGACAAACCATTAGATATCACTGTAAGCCAAGTCTATGCCCCAACCAGTAATGCTGAAGAAGCTGAAGTTGAACGGTTCTATGAAGACTTACAAGACCTTTTAGAACTAACACCCAAAAGAGATGTCCTTTTCATTATAGGGGACTAGAATGCAAAAGTAGGAAGTCAAGAAATACCTGGAGTAACAGGCAAATTTGGCCTTGGAGTACGGAATGAGCAGGGCAAAGGCTAATAGAGTTTTGCCAAGAGAACGTACTGGTCATAGCAAACACCCTCTTCCAACAACACAAGAAAAGACTCTACACATGGACATCACTAGATGGTCAACACCAAAATCAGATTGATTATATTCTTTGCAGCCAAAGATGGAGAAGCTCTATACAGTCAGCAAAAGCAAGACCAGGAGCTGACTGTGGCTCAGATCATGAACTCCTTATTGCTAAATTCAGACTTAAATTGAAGAAAGTAGGGGAAACCACTAGACCATTCAGGTATGACCTAAATCAAATCCCTTATAATTATACAGTGGAAGTGAGAAATAGATTTAAGGGACTAGATCTGATAGACAGAGTGCCTGATGAACTATGGAATGAGGTTCGTGACATTGTACAGGAGACAGGGATCAAGACATCCCCATGGAAAAGAAATGCAAAAAAGCAAAATGGCTGTCTGGGGAGGCCTTACAAATAGCTGTGAAAAGAAGAGAAGCGAAAAGCAAAGGAGAAAAGGAAAGATATAAGCATCTGAATGCAGAGTTCCAAAGAATAGCAAGGAGAGATAAGAAAGCCTTCCTCAGTGATCAATGTAAAGAAATAGAGGAAAACAACAGAATGGGAAACACTAGAGATCTCTTCAAGAAAATTAGAGATACCAAAGGAACGTTTCATGCAAAGATGGGCTCGATAAAGGTCAGAAATGGTATGGGCCTAACAGAACCAAAAGATATTAAGAAGAGGTGGCAAGAATACACAGAAGAACTGTACAAAAATGATCTTCATGACCAAGATAATCACGATGGTGTGATCACGCACCTAAATCCAGACATCCTGGAATGTGAAGTCAAGTGGGCCTTAGAAAGCATCACTACGAACAAAGCTAGTGGAGGTGATGGAATTCCAGTTGAGCTATTTCAAATCCTGAAAGATGATGCTGTGAGAGCATTGCACTCAATAATCTAGCAAATTTGGAAAACTCAGCAGTTTTTTTTTTTTTTACTCAGGACTGGTAAAGGTCAGTTTTCATTCCAATCCCTAAGAAAGGCAATGCCAAAGAATGCTCAAACTACTACACAATTGCACTCATCTCACACTCTAGTAAAGTAATGCTCAAAATTCTCCAAGCCAGGCTTCAGCAATATGTGAACCATGAACTTCCAGATGTTCAAGCTGGTTTTAGAAAAGGCAGAGGAACCAAAGATCAAATTGCCAACATCCCCTGGATCATGGAAAAAGCAAGAGAGTTCCAGGAAAACATCATTTCTGCTTTATTGACTATGCCAAAGCCTTTGACTGCGTGAATCACAATAAACTGTGGAAAATTCTGAAAGAGATGGGTATACCAGAACACCTGATCTGCCTCTTGAGAAACCTAGATGCAGGTCAGGAAGCACCAGTTAAAACTGGACATGGAACAACAGACTGGTTCCACATTGGAAAAGGAGTACATCAAGGCTGTATATTGTCACCCTGCTTATTTAACGTCTATGCAGAGTACATCATGAGAAATGCTGGGCTGGATGAAGCACAAGCTGGAATCAAGATTGCCAGGAGAAATATCAATAACCTCAGATATGCAGATGACACCACCCTTATGGCAGAAAGTGAAGAGGAACTAAAAAGCCTCTTGATGAAAGTGAAAGAGGAGAGTGAAAAAGTTGGCTTAATGCTCAACATTCAGAAAATGAAGATCATGGTATCTGGTCCCATCACTTCAAGGGAAATAGATGGGGAAACAGTGGAAACACTGTCAGACTTTATTTTTGGGGGTTCAAAAATCACTTCAGATGATGATTGCAGACATGCAATTAAAAGACACTTACTCCTTAGAAGGAAAGTTATGACCAACCCAGACAGCATATTCAAAAGCAGAGACATTACTTTGCCAACAAAGGTCCATCTAGTCAAGGCTATGTTTTTTCCAGTGGTCATGTATGGATGTGAGAGTTGGACTGTGAAGAAAGCTGAGCGCTGAAGAATTGATGCTTTTGAACTGTGGTGTTGGAGAAGACTTTTGAGAGTCCCTTGGACTGCAGGGAGATCCAACCAGTCCATTCTAAAGGAGATCAGTCCCAGGTATTCTTTGGAAGCAATGATGCTAAAGCTGAAACCCAGTACTTTGGCCACCTCATGCGAAGAGTTGACTCACTGGAAAAGACTCTGATGCTGGGAGGGATTGGGGGCAGGAGGAGAAAGGACGACAGAGGATGAGATGGCTGGATGGCATCACCGACTCGATGGATGTGAGTTTGAATGAACTCTAGGAGTTGGTGATGGACAGGGAGGCCTGGCCTCCTGCAGTTCATGGGTTTACAAAGAGCTGGACATGACTGAATGACTGAACTGAACTGAACTGAGTCTTGAGGTGCTCATGGGACCCCAAAGAGATCTACTCAAGCGCTTGAAACAAGTCTACTGAAAGCACTTGAATATTACAGTCTGGGGCAAATGTATCTGGGAATCATTCATATATAAGAATAGAGGTGTAGATTAAAAATAATCCAGAGGTAATGCACTAGTGGGAAAAGAGTTACATACCCTGTCCTGAGAAACAGGAAAATAGTCTTTGTTTGAGAAAAGGGAGCTGCTAATGGCATGTAATGGTAAGAACATACCTGCCTCTTAGGATAAGAAGACAAAATGAGTGTACAAAACCCTACCTCTTTCTCTTCCATTCCTTAGTTCCACCTGCCATTGATGCATGTATGTGGATAGCAGACACTTCAGTTTGAACATCCAAGTTCCATCAACACCTGCTCCCCTACAAATGCCACCCGTTGCCACTGTTTGGACCCAGGGGACATGCACACTGGCAGCAAAGTCTCAGGTGAAGACCGTCATAGGGCAGAGGCTCAGTTTGGTCCCAGAATTAGAATTAGAGTGACTGAGCAAAGAAATACATTGGCCAAGTACCCAGAGAATGGTGAGTGCATGTGGAAGTGTGGAAGAAGCTCCTAGGGCATGTCTCTTTTGTCCTGAGACTCCTCAGCCTTTTGAAAGGGTCATATCAAAACAGAGACACAAAGAACAACCTCTAATGCACAAAAGCAAGGGCAAGACGTCCCACATAGCCTGCTTTAGGGATAGTACTGGACACAACAAACAGGATGTAAAACAGAGATATTTTTACAGAGCAATAGAAAAGGGTTTCAAGATTATAATATAAACTGCTATAGAGATGTCAAGTGAAAGATATAGGTTAAAAGCTAAAAATGTCAAAAGAAAGAGGTATTCCTCAACTGAATGGATATTTCATAATATTATTGTTGTTCAGTCGCTAAGTCATGTTCAACTCTTTGGGACCCCATGAACTGCAACACGCCAGGCTCCTTTGTCCTCCACTATCTCCCTCAGTTTGCTTAAATTCATGTCCATTGGGTTGGTGATGCTATCTAACCATCACATCCTCTGCTGCTCTCTTCTCCATTTGCCTTCAATCATTCCAGCATCAGAGCATTTTCCAATAAGTCAGCCTTTCACATCAGATGGTCAAAGTACTGGAGCTTCAGCTTTGCCATCAGTCCTTCCAGTGAATATTGAGGATTGATTTCCTTTAGGATTGACTGGTTTGATCTCCTGTGTCCAAGGGACTCTCAAGAGTCTTCTCTAGCATGATAGTTCGAAAGTATCAGTTCTTCAGAGCTCAACCCTCTTTATGGTCCAGCTCTCACATCCATACATAACTACTGGAAATACCAAAAGTCTATGGTTTTTTAAATCTTGGTCAGCAAAGTGATGTCTCTGCCTTCTAATATGCTATCCTGGTTTGTCATAGCTTTCCTTCCAAGGAGCAAGATTGTTTTAATTTCATGGTTGCAGTCACCATCCTCAGTGATTTTGGAGCCCAAGAGGAAAAAAAAAAAATCTGTCACAGCTTCCACTTTTTCTCCTTCTGTTTCCAATGAAGTGCTGGGACCGGATGCCTTCATTTCAGTTTTCTGAATGTTGAGTTTCAAGCCAGCTTTTTCCTCTCCTTTTTAACCCTCATCAAGAGGTTCTTTAGTTCCTCACTGTCTGCCGTTAGAGTGGTGTCACGTGCATATCTGAGATTGTAGATATTTCTCCCAGCAAAATTGATTCCAGCTTGTAATTCATTCAGACTGGCATTTCACATGATGTACTCTGCATATAAGTTATATAAACAGGGTGACAGTATACAGCCTTGTTGTATTCCTTTCTCAGTTTTGAATTTTGATTTTTTCCTGGGCTAGCAATACATGGCAGATATTCTGTCTTGGCAGTGGCAGTGGCAGCCAGCCAGCGACAGGTCCCAATCAGTCACACTATCACGAGGGGAACAGTCATACAGTTGCCACCATTCTATATCCACATGACCATTTTGTTTCTCACTTTCAGTATAGCAATCAATAAATTATATGAGATATTCAACACTTTATTATAAAATAAGCTTTGCCCACCTGCAGGTTAATCTAAATGTTCTGAGCACCCTTAAGTTCAGTTCAGTTCAGTCCAGTCGCTCAGTCGTGTCCGACTCTTTGCGACCCCATGAATCACAGCACGCCAGGCCTCCCTGTCCATCACCAACTCCCGGAGTTCACTCAGACTCACGTGCAAGTCGGTGATGCCATCCAGCCATCTCATCCTCTGTCGTCCCCTTCTCCTCCTGCCCCCAATCCCTCCCAGCATCAGAGTCTTTGATGATTGGTAAGTTAGATGTACTACATGGATTTTCAACTTACAGTATTTTGTGTTTATGATGACATTTATGGTGGGACATAACTCCACCATAAACTGAGGGAGAGCTGTGCATAGAAAGCACTAAAACAATACTTAGAACCTTAAGTAATATGTAAGTATTACTTAAGTATTACATATTTATTAATACGTAAGCACTTACATTTATTATTGACCACACTGCACAAGACAGTCAATATTGTAACATTTTCTCTCCACTAGGATCATAATTTTGAAAATTAACCAAGCTCCAGTAATCCTGGGGTCCTGTGAGCCCTCTACACCCAACTGTTCAGTAAAGCATGGTCTTTCTATGGCCATGATCTTGATACACTCTCACCTCCAGTTTGGCTCAGATGATATAGCTGATTTTCTGCCATTTATCTATTTATACTCTTTTTCTCTAGAATAACAGGAGTTTATTTTGTATCCTTATCCCTTTTATGAGGCCCTGACAAGCTCTTTAACTCTAGAGATTTCAATCCTGCTTCTTACACCTAGAGTACCTGGCTTTTTTCCATGTAGAATATACATCCAGCACTATGATGTTGAAAATCTGCCTGATTTATACAATGTCTGCTGGTTGCATTTTAATGTCTTATCGTCTCATGATGTGACAACAAAACCCAGAATCTGTGATGATCTAAAGTAAGGACTAGTAGGGTTTAATTTAAAAAAGAGAAATGGGCGAATTTAGGATCCATATCTATATCTATAGACAGGGAGAGAATAAAACTTTCAGGGAAAATACTCTGCCGTTGGGGAACAGATGGAGAGATTCTTTTTCTAGAATGTGTCTTTACTTACCTGATACTTAAAAAAAAAAAGGCCGAAAAGTTCATAGGGCTAAATATCTGATATGTTTATTTTGAGGTGCCTCATGTAGCCCATTATGCAATTAAGTGTCCAATAAATATTTGTGGGTGATATGTGAACCCATGGGGAAATACTTTTAATAACAGAAGTGTTTTCCATCTACAAGGATGGAGTATTTCTATGAGTGTCATAATAGAAAGCTATTTCTGGAGTGACCAATAGTTTAAGTTTACCTCAGACTTTGCCAGTTTTAGCCCTGAGTCCTTCATCCCCAGAATCCTGAGTCAAGCCAGGATAACTGGTGACCCTGCAGTGGATCTATATGCTAGGTACATATCTCCAAAATAATTTTTTTCAGGATCAAGAAGTTTTTAGAAAAGATGTCAGATTAGCCAGATGAATTTATCTTTTCTCTCTCCCAGGACCCAAAATGATAGGAAGAAATTTAAAAAAAATGTTTAGACAAGCATCATCTCACAGGGATAAAGCAAATCACCAAAGGCAGGAAAAAATATTTCAGAAAAGTTTTAGAAGATAGAAAGTAGACAAAGGAATAGTTAACAGATCTGAGGAAGTTATAAGATAGTGCCAACAGAGAAATACACCAAGGAGACTTGAGCTATGAACTCTGAAAATGTCGGGACTCTGAGGCACCAGGACAAGCAAGGCGGGATTGGGGTGCAGGGCTAAGGATGGGAGAAGTACCAAAAGTTTATATACTGACAGGTAGCAAGATGCCTTCCCCACCCCATGTAGCTAAATGATGAGCATCCTTCCCCAGCCAGCAACACAACCCCAGAAAGCAGAAGATATATTCTCAACATAGACTTAGGAACATTAGGGGTGGTGGACATAGGCATGAAATTTCAAGCTGACAAAAGTATCAAATGACAGTCTGCATGGCAACAGGAGACATCCTTACCATCTTCTCTCCACTACTTCCAGAAAAACAATTATCTATCCATCAAGGATCAGGCTAAAATAATTTCTAACATGCAAGAACTCAGGATATTAACCCCTCATATACCCAACCAGAGTATATGCCCCAATAAAATTTCTCTTTCACCAAGAAAATAGAAAATATGGGATCCAGGAGGTGATAATTAAACATAGGATAAAAGAATTAACAAAAGGAAAGCCAGAATAGCAGCCATGTAGCCTAAAAATTAGTCAGTATGAATTTGAGTAAAAATAATTTTTTAACAAAGGGAGAAAATAGGACTGATAAATTTTTGACATGTTTTGATGTTTGAAAAAAATAACCTAGTGATAAGTGTATGATAGATCTGACAAAGAAATTTAAGATGTTCAAATATATATTTATAGTATAGTACACATGTGAAAAAATGAGGCTTACTCGGTAAGAGAAATGAAACATATTCTTAATACATTACTTTTCTCTGCAGTGAACAATATTTGCATAATCAAAGTAATGTAAACATTATAGTTTTAACTAAAAATTGTTACGAGTGCAAACTCTAAAGGACAACTGAATGAAGTTGGAGTGTGTAGGAGAGAAAAGTCAACCATGACAAAGCACAAATGGTATCTGAATAATAATAAATAATAAATTAGGTATAATTATGGGCATAATAATTTGGACCTTATAGTTATGAATCAAAAAAAGCCTGAATAGCTGAGGAAGCTAAGCCTTCAACCATTAGTATATAGGTTGGGGCAAAATGGGCACTCCAAGAGTAAGGAAGGCAGAAGAGGTAAGTCCCCGGGGTCAGAGAGAATTTGATGGGGTAGCCCGATTAGAGGTGAGGGTAGACTTGTACAGAAAAGGGAAGCCTTAGAGTGTTTTTTCAAGCATGTGAAAGTTTTTTATTTTAATCCTAGGAGTGTTCAGTTAACATTCATTATATCAGTAATAGACAAAATATGCTCTGAGGAACCCCTGAAGGTCTTTGAGTCTCTTTCAGGAGATCCCAGGGTCAAAACCATTTTTCATAATAATACTAAAAAGTATTATGTGCAAAAAGCCTGTTACACATCCTTTCTTGCACTGTGTATGGTGGAGATTTTCAGACTCTGCATAGACTGTGATGTCATTTCTCTGATGGCTATGTGCATTTTTTGTGTTTTCTTAAGGTATAAATATATGCATTTTCAGAGTTTAACGGTTTGATATCAGCATTTCTACTGTGCTATTACTAGTTATTTCTGAGTATACTTGCTATAATTTTTTAAGTTCATTATCTTTCCACAAATTACTAGCTTGAAATCCTGAAGTTTTCTTTGTAACTGTGCAGAAACACATACAGAACTAAAAATACTTTCACCTTAATAGTACATTTTTAATTTTGAAACTGTTTCTAAATTGTTGATCTTTTCCAAAAATTTTATTTTTTTAGTTAAGTAGCATTTTACTCTAAAATAAATCAAGCATATTTATAACATATTTTTATTATATTTAGGATGGATCATTGACCTTTAAAGAGAGATTAGAGGACCTGCTTTCTTAACCTGCAATTGCACCATCTACATCTAAAGACACTATAAAAGATGAAGCAGACATATCAGAATTCTCTGACTCGTGAAAGAGAAGAATATACTCCAGAGGAAATAAAAAATCTGTAAATAAGAATTTGAAAATATGATAAAAGCTACCTTTCTCTCAACTTCAGAGATATTAAACATTTACCTTATCATGTCTTGCACAACAGAACTTTTAGAATAGTATTATGGTGGCATCATTTTGAGACCATCATTCAGAATGTAAAGGAAAAGGAACTGAATATTTTATACATAGGATAAATGAACTTTGAAAGGTAAAAATGGTTCACCACGTTGAAGACCAGAAATGAATAACACACTAAAGCACTTTACAGGTTACATTGTATTTTGTATTGGATGGAGACATTCAAACAACAACTGAAAGGCTAACAAAGCCTTGCAGAGTTGACAAGAAATTTCTGAATACTTGTTGGAGGAAACGGCAGTAGAAGGAAACATGGCACCATTAGTTTCCAACAATACAGTCCTTTGTTAAAATAATGACTTAATTGAAAATGTGAAGGCCAAGTTTACATCTCCTCTGAGGAATTGTTATTTTTGAAGTTTAACTGGATCAATGCACATACAGGTTGGGACTGTTTGTTGTTTTGTTTGTGTGTGTCTGGTAACAGCACCAGCTACTCATTGAAAAAAATTTATTTTATGTTGACCACAAACACAATGGTACTGATATACTTGTGTGTGTGTGATATATGTATATATATATATATATATATATATATATATATATATAGTGGTACTGACATATAGTGGTTCTGATATATTCAAAGAGTTTAATTTTTTAATATTATGCTTTATTCTGGAATAAGTCATATTGTAAAAGAATGTTGTGCAGAAGAATTTTGGGGAAAATGTACATGGATTGTGCAAAAGAATGCTGGGCAAAACTGCTAGTACCTTCTAGCATGAACCAAGACTGTGGCACCAAACTGTACTGACAGTATTCGCCCATGTACTCCTGGGAGGAGGGAAGCAAAGCCAAGTTCACTTAAGAATATCTTGGTGCAGTAATAAAAACCACCATTTCTATAAATATCAACATTTGAGTACAAATGTTTAAAATGTTCTGTGCATGAACTGAGAAGTAAAACTCTTCTGGTGCATATCCAAGTAGGATAGTTGTCTCAAAGAAAAGCATTTGTGCAATTATTTAAGTAGTGAGCTAAACAGCTGATATTTTCACCAAACACCATTTTTACTCTAAAGAAAGACTTACAGACAGACTATGGTTATTCATACTTGGTACATGGCAGTCACTTTATCAAAAATGAACTAAGTGCACCTGTCACTTCAAAAAACATACCAATTGTTAAAAATGATAAAGTTAGAGGTTTCAAGTGAATTTTGGAAAATGTATATCCACTACCATGATGAGCCTGGCAGTTTCCAAATACCTAAAGACTTCTGATACATGTAGTAGTGACAGTAACAAATGTGATATTTTGATATTGAATAAAAGAAATATGTCAACATTTGAAGATCTATATAACTCACTGAAGTAATATTTTCCAAATGAGTGCATGATGTTTAAAATCACTCATGGGTAAAAGATCCATTTACAATGCTGGAAAGACCAATGAATTTTAATGTAACAGAGTATAAAAAGTTCAGTGATATGTTTTCAGATTCCACAACCCAACTAATCTTTCAGGAATATCCTGATGTAGTCAAGTAAAAAAAAAAGCATTTTCTTCCCCTTAAAAAATGTAAAACCCCCTTGCTGTGCAAAAGCTTTTAAATTTACTTAGGTCCCATTTGTTAATTTTTGTTTTCATTTTCATTATTCTAGGAGGATCAAAAAAGATCCTGCTGCAATTTACAACAAAGAGTGGTCTGCCTATGTATTCCTCTATGGCTTTTATACTGTCTGGCCTTATAGTCAGTCTTTAATCCATTTTGAGTGTATTTTTGTATATTGTATTATGGAGTATTATAATTTCATTCTTTTACATGTAGCTGTCCAATTTTCCCAGCAAAGAAAACCATTAACAAGACAGAAAGAAAACCTTCAGAATGGGGGAAAAGTTTGCAAATGAAGTAACTGAAAAAGAATTAATCTCCAAAATTTACAAACAGCTCAGGTAGCTTAATATCAAAAAAATAAACAATCCAATCAAAAAATGGGCAGAAGACCTAAACAGACATTTCTCCAAAGAAAACATACACGTGGCCAACAAATACACACACACACACAAATGCTCAACATCACTAATTATTAGCAAAATGCGAATTAAAACCAGGAGGTATGACCTCACACTTATCAGAATGGCCATCATTTAAAAATCCACAAACAACAGGGCTTCCTGGGTGGCACAGTGGTAAAGAATCCTCCTGTCAACACAGGAGATGTAGAAGATCCCCTGGAGAAGGAAATGTCAACCCACTGCAGTATTCTTGCCTAAGAAATCCCATGGACAGAGGAGCCTGGTGGGCTACAGCCCAAGGGGTTACAAAGAGTCGGACATAACTGAGTGACTAAGCATGCATCCATGAAAGAGTTTAAAAATCTACAAACAATAAATGCTGAAAAGGGTAGGAAGAAAAGGCAACCCTTCTTGCACTGTTGGTGGGAATGTAAATTGATACAACCACTCTGGAGAACAGTATGAAGGTTCCTTTAAAACTAAAAATAGGACAACCATATGACCCAGGAATCCCAATCCTGGGCATAAACCCAAAGAAAATTGTAAGTCAAAAAAGACACTTGCACCCCAATGTTCAGTTGAAGCACTTATTTACAATAGCTGGGAATGGAAGCAACCACGGCCATCAACAGAAGAAATGGGTAAAGAAGATGTGGTACATGGAATATTACTCAGCCATAAAAAGGAAGGAAATTGGGTCATCTGTAGAGATGTGGATGGACCTAGAGACTGCCAAATAGAGTGAAATTAAGTCAGAGAGAGAAAACAAATACCATATATTAAAACATATATGTGGAATCTAGAAAAATGGTATAGATGATCTTATTTGCAATACAGAAATAGACTCAGACATAGAGAACAAATGTATGGACACCAAGGAGGTGGAAGAGGGGATGGGATGAACTGGGAGACTGAGAATGACACATAGACACTACTGTGTATAATATAGAAAACTAATGAGAACCAGATATGTAGTTCAGGTAACTCTACTCAATGCTTTGTGGAAATTCAAGAGAGGGTATATATATATATATATATATATATATATATATACATGTATAGCTGATTCACTTTGCTGTACAGTAGAAAAAACACAACATTGTGAAGCAAATATATTCTAATAAAAATTATTTTTAAAAAATGTAAAATTCCTTAAAGAAAAATTTTAGTGTTAATTTCAAAAAAGCCTAGCTGAAAAGACTACCAAGATCTACCTCAAGCTACTTATGTCTCAGAAGCTGAAGTTTTTTCATACGCTTCAACTAAACAACATATTGCAACAGATTGAATACAGAAGCAGAAATAAGAACTCAGCTATCTTCTACTAATCTAGAGCTTAAAGAGATTCGCAAAAATGTAAAACGATGCTGTTCTTGTCATTGCCTGTTGTGGAAAACACAATGATTTTTCACACAAAAAAATATTGCAATGTTATTTTATTTTTCAGTGAATTAATATGTAAATAACTTTTAATCTCTCAGTTTTAATTTCTAATATGATAAATATCAGTCTTCCACAGTGACTAGGATGGTAAAGAATATACCTGTAATGCAGGAAACCTGGGTTTGATCCCTGGTTCAGGAAGATCCCTGGAGAAGGGAATGGCTATGTACTCTGGCATTCTTGCCTGGAGGATTCCATGGACAGAGGAGCCTGGTGGGCTACAGTTCATGGGGTTGCAAGAGGTGGGCACAACTGAACTGCTAACGCTTTCACTTCACTTTCACGATAAACATAAATGGATATACCCACAAGAACAAAAGGTTTTAGGGACTCTAAATAAATTTGAGAATATGAAGGAAGACTTCTGAGCCACAGTGGTTTAAAAACCACTGCATCAAACCTTTTATGCAAGAGTATCATAACTGGTTTATTCCTTAAGAATACGTTTGTGGGAGTAGAGTAGATTAAGTGACACTCATTAAGAGGTTCTTGCAGCATCAGTTTACAGAAGATGGTAAATTAAGCTGGTGTCAATGGAGAATAGTAGATATATTTGAGAATTATTAACCGATAAATCTAAGACTTGGAGAAGGATTGGTTATGACTTGATAAGAAGAATATAGGTGAGGAAAATACAAGCCAAAGAATGCTCCCAGGTTTTGTAAGAGGATGGCTGTTGTTCAACTGCTAAGTCATATCCAACTCTTTGCCACCCCATAGGCTATAGCTTGTCTTCCCTGTCTTTTACCATCTCCTGGAGTTTGTTCAAACTCATGGCCATTGACTTGATGATGCCATCCAACCATCTCATCCTCTATCACCCCCTTCTCCTCCTGTTCTCAATCTTTCCCAGAATCAGGGTCTTTTCCAATGAGTTGGCTCTTCACATCAGGTGGCCAAAGTACTGGAGCTTCAGTCTCAGCATCAGTCCTTCTAATGAACATTCAGGGTTGATTTCCTTTAGGATTGACTGGTTCACTTAAGACTGGTTTGATCTCCTTGCAATCCAAGTGACTCTCAAGAGTCTTCTGCAGCACCACAATTCAAAAGCATCAATTCTTCAATGCTCAGACTTCTTTATGTTCCAGCTCTCACATGTATCTGTACAAGACTACTGGAAAAACCATAGTTCTGACTATACAGACCTTTGTCAGTAAAGTGGTGTGTCTGGTTTTTAATACACTGGCTAGGATGGACCCTCTCCCAACCTATGAAACATAGGAAGATAATAAAAATGGGGAATAGAAGAGAGATTATTTTTGTCATGTTGATTTGAATCTCGGCAGTTATAGTTAGCTAAATTGTACATCGTCTCCCCCCATAATTTATCTCAAACTACAATTCACTTGGAAATGATTGGGAGTTAACAGAGAAAAGCAACTTGTAATTCTCAGAAAATGCTTATAAGAAATAAACCTTGAGCATCAAGGTTAGTAAGTAGCAA
This sequence comes from Bos taurus, assembly GCF_002263795.3. Lineage (NCBI taxonomy): Eukaryota > Metazoa > Chordata > Mammalia > Artiodactyla > Bovidae > Bos > Bos taurus. The sequence goes on from NC_037330.1 coordinate 44,979,609, forward strand.
AATTTGGTGGCTGAACTTGCTAAACACAACACATTCCCTCCCTAAAGATGAGGTGATTGCATTTTTCAATGAACTGGTCCCTATTAATGCAGACAGGGTGCCCTTTTCAAGTTACTTAATGATTTCCCTGGTGTAGTGCCCAGGACTCTGATGCTAAGATGTGATGTGGGTGGGAGAATCATGTTATCTTTAGTAATACATTCTGTTAACCTGACAAATTAAAAAGTAGCCGACAAATGAATACTGAGTAACTTTCTTGGATATTTTTCCTATTACATAAGCCATTCTAAAATACAAATATATCATTGATATTCTATTATGGGAACATCATCCCTTAGCATCAGAAAGACAGCAGTGGGGTCGCCACAAAACACAGATGAGATTTTAATTTGTAGTATATATGTTCTTATAAATTCAAAATTTATATCAAACAACCCTTTGTTTATGCTTAGAACAACACCACAATTTGGTATTTATCTTCTGTGCCTGCATTAGCTCACCAACTCTCTAAAAATTATAAGCTAATCATTAAAACATTTCACCTTAGAGAGCCACAAAAAAGAAACTAAGGAGGAACTAATGAACAGCCTGCTTAGTGCATTCTAGACATTCATGATGGGCAACTGTATGTGAGAAGAATGAAAAAATAAATAGCAAATGCATTCCCCTTAATTTCCAGGACTGCCATTCTCACTGAAACCCCCTGTGTGGATGTGTTTGTACACACACATGAGTTATAAGCAGGAACCTTTTTCATTAAGGGTGCGGTGTTTTTCATGCCAGTGCAGCACCTATCTATCTTCTTTCTGGCAGGGCTGTCTGCTTTTCGGTCAGCATCTGACTAAAGATCAATGAGAGAAAGCTTTTTGAAGGTGCTTTCAGGTCCTGCGGCAAGGGAGATGATCAGAAAGCTGCCATAAGCTTCAGACCCACTTGACAAATTAGGAACTATTTTGGTGCTCTATAAACTGCTGTCACATCAGTTACAAACACTAATTAGAGATACAATACTTTGTGAAAGTGTCCAGTGCATTAAATACCACTTTTGCTTTCTGCAATTAGCTTACACATTGACTTACACTTTGTAGTGTAAGACAGTCAGAGATTAAAAAGCATCAGCTATTATTAAAAAATTTATAAGGTAAATATGAGCTAACTGTCAAATAGCTTTTTTCCCATTGCCCTTTGACCCTTCACGTTCTTGTTTTTCAATGCTTTTGAACACAGTTTTTTTTTCAACCAGTTTTCATCTGTCTGGACTAAATGTCATGCCTTATGATAGCCAACCATCCAGCATCAATTAATCAAATTCTGCATCCTGAAAATATGGTGGGTAAGGAATACTGTCTCTGGGTTTTACAGAGCAATTAGCAACTGGGCCATTACAGCATCCGGCAGTCCCAACAAATAGAATTTTATGCTTTTTCAGTGTAGTCCCAGTGATGGGATATTATTGATGAACAAACATTTAAAAATCCATCATGCTGATTTTTGAAAAACTACTTTAAAGTTTTTTTTAATGGCATTTCTACTTTGGTAGGAGGATAAGTCTGCATTTGAGAAAATATCTAGCAATAACTGACAGAAGTGGTATGTTTTTAACACAAGAAAAAAGTGGGAAAAATGTCAGGATTTTGGTGCTGATTATCTCTATAGAGTTCCAAGAATGCTTTTTTCCCGTGTGTCTGTGTGTGTGTGTATGTGTGTGTTTATGTTGGGAAGCTATATTTGAAACTTTTTCAAAGATTAAAAATGCATGTGAAATAGAAACCTCAACTTATTTATAATCCACTTTGTGAGATGGCATATAAAGCATTGGTTTACAGGATACTTTGGCTTCCAAAATACACAAATGAATCATTTTGGCCTCCCCTTAATTCCCCAGTGCAGCCCCTAAAACAGTATACTGCATGCTGTTGTTTCAACAATGCTTCTTGAAGAATATGGCTATGAAATAATAATTTAATATTGATCTGAGTATAAAGTAGAGGTAAGATATACAAATTTGCTCAAAAGTGAAAAAAGTAAGAGTCAAAATGAATTATATATATATAATATATATTATATATATATATATATATATACACTCATATATAGCAACCCATCAGTAATAGGTTAAATGGATAGAGTTCAAATTATTTTCAAACTATTTTGTGTGGTACCTTATATTTTACAAAGAAGAAACTAAGTCATCCATTTTAAATGCGTGAAAATCAAATGTTACTTAATTTTATAGAAACAAGCTCTGGGATCCAAATCTCTCTGTTCTCTTCCCACTTTAATTTATATCAGGGAGGCAGCATATGGTGGAGGACAGCCGAAGGCCTGTAAGTCACCTCTGCAGAGATGGTTTCAATGGCAACACACTGAAATCCAGTCTAGAAAATGGATGCAATAATTGTCATCACTTCTTTACTTCAAAGAGAGCTGAAAGGATTAAAGAGCTAGTGCTCCAAATTCAAATTCACATTTTCCTCCAAACCTCAGCAGAATTCTTTGTCATCCCAACAGAGATGATTTGAGTGAGAAGTGCCATTAAGGAAATAGTAGCACACGCAGAAGAGCTCCAGAGGGACTCAGAAGAGCACTGGCAGAAGTTCCGGGCTAGATGTAAACTCAGCCCAAAGCTCATAAAGCACGTTGAAATTCTCAAGTGATAGGCACTACATGGGAACAAATCATTCTTAATTTAAGAGATAAACATGCCATATCCAGAACTAATAATGAAGGGGCTGGAATAAATACGACTATAATGATTATGATCATTTATTCCTAAATCTTGCTTAGTCTCTCAGTGACAGCTGGAAATATTATGACAATTGTCTGTCCTGTGCTATATAATGCTGGCAATATTCAAGGTCTCTGGTCTTGCTCTGATTGTCACTAAGTAGCAGATTGAGCAAGATTGATCAGTCTGCAATGGTCCAAGCCTCTTTCAGCACCTACAGAAACAAGCTATCCACCAGCTTTAGCAATTAGGAAAAGCTCATGTGATTTCCAACCTGTGCACCTGTTTCCTTAAACCTTCAAGAGGCAAATTGTACTCACAGTATCAAGTCACCCGTGCTCAAGGTCAAAGATAACACTATCTGTACCTTTGAAAAGAATGACATGGACAAGGAGGAAAGAATTTCAGAGTTCTTTTTGACAATTTTACCATCAAATAACTTTTAACAAAATGTTACTTCCTCTTAATGCAAGTTGTGTTTCACAAGACACTTGCTATAAAAGGTTTTTTATTCACCACATTAAGGTTAAAAATACACAATTACTTAGATGGCAAAATCACCTCTATCTATGGCTTGAACTCACATTATGAAGATTGTAACATAATTTGTCTAAGGTAATTTATTTTCTCTACTAACTGGAACAATGTGGACGTGCACACAGGAGGTGACTACAAGGCAATGGTATTGGTTCTGAGCTGCATCAACCTGTTAGTCAATTGTTTAGGTATAGTCCACTTACTATACTTATATAAACCCCATTCATTTTACACTATTATTCCATTGTTATCATTCACTCTTTTCCACAAACTTGACCAGGTGACTTATTGAAATCCAGATACTACATACATACAAAATTCTTCTATATACAAATTTAGTCACTGTAGTCAATAGAAATTTGTTGAGTCTAACATAAATTGTTTTCACTTCTTTAGTTAATCCATGCTGATTCTCAGTGAACTACTCGCTGGAAAGTTATTCATTCATTCATATACTCATTCTGGAATCTGACAGCCATTGATAAAACGAGTTTAGGCCTGATAATGTGAATGGTTTTCATCTTATATGAACTGCTTCACCATTAAAATTATAATGCCCTTATGTTATCAATGAAATATATTGGAATTATACAATTATACATCTTGGATAGAGTAGATATTTTCCCTTCACCAGTTATCACAAAATCATAGCAGGAATGAAAAGAACACAGCTCTGGAGTCATAGGTTAAGATTTGAATTTGCCTCTTACCACCTGAATGACTTTAAGGTTGTTACTTAAATATTATGAGTACCCCTTACTAAATTTTTTGCAAATAGAGTTACAATATGTAGCTGAAAGTAAAAGTGAAAGTTGCTCAGTCGTGGCCAACTCTTTGTGACCCTAGGGGCTATACAGTCCACGGAATTCTCCAGGCCAGAATACTGGAGTGGGTAGCCTTTCCCTTCTCTAGGGAATCTTCCCAACCCAGGGATTGAACCCAGGTCTCCCACATTGCAGGAGGATTCTTTATCAGCTGAGCCACAAGGGAAGCCCACAATATGTAGTTATTTGACTACAAATATATAATACATAAAATAAAAATATAATTTATTCTATTCGAATATGGAGAATCATTTTAGGTTTACACAACTAAAATGTACACAAACACACAGCTGCTGCTGCTGCTAAGTTGCTTCAATCATGTCCAATTCTTTGTGATCCTATAGGCCACAGACTGTGAGGCTCCTCTGTCCATGGGATTCTCCAGGCAAGAATACTGGAGTGAGCTGCCCTGCCCTCCTCCAGGGGATCTTCCCAACCCAGGGACTGAGCCCACATCTCTATGTCTCCAGCATTGGCAGGCGGGTTCTTTACCACCAGTGCCATCTGGGAAGCTGCCCGCCCCCATCACACACACACACACTATTTAAACATCAAAATACAGTGCTTAACATGACATACTAACTTATTTCTATGTTATTCTTCCTAAAGTTTCTTCTACTTCAGTTTCAATAAACAGTTCCTCATTATAGATAAAAGATTATGTCCTGATTAGGGCTTCCATCCATTAACTATAATTTTGAAAATATAAAACTGACAAGGTTTATTAAGTGTTTATCAAACTTATTTCTGACCAAAAAAAAGAAATAAACTCTTTACCTCAGGTTCACAGGAATTTTCCACCAAATTTTGTTGATTACTTTCCACTGTTTTTTAAAAAGTAAAGTTTTATTGATATGTACAAGGTTCACCTATAACAGAAATTTCCAAGTAACAATGACCTTAATCTCTTGAGAAGAGAAAACTTTATTTCTCTCTCCTCTAAAATTGGAAGGAGGCCATGCAGAGCCATTCTGTAGCTCTAAGATCCATTCCTCTTTCATGTTTCCATCCTGTCATCAAGTATCCGTGGCTCAGGATGGGCTTTAGCATCACACTCATGTTCCATGCATGAGGATAACAAAAGGAAGCAAGAAGGGGCAAATATTCATGCACGTGTTCCCTTTCATTATTTCATCAAACAATTTCTTAAGCATCCAGTATATGTGGGGCTTTCCAGGTGGCACTAGTGGTAAAGAATCTGCCTGCCAATACAGGAGACATAAGAGACTCAGGTTCGATTCCTGAGTTGTAAAGATCCCCCGGAGGAGGAAATGGCAGCCCACACCAGTATTCTTGCCTAGAGAATCCCATGGGCAGAGGAGCCTTGCAGGCTACAGTCCACGGGGTCACAAAGAGTCAGACATGACTGAAGTGACTTAGCATGCACTCATGCATGTGTTAGAATTTATTCCAGGTTCTGATCATACAACAGTAAAAAAAACAGATAAAAATATCTGCCCTCATGAAGCTCCCTTTTCAGATTTACTCGACATAAGGGAAATCCCAGAAGCTTCCAGATGATACTTCTCCAGTTAAGATTCTATAGAAAATAAAAGAAAGGAATTTATAGAAGGAAATCTAGCAATGTCTGTTACAAAATTCATCATAAAAATAGGAAGGAATGTTTTTGCCTTTGAAGCTATTACAAAAATCTGTGCATGAGCAAAGAATATAACTAGAATTTATAATGGACCACTCACCCAAAATGAACACTCAAGATTCATTTACATAAATAAATGCTGGTAGGTTTCTTTTAAAATCCCTAATATTTTAACAATTCATTAATACTTTTGAAATAAGTGGCCAAGATCAGGACAAATAAAATATATACAAAATTTTAAAATTATCAACTGGAAAATAATTTACCCAAACAATAGGAAATTGAGAGTGAGAAAATACTTAGATGAGTATTAGGAGAATGAAGATATTTTATAAATTGGTGGCCCCTAATAAAAGAGAACACAATAAAAAAACACCAGTAAAAATAAAAAAAACAATTCAAAATTATTTAAATATGGATTTTAAGGTAAACATAGTCTGATATAGTCCCCCTTACAGTAGGTAAATTTCTCATAATTTCTAGATGTGAAGTACTATATCTAATATCATTTCCTGATTATGCCTCCAATGCTACATTTTTCTCTTCTTTCTACCTTCCCTCCCTTCCTTCCCTCTCTCCTTTTTAATCACTCTCTATCTTTCTAAACTTTTCATATAAATTTGAAGCATCTGTAAAATAGGGAGCTTTCAGCAGATTCAGGTCTGAGATGAATTCTCACTTTACAAAGTGAGACGTTCTTTGGTAACTTACCTAACCTTCCTTTATGTAGCTTTCACCAAAATGGAATATGTTAGATAAGGGGACTTAGAAAACTAAAACAATAAAGAAATTTATTTTCCTCTTTTCCAAGTCATAATTTAAATTCTAAAATCTGACAACCTGCCTCCACAGGCCTGCAGTGTGGTATGGTGGAAGCAGTTCTGGACAGGCGCTCAGGGGATATTTTGGTTCTGGGGAAGCTTCTATGTATCTGTATCACCCCAGGGATATTACTTAACCTCTTTGAACCTCAGTTTCCACATCTTCAAAATGAAGGAGTTGGATATGATGACCATTATTATGGCTTATAATTCTACAATTCTATTATTCTAATTCAATATCTTACTTGGAAATGTATACTTTAATAAGGAGCTATTTGTACATGTCTGTGAGAGAGGAGATATCCTGATCATGCTACTAAATACTGTCTATCACAGTTCCCAGTCCTCTTGGAATATAAGTGAATCAACCAAAGTCAGGCATGCATTATTATACAGAAAAGCAGCAATGACACATTTATAAATGAGAAGACTGACTTGATAGTAGGATACATGTAATTCACTACATAAAATTTTCATGTACTATTCTTTTGGTCCTAGAAAATAGTAAACATTGAATGCCATATTTGGAACAATTATCAACAATGTTTTTCTGTGTATAAAGAATAAGACCTTTATAATCAAAGCGTAATACACAAAGGAAACATATTTTTTTGGAAAGCTAAGTATATTTTCAGTCCAATTCAGCACAAATGATCTGTTGTATTTTTTCATCCTATTTTTTTTATTATAATGCCGAAGTAAGCCTGAAAATTTTCATTACTGTTTCACAATTTAATGTTTTATGAGTGGGCTCTTCATAGTTCCTGTGTGGTAGGTGTGTGCCAGGTCGCTTCAGTCCTGTCTTACTCCTTGCGACTCTGTGGACTATAGCCAGGCAGGCTTCTTTGTCTATGGGATTTGCCAACCAAGAATACTGGAATCAGGTGCCATGCCCTCCTCCAGGGAATCTTCCCAACTCAGGGATCGAACCCATGTCTCTTACCTCTTCTGCAAAGGCAGGCGGATTCTTTACCACTAGCACCACCTGGGAAGCAGTATAGTATATAACATATAATAAATATTAACAAAAAGTTGCTAAAATAGTGATTTATCTAAAGCATTAATTTTTAAAATTTAAATACAAGACATTATTTTTTTGTACCTGATAGTCAAAGGAGTTAATAAGAATGTTCATCAAAAACAATATATATTTCTCAAACTGATGAACAGTTTGAGCATTGAGAAGGCACACCCATTTATAACATCTGATTTGTTAAAGAACAGAGAAAATAAAGCATTTCAAGTTTAAGCAGAGATTTTGGAGAGTAAAGCAGAGTTGATTGATTGGACATATTTTAAAAATCAAAATCAGAAAATGCAAGTGACAAACAGAAACTTTAGTTTATTTATTCCTGTCTGATCAAAAGCATCTCCATAAACTGGGAATTGAATATTAATTTCTCATTATAGTAATATATATATTTAAGATCAAATGTAGACATCAATGTAAAAAGAAGCTAGTAATTTAACAGGATGTCCACTCCCTTTACAAATACTTATATATTTACTTATATTTCTCTTTATTAATGTGGTATTGAGAAAGTTTAGTTTGAGTTTATTCTTAAAGGATAGATTATTTAATTCTGTGCTTCTATGTTGACAGTTTATTTTATTTTTTACACTTTAACACTTCAAAACTGTAACACCATTATTTTCCATCTTCTGTGGTTGAGGTTGAAGTTCTATATTTAGTCTAATAATTGGGCCTTTATAATTAATTTACATTTTTTTGAATGTTATAAAAATGTTTCTTTGATATTATTCACTCTTATGATATCTGGGTATGACTTACTACTTTATTATTATTATTGTTACTCCTGTAAACTGTGCATGTTAGGCCTAGAGATATTGATTTTGTCAATTCTGGAAAATTCTGAGCCATTCTTTTCACTTCCTCTGGAAACTTATTAACACACATTGAAAGTACTCTTTCATATACCCTGTTTTTCTATATTTTCCCTTGTTGCTGAAGCAGAAGCTCCAATATTTTGGTCACCTCACAAGAACAGTCAGTTAACTCATTGGAAAAGACCCTGATGCCATAAAGACTGAAGGCAAAAGGAGAAGGGCCGGCAGAGGATGAGATGGTTAGATAGCATCACTGACTCAATAAACATGAATATGAGCAAAATCCAGGACATAGCGGAGGACAGAGGAGCCTGGTGTGTTACAGTCCATGGGGTTGCAAAGAGTCTGAAATGACTGAACAACGACAGTGCTATATCATGTTCTTCCCCCCAAATTTCCCTTCTAATGCACTTATTTTCTCATACTTTGGGGATGTCTAATTTGCATCTTAAATCATTAAGTTTTAAATTTCAATGACTATGTATTCCTATTTTTAAAATTTGTATTTGGTACCTTTCAAGACTGCATTTGTTTTAAATCAGTCTTCTGTTCTTTTGTTTTCTATAACATTTTTTACATTATTAATTTTAAATATACCTATTCATTCTGACTCATTGGAAAAGACTCTGATGCTAGGAGGGATTGGGGGCAGGAGGAGAAAGGGACGACAGAGGATAAGATGGCTGGATGGCATCACTGACTCGATGGACGTGAGTCTCAGTGAACTCCAGGAGTTGGTGACGGACAGGGAGGCCTGGCGTGCTGCGATTCATGGGGTCGCAAAGAGTTGGACATGACTGAGCGACTGATCTGATCTGATTCATTCTATATAGTCTCCTTAATAGCATTAATCTCTTTTCTCAAGTTTTGCAGGTTAATTCTCTTGTTTGACTAAATCTTATTCATCATGAATATTTTTCATCTCATGTTTTGTAATTTTTTTTATTTTAGCTTATTTCCTACAAAGCATGATGTTATTATGGGAAATCCAAGCATTTTGGTTTTTGAAGTATCTCTCCAGAGAGATTTACATTTGTTTCCAACACATAGCAGAGATGTGTCAATGACCAGAGACCAATTTCCATGTTTATTTCTCAGTATGGTGTTTCTTGGAATACATGAACAGTGTAAACTTGGACTCCAATTAATCAGAGACACACACCTTGGATGTTGAGTTCTCACTGAAGAGGGTTTGTGCCACCCAGAGTCAAAGAGTGGCTAGTTCAATTATAATTATTTACAGCCAGCCTTTCCATGGGAGTTGAAAGTCAACTTGAGCAGCAATACAGTATTCTTACACCATTTCCAGGCTTTCCAGGTGATTCAGTGGGTAAAGAGTCTACCTGCAATGCAGGAGTTGCTAGAAATGTGGGTTTAATCCCTGGATCAGGAACACACCCTGGAGGTTGCATGGAAACCCACTTCAGTATTCTTGCCTGGAGAATACCTTGGACAGAGGAGCCTGGCAGACCAGTCCATGGGGTTGCAAAGAGCTGGACACAAATGAAGTGACTGAGTATGCACACCATCTCCATCACGTGTGTCCTACACAATCATCAGCTGGCATGACCTTTGCTCTGCCTCTCACCTACCTCTAGGCTTCTGGTGTGTGGGATTTCCATATCTTGCATGCTTCATAGATATAGCATTTCATTTATTTACTTATTTAATCCTGAATATAATGGTAGAAACTTCACAAAAGTATAATAGTCAGTCATTTCATCAAATAGAAGTCTGAGATCTTACAAATTAAACAAGGACATATGTAAATAGAACTATTGATAACTCACTAATGAACAGTACAAATTATTAATAAAAATGGAAAACTAGATTTCATTATTAACCAAGTAAAGACAAAATAAAATGCTATTTGTTTATTCAGCAAAAATAAAAAAGACTAAGAAGAATGGTAAAGTGTAATAAATCTGGGCATCCTTATATACTGCACAATTTCTGAAGAACATATGACTATATATATAGAATACATGAAGTATGAACATACCTATAACCAACTCTTTAAGTATTCCCAATATTCTATTCTTAAGGAAGTAATCAGTTAATCTATAAAATTTTCACTGGAATATTATTTATGATAGTATTAAAAAATCTTTAAAGAAAACATTGTAAAGAACTGGCCAAATAAATTATGGAGGATTCTAAGTAATTTTTATATCTGAATAACAGAGGGATGGGTGGTTATTAAAAATGAAATTATAGCAAAAGAAATACAGACATGGGAAAATATGGTAGAGCAGTTAAGTTAAAAAAAAAAAAAAAACAACACTAAGCTGTATAGACCCAAATATGTAAAACATTTATAGATATAATTTTATGTGAAAAATATGGGTTCTACACAAAATAGAAGACCTTTTAGAACTAACACCCAAAATAGATGTCCTTTTCATTACAAGGGACTGGAATGCAAAAGGAGGAAGTCAAGAAATACCTGGAGTAACAGGCAAATTTGGCCTTGGAGTACAGAATGAAGCAGGGCAAAGGCTAATAGAGTTTTGCCAAGAGAATCACTGGTCATAGCGAACACCCTCCTCCAACAACACGAGAAGACTCTACACATGGACCTCACCAGATGGCCAACACTGAAATCAGACTGATTATAGTCTTTGAAGCCAAAGATGGAAAAGCTCTATACAATCAGCAAAAACAAGACCAGGAGCTGACTGTGGCTCAGACCATGCACTCCTTATTGCCAAATTCAGACTTAAATTGAAGAAAGTGGGGAAAATGACTAGACCATTTAGGTATGACCTAAATTAAATCCCTTATGATTATACAGTGGAAGGGAGAAATAGATTTAAGAGACTAGATCTGATAGACAGAGTGCCTGATGAACTATGGACAGAGATTTGTGACAGGGATCAAGACCATCCCCCCAAAAAAAGAAATGCAAAAAAGCAAAATGTCTGTTTGAGGAAGCCTTACAAATAGCTGTGAAAAGAAGAGAAGCAAAAAGCAAAGGAGCAAAGGAACAATATTCCCATTTGAATGCAGAGTTCCAAAGAATAGCAGTGAGAGATAAGAAAGCCTTCCTCAGCGATCAATGCAAGGAAATAGAGGAAAACAATAGAATGGGAAAGACTAGAGATCTCTTCAAGAAAATTAGAGATACCAAGGGAACATTTCATGCAAAGATAAAATGGGCACAATAAAGGACAGGAATGGTATGAACCTAACAGAAGATATTAAGAAGAGGTGGCAAGAATACACAGAAGAACTGTACAAAAAAGATCTTCACAACCCAGATAATCACGATGGTGTGATCACTCACCTACAGCCAGACATCCTGGAATGTGAAGTCAAGTGGGCCTTAGAAAGCATCACTATGAACAAAGCTAGTAGAAGTGATGGAATTCCAGTTGAGCTATTTTAAATCTTAAAAGATGATGCTGTGAAAGTACTGCACTCAAGATGTCAGCAAACTTGGAAAACTCAGCAGTGACCACAGGATTGGAAAAGGTCAGTTTTCATTCCAATCCCAAAGAAAGGCAATGCCAAAGAATGCTCAAACTACTGCACAACTGTACTCATCTCACACGCTAGTAACATAAGGCTCAAAATTCTCCAAGCCAGGCTTCAGCAATACATGAACCATGAAATTCCAGATGTTCAAGCTGGTTTTAGAAAAGGCAGAGGAACCAGAGATCAAATTGCCAACATCTGCTGGATCACCAAAAAAAACAAGAGAGTTCCAGAAAAACATCTATTTCTGCTTTATTGACTATGCCAAAGCCTTTGACTGTGTGGATAACAATAAACTGTGGAAAATTCTGAAAGAGATGGGAAGAGCAGACCACCTGACCTGCCTCTTAAGAAACCTATAGGCAGGTCAGGAATCAACAGTTAGAACTGGACATGGAACAACATACTGGTTTCAAATAGAAAAAGGAGTACGTCAAGGCTGTATATTGTCACCCTGCTTATTTAACTTCTATGCAGAGTACATCATAGAAATGCTGGGCTGGAAGAAGTACAAGCTGGAATCAAGATTGCCAGGAGAAATATCAGTAACCTCAGATATGCAGATGACACCAGCCTTATGGCAGAAAGTGAAGAAGAACTAAAGAGCCTCTTGATGAAAGTGAAAGAGGAGAGTGAAAAAGCTGGCTTAAAGCTCAACATTCAGAAAACTAAGATCATGGCATCTGGCTCCATCACTTCATGGCAAATAGATGGGGAAACAGTGGAAACAGTGGCTGACTATTTTGGGGGGGCTCCAATACCACTGCAGATGGTAACTGCAGCCATGAAATTAAAAGATTCTTACTCCTTGGAAGGAAAGTTTTGACCAACTTAGCATATTCAAAAGCAGAGACATTACTTTGTCAACAAAGGTTCATCCAGTCAAGGCTATGGTTTTTTCCAGTAGTCATGTATGGATGTGAGAGTTGGACTATAAAGAAAGCTGAGCACCAAAGAACTGATGCTTTTGAACTGCGGTGTTGAAGAAGACTCTTGAGAGTCCCTTAAACTGCAAGGAGATCCAACCAGTCCATCGTAAAGGAGATCTGTCCTGGGTGTTCATTGGAAGGACTGATGTTGAAGCTGAAACTCCAATACTTTGGCCACCTGATGCGAAGAGCTGACTCATTTGAAAAGACTCTGATGCTGGGAAAGACCGCGGGTAGGAGGAAATGGGGATGGCAGAGGAAGAGATGGTTGGATGGCATCACCAACTCAATGGACATGAGTTTGGGTGAACTCTGGGAGTTGGTGATGGACAGTGAGGTCTGGCGTGCTGTGGTTCATGGGGTTGCAATGAGTTGGACACGACTGAGCAACTGAACTGAACACAAATTTCCTTAAATGAACATATGAACTTATAACCAGAAGATAGAAATGAAAAATGACATTTTTTAAAGCATATATCCAGTCTGTCCAGTAAACTATTTTGAAGTTTTACAAACTTATCAGTCTCTGAAAATATTCTCTTTATTTCAATGACCTTTCACTCACCACACATACTGTGAGTTATCAAAAGCAGGCAATGCTTACTCATTTTTATGGTTTTAATAAGAGTTCATAGTAAGTTTTCAATAAAGTATATACAATTTAATCAAATAAATTAAAGAGTAAATAAAAAGTTTAATGATGTTGTAATCAACTTTGTATAGGATAGTGATAATTTAAAAAATTAAATGAAATTAATCACTGTATTAAAATGCATGACTATAGTAACATTCTAAAAAATGGATCAAATATTTTTGAAATTGATAAATAAATAATGTTTTGAACTTCAATAATTAACCACACGCAAAAGGTTTACATTTGTATAGGTGATTAATAAGACCAAATAGAAATAAAATATTTGAATGAATTTAAGTAGAATCTCCATGTATCAGTAATATCTTCTTAAACTATCCCCTGATAATCAATTTCAACCAAAGAATGTAGCTTCAATTTTTCTGCTAATGGCTCTTCAGTTTATGCTTTTTGAGACAACTCATAAGAGAGGAAAGAATGGGAATATTTTCAATGCATTCAATACCATAGTTCCTTTCCTAGCCTTTCTAAGCTCCATGGTAAGTGGGTATCAAAAGGGGAGTCTAAACTATCTCTGCTAAAGTGCTGGCTCCATATATAAATAGTCATAAAAGCCACCTAGAAAAATATATCTAAAACAAGACAGAAAAATCCTTACGAAACAAACTACGTACTGTGTGTGTGACAGGAGAGGGTTTAGATACATATGAAAGAATTGTCCTCTGCTCTGCTACTTTAGAATAACACCCCACTCTGAAAGGTAGGCAAGTTACATTCACATATGCTTGGTACAATACTGTCCTCATATTTTAAAAAATCAAATCAATATTCCACAATATTACACTTGGATAATTGTAAAGGGTAAGCTTTGGGATTTAAAAGGTATGAGTGACTTTGAAGAAAACACAGAACTTTACTAGGATTTTATGTTGTTATCCCGAAGTTGTTTTTAGTATCCTAGAGAACAAATCCATACTTCAGACTAAAATGTTACATTAATATAAAGATAATTATACTATCAGAAATCTGGTATGAGATTCTGTCGTCTGAATGGTGTATATTTTTAATCAATCCAAAATCTCTGATTGGGGGATTTAATACCAGAGATTGCTGTTGATTTCTTCAGATTTGTACTCATCATAAGAATCCCATTTCCCTATGAGTTCTTCCCTTCATAAAATCTTATCCCAAGACAGCTAACATCCTTCCGAGAGCACAAACAGTCAAACCTGGGCTCATAACGCAGAGATAAAACACTCTTTATAGCAGCATTCATTAAGGTACTAGACAGAGTACAAAAAGCAGCAACGGGGAGCTTTCCCCTAAAAGCTTTTAATACAGCTCTTTCCAAGACCCATTAAATCAGTCCAGCACTAAAGCCTCCAGCCACCCCCATCTATTGATCCCCATCGCTACAGAGCCCCCTACTCTGTCTGACTAAGGTCTGAGGTAATTTATGTCTGATGAATAGTCCACTGAAGAGTCACTAGTATAAAAGGAACAAGTCAGAATCCAAACTCTAAGTCAAATGTCTGTTCCTGAAAAGTCCCTGCTAATATAAATACTTTGTAATCCTCCTTCCCTTCCTTTCCATTTGACTTATCCAAACAGATCCTACAAATAGCAAGCATTTGTTGAACACATACTATGTGGCTGCACTAGGACATGTGTTCTATACATTATTTTTATTTAATCCTTACAACAACAGGCTAGTTCGTATGTCCCCATTTTACCGATGAGAGACATGAAGCTCAGAAAGTTTAAGTAACTTTCCAGAATCTCGAAGCCAATAGGTGACACAATCACTGTTTGAAAAAGCTTTGTACTGAATCTGTCTACTCACTTACCTTGTATTTTTATTTTGGGATGTGTTACTATGTACTCAGACCTGTAGTGGACATAGTTTTGCAGGGGTGAACGACATGGACATAATTCCTGTGTTCACGGTGCTTACAGTTTCATGAAAGCAAAAGCTGTACATGAGTAAACTCAAAATCAATTGAAAAGGATAATAATTACTATGAGGAACAAAGTAAGTTAATATTTTTCATTTTGCAGAATTAATAACTCTGAAAGTTTCTTTCCCATTTATTTGGCACATTTAGTTATAATTTCAATAAGGTACAACCATAAAAAGATGTTTATAATTTTCTTTCTAATCAAAAGGATTTCTCATTCTTAATTCAGACAAGCAGAAGTACTCTGAAATTGATTATCCTTTATCCCACTGGGGCTTTCCTGGTGGCTCAGATGGGAAAGACTCTGCCTGCAATATGGGAGACCCAGGTTCAATCCCTGGGTCAGGATGATCCCCCGGAGAAAGGAAAGGCAACCCACTCCAATGGAGAACTGGACAATTCTCTTGCCTGGAGAATCCCATGGACAGAGGAGTCAGGCAGGCTACAGTCCATGGGGTCGCAAAGAGTCAGACACGACTAAGTAACTAACACTTTCACTTTATCCCATAGGATAAACCACATATTCTGAACATAGAATCCCATGGATGCTTCTGGTCTCAGTGCCCTTTCTAGTTTAGCAATCTGTATTTTCCAAAATATCATAGTTTGGACAATAAACATGTATGATGACTTTATTATACAATATTTAGTCATTCTGAATGTGTTTAGAGAGAATAGTGGTGAGCCTAAACTACTGATTATGTCCTACAGTCTGCTAGAATCATTACATATGTAATTTCATTTAGTCTTCAGAACACCTCACTCAGGTGGTGATTGCTGTACACACTGTACTGGTGAGGAAGTGTAGAGGACAAGAAACATGCTCAAGGTCACAAAATTCATCCAAGCCCCTGTGCTTCAAAGTCTTTGATCATCAGACACACACACACACACACACACACACACACTACAAATTTACATGGAAATAATCAAGTGATGTTTCTTCCTTCTCAAACAGGATACAGAAATAGAAAATGGCCTGTTCTTCACCTTATGACTGATGGCCTTGACTGGAACAATAAAAACAGAAATGTCTTGAAGACATCATTTACAATCTACCAATTTGGACTTCTTAAGCGTCTCTCAAACACTCCAATTCTTCACCTCACCATTCATTCTCTAAATATTGATTGAGCCCATTGTTCCAGACATGGTGATAGGTACCAAGGATACAACTAAAGACAAGATGAATGTAGTTTGTCTCTGCTTACCTGGAGTTTGCAGTCTAGAGGAGAAAGCAAGCCATAACAAATAAAGAAAAACAAAATAACTATAAATTGCTCTAAATATTCTAAAAGCTAAGAAAAACAAAGTCTAGTAGCTTCCTCATGGGTTATTTTATTCCAGTATGCTAATACAACACCCCCCATGCCATCACTGAAATTTCTGAAATATTTAAATTTCTTTGAAAGCTCTTTAAAATCATCAGCATAAGTCTATATATGCAAGTCACTATGGTATCTTCTCTGCCTACAACTTTTGTTTATATTTGACATTATGGGCCTACGACCTACAATATTTTCTCACAACTGAAAAACCGTTATATGAAAAATAGACTTAGAAATAAGGTAATGGCACCCCACTCCAGTACTCTTGCCTGGAAAATCCCATGGATGGAGGAGACTGATAGGCTATGGTCCATGGGGTCACAAAGAGTCGGACACGACTGAGCGACTTCACTTTCACTTTTCACTTTCATGAATTGGAGAAGGAAATGGCAACCCACTCGAGTGTTCTTGCCTGGAGAATCCCAGGGACGGGGGAGCATGGTGGGCTGCCGTCTATGGTGTCGCACAGAGTCGGACACGACTGAAGCGACTTAGCAGCAGAAAATAAATATGCATATGTGATTAGTTATATGTCTAAAGAAGGTACCATTATATCAATCATGTTATATGTTATAATACATACTTTATATTATATATAGTATATTACTTTTAGAAATGCATATTATACTGAAAGTGAAAGTGAAGTTGCTTAGTTGTGTCTGACTCTTTGCAACCCCACGGACTGTAGCCTACCAGGCTTCTCTGTCCATGGGATTTTCCAGGCAAAAATACTGGAGTGGGTTGCTGTTTCCTTCTCCAGGGGATCTTCCTGACCCAGGGATTGAACCCAGATCTCCCGTCAACTGGCCCACTACTTGGTTCTCATTAAGTCTTGTTTCTATTTCTCGTCTACTGTGACACTTATATAGTTCTGAATATTGACACCTGCCTTTTACAAAGTTTTTTGATCATATATTTGTATCAGTAAAAAAAAGTTACATGCATATTAAGTATATGTCTTTTGTATAATTATAAATGACATGCATTTACTACTCTTCTAATATTTATTCACATTGCATACAGACACAAAATAATAGAAACTAAAACCAAAAGGATGAAAGAAAAATAAAAGAATATTATAAAATGTTTTACTCTATATTATTCATAATATTACAAAAACCTTATTTCAATTTCACCAAATGTCATTAGAATTTAGCAATATCTTTATTAATATTCTAGTATGATAAATATCCTGGAGAAGGGAATGACAATCCACTCCAATATTGTTGCCTTGAAAATCCCATGGACAGAAGAGCCTGGAGGGCTATAGTCCGGGGGTCACAAAGAGTCAGACACGACTGAAAAACTGAGCGCATACACACACACACACACACACACACACATGATAAATACGTTATTTTAAAAATCATGTTTTGAATCCTTGTATCACAAGGATACTTTCTGAATTCATTTATTCAGAAACTAGGTTTTAATGGTTGTCATAACTGGAATGGATAGTATTTTTATTAACCAAATTAAAAAGTCCCAAAACTCATTGTATTTTTGTATGTTTGTCCCTTTTTTGTTTTTAAGGGGGTGTATGTAGACATAGGATCCCATGTATATAAGCTAATAATGCTTTAAGCTAATAATGCTTTTCCATTCATAACATGCTGTCCATTTCAATCCTTTCAAAGGCTCTCTCTTATTTTATTTATCTATTCTGTTTTATCACCAAACCCTCATCTCATTCTCCTACCAATCCTCCCAAAGTAATATGTCATTATTTATCACTTGGTATACTTATACTCTTACAGACATGAGGGATTGCTTTCGGTGCATGTATTTTTAATTTATATGAATATTTCTGGTTTATATACCTCATTCTGTTTCTCACACTTCCCATCAAGAATTATATTTTGAAAGATAAATTCATGTTGCCATATGTACATTTAATTCTTTTCTTTTAATTTCTGCATATATTCATACACATTTGTATCTACCCACTCTCTCAGTGATGGACATCATTTTGTCTTTAACTCTCCATCACCACAAATAAGAGTGCAGTAAACACTGTAAAGTATATCTCTTCAAAAGTCTATTGGAGGAATTCAGGGGGATAAACCAGAAGTGAAATTGCCACAACTATAGCTGAACATCATAATCTTGTTTTCCAGTCATGAAAGTATATAATTCACCAAGGATTTTTCTTTCATCTTTGATGTGAATCAATTTTTCTTGTAAACCAATAGGAATGCATTATATTTTAATGAGCTTAAAATTTTAAATAATTTTTATGGACTCAAAACTCTCAGAAAGTCTTCATTTGGAAGACTGGAATAAATAAAATGTTCATAAACAAATGAGAATGCAATTCTCAACTCTTCCATATTGTAGAGGTCCTGTTCTTTCTTAACAGAAAGCTTGTACCTTAGTGACATAGGGCCATCTCACCAAATAAACAAGTTATGGCGCCAGTGATAATCCCTATTTGACTATCAGTAAATTAATACATGGATTATCATTGGTGGAGTGGGGAAGGGAGTGGGCATCCAAGATACACACAGTGAGCTGTTGATTATTCATATTGACCATGTGAGTCATGTCACAGATTTATTCAAAAGATGAATGTAGATTTAACCAATTAGCTTTGTACATAAATTTAAATATACGGCCTTGACTGGGGTTATGAACTTTCCACAAACTTAAAACAACAATAATAAAACTGTATCAGTGCATTGATTTTTTAAACGATTTTTTTTAATGTGGACCATTTTTAAGTCTTTATTGAATTTGTTACAATATTGTTTCTGTTTTATACTTTGAGTTTTTGGCTGCAAGGTATGTGGGATCTTAGCTTCCCAACCAGGGATCAAACCCACATCCCCTGCATTGGAAAGCAAAGTCTTAATCACCAGACCACCAAGGAAGTTCTTAGATCAATGTTTCTTAACAGGGAAAGCTGAAATATTATTATGCTTTCCCTGCTCAGAACTCTTCCTCCTCCACGCTAATAAGAAAGTATCTTCTGGACCTATGAAAATATATGGATTACATATTTCCTGAATGCGGGCCAGGTAAGTAAACTTGCAGGTAGTCAGAGTAAACTAAAAAGAGTCAATGTCATAGAATCAGAAAGATACTTATTTTTTTTTCACTCTGAAAAAAAAAATGTAGATGCTTTATGTCCTTCTTTGATAATTCCCATGATTCACCTACCAGAAAACAGATGGGAAAAGAGATCTAAGTCTTTGTCTTAGTTTGATAAATTAATTTAAAAATTTCCTTTGGGTAATACTACAGCATTTTAAGTTAAGTTGTCCAGTCTTCTAGTTTTCCAGTGCCCTACTCTGCTCGTCTGGGAAACAGGCAAGATACACAGCACTTAGTGGTGGCAAAAGAAGTGATCTAGAGCTCAGCGCCTCACTATATGCTTTGTTATCTCACTCATCTCAGCCTGAGACAAGCTAGTTGGGTTTCCCCATGAACCAGATGCCTGCTGAGGTAAGCTAATACCATCCTGGGATTTGACTGACTTCTGATGCTATAGTGAGCTAAGGTTATATCTGCGGCTTTTTTCTTTTTCTTTCAGCTGGCCAGGAATCAGTTGTACATATGGTCCCCAGCTTATTATTCCACTTAACGATTTTTTGACTTTACAGTGGTGGGAAAGTGATTCACATTCAGTAGAAACTGTACTTCAAATTTTGAGTTGATATTTTTCAGGGCTAGTGATATGCAGCAGGACGCTCTCTCGTGATGCCAGGCAAGGGCAGGTAGCTGCGGTTCCCAGTTCACCATGGATCATGAGGGGAAGCCATCGATGCACTTACCACCATTCTGTACCCATACAGCCATTCTGTTTTTCACCTTCAATACAGTATTCATAAGTTATATAAGATATTCAACACTTTATTCTAAAATGGGCTTTGTGTTAAGATATATGATTTTGCTCAACTATAGGCTCGTGTAAGTGTTCTGAGCACATTTGATAGGTTAGGCTAAGCTATGATGTTTGAGAGGTTAGGTGTATTAAATACATTTTCAAATTACAGCATTTTCCATTTATGATGGGCTTATTGGGACACAAATCCATCATAAGTCAAGGGAGATCTGTACTCCCTCTTGATATGGCACCTTCGTTCTTGAAGTTTCTGCATACCACTTCTGTAGATCTTCATCCATCCCCTGACCGAAAACTTCTCACCTCAGATCCTTGTATCTGAATTATGTGCCACATACCTCAGCACAACACAATGAAAAGATCACAGGCCCTTGATTATACCTACATTTTCCTACAGAAATATCTGAGTTTTGTTCATTGCATGAAAGAGCTGAGGACTAACTCTGTCTATCCTTCTGCTAAATCATGCTGCCTGCAAAATTTACTTTGATTACCTGGAGAATTCCAGGGACAAAGAAGCCAGTGGGCTATAGTCCATGGGGTCACAAAGAGTCCAACATGACTGAGTGACTAACTTTCACTTTTACTTTCAACCAGTCATCAAATTGGTCCCAAGAAACCTGTGAGGCCATCTCTTCCCAGAGCAAAAGCCCAGAACAGGCAGTAGGCACCCATGTGTCTCAGCTGGCTTGTCTGGTACACATGGTCATACCAGCCAACAGAAACTGCTAAGAGGCTTGAAGCGCTCCCTTGCCTTACTTCCACATTCTCAATAGCAAGTGAGTGCATCTAATTGGCAGAATCTAATTCACATCCAGAACTTCAGTCATAATGAAATCTGGAAATGATATATTTTAAATTTCTAGCTTCTACAATACAGGAAGACAAACTAGGAGGAGAGTAAAACCACCATATCCATTTCAAGCAAGCCCATAATTATTCTCGCACGTATAATTTCACATAGATTTATGCCTTGCTAAGAAATCTGCTTACTCTGGGGAATTTTCTGGACATCCTAATGGGAACTTAAGTCTCATATCATTCATACCTCCATAAGGAAACGTTCATTTTACAGGAATAAAAGATATTAACAATTATTATTACTTCCTTAGGGGAATATGCTAAAATACCAAGTCTTCTCTATTAAGGTATCGTTAAGTTTCACACACAGGAAGAACGACTAGCCCAGGCAAATTCCAGGCCTTCTTATTTGGGTTCCCTCTAAAGCTTCCTTTGGAGAAGGCAATGGCACCCCGCTCCAGTACTCTTGCCTGGAAAATCCCATAGATGGAGGAGCCTGGTGAGCTGCAGTCCATGGGGTCGCTAAGAGTCGAACACAACTGAGCGACTTCACTTTCACTTTTCACTTTCATGCATTGGAGAAGGAAATGGCAACCCACTCCAGTGTTCTTGCCTGGAGAATCCCAGGGACGGGGGAGCCTGGTGGGCTGCTGTCTATGGGGTCGCACAGTCAGACATGACTGAAGCGACTTAGCAGCAGCAGCAGCAGCAGCAAAGCTTCCTTATCTGTTTGGGGAATGGTTTATGCTTTTATTTAAAAGCTTAGTAAGAAAGCTTGAGAGTCGAAATTGAAAAAGCAAGAGTTCCAGAAAAACATCTATTTCTGCTTTATTGACTATGCCAAAGCCTTTGACTGTGTGAATCACAATACACTGTGGAAAATTCTTAAAGATAAGGGAATACCAGACCACCTGACCTGCCTCCTGAGAAAACTATATGCAGGTCAAGAAGCAACAGTTAGAACTGGACATGGAACAACAGTTGGTTCCAAATTGGGGAAGGAGTATGTCAAGGCTGTATATTGTCATCCTGCTTATTTAACTTCTATGCAGAGTACATCATGCGAAATGCCAGGCTGGATTAAGCACAAACTGGAATCAAGATAGCTGGGAGAAATATCAGTAACCTCAGATATGCAGATGACACCAGCCATATATGGCAGAAAGTGAAGAAGAACTAAAGAGCCTCTTGATGAAAGTGAAAGAGGAGAGTGAAAAAGTTGGCTTAAAGCTCAACATTCAGAAAACGAAGATCATGGCATCCGGTCCCATCACTTCATTTGGGCAAATAGATGGGGAAACAATGGAAACAGTGACAGCCTTTATTTTTGGGGGCTCTGAAATCACTGCAGATGGTGACTGCAGCCATGAAATTAAAAGACGCTGGGCTCTTGGAAGAAAATGACCAACCTAGACAGCATAGTAAGAAGCAGAGACATTACTTTGCCAACAAAGGTCTGTCTAGTCAAAGTTATGGTTTTTCCAGGAGTCATGTATGAGAGTTGGACTATAAAGAAAACTGAGCACCAAAGAATTGATGCTTTTGAACTATGGTGTTGGAGAAGACTTTTGAGAGTCCCTTGGATAGCAAGGGGATCCAACCAGTCCATCTTAAAGGACATCAGTCTTGAATATTCATTGAAGGATTGATGCTGAGGCTGAGGCTCCAATACTTTGGCCATCTGGTAAGAACTGACTCCTTGGAAAAGACCCTGATGCTGGGAAAGATTGAAGGCGGGAGGAGAAGGGATGACAGGATGAGATGGTTGGATGGCATCACTGACTTGATGGACATGAGTTTGAGTAAGCTCCAGGAGCTGGTGATGGACAGGGACGCCTGGCGTACTGTAGTCCATGGGGTCGCAAAGAGTCAGACATGACTGAGCCACTGAACTGAACTGAAGAAAGCTTGGGCTTGGACTTTTGCCCAGAAAGGCCTAATGTGAAGGAAGCCCCAGAGAGATTTTAGGTTTTCTGCTACTTAGTTCCCTGAAGACTGAAACACCCCTCTATTTCCTGAATGGAATGGCCTCCAATTTCTTTATTCAAACTCTCAACAATACTTTCTCTTATTTTTCTGTACAGTCCTGGCCTACAAGTAAAGATTGCTTAGATTAAAATATTTCCATGTTCTCATAGAAGGCTCAGTGTAATATATTTAATAATTTTTTCCCTTTGACTTAACATAACAGACATTAAGGACATAGGTTCTGTAGCCAGATTGCCTGAGTTCAACGACCACTCCATGTTCAGGTGTGTAATCTGGGGTGACTTTCTTAACCCCTTTCTTCTGTATTTTCCTCATTTGTATAATGAAGTGAAAGAACACATAGGACTTCTGTGATGATTAGTCAATATATGTGAAGATCTTTGGAGAAGACAATGGCACCTCACTCCAGTACTCTTGCCTGGAAAATCCCATGGACGGAGGAGCCTGGTAGGCTGCAGTCCATGGGGTCGCTAAGGGTTGGACCTGACTGAGCGACTTCACTTTCAGTTTTCACTTTCATGCATTGGAGAAGGAAATGGCAACCCACTCCAGTGTTCTTGCCTGGAGAATCCCAGGGACGGGGGAGCCTGGTGGGCTGCTGTCTATGGGGTCGCACAGAGTCGGACATGACTGAAGCGACTTAGCAGCAGCAGCAGCAGCAGCAGTGAAGATCTTGGAACAGTGCCTGGAATGCTGGTGGCTAAGATGGTAAAAAATCAGCCTGCAATGCAAGAGACCTGGGTTCGATCCCTGGGTTGGGACGATTCCCCTGGAGGAGGGCATGGAAGCCCACTTTAATATTCTTGCCTGGAGAATCTCCATAGACTATAATAGTTAGTAAGCTAATAAAATTCTTACTGCTACTTTTATTAATAGTGCATCCTGAGGTATCTTTCAGTGTCCTAGACTTTTCATAGTGATGTAAATGTTCAAGGGGCAATGTGATCTTGAAACCAAGCAGGACCCTATGGGGCTCCTGAGCACTAAAGCCTTTCTGTGTTCCCCATTTCTTGACCTTCCCTGAGTTCCAAAGGGCAGATTCAAACAGTTGCTAGTCAGGAAAGGGAGAAGATGTGGAGACAAGGGAGGAGGAGTCAAGAAACAATAGTGCAGCCTGGGGACAGAATTCTAGTTCAAAGTAAACACGTAACAGGATCTTTGGGTTCTTCTGCAGAACTAAAACTCCCAACAAATGGAAGATGTTCCAGAGAAAAGGTCACAGTTTGATAACCTCAAGAAGCTCATCAAGACCACCTGAGGCCTGATTAAAAGAGTGCAAGCCCTGTACATACTCTCATCCTTGTTAGCAACTCCACCCTCGAACCACTGCTATAAAACTCCTCACCAAATCCCCCCAGGTTGAGACACACAGTCTTGAGGGGCATAAGCCCGTTGTGTCCCCTTTTGCCTAGCAAAGCAATAAAATCACTTTTTTCAACTTTACCCAAAACTCTGTCTCCAAGATTCAGTTGGACACCAGTGCACAGAGTTGAGATTTTGGCATCAGTCTGACTTAGAAAGTCTTTTCAGCTAAGGCAGACCACACATCACTGTTACTTGTTAATTTTTCTTTCCAAAAAAAAAAAAAAATGTATTGAACAAGATGTATCAATTTCTGTATCTTATGTCCTTTAACCTTCACAAAAACCTTCTCAGATATTCATTATCTCCATTTTACAGATGATACAATAAAGGCAAAGAGAGATTAGCTTTTTTTTTTTTATGAGTAAGGTCTAATAAGGTGACTGGCTACAATGCAAGCCTATATCTCTGAGTCCAAGTCCAAAGCCTTTTCTATTGCTCTATACCACCTCTCTAAATAATAACAAATCTCCGGAGTTATCTGCAGCTTACAAAGCAATTGCACATATATTATTTCATTTAATTTAATTCCCACAACAACTGCATACTATTGACCATCAGGGTCATTTAGCTGCAGGTAACAGAGAGCCTGGATGGCAGTTGTTTAATTAAACAGAGGCTTATTGTTTGCACCCAGGAGTAAGCCCAGACTTAGCTGGTTGCTGGCATTGGCTCAGTGGCTCGGTGACACCGTCAAGAACCCAGGATCCTTCTGTCTTTTCCCTCCACCATTCTAGACATGTTGACTTTTCAATCTTAAGCTTGTCATCCTGTGTTTGCAAAATGTTTCTCATAGCTCCAGGCAAAACAAGGCAGGAGCAGGTACTGGAGCAGATAGTTGGAGCAGATGCTGGCAAGGGAAAGAAGCAAACAGAATCTACTTCTTTTATAAAAGAGAAAAAAAAAAAATCTTCCCTAGAGACATATCAGTCACGTGGTCATAACCAGCCACAAAGGAGACTCTGAAGATAAACAGTTAACTTTTCACAGACTCTGTAGTGGGAGGCAGGAGAAGGTGAAGGAGGTTAGGAATAGCTCTTAGGAGTGAGACAACAGTAGTTTCCACTCTTGTTTTATTACAGAAATTTCTCAGATGGGGTCACAGATGCAGAGACATCGTGACTTGTCCAATGTCCTAGAGATAGCATTCAGTGTCCTAGTGGTTTTAAAGTTTTTTGTCCCTATTCTCTCAAATTTCTTTTCTATCACAAAAGCATAAGTAGGCATTGTTTCTCAGTTTTCCAGATGAACAGTAAGAAGAATGATCTGTAAATTCACTGGAGGGGATACTAATTATATCATAATTTATACTACTTTTTTTTCAAAAGCAATGAGAAGAACTATAATAAAAGATACATACCTAATAATGTGCACAAATTGAAATTTAAGGAAAAACAAAAAAGATATGATCAAGAAGAGAAATAAAAAGCTAACCAAAGGGTTATAAATTACTGAGATTAATTTTTAAATATTGTATATATCTTGGCACCTGAAGGGAAGAAAGAACCAAAACCAAATGGGTTTATATAACTTCACTTATATTCTGAAACTTAGAAGAAATATTCAAAATTTACAAGACAAACTCTTTTCCATAATTAAATTTTTAAAGATTAAAAAATAATTTATGTGCTATAATGTAACATGAGGTTAGAACCTGGAATAACTAAAGAAATGCAGTATGTTTCTTATATCATCTTCTGTGGGCATCACTTCTCTCATCCAGGTTTTGTCTCGTCCAGACATTTGAGCTTTAATAACAGAAGTAATACATGCCCAGTGGGAACACACACATGCATACACACACGCAGAAGCAGATGAAATGAAAAGAGAAATAAACCACCTCTAATCCTACCACCCACAGATAACTGTTTACACATTTTTGCAGGAACCTAGCCTTAGTTTTTCATGCATAAAATGAGTACTTTTTTCTTTCTAAAAATGCTACTGTACTGTATATGCTGTCTTTGTGTCTGATTTTTCTTTTATTAATGCACTAGAAACATTATTCCTAATCAATTAATAGCACCACACAACATGATTTTTAATTTCACTTTCATATTCCATTATATGGATATATATCATTGTTTTACCCAGTTTCTTAATTTTAAACTCCTTGTTTAGATTTTCCCCCTATTATAAGTAGTAAAGGTGAACATATACCTTTGCATGAATTTATGATAAATTACTAGAAGTGGAATTGCTATGTCAAAGTGTTGAAGCGTTTTTAAACCTTTTGTCACATACTGTAAAATTGATCTCTAGAAATTTGTTCTGCCACCATCTCAGCCAGGCTTTGACAAGAGCTGGATAGCAAACAATCTGAATTATACTCTCTGATGAGTCCTACCATGATGCACTACCCTGACATTAGAAACAACCTTTCCCATTTCTCTGACATGAAGTTTGGAGGTGAGACAGGAAGTCCTGTCCTCAGAATCAGAACATAGAGGGTTTGACTGGAGTATTATTATCTGCTCAATCTATCTAATTAGGTGTTATGAAGATCAAGTGAGATAACATATATTAACATTCTTTATAAATATCATAGAACTTTGCAATCACAAGGAATTGCTAGTTCAACAAGGGCATTCTTCTAGGGATATCCCAGAAGAAGACATTATCTTAACCATAAATAAGAGAGAACTAAAAGAATCTACCTGGGGAATGCTCTTAGGGATGGAATTGCATGTTCTCAGGACCTTTCTTTTTGCTTTATCTTTAGGAAGTATTTAAATAAATGTGAACAAAGGCTCAACTGCACAGGGTTTTTGCTGGGTGTTGCCGTGTTAGTGATTTTCTCATAGAGCCTAAGGGCAACCAGACATTAAAAGAAAATACAAGACAGAAAAGGGGTAACTCTTTACCCTTTTCTAACATATAGGAGGAAATTGAGCCTAGTGTTTAAGAAATATTTCAAGATTCCTGGCAATAAATACTGTGTTCTTATTCTTTTAAAATTATATATTAAGTACATTAAAAAGTCACTGAATCTCTTTAAACAAGATTATTATTCTCATTGATTTCACATCCATTTTTAAGTGAAATTACCATTATCATCATCTTCTCTGAAAGTTTAGCCTCTTTTTTCCATTTATGATACCAAATAGGATAGTATGTTAGAATGATTTGTCCAATATAAATGATAGTGAATAGTCAAATAGCAAAAGTATGTGACTGTGGTGATAGAGATGGCTGAACTTTAAACAGGAAAGTCCCATGCCAACAATAATTCTGAATAGCCTTGTTTAGTAAGTTGGTCGGAACATGAGTATCATTTAATGTCATTTTTTTCGTGTCTATTGATTTGGCAGAGAGTGTCAGAGCAGATTCCATTTCTGACAAAATTTGACTCTTGGCATCAAAGAATTAATAGCACTGAGTTCAGGGCAGGAGCAATTTATGCACTGATGCTTTTCCATGGAGTTTTCTCTTCCTGTTAAATCAGCGGTTCTCCCCCCACCCCCAAAAAAGTATTGCCTGCACTTGTCACATCACATAATTCTATGCTCAGACAACCTCTGAAATTCATAGCATTTTCCCAGTGTCATATACTGCATGTCACACCAGCTGCAACTTCGGTACTTTTTTACTTTTTTCCTCCAATATTTTAATGGGCAAACTTGAGTAATATATTTCCCAATTTCAAACCCTTCAACACTGACAGTCCAAAACTCCTGAGGATATGAACTAATGCAAAAGGTTCCGGCAGTGCTGAGCATCTTCAACTCTGGTCTATCAGTGTCAAGTCCTCAAGCTCTTGAGAAATAATTTTACTTATTAAAACACATTTTCCCACAAAAATACTGTAGAAAAGACAAAGCTCTCAGTGACCTCTTAGAAAATTGTTGAGTTAAGGAGAGAAGTCTATGTAACTCCTTCATTTTAAAGTCCTATGAAAGTATAATTAATGTACCAAGAAAACGCTCTGCTTTTTGTTCATAGATTTGAATTATTGAACTGAATCAGTACCTTGGGACTACGTTACAAACACATTGCTTCCTAGCATCTCCTTTCTCTCAAAAATAAGACAGACAACGCCAACAAGTTGCATTGAAGAATGCAACATATATGTGCAGGTTTTTAGCCAATGTCTTAAAACCTCAAAGGTTCCCAGTTCCCTGAGGAATTTCATAGCCCTTAAATTGAGAATGACTATCAGGCTACTTGCGACAAACTCTTTAACAGTGTTTAAAAATCCACTGTGTTCAGAGCAGTTTACTTTGATTTCAAAGAATGGGTCAGCACGATGGTTAGAGATTTCTATTGTGTTATTGTTAATATATAAGAAAGAGCTACTTGCAGATTCACTCATTTTCATCCCTTGCTAATTTTATATTATTATTGTAAAATATATGTCTTAATGCAAATCTTCATGAAAATATTTATTGAAGCAAAAGTCCTTTTACAAATGCAAATTCATATTACTTGTTTCTACATGTGTTTTTCCATCACAGTACATTGGCCTTCCTTTTAAGACAGAAATGATTATTAAAAGTTAGTACTGGGCCAAGTGTAGGGTCAACAGCAGACAAAAATCATTCAGTTTCTTGAAATGAAGCCACTTCAGTTTAAAGAAAATCTGATTAAGAATATTAGTAAGATTAACATCCTGACTTAAAGATTTGATGTCATTTCCTTTTTGAAAACATTGTCTTTATTTAGTAATAGCCCTTGGCCACCAAGTTGCTTACAGTCCAATGGGAGAGAGTAGGCAAATGATTATGGAGTAGTCAAAAGAAGATGAAAAAGTAAAGTCTAGCAGAACAAGCAAATTCCAACTCTATACACCACTTTATAAATGATACAGAATTTTTGATAAAACTGCCAATGAGATAGTTTATCATTCACATCATTTCATATATCCTATCAATCATCCCCTCCTCTTTTTAATCTGAAGTCCCACCCAGGTATGCCACTCTTCAAAAATTAAGGTACCTACAAACTTTAAGTTGCACAATAAATGCATCATGGGTATGAAATGTACAGTGTGAGGAATATAGGACAAAACTATGTAATATCTTTGTACGGCAACATATCGTAACTAGATTTATCATGGTGATCAGTTTGAAATGTTCAAAAAAAATCATATGTTGTATAACAGGAACTAACATAGTGTTGTAGGTCAATTATACTTCAAAAACAAACATACATACAAACAAACCACAGAAAAAGAGATCAGATTTGTGGTTATTAGAGGCAAGGGGCAGGGGAGAGATAATTGGATGAAGGCAGTCAAAAGGTATAAACCTACAGTTACAAGATATGTAAGTATTAAGGATGTAATGTACGACATGCCAAATATAATTAACCCTGCTGTATGTTATATAATAGAGTAAATTCTAACAATTCTCATCACATGTACACAAAAAAATTTTTTTTTATTTCTCTAAACAGAATTTTTTTTTTCTCTTTATCTAATTTTGTATCTATATGAGATGGTAGATGTTCACTAAACTTAGGACAATCATTTTAACATGTATCAATATGTAAGTCAAATCATCACTATGCTGTATGCCTCAAACTAGTACAGTGCTGTATGTCAATTATATCTCAATAAAACCAGAAGAAAAAAATTAACCAGCACCTCTTAGCTTTGGGGGCTAATGATGAGGTAGAAATTACTAGGCAGTCAGTGTAGAACTCTGAGACTTCAGTCTTGTTTTCAGTAAACCCCCTACTCAATTGTCCTGAATGCTTGTCTTTAGTCTGATAAATTATCAGCACTCAGATTCAGGGAAGGGCAGAAATTAACTTCTGTTCCATATGCCTGAGGGAAAAACAACTGGTGATCACTAATCTTAAGCTCATACATCTGGTCCAGGTAAAATGCCATGAAAAATGACTTAATCCAAGGAACAAGAGAAGCCATAAATAAGTTAAGTACCTTGACCTTTAAATTGATTGGTTAGAAATAACCGGCTTTAAGGAAGGATATAAAAACTGCTTACAGCAGTCCTACCCTGCCCTGGGGGGGGGGACTCTTTACCCTCTCTCTCAGTGTCTATGCTGAGAGCTTTGTACTTTCCTCCTCTTTGGTCATGGTCTATCTAGTAAAAGCTTTTGTTTTTCCAGTAGTCATGTATGGATGTGAGAGTTGGACTATAAAGAAAACTGAGCACCGAAGATCTCTTCAAGAAAATTAAAGATACCAAGGGAACATTCCATGCAAAGACGGGCTCAATAAAAGATAGAAATGGTATGGACCTAACAGAACCAGAAGATATTAAGAAGAGGTGGCAAAAATACACAGAAGAACTGTACAAAAAAGATCTTTATGACCAGGATAATCACGCTGGTGTGATCACTCACCTAGAGCCAGACATTCTGGAATGTGAAGTCAAGTGGGCCTTAAAAAGCATCATTACGAACAAAGCTAGTGGAGGTGATGGAATTCCAGTTGAGCTATGTCAAATTCTGAAAGATGATGCTGTGAAAGTACTGCACTCAATATGCCAGCATTTGGAAAACTCAGTAGGGGCCACAGGACTGGAAAAGGTCAGTTTTCATTCCAATCCCAAAGAAAGGCAATGCCAAAGAATGCTCAAACTACCGCACAATTGCACTCATCTCACATGCTAGTAAAGTAATGCTCAAAATTCTCCAAGCCAGGCTTCAGCAATACGTGAACCATGAACTTCCAGATGTTCAAGCTGGTTTTAGAAAAGGCAGAGGAACCAGAGTTCAAATTGCCAACATCCGCTGGATCATCGAAAAAGCAAAAGAGTTCCAGAAAAGCATCTATTTCTGCTTTATTGACTATGCCAAAGCCTTTGACTGTGTGGATCACAATAAACTGTGAAAAATTCTGAAACAGATGGGAATACCAGACCATATGACCTGCCTCTTGAGAAACGTATATACAGGTCAGGAATCAACAGTTAGAACTGGACATGGAACAACATACTGGTTCCAAATAGGAAAAGGAGTATGTCAAGGCTGTATATTGTCACCCTGCTTATTTAACTTCTATGCAGAGTACATCATGAGAAACGCTGGGATGGAAGAAGCACAAGCTGGAATCAAGATTGCCGGGAGAAATATCAACAACCTCAGATATGCAGATGATACCACCCATATGGCAGAAAGTGAAGAGGAACTAAAAAGCCTCTTGATGAAAGTGAAAGTGGAGAGTGAAAAAGTTGGCTTAAAGCTCAACATTCAGAAAACAAATATCATGGCATCTGGTCCCATCACTTCATGGCAAATAGATAGGAAAACAGTGGAAACGGTGTCAGACTTTATTGTTTTGGGCTCCAAAATCACTGCAGATGGTGATTGTAGCCATGAAATTAAAAGACACTTACTCCTTGGAAGGAAAGTTATGACCAACCTAGATAGTGTATTGAAAAGCAGAGACATTACTTTGCAAACAAAGGTCCGTCTAGTCAAGGCTATGATTTTTCCAGTAGTTATGTATGGATGTGAAAGTTGGACTGTGAAGAAAGCTGAGCACTGAAGAATTGAAGCTTTTGAACTATGGTTCAACTGTGGTGTTGGAGAAGAGTCTGAGAGTCCCTTGGACTGCAAGGATATCCAAGCAGTCCATTCTAAAGGAGATCAGTCCTGGGTGTTCATTGGAAGGAATGATGCTTAGGCTGAAACTCCAATACTTTGGCCACCTCATGCCAAGAGTTGACTCATTGGAAAAGACTCTGATGCTGGGAGTGATTGGGGGTAGGAGGAGAAGGGGATGACAGAAGATGAGATGGCTGGATGGCATCACCGACTCGATGGATGTGAGTTTGAGTGAACTCCGGGAGTTGGTGATGGACAGGGTGGCCTGGCCTGCTGCAGTTCATGGGGTCACAAAGAGTCGTACTCGACTGAGCGACTGAACTGAATTGAGCACTGAAGAGTTGATGCTTTTGAACTGTGGTATTGTAGAAGACTCTTGAGAGTCCCTTGGACTGCAAGGGATTCAACCAGTCCATCCTAAGGAGATCAGTCTGAATATTCATTGGAAGGACTGATGCTGAAGGTGAAACTCCAATACTTTGTCCTCTTGATACGAAGAACTGATTCATTGGAAAAGACCCTGATGCTGGGAAAGATTGAAGGTGGGAGAAGGGACGACAGAGGATGAGATGGTTGGAGGCATCACTGACTTGATGGACTTGAGTTTGAGTAAGCTCTGGGAGCTGGTGATGGACAGTGAAGCCTGGAGTACTGCAGTCCATGGGGTCGCAAAGAGTCAAACACAACTGAGTGACTTGAACCGAACTGATTCGCTTGAGTGCATGTTCGTGGATTTCATTCTTCAGCTCTGCAGACAACAACTAGGATTTCTGTCCCAGTGGGTTGATAGATAATTAGTTATGATTTATTCTAAAGAAATTACCACAACCTGAAGTGCCAATCCTTTCTTTGTTTACATCACCTTTCATTGTTTACTTCTCCATTCAGAGTTTCAGCTCACTGTGTAAGTGTAGCATATTCCCGGCCTAAGGCCACACTCAAATGTGTGTGTGTTTGTAAACATCATGATTCACTGAGTCATTTAGACCTCAAAGTATAATTTTCTGAGTCTGAACATCAGAGTCTAGATACAATAAAATTATTATTTATTTAAATGTTTAATAAAATACTATTTTTAAACTAATTGTTTAAAAGAATTTAAAAAAATAATTTACTTTATTTATTTTATTTTTAAAAATAAGAATAATTTTTTAAATAATAATTAAAAAAAAAAAAAAACCCTTAAGGCTTCCTTAAGGGTTTATGCTACTCAGCCAATAATATCAAGTCCTTAATAGCCAGGTGTAGCATTGTTTATAGAGTTGCATAGTTACTTACATTACTTTTATTTTGTCAGGGAATTTCAGCAAACATAATTGCTTACAGAAATAAACCGCTACTATAGAAATTTCTGACTCCTTCACCATCACTTGGGAAGACTCTTTAGAAGGAGCTTCCAAAAACGTCTCCAAAATCTTTCTTATAGCCCAAACTGGATCACAGTTATATCCAATGTTTAGGCTTCATGAAGAAGGAAATTTGGAACAAAGCTTAGAAATGTGATAGGAAAATGAATTGGCCAAGTGGAAGCAGGTGGTACAGTAGGAGACCTTTTCTGGGTAGGAAATATTGCTGACCTCAGATCAGACTTGGTTCTCTTAGGCATAAACATCACCCTGCTTTTTAGCAAGAATAATGATCAAAAATTTTGTAACACTTTGTCCTTTAATTCACTCATTATGTAACAACTATAGCAGAGTAGAAAATGAATTATTATTTTACTGGTTGGCATCAGCTCTAAACTTAGATAAAAAGAGTTGTCATAAATTAGAAACACTTTGACAGAAGCTTAAAAGAAAACAACAAAGGAGGAGGAATAGGGATTTGAAAGAATTTAATATTTTCTGTGAGTAAAGAAGAAATAATTCTATGTACTGCCAGATTTTTAAAAGGAACCCATGTGTTCATTCAATCCACAGGCATTTTGCAAGGTGGGGGGTGGGGGCATAAAGATTTATAAGCTGCAAGCCTTGCCTCAAAGGAGTATCCAGTCATCTATAATGTAATTTGTATGTTGTTCATAAAATTGCTTTAAGTTACTGAAAATATTAAAAAAAAATAATGATGAATGGTTTTCTGTGGAAAATTAGACAGTTATGCTACCTGAAAAAGCTTTCTACCTTTCTTGCATTTAGGAAAGCATATATTTGCATCTATAGTTGTCATTATGTGGAGGAATAAAAGAGCACAAAGCCTAATCACAAGGGTATGTTAAATAACAGCCCCCTCAACTGTTGAGAAGCACAAATTTTTCCATGTGGTATGTGCTCCTAACTGAACAGAGTCTCTCTGGGTATCTGTACTTCAGTAGATTTGGACCATATTACACAATTTTTATCATTTGTAGTGTCACAGGCATCTTTTAAATCTATGTGTTATTTTGTATTATACTTCAAAAATACTTATTTAAATTGTTAGGTATTTAGAATAGGAAAAAGGAGTCCAAAATGGCAGTGGCTTAAAGACAAAGAAAGGGAAAAGTCCATGAAAAGGGAACAAAGGAAAAATACATGGATCAGAGCGAGAACCTCAGGTGAAACAAACATGCCCCTGTTCTTGACTAGCCCTAATTTGCATAGGGCAGGCTTGGGGATGGGAGAAAGGAGACAAAATGTATAAAAAGAGGGAGCCAAGACTCTTTTGGGGTCAGCCCGCCCTCACACCTCAAGGGTATACTCACCTTCATTTGCCAAATAAAACTGAGCTGTAACCGAGCTGTAACACTGGTCTGCCATTTCAAATTTTTGTTGCAACGAGACAGAATCAAGGAAATTACACATTCTCCCAACAAAATCTATCTAAATTAATTCACTTTTTGAAACTTTATAACTTTATTCTGAGCAATAAGAACCATGAAATCAAAATTTTGATGTGTGATTTTGATTTTCTAATACAATTAAAGTAGATACAGGTATTAAAATTTGAAATGTTCATCAGCACATCATCTGAAAAGTCATATCATACCCATAAGCAGAAACATAGCATAGACACTAAGATGGGGAGCCCTGGAGCCACCCTGCCTGTACTCAAATTCTAGTTCCTCAAAACTGTGTGATTTTGGGTAACCTTTCTGTGCTTTGGTTTCCTCATCTATGTTTATTTTTGAGAATGGTTGTGAGACATAAGATATCTAATATAGCAAAAGTATTTAGGACAAAGCGAATCTTTTATGAATGCTAGCTGGTATCAACTAATATTATGCCACAAATTGGAAGTCTTTCAGGACCTTGGAACAACTACTATTCTCCCTTGAGGGTACAATCTATTTATAATCAAGAATCTAATGCCTTGAAAAGATCTGGTTCTCTAACATATTCAGTGAATGTGTTGAGAGTCTATCATCTCCAAGACCACAACCAGAAAGGAATCCACTTAAGAACCGCTCAAGGAGGTACTAGTCTGGTAGTGAGGTCACTGAGAACACACCTATCTTTGTCTGACTGTATCTGATGTAATGAGAGATGCTTTAGACATCCAAGAGTTTGCTTCTTGGCAAGCAGTTACCAAACAGAAAACTTTCTGTTTTCTTTCTGATTTAAAAAGGAGAAAACACAAGGTTCACAGCTTAATAAAATGACCTATGAGAACTCATAAGCTGATTTGTATGAAGAGGAAACCCTGAAATGCCAATCCTTTCTTTGTTTATATCACCTTTCTTTGTTTATTTCTCCATTCACAGTTGCAGCTGATAGTGTAAATGCAGCATATTCCCTGCCTAAGGCCAACTCCAAATGTGTTTGTGTTTGTAAACATCATTGATTCCCTGAGTCACTTAGACTCCAAAGTATAATTTTCTGAGTTTGAACATCAGGGTCTAGACACAATAAAATGTAATCTCAAACCTCATTTGTATTTGAAAGTAATTGTATAGGCTATGCGCGTACTGTACATTCAGCCTTCTGAAAAAGAGGCTAACTGGTTAGGTGAAGCCTTAGGTAGAAATTCTGTTTCCAGTATATCATTACTATTTGTTAGCAGCATTTCTGATTTTGGATAATCATAGTGGGAAATATACAAAAAAGCCACTAAGCCATAAATCTCAAGCAAACTTGAGGAAAGCTGGGAGCAGCCAGCCTCTCATTATACAGCTGTTTCCCAACAGGCTCTTCAGGCACACAGAGGGTCTTACTGAATTTGAATGCGCTGTGTGCCATGTTTTTCTCTTAACTAAATCATTTTCCTATTCTATAATCTCCAGTAGCACTGTGCTTTTTAAAATACTGTTCCAAATATTTGAATTAAGAAATATGTATCTTGACTATTTGGGGGTATAGAAACATGAAGTTTTCCCTCTGTGGGACTGCAATATTGTATAATAATTAAGTACCATGAATGTTAATACATGCATAATTATACATTACATATATTATATATAATCTGAGTACCTAACCTGGGCTTAAAAGGCTGTGGAAGATGTGGCATGTCCTGACTCGTCCAATATCATCCTGTGCCCCTCTTCTCTTCACTCTTTGCCTTCTAGCCAACCTATCTTCAGAAATTGCTTCAAAATGGTCAGTCCTCTTTCTGGAATGTAAGAAACTTCCATGAATGCTGTTTCATCTATCTGGATGGAAAACTGGCTAGTTGCAATTCATTTTTGTTTAAGACCTAGCTTAAATATCACTTTACTCATTTGCTCATTCATTTATTCATTCATTCAAGAGTCAGGTGTTCATTGAACACATACTAAGCTCAGGAAGCATGTTAGAGCTTGAGAATGTGAGAAACCCCAGGAAGACAGTAGGCTCTGAGAGAGGGCATCAGAGGGCAGACAGACTGAAACCACAATCACAGAAAACTAACCAATCTAATTACATGGACCACAGCGTTGTCTAACTCAGTGAAACTAAGCCATGCCGTGTAGGGGCATGTGAGACGGACAGGACTTAATGGAGAGGTCTGACAAAATGTGGTCTGCTGGAGAAGAGAATGGCAAACCACTTCAGTATTCTTGCCTTGAGAACCCCATCAGCAGTATGAAAAGGCAAAAAGATAGGACACTGAAAGATGAACTCCCTAGGTCAGTAGGTGGCCAATATGCTCCTGGAGATCAGTGGAGAAATAACTCCAGAAAAAATGAAAAGACAGAACCAAAGCAAAAACAACACCCAGTTGTGGATGTGACTGGTGATAGAAGCAAGGTCTGATGCTGTAAAGAGTAATATTGCATAGGAACCTGGAATGTTAGGTCCATGAATCAAGGCAAATTGGAAATGGTCAAACAGGAGATAGCAAGAGTGAATGTCGACATTTTAGGAATCAGTGAACTAAGATGGACTGGAATGAGTGAATTTAACTCAGATGACCATTATATCTACTACTATGGGCAAGAATCCCTTAGAAGAAATGGAGTAGCCATGAGAGTTAACAACAGAGTCTGAAATATAGTACTTGGGTCCAATCTCAAAAACGACAGAATGATCTCTGTTCATTTCCAGGACAAACCATTCAACATCATAGTAATCCAAGTCTATGTCCCAACCAGTAATGCTGAAGAAGCTGAAGTTGAACAGTTCTATGAAGACCTACTAGACCTTCTAGAACTAACACCCAAAAAAGATGTCCTTTTCATTATAGGGGACAGGAATGCAAAAGGAGGAAGTCAAGAAACACCTGGAGTAACAGGCAAATTTGGCCTTGGAGTACCGAATGAAGCAGGGCAAAGGCTAAAAGAATTTTGCCAAGAGAACTCACTGGTCATAGCAAACACCCTCTTCCAACAATGCAAGAGAAGACTCTACACATGGACATCACCAGATGGCCAACACTGAAATCAGATTGATGATATTCTTTGCAGACAAAGATGGAGAAGCTCTATACAGTCAGCAAAAACAAGACCAGGAGCTGACTGTGGATCAGATCATGAACTCCTTATTGCTAAATTCAGACTTGAAAGTAGGGAAAACCACTAGACCATTCAGGTATGACCTAAATCAAATCCCTTACAATTATACAGTGGAAGACAGAAATAGATTTAAGGGACTAGATTTGACAGACAGAGTATCTGATGAACTATGGACTGAGGTTCGTGACATTGTACAGGAGACAAGGATCAAGACCATCCCCAAGAAAAAGAAATGCAAAAAAGCAAAATGGCTGTCTGAGGAGGCCTTACAAATAGCTGTGAAAAGAAGATAAGCAAAAAGCAAAGGAGAAAAGGAACGATACACCCATTTCAATGCAGAGTTCCAAAGAATAGCAAAGAGAGATAAGAAAGCCTTCCTCAGTGATCAGTGAAGTGAAACAGAGGAAAACAATAGAATGGGAAAGACTAGAGATCTCTTCAAGGAAATTAGAGATACCAAGGGAACATTTCACACAAAGCTGGGCACAATAAAGGACAGAAATGGTATGGACCTAACAGAAGAAGAAGATATTAAGAAGAAGTGGCAAAAATACACAGAAGAACGATACAAAAAAGATCTTCACAACCCAGATAATCACGATGGTGTGATCACTCACCTAGAGCCAGACATCCTGGAATGTGAAGTCAAGTGGGCCTTAGAAAGCATCACTACAAACAAAGCTAGTGGAGGTGATGGAATTCCATTTGAGCTATGTCAAATCCTAAAAGATGATGCTGTAAAGTTCTGCACTCAATATGCCAGCAAATTTAGAAGACTTAGCAGTGGCCACAGGACCAGAAAAGTTCAGTTTTCATTCCAATCCCAAAGAAAGGCAATGCCAAAGAATGCTCAAACTACTGCACAACTGTACTTTTCCCACATGCTAGTAAAGTAATGCTCAAAATTCTTCAAGCCAGGCTTCAGCAGTTCATGAACAGTGAACTTCCAGATGTTCAAGCTGGTTTTAGAAAAGGCAGAGGAACCAGAGATCAAATTGCCAACATCCGCTGGATCATCGAAAAAGCAAGAGAGTTCCAGAAAAAACATCTGTTTATGCTTTATTGACTATGCCAAAGCCTTTGACTGTGTGGATCACAATAAACTGTGGAAAATTCTGAAAGAGATGGGAATACCAGACCACCTGACCTGCCTGTTGAGAATCCTGTATGCATGTCTGGAATCAACAGTTAGAACTGGACATGAAACAACAGACTGGTTCCAAATAGGAAAAGAAGTACGTCAAGGCTGTATATTGTCACCCTGCTTATTTAACTTCTATGCAGAGTATATCATGAGAAATGCTGGGTTGAATGAAGCTTAAACTGGAATCAAGATTGTCAGGAGAAATATCAATAACTTCAGATATGCAGATGAAAGTGAAAGTGAAGTCACTCAGTCGTGTCCGACTTTTTGAGACCCCATGGACTGTAGCCTACCAGGCTTCTCCGTCCATGGGATTTTCCAGGCAAGAGTACTGGAGTGGGTTGCCATTTCCTTCTCCAGAGTATCTTCCTGACCCAGGGATTGAACCCGGGTCTCCTGCATTGTAGGCAAATGCATTACTGTCTGAGCCACCATGAAAGTCATTCCTTATGGCAGAAAGTGAGGAAGAACTAAAGAGCTTCTTGGTGAAAGTGAAAGAGGAGAGTGAAAAGTTGGCTTAAAGCTCAACATTCAGAAAACTAAGATCATGGCATCCGGTCCCATCACTTCATGGCAGATAGATGGGGAAACAGTGGAAGCAGTGGCAGACTTTATTTCTGGGGCTCCACAGTTACTGCAGATGGTGACTGAAGCCATGAAATTAAAAGATGCTAACTCCTTGGAAAGAAAGTTATGACCATCCTAGACAGCATATTTAAAAGCAGAGACATTACTTTTCCAACAAAGGTCCGTCTTATCAAGGTTGTGTTTTCCCAGTTGTTATGTATGGATGTGAGAGTTGGACTATGAAGAAACCTGAGCGCCGAAGAATTGATGCTTTTGAACTGTGGAGTTGGAGAAGACTTTTGAGAGTCCCTTGGACTGAAAGGAGATCCAACCAGTCCATCCTAAAGGAGATCAGTCCTGGGTGTTCATTGGAAGGACTGATTTTGAAGCTGAAGCTCCAACATTTTGGCCACCTAATAAGAAGAACTGACTCATTTGAAAAGACCCTGATGCTGGGAAAGATTGAAGGCAGGAGGAGAAGGGGATGACAGAGGATGAGATGTTTGGATAACATCACTGACTCAATGGAGATGAATTTGGGTAAACTCTGGGAGTTGGTGATGGACAGGGAGGCCTGGCATGCTGTGGTCCATGGGGTTGCAAAGAGTGGACACGACTGAGTGACTGAACTAAACGGAACTGAACTGATGTGAACAAAAGAGATGAGGGCCTAACTTTCATGGAGTTTAGAGTCCAATGAGGAAGAAAAGCAATGAATAATTTCACCAACTGACATATAACACAATTATGACAACTGGTTTGACGGTAACCAATATAATTCTACAGGAGAGAAAAATAAAAGAGAATCTAACTTAGATATCTGAGCCTGTAGTGATTTGGGGGAGAAGATTATGGAAGTTCTCTGAAAAGTGGCGATTAGGTTGAGATCTGAAAATAAAACTAGATTAATGAGAGTCGGAAGAGCTTCTCAGGTGTAGGGAACAGCACAAAGACCTTAACTCCTTTATGATACCAGTTCTATATTTTATGTTCTTAATACATTCTATTCTCTTTTGTAACCTTAATTGCAACAGTAATTAAACAATCATGTGAAATACTAGCCTCTTCCTCTAGACTATAACTTTTATAAGACAGTAAAGACAGTAAGACAGTATCTGCTTTGTTCTCTGTTCTGTCCCAGGCACTAGGCACAGTAAGGTCTGATCCATGGTGGGTGCTGAACAACAGTCTGTCAATTAATTACCTGGTGGGCCAGTGGTTAAAACGCTGGAGGCACTCCCACTGCAGAGGGTGAGGGTTCGATCCCTGGTTGGGGATCTAAGATCTTGTGTGCTATGTTGTGCAGCGGATTGAAAAAAAAAAAGAACTAGACGAAATAAAGGGTCTTCATGGCACAGGGAGGTAAGAATGGGAAGTGCTGCATTGGTACTTTTAATCAACCATGAAGCCCTATTTAAATATGTACCATGTAATTAGTTCTACTCTGCCCATTAAAAAAAAAAATAAATAAACTAAGTATGCATGGTGGCTGGGGCTTCCCTGATGGCTCAGATGGTAAAGAATCTGCCTGCAGTGCAGGAGACCCAGGTCGGGAAAATCCCATGGAGACGAGAATGGCTACCCATTCCAGTATTCTTGCCTGCAGAATTCCATAGACAGAGGAGCCTGGCAGGCTGCAGTCCATGGGGTCACAAAAAGTCGGATACAACTGAGCTACTAACACTCACTCACTCACTTGTGCATGTTGGTTGAGGGGTACAGGTGGGCACAATGCTGAAGGGGGAAGATTAGAAGTAGAAATCTGACTCATTCTTAATTTACATTTCAGTAACAAATACTGTCAATCATGCTAGTTTCTCCATTAGCACATTTATCCTTCTGGCACACAGTAGGTACTCAAATATTTGCACAATCAATGATAATAATGAATTAACAGAAGGCACTGTAAAGTTATGTTCAGTTTTTCCAATCATTTATTCAGCGATATCCACTGAGCACCTACTATGTACATAGGGTTCTGAGAATACACAGGTCAATTTTACAGTGATCACAGTACTCAAAAGAGAAAGAAAATCAAGATATACAAAAGCGGGGAAGTAAGGGCTGAAAAAGTCATTACTATAACTTACTATGTGACTTAGGAATGGGGAGAAAAAGTGGGCAGTTAGCTAAATGTAGACTAACAGTTTTTTCAAAAAGTGATGGTCATTGCTATTCTGCATAGAACCAGTAGGAGTTACCCAGATTTGCAAACAAGGGAAATGCGTCCGTAACAGCTATTTAGATTCTTAGCCATTGATAATAAAGACTAAATTTCATAGCTGTTCAGGCTTTCCAGCCACATGAGAACTGTCTCCCCAAAATATGTGCAATTGAATTTTTCAGGCAAAGTTGTTTCATGCTGAGCTATATTGCTGAATTATCTGCGCTACAACAGAAGATAAGAGGCCTAACTCATTTGATATATAATTAAAAGACATGAATTAAGGATAGAAATGAACTCTTTAAAACGAAAATATATATTTTTTGTTGTTCTTGGTTACATTCTCAGTGATCTGTGCTTTCTTTTAGACCTGAAAGGATTTGGGGGGGGGGCGGGGACTTTTGTTCATGAAAAAACATTTCATGACAACAAAAGACAACAGTTGCTTGAAATTTACTCATGATGTTAAAATAGTGGTGAATGTGGCAGAAAATGATACAATGTGACTGAGACCTGTTTGTTGTGAATTGCTAATTAGTTAATTATTAACATCCAAAGAATTGCAGAGCAGGAAATTTTCAGCCCTGACTGCTTATCATTCACATGACAGAACTAAATTAAAATAAAATAGCACAGCTACAGAATAAGTAACAGAATGTTCTATAAAACCCTCAGGAACAATCTATTAGAGAATTACAGAAAAATTGTTCAGCAAAGATTGCCATTTTATTCCATTTCTCTAAAATATTTTTTAGAAATTCCAGAGACAATGTTTTATAGAGGAACCTCTACAAAGGCTGTATATTCAATTCCCTCCAGATCAAAGTGCAAGAACATATCTTCAATATATGGCCTTTCTATCAATACCTAAATATCCTTTATTAAATATAATGTTGAATCTTCTTTATTGATCATGCAAAAGCTGAAAACTGTATTCCAAAGAAATCAGTATATATTTTAAGCACAGGGAAATTCATGGGAATATGAAGGCATATTGGAGATTATAAAATTTTTATTATGCCTACTGGAAAAAAAAGGAAAAAGCCCATTTATATAAAAAATCCTTAGGCAAATATTTTGAAATTGCTTTCTATCTGAGACTCAATTCAAAATTACTAACTAAAATATACTTATCCTTGAGCTGGGAGGTGAGTCAAATCAAAAACAGAAGTCTGATTTGGAGTAACTTTAATTTAAACACAAAACTGAATTCAAATCAGTATTTTCTATTTTATTTAAATTCTTTCTGAACTAAATTCAAGAAAAGAATTACATAAGTTCAAAAGTAGCATTAAATGAGGTTAACACCAGCCACATTCTATATGTATAACTACAAAAATAGAGATGAGAGTTTTAGAAATTATAAGTCCTCAGAATACAGGATATAGTGAGACACAACAAAATGATTGCTGATATGACTCCCTAAAATGCCTCTGACCCACCATGTGTGTATATGGTATGAATTTTAATATGAATTAATATCTAAGTATTCATTTAGGGCACACTATTAATAATTCAGCGCTTAGAAAAACTGACTAAAGCT
Organism: Bos taurus; assembly: GCF_002263795.3. NCBI lineage: Eukaryota > Metazoa > Chordata > Mammalia > Artiodactyla > Bovidae > Bos > Bos taurus. The sequence continues at coordinate 45,023,025 of NC_037330.1, forward strand.
TCATATTGTGTATATGTGGCTGAAAAGAGAATACACGAACATTTTAATTACACATTTTAAAGTTAAGACATTATTTCACTTATTCATTCATTTATTTATTCAACATTAATTGAGTAGCTCCTCTTTGGGCCACTCTGTGCTTAAAAATACAAGAGAATGAGAAAGAGCTGACCCTACCTTTAAGAAGTTTTGATACTAGAAATACTCAGCATCCATTTTTATGGTAATCAAATAATTAAAAGGTCTGGTTAATATGATCAGACAATAATAAAACTAATTCCCTGAACTATCTCAATATATTTTTTAATTCCTGATCTTTACAACTATGGACCAACATGGAGAGCATATAGATTATTTAGATGATAATTGGAATTAGAAAACAGAACTCTGTGACAATCATAAAGGAACCAGAAATAATTTTGAGTAAATGAGTGTTGTTAATAATAGCCCAGTAAAAGGAAACAACCATCAAAGAAAGGGTCTTTGTGGAATGAAGAGAAGAATTTAGGCAAAACCATGAACAAAGAAGACAAATTTTATTAGAACTAGAACAGAAATAATTCCCTTAGCTTTATCTGGGTAAGGACTTTATCATTTCCTAATGAAGAAGTGGAAGTTAAAATCAAATTATTGCTTCAAATTAACTATAAATTATATCATAATAAATATAATGGGACTTCCCTGTAGCTCAGATGGTAAATAAAGAATCTGCCTGCAAAGCAGGAGACCCGAGTTCGATCCCTAGGTCAGGAAGAGCCCCTGTTGAAGGAAATGGCAACCCACTCCAGTATTCTTGCCTGAACAATTCCATGAACAGAGGAGCTGGGTGGGCTACAGTCAATGGGGTTTCAAAGCACTGGACACGACCGAATGACTAACACACAACATATATAATAATCACTCTATAGTTTGGATCCTTCCATTCTCAATTAAACATCTCTATTCTCTTTACAAAACTTCAAGTTTAAGAAACACTTTAGGTGTTATTACAAATAAGTGTCTGGCTCCCACCTGATAACTGTTCAAGCTCCCTGTGCCCAGAGCAAGTCATTCTTAAAAGGCTGATGCTGTAATGTGGCTATTTTGTTTGGACACGGCACATTATTTCTAACTGCTTGGCTTGCAACTTTGATGTAATCTAGCCTCTTATCCAGTTCTGCTCATGAATTTCCTTGAAAGATGTCTTTTCTAGTAAGAAATTTGCCTACCCATGTGCCATATGAACCTCAGAAAAAATACAAAAGTCATGAACACTCTCCAGAGATTTCAGCAATGCTGGTGGAAATATTTTGGGTTTTCACACCATCTTACTTCAATAGCATCACTACCACCACTCAGCTTGGTTCAACCTCTATTCACATCACTGATTTTCACAATTCACCTTTGTTCAATTTAATCTAAATTTCTTGGTTGTCATCTTGCATGGGCTAATATATCCTTTTGTGTGTGTGTGTGTGGACCCATAATATTAACGTCACTGACTATTGCCTTTGTAACTTAGATAATAGCTGCCATCACCTTCTACCTCTTGAATTTGAGAAATGAGACACTGCAGGAGAAAAACTGATTGCTGTCAGGGTTGGTTCCTCCTTGATAGTAAAATTGACTGAAACCAAATCATATATTTACCCTGCAGGGAATGCCTTAATATGAGATTCAGTTTTTCCTTATTTGTCTTACTTTTGATGTTCTAAAACTTCTCTTCTGGAACAAAAAAAAGCCGTACCTTTCACATTCTTCTCAATTTTCTACCTTTTTTTGTCTTTCTACCTGCATTCTTCATCATTTCTTCCTATTTATTGTTCGGTTCACTAATACTCTTTTTGGCTATACTGCGCTGCTGCTAAAACTATCTACTGGGTTCTTCATTTTAGCTATTTTATTTTTATTCTGGAATTTGTATTTTTTTTTCAAATGTGATATTTTAGTGTACACAGTTTCTGTTTTCTGCTAGACTTTTTAAATGTGGATTTTTTCATTCACTGTTGCTGTGCACTCATGTCTGACTCTTTGCAACCCCATGGACTGCAGCACGGCAGGTTTCCTGTCCTTCACCATCTCCTCCTTGCTCAATCTCATGTCCACTGAGTTGGTGATAATCTGATATTTCATATTTTATTCTGTTTGAAATTCTAATATGTTGAGGTTTTGCATATACGTTTCCTTTCTCTATTGAGTCTTCTATTCCCAGAATATATGATGCCTTTTTCTTTATGTGCCTAGTCATCTTTGACAAGTGCTAATGCCTGTGATAGGTGCATTTCTAGCAGGAATTCTAGCAGATTTCTTGTTAGAAATAATGCAAAGTTTTGAAGAAGACTATGGCCAAGAAGACTATGGGCCAATATCTTTAAGATAACAACAACAAAAAAAACAACTGTCAACCTAGCAAAAATTTCTTTCAAATATTAAAGCAAAATAAAAATATTTTAAGGTATACAAATGCCAAAATTATTCACCACTGGCAAATCTATAAGACATTTTAAAGAAAATCCTGAAGGGAGAAGGAAAATAATATCAGGTTTAAATATAAATCTACCCAAATGACTAAAAAGCATTAGAAATTGTAAATAAGTGAGTAAATATTTTTAAAATTTTAATTTAAAAATACTTTGAAAATATAATAGAATATTTAAACAAAAAACAATAAAAATGAATTGCAAGGTTTATGGTATATATAAAAGTAAAATAGATAACATAAACAGCACAAAAACTGGGAATAAAGAAATAATAATATAAAGTTCTTAAGTATAGTGTTTTATATCTCTTAGAAGATGTATACTATATAGATTTTTTGAAATAACACTAAAAAGATTATAATAAAAAACAAACATAAGAGATCAAGTACAATCATAAAAATGTAAAAAAAATAGTCAATATAAAAGAAAACAAAAGGCTGACAGAACAAAAAATAAAAGTGGCAAACGGAAAATAATTAGCAAATGTCAGATTTAAATCCAACCATATTTATAAAAACATTAAATATAAATGGTAAAAAAAAAAAACAAAATGAAAATTTGTCAGCCTGGATTAAAAAAAAATTCAACTGTGTGCTGCCTACAAGTAACCCACTTTAAGAGTAAAGAAATAGATTAAAAGTAGCAGAATGGAATCAGTATATTTGGCAAATTCAATGAAAGCAAGATAGATTTCAAAGCAAAAGGTATTGCTAGGATAAAAAGTAACATTTCATAATGAAGAAGGGGTCAATTCATCAAGAAAATCCTCCAAAGTTTTATACACTTAATAACAGAGCTTCACAATACTTGAAGTAAAAACTAATGTAACTACAAGGAGAAATAGATACATCCAGTTAAAATGAAAGATTTCAACACTCTTCTTAGTGCCTAATAGAAAAAAGTAGCAGAAAATAAGTAAGAATATACAAGATTTGAACAAGACAGTCAACCAACTTGATCTAACTGATATTTATAGAACACTCTGCTCAATAGCGGCAGAATATATGTTCAAGGACATATTTATTTAGAAATAATTTGAGAGTTTAGTAAGTTGTCTGGATAAATCAACATACAAAATGTTTATATTCATTTAGAAAATATAATTTTAAAGGATATTTATAAGCTTATAAGAGTAAGTATAAATTAATAGCAAAATTTTATTCAAGCTGATCCAGGGGAAAAAAATGAAATTTATGAAAAATCACTAGAGAATGCCTAGGGAGACACCAGTTAAATGAATAGGATAATTTAGTGTTTTAAGAGGTCAAGTTTTTCCAAACAATGACTTTAAATCAATTTTAACCACAAAACTAATACAGTTTTTCAAGTACTTGGACAAGCTGATACTAAAGTTTATATAGAAGAGGAAAAGTCAAAGGATAATAAGGAGTCCTGACAAAGAATAAGAGAGAGGGGGGGCTTGGCTTTTCATACCTTAAGATTTCTTATATAGCCTAGTATTTAGAACTATCTAGTATTGCTGATGCAGTCATAGAAAATTTCAGTATTGGTACAGTTTGTAGAGTCCAGAAACAGACTCACATCTATAAGTAAATTTGATATGAGAAAGGTAGCATAGCACATTACAGGTAAATAAATGAGCCTGAACAACAAGCTGTCTTTAAGAAAGAATGGAAATGGGATTACCATTTCTCATCATATATAAAATCAGTTCACAATGGGTTAAAACTTAAATATGAGAGAAAACTTTTAAACAAGATGTACAAAATGTTAAAGGAGGAGAATATTAATAATTTTAGGAATAAAAAATAAATTAATTATCAAAAGCCTTCATAAAGAAAGAACTTGGATAACTGGAACTTCTTATAATGGGAATTTAAATTAATGTGTTCACTATGGAAACAACTTGGCACTATCTCATAAGGTTCAGGATTCACATAATCTAGAACCTAGCAATTCTACTCCCAGGAACTTTTGCACATGTACACTTGGATACATCTACAAAAACACTAATATTAGAGAAACTGGAAACAAGTCAAATATTCACTCACAGAAGTGATGAAAAAAATGTACTATGTTCTTGTAAAGGAATAATATACAGTCATGAAAAATAGGAACTGTCACTACATGTAACAACATGGATGAATCAAAGTAAATACTGAGAAAATCTTATAAGATTACATACATGATTGTATAAAGCTCAAAAGCAAACACAACTAAACAATTTACTATTCTAACTTTTAAGTTGCAGTCGTGTATTTTCATGTTAATGTTCTACATCATAGCCTACATCTTTTTACATGCATTCGTTTGCATTTTCAAATATTATAAAATAAAACTTGTTAAAATCTAAAGTTGTCACTTTGAAATGGTTCAGTTCAGTTCAGTCGCTCAGTCGTGTCCGACTCTTTGCGACCCCATGAATCAGAGCACGCCAGGCCTCCCTGTCCATCACCAACTCCCAGAGTTCACTCAGACTCATGTCCATCGAGTCAGTGATGCCATCCAGCCATCTCATCCTCTGTCGTCCCCTTCTCCTCCTGCCCACAATCCCTCCCAGCATCAGAGTCTTTTCCAATGAGTCAACTCTTCGCATGAGGTGGCCAAAGTACTGGAGTTTCAACTTCAACATCAGTCCTTCCAAAGAAATCCCAGGACTGATCTCCTTCAGAATGGACTGGTTGGATCTCCTTGCAGTCCAAGGGACTCTCAAGAGTCTTCAACACCACAGTTCAAAAGTATCAGTTCTTCGGCGTTCAGTCTTCTTCACAGTCCAAATCTCACATCCATACATGACCACTGGAAAAAACCATAGCCTTCACTAGACGGACCTTTGTTGGCAAAGTAATGTCTCTGCTTTTCAATATGCTATCTAGGTTGGTCATAACTTTCCTTCCAAGGAGTAAGCGTCTTTTAATTTCATGGCTACAATCACCATCTGCATTGATTTTGGAGCCCCACAAAATAAAGTCTGACACTGTTTCTACTGTTTCCCCACTATTTCACATGAAGTGATGGGACCAGATGCCATGGTCTTCGTTTTCTGCATGTTGAGCTTGAAGCCAACTTTTTCACTCTCCACTTTCACTTTCATCAAGAGGCTTTTTAGTTCCTCTTCACTTTCTGCCATAAGGGTGGTGTCATCTGCATATCTGAGGTTATTGATATTTCTCCCAGCAATCTTGATTCCAGCTTGTGCTTCTTCCAACCCAGCATTTCTCATGATGTACTCTGCATAGAAGTTAAATAAGCAGGGTGACAATATACAGCCTTGACGTACTTCTTTTCCTATTTGGAACCAGTCTGTTGTTTCATGTCCAGTTCTAACTGTTGCTTCCTGACCTGCACACAGATTTCTCAAGAGGCAGGTCAGGTGGTCTGGTATTCCCATCTCTTTCAGAATTTTCCACAGTTTATTGTGATCCACACAGTCAAAGGCTTTGGCATAGTCAACAAAGCAGAAATAGATGTTTTTCTGGAACTCTCTTGCTTTTTCGATGATCCAGCGGATGTTGGCAATTTGATCTCTGGTTCCTCTGCCTTTTCTAAAACCAGCTTGAACATCTGGAAGTTCATGGTTCACATATTGCTGAAGCCTGGCTTGGAGAATTTTGAGCATTACTTTACTGGCATGTGAGATGTTTGTAACTGTGCGGTAGTCTGAGCATTCTTTGGCATTGCCTTTCTTTGGGATTGGAATGAAAACTGACCTTTTCCAGTCCTGTGGCCACTGCTGAGTTTTCCAAAAACCAGTAACGCTGAAGAAGCTGAAGTTGAATGGTTCTAAGAAAACCTACAAGACCTTTTAGAGCTAACACTCAAAAAGATGTCCTTTTCATTATAGGGGACTGGAATGCAAAAGTAGGAAGTCAAGAAACACCTGGAGTAACAGGCAAATTTGGCCTTGGAATATGGAATGAAGCAGGGCAAAGAGTAATAGAGTTTTGCCAAGAGAACGCACTGGTCATAGCAAACACCCTGTTCCAACAACACAAGAGAAGACTCTACACATGGACATCCCCAGATGGTCAATACAGAAATCAGATTATGTTCTTTGCAGCCAAAGATGGAGAAGCTCTATACAATCAGCAAAAACAAGACCAGGAGCTGACTGTGGATCAGATCATGAACTCCTTATTGCCAAATTCAGACTTAAATTGAAGAAAGTAGGGAAAACCACTAGACCATTCAGGTATGACCTAAATCAAATCCCTTATGATTATACAGTGGAAGTGAGAAATAGATTTAAAGGCCTAGATCTGATAGATAGAGTGCCTGATGAACTATGGAATGAGGTTCGTGACATTGTACAGGAGACAGGGATCAAGACCATCCCCATGGAAAAGAAATGCAGAAAAGCTAAATGGCTGTCTGGGGAGGCCTTACAAACAGTTGTGAAAAGAAGAGAAGCGAAAAGTAAAGGAGAAAAGGAAAGATATAAGCATCTGAATGCAGAGTTCCAAAGAATAGTAAGTAGAGATAAGAAAGCCTTCCTCAGCCATCAGTGCAAAGAAATAGAGGAAAACAACAGAATGGGAAAGACTAGAGATCTCTTCAAGAAAATCAGAGATACCAAAGGAAGATTTCATGCAAAGATGGGCTCGATAAGGGACAGAAATGGTATGGACCTAACAGAAGCAGAAGATATTAAGAAGAGGTGGCAAGAATACACAGAAGAACTGTACAAAAAAGATCTTCACGACCCAGATAATCACGATGATGTGATCATTGACTTAGAGCCAGACATCCTGGAATGTGAAGTCAAGTGGGCCTTAGAAAGCATCACTATGAACAAAGCTAGTGGAGGTAATAATTCCAGTTGAGCTATTTCAAATCCTGAAAGATGATGCTATGAAAGTGCTGCACTCAATTTGAAATGGTAGTGAGCCTCAAAAAAGCTGATTTAAGTTTGCCCTTAGCATCATTTTCTTCAGTCAAAAGTAATCAACTCCATTTCTCCTCAGTAATTCTTCCATTTTTTTGTTTGTTTCTCACTGATGCTGCTGCTGCTGCTAAGTTGCTTCAGTTGTGTCCGACTCTGTGCAACCCCATAGATGGCAGCCCACCAGGCTCCCCCGTCCCTGGGATTCTCCAGGCAATAACACTGGAATGGGTTGCCATTTCCTCCTCTAATGCATGAAAGTGAAAAGTGAAAGTGAAGTCGCTCAGTCGTGTCCGACTCTTAGCGACCCCATGGACTGCTAATTCTCTTATCATTCCTCTCACACTATAAGCCATAAAAATAGAAATTGTGTTCAAGTAGGTTTTGAACATTTGGAGAGGATTACTTTCTAGATATTTCTTGTTACTTTATTCTTAATATATCTCAGAACCAAGTGAATTTTTTTGCTAGGAGTACTGCTACTGACTCATTTTAAGCACACAGTCAAAGCAGTAAAGCCTAGCAATTTATTTCCTATATGTATAGTTTATCTTTATCACATTATTTAGTATCTGGCTTTTATTTCTATCTTTCAGGGATCACATCGCTAATTTGTGAAAATCACTTTAAATTATATGCCTACCTTCAGAGAAACTGACAATTTTATTCAAATTAAAGTAGGTCTACCTAACATTAAACTATCTGATTAATATAGAGGAAAGAAACCACCTGGTATCTTAGGTTCTATGTCTGATAAATGAATTCAGCAATGCAGCTGGACACAAGATTAACATACAGAAATTGGCTGCATTTCTTTACACTATCAATGAAATATCAGAAAAGGAAATATTTTAAAATAGCTTAAATAAAAATAAAATAATTAGGAATAAATCTGACTAAGGAGGTCAAAGACTTACATATGGAGAACTTTAAAACACTGATAAAGGAAATTGAAGATGATTTAAAGAAATGAAAAGATATCCCATGTTCTTTGTTTGGAAGAATTAATATTGTTAAAATGGCCACATTATTCAGAGCAATCTACAAATTTAATGTGATCCTTATCCAACTACCAATGACTTTTTCAGAGAACTAGAACAAATACTCCTAAAATTTATATTGAATCACAAAAGATCCAGAATTGCCAAAGCACCCCTAAGGAAAAAGAACAAAGCTTCAGACTTAACCCTTCCAGACTTCAGACAATACTCCAAAGCTACAGTAATCAAAACATCATGGTATTGACACAAAATCTGACATAAGAATCAATTGAACAGAATAGAGAGCCCAGAAATAAACTCACAGATTTCTAGGTTTGTAGTTCCTGACATACATAAAAATGGGATCGAAAGGAGAGTGCATGAAAAAATTCATACAATGTAAACCACTGATTTTTTACCAAGTTGCCAAAGGAATTCAATGGATAAAAACATAGCTTTTCCAAAAAATAATGGTGAAACAGTAAGACACACCTTTAAAAAAAAGAGAGACCCTAGATCTTCATATTAAGCTAATATATTTTACAGATTAATTTAATATGGATCACACATGTTGATGAAAAACCCAAAACTTTTAAAAGGAGATACAGATGAAAACCTTTATGATTTTGAATTAGGCAAAGATATTTTATATAGGATAGAAAAAAATGCAATCCATGAAAGTTTTATAAATTGGACATCTTCAAAATAAAAATTTCTGATCTGCAAAACATGCTAATAAGAAAATAATAAGGTAAACAACAGATCAGGAGAAAATATTTGCAAAACATATATTTGGAAAGTAACTTGTATCCATAATACATGAAGGACTGATAATAATAAGAAAACAAATAACCCTATTAAAAAGTTGGCAAAAGATATGAACAGACCTATCACTAAACAGATAATGATGGCATATAACCACAAGAAAGATGCTCATCATTGTTGGTCATATGGAATTGTAAGGTATTGCATTATATATTTATAATCCAAAACAAAAGTCTGACAACTGCATATGCCACCAAGAATGTAGAACCACTGGAACTCTCACACACTGCTCATAGGAATGAAAAATGGTACAGCCATTTTGGAAAACAATCTTGTAGTTTCTTAGACATTTAAACATACATTTACCATATGATCCAGCAATTTCACTGCTATTTATCCAAAACAAAAGACAACTTAAAAACATGTAAAAATCTGTGTGTACATGTTTACAGAATCATTAAGTCTACGTAGCAGAAACAATCAGCTACAAACCCAACTTACTGTTCATTGTCTCTTAAGCTAATATATTTTAAGTTCTATTTTACTGGCTACAAATATAAATATTGAGACTACTGGGCCTGAAATCATTTCTTAAGGGAAAATATTTGTTCTCTCATATATTGGTAATCATTTTTCATAAACTTTTCCATAAAACTTTCAGTTAGATGGAAAGTCTTCCATAACTCACACATATTATACCTACTGTACTCCATTAATAAACAGAAAACCTAAAAACCTGCTATGTTTGAGAAGCTTTACATGGTATAAAAGTATCATAAGGAAATATTGATCATGAAAGTAATTGGGACAGAAAAAGAAAACAAGAAACTAATTTAAATTATTAGAGAATTAGTAGAAGATACCCTCGGAGAAGGCAATGGCACCCCACTCCAGTACTCTTGCCTGGAAAATCCCATGGGCGGAGGAGCCTGGTAGGCTGCAGTCCATGGGGTCACTAAGAGTCGGACACGACTGAGCGACTTCACTTTCACTTTTCACTTTCATGCATTGGAGAAGGAAATGGCAACCCACTCCAGTGTTCTTGCCTGGAGAATCCCAGGGATGGGAGAGGCTGGTGGGCTGCCGTATATGGGGTCGCACAGAGTCGGACACGACTGAAGCAACTTAGCAACAGCAGCAGCAGAAGATACCCTTAAGTGCTAAAATAAAAAAGCATTTCTTAAAATTATCTTTTAATTACAAGATAAATAAGTACTAGGGATGTAATGTACAACATGATAAATATAATCAACTACTGGATGTTATATATTAACAATGTTATATATCCTAAGAATTCTCATCACAACAATTTTTTCTATTACTTTAATTATGTATCTTTATGAGAAGATGGACATCCACTAAACTTATTGTGACAAAATCACTTCATATGTAAATCAAATCATTATCCTGTATACACACCTGTATGGTGCTATATGTCAACTATATCTTAATAAAACTGAAAGTAAAAAGGCAATAATTACAACTAATTTAATGTTCTACTATATAACAATTTTTCAGTAAGTATGAATGAATGAATATAATATAGAAGATAATAGTGGGAAACTTTTTGTAAGTATAATGAAAATATTAATAGGTGCATGCAAAAGATAAACCCTTGAAGTAATTATATATTTTAAAATAGTACTTGAAGATAAATCCCCTCTTTTCTTCCATTTACCATGTTCCAGTTTCTGATAGGTTTGATACAAAGGAAGTTGCCCTTAATTGCACTGTGGACAAAGTGAGTGCTTGCTTTTATTCCATTTTGTGACTCTGGTTGCACAATGCAAGAAAAAACCAAAAGAACTCTACCTGGTTGACCATGTTCTAAGGTCTGAATTAGAGTGATCTTTTAGTAAGTTTATGCTTTCTCCTCTTTTGCTTCCAGTTCAGTTCAGTTCAGTTCAGTTGCTCAGTCATGTGTGACTCTTTGCGACTCCATGGACCGCTGCATGCCAGGCCTCCCTGTCCATCACCAACTCCCAGAGTTTACCCAAACTCATCTCCAATGAGTTGGTGATGCCATCCAACCATCTGATCCTCTGTCATCCCCTTCTCCTGCCCTCAATCTTTCCCAGCATCAGGGTCTTTTCAAATGAGTCAGCTCTTTGCATTTCAGGTGGCCAAAGTATTAGAGTTTCAGCCTGAGCATCATTCCTTCCAATGAACACCCAGGACTGATCTCCTTTAGAATGGACTGCTTGGATCTCCTTGCAGTCCAAGGGACTCTCAAGTCTTCTCCAACACCACAGTTCAAAAGCATCATTTCTTCAGTGCTCAGCTTTCTTTATAGTCCAACTGTCACATCCATACATGACCACTGAAAAAACATAGCCTTGACTAGACGGAACTTTGTTTACAAAGTAATGTCTCTCTGCTTTTTAATATGCTGTCTAGGTTGGTCATAGCTTTTCTTCCAAGGAGTAAGCATCTTTTAATTTCATGGCTGCAGTCACCATCTGCAGTGACTTTGGAGCCCCCCCCCAAAATAAAGTCTGACACTGTTTCCACTCTTTCCCCATCTATTTGCCGTGAAGTGATGGGACCAGATGCCATGATCTTAGTTTTCTGAATGTTGAGCTTTAAGCCAACTTTTTCACTCTCCTCTTTCACTTTCATCAGGAGGCTCTTTTGTTATTCATTTTCTGCCATAAGGGTGGCATCATCTGCATATCTGAGTTTATTGATATTTCTCCCGGCAATCTTGATTCTAGCCTGTGCTTCATGCAGCCCAGCATTTCTCATGATGTACTCTGCATATAAGTTAAATAAGCAGGGTGACAATATACAGCCTTGATGTACTCCTTGTCCTATTTGGAACCAGTCTGTTGTTCCATGTCCAGTTTTAACTGTTGCTTCCTGACCTGCATATAGATTTCTCAAGAGGCAGGTCAGGTGGTCTGGTATTTCCATCTCTTTCAGAATTTTCCACAGGTTATTGTGATCTACATAGTCAAAGGCTTTAGAAGAGCTGTCTTATAAGTCTAGAATTGTGCTGTCCAATATGGTAACCACTGGCCACATGTGATTACTTGAAATAAAATTAAAATTTTATTTTTCAGTTACATCAGCCCTAAGCTAAGGGAACAAAGTCGTGTCCTACTCTTTGCAACCCCGTGGACTGTAGCCCATCAGGCTCCTCCACCCATGGAATTCTCCAGGCATGAATACTGGAGTGGGTTGCCATTTCCTTCTCCAGGGGATCTTCCCGACCCAGGGATCGAACCCAGGTTTTCTGCATTGCAGGCAGACGCTTTAACCTCTGAGCCACCAGGGAAGCCCAGTCACAGGTAATAGGGCCTACTCTCTTGGGCACTGCAGACAGTAGAACTGTTCCATTACCACAATAAATTCTATTGGTCAGCACTGATCTGGAGCTAATAACTAATTTCTTATCTAAAAGTGCCTACTTAAAATAATGACACTTTTCTTCAAATGTGATTCCTCTCCCTATTCTTACCTCTGTAATGTTCTTATTTTTGCATCAAATTATTCATCACAGTATTTGGCTTAAAGTTGGCTCTATTCCTTCAAAGCTTCTCCTATCTACAAAGGATTTGGTTAGCATTGAAACCTAACAGCTTTTCTAAACTGAGTCATTTCCTCTCTTTCTGCATTGTGACTTACTAGAGACCTATGTGTGAAAATTATTGTGTTAAATGAGATGAGAATATAAAACATCACAAAATACAAAACAAAAATAATTTCAACTGCCCTACATAAAAGTACCATCAAATAGATTGAATACTGGATAAAAGTCTGTGAGTAGAGAAATGATAAATGGTTCTATCTTCGGTTCAAGTTTGGTGTCTCATGGGCTGCCGAGGAGTTCTTTGTTTAGCTTGGTTTTATTTAACAACTTTATAATGATTTGAAAAGAGGAGTAAAGGAGTTCTTAATGGAACTCATTGATGAGACTGCTGGAAAGTGTTACAAACACAACCGACGACAAAGCAATTACCTAATGAGATGCAGAGGGTGCTGAACTATTGACAAAAGCACTCCTAATTATATTCCACTTGGTAAAAGTTAATGCTTAGACTAAGGATGACTAATTCAAAACAAGAGTGCTTAGTGCAAACATAACAAAGAGAGCTTCTGGCCTTCATTGAACTCTACAATATACAGGTACTTACAAAGGAAACAGTAGGTTCTATTCCCTTTGTCTTAAGTTGTATGATCTGAAAATAGACAAAAATAGATATTTTTAGTTGTGGTACTATTATCTTAGGTATGCCTGATTATTTCGATATGTTCAAATAAATTTCAATTTTTTTTCCACTGAATTGATCTCCAGGTTATGTTTTTGAGTTTGATTATATGTGTGTGCAAACAAGCACATGGAAAATGCAAATGTAACTGGAGACATTACTGTCTATTCTATTCCCAGTTTCTTATAACAAATTCTGGCATGTACCAAGAATATACACATTTGGTCATACTTTTTGGCAAACCATACTGTCATACACAATTGCAATCAAGCAATGGTATATAATAATAATAAAAACAACAAATGAAAAACTACTGCCTCATTTATAAACATGATTATAAATATTTCAATGCTATTTGCTTCATATTTTTACTGTGGTAAATTCACCATTTTTAGTGTGTATAGTTCAGTGACATCTATGTGCTACCATCACCATTAACCATCTCTCAGAACTTTCTTTATCTTTCCAAACTGAAACTCTATACCCACTAAGCAACAACTTTCCGGTTCCCCTACACTTGGGCTATGCAGGTGGCTCAGTGGTAAAAGAATCCACCTGCCAATGCAGAAGTCACAGGAGCTGCCAGTTCAATCCCCGGGTTGGGAAGAACACCTGAAGGAGGAAATGGCAACCCATTCCAGTATTCTTGCCTGGAGAATCCCACAGATAAAGCCTAGCAGGCTACAGTCCACAGGGTTGCAAAGAGTTGGACATGACTGAGCACACACAACTCTCTCATTCCCTATCCTCAGCACCTGGTAACCACCATTTTATTCTCTGTCTCTATGAATTTCACTACTCCAATTACATCATAGAAGAGGAATCACATAACATTTGTCCTTTTGTGTCTGGCTCATTTCACTTAGCATAATGTCTTCAAGGTTCATGCTTGTCAAAGCCTGTGTCAGAATTTCCTTGCTTTTTAGGGTTGAATACTGGAAAATGGAATGGCAAACCACTTCAGTATTCTTGCCTTGAGAACCCCATGAACAGTATGAAAAGGCAAAAAGATAGGACACTGAAAGATGAACTCCCCAGGTCAGTAGGTGCCCAATATGCTACTGGAGAAGAGTGAAGAAATAACTCCAGAAAAACGAAGAGAGAGAGTCAAAGTGAAAACAATGCCCAATTGTGGATGTGACTGGTGGTGGAAGTAAAGTCTGACACTCTACAGAGCAGTATTGCATAGAAACCTGGAATGTTAGGCCCATGAATCAAGGTAAATTAGAAGCAGTCAAACAGAAGATGGCAAGAGTGAACATCAATATTTGAGGAATCAGTGAACTAAAATGGACTGGAATGGGATGAGTTTAATTCATATGACAATTTATATCAATTACTGTGGGCAAGAATCCCTTGGAAGAAATGGAGTAGCCATGATAGTCAACAAAAGAGTCCAAAATGCAGTACTTGGGTGCAATATCAAAAATGACAGAATGATAACTGTTCATTTCCAAGGCAAACCACTCATTATCACAGTAATCCAAGTCTGTGTCCCAATCAGTAATGCTGAAGAAGCTGAAGTTGAACAGTTCTATGAAGACCAAAAGACCTTCTAGAACTAACATCCAAAAAAGATATTCTTTTCATCATAGGGGACTGGAATGTAAAACTAGGAAGTCAAGAGATGCCTGGAGTAATAAGCAAATTTGGCCTTCGAGTACAAAATGAAGTAAGGCAAAGGTTAACAGTTTTGCCAAGAGAATGCGTTGATCATAGCAAACACCCTCTTCCAACAACACAAGAAAAGACTCTAACCATGGACATCACCAGATGGTCAATTTCAAAATCAGACTGATTATATTCTTTGCAGCCAAAGATGGAGAAGCTCTATACAGTCAGCAAAAACAAGATCGGGAGGTGACTATGGCTCAGATCATGAACTCCTTTTGCCAAATTCAGACTTAAATTAAATAAACTAGGGAAAACCACTACTTTCCAGAACAGAGAGTTCCAGAAGAACATCCATTTCTGCTTTAATAACTGTGCCAAAGCCTTTGACTGTGTGGATCACAATAAACTGTGGGAAATTCTGAAAGAGATGGGAATACTGGACCACCTGACCTGCCTCTTGAGAAATCTATATGCAGCTCAGGAAGCAACAGTTAGAACTGGACATGGAACAACACACTGGTTCCAAATGGTAAAAAGAGTACATCAAGGCTGTATATTGTCACCCTGCTTATTTAACTTCTATGCAGAGTACATCATGAGAAATGCTGGGTTAGATGAAGCACAATCTGGAATCAAGATTGCTGGGAGAAATATCAATAACCTCAGATATGCAGATGACACTACCCTTATGGCAGAAAGTGAGGAAGAACTAAAGAGCCTCTTGATGAAAGTGAAAAAGGAGAGTGAAAAAGTTGGCTTAAAGGTCAACATTCAGGAAACTAATATCATGGCATTCGGTCCCATCACTTCATGGCAAATAGATGGGGAAACAGTGGAAACAGTGGCAGATTTTATTTTTTTGGGCTCCACAGTCACTGCAGATGGTGACTGCAGCCATGAAATTAAAAGACGCTAACTCCTTGGAAGGAAAGTTATGGCTTTCCCAGTGGTCATGTATGGATGTGAGAGTTGGACCATAAAGAAAGCTTAGTGCCAAAGAATTGATGCTTTTGAACTGGGGTGTTAGAGAATACTCTTGATTCCTCTCCTTCTTGGACTGCAAGGAGATCAAAGCATTTAAGCCTAAAGGAAACCAGTCCTGAATATTCATTGGAAGGACTGATGCTGAAGCTCGAGCTCCAATACTTTGGCCACCTGATTCAAATAACTGACTCACTGGAAAAGTCCCTGATGCTGGGAAAGCTTAAAGGCAGGAGAAGGAGACGACAGAGTATGAGATGGTTGAATGGCACCAATGACTCGATGAACATGAGTTTGAGTAAACTCCAGGAGTTGGTGATGGACAGGGAAGTGTGGTCTGCTGCAGTCCATGGGGTCACAAAGACCCAGACACTACTGAGCTTTTCATTCCTAGAAAAATTCAAATTGCTTGTGCATTACCTAATATATTTAATTTCTATGTATATTTTGGTAATTGTGTTTGCTATTTGCACCTATATTTATCAGTTAGATTAGCCTGTATTTCTCCTTTCTTTAATGTCCTTGTCTGGTTTCATATCAAGATAAAACCTGCCTTGTAGATTGAGTTAGGAAATGTTCATTCTTTTTGTCTTCTCCAAGAGAGGTTAAGAAATGTGGTAGAATTCACTAGCAAAGCCATCTTTACCATAGTTTATGTGTGAGAAGGTCTGAAATTACAAATCAATGTTTTAAACATAATAGAACTATTAAGATTTATTATTCCTTCTGTCAGTTTTTCTAAGGATTTTGTCCCTTTCATCTGAGTTTCAGTTGCTCTTTTTATAATTTCTTAAGGTGTAAGCTAAATTTTTTGAGTTCTTTCTACTTTTCTAACAGAAAAGTACAATTATATAACATTCTTTTTATTAATTGAACAGCTTTAACTATATTCCATAAATTTGGACATGCTTTGTTTATGTTTTCATTGAGTTAAAAATATCTTCTAATTTCATTTGTGACTTTTTTCCTTTACTTCTGGGTTATTTGGGAATGTATTGTTCAGTTTATAAATATTGGGACCTTGCAGATATTTTTCCATTATTTATACTCTAACTCTGTCATGGTCTGAAAACATAATTTGTATAATTTTAACCCTTTTAAAATCACTAAGACTTTTTTGGGGATCTAATAATGGCACCCCACTCCAGTACTTTTGCCTAGAAAATCCCATGGATGGAGGAGCCTGGTAGGCTGCAGTCCCTAGGGTCGCTAGAGTCGGACACGACTAAGCGACTTCACTTTCACTTTTCACTTTCATGCATTGGAGAAGGAAATGGCAACCCACTCCAGTGTTCTTGCCTGGAGAATCCCAGGGACGGGGAAGCCTGGTGGGCTGCCGTCTACGGGGTCGCACAGAGTCGGACACGACTGAAGTGACTTAGCAGTAGTAATAATGGATGTTTGGTCTTACTGAATGTTCTTTATGAACTTTAGTTGAAAGGAAGGGATGCCATATAAATTCAGTGGCGTCAAGTTGGATAATAGAGCTGAAGTAATCAAGGCTATGGTTTTTCCAGTGGTCATGTGGTCTGGAGATCCAACCAGTGGTCTCCAGTGGTCTGGAGATCCAACCAGTCCATTCTGAAGGAGATCAGCCCTGGGATTTCTTTGGAAGGAATGATGCTAAAGCTGAAACTCCAGTACTTTGGCCACCTCATGCGAAGAGTTGACTCATTGGAAAAGACTCTGATGCTGGGAGGGATTGGGGACAGGAGGAGAAGGGGACGACAGAGGATGAGATGGCTGGATGGCATCAATGAGTTGATGGACGTGAGTCTGAGTGAACTCTGGGAGTTGGTGATGGACAGGGAGGCCTGGCGTGCTGCGATTCATGGGGTCGCAAAGAGTCGGACACGACTGAGCAACTGAACTGAACTGATTCTATTTATTTATTGAATTTCCATCCACTTGTCCTACTAGTCATTGAAATCTCTTGAAATTGTAAGTGTGTGTTCATTATTTCTTTTAGTTTGATCAGTTTTTGTTTCATGTATTTCAAAACTCTGTTACTATGTGAATATGCATTTAGAATTTCTATGTCCTTATGGTGAATTAACCCCTTCGTCATATTTCTGGTAGTATTCTTCATTCTGAAGTATTCTTTGTCTGACATTAACAGAGGCATTCCAACTTTGTGATTAGTATGTGAGAGTATTCTTTCTTCCATTTCTTAATTTTT
The DNA here is from genome assembly GCF_002263795.3 of Bos taurus. NCBI lineage: Eukaryota > Metazoa > Chordata > Mammalia > Artiodactyla > Bovidae > Bos > Bos taurus. Next base: position 45,041,057 of record NC_037330.1, read on the forward strand.
AACCTATCTATGTCTATGTACTGTGAAGACTGTGTACACAGAAATGTTAGGTATAGCTTTTTTGACAAATGCTTAATTGACAAATGCTGCCCTGTTTTCAAATCTACTATACTGGTATTTGTTTTCAATTTGTCCCATGTACTTTTTGTTAATTTTCTTTTTATTCTTCTTTACTTACATTAATTTTTACAATTTCAGTTTATCTTCATTATTGTATTTTTTTCCTATATTTTGTGGTCCCCAAAAGGTTCACAAAGTGCATTTTTAATTTCTCATAGTATATCTTCAAATGATATCTATAGCAATTCAAATATAGCCTGAAAACCTTATTGAATATTTCCACTTCCCTACTTCTTTTCTGCATGCTCTTATCATGCAGTTTACTTCTATTTATGCTCTAGACCTGAAAATACATTATTATTTTTGTCTATATAGTAAATTATTGTTTAAAAGGCTTTTTATTTAGAAAAATATGTATCTTAAATTGACAATTCATGGTGCTATTCTTTCGTGTTTGTATTCAAATTTCTGACTTGTATCATCTTCCTCCTCCTTGAATAATTTTTGTCTTAACATTTTTTACTGTACTGCGGATCTGCTACTGAAAAATTGTCTCAGATTTCATTTTTCTGAAAGAATCTTTATTTTTTCTTCATTTGAAAGATCTTTTTGCTGGATATATAATTTTTGGTTGGCAATTTTCTTCCCTTACCATAAAGATGTCTCTCCATGATCTCACTTGCATAATTTCTGAAAACATGTGGTTTTTTTGTGGTTAAATTTATTTATTTATTTTTGGTTGTGTGGGTCTTCGTTGCTGTGTACAGACTTTCTCTAGTTGCAATGAGTGGAAACAACTCTTCATTGTGGTGCTTGGGCTTCTTATTGCAGTGGCTTCTCTTGTTGCAGAGCACAGACTCTAGTGTGTGGGCTTCAGTAATTACAGCATACAGGCTCAGTAGTTGCTGTATAAAGGCTCTGGAGCATGGGCCATAAAGTGTGGGCTCACACTACACTGTGTTATATGGACTTAGTTGGCCTGCATGAAGTGGAATCTTCCCAAACCAAGAATAGAACTCATGTCCCCTGCATTGACAGGTGGATTCTTAACTACTGGACCACCAGCCAAGTTCAAATGGGTGGTTTTATTCACATTTGTTCTTCTATATGTAATGCGGGAGAACACTTCAACTCCCTCTACTTGTACTGAAACCTGAAACCTGCTTATGGCAAGTAATCTGGAACTTGCACAGGGATCAATTCATGTGTTTCCCTTCTCTCAATGATCATGGTTTGGCATGATCTGTTTTTCAGTGTCTTGTTTTATGATTTTTTTTGTTTGTTTCCTCCTTACTTAAGGTAAGAGAATAAATTCTGACCTTTTGAACAAAAGCAGATGTCTCTTACATTATTTAACTACACTTATTGTTATAAAGTTGTTCACAAAAACTTCTAATGATCTTTTTAGTGTCTGTGTGAAATGTAGTGATGTACCTTTATCATTCCTGATACTGACATTTTGTGTTCTCTCTCAATTTTTTCTTCATCAGTCTTAGAAGGATTTATTAATTTTGGTATCTTTTAAAAAACAAAAGCCAACAAAGCTACCTAACTTTCAGGTTTATTGGCACTCTGTTGTACATTTGTTTCTATTATTACATTCTCTATTCTTTATTTTTTTCTTCTTAAAATTTTCTTTATCTTTAATGTGTAGTTAATTTGCCAATTTCTTGAACTTAATGCTTTTATCACTTATTTTATTTTTTCTTGTTTGCTATCTTATGAATTAAAATTCTCCAAGCCAGGCTTCAGCAATACATGAACTGTGAACTTCCAGATGTTCAAGCTGGTTTTAAAAAAGGCAGAGGAACCAGAGATCAAATTGCCAACATCCACTGGATCACCAAAAAAGCAAGAGAGTTCCAGAAAAACATTTATTTCTGCTTTATTGACTAGGCCAAAGCCTTTGACTGTGTGGATCACAATAAACTGTGGAAAATTCTGAAAGAGATGGGAATACAGACCACCTGACCTGCCTCTTGAGAAACCTATATGCAGGTCAGGACGCAACAGTTAGAACTGGACATGGAACAACATACTGGTTCCAAACAGGAAAAGGAGTATCTCAAGGCTGTATATTGTCACCCTGATTATTTAACTTACATGCAGAGTACATCACGAGAAATGCTGGGCTGGAGGAAGCACAAGCTGGAATCAAGATTGCTGGGAGAAATATCAATAACCTCAGATATGCAGATGACACCACCCTTACGGCATAAAGTAAAGAGGAACTAAAGAGCCTCCTGATGAAAGTGAAAGTGGAGAGTGAAAAAGTTGGTTTAAAGCTCAACATTCAGGAAACTAAGATCATGGAATCCAGTCCCATCACTTCATGGCAAATGGATGGGGAAACAGAGGAAACAGTGGCTGACTTTATTTTTCTGGGCTCCAAAATCACTGCAGATGGTGACTGCAGCCATGAAATTAAAAGACGCTTACTCCTTGGAAGGAAAGTTATGACCAAACTAGACAGCATATTAAAATGCAGAGATGTTACTTTGCCAACAAAGATCCATCTAGTCAAGGCTATGGTTTTTCCAGTGGTCATGTATGGATGTGAGAGTTGGACTGTGAAGAAGGCTGAGCGCCTAAGAATTGATGCTTTTGAACTGTGGTGTTGGAGAAGACTCTTGAGAGTCCCTTGGACTGCAAGGAGGTCCAACCAGTCCATCCTAAAGGAAATCAGTCCTGGGTGTTCATTGGAAGGACTGATGTTGAAGCTGAAACTCCAATAGTTTGGCTACCTGATGCGAAGAGCTGACTCATTTGAAAAGACCCTGACATTGGGAAAGACTGAGGGCAGGAGAAGAAGGGGACGACAGAGGATGAGATGGTTGGATGGCATCACCGACTCGATGGACATGAGTTTGAGTGAACTCTGGGAGTTGGTGATGGACAGGAAGGCCTGGCGTGCTGCGATTCATGGGGTCGCAAAGAGTCGGATGTGACTGAGTGACTGAACTGAACTGAACTGATGAATTTAAGGCTGTATACATTTATTTAACATTGACTTTAGGTGAATTCCTTAAGTATTGATATTTAGTATTTTCATTATCATTCAGTTCAAACTAATTTTTTTTACTTTGTTAATGTCTTAATAATAGGAATTTCTCTAGTTAAGCTCTGATTATTTCTAGCTTAATTTCATTATGTTAATATTATATCTCTGTATATGATTTCAATTTTGTTGAAACAACAATTATGGCTCAGCATGTTGTTAGTTTCTGTAAATATTCTATGCATATTTGAGAAGAATGCATTTTGTGCCTATGGGTTACTATTATACACATACATATATATGTAAGATAAATTTATTCATGTTATTTTAAAAATTAATCATGTTATTTAAATCTTATTCTATATACAGTTGACTCTTGAACAAACACAGGTTTGAAGTGCACTGCTGCTGCTGCTAAGTCACTTCAGTCGTGTCCGCCTCTGTGCAACTCCATGGACTACAGCCTAACAGGCTCCTCCACCCATGGGATTTTCCAGGCAAGAGTACTGCACAGATTCACTTATATTCAGCCGTGTCTGACTCTTTGCAGCCTCAAGGACTGTAGTCCACCAGGCTCCTCTGTCCATGGAATTTTCCAGGCAAGAATACCGGAGTGGGTTGTCATTTCCTATTCCAAGGAACCTTCTCAACTTAGGGATCGAACCCGTGTCTCTTGCATCTTTTGCACTGGCAGCTGCATTCTTTACCACTGTGCTACTTGGGAAGCCCTTATTTTCATTTTACAGATCTTTAAATAAATTAAGTAAGGGGGAACGTTCATGTTCAATTATAGATCACAGCATGTAGAATCAAAAGAATTAGGGTCTGAGTCCTGATTCTATCTGAACTGTTTCAATTTCCTGCCCTTGGGTAGGTCATCTATCAGGTTTTTTTGTTTTTGTTTTTGAGACAAGAGGGCAGTATGCAGATTTTTGACTGCATGGGGGTTAGCATTCCAAACCACTATCTTCTTTAAAGGTAAACTGTACTTTAAAAAAAATTGTAATCTCCTAAAATAAATATTTCTCATTTTTTGTCTACCTTTTCTATCAATTACTGAAAGGGGAGAAATTTTACCACTATGACTGTGAGCTAATCTATTTCCCTTGTAATTATTTTAATTTTTCTTTTATGTGTTTCGAGGTAATATGTGAATATAAGTTCAGAATTATTCTAATTCCTTGTAGTTGAAATTTTTATTACTTTGAAATGTCTTTCCTCATAGTTGTTCTCAATATGAGGGTTGATCTAAATCACATAAGCTAACCATTACAGGTATGGAACCATTGAAATATGAATGTATGGCCATAGAGCAGAAGATATTTAAGGAAAGTTTAAATATAGAGTTAAAATAATCAAAAGTGAAAATAGAGACACAATGAAACAAATACTTCTTTAATTATCTCTGGGACAAAGAGATAGGAGACATTGTGTCCAAATAAAATAGCAGAACACATAAATCAAAGAAAATAGGAGAAAAACATACTTGAAATAAAAAACATCATAATCAAATTAATAATACAAAATATGAAATTTTAAAAAATCAGATTCTCTTATAGAAAGAACAAAAATGAAGACATATATAAAATAGAAATGAGAAGATAAAGAAAGGAGGGATTTTGATGAGGAAAATGGAGCTTGATATTGAGCCCATGAAAGCCAACATCTAATTAATAAAAGTCTAAAAGCAGAGATAGGAGGGATCAGAGGGAAGAGTTATTAAAAAACAATATTAGGAAAATTTGAACCTATACATTTAATGCATCCAAAATTTATTTTTAAAATATATCATAATATGTTTAATACTCACAGTTCCATAATCCTAGAGTCTCAAAATACTCTCAATATAGAGATCAGATGAATTACTAAAAGATTCTAAAGACAAGAAGAAAATGAGTATATATGATATGGAGAAGTCAGAATGGCCTGGGACTTTTCAGAGGAGAACAGAGAAATTCTGTGATGATAATAAAGAAGGATGCCAGTTCAACAGCTAAGCAGCTGGCCTGGAGAACAACTAGTATAGGTGGGAAGAAGAGACAGAGGTATGTCAAAAGGAGGTTTCTATGAGAAAAAGTAGAATTTATAGATCATTTGATGTACTTATGAATTTGAAAAAATTAAAGCTATGCATTGAAACATTTGGCAAACTAAAAGGGCAGATCTACAGAAATCTAAGCAAATGAAAAATGAAGACAATTATTTATCCCAGGAAAACAAGGAGTTACATGAAACAAAAATTTTAATCATAATTCTTTACAAGAGCATCAGGAAATAATGTTTACAAAGTCATAATAACCACCGACTTAACTAACATTATAATATTATCAAAATGAGCAAATAGTGGGAAATACAAAGGGGAGTTTTAAAATGTTCAGAAAACACAGCAGGGAGACAAGGCCTGAAACTGATAAATCAAGAACTAGTGGGATACGAATATGTTCACAAATATAGCAGCAAGCTTTTTAAAAAAATATATAAAGAGTTGTGTATATGTAAGAAGTCAATAATCCAGCTCTGTCTCAAATCTCATTTTTCTTGATCTCCATCACTGCTTACCTACCTTTCAATCTACTTGTCCCATGTCAGCTCCAGGGAGCGCACATAATGCAAATCTTGTCATTTTCACCAAGCTCTGAAAACCCATAACAGAGTTCTTCAACTGCATTCCATTGCCTTGGACTCAAATCTTTGAGAGTTCTGAAGGCCATACACAGCCAGGTTTGTCGCTCCTTCTACTTTATCAATCCACTCCTTGTGCCTTCTGTGCTTCACTACACTGACCATTTGTTTTGTTTTGTTTTGTTTTTAACAACAACAAAAGGTAAAATAAAGAAAAACCATTGTTTTACTTCTCTGAAATTATCGAACTTCTTGCCACACTGGGATTTTGATATATGCTGCTCCAGTGTTTCAAAGGGATCCCCTGGTGGCTCAACAGTAAAGAATCTGCCTGCAATGCAAGAGACAGAAAATGTGAGTTCGATCCCTGGGTTGGGAAGATCCTCTGGAGGAGGAAGTGGTAATGCACTCCAGTGTTTTTGCCTGGGAAATCCCATTACTCCACATTCTTTTAGTGTGTACAAACTCAGGAGTGTCTGATTCTGTGCCAGCTCATAGACTGTAGCATGCCAGACTCCTCTGTTCATGGGATTCTCCAGGCAAGAATACTGGAGTGGGCTGCCATTTCCTACTCCGGGGGATCTTTCTGACCCAGGGATTAAACCCACATCTCCTGCATCTCCTGAATTGGCAGGCGGATTCTTTACCACCGAGCCATATGGGAAGCCCACATCCCTTTTACACACACACTTTGTGTTTCAAAAGTTATCTCTTTTTCTTTCCTTTCAAATCCCAGTTCAATAACTTAGTTTGATATCGATGACTCCCAGTACATTAAGGTCCTCTGGCTTGAGTTCTCTTTATAGCTCTTACTCAATTTTCCCCACTTAATTGGCTGCCTGCCCCACATCCCTTCTTTCCCTACTATTAGACTGTAAACTTCAAGAAATGATAAACATTGTCTCTTTGCTCATCACTGTACACCACTATATAGCACAGTACCTGGAAAATAATAGGTGTTTAATACATATTTTATGAATGAGTTAACAAATTAAAAATAGACTAAACCATTCAAAACCTAGATGAAGTCTTACCTAGCTACTTCTACTACTTACTAGCTATGTGACCTTGAGCAAAGCATTTAAACCTCTCTAAGCCTGACTTCCTCATATGTAAGTCCTTGTAAAAATACATATTTCAAAAATTATTATAAAGATTATATGAAATGTAATATAGAAGTAAGTTTTACTCTGTGTATATGCTATATAAATGTAAGCTTTCTTTTCTTTCCTTTCTCTAAATCATTAATGATAACCTTGGCATATATTTGATCATAACATGTATTCTCTAAACTTAAAAGTAAAAAGGAAAAGAGATGGCACCTCATCAAGAGTAGTGTGTTTCAAGGGGCAGTGGAATATCTATGTTCACAGAGTAAAAAGGGCAAGGTGTCCCTAAGCTTTAAAGTTTTCAACCCAGTTCATCATTATTCACATTGTACTACCGAAACAAGTTTAACTATGGAACAGTTCATAAGTGCAAAATATTTGATTTGTGGCTAGAATAAATGAGACACATAATCACATCAAATGTACATTCAGTAGAAATTCCACTTTGCCATCTGTGAATTTTCACATACTTCAGTGTAACTGAGTTTCTAACAGAAAATCCAGCTCTCAAGGACGTTATATGAATCTGTGACATGACTGTAGGACACTCGCTGGGAAGGTAAAATAATGAACAAGGTAGGTTTTTTTTTATCTAGCTAGGAGATTCATCTGTGAGAGATATCATACTGATAATAATTTAATCATAATTTTGCTATTATGACATATTATTATGACAGCTAAGGTTATAATTTAATGTCACACCCTTTTAATTCAATAAGTTATTAATATATCAAAATCTTTTACTAGTAAAGATTTATGTGTAGCCAAGATTTTCTTTCTCTTAATAGTGTGAAAATTATATGTTCAGATAAAAAAAATAATCCTACAGCTTGAGTGGCAAACTGGGTTTTAATTTGGATTCCAAACAGATACTAATTCTGAGAGGTCTTGGGTAACTTCCTTAAATTTTCACCCATATATCACAAGTGTGTTTCTTTCTCTCTGAAATACTTGTTCACTTCTTCACCAAAATTCATTATTTAAAATAATTTGCCTCACCAGTTATGTTTCTGCATTTGCTCTTTCGACATCATCCAACTGTATTCCCTTCATGCCCAGACTAGAACTGTAGTGAAAGCATACATGCACATTAGACACAGGTATGGACAAAAAGAGAAAAAAGAAAGAAAGAGAAGCTAGTGTGATAATATTGGCAGCTTGCCAAGTCTCTACTATTTTGATGTGATTTCCCCTGAGTTTGGCTGGAAAGATTGCTGGGGCCTTAGCCGTTCTAAACCACACGGCAATCCCTCCTGAGCAATCTCTGTTTTCATTCCAGTACAGAGCCTCAGGTTTACAGACAGCACAGCAGGTCAACTCAAACTCTCCGAAGTGAGTGAAAATACTAACTCAGCCTATATTAGAGGTCAAATCAGTCACCTGACCAGTGCTTCTGAAAAGTGAACATGCCCATGGATCTTGTGATGATCTGGTTACAATGCAGATCCTAATTGGGTAGGTCTGGAGTGGGGACAAGTCACTGGGCCCTGGACCATACATAAGTAACAAGGACTGAGAATATTCTCTCTACTCCTAAAATTCACAGATGCCATTAACTGACCTGCTTCTTTACCTCTCTTTCCACTTCTCCTAGATTTCCACATTGTAGTACTCTGCTTACACTAAAAATTAGAAAACAGAATTCTACCCATCATGAACCAGGCTTATATAGAATACAAAAATACTTCAAGGAGTGTTTTTTAGATTTTACAATGTTTCTAAGAAAGAATGGCATGGTTGAATGCGCATTGGTTGTGTAATTATACAAACTAAGTATAAATTCCAATTATAGACCTTAATAGCCAGGCAAATTTTAGGAAAAGTAACTCAGTCTTATTATCAGTCTTCTCATCCACAGAATGGAGATAATAACCTCTACTTCATAGTAGTAAACAAAACAGGATAAAATAGTCCCTGGTATACTATAAGTTTATTGTGATCAACAGTCAAAGGCTTTGGCATAGTCAATAAAGCAGAAATAGATGTTTTTCTGGAACTTTCTTGCTTTTTGGATGATCCAGCAGATGTTGGCAATTTGATCTCTGGTTCCTCTGCCTTTTCTAAAACCAGCTTGAACATCTGGAAGTTCACGATTCACATATTGCTGAAGCCTGGCTTGGAGATGTATGTATGCAGAGTACATCAAGAGAAACACTGGGCTGGAAGAAGCACAAGCTGGAATCAAGATTGCTGGGAGAAATATCAATAACCTCAGATATGCAGATGACACCACCCTTATGGCAGAAAGTGAAGAGGAACTCAAAAGCCTCTTGATGAAAGTAAAAGAGGAGAGTGAAAAATTTGGCTTAAAGCTCAGCATTCAGAAAACAAAGATCATGGCATCTGGTTCCATTTCATGGGAAACAGATGGGGAAACAGTGGAAACAGTGTCAGACTTTATTTTTGGGGCTCCAAAATCACTGCAGATGGTGATTGCAGCCATGAAATTAAAAGACGCTTACTCCTTGGAAGGAAAGTTATGACCAACCTAGATAGCATATTGAAAAGCAAAGACATTACTTTGCCAACAAAGGTCCGTCTAGTCAAGGCTATGGTTTTTCCAGTGGTCATGTATGGATGTGAGAGTTGGACTGTGAAGAAAGCTGAGTGCCGAAGAATTGATGCTTTTGAACTGTGATGTTGGAGAAGACTCTTGAGAGTCCCTTGGACTGCAAGGAGATCCAACCAGTCCACTCTAAAGGAGATCAGTCCTGGGTGTTCTTTGGAAGGAATGATGCTAAAGCTGAAACTCCAGTACTTTGGCCACCTCATGCAAACAGTTGACTCATTAGAAAACAGTTGAATTCCTCTGCTGCTGGAAGGGACTGGGGGCAGGAGGAAAAGGGGATGACAGAGGATGAGATGGCTTGAGGCATCACCGACTCGATGGACGTGAGTTTGAGTGAACTCCGGGAGTTGGTGATGGACAGGGAGGCCTGGCATGCTGCAATTCATGGGGTCACAAAGAGTTGGACACGACTGAGCGACTGAACTGAACTGATACTATAAGTTCTTGATAAATGTTGGGAAAATCATGATTAGATATATTTGGCTCAAAGGAATTACTCAATACTATACAAAATTATTTTTAAGTTGGAATTTAGCATGCTAAATATGGCAGTTTAAGAAAATGCTTCTTTAAAAAAGCAAAATCAAGGCATTATTAACTATTATATGCTTGGCAAAGAGATTCTATTTTTAAATATTGAATTTCACTTCAGATAAATTATTTTGCATTATAAAGTGGCTGTGTGACAGATATCGAATATTTTAATCAGTTTTCACCACCTTTGAAATACATTTGTTTAATTGGAAACAAAATAAGTGGCTTAAAATTTCTGTAGATGCAGCAACTCTAAATTGTGCTTGAAAATAAATATGTATCAAAAATATTTGATAAACAGCTAAATATGAAGAACACCCCCCCCCCATAATCACTTAGCACATCAAGATATATTGATGCATTGATAGAAAGGTGTCTAGTAATTTGCTGCTAATCAGTTTTAAGAAATAGATGACAGCAAGGTATTTTTAAAGAGTTCTCTTGCAGCTGACATGAACCTGGACTTTGTGAACTGAGTTACCATTTAAAACTGGACTATGTAGGACAGTGATTGATTCAGACAGTCCTTGACCTCAGGTATAACACTTGCCTTAGCTGAGGAGGCCAAATTTTCATTTGGAATGTGTTGTCCTTCAGTACTTTTGCCTTTTGATATTAATAAAACAGAAAGATTAGGAAAGCTTACGAGAAGTTAATACAAGAAAAGGCACCTAGCTTTACCCAAACCACTTATGCTGGGCAAAGAATGACAATCTCCTTTCCCAAGTCAGGCTTTGGGGATATATTTAACTGCTGCCCCCTCTTTACAGTTTGATTCATGTTTTGAGGTGAGCAGTTCTGATTTCTTTTCAGCATCACTAATGTCTTTCAAATGAAAATACCATTTGAATTGCCTGCAACACCCTAGATTTGGGGTATGAAGAAATGCTGCTGGCATGTGATTCAAGCTGGGTAAGGATGTACCTGATTCAGAATTGGAAAACTGTTAAATACGTTTGGAGAACATCTCCCTTAGTGGTGCTTTCTCTTTTCATTCTCACAAATGGGAAAGAAGAGCACTGTGAGGAGGAAAGCATGTTTTCTGAAAGGGTCTTCTCGAGCTGGAGAGATGCCAGATCCCATAGTTGAGAGCAGAGCTTTTCAACCTAATATTTAATTTTATTTCCTCCAAGTTACAACAATTTCTTGTTCTTCTCTTTCCTTTCTATTAATTGCTTTTAAAATTTCTTCTTCCATCTCTAAATATACAGATAGATCTGAAGATCTCTATATATGTATAAGATTTATGTCTCTATTTTATAAACAGACAATAGGTCTAAATTGTCTGTATATATCCATATTATATATATCATATAGATAGACATATATGATGATAAAGACAAAAGAGAGAATAAAATAGAAAGATTCTCATTCTCTTTTTCTCTCTTCTTTTGCTCTTAGCCCCTTATACAATCTTGCATATGAGTAAAAATAATAAGTACATTATATATCCATCAGAATTAATCTACAGGGATTCCATCTTTGAATGGGACTATTAAGCTTGATGATTGTCTTTTTAATGGTATCTCATTTTGGTTCATGGCATAAAAAAGAAAATAGTGTTTTTAGAAAAGTTTCCATAATCTTCAATATCCTTACACACACACACAAATCTGCTTCAAAATGTAGCCAACTCTTGATTATTCTGCAAATAGGAAATCACAGAGTATACACAATTTATTGAAATCCATACATACTTTAAAAAAAAGTATCTAGTCCCACTGGTTTAAATTATTGTAGCAAATTTCCGTCAAAACTGCTACAAATAACAAACAGAATCATTTAAAGTCTGAAAGCTTTGATGACTTTCTATCCTTTTTGCAAACACTGAAATGCCCTTAAAAAATAATCAACAAAGGATAAGAGGAAAATGGTAAATTTAGATCCAGATTATATAGACATAACACATTTTAACCCTAAATTTAAAATGAGATTTAAGTTTTATGGCTATGAATCAAATCATATGGTTACCTGAGTCTATACATACACAGAAATACACATCATTTACCCATATATTGATAACATTTTTATTATGTACCAATTCATTTGTTCTGCCAGTAATGGCAATCCATACACTCTTTACCTAGGAAACCCTATACTTATTTTAAGACAGCTTAAGTGACATCTCTCTCTTTTGTGAAGTCACCCAAGACTTCAGGATACAACACTTAAAAAAATAAAGAAAACGCATCTCTTAAAATTGTAATCTACCTATACACTTTTATTTCACTTTATAATGTCAGGTTTTTGAAGGCAGATACACACACACACACACACACACATAAAATACATATTCCAAAATGTTACTAATTCATTCTCATTCTAAAAATTCCATGTGCCACAGACCAAATAGGAAACTGTTGAAAATAATCATATTCTTAATATTGTGTAAATTCACAAATCCTATCATCTCAAATGATTAGAATACAAAGCAAATGATGCCACTATTCTGAGGGGTGTGTGTGTGTGTTCTTCATGGCAAAAGTACCCATGTAAGTACTATAATGTTACCAGTACTCGATATCTGCTAAAGCAAACTGCGGCAAAATTTATGGCTGAGTCATTAAAAAACTGAGGGAAACTTGTTGAACCACACTGTACATATGGGAAAAGAACATGAATGGTGTGAAAAATACAAGGCAATCCATACTTATTTTATTACATAAGGACCTAAGTGTGAATTTATCTAAGATGAGTGATATACCATGATTACTCTCATCTGAGAAAATCGTTATATGAAACAGTTCAATATCAAAACAAGGACACTGCTGTTTTTTATGGGCATAATTTTAGGTAAAGTAATTGCTTCCAGTGACCTTCCTGTTTTTGTGAGTGTTTCATAGGGTATTTTCAATGCAACATTGTCTACAGCTGAAGTTCTCTTCACTATTTTCACTTTCAAGCAAGAATTTTCCCTGTTGTGTGTACCAGCCATTTGAATTCTAAAAATTCAAAGCAGTTAAGTAATTTTACGTTCTTAGTCATAAAAACAACCACTTATTTATTTGTGATTCTATATATTTTTGTTAATGCTACCTGTAAGAGAAATCATAATGCAGTATCTCAGCTTTAATTTCAAGAGATGCAGGCAGCAATTTCAGGTAGTTAGTCTTTCTTACAGACTAGTGTCTTTTCATATATTGAAGACAAGAGAAGCTGTTACAATGATAATGGAAGAACCTTATACATTTTCATTGACATCAAGTTGCCATTGACATCATGAAATTGACAAGGTAATGGTTTTCACACATACTTTCATTGACACCATAACATCAGAAGTGTCAGATACAATGGAAGTGCCTCCCATAAGATCTATTGGTATTAAAAAAAGAAGAATAAATGCAAAGGGTTATGATGATATAATATTATGTCTCTTAACATTCCTAATTGTCCATAATTCATCTGATTTATAATGAATTCCTCATTACCTTTCACACCCACAAATTTGGGAAAGGGGAAAGGTGAGAAAATTGGAGGTAATAAGTGTTAAGGCTATTGTGACAGATACAAAAATAAATTTTATCTGGAACTAACATTTATAAAGTACAATGTACAATTGTGCAAAACCAGAAACAGACTGTGGTAATGAGAAAATAGTCAAGGAACTCACACCAATTTGGTATTTCAGGTTAATTGCTTTATTATTAATACAGAGAGGTTGCACATTAGTTCTGTATAATTAGACAGAAATTATGCAGTGTTTGGTAATTGTAGCAGAATTTGTAGTTTGCTATAACTTTGTGCTGAACCAATATAAAAACTAAAGAATTACAGTCTTTAAAAAGATACACACAGTTGGCATCAGAGCATAACTTGAAGCAGAAGCTGATATATGACAGATTTTCATTATTCTTGTGAGGTAAGTTAACTCGATCATATCTGCATGACAGGGTATTAATAAGATACTGGGTGATATTTTTAGTGTAACTAGAAGTATCTCTAGCTGCCAGAGATTTAACTTGTTTTCCTCCCATTTACGAATACTTAAATTTTGAGTTACCTGATTCAGTTTATAATTTTAAATAAAGACTCTTCTGAAAAGTAGCTAAGACTGAATTTTTTCTGTGACCATAATTTTTAATACCTATAAATTTTAGTGCATCCTAATGTTTCAAAGATGTACCAAGCATTAGAGACAGGGAGATGACCAAGGGAGACAACATCTCGACTAGTAGACTGTATATTTCTATAGGGAAGGCAGAGTCTGAACAGCTAATTTCCTATTTGTTATTTATTTACAGGACAGTTGAAAGGTATCCTGGAGAAATCATGGTGCTAAGAGATCATAGAAAAAGGCAGATCTGAAATCATCTTGGAGACAGGAGGTCTTCTCAGAGGAAATGGCATTTGTTCCAAAACCTGAAAACTGAGTTGGGTAGCTGGCAAAAGAAGAGGTGGTGAAAAAAAACATTCAAAGAAAGAACAATTCTACTTGAAAGCCTTAAGGCACAGAGTTTGAATATGGAAGGTCAGGCTCGCATTCTGTGTTTCTTTAAAATGTGTTTATTTTCATTCTACATATTTGAGTGAAATACGCCCGAGTGAAGGAATCTATGAAGAAAGAACATTGTCCAGGTCACGATAAACTGGCCACTGTTGCCAGCTCAGTGTATCTGTGAAACTGATTTGCAGCCAGGGAGGAGAGGCTTCCATCCTGCAGTCATTTTGAAATTTTGACAAGGTTTCCCGTCCCCTTTCCCTAATTTATCTCAATTAGGTTCATTTTTAAAGTGAATTTAACTGCTGGCTAATTTTCATATTTATAGCTTAGAATATACTTTTTCCTGAAATTCCTGCTAGAAAGGTAGCAAGTTATCCTTTCAGAAGAGGCATGTGCCAGGCTGGCAATACAGTAATGAATAAGCATACATAATCTTGCCCTTACAAAACATATCATCTAACAGGAAGTCTAATAAAGCATAGCACATACCAATATATAAAACTTTGAACTTATAAAATATTTCTAAACTATATTTTAGCATCTTAGAGAACACAAAGATAAGAGAATTAGTTAATCAACTAACTCTGCAAATTAATTAATTCTGAAAATAAATTCTCTTCCAGACATTATACTCATTTTAGAACTATTTAAAGTACTCAGTCAATGTCCAACATGCACCAGATGCTCAGGCATCTTCTGGATGCACTAAGACCTTCTTCACACAGGCACACCTGACGTGCCACAGGGATGCTCACAGATGAAACCACTAAAGAGTAGGAGCAAAAGTTAACTTCCTATAGCAAAGAACTGGCCAGTGGGAGACAGAAAGCAGTAGATACATTTTATTTCTACTCTCAACACTCACCTCCAGAGTCCTGATAATATAATACAGAGAGAACTCAGTCTCACTGATCTAGTCTTTGATTTCATTTAGTAGTGACCAGATCAACAAAGGATGGGGCTTCCCCAGTGGCTCTACTGGTAAATAATCTGCATGCAATGCAAAAGACATGGGTTCAATCCCTGGGTCAGGAAGATCCCCTGGAGAAAGAAATGGCAACCCTCTCCAGGATTCTTGCCTGGAGAATAATGGCATCTTCTGTTGACTCTCCTTTCTTCCCTGCTTCACTCTCCCCGACCCTTGCTTTTGCTTGGGCGTATATATCGTAATAACTAACTAATAGCACATAAGCCATCAGCTGATGGATTTGCTTCCCAGGGAACTCATGCTAAGACTGCTCACTTTTTCCATTAAAATATACATTAAACATCCTGTCCTATCACTGTCAATCCTCTATCAGTTCAGCTCTGTCACTCAGTCATGTCCAACTCTCTGCGACCCCATGGACTGCAGCACGCCAGGCTTCCCTGTCCATCACCAACTCCCGGAGCTTGCTCAAACTCATGTCCATCGAGTAGGTGATGCCATCCAATATCATCCTCTGTCATCCCCTTCTCCTCCTGGCTTCAATCATTCCCAGCATCAGGGTCTTTTCCAATGAGTCAGTTCTTCATATCAGGTGGCCAAATTTCAGCTTCAGCATCAGTCCTTCCAATGAATATTCAGGACTGATTTCCTTTAGGATGGACTGGTTGGATCTTCTTGCAATTCCAAGGGACTCTCAAGAGTCTTCTCTAACACCACAGTTCAAAAGCATCAATTCTTCAGCGCTCAGCTTTCCTTATAGTCCAACTCTCACATCCATACATGACTACTGGAAAAACCATAGCCTTGACTAGACGGACCTTTGTTGGCAAAGTAACGTCTCTGCTTTTTAATATGCTGTCTAGGTTGGTCATAGCTTTTCTTGCAAGGAGAAAGCATCTTTTAATTTCATGGCTGCAGTCACCATCTGCAGTGATTTTGGAGCCCAAGAAAATAAAGTCTTTCACTGTTTCCATTGTTTCCCCATCTATTTGCCATGAAGTGATAGGACCAGATGCCATGATCTTTGGTTTTTGAATGTTGAGTTTTAAGCCAACGTTCTCACTCTCCTCTTTCACTTTCATCAAGAGGCTCTTTAGTTCCTCTTCACTTTCTGCCATAAGGGTGGTGTCATTTGCATATCTGAGGTTATTGATATTTCTCCCGGCAATCTTGATTCCAGCTTGTGCTTCTTCCAGCCCAGCATTTCTCATGATGTACTCTGCATATAAGTTAAATAAGCAGGGTGACAACATACAGCTCTGCCATACTCCTTTCCCAATCTGGAACCAGTCTATTGTTCCATGTCCAGTTCTAACTGTTGCTTCCTAACCTGCATACAGATTTCTCAGGAGGCAAGTCAGGTGGTCTGGTATTCCCATCTCTTTCAGAATTGTCCAGTTTGTTGTGATCCACACAGTCAAAGGCTTTGGCATAGTCAAGAAAGCAGAAATAGATGTTTTTCTGGAACTCTCTTGCTTTTTCCATGATCCAGCGGATGTTGGCAATTTGATCTCTGGTTCCTCTGCCTTTTCTAAAACCAGCTTGAACATCTGGAAGTTCATAGTTCATGTATTGCTGAAGCCTGGCTTGGAGAATTTTGAACATTACTTTACTAGCATGTGAGATGAGTGCAATTGTGCAGTAGTTTGAGCATTCTTTGGCATTGCCTTTCTTTGGGATTGGAATGAAGACTGACCTTTTCCAGTCCTGTGTCCACTGCTGAGTTTTCCAAATTTGCTGGCATATTGAGTGTAGCACTTTCACAGCATCATCTTTCAGGATTTGAAAGAGCTCAACTGGAATTCCATCACCTCCACTAGCACTGTTCATAGTGATGCTTCCTATGGCCCACTTGACTTCACATTCCAGGATGTCTGGCTCTAGATGAGTGGTCATACTATCGTGGTTATTTGAATTGTGAAGATCTTTTTTTGTATAGTTCTTCTGTATATTTTTGCCACCTTTTCTTAATATCTTCTGCTTCTGATAGGTCCATGCCATTTCTGTCCTTTATACATAAATCCTCTATACACATTGAGAATATGTGAATCCTCTACACAATGGAAATTCAGTGAGATTACAACTTTGTCTTCCTTATTGCTTTATATTCAGTACCTATGACTGACATATAGGAGGTGCTTGATACATTTTTACTGACTATATGAATTTATCATTGCTGCAAAGAATGAATCTACCTTACTTAAATCTTTGCTAGGTTATATAAACCTCAATATGTTTATTCAGACCACAATTGGATATTGAAATTGTTCTTACTTTTACCTATTTTAACCTGCCAGCATGGAGAATGGAATGGCAATCCACTATAACATTTGTGCCTGGAGAAGTTCATGGAGAGAGGAAATGGTGGGCTACAGTCCATGGGGTAGCAAAGAGTTGGATATGACCAAGCTAATCTGCCAGCAAAATCTTGGCTCAGACTCATGATTAATCCATGTTCTTAAAAGTGAATCCTCTGGGTCAAAGGGTATGTACAATTTTAAAATGTTTATATGCATTCACCATTCAATTTAAATAAAAATTATGACATTAATTTTAAACTATTGGCAATTCTTCCAGAGAACTGGGATATTCTCATAACATCAACAGAGGAAAGGCATCACCTCTGTTCACCTGTTTCATCAGTTTAAAAACCACATGCTTTCATGGGATGGCAATGAGGGGGCTGATTAGGAGGGTCAAACCAGCGAGTCTAAAAAGAAACATTTAAACCTTAAAAATCTTTGCTGCTGAAAACATCTTTTTTTTTTTTTTTTCTATAATAAGATCCCTCTTCCCACTACTCCTCCCAATAGCAATTTACTTTTCATGTCACAGAACCCAGCACCAAACAAATTAAACACTTTATCCATGGCTGTAAGCTCAAAATGCTCAGACCAATGTTTTTCACTGTAAGCCAGAAGCAAAGTGATTCCAGGGTGATTTTTCTGATAGCAAATGAAATCCTGGAAACTCTTTACAATTATTCCTGCATGGATCAACATGGCATACAGCAATAGTCTAGAGATCAGTATGAGACATGTTTGAAGCTGAATCCATACTGACAGAGAAAAACCTTCTGTTCATCGAATACTTGAAGTACCTCATTTCCTATGAACTGGATTATTCCTTCATAAATTGTTGGCACAACTAGTGTGAGTTTAGCTCCTACCTTTGTTACCAAACACAGCCTGCTGATCTGTGTGTAATAGAGGTAATAGAGTAATCGGTTTCAGAAACCAAAAAAATGTTTATTGTTTGAGAAACTAATCAGTCCATTCTCTGCATAAAAGGAAAAGCCCATTCAGAAACCTGTTAGCTATGAGGAGCTAGCCTGAATGTACGCACACCAAGCTTGGTATTACAACTTTATGTTGGAATTTGGAATTGCTTTTGTTTAGTATTAAATTAATTATTGGAAAAATAAATTCAAATTGATAGATTAAAGATAGTCAGCTAACAGACTTTACCACACTATATCAAAACAATGTCACTGAGCATTAGTGCAGTTTTTTTTTTTAAGGGTTTTTTTCTGTCTCTTGAAATCTTTTGACTACCTCAAAAAGTTCTTTGTAATATGTGATAAATGTGTTTAAATATATGCTTTCAGATACTCTTTAAAAGCTGAATTAAGTATGTTTCTTTTAATGGGGACAACAGAACCATATTACTGATGAAAAGTATAATCCCCAGGGAGTCAACAATCAGTTTAGTTGCAAACCTGGCCCCATGGGCTAGATGTAAACCACAGCTCTGTCCATTGTAGAACTTGAAGGGCTGAAATGAAATCAACACATGCCATCAATGCATTTCTGTTTTGATAAATACTGTTTAAATTTCCGCTGGCATTTAAAAAAAATATGTATTAAAAAGAAGAATGTGCACAACGCCGGCTGAGCTTCCTCAAATATGAATGTGTTCGATTTCATATTTTTAGTTCTGTGTCTGTTGAGAAAAAGCCATTTTTGCTCAACCCCAGTCTATAAATTTCTGTGTGCTTATTGACATAATATGTAAATGTCCTTGACCAGATAAAAAGACAAAAAGAAAACTGCCTGCCTGCTTGCACAAGCCATGAAGCACTGCAAACCCTCTCAAAGACCTCTCTCTTATCAAAACAATTCTCCAAGGCTGAGCGATGATCTCAAAAAAAACTAAGAGAAAATAATAAAGAGAAAAAATCAAGCTTGCATATTTTGACTTACATTTTTTGAAATATAAGCAAAAATATGAAGTTTTGCTAAAATAATTTCAATGATGCTTATTTCTAAAAAAAAGAAAAAAAACCAATTATGAGATAAATATTGCTAGGGGAACAAAAGCTATATATTTACCACAAACTTGTTCTTTATTTCATTTTAAAAGACAGATGTGGTTCACCTTTAATATATGAAACTATGATAGATTTGTATTCTTTTTAAAGCAATTTTCTCTTTTCTAATGACTGCAATCATCTGGAGTTAGTCAATGTCCAGTAAGTGTTAAATGAATGAATTTCAAGTTTATTAGAATGCAGATAACATCTCCAAGCACTCTGAGTAAGTTCTTCACCTCACTTCTATGGTCAACTATCTACACCAGTTTCACCTAAGAAAACATATATGAAATAATTTTTTTTTTTTTGCTATGAAACTTGGACTTGATTTTTAATGACTGATTCCTATTAGAATAAATCCTTAATGGGGTGCTGCCTTAGAGACTATCCTTCTTTTCGGAAAACTGACTCCATGAAGAGTTTTGGCAACAGAAAAGAAATTATTGTCATAGTCTCAAAACTACCCCGCTTCCAGATTCACAAATGATCTTCATTTCCTAAATCAATATATCTCTTATGCACATTTTCATAAAAATGTCAACTGTATATATTTAGATTTAACAAATACTTTATTCTAGCTCTCATTTCTTTTGATTACTGGAGATTGTTCTGACATCATGGGGGGATGTATAAAGACAAATATTAAAGGCCACACTATACCAGTCATGTCAGTAGCGCTACTGAATGAAATTTTCACTGCTAAGCCACATGACAACTCTACAGTTTCTGCCAGACGTAAAGTGGACTTGTATTCAGTTGGCATTTCAGCACTTCTTTGGAACACAACCACTTTTCAGAATTACAAGGTTACTTAATTGAAAGTAGATTTTAAAATTATAGTAGTTGTTAAATACTAGGAGCTAAATTTCCACTTGTACACTTAAAGCTGTTATTTGGAGCTGAATTGGGCAGGCAGTTTAACAAGGAACAGGAAATGTTTAAAATCACCAAGATCATTATCCAGTGAAATTAAAATCCCAAACCAGAGGCCTCAGCATTGCATGGAAATTTGCAGGTGAAACCAGCATCCTCATGAGAAACACATCTGGATAGGCACCGGGATTGGATACCCTGGGCCAGTCTATGGAGGTAAAGAGAGGCCAGCAAGTCCCTAGCCTTGGGGAAGTCATGCCCCTGGAGCCTGCAGACATGGACTCGGGAGGACAGTAGAAGAGAACTGTCAGTTTTGGTGAAAGCTGCTATTAGTGCCCTGTGATGTATGCTCACATGCATATATGTGCATAAATGTTATTTCCCAGGCCTCTTTCCTAGACCTTTGGGGGACAATGGGGGTGAAAGATGTAAAATATGAAATCAGTGATCCTGAATTGACAGCAGGAAATGAGTACCATGCTACAAGAGTAGGAGAAGGCAGAAAAGTGGACCCCTAAAGAGTGCACATGCTTATCTCAAAACTTGTGAATATGGCACCTTTCATGGCAAAAAGGACATTGCAAATATAAGTTGAGGATCTTGAGATGGGGGGTCTATCCTGGATTACCTGGGGCAGGGGGACACAACAAACAGGTCTCTAAAGAGAGAGAGGAAGGAAAATCAAGGTCAGAGAAGCAAATTAACAATGGAAGCGGAGGTCAGAGAAAAGAGAAGATGGTACGCTGCTGCCTTTGAAAATGGAAGGGGCAACAAGCCAAGGAATGTACACAGCCTCTAGAATCTGGAAAAGACAAAGCAGTGATTGTCCACCACAGCCTGCAAAAAGAATCAGTCCTGCTACCATCTTGATTTTCTTGCCAGTGAAATCCGATTTTCAAAACTGTTACGACAAGCTTGTGGAAATTTGTTACAGCAGCAACAGGAAATTAATACAGATATTATAGTGCAATTTAAAGAAAGGCAATTTACATTCCATAAAGAACCTTTACCCAGTGCCCGTTTTCAATGCATAGTGATGACCAAGATGGCCTTAGCCATGTTTCTTCCTGACCTCCCTTTTCTTAGAGCATTTACTTTAGAAATGCTCCCTTCCCTGGGTTAGGAAGATCCCCTGGAGAAGGGAAAGGCTACCCATTCCCGTATTCTGAGTGCTCCCAGGGATGCTCCCTTCATTTACTTTAGACATGCTCCCTTGCACAAGCTTCCCTTGTGGCTCAGCTGGTAAAGAATTCCCCTGCAATGCAGGAGACCTGGGTTTGACCCCTGGGTTGGGAAGATTCCCTGGAGAAGGGAAAGGCTACCCATTCCAGTATTCTGGCCTGGAGAACACCGTGGACTGTATAGTCCTTGGGGTCACAAAGAGTCGGACGTGACTGAGTGACTTCCACTTAACTTTAGAAAACTTGCAATTGTAAATTTTTTGTCACAATGATATGTAAATCTTCTCCTAGCCTCTTACTAGTTTCACATTCCCAAAATGTCTTTTTCAAAGGCCTTTGAAATGTAATCATCAAAGGAAACAGTGCCCAGATCTCCCAGTCTGTAAGACAGCACAGGAACCTAACTTTCACAAGCACCACGCAGCAAACACAAATGTCCTAATCACACTGACCAATCTCCTCCCTTGTATCCTCCAATACTTTTCCCCTGGTCTCCACAGAATTCTCTTCTGTGTCTTGACTTATCTCTTCCCTCTGATGTCAGTTATCCCATTTTTTATCTTTGTCTTCTCTCTCCCATTGTTGGTTCTTTGGTTCTGCTCCACCCTGGGAATCCTTGGCTAACATCTCTGACTGCCCTCCAGCCCGCTCTGGCTCTTCCTACTTTGACTCTGAACCAAAGAAGATCGGAACCTCTCTGGGACTCCACGACTGATCTTACTCTGCTGTTTTGGGCCAACGGATCACT
Source organism: Bos taurus (assembly GCF_002263795.3). NCBI lineage: Eukaryota > Metazoa > Chordata > Mammalia > Artiodactyla > Bovidae > Bos > Bos taurus. Next base: position 45,063,432 of record NC_037330.1, read on the forward strand.
CTTCTCCCTTTTCTTCATGACTCTCCTTTCAGTCTCCAAGACTTCCTTAAAGCCCTCAAGTACTGCCTGCTTTCTTTCTCACTTGCCATCCTGCGTGTGTGCTAAGTCACCTCAGTTGTTCCAACTCTTTGTGGCACTATGGACTGTAGCCCCCCAAGCACTTCCGTCCATGGAATTTTCCAGGCAAGAATACTGGAGTGGGTTGCCATGTCTGCCTCCAGGGGATCTTCCTGAGCCCATGTCAGGGATTGAACCCATGTCACCTTTGGCTCCTGCACGGCAGGCAGATTCTTTACCACTGAGCCACCGGAGAAGCCACTTGACAGCACTATTACAGTATTAATCATATGTGCATATATATTTTCTTTCAGTCTACTGGAACTTCAGGGAGAGGGATGGTAGACCCACATGCTCAATTTGTCATTTTATACCCCACGTTCTGTTCTTAAACCATTCGGTTAGATACTTCCACCAGATTAGACTTCTGCTTCTTCCATCCAGCCATTCACTTAGCTCCTTTTTATTTTATTAGCTCCACCGTTCATCAACAAAAAACAAAACCAACATGAAAACAATCTACAAACAAACAAAACCTCCTTCTATTTTATGTCAACAAATTTTGCTTTCTTTAGTCCCTGAGCCCTGGACATTTTTTTTTTTTTTTTCTTTTTTTGCATTTCTAAAGACTCTGGATTCTCTGGTAAACTTAAATGAGTCTTGCACTAGGAATCTCACACCTCCTACTTCCTTCCCTAGTTTTTGCCAAGGGGAGAAACTGCTCTATCTCCCCAATGGGACAAGTTACATCATCTCTATTAGAGGGCAGATACACTACAGGTGGTATGAGTTTTAAATAGAATTTTTCCTTCCTCCTATATTTTACTTAAATTAAACAAAAAAATCATATAGGTAACCTTATATACATGATGTGAGAAGAAGCAATTGTTAAAATATGAAGGAAGAAAAATGCCTTTTGATTCTTTCCTCAATTTTCTCCTGACACATGGACTCTGCGTTTTTATTCATAACAATATCCAAGTTCTGTTCTAACTAAAAAACCTCCAGAGGTCAAAGTGAGTGGGTTGTTATCATGTATTAGTGTCTTTTTTCTCTAATAATTATTCACTGGGCTTGTTTCAACTTAAGAATGCAGTTTCCTATACATTTCATCAGTGTGTAGAAAAGAGTGGGAGTGAAGAATCATTTTGTCCATATTTACCCAAAATTACGGAACTAGGAGAGTGGGACTGAGGATGACCATTGGTTGGGATACTAAGGTAATAAAGTATTTTCCTCTCTTCATTTAGAAAGCAACATTGCTTGCAGCTTCCCAGGAGAGAAAAGGACCAATCAATTAACATAGGTCATTGAACTGCCAACCTCTAACCCTTTTCTTTCTCCCTTCCCTACTTCCTTCCTTCCATGTATTCAATACTTCTTTCCATATTTTCTTCCTTCCTTCCATCTATCCATCTATAAATGTTTACTGAATATCTAAAATACACCAGGAATTTTCCTGGGGGTTGTAAACATAAAGATGAGTAAGAAAAGGCACTTTGGCTTTCAGCCCTCATAGCTCAGAGGGGCAGACAGTTATGACCACTGACAGTAATGATGTACCCCTGCAGTCTAACAACTGCTATAACTTGGGTGAAAAAAACACTGTGAGAACACAATGATCACCTATTACACTTCTTTAAGACAGCGAAACCTGACTTGCACAGAGTTTTTTCAGATAAGACAAAGGTAATAGTGCATGTGTGCTTAGTCGTGTCCAAGTCTTTGCAACCCCACGGACTGTAGTACTCCAGGCTCCTCTGTCCATGGAATTTTCCAGGCAAGAATGCTGGAGTAGGTTGCCATTTCCTACACCAGGGGACCTTCCCAATCTAGGGATCGAACATGCGTCTCCTGCATTTGGCAGGCGGACTCTTTACCACTGTCACACCTAGGATGCCTCATATAGTGCATGTAAATGCCTAGAGGAGTAACAGGGCAAGAGCTGTTTACTACAGCTCCTGGTGGAGGAAGTACAGTGTGAATGCGGCTCTGAGAACACAGGTACGATGTCACAGTCAACGTTCATAGGTTAAATGGGATTAATCTGTCAAGAGCTTTGTATTCCGTGTCTAGAAATATGAAACCTACCCCGACAAAGCAAAGGTTTATAATCAAAAAAGCAGCATTAAAGTTTATTTTTTTAGGAAGCTCTTAGTCTGCTCAGGCTGCCACAACCAAATATATACACTGGGTAGTTTGAAAAACAGAAATGTATTTGCTCACAGTTCTGGAGGCTAGAATTCCCAGACCAGAGTGCCAGCATTGACAGGTTCTCCACAGAATTCGCTTCCTGGCTTGCAGAGGATCAACTTCTGGTTGAACTGCCAACCTCACATCCTCACATGGCAGAAAGAGACAGAGTTCTCTAGTATTTCTTAAGGGTGCTGATCCTATCATAAGGACCCCACTCTTACAACCTCATTCACATTTAATCACATACAAAGGGCTCCATCTCCAAATGCCATTACACCAGGTATTAGGGCCTTAACATATGCGTCAGGGTGGGGAACTAACATAAAGAAACATGAACAAATAACAGAACTCCTGCAGGGGTAGGAACAATGACTTAAATGAAGGGGTAGATGCTGGTAAAATTATTTTGATTGGGTATTTACAAAGTGAACAATTAAGCAAAGCGAACGAAGAAGGTGTCAGCATGGATGAAAAAAGATATTTATTTTAGAGATATTTCTGAGAGAGAAGTAATGATTTTTTTATTCATCTGACACAAAAAGTGAAAAAGAAGGAAAATTCAGATATAAGAGGATTTAAGATAAGACATGTGACCAATATTAAAGACATATCACTGTGTACTTTACCCTTGAACTTTGGCTTCTCACCTCCCAGTGATAAAACTCTAAGGTTACATCACCATAGCATTCTGTCCTCCACTTCTTAACAGTAACAGTCAGTCAGTTCAGTCTCTCTGCTGTGTCTGACTCTTTGAGACACCACTGACTGCATCACACCAGGCTTCCCTATATCCATCACCAACTCCCAGAGTTTACTCAGACTCATGTCCATTGAGTTGGTGATGCCATCCAACCATCTCATCCTCTGTCATCCCCTTCTCTTCCCGCCTTCAATCTTTCCCAGCATCAGGGTCTTATCAAATAAGTCGGCTCTTCGCATCAGGTGGCCAAACTATTGGAGTTTCAGCTTCAACATCAGTCCTTCCAATGAATATTCAGGACTGGTCTCCTTTAGGATGGACCAGTTGGATCTCCTTGCAGTCCAAGGGATTCCCAAGAGTCTCCTCCAACACCATAGTTCAAGAGCATCAATTGCTCAGCTTTCTTTATAATCCAACTCTCACATCCATACATGTATACTGGAAAAACCGTAGCCTTGAGTAGACAGACCTTTGTTGGCACAGTAATCTTTCTGCTTTTTAATATGCTGTCTAGTTTGGTCATAACTTTTTTCCAAGGATCAGTGTCTTTTAATTTCATGGCTGCAATCACCATCTACAGGGATTTTTGAGCCCCCAAAAATAAAGTCTGCCACTGTTTCCACTGTTTCCCCATCTATTTGCCATGAAGTGATGGAACCAGATGCCATGATCTTTGTTTTCTGATTGTTGAGCTTTAAGCCAACATTTTCACTCTCCTCTTTCACTTTCATCAAGAGGCTCTTTAGCCCTTCTTCGCTTTCTGCCATAAAGGTGGTGTCATCTGCATATCTGAGGTTACTGATATTCCTCCTGGCAATCTTGATTCCAGTTTGGGCTTCATCCAACACAGCATTTCTCATGATGTACTCTGCATAGAAGTTAAATAAGCAGGGTGACAATATACAGCCTTGACGTACTCCTTGTCCTATTTGGAATCAGTCTGTTGTTCCAAGTCCATTTCTAACTCTAAGTGTTGCTTCCTGACCTGCATACAGATTTCTCAAGAGGCAGGTCAGGCGGTCTGGTATTCCCATCTCTTTCAGAATTGTCCACAGTTTATTGTGATCCACACAGTCAAAGGCTTTGACATAGTCAGTAAAGCAGAAATAGATGTTTTTCTGGAACTCTCTTGCGTTTATGATGATACAGCAGATGTTGGCAATTTGATCTCTGGTTCCTCTGCCTTTTCTAAAACCAGCTTGAACATCTGGAAGTTCATGGTTCATGTATTGTTGAAGCCTGGCTTGGAGAATTTTGAGCATTACTTTACTAGCGTGTGAGATAAGTACAATTGTGTGGTGGTTTGAACATTCTTTGGCATTGCCTTGATTTGAGATTGGAATGAAAACTGACCTTTACCAGTCCTGTGGCCATTGCTGAGTTTTCCAAATTTGCTGACATATTGAGTGCAGTACTTTCACAGCATCATCTTTTAGGATTTGACATAGCTCAACTGGAATTCCATCACTTCCACTAGCTTTGTTCGTACTGATGATTCCTAAGGCCCACTTGACTTCACATTCTAGGATGTCTGGCTCTAGGTGAGTGATCACACCATCGTGATTATCTGGGTTGTGAATCTTTTTTGTACAGTTCTCTTGTGTATTTTCGTCATCTCTTAATATCTTCTGGTTCTGTTAGGTCCATACCATTTCTGTCCTTTATCGAGCCCATCTTTGCATGAAATGTTCCCTTGGTATCTCTAATTTTCTTGAAGCGATCTCTAGTCTTTCCCATTCTACTGTTTTCCTCTATTTCTTTGCACTGATCACTGAGGAAGGCTTTCTTATCTCTCCTTACTATTCTTTGGAACTCTGCATTCAAATGGGTTTAGCTTTCCTTTTCTCCTTTGCTTTTTGCTTCTCTTCTTTTCATAGCCATTTGTAAGGTCTCTTCAAACAGCCATTTTGCTTTTTTGAATTTCTTTTTCTTGGGGATGGTGTTGATCCCTGTCTCCTGTAGAATGTCACAAACCTCCATCCATTGTTCATGAGGTACTCTGTCTATCAGATCTAGTCCCTTAAATCTATTTCTCACTTCTACTGTAAAATTGTTAGGGATTTGATTTAGGTCATACCTGAATGGTCTAGTGGTTTTCCCTACTTTCTTCAATTTAAGTCTAAATTTGGCAGTAAGGAGTTCATGATCTGAGCCACAGTCAGCTCCCAGTCTTGTTTTTGTTGACTGTATAGAGATTTTCCATCCTTGGCTGCAAATAATATAATCAATCTGATTTCAGTGTTATCTATCTGGTGATGTCCATGTGTAGTCTTCTCTTGTGTTGTTGGAAGCAGATTTTGCTATGATCAGTGCATTCTCTTGGCAGAACTCTTTTAGCCTTTGCCCTTTTTCATTCTGTACTCCAAGGCCAAATTTGCCTGTTACTCCAGGTGTTTCTTGATTCCTCCATTTGCGTTCCAGTCCGCTATAATGATAAGGACATCTTTTTTGGGTGTTAGTTCTAGGTCTTGTAGGTCCTCATAGAACCATTTAACTTCAGCTTCTTCAGCATTACTGGTTGGGGCATAAACTTGGATCACCATGATATTGAATGGTTTGTCTTGGAAATGAACAGAGATTATTCTGTCGTTTTTGAGATTGTATCCAAGTACTGCATTTCAGACTCTTCTATTGACTATGATGACTACTCCATTTCTTCTAAGGGATTCCTGCCCACAGTATTCTTGCCTTGAGAACCCCATGAACATATGAAAGGGCAAAAAGATAGGACCCTGAAAGATGAACTCCCCAGGTTAGTAGGTGCCCAATATGCTACTGGAGATCAGTGGAGAAATAACTCCAGAAAGAATGAAGAGATGGAACCAAAGCAAAAACAACACCCAGTTGTGGATGTGACTGGTGATAGAAGTAGTCTAAGGCTGTAAAGAGCAATACTGCATAGGAACCTGGAATGTTGGGTCCATGAATCAAGGCAAATTGGAAGTGGTCAAACAGGAGATGGCAAGAGTGAACGTAGACATTTTAGAATCAGCAAACTAAAATGGACTGGAATGGGTGAATTTAACTCAGATAACAGTAACAATTTAGATTTAATACCAATTCAATTCAGGGCTTCCCTGGTGGCTCAGGTGGTAAAGCATCTGCCTGCAATGTGAAAAACCTGAGTTCGATCCTTGAGTTGGGACGATTCTCCTGGAGAAGGGAATGGCAACCTGCCCCAGTATTCTTGCCTGGAGAATTCCATGGACAGAGGAGCCTGGTGGGCTACAGTCCATGGAGTCACAAAGATTCAGACCTGACTGAGTGACTAACACACACATGCACAATCTATAGCTTTTGTTTAGCTTTCTTGCTTTTAAGCCTAAACAAATGCCAACAGTATTTTATATATTGAAATAAATCCTTTGAGTGTCAAAGCCAAATTCCCAACAGAATTGACTCTTCTTTGTGTGGGTTTGGAAATCTTCACTGCTTATGCCAAATCCTGTAGATCAGTAGCAGTGACCTAGTATTTTGGGGCAGTCAGTCTATGTCAGCCATCAATATATTGGGAGTCTTGGCTTGTCGACTGCTAGTTGCATTTTATGTCCCTCTTTATAGGTTGAGAAAATGCAGCTGGGCTTTCAAAACACAAAAAGAGTCAGGAAGAGCATGAAATCTCAACAAGCCAATGAGGTCATCTGAGTGATCATAGGAGAAATGAGGAATCATGAAGATTATATCTTGACAGAAGAGGGAGAGAAAAGTGAAAGGAAAGCAAGCCTGGAGAGGCAGCAAGGTCAGTGAAATAGGATGCAGAGCCTTTAGTGAACAGTGTGTTTATTTCAAGGAAAATTAATAGCATATTATGAAGCACCTATTGATCGCTCTAGGTATGTGCTGGTGATGCAAAAGAATACAAAAGAAGTTCAAGATCTGAGCCCTCCTACCAAGGACATTTACATTCTATTCTCCTCTTTTCAGCTTTTCCAGTCCCACTCATCTTCTCTCCTTTCTACAAATCAATTCAAAGTGGCATCAAAATACAGAATACTAAGAAAACACTTTCAAGTGCTTTGTACTTCTCTTCCCCCACATTCTGTATCCTATCATTTAGACCTCTCATTAATACATGGAAATGTATGCCTCTTTCAATGCATTTATCTTAACTGTAAGCTTCCTAAGAACAGAAATTAAATACAAACAAGCACTTCCAGCCCCCTTATAAATGCCTAGCACAGTGCCATATGCACAAGGAGATCTTAATATTAATTGATTCAGTTCTGGCTGGGACGACTGCTAAATAACAGTTTTATGAGTGAACAATGAATTCATGCTTTGTATCTTGGTGTTTGGATCTCTAAAGCAGTGATATAACTCAATTACTTATTTTACTACTGAACTTTTTCATTTAATATACAAAAAGCAGAAAATGAATCCTGGTCCTGAGATTCTTTTTTATACTTAGTTGACTCTTGTGTTAAGCATTCCTGTTCCATTGTACTTCCATAGCCTCTTCCATCTCTTTAAATGTATGCCTCCAGGAGATTACAGGAATACATCAATTTACCAAGCACAGTTTTTAAAAAATTTAATCATGTATTTTACAGCATTATTTATTATTGGTATCTTCAACTCAGTTAAATAGCCATTTATTTTTAAATGTACTATTTGTTATGATGGAGAAACAGAAGATATGACAACTTGGTGCTTAAACATTTCAGTAAGGAGAAAGAAAAGACGCATATAGACATTTAAATATCGTTATCAGGTGCTGTGTAAAAAAGCACCAAAATGATTCTTCCACCAGGATTATACAGAATGTAGATTTCATTGCAAGTCAATAGAAGCAAGAAGAATTCATGGTGTGAAGATATCTGAGCAGATCAAGCATCAAATAAGTGGAAAAGACAGGTAAGTGTACTCTGAGGGATTAGAAGGGCAGGGTGGTGCCATGAAGTAAAAGCAAAAGAAAGAAAATTCATATGGCTTGCACAAAAGGTCATGAGTTCCCCTCCACCTGGGGTGACCTGGGAGATTTTGGAGAAAACAGTTGTCAGACAGGTTGATAGATAGAAAAGACCAGAATATAAAGGACTTCTAATATTGAATTATTTTAAATTTTACTGAATAAATCAAATAATCCCAACCTCTCAGCATAAATATTTCATTCTTCCACTGTAAGAGTCTATCGTTGGAGGTGTCACACGCAATTATAAATGCTTCAGAGTAGAATAGAGCAATCACTCTGTTAGGGTTTGGAATCAGGCAAATCTTGTTCTATTTTCTACTACTTACAAGTTAGGTGATATCAAGCAAATGACTTAAACTTGCTGAATCTCATTTTATATATCTATGAAATGGAGACTGTACTATTTATTTCAAAGGATGTTATAAAGATCAAATTAAATTACACAATGCTGTGATACTGATTTATAAAAAGAAATACATACGTGATCTTCCAGTTTCTGGCAGAATCCTTAAAACCATCAAAATTCTCTAAGAGAGGAGAGCAATAAAAGATGTCTTTTGTAATGTTAATGATATTACTTTAGGAAAGCCCTAAGGTAAAGAGAGGCTGGGGCTGGTTTCCAGAGGAATCAACTTAGAATGGAAGGTTGGAACTTTCAGTCTACCCTCTGATTTTCAGGGATGAGAGGCAGCTGAGGAGGAATTAATTACTCAATGACCAATGACTTAATCAATCATCCATATTTAATGAAGCCTGAATAAAAACTCCCAAAAGAAGGGTTTTGGAGATCTTTCAGGTTGGTGTACACATGGTGATATGGGAAGACTGGTGCTCCTGGAGTGAGCATGGAAGCACCACACCTTTCCGCCATACCCTGTGCTGCAATTCCATCCGACTGTTCCTGAGCTACATCCTTCTACAGTAAAACCAGGGATCTGGTAAGTAAAATGTTTCTGTGAGCTCCGTGAGCCACTCTATCAAACTAATTGAGCCCAAGGAGGGGATCCTTGGAACATCCAATCTATAGCTAGTTAGAAGCACACGTGTCAACCTGGTCTTGAGCCTCACATCTGAACTGGGGGGTGGAGTGTGGGGACTTTCTTATAGGACTGAACCCTTAACCTGTGGAATCTGATGCATGCATTTCCAGATAGTGTCAGTACTGAGTTGAATTGTAGGATACCCAGCTGGTCTCTGGGAATTGCTTGGATATATGGGGAAACGGCACACAACCTCTTGCCCGCCCCTGCCCCGCCCCTCACCCATTCCACCACCACCACTGGAATTAGTGACCAGAATTTTATATACTACATATAAAGTTCACAACACAATATCAATAAATGCTGGTTGGTATTGTTGCTATGGTGGCTATTTCCTCTCAGTAATTCTGCAGAAGCTACCTAATTTCTTAGAACTTCAAGTACTCATTTCTTTTGGCTATTGTCAAAATCAAGAGAAATAACTTTGAACATTCCTAGGTGATCAATCGGAGAAGGCAATGGCACCCCACTCCAGAACTCTTCCCTGGAAAATCCCATGGACAGAGGAGCCTTGAAGGCCGCAGTCCATGGGGTCACTGAGGGTCAGACATGACTGAACAACTTCACTTTCAATTTTCACTTTCATGCATTGGAGAAGGAAATGGCAACCCACTCCAGTGTTCTTGCCTGGAGAATCCCAGGGACTGGGGAGCCTGGTGGGCTGCCGTCTATGGGGTTGCACAGAGTCGGACACAACTGAAGTGACTTAGCAGCAGCAGCAGCAGGTGATCAATAGATTAGGGCTATTCCCATTATTTTATTACATTTTCTTACTATCGTTGGGCTTCCTTATAACTCAGTCAGTAAAGAAACTTCCTACAATGCAGAAGACTCGAGTTCCATCCCTGGATTGGGAAGATCCCCTGGAGAAGGGAATGGCAACCCACTCCAGTATTTTTGCCTGGAGAATTCTATGGGCAGAGGAGCCTGATGGGCTACAGTCCATGGGGTTGCAAAGAGTCGGACTTAACTGAGCCACTAACACACACACTATCTTTGTGTCTCTACTATATATTTATCTTGATACATATGCATAATACATGACATTATTATACATACAACTGAATATAATTCCTGAATGACAATTTCACATTATTGAATGACTTCTATATAAAAAGTCACTGTGCTACAAGCTACTGAGTGTGTACTGGTAACAGCAGTTGCTGGCAAACTATGTTTGACAGGCCAAGTCTAGCCTGCTACACCTTTTGTAAGATCAGTTTTATCAGAATGCAGCCACACTTATTGTATGTATTTCCTATGGCTGCTCTTGCACTACAGCAGCAGAGTTGAGTAGTTATGACAGTCTGAGTGGCTGGTAAAATCTGAAGCATTTACTATATAGCCCTTTACAGAAAATGTTTGCCAACCCCTATGTTAGAGTATTCCTATCTTAGAGAAGTTTTTGATCTGGCAAACTGTGCTAAACAAACATAAATATCTGAGCCAGAATGCACATTTCAGTATATACAGTACTATACATAAATTTCATAGATGGAGGTATCTAATTCAGGTTTGTTAATCATTAAAGAATTTATTATAAAAAGAATTTATTATAGTAGTTGCATTTGGAACCACCTTTTATTAAAGCTAAGGTTTATTATGTAATTTCATTTGGTTATTTGCTCATTCAATAAATATCTGTTAATAGCCTTGAATATTCCAGGTATTCGGAGAAGGTGATGGCACCCCACTCCAGTACTCCTGCCCGGAAAATCCCATGGACGGAGGAGCCTGGTAGGCTGCAGTCCATGGGGTCGCGAAGAGTTGGGCATGACTGAGAGACTTCACTTTCACTTTTCACTTTCATGCATTGGAGAAGGAAATGGCAACCCACTCCAGTGTTCTTGTCTGGAGAATCCCAGGGACGGGGGAGCCTGTTGGGCTGCCGTCTCTGGGGTCACACAGAGTTGTACACGACTAAAGCAACTTAGCAGCAGCAGCAGCAGCAGCATGCCAGGTATTGTTTTAGGTACTTGGAATTTGGCAACAGAATGAACGAAGACCTTCCTCTAATGAGGCTTACATTCTAGTGAGGCAGGCAATGTACAAATAAATAACTATGTAATGTAATGTCAATGGCATTAAAGACAAAGAAGATAAAAAGATGGAGAACAGTGGAGATGGTGGGTACTCTTAGGATGGTTAGGGAAGATTTCTTCGAAGAAGTGATGTTTTAGTAGGAAACTGAGGGAATAAGCCAGGGATTCCCCAGTGACTCAAAGCTAAAGAATCCACCTACAAGGCAGAAGATGCCGGAGATGCCACAGGTTTGATCCCTGGGTTGGTAAGATCCCCTGGAGGAGGGCACGGTGGCAACCCACTCCAGTATTCTTGCCTTGGAGAATCCCATGGACAGAGGAACCTGGCAGGCGGTTGCCCAGAGTCAGACACCACTGAAGTGACCAAGCATGCATGCACACAAGGGAGTAAGCCATGCACGTGTCTGGTGAAAGACTATTCCAGCCAGAAAAACAGAAGGCACAGAGGTCCTGAGTCAAGACTGTGCCTGACATGTTAAAGAAAACTTACTTTCTGGTATTCAATATGTTGTACCATTGCTAAGAGTACAGCTTTAAGAGTACATTATCACATTTAATTCTCTCAGTAACATTATGATATATGAAATACTATCATTTCCACTTTACAAATGTAGAATTTAGATCTAGAGAGGTTAAGTAACTAACCTAAAGTCATAGAGCCTTTACATGGTAGCACTTGAACCCAAAACTCTGAATCCAAGGCAAGTGGTGGAAATTGCCACAATACACTGCCTTGAAGAACATCTAGAAATGTAATAGATTCAGGCATGATTTCTAGATGCAGAAATAGAAAGTACAAAGGAATGTATTTCTAATGTGAATATGTTTGGAGAAGAGCAAATTTCCTAATTTGGCTATAATGTAGACATTGTATGGAATACTAAGTAAGATAAAGTTTTAAAAAATTGGTTGGTCGGAGACACATTGTAGAGACCCTATCTGAGGCAGAAGTATGTGTTCTCAGTTCAACTGAAGGGAAGTCATTCAAGGATTTGGGATGGGGGACAAAGTGGAGTAGGGCTCTGGAAAGTTCAGTCTGGCAACTGGAGAGTGTAATGAATCTGGGCTGGGAAGGCTGGAGGGAGTAGAACTTAGCATTTATGGCATCAGCTCAAACAAATTGCAGTGAGGAACTGAACCGGATTGCTGGTGTTGGGAATAAAAAGGAAGGAGGTATGAGGTGAACTTAGAGGCTGAATTGATAGGTGACAACTGACTGGCATCAGGAAGATGAAGAATTCAAAGATGACTGTGATGTGTCAAGCCTCAGAAGATGATCTGACCATGAACAGAAACAGGGAAAAGGAACTAGACATGGAGAAATTTGGGCCAGATTAAGGAACAATGACTCTCTGGCAGAAGAGACATTGATCAATGACCTAAGACACGAGAGTTGAGGTGTATTAACTAGGAGTCGTCCGTGAAGAAGTGACAGGTAGCATTAGATGAGATGATATTATCCGGGCAGGAGTGTAAAATAAAAAATACAGACCAGAAACCTTATGGCAAGTCTATGTTTAGGAGAAAGAAGGAAAGAAAAATAGGCACTCCAGGCTGTAAGATAACAATGATGGCTAACACTTATCAAGCATTTACTATGTCTGAGGCATGAATCTAGGTGTTTTATATATATCAACACATGGATAATGAATTGGCTTGGAAGGCAGGAAAATTTCCATACCAAGAAGGGAGAACTTTCCTTAGGAATACCTCCTGGTCTGTCAGCCTTCATGTTGGGTGACAGAAAGTGATAAGGAAGAATGGTTGAGCAATCGGAACTCTGACATCTCAACCCATTCCAACTCCACCCTGTGCTTGGACAGTTCGACTATGTGTTCTATGTAAGATCTCATTAGGGAAAAACATGAGGCTCTGCTGCTTAAAAGCACTCTGAAGTTCATCAGCTTAGGAGGAAGGGATGAACTCGTGGGCAAACTTTTCCAATGATAAGGAAGGAGGAGTGACCAAGGTTATGGGAATATTCACAAACAGTTAAGACATGGGAGAAGTTGCTAGATATTTATGGAGAAGGAAAAGGGACAGAATGGCTCTTATGACAGTGGGAGAGTAAATGGGCCAGGATAAAGTCTTAGGATGCCCTTCTTAAGATTAGTGGTCATGAATTTGAAAGGACAGCAGTCAACATATCACTTACTGAGAGCCTACTCTAATATTCTGAGACAGCAAACATGAAAAGGTGTTTCCTGACCTTAAGGAAGGGATGAGAATTCAATATTCCTTTATATACATTATCTAATGTAATCTTCACTACAACATTATAAACTAGGCCATATATGAGTGGCTTGGTGATGACCACTCTACTCAAATAAAGGACAGGTATTAAAATGGCCAGTCCCTTTCAATGCAATACCCTAATTTGATACTTATATCCAAGTAAGGTCTTTTACCTTCCCCCAGCCAAGCCTATCTCAAGCCTGAAAAACCATGATGGGAGGGGAACTCTGGTGTTCTCTTACCTATTCCACTCTGTATCTTATTCCAGTAGTAAGAGATTCAGACCCCTCCACTTCCAGCCCGGAGGGAGAAGGCGTTTGAAGGAAAGTAAACAGCTGACTCATTTGAAAAGACCCTTATGCCGGGAAAGATTAAAGGCAAAACAAAAGGGCATCAGAGGATGAGATGATTGGATGGCATCACCCATGCGATGGACATGAACTTGGGCAAACTCCAGGAGATGGTGAGGGACAGGGAGGCCTGGCGTGCTGCAGTCCATAGGGTCGTGAAGAGTTGGACACAACTGAGTGCCTGAACAACAGCAACATACAGTCTTAGTCGGTGTAGGGGTGTCAGGAATCTCTGGATACAACTCTTTCCATCTTAACCAGGGCCTTGTAGATTCTTCTTGAGAATCTTCTCCTCGAAACCCCTATCCAGAGCTCTTGGTTATAGGCAGTGCTGCTCCTCTGACTAAATAACAATCCTTCTGCCACCTACGCTTAACCTCACAAGTCTTCTGTGTCATTTTTTGCTTGTTTGGCTAGTTTTTTCTTTCATTTTTATTATGTTTAATTTTTATTACAATATAGTCGATTTACAATGTTGTATTAGTTTGAAGTATACAGCAAAGTGATATGATATATACATATATATATATACACACACACATACATGCATATATCTTTTAAAGATTCTTTTCCACTATAGGTTATTACAAGATTGTTTTTTTCCCTATTCAGGTTATCTTGCCTAGGCTGGAAGACCTTCAGAGTCCCTTTTAAAAGTATATTGGGTCAGCCTTCTCCTAAAGACCACATAGCCTTTGGGAAACTCGTGTTGCAGGGGTGGAAGTACAGCTTGATCCCAGAGCAGCTTTCTTTCTCTTTGCTCTTCCATTCCAGGCCAAACCCCGGGGGGACACATTCCAAACTCCCAAGGCTCCTTGAAGCCTGTTTCACTTGAGGGAGGAGGTAAAATTCTATGGAACTGCACAAACTCTTGCCACAGCATTCTCACTACACTCCAACCTCCTCGACTTATAGAAACCAGAGGTGAGAGATGGCTAAGGTTGTCTAAATTAGTATCACAACCTTTTAGCAAATCTTGATTAAGTGGACCAGTTCTTTGATTTAGGATATGAGGTGACTCGGTACCTTTTGTATTGTTCTCAGCCGTTGGGACCTTGACTAAAATAGAGACAGAAAAGTCTCATTTTATCAATTTATCTGATATAAAAGAGAGGTTAGGCAACTTGCCTTAGATCACTCAGCTCTTATGTGGAAAAACAGAGAGGTCCTGCAACTTGCCTATGATCACAAAAAAAAAAAAAAAAAAAGCATTGTAAACACTGATAACCATTTGGTAGCATTCTTTGGAAGGCTTTTGGCATCTTGGTTAAACTTGTACTCTTCTGCTTACTATGGCAAATTTCTGTAGAAATGTTCATTTCTATGATTGTGTCTTTTATAACAACTTTGCCTCACACTTATATTACCTCTTTGTTTCCAATAATTTCTGTTTTCATGTCACCTTCGTCAATCTTGGATCTTGGCATCACTAATAGTTCCTGATCTACAGAAAACATATTTTCTTAACCTCAAACCTGTTCCACCATTTTCCGTACTCAACTAAGAAATTGGGTTTATTGTACACCAAGAAAAAGCATTGCAATTAGAAAAGTCTTTCAATAGGCTCCCACCACTAAACCTACCTATTTGCTACATCTGTGGCCAGATTCTCTGACATGTCTTCCATTATGAGAGATGAATTGGTAATACTCCTATTAAGGCCAATCAATCCCCTCTTCCAAACGTGTGTGTGTGCGTGAAAACACATGCACACACACACATACTTTTTCTCTAGATCTGATCCCTCACTCATTCAAGGGTATTACCAATGCTTTCTTGTATCAACCATTTTTGTATTTCTTCCAGCGTTACAGACATGATATTGAATCATAGTAGAAAAACAACAAAAGCTTTTTCTGACCCGTTATGCCTTTCTAGCTACAGTTTCATTTCTTGTTCCTCCTTGCAGTGAAACTCCTCAAAAATTGTCTACACTCACGGTTGCCAATTATTCTCCTCTTGTTTTGTCTTGAGTCCAGATTTTTATCCTCTCTACTCCCCTGAAATAGTCCTTATCAAACGACCAGTGACCTACAGGTTGCTAAACTCAATGGTCAAGTCTCAGGTCTTTTCTCACTCCATCAATCTGCAGCATTCGACAAAATTGATTCTTGAAGGAAAGGAACTTTGGACTCAGGGCTTTTAAGACCTCTCTACCGTGGAGCTCCTCTTCCTCACTGTCTACTCCTATTGACCTCTCTCTTTGGCTATGTTTTTTTTTAATCTCCTTAGTCTTGAATGATGAAAGTTCCCTGGGCTTTTTCTTTAAACCTCTGTTTTATCCATACTTGCTTCCTATGTGATTATACCCAATCTCAGAACTGTAAATCTGCATATTGATAACTTTCAAGATGATACCTCTAACCTGGCTCTCCCTCTCTTGAATAACAGACTCATATATTGAACTACATACTTTACATCTAAAAGGAATCTCAAACGGTCCAAAGTAGAATTTCTGATTTTCCTCCATGACCCGTTCTTCCTGCATTGTAGTCAATGTAACTATGTTTCAGTTAACTCAGGCTAAAAATCCTGGAGTCACCCTTGATGCAGTCCTTCCCTAAAGTCCCTACCTTCAAAAAACAGGTATTTTCCACTTAACATTAGTGTTTCTGAGCATTAGGTGTTCTGTACAAAAATGGTTAATCAGGGGTCTATTTTATGTAAAAATATATATTATGACTATGTGAAACCAAAAGCTGCCAATTAAAATTTTAAAGTGTGTTTATAACATTAAAAGTTGGGTTGTAAAGTGTTTCTTTATATTTCATTTTAAATAATATTGGTCAGAAAAAAATGGAAGCAAAAATTTACAATACCAATCAGACACCTCCCAATAGTACATTTACTTACCAAGTGAAGTGGATACCTGAGACTTGGCAAAGGTTGAGAAGGAAGAAGTGGAAAAGGTTAGAGCTGTGTTTGCCACTTGCTGTGGTAGGTGATGATGTTTGACAATTTGGGTGATAAATGGGCAATTTCAGACTCAGAGCAACTAATAGAAGTTCTCTGTCATTTGGGTATTTGTAAAGACCTTTGAAGAGTTATGACATGAAAAACATTTGACGTGTTTGAATAAAGCATGTAAAATGGAGTGTTCCTTATATTTCCAATGTTTTCTGAACAGAGTTACAAGGGATGGGCCCAAGTAAAGTTTTTTATCCTATTATACTCGTGCTTAAGGTTAACGTTTCCCTGCTTCAAAATATGACTCTGTAATGCCTCTTAGCATCAACAACATCTTAGATGAGTATCCTCTTTTTGATATTTGGTTGTTATCCTTGTATCTACACATGATTCTAACGCTCTGCCAACTGTTTTTGAGTTTCCAGTTGAGATTTTTCCTGCATATTATATTTTTTTAATGCTTTATTCAGTTTGAGGACATAAATATTAACTTTTCCTATATTAGCATAGACTTAAAAATGTATTAGGAGATATGTACATAGCATGAAATGTGGGTATTAGAAAACTAAAAGGTGCTCCAGTGGGAAAATATTTATTAGGAAGCGTTTCACATTGGATGTGCCTGTATATTCAAAATTGAACCATTTCTTTCTGTATAAAATCACTACCAACCTCTTCTGAGCACTCATCCCCTCTGCATGGACTATCCAAGTAGCCCTCTAACTGTTCTCTTTACTTTATCCCTGCCCTCCTTCAGCTTATAACACAAGTGATCCTTTTAAAACATAAGTCAAATCATATTACTCTGTTCAAATTTCTATAATAAATTCTATTTACTCAACGTAATATCCCATGTCTTTAAAGGGCTCACTGAATTCTCTCTTACCTCCTTCTCCTTATCATTCTACTCAACCCACACCGGTCTCTTTGTTAGTTCTAGACTGGTCCAAATGCACTCCTGCCTCAGAGTTTGCACTTGCTATAACCTTTGCCTGGGCCACTTGCTCCCTCATTTTTCATTAGAGGCTTTCCCTGACATTCTATATCAATAGTAACAGTCTACCCTCTCCTATACTCTCTTTTTCTTTACCCTGTGTATTATTTCAACAGGACTTATCCTCTGATGTATAAAAAGGGGGACCTTATAAGGCATCACCTCCACTGGAACACTGAGAGTGACAGAGGCTCTATTTGTAAGTATGCTGAAATTACAACTTCATTTACTACCACTTTCTATGAGAAGAAAAGCTCCAGGAAGGCAAGTACTTCATCTGTATTATTCAGAGCTGTATGACAAGATTCTCAAAGTGTCTGACAGAGGAGATACTTAGTAAATAAATATTTATTAAATGAATACATCAGTGAATATGTGTTCTGGTTTGGTGTCTATTCTATTTAAAATAAAATTATAAGAATAATCTGTGAATTTTTCCCCAGGGAGCATCCTTTCCTCTCCAGATGTCCATGCTTTCTATGGAGGACGTTCAATATGGGAGATATTTCCTAGGAAACACAAAACTGGTATTTTTTTAGACAAAATAAGGCTGTCAATCTTATTCTAATTTAGAGGAATTTAACTGAGATATCCTAATTTAGAATCCCATTTAAAATGCTAACCCAATATAAGCCCAACTTTTAAGTAGGTAAATTGTTATGGTTTTATATAAAGAATTTCTCATAAATTCAGTTTTGTGTCACATGATTTAGTAAAGGAAAGCGTAATTTTCATGAGACAGTGTTATTTTTCAACTTCCTAGTCCTACAGTTTAAGCTCTAGCATATTACATATCAAAGAAGTCAAATCCTTTACTTCACATCAGTTTCAGTTTCAGACTGAAAATCATTTTATTTTTAGTGAGCTCGTAGTCTCTATCAAACAGCTGCACAAAGCTATTTGCTCTTCTTTATCGTGCACAAAATCCTGACCTGTACACTCTCTGAAAGTGATGATGAATGAAATTCACTAGATGAATACTAAAGGACTATAGCTCAATCAAGACCACCTTGTTTATCAGCACGTTCTGTTTACCCCCTAACACCCCAAATAAGACCAAAGTGAAATATCTGGGTATAATTATAGCTGATATTAAAGAATTCACTATATTCTTTACCTGGCCTGAGTTTAAACTGAGTATTTAATTCATGTAGTAGCAGAAGTTCATTAACCTTTACTGGACTTTGTTTAGCAATAAGCACAAATCATTGTTGTTTTCCCCTCTGATGCCTGTAATATTTAAAACATAATAGGACATTTTTATAACCAAAGACATCGAGAAAGACAGAACAACACAAGTAAACAAGAAAAATGATCCTAAATACATTATGGTGTTATTCTACAAAACGTTTTAATCTTAATAAAAGACACATTTTAAGCTGTACTGCCTAGGCAACTATGCTTTTATTTCACCGTGAGAGAAATCTGAAGTATTATTGTGTATGCTTGCATGTAAGGCTCCTAAAGTCTTTGAGATGTCATTTCCAGAAAGAGTTTAAAGTACAAAACAGATAGAGTACAATAAAGTATATTTATTTAAAGATGCACATAAATAAATGCGAGCATCTGCCCAATTCTGTGGAAATCTTTTTGAAGCCCTATAAATCTTTGTGCTTGAGTAGAATACATGAGAATTTTGGAAATCCCATTTAGTAAAAAAAAAAAAAAGAAAAATTAATCACATTTATTGACTTTTATGAGTCTCCTGATATTATCTGAAAATAATTTAGAGGATTATACCCCATCCATTAAGTTTGAGAAAAAGACTTATAACTAATTTCAATTAAAAAATGACAATTAATGTTTCCACAATATGTAATTCATTGGAATACAAACCATAACAAATTATTTTCTGCAGTTTTCCTACTACCTCCATGGGTATAATTGCTCCTTTATTAATCTCCAGTCTTAGTCATTTTTATTGATAATTTTCTTTGCAACACCCAATCCACAGAATATATTCTAACCTGGAAATATTAGGTTGCAAAGAACAGATACCACGAAAGTTAACTTGGGAAGATAATTAAAGAGGGTTGTCGTAACAAA
Source organism: Bos taurus (assembly GCF_002263795.3). NCBI lineage: Eukaryota > Metazoa > Chordata > Mammalia > Artiodactyla > Bovidae > Bos > Bos taurus. The sequence continues at coordinate 45,082,911 of NC_037330.1, forward strand.
ACAATTTCTAATATTTAATATTTGCTTCTCTCTAACTTGAACTTGCACATGGTCTTACATAGCTGTGATATTAACACAGGTTGCAATGTTATATCACATTGAAGCTAAGGATCTAACCAATGGCTGATAAAAGTTTCCATCTCTTTGTTTCACATCTTATGAAAGAGAATCTGATTTATTGCTGTGTGAGTGACCAACCTGTTTATTATTCAATCAGAGATAACAAAGTAATCACATCATACATCAGGTTTCCCCTTAGAAAGGCCCCGTGAGGTTCAGATTCTCTAGAACATAATCCTAAAAGTGGATAAGACAAGCTAAATCAATTAACTCCAGCCATGGAAGAACATGACTGTCATAAAATATTCCTGTATAATACGTTTCAGTTTTACAGAGTCAATCTAGAATAGCAGTTGTTAAATTATTATTGTAACGCAGGACACAAAATAGAAGAAACACTCCCTACAATTTATGTTATATACATAGATTAATGTGTTATCTTAAAGGTATGTATTAATACAGATATGAAATCTGAATAAATTTAAAAGAATAAAATTTAAATAAATTAAGGTTTATTATTTTCTCTACAAAGCCATGATCAGAGACCACTTTTACTTAATTTTAGGTTTCATTTGATTAACAAACCCATATATCATGATAGCCAAGTGTCAAGTATCTTTCTATGAATAAAAACCCATGCTTTGGAATTTGATAAACTCTTGGGAAGCATTTCTGCCTCCTCCTGGTTGTGGAAGAGATTGTCGAGAAGCTTGAAGAAGTGGTAGTCGGTTGGCGAAAGGTTAGATGAATATGGCACAAGAGGTAAAACTTTATAGCCCAGTTCGTTTAAACTTTTGAAGCATTGGTTATGTGACCTTGTGTGATGGGGCATTATCATGGAGGAGAACTGGACCTTTACTGTTGACCAATGCTGGCTGAAGGCATTGCAGTTTTCAGTGCATCTCATTGATTTGCTGAGCATATTTCTCAGATGTTATGGTTTCACTAGGGCTCAGAAAACTGTAGTGGATCAGACCAGCAGCGGATCACCGAAAAGTGACCATGACCTTTTTTAGAACAAGTTTGGCTTTAGGAAAAGCTTTGGAGCTTCTTCTCAGTCCAGCCACTTAGCTGATCATTGCCGGTTATCGTATAAAATCCACTTTTCATCGCACGTCACAATCTGATTGAGAAATGGTTCATTATTGTTGTGTAGAATAAGAGATGACACTTCAAAACTATGTGTTGGTTTTGTTTTTTGTTTTTTTTTTTTTAATTTCCGGTCAGCCCGATACCACGTAAAATCGCAATTATTTTTGCACCAACCTAATACACTATAGGAATAAACAAACATTTCTCACTGGCAAAAATGTTTGAATTGCAATGGTTCTTATTTTGATCAACAAAGATGTATTTGAGTTTAGTTACAATGATTTAAAATTCATGGTCTGAAATTGCAATTACTTTTGTACCAACCTAATTATCTCAAGAGTTACAGTTATTTGGTCCATCATTAGACCAATCCAAACTTCCAAGGTGCCTCCATGGACTTTGCCAACCATATCTCCATTGTCTAAAAAGTTTTTTTTAGATTATATTTTATTTTATACTCTCTTCTACTTGCTCTTGCTCACAGAAGCATCAGTTTCTCCCTGTCTCCTGAGAAGTAAGGATCTCCCACAGAACTGGCAAAACAATGGTTGAGATTTGCAATGTTAGATTTTACTGCAGAGAGAAAACAATTGTAGAAAAAAATCTAAAGTCTATCATTATAACTATAAATATAGAGATATTCCTTGGTGGATTGTTCTTCTCGTGTGTGTTAAGAACAAAAACACTGGGGAACATCTTGGGCAGCATCTTTTCCACCTTTCCTGACTATGCTGCCTCTAGGGCATAAGGTTAGTAAATCACAGTATTTCTCCTTTCTCTCCAGGGGTGATGAGCTTGACACTTCACACATAATGTAATGTAAAAACTAACTATAGCTTTACTTTTCTACTTTAGTTTCATTGTAGAAAATATGTCAGTGTAGCTCCAAAAATGGTTGGATCATGCAACAGAGACCCCCTGTTAATCACTAGAAGAGTACTGGGAGTGTGACTATCATATTTATTCCTCCCTTGGTCCTTATGCCAGGACTTTGCTTTTTGTTTCTAATATTATTTCTTTGTTCTTGTGAATTCTAGCACTAAATTGCTTTGAGAAAATAGTGTTTATTGTTCTAAATGTTTCCATGGTCATCTGCAGTGATTCAAGTTTTTGTTTGAAAGGAACTTGGCATCACTTCCAAAAACTGAGTAACAAGTGCTTAACCTACTAGACTCACTTTCTGGCACTTGTACCGAAAACAAATTGGTGCTTCCCTGTCTGGCCCCCGTACTGCAGAGGACATCAGACACAATTCTTTTTCCCTTCTCACAACCTCTTCTTATTCTCATGCTGTCTGGAGCCTATTTTATTTCCTTTTAGTACACCTTTTCATCTTATCTACTTAATCTCAAAAACAACTTTCTTAGTTTCTAATTGAAAATAATCCTAGTTTATTTTGTCAAAGGCCTTGAGATTGAGGCAGATTCACTTCCTGGTGGTTCCTTAAAATTTTCTATGGCTTTTCACTCAAATGGTTTTTCTCTGGATCCTCCTTTGAATAAGTTTGGTGCTGTTATTCTTGAAGAGAAAGACACAAGTCAGAGTTGTGGAATTATCTGAAATATCAATTGAAGTAAGGAACCATTATCAGACTTCTCAAAGTGTATGGACTTTCTGAGTGTTAAGTTATTCAATGTGAATGAAATTGAATTTCCCAGGTAAACAGGGCCCCATCTGTTATTCTAAGGGGAAAGAAAATCACAAAATTTCTTCTCCTGCCCACAGGGAGACTGATTCTTCTTACATTTCAGAAAAATATATAGCACGCTGTGGGGAAACAGCAACAAGCCAGGAGGGCAAGTTTTAAGAACTTGCCCATAAGTTTCAGTATCTCTCCACTGTTTTCCCTGTAGGAATTCAGCAGCAATGAAAAGAGTCTGTGAATAGGCACTGGGCTCAGATCTTTGACTCTGCAAAAAGGGATTCTACAAAGCATGGTCCCCAGATGCCAGACACAGCTTCAAGGAAAGTTGCCTTTGATATGTACATAACATGGCATTGTGAGAGAAATAATATGAAGCTCACCCTCCATTCCACACTAACATTATACAACAATAAACAGAAATGAGTTCTGGAAAGCCCACTGGGAAGGAAGGTTGTTGGGAAGTGATAATCTTCAGTTCAGTTCAGTTCAGTCACTCAGTCGTGTCCGACTCTTTGCGACCCCATGAATCGCAGCAGGCCAGGCCTCCCTGTCCATCACAAACTCCCGGAGTTCACTCAAACTCACGTCCATCGAGTCGGTGATGCCATCCAGCCATCTCATCCTCTGTCGTCCCCTTCTCCTCCTGCCCCCAATCCCTCCCAGCATCAGAGTCTTTTCCAATGAGTCAACTCTTCGCATGAGGTGGCCAAAGTACTGGAGTTTCAGCTTTAGCATCAGTCCTTCCAAAGAACACCCAGGACTGATCTCCTTTAGAATGGACTGGTTGGATCTCCTTGCAGTCCAAGGGACTCTCAAGAGTCTTCTCCAACACCACAGTTCAAAAGCATCAATTCTTCGGCACTCAGCTTTCTTCACCATCCAACTCTCATCTCCATACATGACTACTGGAAAAACCATAGCCTTGACTAGACGGATCTTTGTTGGCAAAGTAATGTCTCTGCTTTTGAATATGCTATCTAGGTTGGTCATAACTTTCCTTTCAAGGAGTAAGCATCTTTTAATTTCATGGCTGCAGTCACCATCTGCAATGATTTTGGAGCCCAAAAAAATAAAGTCTGACATGGTTTCCACTGTTTCCCCATCTATTTGCCATGAAGTGATGGGACCGGATGCCATGATCTTCGTTTTCTGAATGTTGAACTTTAAGCCAACTTTTTCACTCTCCTCTTTCACTTTCATCAAGAGGCTTTTTAGTTCCTCTTCACTTTCTGCCATAAGGGTGATGTCATCTGCATACCTGAGGTTATTGATATTTCTCCCAGCAATCTTGATTCCAGCTTATGATTCTTCCACACCAGCGTTTCTCATGATGTACTCTGCATAGAAGTTAAATAAGCAGGGTGAAAATATACAGCCTTGACGAACTCCTTTTCCTATTTGGAACCAGCCTGTTGTTCCATGTCCAGTTCTAACTGCTGCTTCCTGACCTGCATATAGCTTACAGGTGGTAAAAACTGGTAGAAGAAAAAGAAGATGGCTGCAATGGAATGGAAACAATGAAAACATGTGTCCCATTCTAAGGCAAAATTGTTGAGTTTCAAAAGCAAGAGGGCCACTAATTTAAAAGCATCCAAAGCCAGTCCCCAGACATCCGAACTGGCCAAATTCTACTGCTCCTGCCTAAGATACCAATAGTACAGTTCCCAGGAACTGCACGGAAAGAAACAAAAACATTTCCGGAAATAAGGACATCTCAGAGATAGGACTTCCCACACATGCTGCTGATTGACACTCACAAACTCTCCTTCATCTACCCATTCAATAAACATTTAGAATTTCTAAGATATGTGAGGCACTGTGCTAGGTAAAGTCACAAAGGCGAAAAATCATGGTAGCTGTCCTCAAGGATCTTACCCTTCAGTGAGGAACACACGCATGAAGTTAGGAAAATAAATTGTTCTAAAAAACACTGAAGACTGATGAAACAGACTGAAGGAGTCAAGTTGTCTTTCACGGACAATACAGGAGCTGTACTGAGACTTTAATGTGTTTAGTTGTTAAGAACTGTGATTACATTTTAACCAAAGAGAGTAACATCTACCAAAGTACACAAAGAAGACACTGCCTGGCCATCCCAGGACAGATGAAGAAGACAGGAATTCAGAGCTATGTGAAAAGAGGGAGAAGACCAAGCCTTCGGCAGAATGGAGGAAACGAGTGTTTGTTAGTTTCTCATTTCATCTATTAAGTGCATGCTGATTTATAGTCATTAAAAGTTTAATGTGACTGTAGTAAAAATAAGTAAATACATAAATAAGCTATTCTCTGGTTCTAAGGGTCCCAAGGAGGAGGAAAAAAAAGATTATTCAACCCATCAGTTTTTCATGAAACTAATTAACAGTGACAATGCTTAAGAATTCAATGACATTGTTGTTATACCAGTGAAAGACTAAGAAATAAGAAATATGAAGAAAATTCTAAAGCATGTGCCCTTTTTCTCAATTAAAAAATTACTTTATCCAGAAAGATTTCAAACACACACAAAGGAAGAAAGCATAATGATTCTCCATGTAACCATCAAGTTTTTGCTCCATTTGATAGTGCCGGGTTTTTTTATTCTTTGCTGAATTAATTTTAAACTCTCGAACTCCTTTCACTTCACTCATATATTTCAGTTTATATCATCTTAAAAATATGGTATTTTCCTTAACAATTACGATGACATTATCACACCTAAAAAACAATGGTAACTCACTGTCATCATACAATGTATACTCCATAATTAAATTTCCCTGAATGTCTCAAAACATGTCCTTCTAAAGCATAGGTTTATCTGAATCAGGATTCAGGCAAAATTTACTGATCACATATAGTTGTTTTAAAATAAAGCAGTCCATTCACCCTTATACCTGCTGGCCCCACATCATGGGCTTATTACAGAAACTGGTTATTTGTCCTGTAAAATGGCTCACATTTTGGATTTATCTGTACTTCTATACGACATTATTTCTATTAATATTTTCCATTTCTCTTGTAAATGGAAGTTAGCTCTGGAGGCTTGAATAAATGTGGAGTCAACTTGTTTAGTAGCAACAACACTCCATCAGGGATGCTCCCTCAGGAGCACACACTGGCTGGTCCCCCTCCACGAGTGACACTTAGCTAATCATTAGTTCAGGTGGCAACAGCTGAACTTTCACTGTAAAGTTCCCCGACAACCTTTCACCTAATTGTCTATTCTACTGAAGATCACTGTCTCAAGCAATTATTTCATTGGGGGTAGAAATTTTATGATTTTGTAATTCTTTCTACAATCATTAGTTGGCATTCTTCAGCAGAAAACATAATAATAATAATCCTCATCAGTTGGAGCTATTTGCCTACCCTAAAATACAGTTAGTGAAGGTAGGAAAATGCTTAATTATTTCCTTTCAAATCGCTATTACCAGGATAAGAAATTACAAGCATTCACATTTTAAAAACAGAATCACTTTATATACTGTCAGAAAAAAACTACTTAAAAAAAAAAAAAGAAAAAAATTACTTTCAGAATACTACCAAAACAAGAAAACTTAATTTTCAATATTTTCCCTTTCTATATTTAACACTCCTAAGGTAAAACTTACATCTGCTAAAACTATTTGGAACCAGTTTTAGTGGAATTACATATAGATATAAACCCTGAATAACATTCTAAACCATTTTATAGATATAATTTTGTCACTAAACAACAGTAAGCACCTAATCACCAGTTTTACTTTTCTCTCCCACTCTAGAATTTACATAATGATTTCTATGGGAAAAAATCAGCCTCTGGTCCTACTTCCTGTTCACAAGAGCTTAGAGAATAAGGAAGTCAGAAAATATGCTGTCCCTTTCTCTTCTTCAGTTGTAGAAATTGTGATAAAATGTAAATATTTATAATATATGTATGGAAATTCATAGCATGCGCTCCTTACTCATAGAATTGGCATTGTTAATTTGTGATCTAGAGGGCATAAAGATCGCCATACTTTAGGAAGACAGCGTTGAGGTGGCTTCAGAGAATGATTGGGAGACCATGCCTTAATTATATTTCTTCCAAATAGCGTCATTAATAATTGGCATTGCTGAGTTCTATTTCTACCTCCCCACAAAATAAGTCTACAAAAAATAAAAAATCCCATTTGAAAACCAAGATAATAAATGTCTTCTCAAGATAAGTAATTTCATCTAGGTACAAAACAGCCACAACTATTTTTTTTAAATCCTGAATATTAATGTGTTGTGAAAAAAGCATGAACTCCACAAGCAGATGGATCATCAACAAAGGGATTAAACAGCCCTCAAAAGGCTCTCCAAAGAGCCATTAAAAATTGTCAAGGAATCAGAAAATTCCATAGTAAATGACCCAAATGACTTTGAGAGATGAAAAATAAGGAAGCTGAAATAGCAAAATAATAATAGTACTTGCTACTTACATAATAGCTTTCTTGAGAGAATTCTGAAACACTTTCCAAACATTAATCCAATAATTTTTGTCATTAGTCTACACAGCACTAAGGGGGCCTTTTATGCTATTTCTCACTAAGCACTTGAGGAAACTAAGGCTTAGGAACACAAAGATGGTGAGACTTTAATAGAGTTTCCCCTCGTGCAGCAAAATGTTAATGCTAGAAGAGAATCTCAGAGAGAAAATGCAATCTTATTTTCCATGATAATATTACTAGATGCTAGTGATTCAAAATTAATTTGATATATTAGTAAAGAGAGCCAATACAAAATATTATCAATAGTTATCTAAAACCTGGGGAATTCATTAATTCAGAAACAAGCATAACTAAAATGGAGACCTGGAAAGAATATACACTCCACATTTGGAAGAACTGGAACCTATTATACAGAGTGAAGTAAGCCAGAAAGAAAAACACCAATACAGTGTACTAACACATATATAGGGAATTTAGAAAGATGGTAACAATAACCTGTGTACGAGACAGCAAAAGAGACACCGATGTATAGATCAGTCTTATGGACTCTGTGGGAGAGGGAGGGGGTGGGGAGATTTGGGAGAATAGCATTGAAACATGTATAATATCATGTATGAAAAAAAAAAAAAGATAAAGAACTACATCCATACAGGTATTTTTGTTAAAGGATTATATTCCTTTTTTTTTTTCCTAAAATGGCATGTAGGAAAATAGCTAAATAAAAAAGCTAATGTAATACAATTCTAAATGAAAGTAACTAACTAATAACAGAGGACAAACCATGTAACTAAGACAAAATTTCAGGACGGAATCACAGTCTTCTGGTAATGAATTCACAGCTGCTTTGACACAAACTCAGTTTAATATAAACAGCAAAGCATCTGAGACTCACAAACTGCTGTTGATGGAAGTAAACCAGGTAAGGAACTCTGTAGGGGAGAACAATATAAACCAGAGGTAACAGGGGGGGAATGCAGTTTGTAGTATAAATTGCAGCAATATCGAAGAGCATCATTTGGGGGACAGAACAACGTACTCACGGTATGGGGAGAAGGGGAATGTCTCCTGTTTGTAAAGAATGGCAGTTGAGTGAAGGAAAAATGTACGTGCTTTTAAATCTTATTCCTCAAAGATAAATTCTATATGGTATTCTTGCCTGAAAAATCCCATGGACATGGGCGACTGGTGGGCTATAGTCTGTAGGGTCACAGATTTGGATACAACTGAATGACTGAGCACAAGGGAAACATTTCTTATCTATGAGATTTCTGAGTACTGTGAACTACATGCTAAAAAAGCCAAGACACTTTGGTGTGAAAATAAGTGTGTGTATGTATGTAAAGCTGATTGTGGGTATGTGTATGCTAAAGTGTGGGATTGGGGGAGGAGAGAGGAGGGTGATGGGGTTGATTATTCAATAGTCAGACTCCTGCTAGTACTGAAGACACCAAAAGGGCTGGAGCACCTTCCTTACAAAAAAGAAGAGAAAATAAATTTCTGGAAGAATTGGATACATTTCAGATAAGGAAAGAATAAATCATCAAGGATAAATTCTGAGAATTGCTAAGTCTCTCTTTTTTTAAAACTTTTTATCACAAACAATGCTGTGATAGTTTCGGGAGGACAGCAGAGGGACTCAGCCATACAAATACATGCATCCATTCTCCCCCAGACTCCCCTCCCATCCAGGTGGCACATAACATTGAGCAGAGTTCCACAGGAAGTCAGATAGAAAAGGAGAAATATCCTAAGACATCCCTTATATTTGGAATCTAAAAAATTATACAATTAAACTAACAGAACAGAAAGAGACTCACAGACTTAAAGACTGAACTTATGGTTGCCAGGGGGAAAGCTTGGGGGAAAGGGATAGGTAGGAAATTTGGGATGGACATGTATACACTGCTAGATTTAAAATGGATAATCAACAAGAACCTACTGTACAGCACAGAGGTCTCATTATATTTATACATAGTTTGGTATTGTTTTTATTTTGTCATAACCTTTATAAGGCTTAGGCTTCTGAAGGTCTGTGTCTTAGCTCTGAAGTCTAGTAAGAAAACAACATATTCCCTTGGTGGGAAAAGCTTCAACCAAGAACACCGGAGATCGTGTTCTGATATGACATCCCCAAGGCAGCAAGACTATGTGTGCAGTCATGGATGACACGCATTAGATAGAATTCAGCTTAATGAGGTCAGGCTTGGGGCTCTCATTCCATTGAGTTGGTATTCTTTTTTTTTTTTTTTTCTTCATCATTTTTGGGCAGGTGGGATGAAATGGAGGTGTTATGTGCAGAAATTAAGCCCAGGAGTCATGAGTTTCTTCTTTCTAATATCGCAGAACCCAATTAGCCTCTTTGTGAAGAGAAGTATAGGCCCCAATGTCAGGCTGCCTGGCTCAACTGCATACTCATATGTATTGTATTGGGTTGATGAAAGAATTAAATGAGATTAAAAGAAGTAACATACATTCGGTCTTAAAAGCCTAGGCCATAATAAGCACTTAGTGGTATTAGGCAATTTGGGGTCACTTCATCCCACCTTGGCTGAGTTGATCATATTCCAGGTAATACCATTCTGTCTAATCCTGACACCAGTAACTGGAAAACAAGATTCCCTTTGGTGGGAAAGAGAATTCTAGTCAAAATTCTTACATGATTTAAGAAAACAGCTTCAAACTTTCAGACCAAGGAAGAGGCACATGCCTTTGTGCTTCCCACTCATGGTGCCTGGCCCAGATCCCCTAGAACCCCTTTTCTGTGTTCTCTGTCCCCTCCCTGAACACCAGCTTTACTTCAGAGGATTGCCCTCTGGCACCTCAGAGGAGCAGAACTGCCAGGAGTTAGCACTCCAGTTTCCAGGCTCTTCCTGTCCCAGTGCACTTCTCAATGCCCCAACTGGTGTGATGGTACTAAAAGTCCTGCCCCTTTTTTTACAGCTGGCAAACTCTCAGGACTAGGCTGAATAAACTGCCCCTGCTTCTTCCCTGCTCTTTCCTATCACTTCATATCCTTAATGATTTTGCCCAAGAAATAAAATGATTTGCACCTCAATCCCTGGCTCAGGGACTACTTCTAGAAGAATCTAATCTCAGAAGGCCTTAATTTGGGATTATCTTGAGAAAAAAAAGTGACAGGAGACAGAAGAATAGGAAAGAGAATATATATTCCAATTTGGGAAAAGCAACAAATGCAGAGTCATCCGTGAGTTCAATTCTCTCCTCCATTCCTATTTCATATAGTCAATTACTTGTTCTTTGAAAGTTGTCAACCAGTAGACAGGTAGTGAGGGGCAGAGGCTAAGAGAGTTAGGGTGTGTGTGGGCAAGTTAGTGGCAGAAAAGAGGCATAGGTAATCCCTTTCCTCTTCCAGAACAGCTGTATGGGGTAATCCAACTGATCTGGGTGATGCACTGTCAAGGTGGAACGTAGAGAAAGACAGAAATTAAATACTGAATTCTGTTCTAAAGAGAGGGCAGAGGGTCAGGTCAGAAAACATGTCCAAATAAGATACTTAATGATGGAATCGGACACAAGAACTGGGAGCCAAAGAGCAGTGTCACAGTGAGTCATACAGCCTAAAATTACGTAACAAAAATTAAGTAACATTGAACCAGAGGTGTTCTGGAAGAAAAGTGAATCAGGACAGTGAAAGAGTTTTTATATATTTCTCATCCACTCCAGTATTCTTTCCTGGAGAATTCCATGTACAGAGGAGCCTGGAGGACTACTGTCCACGGGATCACAAAGAGTTGGACACAACTAAGCAACTAACACTTTCATTTTCATTTTATCTTCTGTAGTATGATATGAGGGACACAGAGCCAGGTTTTTATGATGGTTACTTACCCAAACACTCTAGCATACTCTATTGTGCTCCTGATTCAGAATACACACTGGTGTGCCTGAACTTTTATTCTCAACTGCATGGGAAAGGGGTAGGGTACACTTACAGGGAGACAGAATTGACTACAGGTTACCTTTGACAGGTGGTTCTGGGTAGGAGTTTCTTGTAGGAAGTATGCTCTTTCCTCCTTGCTGTGCAGAGCTGTGCTTAAACTGAGAAGAGAGCAGGCCATCATCATGTCCCTTCCTCTTAGATGTCCTAAGGTAGGAACATTCTTTACCACTCCTTAGTGCAAGAGAAAGAATCTCAAGAGCCTCGACTTAAAGAGTCATTGGTACTGCACTTGGTCAGGTTCAAGGTGTTTGCCATACTGGGAAGTCAATTAAGTGCAAGGTTCTGGGTAGGAGGATTAAGCTGGTTGTTATTAGCCAATTCTTAAGCAGCTTGAGGGATGGATTAGCCATGTTGACTTTCAAACTTTTTTGACAACTGCCCATGGCAATAAATACATTTAGATCATTTGACCCAGTAAACACACTGATACACACACACATACACACACATACACACACACACATACATACACTATAACCAAAACACTTATTTTATAGAACTAATACTTTCCTTATTTTGTATATACAAGCTGATGTTTCTACATTATTCTACTTTATTTAAAAAAGCACGGGTCAAAAATCCATTAATTTTATATTATGAGCCACTCATAACTTGAAAACCTATTGTTTTACTAATCAGATGATAAATTAGTCTTAGGTAAAGTCCTTTGGGAAGGACTGGTGGTTGACAGATGGATGCAGAAGTCAAGGGGATGGGGAAGTTATCTTTCCAAACTGAGATACAAACTATAAATCAAAGTCTGAGACAAGACAGTGTCTGAGATTAAGGATAATACAACATGTGTTGGGACCCTATAGGATGCATCTTTTGTGGATAGAGCATATCATCTTTAAAAGCCCTCCTTCATCATGTTTGCCTCTCTCTAGCTTTTCTTGAGTCCTTTATCCCCCAAATATCTTTCTATTTTACCATCTTTCTCACTAGTTCTGAAATACCTTAGGTCTTCCTTAATGTATTCCAGGTATTACAGGATAGCAGGAAGTGTAAAGCGTGAAGAGTGGGTACTGTCAGAATGGATAAGAATGGGATAAAGATAAAAGTACAGAGTGTCAGCTCAGAAATGGAAAGTGAAATTTTAAAAAAGAAATACTTTTGTAATAACAATCCTTTTCATCACTAAAAGTTCTTGATAGGCATTTTAGCATATTTTGAAAGGTATCTTGTAATAAAATATAAATTAAAATAAGGAATTACTATAACTACCAATCAAAAAATTTCAAGTAATCACTTGGTTCTCACTTTCAAGGAACCAATTTGAAAATTTCATTTCTAACATTTCTTGTTTCAATGATAGCTGAATCAATTAACTTTTATCACTAATGACAGAACACAATATGTTTTTGAAATTATTTTGGGGGGTCTTTATTCTCCATACAATGACATACTATAGCAAGCCACCCTTATGGACTTTTGCATCATTATTTAAAACAAAGAGCGATTAATTCATATATCTGTACTTTGGTTACAGTATTGTTTTAAAAGGTAGAGCATGAAAGAAAATCTGTCAATAAAATCATTGGACCTTTCCCGACTGATATGATTTATATGGAATCATTGCAGTTCTATTTAGAGTACTGTGATCTCAGTGGCTGGGTATGAGAGGTTTGAATTATTCATATTTTCCTGGTCAATATACATACACACACGCACACACTTACACGGAAGTTCTTCATTTTTAGGCTGCTTGCATGGATGTCTAAGTCTGGTTCCTTTTGGAGTGATTCAGAGTCCGTCAGTAACAAGCTGCATTCTCTGCACATGGACACCAACAGAGGCTTAAAAATAGGAGCCATGTGCACAGAGCTTCTTGTGCCAACCAACAGATTCTATCTGCATCTGCTACATATGGATTGACAGGAGAGGGGCCAAGTATACGTTGGTGTGAAGCAGCTTGCTGCTTCTGTTTTGAGAAAAGCTCATCATTGTACAAGTCCTGAACAAATTAGCCTTCCAATCACAATGCAAGGATATTGAAATAGGGTGAAAAACCTAGATGGTATCAGGCAGTTCTTGCCAAATTAGTAGAAGATTAAAGAGGAAAATAGAATTTTAAGACTGATAATTAGTAAGATAGAAAGATGTGAGGGTATGTTCAGATATGTGACTGAATCTTGAATTCAAAAAAACAGAACTTGTTGCCACTCATTGGAAAATAGCTGGGGTCAAACAGGAAAAAAAATATCACAGAGCTCTGAGTTGTTCTTTGGTAGAAACAAAAGAATTTCTGTTAGATCCATAGAGTCAAGGTTGCAAGGGAAGTTTAGGTAGATCTCTGGATCTTGAAGTCACTTATCAAAATTCACAGAGCTAAGGTATTGAAAACCTAAGGGAAAATCCAGATCAAATAAACATTAAGACCGGTTAGTGTGAAACAATAGATATGAGAATGCTCTGTAAAATATAAAACCATGTACAGATTTTACTTTTAGTTATTTTACTATGCAAACAATGTGCAGTATAATCCTTTTACAACTATACTACATCATGCTAAATGGATTAATCATTTCTCAAGAATATAATACAATTAAACCAATTTACAAATCAACGGCTTCCCTGGTGGCTCCATGGTATAAGAATCTGCTGCAATGCAGGAGACAAAGGAGATGAGGGTTCGATCCCTGGGTCAGGAAGATTCCCTGGAGGCGGAAATGGCAACCCACCCCAGTATTCTTGCCTGGAGAATCTCATGTACAGAGGAACCTGGCGGGCTACAGTCTATGGGTCGTAAAGAGTCAGACATGATGGAGCAACTGAACACACACACATTAGGGTGTGTGGACAAGGCCCATATTTTCATACCTTCTTTTGTCTCCTAAACAACTTTGTGCAAATTAAAAGGGGGCAACAGTGTATAAGGTGTATACTCCATCCAATTTATTTATTTTATTATCACTGCCATATGTAACCTTTCACTTCATATCCCTTAAGCCTGCATGTCTATCGGAGAAGAACATATGTTCTTAAGAACACAAGCATTGGAAGATAGCTACGTGCACAGCTAGCTCACTCACTCATTAACAACCACCACATGAAAATTACTGAGCAGCCACTGCGTGCTAGGCACTGTGCTAGGCACTAGGCAAGCAACACTGCCTGTTCTTTCAGAGCTCACAGACTGGAAGGAAAAACAAGACAAGAAAAAATGCAATTGTCACAGGGTGCGGTTCCATGATATGAGAAATACAGGGTGATTTGGGAGCACACAGGAGGGACACCAAGCCAAGACTTTGGTGGTCAGAAAGGCTTTCTTGAGGAAACTGACTGGATTTAAAAGTCCACACTTAACTATCCTATAAACAAAAGGTTATAAACCAATGTTACCTACTTTATATATTAAGAAACAAAAGAGAATAAATGAATAAGTGAAAAGAAATCACCATCTGAAAGAACAAGGAAGAGGGTACCCACTGTGGAATTTATAAGCAAATGGGCATGTTAGCAGGATGAGCAGGACTTAAGAATGTCTAGTTTTCTACTGTCTCTGTTTCTCTCTCTCTCTCCCTCCCACTCTCTGTCTCTTAACAATCCCAAGGGATCAGTGAGGAAACTGTGAAGAGCTTTAGTGACCATGAATCTCCTGTAAGTTCCTCTTTGGATACCAGCGCTACAGAATTTTCTGCCCCAGAGAATATTTAATAGTTCAGAACTGAAACATTCCTTGTATTTGTACATAGCACACTTGATCACTCTTTCATTCAGGATGAACTATATAAAATACCAACACTTGTAGTTATGCTTAAGATATACTGAGTATTTAATATACGTTAGGCACTAAGTATTTTACATATATTATCTATTTTAACCCTAACAGCAGGGTGTGTTTGGTCCAATAAATATCCCTATTTTACAGAGAGGCACAGGACGGTTACCTACTTTTCTTAAGGTCACTCATTGGCAGAGTTATATTTGACCCAAGATCTCTATGACTCGGGAGTCTGAGCTTTTGAACACTCTACTGTATTTCCATGCAGTAGTCCCATATTGTTACTGCTATTATCATCATTATTAGTAGGTAAGTTGCCATTTTATTTCCCCATAATTCATTTTGGAATGCTTATAAGGTACTTCTCTTCAAAAACACTAATGAAATAGACATTGGCACGTCCCAATATCTTTTGTATATCACCTCTTGGAAAGTCGCTAATACTGCAAAGTAACAAGAGAAAAAAAAAAAAAACCCTCTCTTGTCTGTGCTTGAAGGGATACATACTGTGGCCTTAGTTATTAATTAAATGTTTTAAAACATTATTTATCAGTGTGCTTTTTCACTGTCAGAATGCCTTAGGGCTCCGCACAGCAGGTCCTCCACAGCTTTCAGGAAAGAGCTGCCAAGAGTCCTTGCCCAGTGTTCACGGCTATATTTGTTCATTCTATTACAATATATACTGTGCCTCTCCTAGTGATTTCACTTTAATCTATGTAGCAAATCATGCAAAAAATATAGAAATATTTCACTGCAGTAGATAACAAAGAAATTGAGATTATGCAAATTGGAAATTTTCTGTTGTTCCTTAAGGAAACAATATTTACATGCCTCGTCACTAAAAATTGGCCAAAGGAAACTGGCATGAATGCCATTCCCTAACCTTTGCACTTTCTTAATGATTCAGGGTGAAAATTAGACATACCAAGTAAAATTATGATGGCATGGGTAAATTTAGCAGGTGGTCATAAACTCTTCTCTTTTCCATGGAATTTGTATATCTTCCAATAACTATTTTTGATATACTCTTTGCTTCTCACATTGCAAATACTTTTACTTGGTATAGTCTTTTGTGTTGTAAGTGTAGTGATAAGCAAAGGAAACACTGAGCTGGCCACCTTGTAAAACTGCAAGCGAATATGTTACTACTGGAGCTGAACAGATAGAGAACATATTAATCCCCATCACCCATGTGACCATGTCAGCAAAGAGAAGAGGATGTGGCTCCCACTCTTCAGTCAAGCTAACTAATAGGAAATTCAAGAACTTGAATTACACAATTTGCAACCTGTCAAAACTTGGCAAGACCAAGCATTTAGACTAAACTGAAAGTTTTTTTGGGGGGGGACTTTATTATTTTGCCATTTTTAATAACTGAAAATTGAAAAAAGAAAAAAAAGCCCCTTTTTTTTGAGAGGGGATTCTGAATTGGGAGCATATCATTAATAGAAATTTCTACTTAAAGTATGCCACAGAAGGATAAGATTCCAGGAAGTATATGATTTATGAACAATTTCTATTTCCTTATAGTCAAAGGGTTAAAAATTAAAAATAAAAACCCTGCAACCCTGATTCAGCACTGACAAGTATAAAAGCTAAGAAATGATTGGCCAAACAAAAACCACACATGAATGATGCAAGCAGTTAAACACTGAGCAAACTGAAAATATGATGATATCCCATATCACAGCTGAGGGAAGTCAAGTCCCTTGACCTTTCCATTTAAGAATACTTTATACATGAAGCTTTACCTAAATTACTGAATCTGGGTGACAGGGAAGGAGCAGAGAAATTAGGAGGCTCAGAATAGAGAGGAATGACCTGAATCTCTTCTCGAATGGTGCATCTGGTGCCTACATTAGTTTCGTACCCTGTCTGCCTCTTTCCTGAAACTCAAAAAGCACATTGTGGCAACAGGATTAACAGAACCGGAGCTACAGGACATAAAAGTAAGATGAAGTATGCCAGCGATCCCAGCTGCCCCACGAGTGATGGAAAGGAAACATTCTTCTCCACAGGTAGTAATTACCATAGTTAGATATTTTTCAGACTGATGTCATATATCTTACGTGATTTTTACATTTCCAATATAGCTAAAATGGGTATCATTAGGTACTTACCATATGAACAAAAGGCTGACAGTTATAACTTTATAAAAGGTCTCCTCAGGTACTTATGTTAAAAGAATGTATACTTTTTCCCTCTGGGCCTAGGCAATCTCAACTTAAGTTTCCTTCTTTCCTCACTAACAATGTTTTCTCATTAAAAGAAAATCTGATTTCCAATAAACTCTTCCGGTGGAAAATACGGGTTCAGAATGTAAAAGACCACACTTAACATATATAGTAAGTGTATTATTCTTAAAAGAAGTTTCCCACACAACTTGGTCTCTGTCATCAGGCCACAGAAAACAACATAGTGCTAATTAAGTTTAAAAATTCTCTTTCCATTTTAAGACTAATTAGCATATAGCACTTTCATCAGATTTATTGAAAATTTATATTAGGGAATTAGTTTCGCAGAACATTGCTTCATGACATAGAAAATCCCTCCCCCATAACCCCTCATACACAAATTAATTAGTTGTTATTTAATAGAAGAAATTTAGAATGTTTTAATTCCTATCACTTCTGTTCCATGTTATTGACATCCAATATTTTAGTTCTATTTTGTTTTTAAATTTCTCTCAAATTGGTCATCATGCCATAAAGTTTACCAGGATCACTCCACTGCTGTGTTGAGAATTTACTGTGAGATATCTGAGGAGAAGCAGTCAGGGTTGGCTGTAATCAGAGACTGGATAATTAAAATTGAGGTTATGGAGGGTTTATACCTGTTTTAATGACAACTCTAGGATATACGTGAGAAAATTCCTGAGGTAAGATAGAAGACAATTTCACCGAAGAAGAGGTCCTTAAAGAAGAGAGAAGCCAGGGCACTAAAATAATATATTCAAATTCTCTTAGATCAAGAACTAAGAGCACAGTAGTATTGAGGAGAGAGAAAGAGATACTGTGATCCGAAATCTTCAGGGAATAATAGGCAACAGCTATTGAATGCTTACAGTGAGCTAGACACTAATCTGTACAAATATTGACTCTTTTAAGCCTCACAAAACTCTATGAGCTACTATTATTGCCATTATTTTCAACCCAAGAAATCTGTGTAAAAATTACTTAAGTACTTTATGCAACTGATCGGTTGAACTCATATTTGATCCCAAGCTGTCTAGATCCCTAACTATATTCTTAACCACTCACTAGGCTTCACAGAACAAGAGAGGAATGACTCAAGGGTTGTGGTAGACTGCAAAAGGGTACTCTTGCCTGGAAAATCCCATGGACAGAGGAGCCTGGTAGGCTGCAGTCCATGGGGTCACTAAGAGTTGGTCGCTAAGAGCGACTTCACTTTCACTTTTCACTTTCATGCACTGGAGAGGGAAATGGCAACCCACTCCAGTGTTCTTGCCTGGGGAATCCCAGGGATGGGGGAGCCTGGTGGGCTGCCATCTATGGGGTCACACAGAGTTGGACACGACTGAAGCGACTTAGCAGCAGCAGCAGCAGAATACATGAGATATTAAACTAAGTGTACTGGGGACTATGGAAGATGACAGTTTGTGTCAGTGAAAACCAAACAATCAACTGATGTCTGACTCCTGACTGGAAAGTTCAAAAGCAGAGAGAAAGGAGAAAAGGAGACATGGTTAAATTTGTCACGATGTTCTAGAGTTTTTCAGAGCACTTTTGCCTAAATGTTTCTTGTGTATCAAATGAAGTCTACATGCTCTATGTCAGGCTGGCACACAGCATGCCTCATAAAACCATTCAAAGAGACTCCAGAGTTGACTGAAGAAGCAAAGCAAGCATCACCTGTCAATGAAATTGCACAGGAATGGTCCACAGAGCTGGGGGGGTGGAGCTGAGTTCTCTGATTAATCCATAGAAGTACTCTAGGAAGGATAAGCTCTAAATGTTTCCTTAGACACAGAGAGTGACGGTGCCAGCCAAGTCAGGCTCTCCTGACCCAGATCCTCTCATCTTTCATCCCTCCTTTCAACTCCCTTCCTAAGACATAGAAACTACAGAGCAGAAGGCAAGAATGAAACCAACCATATTCACGGCCCAGAATGTAGGCTTCCCACTGCAGCAGGCTTAAGCTTTGAATGAACACTGAAGTGTTGACTACTCTTTGGGGAAGCACATGCTAATTTCTGAAGTAATTTAAAGTGACTCTAACATGTATTATCTGAAAGTAATTAGAAAAGACATTGACTCAAATTTCCAATGAAAGTGAGGGGAAGAACTTCTCTTACCAAAATCACTAATAAAAAGACAAGGAGAGAAATAAGAAACATAGTACATGACTACATCCCTTGTGTCCTGCTTCTCCAGCATACTAATTATAGTAGTCTCTCTGCTTTCATTCTTGCCCCTTACCATCCATCCTTCACGCAGTTATCAGTGAGATTTAAAATAAAAAACAAGCCACGTTAAATTTAAATTCAGGACTGGCAATTCACTACTCTTAAAATCATGTTCAAACTTTTTTCTGTGGCCCATAAAACCAAGCATTATTTCACCCCTCCTTATCTCTGCTCCCATATTCTACCACTCCTTTCTTTCATTCCTAGGACTTGCTAAGTTCTCTCTCCACTTATGCCTTTGCACTTGCGGTTCATCTGCCTGGAATGCTTTCTCTCAATATCTCTTTAAAAGTCTTCCATGGCATTTGGCCTCTCTGTTTGAAAGACTTCTCAGAGTGGCTTTTGTTAACCACTCAGGCTAAAGAAACTGCCACAGATAGTTATGAAATCATCCCATTTCATATCTTCCTTCATAGTTCAATGACTATATGAAATTATACTATTCATTTGTTTCTTGTGCCTCCCCTCCTCTGAATAGATGCAAAAATCTATAAAATCAGTGATATTTTAACCTTGATTACTGTTGCATTCTCAGTACTGGAGCTTTGCCTATCACACAGTAAGTCCTCAATACATATTGCTGCTTAGTCACTTCAGTCATGTCCGACTCTGTGTGACCTTATCAACTGCAGCCACCAGGCCGTTCTGTCCATAGGATTTTCCAGGCAAGAATACTGGAGTGGGTTGCCATTTCCTTCTGCATAATACATATTATGTAAAAAATATTTTGATGTCAAATATGTTATATTGTGTTTAATAATATTTATCACTTCAGTCACTAGGTTGTTTCCGACTCTGCAACTCCATGGACTGCAGCAGGCCAGGCTGCCCTGTCCACCACCAACTCCCAGAGCTTGCTCAAACTCTTGCCCATCAAGTCAGTGATGTCATTCAACCATCTCATCCTATGTCATCTCCTTCTCCTGCCTTCAATCTTTCCCATCATCAGGGACTTTTCCAATAAGTCAGTTCTTCATACCAGGTGGCCAACGTATTGAAACTTCAGCTTCATCATCAGTCCTTCCAATGAATATTCAGCACTGATTTCCATTAAGACTGCTTTGATATCCTTGCAGTCCAAGGGACTCTCGAGAATCTTCTCCAACATCACAATTCAAGAGCATCAAATCTTTGGTGCTCAGCTTTCTTTGTGGTCCAACTCTCACATTCACACATGACTACTGGAAACATGATAGCTTTGACTTTAGTTCAGTTCAGTAGCTCAGCTGTGTCAGACATTTGTAACCCCATGGATTTCAGCATGCCAGGCCTCCCTGTCCTTCATCAACTCCTGGAAGTTACAACAATCTCATTCTCTGTCATCCCCTTCTCCTCCTGCCTTCAATCTTTCCCAGCATCAAGGTCTTTTCCAATGAGACAGTTCTTCGCATCAGGTGGCCAAAGTATTGGAGTTTCAACTTCAGCATCAATTCTTCCAATGAATGTTCAGGACTGATTTCCTTTAGGATAGACTGGTTGGATCTCCTTGCAGTCCAAGAGAGTCTCAAGAGTCTTCTCCAACACCACAGTTTAAAAGCATCAATTCTTTGGCTCTCAGCTTTCTTTATATTCCAATTCTCACATCCATATATGACCACTAGAAAAACCACAGCTTTGACTAGACAGACATTTGTTGGCAAAATAATGTCTTTGCTTTTTAATATGTTGTCTAGGTTGGTCATAGCTTTTCTTCCAAGGAGCAAGTGTCTTTTAATTTCACGGCTGCAGTCACCATTTGCAGTGATTTTGGAGCCCAAGAAAATAAAGTCTCTCACTGTTTCCATTTTTCCCATCTATTTTCTATGAAGTGATGGGACTGGATGCCATGATCTTAGTATTCTGAATATTGAGTTTTAAGTAAACTTTTTCACTGTCCTCTTTCACTTTCATCAAGAGGCTCTTTAGTTCTTCTTCGTTTTCTGCCATAATGCAGCTTTCCTATGCCACAATCAAGGAAACTAACCAAACTGATCACCTGAACCACAGCCTTGTCTAACTCAATGAAACTATAAGCCTTGCTGTGTAGGGCCACCCAAAATGGACAGGTCATGGTGGAGAGTTCTGACAAAACGTGGTCCACTGGAGAAGGGAATGGCAAACCACTTCAGTATTCTTGCCTTGAGAACCCCATGAATATCATGAAAAGGCAAAAAGACAGGGCACTGAAAGATGACCTCCTCAGGTCGGTAGGTGCCCAATATGCTACGGGAGACCAATGGAGAAATAATTCCAGAAAGAATGAGGAGAGAGAGCCAAAGTAAAAACAACATCCAGTTGTGGATGTGACTGGTGATGGAAGTAAAGTTTGAGGCTGTAAAGAGCAATATTGCATAGGAACCTGGAATGTTAGGTCCATGAATCAAGGCAATTTGGAAGTGGTCAAACAGGAGATGGCAAGAGTGAACATTGACATTTTAGGAATTCAGTTCAGTTGCTCAGTTGTGTCCAGCTCTTTGCAACCCAATGAATCACATCACGCCAGGCCTCCCTGTCCATCACCATCTCCCGGAGTTCACTCAAACTCACGTCCATTGAGTCAGTGATGCCATCCAGCCATCTCATCCTATGTTGCCCCTTTTCCTCCTGCCCCCAATCCCTCTCAGCATCAGAGTCTTTTTCAATGAGTCAACTCTTCGCATGAGGTGGCCAAAGTATTGGAGTTTCAGCTTTAGCATCATTCCTTCCAAAGAACACCCAGGGCTGATCTCCTTTAGAATGGACTGGTTGGATCTCCTTGCAGTCCAAGGGACTCTTAAGAGTCTTCTCCAACACCACAGTTCAAAAGCATCAATTCTTCGATGCTCAGCTTTCTTCACAGTTAGAGAACTAAAATGGACTGGAATGGGTGAATTTAACTCAGATGACCGTTATATCTACTACTGTGGGCAATAATCCCTTAGAAGAAATGGAGTAGCCATCATAATCAACAAAAGAGTCTGAAATGCAGTATTTGGATGCAATCTCAAAAACGACAAAATGATCTCTGTTCGTTTCCAGGGCAAACCATTCAATATCACAGCAATCCAAGTCTATGCCCTGACGAGTAGTGCTGAAGAAGCTGTAGTTGAACAGTTCTATGAAGACCTACAAGACTTTCTAGAGTGGTAGTTGCTCAGTCATGCCTGACTCTTTGCAACCCCATGGACTGTAGCCTGCCAGGCTCCTCTGTTCATGGAATTCTCCAGGCAAAGTTACTTGAGTTACCATTTCCTTCTCCAGGGGATCTTCCTGACCCAGGGATCCTGCATTGAAGCGGAGTTTTACCATCTGAGCCACCAGAGAAACCTACTAGACTTTCTAGAACTAACACTCAAAAAAATGTCCTTTCCATTATAGAGGACTAGAATTCAAAAGTAGGAAATCAAGAGCTACATGGAGTAACAGGCAAATTTGGCCTTGGAGTACAAAATGAGGCAGGCCAAAGGCTAACAAAATTTTGCCAAGAGAACACACTGGTCATAGCAAACACTCTCTTCCAACAACACAAGACTCTACACATGGACATCACCAGATGGTCAATACCAAAGTCAGACTGATTATATTCTTTGCAGCCAAAGATGAAGAAGCTCTATACAGTCAGTAAAAACAATACTGGGAGCTGACTGTGGCTCAGATCATGAACTCCTTACTGCCAAAATTAGACATAAATTGAGGAAAGTAAGGAAAACCACTGGACCATTCAGGTATGACCTAAATCAAATCCCTTATGATTATACAGTGGAAGTGACAAATAGATTCAAAGGATTAGATATGTTAGATAGAGTGCCTGAAGAACTATGGATGGAGGTTCATGACATTGTACAAGAGGCAGTGATCAAGACCATCCTCAAGAAAAAGAAATGCTAAAAGGCAAAAATGGTTGTCTGAGGTTACAAATAGCTTTGATTAGATGGACCTTTGTTGGCAAATAATGTCTTTGCTTTTTAATATGCTGTCTAGGTTGGTCATAGCTTTTTTTTTTTTTTTTTTTTTTTAGACTCTGATGCTGGGAGGGATTGGGGGCAGGAGGAGAAGGGGACGACAGAGGATGAGATGGCTGGATGGCATCACTGACTCGATGGACGTGAGTTTGAGTGAACTCCGGGAGTTGGTGATGGACAGGGAGGCCTGGCGTGCTGCAATTCATGGGGTCGCAAAGAGTCAGACACAACTGAGCGACTGAACTGAACCGAACTGAACTGAACATATCTGCAAAGCACAGTAAAGTGGAACACAATAAAACGAGGCAGGCCTCGTCTGGTATTTGTATGTTATAAAGCAGTCTTGATGTTATCAAGCTCATATTAGTGACCACACTGGAAAGGAGCATAGATCTACCATGCCATAGAGTGAAGCCAGACGTGACTTAGCATCAGGATTTCCAAATTTTATAAAGTATATCTTATCTAACATCCCAGCAATGACTGAGTTAGCACTTCATGATTAAACAGCAAATGGCTATATTTTGGGGTCTTCCCAGGCACTAGTGGTAAAGAACCTGCTTGCCAATTCAGGAGACAAAAAAGAAATGGGTTCCATCCCTGGGTCAGGAAGATCCTCTGGAGGAGGGCATGGCAATCCACTCCAGTATTCTTGTCTGGAGAATCCTGTGGACAGAGGAGCTTGGTGTACTACAGTCCATGGGATCTCAAAGAGTCAGACACGACTGAAGCAACTTAACACACATGCATGGCTATATTTTGCTCTGAAAATGCATAATATATACCATATGTGGGACAAATAAAAACTATACATAATTTAACGTTAGTTCAGGTGAGCTTTTGGTGCTAAATAAATGGGATTAGGTCCAGTTCTGTTGTCAAATGAGTTAGAAGAATTTTTTGTTTTTAGGAGTTTGCCATTGCAGGTAAGAGTTTTATCAGCTATAAAATTTTTTTTTCTTTTTTTTCTTTTTTTGTTCCCCATCCTGAACCCTCCTCCCTCCTCCCTCCCCATACCATCCCTCTGGGTCGTCCCAGTGCAACAGCCCCAAGCATCCAGCATCGTGCATTGAACCTGGACTGGCATCTCGTTTCATACATGACATTTCACATGTTTCAATGCCATTCTCCCAAATCTTCCCACCCTCTCCCTCTCCCACAGAGTCCATATGACTGTTCTATACATCAGTGTCTCTTTTGCTGTCTCGTATATGGTCATAGCTTTTTTATCAAGGAGCAAGTGTCTTTTAATTTCATGGCTGCAGTCACCATCTGCAGTGATTTTGGAGCCCAAGAAAATAAAGTCTCTTACTGTTTTCATTGTTTCCCCATCAATTTGCCATGAAGTGATGGAACCAGATGTCATGATCTTAGTTTTTTGAATGCTGAGTTTTAAGCCAGCTTTTTCATTCTTGTCTTTTACTTTCATCAAGAAACTCTGTAGTTCCTCTTCACTTTCTGCCATAAGGGTGGTATCATCTGCCTATCTGAGGTTATTGATATTTATATATTTGATGATTTTAATATTTATCATGAAAAGTTTTTATTAGAACAGAAAAGTTCCCAAAGGAGTAATAAAGAAGGCATAGGAGCTAGACCTTCAGTGAGGAACTCTATTGAGAAAACTGGCCAGAAATCACACCTGTGAGACAGCATTTTGACATGACAATTACATTAGTATATCAGTCACTGTTCAATCAGAAAAACAAAATGACTACAAAATGTGGGACAAGAGACTTATAATAGGAATTAGACCTTCTATAGCTGTGGGGGCAGTGGGGAAATGAATGTCTAAAAAGGAAAATTAAGATACCAGACAAGTTACAAACTAGTCAATCTCAGAAATCAAGCATGCCCAGATATCTTAGTGAACCCAAGTAGAGGAAGATGATGGAAGAATTTCTGGAAATTATTTGGTGATGAGCCTGAGGTGACGAGCCCAACTGGTCAGCAGTTGGCAAGAGAGCTGGACCTGAATCACAAAGAGAGTTTATAGACAAGCTGGACCCAACCAACTTTGTTCTTAGTCTGAATCCACAATTGACCATCACAACCTTCAGGGAGCCCTGGACACCAATATCCTTCTATCACCTAAATCTCATGCAAGTATCATTTTTATCCAGCTCTCACCCAGAACCATAAGAGAAGGAGGTTCTGGGAAGCACAAACCCACCTTAACCAAGTGAACAACAGAGTGGCACCTCACAGTTAATTAGGTCTCATTTTACTTGTAGTGAAAGAAACTCAATGGAGTATCCCTAGAGATACATAAATTGTAAAGGATATGCACATTTTCTTGAAAGACAAAAGTAGGAGAGATTAGATATAATGAACCAGAAAGCCCTCTGACCATCTCTCTGTTTCTCTCTGTGCATCTTCAGTCTTTTTGCAAAAGAGCTTCTTCTCCTTTTCTTTTCATATAGTGGTAAGCTTAATCTGAATTTGTCTCATATAGGTAAGCCACATGAAAAGCAGTTGACCTCTCCTTCCTTCTCTTCCACTTTCCTTCTCAATTTCAAATTCCTAAGGAAGCATCTTTGGATTTACCTACATTATCTACATACTAACCACTAATCCAAGCAATCCAGACCACTGAAGAGGGTTCATTAAATAAAATAGATGCCACGAACCTACGGCTATTCTCATGTACAAAAGGAACAGATAGTACTCAGAAAATGATAAATGAAATGTGATAAGTATCTAAAAATGGTATATGAGTACATATTAATACGTAAATGCAGGTGTGAATACTGTATACATGGGATAGCACTTATATATCTGAAAAAATAGCATGTTATGAACTTCTCTGTAGTTTCTGAAAAATAAATAGTATACATTCTGTGCTCCCTTTGTTACCTGCTGCTGCTGCTAAGTCACTTCAGTCATGTCCGACTTTGTGTGACCCCATAGATGACAGCCCACCAGGCTCCCCCCTCCCTGGGATTCTCCAGGCAAGAACACTGGAGCGGGTTGCCATTTCCCTCTCCAAGGCATGAAAGTGAAAAGTGAAAGTGAAGTTGCTCAGTCATGTCTGACTCTTAGCGACCCCAGGGACTGCAGCCTACCAGGCTCCTCCATCCATGGGATTTTCCAGGCAAGAGTACTAGATGGCAATAACAAATATTTGTATCAATTAAGAGAGAAAAACATAGTTGGACTCTAAAATAAGAAAAATATACTTGAGATTCCAAAATGGGATAGAGAGGTGCCCAGAACTGAAGCTGCAAGCCAAATGAGTTTTTGATTTAGAAAAAGATATAGGGCTGGAAGTTTCTGGAAGACAATGAGTACCCAAAGTGCTTCTGTTAGGAGAGAGAACAGGCTAACTGCTTAAAACCAATGGCTGATATGGAGCTTCCCTGTTCTACAAAGAAATCTAAAAAAATTCTGCTTCTTGGGTTAGATATTCTATGAACATGTTGCCTAAGGAGAGGAGAGGACAGCCAGAAATATCCCCGTGACAGAATCTAAAAAAATACTCCTGCTGGCTTAAAGACTGGTGACATGAGGCAGCCTTCTGAATTGATGAGCCTATGAGAAGAGTTCAAACCAATAGGTATGGGAGATTGAAACTTAGAGAAAGAGGGTAGTGAGAAATAAAAAGAAAGAGAATTTCCTATTTAAATGTACTGAAAACTTATAATTACATGAACAAAAAATATAGTTCTTAGAAATAACTTTGAGTCAACAAAATCAACTCAAAATTTAATGCAGCCAAGAGGCAATAAAAATAATATAACAAAGGTTTTTCTTTTTTTTTTTAATGAATGAGTAGAACAGAGAAATAAAGCAAGACTAACATTTGAAAAAGAATAAGAAATCCTGAAATCAAAAAATCAAATGATTAAATACAACTTGATAAATACATACAGTATATGTATTAGTTTCCCATCTCTGAGTAACAGATTACCATCCTTATGGCTAGATACAACAAACACTTATCACCCCACAGTTTCTTTGGGTCAGTAGGCCAGGTACAGCTTATCTATGTCCCTTGCTCTGTGTCCCACAGATTAAAATTAAAGTGTCATCCTGGATTTTGGTCTCATATGAGTCTTGAGAACTTCTTCAAAGTTCTTGCGATTGCTGGCAAAATTAATTTCCTTGTAGCTACAGAAATCATGACAACTTGCTTCTTTAAGGTCATGAGGAGGGCACATCTACTGTTCCTATCTTTGACCTCTGAACCCTTTTTAAATGGCTCAACTGTTTAGAACAGACAGGTCTCACCTACAGTCAAGGGGAAGGGCTTATATAAGGACATGAGTCACTGAAGGCTAACCTAAAATTCTGACTATCACACTACAAAAATAAATAGAGAAATAGAAAATGTGAATTTAACATACAGCCACTGTGAAGGGATAAAATATCTAAAAAGGTGGGATAAAATAAGCCTGGACACAGGGGGACAGGGACACAGATGAGAGAATAGGTGAAGTGGATGATACCACTGAAGTCTTCATCCAGAAAGTGGCACCAAGTCACAAAGGTATTAAAAAGAACAACAAAATGAAAGGGCAGTTAAGGATAAAGGAGTTCCTAATAAGAGTTCTAAATTGTTTTTTTAAGTTATGGAGACACAAAGTTTGAAAAGGTAATAGTAAGAATTTTTCCAAACTGAAGAAAGAAAGGAAACATCAGCCCTCAAATTCAAAGTGTCCTGGCAAGATAAATGAAAATAAAACTATACTTAAAATATCAAGGATAAAGAAATAATCTCAAAATCTATCAGAAGGAAATGGCAGATCATGACTATAATTTATCAGACATAACCTGACAGAATATTTCCTCATTGGCAGCAATAGATAATAAATTAGTATCATTAAAGTGATGGAGAAAAATAACTGTTAACCTCAAATTTTAAAACTAGATTATGAAAACTTTTCAGACATTCAAAGACAAGAGTGTAAGTTATAGATTCACAATAAAAAAGTTGTTGGAGTGGCATATCCCACAAAATTTTTCATGTGATGGCATGCTCAGAACATAACAACTGTATGTCCCATGGTGGCAAACAAGGCTACCCTCAGCTGGGAACACGTGGTCACCTCAGACCCACTGGACCATCCTGACCACTGAGCAGATCCATGCGCTGGTCTCCCAGTGTGCTGAAGCACACCAGTTTAGAACTCTTAAAGTTACAGAATCAAAGAGAACTGCTCCCTGAAGACAGGATGAGATTCTAAAAACAGTGAATGGATAAATTAATAAAAATTCATCTCAAAATATAATTAACTATTGATTTGTTAGATGAAATACTTTGCTAAGTATTATATAAATAACTGTAAAACCACTGTTCTATAGAACAATAGCAATATGGATGTATATACGTGTGCATGTGGCACTTGGTGAGATGTGAAAAGGGAGTGAAAGTGTACTACAAAATTTGCAGGTCCAAGTGTTCAGGCCTGAGGCGTCTTACCGAGCCCTCCCCCTGCCGGCGCCTCAGAAGGCAGACAAAAAAAAAAAAAAAAAAAAATTTGCAGTGTGTTTGGGGAAGAGAGAGAAATACTGAATAACCTTAGGCTTTGTTAGAAATGTTTATATATAATCATGAATGTAAAAATAATTATGGGAAACCTCCCCTAAAACATAAACTGAATACAAATCCTGCCAACCAGAAGAAACAAAAAGGAATTTTAAAGTTTCTTAATGCAAAAGAAGAGAGAAGGATGAGAAAGGAAATAATACCAAGAAGAAACCATAAAATAAGATGACATAAATAAGTCTAAACATGTTAATATTTATAATAAATATGAATGCATTTTTTAAAAGAGAAAGTTAAAATAATTTCAAAAAATCAAAACTGAGCTAAAAACTACTTAAAAGTCAAAAGGAGGTGAGTAGGGATAATTAAATGTTAATTATTATTAACAATATTAACATGTAATTTAAACCCAAAAACCATCATAGCAATAAAAATGAATATAACAGACAAGAAAAAAGAAATTCACCCTGAAGATCTAATTATCATGTCATAAAAACACAACCTCAAAATGTCTACTTCAAAGACTGGCAGAATAACAAGAAGAAACTGATAAGAACACACCTATAAATGATAGATTTTAATGCATTAATATCAGAATCTGGTAAGTCAAGCAGACTTTAAACAAGAGATCACCACAATAATGAGATCTATCAACATGATATATCACCTGATACAATGCATAGAGATGAGTACAGGATTACTTATTTCTGTGACATTCTTATTTCACATGCATAACCTGAATTTAATCATAACATCATCAGAAAAATCCAAGCTGAAGGTCAGTCTACAAAATAAAGGGCCATGATTCTTCCAAAGTAACAAGCTATGGACCAGGGGAAAATATTTACATTTATCTAACAAGTAACTTAAACAGAGAACACGCAAAGGAGTTTTGAAACTCAAGAAAACAACAACCCTTCCACAAAATAGGCAAATGGTGGAAAATACATTTCCCCAAAGAAGATATATGGATGACAAACAAGCACATGAAAAGAAGCTCAAAATCATTAATCACTGAGAAAATGCAAATTCAGACCAGAATGAAATATCACAAGAATTCAACTTAAATGGCTAATAGGAAAAAACAATGTCTAGTGCTGAGAAGGTGTGGAGGGATTGGAACTCATACATTGCAGAAAGAAAACAGCCGCAGTGGAAAACACTTCAGCATCAAAATAAATACTTATCCTTGATATTTGCTCAAGAGAAATGAAAACATATATTCACACAAAAATCTGTCGAGAATGTTTATAGCAGCATATTCACTCTCACCCCAAAGTGGAAACAACCTAAACGTCTTTGACTTTCACTGGCTTAATGGATAAACAATGTGTGGGACATCCACACCACAGAACACTTCAGCAATTATAAGAACAAATTAGCAATACACGCAACAACATGGGTGAATTTCAACATGGTTGAAATGAAAAGTAAGAGAAATCAATCATCATATGATTCCATTTCTATGACTTTCTGGAAAAATAAAAACTATAGGAAGAAAGAACGGATCAGTGACTGCCAAGATTTAGAAATGGGTGGAGATTTTAACTACATAAGGATAACAAGATGAATTGTTGGGGCAATGCGACTGTTCTGTGTCTTGATTGTGGTGGTGGCTACACAAGTGTATGTACTGGCAAAATCTCATAGAACTGTTCAGAAAAAGTAATGATAACAACTTTACTTCATGGAAATTAAAACTGCCTTCTACAAAAATTGTAGATGAACCAGTTATCTCTATTTTGATATCAGCACTAAATACTTAGAAAAAGAAGCTAAAGGAATATATCTTTATGACATAATGGTTTTGATGACTCAAAAATTCTGAACCACTAAAGAAAAAAGTATAAATTTAATTACATAAAAAATTTATAACTTTTGTGCAATAAAAAAGCTAAAAGTCAAGTGATTCACTGAGAGAAAATATTTGCAGTATCTATATATAAATAAAAGGTTCATATCCAAAATATATTTTTAAAAATCTACAAATCAATAAGGAAAAACCAAAGAACCCAACAGAAAAGAAACAAAATAAGTAGGCAAGTCACAGAAAATGGAATTAAATGGCCACAAACATGAAAATATAGCCATCCCACTAATCATGAGTTAAGTACAATTCAAAGCAAGATACATTTTTAAACCTTTATTATCTCCTTAACATACCTCTCTAAGATCTGAAATATGAAATTGTATCAACAGATCTACTAAATGTATAAGCCAGAAATTCTGGTTGTAGTATATAACTCATGAAAAACTTTTCATGTATGCACAATGATACTTGTATTTATAAAATTAAGTATTACAGTAGTTAAATAAGCTGATATTCTGTATTTCAATATGGATAAATCTTAAAACCACAATACTAAACTAAGTTAAGTACTTACATAATGATAAATCACATATAACAATTTTCTCAGAGAGAAAGAGGAAGAAAATTGTGGATATATATCTCTGCAGTTACAATATAAAATCATGGGTAAGAATCACACACTTGTATTTCAGAATGACACATCACCTGGAGTAAAAGGGAAGAAACAAGGGACAAGGAGGGATACAGAGAGGATTTTAAATGTTTCTGTAGAGTTTTAATTATTTATAAAAATTCTGAAGTGAATTTGGCAAAACACTAGATTTGTTAAAATTGGATGAGAGGCAGAGCTTTTATTTTGCAATAGATATTTTTTCAAATAAATAACTCACAGAATTGAGAGTTGCATATCTATCTCTAATGCTTGTTATCCTCACATTTGAAGTCAACCTATCCTTTGGGCCCGAGGTGCAAACTATAATTCTTGCATCCCAAGCAGTTTATAAAACCAATATAAAGAAAGAAAGCAAATATTTAATTTTCAATTATATTTATATTTTCAACCCTTAATATGGCTTCCAAAAATTTTGTTTCACAATGTCCATAATCAAGACAATGAATAGAAAAGAAACCACACGTGTGGTGATATATCATAAGTTTACTAACTGGATGGCTGATTTAAAGTGTTTGGAGACTGCTTCTCTAGGTGGTGATTTTTCAGATTTAAAGTACACATGTACCACAGATGGGTAGTGTTTAACATGTAGCTCCCTGGGGAATGGTATGAATTGAAATGCTCTATGTTTCAATTTAGTCAGTTTGGGGTTAGACTTTGAATCTACATTTTCAAAAAGCACCCCAGATGATTCTGAGGCAAGTTTCAAAGGACCCTATTTGGAAAACAACTCTAGAACAATACTCCTACAAACAAGTATCACACATAAGAACATGGCAGCTTAATTCCCTTAAATTTCTGCAGTAGAGTAATCCTTAGGCTTTCTATATGATTTCAGTGACAGAATATCACGTTAGGCCACCTATCTTCCATTACCACTGACATAAAAAGAAAAGGATATAGCTTTTAAGATAATTTGCAGATGAACATGTGGGGTTTTTTGCCCCTTTTTATCTGTCAAGGAAAAAAAAATCAGTGGGACTTCCTATACTGTGTATTACCTTTTCAAATATGTCCCATGGACAAAAGGTATAATTGGCAATATTCTTATTCCTTCTGCCCTGTAGATGACTGCAAACTTATCTCTGTTGATCCTTACAACAATTTTGTAAAACACAAAGCCTCATGCCATTTTATAGGTGGGAATACAGAGTAATAACAGACAGAGCAAGAATAAACATGAACCTCAGATGAGCAGACTTTAAAAGCCGTGGGTGTGTGTGTGTGTGTGTGTGTGTGCTCAGTTGTGTCCAATTATTTGCGACCCCTTGGACTATAGCTTGCCAGGCTCCTCTGTCCCTGGGATTTTTCAGGCAAGAATACTGGAATAGGTTCCCATTTCCTTCTCCAGGGAATCTTCCTGACCAAGGATTGAACCCATGTCTCCTAGGTCTCCTGCACTGCAGGTGGATTCTTTATTGCTGAGCCATGGGGGAAGCATTTAAAAGCCTTACACTGCTCCATTCTCCCCAAGTGCTTTCCACAGGTGTGAATAAATGTGAGCACAACTGTTCCATTATCACCGAGGAACTACATGCAGTGTGAAAATTTGACAGAAATTTAAAATTCCTGCAGAAAGGGGTTCAATATACCAGGTTCCACTTTGCAATTTGCTATTTCTAAAATTTGAGGCATGCCTAGAACAGTACTTTTTGGATACCAAATTAGAATTCGGTTTATTGGGAATCAAGAGACATGATTTGAAGGACAAGATCTTTCTCTGTGTCCTCAAATCAGCCTGCCTTGAATCACACTGTTTGCTAGTCCTGGTATTCTTAGCATTCAGCCTGCTCTGTGGGGGAACCTAGATCTGCGTTTTTGGGTTCTCATGGCAGGACCTCTGAAGAGGGCTACAGCTATACTTATGAACTTTTAATATCACCATTTGGGAATTCTGAGAACAGGAGATGTGTTTATTATCAAGCATCAAAGAGAATTAATAGGACAAGGTTTCAAAGCATTTATAAATATCACACATAATAGACTATTTTGCTAAATGCTAAAGAAATCATGCTAAACAACATGATTTTAAAGTTTCTTTCAGATTGTTGGTCATAATCATTAGAAAAGTTTTCCCCCAGAACTCAGAACTGCTAAAGTTGTAACCTACTACAGCCTATGGCTGCTCTTACATGAAATTTAAGGGGGAATACTGAACAAGTGCAGCTCATACTGGGAGCTCCCAGGTGGCTCAGTGGTAAAGAATCCACCTGCAATGCAGGAGATGCAGGAGACACGGATTTGATCCCTGGATCAGGAAGATCCTCTGCAGGAGGAAATGGCAACCCACTCCAGTATCCTTGCCTTGAGAATCCCATCAGCAGAAGAGCCTGGCAGACTACAATCCACGGGGTCATAGAGTGGAACACAACTGAGTATGCACGCAGCACAGATTATTGTTATTGTGTTATTATCTTGTAAAATAAAATATTGATAAACTTCACTGACCTGTATCTGCTATCTGATTCAAAATAAGAGAATAATCATTTTAAAAATGATCTTGGGGGATACATGTATATGTAGAAATACATGTATATTACATTTATATTTTACACATATGATATAATTAACAAAGCTATCCCTCTGATAGTGCTTTCTCCTTTGATTTACTAAGATCTGGACTAAAAGCTATGATCTTTGATTGTGTTTTTCTATTCCCATGCAAATAAAATGGATCATTTTAGCATCCATGTTAAGAATGAGTATTCTCTTGTCTTGAAAAAGATATGTCAAGGAATTTTGCCATAATTAAACATTTATAAATATATATATATCTACATAAAAGAAATTAAAGACCCCTGTCCAATAAAGCAAGTCTCAAGAGTCAAACTAAATCAAAGAACTCTTTGGGAGAAATATGGAGTGTTCGAGATAAATTTATCATCATATGCTCTTAAAGATGTGGAATAAAGTTGTAGAATTTATGGGTAACATTGCCCTTAATCAAACAAGTAAAGTGCTGTCTGCACAGAGATGGAATGTGACTACATAATTTCTTGGTCGTTGAGGGGAGAGAATCTTGTCTTCACCATCAAGCATACGTGTATTTTTTTCAAATGTCATATACTACATGATACGACAAACAATATTCTTTTTTTAAAACTTAAGTTCCTTTGGGTCCCTTTTACTGAATTTCATGATAGTATCACAGGCTGTTTTGGATTTGATCATTGGGAGAGAAGTTTCTACTGGCAAAGAAATATAGAATTTTAGAGCTGGGCCATTATGCTTTGTTTAAGCTTAGTTTTAAATATGAGCTCTTTCTGGAGAAAAATGAATTTATTTTATCTAAAATATGCATCTTATGAGCCAGAAAAGAAAGCGAAGGCAGCAAAAAAAAGTCAAAATTTATTGTACCTGAGAGAAATTACATCCAGGCACTTAATTTGATGAGTATATGGATTCCACTACTCACATTTTTCAAACAGATTACTTATTTTGGAATAATACTGATTGTTCATTAAGGCTGAAGCACGATAAAAAAAAGACTAAAGTAGCAAAATGCTTTATATTTTATAAAGATGACCTCAGTATTCCAAGGAGTTACTGTTGGGTAGGGTAAAAAGTGGAGTGGGCAATGGCACCCCACTCCAGTATTCTTGCCTGGAAAATCCCATGGATGGAGGAGCCTGGTGGGCTGCAGTCCATGGCGTCGCTAAGAGTCAGACACGAATGAGCGACTTCACTTTCACTTTTCACTTTCATGCATTGGAGAAGAAAATGGCAACCCACTCCAGTGTTCTTGCCTGGAGAATCCCAGGGACGGGGCAGCCTAGTGGGCTGCCGTCTATGGGGTTGCACAGAGTCAGAAACGACTGAAGCGACTTAGCAGCAGCAGGGTAAAAAGTAACCAATCTTGAGGATAAGTCCACTTGCCTCCTGGCCCCATTTTTCATTTCTGTACATTATTGGGTACATCTATCTCCCTTATTGATTTTCATGTTTCCTTGAAAGTAGGGAACATATCATACTCATGTGTATATCTGCAATAACATTTAGAAGAGTGACTTGTTGATGTTTTATTGTTTAAATAGCATTAAATAAAATTAAGTAAAAATAAATATTTTAAATTTATGAAATAGAAAACAAAATCAGACCAAATGTGCTGTGATACTTAAAGCAGAATATAAAATGAGCACAGCAGATCAATTATTATTGGTAGTGTCTACATTTATGACATAAAAAATGAAATTCAAATATAATATCCAGTTTAATATTATTCTTGAAAATATTTGAAGTCATAATTTTGGTTTACTTTGGTGAAGCATGCAGTTTTTTCTTGCTAGCTTTATAATCATGTAAATCAATGGCAGTAAAAAATTCCATTTGGAAGTTATAGTTTGGCTCTTTGGGCTTGTAAAGATTCTAATATCTTAGATGTCTTATTCAAAGTAGTGTTATTAAATGCTACCCAGTGGATGTCAATTTTACCTGCATAAATGCATATATTAAATGTATATACATGAATATTGTATTAAATTATTAAATCACAAGTTGGAAATGTAAACCTCGCTTGTACCACAAATTTGAAAGGATGCCATCTTACTGTGTATTGATGAGCATATCAGTTTATATTATATGACAAATGGAAGTTTAAGATGATGGGAGTTGGAAATCTTAAGAGATGCTTTTCATGTAAATAAAAACCACCTGTCTCTCAAGGTTGCTATGGATGTAGAACATATAGAATAGTGAAGAGGTTCAGCAGCCATTTAGAAGTTTATCAGAAAGAAAGCAGTTCGTCATGTGCCATACGCTGCACCGAATGTTTTATACATCAGTACTCATTATCTACTGCATATTTATACAATCCCCTAATAGTAACTATTATACACCATTTTTTTAAATTAATTCATTTATTTTAATTGGAGGCTAATTACTTTACAATATTGTAGTGGTTTTTGCCATACATGGACATGAATCAGCCATGGGTGTACATGTGTTCCCCATCCTGAACCCTCCTCCCACCTCCCTCCCCATCCCATCCCTCTGGGTCATCCCAGTGCACCAGCCCTGAGCACCCTGTCTCATGCATCGAACCTGGATTGGCAATCTATTTCACATATGGTAATATACATGTTTCAATGCGATGAAAATGGACATTAGAAGATGTAACATGAATAACCCAAGGCCAGATTGTAGATCAGGCATTTGACACCAAGAGTTATGCTTTTGAGTTTCTGAGGCAAAGGCAAAGTTGATGGTTGTTTTCTTAGGAAATAACCAGAAAAAGCAACAAAATATGAGAAACGGAACAGGCAGAGGACTGAGCACTTTAGATGATATAATGCATGGAAATAGTAGCAAAGGTTTCAGTTATGAATGCAGAAACCATGCCAAATATAATAAAAGCACAGCAACTTCCTGTAGCCACTGAAATTGCTTGCACAGTTCCTGTTTTAACAGAGGACTAGGTAACAGAAGGCTAAAGGATACATCAAGTAAAGAATGTATCATTTAATGTGAAGTTAAAATCAAAGCAAACCTATTATTATTGATTACACCTGTCAGTCAGATTGAATTTTTTTTTTTTAGTTTTTCTGTTTGGAGCTCTGAAACATGAAGATAAATAGCATTTAAAATTTGTTCAATGGTGTGGGTTCCTTACAGTGAAATAAGGAAAACAAAAGCAACATTTCCTAATTTGTATTCATTGAAAACATTTCTTTGTATTTACTCCTCCAGACATCTAATGAATACTTGCATGTTCTTACTAGGTTTTTTTATATGATGTACTTTACAGAGACTAACAATTGAAAAAAAAAAAAAAAATCCAGAAGGAAGATGAAATAAAGGAGGCACTAAAGTCTAAAGTTCCTCTGTTTTTAAATCCTAATGAAGGTACACACTGTAGATGTAGTGTTTTCCATCATTTAAAAAAAAATTTAAAAAATATTTTCTGTGCTTTTAACCATTTATGATATTAAACAATATAGCTTACTAGAGATTTCTCAGTTAAGTTACTCCTGCTGATACTTTAATTTACTGTGAAAATTCTATGCATAATTTCTTTATACCATCTTGGCCCCATTTTCCTGATGAAAAAATATTATTAAAGTTGGCAGATCTTGACAAATACCATATGATATCACTCATATGTGGAATCTAAAATATGACACAAATGAACATATCTACAAACAGAAACAGACTTACAGACACAGAGAACAGACTTTTGGTTGCTGAAGGGGGTAGGAGGGAAGGAATGAGAACTGCAGATGCAAACTAATATACAGGATGAAAAAAACAAGGTCCTATTATATAATACAGGTAACTATATTTATTATCCTATGATAAATCATAATGGAAAAGAATATGAAAAAAAATATATATATGTATAACTGGATTACCTTGCTGTACAGCAGGAAATAACACAATATTATAAATCAACTGTACCTCAATAAAATAAAAAGTTGGCAGACCTTGATTCTACTAAATAGAACTTCCCTAACCCATAAATTTACAACTATTTAAAAGCAGAGAACTTTGAGTATGATTTTCCTTTTTTTTTTTTTTTTAGAATTCTAAATTGGATTTTTTATTTACATCAATGATTGTAATTGCCCTGAGGGTATGTATATGTTTGTATATTTGTATATACACATTAGTTTTTTGTATTTTTTTAACTTTACAATATTGTATTGGTTTTGCCATATATCAAAGTGAATCCACCACAGGTATATATATGTTCCCCATCCTGAACCCTCCTCCCTCCTCCCTCCCCATACCATCTCTCTAGGTCATCCCAGTGCACTAGCCCCAAGCATCCAGTATCGTGCATCGAACCTGGACTGGCGACTTGTTTCATATATGATATTATACATGTTTCAATGCCATTCTCCCAAATCATCCCACCCTCTCCCTTTCCCACAGAGTCCAAAAGACTGTTCTATACATCAGTGTCTCTTTTGCTGTCTCATATACAGGGTTATTGTTACCATCTTTCTAAATTCCATATATATGCGTTAGTATACTGTATTTGTGTTTTTCTTTCTGGCTTACTTCACTCTGTATAATAGGTTCCAGTTTCATCCATCTCATTAGAACTGATTCAAATGTATTCTTTTTAATGGCTGAGTAATACTCCATTGTGTATATGTACCACTGCTTTCTTATCCATTCATCTGCTGATGGACATCTAGGTTGTTTCCATGTCCTGGCTATTATAAACAGTGCTGCGATGAACATTGGGGTACACATGTCTCTTTCTCTTCTGGTTTCCTCAGTGTGTATGCCCAGCAGTGGGATTGCTGGATTATAAGGCAGTTCTATTTCCAGTTTTCTAAGGAATCTCCACACTGGTCTCCATAGTGGCTGTACTAGTCTGCATTCCTACCAACAGTGTAAGAGGGTTCCCTTTTCTCCACACCCTCTCCAGCATTTATTGCTTGTAGACTTTTGGATCGCAGCCATTCTGACTGGCGTGAAATGGTACCTCATAATGGTTTTTATTTGCATTTCTCTGATAATGAGTGATGTTGAGCATCTTTTCATGTGTTTGTTAGCCATCTGTATGTCTTCTTTGGAGAAATGTCTATTTAGTTCTTTGGCCCATTTTTTGATTGGGCCATTTATTTTTCTGGGATTGAGCTGTAGGAGTTGCTTGTATATTTTTGAGATTAGTTGTTTGTCAGTTGCTTCATTTACTATTATTTTCTCCCATTCTGAAGACTGTCTTTTCACCTTGCTTATAGTTTCCTTTGTTGTGCAGAAGCTTTTAAGTTTAATTGGGTCCCATTTGTTTATTTTCGCTTTTATTTCCAATATTCTGGGAGGTGGGTCATAGAGGATCCTGCTGTGATATATGTCGGAGAGTGTTTTGCCTATGTTCTCCTCTAGGAGTTTTATAGTTTCTGGTCTTACGTTTAGATCTTTAATCCATTTTGGGTTTATTTTTGTATATGGTGATTTTCCTTGTTTAATAGCAATTGACTAGCTAACACATGAAATGTAATGATCAGTAGACATTTACATGGAAAAGGGTCCCACCTTGATCATTAACACTTAACACTTATGAATGGCCACTGGTTCCATTAGGAAAAATATTGTGGTCAAATAACAGATTTCATTTTGAGGTGGAGAGGAAGGGATCTCAGCAGAAGACATTAGTCATTTACATACAATTGTTGGAAAGTGAATGTGAAAGTATGTTGGGAACTTTAAAAAGGTATGCAATCACAGTCTGTCTAAAAAGTGAGACTGAAGCAGTCCATTCCATGTCAGTTTCAAACCTTTATGGTAATATCAAGAGTAAATCTGTACTATTTTATAAGTGTTAGGATTAGTGAGGGCATCATTGAGTATTAGAGATAGAAACTAAGAAAAACGTCGCTTTATTTAAAAAATATTTCAATTTTACTATTTTTTTTTTTAAATCTGAAGTTCATACTTTAATCTCCTCCTTAGGAACATCAATAGGTTCATCAAATACTACTCTCAATACTACTGCTACTACCATTACTGAAAGACGGAAGGACACTCTGGGACCCTCCTAAGTATAAATCTTTTCTGTGTCTTCTAGTTCTTGTCTATGGGATAGAGACTTCTTTTAGCCTCTTTGACCTTCTCTGAGTTCCAAGAGGCAGATTCAAACAGCTGCTTATCAAGTAAGGGAGGGGATGCAGAAACAAAGAGGGAAAAGTCAAGCACTGTCAGTGCTGACATTGGGAAGGGTCCGGGTTCCTTGTTAAGGAATATACATAACAATGCCTTTAAGTTCTTCTGTAGAAACTAAGCTCCCCACCCAGATGGCACACCTCACCACCATCAGAAGAAAGACTGCATACAGTAGAAGATAATGAAGATTCTGACCCCCCTCAACTCTCCATATGATTCTCCCTTTAAAAGCTTTCATGGTTGAGCAGAATCTTTGGAGTTGCTTTCTGGACACGAGTCCACCTTCCCCCTAAGTTGCTGACCTCCTGAATAGAGAGACCTTTCTTTTTCCAACCAACACTTGCCTCTCAAGTATTGGCTTTTGAGTGGCAAGTAGCTAAACTTGAGTTCGATAATACTACTGCTACTACTTCTAATAAAAGTATATTACTGATTTCTTATTTAAGTCTTATACTGAGTAAACAGAACTCTTGAGGTGCAATTACAAACACATTTTTTTGTCTCCCAATATTTCCATCTCAAACTCATTCTGTGGAAACAATTCTTCTACCTCTATGTAAAATCCACAGAAATCCCCACAGTATTTCTGATCATGATCAGATGATAAAGATATTTTTAAAAATTTTGTGTTATTATGTTTTAGTTTTCAATTAATTTAACAGTACTATTTCTAAGTACTAAAAAGATCTCAGCTCATCAAGAGCTGAATTGTACAGTTTGATAGGAAACTATGTGCAAGGAATTATGTGCAATATTATTTCTAATATTTCTACCTTTTTAACATTTCCTTGGGTTTCTATTTTCTGGCTCCTATTTAACTTTTCAAAATTTCTCTATTAAGTTTATGTTACCAAAAGCACAGAACTTTATTATTACTTGTGTTGAATTTTATCTACCTTGTGACTTATGATCCCATGCCAGCACCAAGAGAGAAAAAGTAATTTATGAAACCTAAAACTTATCCCATTTCACAATGAAGAGAACATTAACGTGACTGGTGGTGGCATTTTTATCAGAAGTTTGCATTTCATTGACCTTTAACCATTAAAACATAGTCTCATTTAAAATGCACTTTTAAGATTTGCCCACCCATGTGAGTGGTCAGACTTTCTACCTGAAAGCACTTTTCAAACCACAGTGAAAGAAAATGATGCCTGCGTTAAGACAGTGGTCTTGCTGAGCTGAGCCAGCAGAGATTACACTTCAGGGCTACTGAAATGACTAGAATTTCAGAGAGGTAGAAGCTGTGTAAAAAAGGAGCCTCAGAAGTTTGATTGAGGGTTTCTTATATGTCATTGACTGAGGACTGAGGGTTCTTAGCTGATATCTAACATAAGATTAGAGAGGCTGTTATGAAACTAACAGCTCAATGGAAATATGTAAAACATACTGAAAATGGAAAATATATTGAAACCAAGCAAGATCCCGAGGGGTCCTTCCAGGTAAAAAAGCCTTTCTGAGTATCCCCATTTCTTGTTTGTGGGGAAAATATTTTCAGCCTCCTAGGGTAAAGCATCTGCCTGCAATGCGGGAGACCCGGGTTCAGTCCCTGGGTTGTGAAGATCCCCTGGAGAAGGAAATGGCAACCCACTCCAGTACTCTTGCCTGGAAAATTCCATGGACTGAGAAGCCTGGTAGGCTACAGTCCATGGAGTCACAAAGAATCGGACACAACTGAGTGACTTCACTTACTCAGAGCTTCCTTAGTCTTTTGAGCATGAACAGCCCATTCTCTGTTTTGCCCTTGCAATAAACCTTTCTCTGCTCAAACTCTGACATTACTGCTTGTTTAGCCTCACTGTACGCAGGGCACACAAACATGGGTTCAACAACAATATGAGAACTGTTAACACAATGAATGAGGGTAAATGGAAAATATTGATATTATTGTTAGGGAAAGTGTTAGGCGCTCAGTCTCAGTCATGTCCAACTCTTTTGGATCCCATGGACTGTAGCCTACCAGAAACCTCTGCCATGAGATTTTCCAGGCAAGAATACTGGAGTGGGTTGCCATTCCCTTCTCCAGAGGATCATCCCAACCCAGGGATATAACTCAGGTCTCCCGCATTGCAGGCAGATTACTTACCATCTGAGCCACCAGGGAAGCCCAGTATTCACAGTTTAGAGTGGTAAAATACTCATTTTAGTCACACTTTAGTGAATTAGGAATGTATACTGTATACTGTAATGCTTAGAGCATTACATTGGTTAAAAAGCAAAAAGAGAAAGAAAGCAGAATACATAAAATATACAATTTAAACAAAAAAATCAAGAAAAGAAAAAATAAGAGATAGCAAAGATGATAAACCCAACCATACTAATAATTGCATTAAATGTAAATGAACTAAACAATTCAACCTAAGTCAGAGATTTTCAGGCTGAATAAAAGAAATTATATATTTTCTACAAGAAATACACTTTAAGCCAACATTTATTACATACCTATAATGTACGGAGTACTCTGCAACACATTTACATCTCAAAAAAGGTATATTAACATTATCACTCAGAGAATGTAAAATTAAGCTGGGAACTAGGTAAAGGGAAAATATGATTTAGAAACACATGAAGCAATTAAACCCATTAAATTTTTCATCAATGTCAGACACTGGGTAATTTTTGCAATTCCCTAATGACAAATAATGTTGAGCATCTTTTCATATGCTTTTATGCTATCTGTATATCTCCTTTGATGAGGTATCTTTTTAGAGCTTTGCCCATTTAATAATTAGGTTGTTTGCTTTTTATTGTTGAGTTTTAAGAGTTCTTTATAACAGTTTTTTTTTTTTTTAATTTTAATAATATTTTGATGCCTACTGGAGAAACTCACAGTAATCACAGCCTTCCACTCTGTAATGACACGGTGTTGTTTTTCTGCATCATTAATAGCTTAATATTGTGCACCTACCACCAAGAAACTTCTAGTAGTACTTCAGTATGTACTAACATTATTTTAATTGCTGCTGCTGCTGCTGCTAAGTCACTTCAGTCGTGTCCGACTCTGTGCGACCCCATAGATGGCAGCCCACCAGGCTCCCCCATCCCTGGGATTCTCCAGGCAAGAACACTGGAGTGGGTTGCCATTTTAATTGCTAGTCACTCAGTTATGAAGTACTAAACTCCTTGGCCTCTTCTAATAAATGTTCACTTCTCCACTGAGGAAATACTGTTTAGCCTATACAATTCTGGCTGAACAGGTAGTACTCAGGTACCATGTACTTCCAGCCAAACAGCCCTGAAAAAGAAAAAAAGCACAGTAGAATTAAGGTTTGTGTCTGCAGCAATCATAGGAGATTTTTTTTTTTTCCTATAAGAAAGAAAGGTTCACAAATGGAGCAGGAGGCTAGTCACCAAGCAGCTCTTTAGCTACACATAATACATATTTTGATGAGTTCATATTTTACAAGCCACCAAATAATACATTAAAGTGCTTCACTTTTTATCCACATCCTTGTATGTCATTCTTGTTTCAAACTGCTAAAAGTGAAGGAGAAAAACACAGCATTCACTTTTCTAAAATTTAACTTCTTTTTCTGGTCTGTGAGAGACTAAGGGAACTTTTCTAGGCCTCTTTAACAAAGTGTAAAAGGCAGAACAGCAATGTTGTTAGAAGTCTAGGCTCTGAGTCAGATTGCTTGGACTCTTACCAGCTATATGACACTTGAGTAGCTGTAGTCTTGAGAAAATTCTTTAAGTTTCTTGTATCTCAGTTTCCTACTTCTAAAATGGAGATAATAATGGAATCTACTTCACAGAACTAATAAGAGAATTAAATTATTTAACACTTGGTCATAGGAAGAGAACACCACTCACTATCAGAAATGGAAAAGCTGAATAATATATTTTATCATGAAATGAGGAAGGTCTATGCTGGCCAGATACACACTCAATGAGTAAAGCAAACTGTTGAATCTTTTTAGGATATTTGAGAAATTCTTGATTAGAGGATGCTTTAGTTTCTGAGGCAAGAGCTATTAACATCAGCCTTGGAAGTGTCGTTTGTGTTATCTGGGTAAGAGTCAATATCAACTTTATAAATCTACTCACTGCTATATTTAGTACACACGGCTATATTTAAAATGGATACCTAACAAGGACCTATAATGTATGACACAGGGAACACTGCTCACTATTCTGTAATAATCTAATTGGGGAAATAATTTGAAAAAGAATACATACATGTATATGTATAACTGAATCACTTTAATATACATCTGAA
Source organism: Bos taurus (assembly GCF_002263795.3). NCBI lineage: Eukaryota > Metazoa > Chordata > Mammalia > Artiodactyla > Bovidae > Bos > Bos taurus. The sequence continues at coordinate 45,126,972 of NC_037330.1, forward strand.
ACTAATATAACATCAACTATGCTCCAATACAAAATTTAAAAAAAAAATTTAATAAATTCACTAGGATAAGTCTACCACCAACTAGCTAACTTTGAAGGTGTAACATTGCCACTAGTTGGCTGGCTTTCAAAGAAATGTTAACTGAAACAAATTGTCATTTATTGATTAAATAAGTTTAAAACCATTTCTCATATTTACTTGTTATCATGGTTAAGCTCTCAGTTTTTTTCCCACAAGCTGGAGGAATTATTCATTACTCAAATGTTCAAGCTGGTTTTAGAAAAGGCAGAGGAACCAGAGATCAAATTGCCAACATCCGCTGGATCATAGAAAAAGCAAGAGAGTTTCGGAAAAACATCTACTTCTGCTTTCTTGACTATGCCAAAGCCTTTGACTGTGTGGATCACAATAAACTGTGGAAAATTCTGAAAGAGATGGGAATACCAGACCACCTGACCTGCCTCTTCAGAAACCTATATGCAGGTCAGGAAGCAACAGTTAGAACTGGACATGGAACAACAGACTGGTTCCAAATAGGAAAAAAAGTACATCGAGGCTGTATATTGTCACCCTGCTTATTTAACTTCTATGCAGAGTACATCATGAGAAACGTTGGACTGGATGAAGCACAAGCTGGAATCAAGGTTGCCGGGAGAAATATCAATAACCTCAGATATGCAGATGACACCACCCTTATGGCAGAAAGTGAAGAGGAACTCAAAAGCCTCTTGATGAAAGTGAAAGAGGAGAGTGAAAAAGTTGGCTTAAAGCTCAACATTCAGAAGACGAAGACCATGGCATCTGGTCCCATCACTTCATGGGAAATAGATGGGGAAACAGTGTCAGATTTTATTTTTGGGGGCTCCAAAATCACTGCAGATGGTGATTGCAGCCATGAAATTAAAAGATGTTTACTCCTTGGGAGGAAAGTTATGACCAAACTAGGTAGCATATTCAAAAGCAAAGACATTACTTTGCCAACAAAGGTCCATCTAGTCAAGGCTATGGTTTTTCCAGTGGTCATGTATGGATGTGAAAGTTGGACAGTTAAGAAAACTGAGCACCGAAGAATCAATGCTTTTGAACTATTGTTGGAGAAGCCTCTTGAGAGTCCCTTGGACTGCAAGGAGATCCAACCAGTCCATCTTAAAGGAGATCAGTCCTGGTGTTCATTGGAAGGACTGATGCTAAAGCTGAAATTCCAATAATTTGGCCACCTCGAGGAGTTGACTCATTGGAAAAGACTGTGATGCTGGGAGGGATTGGGGGCAGGAGAAGAAGGGGACGACAGAGGATGAGATGGCTGGATAGCATCACCGACTCGATGGACATGAGCTCAAGTAAACTCTGGGAGTTGGTGATGGACAGGGAGGCCTGGCGTGCTGCAATTCATGGGGTCACAAATAGTCAGACATGACTGAGCAACTGAACTGACTAGATGCCATGTACATAGAAAGCACTCAGTGATCAATAGCTACCATTATGTGGTATTTCTAACTTGATTTAGTTAATAAAATAGTTGGAGACAATGCATCTTTAGCACATTTTTACTTCCAGGTCACAAATTTCTAATTGCATTGGTAGAAGTGAAGAATTAGGAGCCTGACTTAGATACTTCTAACATTTTAAGAAGGGTAGTAGTCCCACACATTGATACAGCTACAGTTGTTTGAAGAAGTGCATGGCTATACAAATGAATGAGCAGAAAAGAGATGGAATATTAGCCTGGGCAAGGAGTATTATGGATTAGAACATGTCATATCATGTCTATGTGATATCTTCTACATGTACTTTATAAGAAGACCAGGGAAGTGATTTCCTTTAGTCTCCATATACAAAGTGGTTATTCTAAACTTATCCAAAGGAAAGGATTCTATGAAGCCAGAAGAAAAAGCTAAGGAGCAAATACTGAAGCTAAATATATTGCCCATATTAATATGTACACTCTATTGCATATATTTGACATTTAATTTTATTATAATGTGTATTTAGCATTTAATATTTATTATAAACTTCAGTCTATGAATTATGTACAAATTGAGGCTTTCTTTGTCTTGTTTACAATGTTGCAAAAGCACTTGATATAATGCTTTGTGGGTTAAAAGGTAAAATTAAGCAGAGGGAATTTAACTAAAGTTTTGTTACTGTTGTGGTTGTTCAGTCACTAAATTGTGTCCAACTCTTTGTGATCCCCGGACTGTAGCATGCCAGGCTTCCCTTTCCTTCAATATCTTCCAGATTTGCTCAAATTCATGTTTATTAAGTCAATGATGCTATCCAACCAACTTGTCCTCTGTTGTGTCCTTCTCCTCCTGTTCACAATCTTTCCCAGCATCAGAGTCTTTCCCAGTGAGTTGGCTCTTCACATTAGGAACCCAAAGTATTAGAGCTTCAACTTCAGCATCAGTCCTTCCAATGAATATTCATGATTGCTTTCCTTCAGGACAGACTGGTTTGATCTTGCAGTCCAAGGGACTCACAGGAGTCTTCTCCAGCACCACAGTGCAGAAGGATCAATTCTTTGGTGCTCAACCTTCTTTATGGTCCAATTCTCACACCTGTACATGACTACTGGAAAAATCATAGCTTTGACTGTACAGATCTTATTTGGTGAAGTGCTATTTCTGCTTTTTCATATGCTAAGTTTGTCATAGCTTTCCCTCCAAGGAGCAAGTGTCTTTTAATTTCATGGCTACAGACACCGTCCGCAGTGATTTTGGAGCACAAGAAAATAAAATCTGTCACTGTTTCCATTTTTCCTCTTCTATTTGCCATGAACTGATCTTAGTTTTCTTTAGCATATTCCAAATTCCTTATAGTTCCTTGTACAAACTAAAGCATTATTTCTGTCTTGTTGTTATTCTTTGAATTCAAATATTGAAATGCATTCTATGTATCTCTTTCAAAAGTTTCCATTAATCAGCATGTGTTCAGCTGTGTCAGTCATGTCACACTCTTTACAACCCCATGGACCGTAGTTTGCCAGGCTCCTCTGCTCATGGGATTTCCCCTGGCAAGAATACTGGAGTCGGTTGCCATGCTCTCCTCTTGGGGATCTTCCCTACTCAGGGATCGAACCCGTGTCTCCTGAGACTCCTGCATTGGCAAGCAGGTTTTTACCTGCTGAGCCACCCGGGGAGCCCACATTAATCATCACATAACTAGTAAAATGTCCACAAATATTTCTATTTTTTAAAAAGTAAGAAAGTTAAACCCATGTGGATGGAGTTGATCTTCTAATAAATTACATAAATCTGAAAAAACTTCAGATTTTTTTTCTCTTAATGTTATGAGGAAATGTATGCCTTTTATTTATTTTTTGGAAGACACTTCTTTGAAGAATTTCTTTAAAAAATAGGGGCTTCCATTTGTTTTGCACAATGAGATATGTATAAAATTACAACTTGATATCACAAGTTGTTAGTCATGCATAAATAATTCAACAATATTATAAAAAAGAGAAATATCTTGACTCTGCAATACAAAGCAATTCTAAATAACCTTCCCCATTAAAATATGTGTATGTGGTGAGTGATAATGAATGTCTAAGGTGATGAAACATAACTATGATGTAGTGAGGTGTTGTCAAGATTTTTTTTAATTTCCAATTAGTGTTTAGAGAGCTTTCACTACAATGTCATCAGCTTCACAGGCCTGTGTGAAGGCATTTTCACTGTTGACGAAACCAGGAAAATATCATGTCTTTCCAAGACTTACAGAAAGTGAGAAATGTAATGCTGTATGCCGACTTTTTCAGGATGGTAAATGGCATTTTAAAAAATTAACTTTTGTCCCCCTGACTTTGCATTACCATCACTGCTACTCATCAGAAAGGTGGCACTTAATGAGAGAAAATGTTTCGTACTAAATTTAAAATGTATCCTGTGTTGTTAAATTTAGATTTTACTAATTTATAGATAAATTTTGACTTGCCTCAAGATGGAAATAATATGAAGAGTTGGCATCTAATGGGTCAAGAAGAATATCTTTCGTTTCAGATTAGCTAGATATTAACTATGTCTCTAGAGTTCAAAAGCTTGGCCAGGTAGTTAAATATTCCTGATTCCTCAAAAGGAATCAGGAATAAAATTATAACTTGATATCACAAGTTGTTAGTCATGCATAAATAATTCAACAATATTATAAAAAAGAGAAATATCTTGACTCTACAAACCAGCCTTACAGAGAGATAAAGGTAAAATATCTCTTACTTATCAAAGGAATAATACCATTGCTATGTACATATTAATATTTCCCTTTAATCCAAAAATATTAATCAAATATATAAAAATGATTGGGGAAACAATCTGACAAAACATTTCATCTTAATTTTATTTCAGCAATTATCTTTTAATTGCTATGACCAACCTAGAAAGCATATTAAAAAGCAGAGACATTACTTTGCCAACAAAGGTTCGTCTAGTCAAAGCTATGGTTTTTCCAGTAGTCATGTATGGATGTGAGAGTTGGACTATAAAGAAAGCTGAGTGCCGAAGAACTGATGCTTTTGAACTGTGGTGCTGGAGAAGTCTCTTGAGAGTTCCCTGGACTGCAAAGAGATTAAACCAATCAACCCTAAAGAAAATCAGTCCTGACTATTCATTGGAAGGACTGATGCTGAAGCTGAAGGTCCAATACTTTGACCACCTGATGTGAAGGACTGACTCATTGGAAAAGACCCTGATGCTGGGAAAGACTGAAGGCAGGAACAGAAAGGAAAGACTGAAGGCAGGAACAGAAAGGAATGACAGAGGATGAGGTGGGTGAATGGCATACTGATTCAATGGACATGAGTTTGGGCAAGCTCCAAGAGTTGGTGATGGACAGGGAAGCCTGGCATGCTGCAGTCCATGGGGTCACAAATAGTCGGACACGACTATGCACCTGAACTGACTGAAGGTATAGGGCTTTATTTCTTAGTCTAAATATCTGAATTTTACCTATAACTCTAATTTAATCTCCATTCCCTTTGCTACACTGCTTAGCTAAATGCTGAATATCTAAATGGTTAGTTTTTCTTTAAGAATAAAGTATGATTTAATGTTCAACTTGAACATGATAACAACAACAACAAAAGGGAGCCCTCATTAGAAATAAGTTTACATCTATTTTAAAGAGTACACTAAATCTTTCAACCAGTAAGTATATACAGTTGCTCAGATATGCTTAGCAGGGAAATACATGTGACAGGCAGTCCTTTATTTCTCAAAGGTTATACAATAGAAAGTAAGAACAAATATATACAGATGAAATATAGCTCAGCAATAATGCAAAAGAGTATACTGCTACTCAACAAATAAAAAGATACATAATTCTTAAATACTAAAATTTCATTAGAAGTGAAGTCGCTCAGTTGTGTCCTACTCCTTGCGACCCCATGGACTGTATCCTACAAAGCTCCTCTGTCCATGGAATTTTCCAGGCAAGAGTACTGGAGTGGGTTTCCATTTCCTTCTCCAGGTGATCTTCCCCACCCAGGGATCCAACCCGGGTCAGCCGCATTGCAGGCAGATGCTTTACGGTATGAGCCACCAGGGAAGTCAGGCAACAAAATAGAAAGGAAGGAACATGAATGGGCTTAAATCACAATTTTGCCTCCAACTAGTTAGTTAACCTTTCTGGAACTCACTTTCTTGTGTACAATGCCAAGGTGTGTTTACACAGTTTCTGAGATTACTTTCAGCTTGAACAATTGATAAATTGGAGCTGGGAGACTTAAAGAAGCTGTGTAAAGAAGTTAGGATTTCATCTGAGTCATGAAAGTTAAGAAAGATATGATTAGGGAGAAGAAATAATGGGAAATAGGAACACTATGAACTCAAAAGCTGAATATGCCATGGTCAGAAGATGATGACAAGCTGGGCTAGAAGGAAAATGAAGCTGGATTGATAGAGAAAGATTGGAAGAGGTTACCCACCATGATAAGGGTTTGAACTTTTTCCTAGACTATATAGGAACATGGAGCAGGGCAATAATAAAATATATATCTTAATAATATTAATCATATGTAATGGGTTGGTTGAAGAAAGGAAGGAGCAGGAAATACATGAAAAGTCAGTTGCATCTGTCTGGATATAAAAAACTGGACTAAGGTGACAGAAATAAGAAACAAAAAGCACTGATAGCAGAAAATATTTAAGAAAGAAAATGTAGGTCTGGTGACTTGGAGTTACTGAAAGACAACAAAAAGCCAGATATACCTCCAAGATTTTTTTTTTTGTGTGTGGGGGTACATGAAAAAAGGGTAACAAAACTAAGGAAATGGCAAAAATTAACTTCGGCAAGAAAGGGAGGCTGGGGTGTCATCAAAAATCGTGAATCTTCATTTAGCTAACAATCTCTGTCCCTACAGAATATGTCACTCTAAAAAAGGTCTTGGAAAAACTTGAGCTCTAGAAGTTAGGGGGTAACTGTGGCAATTCTGAGGCATCTTGGCAGAGAAACAAAGCCAAACAAGGAGTTGTAGTATCTTCAGCAAATTTCGGCCTAAACGTTGAAAAGACGTAGTTAATGTTTTCCCTTGAACCACAGTAAGGTATTTTTTCCAGTATAAAACCTCTTTTGACAACAATACTGGTAAAGTTTATTAATTTAAATCATTTTTTCATGAGCATTTTCACCATAAAATAAAAGTATCAAGTTAAAACTTGGCTTGTAGCTAACCACTTACTCTATATAGCATGTATTTTGTTAAGCTAAAATAAATCTACATAATTAAGTTTACTAGCAACTTGTGCCATTATATTTTGTCAAAACCAAGAGGTGACATGCAATTAAACTTACTTGGCTTTGTAACTTTTTCTGTTAAAATGGGTCTCTTAAACATGTCACTGGCAACTCTTCTCAGAAGCAAGATTGTGAGCTTGTAACAGCAAATGCATACTTGAGAAAATGGTATCTGAGAGCACAGAATCTAAATACTTTGTCTTAATGAAACTCAGTCGATCTTTACCAGGTAGACTTTATTCAATATAGGATCATGAATGCAATTATATTCTCTAATTATGACACTTAAGTGATTCCCTTAGTCCAGAAGGCCTCTGAATTATAGATCTTATCAGAATAAATGAACAGAATTTTAACACTTGTAATGCAGCTATTATGACAAATTTTTACATGGATGCCCCAAAGTATAAAAAGGACAGTGAGATTTTTCTAGGGAAGTGAGTGTTCTCTGTCAGGACTTATTCTACTAAATAGAAGAGGTCTTGTAACCTCCTTTTATGTCTTTTGCTTCCATACAACATCTAAGCACAATTTTAAATCAGTTCAGTTCAGTTCAGTTGCTCAGTCGTGTCCAACTCTTTGCTAACCCATCGCAGCACGCCAGACCTCCCTGTCCATCACCAACTCCCGGAGTTCACCCAAACTCATGTGCATCGAGTTGGTGATGCCATCCAGCCATCTCATCCTCTGTCGTCCCCTTCTCCTCCTGCCCCCAATCCCTCCCAGCATCACAGTCTTTTCCAATGAGTCAACTCTTCGCATGAGGTGGACAAACTACTGGAGTTTCAGCTTTAGCATCATTCCTTCCAAAGAAATCCCAGGGCTGATCTCCTTCAGAATGGACTGGTTGGATCTCCTTGCAGTCCAAGGGACTCTCAAGAGTCTTCTCCAACACCACAGTTCAAAAGCATCAATTCTTCGGTGCTCAGCCTTCTTCACAGTCCAACTCTCACATCCATACTTGACCACAGGAAAAACCATAGCCTTGACTAGACAGACCTTTGTTGGCAAAGTAATGTCTCTGCTTTTGAATATGCTATCTAGGTTGGTCATAACTTTCCTTCCAAGAAGTAAGCGTCTTTTTAATTTCATGGCTGCAATCACCATCTGCAGTGATTTTGGAGCCCCCCAAAATAAAGTCTGACACTGTTTCCACTGTTTCCCCATCTATTTGCCATGAAGTGATGGGACCAGATGCCATGATCTTAGTTTTCTGAATGTTGAGCTTTAAGCCAACTTTTTCCCTCTCCACTTTCACTTTCATCAAGAGGCTTTTTAGTTCCTCTTCACTTTCTGCCATAAGGCTGGTGTCATCTGCATATCTGAGGTTATTGATATTTCTCCCAGCAATCTTGACTCCAGCTTGTGCTTCTTCCAGCCCAGCGTTTCTCTACTTTTAGTTTTTTAAGGAACCTCCATACTGCTCTCCATAGGGTTATACCAATTTACATTCCCACAGTGTAAAACAGTTCCCTTTTCTCCACACCATCCGTCTCCAGCATTTTATTGTGTTTAGAATTTTTGACAATGGCCACTCCGACTGGTGTGAGGTGATATCTCAATGTAGCTGATCTTCATTTCTCTCATAATTAGTGATGTTGAACATCATTTCATGTGTTTGTAGGCTATCTAGATCTCTTCTTTAGAGAAATGACTGTTTAGGTCTTCCACCCATTTTTTGATTGAGTTTTTGGGTTTTTTTTTTTTTTTCAGATTGAGTTGCATGAGTTGTTTGCCTATTCGAGACATTAATGCTTTGTTGGATGCTCCATTTGCAAATATTTTCTCCCATCCTGATAGTTGTCTTTTCATTTTGTTTATGGTCTCCTTTGCTATGCAAAAGCTGCTGCTGCTGCTGCTGCTAAGTCGCTTCAGTCGTGTCCGATTCTGTGTGACCTCATAGACGGCAGCCCACCAGGATCTCCCATCTCTGGGATTCTCCAAGCAAGAACACTGGAGTGGGTTGTAATTCCTTCTCCAATGCATCAAAGTGAAAAGTGAAAGTGAAGTCGCTCTGACGTGTCTGACTCTTTGCAACCCCATGGACGGCACCCTACCAGGCTCCTCCGTCCATGGGATTTTCCAAGCAAGAGTACTGGAGTGGGGTGCCATTGCCTTCACCGATCCAAAAGCTTTTAAGTTTAATTAGGTTCCATTTGTTTGTTTTTGTTTTTATTTTCATAATCTAGGTTGTGGATAGAAAAAGATATCTCTGTAATTTATGTTAGAGAGTATTCTGCCTGTATTTTCCTTGAAGAATTTTATAGTATCCAGCCTTACAGTCAGGTCTTTAAGCAATTTTGATTTTATCTTTATGTATGGTATTAGGGAGTGCTCTAATTTCATTCTTTTGTATGTTGTTGTTTAGTCACGAGGTTGTGTCCGACTCTTTGTGACTCATGGACTGCAGCCAGCCAGGCTCCTCTGTCCATGCGACTTCCCAGGCAGCAATATTAGAGTGGGTTGCAATTGCCTCCTCCAGAGGATCTTCATGACCTAGGGACTGAACCCACATCTCCTACATTGGCAGGCAGATTCTTTACCACTGAGCCACCTTGGAAGCCCTCTTTTGAATGCAGTTGTCCAGTTTTCACAGTACCACATATTAAAGAGACTGTCTTTTCTGCACTGTATATATTCTTGCCTTCTTTGTCATTGATTAGGTGGCCATAGTTGTATAGGTTTCTCTCTGGACTTTCTATCATGTTCCATTGATCTATATTTCTGTTTTTCAGTCATTACTATATCGTCTTAATTACCATTGTTTTGTAATACAGTCTGAAGTCAGTGAGCCTAATAACTCCAGCTCCATTCTTCTTTCTCAACATTGCTTTTGCTATTCAGGGTTTTTTTGTGTGTGTGATTTCATACAAAATTAAAACTTGTTCTAATTCTATGAAAAATGTCCTTGGTAATTTGATAGGGGTTGCACTGAATCTGTAGATTACTTTGAGTAGTATATTCACAATATTCACATTTTTACAATATTGATTCTCCCAGTCCAAGAACAAGGTATGTCTTTCTGTGTCATCTTTGATTTCTTTCATCAGTATCTTTTATTTTCTGAATACGTGTCTTTTGCCTCCTTAAGTTGGTTTATTCCTAGATAGATATTTTATTCTTTTCGATGCAGTGGTAAATGGGATTGTTTACTTAATCTTGCTTTCAGATCTTTCATTGTTAGTGTATACAGATGCAAGAGATTTTTGTGTGTTAATTTTGTAACCTGCAACTTCACTAAATTTACTAATGAACTCTAATAGCTTTCCAATAGCATTTTTAGGATTTTCTATGTATAGTATCATTTGCAAAAAGTGACAGTTTAACTTTTTCTTTTCCAATTTGGATTTCTTATTTTTCTTTTACTTATCTGACAGATGTGGCTAGGACTTCCAAAACTCTGTTGAATAAAAGTGGTGAGAGTGGATATCCTTGTCTTGTTCCTCATCTTACAGGAAATGATTGCACATTTTCACCATTGAGTATGATGTCAACTGTAGGTTTGTTGTTTATGGCCTTTATTATGTTGAGGTAGGTTTCCTCTAAGTCTACTTTCCAGGTAGTTTTTATCATAAATGGGTGAATTTTGTTAAAAGCTCTTTCTGCATATGTTGAGATGATCAAATGGTTTTTTGTCTTCAGTTTGTTAATGTGGTGGATCACACTGACTGATTTGCATATTCTGAAGAATCCTTGTATCCCTGATATAAATCCCACTTGATCATGGTATATGAACCTTTTAATGTGTTGTTGGATTCACCTTGCTAGTATGTTGTCAAGGATTTTGGCATCTATATACACCAGTGATCAGTTCAGTTGAGTTGCTCAGTCATGTCCAACTCTTTGTGACCGCATGGACTGCAGGATGCCAGGCCTCCCTGTCCATCACCAACTCCTGGAGCTTACTCAAAAACATGTCCATTTAGTCAGTGATGCCATCCAACCATCTCATCCTCTGTCATCCCCTTCTCCTGCCTTCAATCTTTTCCAGCATCAGGGTCTTTTCCAATGAGTCAGCTCTTCACATCAGGTGGCCAAAGAATTGGAGTTTCAGTTTCACCATCAGTCCTTCCATTACATAGTCAGGACTGATTTCCTTAAGGATGGACTGGCTGGATCTCCTTGCAGTCCAAGGGACTCTCAAGAGTTTTCTCCAATACCACAGTTTAAAAGCATCAATTCTTTGGTGCTCTGCTTTCTTTATAGTCCAACTCTCACATCCATACATGACTACTGGGAAAACCATAGCTTTGACTAGATGGACCTATGTTGGCAAAGTAATGTCTCTGCTTTTTAATATGCTGTCTAGGTCGGTCATAGCTTTTCTTCCAAGGAGCAAGGATCTTTTAATTTCATGGCTGCAGTCACCATATGCAATGATTTTGGAGACCAAAAAATAAAGTCTGCCACTGTTTCCATTGTTTCCCATTTCTTTGCCATGAAGTGATAGGACCAGCTGCCATGATCTTAGTTTTCTGAATGCTGAGTTTTAATCCAACTTTTTCCCTCTCCACTTTCACTTTCATCAAGAGGCTCTTTAGTTCTTCTTCGCTTTCTGCCATAAATGTGGTGTCATCTGAATATCTGAAGTTATTGATATTTCTCCCAGCAATCTTGATTCCAGCTTGTGTTTCATCCAGTCCAGCATATCTCATCAGTGATATTGGCCTGTAATTGCGTGAGTGTGTGTGTGTGTGTGTGTGTGTGTGTGTGTGTGATATCTTTGTCTCATTATAGTATCTTTGTTTGGCCTTGCCATTGGGTTGGCCAAAAAGTGCCTTCAGTTTTTAAGTAAAAAAAAAAAAAAAAAAAGACCAATTTTTCATTTTCACCAGGAACATTATAGAACAACACATTCACCCTTTGTTCCACTACTTTCTGCCATTTTCCAGGCAACTTCATAATTCTATCTTCCCAAAACTTTTTTCTTTCTTTGAGCAAAGAGCTGTTCCAGGTGCCTTTTAAATTCTACCTTGGAATTGAAAATTTTCATTAAGAGAATTCTGTAAAGACCTTAAATAAATGGAAATCCAGAGACACAAGGTCTGATGAGCAAGGAGGATGAATAGAACTCCCAGCAAACTGTAACAGCCTTTGAATGGGCATTAAAGAAACGTATGATCCTGAGTAATCCTGATGGAAGATGATGCATTTTCTGTTGACTAACTCTAGATGCTTTTCATCAAGTGCTGCTCTCAGTTGGTCTAACTGGGAGCAACTGTTGCTGGAATTAATCATTTGGTTTTCTGAAAGGAGCTCTGAATAGAGGACTATCTTCTAATCCCACTTCATTCTTTCTGGAATTATTTCTCTACTGATCTCCAGTAGCATATTCAGCATCTACTGACCTGGGAAGTCCATCTTTCAGTGTCCTATCTTTTTGCCTTTTCATACTGTTCATGGGGTTCACAAGGCAAGAATACTGAAGTGGTTTGCCATTCCCTTTTCCAGTGGACCACATTTTGTAAGAACTCTCCACCCTGATTTGTCCATCTTGGGTGGCCCTACATGGCATGGCTCATAGTTTCACTGAGTTAGACAAGGCTGTGGTACATGTGATCAGATTTGTTAGTACCTGTCATTGTGGTTTTCATTCTGTCTGCTCTCTGATGGAGAAGGATAAGAGGCTTATTGAAGCTTCCTGATGGGAAAGACTCACTGAAGGGAAAACTGGATCTTGTTCTGATGGGTGGGGCCATGCTCAGTAAATCTTTAATCCAATTTTCTGTTGATGGGTGGGGCTGTGTTCCCTCCCTGTTGTTTGACCTGAGGCCAAAATACAGTGGAGGTAAATAAGATAATGATGACCTCCTTCAAGAGGTCTCATGCAGGCACTGTTGCACTCAGGGCCTCAGCAATGCAGCAGGCTACCACTGACCCACACCTCTGCCAGAGACTCTGGGACACTCACAGGCAAGTCTGGGTCAGTCTCTTGTGGGGTCACTGCTCCTTTCTCCTAGGTCCTGGTGCACCCAAGGTTTTTCTGTGCCCTCCAAGAGTCTGTTTTCACAGTCCTGTATAAGTTCTGGTGGCTCAATGGTGGGGTCGATGGCAACCTCCTCCAAGAGGGCTTATGCCATACCCAGGTCTACTGCAACCAGAGCCCCTGGCCCTGCATCAGCCTACTGCTGACCCGCACCTCCAAAGGAAACACTCAAACACAGTTCTGGCTCAGTCTCTGTGGGGTTGCTGGGTCCTGGTGTGCAGAGGTTTGTTTGAGCTATCCGAGTGTCTCTGGCGGGTATAGGGTTTGATACTAAACACGATTTTGCCCCTACTACCATCTTGCTGGGATTTCTCCTTTGCACTTGGAGGTAGAGTATCTTTTTTTGGTGGGATTCAACATGCTCCTGTTGACCGTTGTTCAGCAGCGAGTTGTAATTTTGGAGTTCTTGCAGGAGAAGAGTGCACGTCCTGCTATTCTGCCACTCCTCCCTCGATTAGAAAGAGCTCCAGAAAGAATAAAGAGATGGAGCCAAAGCAAAAAAAAAAACACCCAGTTGTGGATATGACTGGTGATAGAAGCAAGGTCTGATGCTGTAAACAACAATACTGCATAGGAACCTAAAATGCTAGGTCCATGAATCAAGGCAAATTGGAAGTGGTCAAACAGGACATGGCAAGAGTGAACATCGACTTTTTAGGAATCATGGAACTAAAATGGACTGAAATGAGTGAATTTAACTCAGATGACCATTATATCTACTACTGTGGGCAAGAATCCCTTAGAAGAAATGGAGTAGCCATCATAGTCAACAAAAGAGTCCAAAATGTAGTTCTTGGATGCAATCTTTAAAATGACAGAATGATCTCTGTTCATTTCCAAGGCAAACCATTCAATATCACAGTAATCCAAGTCTATGACCTGACCAGTAATGCTGAAGAAGCTAAAGTTGAACGGTTTATGAAGACCTACAAGACCTTCTAGAATTAACACCCAAAAAAGATGTCCTTTTCATTATAGGGGACTGAAATGAGAAAGCTGGAAGTCAAGAGATATCTGGAATAACAGGCAAATTTGGCCTTAGGGTACAAAACGAAGCAGGCCAAAGGCTAACAAGGTTTTGCCAAGAGAATGCACTGGTCATAGCAAACACCCTCTTTCACAACACAAGAGAAGACTCTATACATGCACATGAACAGACGGTCAATAGGAAAATCAGATTGATTATATTCTTTGCAGCCAAAGATGAAGAGGCTCTATACAGTCAGGAAAAACAAGACTGAAGGCTGACTGTAGCTCAGATCATGAACTCCTTGTTGCCAAATCCAGACTTAAATTGAAGAAAGTAGGGGAAACCACTGGACCATTCCAGTATGACCTAAATCAAATCCTTTATGATTATACAATGGAAGTGACAAATAGATTCAAGGGTTTAGGTCTGATAGACAGAGTGCCTGAAGAACTAAGGACAGAGGTTTGTGACATTGTACAGTGTCAGTGATCAAGACCACCCTCAAGAAAAAGAAATGGAAAAAGCAAAAATGGTTGTCTGAGACCTTACAAATAGCTGAGAAAAGACGTGAAAGGCAAAGGAGAAAAGGAAAGATATACCATTTGAATGCAGAGTTCCAAAGAATAGCAAGGAGAGATAAGAAAACCTTCCTCAGCGATCAATGCAAATAAATAGAGGAAAACAAAAGAATGGGAAAGACTAGAGATCTCTTCAAGAAAGTTAGACATATCAAAGGAATATTTCATGCAAAGATGGGCTCAATAAAGGACAGAAATGGTATGGACCTACCAGAAACAGAAGATATTAAGAAGAGCTGGCAAGAATACACAGAAGAATTATACAAAAATTATCTTCATGACCTAGATAACCACGATGGTGTGACCACTCACCTAGAGCCAGAAATCCTGGAATGTGAAGTCAAGTGGGCCTTAGGAAGCATCACTATGAACAAAGCTAGTGGAGGTGATGGAATTTCAGTTGAGCTATTTCAAATCCTAAAAGATGATGATGTAAAAATGCTGCACTCAATATGCCAGAAAACTTGGAAAATTCAGCAGTGGCCACAGGACGGGAAAAGGTCAGTTTTCATTCCAATCCCAAAGAAAGGCAGTGCCAAAGAATGTGCAAACTAACGCAAAATTGCACTCATCTCACACGCTAGCAAAGTAATGATCAAAATTCTCCAAGCCAGGCTTCAGCAGTACATGAACCGTGAACTTTCAGATGCTCAAGCTGGTTTTAGAAAATGCAGAGGAACCAGAGATGAAATTGCCAACACCTGTTGGATCATGGAAAAACCAAGAGAGTTCCAGAAAAACATCTACTTCTATTTATTGACTACACAAAAGCCTTGGACTTTGTGGATCACAACAAACTGTGGAACATTCTTCAAGAGATGGAAATACCAGACCATCTGAGACCATCTGCCTCTTGAGAAATCTGTATGCAGGTCAGGAAGCAACAGTTAGATCTGGACATGGAACAACACACTGGTTCCAAATCGGGAAAGAATTGTGTCAAGGCTGTATATTGTCACCCAGAAAACAAAGATCATGGCATCTGGTCGCATCATTTCATGGCAGATAGATGGGGAAACAATGGAAACAGTGACAGACTTTATCTTGGAGGGCCCCCAAATCACTGCAGATGGTGGCTGCAGCCATGAAATTAAAAGACACTTGCTCCTTGGAAGAAAATTTATGACCAACGTAGACAGCATATTAAAAAGCAGAGACATTACTTTGCCAACAAAGGTCTATCTGGTCAAAGGAATGGTTTTTCCAGTAGTCATGTATGGAATGAGAGTTGGACTATAAAGAAAGCTGAGCACAGAAGAATTAATGATTTTGAACTGTGGTGGTGGAGAAGACTCTTGAGTGTCTCTTGGACTGCAAGGAGATCCAACCAATTCATCCTTAAGGAAATCAGTCCTGAATATTCATTGGAAGGACTGATGTTTAAGCTGAAACTCCAATACTTTGGCCACCTGATGCAAAGAACTGATTGGTTGGAAAAGACCCTGATGCTGGGAAAGATTGAAGGAAGCAGGAGAAGGGGACGACAGAGGATGAGATGGTTGAATGGCATCACCAAATCTATGGACATGAGTTTGAGTAAGTGCCAGGAGTTGGTGATGGACAGGGAAGCCTGGTATGCTGCAGTCCACGGAGTCGCAAAGAGTCGGACATGACTGAGCTACTGAACTGAACTGAACTTCCAATCCTACCATATACATGACATCACCTTCTTTGGATGCAGACCAGCCTTTGTGTGGTTGGTGGGAGTTCATTTTTCCTGCTTCACAGTCTCTTCCATTCCACATTATTGTATAATATCCACTTTCATCATCCTTCACAATATCTTTTAAAAACATAATGTTTTCATTAGGTTTCAGTTGAGCATCGCATGTGGAAACATGGTCTTCTTGAATTTTTTTTTTTTGCTTTACTTATATGGAGTCCAAACATCAAAGTGATGAATATAACCGAGCTGGTACAAATGATTTTCAATGCTTGATTTCCATAATTTGAATATGCTAGCTATCTCCGACATGGTATAACATTGATTGTTCTCAATTAAGGTGTTGATTTGATCACTATCAACTTCAACTGCTCTATCCTATCAATGAGCATCATCCAAAGAGAAATCTTCAGCATAAAACTTTGTAACCCACTTTTGACATATTCGATCAGTCACAGCACCTTTACCATATGCTGTACAAATTGTTCCAAACTCCACTTGCAGCACTCAACTCCCCTCCTTACCAGGAGACACATAACTCAAGCTGGGGTACACAGGGTGCGGCATGAACCATTCACATAGGTCCTACTCTGTCTTACTTTCCACAGGTCAGTTGCTGTGCTCCCCTCCAATTCCCCAAAGGTCCCTCTCTGTCCCAGCCAATCCACCCACTGTGAGGGGGCCTCTCCAAGTGAGGGAACCACTCATCCTTCAGCTCTCCCACATGGGTGCCAGTCTCTTTCTGTTTCCCCTTTCCTGCTTTTGTTTCATCTTACCTGGTTGCGTGGGGATTTTTCTTATCCTTTTAGGTGTAAGAGGTCCTGTGCCAGTTTTCAGCAGGTAATCTCTGAGAACTGCTCCATCTGTAGATGCATTCTTGATGTATTAATACTTGTGAGGGAAGACGAACTCAACATTCTCCTATTCTTCCCTCCTCAAACATAAATTTTTGAATAAATGAATGAATAAATTTTTCTTCTAAGATCAATTTTTCCAGCCTAACTCTTAGCCCAAGAGAATGATTCTAATGGCAGAAATTTATGCATTTTTAGTATATTAGTAATATCCTTGTAGTTTCTATTTCTGCCTCACTATAGGGTAGTGTTTGAATGTAAAATTTAACATTAACCTTGGAATCAAAGCATCCCTTCAAAAGTTTGACATATTACTTCACAACCCTTTCCATAATGCCCATCTATGACTAAACATTCAGAAAATAGCTGAAAGTAGCTTGGGGTGAGACAACCGCTACCCTTTATCTACCCCTTATCTCCTACCTCCTAACTGCTTACAATTCTCCAAGAAGGAGACTCCAGCAAGTTTATCTGGAGTCCCAGAATGAACTCCAACTCTCAAAACTAATGAAAACAACAGCAGTGCTTCAGGAAGTGAGCAGAGTAAAATTAAATTTGTTTAAACCACAAGAGAATCTGATACCTCCAAAGAGAAATAGATAAAACATCCAACATATGCCTAGGCTGCTGAGTTACTGAGGACTGACTGCTATTCTGCAGTCTTGAAGGCCATGGTCTAAATGAAAAAGGGTATTATTTTAGGGGTAGAGTCAAAATAACCTGGATTAGAGCTAGATGACAGAAGAGATAAAGAATATTTAAAGGAGGGTACTAGAATTCATTCATAATTTGTCTTCTTGCAAAAATTTTTAGGAACAATAGCATTAGAAGGAGGACTTGTAAAGAACGGAAAAAGTCATACCTCTACAGGTACAACAAAATAATAATTGTCCCAAATGAGCATCTCTCATCCAGGGGATATGTAAAACAATCCACTAGAATGTAATATAGTATGCTAGAATTCCTACTTACACTTTTTATATAAAATAAAAGAAAGTCTATTTTTAACAATTTTATTACACATCTGAATACTAATACTCACACTATGGCCATATGTCATCAGTCTCAAATCACAAGCAAATGCAAGTAGCCCAACATTTGCTAGCTTTCAACATACTATGATTTACTACATTTTAAATTCATTTATGGGTTACATTGTCTTCTATAATGAATGTGCACAATTATTTGAAGATGAGGAGTGTATGTCAAGCTTTTCACAATTTTTATGTACACTAGCTACCATGAGACAATGTATTTTAAAAATTTGTCAGAATTAAAGGTTATTTATTTATGCATGCATACATGCTAAGTTGATTCAGTCATGTGATTCCTTGCAACCCTATGGGCTATAGTCTACCAGGCTCTTCTGTCCATGGGATTCTCCAGGTACAAATAGTGGAGTGGGTTGCCATGCCTTCCTCCAGGCTCAGGCATTGAACCCAAGTCTCCTGCATCTCCTGCAATTACAGACAGGTTCTTTACCACTAGCACCACCCTGGAAGCCCTATTTATTTATATATTTATCTAAATTTATTTATTCACATCCACCTATTATCATCAATCTGCTGCTGCTGCTGCTAAGTTACTTCAGTTGTGTCCGACTCTGTGCGACCCCAGAGACGGCAGCCCACCAGGCTCCCCCGTCCCTGGGATTCTCCAGGCAAGAACACTGGAGTACGTTGCCATTTCCTTCTCATCCACCTATTTATATAATTATCTATGAAGAATGTTCAAAAATGTATACATGAGGTATTAAAGGTAAAATGTTTGAAGACCATCATTACAGCAAACAAACAGCATAAGCTTTTTCTTCCTTGTAGCCATATGCTGTCCTTCCAAATGAGTAAAGCATATTTTCCATACTTTAGTGTTGCCACAGCATCGACTATCAGGAGATGTGGTTTTAATACTTAGGAAGTGGTATCTTCCTCTATGAAAAACAGGAGTACTCAAAGGTCCTGGAAGCTATATGCTGAATGAAGATAAAAAAGAGTAAGACATCTCATCAATGACAAAGTAAAGATATTTTTGCTGGGTGATTATGGTAGTAGCATAAATGTTGCTGCTGCTGCTGCTAAGTCACTTCAGTCGTGTCTGACTCTGTGCGACCCCATAGATGGCAGCCCACCAGGCTCCCCTGTCCCTGGGATTCTCCAGGCAAGAACACTGGAGTGGGTTGCCATTTCCTTCTCCAATGCATGAGAGTGAAAAGTGAAAGTGAAGTTGCTCAATCGTGTCCGACTCTTTGCAACCCCATGGACTGCAGCCTACCAGGCTCCTCTGTCCATAGGATTTTCCAGGCAAGAGTACTGGAGTGTGTAGAGATGATTATTTCATCTAGCCATTCCTTAATGAACTCACTCAAAACGTACTCATTTTGCTAGTACCTGAAATGTGAAAATGAAGATGACACATCCTTATCTTCAAGATAATCAAGGTCAAGGAAGTTTGCCTAAATAAAATTTTTTAATAATATCAAGATATATCTATAGCTTTAAAACAAAAATTAAAGGTGAAAAAAATAATGGTGATCAGGACTTCACCGGAGGTCCAATGACCAAGACTCCGCATTTCCAATGCAGGGGCCTGGGTTCCATCCCTGGTCATGGAACTAGATCTCACATGCCACACCTGAAAGATCCCACATCCACAATGAAGATCAAAGATCCAGCATGCCATAACTAAGACCCAGTACAGGCAAATAAGTAAACACATATTTAAAAATAATAATGGTGACCATTCATTCCGCCTTTTCCTTTATAATATACATATATAATGTGCTATTTTTAGTACAGAAAACAGAAGCCTGAAAACTCTTATTTCCTTATTTAGAAAACAAACATTAAATAACAAAAGTATATCAAATTAATATTATATAAAATACTTAAGCTTATATAAAACATTTAATTTATATAAAGTAACAAAATTGCAGAACACATTTTTAAACACAGAAGTCTAAGAACACCAACATCAGCTCATAAAAACAATCGCTGCCTGTGTTTAACACTATAAATACACAGGGAAATTGTCACATACACTTTAATACACTTTTGGCCCTCAAATCAACATTTCAAAATGCATTTATCCATAAGTGCTTTTCCTGGCGCAATTTATCAAACAACCATGTTTGACATTTAACTGAAAATTCAAAATGACTTCATATGATTTGGCTATTATTAGGGTGTATTAAAATGCACTTTATAATGGAATCTTGAAAAGATACTGATCTGACATATAACAGTTTAAAATCAGTTGTCATATGTTGAAAAAGTTAGGAATAAGAAATATTCATAAGAAATGAGCTACTGTAAGTTAAGTGAAAGAAGGAAGGAAGTGAGGGAGATTGGAGGAAGAAAGGAAGGAAGAGAAGGAAAGAGGGAAGAAGAAAAAGAAGAGAAAGAAAGAGACACGGGATGGAGGGAAGGAAGGAGGTAGGGGAGAGGAGAGGGATGAGAGAGGAAAAGAGAGAAGGAAAGGAAACAGACTAGGGATCACTGCACTGTAATGTGTAAGGGATATATGAGCCTAACGCTTATTGAGCACTTTATCAGAAAGTGTCAGTCTCTGCAATATAAACCTTTATCCAAATCAGTGGTTCCATCTTTACTTGGGATCAGAAGGAGGTAAAAAATTTCCCTAAAGGCCCAGATAGTAAATATTTTGCTTGGCAGGACATATGGTAACGCAACTACTGAGCTCTGTCATTGTAGTGAGAAAGCAGCCACAAATTGTAAACAAATGGGTAAGGCTGTGTTCCAATAAAACTTTATTGTTTGACACAGAATTTTAATGCATCCCAAAGTATTTTCCTTTTGATATTATTTTTCCAACCCCTTAATAATATAAAAGCCAATTATCTAGCAGAACATACAAACACAAGCATCAGGACAGGTTTGACCTCTGGAACACAACTGCCACCTTTTTTCTGCTATATCTACTGTTAGAATTAAGGCATTTTTAAGATGTTCTGTAAGACAGAAAGAAGTTATCTTTCCAGAAGTCTATTTGTATGAGATATTGAGAAGCTTTATCATGGAGAATTTCTTCCAAAGGAAAGAAAAAAGAATTGGACAGACAAGCTAGTCTAAGGGTAGAGAGGGAACTGACTTCAACACAATATTTTTATATATATTAATACGTGGACATGGCTTTGCCTCATAGGTTAACCTCTATGAACTTGTGTCTGAAATTCTCAGGAAGGGTTTAAGCTTAAATGTTCAAACGAGCCGTTTTCCCCCTAAGAACTCTGTAAGACATCAGAGTGGAAGCAGCATTGTTCTGCTGCCTAAGAGTTTACACGACAAGATAAGGTTAGCATTCACGTCCACTTCCCACCATATTTGGCACTTTGCTGCTGCTGCTGCTGCTGCTGCTAAGTCGCTTCAGTCGTGTCCGACTCTGTGCGACCTCAGAGACGGCAGCCCACCAGGCTTCCCCGTCCCTGGGATTCTCCAGGCAAGAACACTGGAGCGGGTTGCCATTTCCTTCTCCAATGCATGAAAGTGAAAAGTGAAAGTGAAGTCGCTCAGTAGTGTCCAACTCTTCGCGACCCCAGGGACTGCAGCCCACCAGGCTCCTCCGTCCATGGGATTTTCCAGGGAAGAGTACTGGGGTGGGGTGCCATTGCCTTCTCCGTCTGGCAATTTAAGGACTCTCAAATCACTGTGGCAATGTTGCAGCCCCACAAAACAGCAGCCCACAGTGGGTAGGATGCAGAATGAAAAAATGGACAAGAGGAAAGACCTTACTTACCTCCGGAAATGACTGTGCTGGCATACAAGCATGCATGAGGACTCTCTCGAGAAAGGTCAGGCTTTCCCTGGAAAGTGAGGGAAGAGGCTGGCCCTGGGAATTGGCAGACAGGGCACAAAAAGAGAAAAAGAAGTGGCAAATATGGCTACGATCAAAGCAATCTCATTTTTAACCCATTTGCCTAAACAACTGTAGGATTTCTCAGTTAATTTAACTTTTACCATAATCATGGGAAGCCAAGGCTCCTTTGGGCCCTAAGCTATTTCTCACAGAAAGCAGGCTTACTACAAATGGCAGCAGCAGCAGGTCTGAAGGGAATGCACTCTACGTCAACCTATTTTGTCCATACCCCAAGTCGGTACAATTTTTTATGGGATTTTTATGTCAGGAACTGAATGTATCTGCTCCAAAAATGTGCTTGGGGTTTTTTTGTTTTTACTTTTTTTTTTTTTCACCTAGTCTAACTGAGAAGGCAACTGAATAAATGTTTGAAGTGCCACTTACTATGGAAAAATTACTTTTAAGACTGATCTCAACTTCATACAAAAAATTTAAAGTATGAGTTTGTAACCGAGCACTTACAATTCAGTACTTACTTCCTCAACAAAAAAGAAAAGTCTTTCTAAACATATTAATGATCGCATTTTACAATTCGTTTTTGGAACTGATTTCCTTTGGATTATCATCTCACATTACGTGGCAGTACAGAACGCAACACCGCCATCTTTGACGCTATTGCTCGTGGGTGACTTTCATGTGCACCGCAAGAAGACAAACTTCAGAGGATTTTTTTTTAATTTATTTAAGCTGCGGAAATAATTCAGAAATGTGTCATTGTTTCCCAATGCTAAGGGTGGATCTATTGCTTTCAGTTCTACAAACAGGTTTTAACAGAACCCCAGTCCCAGGCAAAGCTTTCTCAGAGTGACGTGGTGAGAAGCTTCTATTGTGCCTGAGTCACTGATCAAAATCTTCATTCCTTCCAGTGGACAGCAATCTTTGCTATTGTTGCAGTGAAGACATTTTTGCCCATCCCACTTGATTCTTAGCTTTCTCAAAACTGAATTCAAATTTTTAGATTCCAACAATGTAAAACAACAACAACAATTCCCCCCAAAACAAGGAAATCCTTGAAGGATAAAATAATGTGGGCTTACAGCAAGTCCACTCTTTCTATAGAAATCATTCATGTTCATAGATTCTAGTCCAGTGGCCCTGAAGATCAATCAGTGTTTTCTTTCCACCAAGGCCTACTGTGATACCCTCAAACTTTCTGAAACTGTGGTTACCACATTCAACCATGGTATTACAAACCACTTCATCCATAACAAATTTTCAATCAAAAAACACCTAACTTATTAAGTTGCATCTCCAGCTGACTTTGTATTCCATTTTCTTCCTACATTCAGCTGGAAGCATTCACAAATAGCAAAGTATAATACTTCCCATGTTATGTGTTGCCAGGCAATCAGGGCAGAAATAATTAACACAGAAAGTGGACTGCCAGTATCCTGCTGAATGGCTCTGGAAAGAGTTCAAATATGACAAACATTCTTAGCTGTCCCTTCTGGGACACGTGCTCTGAAATAACAGTTTGAAAGGACAACTGCCAAATCTAGTTTCAAACAGTTTGACAGCACTACAGAATTTCATTCTAAAATCTGACTCAGTTTTTATTTAAAGGAGAATTCATCTATGCACACGATGCCTGTCTTCCTTTGCCCATTCCTAAAAGAACACTTCTTGTTCTCCTGCTGCCTCCATTAAAGCCCAACTGCCTAATGAAGCTAATCCTGGTCACTAGATCTTTCTATAAATGTAGAATTCACACTGAATTCAAAGGGAAACCTGGGTCTGTGAAGAGCCTTGTGTCAGGCAAGCCAAGGGGATCACATATTTATTTTTAATGCTCAATCTCACTTTCTATCTAACTTTGTTGAAATAAAAACCAAGTTCGAAAGCCAATCAATTCAATAAACACCTTCCCACAGATACACGCTCACCCAGAAATACGTACCACATGAAGCAAAGTGATAGATATCTAAATACATTCCAAGAATCCTAGCTGAATGCATTGCAATTCAGGTCAATGAAGATGTATTGTGTACCTATGAGGTACAAGGCTCCAGATTAAGTGCTGGAAACCAATTAGGACACAGTCGCCTAAATCCTCACATAATTTTTATCTGATGGGAAAGACAGGGATGTATACAGTTTTTCAGTGCAACATGGCAAACGCTAAAATAGAAATCTAGATGGGATGCAGCAGGCAGAGAAATGAGGAACACCTGAGGTGGTTTCCTCTTATAGAAAGGACCATAGTGACTATCTGTACAACAAGCGAATACACTCACTTCTAAACCAGAACACCGCTGATCAATTATCACTGTTTTAACACTTCAGCTTAGAAAACGTGAGTTCAAGCTCTGGTCCTACTCACTCTACATTTCATAACACAAACAAATCGTGTTATGGATGTTAGGCCTTACAATCAAGGCCCCTGATTTCATGGATAGATTTTATCTATCTATATCTTTCACGTTTAATGTGAAAGATAGATATTTTGGTAAAAAGTCAAGAGTGCACTGGGAGTTACGAAAGAGGAGGAACAAATTGACGTTGCCCCATTCTTACTGTGCATTTGAACATGTCTCCTTACTTCTTTAGGCTTCAATGCCTCATCCAGACATGAAGAAGCTGGAAAATTCCATCTCTAAAGTCCCTTCCAGCCCTAAAAGATACTATAACTTCAAGAGAGAGAAAGTTAGATAGTTTGTGAGCAAATCTCATCTATTTGGAAACCACTGAACTTTTCTAAGATAATACCACTGAACTTTTTCTAAGATAACTTTTCCAAGATAATCACGATAGTGTGATCACTCACCTAGAGCCAGACATCCTGGAATGTGAAGTCAAGTGGGCCTTAGAAAGCATCACTACAAACAAAGCTAGTGGAGGCGATGGAATTCCAGTGGAGTTATTTCAAATCCTGAAAGATGATGCTGTGAAAGTGCTACACTCAATATGACAGCAAATTTGGAAAACTCAGCAGTGGCCACAGGACTGGAAAACGTCAGTTTTCATTCCAATCCCAAAGAAAGGCAATGCCAAAGAATGCTCAAATTACTGCACAATTGCACTCATCTCACACACTAGTAAAGTAATGCTCAAAATTCTCCAAGCCAGGCTTCAGCAATATGTGAACCGTGAACTTCCTGATGTTCAAGCTGGTTTCAGAAAAGGCAGAGGAACCAGAGATCAAATTGCCAACATCCGCTGGATCATCAAAAAAGCAAGCGAGTTCCAGAAAAATATCTATTTCTGCTTTGTTGACTATGTCAAAGCCTTTGACTGTGTGGATCACAATAAACTGTGGACAATTCTGAAAGAGATGGGAATACCAGACCACCTGACCTGCCTCTTGAGAAACCTGTATGCAGGTCAGGAAGCAACAGTCAGAACTGGACATGGAACAACAGACTGGTTCCAAATAGGAAAAAGAGTATCTCAAGGCTGTATATTGTCACCCTGCTTATTTAACTTCTATGCAGAGTACATCATGAGAAACGCTGGGCTGGAAGAAGCACAAGCTGGAATCAAGGTTGCCGGGAGAAATATCAATAACCTCAGATATGCAGATGACACCACCCTTATGGCAGAAAGTGAAAAGGAACTAAAAAGCCTCTTGATGAAAGTGAAAGAGGAGGTTGAAAAAGTTGGCTTAAAGCTCAACATTCAGAAGACGAAGATCATGGCATCCGGTCCCATCACTTCATGGGAAAGAGATGGGGAAACAGTGGAAACAGTGTCAGACTTTATTTTGGGGGGCTCCAAAATCATTGCAGATGGTGACTGCAGCCATGAAATTAAAAGATGCTTACTCCTTGGAAGGAAAGTTATGACCAACCTAGATAGCATATTAAAGAAGAGACATTACTTTGCCAACAAAGGTCCATCTAGTCAAGGATATGGTTTTTCCTGTGGTCATGTATGGATGTGAGAGTTGAACTGTGAAGAAAGCTGAGTGCCGAAGAATTGATGCTTTTGAACTCTGGTGTTGGAGAAGACTCTTGAGAGTCCCTTGGACTGCAAGGAGATCCAACCAGTCCATTCTGAAGGAGATCAGCCCTGGGTGTTCTTTGGAAGGAATGATGCTAAAGCTGAAACTCCAGTACTCTGGCCACCTCATGCGAAGTGTTGACTCATTGGAAAAGACTCTGATGCTGGGAGGAATTGGGGGCAGGAGAAGGGGACAACAGAGGATGAGATGGCTGGATGGCATCACTGACTCAATGGACGTGAGTCTGAGTGAACTCCGGGAGTTGGTGATGGACAGGGAGGCCTGGCATGCTGCGATTCATGGGGTCGCAAAGAGTTGGACACGATTGAGCGACTGAACTGAACTGAACTGGACTGAACTGAACTGAACTTTTCTAACAACTTGGTGCAGTTGTAAGAATATGCACCTCTGGAGCCCAAAAGATACAATTCAAAATTGTAATACCACTACTTACCAGCAGAATGACCTTGGGATAATCTGTAATTTCTCAGAGCCTCTGATTTGCAAGAAAATTTTTAAAAATGATAACACATATAAAAAAAGAAGCACAGTATAGTGGTGGCATATAGGTACAAAATGCTGCTAGTTACTCTTTTCTGCATTTCTTCCATCAGACCAAAATCTATTTATTTATCTATCACCTATCTTTTTCTCTTGCCTTCTTTCTCATTGAAATTTGCCAATTACTGAATTTATTGAACACCAGCATTTATTGAATTCCTATTTGTCACCCATTGTGCTAGGTGATGGAGAACAAAACAGTCAATTAGTCCCTGCCCTCATAAAAGAATTTCAATTTTTCTCTAGCTGTTTACCTACGTTTTCTAAGGTAAAGCCCTCACAGTCCTGACCTGCTTCTCTAGGTGGCTCCAGATCCTGAACTCTGAGCAACATCTCCAGTGACCCTTAGCCAAGTGCAAAAGCTGTCCATGGATGATCTGGCAGTGCTGCCACAGCAGTTCCTCACTAGAAGGGTTAAAAGCCTTAAACCTACTTGGATAAAATATCAAACCAACCCCTGCCTTATGCAATCACAAATAAAACTCAGCTAGTTTTTGTAACCTTATGACTTAAAGTTGAACCTAACTGAACAAAGTTTCCACTCTTAGAAAATTTCCATCATTTAAGTGTATATCATTTTGATAAGTGATAACTAAAATAGCTTTGCCTTTCTGAAAAATTGGGGGGGGGGGAATTATGTCCAAGCACTCCTAATTTTAACTCCTTACAGGGCTCACATCTTTTTTCTCGTGTCCACCTTTGAAGTTTCTTTGTCCATAATTCCATTCCCTTAATTAGTTCCCAAATGGACAAAATTATCCAGCTCAACTATTTTCAGTTATGGCATTTCTAATTTCCTGTAAGAATCCTACTGAAAATATTTGTCCTGGTAGGCTCTTTCAAGCTATTTCTCATAACTGATTTTTTTTTTTTTTTTTTTGACCTGAGAGTTAACTATTAAGAGTCACTCTTTCTGAAATAGATTTGGTTATGGGTGTTTTTTCCTCTTTCAGAATCACAAGAGTCTTTCTGGCTATCTGGAATCAATTACTATTTCACTCTAATAACTTGCTTTTTTTTTTTTTCATTGGTATATATTTTGAAAGAATACTTATGCTGGATATGTTGACTGCTATTTGAGCCATTTTCTTCAGGCAATACTGTTTCCATTGCTTGTGGATTAATAGACAGAGTTGCTTCTTCATACCCCTGTGGACCAGACAATCAGTAAGCTGCTCTGGTCAATGAGCCCTAATGAAGTGTGATCAGTAAATTCTCTTATCACCATGGTAACTGGTATACTCCTTAGACAGTGTCCTATGTTGGTACCTTGGGGAAAGAGCTTGATGACACATCACTATGATCTCCCTCTACATTTACCTTGTTGTTTGAATCAAAGTCTTTGGGGACTCTATTTAAGCAATTACACGTCTATAAAACTGTACACATATATAGTTCTGCAACTTATCTGCAGTTAGATCATAAATAAGTTTATCAGATATTTAACTCAAGTTAATGTATGTGATGTTCAAATTCATTATTTTAATAATATCTTACAAAAGGGAAGAAAGTGGTTTAGCTAAATTATTCTTTAAAACCCCAAGTTGGATCTTAGTGTTCCTAAGGGTTCACAGAACACTGGTTTAATTTATATGAGAGTTTTCAGTTTCTGGTTTAACGTTGACATAAGACAGGCTTTTCTTGATTTGATTTAAAGCTTTTCTCTCTCTATTTTCCCTGAAATAATCAATATAGTTAGCTCATTTTCCAATTTTGTATAGAAGCTGGTTTTCCATGTCAGTTTCTATGTCAGTGGATATCTTTGTGTGATATAACCCAATTAAATTTCTACTGAAACAATCTTAGCTATTAGAATTCTCCATTCCAAACCCTTAGAATCTCAATCATTTGCAAAAGAATTTAGTAGGTTAGTTGTAGGTTATTTGCCAGTTTATAGGGGAGGAGAGCATTCACTGGTTTTTAATCTAATAAGGTTTATGCCTCCAATCCATTCTTTCCCAAATGATTAGCAATCTCCCAAAACCATATCTGTTTCTAAGACAGTGACCTTATCCAGACTCTTTCTTAAAAGCATATCGCTACTGGATGATAAACACCCTACAGGTCTCAGGAGTCCACATTTTGTATGTATGGTAATGTAGGAAGTGATATACCTAGCCAAGACTAATGGCTTATCTACTATAAACCATAGATGGGCATTGGCAGGTTTTCAGCTTTCCACTCAACATTTTCACAATTTAAGGCAGACTCTCAGCATCACTCGAATGCACTTTCTGCAGTTTACTTTATCATTATGCAGTGCCATGTGATTTCATGTCACAGCCAAACAAAGTGAATAATGGAACTTTTGCATTAATATTAGCCACAGGCATAACTCAAATGTTCTAGGACTTTACCTGCCTGTGGTGGATCCACAGGAGATTACATTACATTGCCAAATGGGTTGGTGTGTATTCCTAAATTTGGCCACCATCACAGATATTTCTATGGACCTAGGATAGTTTATGGATGCTAATGGCATCAATTCCCTTGATGTTCCTTATCTATGGCAACTCTTGCCCTAAGAAGTCTCTCTGTCACTGATGGAGTCTCTAGTATCCTCTGTGAGAAACTGCTTTTCATTTTTAAGGAAGTGCTTCCCAACACTTCAGGAAAAAATCCCAGGAGTACTCTACTAGTACCAAACAACACGGAGTGACCTCATTTCTTGTCCCAATTGTGTAAACAAATGTCTTACACTTAACTGAGAGCTGCAGGGTCAGCTCTCCAGAAGGGGGAGAAAACAACCCAAACTTGTGCACCTCTCTAAACTCTGATGTGCTGAAAGCTTCTGCACAAAAACAACTATTGAAACATTCTTATTGACTCCATACATATCAATGCACCTGAGAGGGTGGTACCAGCCCAGAGGATCATTTAGACACAATCTTACTTTATGTTCTGTCAGAACACTATGCTTAAATGGAGAGTGTTCTTCAACAAAAAGGAGCACTAGAAAAGATGGCAAAAGGGAAATCAGTCTACCTGTTATTCCTTTTTTTCTGTCCAGTCAGGAAGCAACAACTTCCTTCCAAAAATATTTAAGGGATTGTGATGCTTGTGTCTGCTCTGAAGATAACGGTCACAGCTGGAACCATTACCCAGACATCTCTTATGACTGAATCACTGTTTAGTGCAGGTCTGTTTCCCTACTCCTAATGAATCCTGGCTTTAGAATTGCAGAAATTCATCCAACAGAAGAGAGGAGTGCACTAATGTGTTATTTTCCCATGAGTGAATCACCTTCGATAGTCTAAATTCCATAATTTTGTATGATGGATGCCTGAGTGTTTTGTGAGTGGGCCCTGAAAATCAGGATCCAATTTGAAAACATTGGTAAGGACCCTGCAAATGACTATTGTGTTACTAAGCACACATTTGTATACTTAAAGCAATCTCAATTACAAAGGATGGCATATGTAGGATAAAGTGATAACTGGCAAAATGACAAACACCAAGCCTTAATTCATTCAGGATTACATTAAATAATTGAAATAGTATGTTTTCTAGAATAAGGTTGCAGAGATTTCTATGAAAAGCACCTTAGTAAGTAGGGTAATTTTCTCACCATCAAAGCATCTGTGGCATGGATGCCCTTGTTTTCTGAATAGAGGATCAAAAATCATGTATCTTGGAATGCTTTGAGACTAGTTTTCTTCAAGGCAGAGTCCTTTGTTCTCCGATCACTATTGAAATCAAGGATAGCCAAGTCAAATGGCAACCAGACAGAGGTCATAAACCAGTGGAAACAATAAGAAGAAGACACTCTAGTAACTTAAATGGAGTCCCAAATACACCTAACATCTCAGGGTGCATTTAAGAAAAAAAGGATGAAAAGATTATGAAAGTCCAGATAAACACAACTGCAGGCCCCATCTCAGGGGTGCTGCCAGCCTACGGGGAGCCTTCCTACACCACAATCCGAGGCCTTGTGCTACTCCCTGCTACACCTGTTTGCAACTTCTAAATTAAATTCATTCCTATTTCCTTTTTCCAAACCAGAGATACTCTCTAAAAGGCAGGTTATGTTCATTCATTTACATCTAAAAAACAGGTTATGTTCATTCATTCACACCTGTGAAGCAGAAGTCCTACTATATTCCCATTTTTGTAAAATTGTTGGGGGAAATGGTAAAAATAGTAATTAAATAGAATTATTTTTAACTAATCTATAACTTGGGGTCATTTATTCTCAAATATGAACTTCTTCATTACATGAGTATGCAAAAAATTCTAATCCTTGATAAATTCAGATGTCTAGATTTACCTTGTCCAAAAAATGCAAATAATTACTACACATAAAGCAGTTTGCTAGTAAGTGTTCATTTCAGCCGCTAAATTGAAATTTCAGCAGCTATTACTATCCTTTATGATAGTAATAACAAGTCAATGGTTGCCTTCCAAATATTTTTTTAAAAGCTGAAAGGGTGAGGACTGTGTTAATGTACTTCTTAATTTGCATATTTCACAGATTTTTGACTAGTTATTGTAGCTATTGCATGTTGAAATAAATACAGAGAAGGAATATACTCCAAGAATAGTTATTTGATTTCACAAATAATCTAAAATTTCAGCTACTGTTTTTCTATCTTAAAGTTAAGCCTCTTAGAAAATAGTTAAGAATAATGAAATGGTTCAGATGGCAGAATGAATTTTTAAGAAATAAGTGAATCTACCATAAATATTCAAAATCATGTTAGCTTCATTTTTTAAACAATTTCTAAGATGTTAGCTTGCTACAGTGTAACTGCTGGTCAAATCAGAGGCATAAAGGTTAGGTTATGCTTCCTTCATTAATGATTTGGCTCAATGCACACAGCAGTATAATGTATTTTATGAGTGAGGGAAATGATATTGGTTTGAGAGGTCTCATGTAACAGTCACATCCTGTCCAAATAGAATTTTGAAAACAATCAGAGCCATTATGGCTCATACAGAAAGAAAGATAAAGACAGATAGCTGTATATGGGTTTTTAATAAGTAATTCACCCTGGGTCTTGAAACATCAGATTGCCAAGTAATGTTATTAATGTATAAGCATGTTGGTAAAATCATGTATTCTTTCCATTGGTTGGCTTTAGATATGTTTCCAATGCAAATATTGTGTAAATGTATTGAATCCAAGATATGCAAATCAAGAAAGTAATTCATCTTTCAAGAGTTTTACTTGATTATTTCACATGCCAAGGAGCATTTCTCTGGCAACAGTCTACTGACTATTTATATCTAACATTTTCCATTGGTGAAATTATGCATCTTTTGCTATTAGATATTAGTTGTTTTAACATATTGATCACCTCTGTCTTTGAGGTTAGTATTCTGTGAAACTTCTTGAGTCTTCCATAATGAAAGTGTGGTAAGAGACTTGATAGTATTGAACTGGTTTTTTTTTTTTTTGCAGAGAAGAGTGTATGTGTTCACAAATGAGAACCTAAAGCAAAGACAAAAATAAAACATCTCAAAACCAGAAGGCTGACCATCAATCATGTTGTTGGAGCAGATTTTAAAGACACTCTTTCCACCTGGCCTGCTCTCTTCTCCTCACTCTCCCTAAGACACAGTGGGTCTTTGCAATACAAGTTTTCCTCATCTTAATACCAATGTTCCAGTTTGGAACCTTAACATGGGCATATTAACCCTCATATTTAGCATATACATACTTGACATCTACCCTGATAATCACCTTAAAACACAGAACAATGACATAGATTAGTTATCTACATTATTTTGCATGTTGGTCTCCTTATGAAATGCAAGCATCTTTGAGGACTTTTCTGTGTCATATTTGTCTTTGATACTTTGTTTCTACCCTGCCTCCACTCAACTCCATCTTTGGTACAGAATTAGTAATCAGTCAAGTGATGCTTTTCGAGTACTTATTATGTGGCCAGACTTCTCAGGTGATGCTAGTGGTAACGAATCTACCTGCCAAAACAGGAGAAGCAAGAGATGTGGGTTTGATCCCTGGATTGGGGAGATGCCCTGAAGTAGGGAATGGCACCCCACTCCAGTTTTCTTGCTTGGAAAATTTCATGGGCAGAGGAGCCCGAAGGACTGCGGTCCATGAAGCCACGAAGCGTCAGACACAACTGAGCGAGTGAACATATTCTGTGGTCAGTTAATATTCTAAGGACTTTATATTATTATTTCAGTGAATGCTTACAATCAACTTTTGAACTAGGTTATTATTATCCACATTCTACAGTTGAAGATACTGATGTACTGATTATAGCCCTACAGTTAGTAAATGATAGAGCCAGGATTTGAAAATTTGAGTCCAGCACCTTCACTCTTAGCCAGTAAAACTGACAGCACTCATTACATTCTAAATATTGTTTAAATAAATAAAAATAATGGCTAAAACTTTAATAATTTTGTATATGCCTAGGACTGTTCTAAGAAATTTTTCCAAGGATTTATAAAAGTTGGACTGCCCAGATGGTACAATGTATGGGAGTCCACCTGCCAATTCAGGGGACACAGGTTTAATCCCTGGCCTGGGAGGAGTCTAGATGCCAGGGAGCTATGAGCCCATGAGCCACAGCTGCTGAGGTGTGTTCTGGAGCCTGCAAGCCACAATTGCTGAGCCAGCATGCTGCAACTCCTGAAACCCCTGTGCCAAGAGCCTGTGCTTCACAACAGGAGAGGTCATCCATGGTGAGAGGTCTAAGCGCTGCCACAAGGAGTGGCCCCTGCCCATCCCAACTGTAGCAACACTAAGCACCCAGCAGTGAAAAGCCAGCACAGCCGAAAATAGAAATTTAGAAAAAGAATTTACAAAAGTAACATTACAAAATAGTTAAGATATCTGCTCAGGTGTGGGATGGTCTTGGTTCAAATCCCAGCTCCTCTTCTCATCAAAACTGTACCTTGGTTAGTGCTATTGCTATCCCATTTTGCAGATGAGGAAAACGAGAAATCAAGAGTCAAGTAACCATGGTCCAATCACGATCGAAGGTTTCCATTACTTTACAACATCTTCTAACTATGATGATTCAGCCAAGAGCTGAACTTCTCTCCTGATGATAAACTTCCAAATGCTGGAAGTGGCATATGCCATCTTTAGGTAGCAGGAACTTTTGGAAGTTTCCTACTTTATTAAGCAGAAATCTTTTACCTATTGCTTCTTCCCTGAAGAAATAATTTAATTCTCCTCTGGCCATGGGATTTCCCAGGCAAGAATACTGGAGTGGGTTGCCATTTCCACCTTGAAAGGATCTTCCCAACCTAAGGATCGAACCCACGTCTCTTGCCTCTCCTGCACTGGCAAGCAGATTCTTTATCACTAAGCTATCTGGGAAGCCCTCCCATTAATTCTAGTTCTATTCTATCAGGTAATGACTGAGTTTTATGTGTTCGGAATGAAAATCCTAGAACCTCCAGCCTAGTTTCTTCACTAGATTCCACACCTTTGTCAAAAATATAGCCAAATTAACATAACTTATTTTCTACTTCATGATTCTTGAAGTATGTGATAATTGCCCCATAGATGTTCATCTGTACCAGGGTAGACATTCCACTTTCTTAAACCATACTTATTTGGAAGTCTGACTCCCTCAATATATTCTACAATTATTTTCTATTTATTAACCCTCACAATCATATCCATTAAGTCGCTGATGCCATCCAACCATCTCATTCTCCATCACCCCCTTCTCCTCCTTCCCTCAATCTTTCCCAACATCAGGGTCTTTCCCAATGAGTCAGTTCTTCACATCAGGTAGCCAAAGTATTGGAGCTATAGCTTCAGCATCAGTCTTTCAATGTATATTCTGTCACCATCAGCAGTGATTTTGGAGCCCAAGAAAATAAAATTTGCCACTGTTTCCACTTTTTCCCCATCTATTTTCCATGAAGTGATGGGACTGGTTGGCAAGATCTTAGTTTTTTGAATGTTGAGTTTTAATGCAGCTTTTTCACTCTTCTCTTTCACTACCCTCTTTCACACTCCTCAAGAGGCTCTTTAGTTCCTGTTTGTTTTCTGTCATTACGATAGTATCATCTGTGTATCTGAGGTTGCTGATATTTCTCCCAGCGATAATGATTCCAGCTTGTGTTCATCCAGCTTGACATTTCACATGATGTACTCTGCATGTAAGTTAAATAAGCAGGGTGACAATACACCCTTGACATACTTCTTTCCCAATTTCAAACCAGTCCATTGTTCTATGTCCAGTTCTAACTGTTGCTTCTTGACCTGCATACAGATTTCTCAGGAGACAAGTAAGATGGTCTGAGATTTCCATCTCTTTAAGAGTTCTTCACAGTTTGTTGTGATTCACACAGTTAAAGTCTTTAGTGAATATTATTTGTGTATTATCATGGAATAACATCTTTGGTGATAGAAACTTAAAAGTTTGACAATTTAACCATTTAGTTCATTTTATTTATATACATATATATATATACACACATACATGGTATGCATATAAATATATATTGATACATATACAGTTTTAAAATATGGCTACAAAACTGGCCTCCTAGTTCAATAATATTTTTCATATATGCTTGTCAACTTGAAGAATCTTTAGGTAGTTGTATTAACCACTGGCTGCCTCAGTTAATTGAAATGTTTTCCTGTACTTGAAAACACCCCGTTTTTCTCTCCTTTTTCCCTGGTATCATACATTCTGTCTCTTTACCAATAATCACTGTGTCATTTATATCCTCTTCTTCAGTCAGTTTCTCTTTGATTAATCTTCAGATTTCATTCCTTATAGTTTTCCCCATGATTAATTTTCAAGTTACTCTACATACTGGTCATTACTCAGTCATACTATCTAAAATCCATCATTATAAATTCACTCTTTTGGTTCTCCTTTTCAAGAGTATTTTACTGAAATGAAAGTCTTTCAGGGAGAGGAAACTATAAAAATTCTATCAGTTGGGAATGAGTCTAAGATAAGATATGGTAACAGCTTAAAAAAAGGTAAAGACAAATATGGCTTGATTCACACCTCTGCCTATGGTTCTACTATCAGCACAAAATGAATAAAAAGCAATCAAAAACACCTAAATGGTAATATTCTTCTACTTACATATGCAATGAGTTCTGCTAAAATTACAAGAGAATAGATTTAACAAAATTAAATAGATTTACTAGATTTAACAAAAGACCTGTATATCTTGACTCCTTACAAAGGAATATAGTTATTAAAGTTCCAGGAGGATTCCAGGGATCCCAAGGATAGGACCAGAATTAAGTCTCAGTGTCTTGGTAATAAGAGATTTACTTCAGACTGGAAAGCATATATAGGAGGAGCAACACTTTGAAAAAAATCAGCAACATTTAGTTTCCATTTAGGAAATCAATGAGCACATAA
This sequence comes from Bos taurus, assembly GCF_002263795.3. Classification (NCBI taxonomy): domain Eukaryota; kingdom Metazoa; phylum Chordata; class Mammalia; order Artiodactyla; family Bovidae; genus Bos; species Bos taurus. The sequence continues at coordinate 45,162,448 of NC_037330.1, forward strand.
TTTGTGTATTTTACACGTGCACATTTAAGACTTGATTTAGAATTTCCACTCATTCACTGTGCAATAGTAAGATAGATGTATGATAAACATGCTAAAATCTAAAGAAAGCCCAAAGCTGAGGCTGTAAATATAGACGCAGCTTCCATGCACTAGATGCTAATACTTTTTTGGGGTTTTGTTTTGGTTTTTGTTTTTTTTCACAGTGCTCTTGATAGAGGATTATATGGTCCAAGAGAGGAGAAAATATTCACCCCAACATGTTATTTGTATTAGTAAAAACCTCTCTTGAAAATAAAATTTAAATTTGATTTTAGACCACAGAGAATTCACTGCTTTAAAAGCTTAGTAGGGAGGTATAGGAAATAAAAATGACTATAAAAGACAAAAATATTGATTGTGCCAAGCAGTATACATGCATATCCATGTATCCAAAAAGCAAACACTGCCAAAGTGGTACAGCCTTTCTTTCTTTAAAGTGCAGCTCCAAAGCCATCTCTTCTGGAAAGCCTCTGTAACTCTTACAAGCAGAGACAGTTCAGGTTTCTCCTAGTATCTCATGAATGTCTATCTACAAATTCTCACCACCCAGAGGATGTCCCATCACATGCTGTGACTTACCATAATTCAATGCATTTTGATAAATGGTACTTATTTTAAGTTGTCAGTCCTTCCACCATTGTACATTAAAAGAACAACAACAAAAACCCTACTTAGTTTACTCAATAATTGAAAGTCTGTGGAGAAACATCTAAGGAAATTATTGACATGAAATATCAAAGCAAGACTCAATGCTGGTTTTTTCCCCTTAATTAATCTCTTTGGGAAATCGCAATCACTTTTACTTGTGTGACTCTACAAATACCCTAAATTGTGTCCCAAATTGTTGAACCTCTTTTATCAGAAACATGGGTTCCAAAAGATGGATTCTCACAGGAATGGAGAACAAAGAGACATATGGAGTTTCAGTAGCAAATGAACTGAAAGAGATGATGAACAGTGCTACAAAGATTACCATACTAAGTGAATTAAGTCAGACAGAGAAATACAAATGGCATATGATATCACTTATACACAAAATCTAAAAGAAATGATATAAATGAACTTTATTTACAAAACAGAAACATTCAACAGATTTAGGGAACAAACTTATGGTTGCCAAGGGACAAGAATGGGGGAGAGGAGGAATAGATTGTAAGTTTGGGATTGACATGTATATACATATTTAAAATAGATAACCAACAAGGACCTACTATACAACACAGGGAACTCAGCTCAATATTTTGTAATAACCTAAATGGCAAAATAATCTGAAAAAGAATGGATATTTGTATGGTATTACTGAATCACTGTGCTGCACACCAGCAACCTACACATCATTGCTAATCAACTATACTGCAAGATAAAACAAAAATTTAAACAAGAAAGCAGAGAATCACAAACATCTAATTTACCTCTCTCCTGGAGGTATTTAGTTTCTTCTGCAAATGTTAGTAACAGATATATATATATGATCTTAAAAGAGGTGGAAAAACTGCAAAAATGCCCAGAGTCATCTCATTCTACTTCTATGTGCTCAGGGTGATCATAAAATGCCAGATCAACCATCTACATGTGCCAAAAGTGAAATGGATCCTGTACAACATGGTCAACCAAGACTGACTCTCCAACTATGAATTTAAAATGCTCTTTAGATGTTACTGGCTTAATTTTTTCATAAAATCTAACTTTCCATTACAGGATGTTACAATTTATTCCATTCTTTAATTTCTGGATCTGTCCTTATGTTACAAGTATACTTATATTACATAAAAACAGACTTACAAAGTAAAAATTAACTTATCTTCTTTTTTTTTAATTTAATTTAATTTTTTAATTATTTTTATTTATTTTTTTATGTTTTTTTTTTAATTTTATTTTTAAACTTTACAAATTGTATTAGTTTTGCCAAATATCAAAATGAATCCGATACAGGTATACATGTGTTCCCCATCCTGAACCCTCTTCCCTCCTCCCTCCCCATACCATCCCTCTGGGTCGTCCCAGTGCACTAGCCCCAAGCATCCAGTATCGTGTATCGAACCTGGACTAGCATCTCATTTCATACATGATATTATACATGTTTCAATGCCATTCTCCCAAATCTTCCCACCCTCTCCCTCTGCAACAGAGTCCTCTAAGAGTGTTCTATATATCAGTGTCTCTTTTGCTGTCTCGTACACAGGGTTATTGTTAGCATCTTTCTAAATTCCATATATATGCGTTAGTATACTGTATTGGTGTTTTTCTTTCTGGCTTACTTCACTCTGTATAGGCTCCAGTTTCATCCACCTCATTAGAACTGATTCAAATGTATTCTTTTTAATGGCTGAGTAATACTCCATTGTGTATATGTACCACAGCTTTCTTATCCATTCATCTGCTGATGGTCATCTAGGTTGCTTCCATGTCCTGGCTATTATAAACAGTGCTGCGATGAACATTGGGGTACACGTGTCTCTTTCCCTTCTGGTTTCCTCAGTGTGTATCCCCAGCAGTGGGATTGCTTAAAAATTAACTTGTCTTCTTAACCAACATTATAATTTCTAAGAAAAAATAGTTTGTTTCAAATTATATAAGACATTTTATAACTTTTTAAGATTATAACTGCCTCCAATCACTGATATTAATGTAACAGTAATGCTACAAGGATAAACACAAATACAAAAAGTGCAATAAAGATTCTACCATGGCAGCTCCAAAATATTATTGGGAATTACTGATTCCACAGATAAACTGAAACTCTTATAACTGTTTAGAGAGAAGGTCTAGCATTGAATCTATGTACTAGGGAAAGGATGTGCCTAAATTTGGTACATTATGAAACTTCAAAGAAACATTCTTAATTATTCAACTTACGTTCCTTCTTGTGTCATTCTCAACTTATTTTCCCCTACACCAGATAATTCCTTCCTCCTATTACTGAACAATCACTGTTTGTCTCTGTCTTCTCTCTCTTACACTCACAGACATACAAACACACACACACACACATACACACACACACTTAGTTTCTCAAATACACACGTACATGAACACACAGGTTTATTGAGAGTTTGACTTTTTATCCTATCAACAAATTAAGTGCTGTTTTCTTACAGGGTTCACCACACAGGAGAGCAAAAAGCAGTTATTATTTATACCTTTAGACACGTAATACTCAGGGGAACTCCAGCATAGTAAAAAAAAATGGTGTCATAGTTGGAATATTGAATGGTATTTATGGTAACTCACCTGTCTAGACTACAAAGTATGAAACCTTGGCATCTGAAGGTACTATTAATATCATCAAACCCAAACTTCTCATTTAAAGATAGTAAAGCTGAAGCCCACAAAGGTCACAGAACACAACTAGGGTGATGATATTTCATTACATATTGTGGAGAGATTCGAATTCTGCCATATTCCTTTAGCAAAGGATTAACTGCATGCCCTTGAGCCATCTCTTATGGATGGCTCAGTCCAAGAAAGACTATCTTTTTGGATTTTCAGTGCTATTAGAGTTATTCTTTGGATTGGGTTAATACATCTTCCAAATGGTGGTTCCTGGAGCAAGAAATCCCCAAATCACTATAATGACATCACCATAAGTAACACACTAAGTTCTGCTCAGCTAAATTTGGATCTGGATTTGTGGAAATTTTCAAGAATAATAATTAGTTGGGATATTATTAGCACATCTCAGAGAGGTTGTGTATGAAACAAATCATTGGGAGTACACTGTTGTAAAACTTGTACAGCCTTTACAGTTACCAGAACAGGCTGGACCTTTCTTTACATTTAAAAAATTTTTCAATCATGATACTAGAAGAGTATGTAACCTTTTCCACTTCCTCACTTTGGGTAAGAGAAAGGATATGCAAACGTTTCAAGAATAGAATAATGTTGTAAAGAAACATTTTAAATTAGATTGGAAAATATAAACTCCAGGCCTGTTCATTTGGATAATTGTTTTAAATCAATACATATCTTACCAATATAAAAATAAAAATAATATAGAGCCTAAGAAAAGCTGGACAGGTATGGTCAGGGTCTCAAGTTTGAGAGAAAAAACAGTGCCTCAAAGCAGACAGCGGAGAAGGCAATGGCACCCCACTCCAGTACTCTTGCCTGGAAACTCCCATGGACAGAGGAGCCTGGTAGGCTGCAGTCCATGGGGTCACTAAGAGTCAGACATGACTGAGCGACTTCACTTTCTCTTTTCACTTTCATGCATTGGAGAAGGAAATGGCAACCCACTCCAGCATTCTCGCCTGGAGAATCCCAGGGATGGCGGAGCCTGGTAGGGCTGCGGTCTATGGGGTCGCATAGAGTCGGTCACGACTGAAGAGACTTAGCAGACAGATGGTTCAGAACCCTGGACAGTTGCCCAGCTGCTGCTCCTGCTGCTGCTGCTGCTGCTGCTGCTGTAGCTGTACCTTTTCTCTCAGACCCCGCCCCCACCCCTCACCCTTACCAACGTGGTTCCCTTGGCTGAACGAATACTTAGCAGTCTGCAGCACATTAGGACTGCTATAAACGTCACCTTAGTGGTCCCAAGAGAGACAAGACATACTGTCAAATGTGTGTTATCTTTACAAACATTCCAAAAACCAAGATTTGGACATTTGTATACTATCTTGTTTCTATTTCCATAATATTTTATATGACAGCCTAAAGAGAGAGAGATTGGCTATATTTTCAGAGTACATAACAGCAACACCAGAAAAATATAGTTGTTAAAAAAACTGAAAATTCTCCTCTCCACAGAAAAACAGTATTCTTAATTGAAATAATCAGTTTCTCATCTTCATACTTTTACTCTGCAAAGTCTTTGCAAGAAGCATTTCGTAATAGCCAGCATTGAACTCTTAATTGAAAGGCGAAAAATATTCAAATATATTTGTTTAAATTGCATATTATAGACTATTTTAGGAAAACCTACATCATCTTTTTGGGAATATATGAGAAACCACTTCAATTTGCCAACTGGTTTTGGTGGTAGCGGTACAGATTACATTCATGACAGAGCTTGAACTTTGAAAGAAATAAAAGATTTCAGTAATCTCAGGTAACATTTATAAATCTTTTGCAAAATTCAGCAACTAAACACATGTCAGGAGCTATATTTTCTTTTTCTATTTTAAAATCGGGATGCCTTGTATACTTAACTAACAAATACAGTATATGAATGACCTTCTGAACATACAGCTTCAATCATAATAGAGTTGCCATTTCAGTCAATATGTCCCTTATCTCTGCATATCTGAAAATGCCTGGAAAAAATAAAATCACAGAATATAAGCTTTGTAAACAGAAAAATTACTGTCTTTTAATTCTATGCTATATGAATACTGTTACAACCGATTTGGTTAACTCAAATTAATATACTATTTTAGTCAAATAATGCTGGATGTGCATTTATTCTTGCTAAAATATTTTAAACAGAATTAAAAATATACTCTTCATTTAAAAATGAAAAGTCAATATAATCTCTTTTCCTTTCATTAACTTTCTGAATATCTGGCAGCCCATTTACTGAATTAAAAAAACATGGGTGAAGAGGTTAAAGGTTTTCCACAAGTTTTGGGGTACAGCATTAAATGAATAAATCTATCCTAACAAGTTTTGGGGTACAGCATTAAATGAATAAATCTATCCTAACTTCTCTGCCTCAATCTAATTCTAGCCTATTCAGCATTACCCAATCTACCCTAAATTGGAACAAGTTAGAACCAGAGTAAAATTAAATCTGGAGAGTCCACTGCAGACTGACAATCTCTCCAAGAGCACTCCCCAATGACCACTGGTCTCAGCATTCCCAAAGACCTTTCAAAGTTATGCCAATTTCCAGGATCAGCTTAAGTTATAACTCCCTTTCTCAATAAGAAAACCTAGAATTAATGATTGCTCTCCAGCCAAAGGGGACATTATTTTAGAAACATGGTGATATTTTCCAATATTTCTGGTAGTTTTGTCTCAACCTAAAGCTTCAGAGAGTTTATTCAGGAATGGCTTGATCTGAGTAAACATGAACATTTTCATTCAGTTGTGTCGCATGACACAAACCGCGAAAGCTTCATGTCACCTTTACACTTTTGTGTTTTGTTCATGAGAACTACTGAACTATTTCATAACCTATGAGTTTTTTTCAAGCCAGAGATGAGTGATGGGTTAGAGCAGGTGAAAAAGTTCATGTTTCCTAAACAGGACACATCATCACTCTTCCTTTTCTTTTGCTCTATTGGGATAAGAGTAATAGCTTATGTCTGATGCTCTGTGCATTCTATAAATATTCCTAATTTTTCAACTAGATGATGCTATTAAGATAGCCATCCAGTGGCAGGAAAGATCCAAAACCACTTTTTATATAAGAAAACTGATCACAAATGTAGCTCAGTGCATTGGCCAAGGTCCATTAGTTGGTAAAACATCAGAGTCAGAACCTGAACCCAATGTAAAGAAAGATTTGTATTATATATATCCATTCATATTAAGGTTTGTTAGGTATTCTGAAACTCAGGAGACTGTGGCAAACTAGAGAGTCTCATAACTTTAATTATATGCATATTTTTAAAAGGTATAAATACTGAGTAAATATTCATAGTGTGCACTAGTGTAACAGTAAAAATATAATGTGTGGAGACCTCCTAGACCTGCTAGCATGTGAATTACATAGCAGTAAATACAAAGTTTAATTTGGAATAGTTGGCATATGGTGTTACTGAGAACAAATATGTAGGTTTGATTTCTCAGTTGGGCCAGTTGATGCAATTCAAGGAAAGGGGGTGTTCCAGAGCTTCATGACAATCCCAGTCAGTCAGTTTTAAAGATACGTGACCACAAAGGAATTTAGGTTACAGAATACTACTAGGTCAATGGAGAAGAGGACAGAAGTCAGCCATTCTGCAGATCAACTTCTAAGTGTCAGTATTCTCTTTTGTTTTTTCTAACTGTTTACAGATTACTTTGGCCTGTAGGTATTAGAATAATTTTATAATGCAAATTTAAGCACTTGAAGATTTCTACTTCTTGAATTCCAAGTTCCATGATTAATGGTGACATCACCAAATTCACACTAGATCTTTTCCTCAATGAATGAGCATCAGAATCCTGAAGATAAAATGAATCATGGTTCATAGCTTGTTTCTAACATCACATTTTGCATGTTTCTTGAAATTTCATAGTTAACTGTGACAACATTACAGATTAAAATGTCTTTAATCATGCAAAATTAATGCCAGAAAATTTGGAAAGAAGAAACTGCCACTAATTCTTGACCTAATGTTAATCTTAGTTTCTCAGATGAATTGTGATAATCCATTTATCACTTCACAGCCTTCAATTATCTAACTCAGCTTTTGCTCTGAACCATGCTAATTCATATAGCTCTTGCAAACTATTCTGCCCTGGGCTTGAAAGAGGTCACATTTCTGCACTTGATATATCAACCAGAAAAGTCAGGAAAATACAATTCTGGACACGGGGATAGTAGGCCTTCTATAACTTTAAAGGTTTATTACTTATATCTTGTCTTTCTGTAGGGAACCTCTTCTTAAATCTAGTAATTCTTATACTCTTACTTATGTAATTCTTCCTGCTGTTGGATATCAAGGAATCTCAAACCTTTTCATCTCCTACCTTGTATGAACATATAGGCTTCCTGCTATCTAGAATTAGAAACCAATTTCTAAGACTCTGAGCACCTTCTGAATATGTCACTGTGCTTTGTGGAAATCTGTGCCCAGCTTAACTGTACCTGCAGGAAAAACTTCCTTTGTAACTGATATCCTTGGTACCACAATCAAATGTTTAAATCCTTTATGCTTTGGGGATGACTGAGCTATCCACAAAAAAACCCTTGATGCTGTCTTTCCAAGAATTACCTTGGACTAATCAACTAGTAGTATCAAGTGAAACCAAAGAAAAGAGAAGCAAAGTTGTTTTTTTTTTTTTAATGCCTTCTATATTATTCAGTATTCTCAGAGAACTCTGTGCCATCCTTTATTATCTAAACTTGGCTAATATTAATTTAAGACTTTATCACTTAGCTCTATTTCTGAAATACAGAATTCACATAAAGACGTTTTCTGTGTAAAGAACACTTGTCTTTCCAAAACAAAAAACAGAAATGTTGCTTTTGGTTAGTAAATAAATTTGCTTATTCATGTGAGCCGTATCGTCTTTTAAAACATCAGAGCAACACTCCCCAGTTTGTTTTAGAATAATGTTTGTTTTTTTCCCCTTTGACATCTCATACCATGGCTTTATGACACAACAGGGTGTGCTTGGTTGGTGTGTTAATATCACAGTCTGAATGCAGTAAGCTATGAATTCAAAGGAGAGAAACTACAAAGGACCAAAAAGTGTATTACTGGTTGAATAAAGCACATCCTGAAGTGGTAATTCAAGTTTTGTTTTGTCACTTTATTAATGATACTCATTATATTATAAGGTATTATATTACATAAAAGGAATCATATGGCCCCAACTGTATATGGATAATGCTGTAATTCCATCAAAGCATTCCAGCGACGTTGTAAACTACCTGAGCAAAGCCTGAATAGCTTGTTTATTAGCACCAGAACCCAGAATGGAATAATAGCTCTGATTTTATATACATTGGGGATACATTACATACCACAACATGTATTTATATCAGCCAGGTATATGAAATGAACACAATTAAAGTGAAATTACATGATGAAATAATCAATCATAACCTTATAAAGAGAATTACTACACATCCCTTTGGAGCTCCAAATCCCTTCCCATTTCTGTCCATCAAAGAATCAGGAATGCCAGAAAGAAAAAGAAAAAAAAAATATTTTGCCCAGATGAGAGAAGAAGAGAAATTTGTTCTCCAAGTTAGCAATCTAAATGGCTGCTGGAGCTTATAATTTTCCCTGCTGCTTGGAGAAAACACCCAGGAGTGTGCTGGGTCTCTGCATGCTTGCTATGATGCCCAGTCAAGGGGCTTGGCACAGTGTGTCTTTATTTCCTTCTGGGGACCATGGACACTTTACTAGTTTCTCCATGAAAATATGAGACAATTTTACCATGTTGAAAAATAAATCACAGGACACATTAGCAAGGACTGAGAAATAGCAAAGCCTTCTTTTGGTCTGGTCATAGTCTGCGTTAATGCATGGAAAGTCACAGAAACAGAAGTTAACATTTACTAAATACATACAATGTCCCACACTAGGCTGAGTGCTCTATATGCCTCATCAGATTTAATCCTACAACTCTGTGAGTAGGCAGTGTTACTAATGTCACTTGCCCGAAGAACCAGCTAGAGTTCATAGTGATCAAGTAGCCTGACCAGGGTTACAATGCCTGTAAGGATCAGAGTCTCATTTTCTAAGTCAGGCTTGCTCCAAAACCATTGCACACAACCATGTCTACAAAAGTACTCCATGGCAATAACATTTCCTCCACTTTTCAGGAGTAATCACAGCAGGAGAAGGCTGCTATATACTTTCATACCCCTACTTTGGGGTTTCCCTGGTGGCTCAGATGGTAAAGAATCCACCTGCAATGCGGAAGACCTGGGTTCAATTCCTGGGTTGGGAAGATCCCCTGGAGAAGGGCATATGGCAACACATTCCAGTATTAAGGCCTGGAGAATTCCATGAGATTCCCTGGAGAAGGGAAAGGCAACCCATTCTAGTATTCTGGCCTGGAGAACTTCATGGACAAAGAAGCCTGGCAGGCTACAATCCATGAGGTCACAAAGAGTCAGACACTACTGAGCGACTTTCACTTTCAATTTTCACCCCTACTTCTAAGCTTTCCCCCTCTACTTGAATGGAAGGGAAATATTATCATGACATTTTACTCTGTCACATGTTCTCAGAATTCTTGGTTCTTCAGAGAAGCTAACCGCTAGTCTTACAAAACTGAAAACCAACAATCCCTCATGGCCTCTTTATAGATATCTTTGAAGGGAAAGAATGCATACTCTGACTTGGAAAATGGGGAAGAAGATCTGGAGTACAGAAGCAAAATCCAAGTGGTGAAATTCAAAATCTGTGCTGAAATTTCTGAATTTTTCAGGGAACTTAACTAAGAAGGAATAACACAGTGCTTTACCCAAACAAAAATGGATTTTAAGATACATACTGGAATTTAAACCAACTTCAACAAACACTAGTTATGTGGCTTTAGAAATAGTATTTAATAGTTCCAAATCTTAGTTTTCTAATATGCAAACATTATCTATTTCACAATAGTTTTATGAATATCATACAGTATAATTTATAAAAAGTAACCTGTATGTGTCTAGCATGCTAAGTTGCAATTCATTTAAGTATACCAATGGAAATATGATTATCACAGGTGTGCCTTTTATAATCACTTTTTGTTCTATAAAAATCAGAGTTGTTTATGCTGTATTACAAAGTGGTGAATTTAGCAAGGACTCCAAGGCAGTGGCACCCCACTCCAGTACTCTTGCATGGAAAATCCCATGGATGGATGAGCCTGGTAGGCTGCAGTCCATGGGGTCGCTAAGAGTCAGACACGACTGAGCGACTTCACTTTCATTTCTCACTTTCATGCATTGGAGAAGGAAATGGCAGCCCACTCCAGTGTTCTTGCTTGGAGAATCCCAGGGATGGGGGAGCCTGGTGGGCTACCATCTATGGGGTCGCACAGAGTCGGACACGACTGAAGTGACTTAGCAACAACAACAACCAAGAGTAAGGATGCAGCCCTTTGTTCAACAGGGCTTAACCTCAGTGCTAAGTTTGGTTTTGGTGCTCATCTCCTTGGGACAGAGAGTGAATTCTGACACTCCCTTGGTTTTCCACTAGCTGTCAAGTAATAATATCCTGAGCAGTGGGTTTGCTGCTGGCCATCACATGGAGGGAGATGACAAGCTTGGAAGGAAAGAAGGGGGAAAAAGCCACAGAAATAGAAAGATACCAGCAAACTTGGAGAGAAAGAAGATTTATTACTAAATCAGGTTATCTATATTGGTGCTGTCAAATAGAAATGTAAAGTGAGTCAAAAAATCTGAGTCACATATGTCATTTTTAATCTCTTAGTAGCCATATTTCTAAAAAAGGAAACAATTTCAAAAGTACATTTCACTTAGTCCAATAAATCCAAGAGTATCATTCCCACATGTAAAATATAAAAATTATTAATATGGTATTTTACATTCTTTTTTAGACTATGTTTTGAAATTCAGTGTCTTACACTTACATCACAGCTTAATTCAGACTAGCCACATTTCAAATGCTCAACAGCCACATGTAGCAGCACAGAAATAGATAATACGTGCTCACTCACCTTTTTTTTTACCAGTAGCCTCCTAATATCTAGTTGTGGTAGGATCCACATTTCAGGTTAGGTCACAAGATAAGAGCACCCTCACAAACTCTCACTGACTGGTTTTGAAGTAGTGTTACCAAGGAACCTGTGTCCCCTGAGGCCAGTGAGATGCTGCTGCTACTCAATCAGGGAGAAAGTCCTAGGGGAAAGTGAATGTGAAAGTAAAATGTTAGATCCAAGGACCACAGGACTCCTTCCCATTGGGAGATTCTTCCTCTAGAACTCTCCTGTGGAGTGGAGAGCAGTCTGAGTTCTTTTCTGGCTAAAAAAGGTACGTTTCTACAGAGTGTCATTTCATTTTGTGTAATAAAAATAATCTTTCCATACGGCTACTTACATCTTAAGCACTGTTATACATGCACTAAATATTTCAGATCAGTTAAAATATTACTTTACAAACACTTTGCTGAAGGTGAAACCAAATTACAGTGAGTTCCAGAAACTTGCTCAAGATCCTATAACTAGTGAGAAGAAGACTTCGAGATGGAACCCAGTCAGTCTGGCTCCTAAACATGGCTTTATTGCCCCAGTAACTCAGTCACGTACCTTAGTCCCTAATTAATGGTAGTGAGCACAAAACTATCAACTGTATATGCAGTTTTAAAATAAAGATCAGATCTCCTGATCCTCAGCAGCCTGGGGTTCTAGCATGTGTATTAACTTAAATGAAACCCTAGATGTTCACTGCATCAGCACTTTTAAAAACAACACATGTAATTTAAAAAGAACAGGTTTCCTAAATGTCTCTGTATATATTCAAGAACACAACTATACATCTGGATCTTACTTGACAGCTAATGGACAATTTCATTTGAAAAAACTGGCTGAGGTGAAACCTCTTTTGTTCCTTTTCCACTTATATAACATATAACTTTAAACTTTTGGCAGAATAGCTCCAAAAGCATAGAGACTATAAACAGCTTTAGTCAAAATTTTAGGGTTCCTCAAAACTGAACCAGTGAGTATGTGCATCATGCTAAGTCGCCTCAGTTGTGTCGAACTCTCTGTGACCGTATGGACTGTAGCCTGCCAGGCACCTCTGTATGTGGGATTCTCCAAGGAAGAATGCTGGAGTGGGTTGCCATGCCCTCCTCCAGGGGATCTTCCCAACCCAAGGATCAAACCTGTGTCTCTTATGTCTCCTTCATTGGCAGGCAGGTTCCTTAACCACTAGCACCACCTGGGACTGGAGAGTAAGGCGAGGAGTAAATGAGAAGGATCCCCATTCCCAGCTTGCTCAATGAGGCCCTGAGAAACTCATATGGAATTAGCATGTGACTTTCACTTTTGTCTCCTCCTTATCCCAAACACTCACCAATGCCAACGTTTGGTAGGGGAAGGAGCTACAGAGAAAAGAGCCTCTTTTTATCTGTCTACCTAACATTCTAGATCCTTAGTGCCAATCATGCTATTTTCCCTTTCCAAAGCTCTTCACAGGGCTCAGGTAAGTGGAAAAGAGTGGATTTAGGATCAGTAAGTCACACCTGATTTGAATCACTGTCACTTACTAATTTTGTGACTTTAGGGGCTTCTCGGAAACATTCTATGTTTCAGTATGTATTGGCTAAATATGCATAACACCACCTATTTCTTAAGAGGTACTGCAAAAATCAAACATGTATAAAATGCCTAGCACAGTGCCTTAGCTACTCTTTAAATGATAACCATTATTAACATTTTAAGGAGGATGAGATGAAACATTCCTCTCATAGAGAGTCTTCTGGTCCAGGACTGGTATTTTAAATAAACAGACTCTAGGTATTATAGGCACCAAGAGATCAGAACAGACACTGACCTTGGGACAGCCCTTCTGGATCACACCCACTGAAGAGCGTTGCTGACTTTAGAGATGCGGTCGTATGGCCTTTCAATTAAGGTAGAAGACAAAGTAGGAAGGAAAATACAAAAACCGTGAGTCAGAGCCAATGAAGAGAGTTGAGCAAGTCAGCTTCTATTCCCAGGATTCTTCCACTCCTTTCTAAGCAGATAAGAAACTGCTTTTTGGGAGGACCTAAAATAAGTGCCTGGAAGATACAGAACCAATTTTGTCCTATCACCCCTTTCCACTCCAACAGCGCCCTGTTGGAGTGGAAAGGGGTGATAGGACAAAATTGGTTCTGTACCTTCCGTGCTAACTGCCTGACACAGGCTACAGCCAAGCCATCATCTCTCCTGTCCAGGTCTTTGGGCCCATAAATTATGTCCAGTTCTATCCCAGAACTGCTGAGTCATAGTGAACAGCCCACACAGGCCTGCAGACCGCACAGTCCTTTGATAAATCAGAATAGAAATGGTAAAGCAGGGAACTAGGGGTCATCACCCTTGCTTGAGCAAAAGCAAGAGCAGTGTCCTGCACTTTGCTGCCTCCATGAGTCACAGGAGTAAAGTAGCCATTTAGAGAATTGGGTCCTCCTCCAAGCTGAGGGTTGTGAGGGTTGTCAGGCCTCTTGCCTCACTTCTACAGGCAGAGTCTCATGGGCCCAGATGCTGGGAAGAATTAAGCTCTAAGTCTTTTTCACAGTAAATTTTATACAGCTTTCAATTACCTACAGTACTGGATGGTGGCTCTGTGGAAAAGAAACTGCCTGCCAATGCAGGAGACACGGGTTCCATTCCTGCTTCAGGAAGATCCTGGAGAAGAAAGTAGCAATCCACTCCAGTATTCTTGCCTGGAAAATCCCATGGAGAGAGGAGCCTGGCAGGCTACAGTCCACAGAGTCACAAAAGAGTCAGATACAACTGAATGACTAAGCACAACAGAACTGGATGGACACATCAGCATACACAATATAAGATGCCCACACCAGAGCATGGAAGCCTGTTGATGAAATACTGAGAACTAAAGGGACATAATATTGGGTTCATGTTTAAAGTCCAGAGTGAGGTATTATACAGTGCACTTATTTTTTCCCCCTCCACTTTGCCGTGTATTCTAAATAAGTGGATTATAAAATCCCTTAATATAAACCAGAGTAAAGATATTAAATTTTAAAAACCTTTTGGTCACTCAGTAAATGCTGATTAAGGACCATCTATAAGCCAAGAAGTGTTCTTGCCTGGAGAATCCCAGGGACGGGGGAGCTTCGTGGTTTGCCGTCTATGGGGTCACACAGAGTTGGACACAACTGAAGCGATTTAGCAGCAGCAGCAGCAGCAGCATAAGCCAAGAATGGAAATAAAACATGAGTATCTTCTTTGAGTGCCTACTGGTAGAGGCGAATGCCTCTATAATAATCACAGTGAGAAACGATACATGCTATCATGAGGCAACTGCAAGTAGCTCTAGGTCAGGTTATTTAGGGAGAGTGTGCACTTGGCAAATACTACAGATTATGGAGTGGCTAATCGAAGAAAATCCATCAACAAAACAACAACAAAATACACTGCAAAAGGAAATGCCTCAAGTGTCCTAGTCCATGTTCAATAAATCACTTTCTCCTCTACTTCACTGAGAAGACGGAAACCAAAGATGACGTCCATCTGCCTCTCTTCCCCAAACAAACTTACTATTCATACACCTTTTCTGCTCTCCTTCTACCTCAAAGGATGAGGGAGCCTCCCACCTTCACAACTACTGTTCTGACTTCTGCTTTGAGCCCTCTGTCTCCTCAGAAACACAATTTAACCAGTTATCCCTTTTCTCTTCTCTGCTCCAACCTCTTTCCCAGCATTTTCCCACAGCTTATAAAATAGCTCAAGATTCTCATCTACTAGCTCTACCTTGTAGTCACATATTCCTTTCTTCAGCTATTTTCACCCAAAATATCAAAACAAAAGTTTAGCCTACCCTGCAGACTCTCCCCCTCACTGGAAGTTACCTTCTGTTTTCACCACTTGACTGAAAAGAGTCTTACCGAGCTCGCCAAAGGCAACGGACATTTCACAGTCACTGTCTTACTAAACCTCGGCTGTGATGCCACTTTTAGCCTGCTCTTGGTGGAATTCTCTCTCTACTCTCTTAAAAGTCCGTGGCTGTAAAACTGCTGTGGTTCCCCTCATGCCCCTCTGACTGTGTGCTCTCAGTTTCCCTTCCTGGGCTCTCTTCTTCCATCTGCCATTTAAGTGTCCGTGTTCCCCGGGGTTTCGGCTGTGCTTCCAGCTGCCTGGCCTCTTCCTGCCACTGCCCATTTTCTAAATTCCAGATTTCCAGTTGCATCTGTGAGTTATACACCACCTTTCAACAACTACTTTTATTTTCTAACTAAATTAGCCAGAGTCAGTTTCTGTTGCTAGGAGCTGAGCATGGAGAAGATCTGGCATAACAATAGAGGCTGGCAAAAAAGAACAGGGAATGCAGTTGTGTATGAGCTCAATATGAGTAACCTGGAGCCACAATACAAACAGGCAAATGATAAAACAAATAAATAAGCATCGCAGTAGACACAGTGTTCAGATTAACTAACATGATACTTCCAACTTACTCTGAAGCTGAAGTATTGTGTCCAACTTGGGGTAACACACTTGAAAAACAAATGTATACATTTAAAGATATTTATTGGATTTTACATGAAGAATCATACTTTACAATGAGAACACAAGGATGAATAAGATCATTTTTTAGCAGAAAAAAATAAATATAAGTGCTGTAAGTGTAAAACGAGTGCTGGTACTACAAAACAGGTGTGATCAAAGCTGCCTTGAGGAACAAGATTGGGTAACATTTGAGGTGCGTACTGAGTGATGAACAAGATGTCACTAAGAATGAAAACATGACCATTCCAGGAAAAGTGAAAGGCAGTCAGAGGAAACAGATGAGAGATGGGTCTGGAGTATAGGGTAAAGGAGCAAAAGTCCCCCAAAATGAGAACACAGATGAAGGGTGGTGTCTGATCAAGAAAGGCCTGTCTGTAACTCAGTCCCTAAGCCTTCACAATCTGGATATCACAAGGCCTTGAAACCATGCTTCATGGGGGTCAAATGAAGGAAATGGGCTTGTTTTATCCTGAAAAGGATGAGCGCAGACACAAAATGTCTCCACACAATTGAAGAGGTGCATTTTGACAATACAAGTATGCAAACTTTCTGCCTATATGTTTACACAATTCAGGGAAGAAATTACTATCAGTGAATCAGCTCCACCAGAGAATGAACTGCCTTGAGAGGCAAGAGCGTTCTCTGCTACTTGTGGTATTCAAGCTGATCAGGAAAATTATCAATCAAGTTAATTGGGTAGGAAATTAGTTTATATAAGCTTTGAAGTTACTACTATTTTATGCACTTTTTTGCTGCCAACTTATTTGTATCCTTGGCCAGAGTTTTCCAGAGAAAAACCACTGTGCATTTATCTATTTCTCTTAAGGTGCCAGGACAATAACAGTAGCCAGTGAAACCGACCACTCTTCTCTCTTTTAAGGAAACAATCTTTAGTCCTAAGAACAGAACATGGACTTCCACTCAGAGTTTCAGATGAAATTGTCCTCTTAGTGACTTTTACCTTCATTCCACTTTAACACTCAACTATTTTCAATTTTGGCATCTTCCATCATTATTCCACCTTTGAAAGAATAAGATTAATGTATGACCATAAACGGTTCTTCCATCTCAAAGTAAGTTCCTTTATCCCCTTCTTCAATTTTTCTCCTGTATACTCTGACTTGTTTCCTTTCTTATCCAATCTATTCCTCATTTTCAGAACTGGAATTTTTACTTATCCCCATCTTCAATTTTTGGGTGAAATTACCCTTCAACAGGGCCCATCTGATAAATACCCAAACCTAAATTAACCCTATATCTTACTTTCTATACTCCTATATCCTAACTATAAAAAAAGAGAGAGAGAGAGAATTTTCTTTTCATAACAATATCAACTGAGGCCACAACACTTTTTGTGGCTGTCAATCTTAGCTGAGTCCTCATAAAGGTAATTATTTAATTTTATTTGGCCAATTAGTATTTCCCTGAAGACCCAATGCAACATCATAGCAGATGATCTTGCCTTGTACTCCACAGGCAATGTGAGGGCAATTAGTCCACATTTTCTTTCCTCAATCTTCAAAATTATGTACATGCATCTTTATCCTTACCGTTTTGCTTTTTCACCAAGGCTTTTTACTTTTATTATGCTCTTAATTCCCCCATGTTATTATTGATCTTATAACACTAATTAATACCTTCTTATTGTATCTTATCTCTCCTCTGAACAAGAAATTTTCTGGTGTTTTTTTCATTTTATATCACTCAATAGACTATAGGTTATATAGAGAATACATCTGAGGATATAAGGTGACAATTAAGAGGCCTTTATACTAGTTCAGGGAGGAGATTATAAAGATATGAACTAGGAAATGGTTATAGTGATGGGGAGGCTAAAAAGGTTCAATAAATAATTAAGCAATAAACACAATACTGTAATTATATTATTACGCATTACCAGAATATTCTGTCACTGCCACCAGCACCGAATCGACCTATGGAAACCACTGATGCCCTCTGTTATAGATATCACCATCGCCTGCAGGATGAATTCTCCACTCTCTTTCCTTCCTGAGTCACTAACTTCACATTCAAAGCCCTGGACTAGCACATTTGACTGGCCAAGACAAGCTGCTTGGGAACACTGCCCCAGGAAAGCAAGCAAGTATTTGAGTTTATGGTTGGAGGAAAACTACCTCAACTTTCGAAGAGAGATTAACTCCTGGAGAAGAAATACAAGTGTGACTTGTGCCATGGATTTTTTCACATAAAGACAAATATTTCTATCAATTCCTATTTAGTAAATTTGTCAGTCTTTTAACCCCAATTTTAACCTTTTTATTTTTATGGACCTTGAGTGTGTCCCAACATTTTAGCTATTCTTTCAAGCTTTAAACCACCTACCTATTAAATAAAATTGCTTACCCCCAACACAAGCCCCTGTAAAACTGTACAAGGCAAAGACAAGAATAAAGCTCCGTCAAATAAAGATAAAGACTTTCAAGTTTGCAGTTGATCTTAATCAACCCCCACCCAAGAGCTCTTCAATGAGCTGTAAAGATAATTAACTATACTATTATCCAGACATCTATTTTAATATTTTCTCTTATTCTTAAACAAGTATCTAGGACTCCTCTGACATAGATAGTGCCCAACAACTAAAATCCAGGTGCACCAAGCTGACAATATTCTCTTGAGTTACCAAGATGGTAACACTATCCAAAATTGGGGAGGGTGTTGGTAATTTTAGCATGGTACTTTTTCATTTGGTAACTAAGGATAGAAAATGAGAATGAAAAGATGGGGAAATGTTTCCTGAGGGAAATGGAAATTAGGAATAATTCCACTGTACCTTGATAAAGAACACTGAACCCTGGAAGAAACTGGACAATCCACCAACAGATGAGCAAAAAGAGACTACATCATCAAATAATCTATCACTCTATCCTATCTGTTGGCATAAAGTGCCATGAAAGAGGAAGTGTCAAATATTAAGTGTGACCAGATGCCCTGGAACAAAATGTTCCCCAAAATGATTTGCCACCAACTTACTGCTTTGAAAACCAACAGGTGTCAACTAATTCATAACTTCAGAGGGGAACCCAGAACTGCTGGCAAATGGCCCTATACCTTTAGACTCACAATTTGTCCCAACCGGTGTCCCCTGCAGCTTCAGAACTGGCACACCAGGCGATGGCTCTGTAGCAAAAGCCTTTTTCGAACTGCATCTTTTTTTCAGCAGTTAAATCTGAGCTGTAACATTTGGCAGGTTTCCTTGCTAACATTTGGCAATAATTGTTTATCAAATGCTAACAAGGAATGCTGCCAAATGTAACAGCTCTGACTGAACCATCTAAAATATAATATTGAGGCAAAACTCTACAGACATGTGCTCAATCCTTTCTGACTAATCCTAGAAATAGGATCCCGTGCCCTTGGTCAGCAGACCGTGCTGCACCACAGCAGGGATGCACAAAGGACCAGATTCTCTTTCCTCAGCACGGTGTATTATTTCTCTTGATTTCTAAGGGAGCTCATGAGAAAGAGATGCCTGAAAAACACAGAGCTGGAAATTTACAACAGGCTAGAGACCACATACACTATAACTTCATCAATTTGAATGCAAATTTGTAGAAGATCAGGCAGCAAAACCAAGGCTGAATTACCTTTGATGGGCAAATCATTTTTCAGTCATACTTAATTCCCCTGGCTGCTCCTTGTTATCTCTTGGAAGGCCTCATGCTGTGCACATTAGGTCCTTTTCTTCCAGCTTTCTATGCAGTATAGGTCTAACCTCTCTTGTCTTCGCTAATCCACATCTTTAAAAGATCTGAGGCTTCCCTGGTGGCTCAGTGGGAAAGAATCTGCTTGCCAATATTTGCTGATGCAGGAGACACAGGTTCAATCCCTGCATCAGGAAGATTCCCTGCAGAAAGAAATGACAACCCACTCCAGTATTCTTGCCTGGAAATTCCCATAGACAGAGGAGCCTGGCGGGCTCAATGGGGTCACAAAGAGGCGGATACAACCTAGTGACTAAACAACAGCAATCTTTAAAGATCTAGCTCAAATTCTGCCTCCTCTAGGAAGTCTTCCTTACTCCACCTTCACATTATTCTTTTCCTGCCTTCTATTTACTTAAGTTTTAAACCTTTATTGACTGGAGCCTTATTTGGCATGGATATTATTCCTCATTACCAGCATTCTCTGTAGGTAGATCAAGTATCTTAAATCTTACTTCCCTTCCCCAGTCAGTCTACCAAATCCTTGAGGGCAGAATCTGACTGCTTCACTCTTACATTTCTAGCATAGAGCTGTATAAAATTCTGTACTTATGACTTTGTAGCTAGAGTACAAGTTTAGAACAAACGCTTTTCAAGTGGTCTGGAAGTACTCATTTACATCCTGATATCTGATATGCTAACTCTAAAGTATGCTTAGCTATTCATCAAAATAGATCTTTTTAGAAACTTTCTCCAGTAATTTTAGCTTATGTTAGCTAAATTTAGGTAGCTAGGTATATTTGAAAGAAATCAGATTGCTTTCCTTCAGAAGAATTCTATGACTCAAAACTTTTAAACACTCAGTTATCTTTTATTGCTGCTTTGCTAGGCCCTTGAAATACAAAAATAGGAAAGATATTGTCCCATTTTTTGCTATCCTACTCTCACACCCTCAAAAATATGCTTGACAATGTCAAAATATTATTTTAATAATAAAAAACAAAATTAGTTGAGGGATAGAAACAAATAACTCACCATTTTTTTCAAACTGTGGAAGAAAAATTTCATTTAATATCTCCCCGAAGACTTTGAGACGATTTCCCACTTCATGCAAATACACAATAACTTCAAACATACACATACTACACATAGTACTACAAACCAAATTACCCCATGGGATAGGTTGTTAGAAGAAATAAAATGAAAGTTCTCGTCTCATCTATAGATAGATGACAAAAATACTTCCAAAGGCAAGCTCTTGGTTTTGCAGGAAAGCCATCTAGACTTCTAAGCACTCTTTTTTTTGCCACTTAGTAGCTAAGAGTTATTAGATAATTTAAGTTCGCAGACATCTGGATCCCTCATACATGAAATGAGGACAGTAATGCCTTCTCTGATTTATGCCCAAGATCTCTGTCAGATATTCTTTCAAGTTCTACATATAAGACCAACAAATATCTTACTTAGAAATAAGTAAGAATTATTACTTATATTATTACTTACTTAGAAATAAGTAGAAATAAGATGACAAGAGTTATAAGCAATTTAAGAGTCAACTAAGGACACAAACGATAATTTTTAAATTCTAGGTACTTCACTTAAATGTATATTTCTGCTCCAGTCTTAAATCGTGCCCAAGAATAAGAGCAGTTTCCCCTCATCTACATATAAGGAGACATAGACAGTTCTCCTCATAATATGCTAAAGTATTATTGGACAGGAGCATCCCATCCAGAGTTGCCAGCCACACAGACACCTGTCCTATGCCTTCTTCAATCTTTACTCTCTAAAGATAAAGACCCAATATATAAATGGTAACCAGGCAAAGAAGTGAACCTTCACACAAAGGTTTTCAGCCCAATAAAACATCTAAATTAGGCAAGGCTGTTTGGATCAGGGCCAACAGAGACAGATTCATGGTCTTATCACAGCTTGGACCTTCTCACAAGACATGTTAGTTAAATCTTTCTAGTTATGCTTTTCTCCTTAACGCAACAAAGTCCAGCTGCCATTCAGGTTATAGGAAGCCATGTTGTCCTTCTGGTCAAGGGAAGTGGAGTTTTGTTAGCAAGAGGACGTTTGGAAATTTGCCCTTTTTTGCTATAAGAAGAGGCCATCACAGCTTACACAGTGCCTCTGCTCAGAAGAACACCTTCTCATTATTTTTTCAACAGATGTCTTACTGAAGCGTATTTTACTATTTATGTTGGTCTCCTGTAAAACATCTGAGAAAATTCAGAATAACAATGAAAAATGATTGTGTTCACAAAATCAAGTAAATCCAATAATATTTCTGACAGAATTGATTACAATAATGTCAAACGCCCCTCTCCACTCTCTTTGAAAGTTATTTCAAACATAAAGATAATGAAATATGTTGCCTGTCACTTGTAAATTGTGTGCTGAAAGTCTAAAGAGATAATTTAAAGATTCCCAGGTAGAACTTGCTTTATTTTATTTGTCAAGAAAATATGTTAGTTAGGAACTTTCTGCTCTGGAAGTTAGAGACCTCCACCCTTAAAAAAAGGATTAGACATTTGAATTGTTATCTGAATGTCTTCATGGGTCACAATTCCTGAATTGTAGAAGTTACAATTAACATGTAGAAGTTTTTACATGTAGTAGGAGTGAACAGGGAGGTGTTTAGGTTACATTTCCATAGAATTTAGATTTTTTTGCTGTCTTTGTTATGGTGGTATAGCAACTGTGGTTACAAGCATGAATATTGTTGTTGTCTGTTGTTTAGTTGCTAAGTTGTGTCTGACTCTTTTGTGACCCTATGGACTGTAGCCCACCAGACTCCTCTACTCATCGGACTGCCCAGGCAAGATTATTGGAATGGGCTGCCATTTCCTTCTCCAGGGCATCTTCCTGACCTAGAGATCAACCAGCGTCTCTTGCATTGGTAGGCAGATTCTTTACCACTGAGCCACCAGGGAAGCCCACAAGCATGAATGTCCAGCCTTAACAAACCTAGGATCAGATTTCTAACTCCATTACTCACTATGTGTGAGACTTGAGAAAGTCATTTAACTATCTGGAGCTTCCATTAAAAGAAACAATAATAATTACTTCATTGGTATGTAAAGTGAATAAAATGTACATAACAATTTCATGGTATGTGGCACATAATAATATTCAATAATGATAGCTATTATTGGGCTTCTCTGATAGCTCAGTAGGTAAAGAATCTGCCTGCAGTGCAGGAGACCCCAGTTCGATTCCTGGGTCAGGAAGATCTACTAGAGAAGGGATAAGCTACCCATTCCAGTTTTCTTGGGCTTCCCTTGTGGCCTAGCTGGTAAAGAATCTGCCAGCAATGCAGGTTCGATTCCTGGGTTGGGGAAATCCCCTGGAGAATGGAAAGGCGATAATTACTTCCTTGGTGTGTAAAGTGGATAAAATGTATGTAACACATGCAAATGACTTTCATGGTATGTAGTGCACAGTAGTATTCAATAATGATAGCTATTATTATTATTATTGAATTCACTGGTAGTTACTATTATTAGATATAGTCCTCTAAACATAACCTTCCAAATCTCTTTTTTCTGCTTATCTCCATCATTTATTACCTTAATCTCATGATTATAATACTTCTCACATTCTATCGCTCTTCCACTTTGATTCCTCATTAAATTTTGTGAAGAAGAGCTTATTACTTTGTTTAACTCTTCATTTCCATTTCCCCATGAAAAGTAAACTGCGCATGGGCATATTTTGATCATCACTGGCCCCTCAAAACCCAGCATGTATGTGTCACATAACAAGGGCTCAGTACACAGGAGTTAAATAGATGAATGTACCACCCTGCTTTTTACATAGACAAGCAAACTGAGCAAAATAATTTAAAGATTGCTTAAAACCAAAGTCATTTCAGTAAGAGGAGGAGCTAAGATTTGAACACTGGCTATAATGAGAGCTCCCGCTCATTTCCCAGCACCCAGCAGCCTCGTTGAACCTAGAGTCATATGTGGTGGAGCTCTAGAAACCTAGCTCAGTTTTTTCTAACAATTTTTCAAAGCACACTTTCTCTCTACACTATCCTTAATGGAATATCAAAGGGGGAGACCAGTAAATCTCAGTTAGTGGAGTCCTTTTGTACACCAACCACTGACATTCAAGCAGTTAGGCAATTATTACTGCTGGAAATCCAAAAGTGCAACCTGCATGTTACCAGCACTTCCCTCTCTAGTGAATTTACCACCAGGGACAATAAAAAGGAAAGTAGTGAAATGGTAAAGTCAGTGTCTGGTGCTTAAATGTCACAATAACAGATTTCTACAGCTTAATTTTTATGGGGGGTGAAAGGGAATGTTCCTTGGTAAGTAGTAGAGAACAGTTGGTAAGAAACCAATTTATGCTTGTATATTTTACAGTCATCAATAAAAGACATTGCCTTCATATGACTGACAAGGTATTTATTGTATACTTCTTTTAGATCGAATTAGATCTTCATTTTAACAGCTTTATCTCTGGATGATTATAATAATAATAATAATGACTTCCCTGATGTGGCTAAGTGGCTAAGACTCCATGCTCCCAAAGCAGGGGGTCCAGGTCCAATCCCTGACCAGGGAACGAGATCCCACATGCTGCGAATGAGAGTCCTGTACACCACAACGACAAACTAAGCCAAGTAGATACATTTTAAAAATAATAACGTCTATCTTATAGTGCTAAGACATGTTTCTCACTGCCAGCATGTGGATTACATTGTTTGATATTCACAACATCCCCACACAGCCACAGAGAGGTATATTTCCCCCATTTTCCAGATGAGGTTATTGAAACAAAAGACAACAAGACTTCCTCCAGATCGGAAAGACTGTGACTGAGCCAGGATGGGGCTCATTTTCCAACCTGAAGCCCAGTGCTCCTTCTTACCCCCTCCAAGTCAAGTTCATACCAATAAGATTAGTAGCTCTGTTTAAATTTTGACTTGATTCCAAGCCAGTTCTAATAATGTCAAACATTTGGTGCTCTTCAAAGAGTAAGGATACCAGACAGAATGCTGATTTTGCACTAGCTCTTTTTTCTGCAGTAAATTCTACAGTTAATATCAGGAGACAGGCCACTTAATATATTCATCATGTTTATTTGGTAGTTTCAATATTTCTCACTTTTAATAAAATTTTATAGATTTTTAAAAGAAAAACACAATACCGTGAATACTTTGGGGTCAGTCTCTGAATCTGATTAGCATCCCCAAATGAATACTTAGATTTATTTCACAGCCCAGTCTTAATTGTATTTACCTTTTTCAGAGCCAGAGTGTCAAAATCACTCAAGTTGTTGATGTGTGGGGTCTGCTGTGCAATCACAATGGACCTGTGGGGCACTGTTGGTATGATCTGCCATTTATAATAAACTGTGGAAAATTCTGAAAGAGATGGGAATACCAGACCACCTGACCTGCCTCTTGAAAAACCTGTATGCAGGTCAGGAAACAACAGTTAGAACTGAACATGGAACAACAGACTGGTTCCAAATAGAAAAAGGAGTACGTCAAGGCTGTAGATTGTCACTCTGATTATTTAACTTATATGCAGAGTACATCATGAGAAATGCTGGGGTGGAGGAAGCACAAGCTGGAATCAAGATTGCCAGGAGAATTGTCAATAACCTCAGATATGCAGATGACACCACCCTTATGGCAGAAAGTGAAGAAGAACTAAAGAGCTTCTTGATGAAAGTGAAAGAGGAGAGTGAAAAAGTTGGCTTAAAGCTCAATATTCAGAAAACTAAGATCATGGCATCTGGTCCCATCACTTCATGGGAAATAGATGGGGAGACAGTGGAAACAGTGTCAGACCTTATTTTTGGGGGCTCCAAAATCACTGCAGATGGTGATTGCTGCCATGAAATTAAAAGATGCTTACTCCTTGGGAGGAAAGTTATGACCAACTTAGATAGCATATTACAAAGCAGAGACATTACTTTGCCAACAAAGGTCCGTCTAGTCAAGGCTATGGTTTTTCCAGTGGTCATGTATGGATGTGAGAGCTGGATTATAAAGAAAGCTGAGCACCAAAGAATTGATGCTTTTGAACTGTGGTGTTGGAGAAGACTCTTGAGAGTCCCTTGGACTGCAAGGAGATCCAACCAGTTCATCCTAAAGGAGATCAGTCCTGGGTATTCATTGGAAGGACTGATGTTGAAGCTGAAACTCCAATACTTTGGCCACCTCATGCGAAGGACTGACTCATTTGAAAAGATCCTGATGCTGGGAAAGATTGAGGGCAAGAGAAGAAGGGGACAACAGAGGATGAGATGGTTGAATGACATCACCAAATCGATGGACATGGGTTTGGGTGAACTCCGGGAGTTGGTGATAGACAGGGAGGCCTGGCGTGCTGTGGTTCATGGGGTCACAAAGCGTCGGACATGACTGAGCAACTGAACTGACTGACTGACAACATTTTGACATTGACCAGACCATATAAAATAATTCCCGACAAAAACAGGTTTTTTTCTTATGGCTCTTTGTTACTTAAATTTAGGAGAGGGCTTCCTAAAGAAATATCCGGTTTGTCAAAATCTCTATAATTTATAATCAAAAAGACAATATAATAGGCTTGTGAATTTTAAAATACCATAAAAGCAATGTCTGTGAAATATAGTAAATAAGTCACCTTTCTAAGAAAGTGAAGTTCTATTTGGACCTCTTTGTTCCATTCAAAATAGGGCAACCACGTGTTAACACGATGCTTCCCCATGTTACCACAACCCTTCCCCATGTTACCAATACTTTAGCGAGGCACTAACATGGGGAAACAAGATTAGAGTTAGAAGTCCTGGCCTGACAGAAATTGCAGTGTCATTGAGAAAAAACGCTGAAACACAGAGCGCACTCAGACGTGCTCAAGGGAGGATCCATTTGATGAAATGTCTAGAATGCTGCTTTGTCCCTGGTCCCCCTGTCCTCTGACCCAAGAAAATATTTAGTATTTCACAATGCTAAGTTTCTCAGTTGTCTGACCCTTTGTGACCCTATGAACTGGGGCCTGCTGGACTCCTCTGTCCATGAGATGCTCCAGGCAAGAATATTGGAGAGGGCTGCCATTTCCTCCTCGAGGGAATCTTCCTGACCCAGGAATCGAACTCACACATCTTATAGTCTCCCACATTGGCATGCAGGTTCTTTATTGCTAGTGCCAGCTGGGAAGCCCACAGTACCTTCTGTTAATAAGTACTGCCTTCTTGCAACCTGTAATTCCCTTAAGGAAGCCAGTATAACCCAAAAGAAAGATGCTAGGTTTTAGGGTTTGATAGCTCTAGGTTTAAATTCTACATTTTCCACTATACAGGGTGAGGAATATTGGGCAAGTTATTTAAACGCTCTGTGTAGGCTTTCTCTTTAAAAAGTTGTTGCAAAGATATATATGGGAGAGTAGCATGCCTGATAAATGCAAACCATAGGTCCCCACCGAATGTGTATTTCCTACTTTTAACTATGACACTGTATTTCTGTATTCCCAAATATCTTTCACCCTATGTTTGTAGTTGCTGATCCTGGTATAAAGTGTAAGGACAAGAATGCCATTAGGCATCCACAAGAGTTAAGTGGCAATTTTAACCCAAGGGAGAGACCCTAATTAGATTAATCTGCAGATCTGAATATAGGCCATTCTCAAGATGGTCAATTATTTTAAAAGAAGGTCTTCCTTTGCAGAAGGACAGAACCTTACCAGAAAACAAATTCCCTTTCATGTTGTTCTTAGCCAAGAGCAGATGTCTGGCAATATGAAAACGGAGCGGTTATTTTCACAAATGAGATCTTTCTTTCTGCAGGCAGCATTGCAAAGCTGACTCTGGCTCATCCCAGGCTTAATGGTTACTATCTGTGCAGTGTTTTTAGCAATGTCCTTACTGTTGCATTAAAAGACATTGTGACCTCTTTAAGTGCATGGAGGACCTTCCTCAACGTGCAGTTAAGAGCTCAGAATTATTCATTGCTCTTTAACCCAGGGGGTTCTCAGCTCTACTCCTTTGGGAAGTCCAATAAGTTTCTATTAATAATTGTTTGCACATGTGTACCTGTGGCTAATTCATGATGATGTATGGCAAAACCCACCACAATGTCGTAAAGTAATTATCCTCCAATTAAAATAAATATTTAAAAAATACAGAAAAAAACGCTCATGTGAAAAAGAAAATTATTTGCATATTGGTGATTCCTCCTCCCATCTCTCTTTCTCACTCTCTTTTCTAACCTCATGGCATTATTCCACTAATGTGAAACATATACTGAGCTTTCAGGCCATTTTCCTCCAATGTTTTATGTTAATATTTGGAAAGGCTCCAGGTTAGCCATACCTACCTGCTCTTTATGGTAGTGAAGGCTTATTTTGCCTGGCATTGAATATATAGACATTTCAGTACTTCAGTAGAATATGTTATTCAGTATTGTCTTTCTCATTATTTTTCAGTCCAGATTATCTAGTGCCTGGGCAGAGTAAAGCACTTCAAAGGGACCAGTTCTGACTCACAACCTAGGGTGTAGCTCCAACAAGTTCATCAACCTCCTCTTCCTGTACTGACTGACTGCTGGTAGACAAAAGGCAAAGTTCTCTTTTTTTGCTCTTTCCCTCATTGGGCCTAGTCTTTGTCACAGTTCAGTTTATTTAGAGAAGCAAAATAGCTGTGAAAGAGACCAATCTTGATAAAAGGAACCAGGTCATTTAGACCAAAAAGCCAAATAAACGTGAAGTAAAATCCAATTTTTACACTACCCATATTTTATTTCAGTTCTGGGCCCCTCAGTTTTATACATTTGGACTAATAAGTACTTTAGCCATTACAACTACAGACTCAATCTCAACTCCCCAATCTCCCACTGCCTTTTTTTCCTGTTTGCATGTGTGAGTTGTGAAATGTTTAGATTTTTAAATATTCTGTGTGTTTCATCTTTAGAACACTGAAAAGCAAAACAGTCTAAGGAGCAGACCCTGAAGGTAGAGCTAATAAATATAAAAAGATGCCACCTCTGCCTTAAAATATCTTTCCTAAATTGCTTAAAATATTGACTTAATTTTTTATGCTGCCTGAAAGTCCAACATTCATTCATTCATTCAACAAATAATATTGAAAGCTTAGCATATGCCAAGTATATGTGAAGAATATGAAAGTATATGAAAGCTTTACATATGTGAAGTACTCTTGTTCCTTCACAGATCAAATTAATTTGGATTAATAAACCTCTTTTTTAAAGATGCAAGTATTCGATTTACAGCAGGGATCAACAATTTAAACTATTTCCAGCTGTCTAAACGTTGGTGTGAATTAATTCAATCAGAACACTTTCTGCTATCTCCAACTTAGGTTAGTGAGTGGTACAGATGTGAACTGTGGTTATGAAAAGGGGAGGTGAATCAGGAATGCAGAAAACTGAAAAGAAGGCTGGGCTTGGGACTTGAAAAACTAATAGTATACTGCATATATTGGGTATTTACTGGGTAAATGGGTGCCTGAGCACAGGGAGACAGGAGAACTGTAACAAAAAAGAAAAAGGAGGAGGCTGAAGTATACCAAAGACAAACTGCTACTTAAACACTCAATCTAACTCAGTCTCTCTCTCTCTTTAGTTGCTAAGTTGTGTCCCATTCTTGTGACCCCATGGACTGTAGCCTGCCAGGCTCCTTTGTCCATGGGATTCTCCAGGCAAGAATACTGGAGTGGGTTGCCATTTCCTTCTCCAGGGGATCTTTCCAACCCAGGAATCAAACCCAGGTCTCCTGCATTGCAGGCAGATTCCAACTCAGTCTAGGAAAAAGAATAAAAAAGAAAAAAACTCTTCTATCAATGCCATATTTCACTCTCTTCTTAGTATTCAGATTACAGATGAGTGCTTGTAGAGACATAATTGAGTTCCTCTTGGGCTAGCCTAGATACCTGATCATTGTTTAATTAAGAACAATTAATTAAATACTGTTTAATTAAACAATAATATTTACCTGTTCCCTTTTTCACTCAGTAGGCCTTATGAGGGTATCACGATAAGATCAAACTTTCCTGGTGGTCCAGCGGTTAAGAATCTGCCTGCCAAAGCAGGGGGCACAGGTTCGAGGCATGGTTAGGGAAGATTTCACGTGTGGCGAGGCAACTAAACCCGTGCACCACAATGACTGAAGCCTGTACACTCTAGAGCCCATGCTCGCAATGAGAGGCCACTGCAGTAAGTC
This sequence comes from Bos taurus, assembly GCF_002263795.3. NCBI lineage: Eukaryota > Metazoa > Chordata > Mammalia > Artiodactyla > Bovidae > Bos > Bos taurus. The sequence goes on from NC_037330.1 coordinate 45,192,122, forward strand.
CACACACCACAAATACAGAGCAGCCTCCAGTCACCTCAACCAGAGAAAGCCCGCATGCAACAACTAGGTCCCAGTGCAGCCAAAAATTAATAAATAAATAATTTTTAAAAAATTTTAAAAGATAAGATTTACAATCAAGGGCATAAAAAACAATTAGTTCACTTGTTACTTAGAGTTATTTAGTGTTACTTAGTGTTACTGATCACTCACCCTCAATTCATCCGTGCGAGTCAATAATGCCTATCAGTGAAGGGTAATACATTCAAATGGCTATTTATTCTGCTTTGTGAATATTTATTTGAGTAACAGGCCTTTATTTTGGAAGCTTCATCTTAGATCCCAAGATACCATAAAGGATATATTACAAAGAAACTGCCAGGCCAATTGCAAAACTGAGAAAGGAATGGTTGAAAAGTAGTTACAGGATGCTTGAAAACCCTCACTCTCACCAAGGATGTAAAATGGTGAAGTTTTTCGAAGACAAGCTGAAATAGGATTTATGAGGAAGATCATTCTTCAGAGATAGCCATCAGTGTTCTAGGGGTGAGGATGGGAGAGGTCCATTCTCCTCAGCTTAAGCTTGAAGAGAAGGGCTAAAATATGTGCTCTGGTATGTATCACCAGGAGCTTAGGAGCCACAGTGGATAGTTACCTGACATATGCCTAAGGAGTCTAAAGGAAAGAGGCTCTGCTGTCAAACCGAGGTGGCAAGTGGTGAAAGAGATCAATGTGGGTCACACCACTGTGGCTCCATTCTACTGTTTATGACAGCAAGGATTCACTGGCTCCGACAAATGAGCGAGAGCCAGCCTGGAGCCTGTGAAAACATGACTAGAGAGGACAATCTGGAGGGGCAAGGTAATCCCAACTGGGGTAGACTGATGAGGGGCTGAGGAGGGCACAAAAGAATGCATCGGCTAAGTCCCAAATTATCCACTCCTTAGAAGGCGTGGTAAGAGGCTCCCAGTATGTTTCTCTGAAGAACCTAACAAAGAGCCCATGAGAGGAAGAACCATACTGAAACTCTCAATGACACCTTACAGCAGTATCAGCCAAAAAGAGACCTTCTTGGCTTCTTTCTGACCCTTCCTTCCAGAACTTCAACTCTAACAGCATCAATATAACCACTGCTGCTGCTGCTGCTAAGTCGCTTCAGTCGTGTCCGACTCTGCAACCCCATAGACAGCAGTCCACCAGGCTCCCCCGTCCCTGGGATTCTCCAGGCAAGAACACTGGAGGGGGTTGCCATTTCCTTCTCCAATGCATGAAAGTGAAAAGTGAAAAGTGAAAGTGAAGTTGCTCAGTCGTGTCCGACTCTTAGCGACCCCATGGACTACAGCCTACCAGGCTCTTCCGTCCATGGGATTTTCCAGGCAAGAGTACTGGAGTGGGGTGCCATTGGGGAGAAAGAGGTAAGAACTCGAAGTGCTATCTGCAGCCAGCTCTTGAGAGGACTAGATACCCCTCTAACCATGAATAAAGTGTGAAGCTCTGATTATTACAGGGGACCCTAGGCATTTCTAATTATTCAAGGAGACTGTGTTTGTGACTTCAAGTGGCTGCAGGGCTTTTTATTACCTACGAGTGTATAGAACATCTTTGGACTGCAAGATTTTTTATCTGGGGTCAGAGGAGGAACTTCTCCCTGCTGAATAAATTTTATTAGAATAGTGGGAGACAAAATAAAGTTGCTTTTGATTACATCCCATGAGTGTTGCTCATTGAATATATCAGTTATACTTACTTTTAAGGCAGAGGGAATTGCTTAAGGGAATACATGATGATTCTTCTCAATAACTTATAAACAGACTCTAATTCACAAATTTGCTAATGGTTCTTTCCTGCTAGCCATTAACAGAGGGGAAAAAAAATCTCTGCTTGGCCATTAGCTTTAATTTAGATATAGCCTTAGAGTTACAAGGAACATCTTGAGAACAAGCAAATGGCTCTAGACTTTATTAAAACCATACTCCAATGAAACACTCTTGAAGCAGTGCCCTTTAGAAATACATGCTGGAAATATACAAACTGCAATTCTTTCAAAATTCCTCCAACTCTGGTTGCCACTTTTTCCCCCAGCTTATCTACATGATCTGATTCTTTCTACCCATCACCAATAGTCACAAATCCCCACGAGACAGATTCAAAGCTAGCCACCCCAGGAGCCTACTTTTTATTCTCTGATATTTGCCTCGACCCACTGTACCCTCAAAAGACTTACTAAACATATATGTTTTAAATAACAAGTATAGACCAGGCTCTGGGCAGTGATACAAAGATGATTAGAACCTACATTCCCAGAACTATCAATTTGGGAATGGAGCTATATATTTAAACAAGTAAATCACTAACAAAGACCAAAGAAATACATGATGGGAGTAGAGAAGCAGAGGTGATTAACTCCACTTGGAGAGGTGAGGAAGCCATCTCAGAAGCAGTGACATCTGACCTGAGTCTCAGCAAGCAAGGGTTCAGGCAGAGCAGGCAGGGTGGCATTTTAAGTACTGCATGAGAGGAAAACACTGAGAAACAGCATGGGTTTTCTGGGAATGAGAGAGCATTTAGAAAGTAATGAGGACAGGAGATAAGTAAGTTTGGGAGATGGCAGGAATAAGATGAAATTACCTCTATTGTACATTTTCATGCGTGGATCCTCTACCCAGTAAATGAAAGGAAACCACTGAAGAATGTTCAAGCTACCAGATTGGAAGGAGAAAAGAAAGTGAATGAGGAAAATTACAACCACTTTCGATACGTGGACAATACCCAAGGCTTTCCCTTGCTCTTCCTGAACTCACAGATGTGCACATATCAAAGTATCTGGGTATTTTAGCGAAACTATGCAATGGCATCTATCTCCAGGATAACTAAAAAAATATTCTTCCAGTTTTTTTACAAAAATGTAGAAGAAGAAAATTTGGTTACTGTGCATCATATCTTTAGAAGAACAAATTCATAAAAGGTAAACACTGTTACCCTTTATAGTTCTTATGACTTTGAAACAAAGTACAGAATCAGAAACATAAAAATGCTGAAAACATCTGCATGTGATGATAATCTGTCTTAAAATGTTGAGGGACTTATGTCATATGCTTCTCTTTTTCACGGTGTTTCTGTTGTACATCTCTCATCATACCTCCTGCACATTGACACTGTGATTTGTACTTTATTAGCTGCTTTGTGTATGTCAATTCTTACCAGTAAAGTCAAGATTATATTCCATCCTGGGTTTACAAATGTATTATTTATTCTCACACCATTTCCTCTAGAGGGCTAAAGAACACGGTTTTAAAAATGAAAGATAATATTTTTTTCTTTCATGAAACTTTTAAGAGATCACCAAAGAAAAACTTACAGGTGTTTGAGTTTTATTTTTAAGGTTTCTAAAACTGTGAATGAGTTTATTTAAGAATCAGTTAAATCAAGAAAAAGGTAAGCTATTTTTACTACATATTTAGTATCATAAAATGTTGATTTTTAAGTCCTGATATATAATACTTAAGGATATTTTATTCTTTGATTCTTGACAAGTTCTTTTCAATAATGGGTTACTAACATTATTCATAATTACAAAAAACTTATATGAATGAATAAAAATAAAAGTTTATCCTAGTATTTTATTTATAGCCCATAGCTCATTCCCTCAGTATAGAACTTTGTTTCTACTCACAGACAACATTTTACCTATTCTAACACCTCATATAATCAGAATGATCTCTTTTCTTCAAAAGATTACAGGTATCACAAGGCCAGAATTCATATCTATCTCATTTATTTCTTTACTTCCATGGCTAGATCAGTGATTAATGCAAGATATGTGCTCAATAACTACTTGCTGAATGAACAAATAGAAGAAAATTGTATTATTGCCTGAAGTAACAGGCTAGTTCTTTGAAGCCTTTTCAGAATACCCATGGAAGTCATTACAACATGAAAAAACAATCAAGAAAACAAAACAAAACCCCTCCAGATTCATAAGAGCTGACATTTGAATCTAGGATGTTATACTATCTACTGTAAAGCATGGACAAGTTAACCTGAGGACCAATTTCATCATCTGTAAAATGGAAATAGCAACATGAAGCTCACAGGATGGTTCTGAGGATTAAACCAGATGTCCACATAAGGTGAGTATTTTAGATCTCTAAAAATTCTGATCTAATCTATTTGTTCTTCTGCAGTAGCAAATAAGGAAACAGTTTAAAGGGGCAGAGACGTAAGGAAATGAAGAAAGGTGTTAAACATTTCTGTTGAGAGAATAGCTTGATATTGTTCGGAAGCATGAAGATGAACATTCAAAAGGAATGCCATCACTAGTAGGTCTTTGACCCATGCCAGTAATTTCTCTCTCTCTCTCTTGACATCATCAATATTTTCCTTTCTGATCTGTTACTCTCATCACTAGATAAACCTAATAACATTCTTTCCTCATATCCCCTCCTAGTTGTCATTCCATACCTCTCCTCCCCTTTTCAACACAAATTTTAGAAGGTATTTTCTTTATTGAAATGTCTCCTTTACCAAATATGTTGGTCGATTTATTTCAGAGCTTATCTCATGAATCCATTAGTATTTGTTTTTTTTTTTATTTTATTTTTTAACTTTACAATATTGTATTGGTTTTGCCATATATCAAAGTGAATCCGCCACAGGTATACATGTGTTCCCCATCCTGAACCCTCCTCCCTCCTCCCTCCCCATACCACCCTCTGGGTCGTCCCAGTGCACCAGCCCCAAGCATCCAATATCATGCATCGAACCTGGACTGGTGACTCATTTCATATATGATATTATACATGTTTCAATACCATTCTCCCAAATCATCCCACCCTCTCCCTCTCCCACAGAGTCCAAAAGACTGTTCTATACATCAGTGTCTCTTTTGCTGTCTCATATACAGGGTTACTGTTACCATCTTTCTAAATTCCATATATATGCGTTAGTATACTGTATTGGTGCTGATCCCTCTCTCCCTCCTCCCTTTAAAAAAATAAGATTCAAATATCAAAGAGATTTTTATTTAGTATATATTTAAAACACTCACTCCTATCCCCTTCCTAGCCATCTGCTTCCATATCTGCCCACCAAAAACACTTTTACTATTTTCTTGTATATATTTCCAATGTTTATGATATATATACAACTGTAGGTTTTCTTCCCTTTAATAAGGATAAGTTTTTGTTGTTTCTTCCCTTTAATAAGGATAAGTTTTTGTTGTTCAGTTGCTAAGTTATGTCTGATTCTTTGAGAACCCATGGACTATGGCACACCAAGCTTCCCTGCCCCTCACTATCTCCCAGAGTTTGCCCAAATTTGACCTATTATAGATAAAACAGTATACTATATATACTTTCACCTAATAATATAACATGGAGTCTTTTCTTACTACTTTATACATAGAGAATTTCTTCATTATTTTCCAGAACTGCATAATATTCCATAATGTAGATGTACTATAAGTTACACAGCCAGCATACTTTAGATGGATCTTTTGCTATAATATAAAATGTTTCATTGAATATTCAGTATTCATACATAATTACTCATACATAATTGTGTTATACAATGTTTAAGTTCCTGAAAATGGGAATACTGTGCTAAAAGATAAATGCATCTATAATTTTTACAGATATGGCTAAGTTGCCATCCAATACAATGGATGAGGAACAGTAGTCTTATTTTGCATTGCTCTTATTATAAGTCACTTCATTCTTATTGAAAAACAGTCTTCACTAGGCTTTCAGAGGACAATTCTTTCCTGGTTCTCTTCCTCAGTCACTGGCTAATGATTATCTTTCTACTGAGGCCCATCCTCTAAATGTTGGCATTGCTTACTGGCTCAGCCTGCCAAATCATTTTTATTCCTAACCTTACTAATCTCTAGCTGGGTACTCAGGTTTACAGATTAGAAAACTATCTATATATTGACCACTTTCAAATTTAAATAATCTAGCTAGGACCTTAACCCACTCCAGTGTTCTTGCCTGGAGAATCCCAGGACGGGGGAGCCTGGTGAGCTGCCGTCTATGGGGTCACACAGAGTCGGACACGACTGAAGCAACTTAGCAGCAGCAGCAGCTAGGACCTTTCTCTTGAATTCTAGACTCGTGCATCCAAATGTCTCCTGAATACCTCAGAACAGTATAATATATAATTCAAATATAATGTGCCCCAAATCAACTTCTGATTTTCCTTCCATATCCAAACTTTCCACATATCATGAAAAGAAAATGACATCCTTTCAATTGCTTAGGGGAAAAACTATTGAGATCACTCTCAAATTCTCTGTCTCTCAAATATCCTACAAGCTGTCATCAAACCCTTTTGGACGTATTTTTAAAATAAATCCAGAATGCAACTACTTCTCTTCACTTCTGTATATGACTTTACCTTAAGTTATTACCATTTCTATCCTGATTTTTATAGTAGCCTCTTGAATGGTCTTTCTCCTTCCACCATTGCCAACCTGGAATATATTTTCAGCGTAGCAGCCAAAATAAATCCAGTGTGTCTCCTCTCTGCCCAAATCCATGCAATAATTCCCATCACATTCTGAGCAGCCAAATCCTTCCCATGGCCTATGAGGAGCTAAACCATGGGAATCCCCACCCCCTTCCTTATTCATCTCTGACCATATCTCCTACTCCTTCTCACTTAGTTGCTTCTGCTCCATTGGCCATTGTTTTCCCTGCAATCTCAGAATCGTATTTTCACAAATGCAATCTCAGGATCTTTTAACTTGCTGTTTTCTCTGTTTTCAATATTCTCCTTCACTCCCATCTCTACTCACCCAAATGGTCAGATCACTGTTCCATTACTTTCCACAATTCTCTGCCCAAATATTATCTTATCTGACATTCTGAGACATCACTCAATAGAAATAGTTACTCCCACCCTTAGCACATTCTACCCTTTATATTACTTCATTTTTATCCTTAGTATCTATCATTACTATACACATAATATTGTATGTTTTCCCTACGTAAGCAATATAATAGAATAGCAGGGGATTTTATTTTCTCCAATGTAGTGTACATAAAATCTAGAACAGTTCCTACCATAAAATATGTGCCCATTAAATATGTGTGGAATGAGTACAGTATTTTTAGAATTTGATCCCCAAGAAATCTTGCACAGTAATGAATAGTGACACCATTCTATAGATGAAGATGCTAAAACTTAGTAAAGTTAAATAATTTGCCAAAAACCACTGTAAATGAGAGTGTCTGAGTATGAGCCTAGGCCTGCCTGATGAATCCAAAGCTAAAAAAAAAAAAGAAAAGTGGAAAAAGTGATAGTTACAAAGAAAGGTATTTCAGCAATATCTATGGTAAGCAAAACTGTTAACAATCTAACATGAGGAAATGTTTAAATAAGCAAATATGAATTTGACTGACTAATGGATACATTGAAATGAGCATCATAAGTCTATATGGCAACATGGACAATTCTGATATATTGTTAAATTTTGTATCTATATTATGATTATGAATGATTATGTAATTAAAATAGTATTTTTTGGTGAGAAAGATTAACAGTGAATTTCTCCTTTGTATTTGATTTCAGTGATATAAAGTGATGCTTCTAGACATATATTAAGAAAATAGCAAAATCTTTAAGTCTGATATAAATATATTCATATTAAGATAAGATAGTCTTCTGAATAATTATAGTCTTGTAAAAATCTTTAATTTTGAAGGAAAGAATAAAGACTGAAATCAAAATATAAACAAAACCTCATCATATCATTGCATATACTGTTACAGTAAATGTTTAGCAGATATTGGCTTAGAGTTACCTGACAATTAACAACCTTAAATTGTAGGTCACATCCTATAAAAAATTTTAATGAATAATCACAATGTTATGTAATAATTTCCTTTGCTATCGAAAACAGATTTTTTTGCCTTCATGGTTTCATTTAAACTAGCTTTAATTTGGCATCATTTTCTTCATCCTTTAATAGAATTCTCCATAAAGTGTGACGTTTCCAAAAACATAAAATAGAGCTTCAGTTGTTATTTCACTTAAAACTCTAAAGTTTCCTAAACTAGCAAAAACATCTAGTTATTTAGAAATTAGTGATGATATCGGTTGTAAATCCACAATTTTATATGTATATCTCTGTTCATATTGTTGTTAAAATATAGCAGAGTACAGATGGTGATAACAAAACTGATATTATCTGACATAAATATATATTTGTCAGACAAATGTGCTATCTCACGCTGTATTCTATGAAATAGAGGAATAAACTACAGAGATTTTAATCCAATCAGCAAATGTTTGTAGAGTTATTAATCTCCAGTAGAGAATCAAAAAATTCAAATATTTAAACAAGTTTGAAATCAGAATGTTTATATGCTCCAAAATGAATCCAGTAAAACTGAGGAGAGTGCTACTTTTCTAGAACTTGACTTTTGAATGACACATAAAGGCAACAAACACAAAAATTTAGACAAAAATTGACTCTGCCCAAATATAGCCAAACTTCTCTTCCTTATTTTGTGTCTTAAATAATAATGGAAAAGACTATGGTAATAGAACATGCTGCTAAGTCGCTTCAGTCGTGTCCAACTCTGTGCAACCCCATAGACGGCAGTCCACCAGGCTCCCCCGTCCGTCCCTGGGATTCTCCAGGCAAGAACACCGGAGTGGGTTGCCATTTCCTTCTCCAATGCAGGAAAGTGAAAAGTGAAAGTGAAGTCGCTCAGTCGTGTCCAACTCTTAGCGACCCCATGGACTGCAGCCTACCAGGCTCCTCCATCCATGGGATTTTCCAGGCAAGAGTACTGGAGTAAGGTGCCATTGCCTTCTCCGAATAGAACATAGAAAGAGCTTAATAACTAAGGTAAAGACTACCTGAGCATCACTGCTTCATGAAACACCCAGTGTAAATGAGGTCCTAAAGAAACTGATGTTTTTCTACATCTTAAAAGCCATCCCATTATCTAGGCTCACAATACTCTCCCCTCACTTCCTGAGAGATCTTGAAGAATGTTCATCCTCTATCTTGCATCTTGGATCTTTCCATCTCTATGGGTTCCTCCTCCATATTTCCAAATGTGCATGCATCTTCCTCATTCGGAAAACAAAAATCATTTCACTTAACCTTTTTAACTCTTTTAAACTATTAATAAACCCTTCCACAAATTTTCACATGAATCACTTGCATGCTATTCTAAATGAAAAACACTGGTGAGATTAAGCAACATTGTGTCTTTTAATTAATATATTTAACACTGGGCAAGATATTGCAATTTTTATATTCATTAAAGGAGTGCAATAGCCTACAACACCTCCCCTTACTTACTGGCTTCTTTAAACAATGCAGCAGTTCTCAAGGCCTTATCTCTAAAGTTCCATTCTAACTAAAAATTGTTTGTTCATGCCTCATCTCTTAAATGGGCTTCCCAGGTAGTGCTACTGGTAAAGAATCCACCTGCCAATGCAGGAGACACAAGAGATGTGGGTCCCATCCCTGGGTCAGGAAGATCCCCTGGAGGAGAGCATGCAAACCAGTCTAGTATTCTTGCCTGGAGAATCCCATGGACAGAGGAGTGTGGCAGCCTATAGTCCGTGGAGCTGCAAAGAGTCAGACATGACTGAAGCGACTGAGCAGGCCCACATACACACACATGTCTTTAAATAAAACTTAACTTTCTTTTATAAAAAGAATGCTCTCCTGGCTGTCTTCCCATATATATATATATATATACACATATATATATGTATATACATTTTTTTTTGGAGTTCTAGTTCAAGATTACTTTCATTACTCTTTTTCCAGCTTTATCTATGGGCAGATGCCTCCTAAAATTTATCACTCTTTTCTTCTAAACATATTATCTTGTGGAGAACTCATCCAGTCTCAAAGATTCTCACTACCAATTCATTCTATGAACACTAGAGTGTTTAATCTATTCATGTGCTGTTCTAGGCAGTGGGTTCACAAGTATGTCTAAGGCAATGTTCTTGTCCTCAAGGAGCTTAGAACTGAGTTGGGGAAAAGACAAAAAAAAAAAAAACAGGCACAGGTAGGACAGTGAGTCTAGCAGAGGAGATACTGGGATACCTGAGTCAGTCAATAAGAAATAGTCAAATGTTTAAAGGTACACATACATGCTGCTGCTGCTGCTAAGTCGCTTCACTAGTGTCCGACTCTGTGCAACCCCATAGACGGCAGTCCACCAGGCTCCCCCATCCCTGGGATTCTCCAGGCAAGAACACTGGAGTGGGTTGCCATTTCCTTCTCCAATGCGTGAAAGTGAAAAGTGAAGTCGCTCAGTCGTGTCCAACTCTTAGCTACCCCATGGACTGCAGCCCACCAGGCTCCTCCGTCCATGGGATTTTCCAGGCAAGAGTACTGGAGTGGGGTACCGTTGCCTTCTATCTAGTATATAGTAAATAATGTAAGGGCATTTCAGAGCGCAGAAGCAACACACAGATAAGGAAATTCTTAATTCTCCATAAATAAAGCAGATTTCTTACACAAACTTAAACCTTTTCAATTTTCCCTAAGATTCCACTTTTCACCATATTGAACTCAACAAGCCTAAACATACTCAAAAGCAGTGCTGTCTAACAGAAGCATAATGACAATCACATATAAAATTTAAAAACATTTAGTATCCACAATTTAAAAAGCAAAAAGAATCATGTAAAATCAACTTGAAAGTATATATTTTACTTAAATCAATATATTCAAAATATTATTTCAAAGTATAAACAATATAAAATTATTAAAGGGATATTTTAAATTCCTTGTCTAAACTAACTTTTTAAAATCCAGTGTGTATTCCTCAATTATTTTGTTGTTGTTGTTGTCGCCCAGCCGCATTCTACTTTGCAACCCCATGGACTGTAGCATGCCAGGCCTCCCTTTCCCTCACCATTCTTCAATTATAGTACAACTCATTTTATCCTAACCCAATTTTGACTGCTCCATAGCCACATGTCGTTAGTGGCTATCCTATTGGATAGCACAGCTCCAAGGAAAAAGTAAAACATTAAAGTATTGGCACATGAATAAACAGACAGATGAAACAAAAACAACCACAAAAAGCACAAATATAGACCCAAAGAAGAAATGTCACATTGCCATACTATTAACAGTTATCTCAAATCAGTGAGGTAGAATGAAATTTCTAACAAGTGATACTAAAACAAATGAATAGCATCAAAAGACAACTGAGACCTCTACCAGATAATCTCTAAATTGATTAAAGATATAAATGTAAAAGTAAGATCATAAAATTATTAGAAGAAAATATGAACAAATTTCTTTATAAGCTTGGAGGAGTAAATTCTCTACAATTCTCACACAAAAAATCCAGAAACCAAGAAAAAATTAATATGCTATATTTCATTCTTTAAAAGGCTCCATAAGTAAACACACACAAAAAAGGATAAAATGGGAACAAAAATGTCAACTGACATTAGAAACAAAGAACTAATCCCTTCATAAGTAAATGGCTTCAAGACACAGAGAATTAAAACATCAGTAACACTATAAAAATTAGGCAAATGGTGTGAAAAGACAGACCTCAGTAACAGGAACAGAAACAGTTGTTAAGCATATTAAATTTCTTACCTATCACTTCCTACCTATCATGTTAACAAAAATGCTTAAGTATGATGATATACTCTGTTGTCAAAGCTACAGGAAAACAGGCACTCTCATAAACTGCTGATAGGAATATAAAGTGGTACATGCCTCTGGAGGGTAATTTAACAATACCCATCAAAATTACTAATGCTTCACTCTTTAACCCACTTATGAACTGACTCAGATAACCTTTCACATGAACAAAATGGGCAACACACTAAGATATCATTGCAGCATTGCTTGTAGTAACATAAAGTTGGATACAGACAAAAGTCCTTCAATAAAGAACTGTTAACATAATTCATACATAAGTACATACATTCAACAGCATGCTAAGCAACTACTAAAAAAGCAAATAAGCAAACCAAAGGATGACAATTTCTGAAGAGACATGATGAGAAAGCCGAAACATATTTTAAGTAAAAACTCAATATGCAGAACAAACATATGTATATGTATATGCATATGTATCCTCCAGGAGAATCCTCTTTCTCTCCAAAAATATTACATATAGGTATATGCAAACATATATATGCATGTACATACATATATAGACAAACATAGATATATACAGATATTTATAATGTTAACTCTTTGTATAAGAAAAGGAGACAAAATATTTGCTTTTATTCACATATTACCGCATAAAGAAACCCTGGAAGAATGTCTACCTAGAGTGAGTAGGAGGGAATGGGGCAGATGAGGAAGGAGTTTTGATTTTTATTTGAAACTATGTCAATGCATCATCTATTCACATAAAATAACAAAATGTCAAATATATATGTGCTTGTATATATTTGTACATGTGTCTGTGTATGTGTATTTGAGATAATAAGGAAATGGAATAACTTTTGACAACAAGGAAAGTTTTGCTGTAAGCCTGGCTCCTCTGTGATTTGCTATGTTATATTGCCTCCAACTTTTATTCTTGATACTATTAAAATAAATATATATCTTTTAACATCGTTATTACAGTAAGGTTATAACATTTTGTGTGATTATAACTTAAGACAAAATTAGGAATTTTAGAGTAAATGTAGGTACAAAAAAATGAGAATAAAGACATAAAGGAAGTAGAAGGTATTTGAAAGCACTGATGTGAACAAAGGGAGAGGGTGTTCAAAAGCAAGAGTATATTTTTCAAAAACATTGAGGGTCCATTTCAAGTTGATGACCATGAATCTGCGTAGTTGTGTGGTTTTCACTGTATTTGAGGAAGTGTATAGATAAGGTTTCCATTGCTGTCTTTGCTAGTCAGAAAAAAAGGAACAGGGAAATGGAGTATAGGATTTGATTAGAGACTAGCTGAAGTTTTTCCACTAGGGAAAGTAAGCTGAATGGAGGAGGGTATACAGTGAAAATCAGAAGGATTAGTAGAAAGCAAGAAAGGACAGGGCCAGTGATGTCACTGAGTGAATTAGTTGTAAAAATAAAGGTTAGAATAAAGAATAAGATATGGAAATTTTTCTTCAATAGCATATCAAACATTATGAGTTTTCCATTCTCCAAATTTCTACACTTCCTACATTCTACACTCCAAAAGTCAGGCTTGATTTGCTAATCCCAGACATTCTTGCTGCTCACACTTCCTTGGTTGAAATTCTGGGTCTACCCAGATTTGGTGGCAGTGGAAAAGCTAGTTAAACTTCTGTGTTTCAGTTACATCACCCATAGAAGAGAAAAATACTGATCCACCTGCTTGAGCTTGTTTTCATCTTTATCATTTTGAGTCAAGGACCATTAAACAGTTAAAACATGATAAAATGCTTTCTTACTAGTTGTAAGACAACTTTTGATTTCAGAGATGTCATGTGAAAAAATATACACCTTGGATTTCATTCTTGAGTTATAGTTTGTTCCTTCTCACAATGGAACCTAAGACTTCTAAATTAATATTTTTAAGGCCAGAGTAAAAATTTAGTGTAACAAAATTATAGCCCATTAATGTTCATTCAGAAAACGAAGATCATGGCATCCGGTCCCATCACTTCATGGGAAATAGATGGGGAAACAGTGGAAACAGTGTCAGACTTTATTTTGGGGGGCTCCAAAATCACTGCAGATGGTGACTGCAGCCATGAAATTAAAAAGACGCTTACTCCTTGGAAGGAAAGTTATGTCCAACCTAGATAGCATATTCAAAAGCAGAGACATTACTTTGCCAACAAAGGTCCGTCTAGTCAAGGCTATGGTTTTTCCAGTGGTCATGTATGGATGTGAGAGTTGGACTGTGAAGAAAGCTGAGCGCCGAAGAATTGATGCTTTTGAACTGTGGTGTTGGAGAAGACTCTTGAGAGTCCCTTGGACTACAAGGAGATCCAACCAGTCCATTCTGAAGGAGATCAGCCCTGGGATTTCTTTGGAAGGAATGATGCTAAAGCTGAAACTCCAGTACTTTGGCCACCTCATGCGAAGAGTTGACTCATTGGAAAGGACTCTGATGCTGGGAGGGATTGGGGGCAGGAGGAGAAGGGGACAACAGAGGATGAGATGGCTGGATGGCATCACCGACTCGATGGACGTGAGTCTGAGTGAACTCTGGGAGTTGGTGATGGACAGGGAGGCCTGGCATGCTGCGATTCATGGGGTCACAAAGAGTCAGACACGACTGAGCGACTGAACTGAACTGAATGTTCATTACCAATCCACATTCCTCTCAGAAGTTATTCTGAAACAGTGATATAAATTGACCAAATTGTATTCTCTGAAAAGATATTTTCATGATTTCTTTAGACAATACTTATTGATAAATATTTTTAGTAGAAAAATTACCAGTTACAATGTGCACTGCATTCTTTGTTTTTATTAAATAATTGTAGCTTGTTACGCCTGGTTATTATGACCCTTACAACACTGCAGGAAAATTAGGGATAATGATGTTAATATTCCGCAAATCAAAATACTGTGTATAATAGAAGAACAAAATAAGGATTTGAAATCAAGCTTCTCTGTACTCTTTGTTATTTTATGTCTGTACGAATTTGGATAAATTACTAACCTTAAACTCTCAGTTTCTAATTTGCAAAATGGGTATAATAGTACTGTTTAATAGAATTGTTGTAAGGATTAAATAACATTTTTATTTATTAAATATCTAAACACATTAGGCTTGAATATTTGTCCCTATCTATCTACATCGCTTTCTGCTCTGGCATCTCTAACAGCATAAGGTTAAATAACAAAGGAATGCTTAGAAAGTTGGACCCATTACAAAACAGCTCTACAATTACTAAGATTACTCTCCCCTTCTTCCTCCCTAGCCCCACACAATTTAGTCACTTCCTCTTTTTTCAATATTCCATTAAAAATAGCCTTATTCTCTTTAGTTTATGATTGATTATCTGGGAAAGGGCTAGTAATGCTCTTTGTGAATAAGCTACATATTGAATTGAGAACAAAATAGCTGAAAACAGTCTGAAGCATTCTAGTTGGCACACAAATCAATTATAGATCATCATTTACCAGAAACCAAAACACAGACACTCACTAGAGAATCAATTTTGCCCTCAACCTCTTCCTGAGAAAAATAAGAAATATATATATATATTTATAAAAATGTCAATCTACCCCACTAACTTGTAATAAGGGAAAATATCTTTAAAATACCAATATTGTCTTTATAGAAAAAGGTTGTCTTTACCCTATGTAACCATACAAGTTCTCAGTAAAACAAAAATAAAATAGAAATTAGATTCTCTGCACAGTAAAGTATTACTTCATACAAAATATAAGTGAAAGATAATGCTGAGAACTTTTGGCATATACAGTAACCCATGGACTGTAGCCCCACCAGGCTCCTCTGTCCATGGAATTCTCCAGGCAAGAAGACTGGAGCAGGTAGCCATTCCCTTCCTGAGGGGATCTTCCCAACCCAGGGATCAAACCCAGGTCTTCATCAATGCAAGCAGATTTTTTACCATCTGAGCCACCAGAGGAGCCCAGTAACACAGGTTGCAAAAAAAAAAAAAGGAACAGTGCATAAATGCCTCTTGTTTCTATGCACATGCCTCTTTGCAGTATCACTTTGCTGTTCCTTCCAGCAAAAGGTAGGGTCGATTTCTCTCCCTGCATATAGGCTTAGTGACTCATCTTGATCAGAAAAATGTGATGAGCTTTATGTTATGGGGAGTTCCAAGTCTATGCCTCAGGAAGGCTTACAGCTTCCATTGTCACCTCTTTGGAAACCAACCACCATAAAAAGAAGCCTGAGCTAGACTTCTTGATATTTACAGGCTACAAAGAGAGGAGTGGAAGGAGTCCTATCAGCAGCCAGCTGTAAGACCATCTTAGGTCATTTCTTCTGTTAAGCCTCCATATTACTTCATTCACAAGAATGACCTCAAGTGAGACAGCAGAAAAGCCACCCAGCTGATCCCAGCTAAAGTTTCTGAACAAGACAATGAGGAGCAAATAAAATGATTATTTCAGGCTACTAAGGTTTTTGCTTTAAGTTTTTCTGGAAAAAAAAGTGGCATATTTTAATGATTCTCAAAAAAATTCTCCCAAAGATTAATACTACAAGTTTAATATACATTATGAGCAATTATAACTTTTATACACAAGGAAAGCCAGGCTGTATGAAAATGAGTCAGCATCTTCTGATTCATCATCCATAATTAGCTGTACATCTTCTACTTCTGCTGGGGCATGTTTTGAATTCTATTTTTCTGAGTAACGATTGGACAAGGGTAACTAGCAAAGAACTTTGGCATTTCAGGGATACAATGCCTTCTTCAAATTTTCTAGAGGTTCTTCTCCCTCTTCTTATAGAGTTGGCCATACTCTAGTTTCTAACAATTCCTTATTGTGGTCATAACTTCATGTCTTATTTTGTTCTATTTTTTCTGATCCTACTTCAGAAGAGTCTTCTTCATAAAATACAAAAGAAGCCCAAAACTGTTGCCTAAATATCTGGTTTCTTTAAATTCCAGTCTACATCTTTACTTTCATTTGTGAAAGCAATCAAATATGAACTAAAGAAAATATTTCTGATTCCTTTAATGCTAAATATCTGCTTTACCAGACAGAAATAAAATGCCACAGCTGGTGGGGGAAAACATTAGGTCCTTCTCTCTAAAACTGATTTTAATAACTTCAGATTGGTAGGGTTCAGGGTATTTTATGTTTGAATAAACATATTGATATGTAGTTCCAGCTAATTAATGTTGAATCATTTCCTTGGTGAAACAGAAATTGAAACTTACCAATCATAAATTTTACTTATTTGTTGTTGTTCAATCCCTAAGTCATGCCTGACCCCATGAACGGCAGTGTACCAGGCTCTCCTGTCCTTCACTAGCTCCCCGAGTTTGTTATAATTCATGTGTCACCTAGTGACTTAGAGACCAGGCAGACAATAGAAAAGAAGTCTTTACACAAACTGAAAAAGTTTTTTTTCCATTGGTATGCAAACTTATCATTGTGACAGAATCACTGACATAGCTTACAACAATGGGCACAGCTTCCCCAAGCCACCATCATATTGGGTGATGTGTTATATAGCAGGCTGCTGCTGCTGCTGCTAAGTCGCTTCAGTCATGTCCGACCCCGTGCGACCCCATAGACGGCGGCCCACCAGGCTCCCCCATCCCTGGGATTCTCCAGGCAAGAACACTGGAGTGGGTTGCCATTTCCTTCTCCAAGGCATGAAAGTGGAAAGTCAAAGGGAAGCCACTCAGTCATGTCCGACTCTTAGCGACCCCATGGACTGCAGCCCACCAGGCTCCTCCGTCCATGGGATTCTCCAGGCAAGAGTACTAGAGTTGGGTGCCATTGCCTTCTCCTATATAGCAAGAGACAACTGATATTAATCCACTAAGATGGAGTCACCAGATTTCAGAGAAAGAATGCTAAATAGAAAGACGGTACTCTGGCTTCAAGTCCTGGTTGCACCATGGATTAACCGTGTAAAACTGGATGAGCCTCTTAACCTCTCCAGACCACAGGGTCTTCTTGTGCAAACAGATTTCAATAGATTTATCTTTTAAGTCACCTGAGCTATAAAGTTTATGCTTCTAAATTACTATAGCTGACAGCAATTCTACAATTCAGCAATTACAAATTAATGGAAGCTTTGGTTTCAGAATACTGCTCATAACTGACTAGAGAGCCCAGATTCTCACCTGCTAAAGGAAGATGACATCTGTTATCTCTTTGAAAGCAATGATTCTGCCAAAAGTCTAAGGGAATTTTCTATTTTTGGAGATAGTTTTCTTTTATGAGTTGAATAAATGTAGTGTGATCAGGTGAATAGTACTCACCTGTATCTGCAAACCTAACACAAAAGGTGAACTTACAGAACTTCGTAAATTGTCCCTATTTCAAAGCAAAGTTTTTTCTAAAAATCCTTAGCCACAGCAATAAATCTAAGCTAGAGGAATCTTCAGAAATACAGAAATATTTGACTGAAAAATGCTGTACCAAATTTTCAGAGTTCTCATTTCTTAACGTTCTCATATCATTTATGCAGCAAGAATCAAAAATGAAAATTTTGTACTATCCAAAATTCAATTCAACTGTAGACAGACATCATTGAATCTACTTATTCATAGCCAGCTAAACATGAATCTAGTGTTTTAAGTGTAAACATTTTTCAAATAGACAAAATATTTGTAACTAGCCTCAGGAAAGCCTACAGTATCAGTAAAAGTGTGTCCTTAATCTGGAGCCAGATAGTCACAGCTCAGTCTACAATCTGTCTCTTAGTTATGTTACTCTGGACAAACCACTAACCTCTCTGAGGTATAGTTTCTTCATCTGTACAAAAGCAATGATGATACACCCAAATTGACCATTTCGTAAAGATACGGTGAGAACCAAATCAGACGCTTCAGTGAAAAGGCTTTTCAAAATGCTCTATGGCTAATCCCCAGAGGAAAGGAAAAGTGAGAGGCCCAGGCAATTCTCAATTCAGTGCAATGCCTGAGGTCTGCTGCGTGTACACAAAGCTGTACAGTTTTGGATAGAAATGATTAACACCAGAAGGAGATTCTGTGTTTTCTATTTTACGATCATTTTCTCTTGTCATTGATTTTTTTTTTCCCCCATCTTCATTCTCTGCCCTTTTGCTTTTCATACGATGTGGCCTTCTCACTAGCATTCAGTAACTCAACCAACAAACATTTACTGAGCTCCTAGGGAACATGGAAGGCAAAGATGGTCAAGATTCGACCCCTAGTTTCAAGAAGCTGACATTCAAATGGAATGTCACACAAACAACTCATCTCGAGGCACTAAAAACTGTAATAAATACATGGCCTAAACACTAAGAGAGCACAGAGGAAGAACAGGTATCCTTTCTGAGGTGTAGAGGAAGGACACTCTGGACAGAAAGGATAGAAAGGATACTCTCAAGGGAAGTGGCATTTGAGCCATATCTTGAAAGACGAGAATTTTTCTAGGCAGACAAGGGACATTTGAGGTAAATCATAATATCATAACATATGATAAGAGCTGAAATTAATTATGTTTAAAAAAGTAATTGGGAGAGCTAACATCTATCAAGCATTTGTTACATACTAAGGAAGGAGTTTGGACTTTGTATTTTAAAGGAAAGGGAAGATAACTGTTCATATTGTTTAGAGTATTTCGCACATCAAATATTCAATTCCTGATTTTTTATTTACATAATATTTTGGCAAATTAATGCCTCTAATTGGCACCTCAGTACCATAAAGCCCTCCAATAAAAAGCTACCTCAAGGCTAAGATGCATTTAGTAGTTTTTAAAATGCATCCTTTAGTTCAATGCAAAAAAGAACATAAGTGATGATTAATTATTAACAAACAGAAGTCATAATTAAATAATAATACATTCTAGGAATCTAGTCTGTTTATAAGGTGTTTAATCTTTCAAAAAATTGCTAATAAAACTAGCTGTTGGAACCATATCAATTTAACTTGCTTTTTCTCTGACATCAGTGAAAGGGTATTATTTATCACACTAAGTATATATTATAATCTTCTGTTGATAGTAAAAGATCAAAGATTACCTTGCATCAAACAGAATTATGATGCCATAACATTTTATCTTGTTACAGCTGATATCAATCACTAGGTGACAGTGAGCCGCAGAGCAGAGTTTTCAGTCAATATCCCTGACATGTTCAAACATCTAAAATACAGCAACCAACTTCCATGTGCTTTGGTTGTGAAAGCGAAAAACGGAGCATAAGCAAACAAGTGCCTGATTGCAAATATCATATATGTTGCTCAATACCACTTGGTTTCTGAGCACTTAACTGGTATTTTTACCTAGAATTTCATCAAAGGAGAGAAAAGTCAGTGTCAATAAGAGAAAGTGGAGTGTTGTTTTAAATGGAGACGTAAGAGTGGTAACATCTTCAATCACAAGATTAGGGCAAAGACTCCTCCTGGTGTAACTCTCTGGAGACACATATATTCCCACTCTTTCATCAGAGAGCTATACAAGGCCCTGGCTGAAGTCACAAATCTCCCAAGTAAATCCTCTTTCTCAGGAAGGGTCACAGCCTCTTTCCTGCATCTATTTTGAGTTATATCATGTGCTCACGCAATGGGTAATCTGGGCCAACTTTTCCCCTTCCTTGTGGTTTCGTAACTGTAGACGACTATTCCTCCCTTCTCATTATGTTGGGGCTTTGCTTTTTTAGAAAAAGATAGTGCAGGGTCCTTGAGTTTTTGCAACACTCAGTGTGCATTCAGTGTTATCAAATACTTAAGCTACAGAAAGGAAAACACCACATTTGTAAAATCTTTGTTCATCTTCATGTGTAAATTTTGTAGCTTGCTGATTCGTGTCAAAACTCAATACTATATTTATTCATTAGTCATACCAGCTTCTTAATATTTCTTTAACTGAAATGGCAGAATAAGAAGACACTTATTATAAATACCAAACTTTAACCTTTCCAAGAACCAACTGTATAGTTTACTACATTCTTTAGAATTTAGTATTTTTATATTACTTAACACAGCAGTTGTTTACTCTGTGAATTATAAAATCATTTGCTTGAAAATTTTCTTTTCTCTTTTTTCCTATGTTGAGATGGTCACACACTACATCACAGAGAATACAGCAAAATCCTCCCAAACTTGCAAAATTATTGGATGGGGCATTCATCTTTATGCAAGCTATATGCATATTCATACAAAACAGTCTGAAAAATGTATCAGATATAATTAGCATGTTTATGAATCTATTTGCTCTGCTATTAAGTAACAAATTTGTAGTAACCATGGCAACTGCAACATCACAAGCATAAGTTCTATTTTTGTAATAATATGAGTACCTTACTTAAAGCAACATTCATGCTCAAGCTCTACATTTTAAAATTTTAAAAGAACAGCTTTTAAAATATCACTTCATTTTTCATTATATAACAAAACATTTTGATTTTATTTTAAATTAAAAGCTGTTTCTTTTTTGTTGTGTGTGTGTGTTTGTGTGAGCACCAATAATACCATTTAAGTATAAAGGGAAAAACATGGAATATCAGGGGCAGATTAACACAGGTCATTATAAGATCATTAACTTTTAAAAATTCCACTACATTTTAAACAGTAAAAGTATAACTGTGTTCCAAATTTTTAAACATCATATGTGGATTTCCTATTTGATTTTTATTTAAATTTTCACCAGTACCTGATGGTCTAGTGTTTAGGATTCAGCGCTCTCATCTCTGCGGCCTGGGTTTGATTCTTGGTCAGGCCTTTCTTCTTCCTCTGCCCCTGTCACCTACCAACCTCTGATATGACTATACCACCCTTCAGGCTTCCCTGGTAGCTGAGCTGGTAAAGAATCGGCCCGCAATGCAGGAGACCCCGATTCGAACGCTGGGTCGGGAAGATCTGCTAGAGAAGGGATAGGCTATCCACTCTAGTATTCTTGGGCTTCCCTGGTGGCTCAGATAGTAAAGAATCTGCCCACAGTGCAGGAGTTCTAGGTTCAATCTCTGGGTTGGGAAGATCCCCTGGAGAAGGGAACAGCAACCCACTCCAATATTCTGGCCTGAAGAATTCCATGGACAGAGGAGCCTGGCCCATGGGGCCATGGAGTTGGACACAACTGAGCGACTAACACTTTCATTCAATCTTAATAATTATCTTTTCAAAATGTAAGCAGTAACATTTTTCTCTCTAGCCAATTTGGGGAGGTGTTTTAGCTAACATTTTTGTTCAAAGTACTTAACTGAACTATTATTCATTTTTATCATCTAAGTACTAACACTTCTAGAAATGTCACCTTGGGCCTTTTATGTGATCATTTCAAACCTCATTTTGCTTCCCTATAAAATGGAAACAATAATAATACCAACATTATTGGATTCTTGAGAAGGTAAAAATCTGAAAATGCCAGTATGATGAACATTCTCTGCTGTTCTTTTGAAATTACAATTTCATATTCAGGTATATTTTGTTATAAAAATCAAATTCCAAAATGAACAGTTTCAAATAATACAAACCCTACAAACATTGGATTTCTTCATTTTCTCGAAAAGTGGCAAACATATAACTGATGTCTGAAGAGTTGGGATGGTGGGATTGGGTATAGGGATTGTGTAAAAGCAACTCTTTCCTTTTTAAAACATTTCTGGCATGGGTTTGAGCCCCAACTCAAACCTCCCCAAGCCTCATTTCCCTCAACTATATATGGAAGAGTAATATCTATTTCCTTGTATTTTTACATGCATAAATATAACATAAAGCGGCCATCATAATTTATGACATAATATGTCAATGAAAGTTGTTTTCTTAATCCACATTTCCTTTCAAAATTGTATAGACTTGAGAAAATTTAGAGTGTTAAAGAGAAACTAAGAGTTGAGCCTTTCTAGAAAAAACTGGAAGGGAATTTCTCTCCACAGACCCTGGTGGAGCTAGGATTTAGTTGGCTTTGAGAAGAATGTCTACAATTCCAGCTGAAAAAGTAACACTGTTGCCTGGATGGAAAGGTCCTGCTCACCCCTGAGACAGGGGAGAGGGCTCAGAGTCAAACTAGAAGGTAAGAGGAAAGAGCAAAATGTAAACACACGTCAGTGATTTGGAACTCTGGCTAGCAAGGAAAGGAGAACCCAGCACAGAGAGGGTCTGTACATCTGTAATCGCCCTCATCTTACCTCACCTCCATGTTCAACACCATCATGACGATTCGATTTAAAAATTTCATCCCCTAACAATCCTGTTTCCCCTTACTTTCTTGTTTTCTTCATAGGACTTACCAAATTGAAACAGGCTCTAAAATCATATTCAGTGTCCATCTCCACCCTCTGAGATGTAAACTCCAGAGACTTACAGTTCTTTCTTCACTACTGTGTGCTCAGTACCTGTCAGACCCTCAGAAAATATTTGCTCAATGATTGTTTAGCATGATGTTTGGCACCCCGTCAGCACAGAATAAAGATTTGTCATTACTACTATACTTGTGTGTGTGCTAAGTCGCTTCAGTCCTGTCTGATTCTTTGTGACACTATGGACTGTAGCCCTCCAGGCTCCTCTGTCCATGGGATTCCCCAGGCAAGAATATTGGAGTGGGTTGCCGTGTCCTTCTCCAGGGGATCTTCCTGACCCAGGGATTGACCCACGTCCCTTGTGTCTCCTACACTGGCAGGCAGGTTCTTTACCACAAGCACCACCTGGGAAATCCACTACTATACTTATTCTTTTTTTTTTTTCTCAAAATGCCTAAAAATAGTCTTTCTAAAACTAAAGATATTGGAAATAATGAATATCTACCTTATCCTTTTTATGACAAAGAAACTAATTTTGGTTAGATAAATCACTAACAAAAGATTTTAACATAAATAATTGCCTAATCTTTGAAAAGACTATAGTCCATAGCAGACTGACAACAAATTAATCCATTAGATTATCTGATCAATTTACTTTGTTAAATCAAAAAATTATACCTGATTATCCAAATTGGATGAATCTCATATTTGCCTATTTTTTTGGATACCATATACATTTTATCTCTTTATGATGTGTTCATTTACAAAAAATAAATAATTTGAAGTTTATCCCTTTTGTTGTATAATAACTTCAAGGCTGAGTTGCTTACTCTAGAGTAGGTATACATTTTAACTGATTTGTTATCATTTAGAAATTTAGGGAGAAAATTAATGATGATGGTAAGTGTGATTAAGTCTAATTTATCTCAGCCAATGCAGTAGACATAAATTCTCTCTAGTCAAAGTCAACATTTGTCAAGCTGACCTACCTTGTCTTATTTTCTGTGTGTATTTCAGAGGCATAGAAATAGAAGTAATTTGCTGAGCAATAATGTAGTTAGTGATGTACTAAACAGGACTTATGATCTTCTTAATGACAGAAGATGCAGGCTGTGAATAAAAGGGAGAAGGAGCATTGTCTGTATCTCATGAAGAACTGGAAAAGTGATCCTGTGGCAGGGTGCACTCCTAGCAATTGGTGATACAGTTGAGATCTGATTGTAAGGTCAGTAAAACAACAGGACCATAAACCAATTGGTTGTATTTTAGTAGATTCCTTATAGGAAATTTAGAAAATAAAGTTCTCTCTCTCTCTATATATATATATATAGATAGATAGATATAGATAAATAGATAGATAGATAGATATAGATAAGCAAAGGGAATGGGAAATGCCTGGATGCTTACAGAACTATTTCAATTCAGATAACTCAGTTCAGTCTCAACAGAGTTAGGCACTGGCTACAAACCATATATCATGATGGTTGAAAAGAATTATGTTTGGTTATACTGTATAGTCAGCTGTTCTGATAAAAAAAAATATTTCAAATGCATATGTCTCCACTTAATGTTTATTCCCTCCTTTTAGGAAAAAAAATGTGTTGGTTAAGGTTAAATTAGATAGCAATAATATAAATTATAAACAATCAATGGTTTCAAAAATAAAGTTAACAAATGAAAAATCAGAGTATGAAGGGCCATATAGATAAGGTAGAAAAATTAGTTTTAATTCCTTCTCATGCTGTGTTGAAGGCTGTCCTTAAAAATTTCTACCCAGTAACTCCATTCTATCCTTCCTTTCCCTTGCCTTTAGACTGTGTCTTTTTCTCCTCCATAGAATGTCAGCAAAAATTATTGCTGTGAATAAGATATGCTACTTTCAAGCTTCATCCTTGAAGTTCCCTAAACCAGCCCTCTAAATTCTTCCCTCCATCCTATGGGTAGGAATGACAATGACTTCAGATATCATGCATTTAAGATGGTATCGTTGTTAACAGCCTGGATCCTCAAATGATATTCATTCATTCAACAAATATATATTGAGTACTTCATATGTGCTCTGTACTATATTTTTCTAATAATTTGCAAGATTATATTTATTAATCAAGATGATAAAAATATTTTAATAATTGAATGTCATCCAAAAATGTGATTTTATAACATACTTAAGATGTGAGAAATGAGTGTGATAAAATTTAAACTCAAAAAAATACAAGACACAAAGTTGTCTATATGGTGTAATTCTAACTTTGTTTGATATTAATAAGGGTTGTATAGGCTTTCTCAGTACCCACTCCCTTCAGTGATAGAGGTTCAAAACCTAAAAATGACCTACTCCGTATCTTCCTGTAGCTTGGTTTCTCTTTCATTTGAAAGGAGTTATGAAGTCAGAGGGAGAGGAAGGGTGTGAGGCACCCATTCTGGTTGCAGGTGTGCATCAAGGTAGTAGCAGGGAGATGGTAGAGCCAGCAGCCAAGAGGAAAGCTTCCTTAGTGCGCAGTTTCCTGAACTTGGCACACATAGGAGTTCTCTTGGTTCTCCTCTGGTTTCAAGTCACTTCTGAAAGCTTAGACTAGAGGCTTTTTTTTTAGCCTTCCAAAAATTGTGTGATCTTCCTATACAAAATGTGAAAGCGTATCTGACTCTTTGTCACCCCATGGACTGTAGCCTGTCAGGCTCCTCTGTCCACAGGATCCTCCAGGAAAGAATAATGGAGTGGGTTGTCATTTCCTCCTCCAGGGCATCTTCCAGATCCAGGGATCAAACTCATGCCTTGTGCGTTGCAGGCAGATTCTCCACCAGGAAGACCTTCCTAAGTTCTCTAGTAAAGTATTTCCTGCTTAAACTGCTTAAAATGGCATGAGTGTGTGTGCGTGTGTGTGTGTGTATAGTTATTTATGAATTCTTGGATTAAGGATTTCTTAAAAAAATTTTTTAGCCTAATCCATAAACTCTTGGCATTTATCATTATTTTGATTACATACAAAAGGCTCATTCTAAGTATGTTAACTACAAATTTAATGTCTTCATTGTTTCTGAAATTATTCTTTAACCATATTGTAGTCTTATACCACTATTTTGATAATACGGAATTACTGAAAGTCTAACTTCACAGAAAATGTTGTAACATAAAATATTTATATTCATAACATTAACTACACTCCAAAAACATTTAACTATATGCTTTACACTTTGAAAGTCCTTAACAAAAAGCATTAACACTAACTGTAAACTCCAAAGTCTGGGTCTGGCATTGGTACAGTGAAGTCAAATAAATTGAACACTCTAAATAATTTTATTTTTTATTAAAATGATAATTTTAATAACAATCATCCAGAAACTTTTCCAATCATATGTTTAGATATTATATGTGCATGGTTTTATAATAAATTTATTCTTATTAAACAGACATTTGTAGTGCATAGGTCATTTATACTGTCAACCTAAATTGAAAATGTACTGGCTATCCTAGCACAATTATAGGCAGACTTCTTAATTAACACTTACATCATGCTAATAATATACTCGATTGGTATTTTCATGTTAAAAATTGACAGGTGCCCCAAAGAGTAAATAATAATAACAATAATGATGATGATGATGACCAATTTCTTTTGAATAAGAAACAAAACCTCCAAACTATTTCTATTTCCATAATTCTATCACCAGCTTAAAAGAACTGATGTTTTAGAGGGGAAATGTTATAATTCATGATTATATAAAATATTGTATAACTAGAGTTACAACTATTCTATGTAAATTTATTAGAATAACTGTCATTTGTTTAATCACTGAATATGCATTGATTGTCTATTTTGAACCTGTCATTTTGCCCTGTACAGGTTATACAGTGGTGAAGAAGACAGATACAGATTCATGGAGCTGACAGGCTAGAAGCTGAGATGATAAACTTGTAACAGGTGAATAAGTATCTACTTGCAAGCTCAGAAAATGCAGACATGATGCTGTGATAAAAGGTAACAGGTCAGGATCTACTTAGACAGGGTGACCAGGAAAGAGCCTCTGGGGAGATGAGACATTAGCCTAACAAAGACCTGAAGGATGGGCAGGAGCCAACAGTACAAATATTTGAGGAAATCCTGCAAAGGGAATTGACCTTGTGGATTCTCAGGAATGAGTTAACTTTAAAGGTTTGAAGAAATAAAATGCTATGTTATTAAATTATAAAAACATGTATGGTTATTTTTGTTGTTGCTGTGCTCAGTCATGTTCAACTCTTTTGTGACCCTACAACTGTAGCCCTCCAGGCTCTGCCATCCATGGAATTTCTCAGGCAAGAATACTGGAGTGGGTTGCCATTTTCTACTCTTGGGAATCTTTCATATCAAGGGATCGAACTTGTGTCTCCTGTGTCTCCTGCACTAGCAGGTGGATTCTTTAAGACTGGGCCACCAGGAAAGCCCCTATATGGCTATATATGTATACACAATATACATCATATAATATGAAATGTTTGACCTTTGGTGCAAAATTTTCACCAACTCCAAAATGTTAAACTTGCATGAAGAATCTAACTTTCCTTGCCTATAGGCTTACAGGATAGGTTACTGT
This sequence comes from Bos taurus, assembly GCF_002263795.3. Taxonomy (NCBI): domain Eukaryota; kingdom Metazoa; phylum Chordata; class Mammalia; order Artiodactyla; family Bovidae; genus Bos; species Bos taurus. Next base: position 45,219,508 of record NC_037330.1, read on the forward strand.
AGTAAAAAACAAAATCTCAGTGTTAACTTCTCACTCTACCTGTCATGATTATGTGTAAGAGATGGTAATGGAGGGAGCTGAGGGCCTTGCTCTTCATCTCCCTCACTCCAGGACCCAGGTGAAGAGAAAAGTTTCTCAGGCAAAAAGTGGGCTGCATTGCACTCTGGCTCTTAATGTTTCCATGGAGAAGGACACATAGCACTTTGCTCACGTTTCCTTGACCAACATAGATATCATGGTCACAACTACTCCATGTGCCCAATCAGAATAAGAGATGCTTGGTACACAGCATTGGTAAGTCTGAATAACAGAGAGAAAAAGGGTGGGGAAAGATTGATTTTGATCACATTATCAGGAAGCTCATACTTAAGAAGGCTTTTCCATTTGAGGAGAAATACGTAGCTCTGAAATGAGATGAACAAAAATTCTCAATAATATAAATTTACAGTCTTACATTATCAAATTTTCTAATGGTCAACAGTTTAATTTAATTGTGAATTTGCTAATTTTGTTTTACTTTAATTCTCTAGAACTCTAAAAATGCTCAGAACTCTTAAAACACCAGCAAATCAAGACTGACAGCACCTGGAGGATATCCCCTTTCTTATTTACTTTCAATTTACTTTCATCATGCTCTTTTGAGGGAGAACAATGTCATAATTCTTGTGACACATTTGGAGTAATTATCCAAACATTCTAAATGTGTTTGTAGTCATTGCTGTGCAAATATTTTGCAATATAAAGCTATCTACCTTCAATGAATTTTAGTCATTGCTGTGCAAATATTTTGCAATATAAAGCTATCTACCTTCAATGAATTTTATTTTCTTTCTTCCATAAACATTTCCTTTTCTTTAATCGAAAATGCTTAGAAAAAGAAGAAGGTCACTGATTATTGCAAATGGTTGTGACATACACCCTTTATTGCTCAAACAGGACCTGCTTCATCCAGACACACAAAACCAAAAGGAAAGAGATAAAGTGCATAAGACCAGTAAGAGTAGTCTTGGGAAAGCACCACTTCTGGAAGTAAAGAGGTCCCGCTGGAGCTTTAGGGTGTTGCAAAAGAAGCAAGCAAGAGATGGAGGTTAAAGGGCCTGAACGAAGTTACAAAATCAGAAGACAGAATCATCCACCTCTTCAACAGAAAAAAACATGAAAGAAAATTAATGTTACCATATCAGAAGAAGGAAGTACTCTTGAACTAATAGGTTACCTATCTCCTTTGTCTGCACAAAACTTACCTCTGGTCTAAGAAAATCAAACGCATTTAAAGATGTCCAACAACATTCATACAAAACTACTGTATGGTACAAGGAAAATGGAAAGTTCAAATCAAAGTAATTCAATTTACACTCTCCTTAATGAAACTACAATAAAGCAGAAAGAAACTGAATTAAATAACCTTAAACAAATTTACAAAATTTTTAAAAATTTAAATCATTGTTTATAAACTGTAAAACAAACAGATAAAAAAAAAGTATGAAGTATGAAGTAAAAACTGACAAACTCAAAGAAATGATACTTTCAAAATTAAAAAAATCATCTTATAAGTAAAAAATAAATTACAAGGTTCATAAGGGAGAATGGACAAAACAATAATAATAATCATAAATGATATTAAGAAATACAAACATAAAGCCACATCAATGAAAACAAAAGAAATCAGAAAAAAATGGAGAAAATATAATGATATATAAAATATAAAATATTTAACATAGAAATAATCTAATCCCCAGAGCATTTAAAAAAAATAATGAAATAAAATATATAAAGTGACAATCGAAGGAAGAAATTCTGGTAATAAAAAAAGACCTGACTCTCATATTAACAGGGCCCACTGTAACTGGGAAAACTGACCCAGACAAACTCTAACAAAACTAGTATTTTTTAGACTTTATACTCTAAAGGTGAAGAAAACTCCTCTGGGCCTAAGAAACACACACATATAACACCCACTCACCCACCCAGCCCCTCCCCACACACACCTATCTCTCCATCAATCTAAATAGAAACAGAAAAGTAAATAAACAAAACATTTACATGGAACTTTCCTGGTGGTCCATTGGCTAAGACTCTGAGCTCCCAAAGCAAGGAGCTTGAGTTCAATCCCTGGTCAGGGAACTAGATCCCACATGCTGCAACTAACATCTGACACAGCCAAATAAATAAACAAACATTAAAAACAAGAAAATGTTCACAAAATGTTAATAATCAATGAACCAAGAACAAAAATATATGAGTGTCCACTGAATTATTCTTTCAAATTTTCTTTAGGTTTAATTTAAAAAAAGAGAAAGAGAAATCATCACTAGTAACAGAAAAGAGACAATCAACAGTTTTTATATAAGTAATTTCCTAATTTCCTACATAATATCATTATTTTAATGGTTGCATAATATTTTATAAGAATATTATACTGCTTTTTATAAACCAATAACCCTTGTTTGGAATTTAGGATTTTTTTCAATTGCTGCAAATCTTCAAATTTTGAACATCAGTTAAAATTTTTTAACAAACTAAAAAGAGACCAAAATGTAAAGACTAGCAGAAAGTAATGAGACTGACTTTTAAAACAATTCCAGAGGAGATGATCCTAAAAAGTGTTTTAATGATGTCAGCATGAATAAGATAAATATGATCATCTTGAGAGATAAAATTATATTTGCTGTGCAAATTTCATAGTTTTTTAAATGTTTAAGAAAAGAACAAAAAAGTTAGGAAAGAGAAAACATCACTTTATAGTCACAAAGAAGCAAAAATGATAGAATTATGGGTATATCTCAAACAATATCACTACTTCCTCTCAGCTTGCATTTTTTAAGGAGACAAGTATATATATATGTATACATATTTAAAATATATATAATGTAATACAGGTAACATAGGCATGTACCTAACATCTGTAATACAGGTAATACAGGCATGTATGTAACAGTTATAAAACAGGTAAAGTGCGATATATGCATAATAGCAACCAAGAAAACACTGTGCAATATAATAAAGGGAAGAGAGAGAGTGCTTTAAACTTCTCAGAGGGCTCAAGAACAGTGACAGAAATAGTTTCATAAATGAGGTAAGGCTGGAGACAAGCCTGAGGTGAGAGAAGGGCTTTCCCAGGGAATTACAGAAAAAAGTCAAAAAAGAAAAAAAACAAGGGTCAGAGGTCTTTGAGAATTAGTGGGTGGATGCAAGACAAATATGTGGCAGCAAATATCCATAAAGTTACTGAAAAAATATTTATTGAGACTCCCACATGGTGAGCGTTGGTTGACATGCTCGGGACTTTGAAACTTGTCCTTAGAAAATCAGGACTATTGAAGGCTTTGAAACAGCTTGTAATGGTAATGTGATGGTCATGCAAAGGTTACGTGGCCAATGAGGACCTGGTCTCAAATCAACATAAGATGTCAAACCCTGCCTTGACTTTGTATACTTGATACGCCCGACTAGAGTATCTCTCACACCTGTGGCAATGTGGTTACTGCCTTAAACATTTTCAATCAAAGTCATAACTTTTCCTACTTTATACAATTGTCCCTAAAGGACATTCCAATTAGATAAAAGCTATTAAAATATACAAATGAATGCTGATAAAGGAAATCAACTGTCTTCTAAATAGCCATCTGTTAGTATAGAGTAGATTAATCACAGTGATAGATAAATGGCTCAGTTATTCTTTTTTTTTTCCTGTATGTTTGGCTATAAAATGTGCTCAGGGCCAAAGGTTTCTCCAGGCTGCTCAAACATTCTGGAAAAGCCTGGCAAAGATATTCACTTTGTCTCATATTTCTTTGTCCCTTTCATTCTCAGGAATGAAGACAGTGTACTACGTCAATAATCATGACTTTATTGGAAGTAAACATGATTTCTGGGTCTTCTGAAAAGTACTGTATATTTAGTAGCTGTGTCTACATGATTTCAATTTGAAACCAACCTTTGAATGAATCTTCTCGAGCTGAACTGCTTTTGGTTTAGGCCTCATTTGATTTAGGCAATAAAAGAAAAACCATGTAGAGAAACATAGAGCCAAATATTCTGTGCACAGAAGTAGAGCTGTTGCCCTGTTCTTCCTAAGAATTAAGTGATAAGGTACAACAAACACTGGATTGGATCAGGGACACTTGGGTTGCAATCTTAAGTCTGTCATATTAATTCATTCACTCATTCATTCAATAAATATTTATTGAGCTTCCTACATACAAAACACTGTCCTAGGTCTTGAATAGAATAAGATGGTATTGACTTTAGGGAAAGAACCTAACTTATTCGGAGCCAGTTAAAATTTTTCTGTGTGTGACTATCTGAAGTGATAATCTTAAAATGATCTGAGGAGCTAAGTAGGGAATGTGTGGGAAAAGGATGAGAGTATGGAGGAACTGGTGGTGAGGGTCAATGGTGTTCTAGGCAATCTATGCCCCACCTAAAGGCATTCAAATTCCATTTTTCAAAATAAAATGTAATGGGGAAAAACCACACTGTGGGCCCTATTTGGAGGGACTCTTGTTTCCTACCCTTGAACTATATGATTGATCTCTAGGACATTTTCTGGTCCTCACATCCCTTTCATACTTTAAAACAAATGAATGAATGCGTGAATGAATGCACAACTCTAAGGAATCTATTTCCTTAGAGTTTGACTTCCATTCCATTTTCTAGACTTCTCTACTTAAATTCACATTTTTGGCAGGAGTAACTTCTCCTGATAATTTGTTCTATGGAAATGGGAAACATACTTGGGGGAGGGATAAAAGTAGGAATGAAAAGCCACTGAAAACACACTTGGCCCACTTATTAATAGCATATTTGCTTTAGGTGACCCTACCTACATACTTCCCCACTCAGCCTAAACGCAGAAGTACCTTTTGAGTCAAAATTCTTGTCTTCGATCTAGATTTAGGTTTGGTGCTAAAGAAGATACATTTCACACCCTGTAAATTACTAAGGACAGTGTCTGGCACGTGGTAAATGAGACTGTGAGCATACACACAGCAATGTATATAAGAGCCTTGCCTCCCATGTCAGAACTTGGTTTGAAACCAATTCTCACTTTTTACAGATGGGTGGGCTTGAACAAGTCATTCAGTCTTGTCTCAGTCCCCTCAGAGTACCTCCACATGGGGCTGCTGTAAGACGCAATGGGATATGTCATGTTTCCAGCACAGGGCCTGGTACTTAGCAAAATCCAAAGAAACAGGGGCCATCTTGTCAAGATTCATAAAGATGCTGCTTTCTTTTTTTAATTCTCATTTATCTTTTTGTAAATTGATATATAAAATGATAGCACATTATTAAATATGCTATAAAATTATTCTAAAAGAAGGAAGCCTTATACACTACTTTAAAAATTATTTATACACCACTTGAAAAATTATTACACATTGGATGGCTCTATGAAGAGTTAAATCAAGGCTTTATCTTTCATAAGCCTAGTGAAAACCAAATGGCACAAGGATCAATATGAAACTTAAAAAAAATTTTTTTTCAGAGGGAAAATCTACGACTATAGTTCAGGCACATTTTACACATCAGTGAAAGTTCCAATCAATATTCCTGAAACTTGTTGGCTAGCATAGATTTTCTTTATAGTTGGAAAATTGTGAAATGTTTAAACAAGGGGACAGAAGTTACGCTGGTATAAAAGCAAATAATAACATTTTAAAACTCTGTCACTAGCCAAAGTTCATCATCTTTGTTCTTATCTAAATTTAGGGAAATGAATTTGGTTATTGTAAGTACTATCTGCATGCATTCAGTATTCACATTCTATTCATTTCCTAGAAATCAAGTAAGGATATTTTATCCTTATGTGTGAAGACGTTTTAATCAACAAACATGCATCATACTACCAATATTTTTATAAGTATCAATTTAAAACATAAAATTCTGTATTTGCACATTGTACTTTTATTTACTTCTGTTTTTTAAAGCTTGGTTATGGCAGAGCAAGATTGTGTGTAGCTGATTCCTTTAAGCTGAAGCTTTTCATGATGACACCAAGAGCTGCTCACCCTTTCCTCCACCCTATCCATACCAATCATTGCTGTGCCTCAAAGCGATTTCTTACATGAGTAGCATTTCTTCAACACACTCTTTACCTAAACCTTAAAACTAAACACTGATAGTAAAAATAATCTCTCAACATTAAAAAAAAAATCTTCACAGTGTCATAACAATAAGGGAAGACCTCATCTCACCCTGGATTTTATTTAACTTTATTCTGAGATGATGCTTTTCACAGTAGAAAGCACTTCTCCTTTGGCAATATTCTAAGGAAATGACTTTATTTCAGTTATATAAACCATAAATAAACAGAGATAAAAGAGATTGATGAGCACCAGTACAACTGAGTGACAGTCATTAACTACAGTTTTGCTTTACTGAAAAAACTCTGAGTTTTGCTCCATTAAGGCTATATCCTAATTATCTCAGTTTCATTCTGCATTAATAACTTTATTTTCTTGGAAACAGTACTGATGGAGGAGTTTTAAATCATACTCTCACCAGTAAGGCAGAGTACAATCAAGAAAGGGGTTCCCATGTACAGTTCTGTGGGAATACATGTGAAATGATCACATTTCCTAAATGGTCTTACACATCAGACTTCAGCTAAATGTAGTACTCCATTATAAGGGACAGGGGAAAAAATTGAATGTTGGAGTTCAAATTCATATAATAATTAGAAGGGACATTTATTTCAAAATGTGGAAGACTTGACAGTAAGAAAATGACAGAAATTCAGCTCCACAGTGAATTATAAATGTCAAATTACGGGTACGCATGTAAAAAAGTATGTAGCTATTAGAAACCAGACTCCGCATTCACGTGCAGTGCTTCTGCCTTTATCAGCTTCTTATATTCCTCTAAGGTGTTCTGTCATTCACTGTCATATTTCCAGTGTAAGATTATAAGACATACGTCAGATCAATGTCCAAAGCTTTCCAGGTTCTGGACACACCAATGCAGTCCCATATTTTACAACATATTAAGTACATTAAATAGGAAAGCTGCTCAGTTATTAGAAGTCAGTTACAGAGTGTACTCTAGCATGTGATATCATCTACTCTGAGGAATGCAAAGTGCAGGGGAGGGGGGAGCAGAGCGATTCTATATTGTGTGTGGACTCATGATGCTGTCAGTGTCAGCAGGATGAACAATGAAAAGGATGTTAACTAAATTTTGATGTGCAAGAACATGTGTTTAATTTGCAAGATGCTTTGTTTAATTAAAAGGTAAATACCATTTACAATTCCTCTTGCAGACAAATCTAGAGCAGCAACAACACCTACAGAGTGTTCAAATTGCCGGCAGAATTTCTTGGATGCATCTGATCAATTAAAAGGGTACACATTTGGGGAAAAATAATTATTTTTTCCATGTGTTTTCAAATAGAAATGGCTTTATTTTCTATAAACAGATTATTCCTAGTGTTTAATGCCTAGCTAAGTATGGATTAAAAGATATAAAAACTATATTATTATATACCTAGTGCAGAGAAAATAAACCTGAAGTCTGAAAGTTTCTCTTGTCACTCAACAGCAAGTCAAAGCATTTTTCCCCTTCCTCCCTTTTTGTTTTTCCTTCCTTTACCTTCCCTTTTCCCTTCATCTCTCCATTACTTCCTTCTTCTCTCCTCCCTCCAGCTTTCTTCCTTCCTGTCTTTCTTTCTACAGAGAGGAGGCTCCAAAAGTTGAATGTTTCACAAAGACCTTTTCACCCCTCCAGAAAGATAACCTCAGTCACATCACTTGGGAGTGCCAACATAACTGTTCCATAAGCTTACTCAGATCTCAAAGCAGATAAAAAAGGTCTGAGGTCTCATGTTTTCCTTTATTTAAGATTTGCTACTTTTTCAGTGATCCTAGAAGAGGAGGATGCTATTGCTTCTTCAGCGGGTCTGTGGGCAGAAAGTCAGAGATTCAGAGCTCTTTAGTTCTAACTTCTAATCTCAGTGATAGAGGTAGTAGAGATAAAAATTCAACCATTTATCTCCAACACAACACTTCATGTAGTTGTAGTGTAATCTTGGTTACACTTGGAGGCAGGAAATAGATCAGTGACTCTCTGGAGGATATAATGTAATCATTTCCTTGGTTGATACCAACACATGGCATCCAGGCAACAAGAAAGAGAAATTCTCCAAGAGTTCCTTGACAGTTCACAATACACTGAATTAGATTTGGGTGACCCTAACTACAGGGCTTCCCAGGTGGGGCTGGTGGTAAAGAACTGCCTGCCAATGCCAGAAACGTGAGAGATGCAAATTCAGTCCCTGAATTGGGAAGATCTCCTGAGGAGGGCATGGTAACTCACTCCAATATTCTTGCCTGGAAAATCCCATGGACAGAGGAGCCGGGCAGGCTACAGCCCATAGGGTCACAAAGAGTCAGACACAACTGAAGCAACTTAGTATGCATGCCCAACCCTAACTATGAAATAGTCATCCAATAGTTCATTTTAGTCAGTCTTGCCTATCACATGACTAACACATAGGTTGCTGAAATGTTAAATAGCCAAATTACCCTATTACTAATATATTACACTATATTATTAACTACATTACAACTAATGTGTTATATTATTGCTTTATTGGAACTGAGAACAAATACAAATTAAATTGGCAGGGAAGGGCACAAAAGAATTTTAGTGGATAAATGTACTGTTTCCCCTTGTTTTATCAGACAAAAAACTCTCTTTCCCTACCCCATCTTCACTCCCTCCAATTACTGAAAGCTCAACTCTGCATACCTGTCAAAAAAAAAAAAAAACCTTCATTTCATTACTAAGCAAAATACAGTCAAACCCTGTGGGGGAAAAAAAAAATCTTCCCCTCACTAGTGGTAAATGAATGTGGACATGAGACAATTGGTCATCGGTCCTCAATGTTTAAACTCTGACAAGCAAAATTCTTTCAGGGGAAGCAGCAGGGGAGGGATTTTAGGAAGCTGTTGTATCCTCATCAGTCGGTAAATTTTCATTTCAACATCCAGTGTATGTTTTGTTTGTAATGGTCTGTTCTATTTTCTGAAAAATATTTTTGATGAATCTCACAATGAGATCCAGAATTTTACAGGGTTGAACTTTTTACACCTTTCCCTCCCCAATTATTCCATGGTAGGGTTGAAGGGGCTACTATATATCATATTCTAAAGAGGAAAGTTGAATTTATCACAAAAACCAACCTGAGGCGTCTCAGGTTGCCTCAAGCTAGCACCTCAAGCTAGCACCTTCCTGGCCCTTTGGTTTATCTGCTAGAGCATCTACTATACATCCAAAAATGTATCATTTTTAAAAACATCTTCTGAATAATTTCCTCTTTAATCTCTGTATTATTTCTTTATCCCAGCTCCTGCACAAGTCGATTGGAGAAGGAAATGGCAGCCCACTACAAGTGTTCTTGCCTGGAGAATCCCAGGGACGGTGGAGCCTAGTGGGCTGCCGTCTATGGGGTTGCACAGAGTCGAACACGACTAAGCGACTTCACTTTCACTTTTCACTTTCATGCATTGGAGAAGGAAATGGCAACCCACTCCAGTGCTCTTGTCTGGAGAATCTCAGGGACGGGGGAGCCTGGTGGGCTGCCGTCTATGGGGTCGCACAGAGTCGGACACGACTGAAGTGACTTAGCACCAGCAGCAGGAGCACAAGTCCATGCTATCTCACAGGCAAGGAATCCCAAATCACAAGAAGACTCTGGAAAAGTATTACACTTTACCCGTGAATGGATCACCTGAAAGGGCAGTGCCTACTTGGTTACAGTGTGCTTTGTCCACTTGCCAATTTCTAGTCCATTAATTATTTGGCACAAAGGGTACCCCCAAATTTCTTACACAGGAAATGTGTAAGAATATCAGCATACATTTGCTGCCATACACATGATAACACATTAAAGCTAACTTTAAGAAAAATGTCTTTATAACCATTATTGAGATTGGCATTTGATTCTGCTGCTGCTAAGTCACTTCAGGCGTGTCCGACTCTGTGTGACCCCACAGACGGCAGCCCACCAGGCTCCCTTGTCCCTGGGATTCTCCAGGCAGAAACACTGGAGTGGGTTGCCATTTCCTTCTCCAATGCATGAAAGTGAAAAGTGAAAGTGAAGTCGCTCAGTCGTATCGGACTCTTATCGACCCCATGGACTGCAGCCTACCAGCCTCCTGTGTCCATGGGGTTTTCCAGGCAAGAGTACTGGAGTGGGGTGCCATTGCCTTCTCCAGGCATTTGATTCTACCCACCATTAAAATATAAATTTCAACAAATTTAAGCCTTTTTTCTGGATTGTTTAATTTTTTCTTTTGTTGAATTTCTAATGCCTAGGAAAGCTGCCAAATTCATGGCAATAACTAGTTGTTGAATGAGTGACTGAATCTCTGACAGTCAAATAAAGAAGGAACATGGCAATGTGGGAATGCACTTGCCTTAGAGGCTGAATGCAGAAAACCTGGGTTCCATTTCTCATTCTTCCCTTAACTAGAGAGTTGACCTAGCAAATTCTGAATTGCCTCTCAGGACATCAATTTATCCATCAGTAAAATACAATGATTAGACTAGATAATTTCAAAAAGCCTTTCAAGTCTAAAAATCTGTGAAAGTGTTTATGGTACAAATTCACACAGACAAGCAAGTTTTATTATATAACATAATAGTTCCAAACTGATATTGATAGTAATGGTTTTAATGAGAGGTAGGAGAGAAAAAATTCCCAACTTGACATTAACAATCATATTCAACTAAATTAAACCTTTGGAAAAAAATCACAGATCCCCAATTTGACAGGAGGCCACGCAGCCAAATAATTTGCACACAAATGACTGAGAAAGACGAGACATATGGGCTGCAGTCCAGTCAGTGACTTAAGGCAGTTCATCTGGCTTCTTCTGATACTTTGAGCCCTACTGAAAATGAAGGAACCCTAAGACCATTTTATGAAGCACATTCGGTACTTGAGTTAACTTTACAACACAGAGTAAATCAGTTCTACACAATATACTTCAGTGCATTGTAAGTGTGCCTTAAAATGTGGATGCCAATCTAAAATCTCTTGCGAATTAATTTTATATATGTTTGTCATTAAAGTGGCCACCCTAGAGATTTGTTTTGACATTTTTACTGTAACCATTCACAGAACAAAGAAAAAATACATGAATGGAGATGAAAAGCACCAAAACCTTGTGCGTGTTAAACTCCTTCCTGAACAGAAGCTAGCAGAAATGGAACGTGGAAAGACTTAACTGGGGTAGTAAGATATGTCTTGGGGGGTGGAGAAGACTAAAATTGTACTCAGGTCTTTCTGATATCATTTTAACTGCTTTTCAAGTAAAGCTGATGTAGTTTTTATCTCATTTAATTCACCACTGAGAATGGCACAATTTCTACACTTGCATCCTTTCAAGTCTAAAAAGGTATTCACAATTAAAGTAAAAGAAAGCTTACTCACTAAGATATATGGACTCTGAGCTGTCTATGATTTACTGGTTAGCATTTTGAGAAAAACCAAGGCTCTTGCAGTGTTTAGACAGTGTGGTTAAGCAGAAGAAATTGAGGGGCTGGAATCAGAAAATCTGGTTTCCAGGCCTGGCTGTGCACCTTGCCAGGGTAACTAAGTTGATTCATTCTCTCAGTTTTCTCATCTGACATAGGGATAGGGAATTGAGGACCAGAATTTTTTTTTCAACAAGTACTCCCATTTTATCTAATGTTTTCTTTCCAGAAAAGATTATCTTTTTTAATGAAAGACTAGAATGTAGACTTAAAATATTAGTATATTACCAGCTTGAATTCAACACAACAAGCATCATTTCTCAAGCTATCTCTCCTACTGCCTACTTTTCAGATCCCTGTTCTTCTGATGACCACTTGTTGTCTCCTTAATCAAATAAATAAAACTTTCCAAGCTTTACTTTCCTGTTCTATAAAATGAGAAACTGTAACAGTACCTTATCCATAAGGCTGTAGTGAGAATTAAATGAGATAATGAAGGTAAAGGCTGCAACTTAGCACCTGGTAGTAACTAAACACTCAACAGTTATTCTTTTAATTGTCATTGTTATCTTCCAGAATTCTAGTCCCCTATGACCTGCTCAGATCTTCTGTATTGTTGGCTATAAAAGAGGTACCAGATCCCGGTTCAAATCAGCCTTATTCCCTTTCCTATTAGCAGATCAAACATTCTGTCATCCATCTGAAAATACGAAAACTAAAAAACATGTAGCATTTCAAAAGATACTTTCCTAGATCCTGCCTACTATAAACTAGTCTCCAGAGACAGTCAAAATCCTTAATTCTCTCCTCCAAAGACTGTGTGAAGAAAGAAGCAAACTGATCTTTTACTGGATTTATAACTATTATTTGCTTAAACTTATATAACAAGTTTTTTTAAACTCTGCTCCTTCTCCAAAGACACTAGACATCCGGAGGCAACAGACATTACTGAAAGTCATAGAATAAGACATTATGCCCATCTCTAAGTCAAGGTTGCCTGAATAGAAAGAAACATTGTGATGTCTAATAACCTGTACCTAAGCACAGAAAAATCTGCCACTCAAAGCATAGAGCCTATTTCAAGGTTAAACTAATTTCAAAACACCATACAGAACTAAGTCATGAATTGTCTAGATACACAAAACAAACACTCCCCCCGTTCTCTGGCGAGGAATGGGAACAGGACACAGGAAACCACCCCCCTAGAAATGGCTGAATCTCTCTTCCTCCTCAGTAGAAGGATGAAAACTTTTCTGCCCACGCGAGGACTTGGGACTGAGAATAGTACTCACGTCCAGGTAGGATTAAACTAAGGGGAATCTTTCTTCCTCTTCCCTCCTCTTTCCAATCTATAGAATTACTGGTGTTGTCTATAACCTAAAGAATCAGCAAACGTTTCCTTCAACACCTAATGAAATGTTTCCAGAAACATGCACATCAGTAGCCCTCTTCCGGACTGGTAAGTGTGGGTATGGTAGAGGGTGTGTATGTGTGTGTGTGTGTGTGTGTGTGTGTGTCTGTATGGGTGTGCATGTGTTGTATCTTGTTTAATACTGATGCTTGCAAAACGTGCTTTCAAAAGCAGCCATGATCTTTCGTGGGGGCTGTATGTGTGTGGGGGGGCGGAGGGGGAGAGTCGCCCCTTTGTCTCCCCCAGATCTTAGCCCAGAGGACCAGAGGGAGGGTCAGAGAGGGGCGTGGGAGAGGCTGGACTCACACTTACCTTTAAGCAGTAGACGAGGTGAGAGTGGATTTTGGCGCCGTGTTTGTTTTGTTTTGTTTTCTGTTTCTTTTAACGCGCCCCAGCGCTGGGGGCGCCGAGGGTCGCAGCGGGGCGGGGCGCGGCGGGGCGGCGGGAACCGGGAGCGGGTAGCCGCGCTGCCGCGTCCGGCCAGCAGGGGGCCCCTTCGCTCTGCCTAAAGCCGCTCTACCTTCTCCGCCGGATCTCAGCCCGCGCGGCCGGGGACCCCGGGAGCGCAGAGGACCGGGAGAGAGGAAGAAGACGAGGACTTGACAGAGACCAAACGGGGTGAGCCACATAGTGGCTTTCCCTGAAAGCTCGCCTTCTTGGAGCTTCTTGACACGACAAATTCTGGAGAAGTCGAGCGTTTTCAGGAACGGGGTCCACGCCTCCGCTTTACTCCGGCTCCCAGGCGCCGCGGCGCCGTCTCGCGCAGGCCTCCTGCCCAGGTCGCCTTCGGCCCGGGGCAGCCTTCCCGGCTAGGGTGTGAGGGGGCGAGCCGACGTAGCCGGCCGGGGCACGGGAGGCCCCGGAGAGAAGTGGGAAGGCGGCGAGGGCGGCGATTCCCTACACCCTGGTCCCCGCGCGGATCGCACCTGGCGCTGCTGGGGCTACAAAATGCAGGCCGACTCAACCCAAGAGGCAAAGGTCTGTGTATCGTCCAATGTAACCACACCTTGGTTTGGCTTCCTTTCCTCGATCTGAGAGCCAAAGTGGAGGTGGAGTTTTCGTTCCCTTACCGTCCCCCAGCAGGCCCGGGTCCGAGCCAACGATTCAGGGCCGCAGCTGCAGAAACTAGAGTGGAGGCTGGTAAAACGATGCCCTCGTCCCACTCCGGGGCGTCGGGGAAAGAGAGCCGAGTCCGGGCGGCTGGCCTCCCTCGGCGATGGAGCATCCAGCCTGCCGACCAGCGCTCTGCCCTTCGCCACACGAGAGTTGAGCCCCCGGCCGCCCGCGGGAACTGGCCTCCGGAGGTCTTCGGGACCCTCTCTACAAACAGCGCGAGTAGCTGGCCTCGGTCTAGAGGAGGAAGATACTGTATCTTTCTAAGGGGTCTCTCAGATCTACCTTGTTTTGATCTGCAGCAGAAGTGATGGCCTTGAATTTGTATAAAGTTACTGCCTGAGACACCCTCTCCCCAAATCCCCTCAACCCACACACCGCGCTCCACTACCGCTCCCACCACTCCCACTCCATTTGCATTTGAAAACCTCTGGAAACAAGCCCTTTCAGGATGAACCTACACACACACACACACACACACACACACACACACACACATTCCATCCCGCCAAGTGAAAACTGAGTTGAGTCATAGGATGCAAATAAGTCAGGTTGCCTGGCCTTTCGCTTCTGAGGAAAAGAATGACCAATAACCCAAGATTCCGGCAATAACAGAACATAACAAGGTTTCTAGAACCCTGTTCGGATCCTTTAGAAACAATTAGAATAATAGCCAGTGAAAGTAAGAGGAAAAGAATTGTGTTTTTCAGGGCACTTGCTGGCCATCTGCTGCATCTTGTATGGGGAGAACTAAAAATTAATGCCCTTGATTCAGACCCACAGGTCAAATGACACCATCTCTCTTCGCTGGAGGATAATTAAAATCAACTCTGTCCATAGAAGTTTCATAGACATTTGACTCAAAATAGTTAAAAATTGTTTTACTCAATAGCAATGTGCTTCTACATATAAAATAATGTGTAACATATCAAATATATGAAATGTACTTTTTAAAGAAAGGTGAATTTTCTTTACAAATATCCACTCAAAGACAGCTAGATATATCAGCTGTAGGCAACAAGTCTCTATTTTGACTACAAGTTATGCAATGATAGTCAAACAGTCTAACCCAAATCCTCTCTTTGCTTCAAGAGTATTAAACTATATAGGGAAAGACCTTAATTAAAGATGTAGTGTCCTTTTGAAATTTAACAAGCTTTAAAAATGTAATAAAACATGGATACGTTTTCAGGATTTTTTGTTTTTGTTTTTTTGTTTCTTTAGTTGATTGGTTGGTTGGTTGCTTGATTAGTTGGTTTTGCTGTTAGATTTGTTTAAGATATAACATAGTCATCACCAGTTCCTATCCCATGTTTTTATTCCATAGGGTCTGAAAAAAGTACCAGTGAGTAGAGTAAAAAATTCTCCAAAAAAAGCCCTGAGTCTTGCCACTATCCTCATCTAAATCTTTTGTGTGAATTTCAGAATAGCTCTAAGATAGCAGAATGCATTTCATATTTCTAACTACTTTGACAAAATGTGGAAATAATACTTCTAACATTTGACTAGGTATAATTCTAATTATTGCTAATTTGGCGTTAAAATTAATGATATTTTGCATAATGATATGTCATTGTTCAATAAGACATATATTTAAATAATAGGAAAATACCATTGCAGGGTTCTTTACAACTCAGTGTAAGTAGCTATATCATGACTTCGAAACATAAAAGAATCCTCCCATAAACCTTCTGAAACACTCTCATAAACCCACTCCACTTTCTAACACTATGGAAAAGTTGATTTAATTTAATTTCTATTCTGCTGACATTAAGTTTATTTCATCTTGGAGAGGTGCCTTGTTTGGAAAAAGTTGATTGTAGGAAAGGAGGATAAGGTGGCAGGAGCATGAACACTGAAATAACATTCCATTTTATATCCAAGAAAAACAGTGTAATTGCCCCATCACATCAGTAGTAGGAAGACTCTGAAAGGGTTTGATTCAAAGGCACTTCACTGAGTGTACCAAGAGCACACTGATATCAAGTAGTAAACTACCCAGGATCATTTCTTTATTGCTGAGAAATCATAATTCCAATTCTGTCACCTTTGTTTTTAAGTTTTGCTGGAGCCTGTGCGAAAAGGATAAAGAAAGAGAAAGAAACTACATTGAGTGCATCAGAGTACTGCCTTCCTGTGTGAAAACAAAATAGATAATCTGCTCCACCCAGCACCTCTCAGAAAGAAAACCCAAATCATCTGTCTACAAATATCATTTCAATTTTTCTCAGTTTACTAGCTATTTCTAAACAGTTTAAACTATGGTGTCAACAAACTTAAAGTTAATAAGTGGACTCTACTTAAGTAATGGGAGAGAATGAGTAACATGACTACCATAAATTTACCAGACTTGGCCAAATTCTGCCTGCACTTTCAGCCTAACCTGCAGGGGGCAATAGCTTGACACGAATAAGAACAAAGGCTGCTAAGCTATTAGACTTGGATTTCTGACTGTGACCCTGGAATGTTGTGTAGGTTGGAAAGAGTGCTTAATTAATGTATATTGAAACAAAAGATCAGGTAAATTGTTTGATTTGTCTTCAAGCTATATTTTTAGACTAATCTAATTCATAACTGTTAGGGTTTTTTTTTTTTTCCTTAAAGAGATTGTCAAAGTTTCAGAAGACATTCAGCTATCTCAAGAATTATCCTGAACACTAATTGTTTACTATGAATATATGTAATTTATGTTCTCAAAGGCAGCCAAATCAAAATAAACACAACTTTCAATATTCAAATGGATGACAAAATTAGAGGAAACATAGATTATTTGGATATAGATGATAAAAGAATGTCACATACATAGATAATAAACTCTAGATTCTTTTTTAATTTTAAAATATAAATGGATAAGGGACAATCACTATTGTTTGCACTATTTTCTTTCCAGATATAAGACATTAATTTTGAAAACTGGTTTATATTTAAATATCATGATAAGCAATTAGTAAGTGACCTCTTTTATTGCCATAGATTTTTATTACAGATAAAACTGAATTTACTGGTTATTGATAATCCACAGTCTTCCTCCTCCCTTTCCACACCCTAACCCCATATCTCCACTCCCTCCCCTTCCCTATACCTCCCCCATCAGCTGATCAGGAAAGACTGGAAACCGACCAAAAGGAGTTTCAGCCAGAGGGAATAATTGTAGAATTAAAAAAGAAAACTCTCCCTATCTCCTCACTGCAATCACACTTAACGTTCATTATGTCAATTTTCAATGATGCAAAATGTCTTGCCCAAGAGGCATCCTGCTTTCAGGAAGTCAAAAGGGTACGTGGCATTAAACAACATCCAGTCAATCCTGGTTGGATTAACTGGGCTGAGTTTCTATATACTGCACATGCTATGGATCTACTCTGATCGCAGTAAGGAAAAAATATGATAATAGATTTTTTCTTTTTTTTTTTTTTTTAGAATTGCTGCACGGGAGTGTTCCGTTTCTCTTATAAGGCAGAATTTACTCTTGATAAAAATCTTTTAAAACATCCTTTTTCTTCCACTGTGGTAAAGATATGGTATCTATTTTTGCATTTCTTTAAGGAAAGAAGACCAGGTTACTTATACTGAGAAAGAAAATTTTATTCTCCAACACCCACCCCCCCATTTTACTAAACCATTTTAGTCGACATATGTTTGTTATCAGAGAGAGGTGCTGTGAACACACAGCCATTTTCTTAGCAGCTTTTTTGACTGTATGTTACCATAGTCCCACAAGGCATTGGTCCTTTCCCATTGGGAAGTCATGAATAAGAGACTATGAAGCTTGCACGTCAGATCTTCCTCAATTAATCCACCATTAGCATGTTTGGGATCCACTACTGGATGGCTAACAGCAGCTTTTGTAACTGTACGCCGACCATACCCAATTATGCTCTGCTAAAAATGAACTCTTTGCAGACCAACCCTCTCGGGTTGTCAGTGTTTTCCGTTTTCCTATTTTAACGTTTGTGTATAGTGGCAGGCGACAGATGGTGTAGATCAGATCGATTTGATTGCATTAGATGATTTTTTTTTTCCCCTTCCCCACTCCTTTCTGGAAGCTCGCATCAGCTGAAGGCTACCGCCTGGGACTCCTCGGAAGCGTGAGCAAGCCGCCACCACGCGAAGGCACTGGGGCACAGCCAGCGCAAGGCACCGAGGTCCCTTCCCAGGGCTTGTTAACACTGTAACCCGGCAGTCCGAGGGAAGCAGCTCCCACTGCCCAGAGCTACCTCACTGCTCATCAGATGACTCTGGCTTCTACACACAGTTGGAGTTCCGCTTGAAACCTGGATTTAGAGGGTAAGCACTTCAATCGAGATGGATTTGTGACAGTTACTTTGCTATACTGCAAGACAAATCTCAGCAAACGGTAAAGGATGTAGGGTGTGTGGAACAGGGAGACTATGTTTACATCGATAAATGTGTTTCTTTTTGTCTGAGAATGAGAGTATTATTCAGTAAAGATGTGTATAGTGTTTTTCCATTGATTCTAAGAGTCGATGATCACACTCCTCCCGATTTTTTCCCTCTCCTCCGTGTTTCCCCCTTTCTACTTCAGAAGGAAAGAGAGAGGGAGAGGGAGGGAGGCAAGGGGGAGGAGGGGAGAGAGAAGCATTTCTGCTTTAGCTTAATTGGCTTATTTCCTCAAACCGATTGCTTTGTCGCGTTTCTTTATGTATATTTGGTTGCAAATTACCAAGCGTTTGCCTGGGATGGGTGTTGGAGTGTGGTGGATAGGGTGGGAAAGTAGTGGGGACTGGCAGTCAGTCGCGGTGGCCTTGAGAGATCAAAAGGTGCTGAAAGCCCTTGCCCTCAAAACACACCTCTAGTTATTGGGGAGCTAGGGAAATGTAGATTCTAATAAATATGGCTTGCAGGAGTCGATGAACAAAGGTACTTAATGCAGACCTAAGCCTCCGTTGATATTGCTCCGCTAGCAGTATCTAAATATTCAAAAGCAAAGTGTAAGTTGATCAACAAACGCCCTGGTGGTATTGGGCTCTTTTATTTTTTTTCCTCTCCCCTTTTCCGTTTTTGTGTAGAGGGTGGAGAAGGGGGGGGGTGGTGGATGGGTGGGGGAAATCCGACAGCTTAAGGAGGTTTGAATTGAATATGCACCCAGCGGCAGTGGTCTCGTAGGAAATGGTGTTCTCGTAAGTCAGGCTGCCCCGCTGAAGCACGAGAGAGCTTTGGTTAGAGCTCAGAGTCAGCTCTGCTGCGAGTGCTGCCGGCAATCGGCCCGGGCTGAGCTGTCCACTCGTCCAGGTGCTGAAACTGGCAGAACACTTGGGTAGGTAGGAAAGGGCTGGCACTGGCTACTTGGATAAAAAGAAAGCATATTGACTGCGTTGTTCTAGTTTCTTAAAGCGTATGAGTCTGTGAGTCAGTGTGTGTGTGTGTGTGTGTGTGTGTGTGTGTGTGTGTGTGTGTGTGTGTGTATGTTTTATTTCAATTGTGAGGAAGCAAAACTAAGATTACTAGGAAAGCACTGAAAAGCTGTGTAGGTATTTATGCTGTGATTCTGATATGCCAGGTATTGTTGTGTATGTACGTGTGTATGTATGTATATGTATATATGTACGTGTGTGTTTGTGTGTGTTGTGTATATATGTATATGCCTTGAAAATCCTTTTAATTCAAAAAGAATGTTTATTTACTAAATCAAAATCTGTCTGTATACCGTGTTTCTTATTTTCCTTTTAATGTTAGTTGATTTTAAATGGAAGAGTTCAGGAACAAATGTACACTTTGCTCATAGACTATTGCATTACTTTCCCTAAGGGCTTTTGTTTCTAGGAGTTCAAGCTGAAGAGAACCTGTCAGCTTCCTGTGTGTGTATGTGTGTGTGTGTGTGTGTGTGTGTGCTTGGTTGTAGCACCCCCAGAGAAAAGCTTCACTCTATAGCTATGTTAGGTAATGGCAGAAAATAGCACTTATTAATTTGTTAATTGGCATCTGTCTTTTTGTGAAAGGTGCACTTAAAAGTCATCTGAAAATATTGTAAAATAGGCTACTAATTGGGCAATGCTGCTTTTCTTTTGAGTTATTTTAGGCATCAGACATTATATATTAAACAGTTGTTCCTAAAACCTAGAATTCATGTTGATTTTTCTATTTGTAAGTAACATGTCAGGAAAATGATGAGTTGGTGTGTCTGAAGAAATAATATATTTTTTAAAAAATATTAGTAATAGGAGAAAGCATGACCTAAATGCCTTAAATTGCAACCAGGTCACTTAGAGATGAGTTGTGGTAGTGGGAGAGATTCTGTTATATAATTACCGCTTGATGAAGAGCTATTTGCACTTACATAATTTGAGGAATCATAATGTCTATTGCCATGTTTCCATATCCCCTCCCTATTCCACTCACATGGATGTACTTCCATGTATTTGAGAGTAACGGGGAAAGGAAATTGAGAACTTTCTAAGGAGCTACAAAATGTCTTGGGTAGTGACGTTGCACTTGTTCATTTTATTTAGTGAACAATAAACCCCTATTATCAGAATATTCACTGCAGGATCTTTAGACAAAGCTTTTCCAATAAGAGCCATATTGATCATCAAAGAATCACAGAGGTTCTCTTTCTGGAAGCCAAAATTATAGTCACTTTGCAA
Source organism: Bos taurus (assembly GCF_002263795.3). Lineage (NCBI taxonomy): Eukaryota > Metazoa > Chordata > Mammalia > Artiodactyla > Bovidae > Bos > Bos taurus. The sequence continues at coordinate 45,240,118 of NC_037330.1, forward strand.
ATGAGTTTTTATTGTTTTTTTTTTTTTTCTTAAAATAATTTTCAAGAAGACAGAGCTTCAAAGGTATTTCTGTAGAAGTGTTCACAACAACTGCACAGCAATGCATCTAATACTGTATATCTGAAAGGTGGGCTATGGAATTACACATTGTGGTACTACAAAACGATGCCTAAATCATAGAAACTCTACCAGCTTGTCAACTCAGTGAGTTCTGATACTGTGGAAAATGAGTTTAATTATTTTGTGCTTTGAAGCTTTTTTTTTCCTTTAAAAATCATTATGTTATATAGCTCTAAGGCCTTCAAAGGAGAGGTACCTATTTTTGTAGATCTATAAGTATTTGATTTCAAGTAGTAAATTGAAAGAGTGTTTATTTTCTGTGATCTTGGGCTTGAGAAAATGCATTTCCAAAACACACTGCTGAAAATTTCACCCATGCATGACCCTATCTTTATTTGAGCCTCACTTCTTAAAGCCGTCTAGGCAAATACATTTGTAATATTTGTGTGCCTAACTATGCATGTCTCTTACAGGGCTCTCTCGCTGCCATGACACTCAATCAAAGCACCTAGAGTGGGCTGGCCGATACCAGAGGGGGTACCAAGCAGAGCAAGGACAGAGAAAGGCACTGGGAGAGCACCAGGTAAACTAAAGGTTACTTGTCACGCCCACCCTGTGCCCTAAGAGCCTTCCCACATCCTCCTTCCTCACTGGGAAGAGAGCACTCTTCTGTGTTAAGTGCTTGGTTTTGTGATTTGTCTTTCAGAATTGGAAATAGAGCAGCCATTTGGATTTGGGCAGGAAGCAGCCGTGCACAGCTTTGGATCCTTCTTTAGGGAAATCGAGTTATGGATTTATGGTCCCGGTCAAGCTCAGCCCAGCCCCAGCCAGGGGCGGGCTCAGCAGCAAGAGTTCTGGTGGCGGCGGCGGCGGCAGTAGCGGCGGCAGCGGTAGCAGCGGCAGCAGCAGCTTGGTCCTCTGACTCTCTTCGGTGACGGGTATTCTTGGGTGGATAATACGGATTACGTTGTTATTGCTTAAGAATACGCGTAGTCGAGGAGAGTACCAGCGGCAGGCGGGCAGCGGCCGCCCCTCCCAGCCCACCAGCTGGCCTGTAAACGCCTGTGGTTGCCAAGGTAGCACTTTTTTGATCTTTTCCTTTCCTCGGTGTTTTCGCTCCGGGTCGCGTGTTAGGTGATTACAAGACACATCCCACCAGAAAGGCAGTGCGCGCCGCGCCTCTGGTGACCCGGGCTGTAGAATGGGTGCGTGTTGGAGGGCTGCAGTCCAGGCGGAGGGGAGGGGCGGGGAAAGGATGGGGTTCTGTTCCAAGAAGCCTGCGGGGAGTTTCGGGGTCTCTGGCCTTCTAGTGTTCTCGTCTCCTTTCCCCAGTGGGCTCCGGCTGCAGGGAACGACACGGACTGGGCGAATCTGGAAAGTTGGGAGTGATTGAAAGGCCTTGAGCAGTTTGGCAGCGCTGCGAGCGAGGAACTGGCGCTCAGCAGAGGGTCGCTGGGGGCTGCCTGCGCAGAAAGGGCGTGTCCGTGGGCGAAGGTGCCCCCGCAAGCAAGCTGCGGAAGCTTGTGACTTCGCGAATCCCGGGCTGGGGCGGTGCCGGAGCCCCACCCCCAGCCGTACTACTCGGCTGCCAGACCTGGCTGCCGGGTGTGGAGCGGGCGGGAGGCCCGGGCCTGGGTCCCCCGGAACTTCCAGATTGGAAGTGTGGCGGGTCTCTCAGGGCCCTATATTTTCTTTTCGGATTCTCCGCGAAGGGGTGGAGAATCAGGATGGGAACTGGATTGGTTGCCGTGTGGCACAGAACTGGAACCTTCCTGAAAGTGATGGGGCAGGCAGTGACTGTTCAGTCGTCCAGTTTCTTTGGGACATCTCTTCAGCGCTGTCCTCCCTGCCTCTGCCGTTAGGACGAGTATCAAACATCAACAAACCCAAGGCACGTTCCCTCTCTCAGGTCTGCCGCGATGGGACTAAAGGAAGAGCGAGCCTTTCCCTCCTTCTACTTCCAGTTGTTGTTTGTTTGGTTGCTTCAAATATTAATGGAAGATAAAGCCCTACGGATTTGTCTAGGATAGAAGGGATCTTGGCGAAGAGCATTCCACCACTCACCGACCCCCTCCAGCACACCGGGCATCCTGAGGACAACCGGGTGTGTCAGTTGAGATGCCCAAGATGATGCTGGAAAAGATGATCCAGCGAAGAAGGCGCGGGCCAAGGAGGCTCCAGCTCTCAGCTCTTGTGGGCTTAAGACGCGGCTCTGCAACTCTCCTTTCCCTCAAGGGAGGCGCCAGGACCCGCCCAGTGGCGGCGCTTCAAAGGTGGAAGGAGAAAATGCTGGGGACTAGAACTTACCAGGCACCCAGAAGGTTCCACGAGGCTCACCAAGAACCTCCTGGGACCCTAAGACCAAGTTTCCTCCCTGCATGGTGGCTGTTGATTGTGCATGGGCTGTGAAGACTAAATTCCTGAGAAGTCCAAGCTTCGGGGGTAGGGGGATGGGGGCAGTAAGAAGCCTACAAAGCATCTTCCTCGCAGCGCTTCCAAACCGGCTCTAAGCCGAGCGACGCCCCAGACACCTTTTCCCTTTAAAGGATGGGCCTTTCCTGGGCGCGACTACGGTGCATGTACCCCGTTGGCTTCTTGCCCAGGAGAGCAGCTCTGAGCCCTAGAGACGTTGAGAGCAAAGTGCCCCGAAGGAGGCAGGGACATCCTCACACTTCCAGTGTAGAATCTCGCCTTTCTTCCAGTACTTTGGATTCCTAGTGATGGGTACACTGTGCCACTCCTATACCTGTCCCTATTCCTACCACGCCGCATCTGATCCCACAGTTACTTTCAGGGCATCAGCACTCACGGCTTTTGAGCTCAGGGAAGGTGGTTTGCAAGGCAAGTGAGTGGGGGCCCTTCTCAGAAGCTCCCAGGGCTGACAAACCCGTTTTAAGAATGAGTCTAAGTAGAAAAGGAAACACAGATGCTGTCTTTGCACTCGGAATTCTATCACTAGCAAAAGAATTTTGAACCACTGTTCTTTCCTTCCTTGTTTCCCTTTCTCTAGGTAGTCACTATTTGGTGATTAAGGGCTTTTAAAGATTGCGTTTGTTAATGTATTTAACAAAATTCAATATGTCTGCTGGTTCCCTGGTTTCATCTGGAAATTGGCAAAGTAGGGAGAAGCTACATAATCTAGTAATTTGGTGAGCTTTGAAAAGTTGGACTCATGCTGTTTGGCTAAATAAGTGTATGAGATTTTAAAAGCAGAAAAGCAACTGAGAATCCAGTGAGAGTTTGCAAGAAATGAAGGATTTAATACTCTGGCATTTGTTGAGAGAATGAGGGAAACTTCTGAAAAATAAGCTATTTCATTTAGTTCTTTACCACTGGTACTTTAGCTTATCATTATGATCGCTTCATAAGTGAATAATAATTTTTAGAGTGGAATAACTTTAAATGCTAGTGTTGAAATCTAGAGGAAACCTCTATTCATCTCATGGCCAGCAAAAGTATTTGGCGTTCTTGGTTCCAGTGACTTACATACTTATCTCTGCTTTCTTTCCTTTGCAGAATTATCTCTTATAAAAGTTTCCATTAGGTGTCAGTCTGACTGAGCTGGCTCCTATTTAAATTTAGAAAACAAAACAAACAAACAAAAAAAAAACAAAATAAAAAAAATTATGGGTTTTATCATACTTTATCTTTTTAGATAAGGAGGAAAATTCCCAAATTATTAAATTGAAATTACTGTAGTTAATTGTTACTGTTATAAGGCAGCTTTTTCCCCCCCCTCAGAAAACAGAATTTTAAATTACATCAGAACTAGCTTTTGTCTAGTTCAAAAGTTTTCACTTTTGCCATGTTGGTATCATCTATATACACAAGATTAAAGAAGTAGGAAGTGATTGTGTGTTTTTTTCATGCTGGATATAAATGATTGTAAGTAATAATAATTGTTTTTCAATTGATGTCCAAATATTAGAAGCGTATGCATCCTTTTTTCTAAAATTTGGTTTGCTTTGCAAAAGTGACAAAATTATTTTCCCGAGAAAAGCATATGCATACAGCTGTATTTGACAGTAATACCTGAGGCACAGTGGAAGAGAAAGGAGAAAACTTGTGAAAATTGCCTTTGTCTGCTATTTTTACCTTAGTTAAGTCTGCCTAAGTATTCAAAATTTTATGAACACAATTTATGGCTTTTAATAGGGAATTTTTGTTTTCTCATTGAAATTTATATGTCTACGAACACTCAAATTTATATTATAATGTGATATTCATTAATAGGTGTAAGAAATATCATCTTAGTTGATGGTTTACTACTGAGTCTCAGGTAAGGAGATTGACAGAAACTGAATTTTACGAAGAATTTTCTGATTTTATTTTTTGTTTATGAATCACATTCTGATATTTTTGCTCGACTAGAACTGTAGGGAATGGCAGTTTTCAGGGTTAGACATCCATTGAGTATCATGAAAACCTCTATATAAATACAAAAAAATATTATTGTATAGATGATTCTGACCGAGTACATTTTTAAATTAATAATCATGTCCTGGAGCCATTATCTCTCTCCACATCCACTGTTAGCCCTAGAATGACGTGGTTCTTGGTGTCACAGCAGTGCCAGTCTAGAACTAGAATTGTCAATGAATGTCCAGGCAATGAAGTAGCATTTTGATGGGTAGAAAATTCCATAAGTCATATTATCCTTTTTTATTAGATTCCACATCAGCACTGGTAAATTTTCAAGTATAGAAATAGACAATTTTTTGTCAGGGTGCAGATGTTGGGCATATTTGGGAGTATTTTGTGCTTTTATGTAGGACAGAGAAGGACTAAGGACACAAAAGGCAATATAAGATGATCATGATTATTCACCAACTTTTCAATACTGTACAGTGTCAGCTGTCACTGAATCACAGAAATGGCAGGATGACGTTCTTGCTTTTAGACAGTAGTGTAATCTGCATTTTAGACTTGCTATTTGAAAATAAATTTATTTGATGATAAATATTCTCAGTAGAAACAAAACATGACAGAATCCTTAAAGACTTTTATTATTATATTTAGCTATTACATTTAGTTATTGGTAGTTATACAGCCATAAACATAAATGCTCAATATGTTTTAAATGAGTTTTATAGTACAACTTGTTTTTCAAACGTTTTGAGATTTTTTTCCCTCTGGCACCTGTACTTTAAATCATAATGTAGAATGTTTAAATTTAAATTTACAAAACATTTCCTGTGAATATTTATTATAAGCTTTATATTTGAGAAGACATTACAGTTCATCCAAAAAATGTAAGCCAAAGAGATGTGCTGACATTTTTAAGTTTCTTGAAATACGTTTCGTACGGTTGAGTTTGCTGAGTACAGCTTGATGGTAGAACCAATATGTCCCTAATATTTGTATTGTTGTCCCAAAATACAAATATGTGACCACCTAAATCTTTTGCATTCTGAATTCTGTTATAGTTTGGTTAATAATGAGAGCTAAATAAGACAATGGGATCTCTAAAAATCAATGAAAAGTATTATACTATGTATACAAGTGTAAACACATTTTCATTTGCTGTGTTATGTGGAAATGCACTTTGAGGTTTAGTAACAATCCACAGTATCTGAAAATTTATACACATGCTACCTATAGCTGGAACTAAAAGTTTAAAAGGCTAAGAATAAACTATGAATTTTAAAATATTGAAATGATTTTAAATAAGTTTTCTTATACATTATATTAGCTTCAAAACAATACTGAATCTCAATTAAATTTCAAACTAAAAAAAATTTATATTGCTGTAGTCTATTTACTCATACTATGTTTCTGGTTAAACTACAGTTTATATCATAGTACACTTGTTCTCCTGGTGACTCAGACAGTAAAGAATCTGCCTGCAGAGCAGGAGACCTGGGTTCGACCCCTAGGTCAGGAAGATCCCCTGGAGAAGGGAATGGCTACCCAGTCTAGTATTCTTGCCTGGAGAATTCCCTGGACAGAGGAGCCTGGCAGGCTATGGTGCATGGGTTTGCAAACAGTCAGACACGACTGAAGCGACTTAGCACAGCACACAGCACACTTTTTTCAAGTTGACAGTTGTATTAGGATAGCATAATTGCAAACTTTGAAATTAGTGTCTATTTTTTAAACTTCAAATGTGTTGTCTTAAGAGACACTGTTTCTAAAAATCTTTTTGTAACATTGATATAATTAGCTGGAAAACTGATATTAATTGCAACTTAAAGAAATTTATATCCAATACACAAGTAGAAATTGTTTGAGGTCTTTTTTTATCTCAGTGAGCAATTGTGGCCAATTTTAAGAATTGCTTCAAAAAGGCTCAAGATAAACAATAGTTAGTTATTTAAGATTGTTTCCACATATCTGGCAAATATTCCATTCATTTTTTGGACCTCTAGAAGAATGAATGGATGAGTGAGTGTCATGCCTAATATTCTATCAGAAGCATATATGCAAAAATCTCTTTCATAATAGGAACATGTTAGGGTAAAACAACAAATATTCTAGATAATTTTATGCATAAATGTTAGGGAATTAAATTTAAGAATGGTTATTTTATGGGTCGAGTTTCATGCACAGTTTGTTTCCATAAACATTTTTAAAAATATGCTTTCACTGTTTACAAAAACAAAGCAAATTAGAATTGAGGCAGTTATATGGAAAAATTCTGAATCACTTGCTTTCCTCAACTATATGATACTTAATGGAAAAGAGTACATCATATGGTAGAAAAAACTTTGCAATAAAGGCTAGAAAATCTTATTTTGAGTCCAGGTTCCGTTGTGAATTGTGACAGCCACAGGGCTCGGCTGGCACTAAGTGTCTCATTTACAACAAGGAAGGCTGGATTTACATTCTCTCAAGGCCTTCCTACCTCTTAGGAATTCCATTTCCAAAATAACCTTTTTGTTTTGGCCTGAATTCTACTCTTTATTTTAATGTGTAGATTGTGAGAAAATTGATACCACAACTAAGAAAGTAGCTTTTAAGAAATAGAGGAGTCTTCCAGAGGTATTCACCAATGTGTTTTACCTTGATATCAAACAAGAATTGGTCTTTAAGCTTTTACGTTCTTAAAACGAGCACATGGAAACATTTTTGTCACTTCTTTACCCTTCGATTTTTATTTTAAGTTTTAGTAGGAAAGAATAGCACCACCAAAATGACTTACCAGTTCATCTTAATGTGTTTTTGTGGGAATGCATGCATGTGTATGTCTCTATATGTATAATATACGTGAGGCTCTCAAACCCTGGACACATCTTAGAAATATTTCAACTTAAGAACAAGTCACAGACAATTCTTTTCAAAGTCAGTGTATATGATAATAGTGGGTAAAGAATAAAACACTTGGCCTTTTAAAATGTTTATCCTGTGTGTAAATGTTTATGCTATTAAATTTAATTACAATTTTTAGAGGAAAGGGGAAATTACTATTTTTCATTCTGTGAAAAAGAAAAGAATAATACTTGTCTAGGATATTTAATCCTAAAATAGCATAGCAAAGCCTTTTAAAATATCTAGTCCAGTGCCTGGCATGTGATAGGTGCTTAAAAATATTTATTAATTTAGTGAAAGCAACCATATTCTTTCAGGACATATTAATGCAGAATTTTATATTTTTCCATAATTAATGTCATTTTCAAAACTAGCTGTTGAACTGCATGTACTTAAATTTAACTTACTCTTAATGTAAACTCTAATTCTCAAATTTGTTTAATAGTAATTTATTCTGTTTTAAATTGTTTAAATTCAAGTATAGTTGATTCACAACATTGTGTTAATAGTGAGTGCTCTTTTATTCTTTGCAAAGATAAAAATTCATTTTGTCTGATTCTCAGGTGTAACTACTAACTACTTAAAAAATCTATGAGAACATTTAACTTGGTATTCTTAGAACTGCAAATAACTATTTAATCTAGACTCATTTAAGTCCATGTGGATTTTGATGCAGAAAATGCTATCTAGTATATTTTATTTAATATTAAATCTATAAATACCTTAAAAAACCTTAAAAATTTAAACAAATAATATAAGAGAACTCACTTTAGTCAATATAATAATTATTGTGATAGATATGTTTTTTTAAAGTCACGATCTGTGTAATGTATTTCTTTCATTATTTACTAGCAAAGAAAATTTAGACCACAATCAAACTTAATTTATACTTTTATTTGAAAGGTGTGACTCTCCTGGATGTTCCACATATAATAAATATAAAATCACAAAAGGATACACCCATCCTCTTAAAATAATATGACTTGTCAGCTATTGTTTTAACTAGATAACTTACATAAAGTTTCATTCACAGTTTAATGATGGGTATGACACGTCATGTCCATTTAAAACTTTGAGAATAGGTTTAATAAAAGTTCTATAAAGCTTTCAAAAGCAATGATTTCTGGTGATAGGAGTGTGAAGTTCAGAAGCCATAGATTTTACACTTTAATTAAAATTTCTCATATTCCTCTCTTTTGCTGGATGTGGTTGTCCAAAGTAGCTCTGTGATTGTTTAACATTGTATATTAGAACAGAGTCAAAATATGAGGATTCTTGACCCCAAACAGATTTTTGTTAGTTGTGGCTGCTACATTAAGAATCTTTGTTGATGTTAAATTTTTTAGACAGTTTAACATTTAGATCCAGTGATTTGTGCAGATAGCAATTGGATTTGACAAGAGACAAGGGACAGTGATAGCAAGTAACCATATTAAGAATGTGGACTGTGGAGAAGATTGTGCCGTTCTGGGTGATGTGTTAAAGGAACAATAATAAACTTACTTGTGGCTGTTTTATTGGCAGATCTAATAGCTAATACCAATACACATTGAACAAATACCAATTTTTAGGAAACTTTACAAGAAATCTTTTTTATATAGTGTCCTTTTCCCAATATATGGGAAGTTGACAATATTGATTTTATGTAGTGTACTATATTATAGGATTTCTTTCCTAGTACTCAAAAGTTCTTGCTTTTATTTCAATAGAAATTCATGCTCTAGTTTGGAACTGGTACAGAATCAATTAAAATAGAAATAGTGTCTGAGTAGAATGGCCCTAACTTATACGTAGAAAACTGAGAAAGGCATGGAATCTGGATGTTTCAGGGGTCAAAAGAAAAAGCATCAATCTGAAAGACACACTTGTGGAAAATTAAGCCTAAGGGGAACATGGCTTTAAAAGGCCTTTTTAATCCATTTTTCTATTGGAAAAGACATATTATATTTGAATTCTTGCTCTAGAAATAAAGTTACCTAAGGGGGTTTGTTTAAGACTGTATTAGCAGTGTTTGTCAATATAAAATACAGACACTGATGTCTAAGAGTCTGGCTTTTCCTCTTTGCTGCAGTTTAGATATTAGGGAGGAGGACTGTTTGTTAATTAATGATGGTAAAGTTATAGAAGATTAACACACTTGTTATTGTCTGGTTTGGCTCTTAGTGTCCAAAGACGTTCCCATTTGATCGTTGGTTTTCTCTTGATGTAATTATTTTCCAGTCCATATCCACACAGAATACAAAATTTTATGAGTCTTGGATAAGCTTACAGTAAATTCTTACGATATATAGGTGTCATGATAATCTTCTATTTCAGATCCAGTTATTTGGTGTATGGTCATAATTCCACATTTTATACGTGAAATCCTTACAACACAGAGAATCTAAGTAAATTCCCCATAGACACCCAGATAATATTTAGAACCCATTTTCTAAGTCCTCAGGATATTTTCTTTCTAACACATCCACTAAAACTCCAATATTTCAATTTTTCTTATAATTTTACTCTTCCTGGTATCTGACAATACTTATATTATTCTTATCAGGTGAATTCAATGATTCATCTGATTTAAACTTTTTCAAGCTCAAATATTGTAAATATAGACATGAATGTGCAAATAGATCCTAAAGGTCTATAGTGTACTTATACATATGTTTTTCTAAAAAATTAGGACGATTTTATAGGCCAAATTAATGTTAATGCAGAGACAAACATAAATCATAATTAAAGGAATAGCTTGAGCTTTTACCCAAGTTGCAGTGTTTCAGTAAAACAAGGAAGAATTTAATCTCAATTAAGTCAGGTCAATTTAATAAGCTTCCAGATGAAAATATTGGCTAAAAGATTGGAATGACAAATATTTGTCACATAGTACATTCAATGGAAATTTTTAAATAAGATTAGTAAATATTACTGAGTGAGTGATTTTCACACACCAAAGAACAGAAATCAAATCACATCTTTAATATATTTAATACAAATTAGAATTATATTTACTTTCTTTTATTTCAGCTTTTAAGTATTCAAAGCTATCTTGAATACAGAAAGAGAATGACTCTTGAATTAGAATAGAGTCAAAATAAAAGTCTCGAGTTTACTAAACCCTTGTCCACTGCTGTTATGCTTTTTATGAAAATTGCATGTAACACTAGCCCTTTAGGACCCCGAGAGGGTGATTTCTCACTGTGTAGTCACTCCAGTGTTCTTGCCTGGAGAATCCCAGGGGCGGGGGAGCCTGGTAGGCTGACGTCTGTGGGGTCACACAGAGTCGGACATGACTGAAGTGACTTAGCAGTAGCAGCAGCAGCAGTCACCCAGCTTATCAATCAAGGAAATATACTTCTTACACTTGAAGGATGACTGTTCCCAAATCAGACCTCACACACAGCACTGAGTTCCCTTGAAAAATGGTATAAGTAACTATTACGGTCTTAAAATTGACCAATATAGAAACATATCTGTTGACCATTATGTCCTCATCAAAAGGTTTTCCTTTTTCATTAACCATAAACAGTAACTGTAAATAACTGTGCTCATTATTTTCCTCAATTTTTAAAAACAAAATGTAGGAATAACTCTAAAAAAAAATAAAGAGTTGAAACATGGAGGAAGGAAAGTTAAAGAGGGAGAGTGGAAGAAAGGAAGGAGGAGAGGAAGGGAGAAGAGGGAGGAGGAGAAAGAGAAAGAGAGTGAGATTTTCTTCTGATCTATTTTGGTGCGTAATTCAAGGTAATAAATAGAGTGGCGAAATTGACTCTGAGAAGCCACACCTAAAATAATCAGCATTTTGTCCAAGGAAAGATGTCTCATAGATTCACATAATTTGGTCAAGAACAGAAGGCTTTAAAATTTGTAAAGGATAGATTTTAATCCTCAAAGCAGCTAATTAAGCTTCCTCTGTACAACATACAGTTTTAAGTTAACAGTAATTAATATAGCCAGCTTGGAACCTAAGGAAGCTGAAGCCAGCAAGTGCTTTTTGGTTCACTCGAGAGGATGCGGTTTGATTGCTGGCACCAGTAAACAGGTTGGGAATTGTCAACATTGTAATTAGCAGCAAGTTCCTGGATTCTCAGCCTGCCAGACTAGTGGGCTGATGCTTGGAGCAGTTGCCCCAGGGGGGAGAGGGAAAAACAAAGGAAGGGAATTTGAGCAACCTTGCAATGCTCTGCCAGCATATGCCACTGGACCAATGTTTTTCTTGGCAAAGGTCTATTTTAAGACATCTAGCAGTGGTTTCCACAAAATATGAAACTCACCATAGCAACCAAAATGGCAAGTATCTCTAGGAACATTTCTTTGATTGGATATCAGGTCAAAATTGTTTTCAGAGCTACATTGCCTTATGCGCAGTATAGGCTATGCTCTGCAAAATGTGGTTATTATCAGTATGATTAAAAGGGTTAAAATCTGTTTTGGCAGCAATCCTGTAATACTCTGATGTAAAGCAGTCAAAGAATAAAGTTATGTAAACCTTATTAACCCTTCGTGTAGTACAAACAGAAGGAAATGTCAACCTTAATACCACCAAGAATTCAATCTTCAGTACGAAAATGATCATTTAAATGTAGTTTTCTTAGTTCATAGCCACAGGGTTGTTGTGGAGAAAGGTTGTCAGAGATTTAAATATCCAAACAGGGTCTGTTTTCAGGGGCTCTGAGACTAAAAGCTACATTAATAAAATTTATGGGTAATTTATAACCCAAATGAACAAAGATTAGACTAGCTTTTAGAACCTACTTGATAAAAGTTTGTGTGTGTGTGTAAAATTTCACTAATCATACAGCAGAATAGGATTTGAAAAGTGAAAGTGCAAGTCACTCAGTCGTCTTCGACTCTTTGCAACACCATGGACTATAGAGTCCATGAAATTCTCCAGGCCAGAATACTGGAGTAGGTAGCTGTTCCCTTCTCCAGGGGATCTTCCCAACCCAGGGATCGAACCCAGGTCTCCCACATTGGAGGCGGATTCTTTACCAGCTGAGCCACCAGGGAAGCCCATACAAGTAACATACATACTCTGAGTAGCTACAGAATGGGTAATAAATCTATCCATCTACCTATCTTGTGACAAAAGCATAATAACAAACACTTTTACTTTTTCTTTAAAGCAGCTCTGCTGTGTGTTAATTTTACCTTCCAGTTGAAAAAGGTCAAGATTAAAAAAAAAAAAAAAAGAAGAAGGTCAAGGTTGCTGAGTGTTGCTAAAATACACTTTTTAATTTCACCCAAAAAATGCTTGGAATCATATCCGGGATATTTTTACTGTCACTTTCTACCTTTGCCAAAATAGGAGGAGGCTTCAGAGATATAAACAGGATATAGAGAAACAACAAAATAGCTTTCTATACTGTAAAAAAAGTCTCAAATGGATCGATGTGCTATATTAAGCAATTGCCATGTGGCAGTTTCTGCAGGTGGATTATCAAAAGGGCCCAAGAAATGGCTGTGTCTATCTGGCACCCAGGTGTCTGGCGTTACATTTAACAGATCTTTTGTAGAGAGAAGGATTACTCATATTTGTTGGAGAGAGTACAATTCTCTAATCCTCCACGACAGAATCCGTATTGGAGTCAACCAGCAACGTAGTTCTTAGCCACTTTCCTCTAGACTCACAGAAATTTTTCACAATTATTTATTATTTTCAGTGGAATTGGATGCCTACAGGTGGCCCCATCATATACCTCCAGGCAGAGAACCTGCTATAAATTTTTAAGTTACTTTAACTTAGCAGTGTGTTGTCTTACAGCAACAGTTCATTCAGTTTGTGAGGAAAGGGAGAAAGAAGCAGAGTCTTTCGTGTTAAGCAACATTACAGTTCTTCCCCACCTTCGAAGGTGGTAGAGGGAGTTTCCCAGAAGCAGCCCTGCTGGCACTGGCGTGTGCGTGGGGGCCATGTCTCCTGAGAGAGTCAGAGGGAGTGTCGCAGCCAGCAGGCCTCAGTACTGTGTCCGGGGACTGGTGTGTTGAGTGTCAGTTTTAAAAAATAGAAGCAGAGCAGTAGGACTTTTCCTTTTATTTCTTTTTTTCTTTCTTCCTTTAAAGAGAGAAAAAGCCTTGAAATGACCTCTGTTATGAAAGTGTTTTGTCTTCAGTGGTTTCTCATAATGTGTTAGAAAAAATTAGCTCAACCTTATTCAGGCATTTGGGTTTATCAGATGTTATTGCAGTTTCTCCCCTACCACTCATCCTATACGCTTTAATTGTTTTTCCTGGGCTTTTTGGTTACTAGTCAGTGAGAGGAGGACAGAACTCCTTCATAACTCTTTAGTCATTGGGTTTCATGCTCATCTTTTCTTCGCAATGATGTAATTGTCATTTGGTGTATTCAGTTAAATCCCCTTGCATATGTTGGGGTACAATTCTCAGAACTGATGAAAAAACAAAGATAATATCTGTGTTACAATAATTACACTTTAAAAGCAGAAATTATATTAATATTTCAGGGGATATATACAGGTCTATTTAAGCCTGAGAAGTCCTAGTTCTAGGTTATAAAACTCTTTTTCACAACCACAAAATCTGGTTTCCACCATTCTAGTCTTACTAAACCTGTAGCTTATACTACAAGCGGCTTCCCAGGTGGCACAATGGTAAAGAATCCACTTGCCAGTGCAGGAGATGGAAGGGTTTGATCCCTGGGTAAGAAGTTCCCGTGTAGTAGGAAATGGCAGCCTGCTCCAGTATTCTTGCCTGGAAAATCACATGGACAGAGGAGCCTGGCAGTCCAGAGGGCTGCAAAGAGTCAGACACGATTGAGCACATGCACACAGGTACTACAAGTAACAATGATAATATGTTTATTTTGGATATATTTATTTTGCTTGTACAGGGTCATAGATGCAGTGTTAAAATGAGAACTTTTTAAATGTAGAAACAGGTTTTATTGTAATGCTGATAGCGTAGACATGGGCAAAATTAGTAACTGAAAGCTAATTTGACATTTATTAAGTCATCTGCCTTAATGCAAGGATATTTAAACCATCCCACAATTCATTTTACAACTTCTGACAAACACACTGAGATGAAGCAGCTTGTATAGTCAAAAGAGTAGGATGGCTGTCCAAATAAATTGGTAAATAATCTATCATGCATACTCTTCCTGAGGAATGTATTCAGATCTATCAGCATTTATTAAGCATCTACTATTACCTGGCATTCTTCTCAATGTTGAAGTTATGTTGTCCTTAAATCAATCATTCCTTATGGAACATCTCACAGTTCAGGGTATTACGGTCTCTGTGGGGATTCAAAAGAAAGTAAAGTAACATCTTACTTTCAAGAAGTTAAAAGATTGTGGTTGATATAATGAATATTACATTGTGCAAAGGTGAATTGTTGCAATAAGTTGTTACCATTGTATCTATTCACCAGAAGACACTTACCCATCACAATATTAATATAATAATAATAATCCTTTCTAAAAGGATTTTATCCCCTTAGCTTATAGACTAGTTTTTAGAACCAAAAAGACCAAGGAAGCACCTGATAAGAAAAAAATTAAGTACACATTTTTTAACCTCAAAGCAATAGTTACTTTATTGCCATTTCTAAGTTATGATGATACCATTTATAACTACATAATTATATATTATCCTAGGAAAAATTGTTAGTGTGTCTATGGTTACCAGAAAATTTATTTTAGTAACTATTAAAATAATATTGAATACAAGCAATTCCCAAATCCATTAATAATCTTAAGCTTCACAGTCAATAAATGCCTTTTGAGACTGTGATGATAGGCTTTCTCAAAGAAGGTGCTAAAAGTACTCTGCTGCATTCAGATCAGTGGTTCTCAAAATGTGGTCTCTTGGTAGGTTATCTCAGCATCACTTGGGAACTTGTTAGAAGCACAGATTCCCAGATGGCATCACAGGCCCACTGAATCCAAAAATCTGGAGGTGAGGGCGTGCTAGTCTCTGTTTCAACAAGCATAATTCTGATGCCTGCTAGAGCCTGAGAACTACTGCTTCCTATTCCTTAAAAATAATTCACAATTAAAGTCAGGTTCTATGCAACACTGACTCAAACAATTTAGGCTGTGTTGTAGATTTATAGTAATGCTTTATTATTAATTACTGATTATAGCAGATATTTAAATTCAAAATGCAGACTTCACCCCACTGGAAAATTCTGTAACATTTGGGAAATATTTCAGGTTCCCAAATATTCCACTTTATTTGGAGATCTATTTATATGGAGCATACATAGTACTCTTATTAGTCTATATAATTCTCTTAATAATACTCTTATTGCTAATAGATTTATAATTATGATAATACATATTGAATTGAATTTCCCCCAAATTTAAACCTTTCTTTTGATATAAGTTATTAGCATTGTAGTAATTCCAGTAGCTGCCTAAATTTTCCTCTGGTATTAAATTGTGTCTCAGTCCAGAAGCAAGGAGAATCAGCTTCATTTTGTAAAAGACATAAAGCACTGAGTAAGAACTTAAATGCTGTTTGTGTGTGTTATTGTCCCATGGACCATTGCTAACATTTTTTCATTCACCAATGACACAAAGAATTTTTAAATTTTCATGTAAGTGAATTGCGTGATACAAATTCTTTGAGCATTCACAAAACATTCCAGTAAGTAATAAAATAATATAAAATAAATTTCCTAAGTATATTTATTAGAACTGCATTTGTTTACAAATTTACTTAGAATATAGATTATTATATAATAGTAAAAAGAATGTTACTGATTAAACAATTAGATTGTATCAGTTCTCATTATGCCAATTGGAGACTTTCATAAAACTACAATATGTTTTTAGCTTGTCAGACCACAGCTTTTTATTCAAGCTTTCATGGAAATACTAGAAATTTAAAGGCTAAAATAATTCAGCTCTAAAGTGCAAGGAATTTTTTCTGTTTACACTTTAAATTCAAATTAAAAGGACGATGATTCAACTGTATCACTCTGGATTTTAAGAGCTGGAATAGTTCTCTGATACATAAAAGTCAGCTTTTGCATTTAACACAAACAATAATTTCAAACCACCTTTGGGTTAATATTAACTGATTGGTAATAAAACTTGAATTTTTCTCAGTTTAACATCTTCCTTCTATTAATAAGACACTGTACTGGCTTATGACAAAGTATACACTTAGTCATATACATTATAGGATACCAGAATATATGATGAAGAACTGCTGATAATATTTCTTAGTAAAAATACAACCATTACTAATATATAAAGAGAGAAGGTGATAGTTCAAATATCAAAAAAATCACCTAGTGGAGAATATGTATAACATAGTACTTTACTTCATAATTTTAATGCAATAATGTGTTCTATAGTATCCTGTTTTCTCAAAATAATTTTTACAGTTGTTCCATTACTTGATAAAATAATAGAACTTTCTGTCTCTAAAAATACATTCTGACTATAAGCAAAAGACTATAAATTCATTTTAGAACATGATCTTATTTCTTTTTCACAGAAGAGATAAGCAACCCTGTCCAGACTTACACACTGGAGTTAAGAGAATCTTAGTGGTGGAACAATTTATGCACACCCAGTTTAAATAGAATGATTGACGAGATATGTTAGAAATCCAAGTTATTCTTATGGAGGAAAAAAATCCATTATTTTGACAGTTAACATTTTAAAATAAAGCACTTCAGACTAACTAGAAAGGAAAATGAAATCATTTAGTGAGTCTGAAGTTTGATGGATTTCGTTATTAAATTAAATAGGCACTAATTTAAAGGTTAGTACTTTAGTCCTCAAAGAAGTTTTACTGTAAAAAGGATGCAGAGTAAGTACCAAGTAGCCTATATGTAGGCAGAAATGGTACTGACAATACAGAAATGTCAAAACAGTTTATTTTTCTCTTGTATTTTTATTAAATGTTTCAGCTTATTGTTGGTTCTAGTTCTTAAGTTATGGGGTATATTCATAGGTATTCAATTATTACATTGTTGATGTTTCACTCATTCATTTTTTAGGTAGCAAATCTAAACATTTTAAAGGAAAAATCAGTTTGAAAATTTTGTTAAAATTATAAAGCCCATTACAGTCTTTCTCAAATGAGTATACAGATTTATTTTTTAGCCTACATCTCATATGATTTATTGTGGGCCTATGCCGCTGGTAATCTTACCACTGTGCATTTATTCTTAGTATAAATTAATACACTGATAGCTGGAAACTAGCAGTTTAACATCTCTATTCTAAAATGCTTGAATCCTTCTGCAAAACTGACTTAGTCATATCTCTTGACCATTTCATTGAAAACTGCTCTCTGATGCTACTTAGAAAGTTTTTCAATATGCCTACAAAAGTAGGTCTCTGCAGAAAAATTTAAACAATTATCTACCTGAAAATGTGGTTAGTTTTTGAACTCTAATTTTTAAATAACGTATGTGTTAAAGTTTGTAGTAAATAAAATTTCACATTTATAAAAAACTAAATATTTAATATGTTACCATCCAAAAGTGAGTGATGAATTCCATTAAGAACTGTTACTACGATTTTTATTTATAATAGGAAACTATTGCAATTAAAATTATGTGGTAACTATACACTTATAAAGTAATTATTAAGACTGTCTTTAAAATAATTTTAATTTTTAGACACTGGTTTCTAGCATAAGAGTTCACAGTCTTTCTGACATGAATTATGTTTTTTCTCCTAAAATACTCAAATGTTTATGTAACAAAGATTTTCCTTTAAAGAAGGTAATGTGATGTTTTTAGCCATACAGGAAAAGATACTAAAGAAATAAAAATGAAAGTACACTCTGGACATGTATTAAGTCCAGGTATTAAAAATAATATATTAAAATAGGAACTATTAGGTATAATGTGTGTATTAAATTGAATTATTTCTATTACTCATGCTTTCTGTTCTTTATTTTTGATATATTTTGATTTTAATGCCATGACTGGATCACTCACAAGAAGCCAACCAGATCACAATTTTAGCTTTTCCCTCAAATTACTTGAAGATAAGAGTCCAAGAATGACTTACTGCAACATGGTCTATTTTCTTGGATCAAAATGAATTGTTGTGCATTATAAACCATACTCCATGATGCTTTTGTAATGATTCATGAAACTACAGGGCTGACATTTTAGTGCAAATATTGCCACAGAATGCTAATAAAGCAGGAAAACTAATTGCAAAGTACCTCTAGATGATGATAAAGCATTCAGATAATTTAAATTCCTTTCTATCACTATATATAATGCTTCTCAGAAATCTATAAATACAAGCCAAAATATTTTGGTGGCTAAATTAATAAGAATTATTACTAATCAAAGCTAGGCCATTATAAAAGATCATCACATTATAAACTTGGTTTTACATCTCTTTGAAAAACAAAACCACTTACAAAATGTCCAGTCTTTAATATGATTCAGTATCTTAGTCTAATGTAGGAACAATTATAATATACAAAGTTATCATTTATATCCTCTTAAAATTGTGCTTTATTTTTCTTAAAAAAACTTTATATCAAATATAAAATTATGTTCTGATTTATTAATTTTTATCCTAATTAATCTTGGTTTCTTAGTCTTTAAAAAGGAATCCTATATATCTCACAGATATGTCATATTCATTAATTAAATTTATTTAGATACATTTAAAAATGTAAAATAATATTTTAATAATCCTCACTTGTTAGTCATATTCATTTATTTGAAAAAACTAGGCTATTGTGTTGAGGAAGACACTACTTATTTTCAATCAAGAGATAAAAATCAAATTTGACTTAAAAGATTCTGAAATGATTTCCCAAAATGATATTTGGAGAATGGTGATTACTGTTTTCATCTTCCTCTCTTTAACTTTACATGTTGTTTATCAGCAGAAAGAACACTTACGGTAAAAATATGTTTACAAAAATTTGTTTTAAAAGAATTAGCTTCATGCAATTTCTCTCCACTTTTTAGTAGGATGGATATTTATATGGGTTTGGTGTTTTACATTTATTATACTGCAAAATTACACTAATTTAAGAAATAAATGGCTACAGAAATTAATTATTTTGAAAAATACATTAAATTCTGTTTTAATTTCCTTTAGTAGTATATTTTTAATAACTATTTATGAATAATTAAATGTTATACATACATATCTATATATTTGATTTATATTAAATTTTGAAGATTACTATGTTTCCAATTTGTCTTTACTGTATTATTTTATTTTCCCCTAAGATATCTAATTTTAACCAGAAAAGTGATTTGTCATTCTGAATTTCTTGGTATAGCAAATTTAAAATTTAAACTACAAATAGAGGTAGATGGAAGTACATCTACTTCATGTTTAATGTGGTCTTAATTTCTGTGAATTTCATGCTCTCTTATCCCCTTCATCTCTTTCTGCAAGTGACCACTTTGTCACATGCTTAAACTGAAGGAGAATGAAAAACTGTAATAAAAGGCCCACCATCAGCATAAAGTGAGGCATTTTGAGCTCTGTGGTGCAAAGTGAAAGTATAATATTCATTGCAAAGAAGACTTAGAGTTCTATTATCCTGTCATTTATACTTAAAGGCACTTCGATTTCTAGAGTACGTTAAACAAAGGAAGTTTGGAATGGATGTCTCTTTTAAAATTTTGTAGAATTGGAATCCTGAGGCTTGAAAACCACTGAATACTTTCAGCCATGCTCCAAACAACATGGACAAGATGTTCCAGACAAGATGTAAGAAGCTATAAGTGTCAAAATATGTGAGGATAAAACAGGGAGCTGATTTTGTGATTTCGCTTATATCACAGCCACTGAGGGAATGGGTTAGTACGCTGCAACTTACTCCCCAGTTCTGGAGAACTGTGCAGTTCTGCTTCTGGCCTTGAAACTGGGATTTCCTGCTGAAGTGAAAACTAGGTTTATGCTGTCCTAAAGGGTCAGGAACAAACTAGGTTGTAATTATGGAAACAGTATCTCTGGGCTCAGTCCTAAATCCTCTAATAATCTTGGGCATTGATTTAATTGATAACAGGAACCTCACAGGGTGGAACATCTCCCCTCAAGCCTCAGTCCTGATGGACTCTGGGTACATGTACAGGATGAAAGACTCTATCTTTGAATTAACAATAGAATTGTTTTCAGTGGTTAGAGCTGAAAGAGACTTACATGGTCATTTTGTACAATCACTCATTTTAAAGATGAGAAAATGAGTGTTAGAGAAATCACAACTTCCCGTTTTAATACTGTTTTCTCCAAGAAAATTCCTGCCGATAGTAACAACTCCAAAGTCATAGATCAAGTCTAATCAGCACGTATGTGGTTTAACCTGGGTTCTGATCCCTGCTGG
Organism: Bos taurus; assembly: GCF_002263795.3. Classification (NCBI taxonomy): domain Eukaryota; kingdom Metazoa; phylum Chordata; class Mammalia; order Artiodactyla; family Bovidae; genus Bos; species Bos taurus. The sequence continues at coordinate 45,260,706 of NC_037330.1, forward strand.
CTCAGATGGTAAAGAGTCTGCCTGCAATGCTGGAGACCTATGTCTGATCTCTGGGTTGGGAATATCCCCTGGAGAAGGGAAATGGCTACCCACTCCAGTATTTTTGCCTGGAGAATTCTGTGGACAGGGAAGCCTGGCATGTTACAGTCTTTGGGGTCAAACCTGCATATATATATATTTAGTATCAGGAATTTAATCAGAAACCTGAAATGGAACCAAGTGACTCACAGTGAAATAAATACAAAGTGAAGCAATGATTTCAGCTTGAGCTGTCTTGTTGAGTGGTCTGACAGAATGTCACAAACAAGCTAAGACACTGTGGTTTTCTGGCTGTGACCACTGGCTGTTACTTCTAACATAGCAGAATCGTCTTGGGGGAATGGGAGAAGTAGCACCACTTCTTACCATGTTCTCCCTCATACTGCCAGTCTCCCTCTGCCCCTGTGCTGGATGTAGCAGAGACCATCCACCAATCAGGCCAGGGTGGGTAGGCCAACAGGGAGGGACCAATCACTATTATCAATTACAGCCAGACTCACCCCCCACAGCAGTTCCTGTGGCTCTAGCCTGGACTCCTGTATGGGAATCTGGCAGTGGCAGCTGGAGAGGGTAATAGGACCTTCTGCTGAATGAAGTTGGGTGAATGAATGGGTGAGCTGCAGGGGTCAAAGGAACCAAGAGTGATAAGGAAACAACTCAGTTGAGGCATATGCTTTTAATCAGATCAGATCAGATCAGTCGCTCAGTCGTGTCCGACTCTTTGCGACCCCATGAATCGCAGCACGCCAGGCCTCCCTGTCCGTCACCAACTCCCGGAGTTCACTCAGACTCACGTCCATTGAGTCGGTGATGCCATCTAGTCATCTCATCCTCTGTCGTCCCCTTCTCCTCCTGCCCCCAATCCCTCCCAGCATCAGAGTGTTTTCCAATGAGTCAACACTTCGCATGAGGTGGCCAAAGTACTGGAGTTTCAGCTTTAGCATCATTCCTTCCAAAGAAATCCCAGGGCTGATCTCCTTCAGAATGGACTGGTTAGATCTCCTTGCAGTCCAAGGGACTCTCAAGAGTCTTCTCCAACACCACAGTTCAAAAGCATCAATTCTTCGGCGCTCAGCCTTCTTCACAGTCCAACTCTCACATCCATACATGACCACAGGAAAAGCCATAGCCTTGACTAGACGGACCTTTGTTGGCAAAGTAATATCTCTGCTTTTGAATGTGCTATCTAGGTTGGTCATAACTTTCCTTCCAAGGAGTAAGCATCTTTTAATTTCATGGCTGCAGTCACCATCTGTAGTGATTTTGGAGCCCAGAAAAATAAAGTCTGACACTGTTTCCACTGTTTCCCCATCTATTTCCCATGAAGTGGTGGGACTGGATGCCATGATCTTTGTTTTCTGAATGTTGAGCTTTAAGCCAACTTTTTCACTCTCCACTATTTGGAACCAGTCTGTTGTTCCATGTCCAGTTCTAACTGTTGCTTCCTGACCTGCATACAAATTTCTCAAGAGGCAGATCAGGTGGTCTGGTATTCCCATGTCTTTCAGAATTTTCCACAGTTTATTGTGATCCACACAGTCAAAGGCTTTGGCATAATCAATAAAGCAGAAATAGATGTTTTTCTGGAACTCTCTTGCTTTTTCCATGATCCAGCAGATGTTGGCAATTTGATCTCTGGTTCCTCTGCCTTTTCTAAAACCAGCTTGAACATCTGGAAGTTCACGGTTCACATATTGCTGAAGCCTGGCTTGGAGAATTTTGAGCATTACTTTACTAGCATGTGAGATGAGTGCAATTGTGTGGTAGTTTGAGCATTCTTTGGCATTGCCTTTCTTTGGGATTGGAATGGAAACTGACCTTTTCCAGTCCTGTGGCCACTGCTGAGTTTTCCAAATTTGCTGGCATATTGAGTGCAGCACTTTCACAGCATCATCTTTCAGGATTTGGAATAGCTCAACTGGAATGCTTTTAATACCTGACTCCAAAACTTGCCTGTGGCTTGAGGGATGCCATCTCCCATGGAAGAGAAGAGGGTGGGAGGCCTTATTCTTAGTAGTGAGTCTTTCTAGGAGCCAGGGCTTCAAAGCATAGGCTCCTGGTTCCTTCTCTCAAACACTCTTTCTACTCTCCACCGTCACTCCTTGTGCTTCTTCTTGTGCTTCTTCTTCTTTGCTGCCTTGCTGTCCTTTGACATGTGCCTTTCCCTCTTGCCTGTATCGTTCTCAGAGTCTGAGCTGTCAAGGTTAGATGACTTCCTGTCTCTATGTTTCTTTTACTTCTTTCTTTTTCTAGAAGAATTTCTTGTGGGGTCAGGCTTTTCAAACTGCTGATTTTGCCTCTTCCTTTTCCTCTTCCTCATTGGGTATCAGAGAGTACTTGGTCCCACCTGATGAAACAATCCTTTGCAAAGTCACCTTTACAGCCACACTTCTTGCAGGTAGTGTTCAGGACAGACGAGGGTGATCTGTCCAGTGTAATCCTGGAAGGACAACCTCCGCCTCTCTTCTTGCTCAGTGATAACCTTTTGGGGATCAAGGTCCTTCCCAGTCCCTTGGTTGACAACCTTCAGGGAGAGGGATACTTTAATCCTATCAAATTCCATCTTTTGGCCAATAAGCTTCACCCACACTTTTTCTCCAACATCTACTATCTCAGAGGGCTTATCCACGTGACAGGGTAAGTCTAGTTCAGTGGACTAGACAGCCTGGGATTTTGATTAAGGCTCCATAGTCTGTGACCATAGCAGCCTCTCCTTGGAAAATAGTGTGGAGAGCAGGCAAGTTCTCCACGGTCTTGGGTCTTCCTGAATTCATCCTTAATGTTCTATGGTTCCTCCATTTCTCCCCTGCTAAAGCTAGTTGAATGTTTGAGTGTCAGCCTCTAGTTTCACCTCGCAGCATTGCGCAAAACACCAAAACCCAGTCAGTCAAACCTGCCAATATTTCTATGATCTTTATTGTTATAAAAAATTCCTTCCTCACATAGTTTATCCTAATTATTCCATTCTTTACTCAATCACTCAGTACTTTTCTGAAACTTATTTAGTTTATAAGCTATTTCTATGCCTTTATTTGAAGTGAAAATACTGTTTCAAACATATGACAAATGAACATGGGATTCTTTTCTCTTTATGAAACATAGAGACTAGAAAGACAATCGATGTTTGGTTATTACTCTCAATATTTACCTTAACATTAAAAATAACTGATTTTCACATTCAGCACATCTTCTCATTGGTATTCCCATGATGGAACATCCCCTCCTTTTCTGTGTAAATCTGATTAAGGGGCTGTTCCTGCTGTCAAAACTTCCATTCCATTTCAACAACAATCCTATTTACACAAGGACCTCAAGGTTGAACATTGAAAGTACCTAACCATTACTGAATATTGAATCATTTCTCTCCACATAAAATTGCAAATATGGTCTGAGAGCCAATTTCCCGATTACCTTGGTTGAGTAGGACTAATTACTTCTAAACTGGGTGCAGCCACGGTCTGCCAAAGCAATGCTGGATTCTTCCAATACCAGGAGAGCTCTGCCCACCCAGTGATTGTCTCATACTGAATGCTCTAAGATTACTCATGCTTATAGTAATGCTTCACTTTTAAAATAATGCTAATTGCAAATAATCATAATAGTACAATTTATCTGAATGCCTACCACATGGCAGGCATCATATAAAGTATCTATTATCTCATTTCATTTACTTCCAAAAATGTGGCAGGTATTATTATTGACACTTTACAAACAGGAAAGTTGAGTTTCATAGGGATTGTCACATACCCAAAGCCACAGAGCTAATAAGTTCAAGAGCCTAAGGCTATTTTATATTGATGCTTCACTACCATTTCCATGTTTTCTTAAAATAACCAGTGAAGATAAATGATGCCTGAGAAGAGCATCAGTTTGGAAATTAGTAGAACTGAGCTCTGTTCCTGCTTCAGCCACTAGCTGAAAGGTGATCTTAAACCAGCACTTTATTTCTCATTTCCTTCATTTGTAGAATTAAGTGATAGAACTAGCTTTAGCCTTCTGTGATTTTAAGTAATCTCAGAGAAATTTTGTTTGTTTGTTTGTTTGTTTTAAGAAAGAAAATTGGAGAAAAAAATCATTCACAATAGTAATGCCATTGAACAATATTTCTCTGGTAATTCCAGTTTCTCATCTGACTTCATGGCTTCAATCACAGAACAGTCCTTTTCATATAAAAAGTCCATGTTCTGACCAGATCAGTGAAGCACAAAGAAAGACATGGAATTGACTTATCATGGGTTAGACTCTTACAAAGTTTGAATTTAGCTTCATGCACTTATTATGCAGCATATATAAAAAATTGAATGGATGATATGAAGCAAGGTGGGAATTTAACACAAGCATAAAGGATATTTACAGTATGTGTGATGAAGCATAAAAATACACTTATCTCCCTCCAAAAGCAAAATGTTGGATATATTCATGTGAAACACCTTAGGCTATATCAAGAACACTATACTTAAATACATTTACATACTATTTAAGTACGTATATTGACTTAATCATAGCACCTCTAGGGATTCATGATAAGCTACAGAAATTGTTTTTCAAAGATAAGTGAATAAAAATTAACTATAGCACATCAGCAATTTCAGACATACATGCATACCACTTTGAAAATCTGTGCTCTTGAAATGTTAACAGTTCCTTACGTATTTTTCACAATGATGCATCCATATCACACATACAATTATCTAAACATATTGTATTTTTCTGGGAACATCAAACATCATTATGTCCCATGTCAATTTTGTAATATTTTGAAAGAACAAAATATGGTATAGTTAGCTGACATATTTTCCTTCATTGAAATATTCTTTTGTATGTAAACTCTTTACAGATTTTTCTCACCATTTTATCCTTTTCTGAAGTTGATAAAAATGTAAATGATGGGAAAGTGAAAAGAATTATCATTTCTTTCAGCAGTTATTACTCTGTGCCCTCATATTGGTATTGTGTAAATATAGACAGAATGCTACAATTTTGTATTACAAATAACAATAAATAATTGTTTCAAGAATTTATAACAAATAATTGTTGCAAGAGTTTGTAAGCTCCTAGAACAACTTCTTGGAATATGTGATTTTCACACACAAAAAAATATGTCACTTTAGGCTATTTTGAGTTAGTAGACATTTTCATGAAACTAAAAGTGTGGTTAAGTTGGTTTCACTCATTTATTTATTTGACATGTGTTTATTTGAACTCCTACTATGTGTCAGGCACTGGTGGTAGGGGGTTTTTTGCTAAAAACACAAAGTTGATGCTTACCCGGATCTCCCAGTACAATAAGAGAGACCAATAAACAATTAAACCTGTAGTTCAGTTCAGTCTCTCAGTCATGTCTGACTCTTTGCAACGCCATGAACTGCAGTGTGCCAGGCCTCCCTGTCCATCACCAGTTCCTGGAGTTTACCCAAACTTGTGTCCATTGAGTCAGTGATGACATCCAACCATCTCATCCTCTGTCGTCCCCTTCTCCTCCGGTCCTGAATATTTCCCAGCATCAGGGTCTTTTCCAATAAGTCAGCTCTTCACATCAGGTGGCCAAAGTATTGGAGTTTCAGCTTCAACATCAGTCTTTCCAATGAACACCCAGGGCTGATTTCCTTTAGGATTGACTGGTTGGATCTCCTTACAGTCCAAGGGTCTCTCAAGAGTCTTCTCCAACACCACAGTTCAAAAGCATCAATTCTTTGGTGCTCAGCTTTCTTTATAGTCCAACTCTCACATCCATACATGACTACTGGAAAAGCCATAGCCTTGACTAGACGGACCTTTGTTGGCTAAGTAATGTCTCTGCTTTTGAATATGCTATCTAGGTTGGTCATAACTTTCCTTCCAAGGAGTAAGCGTCTTTTAATTTCATGGCTGCAATCACCATCTGCAGTGATTTTGGAGCCCCCAAAAGTAAAGTTAGCCACTGTTTCCACTGTTACCCCATCTATTTGCCATGAAGTTATGGGACCGGATGCCATGATCTTAATTTTCTGAATGTTGAGCTTTAAGCCAACTTTTTCACTCTCCTCTTTCACTTTCATCAAGAGGCTTTTTAATTCCTCTTCACTTTCTCCCATAAGGGTGGTGTCATCTGCATATCTGAGGATATTGATATTTCTCCCTGAAATCTTGATTCCAGCTTGCGCTTCTTCCAGCCCAGCATTTCTCATGATGTACTCTGCATAGAAGTTAAATAAGCTGGGTGACAATATACAGCCTTGACGTGCTCCTTTTCCTATTTGGAACCAGTCTGCTGTTCCATGTCCAGTTCTAACTGTTGCTTCCTGACCTGCATACAAATTTCTCAAGAGGCAGATCAGGTGGTCTGGTATTCCCATGTCTTTCAGAATTTTCCACAGTTTATTGTGATCCACACAGTCAAAGGCTTTGGCATAGTCAAGAAAGCAGAAATAGATGTTTTTCTGGAACTCTCTTGCTTTTTCAATGATCCAGCGGATGTTGGCAATTTGATCTTTGGTTCTTCTGCCTTTGCTAAAACTAGCTTGAACATCTGGAATTTCATGGTTCAAGTATTGCTGAAGCCTGGCTTGGAGAACTTGAAGCATACTTTACAAGCAATTGTGCAATAGTTTGAGCATTCTTTGGCATTGCCTTTCTTTGGAATTGGAATGAAAACTGACCTTTTCCTGTCCTGTGGCCACTGACAAGCTTTCCATATTTGCTGGGATATTGAGTGCAACACTTTCACAGCATCATCTTTTAAGATTTGACATAGCTCAACTGGAATTCCATCACCTCCACTAGCTTTGTTCATAGTGATGCTTCCGAAGACCCACTTTACTTCACATTCCAGGATGTCTGGCTCTAGGTGAGTGATCACACCATCGTGATTATCTGGGTTGTGAAGGTCTTTTTTGTGCAGTTCTTCTGTGTATTCTTGCCACCTTGTCTTAATATCTTCTGCTTCTGTTAGGTCCATACCATTTCTGTCCTTTAATGAGCCCATAAACCAATAGAGAGAAAAGTAATTACAAATTGTGAAAACTTCCACTGAGGAAATTAACACCTTGAGGAGACAGAGATTAACTGGAGGAAGTCAATTGATATAAGGTGAATTTCTGAGATCATGAAAGCCAGGAATGAAACCAGTGCTTGATGAAGAGTGTTCTAAGCCAAGGCAGGATCAAGTGCAAAGACACTAAGACCTATAAAAATATTTTAGGGATACATTTTCTGCTTTATCCTTCAGTTTCATTAATTACTATGATTCTCAAGAAAATTCCAACTCTCTGCAGAAAGGTTTGCTAAAGGGAGATGTTTTTTAAAAGTTGTAGTAATTTAGAAAAATGAAGAAATTACTCCTAAAAAACAGCTTTAAGTGGGCGGATGAAGTATTGAATACCTAAAATATTATTACTTATTAGATGTTATAGCTTTAAGAAACATATCCCAGAGCAATATTCTCTGCTTGAACTTTCTGCTAACAATAATCTATATGATAGATTTGGGGCTTTCCGGGTGATATGACGTTAAAAGAATCCACCCTCCAATCCAGGAAGTTCAAGGGACACAGGTTCGATTCCTGAGTTAAGAGGATCCCTGGAGTAGGAAATGGCAATACACTCCAGTTGTCTTGCCTGGAAAATTCCATGGACAGAGGATCCTGGTGAGCTACAGCTCATGGGGTCACAGAAGAGTCAGATACAAGTTAGCGACTAAACAATGACAATAAGATAGATTAATGTGCTTTTATAAGACACGAAACTTATTCTGATGATTTTGTGTCCTTAGAGGAGTAGCTGTTCTTATTTGTTTCTTCTTATTTACAATGAATATATTTGGGTCCCAAATACATGCCATATTTGAGGAATACAGAAAAAGCAAAAGGTTTTTGTGAATAACATCTAAAAATATTTTCATGTGTACTTGTTTCAGAATAAATACATGAACTATCTCAAAGATTGGTTTACTACACTATCCTGTCATTATACATGGGTGCTAGAGAGTGTTTTACTTTATTTTGAAATACATGGGACCACCAAAATAATAATTAAATACATTCAATAAAATAAGTATAGGTGTTTTTATGAAAATGAATTTTAATCAATTTTACACACACATTCATGATGATAACATATCTACTCAATGCCAAGACAATTTGATACAAAGTAGCAGAAAAATCAATTAAACTGGTTTTGTGTACAAAATATAAGGACTTGCCTTTTTTGTGATCATTCTGAAATTTGTGTAGGTCCAAATGTTCTTAATTGACTAGTACAAAGTAACAGTAATTAAATAGAAAATTGAATTAATTCACTAATTTTACATTTCTCTATCAAATGATAATGCCATTTATTTAAAATAAATTAAAACTGTTATGTAAATCTTTAGCCTAGTAGTTGAAATAGGCATCATTCAATCTTCAGATTATTTCTGATAATTCTCATTTAAATTAATTGTAAAACATAGATATCAGTTAAATTTTATTATTCAATCAATTTAAAAATTAAAACTTAATAGGGACTAACACATCTTTTCTGATATGAAAGAACAGAATCCAGGTTTGAAGAAGGTAAATTCTAGAGCAAGCCTTTTGTGAAAGTCAAAGATACCAAGAATTTCTCAGAAAAGCTCATAAAATGTGACGTGACAATCTTAACTAGAGGCAGAAGCTTGAAAGTCAAAGTTAAATTCTTGTCCCATTATAATATAAAACTTACCGGAAGAGTGAGTAGATACCAGGCACATGAACATGGAAAAAAAGACACATGAACATGGAAAAGAAAGAGGGAACAATTAATTCAGAAACATTTTACACATATATTACAGACATGAGGCACGTCCGTTGGAAAGTATGTTTCAATTTCAGTTGCAGTTTGCTTGTTAAGGTTTGAAGCCCACTGCAGTTACTTCCTGGAGAAGGCAATGGCACCCCACTCCAGTACTTTTGCTTAGAAAATCCCATGGACGGAGGAGCCTGGTAGACTGCAGTCCATGGGGTCGCTAGAGTCGGACACGACTGAAGCGACACAGCAGCAGCAGCAGCAGCTGCAATTACTTCCATTCATACAACAAATGATGTCATTGAACATGCTTCAGTAAATCTTGTGTGAAAGATAAAATAAAGCAAATACTTAAGCACAGATAGTGACTCAGGAAAACATGAAGATATGTTAATCTGGAATCCAACTATAATAACAATTAAGGGAATTTCTGTGGTTTCACATTTCCTTATGAATACCTCTGGTACTCATCATTCTTTATTGTAATTATTGGTTCACATACCATTTTTTTCCTCCCCACTAAGAACTCCCTGAGTGATTTTCTCTAAATCATCTGTTATCTTTCCTGAATCTTCGGTAGGTATTCAGTCAATGTAAAAGGAAAGGATAAATGAATGAATGAGAAGAGAGAATGATGAATGTAACCAAGATGAAAATCAGCTAAGGTCCAGTGGTTAAGAATCTGCCTTCCAATGTAGGGGACGTGGGTTTGATCCCTGGTCAGGGAACTAAAATCCCACATCAGTTCAGTTCAGTTCAGTTGCTCAGTTGTGTCCGACTCTGCGACCCCATGGACTGCAGCATGCCAGGCTTCCCTGTCCGTCACCAACTCCCAGAGTTCACACAAACTCATGTCCATTGAGTCGGTGATGCCATCCAACCGTCTCATCCTTGTCATCCCCTTCTCCTTCTGCCATCAATCTTTCCCAGCCATCAATCTTTTCCAATGAGTCAGTTCTTCACATCAGGTGGCCAAAGTATTGGAGGTTCAGCTTCAGCATCAGTCCTTCAAATGAATATTCAGGACTGATCTCCTTTAGGATGGACTGGTTGGATCTCCTTGCAGTCCAGGGGACTCTCATGAGTCTTCTCCAACACCACAGTTCAAAAAGCATCAATTCTTTGGTGCTCAGCTTTCTTTATAGACCAACTCTCACATCCATACATGACTACTGGAAAAACCATAGCCTTGACTAGACGGACCTTTGTTGGCAAAATAATGTCTCTGCTTTTTAATATGCAGTCTAGGTTGGTCATAGCTTTTCTTTCAAGGAGCAACCATCTTTTAGTTTCATGGCTACAGTAACCATCTGCAGTGATTTTAGAGCCCAAAGAGATAAAGTCTCTCACTATTTCCACTGTTTTCCCATGTATTTGCCATGAAGTGATGGGACCAGATGCTATGATCTTAGTTTTCTGAATGTTGAGTTTTAAGGCAACATTTTCACTCTCCTCTTTCACTTTCATCAAGAGGCTCTTTAGTTCTTCTTCACTTTCTGTCATCGGCATATTTGAGGTGATAAAGCAGAAGTAGATATTTTTCCAGAACTCTCTTGCTTTTTCATTGATCCAGTGGATGTTGGCAATTTAATCTTTGGTTACTCTGACTTTTCTAAATCCAGCTTGAACATCTGGAAGTTCACGGTTCACGTACTGTTGAAGCCTAGCTTGGAGAATTTTGAGCATTACTTTGCTAGCATGTAAGTAGCTAAAGGCAAAGAAGAAAAGGAAAGATATACCCATTTGAATGCAGAGTTCCAAAGAATAGCAAGGAGAGATAAGAAAGCCTCCCTCAGGGATCAGTGCAAAGAAATAGAGGAAAACAATAGAATGGGAAAGACTAGAGATCTCTTCAAGAAACAGAGTTACCAAGGGAACATTGCATGCAAATATGTGCAAAATAAAGGAAAGAAATGATATGGACCTAACAGAAGCAAAATATATTTAAGAAGAGGTGGCAACAATACACGGAAGAACTGAACAAAAAAGATCTTTATGACCCAGATAGCCACAATGGTGTGATCCCTCACCTAGAGCCAGACATCCTGGAATGTGAAGTCAAGTGGGCCTTAGGGAAGCATCACTACAAATAAAGTTTGTGGAAGTGATGGAATTCCAATTGTGCTATGTCAAATCCTAAAAGATGATGCTGTGAAAGTGCTGCACTCAACATGCCAGCAAATTTGGAAAACTCAGCAGTGGCCACATGACTGGAAAAGGTCCATTTTTATTCAGGTCCCAAAGAAAGACAACGTCAAAGATCTCACACGCCACACCACAACTAGTGAGTCCAAGCACCACAGCTAATACAACTAGTGAGAACCCTATGTGCTACAATGAAGATCCCAAGTGCCATAAGTGAGACTTAACAGAGCCAAAAATAACATTTAAAAATAAATGAATTTTTTTTAGAAACTGTTACAAAATAAATTTGGGAAAAAATATCTAAGGTTTATTTTTTAAAAGATCAGCTAAGCATAAAACAGGAGTTGGTTAGATAGAGGGAAAAGTAATCTTTTTATCTCAGTCCTGTTTACAAAACTATGGAGAAATGGAAAATGTTGAAGAATAAATTAAGAAACTATAATTTTTTGGTGTTTCAAAATGCCTCAAAGATTTTGAATGTTTTGGTAGGGAGACAGAAAAGGAGGCTGACAAACCAGGATCTCCCTTAGGCACATTTGTATTCACATGAGAATATACATCATAATTTCCACACATATTTACACTCTTGCTTCATATCACAACATCATGGTATCATTATGATCTGATTCCATTTCTGTTGATTGATCCTTGTGGTTCTATGGGTCTGCCTTATTGTTGTACAGAAACTTAGTCTCATATGCTTTCTTATTTTAATAGTTGTCCTTCAAGGAATAAAGATGGGCTGTATGTAAGGATGCTGTTTCCACTAAAATGTCATCTTAGCCAGTATAGAAGGGTAAAAATAGAAACGATTTTGGATAACCAACAGTAAGAGTAGCCATCTGTTTCTCACAAAGATATGTGTTTTCCTGTTTCTTTCTTTAAAATAATTCATAAGATTCCATTCCTAAAATCTAAAATTATGATATTTCTCCAGATAAAACTTATAGCTTATAATCAAATAATTAACTTATAAACATCTTGGATAAACTTTAAATAGCTCATCAAATACTGTTGATGTGTACTTTACACAATTGATCCAGCAGCCATTTGAAGAACTGCTGAATGACCGAGCTACTATATTCCAGACTGAGGAAGTGATCAAAATGAGGAAAATGGGAAGAGTACCATACCAAATGGTGTTCCAACTAAACAGTACAAGTTGGTTCACAGCAAATAGTGAATAATTTCACCACTTTTCCAAATCCATATGGACATGGAAAGAGAGATGTAGACATCTGAGGAACAACTATTTCTTTAGAGAAAATGAAAGAAGATAAATTAGGATACTAAAAGCTACTGTGTTAACTGATAGGAAGTTACAACTTAAATTTTACTAAGTTCTCTGTTATCTAAAATAATTTACTTTGGGATATTATAACTATAACAGTGTCCCATAACCTCATAAAGTGAATGAGATAATAGAATAAAAATAGTCTATAGAATATGTTGAAATACATTGAATTGATTTCAACTGCATTTATTCTTTTTTCAGGTCAAAATTAATAAAAATGCAAACACACTCCAGGTATTATCTAGTATTTCTTTATGGTGTAAATCCCACAATTTTATACTGAGGTCACAGTTGCTTTCCAAAATTTCAGTAGAATAGAGAAACCTAAAAATTTATTTAAAGACATAACACTTAGAACTTATTTAAATTATAATATTAGGTCACATACACCTGCTTATATCATTGAGAAAAATTTTAATCTCATAGAAATCTATAGAGAGATTTTGTGAGTATGTGTGTATGTGTGTGTAAAATATAGCAGATGATTTATTTGCTATTATCACAAAAAGTCCTAGCCAATTTCAGACAAAGCAACGTATCATATTCTTGTATGGTTTGGACCTCAGAAACATATGTCAATGCCAAGTTTACTAATTGTGCACCCAGTACAAATATTGGAAAGCTCAGCCAAAACAACAGAAGTACAAAGTAAATGTATGCATAAAGATAAAATATTAGGGCAGGTTTTGATTTTTTTCTTATCTGTGTTACCTACTCGGCATTTTATTGCGAAGCTGCTTGGTGGTCGTGGTGGTGCTTAGTTGCGTCTGACTCTTTGCCATGCCAAGGACTGTAGCCTGCCAGGCTCCTCTGTCCATGGAACTTTGCAGGCAAGAATACTGGAGTGGATTTTCATTACCTACTCCAGGGGATCTTCCCGACCCAGGGATGGAACCCACATCTTTTGCATCTCCTATGTTGGGAAGTGGACTCTTTACCACTAGTGCTAGCTGGGAAGCCCCTGCTTGGAATATATAGTAATATAAATGATACATAGATAGAGATAACTCTGGTGATAATTGAATCAATGCAACTGTTTAAATCCATGCTGACTTTTGCAGAATATTATAGCATGCAATGCTATAACTGTCTCCTGTCTCCTCTACACTGGTGTAGAATACAAGCTACAGGAAACAGAAGAGACTTCTAGACATAATTTTAGAAATAGTATCTTAGAAACATGTATAAGTGGTTGTTCAAGTGCAAGGAAAACAACTGAAATTCCATATTTAAGTTTGCAGGGAAGTCCGAAACATGTTCTGTCCTTAACATTGTCCACATTTCTTAAAACCAACACTCCACAAACAAATTGTAAGTAAAAATGTCAAACTCCAGAGTCTTAAAATTTACCGACCAATTTATTTTTAAACTGAGACTACCTCAATTTTAACAGCATTGCAATAATACTGAAAAGGTATGGGGCATTTTCTATGTGTCAGGCACAGTGCTTAGTTGAAATGAATTCTTTTATTTAGTTCTCACAGCCACCCTGTGAGATAGGCATTATTTTTCCATCTTATGGATAGAAAACGGGCACAGAGAGGTTAAGCCATTTGTCCAAGAGAAAACATTAGCAATGTCAGAAAAGGGCTTTAAGAAAAGCAATCCGACTGAAGAGCCCTTTCTGAAATTTATTACCCTGTTTTGCTGCTTCTCTTAGAATAATCTACCTAAAACATTCTGGTACTTCTTATTTTAAGAAATGAAGAAAACTCACAACATTTAAAAGGAGTTCTCTGGTAGCTAACATCAAGATTTAGTTGCTTCAAATGACTTTTGATATAGCTGTTTTACCCCTAAAGGCTTTGGTAAAAATTAATAGGCCAAGAATTCTTGATTAATGTAAATCATTTTATCAGTTCAGTGAAAATTAGTGTTATTTTTGTTTATAAACTGATCAATACATTTCTAAGGTATTTTACACTTTACTTTTAGCCTTTCTTTGTAGGAGAAGTATTGATAATGCCTTAGCCTGTATGAATAACTCATTTTGAAAATCAGAAAAACCTGTTTCAAGTATCAGTGTCGGTTGAAATCATGAAAATTAATCAAAATATTGGCAATCATGAATATGTAGATGTTTAATTCTTACTTGCTCTAAGTTCAAATGGATGAAATCACTTATTCAAATATTAAATCATCCTTTTCACCTGGAGAGCTAAGTCTCAGCTATGAATGAGAAAGGCATACATAGATTGGGTGTAGTAAAATTATTATTTTTATGCTGAGATATTATTACACTGATGAAATGAAAAATAAATTTATTAGCTACAACTATAAAGTAATATACTTTTTTTAATGTATGGAATCTAGCTTAGGTTGAAAAACTGAAAACCACTGTTTTTTTTTAAAAAAAACTTTTAATTTTATATTGGGGTATAGCAGATTAACAATGTCATAGTTTCAGGTAAACAATGAAGGGACTCAGCCTTACATATACATGTGTCCATTCTCCCCCAGACTCCCCTCCCATCCAGGCTGCCACAAAACACTGACCAGAATTCCATGTGCTAAACAGTAGGTCCTTGTTGGTTATCCATTTTAATTATATAACAGTGTGTATATGTCCATCCCAAAGTCGTCCCCATCTTTCCCCTCATCCTTCCCCCTTATGGCACCCATAAATTTGTTCTCTAAGTTTTAAGTCTCCTGGAAATCATTGTTTCATATCTAAATATTTCACATGGATGTGTCATAGGTCTAATATACTTTACTTCTCTACTTGTGTCTGTGTGCTTATCTGCAATTGTCATTCATGAAAACAATGAGGGCACAAGTGTTAAACCTGATTGCTGTCTCATATCCTCACAGACAATTCATTCTCAGCATGCAAAGTTACATAATGGATGTGTTTAGGGCCTTTATCTCTCTCCCTCAAGTTTCTATTATACCTGGATCTCCCTAAGATCACAAAGGGGAGAAAATTCTTACATGTTATACATAACAGTCCAATTTTCCTAACCTATGAAAATCAGAAGACTGCTTTTCTTTGTAGCTTTTCCCCTTCCACTTCTGGTTGTAAGGTTTATAAAATTAGCCTGTTGGAGATATAAATAATATACTCTAAATTATTCTTGACACCTATTTCCTTTCATGATTAACAAAAAAATGTCATTGTGATGCTTGGCTGCTCTGTTAGGTGGTATATACATGTTAAATAATGCTGTTTACATCATTTACAAAGAATATGAATACATATAACCAACATCTCCTGCGTCAGGTAGATATACTTTGAAAAACTCTGAAATATATATTCACATTTTGAAGGTTTTTCAAATTTTCATAATTATGTATTCCACAGTTACAGTAATTCAAGTTCAATAACTATTTCAGATGACTTGTTTAAAAAAAGCCTTCCTCCCATTCCACTATAATGTTGATTTTAAAATAAATGATCAATTACTTCTATAATGGAGCTTATTTTTTCAAAACAAAAAAAGCAGTTGAATATTTTAAACCCACAGATTTTTAAATTGTGCATGTATATATATACATTCTTTTTCAAAACTGTGGTAAGAAAACTCGACATGAGTTCTACCCCCTTAACACAACTTTACAATACAACATTGTTAACTATAGACACATGTTGTCCAGCAGATTGCTGTGATTTATTTGTTTTACTTACTGGAACTTTATACCCATGGGTTAACAACTCTTCATTTCTCCCTGTTCCCATTACCTGGCAATGACCATCCTACTCTCGGCTTCTGTGGATTTGGCTATTTTAGATACCTTATATATGTAGAGTCATGCAATCCTTGTCCTTCTGTAACTGACTTATTTCACTTGGTATAGGGTTCTTTTATGTTGTCACATATTGCAGAATTTCCTTCCTTTTAAAGCCTAAATAATATTCCGTTGCATGTATACACTTTATTTACTTTAAACATTCATTTTTAAATGGACATTTAGGTTGCTTACACATGTAATGAGCATGAAAGTGCTAGTAACCGTTTGAGACAAGATCCTGATTTCGGTTCTGCTGGATAAATACCCAGGAGTAGAACTGCTGGATCATGTGATAGTTCTATTTTTAACTTTTTGAGGAACTGCCTACAGTTTTCCATAGCAGCTGTACCTTTTTACATTCCAACCAACAATGTATAAGGGTTTCAATTTCTCCACAATCTTCAGCAACATTGTCTTTTTTAAAATAATAACCATTCTAACAGATGTTAGGTGATATCTCATCATGGTTTTGTTCTTCATTTTCCAGATGATTACCTGTGTTGAGTATATTTTAATATCCCTGTTGGCCATTTGCATATCTTCTTTGGAAAAAACATCTATTCAGGTTATTAACCCCTTTTAACAAAATTTCATTATTAGACTTTTTTTGCTATGGAGTTATAGGAATTTCTTATGTATTTTGGAAATTAACTCCTTATCAGATATATATTTTGTAAATATTTACTCCCATTCCAGAGTTGCTTGTTCATTTTCTTATTGTTGTTCCATAAAGACACACACACAAAAACCTGTTAAACTAAGAACAACTTTAGTAAAGTTGTAGGATACCAAATGAACATAAAAACTCAGTCGCATTTCTATACACTAACAATGAACTATCTGAAAAGGAAATTGGGAAAGTAGAAAATACTTAGAAATAAACTTAACTGATGAAATTAAAGAAGTACACTAAAAACTACCAAACATTGATGAAAGAAATTAAGGGATGAAGTCACAAGCAAACGAGGAAATATTTTGTGTTAATGGAGTATAAGATTTAATATTGTTAAAATGTCCATCCTACTCAAAGAAATCTACAGACTCAACACAATCAAAATCCCAATGGCAATTTTTTTGTAGAAATAGAAAAAAAAAAGCAACTCTAAAATTTATGTGGAATCTCAAAGGGTCTACAAGAGCCAAAACAATCTTGAAAAGATTAGCAAAGCTGGAGGCATTGCATTTCCTGATTTCAAAGTACATTATAAAACTACAGTATGGTACTGGCATAAAGACCAATGTATCAACCAAAGTAATAGAACAAAGAGCTCAGAAATGAATCCACATGGTAGTGTATAGATGAATGTGTGCTCAGTATGGCAGTGTAAAGCAGATACCTAATGAGAAGCTGCTGTATAGCACAGGGAGTTCAACTGGGTACTCTAATGACCTACAGGAGTGGGATAGGGCAGGGGATAGCAGGGAGGCTCAAGATGGGGGGGTGGTGTATGCATACATATAGCTGATTCACATTGTTGTACAGCAGAAACTAACACAACATTGTTAAGTAGTTGTTGTTGTTGTTGTTTAGTCACTAAGTCATGTCTGACTCTTTTGCCATCTCATGGACTGTAGACCACCAGGCTCCTCTGTCCATGGGGTTTCCCAGGCAAGAATGCTGGAGTGAGTTGCCATTTCTTTCTCCAGTGGATCTTCTCTACCCAGGGATCGAACCTGAGTCTCCTGCATTGGTAGGCGGATTCTTTACCAGTGAGCCACCAGGGAAACCCTAAAATAATTATATACCAATTAAAAATAAATAAATAAAGAACATATTAGAGATCCAAAAAGAAAGAAAGAAATGATTCCACTTGTTTAGAGTCAACTGATATTCCACAAAGGTACTACGCATGCTTACTAGACATGGGATAGTCTCTTCAATAACGGTGTTAGGAAAACTGAATATCTGTACGCACAGGAACGAAATCAGACCCTTATCTTACACCATGCAAAACAAAGAGAAATCATCTCAAAATGGGCCTAAAGACTTAAATGTAAGACCTGAAACTGTGAAACTTCCTACAAGAAAACAGCAAAATCTTCATGACATTGATCTTAGCAACGATTTCTTTGATATGCCACAAAAAGTACAGGCAACAAAAATATACAAGTGGAAGTACATCAAACTATATATATGTATATTCTGAACATATATATATATAAACATATGTATTGCTAATTTACACTATATATATATATATATTTTTAATGTGATTTAACCTGTAGTTATAGAGCATTAATGCTGTGTTTATGCTTGAAGTTTGGCAAGCAAGTAAAATGATTTAAAATCAAATTATGTTCTCAAATATTTTAAAAGTACATGACCTCTATTACAAGGATTAGAAAAACAGGTCTTATAACTTACCCTATAATCAAATAAAATTGCTGCTTTTTTTTTTATTAACTTGAAGTAATTAACTTCAAGTGTAAGATGTATGGTATGTGATTAATAATTAGCTGGGCCTATTTACAAACACTTGATCACTTTTTCTATTAATATAATTCAAATATTTTCATATATTCTGTATTTAGCATATGTAAAACATTTAGGTAATATGAAAATAAAAATTATACAATATAATTATAAATTTGTAAATATGCATTTCTTGAGAATTTCAAGCAGAACTGCACCAAAGTAAAAGTTATGAAAGTATTGTTTTATAGCAATGAGGTTTATATTTTCATTTCTTAGGGAGCTGAGAAATCCTGGAAATAGTGTAGTTTTATGGAAGTATAACTTCTAGGCCAGAAAAATCTTCAGATTATAGTCATGACTCTATTGCAAGAATAATTAATGAGGGGTGAGTGTGTGTGTGTGTGTGTGTGTGTGTGTGTGTGTTAGTTGCTCAGTCATGTCTGACTCTATGCAACCCCATGGACTATAGCTTGCCAGACTTTTTCTGTCCATGTAATTCTCCATGGAAGAATACTGGAGTGGGTTGCCATTCCCTTCTCCAGGGGATCTTCCTGACTCAGGAATCGAACCCAGGTCTCCTGCATTGCAGGCGGATTCTTTAATGTTTGAGCCACCAGTTCAGTTCAGCCACTCTGTGGTGTCTGACTCTTTGCGACCCCATGGACTGCAGCCCGCCAGGCTACCCTGTCCATCACCAACTCCTGGAGCTTGCTCAAACTCATGTCTATCGAGTCAGTGATGCCATTCAACCATCTCATTCTCTGTCATCCCCTGAGCCACCAGGGAAGCCCCAATTAATGGCATAAGCTCCTTCAAAAGTATGTTGATCTAGGTGATCCAATATCACTTAGTTTGCAGTTGAAATTTTACTTTAAAATATGAGATTAACTCTTGCTCCTACAAATGTTTGAAGCATTTGATTTATTCAGAAAAGCTTTAAGAATCTGATAGAGCAGTTTTAGGAACAGGAATGGAGTATGTAGAACTTTTTTCCTCTCCCTGATTCATACTTTTAACTTCATGTTCAGTGTTTAACATTTTCTTCCCTGAGTCATTTTATGTATGGAAATAGTTACAGAGGCAAAGCTGAATCTCGGTTATACTCATTTGCTGTTAATACTTAATTGTTCAACCCCATGTCTTGGTACCTACTGTCTCTCTTGCCTAGAATTCCCTTCACCTCCTTTTGAAACTGAAAAGTGAAAGTGTTAGTCACTCAGTCGTGTCCAACTCTTCGTGACCCCGTGAACTGTAACCTGCTAGGCTCCTCTGTCCATGGAATTCTCTGGGCAAGAATACTGCAGTGGGTTGCCATTCCCTTCTCCTTTTATTTATCCTTGAATCTCAGCATCATCTCCACTACATTTTTATCAAGCCTTCAAACTGATACAAATGCCCTCCCTTCTCTGCTTTCATAGTGCTTGCATAAAGCTCTAGGTAGTTCTTTTTCAAATACTGACATTTTCTGTTCCTGTGTGTTTCTTCCCCACTTGATTATTAATTCTTCAAAAGCAGGAGATTTTTCCAAGTAATTTTGCTTGTTCCACGGCCTAATACTGTGCCCAGATGTCACAGCCTTCAATGAAAAAAGATAGTGTTTGGTCATAAAGTTATTTTATACAACCTGTTTTCCTTTCCTTAAGGAAAACCTTGATTTAAGTCATATCTTCAGGTAAAAATGAATAAATAGGCCTGCTTTTTGGATATGTTGTCATTATAAAAGATTCCTAATTGTAAAAATCAGAATTTTCCTGTGAATCGTCTTTGTAAAAATTCTGAAAGGAGGTTAGACAAAATTAAGTAATTCTTTGTGAATAAAACCATATGTTAAAACCATTTTGTGTCAGGAGACAAAAATCACACTAAATAGAATAAATATAAAATATTTAAATGAGACTCAAAAGAAGAGAGATATTCCAGATTGAATTTTTGCTTCATCAGAATTTAATAACTTGAATATTTATCAAACTAAAAAAAATTGTCCACATCTGGTATCTATATTATTTAATAGTGTACTAAGAAAGCATGTAAGAACATGAAGACCATTAAAAGATATATTACTGGCATACAGTTATAATTATATTTTTGAATGCATAGACACATAAATCACATATATGGTTGAGTTTTATAATTTATGAATCTCTCAAGAAGATATTTTATTTGCAGTTTTTAAGTTTAGAACATTATTGCATTATCCTAAATGTTTTATTTCCTCTGGACATGAAGCACAGCTGGTTGAATCATTTTGACAAAGTACTGCCTGGTAGGCTCAGAATCAAACCCAATCATATGGTCATTGAACAAATGGCTACTGTATTTCTTGGATTTGATGCAAGTTTATTCTCCCGTGTAGTTGCTCTTTTCTCATTTGGCAGTGTACTGCCAGCTCCCAATTAACTGCACATTGATGCTCTATGTATACTGAATACTGCTGCCTCTCAGCTTTTTCTTCCTTCCAGAACAGTATCACCTTACCTCATCATCCCGTTCTTCCAGATGGGCTTTTTTTCTCCATCTGGTTCTCCTAACTTTATCAGAAATTAAGTGAATGTTTACTCTCCTAGGCCCTTTGATGTGCACTAGGGACACCCACTAATTGAAAAAAAAAACAAACCACTATCTGACCCCCTAATAAGTTAAAGTCCTAGTGATGGAGATACCAGCATAGACACAAGCACATAAATGGACAATCTCATTACAATGGGAAATGTCATGAGAAATCTGTATAGGGTGCTGGGTAGGCTCAAGAAAAGATGTTCAGCTCTCCTTGGAAATGTTTCATGGAGAAATTATCACCTGGCTGAGTCTGGAACAAATACGGCACTTAAGTATAGAGATCATTTAAGGGCAAATAAAAGGCATAGGCGAAAGGAAAGTGAATAATCAGAAGACCATACGACCAGATGGAGAAGGAAATAACAACCCATTCCAGTATTCCTGCCTGGAAAATCCCATGGACAGAGGAGCCTGGCTAGCTACAGTCCATGGGGTCGCAAAGAGTCAGACAGGACTGAGCCACTAACACTTTCACACATCTGACCGGAAACAGAAATCCAGAAGGAGAGGAATATTTTTGGAAGGAAACTTGTTTGTAACAATGCTTTATTTTAATTTGTTAATACCATAATCTGCATAAATAGGCACTCAAGGAGTATTTGTTTGTTTGACTAAATGAAGATTAAATTGACCTTTTAGCAAACTCAAATGTGTACATTGTTGAAACTAAGAGAATTGGTATTAAAGGATATACCAAAATGGTGGTAGACTCCTGATATTTTTGATTTTTGAAATCTGAGGTTTCAAATTTACAAACAGGGACACTGCTTTCAGTTTTGGATTATTTTATTTCAGAAATCCTTTCACCAGAAGTTAATCACTTTTGTTTTTTACTAACTCCTCTTCTCTTTTGAAGACCCATTTCTTTCCACAAATAAATAGTTGTGTGTTTTTTTAACCATCCTAAGTGATATGCTTTGTGTGCAGAGATAAAAAACAACAGACAGCATTGATGGCCAGTGCTTAACTAGGTTCATACTAGATAAGTGATTTTCTTCAAATTATTAGAACTAAAATGAAAATAACTCAAATTTTCAGATTTGGAAAAATGATCAGTTTTTAAATGTCAAACTTTTGGTGCAGTTTGTGAAAATTCAAATTTCAAATGGTGAATCGATAAATGGCTAGACTCATACTAATGACAATGTTCACATTTTCAGTCTTCCTAGGTATTGGTTCTCCTGTTACCTACTTATCAGAAGTAGTTAATCTCTCAGTCTTAAAGACTGCTGAACCAGAAAGAAAAGTTCTCAATCAGTGACCCTATTTTTTTGAGCTACTCTTGTTCATACTTCCATTAAACTAAATATCCTAAATTAATTTAATTGCAATACCTAAAGGTAAGTTTGCAGTATGTGAAGGTGCTTTGGGGAAAAAAAAAATGAAGTGCTCTAATATTGCCAAGGCTGCTGAAAGATGAGTGACACATCAAAGAAATTTGAGCTGGCTTTTCATATAATTTACGGGACTCAAGGTCCTTCTAAGTCAGTCCTGTAATAATACATCCTCTGGTCTAAGATTCAACAAAGCACTAGGAAAAGTGTTATGTTTAGTAGCTAACACAAACAATTAAACCATAATATAGTTAATTTTTTTCTCATGTTGAAACTTCCTTCAAGGTCCTATAGGACTATAAGGATTTAGAATAACTGGAATACCATAACCTACTAAACCAATTTAATAATACTAGCATCATCATCACCAGATTGAAAAGACTAGAAAACAAAGAATTGTAAAATATGATGAACTACAATGTTTGTTCATTTATGTTTTGCTTGTTTATATTGTTGTTCTAATTACAAGATGATATATAAATTTAATAATACCAAAATAATGAAAATAAAAAGAAAATTAATCTTCATTCCAACTCCCTCCTGCCTTCTTTCTTATAATCAAGATTAAAATTGCATTTAATTGTGGATGCCTTATTCACTGAAATACTATAGGGCTTCTGGATTTGGTTTCATACTCAGTATAGGGTACTTGAATTCCATGCTGCTTAGTTACTCCCTGCAGAAGTGGTTTTCCTTTGACTAACAGGCTAGAATTCAAGTCTTCTGCTTCTCTATGGTCAAAAGTATTTGAGTCCAAACACTTAAATGTGGATTTTTCTATTTGTATAATTTTTGGAGTCACAGAAGCCTCAGTGGCTATCTATAAGTGTATATCTCGAACAGACGCTTTAGAAGGGGTGATTTCATTTTGCATTGCAACACATGATGCATTATTAAAAGTAACAGTTTCCTATAAACTTTTAAAATCTCCATGCCAGTCTTCCAAGGTTACAGCTACCAACCAGGGACAGGCAGGTATGGTAAGATGGGTCTGCTGGGGGCTATGCTAAACTGGATAGTAGAAGTCCTATGTGGAGGGAACAGCTG
The DNA here is from genome assembly GCF_002263795.3 of Bos taurus. NCBI lineage: Eukaryota > Metazoa > Chordata > Mammalia > Artiodactyla > Bovidae > Bos > Bos taurus. Next base: position 45,284,007 of record NC_037330.1, read on the forward strand.
CTGTTCAGGTCTAGCCAATTGTTTCCACATGAGGATATGGGCCCAGTGTTGTCAGAGCCTCGAAATTTTCAAGAGAAGCTGTAAAACCAGAGATTCATGTAAAAAACAAATACCCTGATGTTTAAATGCTGTCTTAAATTTTTTAAAAATATCATGCAGAGCAAACAACATTATTTGTGGGTCAAATTCAGTCCATGAGCAGCAAATTTGCAATCTCTGCTATCCATAGAGAAGCACATTTTTCATTTTATCCACTGACTAATTTATAATTCACATGTTTGAGCATCGATCCAAATATGTCTAGGAGTGATCTCAATAATCTGGATCTACACATTTCCATTCATGTCACCTATTTGCCAATGCTGCTCAGTTTTCATGATAAAAAGTAATTTGCTCTACTCACCTTGGTTGTGGAGATATGTTTTACTTTTCTTTTAAATCCTAAGCTTACTGAAGTATTCGGATAAAAGCTTGATTGAGTAAATAATGCTTTAAAAAACTCATGATGGGATGCTAGGATAAGTTTTGTATAGTTCATAACAAGCTCACTCTCCAACACGAAGAGAAGTGAACATTTTCTAAGGAACAGGTCACTACCTTAACCCAGTGATTTTATTAATTTTATTTTGTTTTTAATTGGAGGGTATTGTGATGGTTTCTGCCATCCATCAGCATGGGTCAGCCAAAGCCATATATATGCCCCTTCCTCTTAAACCTCCCTCCCACTCTCCTCCCCATGTCACCCCTCTAGGTTGTCACAGAGCATCACCTTTGGGTTCCCTGCATCATACAGCAAATTCCCACTGGTTATTCTATTTTACATATGGTAATGCATGGTTCAATACTACTCTCTCAAATTGTCCCACTCCCTCCCTCCCCCACTGTGACCAAAACTCTGTTCTTTACATCTGCGTCTCCGTTACTGTCCTGAAAATAGGACCATTAGCACCAACTTTGGAGAAGGCAATGGCAACCCACTCCAGTACTCTTGCCTGGAAAATCCCATGGACGGAGGAGCCTGGTGGGCTGCAGTCTATAGGGTCGCACAGAGTCGGACACGACTGAGCGATTTCACTTTCACTTTTCACTTTCACGAATTGGAGAAGGAAATGGCAACCCACTCCAGTACTCTTGCCTGGAAAATCCCATGGACGGAGGAGCCTGGTGGGCTGCCGTCTATGGGGTCGCACAGAGTCAGACACGACTGAAGCGACTTAGCAGCAGCAGCAGCAGCACCAACTTTCTAGATTCCATATGTATGTATTAATATATGATTTTTGTCTTTCTGACCTACTTCACTCCATAGAACAGGCTCTAGGTTCCTCCACCTTATTAGAACCGACTCAAATGCATTCCTTTTTATAAATGAGCAATATTCCATTGTGTATATGTACCACAGCTTCTTTTTCCATTCATTTGTAGATGGACATCTAAGTTGCTTTCATTTACTAGGTATTTTAAATAATGCTTCTATGAACATCAGGATACATGTGTCTTTTTCAATTATGGTTTCCTGAAACTATACAGGAAATACATGGCATACACTACCATGCCCAGTAGTGTAACCTAGTTTATTCAAACATTGTTTCATGAAACGTAAAGGACCTCAATTTCTTTAGAGATTGCATCATGAAGACACTGTAGGTTATCATTTCAAATGCAAATTTTACTTAAAAATGAAAAGTTGCTAATATTTGTTTATTACATTATAGAATTAAAGGGGTGCTCCCTGATGGCTCAGATAGTAAAAATCTGTCTGCAGTGCAGGAGACCCGAGTTTTATCCCTTGGTTGGGAAGATCCCCTGGGGAAGGGAATGGATCCCCATTCCAGTATTCTTGCCTGAAGAATTCCACAGATGGAGGAGCCTGGTGAGCTATAGTCCATGGGGTTGCAAAGAGTCAGTTGCAATGACTGAGTGAATAGCACTTATGTATCAAGAGTTAAAAATCTATTTGTAAGGAAAGGTATTTTATCTTCAGATCAATGGATTCAGAAGATCGATGAGCTACATGATATGGAAATGGACTTGCAAACTGTATTTTTAAAATGGCTTTTATCACATTCTTATAGGAGTCTGTGAGCCAACAACATATGATATTTAGAATAAATAATTATGTGTGTTTGAAAGCATGGACTCTGAAATTAGATCTATGTAAGTGGTTCATCTGGGCTTCCCCGGTGGCTCAGCAGTAAAGAAAATGCCTGCAATGCAGGAGTCACAGGAGACACAGATTTGATCCCTGGGTTGGAAAGACCCCCTGGAGGAGGGCATGGCAACCCAATCCAGTATTCTTGTCTGGACACACACACACAAGTGGTTCATCTAGGACTAATTGCAAATTTTTAACCCTCAGTTTGTTCATCAATAAACTGGGAATAAAATAGCATCTACCTTATTGTGTTGCAATGAGGTCCAAATGAAATAAGCAACATAAAAGGCCCAGTACAATGCTTTACATATAGGAAGAACTCCATAAACATTATTACTCTTGTTCTTGTTAATATTATTTAGCAAACTGAAACTCATATAGGAAAGGTCACAAGAGATTAACATTATTATCTTTGTAAACAAAGTGATGCTGAAGCACAAAAGGCAGAATGACTATTTCTTCTGGATAAGTCAGTGTAGACTTCCAGAAGATGTGGCTTTTGATCTAAGTCTTAAAGATGAATAGGAATTTACCAAAAGAAGAGCTGGGAGAAGACATTTCCAAAGAGAGGGCAAGAACAGTTTGAATAGACATAGAGTATTCATGGGGATTGGAGAGCTCGGTAAATGGTGAAAAGGTCGGTACGACTAGAAAAATATAAACCAGGAGTGGATAGGCAGGAAAGGAGATTAGAGAAGTCGACTGCAGTTGAAATATCCATGTGAGTTTAGTTTTTAAGCAATATTAAGATTTTCAATAGGAGAATTTGATCAGAATTTAAAGGAAGATCATTCTAATGGTATTTTCTGGGATACATTGAAGTGAGTGTGTAACTAATATTTGTATGTGTTTAATATATGCCAGGAATTGTGTTATATAATAATTTTCTCAACAAATTTGAAATGTTCATATAATTATTTTATATCATACATGAGAGACTGAAGCTTGGAGTAAGTAGTTTGCTATCCAAGATCACATAAATAGTCAGTGGTGCAGCTGTGCTTTTAATCTTTTTGAAAGATTCCAAAGCCCCTTATGTTTCCACCAGTCTACATGGCAGAGAAATAGGATATGAAATTATTGCCATTCATCCAGATGAGAGGTGTTGTAGGACTAAAATAAAGTGGCAATGAGGAATCAATATTCAGAAACCATTTCTGAGGAAAATAAGCAGACTTAAAAAAAAAGATTCAGTGTAAAAAGGGAAATGGAAAGCACTAGTCAGGAGTGTGTAAATGTTATGAGACTGGTAAAGAATTAACACAGGTGGCAACATTCAAGACCAAGAATCTAGTAAATGAACAATGACTTTTTTCTGGTAATTAAAGTATCATTGGTTCAGAGAAAATTTAATTTGTGATGCACTGAGTTTTAAGTGTCCAGAGGATATCAAAGAGAGAGGTCTAGTAAAGAACTGGATACACAGCTGTTAAGTGTCAGGGATGAGCAGCACACATTATAGTTGAGGTCTTGTGGCTCAGTGAGATTATTTGGGTAGAGTATGCAGAGAAGCGAATATTGACGTAATTCAGTTAGTAAGACATGTTTACATACTTTCTTCACTATTATAGGCCATGGTCTTTAGGACAGTGCCTTTATTGTATGTAGTTTTGAATACCTCAGAGATTTCACACTAAAGTATACATAGTAAATGTTTCACAAATGTTCTTTGAATAAAGAAGAAGAGCATAAAGAAAGAGAATCTAAGGAATGGAAAAAGAGAAGGGACCCAGAAAGGAAATGGAGAAAGCCTGGTTAGTGATGGAATGAGAACAGAAGGAAAAGGATGGAAGCCAAAGGAAAAGAGTATTTCAAGATACAGAGAACTGTCCCACAGACTGAAATGCTTCAGAGATATGAGTTGGGACAAAGACTTAAAATCAGCCATTAAATATGACAATGAGAGAGACTAAAAAATGTATTTCCTATTCTCAACTGATTGCTGGAACTATATAATATTTCACTGGGATTTTGGAATACATCCTTTGAAGCCTTGGGAGTCAATATGTGTGAAGATTTCCAAACTCACAATTTAGCAACATAACTAGTAGCACAGATCTAGTATAAGAGACTAACAGGCAATTAATTGTGCTGATTTTCATTACAGGTGTCCTAATTTAAAATTCTTCCTGCTGATAGCACAAGCTAAGCATATATTAAAGGAAAAATGAAACAAAATGCATTTCCATTGTAATTCTTTAATAATTAAAACCCCCAAACACATTCATACTTTTTCAGAATGCATCGATTTGCCTAAAGGTTTCAAAAAATTTGAGTCAGTTTACAACTTCTTACAATGAAAAATAAACTAAGAATGCAAGAATAAAAGTATCACAATTCTTTGAGAAAAATCAGATGCCTTTGATATTTCTGTTTTTATGTATCATGCTTCTAGTGCTTGTATCTTTCCATGACAAGCAAACAGCTATTTAACAATTCAGCCTGATAAGAATCAGTATGTTGTTTAGGAAAAATTAAAGACTCATAAGTATGCTCTACCTTCCTGTATCTCAAATATTTTCAGTATTCCTCCTAATCTGGTGGACTTTTTGGATACTAAGTATACAGACATATTCAATTATGTATGATATAGTGCTATTATAATATTTCATTGGAATGCTCTGGAAGAAAGGCACTGAAATATTAATAATTATTGTATTTAAATAGTTTGGGGGCTTCCCTGGTGACTCAGATGGTAAAGAATCCGCCTGCAATGTGAGAGACCTGGGTTCGATCCCTGGCATGGAAGATCCCCTGGAGGAGGACATAGCAACCCACTTCAGTATTCTTGCCTGGAGAATCCCATGGACAGAGGAGCCTAGAGGGCTACCATCCGTGGGATCGCAAAAAGTCGGACATGACTGATCAAATAAGCACAGTATTGTTTTAGCGTTAAAAATTAATCATAGAAAAATAAGTATAGTTTCTTTACAAAAATTGAAGTAGGTGTCCTCTGAGCATCAGATACAATTTTATTTAGGCAATGTCTTATAAAGTCTAAAAATAAGAACTAAGATTTTTTTTAACTGACAAGAGAACCTGACACCTCTGAATTACTGAACAATCATTGATCAAGAACTAGCATGGCCTCTTAAAGCGCGTAATAGCTAAGGGGAAGTCTAGCTATAGGCTATAGAGTTAGGGATTTAAAAATGTCAAGCAACCCTAATAATTCATGCATCTTGGGACCATAAAACCAGCAGCATGTCAATAATAATGACCTGCTCTTTGGAAAATAGGTACAATTAATATGCTAGTGTTTTAAATTAAAAGAATATTACAAAACTTTGATTTAAAAAAACTTATTTTCTCTGGCATAGGAGGCTGCTGATTTGTGTTTTCTGTGTTGTGGCTACTTATTATGCCTCCTGGGCAGGTATCCCCAACACAGGGCTACACATACAGTCAGTTGACAAAGGGCCTGACATGGCATAATTAGCAAAAGGTGTAGGCGATATGCACAAATGCACAAAATAAATATCAATACCTGAACAAATCATGTGCACTAGGGATTTCATATGCAGAAAACATTTAAGAAAAGAGATGACAGAATAATGAAAGGCATCTTTAGAAAGCCTACTCTTGTTAAAATTTGCTGAGATTTGTCAGTTTTAGTTTTATTATTTCAAGATAGCCTATTTTAGAAGCCACACAACGCTTAGAAGCAACACTTCAATTCAGTGCCTTAAGAAGCTACTTGGCTCAACTGTCCTTTTTTTTTTTTTTTCCATGGCCTTCACTTTTGAAAGAATTCCTTAAGAAAACAGCTGCATTTGAAGAAGAAGGGAGTACCGGACACAAGAGAAAAGGGAAATGGTGTTTTATTGAGCGATTTTTTTTTTTTCTTACCACTCTGGGAACCAAAAAAGTGACTACGTCTATCAAATAAGTCTCCCTCAAAAAAATCTTTAGATCAATCTTTAATGAGAAAGAAAGGGAGGGGAAAAAAAGATGTTCACTCAGGTCTTATGTTATGCATACAATTCTGTATCTTTTCCTAACTCATCAATACACTCATGGTTCTTAAATTTAGTATTTAAATTAAATGCCCAAGAGCCTTGAATGACATTCATCCATCCATTAAAAGATATATAGATCAATTATATGGCATCAATGAAATCCTTGATGTGATTTGCGACCCTTTAACTAACAACATTTCCTCCAAAGTGACAAAATCACAACAAAACATAAAAAAAAGAGCGCCTCATTACAAAGGAACCCACCATACATTATTTAAATCTTTCCCTCTGAGAGGAAGAGCTAGAATGCATACTGAGTAACTGCTACTCAACATGAAATGATTCTTTTTCATGAACTCAGAGTACTGATTTCTGACTGGTCATTATGAGAAACACAAAAACCGTCTGCAAATAATAATTAGAATGTAATACTATTTAAGCTTCTGAAAAGAATATAAAATATGTATATGGAAGCTGTGAAGCTAATAAAAATATAATGCAGATTACTTCAAAGCACTTCACATTTAAGTTGCTTAAGCACTAATAAAATGAAACAATGTTAAATCCACTTTCTTAAGTCCTATTAAAAAATTCCTCAATTGAATCAGGAATGGTTCAGCTCACTCGAAGTCACAGCCTGGTTTAGGAAAATTGCATTTTACTGCTCTTCTATTGATTTTTAGCAAATTTAAGTCTGTCACTATCTGCTGATTCTGCTTATCTTTGAAATTCAAATGTCCACAGTATTTACATAGTATTGAAAAATTACTGTTTCAGCGTATTGTATTTTTAATGCAGCTCTATTTTGTGGTTTACATAGCTAGTTTGCTACCAACAGGACACTTTGATATCATACTCCTTTGTCTCATACAATGAAATCTCATATATTTCTTTTATCTACAATGATATGTTGATTGAGAAATAAAGCCATTTCTTATTTACTTCTTTTACCCCCATTCCTTTTTTTTCCACAATGATCCATGTTTCAATTGTTTTGCACTGTACTTTTCAATAAAAACTTGTATTTAGTATTACTGGGTAATTCAATACTTTAAAATTATTTTCAAACAAATATATCTTCATCTTCAAATTAGCCCAAGCAGAGATATCAAAGTTTTAATTAGTTTCTTAGCTTACTGGTAAAAATTCTACCCAAAGATAAATATATTATTCAGTTTCTGCTATCTGTAAAACCACATATGTAATAAAATACACATAAAACTCAAATCACAAGGCATTTGCTGAATGCTGCTCCCATCAATTATGCTTTCTTTCCCTATGGTTTTGCAAATGATTTATTCAGAAGATGAAGTTGGGGGATGCTTAAATATTTTGGTAAACATTGTGTATCAATCAATATAAAAACCAGAATTTTGTCTAACTCCTGTTGAATCGATTTTCTTCCCTAAAACACACATTAACAAACAAAAGCTATAGATTCAGTTGCTAAGCATCCATTAAAAATGTAACAGCCCACACTGATGAAAGTCAGATCACTATGACAAAAAATGAAATTTACATTCTTCATGCAAATTCATTGTGATATGCAGCTCTCAACAGTACAACTGTAGGAGCCTATCAGTAATTTAATGTAATCATGAAGCTATATAGGGTTATTATTTAGGCATATATACACATTTCTACTTTCCAGAGATTGTAACTAAAAACCATAGCATTTTATCCACACTCCTAATTTACTCTGGAGATTTAAAATTTTTCTTAATAAAATAAATTTAATATCACTGGGTTGTACACTGATAAATACATTTTTGTTTGTTTTATATTGTTTTTAGCATGAAATCTTCCATGCCACCCTGCAGACTTGAATTTTTGACTCACCTATCAATTAAGGAAGAAACAGTGACGATGGAGGAGTTCAGGGTTCATTAAATGCCTGTCATTTATCCATTCATTCTAGGTTCTTTTCAGCTTGTTTCTATTGTGTACAAAATGCTGTGCCACAGCATGCCTGGTGCAGAGTAAACTTCATACATGTTAACTTAGTGCGGTTCATTCATAAACACTTTCCCTGCCTGTATTTATTCAGTGAAACAGTGCTGAAATTAGAGGTGTTAGCTGTGCTATTTATCATGAACAAAAATCATCTCATAGACCATTATTCTTCCTCAGAGTTCTGTTACCAGGACAAAGTAAGCTATTGTGCCTATTTCCAATTTATTCTTGTCCTATGACCATTCTTCCGTATCTGTAGTTACCAGCTTGGTGGCAATATAACAAAACATAGTAATCGTTAGTACTATGACAAAGATCCTTCAACAACTCTGAGACTTGGTTTTGAAATAATCAAGATAAAATAAACTCCTATTAGTTTGTAAACATTACAGACTCAAGTTCTCTAGTCAAAAGACACTTAAAGTATACATTGAGATCATCTCCTTAGTAAAAAATTAATTTTATGGTATATTTGGTGAGTTATAAAGGTCTTGTTCTATATAATTTTTAAATGTTTTCTGTTATTATTTTTGCACTTTCTTTAGAATTTTAGAACTCTCAATTCACCCTTGTTGTCTTACACTGGAAAAGGGGAAGAATTAGAATTTCTACTATACATGAAGGCACATGCCTCAATTATTAGTAATACTTATACAAACTGAGTTATCAAGTATATCCCAATTTGTCACCCATGAGTAAGTGAAGGAATGTTTTAGCATATGGGGACGGTCTGATAGTGTTTTTTTGTGCTGTCAGGGACACAGCAGCTGATGAAGTGCATTCTTTCTCCATTATTAGGGGTTAAACCTATTTTTTAAAATAAGAATTTTGTGATTATAAAAATAATATCTAATTTTATACAATTTTGAAAATGTGCAAAAGTATAAAGAAATTTAAAAGGACACACAGAATGTTTCATTATCTCCTTAAGGACATTTCATTATGCATTTTAAATCGTTGTTATTTTTGTTTAGTCTCAAAATCATATCTGACTCTTTGCGACCCCATAGATTGTAGGCAGCCAGGCTCCTCTGTTCATGCGATTTCCCAGGCAAGAACATGGAGTGGGTTACCATTTCCTTCTCCAGGGAATCTTCCCAACCCAGGGTCTCCTGCATTGGCAGGTGGATTCTTTACCACTGCACCACTCGGGATGTCCATTTTAAATATACTTAGAGAGAAAAATGCAGAAATAGGTACAAAATAAAGATATGCACAAACATGCAGATATAATTCCTCATGCATTTATGTAATCCTTTTTTTAACAATTTTTTTCAATTGTCATTTTTATTTATTTTAAAGCATTTCCAAAATTATGAATAATCTTATAAATAATTTTAATTATTTGTACTCTCTTTTCCCTATATGAATGTATTATAATTTACTTATCAGTACTTACCAGTAATTTACTTACCCAGTAACGTTGTGCGGATGTACAAGTTATTCCCATAGTTCAATATCACAAATGTCACTATCATAAAAACCTTTCAATACAACTTTTAGTCAATATTCAAATGATACAAATATTTTAAGGTTCTGGATGCATTTTTAGCCAATCGATTTTTGGAAGGATTATCAATTCATTCCCACTCTCCCTGTTTTAAAATGTTGATCCCATTATACTTATATTATTTGTGTGTTCCAAATTCAATAAACTGTTGCTCTATTGATAGCCAAGAAATGGTATCACATGTTCCTTAAATATGTATCCTCCACCAGCTGAAGAGGAGGCCAGCAAGATTGCATTAAAGATACAGGCTCATGGGAGATGGTAGGGTCCCACCGGTGATCTGACCTAGCTAGAATTTCTCAAGAATAAACATGTAAATAGACTTCCAGGTGAAGCTCAGGGGTAGACAACTCTGGGAATTTTACACAGCACATGTGTTGGACTTGACCTCCAAATAAATGCCCTCTTTGTGGGTAGAAAGGAAAGAACACCCAAATCCCCTTTTGTCTTCATACTGACTTCATATTGAAATATAGTCATAAATTTATGGGTGAAGGAGATTCTTTGGTAGACAACCAAAGACATAACCTTTCTATTTATGTTGTAGTAATAATTTTAGATGTAAGAAAAATAATTACCTTTGCAAAATGATGTCATTCAAAATAGCAGTTTTCTAAGATGTTGCTGAATCATTTGGAAAGAACCTCTTGTGAATGTCTTCAAAAACACAAAGCTTCACCTGTAACTCTACTTTGCTTTATACAGTTTTAACTATAGAAGCTGGAATAAGCACATAATAGTATCAATAGCAATCAGATAAAAAATGAGGAAATTTTTTACTTTTATACTTTCTCATGAATAACATTTTACTTATTAGTCCGTATAGTTGGCTATTGGCATCAGTTAATAAAATGGGTGAATGGAGCTACTTTTCTGAAATTAAATTTTATTATCTAAACAGAACTCACAAAAGATAATTTAGACTAATTCATTTGTTGCAAAAATAAATTAAACTGGATATTGAATTATAGAGAAAACTACCAAGTTCATATAAAGCTGCTAAGTCACTTCAGTCGTGTCCGACTCTGTGCGACCCCATAGACGGCAGCCGACCAGGCTCCCCTGCCCCTGAGATTCTCTAGGCAAGAACACTGGAGTGGGTTGCCATTTCCTTCTCCAGTTCATGAAAGTGAAAATTGAAAGTGAAGTCGCTCAGTCATGTCCGACTCTTAGCGACCCCATGGACTGCAGCCTACCAGGCTCCTCCATCCATGGGATTTTCCAGGCAAGAGTACTGGAGTAGGGTGCCATTGCCTTCTCTGTCATATAAAGATAGTATTGTAACTATTAATAGCTGATAGTTCAAATCAAGAATCTACAAAAAATAGCAAAGTCTGTTTGATGGAGTTAGGAAATATGTTCAGTTAGTACTTGGTAAGAAACTGTTATAAAAGAATCATAACTCAGAAATGGCATAATTTATATCAACTCAAAAGTATAAAATGGTTTAATAGGAAACATTAGTTTAAAATGTTCTGGAAATAAATTTAATGATCGCATAAATGTATTCATGAGTGAAAGTTTTTTTGTGTGTGGGCATCTGGAAACTGTTTCTCTAACCAGAACTTCAGAGGTTACACATACATAAAAAGACGCCCTGCCCTAATCTATTGGTGTTCAGGATTTAATCAATTATCAAATTGGAAAAATATAAGAGTAAGAACAATTTCTAGATAATAAGTAAGATGACACCAACTCACTTTATCTGTTTGTCTAAATACTATAGAATGACAATAGTGTGTATTCCCTATGCATTTAATAATGTTGGGGCATTTTTACTGTGTGTAAATTCAATGCTTCTTTTTTTTTTAATTCAATGCTTCTAATAAAACTCTAATGAATAGTTAACATACTGGGTAAATTTAATACATTATATGTGCAATTATTGAAGCTCATCAGAAATGCTATAAATACATTAGAGATAGTTGATACATAGTTTTGTGTCCTTTGCATTTCAAAATGTTGAAAAAATAGATCCATTGTGCTTGCTAAAGATGGGGAAAAGTCCAATGTTATCCATTTGAAGCACAAAACAAAAGGCACCGCCCAGGGACATATATATGGCAGATGCATGTTGATGTATGGCAAAACCAATACAATATTGTAAAGTAAAAATAATAATAATAATAATAATAAATTAAAAAAAAAGAAACCAACAGTTTCCCCAAAACTTTCTAAAAGTATGACAAAGTTCAAATGTACTTAAGTAAGTTCCTCAGAAAAGATTTGATGTTGAACAGTATTCTTAAGTTATTTCAAGTACAAGAACTGTCATTAAGATGTCTGAGACAAATAGTTACAGATGGTATTTTTCTGTAATTGTGATCCAATTTCACACTGGTTTTAAGGTCACAAAAGCTCAAAACGTATTCCTGGTACATTATCTCAATCTCCAAAAGATGAGACAGCCCTCATGAGTACATGCTACAATGAGACTGTCTTCAAAATGGAAGAGATTATTATGAAAGTATGAGCAGGATAATGTCTTGGGAAATATACAAACGATTATTAATAAATCAAAATGAACATAGGAATCAACTGCTAAGTGTCACAGGTTACTGACATCATCATAGTGATATACAACTTCTTTTAGACTTCACTTATGGTTTTAAAAGCTTTTGAAAGAAATACAATTGATGTAATCAATCATGAGTATGGACTCGTGATTCTTTTCCCTTGGACAAGAAGGCAGACTTTTTCTTTAATTTTCCACTATTGGACACTATTTCCAAAGTTTTAGGGCTTTAGAACAAGTGAAATGGCTTTCATTTTATAGTTGTGTCACAGTTACAATCACAGTTGCAGAGCTGGTGTTTCTTTAAATTCTCTTGCACTCTTGGGGTCCTCTGCTCTCCAAGACATAAAAAGAGAAAATGAAGTTACACTGTAGTAGAAGAGATTAAAGCTACATATAACAATTTCTAGACAGGAAGAACTGTTAAATTTTGAACATACTAAAGGAAACTGATAAATCAGTCTCTCTCCCCTCACTTTCGCTTACTCTCAACTATTTAACTGCATTAAAGACATTTCTTTCTGAAATTAAGCTGGCTGACATGCTTAATTTTGTTTTAGAGATTATCATTGTTATATACAATTTAAATGAAAAACCTTGTATTTTAAACAAAAATAAAAGAAAATAAATCAAGTTACATAGATATGCCATCTTAATCTTTTCTTTCAAACCACTAAGAATTACATTAGAAAAAAGTTGCTTAGCAATCAATTTGCTACTTTGAACCCCAACTTTTGATTGAAAATTTCAGGAGAAAATAAAAACCCAAGTCACTACAAACAGATTCACATTTGCTAACTTCATTTATTTGAGACAAACCTCAAGTTCTTACTTATCATCATCTTCATCATTTTGAATATTGGAAGCAATCTAGTCCAACAGAGAGAATAGAGAAATATTCCTTGCTAAAATTTAGGCTCAAGAAAACAGGAAAAAAAAAGAACACATGGTCTTTTTAATGTTACCATTTCTTTCAAACCAAACACAGCGCTCCCCAACAGGTATGCCAATCTACCCTGATGTGTGCAAAAGGGCTGCGAGTGTGCCAAATAATGATGCCTGCAGCCCTCGGGGCTTCTGGGTTGGGCCTGAGGCCCATACCTTCCCTAGTTTTCAGGCTCTGCTGGAAGAAGCCTTCTTCTTCTTTTTTAAACTTTAGTGTGCTATACAAATGCTACTTTCAATGAGTGTTATGATGTGGAAAAATTTTAGAAACTCTGCTGAATAACATACATGGTACATGGTGATGTCAGTGGTAGTGTTGGAAATTATCCTAATTACAGTGATAAATGCATAAATGTGGGGTTAGAAAACCCCTGGAAGGAAAAGAGGTAACTTCTCTTTTTAATCTCCTAGTTTTTAAAGCGATTTGTGTTTGATGCAATCATCTTCAAAAGATCCCCGGGAAATGTGAACAGTAAAATAAACTATTAAAAGCTTTGCCTTTCTTATATTTATCCCTCAAACTAATAAACAAAACAAAAAGTCAACTGCAGTAGTCCAGAGACTTCAAGATCACTGCTAATACAGACTATTTTCTCCATGTTTTATTTTTGTAACTACAAGTAGAATTTTAGGGAAGTTCTAAAAATAAGGTAGTTCTTTTGCTTTTTGGCAGGTGTATTATCTGTGTAAGAGTCCATGTTTCTTAGTTCCCAATTAGTGGCCAATATATTACTTCTGGTCTTTTCAAATACACTCACAGAAATCACCATACCATTATTGACTCTTGTTGAAAATTCTTCCATTTTTCAGAGCACCTAAACCTATAAAACCGCTTTGATTAAAAACAAAAACCCAAACCCCTATGCTTATTATTTTGCTTTCAGTTTTTGTATTTGCAGTTGTATTTTTAAAATGAACATATCTCAATATGGTCTTTTATTGTCTGTAGATCTAATTCAGCAAACTTTGTCTTTAGAATTTCCTTGTGAAAATGTTGCACTTTAATTGTAATGTTACCACAGAGAAATGAAGTACCAAGAAATCTAATCCTTCACTACCACACAGGATTTTAATAAATAGTAAGGTAGAAAGCATTGTCTCAAGGCCATCATTTTAACTTACCATATTTCATAGATACATTATGTATACTGAAAAGTTCACATTGTTTAAAGACACTTTTACTATCATAAATAAATATTTACAAATCATCTTAAGCACCTCAAACTTCGGTTTCCTAACATCTTGTAAAATGCAGATAAATTACATAGTAATTTTAATGTATAGATATTAATTGCTAATCAGTAAAATACTCTATAACTCATTTCACAGCCTGTGAGGTAAGTACTAGTCTCCCCACTTCACCATCCTGCCTCTAGAGCTTGAAATATTTATAGGATTATTAAAGTGAGCAGAAAAATGCCAGCTTCAAAAGATAAAATAAGAAATATGGTATATTTTCACTTAAGATTATAGGGCACTTAGTAGTCAGAGACAGGGCTAGACCTAGAATGAACTCTTCAGTCAAGATATAAACAGGTTTCCTAGCGTGAAAAGTTGTGAGTGATAACTTGATTCAATACTTATATATGTATAACTGAACCACTGTTCTGTACACCTGAAACTAACATAACACCGTAAATCAGTTATGTGCTTGTGTACTAAGTCACTTGAGTCGTGTGTGACTCCGTGTGACCCCATGAACTGTAGCCCGCCAGCCTCTGGGGTCCACAGGATTCTCCAGGCAAGAATCCTGGAGTGTATTGCCACGGTCTCCTCCAGAGAATCTGCTCGACCCAGGGATCAAACCCTGTCTCTTAACGTTTAACCTGCATTGGCAGGTGGGTCCTTTACCACCTGAGAAGCCCAAATACTCCAATATAAAATAAAAAAAATTTTTAAACACACCTGAAATAATTTTTTTTAACTTTCCTAAAGCATACATCTGCAGTTTCAAATAGCTCTATTAAGAAACTTCTATGAACAAACTTGCCTGCCTAAATTTTGGCACAAGGGGACTCTAAGAGCCATTTTCATTTATTCATTCATGCAGGGTTTATTCAGCTATATATAATGAACATCATATGTGGAGCACTTTGGGGAAAAAAATGAAAAGACAGGTCTTTTCATATACTCCTGGAACTAAGTCTACATGAAAGCCCTGAAATCTAGATTCATTGTGGAGTAAAGGGCAAGGATTGAAGAGTTCTGAGCTTGCATGTGACATAATCAGATTTGAGTGTTGGAAATATCACTCTGGGAGTGAAGTCAGACATAGAGTAGGTGGGGATATTGACTTATGTCAGGGAAGCTGTAAGAAGGTAATTTCTGTAATCCAACCAAGAGAGGACGAGAACATACACTGGAATGAAGCATTTTAGATAGGAGGATGACACAATTTCAAATTCCATCCAATTTCAGCAAATGAGAATCATACCCAGATCATCAATAACATTCAAAGTCATATTTATAAAGGAAATAAGTAGATATTAGCAAGTATGTAACATTGATAAGTTATGCCTATAGTCACTGCTTCAAAAACATTAATCAAGTACTAACATGTTTTTAGTAAGGTCAGAGATACAAAGATGCATACAATGCATATGACACAAACCTTGCTTTTAGGGTCCACGTTTGGCAAGAGAATCACAATTAGACAGAGACAATTATTACAATACAGTATTTAATAGAAGATCTATAATGTTATCATTTAAAAGTACCATCACATTAAAGAAGGGAGTGTATTTAATACCTTAGAGAATAATTTATGTGGGACATACTGAATAAATTTATCCTTTCAGAAACTGTCATTAATAGTCTTCTATAAATTATGGGAAGTTTCATAGATTTATTTACAATCCATTCTCTGAAAAAGAATGGTGGGTGATCAAGTAATATTTCTGTACCTCAGGGAGAGGTACAGAACTGCACCAGTAAAATTCAATCCATAAAAAGCACAGAAGACTTCCCAGAATATTATTTACAAAAATCACCATGTTTTGGATCAAACTTCTTCTTAAAATTGCTTTTCCATATTACTCCACTGAGGCTTCCTACTTAATGAGATGTCTGGCAGCGAAGATTTGGAGAACATTTATTTAAAATGCTAGAACTGCTTTCCACTTTGCTAAAATGCTAGCAAGAAACTTTGAAAGTGGCAACACATTTGCAAGACATCATTGTCAAATGTCCCCTAAAGGAACAATGTGAAGAGGTAGGAAGAGAGCTATGAATCAGATTGTCAATGCCAAGCTTATGCTATTGAATTTCCACGAACATGTCCCTAATTTTGCAACCACTTCTCCATTTCAGGAGTGGATTCCACTTCTTAAATTACTTTTTACTAACATTTAATCCCATGTGACTATCGTATCATTCATCACATTCTATCATTTGTCTTACTACTAGATAATATTTGTGTAAGGAATTAAAACAATTGAAAGATTAGCCAATCCAACACAAAAGTTAATAAAACAAACTTGCTTGGCAACAATCAGAATGCATTCGAAATTGAAGCAGAAATTACATACATCGTCCGCCAGACTGCATTATCGATTGGGCTAGGTAGTGTCTCAATGACTCTATGTATTTCTATGATAGATCTGACTGCACTGTATTGGTGTTTATCTGTTTCCACATCCATGTATGGATGTATTTTGGAGGAGACTTTCTTTCTTAGGAAATATGTGATTTTGGAGACTTACTGTATTTATTCAACTATGTATCTACAGAAATTCTTGGCACAAGTTTATGTTGTCCATACTGTATAATGGATGACTGACTGACTACCTAAAAAATAAACTAATGAGATTCTTCTCTAACAATTTGCATTGGGCTTATGCTCTTCCATTTATATCATTTATTCAGTTTTTGGATTGGCATAAAATTTAATTTTAAATTCTTTAAACATATATGTCTGTTGAAAGCCATAATATAAAAATAAGTACTATATTATTTTTTCATTCTAAAAATGAACACATGTATTAATCATTCTGAATTTCATTAATGTTTCATAGATAATATTTATTTGAATATTTGGCACACTCCTGGAATATTTTTTCAAACAGGAAGAAAAAATTGCCAGATATAAAGCTTGAGAAACTATCATAAAAATGTAACCTAGAATAAAAATATGTGAAGGTAAGAGAAAACCATTGTTGACTTCCAGAAACAATATAATCAATCATCCCTTTCCAGTATTCATCCATTTGTTCAACCGCATTGTCTTCCAGTGCTCTTTGGGGGGTAATTAGGTAAATACTTAGCATTCTCATAATAATAATAATAAAGGCATTCTGCTCAGAGAAAATAAACAATCTAACAAAGGAAAGAATAGTAAAGAAAAGAATAGTCATTGCAGATCTAAGGGGAGAATAAGCTTAAAAGAAGCAAATTACATAATGAACTAAGACATCAGAATGTAAATCAGTGGAAAATATAACTGTACTTTATAAATAAGATGATAGTCTAAGCTAATTTGTACTGTCTCTCCATGATCTCTGTTATTATTTGCACTAAAAATAATGCTATATGAAATATTGTTGTTTATATATGAGGACAGTTCTATAGCACATCAATAAAATCTACAAAATTGTTTTGTTTCAGGAGTAGGAAAGGATTGTCAATAAATTCATTCACACTCTCTTCTCTGGTCCTCTGTGAGCAATGGTGTACATTGGCAAGTTGAAGTTACAGCTGCAGCCTGAGAGTCTAGAACCAGTGAATGAAAAATCAATCAGATTATAATTAGTACATAAGAGAGATTGAATACCCTAACCTGACATACTAGTACCAAATTCTGACCAACTAAGCTTGAATATCCATATGGAGTCAAATAATACAGATACATTTAGTCCAGTTTTAAAAATAAACTGATATTGGTATACCTTGATGCATTTCAAAAAGCATCCCCAGTTCCTTTTTATTGTAAGGCCTTCAGCCTGTGCATTCAAAATAGAATGTCAGCAACAATCAACACTATAAGAAAACAAAAAAGAAAATGCTTTGTATGTCTCAACATTTTTGGTGGTGAAATAACCCAAGAAATACTTTGAGTAGTCGGTTCCTATAGGCTGGGCCAATCACTGACAGGTGAGTTTGATGTCCCTACAAAATAAATGAATAGGGATAATTACATTATTGGAGTAACTGTTTCCATTAGAATGTTGTAAGAAGGTGTGTTTAAGTGATATAAGTAATATCCAGCACAGGTTTTATAGCTAAGCAAACAAAAAAATCTATCACTGACCCAGAAACTACCCTATGCCATGTGCTATACAGTTTCCTTATATGAAATATTGTACATGATCCTGACACTAGACTTGTGAGATAAGTATCATCTTCATTTTCTAAGTAAGAAACTAGATCTTAGAGTGAAAAACTGGCCCAGAGTCAAAAATAGTGAAAGTTTCAGAATTTGGCCACAAAAAACTTCAAAATACAGTGATCATTTTATTTAAAATAAAAATAATATAAATATAACCATAAACTTGATAGAATTCAGATAATTTGTATTATTTACACTAACCAATGAATATGACTATTTGACCTAAAAATCCAAGTGGAGAACATGGATTTTTCAATAACTATAATTTGTGGCCAAGAGTTTTCTGGATACAGGACATATTGACAGAAATATCCTATTTTTTCAGTTATTCTAGCTTTATCTTAAAGACTTTGCTAGATTGGCAGAATTCCTGGGTAGTTTCAGCATTCCAGTGATTGTAATGTTTTAAAAGATGGTTATAAGCCAGAAATTAAACATCTGTTAGGCTAAAAATAAAAGCATTTCTTTTGTTAATTTATCCAAGACTTTTTAAAATGCTACTATCAGCACAGCTTATCAAGACCCCTATAAATATAGATAGCCCAATATTTATTGTATTAACCGCACATTCCAAGTCTAATCAAAGCAATTTTAATTTACCATTCTCTATGACGTTTTTCTGTTTGAACATACTAGGATCATTATTTTATTTACAGGTTAGGTAGCAACTGAGAAAAAGTAAAGTTACATACTGTATATGTATATACATAATGTGCAAACTTTAAATAATTGATATGCATGTATGTAAGTGAATCACAGTAAAACAATAATTTCAAAACTAATTCGAAGGTTGGCTTAAAAGCTCTCCCTCTGCATTTCCAGGACCGCCTATGAATTCTGCTATATTACTGAACATGTTGTACTATCGATGCCGTTCTTCATAACTAGAGTATGAGCTTTGTAAGGTCAGAGACTGTGTCTTTTTTCCTAGCATCACAATGTATAATGCAGTTCTGGTATTCAATATTTACTTATTGAATAAATAAATACATAATGTAAAGTAAAACATCAAATTACATAATGGCAACATAGGTTATTCCATATTTGCATCTATGGAAAGATCTGGTTTCTTCTTGAATGCTTGGGAATACGTCTTTAGTTCACCCAGGCACAAATTTTATAGAAGAAAGTTATATTTAATCATGTATAGATGAAATAGAATTATTACTCAAAAGCAACAGAAGCCACCTATAGTGCCCGTGACAGAAACTGAAAGGAGTTGACTTTCCTTGAATTCTAAGCAATTGTTGCATGCTGGTCCCTGGACAATAATATAAAGCTGGTAAAGTTTGTATCTGAGGTGACCTTCACCCTGCATTGTTTGAACTTCTTTGACCTTTTGCCTCTGTTCCCAGGCATCCAGAGTCTTGGGATGTGCTCTGACTGTCAAGACTCTGATGTTGTGGAAAGAACATAAGCTCTGCCTCTGCTCAAACTAAGTAACCAGCTTGGGTGTGAGTTAATTTCTCTGACCCTTAGTGCCCTTAGTGTAAATTTAGAATAATAATGATGTTACTATGGAGAAAAGGTTTGGGCCTTATGAGAGGATGTAAGTAAGAATACTCTGTAAATTATATGACATTGAGTAGACATTTAATATTATTTAAAATAAACTTAAAACTGGAGAACTTTTGATGTCCACTCTGCTCTGAACTATCTATGACTTAAATAACTTCATTCTCTCCCCGCTTCAAATTCTCTATCAGTGCAATTCCTGGGACAAAAGCAATCTGATTGTTGTCTAAATTTATTCACTTTAACCTAGGTGCCTGATAAACATAAAACCACCCCAGCTTTTTGATATTATTAAATAGGAGACTGTGAATCCAGTTAATCTAGAGACTGCTGGGGACAAGTGCCACTTCGGTCTAATCTGATTGTTAATCCCTACCCTAAGACATACAGGGGTCAGAAAGGTGACATCCTAGAAAGAAAGGCTATTCATCTCAATTTAAGGCTCCAATACATAAAGGATGGTAATTTAATTTCCTGAAATGTACTTGTCTGAAAGTATAATTAAGACAAACCAAGTCACTAAATAGTTTTGTATCAAATATATAGGATAGTGGTATTAACTACTAGATGACTTATGTTTCTATAGTGATTGTTAAAATTATATTTATAAAAGAAGCCAAGTGTAACCATTTTAACAATTCTAAAAAGGCATACTCTAAGAGGTAAAATTAAAATTAGGGAAAATGAGGCCATTTATAATGGGTCGTTATGACTCTGAATAACGATGATTATTGGTTCTGGTTAATAAAACTGTCATCTAACACAAAATAGATATTAAGCTAAATTACATTACATTATCATTCTATGATGCTACAAAATTCACTGCAAAGCTTTTTCAGAAAATAAATCCTCAAGAAAAAAGACTCAATAGTAACCTTTTCTACCTATTTTCAAATGGTTTTAATTAATGAAGGAATCCATGTAAAGAATATTTTTAAATGTATGCTGTAAAATGCCACTTTTTACTAGAACAAATGATCAAACATTTATTATTTATGTATTTTTTTTAAAGGATCTAGCTTTGGTATAATATTTGATGAGGGTGGGATCAGCCATTCTCAAATTTTTCTTTTGTTATTCAGTTTTATTGCGAAAGTTTTCTCTCCGCTGTCCTTTCTGCTAACTAATTCATGTACAGGAATCTTTGGTCTAGTCAAAGCTATGATTTTTCCAGTAGTCGTGTATGGATGTGAGAGTTGAACTATAAAGAAAGCTGAACATTGAAGAATTGATGCTTTTGAACTGTGGTGTTGGAGAAGACTCTTGAGAGTCCCTTGGGGTGCAAGGAGATCCAACCAGTCCATCTTAAAGGAAATCAGTCCTAAATATTCACTGGAAGGACTGATACTGAAGCTGAAACTCCAATACTTTGGCCACCTGATGGGAAGAACTGACTCATTTGAAAAGACCCTGTTGCTGTGAAAGATTGAAGGCAGGAGGAGAAGGGGATGACAGAGGATGAGATGGTTGGATGGCATTACTGACTCAATGGACATGAGTTTGGGTAAGTTGGCATTGGCAATGGACAGGGAGGCCTGGCATGCTACAGTCCATGCGGTTGCAAAGATTTGGACACAACCGAGCGCCTGAACTGAACTGATCTGAACCTATACCACCATATCTAAATCTAACTGCACTCAGGTAATATGTCTCTAAATACTTTCTGTATTCCCAGAATAAAAATTAAACATGTGAAAATACAGACTTTTAGATATTTTCCAAACTTACCGATTCAGAAACTCTGTTGTGAGGCCTGTAAATCTGCATTTTAATTTTCCCCGAGGTATTTAAAAATATATATATCTCTGGTTTGAGAATCACTGTACTTGAACCAGGTTTCCCAAGTGGTGCTAGTGGTAAAGATGCTGGCTGCCAATGCAGGAGACGCAAGAGACTCAGTTTGGATCCCTGATGGGGAAGATCCCCAGGAGAAGAGAATGGCTACCCACTCCAGTATTCTTGCACGGAGCCATGGACAGAGCAGCCTAATGAGTTATGGTCCACAGGTTCACAAAGAGTTGGACATTCATGAAGCAACTTAACATGTATGCATGTATTTGAACCAGAGCCAATTAAAAAAGACAACCTATCAGTGCTAGAATACATTATTGCTGAGCTTAACACTTCAGTTCAGTTCAGTTCAGTTGCTCAGTCGTGTCCGACTCTTTGCGACCCCATGAATCGCAGCACACCAGGCCTCCCTGTCCATCACCAACTCCCGGAGTTTACCCAAACTCATGTCCATCGAGTCGATGATGCCATCCAGCCATCTCATCCTCTGTCATCCCCTTCTCCTCCTGCCCTCAATCCCTCCCAGTATCAGGGTGTTTTCCAATGAGTAAACGCTTCGCCTGAGGTGGCCAAAGTACTGGAGTTTCAGCTTTAGTATCAGTCCTTCCAATGAACACCCAGGACTGATTTCGTTTAGGATGGACTGGTTGGATCTCCTTGCAGTCCAGGGGACTCTCAAGAGTCTTCTCTAACACCACAGTTCAAAAGCATCAATTCTTCGGTGCTCAGCTTCCTTCACAGTCCAACTCTCGCATCCATACATGACCACTGGAAAAACCATAGCCTTGACTAGATGGACCTTTGTTGGCAAAGTAATGTCTTTGCTTTTTAACTTGTTGTCTAGGTTGGTCATAACTTTTCTTCCAATGAATAAGTGTCTTTTAATTTCATGGCTGCAATCACCATCTGCAGTGATTTTGGAGCCCCCCAAAATAAAGTCTGACACTGTTTCCACTGTTTCCCCATCTATTTGCCATGAAGTGATGGGACCAGATGCCATGATCTTAGTTTTCTGAATGTTGAGCTTTAAGCCAACTTTTTCACTCTCTTCTTTCACTTTCATCAAGAGACTTTTTAGTTCCTCTTCACTTTCTGCCATAAGGGTGGTGTCATCTGCATATCTGAGGTTATTGATATTTCTCTCGGCAATCTTGATTCCAGCTTGTGCTTCTTCCAGACCAGTGTTTCTCATGATGTACTCTGTATAGACGTTAAATAATCAGTTTAACATTTAGCTACATTTAATCTACACTGTAAACATTTATCAATAATATCCACTTTGTCAGGCTGTTTATTAGATACTAGGGCTACTAAGATAAAGATATATCCTTTCTCTCATGCATCTTGTAACTTAATCATAAGATTTTCCTCTCTGGAATTACTATCTCAATATCTTGGCATTTATTTATTTGAGAAGTAAAGTATAAAATCTGGAGTTCTCAGCTTCTACAAGTAAAAACCAAAAAACATTTCAATCAAATAAAACAAAGTCATTGGAATAAAAAAAAAATAGAAAGTATATAAAGTCGACTAGTTGTAGATGGAGAGAAAATGAGTGAACAGGAAGACTGGGGTATACAAAATGCAGCACAGAGAGAGATAGAAAGAAAAAAAGACACTAAAGAGAATTAAAAGAAATGGAGACAAAAAACAATCAAAAAGCTCTGACATATGGCTAATAATAATTTAAGTAAGAAATAATAGTGTTCATAAGGATGGGGAAATAGTTGAATTGTTGGTTGAAAAAGTACTTTAAATTCAAGACAGAGATGAGTCCTCATATCAAAAAGTTAGATAAAAAATAAAACAAGTATACTTATTTACTTTGTAGTGGATTGTACAACATCAGGGACAAAGAGAAAAATCTTGGAATCAAATAGAGATAAAGAAGAAATAAATTCTTTATTTAGAAAGGTATAATCAGACTAATAGCAGACTTCATCATCATTAGAGGCTAGAAGAGGATGGGGCAATATCTTCAAAGGGCTGAGGAAATAATATTCAAAGTAAAGTTAACATTTACAAGGCAGAGTAGAGTGAAAAAGGTTAAGAGCATACAATGACACACAAAGTGTGTCAATGCAAAAAAATACTAAATAAAGAACATATATCATTAATAAACAAATCCATAAATATTTAGGGAGCCACTGTGCAAATAAGTGGGTAAAACATATTGTTAAGTCTAAGTTTTAGGTAGAAATGACAATAATATTACAAACACTAAATTTTATTCTTTAAATAAAAACTAAGACTAAATAGTGGATAATGCAAATCTTTCTTAAACAAAGGATTTATAAAAATAGATTTTCAATAGGCAATAGAATAGCTTAAAGTGACATCGTGAAGCACTTGAATTAACATTAAATGTGTAATCAAAAATCAGTTTATTTTCCTTTAAAGCATCAATTCAAGAGCAACTTCAACTCTATGGATTTCAAAACAGATTTTGTTTTTACTAGTTAAAGAAAAGGATTGTTTTGACTTAGGCAACAATCAGTTCTGTTACATAGTTTTGAATATGTGAAATACGTCACACATGTAATTGCTGAATGATTAGCTCCTTGCAAAGAATGAAGACCCTTGTCTTAAAAACTGTTCTACTTATCAGAGACAGTCTAGTTTGTCAACTCATAGATATTATCAGCTAATATCTAATAATTTACTATTAGAGTAAATTTTATCAACAAAAAGAGGGTTCCCTGTAGTAAAGGGCTCAGTGGTAAAGAATCTGCCTACAGTGCAGGAGACACAGGAGATGTGGGTTCAATCCTTGAGTCAGGAAGATCCCTGAGAGGAGGGCATGGCAAACTACTCCAGTATTCTTACCTGGCCAAGTCTCATGGAAAGAGGAGCCTGGCAGGCTGCGGTTCACAGGTCTCAAAGAATCGGGTATGAGTGAAGTGACTAAGAATAGCACAGTAGCACATCAACAAAAAGAGGTGGCCTATGTGGTGGAAAAAGAGCAACTTACATAAGGCAGAAAATTTCTTATGGAGTTGGAATGTACTGTGTATCAATAATTCTCATTTATATAGTAGCTATATTTTTTGAAAATCATTTGTTCTTTTATGTTTTTCACTCTTAATATAGTGTTTTTCTGAGAATTAACAACAAATTTTTAGTAACAGTTCTTGGTAAAGTCAGGAGGTAAATTTCTTTTTTCCTCTCTAAGAGATGTCTAGGACTTCCCTGGTGGCTCAGACAGTTAAAGCGTCTGTCTATGATGGGGGAGACCTGGGTTCAGTCCCGGGTTGGGAAGATCCCTTGGAGAGGGAAATGGCAATCCACTCCAGTACTATTGCCTAGAAAATCCCATGGACAGAGGAGCCTGGTAGGCTACAGTCCATGGGGTCGCAAACAGTCGGACACGACTGAGTGACTTCACGTTCACATTCAAGAGATGTCTGTAAGAGTTTTTTCAAGAGTACAAGAAGGAAATAATATGAATTTTCATATTTAATGAGAAATTCAAAAGATAATCTCAGTTCAGGATTTAATCACAAAAATTGTTGGCATGACTGACATCAATACACTGTCAACATCCACTAAAAGTTATCAAACATTGGTTCAGTCAATCAGGAAACAAATAGTTACTCAATTCACTGAAAAAATTAATTGCGTCATTTTCGTGTGGATAATGCTTTTTGAATTTTTTGTGTAGAGTGTGAAAATACATTGATTAAAGTTTTCTTTCCTCTACTAATTGTTACAGAAATACAATCTTCAGTCTTTTTTTCCTAGGTTTTCTTCCTACTACATTTCCATGTAATTAAGAAAATGATCCATTTATTTCTCTCTCCACAATTAATGGGTGCGCTCTTCTTTGAGACTCCTTAATCTTATGTCCCTGATAAGCAGCCCTCCAGTTGTGCCACCAGAACTTCCATTTCTGACTGCAGGTTGTAATTATGAAGCTCGAAGAGAGAAGTGTCCCTTTTATTTCTCATGCTGCAGCACTGGGGGATTTTTTCTCTACAGTTAAAAGGCTAGAAATACATGAAAAGCATCAACACAATTAGCAGAAAAACTACCATGGAAAATACAAACATTCTACACATAAAATTCTCCAAAAGAATCCAAAAAAATCTGCTATTAATTGGGCTGCATAAAATGGAAGAAAACAGGTCAGTATTGCTTTGGGGATCATATGCAGCCCTTCTTGCAGTAATCCAAACATATTATTATAATGTATCTACAGTAATCTGTGATTTCAAGCATCTAAGGAAAGAAAGAAAAGAAATTGTGGGAAATTTGAACATGCTATATCGTTTTATGTGGAAGTAAGAAGCTGAATGGAAAAAGAATTGAGAAGTGTTGGGAAAAGTTAGAGAACGTGAGGAAATAGGAAAGAGAACAAGTAAAGAGACTCCACAGTGATGAAAAGGCGTTGCTCAGTTTTATTTAGTTAGTTATACATTATCTCAATTTATCGAACCAGGGCACTCCCAATTTTTAAAAACCTGTGCTTGGTATAAATCTTAAAAAGCCATTTTCTTCAAATGTGAAAAACGTTTACACTGTTAGCATCTTCTGGTTAAATTTTATACTTGTGAGCACATGTTCTAATATGAGCCTAAGATCACACACTGCCAAATCCATAGTTTATAAAGAAAATTTCAGAAATATAACCAACTAGCTTGTTATTCATTTATATTTGCTTACAGGAAGATAATATTGTAACTTGCCATAGTATAGGAAACCTGAATAGTGCATTAATAAGAAGGATTTTATCACCTACATAGTACCTACCATATCTAGGTAGTAACCATTTGTTGTATCATTTATTCTCATATAGAGAGTACATGAGAGAAGAGATTAAATTTTAAGCACTATAGGGAAGTTTTATCATAACATGAATTATTAGTTGTTTAAAAAATGATAGATATTTATTTTAGGTGGTTTAAAGATTTTTTTTCCCCTGGAAACAGAATTTTAAACATGTGGACTTGTTTAGGTCAATTTCAACTCAATAATTGTGCATTTGACAGATTTTCAACTCCTTTTTACTAAAAAAAAAACAAAAAAAAAACAGTTTTCTAAATAATAATCACAGTCAAAAATTCATCACCTTGTATAGTATGGTTTCAGTTTCACAGTAAGCATAGCATTTTGTCAAATTGAAACCGTATGTGAAACTCATTACATATTAAGATGATCTTTCATTGCAATAATTTTGTAATAAATTGTTTACTTATATAAAACTTCTGATTTAGTGTATTATTAAAGCATTTATTTTTCTCATCAAACGTAAATTCTTTTTTGAGGACCAGGATAGACTAACCTGGACCACAGTGAATGGCTGTGCAGGTTGCCCACTTTACAACTCTAAAGGAGCCATTCATATTGTACGTGTTGCAGGTTTAAGTATTTGTTGCAAAAATTTTCTGCAGATGGCAGTATGATGGCTTTTTAAAATGGACACAAAGTGTTTTGAGTAAGAATGTCTTTTTCAAACTGTACAATAATGCCGTATGAATTAGTGACTGTCAGCCTTGTTAGCTCAGATTGCTTAGTGCTCGGCACACAGGAAACACTGGAGAAGTACTCATATTACAAAGATAATTTGTTAATTTATTGAAGTATAGTTGACTTATGTTAGTTTCAGGTGTACAACATAGTGATTTGATATTTTTGTAGATTATACTCCATTTAAAGTTATTATAAAGTATTTGTTATATTCCCTGTGCTGGACATTGCATCCTTGTATCTTATTTATTTTATACCTAATAGTTTGTAGCTTGTGTCTCTTGATCCCGTCTCCCTACCTCGCCCGTCCCCCCAGTAGTAACCACTAGCTTATTCTCTTACCTTGGAGTCTGTTTCTGTTTTACGATGTTCACTAGCTTGCTCTATTTTTTAGATGCCACATATCATTGAAAACATGCAGTATTTATCATTCTCTGTTTGATATATTTCACTAAGTATAATACCTCCAGATCAGTATATATCGTTGCAAATGGAAAAATTTCATCCTTTTTATTGCTAACATTCCCTTGTATATATATTTATACATAACCTCTTCTTTATTCATTCATCTGTTGATAGATACTTAGGTGGTTTCTGTATCTTGGCTATCAACAAAGATAATTTGCATACAAGGCTCTAACAATAAACCTGACTGAGTTCTTATATATAGTATTATATA
This sequence comes from Bos taurus, assembly GCF_002263795.3. Taxonomy (NCBI): domain Eukaryota; kingdom Metazoa; phylum Chordata; class Mammalia; order Artiodactyla; family Bovidae; genus Bos; species Bos taurus. The sequence continues at coordinate 45,311,815 of NC_037330.1, forward strand.
TAATATATAGGTATGACAATGTGACTAATATTTATATAAATAAATAAATCCACTGAATGTAAACACATTTTAAGTGTAATCTGACTGCTATAATGATAAAATTGAAGCTTGAAGATATTTATACCCATATATATTATTTGTATTAATGAACACATTGGGTAAATGTAAACTATCCTTAACTCTCATTTTCAATCATGGTAAATTTCTTAAGTTACCAAGTACAGTTTGCTATTAGCTGGGTAGAGCATTTGATAATTGAATGGATTATTATAAGAAAATGAAATTTTTATGGTGGCAAATTCCCCGTCTATGAGATGCCTCACTTAATAATAGGTTGGGAGAAAGATTACTATGCAAACAATCACTTACAATATAAATTACATTTGCTCTCACAGAGGAATGGTCAAGGAGAGGTCAAAGGTTGAGGGTAGAGTGAGGAGAGTGGGAAGTGGACACTGTGGACCAAGCTCACTTGGAAGGAAGCCACGATCAGCCTCAAACTGAAGACGATATCTGAAGTGAGCCTTAAAAATAAGTTTTTTCAGTAAGATAAGACAAGAGGTGTCAGATAAAGATGAGGCAGTGCTGTGAACAATCATTAAAGATCCTGACATTTCTAAAATGTCTTATTCTTATACTGCAGACCTCGATTATGCTTCCAGAAATCACTGTGTCTCCATCTTAGTATTTGCTATTTTCATTGAAATAAATATTTACAGCTTCTTCTATGGAGTATGGTATTCTGCAGGTCAGAAAAAATGCCCCCAATAGCCAGCACAGAGCCAGGTATCAGTGGCTGTTGAATGGGACTGACCTTTGCACACTCTCCATAATCCCATTTCTGCCTTCCCTTAATACCTAACGTATTTCTTGTAGAGCGCTCACCACTTGGTGTTAAATTATTAATATATTCTTTTCCTAATTAGCCTGTGAGATCCTTGAGGGAAGAGATTAGATACTATTCATTTTATGATTGTCATTGATTGCCTTGCACATAGCAGGATTCTTGTTTGTTTGTTTGTTTAATAGTGAACTATCCTTAAGTATTTCTTTTTTTTGCCCACACATGTGGCATGTGGCATTTTAGTTCCCTAAGCAGGGACTGAACTCATGGCCCTTGCATTGGAAGTGTGGAGTTTTAACCACTGGACTACCAGGGGAGTCCCTATCATTAAGTATTTCACTCTTACTAGAAATGAGACTCCTATAGGTAGGAGTGAGAGGAGGGGAAAAAAACTTAAAGGCAGTCAAAATAGGGGGAAATTAATTTTTGGGATTAACTGATTAAAAACGAGGAGCTCAGGATGACTTCTATATTTCACATGAAGATAACATTTGCTCAGATAAGCAGCATTAGAATAATAAGTTGGGGAGATAATAATGAGCTGAGACATCTACAGAACATCCAGGCATCTACTAGATGTATCCAATAGATACATGTGTCAGTGCTCAAAATATTGGGAACAAAGACAAGATTTAGGCATCATGAAGAAGCAATAAAGAGTAATAACAATCAGTTCAGTTCAGTCACTAAGTCATGTCCAACTCTTTGTGACCTCATGGATTGCAGCTCACCAGACCTCCTTGTCCATCACCAACCAGGAGTTTACTGAAACGGAGGTCCACTGAATCGGTGATGCTATCCAACCATCTCATCCTCTGCCATCCCCTTCTCCTCCTGCCTTCAATCTTTCCCAGCATCAGGGTCTTTTCCAAAGACTCAGTTTTACCCATCAGGTGGCCAAAGTATTGGAGTTTCAGCTTCAACATTAGTCCTTTCAATGAATATTCAGGACCAATTTCCTTTAGGATGGACTGGTTGGCTCTCCTTGCAGTCCAAGGGACTCTCAAGAGTCTTCTCCAACACCACAGTTCAAAAGCGTCAATTCTTCAACGCTCAGCTTTCTTTAGAGTCTAGCTCTCACATCCAAACATGACTCCTGGAAGAACCATAGCTTTGACTAGACAGACCTTTGTTGGTAAAGTAATGTCTCTGCTTTTTAACATGTTGTCTAATTTGAGCATAACTTTTCTTCCAAGGAGCAAGCATCTTTTAACTTCATGGCTGCAGTCTCCATCTGCAGTGATTTGGGAGCCCCCCAAAATAAAGTTAGCCACTATTTCCACTGTTTCCCCATCTATTTCCCATGAAGTGATGGGACCAGATGCCATGATCTTTGTTTTCTGAATGTTGAGCTTTAAGCCAACTTTTTCACTCTCGTCTTTCACTTTCATCAAGAGGCTCTTTAGTTCTTCTTCGCTTTCTGCCATAAGGGTGGTGTCATCTGGATATCTGAAGTGATTGATATTTCCCCCAGCAATCTTGATTCCAGCTTGTGTTTCATCCAGCCTGGGCATTACTCATGATGTATTCTGCATATAAGTTAAATAAGCAGGGTGACAATAGATAGCCTAGACGTAATCCTTTCCTGATTTAGAACCAGTCTGTTGTTCCATGGCCAGTTCTAACTGTTGCTTCTTTGCCTGCATACAGGTTTCTCAGGAGGCAGGTCAGGTGGTCTGGTATTCCCATATTTTGAAGAATTTTCCACAATTTGTTGTGATCCACACAGTCAAAGGCTTCGGTGTAGTCAGTAAGGCAGAAGTACATGTTTTTCTGGAACTCTCTTGCTTTTTTGATGATCCAATGGAGGTTGGTAATTTGATCTTTGGTTCCTCTGCCTTTTCTAAATCCATGCCTTTTCTTGAACATCTGGAAGTTCACAATTCATGTACTGTTGAAGCCTGGCATGGAGAATTTTGAGCATCACTTTGCTAGTGTGAAATGAGTGTAATTGTGTGGTATTTGAGCATTTTTTGGCATTGCCTTTCTTTGGGATTGGAATGAAAATGGACCTTTTCCAGTACTGTGGCCTTTGCTGAGTTTTCCAAATTTGCTGACATATTGAGTGCAGCACTTTCACAGCATCATCTTTTAGGATCTGAAATAGCTCAATTGGAATTCCATCACCTCCACTAGCTTTGTGCATAGTGATGCTTCCTAAGACCCACTTGACTTTGCATTCCAGGATGTCTGGCTCTAGGTGAGTGATCACACCATTGTGATTATCTGGGTCATGAAGATCTTTTTTATATAGTCCTTCTGTGTATTTTTGCCACCTCCTCTTAATATCTTCTGCTTCTGTTAGGTCCATACCATGTCTGTCCTTTATTGAGCCCATCTTTGCATGAAATGTTACCTTGGTATCTCTAAGTTTCTTGAAGAGATCTCCAGTCATTCCCATTCTATTGTTTCCCTCTATTTCTTTGCATTGGTCACTGAGGAAGGCTTTCTTATCTTTCCTTGCTATGCTTTGAAACTCTGCATTCAGATGGATATATCTTTCCTTTTCTCCTTTGCCTTTTGCTTCTCTTCTTTTCACTGCTATTTGTAAGTCCTCCTCAGACAGCCATTTTTCCTTTTTACATTTCTTTTACTTGGGGATGGTCTTGATCACTGCCTCCTGTACAATGTCACGAACCTCCATCCATAGTTCTTCAGGCTCTCTGACTATCAGATCTAATCCCTTGAATCTATTTGTCACTTCTACTGTATAATCATAAGGAATTTGATTTAGGTTCTATCTAAATTGTCTAGTGGTTTTCCCTACTTTCTTCAATTTAAGTCTGAATTTGGCAATAAGGGGTTCATGATCTGAGCCACAGTCAGCTCCCGGTCTTGTTTTTGCTGACTGTATAGCGCTTCTCCATCTTTGGCACAAAAGAATACAATCGATCTGACTTTGGTATTGACCATCCAGTGATGTCCATGTGTAGAGTCTTCTGTGTTGTTGGAAAAAGATGTTTGCTATGACCAGTTCGTTCCCTTAGCAAAACTCTGTTAGCCTTTGCCCTGCTTCATTTTGTACTCCAAGGCCAAATCTGCCTGTTACTTCAGGTGTTTCTTGACTTCCTACTTTTGCATTCCAGTCCCTTATAATGAAAAGGACATCTTTTTTGGGTGTTAGTTCTAGAAGGTCTTGTAGGTCTTCATAGAACCATTCAAATTCAGCTTCTTCAGCATTACTGGTCAGGGCATAGACTTGGATTACTGTAATACCGAAAGGTTTGCCTTGGAAAGAAACAGAGATCATTCTGTTGCTTTTGTGACTGCATCCAAGTACTGCATTTTGGACTCTTTTGTTGACTCTGATGGCTACTCCATTTCTTCTAAGGGATTCTTATCCACAGTAGCAGATGTAATAATGGTCATTCCAGTCCATTTTAGTTCACTGATTCCTAAAATGTCAGTGTTAACTCTTGCCATCTCCTGTTTGACCACTTCCAATTTGCCTTAAATCATGGACCTAACATTCCAGGTTCCTATGCAATATTGCTCTTTACAGCATTGGACTTCACTTCCATTACCAGTTACATCCAAAACTGGGTGTTGTTTTTGCTTTGGCTCCATCTCTTCAGTCTTTCTGGAATTATTTCTCCATTGATCTCCAGTAGCATTTTGGGCACCTACTGACCTGGGGAGTTCCTCTTTCAGTTTCCTATCATTTTGCCTTTTCATACTGTTCATGGGGTTCTCAAAGCAGGAATACTGAAGTGGTTTGCCATTCCCTTCTCCAGTGGACCACATTTTGTCAGACCTCTCCACCATGACCCCTCTGTCTTGGGTGGCCCTACATGGCATGGTTCATAGTTTCACTGTGGTAGACAAAGCTATGATCCGTGTGATCAGATTGGTTAGTTTTCTGTGATTGTGGTTTGCAGTCTGTCTGCCCTCTGATGGAGAAGGATAAGAGGCTTATGGAGGCTTCCTGATAGGAGAGACTGACTGAGGGGGAAACTGGGTCTTGATAGCTAGCTTAGTAATAACAATAAGTAACCATTAAAGCACTTAGAGCTGGTATTGTTCTAAATGCCTTACATATGTTATCCCACTTCAATATTCACATAAACCCTGGGAGACAGGCATAATTATCCCAGTTTTATAAATTAGAACCTGAGGCACAGACCTATTGAATGGTTTACCATGGGCCACACAACTCCCAGCCAAGTAGGATTCAACCCAGATAGTCTGGTTCTAAAAACCACATTCAGTACAAATCCAGTGTGGAGATTCAGATTTCCAGCTTTTCCTTTCCCACCTACCAGTTATGCAACCTTAATAATGCTACCTACTCATTCTGTGCCTCAGTTTTTTGTTTTTTGTTTTTTTTTTTGCAAAATGAAGGTAAAACTTCCATCTCCAAACAGTGTCTGGTATAGTGTGTGTGTGTGTGTGTGTGTGTGCGTGTGTATGTGTAGTGTGTACTCAGTTGCTTACTCTTTGTGACTCCATGGATTGTAGCCCATCACAGCCCTTGTCCATGGAATTTTCCGGGAAAGAATACTGGAGTGGGTTGCCATTTCCTCCTCCAGGGGATCTTCCCGACCCAGGGACCTGCATCTCCTGCATCTCCTGCATTGGCAGGCAGATTCTTTACCACTGTGCCACGTGGTCAGCCCATGTCTGGTATAGAGTAGCATTCAATTAAGTCATTATTTTCATTAGCCTGTCAATGAATGTTGGAATTACAGAAGAAAGAGAGACTGGGTTGATGTGGGGAATGAGCAAAGGAGAGGGTCTTTAATCGTTTAAGGTGTTGTTGGATAGACAGAAGTCTACTGTGGAGGCTGTGTGATCATTCCAAGAAGAAATGTGAGGCTTACGGACCGGGAGCCAGGGGGAGAATCTCAGAAACCTGGTCCAGTGCAGTGGCAGTGTGTGCGCTCCACTCATTAGAAGCACTGTTGGGTACTGAGAAGATGAAACAGGAGGATGCGAAATTAAAAGCCTGGTATGCCATCCAAGAGTAAGCTCCATGTAAATGGATTGAGCAAAGAATGCTAAAGAGATTCAGGTTAGAAGGTAGGAGGTAAAGAAGTGTCTTAAGTAGGTGGCAGAATCTTTCTAGGAGGCCTGTGACCTGGAGTGTTGGTCAGAAGAGAGCTCTTAAACACAGTGGTGTCACATGAGCCGAGTTTTGAGAGAATAGTCAAGATGGTAGGAAGGAATGAGGATGAAGCAGCATCACAGAGCCAAGGGAGGAAAAAGATGTTGTGAAGTAAACAGGTGGGGAGCTGGGAGGTTAGAGTGAGACCACAACTTCTCCAATTCAGTTAATTCCAGCCACATTTTTATGAGGTAGGTACTTTATCCCCATTTTTTATAGTTCAGTAAATTAGGCAACACAATTATCAATATCTTGCCTGGGGTCACACAGTCAATGTGTGGAGCTGGGATTTGAATACAAGCAGTCTGGCTCAAGTCCATGTTATTTCACACTCCTTATTCCTGTCTGCTTTACTGCTTCAGGTGGTCCACTTAATTTCATCTTTCCTATATGTCTAATGAGAGAAAATCCCTTTATATCATTTCTCCTCCCCTTCCTTCATGCCAAACAAGCCTGGAACGTGGTAGGGGGCACAATTTTAGTTTTCAAGGAATTTCCCTCTCAAATATGTACCCATATTCTGAGTCCTCTCCATATCTCCTCCAAAGGCTTTGATTTCTTTGTAATCAACTTCAGAATAAAAGAAAACCAAACTAAATATTCATATGCATTTACCTCTATATTATTCTGAAATAGTAACAGTTTCAGAGCAGAGTTAGGGCAGAGAAGGGAGAAAAATGACACAGGAGAAAATTATTAAGGAAAAAATTGGCTAGCATTTTAGAACTAGTTAGTGAATTACTGAGTCATCAATGGTGGTGTTAAAAACAACTAATTTCTAAAACAATCAAGGTTAGATAAACAATACTGCTTAGCTGCTTGGTGGTATCTAAAATGTGAAACATAGTGCCAAGTATGTGTTATATCTGTGTTTAAAGAGAGCAAGGCAAAATAAGGGAGTAACAACTCAGAAATGATTACATACTCTTGTCCTCTTTAAAGCTTAAAGGATTCAAAACCCCAAATGAGCTTGAAAATCTTACCAGAGTCCCAGTAACTCCAAAGAGAATCAATACTGTTATTGATTACATATGATATTAGGCTTCCCTCATTGTTCAGGTGGTAAAGAATCTGCCTGCAATTCAGGATACCCAGGTTCAACCCCTGGAACGGGACGAGCCCCTGCAGGAGGGAATGGTTACCCCCTCCAGTATTCTTGCCTGGAGAATTCCACGGACAGAGGAGCCTGGTGGGCTACAGTCCATGGGGTCACCAATTGTCATACATTAGTGAGCAACTAACATTTTCTCTCCTCTTTTAATGATGTATTAAGGATCAATAAACTCTAGAATTTAAAATAGTCTGATATGAAATTACTTCTGTGCAAATGAAAATTGCAATTATAAACAACCAAAACATAGCTGAATTTTAATGTTGGTTGAAAAAATAGATCACTACATGAATAGAAGAAAAGGCCCAGGCATAAATTATGATGGTTTAATTTCAGGTCTTGTAACATACTCTTTATGAATAGTTTAATCTCAGGTAATTACCTATAGGTTTTAAAAGTCTAATTTTCTATTAAAATGAATTCCTTTTTCTACGTATATTTTCCATTAGCTGTAGATTTATTAAGTATCAAATTCTGACGCTAAAGACAGTGAAAGGATTCATTTGGGTGGATTTTATTGTCAGGGTACATACAGTATGTGAAAATTAACCTTAAACTAAATTCAAAATTCCAGTTTCCCCAGCCTACACCTACTCTCGAACTCAACGGTTTTCATCTCTGAGCATACTTCAGATTGCCTGGGGAATGTTTAAAAAATACCATATTGCTGAATCCCATCCAGGACGATTAAATGAATGTCTGGAGGTAGAGCATTACTGTTTGTTACATTTTCCCAGTGATTACAGGGTATATCCAGGGCTGTGACCCACCACTCTGGCCTTTTTATTAGGTTTGATCTTAAGAGAATTCTGTTGCTCATCTGGAATGTTAGAATTTTCAGGATGAAGAGGTGGAGGGTTAAAAGCTACTTCGTTCATTTATTCATTCACAATGTATATTGAGATCCTAGAATACAATGTTGTTTGAAGGTTTAGGGGACATATAGTCAAATAACAAATAACCAAGCCCTAATTCTGAAGAAACAATCTATTGCAGTGGAAAAAAGACAAGGGAAAGGTATCATCTTAAAAGATACAGAATTTTCAAAAAAAGGCTAGGCAAGCATATTTGGCCAAATAGTCGAAGTTACTGAAATTTAAAAACAAGCAGTTTAGAATTCTCATAAAAATCATTGGAGGTTTCTGAACATGATCAGAGTTATGTTTTACAAGAAGGAAGTGAGCATAGAAAGTCTAGTTATATAATTAATATTTTAGATCAAAGTTAGATGAGAGACTAATAGCAAAAATGAAAGTCCTGAGGGGGAAGCAGATGTTAGGAATATTGTGAAGGCAAAATCTACACAATTTCTAAACTTAATACATTTGGTGAGGATAATGGGGTGGGGAACCAGACCCGAGTGCAATATTCCTGTCTGGTTTTCTAAGATTATGGTCCTGCTACCCAAGAAATAGGAAAGTGTGTGGAGAGAGGAGAGAGATGTTTTTGGGTTTGAGGTGCTGGTGGTACAAAGGGTACTATAGAGTAAGAGTGATTTGGGGGAAAGCCTCACAAAGGTTCAAGTAAGGAGAGACAAGAGCGACAGTCCACAGATTAGAAAAGTAAAGGGGAAAAAAGCCTATCCTTAGGAAATACTTGCATTCCAGAATAAAAAACAAAACAACAACAACAACAAAAAAAAACAGAAGAAGGTAAATTGTTAGAGTTAAAAGAAGTCAAGGAAGCCAAGAGAAATACATTTTAAAATGAGTGATCAATAATATAAAAAAGCAAAAGGTGACTCATAATTAGTTCTGAGGAAAGGAGTCTTGCTATCTTTAACAGACAAGTTGGGATACAGGATGCCAAGCTGAAAAGTGTGATGTGAAATATGTAGTAAAAATCATAACAGTGAACACTGGCCATTCTCTGAAGAATCATAATTTTTAAAGACAAAGGTAAATTTTTATATTATATGTTATATGAATATAATATTTTTAAATTATAAGAGTAAGTCTAATTGCTTGTTTGCAGAGAAGTTTATGGAAAGGAGAAATTAGAATAAATGGAAAGAAAATAAAAGACATTAGCTGATTGACTAAAAATCATTTGACAACCATGATCTCACTACATCTTTTCCTTAGAAGAGGCCTCAGGTGAGGCTTAATTAATACTGAACTTCAATCAGGCTTCTCTGATGGCTCAGATGGTAAAGAATCTGCCTGCACTGCAGAAGACCTGGGTTCAGTTCCTGGATAAGAATGATCCCCTGGAGAAGAGAATGGCTACCCACTCCAGTATTCTTCCCTGGAGAATCCCATGGTCAGAGGAGCCTGGTGGGCTAAAGTCCATGGCGTCAAAAAGAGTCAGACACTGAGCAACTAACACTTTCACTTCAATTGGGCAGGCAATTAATAGTAAGACAAAGTGATAAGGCTGATGCTGGATAATTTATTTGAACATTGTTAAAAAGTAATAAAAAAGCATAAGTAAGTAGTTCATACAATTCGAAGATAAACATTTACAAATACATTACAAAGCAAAATCAAGAAGAAAATATTGTTAATTTTTAACACATAGATATTAAACATAATTGTAATATAAATTTTCAGTCACTTAGTAAAAACATTATTAAAACATTTAAAAAATGAAGAAAATGTAAGACAAATTGAAAGCAAATAAAATTCTTTGGCTTTATAAATTTGTGATCTTCAGTGGCAAAATTTCATTCTATCTATTTTATATTTTTCTAACTGGATTAATAATCTCTTGCCTTATCTGTGGGGGTCTGGGAAATGCTGCAGAAGAAGTTATAAACTATTTCTGCATATTTTCCTCTAATTCTTTCATTTTCAAATAATTCTACCTACTATTTGATAAATTTCAGATCTTTTTAAATTACCTTTCTTTCTTTCCAGGAACAGCAGTTTTAAAATAAAGGTAGAACTGTGGTTTCATTTTCTTTTGTTTAAACATTTTCAGTTTGTCTTTACCATCTGTAATTTTATTTTATGTACCTGAAAATTCCTACACAGAGTTTCTGTCTCACTTTCAATAGTGTCTTATATGCCACCAGAGCAGGATAATTCTTACATGTTTGCAGCAGCTTGATGTTTTGCTTATTGCATTATGCTGTGATCACTTTAGGACTGCAGATTACTTTTCAGCTTGTCATTTTTGTATAAATTTAACAAACAAATTGTTCATTTTAATCTTATAATGTAAAAATTTCAGAGTAAAAATAAAACAATATTATACAAATGAAGTTACTGTTATCTTGGTACTTCAAATTGGTGTCATACTGTTGAATGTGAAATACCAAAAGCCTGTACTGGAATCACTACATTGCTAATAATATATTAGTTCTTATGTTTTAAAATACTGGTATTCATACTTGATGGATTTTGTAAGTGAGATACTATATGTTCAGTGCTTCAAATTTACATGATGTTCTGTAATATTCTGTAATTTAATTATCATAACCCTATTGTAAAGTAATAAAATTGCTAAGGTAATAAAGTTGCTTATTAGGGGAAGCAATTCTGCCATTCAGTTTTTTGTTCTTTATTTTAGACTGATGCGAGATGTCCACAGGAAATTTTACTAATATTTTAATAATTTTTATATTCTTTGTATGGTTATGAGTTTTAAAAACTTATTTAAAGTATTCTGTTTCACTTGAAGATTATTTATTAAATTATTTTGCATTTTTAATGTTTGCATTTAACGTGTTATAAATGACATGGATGCAAAAGCAATTCTATTCAAGCATTCCCATTTTCATAATTTAATATCACATTTCATGTGGGGAAAACTACAAAAAATTAAGATTGCCTTTGCAGTTTAATGTTTAGACTTTTGAGTTTTATTTATTTTATGTTTCTAATTTCACTTATTTTCTGACATTTATCAATCTATTTACCCATTGGAACACCCATACATATTTATATACATATACATAAATGTTGTGGCTCTATAGTTCTGCTTGAAAGTTTTGTTCTCCCTAGAATAAAATAGTTTGCCCTTCTCAGGTTTTCATATCTCATTATTCTTTATGATACTGTACAAATCCTGTCTGTTCTATAAATTTTCTTTAATCACAATAGCATAAAATCCTCTCTTCTCCCTTTGAATATCTTTAGCCTTTAATATTTATACCACTAATTTGTTAAATATGTACTACTCTCTCATAGTTCTTAAAATGTTACATTGCTTAAATATTTTTGCTTTTTATAGTTCACTAAGTTGTACAATTATTGAAAACAGGATGTTTCCTGTAAATCTTTATTAATTTGATCTCTGATTGCCTTCTTCAAAAATTAGCAAATACAAGATAAACAAGCAATGAATTCACCACTGCTTCCATATTTTATACTTATGTGGGAAAGTTACTATATATATATATATATATATATAGAGAGAGAGAGAGAGAGAGAGATGTATTTAAAGACTTTAATAATAAATTATAATAACAATCCTGATTAACCTATTGCAACTTTTCAAATTTATTCTCACATATTGCCTTAAATGTCAGGAAGGTCAGTTCCCTTACAGAGGAAGCTTATATTTGGATGATTATAATATGACTGCAAAGATTTGATCATTATTACTCAGTGAGGGGAAAACCATATTTAGAACCTAGGAGTCTTCTAATCCAGTGCCTCTCAAAATATCTGTAGTGATACATGAATTTATCACCCACTCTCAATCTGTCGCCATTATTTTTTAATAATATAAGTGAATTGGAAAAACAAAATGTATACACAAATCTAAATTTTTTATTATTGGATTCAACAGCCATCAAACGACTTTGGGAAATAGCTGTAAAAGTTCTGACATGGTTATCCGCAATGTGCTTGTCATTTTGGAGGAGAAACAAATATCACAAGAACTAATTCCAGTCTCTGGACCACAGTTTGATTACTGTCTGTGTCAGTCATGATATATTCCTTCTAAGAGAATCATTTTCATCCAGAATGTCTGCCACCTAAGTGAAGATGTTTACTCACAAGTGATGTCTGTTTCCCATCATTTACAGATAATTGACTTGGGACCAAACGCTAGACTGGCCAGCAATCTATGAACAGTGGCCCAGCTTGAAAAGATGAGCTGGACCATTTTATTTTTCTCTCTGGATTTAGATCTAATAAGTGAAAAAAGGATGTTCCATGATAGTCCGTGATTTTGTACATGCTTGGATTTAGATCTAATAAGTGAAAAAAGGATGTTCCATGATAGTCCGTGATTTTGTACGTGCTTGTAAGAGAGGCAGGTTCAATCCCTGGGTGGGGAAGGTCCCCTGGAGGAGGCAATGGCAACCCATTCCAGTACGGTTGCTGGAGAATTCCATGGACAGAAGAGCCTCGCAGGTTACAGTCCATAGGGTTGCACAGAGTCGAACACGACTGAAGCCACTTAGCACGCACACGCAAAGTATGAGCTATTAGAAACTCTGAGTAAACTGTAAAAGTTGAATTAGGGTAGAGAAGAAAGAGGAAGAAATCAAATACAGCTGAGTCATATAAATATCAGCTCATTAAAGGCTCAAAAATCACTGATGCCAAGGTACAAAAAATTGCCATAACTCTAGAATTGCCTCAGCCCCAGGCATGAAACAGCATTTTCTTTTGAATGTCCTAAGATTCAGATCCCATACTTTTTGTGATTTACATATATAATCTAGCTGGCATAAATGGGTCTAAATTATACAGGAAACTTAGCTTATCAAAGACAAGTCCAAGGTTGTTTCCTTTATTCCAAATAAGCTCATTTCAAAAACAATAGATGCCATATTTGGAAGACAGGTTGTTAGTGTACACGTCTCTAACTGGCTTTCAGTCTGCAATGAGATTGTAAGCCAAACTGGGTTGGTCTGATGAAGCTCTTATGTTTGCTCTCTAATATCTATCTCCTACCTACATACTTTTCAAATTCTTTGTTTCCAACAAATTCCCTCCAAAAGATTGCTTACAACATTTTCCATAGTTAATGATAGTCTGATTTTTCTCAAGGAGGGAATCCTTTAAAATTAACATTAAACTATTTTAGTAATAGAAGAGCCTCCATAGCTTACTTGTCTTCTGTAGGCCCTCTGATTTGCAGAGTTCTGAGAACCAGACCTATGTCTAACAGACCAGGCACGTGCTTTTAGTTTGTATGAATCCAGAAACATATCATTTGGAGAAGGAAATGGCAACCCACTCCAGTGTTCTTGCCTGGAGAATCCCAGGGACAAAGGAGCCTGGTGGGCTGCCGTCTATGGGGTCGCACAGAGTCGGACACGACTGAAGCGACTCAGCAGCAGCAGCAGCAGCAGCAGCAGACACATATCATGTGCTAGTGGTTTTTGGAATCATCCCAGAAATCAAAGCTGTGGGTTTGAGATTGAGTGCAGAATGATTCTCAAAACATGTTTATTGCCCTGATGCTTGTTGCTGTTATTTTTCAGATTAATGTGTTCAGATTATTTTTAACTCCTTAGCTACATTAAAACAGCATACTTGGTTTGTAGTAAAGAAGTACCTTTTAGCTTAAAAGTGGAAACGTATCTTCTTTTATTATTCTCCAATAAATTCTAAATTTTAAATTGCTGCTAAACGTAATGGCTTATATCAGAAGGTAACAATATGCGGTATTAGATTAAAACAAACTCCATGTAATCTTATCGAGCCAGTAGGACACAGAAATAAGAGAAAATGTGTTTGAATCACAGGAGAGAAAGCATGTTGGATAGATCTGTAAAATGCTTTCTGTTGTGGTATCAGCTGATTGATAGCAGCGATTCTCAGAAGGGTTCCAATATTATGCCTTTTAAAAGCTGGAGATTAGTGCAACCATGGTGAATAGCACAGCGACACTCTGGCAAAGAAAAAGGGTCAGGGCTGGCAAAATGTGGCAGGTGTCAAAATAAAAGGTTAGGCTCTGTGCCTGGGGACCCATCTGTCAGATAGAAGTATGATAAGGCAATTAATGTATTTATTTATATTGCTCGTGACAAATCATGCATTCCATAAAAACGGTCGATTTAAACACTCTCTACTGTTCTCTGGAAATTCAAATTAATTAAAAAAATAAAACATTCAAAACAAAAAGCAAAGTCAAATAATAAAATGCCTTGTTTATATAAATAAAGATTTGATGAATTATAGTAGTATACACTGAAGGATAAAAACCCATACATATAACATCTCTTTTTAATACTTGGGTATAGTTGATTAATAATGTGTTAGTTTCAGGTGTCAACGAAGTGATTCCATTGTACATATATATATATATATGTATCTATTCTTTTTCAAATTCTTTTCCCATTTAGGTTGATACATAATATTGAGCAGAATTTCCTGTGCTATACAGTAGTAGGCTTTGTTGGTTATCCATTTTAAATATAGAAGTATGTACAGCATGTTAGATATACCATCTTGACAATAGAGTGTTTATATTTAGGATAATACAAGATCCATGTTTATGTTGCAAGATAATTTCAGTAGTATTCTTTGTAAATTCTGCACACTTATTATTCCATTAGGCTAGATTTCATAATCTAATAGTAAAATGAAGCTCAGAAAAACCATGAGGAAATAGAAATTTAGAAATCTAAGATATGTCTTGCATTTTCTTTAAATGTTTTGTTCACAACCTTGTCATTATTAGAGCTTTCGTTTTCACGTTGTGACTAATCCTGACTCCTCTTTAACTTATTATTTATTTAGCTTTCTCACTACTTCTGCATTGCAATCTGTTTAAACAAGAATATGTTTAGATTCAATATTCATCAGTGATACACTTTTACATATAAAATAATTTATCATAAATATTTTAAATGTCATGTTATTTTACTAGTCAATAAAAATCTAACCTATGATTCTGAGAAAAATGAGACTTACTACAGTTCAAAGTTTTATGCAAAAACTGACCCCCCAGATTTTCCTCTAAATAAAATAAATTTCTTAATTATCTCACTTAAATAAGTGAAGCTCACACCTTATGGTAATACCAAAATTCGAAGAGAAATAACATGTAAGTCTATAGTATAATATATATTATATGTATATGCTATACATAGAGGGAAAATTCAAGTTATTTAACTATAGAAGGAAAACATGCCAATATTACTATATTATTGCCAAGTTGCACATTATGTCTGCTAAGCGATGAAATTTAACAAGTAAAGCCATTGGAATAGTAAAGAGAATCATTTGGCTTTGGAAAGAACAGAGATATTATATTCACTAGATTTATTTTCTTCATGTCGATGCAGCATTTTTGCCCTCATGAGTACTTTCCATTTATAAGAAGGATACTGGCTAAATTTTGAGTCAATGATTTTTCTCTCCAAAATTCTCTTCTAGCCCTTGACATTATTGCATTATTAAACTACTTTCTGTGAAACTTGGCTTTCCATAGTATGACAGCAATGTTAGAGTAGGAGTTGAGGGAAGAAAAGTAAATTAAAAGATATAAAACCCAAACTTTTTATATTTTCCACTTAATGTTCTGATACATGATTTATAAGTTATGTTTGAAGTTTAATTGTAGTTAACCAGTACTTAAAATTGAATTCACTCATGGCTTCATTTCCTGATTCAACGTTGTTCCTATTGCCTGTTTTATTTATTTTTTTTTGAACCTCAGTCTTCTTAATAAGCTCTATTTCCTATCCATTTTTTTCATTTGCCTGGATGTACTTGAAAATGCATCAGGTCAAAAAGTTCTTATTTATCATTCTGTACACCTCTTCAAAACTCTAGGGTATGCTACATGATAAAATAATAATTTCAACAGAAAATCGTGATATCACTGAATTTTGCTATGGAGTAGCAATAAAAATACATCAAACAGAAGGTAAGATTTTTGTTTTACTACTAGACAGTGAGAATTATCCATTTTAAGTTTGTTCTTTGTTCTTCTACAGCATATGTTCTATCTTTATATAAGAAAAAATATATAATGGAGGTCATTTTTTAAAAAGAAAAATCACCTTTATTTTTCTACAGAAGCATATGAAAAAAAATTTGCTGGGTTATCACTCACTTCCATTCAGTTATTTGAATAAATTATGAAAATTCTGATGTTTTAAAATTCTCATTTTCTCCAGCATGGTATAAAGATTTATTTGGTCTATCATCACAGGTATGATTTCATAAATTTCCTCTTACCCATCAGATACAAATTAATACCAATTTGCAACATTGTTTTCTCCATTTTTCGTAAAGCTTAACACATATAAGATTATATGGGGAAAAATGCATTTTTTTATCTGTTATTCTTTCAACCCATGGTAATAATAAATGGTATTCACATGTACCTTAATTATTTTAACAAGGATGTACTTTCTTAATATAAAATCTGTTATGCAAAGAATATACCCAAGTGCACTTTTATTTTATATTATGAAAAAAAATACTATTGCTTTCAAAAGGTTTTTTGTTTACAAATCTTTGAAATGTGTTCCCACTAAACATCAAACATCAGCATAAAATGATGTTGGATCTCATCCATTCTCAAAGCATCATCCTACCCGCCTCTCTACCCTCCATTTTTGTTCCTCTTATAGTTCCTTGTTGGTTTGTTTTTTAAATGATCAACCACTCATACATCACAAGGTCTGTTATTATCCCCCTTTACAGATAGGGATACTCTGGTATAAAAAAATTCTTAAAATGTGAATCCATCACATTTTAGTAATTAGATTTCTATCCATCTACTTATTCAAACAAGGAATGCCAGAATGTTGAAGAACTGAAGAACGTAAGTGTGAAAGTTACACTATAAGGTAAGAAAAAATTTAATAAACTATGAAAATGAAAAAAAAAAAAAAGCATCCAACAGTCTGAAACAGCAAAAGAACTTGGGGGCCAAGCGTAGGGATATTAAGATGAAAAGTGACAGTGAAATATGGATACGGAGCAACTCTAGCAAAATGTGTAAAAACTAAGATAATGGAAAGAGATAAATAATGGAAATGGTGATGGAGGAAGCATACAGTTTTTCTTTGCCTCTAACATGATTATTGAATAATTCTGATAGAATATTGCCTGTTTTCATTTCAATAGAATAGAGAATAAAGAAGGATCTGTGTTTCTGGAATTAAAAATATTGTGGACCTTCATGATTCTTTTGTGATTTGTCAGGTGAATAGTTTATTATGTCAGAAGGCATTATTGTATGATGGTTTAAAGGATGGACTTAGGAGACAGCCAAGAGCTCAAATCCTGGCTCTCCAACTTCCTATTATGCTTATGATCTTGGCAGTGAAGTACCAGAGCCACCTCCTACTGGCTCATGATAGCTGATTATGTGCATCTCTTCCCAACATCATGTTCACTGACATCACACTGGTAATTTGAAATCAGCCAAGTTGAGATTAGTTACATTGCAAAAACTGGCAAACCATAAAAATCAGGGCTTTTCCCCGCAATGTGCCGGCTTATCAGCACACCCCTGGACCTTGGGCAATTCCCTAATCTTTCTGAGCTTTAGTTTTTTCATCTGAGAACCTTGGGCAATTCCCTAATCTTTCTGAGCTTTAGTTTTTTCATCTGAGAACCTTGGGCAATTCCCTAATCTTTCTGAGCTTTAGTTTTTTCATCTGAGAAGAAAAAATAAATATGGCAAGTCCTCACAATATTCTGCAGACCTTTCCATGGGTGATATATTTCACATGATGCCTGGTAACTAGTATAAACATCAATAATGGTAGCACTCTAGTAATTTAATTCAGCCTATTACACAAAACACTGAGCCATTTTGCCTTTCTAACACACTAGAAAGCATTTCAATTCGTTCATCAAAATTCCAGGAGAGAAGTGTTTATAAAAATTATTCTACTGACTTTACAGATGGAAGGATTGCTCCTATATATTTTTAGATTTTGTAAAGAAGACAATTGCTAATAGTTACTTAGTAAAATTTCTTCTGTATGATTAGTTTTAAAAAGTTACTTCTGTTTCCTACAGTGACTTATATCTGAAGGGCATCCTTTGGGGTTTTAACCCACCATCCCCTAAATTAGACTAAATTCATGGCTTTTGCTCTTCAAAATTTGTTGATAAGGTAATACAAGGACTGATGTTGGTTGTATACCCCACTGTTTGGAAAGCTCAAATAGAAAATTCTGAGCCACAGGCCACTCTGACTATCAAGATGACAGGCGATATGTATACCTTGAAACTTTGAAGGTGGGCACTGCAGGAATAAGGAATTTAAGAAAAGATTAAACAGTCTAGAGATAACCCTGCTTAGTTGCCTACTTAACAACTCTCTCATCTTGGTAGTCTTCAATATGGATTTATTCTTAAGATCTTTGCTTCATTTCTTCGGCCTTGGGATATAATTCTTCATAATGTTTTAAGATAAGTTATATCTACCCTGTTTCCACTATAGCCTGCAAAGTATGAACATAATTTTCCTGTTAAAGTTATTAAGTTGAATTGTAATGTCCTTTAGTATTTCAAAGACTTCATGATAAATTGCTTACAAAGATGACTAACATAATCTCTCCCATCCCTGTCTGCACACACATTTTGTGTTATGATTTTGCTGTTTCTCTTGTCAAGAGCTGAAGTTTCTCTACCCCTTCAATCCAGGCTTTGTCAAGTGGCTTGCCTTGGCCAATAAGACGTTAGAAAACAGAATGAACATAGAAATTTGACAAGCACTTGCACATCTAGGCTTACTGTTTTGCTGCCCTAAGACTGACATGTGAAGAAGCTTGAGCTAGCATCCTGGAGGATAAGAGACCACAGGAGGACAGAGATGAGCCATGCCAGCTAAGGTTCTCTAGACCCACCAACTTCTAAAGAGCAGGAAAAATGTACAAGGCCATTCTATATTATGTAGCCTTAGATGACCTCTCTGCTAACTGGATAATCAACTTATCATCACATAGAATCAAAAGCAAAATAGAATAGTTGTTGTATGAAGCCAGGGGTAAGTAAAAAAATGCATGCACTTTTTCAGGGTCAATAATCTCTTTTATGGCAAAAACAATACCATTTCAGTTTGCATTTCTAAAGTACAGTTATGGGCATCGCTAGCTGTACATCAATATTTCTTTTTCCCTTTTTCCATAGCAATACATTTGGTGGCAGGCTTAAAGACACTCAGTCAGAGATTACATTCACGAGCCAGATTTTCAGTTGTGTGTGACCAGAGGATGACGTTTTCACTTCTGAACTATGAATGGAAATGATGCATGCATTTACTGAGCTTTCTCCATGCTCCTATTTTCCCTTCCTCTTCCATTCTCCCAACTGGATCCTACAGAAATCTGATTTACCACGAGGACTAATGCAGCAGACTAATCTTATCTTAACTAATAGCATAGTTTTGTGCAATATATTTTGGTACCAAAAATGATTTAGTTGGTAGAACATTGGATCTCGGGTCAAAAAATCTAGGGTGCTTTGATAAACTTTGCCCCAATTTTTGGAATTGGCCAGAGGCTTGTCAGTCACTTACAGGAACTATAATTTTGTCTCCCTAGATAAAAATGTACAACTCCAGATAGGCTAAGCAGGAATTTTGAAAACTGACCTTACTAATTCCTATTTCTACCAAGTAAGAGGGTCACGGTAACTGACGATTGCCCTAGGCATGTGTCATTTTTGTCCCAAGAAATGCTTATATACCAACAAAGTGCCTTAGGTAATATAATGGGAAATAATCAAGGTGAGCTTTTGGCACTTGGACAGTTAGGGATAGTTCTCCTTGAAAACACAAATATACCCCATTTCGAGGTATTGAAATTAGAAGAAAACTGGGAAAGAGGATTTTAGTTACCTTCTGAATATACATTCAATGATGGTAGCCCCAAAGTCTCAAACTTGGCTGTGTGTGATGAAAATTGTTAAGCAAACACATTTTAATTCTCTCTCTTCCTCTCCTCACTCTCCCAGAGGTTATATTTCAGTAGCACTAGGAAGCTTGCCTATAATCTCCATATTTAAATACTACCGTAAGTGATTCTAAGATAGGAGGTCAGTGGCCCTTTAGGAAACTACAGCCAGAGCAGACACTAAATTCATGTGTTCATGTACTAAAACTCAGTTCCAGGAAGTGTAGAAATCTAGATGTGGCAAGTAAGTTCTAGAGAAAATGAGTTATGGTTTTCAAAAAAAGATCTAGTTGTCAAATATTCTTTTATGAATGATTTTGTTAAAAAAAACTGATGAGGAAGAATTACCAAACACAAGTATAAAAATGAAATTGCCTTACCTTGCCTGTGAGTTTCCTACTCAATGTTCAATGTATGGTTTAAAAGTACCACCTTTGGAAGTTACACTGGGCTTCCCTGATGGTTCAGATCGTAAAGAATCTCCCTGCTTTGCAAGAGACCCAAGTTCGATCCCTGGGTTGGGAAAATCCCCTGGAGAAGGGAATGGCAACTGACTCCAGTATTCTTGCCTGGAGAATCCCATGGACAGAGGAGACTGATGGGCTACAGTCCATGGGGTTCACAAATAGTTGGACACAACCGAGTGACTAACAAATGCAACTCATATTAGTTGTCTTTGCCACGTGCCTTCATCACACTCCATCATTTCTGGATCAGAGCAAGAATTGCATTGGGTTTAGCTGTCTAGTTTATGTCTTCCCCGGTGGACTAAATGCTCTTTAAGGGAAAAAACTGTCTCTGCCTTGGTCACCAAAGTATCCCCAGACTTATCAGGATGCCAGGAATATTTCAAGCATCTAACCAATATTTATTGAAGGAATGAATCTCTGTATAGAAAATAGCTGGTTGATTTTACCAACATGGGAAATGGACATGAACTATAATGAGACCAGGTGGAAATTGCCTAAAGGTTGTGCTTATATTAAATAGATACCTACTTAAGCAGTATAGACACAGCAGAGTTATATTCAGCAGATAATGTTGAGCCATGTCACATTGAGGACATTCTAGCTTGGAGAAGGGAGTAGATTTTAGTGCAGGTTCAAGCACTGGAGATAAAAATCCTTATTCATAAGAGCAATCTCCCTGTAAAAATGACACATAGCTTTGGGGTATAGACTGAATCACTTTGATTTTCTATTCTGTTATTCAATAATTACTGTGGTTATTTTTCTATGTGATTAAATAACCTTTTGGGTCATGCTGAGGATGGTGTGCTTGTAAGGAATGGAACTGGTGGTTAGACACCACAGCTAATCAAAGAAGTAATCATCTCAGATATTAGAATCCAAACTTTAGCAAAGAAATGTACAACTGAAATGTGAATTCTAAAAAATGCAGACTCATAGAAACAGAGTGGCATGGTGGTAGCCAGAGGCTGGGTGGCGGGGAAAATGAGGACTGTTGGCCAAAGGGTACAAACTGTAAGTTGAATAAATCTTGAGGTATCTGTTGTACAGCATGGGGACTATAGTTCATAATACTGCTCTTGTATACCTGAAGTCTGCTAATAGAGTAGATCTTAAGTGTTCTTACTACAAAAAAACAAAAACTATTTGAGACAATAGATGTGTTAATTAGCTTGATTGTGATAATCATTTCACAATATATAGCAAATCAGTACATCTTACACCTTCAGTCAGTTAGTCAGCTCAGTCGTTCAGTCATGTCCGATTCTTTGCAGCCCCATAGACTGCAGCACGCCAGGCTTTCCTGTCCATCATCAACTCCCGGAACCTATTCAAACTCATGTCCATTGTGTCGGTGATGCCAGCCAACCATTTCATCCTCTATAGTCACCTTCTTCTGCCTTCAATCTTTCCAGCATCAGGGTCTTTTCAAATGAGTCGGTTCTTTGCATCAGGTGGCCAAAGTATTGGAGTTTCAGCTTCAACATCAGTTCTTCCAATGAATATTCAGGACTGATTTCCTTTAAGATTGACTGGTTGGATATCCTTAGCGTCCAAGGAACTCTCAAGAGTCTTCTCCAACACCACAGTTCAAAAGCATCAATTCTTCTGCACTCAGCTTTCTCTATAGTCCAACTCTCACATCCATACATGACTATTGGAAAAACTATAGCTTTGACTAGATGGACCTTTGTTGGCAAAGTAATGTCTCTGCTTTTCAATATGCTATCTAGGTTGGTCATAGCTTCCTGCCAAGGAGTAAGCGTCTTTTCATTTCATAGCTGCAGTCACCATCTGCAGTGATTTTGGAGCCCAAGAAAATAAAGTCTTTCACTGTTTCCATTGTTTCCCCACCTTACACCTTAAATGTACACAATTTTGTTTTGTTATTTATATCTCACTAAATCTGGGGAGAGGGGATAGGGGAAGGAACCACAACTGACTTAAAACATAAGCCATCTCTCCAGATTATGCTTTGACAGAATTATTTAAATTTAAGTAAAATAGATTATTTGCCTGCTTTAAAATTCAAGTTTTAACTTTCTGTGTATTCCAAGCATGACAGAGAAAAAGCGAAGACACAAATACTTTAGAGAAGAAAAGGAAAGAGCTTGCCAAAAAGATACAATTGCAGTCTGAAAAGGATGCAAGCCAATCTCAGCAAGCAGTTGGCCAGCTGTATGAACTGGGAATAGTCACTTAACCTCTTCTCTACCTGCATCTCATTAGTAAAATTAGGAGAAAGAATGAAATAATTTATAAGGTTGCTATTAGCTTTAAAATTTTTATGAGTTCAGAGCCTTTAAAAACTTGACGCCCTCAGCAAAAAATAGCACTGAGAATTTTTTTTCAATATTCCTTTTATCTATAATGGAAACAAGTTAGAAATAATAGGCCTAATGTTCACAAATCATTAAATATTTACTGGTTACTCTCTTGGTCACCATTTTGATTCAATATGTATGTATAAATCTTCAATATGTTCAAAATTCAAAAATGTGCACAAAGGAACTTTCTAGTTTCTGTAATGACTTTGAACTAAAGTATGATAAACTTTCTTGTTTGTGTGTTTTAATGCTTATCATTGGTCAGTAAGCCCTAGAATCTAAGCACAATATTATATATACATGCTAAGTGCTTAGTTTATCATTAGAATTTTCTTCTTGAATTGCAAATTGCATAACTTTTCTAGAGTTTCCTCATTTATTTTTTAAAATGTTAGTGTCCAGGTACTAAAAAAAAAAAAAAAAAAGGAACTTCTCCAAACCATGTAGTATGCTAATACTGAAAATAAAATGAGTGTTTACTGTCTCGCTTGTGCTAAGTCGCTTCAGTCATGCTTTGCGACCCTATGGACTGCAGCCTGCCGGGTTCCTCTGTCCATGGGTTTCTCCAGGCAAAAATACCAGAGTGGGTTACCATGCCCTTCTTCAGGGGATCTTTCCAACCCAGGGATTGAAGCCATGACGTCTCCTGCATTGCAGGCAGGTTCTTTACCACTAGAACCACCCAGTAAGCCCTGTTTCTCTTGAGGGAAATGTTACTAAGGATAAAAACGAGATAAATAGATAGGACATTTGTTTATACACAAATAATGTGATAATTCTATTTTATAATTCTATACACTTTTCTTATTTTAATTGAATCTGTGTCCTTACTAGTACTTTTGCTTTTTTAAATAAAGTATTACTTGTTTTTCTTCTTATGATATACTGCTATCTTTTCTAACTTTCCCCAAATATTTATAAAATAATCCTCTATACTAGATATTGTACAGTGAATATTTGTTGATTGATTAACCTTCTCAATGCTCCTTCCAACACCTCCTTTCCATCCTCATTGTTACAAATACTGTCACTATCTACCTTCACAGCTCGCATCCCCACTTCTTCTAAGGATATGGGAGGCTGTTATGGCCAATGAGACACAAGACAACATCATCCTGGAACACTATTTTTAATACTCTTCACACAAATGAAAGAGATGCCTTTTCATCCAATCTTTGAATAGTATTTTGAGAAGCTATCGGAAACTGCAGTTGCCTTCTTGTAAGGCTAGAGAGAGTAAACCGACATACTTGAGGATGGCAGAAGAGAGAGATTCTAAAACAACCATATAGGACCACCCTACATTTATAAAGAATTCTTGATAGGTGACATAATAAACTTTCCTTATTGTTTAAGATACTTTTAGTTGGGTCTTCTGTACATTGTATCTGAAACTGATACACTCATTCCTTTATTTGCAATCTCCATACATATAAACATGATCTTACAGAACAAAGCTAGTGGAGGTGATGGAATTCCAGTTGAGCTATTTCAAATCCTGAAAGATAATGCTGTGAAAGTGCTGCACTCAATATGCCAGCAAATTTGGAAAACTCAGCAGTGGCCACAGGACTGGAAAAGGTCAGTTTTCATTCCAATCCCAAAGAAAGGCAATACCAAAAATGTTCAAACTACCTCACAATTGCACTCATCTCACACACGAGTAAAGTAATGCTCAAAATTCGCCAAGCCAGGCTTCAGCAACACGTGAACTGTGAACTTGCAGATGTTCAAGCCGGTTTTAGAAAAGGCAGAGGAACCAGAGATCAAATTGCCAACATCCGCTGGATCATCAAAAAAGCAAGAGAGTTCCAGAAAAACATCTATTTCTGCTTTATTGACTATGCCAAAGCCTTTGACCGTGTGGATCACAATAAACTGTGGACAATTCTGAAAGAGATGGGAATACTAGACCACCTGACCTGCCTCCTGAGAAATCAGTATGCAGGTCAGGAAGCAACAGTTAGAACTGGACATGGAACAACAGACTGTTTCCAAATAGGAAAAGGAGTACGTCAAGGCTGCATATTGTCACCTGCTTATTTAACTTCAATGCAGAGTACATCATGAGAAATGCTGGGCTGGAAGAAGTACAAGCTGGAATCAAGATTGCCGGGAGAAATATCAATAACCTCAGATATGCAGATGACACCACCCTTATGGCACAAAGTGAAGAGGAACTAAAAAGCCTCTTGATGAAAGTGAAAGTGGAGAGTGACAAAGTTGGCTTAAAGCTCAACATTCAGAAAACGAAGATCATGGCATCTGGTCCCATCACTTCATCGGAAATAGATGGGGAAACAGTGTCAGACTTTCTTTTTGGGGGCTCCAAAATCACTGCAGATGGTGATTGCAGCCATGAAATTAAAAGATGCTTACTCCCTGGAAAGAAAGTTATGACCGACCTAGATAGCATATTCAAAAGCAGAGATATTACTTTGGAAACAAAGGTCTATCTAGTCAAAGCTATGGTTTTTCCAGTGGTCATGTATGGATGTGAGAGTTGGACCGTAAAGAAAGCTGAGCGCCGAAGAATTGATGCTTTTGAACTGTGGTGTTGGAGAAGACTCTTGAGAGTCCCTTGGACTGTAAGGAGATCCAACCAGTCCATCTTAAAGGAAATCAGTCCTGGGTATTCATTGGAAGGACTGATGCTGAGGCTGAGACTCTGATACTTTGGCCACCTCATGCAAAGAGTTGACTCATTGGAAAAGACCCTGATGCTGGGAGGGATTGGGGGCAGGAGGAGAAGGGGACCACAGAGGATGAGATGGCTGGATGGCATCACCGACTCGATGGACACGAGTTTGAGTGAACTCTGGGAGTTGGTGATGGACAAGGAGACCTGGTGTGCTGCGATTCATGGGGTCACAAAGAGTCGGACACGACTGAGCAACCGAACTGAACTGAACTATGTCCTTTGAGAAAGAAACTGGTCACAGGGGTAGCCACTATCTCAGCTATATAATAATGACAGTAGTTTATAATTATTGAGTACTTTCACTGAATAAAAAGGACATTGTTTTATGAACTTCACATATTTTATATTCACAATAAACCTTTAGATTGGGAGACAATATTATTCCTATTTTTTAAATGCAGCAAATGTGGCAAGAGATAATAAGTAACCCACAGCTAATAAGTGAATAAACTGAAGGTCTGTTTGGAATTAGCTAGTTATAATTACAGTGTCCCTTACTACATTTGTATATTTAATATAAGGGGTACATATGGGCTTTTGGTAGCATGTGGGAATAAAATAAACAGACTAGTCCATCATCTTGGTGTTCTCTAAGCTTATCACTTATATTATAGCACTGTGTACAGAGTGAACTAAGGATTTGCAGGTACAGGAGGGGGTATTTAGCACTGTATGTATAGAAAGTATGTAATTCAAGGAAGGATATTTAAATGACATTTAATATCACCGATGGGCTTCCCAGGTGGCTCAGTGGTAAAGAATCTGCCTGCCCGTGCAGGAGACACAGAAGATGTGGGTTCGATCCCTGGGTTGGGAAGATCCCCCAGAAAAGGATAAGGCAACCCACTCCTGTACTTTTGCTGGGATAATCCCACAGACAGAGGAGACTTGTGGGCTACAGTCCATGGTGTCTCAAAGAGTAGGACACGACTGAACAACTGAGCATGCAACATGCAAGCAGACAGCAACACTATTTCTCTATATTAAGAAAATTTTATATGTTCAGTGATAGTTTCAAAGTTACAGACACACCACTGAACGAAATTAGAAAACATGCTGAATTTCCCTGGACATCCTCTTATACCTCTTCTATACTGAAAAAATATCAGAGTGAATTGGAAAGCAGACCATTAAGTTGAATCAAAGTTTATCATTTTAACAATTACTCTTTTGTTGACTTTGAGAATCTAGGAGACTCACAATATAAAGTATGACTTTTTCCTGAATAGACCACAGTTCAAGGTTTCCAGTGACTAAAATTTAGTAACTAAATTGTTAAAATTCATTTTATTAAATAATTTTATCCCTGAATAATGATACATTTTTATCTACTCAATAGATGTGATCTTTAACTTTTAAATTTTATATAGTATTTTATTACATAATATGTGATATATAAAATTGATATATATCAATACAATATTTGAGATATAAAAATTATGACATATGAAAATAAAAGTTATGAACCTTCCAGCCAGCTCAGGAAGTAGTATATTACCCATGTCACACAGGCTTTGTGTGCACTTTCCTTCAAATTCTATCCCCCTCCCAATCCCCAAAGGTAACCAATATCTTGAATGTTGGATTTATACTTCCTTTACTTTTCAAGTAGTTTCTGTCATAAATATATCTATTTCTAGATTTTGAAGTGTATGTCCTGTGCTGTGGTGTGCTTAATTGCTCAATCATGTCTGACTCTTTGCGACTGCATGGACTGTAGCCCACCAGGCTCTTCTGTCCATGGGATTCTCCAGGCAAGAATACTGGAGTGGGTTGCCATGCCCTCCTCCAGGGGATCTTCCTGACCCAGGGAACGAACCCAGGTCTCCTGCACTGCAGGTGGATTCTTTACCAGCTGAGCTACCAGGGAAGCTCTTTGAAGTGTATAACATGATTTTATTATCTTCATGGTTTGCAACTTGCTTTTCTCTTTCAAGGTTATGTTTCTTAGATTCATTGTGCTGCATGTAGCTGTAATTTGTTCAAGACTACATGATTTTTCACTAAGTGCTTATATAGCAGTTTTTTTTAAATTCAGTCACTTAAGAAGGCATATTTTTATTTTCTCCTAGTCTTTAAAATTGCTATTAAAAACATTTGTGTGTTCAAACTTTTTCTATTTTTAAATTTCTTTCCTCTTACTGTATCAACAATTGAAAGGATGACTGCAAGTCTCTTTCTATGACTATTTATCACTTTGCTCTTGTTTCAACCATTTTGTTGTAGACGTTTTAAAGATACTTTACTATGTGTACACAATTTAATTATTTAATATTTCTGGTATTTTTTTGTCATGTATTTGGGCCCTTTATTCATAATTATGCTGTTTTATCCAGTAAAGTATATTTTTTCAGTCTTTGATAAAATACAGTACATTTTTAAAATTAATATTTGCCTATTATATATTTTTCTATATTTTTTCAACTTTTTCACGTCTTTATGTTTTACTGGTGACTGCTTAGAAGAGAGAATCTAAAAGTGCCTTGTTCATTGATGTTTAGTTCATGTCTTAAATAAACTTCCCTAGAAAATGCACCTTGAGGCAAAAGCTTATGTAGTATGACTTTCCTTGAGATGTAATCCCAGAGAAGCAGGAGTGAAGGAAAAGTTGAGTCTAATAAAGAGTGTGTTTCTGAGTTGGTCACAGCTTTTGCATCACAGTTGGTTGTTAGTTGTTGCATTATATCCCAGAAGAGGTATATGTAACTATTGTAACTTGAAACAGTCCAGCGAGGAGAAGGCAAAGCAAACCATTTATTTGTAGGATTTCTGTATGCCCCATGCAGTAATAATGCCCTAGTTTCTGGGTCGTTGGCTCAGGTATATGCTGGGGAAGCCAAAGCCTCCAGACGTCCAATACCGCCCATGAGGTAATGTCTTTGTCAGTTGGTGCAACATGTAATTGTTTCTAAATTTGTGGTGATGAAGGTGGCCGTGGCAGTGTCCAGGGCTTCATAACCCAAGAAGGTGTGAGTGTTTGCTAGAGCCTCTCTCTCTCTACCCCAAAACTAGAGAAGGAGGTAGCTGAGGTCTGGAGATGTGGATGGTTTCAAAAAGTTCTCAGGTACTGCAAAACCTGAGCTCCGTACATTCATCCATGGCATTGCTTGGATCAGCTTGCAGTCAATCTCATTTGAATGTAAGTGCCCACACTTTTTCTCTGAAAGCTGACAAAGTGCAAGTTCAATCTGCTTAGGAGGTAGTGAATTGTAGGAAAATGAAAAACTTACAGACTTTTAGCAAATCATAGTTATGGTCCTCACTGCTGCATCTGGTCCAGGGCTATAATTAGAGGATTTAAGGAATAAAAAGTGCAGCAAGTAATAGAAATGTAGAGAGACAGAAGATGGCGTTATGCTAGGTTTAGAATATTCAAAACTTGTAAGGATTCAGAGTTTATATCATCTCTAGTTTTTCTTATTTTCATGCCCTCTCGCACTTGCTAGATGTAAAATATTTTTCATTTACTATGGAATTGATCTTAACATTTACCTTTTAATGAATACTTCTAGAATAAAAAAAAATGCATTTTAAACTTCTAAATGAAGTGAGAATGGATTTGTTGTATAATTTCTAAAATTGATTCTCTGAATGGGATTATGAAGTTAAGCCACCATACAAAATGTAGAAACAGAACAGATTGTTCTATACCCTAGAGTATGTATTTAATGCAAACATTTTTTGAAAGTTAACTAAAAAGTTTCCTGGGTATGACTTGATGTGATGCAACTCAATATTGGGATAGAGAGAAGGATAAATATGTTTTTAAAAGCTTATTATAGGGGGTTCAGTTCAGTTTAGTCACTCAGTCATGTCCAACTCTTTGCAACCCCATGCATCACAGCACGCCAGGCCTCCCTGTCCATCACCAACTCCCAGAGTTGACTAAAACTCATGTCCATCAAGTTGGTGATGCCATCCAGCCATCTCATCCTCTGTTGGCCCCTTCTTCTCCTGTCCCCAATCCCTCCCAGTGTCAGAGTCTTTTCCAATGAGTCAACTCTTTGCATGAGGTGGCCAAAGTACTGGAGTTTCAGCTTTAGCATCATTCCTTCCAAAGAACACCCAGGGCTATCTCCTTTAGAATGAACTGGTTGGATCTCCTTGCAGTCCAAGGGACTCTCAAGAGTCTTCTCCAATACCACAGTTCAAAAGCATCAATTCTTCAGCATTCAGCTTTCTTCACATCCATACATGACCACTGGAAAAACCATAGCCTTGACTAGACGGACCTTTGTTGGCAAAGTAATGTCTCTGTTTTTTAATATGCTATCTAGGTTGGTCATAACTTTCCTTCCAAGGAGTAAGCATCTTTTAATTTCATGGCTGCAATCAACATCTGCAGTGATTTTGAGAGGGTAGGGCATAGCATTTTATAACAAGAAGATACTCCATACTTATGTGGAAATCTCCAAATTTTGGAAAGAACAGAGTAATCAGGAAACAAGGGAAAGAGACAAAATAAGTAAAACCTTTGGAGAATTTTGTAAAGAATTCCCCTCCTGCATATATATAAAAAACAAACAAAACACTAATTTGACAAAATACATGCACCCTAATGTTCATAGCAGAATTATTTACAATTGCTCAGATATGGAAGCAACTTTTGTGACCATTGACAGATAAATGGATAAAGAAGATGTGATACACACACACAGACACAAATACTATTTAGCCATAAAAGTGAATGAAATATTGCCATTGGCAGCAACATAGAAAGACTTAGAGGGCATTATGCAAAGTAAAATAAGTCAGACAGAAAAAGACAAATACTGCATGATGTTACTTGTATGTGGAATTTAAAAAATACAACAAACCAGTGAATATAACAAAAAAGAAGCCGAATCACAGATGTAGAGAAAAAACCAGCAGTTACCAGTGGGAAGAGGAAAGGGAGAAGGGGAAACTCAGGGGTAAAGAAGTAAGTGGTATGAAGTATTAGGTATAAAATAAGCGACAAGAATATATTGTACAACATGGGGAGAATATAACTAATATCTCACAATAGCTACTGTTGTTGTTGCATAGTTGAGTCTGACTCTTTGCGACCGCATGGAATGCAGCACACCAGACTTCCCTGTCCTTCAACATCTCCCAGAGTTTGTGCAAACTCATATTCATTGAGTCCATGATGCCATCCAACCATCATCCTCTGTAGTCCCCTTCTCCTCCTGCCTTCAGTCTTTCCCAGCATCAGGGTCTTTTCCAATGAGTCAGCTCTTTGCAAAAGTATTGGAGCCTCAGCTTCAGCATCAGTCCTTCAAATGAATATTCAGGACTGATTTCCTTTAAGATTAACTGGTTTGATCTCCTTACAGTTCCAAGGGACTCTCAAGTCTTCTCCAATACCACTGTTCAAAAGCATCAGTTCTTTGGTGCTCAGCTTTCTTTATGGTCCAACTCTCACATTCATGCATGACTACCAGAAAAACCATAGCTTTGGCTACACTGAAATTTGTCAGCAAAGTAATGTTTCTACTTTTTAATATGCTGTCTAGGTTTGTCATTGCTTTTCTTCCAAGAAGCAAACGTCTTTTAATTTCATGGCTGCAGTCACTTGTCTGCAGTGATTTTGTAGCCCAAAAAATAAAGTCTGTTGCTGTTCCCTTTGTTTACCCATCTATTTGCCATGAAATGATGGGACCAGAATCCGAAATTTTAGTTTTTTGAATGTTAAGTTTTAAACCAGCTTTTTCACTCCACTCTTTCAGCTTCAAGACTCTCTTTGCTTTCTGTCATGAGGGTGGTGTCATCTGCATAAATTATTGATATTTCTCCTGACAATCTTGATTCCAGCTTGTGCTTCATCCAGCCTGGAACTTCATATGATGTATTCTGCATATAAGTTAAATAAGCAGGGTGACAATATACAGCCTTGACTTATTCCTTTCCCAACTTTGAACCAGTCTGTTTTTCCATGTCTGGTTCTAACTGCTGCTTCTTGACCTGCATACAAATTACTCAGGAGGCAGGTAAGGTGGTCTGGCATTCCCATTTCTTTAAGAATTTTCCACTGTTTGTTGTGATTCATGCAGTCAAAGGCTTTAGTGTAGTCAGTGAAGCAGAAGTAGATAACTATAACTATAAATGGAGTATAAATTTTAAAATTATGAATCATTACATTGTACATCTGTAACTTATCTAATGTTGTGTAACTATACTTCAATTAAAAAATAATTGAATAAAAAAAAAGATTTCCCATGACACTCTCTTGATAAACATTACATGAAAGCAAGGCACAGGGTTTGTTAAAGAAAAATTTCATCTAACTACCTGAAAAGTGAAAGTGAAAGTCACTCCGTCATGTCTTACAGTATAGTCCATGGAATTCTCCAGGCCAGAATACTGGAGTGGATAGCTGTTCCCTTCCCCAGGGGATCTTCCCGACCCAGGAATTGAACCAGGGTCTCCTTCTTTAAGATGGATTCTTTACCAACTGAGCTAACTACCTGAACTCTCTCCCAAAGCAGAGTATCTGAAAACATGTTACTTATATTGATAATAAATGTATACCTAGAAGGATGCCAGGACAGCAATGAGTTAGAATTTCTATTATTAATTTTCCTAAACAGAAAAACCAATTGATGATACCAAAGTGATAGGACAATTAGAAAAATCATGGCCATGGAATAAACATGATTCTTCTCTTCTCTTTTTGCTAGTTTCTGCATGTATCACTGACTGCTCATAGTTTCCTTTCCCAGCTGAAAACAAACTCTGAGGGCAATTCCTGTGTTGAAGTTGTGTGAGATAGGCCTGATCCCCAAGACCAGGGTGAAATTTCTTTATAGATTGTAGAATATGGAGTAGAGAAACATTGGAAAAGTCAAGATTCAAGGGCAAGCCTGGGATCAAGCAAAATACCGTATTCTTCATCTGAGGAAGATGAGCTGAGATGTTGAGACTGAGACCAAGGTAAAAGACCAGGAAACTGTGTCCCAGCTAGAGACTTTTGAGAGCACTTCTAGAGTTACTGAGCTGGGAGAAGTTCACTTAGCTCTACAGGTAGTAGCTGCTTCAAACATCAATCAACTCAAATTAGATTCATTTTTGGATTTTATTCTTTTTCTCTTCTCTTATTGCAAAATGTCATTCCAGGGATTTGGTGAATATATATACTCTGTTCTATTGCTTGTATGTCTAAGAGCAGAATTGCTGGTCGTACATATATGTAGCTTTAATAGATATTTTCCAACCATTATTGAATATAGTTGTAGTAGTTTACATTCACACTAGCACTGTATGGAGTTTCAGTTGTACCATAATCTTACCAACACTAGCAATATCTGTAGTTTTCATTTTACTTATTCTGATGGGTGAGTAATTGTGTCTCAGCCTGGTCTTAATTTACACAAACTTGACGATCTATGAAATTAAGCATGTTTTATCATATTCATTGGCCATTTGGATGTCTTTCTATAAGAATTGTCTATTCAAAACATTTGTCTGTGTTTCTTTTGGGCTATATGCTTTTTTCTTATTGATTTGAAGATATCCTTGGTATATTCTAGATAAAAGTCTTTTGTCAGATATCTATCTATCCATCACCTATCTATAACTTTTACCATTGTGTTTTGGTTTTGATACTATTAGGTGTTTTTGATATGTGGGCATTCTTAATTCTATGCAGAAAATTACATAATTAAATATTATCCAATTAGTCATTCTTCCCTTTGTGTATTCT
The DNA here is from genome assembly GCF_002263795.3 of Bos taurus. Lineage (NCBI taxonomy): Eukaryota > Metazoa > Chordata > Mammalia > Artiodactyla > Bovidae > Bos > Bos taurus. The sequence continues at coordinate 45,344,831 of NC_037330.1, forward strand.
TAATTCTGTGTCTTAATGAAAAAATCTTTGCCTCTTCTAAAAACAACCAGAAGACTCCATTATACCTTCTCTTAATCTTTGTTGTTTTAACTTTAATAATTGGATCTACAATTCTTCTGAAATCTACTTTTCTGTATGTCATGATGTAGTTATTGCATTTATATATAGTAACAATGAAACATTTAAAAATGAAATAAATAAAAATATTCCATTCACAGTAGTATCAAAAACAATAAAATACTTATGAATAAATTTAACCATGGAGGTGAAAGATCCATACACTAAAACTACAAAACATGGGTGAAAGAAATTGAAAAAGAAGAAAAAACAGGAAGATACCTATACTCATGGATTACAAATTGATATCTTTAAACTATTTGTACTTCCCAAAACTATCTATAGATTCAATGTGGTTCCTATCAAATTTCCAGTGGCATTTTTATAGTTATAGCTAGAAATTCTAAAATTTGTATGAAACCGCAAAAGATCCCAAATATCCAAAGCAGAGCTAGGAAAGAACAAAGCTAGAGACATCAAACTACCTGATATCAAACTATACTACAAAGCTATAGTAATCAATACAGTATGGTACTGGCATCAAAAATAAATACATAGACCAATGGAACAAAATCAAGAGCCCAGAAATAAACATTTTCATGTTTTTTCAACTATATTTCATAAGGGAACAAGGAATACTCAGTGGGAAAGGATAGTCTCTTCAATAAACGGTTCTGGGAAAACTGGATAACATTATGCAAAAAAATGACATTGGACCCCTATCTTACACCATTCACAAAATTAATTTAAAATGGTTAAGATTTAAACATAAGACTTGAACGTGTAAAGCTGCTAGAAGAAAGCATAGGGAAAAACTCCATGACATTAGTGTTAGTAATGACTTCATAGATATGACATCAAAAGCATATCAATAAAAGCAAAAAATTTATCAGACTACTGCAAACTAAAAAGCCTCTGCACAGCAAAAGAAATGATCAACAAAGTGAAGAGACAACCCATGGAATGGGAGAAAATATTTGCAAATTATATACCCGATGAGTTATATTCAAGCTATATAAAAAACTCACACAGTAGCAACAATATCAATTAAAACTGGGTAGAAGAACTAAATATTCATTTTTTCAAAGAAGACATACAAATGACCAACAGACACATGAAAAAGTACACAAAATCATTAATCATAAGAGAAATGCAAATCAAAACACAAGAGACATCACTACATATATATTAGAATGGCTTTCACCAAGAATACAAGAGTTAACAAGTACCGTCAAGGATATGGAGAAATTGGAACTCTTGTACACTACTGATGGTCAATTGGTATAGCCACTAGGGAAATACATATGGATGTTCCTTAAAAAATTAAAAACAGAACCAGCATGTGATCCAGCAATCCCACTTTTGAGTATATATCTAAAGGATATGAAGATATAAAAACAGATCATTGATATCTGCATTCCCACGTTCATCACAGTATTATTCATAATAGCCAAGATATGGAAACAACCTAAATGTTAATGATAAATGAAGATATGTGATATATATCTTATATATATATAATGGAACATCATTCAGCCATGAGAAAAAAAAGTTATATTGCCAATTGTGACAACATGGATGGACCTTGAGGGCCTTATGATAAGTGAAATGAATCATACAAGGAAGACACTGTATGCCATCAATTATATGTGGACTCTTAAAAAGCTGACTTTTAAAATAAGGTGAATAAGTTCTGGGGAGCCTAATGTGCAGCACTGTGATTATAGTTAATAATACTGTATTATACACTTGAAAGTTTCTGGGAGAGTAGATTGTAAATGTTCTCAACATAAAAAAGAAATTACAATTATGGCATTTGATGTAAGTGTTCAGTAAGTTCAGTTCAGTCGCTCAGTCATGTCCGACTCTTCGCGACCCCATGAATCGCAGCACACCAGGCCTCCCTGTCCATCATCAACTCCTGGAGTTCACTCAGACTCACGTCCATCGAGTCAGTGATGCCATGCAGCCATCTCATCGTCTGTCGTCCCCTTCTCCTCCTGCCCCCAATCTCTCCCAGCAGCAGAGTCCTTTCCAATGAGTCAACTCTTTGCATGAGGTGGCCAAAGTACTGGAGTTTCAGCTTTAGCATCATTCCTTCCAAAGAAATCCTAGGGCTGATCTCCTTCAGAATGGACTGGTTTGATCTCCTTACAGTCCAAGGGACTCTCAAGAGTCTTCTCCAACACCACAGTTCAAAAGCATTAATTCTTCGGTGCTCAGCCTTCTTCACAGTCCAACTCTCATATCCATACATGACCACAGGAAAAACCATAGCCTTGACTAGACGGACCTTTGTTGGCAAAGTAATGTCTCTGCTTTTGAATATGCTATTTAGGTTGGTCGTAACTTTCCTTCCAAGGAGTAAGCGTCTTTTAATTTCATGGCGGCAGTCACCATCTGCAGTGATTTTGGAGCCCAAAAAAATAAAGTCTGACACTGTTTCCCCATCTATTTCCCACTAAGTGATGGGACCAGATGCCATGATCTTTGTTTTCTGAACGTTGAGCTTTAAGCCAACTTTGTCATTCTCCACTTTCACTTTCATCAAGAGGCTTTTTAGTTCCTCTTCACTTTGTGCCATAAGGGTGGTGTCATCTGCCTATCTGAGGTTACTGATATTTCTCCCGGCAATCTTGATTCCAGCTTGTGTTTTTTCCAGTCCTGAGTTTCTCATGATGTAATCTGCATAGAAGTTAAATAAGCAGGGTGATAATATACAGCCTTGACGTACTCCTTTTCCTATTTGGAAACAGTCTTTTGTTCCATGTCCAGTTCTAACTGTTGCTTCCTGACCTGCATACAGATTTCTCAGGAGGCAGGTCAGGTGGTCTGGTATTCCCATCTCTTTCAGACTTTTCCACAGTTTATTGTGATCCACACAGTCAAAGGCTTTGGCATAGTCAATAAAGCAGAAATAGATGTTTTTCTGGAACTCTCTTGCTTTTTCCATGATCCAGCAGATGTTGGCAATTTGATCTCTGGTTCCTTTGCCTTTTCTAAAACCAGCTTGAACATCTGGAAGTTCACGGTTCACGTATTGCTGAAGCCTGCCTTGGAGAATTTTGAGCATTACTTTACTAGCTTGTGAGATGAGTGCAATTGTGCGGTAGTTTGAGCATTCTTTGGCATTGCCTTTCTTTGGGATTGGAATGAAAACTGATCTTTTCCAGTCCTGTGGCCACTGCTGAGTTTTCCAAATTTGCTGGCATATTGAGTGCAGCACTTTCACAGCATCATCTTTCAGGATTTGAAATAGCTCAACTGGAATTCCATCACCTCCACTAGCTTTGTTCGTAGTGATGCTTTCTAAGGCCCACTTGACTTCACATTCCAGGATGTCTGGTTCTATATCAATGATCACACCATCGTGATTATCTGGGTTGTGAAGATCTTTTTTGTACAGTTCTCCTGTGTATTCTTGCCACCTCTTCTTAATATCTTCTGCTTCTGTTAGGTCCATACCATTTCTGTCCTTTATCGAGCTCATCTTTGCATGAAATGTTCCCTTGGTATCTCTAATTTTCTTGAAGATATCTCTAGTCTTTCCCATTCTGTTGTTTTCCTCTATTTCTAACACTACTGTGGTAATCACTTTGCAATATATATCGAATCACCACACTGTACACCTTAAATTTGTAGAAGGAAATGGCAACCCACTCCAGTACTCTTGCCTGGAGAATTCCACAAATGGAGGAGCCTGGTGGGCCACAGTCCATGGAGTCACAAAGAGTTGGACACAACTGTGTGACTAAACAGAAACAACTAATCACAATACTGTACACCTTAAATTTACACAGTGTTATGTGTCAAGTATATCTTAATGAAGCTGGGGGGGGAAAGCATCATTTTTTCATATGGATATTCAGTGGAAACAGTAATCCTTATACTCACTGCCCTGCAGTGTCATCTTTGTTTTACATAAAAGAATCAAGTGAGTGTGGGTTTGTTTCTCCATCCATTTCCTTTACCTATTATTTTGCCAGTACCATGTTGTCTTCATTACTGCAGCTTGACAATAAGACATGATAACTGGCACTGGAAGTAAGTTTGTCCACTTTATTCTTCTAAAAGAATCTTGGCTATTCTTGGGCCTTTATATTTTGATACAAATTTTAGAATAAGCTAATCAATTTTCAACAAGAAAAAAAAACTCTTCTGGGATTTTTAGTTGGAATACGTTGAATCTATAGATCACTTATAAGGAAGAGAACAGTTAGCTTATACATGATTATATCTTCCAATTCATGAGTATACTGTATCCTTTCATTTAAGTCTTTAATTTCAACAATGTTTTGTCATTTCCAGGATACAGAATTTTCACATATTGCAATCTATTCTAGAAATAGATTTATTTCTAGATACTTTATGTTTTGAAGTGAAGTGTTAGTCACTCAGTCATGTCTGACTCTTTGTGATCTCATGGATTGTAGCTCACCAGGCTCCTCTGTCCATGGAATTCTCTAGGCAAGAATACTGGAATGGATTGCCATTCCCTTCTCCAGGGTATCTTCCTGACTGAGGGATTGAATCCTCATCTCTTATGTCTCCTGTATTATCAGGCAGGTTCTTACTACTCACTTGGGCTTCCCTTGTGGCTCAGCTGCTAAAGAATCCACCTGCAATGCAGGAGACCTAGGTTTGATCCCTGGGTTGGGAAGATCCCCTGGAGAAGGAAAGGCTACCCACTCCAGTATTCTGGCCCGGAGAATTCCATGGACCCTACAGAGTGCATGGAGTCACAAAGAGTTGGACAGGACCAAGCAACTTTCACTCACTCACCCTTTACTGCTAGTGCCACCTGGGAAACCCCACTGTAAAATTTATCTTTAACATTTTTTATTTTATATTTTCTGTAATTGGTCATTGGTATATTGATCTCGTTTTTAGTGATCTAGCTGAATTATAAATTTTAGTAACTTGTCCACATATTTTTTTATTTACAATATATGTATTTATATTGTTTATAATTAAGGACAGTTTTATTTCTTCCTGTAATATCTTGAAGCTCCAGTACTTTGGCCATCTCATGTGAAGAGTTGACTCATTGGAAAAGACTCTGATGCTGGGAGGGATTGGGGGCAGGAGGAGAAGGGGACGACAGAGGATGAAATGGCTGGATGGCATCACTGACTCGATGGACGTGAGTCTCAGTGAACTCCGGGAGTTGGTGTTGGACAGGGAGGCCCGGCGTGCTGCGATTCATGGGGTTGCAAAGAGTCGGACACTACTGAGCGACTGATCTGATTTGATCTGATCTGAATATCTTGATGACTTTCATTTCTTTTTTCAGATATTTTTTCAGACTGAAACTTCCAAACGATCTTTTCCCCTTACCAAACTCTGAAAAATGTTTTCAACAAAACAAAAGATCCCATCTGTTCCCAACTTAAAAAAATTTTCTTTTCATGAATTATATTCTATTTTTCTTTACCTACTGATAAGATTGTATGTGCTTTCTCCTTTTCTTCCATTTATGCCAATTACATTGATTTATTTTTGATTGCTAAAACACCATTACAATTCATTGAATAAAACTGACTCATCTTAACATTCTGTACTGTTTGGTGTAGGATTTTTGACATGTGTTCATGTAAAAAATTTTATCTCATTTAAATTTTTTATAAAATTTCCAGATTTTCTGGAATTATGCAGGCCTCATAAAAAGAATGGGAAGTGTTTCTTGTGCTTTTTTTAAGTCTTTGGAAATGTTTGCACAGAATTCTTGTTGTTTCTTCATAAACATTTTGAGGCATTCACTGGTGAAATTAACTTGACAAAATTTTTTTGGGGGGGAAATTTTGAATGGGTTCAATTATTAAAATAGACACAGAATTAATTTTCTATTTCTCTTCCTAACATCTTTAGCAAATTTTGTTTTTAAAGGTGTCTATTCCTTTCATCTAAACTTCAAACATATTTGTGTCAAGTTATTATCTTTCTGATATTGATACGACCTATAACAGTGTTGTGTTTGTTCCTAATTTTGACAAGTTGATTATCTCTGTCACCATCTCTGTGTGTCCCTCTCTTTCTCTCTTTTTTCAACTTGATCAGGCCCATTTGTGGTTACCAATTTTATTACTTAAGACAACTTTGCCCTTTGTTTTTTTTCCATTCTGCATTTGCTTTCTACTTCACATATTTCTACTTTTATTTTTATTATTTCATTCAAACTATTTTTCTGTTTTTAATATGTTGTTCATTTTTCTACCTTCTTGAGATGGAAACTTTGATACTGATTATTAGCCCTTTCTTATCCAATATAAGAGGTTAGAGCTATAAATTGTCTCCAGAGAATGTCACTGTAACTAAGTTTTCATGTACTTTACTTCCTAACGCTTTCTGATTGCTGTTGTGGTTGTTGTCTTTCAATCATGCAAACGATATTCCTTAACTTCCAAATGTTGGAGATTTTCTAGTTACTGGTTATTATTTTACTGCTTAATTTAGCAGTGACCAGAGGCCTATATTTTGTATTATTCAAGTTTTTGACACATTTTAAAAATTATTTTTATGGAATTTGCTAAATTTAGGTTTTGAAATATATTCAATATGCATTTAAAGATAATGTACATTCTATCATTATAGTATGCACTGTTCAATTTATGCCAATACGTCATTTGTTGTGTTGTCCAAATCTATATTCTTAAAATTTTTTGTGTTTTTCTATCAGCTATGAATAGTAGTGAGTTAAACTCATATACTTTGTATTTGTTTAATTATCTCTTTACTGTGTCAACTTTCACTTCTACCTATCTGTCTGTCTGGGCTTCCCCGTTGGCTCAAAGGTAAAGAATCTGTCTGCAATACAGAAGACACAGACCACCCGGGGTTCAACCCTTGGGTTGGGAATCCCCTGGAGGAGGAAATGGCAACCCACTCCAGTATTCTTGCCTGGGAAATCCCAAGGACATAGGAGCCTGGCAGGATCACAAGGAGTCTAACACGACTGGGTGACCGATCATCTGTCTAGTTCAACAGCAATGAGTTTGCCTGCAGCGCGGGAGACTTGGGTTTGATCCCTGGGTTGGGAAGACCCCCGCTCCCAACCTAGCCCCTAGAGAGGGAAATGGCAGCTCACTCCAGTATTCTTGCCTGGGAAACAGGCAGAGAAGCTGGTGGGTTGCATGGGCTCACAAAAGAGTCAGACATGACTGAGTGACTAAACACAACATATATCTTCTATCATAACCTATATATGCTATGTTTTGGGGGGTATACAAACTTATAATTGTACACAGTGTTGTTAATTTGACCTATAAGTATGAAATATTTTCTTTTTCTGTATGAATTCTCCTAGCCTTAAATTTTAGTCTGTCATATTAATATAAAACCCAGCTTCCTTTCGAATATATCCTTATGGTACATCTTTTCATATCCTTTTATAGTCACTCTTTTTGTGTCTTTATATTTAAGATGAATCTCTAATAAGTAATATATTTGTTTCATTTTTTCAATCTTTTAGTCAATATTTAATCCCTTTATATTTAATATTGTTACTGATAGAGGGTTGATAGCTACTATATTATTTCTTTCCTATATAACCCACACGTTTTATATTTTATATTATTTCTTAACTTCCTCAGGATTAGTTATATTTTACTATTATAGTCCCCACTGTTTGTTAGTTCATTATTTTTTTCTTCTGTGATTGCCATAGTTAACTAAAATATGATCCTTGAAGATAAATGATTGCTTTTTCACTGCCGAGATGATTCAAGGATCTTGAAATGATTTTCCTCAATTTATCCCACTTTACCTTTTTAGGCAAAATTGTGGTATAAATAAAATTATAAGATATTTAAAGTGTGTAGTGTTATGATTTATGTATATATTATGAAGAGATTATCCCCATTGAGTTAATTTTTCTGTTACTGTTATGAGGCACTTATATATACATTGTAAAGCCCTCAAGACAGTACTATGATTACTTAATATTCATTTATATTTACTCATATATTTACTTACCTTTTCTTAATTATTCTCCCCTTATGAGATTATTTTCCTTCTGTCTGTCTATTTCATTTTTTTTTCTTTTTATTCTTATGAGTTTACCTGTGCTAGGAACAAATTCTATCAGTATTGACTTGTCTGAAAAACTTTATTTCATCTTAGTTTGGGAAGAATTTTCTCTGGAAATAAGATTCCCTCCCAATACTTGGGAAACCATTTTGTTGTCTTCTGGTTTTGTTCTTTAAAGAATGTACTGTCAATCTTGTTGCTCCTTTAAGGCTATGTGTTTATTATCTTGATTGTTTGCATAATTTTATTTCTGTCTTTAGGTTTAAGTAGTTTTACTGTGGTGTCTTTATGTGTGTTTTTGGCATATAGCTTCCCCAGATTTGGAAAAACTTCTGAACTGTATGGTAGATAGGATATGGCCCATTATTTTTAGAAAATGTGTGACCATTTTGGATTCAATTATTTCTGCTTCCTTCTTCTCTCTCTCCTTTCCTTATGAGAACTAATATCTATATTAGACATTTCTATTATATCATCCTTTCCCTTATGTTTTTCTGGGTTTTCATGTTTTCTGAGCTTCAGTCTGCATGATTTCCTGAACTCACTTTGCAGTTCTTTATCCTCTCTGATGCTGTGTCTAATCTATCATTGAGCCCTCTTTAAAGCTCTCACTTTGTTATTTTATCTTTAATTCTAAAATTTCTATTTATTTTTACATGTTATAATTCATTAAAATTCTTACTATTTTCTCCACCTTTTCCTCCATTTTGTTTAATATAGGAATCACATTTATACTTAAACATTCTAGCCTGGTAATTTCTAATATATTTTTAAATCTATTGTTTTTTTTTTTTTTTTTTTTAGTTTTTATTCCTGTTTTCTTTGTCTTCTTGTATGTCTGGTAATTTATAATTGAATGTCAGTCCCACATTTTTGATACTGTAGAGTCACCATATGATATTATCTTCTTGCAGAGAGTGTTCATATTTTCTTTTGCCAGGCAGAAAAAAAAAATGAGGATTTAATTTAATCAGGGACTGGACTAAGTCAATATCAGTTGTAACTTTGATATTATTTTTTCCTACTTCTGGTTTGTTTATCTTCTGTATATCTGTCTACTATTTCCAAACTAGAAGTTAGTTTATTCATTTGGATTGCTTTCTCTGGTAGATCCTGAAATATTATGTTCATCTACTCATGGATGGAGGAGCCTGGTGGGCTACATTCCATGGGGTTGCAAAGAGTTGGACACGACTGAGCGACTTCACTTTCACTCATTTTGACAAGTGTGCCAAAACTACCAGTTTTTTAGAAACCACTTATCGTCCCAGTTCACACCTGTGTAGCTTCATAAAATGGCAAATATCCTGCAGGGAAAACTTGCCATGTAATGTGCAAGTTTTCTACCCCTTGTTTCTCAGTAGGCTCCTTGCCCCATAAGTCCCAAATTCCATCTTTTAACCAGCTTGCTAGTCTTAACTTTCCCTCTGTCCAAAATCTTGTGTCCCTAGTCCTGTTTACACCTGCAGTTCACCAGTACTTCTAAACACAAATATATATTTTTAAAGTAACAGACTTCATTTTTAGGAAATTTTTAGGTTTACAGGAAAATTGAATAGAAAATACGCAGAAGTCATATGCATTTTGAATAGCTCCTTCTATTCTTCTCAACGGAATGCCGGTCCACTGCAAGATACTCTACCATACCAACAAGTGCATGTACCGCAAAACCACCACTTCTTGAAAGGATCAGTATGTTAAAAAAGAAGCATTAACTTAATATCCATGTTGTACAAGTTCTCCATGTTGTAAGTAATATACTTACATATTTAAATAAAATACTGGGAAAATATTTTCAGCAAATATAAAAAGGCTGACAACATTTTACAAAAAGCTTATAGTTGGTAACTGGAATAATACCTCAGTAACTAGCTGGATAAAATTTATAAAAATTTTAGTGAGAAGCTAGATTTAACAGATTAATGTTTAATTTTAAACTGATTAATTTAACAAAATTAAAATAAATATTTTTTGTCCATTAAATCAGTTTTGGGGGCTTTCCTGGCAGTTCAGTGGGTAAGATTTTGCCTTCCAGTGTAGGGGATGTGGGTTTGATCCCTGATTGGGGAGCTAAGATCCTACATGACTTGTGTCAGAAAAAAACAAAACATAAAACAGAAGTAATAGTGTAACAGATTCAATAAAGGCCTGAAAAATGGTCTACATCAGAAAACATTAAAAAAAATCTATCTTAATAACTGGTACATATGACTTTGCAGGAATTTGATCCTGACCCTTAATGCTAGATGTTAGGTGGATTTTGCTTTAAACTGGAAAATGCTGTCTTCAAATCCTGGTGCTTCTATGGAACTGACTGCAAGAACACCACCATCCTGAAATCCCTGCTGCTCTGCTCCAGTTCACCAGCCTATATTTAGATATTATTATCAGAACAAATCAAGTGAGCCTGACATGACATATCCTCATCAACTATGATTTGGTTTCCTCACTACTCTCCTTAGGGCCCACCCAGTAATCAAATGAATTCCCTTATGCTCTTCTTCCCCATTCCTGACTTTCTTCCCTTTCTATAACTAAGTCCTATTATTCCTATGATTTAAGTACATATAGGTTACAACAATATCCATTTATAAGGAAGTGGTAAAAATGGCAATTTCAAACATCATTAGTGTCAAGCAAGCTATTAGGCCATATTGAAAGTAAAAGTGAAAATTACTCAGTCATGTCTGACTCTTTGCAACTCCATGGACTATAGAGTCCATGGAATTCTCCAGGCCAGAATACTGGAGTGGGTAGCCATTCCCTTCTCCAGGGGATCTTCCCAACCCAGGGATCAAACCCAGGTCTCCCACAGTGCAGGTGGATTCTTTACAGTCTGAGGCATCAGGGAAGCCCTTATAATGAAAGCTGCTGCTGCTGCTGCTAAGTTGCTTCAGTCGTGTTCGACTCTGTGCAACCCCATAGACGGCAGCCCACCAGGCTCCCCCGTCCCTGGGATTCTCCAGGCAAGAACACTGGAGTGGGTTGCCATTTCCTTCTCCAATGCATGAAAGTGAAAAGTAAAAGTGAAGCCTCTCAGTCATGTCCAACTCTTAGCGACCCCATGGACTGCAGCCTACCAGGTTCCTCCATCCATGGGATTTTCCAGGCAAGAGTACTGGAGTACTAAATGTTAAAAAAATAAGAGAATAGTTAGAGAAATTATCAGCTTATATATTTTTATACAATCAACACTTTAGTACATATACTATTCTAAATGGCTTATAAAATTTTGAAACATCAGGGGTTTAACAAACATTAAAATCATACAAAAACTACCCATGGAATGAACTTATGGTTACCAGGGGAAAGAGTGGAGGGGAAGGGATAGTTAGGAAGTTAGGGATCAACATGTACACACTATTAGATTTAAGATGGATAACTTGCAAGGACCTATTGTAAAGCACAGGGAACTCCCCTCAGTAATATATAACAAGCTAAATGGGAAAAGAATTTGAAAAAGAATAGATACATATATGCATAACTGAATCACTTTGCTGAAACTAATGCAAAATTGTTAGTCAACTATTCTCCATTATAAAATAAACAGAAAAATCAAGCAAAAACATTTAGAAAAAATAAAATCAGAGATAAATTTAGTACCAAAAAAAAGCCTGAATTTTGCAGGGTTTTAGAAAAAAATTGAGCTCTGCTTTTTGAGTTTCCTATAAAGCCAAAACTTCAGTTGACAGATGCAATGAGCAAACTCATTGGAAAAAAAAAAAACCTGATACTGGGGAAGATTTAAGGCAAAAAGAGAAGGGGGCAGCAGAGGGTGAGATGGTTGGGAAGGATCACAGACACAAATTTGAGCAAACTCTGGGAGATAGTGGAGAAGAGAGGAGCCTGGTGTGCTACAGTCATGGGGTCGCAAGAGTCATGATTTAGCGACTGAACAACAGGCCAAAAAGAAGAGCGGAGCAGTCAATTCCGAGACCAGTGTCTGAAAGACAAAAAGCAAACCAGTTGATTGGAAACAATATGATTTGTTCTGAGATCTGAAAGAAGCTTTTGCCTTAGGTACCTTCCCTTCTTACTTAGATACAATAATTAAAAAATCTTTTATATCAGTAAACTGCTTTTTCAAAAGAAGTTTTATACAAATCCCTGCTATTTGAAATCATAAACTAGATTAAATGGGACTGATTAGATATAAGGAATTTGGGAAGATTTTCTTGGCAAAGAGAAGTCTTAGAAGCAACAAAGGTGCAAAGCAGTGGAAAGTATATCATTTCTCAGGTTAAGTAGACTGACCTGTACAGATACCATTTCAGTCATGTAGGTTGTGTGACTGAACAAACTGCTATTGTTGGTGTTTATTTGCTCAGTCATGTCTGAGTGTTTTCAACTCTAGGGATGGCAGCTCACCAAGGTCCTTTGGCCATGGGATTTCCCAGGCAAGCATACCAGAATGTGTTGCCATTTCTTTCCCCAGGGTATCTTCCCAACCCAGGGTTCAAACCCACATCTCCTGCATTGCAGGTGAATTCGTTACCAGTGAGCCACCTGGGAAGCCCAAATAATTCAGGCTTGAATATAATTTCATGGCATGCATACTCTCGCTTTACCCCTCTAAAACCAACCACAGACATCACTAACGATCATGGCTCCTTTCTACCGGCTCCCAGCATATCCTACTCAGCACAGTCCTCCAGAGTCACCATCAAGCAGCATGTTTCTTGCCTATATAGTTCCTGGCTCAACAGCTGTAGCATATCATTCGTAAGTGGGTTGCTATAATAGTAATCCTTCCTTGTTAGGTGAAAGTGAAAGTTGCTCGGTCATATCCGACTCTTTGTGACCCCATGGACTATAGCCTGCCAGGCTCCTCTGTCCATGGAATTCTTCAGGCCAGAATACTGGAGTGGGTAGCCATTCCCTTCTCCAGCAGATCTCCCCAACCCAAAGATCGAACCGAGGTCTCCCGCATTGCAGGCAGATTCTTTACCAGGGAAGCCAAAGAATACTGGAGTAGGTAGCCTTCCTTATAAGGCAGTGAAGCTTAACTAAATGAGAAAAACAATGTAAAGTATCTGGATTATGGAATGTGCTATGAAAATATTGACTTCCTTCTTCTGTACTTCATATTTCTAACATCTTAATTTTATTATTATAATAGATTGATATGTTAATTACTTTACAGAGAAGAGCTCTTTGTAGGCTAGGGCCTATTAAGTAATTAAAACTAAGGTCCTGATACTTGCGTCAGGTGCTTTGCTGGGCACTGTACTAGGTGATGATACACACTTATAATTACAAATCTTCCTTGTATCTGTGATTATACTCTCTCTTTCATACATAATGTAAAGGGCTTGCATCTTCCTTTTTATTGACTTGCATTTTCTGCAGTTTGTCACTTTTAATGGTCTTTTGCAGAGCCAGCATTTACATTTATTTATCATTCTCCTGTTTTTTCTCATTTATAAATTATTAACCTACAATTTTTATCTGTATTATTTTTCCCTGCTTTACTTATACTCATTTTAAAGAATTATTTCTAGCTTCTTCACTTGAATGATTAATTCATTATTTTCATTTTCCTTGTTTAATATAAGATCATTTAAGCATTAAATTTTCTTCTGAGCATAGGTTTAGCAGCACCCCACCAGTTTTAAACATACTATAATTATAGTTTTGATTTCATATTTTATCTGAGTAAAGAAAATATTTTCTTTTAGATTGACCAAAGCTATTGATTGCCCGCACATTCTAATGGGCTTCTCTGATGGCTCAGCAGTAAAGAATCTGTCTGCAATGCAGGTGACCTGTACAGGAGACATGGGTTCAATCCCTGTGTCGGGAAGATCCCCTGGAGGAGGATAATGGCAACTCACTCAAGTAATCTTACCTGAAATATCACGGACAGAGGAGCCCAGAGGCCTACAGTCCATGGGGTTGCAAAAGAGCTGGACACAACCTAGTGACTAAACAACAAATAAACAAACAAGCAAAATCCTAATAGCACTTCCTGAAAAGTGAAAAAGTTAGTCGCTCAGTTATATCAGACTCTTTGCAACTCCATGGGATGTAGACCGCCAGGCTCCTCTGTCCATGGGATTCTCCAGGTAAGAATACTGGAGTTCATTGCCATTTCCTTCTCCACGGGATCTTCCCAACCCAGGGATTGAACCTGGGTCTCCTGCACTGCAGGCAGATTCTTTACCATCTGAGCCACCAGTGAAGACTGCTGCTGCTGCTGCTGCTAAGTCACTTCAGTCGTGTCCTACTCTGTGCGACCCCATAGATAAGCAGCCCACCAGGCTCCACTGTCCCTGGGATTCTCCAGGCAAGAACACTGGAGTGGGTTGCCATTTCCTTCTCCAGTGCATAAAAGTGAAAAGTGAAGTGAAGTCGCTCAGTCTTGTCCGACTCCTAGCGACCCCATGGACTGCAGCCTACTATCTCCTAATTGCTCTTGAAGTTAAGTGTCACCATGTAACAGTTCCACAAGGAGATGTGAATGAATGTGATGGAATGATGATGTGATTTAAACTCTCCCTCTGAAAATGAAAGTGTGTGCCTTCATTTTCTCAATGCCTGAAATCTACATATGAAGGAGAGAGGAGCTGGAGCAGTTAACTTGGACCATGATGTGGAAGCGAAAGGTCAAGGTGTGTAGAATAAGCAAGTAGAAGATGCTTGGGTCCCTGAAAGTAGGAACTGCCTATCTACCCTGCTGGGTGATTCTGGTAAACAGAATTGTTTACGGGACAAAAATAAACTTTTAATTCATTTAAGAGCTGTTGTTTCGAGGCTCTGCATCAGCAGCTATAGTTATATCATAACCAATACAATTAATAATTTTTAGTTTCTTTGCATTGTTAATAAGAAATGTAGAAAGTATAATTTTTGCCCAGAATATGTTGAAATATTTTCGGTTGCCTAATAAATAAATGATCAAGTTTTGTAAACATTTTCTGTATTTTTTTAGTCTTCAAAGCTATGTAACTGTATGCGCATAAGTTTTGCATTATATTGATGTATTAATCAACTACTTAATCATATTACCCTTTCCACATTATGCTCTATAGAATACCACCTCTGTGGAATATTAATGGGTTAATCTCAAAATAAAATGTTTAATGGCCCCTATATGCCATGTTTCCTGTCTTTCTTGTAGTGGTTAATAATACACTGAACTAGATTGTTTGAATCCTAGGTCCCCTAGGCTGTGTGAATTTACTCAAGTTATTTAATCTCACCTTTCCTCCCTTTCCATGTTAGTAAAACAGGAAAAATAACAGTACAGTACTTACTGGATTGCTATGAGGATTGTAAGATGAATATATTGAATATTTAGGACAGTGTCTGGCAGAGTAAGCATTTTTAAAAATAGTTAGATATTGATACATTGGGCTTCCCTGGGAGTTCAGTGGAAAGAAGCTCCTTGCAATGTAAGAGACGCAGGTTGTATCCTTGGGTAGGGAAGATCCCCTGGAGAAGAGAATGGCAACCTATTCCAGTATTCTTGCCTGGAGAATTCCATGGACAGAGGAGCCTGATGCACTACTGTCCCTGGGGTCACAAAGAGTCAGACAGGACTGAGCGACTAACACTTTCATGAACTAGATTATTCCGATGCACTGCCTAAGGGGAAATCTTCACCTTAATGTAAGGCACATGAATTCAATTTGGGAGGTCTTTAAATTGATAAGAGTCTTAGGGGTATATGAATGTGTACATGTTTCTGGGGGGAAAATCCATGGAATTTATCTTATTCTCAAATTTCTCCACATGCATATTGTTCAATTAAAACATTAGACACTAAAGTAGCGAGTCATTTTCTACTGTTTTATTGTTCTTCTATTTCTTGTTTGACTCAAGTTTATCATCATTAAGCTTTTTGAAATATCAGTGGATTTTTATTATTTTAATATAATTTAAAAATTTTAATTTCTTTGCAATTCTTTCTGAAGTCATTCCTTTACCATTTCACCTGAACATTGTCGTTCTAAATGACTTCTATTGTTTTGTAAGAGACAATGATTTCCTGCATACTTTTTCGAATGCTGATTGTCTTCTAATATTTCATTCTGGTTCCTGAACAAATCACACTCAGAAACAAGGTCCTTTCACCATGTCATCCAGGTGATGCTTCTTCTCCATTGCCTTACATTGTTATTTCATATGTTCAGCTTTGGCTTTTATTTTGATTATTATTAAACAGATAGTATCTAATCTCACTTCAAATACATCAGTTTAGATAGTGAGTAAACTTTCTTATTCCAGCACATTTTCCAACAGTGATTTTGAATAATCTTTTAAGATGTAAAGCTAATGGGGAGTTATACATGTAATGCAGTTAAAACTATATATATATATAGAGAATATATATATAAAGAATATATATTCTTTACCCACTGACCAACTTGGGAAGCTCATGACTGAGCACAGCATATATAGATATATAGATACATAGATCCTATGTGTATGTGCATTAGCTGCTCAGTCATGTCTGACTCTGTGACCCCATGGACTGTAGCCTGCCAGGCTCCTATGTCCATGGAATTCTTCAAACAAGAATACTGGTGTGGGTAGCCATTCCCTTCTCCAAGGGATCTTCCTGATCTAGGGATCAAACTCAGGTCTCCTGCACTGCAGGCAGATTCTTTACCATCTGAGCCACCAGGGAAGTCCACATATCTCATATATTTCATAATTTCTATTAGATTTTGTCTATTATTCCTCCTTCATTTGAGAGAACTTTTCTATACCCACAATTAATACTCTGATACTTCAAAATAATGCAAATATCTTTACATAAAGTATAATTGAAGTAACTCAATTTATTAGGTTGGCATTGCTCTGCCACACATACCAAACAATAACATCGTAAGAAAGAAAATTTAGATATAGACCTCATAAATATGAATCTAAAAATGTGTAACAAACAGTAATTACTAACATCTTTATTTTTTTTTTCTGTCCTAATATCTATTTGATTACACAGTATTTTTATTTCAAGCCCTGCAACACCACCTACCATTCATTCTATTATTGTCCTAGTTCAGATCCTTAAGATGTATCACCTGGTTTATAATAGTAACTTTCTTACCTGTCTCTACACTTTCACTTTATTCTTTTCATTACTATCAGAATTTTCTTTCTAAACACTATATTATCATGTTACATCAGGATTTGAGGACTGAAAGTGTTAAAATAGTTTTACAGGTTTACTTAATTCCTCTTATCTCAACATTTGAAATTCTCCATTACTACAGTCAACTAATTTTTTAAGACTTTTATACCACTATCTACATGGCTTCCCTGGTGGTTCAATGTAAAAAATCTGCCTGTAGTGCAGGAGACCTGGGTTGGATCCGTGGGTGAGGAAAATCCCTTGAAGAAAGGAATGGCTACCCACTCCAGTATTCTTGCCTGGGAAATCCCATGGACAGAGGAGTCTGGTGGGCTACAGTCCATGGGTTTGCAAGAGTCAGACATAACTTAGCAACTAAACCACCACGACCACCATCACTGCCATTATACAGGCTGTGTGATCAGTTAGGCAACTCCGCAATCTTCCTCATCTTTCTTACGTTAGTACCTTTGCTATACTGTTTTTTACATGGAAACTTAATCTATTAAAATCCTATTTCCTTTTCTCCAGTTTTAGTCTCTTCACCTATCATGCTCCCATGATACTTGGTTTTAACACTCAGCAAATTCTACCTTCTATTATACCTGAATATAGCACTTATTATTTGTTACACATATCTGGAACACAGCAGATGATCAGTTCAGTTCATTGACTCAGTCGTGTCTGACTCTTTGCAACCCCATAGACTGCAGCACACCAGACTTCCCTGTCCATCACCAACTCCCAGAGCTTACTCAAACTCAAGTCCATCAAGTTGGTGATGCCATCCAACCATCTCATCCTCTGCCGAGCCCTTCTCCTCCTGCCTCCAATCTTTCTCAGCATCAGGGTCTTTTCCAATGAGTCAATTCTTCCCATCAGGTGGCCAAAGTATTGTAGTTTCAGCTTCAGCATCAGTCCTTCCGATGAGTACTCAGGATTGATTTCCTTTAGGGTGGACTGGTTTGATCTCCTTGCAGCCCAAGGGACTCTCAAGAGTCTTCTCCAGCGCAGCAGATGATATCAGATCTTATTTTCATCCTGTAGGTATTTCCTGGATTTCTAATAAAATTGGAAAACTTAAGGTTCTTAATTTATGTCTAATGATTCTCTGTCTTCTCATCATCTAACATAGTATTGTATATACATAACTATTAGATTATTAATATGTACTTAATGATGGTATCAGACACATTTAGTGGCATATTATAGAGTAAAGCCTGAAATGCCTACCCCTTCTTCCAGATGCAAGCCTCGTTTGGAAATATTTGAATTTGTTTCTTTTCTGTTTAGCAGCATTTTTTAAACTGAAACTAAATCACACATGTCAAAATGTGTGGATTTTCTGCTGCTTGATTCTGTAATTTTCTTGTCCAATGAATAATAAAAGTATTTTTCACACTTTTGGTTAGCTCCTAGCTATTCTTACTTCTATCCTTGTTCATCTTTGACCATTTTTCTCATCACTCAACTCCAAGCTTGCTGGAAGCATTGCTTCTCCTATTCAGTGAAAGAACTTCTTTAATGTATATAATCATAATAGTGATTTTGAGTATTTAAGGACATTTTTCCCATCTAATTTGTACATGACTTGGGACACTAAAAATTCTCTTTCAGCCACAAGAAGTATAATTTATTTTTCAATTTATTGTAAAATATACAGAAAACTAACACATATACATACAGGAGCAACTCATTTCAGCATAATCTTTATGCTGCCTAGAAAATTCTTAACTTTAGTTTGAGTAGATATAGCTTAAGAGATACTCCGCTAAACATTTTGTTTAATATTTAGATACTTGTACTCTTCCTTTTATTGCTTAGTTGTGCATTTTATTTTATTTATTTATTTTTTCAGTTGTGTATTTTAAAAATACGTGTTCAAGAGGCCCTACTGAAGAGATCAAAGCATTTGATATGCACACAAAAATGCCTTTAATACTTTCTAGGAATCAGATATTTGTATACTAGAAATATAAATATTGACTCAGAATGCTTCCAAGACACAAATTTGCTTCATAAAATCACCAAAAATGGCATCAACATTTATATCTGTTTACTGTGTTTAATCTACAAAACAGAAAAATAAACCACAGTTTTAATTAAATTCTAATAACATCATGCTCAGAAGATTCATAATTAGTGGACATATTTGCATTTAGCATTAATTTAAAAAATATTTATTCAGTACCTACCATTTGCCAAGCATTTTGAAGTAGAGGATGAGTGTTTTCTTAGCAAAAGATACCAACAATTTCAGGGTAATTTTAAAGAGAATACTTTAGTGGGAAAATGTAATCAATAGTTTGTCTCAACCTCAGAACAATTAAGTTGTCCCTGTTTCCAAATACCCAATTGGAGGGTTTCCAACTTTCCTATGTCTCTATTGTACTATGAATAATGTTTCTAACTCACTAATTTTGCTGCTAATCAAACACTAAAAAGAGATTCTTTATACTTTCAGATATGCTTTGAAAAAAAGCCTCCCAACGTATGCACAAGGGAATTATAAGTTCATTAGTATACAGCTTTTCAAATCTTAGATTCATGGTTCATTATATTACCTTAGAGATAAAAATACAATTTTACACTTATATGACAGTAAAAAGAATTAGAATTAACAACTGATTATGAGTTTTAATCTTTGAAGTTAATATACAGGCATCTCCAATTTAAATATCTCAAATCAAAAGCTACCTTTAATATTTTATCACAAACAATATTAAAACCTAAATTAGATCCACTTAGAGTAATACTTTCCAAAAGCATGCAGTATTTCTAGATCTTAAAATAATTTCCATATTTTACAGTATAGACAACTTTAAAAATATATGCAGGCTGAACAACAAAATATATGCTGCTAAAAATATTTGCATTTTAGCAACATTTGCTATGCTCCTTATTCAACTCATTCTTCAATCAGTTATAGTTTGTGGCTACATATTTCAATGGGAAATGGATTATCTGGAATCCAGTGATACAAAATAACAGTCTAAATCAAAGAAGTACATATCACATCATTTATGGCCAAGGAAATGTCTCAAGTTTGTTATTACATGTCACTAAAGCCTAAATTAGCTCTGAGACCAATCCAGGAAATTTGGCTAAATATTTAATACCAAGCCCTCTAAAAAGCTTTACATACTTTGGAAAGGCTGCCATAAAATTCTACAAAGTTGTACAGAATAGAACGTTTAGGTTGTGTGTTAGGAAAAAACCCTAACATAGCTTATCCTTTTAGGAATATAAATTGGACAGACCTTACAGACCTGCCTTTCTAGCACTAGTTCTAGCCCTAACTGGATATTAAGCACGAAGCCTGTCCTTTAAAGAGGGTTTGCAATGCGTGCTCAGTCACACCTGACTCTTGCGACCCCATGGAGTGTAGCCTGCCAGACTGCTCTGCCCAAGGAATTCTTCCATGCAGGAATACTGGAGTGCGGTGCCATTTCCTCCTCCAAGGGAATCTCCCGCACCCAGGGATTGAACTCATGTCTCCTGTGTCTCCTGGCAGGCAGATTCTTTTACCACTGAGCCACTTGGAAGGCCCCCGTTGAAGATTATTTTTGCATAAATAAATTATTTGGTTACAAATTTTATAAGGGTAATAAATTCCAACAAGATGTCTGTCTAAGTTCTTGTGATAATCCCTATACAGTCAGAAATAATAATGTGAAATATAGTTATATATTGGTATAGGATATTCTAAGATATTCTAAGAGATATTTTGGACTAAATTGAGAGCTAAGGAGAACAATTTTTCATTTTATTTTTCACCCTGCCTCAATTACTCCTTCAGAACCCAGCTGAATTGCTTTGTCTTGAACATCTCTCCTCACTACAAGAAGACACATTCACATTTATTTAGTGACATTTAAATGTGTAAGAAAATGTTCTGCTATTTAATGTTCTGTCAAAATATGAAAAAAATCATGTCCAGAAAAAGAGACCAAAAGCAAAATATGTATGAAGTTTCTAAGGAAAGTCAATATAAACAAAGTTGCCCCAGGATGGCAATGGTTGTGGTTGCAAAAACTATTCTTACCATTGTTGTTTAGTCACTAAGTCATGTCTGACTCTTTTGTGACCCCATGGACTGTAGCCCATAAGGCTCCTCTGTCTGTGGGGTGCTCTGGGCAAGAGTATTAGAGTGGGTTGCCATTTCCTTCTTCAGGGGATCTTCTTGAATTAGGGATTGAACCCTTGTCTCCTGCATTTCAATTGGATTCTTTACCACTGAGCCACCTGGAAAGCCCTCCAAAAACTATACATCTCTTTATTTATAGTATCATGGGACAGCCCAGGATGATCATTAATTTGTATGCCAAAATTAACTCTTTGATCAAGAACATATGGCTGTCTTTCTAATTTGTTGTTACTCTGACATTATATGAAAGTATTTGAGTAAAGTGTAAAAGTACTTATTACTATTTATTGCAATTGTTTTATATTTCTTAAAAAAAAAAAAAAAACTCTTGAATACTAGAGAAAGTTTCTGAAAATACTAGATATCAGTAAGAATTTTCATGATTTTTTCAGACACCTCCCTCTAGTACTCTTCAGAATTGCTGCCAAATTCCTAAGTCTAAAACATGGCATCATCATGTAATTTCCTTGCTATGTTACCTTTTAGTAACTTCTTAGAAATTCTCTTAATCCATCCGGTATGATTCTAAACCAAGTCCTTATGTACCTTCTGAGACACATCTTCGCCCATACTGCTGTGTCTCTGAGCATGTCAGACCTCATTTAGAATGTCTGTTTTGTTCTTCTACACCTGTCTCATTCCAACTGTTTCCTTCCTATCATTTCTGGGTACCTAAATGGCTTGCATCTTTCTTGAACTGCTCAGGCAGATCCAAATTTCTCTTTCCTGAATTACTGCAATAACTAATAATTATACCTAGAAGTACTATATGTGATAATACGGATAATACCTAGTAAATTAATGCATTCCAAAACTTCATTTATAAGCTACTTATTAGAAGATGAAGACTTGCTGCTGCTGCTACTGCTAACTTGCTTCAGTCGTGTCCGACTCTGTGCAACCCCATAGACGGCAGCCCATTCACCCACAAAAATCCTAAATATAATTGATATTCTGTGCTCTACGTTGGATAACCTAAAATGCAGCTCAAATACATTACCGACAAAAAGTGTAATTTCTAAAAATTTCAGTGAAAAGATGGATACTATACTTAAGACGAGGGCTTCCCAGGTGGCACTAGTGGTACAGAACCCGCCTGCCAGTGCAGCAGACATAAGAGACATGGGTTTGATCTCTGGGTTGGGAAGATCCCTGGAGGAAGGCATGGCAACCCATTCCAGTATTTTTGCCTGGAGAAACCCAGGGGAGCCTGGTGGGCTACAGTCCATAGGGTTGCAAAGAGTCAGACACTAGTGAGGAACTTAGTGCACACACACACACACACACACACACACATACACACACAGACTCAGGAGTTATTAATCAGTAGGCATAGTTAGGCAATATGAACAAGTTCCAGAGATCTGCTATAGAACACTGTACCTATAGTCAGCAATGCCATGTTCTCCACTTAAAAACTGTTAAGAGAGTACGTCTCAGGTTAACTGTTCTTAGTTCAATAAAATAAAATTTAAATAAAATAAAATAAACCTGGAAGCCAAACTTGCATTACTCCATGATCTATTCATGTACATCCTTGGCAACCTATGCAGTGTCAGATATTTAGTAAGTGTTTTTTCTGGTTATTCATTGCTTCAAAACTAAGCATCTCAAAACTTACTGGCTTGAAATAACTATTTCATTTGCTTACAAGTGTGTGGTCTGGGCTGGGCTCAACTTCCAATTCTTCTGATAGTTCTGTTGCTGGTCACTTTAGTGGATGAATTCAGCAGGCAAGTCAGCTGTGGGCAGTAGAAAGGTTGAGAAGGCTAGGCATCTCTCTCTCCCATCTACCCTTAGGGCCTCTCACTCTCCCTGCTTCTTCTTCTCATGGCCTTTCTAAAGCATAGCTGAATTTCTTGTTCAGAGGCTCAAAGTTCCCTTGACTGCAAAAGTGGAAGCTGCCTGACTTTTTAAGGCATAAATTGGAACTGGCACAGTCACCTCAGACCTATTCTTTTAGTTAAGCATATTACTTTTTTGTTGTGTAGTCTCTAAGTCATGACCTTTGTGATCCCATGGTCTATAGCCCACCAGGCTCCTCTGTCCATGAGATTTTCCAGGCAAGAATATTGAAGTGGGTTGCTATTTCCTTCTCCAGAGGATCTTCCTGACCCAAGGATCAAACACGCATCTTCTGCAATGGCAAGTAGATTCTTTACCACTGAGCCACCTGAGAAGCCAAGCTCATTATTAGTCCAGCCCATATTCACAGGGAGAGAATTGTATAAGGGGACAATACCAGCAGACTGATTATCGGGGGCCACCAAAGGAATAGACTACCACATGGCTTAATCACTACTTATTGCACTGGCAGTTAGTAATATAAAACAATGTATTCCAAGCTCTAATCACTAGGAGGAAAATGACTTCCCCATTTGGTAATGTGCAAAATTCAAATACGTGGAAATTAATTTCTTTAGTATGTACAGAATTATTCGTTTGACAAAGTTCTACTTTAACCACAACTTAAGCTATAATTCCTAAAAAAAAAAGTGAAAAGTGAAGTTGCTCAGTCATGTTCGACTCTTTGCGACCCCATGAACTGTAAACTACAAGCCTCCTCTGTCCATGGGATTTTCCAGTCAAGAGTACTGGAGTGGGTTGCCAATTCCTTCTCCATCAGATCAGATCAGTTGCTCAGTCATGTCCGACTCTTTGCAACCCCATGAATTGCAGCATGCCAGGCCTCCCTGTCCGCCACCAACTCCCAGAGTTCACTCAGACTCATGGCCATCGAGTCAGTGATGCCATCCAGCCATCTCATCCTCTGTCATCCCCTTCACCTCTTTCCCCCAATCCTTCCCAGCATCAGAGTCTTTTCCAATGAGTCAACTCTTCGCATGAGGTGGCCAAAGTACTGGAGTTTCAGCTTTAGCATCATTCCTTCCAAAGAACACCCAGGGCTGATCTCCTTCAGAATGGACTGGTTGGCTCTCCTTGCAGTCCAAGGGACTCTCAAGAGTCTTCTCCAACACCACAGTTCAAAAGCATCAATTCTTTGGCACTCAGCCTTCTTCACAGTCCAATTCTCACATCCATACATGACCACAGGAAAAACCATAGCCTTGACTAGATGAACCTTTGTTGGCAAAGTAATGTCTCTGCTTTTGAATATGCTATCTAGGTTGGTCATAACTTTCCTTCCAAGGAGTAAGCGTCTTTTAATTTCATGGCTGCAGTCACCATCTGCAGTGATTTTGGTGCCCAGAAAAATAGTCTGACACTGTTTCCACTGTTTCCCCATCTATTTCCCACGAAGTGATGGGACCGGATGCCATGATCTTCGTTTTCTGAATGTTGAGTTTTAAGCCAACTTTTTCACTCTCCACTTTCCTTCTCCATAATTCCTACCAATGGCAATTAAATAGGGTTTTCACTTTTTTTCTGTGTTAATTCATGATTTATAATGTTGAATGCATTACTGAAATATTAAGCTTTCTAAAATAACATGCCACACAGTGTGAGTAAGCTTGCAGAGTACTGGCTTTTTTTTTCCTTCCCAAATATTTGATGAGACTGGCTTCCATTTCATAATTTTGAGTATTGTCAGAAACCAATTTAGTAGAATCACATACAAAAAAATATAACTAATCAAAGTAACCCAAATAATGAATTTGCCATGTTAATATTTAAAGATACCACAATTACCTGTAATGTTTTAACCACATGCAAATATTAGTCCTAACAGCTTATAATGGATAACTTCAGAGTAAAGTGGACCTCATTCTTCAAGTTCCAACCCTTTTCACATCTTTATGGGGAAGAAAAAATGATATGTTAGTTAGCAACTCCTGATTGGAAAACCAGACACACACTTAGGTAATCTACATCTTAGGTGGTCAAGATGAAGACATAAAACATAAATGAAAAAAACAAGAATCTCAAGTTGGCCCTGGGGTCATCAAAGGGAGACTATTTGTCCTCAGAGATGACATGACTCAAGGCATCTCTATGAAGAAGATCATATCAACTCTCAGTCCCAGAAAGTTGTCTTTAACCATGATTTTCTTTCCATCAGTTGCAAATTTTGAGCTCTACTCCTCACTTTTCTCAGCCATCTGGTTTCTGCTGACTCATATGGCTGGCTGTGTTTTCATTTGAGATGCTCAGTGATATCTGAGATGGGGTATTTTTTAACTGTGCAATACTCTTTCACACACTGCACCACATTGATTGAGCCTCAGACAATAAATGCCCGCAGCACATACTGGTCATCGTTAAACCAAAGTACCCCAACAATCTGCCAAGCTCCCAGCAGGTGAAATATCTCCTCCCCACATTCAGGGAAGAACAACACAGGGTAATAGGTATTTTTTCTCTCCTCTCTAGCTAACAAATGGCTAGCTGCCATAGTCTATAAGAGGTAGGAATTTTTCCACAAATATCCATTGCAATTCATATCTATTTGGTTGAGTAAAAATAAATACAATGTAGTCTTAACACAAAATCCAGCAATAATGCCTCTAGGTATCTGCCAAATTAATTTGAAAACTATGCTTAGACAAAAATATGCACAATGAAGCACAGTAAAATATGCTCAACATCATTAGTCATTAGAGAAATGGAAATCAAAACTCCAGTAAGATGCTACTCCATACCCTTTGCTGCTGCTGCTAAGTCACCTCAGTAGTGTCTGACTCTGTGCAGCCCCATAGATGGCAGCCCACCAGGATCCCCTGTCCCTGGGATTCTCCAGGCAAGAAGACTGGAGTGGGTTGCTATTGCCTTTTCCGCCATACCCCTTAGATGGTTATAATAAAAATAATGGACAATGACAAGTACTGGTGAGGATAGAAATTGACACTGTCATACATTGGTGGGGGCAATTTAAAATGGTATGACTGCTTTGGAAAACAGTTTGGCAGTTCCACAAAGAGTAAAATATAGAGTTAGCATATGACTCAGCAATTCCACTCCTAGGAATAGACCTGAAAGAAATGAAGACATACATTCATATAAAAACTGTACATAAATATTTCTAGCAAAACCATTCTTAATAGCCAAAAAGTAGAAACAACCCAAACATCCATCACCTGAAGAAATGATAAACAAATATGCTATATCCATTAATGAACATATGTATATATATGTGGATATATACATATGGATATAATGAATATATGGATATATACATATAATGAACCATTGTTCAGACATAAGATAGCAATTAGTATTGATACCTGGTACAACAGGGATGAACTATGAAACATTATAATAAGTTATCAAAGTCAGGAACAAAAGGCAACATATTGTATGTTTATTCAAAATGCCAGCTAGAATAGACAAAGCCATAGAGACACAAAGTAGATTAGTGGCTGCCAGAGACTAGGGGCAAGGGAGACTGTGGAGTAACTTCCGGTACAAGCTTTCATTTTGGGGTGGGGAAATTATTCTGTAATTAGGTAGTAGTGATGGTTACACAACATTGTAAATGTACTAAAAATACTTAAATATACATGCATTTTGTGGTGTGTGGATTATGTCAAAATTTTTAAAAGTAAGATAAAGCTAAAAGTCAATATTACATGTGAATGTTTCTAGAAACTTTATTCATAATCACTAAAAGTTGGAAGCAATGAAGACGTCTTTCAGTAGGTGAAAGGTTCAAGAAACTGTAGTATATCCAAATAATGGAATACTATTCAATGATAAAAGGAATGAGCTAGCAAGACATAGAAAAATATGCATGAATCTTAAATGTGCATTACTAAAGGAAAAATGTCAGTCTGAAAAGGCTACATGCTATATAAGTCCAACTGTATGAAATTCTGAAAAACATAAAACTGTAGAATGGGTAAACACACCAGTAGCTGCCAAGGGTTGCAGAAGAGGAAAGGTTTGAATAGATGAAATAAAATAGATATTTTAGGACAATTAAGCTATTCTGCATGATACTAATAGCATTTGAACTTTCCAACACAAATAGTAAACCTCAATGTATGCAAATTAAAAAGAAATTATTTAGGAAATCAAGAGGTCCCAAGATAGAATGCAGATTGTGACAAGGAAATCTAACTGCATTCCAAAGCACAAAATAACCTCACTGAAGGAAGTGGGGGAATAGGTGCTTACCAAAGCAACTTTGGAAATTAGCAGAGTCTGTAAAACTAGGCAAAAGTGACCACAAAACTTTGTATTAGAGTTGCTTCTCACTGGATTGTGGGTTAGCAGTTCTGGTACTGCTATACATGTACACTGAAATTGAACAATTAAGAAAATTGATGGTGGATGATGGAAGCTATGTCTCTTACTATTGGAACAAGAGGTTACAGAGAAGTAAGGGGAGAAGTTTAGATGATCAATTTGGTAATGAATTATAGTTGAAGACTTCAATATGAACTGATATTTAGTTTAATACAGTCACAGATGGATACACAGGAAATATTTATAGATATTTATCTACAAGAGAGTTGGTATACATACACATGGTTTCTTGCTTTTTCTGCTGAGAAGGCCTAGAAGCAATGGTACTTCAGCAGCAGTCAGCACATCTACTGCCCAGATCTTGGTTAATATCGTTCTCCAATAAAGTGAACCAGGGCTCCTTGGAGAAATGGCTGCTTTCAGACTGTGCAGGAAATAAACACGATGATCTTGCAGCATGTGTAGTGCCAGAAAGAAAGTGCTAAGACACACACACACTGTTAGGAGCTGAATGTATCTCCTCCAATTGATATGTTGAAGCCCTGAAAACCCATTTGGAGATGGAGGCTTTGAGATAATTAGGTTTAGATGAAGGTGGAGCCCACATAACAGGATTAATCAGAGCTTGCTCTTTCTTTCCCTCTCATTTTCTATTTCTCTCTCTCTCTCACTCCCCACCATGTGAGGATACAATAAGAAGGTAGTTATTTGCAAACCGGGAAGAGGGCCCTTAAAGAGGAACTGAATGAGTCAGCATCTTGTTCTTGGACTTCCAAGCCTTCAGAACTTGAGAAATAAATTCCTGTTGTTTAAACGACTGAGTCTACGGTATTCTGTTGTAGCAGCCTGAGTGGACTAATACACACACACACACACACACACACACACACACACACACAAATGGAATTTCAAAGCAACACATAAGCCAATTGAAAGAGCTCCCAATGTTTAAAGTTGGAATAATTTGATCAACAAAATAAAGTCGTATTGGATTATAGTCTAAATATTAAATAAATATCCATGAGTCCATATGAATATAAATAAATTATTGAATAAGTAAATACTTGGTAGAAAATTTTAAAAGCTTCCTTGCAAAGCTATGGATTTTCCAGTAGTCATGTATGGATGTGAGAACTGGACAATAAAACAGGCTGAGTAATGAAGAATTGATGCCTTTGAATTATGGTGCTGGAGAAGACTCGAGAATCCCTCGGACTGCAAGGAGATCAATCCAGTCAATCCTAAAGGAAATAAATCCTGAATATTCATTGGAAGGATTAATGCTGAAGCTGAAGTGCCAATACTTTGGCCATCTTATGCAAAGAGTTGACTTATTGAAAAAGACCCTGATGCTGGGAAAGATTGAGGGCAGGAGGAGAAGAAGATGACAGAGGATGAGATGCTTGGATGGCATCATTGAGTCAATGGACATGAGTTTAAGCAGGCTCTGGGAAATGGTGAAGGATAGGGAAGCCTGGTGTGCTGCAGTCCATGGGGTCACAAACAGTCGGATGCGACTGAGTGACTGAACATGATGCAGAAGAACTCCAGGTATTTAAACAGATCCTTAGCCCTCAAGGATGAGGGAGCATAACTCCCCATCTTCTGTTCCTCCTGCCTATCCAAACCGACCTCTATTTCAAAGCATAGATCACACTCAGTCTCTTCTACATACATCTCCACTTATTCATTCTTACCCACCAACCACTGATCTATTTTCTAAATATCAAGTATGGGCTTTTATAGTGACTCCATCACTCCATGCCACCCCCTACCACCAAATACAGTATGGAAAAAGAGAGAAAAAAAGTAACTTCACAATGGAGAAACTTGACAAATAACTATTTCAATCAAATGACCAAGTTTACTATCAAAAGTGATGTCAGATTAATAACATACACTCTTGATACTATGAGAATGGCACTTTATCACTGTGATCTTCCTCCCCAAAACTCTTAACCTGGTGTAATCATGATGAAAACATTAGACAAATCTTCATTAAGGGCCATTATACAAAATACCTAATCAGCATTCTTCAAAACTGTTAAAATAATTAAAAAACAAGGATTTCTGAGAAACTATCAGAGCCAAGAAGAATCCCAGGAGACATGTCAACCAAGTATGAACAGGATATAGTGGATAGGGTCTGACAAAAGTTAAAAAATTAGGTAAAAACTAAGAGAATTTGAATAAAAGTTTGAACTTTATTTAGTAATAGTGGATCAATATCGGTTCATTAATTTGATACATGTACCAGACTAATTTAGGATGTAAATAATAATGAAAACTAGATGTGAGATACATGAGAACTCTCTGTACTACCTTTGCAACTTTTCTGTGAATCCAAAATTTTTCTAAAACCAAAGACTTATTAAAAAAATAAAGAGGCTGTTTAGAGTCCATGTAATGTCACCTAAAAATACACTTTGACTTTTCACTATATGCTGTGTCATTTTTATCAGAACTCCTGCCTAGACAGCATACTGCATTTGATGATTGTAGCTCCACAAAAGGTCAGCCTCTACTTTATCTGGCTTAGCTGTGGAGAACATTTACCAGGATCGTAAAAACCATGAAATTTAGTGCTCAGTCTTTCCAGGAACTCATGGGAACTTCAACTTAAGATCCTGCCTATTCAGAGGGCCTCTACTCTATGGAAGCTGCACTCTCTTTTCCTTTTTTTACACTCTTTCCTATTTCTACTCAGGACTGAGGGGCAATTATCATTCTCATGCCACTCCCAAAACATGAGGCCTTTACTATCCCTCACCCCTTCTTTCTTAACATATGAATTCATATCTCAAAAAGGGCCTGTTCAGCCAAAAATCTCTCTACCAGAATGACAACATCATCTATTTATCTAACTTTGCTTGATGGGCAGGAGAACTGGAGAATAATTCCTTAGAAACAAGACAGAGCTTCCTTCCCAGGAGCCAGATGAAGCAAGAGGGGGAATTCACAACTAATTTACAATTAATGAATTCACATCCACAACTAATGAATCTCCCACCCACAGTGATAGACAAAATGCTCCTTCTAAAGCAACAATCAACCAACAAATGAACAAACAGCAACAATCCCTCATTTCACTACCACCACTTCTAAAGATATATAATAAAATTTATTCCTGGGAACACTTGAGACTCTAAGCAAAATTCTAATGTTGAGAATATGATTGAGCCACAAGTTATTACAGGAGAATTTTGGCTCTAGGATTCCAAATAAACACTGGGCAGTCAGAATGTATTAGATAACATAGCTGCAGGTTCAGAACATGGCCACCTTCCTTGGAAGAAACCAGCTATGTGTACTTGGTCAGCAGATGACAATATAATATTTTGTTAATTTGGTAGGCGTTTTTCTTTTTACTCTCATTTTTTTTTTTTTGCCTTTCCTCCATTTATTTGGTTGGATTATAGCCTCAAATAAGGGTTGTAAAAGATGAGTAAAATGAGTCAAATTTTATCTTTTTCTTTTAAAACCTGAGATCCAGGAACAAGGCTATGCTACATCATAATATCTGGGAAGAATATGTGATCAATTTCTATATTCCTTATCTTTCCTATCAAGAATGAAAAAAAAGTCACTTGTGGGTATCTGAGAAAAGAACCAGAGCTCTACCTCTTCTGCACCCACCCTCCCCTCATCTCATTCCTGACACATTCCCAATGTGGCTACAGAAGCAGAATAATGTGGTCCTTCTGTTTGATAGGAGCACAACAGTACCTGAGAGAGAACAGATGCTTGGAGGTCTTGTCTTCAGGAAAGGGAAGGAAACTACTTACATGTATGGACAGTGAACAGAATAGATGATGGTCATCTCATTACTTGTCACAGAGAAACATGAAAATGACTGTGGATCAGGTGCCCACAGTCCTTACTAAGCTGCTGGCCCTTTGTCAACTGCCTAGAATGTAGAAGCAATTCTATTTGAATGGGAAAAGAAGTTTTACAGTGAGTGAGATTTTGATTTTGCCATTTGACTGATTAAGAATTCAGAATAAAAACTGAGTTCTATTAAAGAATAAATTGAGTTATATTTTTGTTGAACCCAACTAAGTCTGAAGTCAAAGGTTAGTACCTACTACATTTTTATTAGTGTTTGAAAAAAGAGAAGAATGCCTTTCTTAATAATCATAACTTTGAGAAATCTTTGTTAAATACAAAACTGAAGGAATTATATTAAAGGAAAAAAGTGAGGAGGATTAATTATATAAAATATATATAAAATATATGAGCATAAATATATGTTTCCTTACACTTTTCAGCCCCCTTGCAATTAGAAGAGTAAAATAAACTCTTGGCTATTGGACTATGAGTAGAAATTGACATCTTATTTCTGGTTTAGGTATTTAATTGCTTAGATGAAAACGTCCTGCATCTTTTTAAAGTGCTACGTGACTCAGGAGGTCACATAGTCCAGAAGAGTCAACCAAAAGAAAGTAAAATCTCTGACAACTAGGTCTCAGCATGACTGTATGGAGCAGAGGTTCCCTGACAACTCACATGGGAAATGTAGCATGCTGCTGCTGCTGCTAAGTCACTTCAGTCGTGTCCAACTCTGTGCAACCCCATAGACGGAAGCCCACCAGGCTCCCCCGTCCCTGGGATTCTCCAGGCAAAAACACTGGAGTGGGTTGCCATTTCCTTCTCCAATGCATGAAAGTGAAAAGTGAAAGTGAAGTCGCTCAGTCATGTCCGACTCTTCGAGACCCCATGGACTGCAGCCTCCCAGGCTCCTCCCCGTAATGGGATTTTCCAGGCAAAATGCACCATGAGTAAGACATAAACCTCTGTGGTTTTAAGCCTCTGAAATTTCAGGCATAATTTGTTATCACAGCATAACCTAACCTATGCTTACTAGTGTATTATAGAACACTCAAAACACAGAATTACATGAATCTACTAAATATCATATTTTGTGTTAAGTGAAAAAAAATCAGGTCACAAACCAAAGTCATTAAAATAATTACAATTGTGTAAAGCAATTGTATAAATTGACATAGATTAAAGCATTGATGGTGGAATTATGTGTTACATATTTTCTCCCTTACTTTCTTTTACATTTTTATTATTACATATTCAGAAAAAAATAAATTAGAAATAAAAAATGATCACATATCCCTTAAAACATCACTAGTGGACTGGATACAGTCTTAGGCACCTAAGTAGGAAATAGGATACATTTTTCTTTCAAGTAAAAATCAAACGTTGCAGGTTACAAACTTCTAAATTTTGTACATTTATTCATTTTACTTGAATATCAGCTATAAGCACTTGCTGAATATTTATTCAGTGCCCAATAATGTGTTATGTATTTTCTAAGACAAAAAGGAAATATATGTCACTTACTGGATTATTACACTCAGTATCTATGGAGTAAAGACTTAAACAACCAAGAATGTGTTCACAATGGCACATAAACATAACTCTCTTTGATTTCACCACATATATTAAATAAAGCACTGAGTTAAATGCATATGCTTAGTATTTCCTTGAAGCAAACTTGATATATTGTGGTAAATATCACTCTGGACCTTAGGTGCTTAAATAGATGGATCAAATCACAAAATATTAGAATTTGAAGACATTATGGGAATTTTTCTAATGAAAGAAATGGTCTGTGAATTTGGAAGTACCTGTGTTCAGTCTAAAACTTGATATTTCTGGCAGTTTGACTTTGGTCAGGTACTTAAACTCTTGAAGGCCCAATTTCCTTTACTGTAAAATAAGCATAATACTATTTCTTGAGATAGACTTAAGTATTGAATGAGAAAATATACATAATGGACTCAAGGCACTGTCTAACACAGTAATTTCTCAACAAAAGATGGCTACTTTTATTACTCAGTCCTACTATGTGGTTTTACTCTGATAACAAATATAGAAGTTAAAGAATTGGGGGATAACATCATAAGGCTATATGAACACATACTATACTTGAAATGTAATATTAAATGTACTAAATACTCCAACAAACATATGACTCTAGTAAATATAAGAAAATAGACTATGAAGGGTAATCAGTATGTAATTTTCCAACCAGGGATTTTTGGAAGGTACCTACACCTTTTGATCTCTCCTCATGATTGACACTTTCCGCCTACTTTCTCCTTCATCTACTTTATCATGTCAAAGGGCTGGGGACAGGCCTGGTTATAAACTTTTATTGTACCTTTCATGGCTTAAAGCAGATAGTACAGCAAGTTAGGATAGGCAAGGCAAACTAGGGGCCCCAGAACCTGAGTGAGGAGCCAGGTAAGATTTTACAGTGAGAAACAGGATATGGCTCCATGGGATATGGCTGATTAACCATAGTGGAAGCTGGACGAGGAGAAAATAGAGGGATAGAGAAGTTCAAGAAGAATTACAGGAATGATGGCATTTGTTTGTCCACCTGTAACAGTGTTACTTATACTGGTATATTTATCTTCAGGTAATGGATACCAAGGAAGGTTAAGAATGAGAAAATGAAAATAATAACCCTAGGATTATTGGGAGAAGTATTATGGAGAGGGAGAAGGAATGAGCTGAATGACTTGAAGTACTAGATTAGGTACAGCGAAAAAATGGACAATTCAGGAGAGGGCAACACATGAGAAAAGGAAGACTGAGATAAAAGGAGACTGGTTTGCACTGGGATAATGAGGACACTTATTAGTCCTTCTAATCTCCTCTAGAATTGTCAACACTGTGGCAATTGAGAATAACAGGACTAGCTGTTTTATAACAAATAGACTTGACCACAAAGAAATGAACTTGAGAGTACTGACACAGTTTACATATGCCACAAACAACCACCTTCGGCCAGTGATGCTACCCAACTGTGCTGGACTCAAACAGATGACCCTGGGGTGAAAGGTTCTATTATCACAACATTTCTGATCACCAAGCTTTCCATGTTTCTTAAACTCCTTTCCTTAATATTCTACAGTGTGTTTATTTTTATGGTTATAAAGCCATCCTCAGATTTGCAATGATATTTACCACTATATTGCAGAGTATTTTAACTGATGTTAGTTCAAATCAATTCTGGAGAAACTTTCCAGCCAAGGGAATTGCAAGCTAGCTGGTTGACATTGGAGGTCAAATACTCCAGGGCATGGGTCTCAAATCACTTAATTCTTCACAGCAAATTAGAAATGGGACTCCAGCTGGTGCTAACGCGTAAGACAGACTTGCTGTATAAGGACAAGCTGCTGCTTGGATTTCAAGTCTTTATATTCCTAAAATAAAAAATATGAGACTCCATTTCCCTCCCCCAATCTCATTCTTTCAGGGTAAAAGCTTTCTTAACAACAGCAAAAATCTGGCCAACTGATTTCAATACATAAATCTTGCCAAGGTATAAAAATAAAATATGATTTAAGCAGCAACCTGTAATCTCCTGTTGACGACCAGCTGTGCCTCCTATTAGTATTAATGGAAGTTACACAGGCATAATAAGAAGGAGGGGAAAATGCCACCTTATGCTTTTTGCACCCCTTAACATTTTTATAGCAAGTCTGATTACAAGGGTTTACTTGAGCGGCAATTAAACACTGATTGATTACTAAGTACAATTTGTATTCCAGGCAACATGCAAATGGCAATGAAATTCTCAAATAGGGAATGGAATAAATTCTTCTCACATCTAGAGAGAGAATCACATTTTTTAAATAGCAAATGTTTTCTAACACTGAGGAAAGAAGTTCACTGTAAGTTTTTTTTTTAACAATACATTTTTACCCAAAGACAATAAGCCTTGATTCATTTTAGGAGGACTAAATGATACAATTTCTGCAAATTGTACTTCCCAGTTCACCTTTAGACCTATCTCTAAAGAAATCTGTCTTGGATTATAGTACTCATGATACAGGAGAAACTGACACTAAACAGGTATACAAACATATAACATCAGTGAGTATACAGCAAAGAAAAAGTTCAGGAGAAAGACGGACGTTGCTGTGTATGTCTGTCTGTGCATGTTCAGGGGAAAATGACAGAAACGGAGCATTCAGGGCTTTTTACTGACTGTTCCCCGAGTGTGAAATGTCCTGATCCAACATTGTTGAGTGGTCACCTGCTCAGTATCATTTTCATATTAACCCAAAGACAAAGGCTAAGAAGAGCTAAGAAGTTGGTGTTCTGGATAAGTAGTAAGCCTGGAGTGGTTGAAGTGGTGTGAGCTGG
Organism: Bos taurus; assembly: GCF_002263795.3. Classification (NCBI taxonomy): domain Eukaryota; kingdom Metazoa; phylum Chordata; class Mammalia; order Artiodactyla; family Bovidae; genus Bos; species Bos taurus. The sequence continues at coordinate 45,380,458 of NC_037330.1, forward strand.
AGAAGAATAGGAAGAGGTAAGATCAGAGAAATAGAATTTCAGATCCTGAAAAGCCTCGTAGTCCATTCTACAAAATGTGGATTTTACTTTAGTTTTAACGAGAAGCCATTGCTGGTTTTGATCAGGGAAGTGTTATGATTTAACAATATTTTTCAATCATCAATCTAGTTTTTACACATATGTAAAGAATTCATTTTAAGTGCATACATAGATGCCCTTGAAATCTGTATTTTTCCTGAAAAACTGGTTCACTTTATAAAATTGCTTTCACTTCTTGACAATGGAATGTAAAAGAGAAATGGCAGTTAATAGTCTTATAATCAGATGTGTTTAAAAAGAAAAGCCAGAAATTGTTATTGCTTAGGATATTGTTATGAATGGCAGGGAGAGATAGAAGAAAAGTAAGGGAATGAGTTATGATGTTTGTAAAACAAAAGTTTTGAAAAGGCCACTTGAGATCTTGTTGTCCAATAGCTTGCTTCTGGGCTTCCCTGGTGGCACAGTGGTAAAGAATCTGTCTGCCAATGCAGGGAACACAGGTTTGATCCCTGGGTCAGGAAGATCCCCTAGAGAATGAAATGGCAACCCACTCTAGTATTCTGCCTGGGAAATCCCAGGGACAGAGGAACCTGACAGGCTACAGTCCATGGGGTCACAAAAAGAGTCAGACGCAACTGAACAATTAAACAACAGCAGCAAGCTTGCATTGAGGGTTGGGATAGTCATTTATGTTCTTTGTGCTGATTTCCAAGTATAAAGACTTCGTATCTTCCTTAGTAGTTCATTCTAACATTTCATTACTTTGGCATAAAATTGATTTTCCTTGAAGCCAATTAAACTCTTCAGTAGTTTGTTAAATTCATTTCTTGATCTGATGTCACAATAGAAAACTGCTCACTATTCTTACAAAAAAATTTAATACAATTGTTTATTCAAATGTAGCAAGTTTTATCTTCTCTAGGCTAAATGATTCCAAATTCATTTATCTTTCTCTGTTTTTTGTTGCTTTAGTCAGTTTTTTTTTGCCAGTCTCAGAACAATCTACTTTAAAGTATGAATTGCTTTTTGTATCATTGCATCATATGAGTTGTTTTGAAATTTGTGTTACACATGTAGCAATCTAACTTTGTGCAAATGATGTGAGAAAGATGACATAGTATTTAACATATTATATTTCTGTGAAAATTTGTGACAGAGCTCATCACATAAGCATGGATTTATTATATATATACCAACTGCAAATATATATATTTACATGGGACATGGTTGACACATATATCTATCTTATATATTTCTTGTTGTAGCACAGAAAAGCCACCATTTAGATAATATAATTCCCTAAACATCAGCATTATTATAGATTACAGATAGACCAGAATAGAACCAAATAGAACTGAATAGAATAGAATAGATATATAATTAAGAAAATAGGTAGAATCTGCAGGAGGGTGTCACTCCAGTACTCTTGCCTGGAAAATCCCATGGACGGATGGAGAAGCCTGGTAGGCTGCAGTCCATGGGGCCGTGAAGAGTTGGACACGACTTCACTTTCACTTTTCCACCTTCATGCATTGGAGAAGGAAATGGCAACCCACTCCAGTGTTCTTGCCTGGAGAATTCCAGGGATGGCAGAGCCTGGAGGGCTGCCATCTATGGGGTCGCAGAGAGTCGGACATGACTGAAGCGACTTAACAGCAGCTAAGCAGGGGGATGTAGGTTACTATAACTCTATTTCAAGATGAAAGATGTACTGAATGAAGGAGTCTTGGGCAAGAAACCAGGATATGCCTAGATTCAGTCTTGAGAAGATACACAGTTTACCCTTACAAAGCCTCTTTTCACAATATAAAGATAATTATATAAAGAAGCACTTTAAAAGTAGGTATCATTCTCCTTGAACAAAACTAAAAATGCACTTTATAAATTATAATGCATTTATAACAAACAAAATCCACAAATTTCTAACATTGCTTTAATACCTTCTATCAAAAAAACTAGTTAACAGAAATACCAATAAAAGACATAAGCATCAGTTTCTCTGTAAATTCTGATTGTTGTGATGATTACATCAGAAACTATATGCAATGTCCAAGGCATACAGTAAATGATGAATAAAGGCATGTATTTTTATTAGCTCTAAGTAAAATTAATGACTAACCATGCATGGTTCAACAGAGGACACCACACATCAATCGATGATAGTTAAGACTAGTACAGATGGGAAGGTGGCTCTGTCCACACATTCCAGTCATTCATTGTCCAGCAACAACAAGTGTGGGCCAGGAAAATCTTTCCTTTGAACAACAGTGGATGCCAAGATCCTAACCGTTCAATACAATCTCTCAAAAAGAAACATTTGGTGGCCTTTAAATAGAAAATATGATGCCAAAAGAATGCTTTTGGTTCCATATTTTTTTAATCTCCAAATTACAAACAGTGGTGTTGAAAAATGTTTCTTGACTGAAAGATATATCATATTCATTAGGGAACCAAAGTCAATCCTGAAATATGTTAATATTGTTATATCCTAATGATGGGGCTGAGGGTGACAAAAAAATAATCTAAAGCCCTTAGGAAACAAACTTTTGTGTGTGTATGACACAGATGGTTGGAATAAATTATGGGACTCAATAAAAAGCAGTTTAATTTACTTAGTTTTAAAATCCATTTGGACATTTATCAAAGATCACACTGTGAAATCTATTTGTGCTACTTGGAAGAGTCATGCTAATCAGTCTCCCTCAACTTCCCATCTCTCATATCCAAAAAAAAAAAAAAAAAGAAAATAATAGGACAATATTTAAAAGAAAATCTTTCAACTGAAATCTAAAACAAGATAGCCAAGTTTATGAGTTCAGCAATGACTAACCTTATACAACAAATCTAAAACATATACTGACTGATAAAATACATCTATATATGCACAGACACATGTCACATACAATGGCACAAACATGTAATAGCCAGTGCTTCTAAAAGAGAGTTAAAACACTTATGGAGTAATAATTCTGCCTGTGACACAAACTGTGTTAGGTAGGAAGAAATTTTCCCCTCCCCTCCTAGGTTCTTCTGGATGCCTTAAGAATTAAACTGACATGAGACAGATTAACAAGAGAAAATCAAACAAAAATTTTGTAACATGTATACATGGGAGAGACCCAGAGAAACTGAATAACTCGCCCAAATGGCTAAAGCGCTCAACTTAAGCAGCATCTTCAGCTAAAGACAAAGGAAGATGTTGAGGGTAAGAGAGTCAGTTTTAGGAGGTTATTAGGAAAAGCTTAGTAAACAAAGTGATTGTGATGCAGATTTAAGGCACTACTTTCTCCACTGATAAAATACTTGGTTATCCTCTTCCAGGCACAGAAATAAAGACACCCTTATTAAAATGGACATTCCTCTTATAAATATGTTTCTTACAAAAGGGCACCTACCTGGTTTTCGAGCCCTTTTCATGTCTGCTGTTTCTCAGAAAATAACCAATTTAAAATAATATGCCAAAGAGACATATTTTGGGGTGGCAAATTCTGCTCTCCAACACTACCAAATAATTGTTCTCTTGCATTCTGCAAATTGGATGCAATTTTTTTTTAAAGTATAATCTGATAACATTTTCAATAGATGGAGAAGAAACTACTCAGGATACCCGCCCCCCCCCCCAAAAAAAAAAAAAAAAAAACTAATGAAATTCTTTGAATGTTTAAGACATGAAATAAGAAAATGAACAATATTTTCAAATGTACTGAAAAGACTACTCTAGGTACTTTACACATTGACTATATTTATCAAATGTTGCCAAGTAAGTTGCTAAGGCAAGAATGAGAACAGGAAACATGTTTCAGAGTAAGCTACTAGCTTGGAGTTTCTGTGATTGCCATACATGATAAATTTCAACTTTTAAATGTTTAACGATGTAATTGGGCAAGTGCTACTGGAAAAATAAACATGCTGATTTTCAACCCATTTATTCCTTCGATCAACACATATCTGGGTACACCTACTTATTTCTACACACTATATAAGCTAAGGATTCAATGGTTAACAAGACATAGTATTTGCCCTTGAATAATTCTCTCTAATGGGTAAGATAGAAAAATAGATCTACAATACTCAATATTAAATGCTAATACAAAGTAGGAAAAGAATGAAAAGAGACCATAATACACTAGTTGTATCATCCATTCACATGAAATATTTGTGGAGCATATACACTGTGCTAGGCAGTTAGTCCAGACAATGGGGGAACATCAGTGAACAAAACAACCTTATAGAACTTAAGGTAGATGATGAATGGACACATAATTAAAATAAATAGAATACCAGTTTGCAATAAAGTAAGAAAAGAGGTACAGTGAATGGGACAAATGAGAGCTGCAATTTAAATGTAGTAGTCAGAATAGGTCTTACCAAAAAGGTGAATTTTACATAAAAGCTTGAAGCTGATAAGAGGCTAGCTGTTAAAATTGCTGGTAGACTATCACTACAGGCACAGGGAACAGCAAGTAGAAGAGCTGGAGTGAATAAGAGCATCAGGAAGTAGGAGAAGAGGAATAAATGAGTTAGATCATTGATGCCTTATGGGCACTATGAACTTTACTAAGTGAACTGGGAAGCCAAAAAGGTTTTGGAGCAAAAGTCTAAGTATCACTTTAAAATTCAAATAAATCAATGCATTCAATTAATTATGTTGTAATGGGATATTATTCAAATATTCAATTTATTTTGTCTTGTTAGATGAGACTTCCCTGGTGGCTCAGATGGTAAAGCGTCTGCCTACAGTGCGGGAGACCCGGGTTCAATCCCTGGGTCGGGAAGATCTCCTGGAGAAGGGAATGGCAACCCACTCCAGTATTCTTGCCTGGAAAATCCCATGGATGAGGAGTCTGGTAGGCTATACAGTCCATGAGGTCGCAAAGAGTCGGACATGACTGAGCGACTTGACTTTCCTTTTCACTTTCACTTTAAGCAGTGTTCACTCTTTGTCAGTTTCTACAATTTGGACTGCAAAGAGATGAAACCAGTCGATCCTAAAGGAAATCAACGCTGAATATTCACTGGAAGGACTGATGCTGAAGCTGAAGCTCCAATACTTTGGCAACCTGATGAGAAAAGCTGATTCATTGCAAAAGACCCTGAAGCTGGGAAAGATTGAAGGCAGGAGAGGAAGGGGATGACAGCGGACGAGATGCTTGGATGGCATCACTGATTGAATGGACGAGTTTGAGCAAGCTCTGGGAGATGGTGAAGGATAGGGAGGCTTGGTGTGCTGCAATCTATGGGGCTGCAAAGTCGGACATGACTGAGCAACTGAATTGAGAGAATGACACAACTTGAAAATTGTAGCCAGGACCATGATATTATAAATCTATTTGTCAGATTCTATAACTAGTACAAAATTTTAATTCAGGACTATGATATGAATAGTTATTTTCATAGAATGGACTGTAGAACATTATAGACACTTTTGCATGTGTGCTAAGTTGCTTCAGTCATGACTGACTCTGCGACCTTATGGACTGTAGTCCACCAGGCTCCTCTGTCTAAGGGAATCTCCAGGAAAGAATCCTGGAGTGGGTTGCCATGCCCTCCTCCAGGGGATCTTCCCAGGGATCAAACTCACATCTCTTCTGTCTCCTTCATTGGCAGTCAGGTTCTTTACCATTTTTAATGTAAAATATGAAAATTACAGTGAGCCTAACATGTGCCAAGCACCATGGTAGGAGTAAGGAAGGTCTTTCTTTCATGCACACACACAAATTTATAAAAGGTATATGTGCTTATAATGCAACAGAGTTTTTAAGATATATTTTACTTTTTCCTATAATTAACTAATTGTGCTTGTTACTTATCCAAGTATATTTAGGCCATATAATCTCATATGTTCTTTAATATACTGTCAGTGCCCTTCACTGTTGGTAATATTATACAACCTCAGTTCTAAAGACTAAATAAAATTTAACTGTATCCATTCAATACAGTTGTTGATCAGCCACCTTTTGTAGGACATTTATGATGTTATGTTTTTGCTTTTGCATAAACAACTTTGGAATGAGCCATACTTTATGTAAATTGTACATAGAAGTATAATTTTTTTAAAGACACAAATATATCCAAAATGAAGTTGGAACAAAGGTAATGCACATGTTTAAAATTTTGGTGAGGGCATGTTCATTCACTTTAGTCCTGATTGGCTCTTTGCAAACCTGTGGACTGTAGCCCACCAGGCTCCTCTGTCCATGGAGTTCTCCAGGCAAGAATACTGAAGTGGGTCACCATGCCCTCCTCCAGAGGATCTTCCCTCCCCAGGGATCAAACCCATGTCTCCTGCATCACAGGCATATTCCTTACCCTGTGAGCCACCTGGGAAGCCCTAAAATCTGGGTGTGTTTTGCTAAATGGCTCTAACTATATACCATACAAAACTTTAGTAATTATAGAGTCTTATGAATCCATTAATTTTCCAACACCTTGACCACGCCTTATATTTTCCTTGCCAGTCTAATGGGTGAAAAATTATATCTCATTATCATTTAAATGCCATTTCTTTGACTACTAGTTTGGTTGATGTAGTTTTACTTTTTTTATCATCCACTTGTATTCTTTATTTTTGTGTGTGTCTGTGTGTGTGAATTGCCCATTATTACCCTTTATTTATACACTTATTACTAGAAATCTTTTCCTCTCAGGTTTTCTGTTTCCTCTGTCATATTTAGAAAGTAATGAAGTGAAGTCGCTCAGTCGTGTCTGACTCTTTGCGACCCCATGGACTGTAGCATACCAGGCTCCTCCATCCATGGGATTTACCAGGCAAGAATACTGGAATGGGTTGCCATTTCCTCCTCCAGGGGATCTTCCCCACCCAGGGATCGAACCCGGGTCTCCTGCATTGCAGGCAGACGCTTTACCATAATTAATACGAATTTGAACATAATTATATGTACTATTACTAGGTACTCTTTAGGCATGGAGGAAGATAGGATAAGACACACTCAAAACTAACAAGGACTTCACACTATAGAGGAAATGGAGATCATGAAAACAAACCAAAGAACAAGAATACCCTGTCATTCATTATTCAGAAGATTAAAAATGGATCTTTACAGTTTCATATTGGAAAGCAGAAAGAGAGCCACTGATTAAGAAGGGTTTAGGTTTTTCTTTCCAGACTTTGATTAAAAGCATTGGGATTTCCCCCCCCCCCACATATAAGTGATAACATACAATATTTGTTTTTTCTATGTCTGACACTTCATGTAGCACAATGTCCTTCAAGTCCATTTATGTTGTTGCAAATGGCAAACTTTCACACTTTTTTTATGGCTGAAAGTGATAGTCGCACAGTTATGTCTGACTCTGCGACTCCATGGACTGTAGTCTGCCAGGCTCCTCTGTTTATGGAATTCTCCAGGCAAGAATATTGGAGTAGGTTGCCATTCCCTTCATCATGGGATCTTCCCAAACCAACGATTGAACTTGGGTCTCCTGCATTGCAGGCAGATTCTCTACCACATGAGCTACCAGGGTAGCCTGATAGCTCCCTGGCTACTCATGGCTTAGTAGTATTCTATATATACATATATACTTCACATTTATTCATTCATCTGATGATGGACACTTAAGCCACTACTATATTTGGCTACTGTAAATCAGGCTTCTCTGAACATTAGGATACTTATACTTTTTGAATTTGTCTTTTCATTTTCTTCAGATATATACTCAGGAGTGGAATTTCTGGATGACATGGTAGTCTAGTTCTAAGTTTTTGAGGAACCTCCACACTGTACTCCATATTGGCGGCAATAAGTTACAAACCTACCAACACTGTACAAGCTTTCCTTTTCTCCATGTCCTCACCAACATACGTTATTTGTGGTCTTTTTAAAGATAACCATTCTGAGAAGTGTGAAGTGATATCTCATTGGGATTTTGATTTTAATTTCTTTGATGATTAGTGATGTTGAGCATCTTTTTATGTGCCTGTTGGCAATCTATATGTGTTCATTCAGCTCTTCTATGCCTTTGGAGCATTCCAGTTTATTCACATTTAAAATAATTACTGATAAGTTAAAGCTGAGCACCGAAGAATTGATGCTTTTGAACTGTGGTACTGGAGAAGACTCTTGAGAGTCCCTTGGACTGCAAGGAGATCCAACCAGTCCATTCTAAAGGAGATCAGCCCGGGGTGTTCTTTGGAAGGAATGATGCTAAAGCTGAAACTCCAGTACTTTGGCCACCTCATGTGAAGAGTTGACTCATTGGAAAAGACTCTGATGCTGGGAGGGATTGGGGGCAGGAGGAAAAGGGGACGACAGAGGATGAGATGGCTGGATGGCGTCACTGACTCAATGGACATGAGTTTGAGTGAACTCTGGGAGATGGGAGATGGTGATGGACAGGGAGGCCTGACGTGCTGTGATTCATGGGGTCACAAAGAGTCGGACACGACTGAGTGACTGAACTGAACTGAATGTATTACCATTTTTCTAATTGTTTGGGGGTTGTTTATAGCTCTTTATTGTTCCTTTCTTCTTATTTTGTTCTTTTATCTTGTGTCTTGATGACTATCTTTAATTGTTTGTGGATTCATTTCTCTTTCTTAAGTGTGTATTATAGACTTTTGGTCTGTGGTTAACATGAGATATTTATCTATCTATCTAGATATATAATACATATATACGTATAGTTTTTTTAGTTACCCATCTTTTAATTTCAAGTATTTTAACAAGCCTGCATTTTTACTCCCACCCCCTCACTACTACTGTATTTAACATCATATTTTACAACTTTTTGTTTTGTGAATTCCTTAAGTTCTTATTGCAGACATAGATGGTTTTACTACTTTTACCTTTCAGTCTTCTTACTAGCTTTATACATGGTAGATTTACTACCTTGACTGCATATTTGCCTTCATGATTTTCATGTTTCTTGGTTTGGTCTTTTCTTTTTCCCTTGGAGAAGTCTCTTTTAACATTTTTTAGAAAACTGGTTTGGTGGTACTGAACTCTTTTTCCTTTTTTATTGTCTGTAAAACTTTTGATTTCTTCATCAAATCTGAAAGAAAGCCTTGCCAGGTAGAGTATTCTTGGTTGTAGATTTCCCCCCTTCATCACTGTAAATATGTTAGGCCACTTCCTTCTGGCCTGCAGAGTTTCTTCTGAAAAGTTGGTTGATAGCCTTCTGGGAGTTTCCCAGTACGTACCTTGTTATAACCTTGCTGTTTTTAAAAATCTAGCCTCTTTTTAAGTTTTGCTTTTCCATTCTTATTTCAAGGTGTCTTGGTGGGTCCTCTTTGAGTTGATCCTGTCTGGGACTCTCTGTGCTTCCTGGACCTGGATGCCTGTTTATTTTCTCAGGCTAGGAAGTTTTCAGCTATTATACCTTTACATATATTTTTGCCCCTTTATTTCTCTCTCTCTTCTTATGGGGCCAGTATAATGAGAATGTTACTATGTTTTATGTTGTTCTAGAGATCTCTTAAACAGTTGTTTCTTTTCATTCTTTTTTCTTTTTAGCTTCAATGATTTCCACTCCTCTATCTTCCAGCTCACTAATTTGTTCCTCTATCATTTTATTTACTTTTGATTCCTTCTAGTGTATTTTTCATTTCAATTATTGTATTTTTCATCTCTGGTTAGTTCTTTTTTTTTTTTTTTTTTCATTCTTCCAATTTTATTTTATTTTTAAACTTTACATAATTGTATTAGTTTTGCCAAATATCAAAATGAATCCGCCACAGGTATACATGTGTTCCCCATCCCGAACCCTCCTCCCTCCTCCCTCCCCATACCATCCCTCTGGGCCGTCCCAGTGCACCAGCCCCAAGCATCCAGCATCATGCATCGAACCTGGACTGGCAACTCGTTTCCTACATGATATTTTACATGTTTCATTGCCATTCTCCCACATCTTCCCACCCTCTCCCTCTCCCACAGAGTCCATAAGACTGTTCTATACATCAGTGTCTCTTTTGCTGTCTCGTACTCCGGGTTATTGTTACCATCTTTCTAAATTCCATATATATGCGTTAGTATACTGTATTTATGTTTTTCCTTCTGGCTTACTTCACTCTGTATAATAGGCTCCAGTTTCATCCACCTCATTAGAACTGATTCAAATGTATTCTTTTTAATGGCTGAGTAATACTCCATTGTGTATATGTACCACAGCTTTCTTATCCATTCATCTGCTGATGGACATCTAGGTTGCTTCCATGTCTTGGCTATTATAAACAGTGCTGCGATGAACATTGGTGTACACGTGTCTCTTTCCCTTCTGGTTTCCTCAGTGTGTATGCCCAGCAGTGGGGTTGCTGGATCATAAGGCAGTTCTATTTCCAGTTTTTTAAGGAATCTCCACACTGTTCTCCATAGTGGCTGTACTAGTTTGCATTCCCACCAACAGTGTAAGAGGGTTCCCTTTTCTCCACACCCTCTCCAGCATTTATTATTTGTAGACTTTTGGATCGCAGCCATTCTGACTGGTGTGAAATGGTACCTCATAGTGGTTTTGATTTGCATTTCTCTGACAATGAGTGATGTTGTTCTTTACATTTTCTAACTTTGGTAAAAACCTCTGACTTCTCACTTCATCCATTCTTCTCCTGAGTCCTTTGTTCATTTTCATGATTACTTTGAACTCTTTATCAGGTAGACTGCCTATCTGCACTTCACTTAGTTCTTATGGAGTTTAATCTTACTCCTCTGTTGCTTCATTTTGCCTAAGTTGTTGTAATCTCTGTGTATCTGATAAGTTGTTTATACTTCCTGAGCTGGGAAAAGTGGCCTTTTATAGAAGATGTTCTCTGATTCCCAGCAGGGCACTCCCCTCTCTCTGGTCACTAGAACTGTATTTCTAGAGGTATCACTTCTACTTGCTGCATGAGTACTTCTGTTGTGGTGGGTTGTGGGTGGCTTCTGTCAGTCTGCTGTCAGTCAGACCAAAGCATTGCCAGGCCCTGCTTTGTGTGGAAGCTCTTGGCCACCCTTTGGTGGGGCCAAGTCATGAGAAGCTGACTGTGGAATACTGGGACAAGGGGTCCCAGGGCTAGTGCTGGCTTGCTGGCTGGCAGAGCCAGGTTCTGGGGTGAGTGGTTGGAAGATCAGAGTTCTCAAGGGTAGTGTTGGCCTGCTGGTGGGTGGGGCAAGTTCCTGACATGGCTAGCTGTGGGTTTTATAGTATTCCAAATCTGGTGCCTGCCTGATGACGAATAGAGATGGATCCTGGGACAGAATCAATATAACAAACAGAAAAAGACTCACAGATATAGAGAACAAACTAGTAGTTACCAGTGGGGAAAGAAAAGGGGGAGGGGCAAATAGAGGTAGAAGATTAAGAAGTACAAACTACTACGTACTATGAATCACTATGGCGTACATCTGTAGCTAATATAATATTATAACTTCACTACATGCCCATGGGGAAAAAAATAGAGACCTGCTTTTTAATTATTAGAAAATAATAAGTGACAATGATATTGATACATGGTAGAAAACTCACTGTTTTGGTTTCCATGACAATGGTGACTATCAGCCAGTCTAGCATGTGGAGGAAATGACTGAGCCCAGAAATCACTGGCCTTTGTTGATTTTCACACATTCACCCAAGTGAGTATATGAATATGCAATTATACATATACTGCAATCAGAGTGATACTTCAAAATACATACATTTGATCATGTCATTGCATTGCTTTAAAAAACTTCCATGATTTCTCATTTCTTATAGGATAAAATTCAAAATCCTAAACTAAAACTAAAACAGTGCAGGCCATTCTTATTTCTACTGCCTCCCTCTGGGATAATTCCCACCCCTGCTCCCCAGCTTCTTGATCTCCAGATATCAGAGTCTTCTTTCCCTTCCAATAGGATAACACTGCTCTTGGAGTCTTTGCAGAGATAACTTTCTCGCCTGGAATGCTTTTGATCTCCTCTTTTTTGCCTTCTTAGGGGCTTCCCTGGTGGCTCAGATGGTACAGAATCTGTCTGCAATGCAGGAGCCTCAAATTTGATCCCTGGGTCAGGATGATCCCCTAGAGAAGGGCATGGCAACCCAGTTCAATATTCTTGCCTGGAGAATTCCATGGACAGTGGAGCCTGGTGGGCTATACAGTTCATGAGTCGCAAAGAGTTGGACATGACTGAGCAACCAGCACTTTCACTTTCAATACTTTTTGCCTTCTTAACTCCTGTTGTCCTTCAGAAATTAGCAGCAAGGTCATTTACTCAAGCTATCCTTCACTGATTTCCCAGTACTTCAGATGTAACAGTTCTCTACATTTTCCTTGATGTTGTTATTCATAGTAAATATTATATTTTTGTGTGATTACTTGACAAATGTTCATCTCTCTAACTTATCTGTAAACTGCATGAGCAGAGAATTCATTTCTTTTTTGCTCATCATATCTCTATTTTTTTTCACTATACCTAGTATATATTAGGCATATAGTTATTTTTGATATGAATAAATATATGAACAAATACAGGAATATCTCAGTATATGGAAAAATTATGAGACTTTATTATGTGAGTCAGTTTTTTATGTCCAGATGTGTGGATAACTAAGTACATTTAAATACAATTTATTTTATCAGTGAAATAATGTTCTGCGGTGTTAATGCTGCTTAGGTCCTCTGGAAGTGAACCTAACAAAGAAATGTATACACAGGAAGTTTATTTGTTGGGAAGTGTTATTTGGATAAGGACCTGTTGGAGTGGAGAATGAAGCAGGATGGACAGAGGAAGCTGAATTCTTGGCAATTCCAACACACGTCTCAGATTATCCCATCAGGGACCTCTGAAGTTGGGATGGCCAAAGATATTTTGAACTGAGGCAAGTGCCAAACCTTTATGGCCCTACATCAGTTATTGGATGTGCATTACCATTGGAAAAGACCCTGGTGCTGGGAAAGATTGAAGGCAGGAGGAGAAGCGGACGACAGAGGATGAGATTGTTGGATGGCATCACCGACTCAATGGAGATGAGTTTGGGTAAACTCCGGGAGTTGGTGATGGTCAGGGAGGCCTGGCGTGCTGCAGTCCATGGGGTCACAAAGAGTCAGACATGACTAAGCAACTGAACTGAACTGAACCAGAGAAAGAGGCAGGATTCTCAGGTGAATTAATCTCTTTAGCCAGGGGCAATTTCCAAAGAGTGACTCAGCATAGAGCTGTCAACCACCAGTAAGCCCAGAATGAATACCTTAGTCTTAACTTGCAGGGAAGGGTGGGAACCTATGAGGTACATGAGATGTCCATTGCAGACAACCAAAATAAACAGTGAATAATTTCAACAAGGTTCTGTCTCAATCCCAAATATAAACATACTTAAAACTACAAAAGAGTAAGCTCTCAGCAAGAAAACCAAGAGACAGCTTTTTAACTGCCAGCTGCTGGAATTATGGTAAATTTTGATTGTGAGAGAGAAGCAACAAGCAAGAAGAAAAGGATTTGCAGTAATGAGAGAAATTCAGGGACTATTCATTCTAGAGGATATTTTTTCCCTACTTTAAGTCAGCTAAGTCTATAAACCTCCTACTCACACTGCATTTTACCCTAAATCATTCATAGTCAATCATACTCCAATGGTGTATTTCCAGAACATGAGCATTGGAGAACATATCTTTAAATACTTAATGTGTAACATTGCATGGCATTTTGCAATTTACAAAATACTATCATATACATTGTCATTTAACTCTCATAATAACCCCATTCATTTAAAACACTTACTCAAAATCATTATGTGACAGTATGAGTTTCTGAACCAGTGGCTTAATTTTTGTGATGACAAGAAAATTGTCTTTATTATACACTGAGGTGTCACTAATGCCGACCTCAGTGTCTGAAACAGTAGCATTCGATAAGTAATCACTGAATAAATTTCTGACAGGGATTTATGTTTTCTCTGTTATCTGTGATTTTTATGCCAATACATGATACATATGTATATATGTAGCACCTGCGTGTGTATATGTGTATGCACAAGCAGGTTTGTATAGAATACATGATACACGTTGTTGAATAAATTATACCGTGTTTATTCCATAAAATAGGACTGATATTCACTCCAGTATCCTTGCCTGGAGAATCCCATGGACAGAAGCTGGCAGGCTACAGTCTATGGGGTCACAAGAGTCAAACACGACTGAGCAACTAATAAGCACACACACATATGTATTTATATATATAATTACATTTTCTGAGCAGGTATATTAGAAATATTTGAATCCACTTGATTTTCAGTCATGATTCTCTTGGTAAATTTGTATAAGAGTTAATCTGGCCTTAGAAAATCAGAAAGGGAAGAAAAGTTTTATGATAAATCAAAGTCTCTAATGTTTGGGAGAAAATCACCCTCCAAAGAATTTTTTTTAATTGGAGGCTAATTACTTTATAATATTGAGGGTTTTTTTTGTGATACATTCATATGAATCAGCCATGGGTGTACATGTGTTCCCCATCCTGACCCTTCTTCCCACTTCCCTCCCCGTCCCATCCCTCAGGGTCATCCCAGTGCACCAGCCCTGAGCACCCTTCCTCATGCGTTGAACCTGCACTGGCAATCTATTTCATATGATATGATGACATATGATAATATACATGTTTCAATGCTATTCTCTCAAATCATCCCATCCTTGCCTTCTCCCACAGAGTCCAAAAGTCTGTTCTTTACATCTGGGTCTCTTTTGCTGTCTCGCATATAGGGTCATTGTTACCATCTTTCTAAATTCCATATATATGCATTAATATACTGTATTGGTGCTTTTCTTTCTGACTTACTTCACTCTGTATAAAAGCCTCCAGTTTCATCCACCTCATTAGAACTGATTCAAATGCATTTTTTTAAATAGCTGAGTGATATTCCATTGTGTATATGTACCACAGCTTTCTTATCCATTTGTCTGCTGATGGACATCTAGGTTGCTTCCATGTCCTGGCTATTGTAAACCGTGCTGCAATGAACATTGGGGTACACATGTCTCTTTCAATTCTGGTTTCCTCTGTGTGTATGCCCAGAAGTGGGATTGCTGGGTCATATGGCAGCTCTATTTCCAGTTTTTTAAGGAATCTCCACACTGTCTCCATAGTGACTGTACTAGTTTGCATTCCCACCAACAGTGTAAGAGGGTTCCCTTTTTTCCATAACCTTTCCAGCATTTATTGTTTGTAGACTTTTTGATAGCAATCATTCTGACTGGCGTGAGATGGTACCTCATTGTGGTTTTGATTTGCATTTCTGTGATAATGAATGATGTTGAGCATCTTTTCAAGTGTTTGTTAGCCATTTGTATGTTTTCTTTGGAGAAATGTCTGTTTAGCTCTTTGGCCCATTTTTTGATTGGGTCATTTATTTTTCTGGAATTGAGCTTTAGGAGTTGCTTGTATATTTTTGAGATTAATTCTTTGTCAGTTGTTTCATTTGCTATTATTTTCTCCCATTCTGAAGACTGTCTTTTCATCTTGCTTATAGTTTTCTTTGTTGTGCAAAAGCTTTTAAGTTTAATTAGGTCCCATTTGCTTATTTTTGCTTTTATTTCCATTACTCTGGGAGGTGGGTCATAGAGAATCCTGCTATGATTCATGTCAGAAAGTGTTTTGCCTATGTTTTCCTCCAGGAGTTTTATAATTTCTGATCTTACATTTCAATCTTTAATCCATTTTGAGTTTATTTTTGTGTATGGTGATAGAAAGTGTTCTAGTTTCATTCTTTAACAAGTGGTTGACCAGTTTTCCCAGCACCACTTTTTAAAGAGACTGTCTTTTCTCCATTGTATATTCTTGCCTCCTTTGTCAAAGATAAGGTGTCCATGCTGCTGCTGCTGCTGCTGCTAAGTCACTTCAGTCATGTCTGACTCTGTGCGACCCCATAGATGGAAGCCCACCAGGCTCCCCCATCCCTGGGATTCTCCAGGCAAGAACACTGGAGTGGGTTGCCATTTCCTTCTCCAATGCATGAAAGTGAAAAGTGAAACTGAAGTTGCTCAGTCATGTCCGACTCTTCGAGACTCCATGGACTGCAGCCTACCAGGCTCCTTCATCCATGGGATTTCCAGGCAAGAGTACTGGAGTGGGGTGCCATTGCCTTCTCCAAGGTGTTCATAGGTGCGTAAATTTATCTCTGGGCTTTCTATTTTGTTCCACTGATCTAAGTTTCTGTCTTTGTGCCAGTACCATACTGTCTTGGTGACTGTTGCTTTGTAGTATAACCTAAAGTCAGGCAGTTTGATTCCTCCAGTTCCCTTTTTCTTTCTCAAGATTGTTTTGGCTATTTGAGGTTTTTTGTAATTCCATACAAATTGTGAAATTATTTGTTCTAAATCTCTGAAAAATACCGTTGGTAGCTTTATAGGGATTGCATTCAATCTATAGATTGCTTTGGGTAGTACACTCATTTTCACTATATTGATTTTTCCAATCCATGAACATGGTATATTTCTCCACCTATTTATGTCATCTTTGATTTCTTTCATCAGTGTTTTATAGTTTTCTATATATAGGTCTTTTGTTTCTTAGGTAGATTTATTCCTAAGTATTTTATTCTTTTTGTTGCAATGGTGAATGGAATTGTTTCCTTAATCTCTCTTTCTGTTTTTTCATTGTTAGTGTATAGGAATGCAAGAGATTTCTGTGTGTTAACTTTATATCCTCCAACTTTACTGTATTCACTGATTAGCTCTAGTAATTTTCTGGTGGAGTCTTTAGGGTTTTCTATGTAGAGGATCATGTCATCAGCAAACAGTGAGTTTTACTTCTTTTCCAGTTTGGATTTATTTCTTTTTCTGCTCTGATTGCTGTGGCCAAAACTTCCAAAATTATGTTGAATAGTAGTGGTGAGAGTGGGCATCCTTGTCTTGTTCCTGACTTTAGGGGAAATGGTTTCAATTTTTCACCATTGAGGATAATGTTTGCTATGGGTTTATCACATATGACTTTTATTATGTTGAGGTATGTTCCCTCTATGCCTTCTTTCTGGAGAGTTTTTATCATAAATGGATGTTGAATTTTGTCAACAGCTTTCTCTGTATCTACTGAGAAAATCATTTAGTTCTTATCTTTCAATTTGTTAATGTGGTGTATTACATTGATTGATTTGCAGATTAAAGAATCCTTGCATCCCTGGGATAAAGCCCACTTGGTCATGATGTATGATCTTTTTAATATGCTGTTGGAGTCTGTTTGCTAGAATTTTGTTAAGGATTTTTGCATCTATGTTCATCAGTGATATTTGCCTGTAGTTTTCTTTTTTTTGTGGCATCTTTGTTGGTTTTGGTATTAGGGTGATGGTGGCCTCATAGAATGAGTTTGGAAATTTACCTTCCTCTGCAATTTTCTGCAAGAGTTTGAGTAGGATAGGTGTTAGCTCTTCTCTAAATTTTTGGTAGAATTCAGCTATGAAGGTCCTGGGCTTTTGCTTGTTGGAAGATTTCTGATTACGGTTTCAATTTCTGTGCTTGTGATGGGTCTGTTAATATATTCTATTTCTTCCTGGTCCAGTTTTGGAAAGTTATACTTTTCTAAGAATTTGTCCATTTCTTCCAAGTTGTCCATTTTATTGGCATATAGTTGCTGATAGTAGTCTCTTATGGTCCTTTGTATTTCTGTGTTGTCTGTTGTGATTTTTCCATTTTCATTTCTAATTTTTTTGATTTGATTCTTCTTCCTTTGTTTCTTGATGAGTCTGGCTAATGGTTTGTCTATTTTATTTATCTTCTCGAAGAACCAGCTTTTAGTTTTGTTGATTTTTGCTATGGTCTCTTTTGTTTCTTTTGCATTTATTTCTGCCCCAACTTTTATGATTTCTTTCCTTCTACTAACCCGGAGTTCTTCATTTCTAGTTGCTTTAGGTGTAGAGTTAGGTTATTTATTTGATTTCTCTCCTGTTTCTCGAGGTAGGCTTGTATTGCTATGAACCTTCCCCTTAGTACTGCTTTTACTGAATAGGTTTTGCGTTGTTGTATTTTCATTTTCATTCATTTCTATGCATATTTTGGTTTCTTCTGTGATTTGTTGGTTATTCAGAAGTGTGTTGTTTAACCTCCATATGTTTGTATTTTTATAGTTTTTTCTCCTGTTCAATTCAGCAGTTCAGTTGCTAAGTCATGTCCGAATCTTTGCGACCCCATGAATAACCACACTCCAGGCCTCCCTGTCCATCACCAACTCCCAGATTTCACTCAAACTCATGTCCATCGAGTCGGTGATGCCATCCAGCCATCTCATCCTCTGTCGTCCCCTTCTCCTCCTGCCCCCAAACCCTCCCAGCATCAGGGTCTTTTCCAATGAGTCAACTCTTCGTATGAGGTGGCCAAAGTAGTTAACACCTAACCTTACCGCATTGTGATCAGAAAAGATGCTTGAGATGATTTCAATTTTTTTGAACTTAGCAAGGCTAGATTTTTGGCCCAGGATGTGATCTATTCTGGAGAAGGTTCCATGTGCACTTGAGAACAAGGTGAAATTCATTGTTTTGGGGTGAAATGTCCTATAGAGATGAATTAGGTCTAACTGGCCCATTGTATCATTTAAATTTGTGTTTTCTTGCTAATTTTCAGTTTAGTTGATCTATCCATAGGTGTGAGTGGGGTATTAAAGTCTCCCACTATTATTGTGTTACTGTTAATTTTCCCTTTCATACTTGTTAGCATTTGCCTTACATATTGCGTTTCTCCTATGTTGGGTGCATACATATTTATAATTGTTATATCTTCTTCTTGGATTGATCCTTTGATCATTATGTAGTGTCCTTCTTTGTCTCTTTTCATGGCCTTTATTTCAAAGTCTATTTTATCTGATAGGAGCACTGCTACCCCTGCTTTCTTTTGGTCTCATTTGCATGAAATATCTTTTTCCAGTCCTCCACTTTCAGTCTGTATGTGTCCCTAAGTTTGAGGTGGGTCTCTTGTAGACAGACTATATAGGTGTCTTGTTTTTGTATCCATTCAGCTAGTCTTTGTCTTTTGGTTGGGGCATTCAACCCATTTACATTTAAGGTAATTATTGATAAGTATGATCCCATTGCCATGTACTTTGTTGTTTTGGGTTTGAGTTTATAAACCTTTTTGTGTTTCCTGTCTAGAGAAGATCCTTTAGCATTTGTTGAAGAGCTGGTTTGGTGGTGCTGAATTCTCTCAGCTTTTGCTTGTCTGTAAAGCTTTTGATTTCTCTTTCATGTTTGAATGAGATCCTTGCTGGCTATAGTAATTTGGGTTGTAGGTTTTTCTCTTAGTGTTCTGCTATTCCCTTTTGGCCTGAAGAGTTCCTATTGAAAGGTCAGCTGTTATCCTTATGGGGATCCCCTTATGTTTTATTTGTTGCTTTTCCCTTACTTCTTTTAATATTTGCTCTTTGTGTTTGCTCTTCATTAATTTTATTAATATGTGTCTTGGGGTGTTTCACCTTGGGTTTATCCTGTTTGGGACTCTCTGGGTTTCTTGGACTTGGCTGGCTATTTCCTTCCCCATTTTAGGGAAGTTTTCAACTATTATCTGGTCAAGTATTTTCTCATGGCTTTTTTTTTTTTTTTTTTTTTTTGTCTTCTTCTTCTGGAACTCTGATGATTCAAATGTTGGGGTGTTTAACATTGTCCCAGAGGTCTCTGAGGTTGTCCTCATTTCTTTAAATTCTTTTTTCTTTTTTCCTCTCTGCTTCATTTCCACCATTCTATCTTCCACCTCATTTATCCTATCTTCTGCCTCATTTATTCTACTGTTGGTTCCCTCCAGAGAGCCTTTGATCTCATGTTGTGCATTATTCATTATTGACTGACTCTTTTTTATTTCTTCTAGGTCCTTATTAAACTTTTCTTGAGTCTTCTCAATCCTTGTCTCCAGACTATTTATCTGTAACTCCATTTTGCTTTCAAAATTTTGGATCATTTTTACTATCATTATTCTGAATTCTTTTTCATTTAGACTCCCTATCTCTTCCTTTTTTGTTTGGTTTTGTGGGCTTTTATCATGTTCCTTTACCTGCTGAATATTTCTCTGCCTTTTCATCTTGTTTAGGTTGCTGTGTTTGGGGTGGCCTTTCTGTATGCTGGAAGTTTGTGGTTCCTCTTATTGTGGAGTTTCCTCACTGTGGGTGGGGTTGGATTAGTGGCTTGTCAAGGATTCCTGGTTAGGAAAGCTTGCGTCAGTTTCTGGCGGGTGGAGCTGGATCTCTTCTCTCTGGAGTGCAATGAAGTGTCCAGTAGCGAGTTTTAAGGTGTCTATGGGTTTGGTGTGACTTTAGGCCACCTGTATTTTTGTGCTCAGGGTTATGTTTCTGTGTTGTTGGAGAATTAGCTTGGTACATCTTGCTCTGAAACTTGTTGGCTCTTGGGTGGAGCTTGGTTTCAGTGTAGGTATGGAGGCTTTTGGATGAGCTTTTGTCGATTAATGGGCCCTGGAGTCATGAGTTTTCTGGTGTTCTCAAGTTTTGGATTTAGGCCTTCTGCCTCTGACTTTCAGTCTTATTGTTATAGTAGCCTCAAGACTTCTCTATCCATACAGCTCCGATGATAAAACATCTAGGTTAATGGTGAAAAGATAACCTAGATAAAACATCTAGGTTAATGGTGTTCCACAGTGAGGGACACCCAGAGAGGTTCACAGAGTTACATGGAGAAGAGAAGAGGGAGGAAGGAGATAGAGGTGACCAGGAGGAGCAGAGGGGGAATCAAAAGGGGAGAGAGAAGTCTAGCCAGTAATCAATTCCCTATTTGCTCTCCACAGTCTGGAACATTCAGAGAGGTCCATGGAGTTCCATAGAGAAGAGAAGAGGGAGGAAGGAAATAGAGGTGACCAGGAGGAGAGGAGGAGGAGTCCAAAGGAGAGAGACAAATCTAGCCTGTGATCAGTTCCCTAAGTTTTCTCCACAGTCCAGAACTTCCAAAGAAATTCACAGAGTTAAGAAGAGAAGAGAAGGGGGAGGGAAGAGATAGAGGTGACCTGGGGGAGAAAAAGGAGAGTCACAAAGTGAGAGAGCAATCAAGCCAGTAATCACACTCCTAAGTAAAAATGGGTATTGAATATTGGATTATTAAAGGTACAGAATTGATAACAAATACCAAAAAGCAGAGATTAAAAATCTAAAGTAGAGGTTAGACTCTCAAAAATACAATATTAAAAAAAAACAAAACAAAATCGCAAAAGTTATATAAAAAAATGAAATTTGCTTTAAAAATAGGATCTTTTTTTTCAAGGTAATAGTAGGTTTTAAAAATGAAAATTAAAGGAGTAATAAAGAACTTAAAAATAAAAAGAAATTTAAAAAATTTAAAAATGCTAGTAGTCAAATATATCTAGGAATTTCTCTGGTGCTGTTGAGGGCAGTGTGTGGTCAGTTCAGTTTCAGATTGTTCATTGTTCCACCTTATACTTCTTCTCAAGGTCTATAGGTCCCTTTCAATGTAGCCAGTGCTAACTACAGGGTTTTAATCTGTTGCACCTGTCACTTCCAAAGCCTCTCCCTCTTCTTTGTTTATTTTGGCTTCCTCTGTTTGCAAGTCACTTTAGTATCTAACTTCTGCCCTGACACAAGGGGGTGAAGGTGATCATTTATTTAGGCTCACTTGTTCAATTGTGCTGCGGGGAGGGAGGAACACTGCAAACAAATATCACTGGTGTGTGTGGGGAGTGCTCACAGTGTATGGGCCACACTGGGTTTGCCCCTGCTCATGGTGTGTGTGCTTTCCCAGTCTATACTGCTCAGGCTCCAGGTTGCTCTGCAGGGGAACTGTCTAAGGTGGGCCCTGTGTTGCGTGCACTTCCTAGATCTACACCACTCATTTTCAGGTTCTTGGGTACTCCACAAAGGCACAGACTCAGTTGGGCCTGAGTTTTGTGCCCTTCCCAGGTCCGAGCAGCTCAGGCGACTAGGTGCTGGTCAAGTACACTCTTCCCAGCTTGGCGGTGTGTCTTATCACCTCCCTGGTCCCAGCCGCTTGGTTTCCTGGGTGTGCAGTGGGAGCGCTGTCTCAGGTGTGCTGTGTGTCTCTTCTGGGGCACTGATCTCTGGCTGCGACCCTCCTGATGGATGTCAGCCATTCAGGATCTCAGGAAGACTTGGTTAGCAACTGGGAGCCTCACAGTTTGGTAGGGGATGCCGTCTCTGGGGCCAAGTTAGCCCTTTCCTTCCAGCTCTGGCTGTCGCCCACCTGCCTCCCTGCCTCTGGCGGGGGATGGGCTGGTCTGCAGCCAGCTGACTCTCCTCTGGTATTGGCTCAGTCCTTTGTTCTGTGAGTGGGCCCAGCAGTGCCTTACCTTAGGTTAGAGCTTTTCATGGGAAAGTTCTCTCTCTCTCCTTTTTTAATTTTTTTTTTTCTCTCTGGCTATCCCACAGTTTGGGTTACTATCTCATGTTAGCTCCCTCAGATTGCCCTCAGGGCATTCAGGCCTGGTCCTTACCCTAAGCAATGAAGCCCGCGCCTCCCTGTTCAGCCCCCGCTTGCTGGTGGCAGACACAAGCTTCTGGGCTACTTCTCCACTGGGAGTTGCAGTTAGGTGCATAATCTGTGGGTTTTATCTATTTATTTTTTCCTCTTGGTTATGTTGCCCTCTCAGATTCCAAAACTCCCCACAGACCCGCTGGTGAGAGGGTTTCCTGATGTTTGGAAACTTTTAAGACTCTCTCCCTGGGACATGTCTCCATCCCTAACTCTCTTGTCTCTCTTTTTATCTTCTATATTTTGTCCTACCTCCTTTTGAAGACAATGGGCTGCCTTTCTGGGTGCCTGGTGTCCTCCACCAGTGTTCAGTTGTTTTGTGGTATTTGCTCAGTGTTCAAATGATCTTTTGATGAATTTGTGGGGCAGAAAGTGATCTCCCTGTCCTATTCCTCTGCCATCTTAGGACCACCCCCCCAAAGAATGTTTTAAAAATTGCTTAATTTTTGAGTAAAGCAGGGACATAAAAGCACGTGGAAACCTACATGTTTATTGTGTTTCTAAGTTTGTGGTACTGAAAAACTTTCCAGAAATAAAAGATGACTCATAAGCCTTCCTTCTGACTATATAATAATAATAATATTCAATTATGTAATGTAAATTATTAGGCTGAGATGCATTTTGGTAAGTTTGCACCATTTTAGATGAGCTGTCTCACCAAAGCCTACAAAAAAATTAATGTGGAACACCTGATATTTGACTGTGCTTCCAGATGGAGGGACAGCTTGACAAATGCCATCATAATTTACAACTTTAAAAAAGTGTACTGTGAATGCATTTTCAGTAAGCTTCAAACAGCTTGGATTATTTACAGGTACAACTGTGTTTAATGTGGAATTTCAATGGATTTAAAATATTATTAGATTCAATTACTGATCGTGGAGTATAGGTGTGGCATATGAGCAATGTGATTATATGCCTTAATTAAATTTCTCAGAATAGAATACATCTGTTTGGTAAGGTTGAGGGAATGGTAAAATAACATTTAAATTTTATATTTGATTATTGAGTATCACTGAAGAATCTCTCATCTTTGGAAAGATAGCATATTTGGGGCTTATCCTATATAGTGGTTTAGGAGAAT
Organism: Bos taurus; assembly: GCF_002263795.3. Taxonomy (NCBI): domain Eukaryota; kingdom Metazoa; phylum Chordata; class Mammalia; order Artiodactyla; family Bovidae; genus Bos; species Bos taurus. Next base: position 45,403,964 of record NC_037330.1, read on the forward strand.
AATAGTCACATAAAATAAAAATGGAAATACATTTCTAACTCTTAAGGATAACTTGCACACTTATACCTGTAAAACAACCAAAAAAGAAGTATGGATTGCTAATTGATAAGATCTATATTAGTGTGCAACCTAATAGAACACTTAAATCTATATCTCTGTGGTCAGGAAATCAACTATTGAAACTTTCTGGTTAACCTGGAAAAGGAATCATATGTATTACAATTATATATATGTCATATGTGTATATATGCACATGTGTGTAAATCCTCTTTCTCTCTTTCTAAATATATGTACAATATATGTATGTATGGGCTTCTCAGGTGGCTCAGTGGTAAAGAATCTGCCACCAATGCAGAAGATGCTGGTGATGCAGGTTCGATCCCTGCGTTGGGAAGATCCCCTGGGGAAGTAAATGGCAACCCACTCCAGTATTCTTGCCTGGAGAATCCTGTGGACAGAGGAGCCTGGTGGGCTACAGTCTGGAGGGTTGCAAAGAGTTGGACATGACTGAACACGCACCACTACTATCCATATGCATGTATACATTTAAAAAAATCTCCAAAAAAGAGGATATAGATGATCTGGTGGTAAGTAAAGTATGATTGTAGGAAGATGAAAGAAATCTGACTTTGGAAAATTACTCCAGGAAAAAGAAAGTAGTTTGACACATTTTAACTAGAAAGTCATTGATAAATACTATGATTTTACTTCCCAGGAATAAGTAGAACATTGAGAAGAATACATGGTAAAGTGAAACTACAGTTTCTAAAACAAACTGCTTAGTGTGTAAATCTCCTTCAGGATCTACTGAGGTCATTCAGTCACTCAGTATTTCTCTCATATGTTTCAGTCCTTGCCTAGAAACTGAATATTCAGTAAGCGACCAAGCCAAATATGGACCCTCGCTTCCTGGTGCTTACATTCATAAATAGATGTGACATATATTACACAAATCACACCACCCTTATGGCAGAAAGTGAAGAGGAACTAAAAAGTCTTTTGATGAAAGTGAAAGTGGAGAGTGAAAAAGTTGGCTTAAAGCTCAACATTCAGAAAACGAAGATCATGGCATCTGGTCCCATCATTTCATGGGAAATAGATGGGGAAACAGCTGAAACAGTGTCAGACTTTACGTTTTGGGCTCCAAAATCACTGCAGATGGTTATTGCTGCCATGAAATTAAATGACACTTACTCCTTGGAAGAAAAGTTATGACCAACCTAGATAGCATATTCAAAAGCAGAGACATTACTTTGCCAACTAACGTCCATCTAGTCAAGGCTATGGTTTTTCCAGTGGTCATGTATGGATGTGAGAGTTGGACTGTGAAGAAGGCTGAGCGCTGAAGAACTGATGCTTTTGAACTGTAGTGTTGGAGAAGACTCTTGAGAGTCCCTTGGACTGCAAGGAGATCCAACCAGTCCGTTCTGAAGGAGATCAGCCCTGGGATTTCTTTGGAAGGAATAATGCTAAAGCTTAAACTCCAGTACTTTGGCCACCTCATGTGAAGAGCTGACTCATTGGAAAAGACTCTGATGCTGGGAGGGATTGGGGGCAGGAGGAGAAGGGGTCGACAGAGGATGAGATGGCCGGATGGCATCACTGACTCGATGGCCGTGAGTCTGAGTGAACTCTGGGAGTTGGTGATGGACAGGGAGGCCTGGCATGCTGCGATTCATGTGGTCGCAAAGAGTCGGACACGACTGAGCAACTGAACTGAACTGAACACTCAAATAAATTGGCAAATAAAATCTGACAGGGCTATGGGGCTTCCTTTGTAGCTCAGTCAGTAAAGAATCTGCTGCAGTGCAGGAGACCTGGGTTCGATCCCTGGGTCGGGAAGATGCCCTGGAGAAGGAAATGGCAACCCACTCCAGTATCCTTGCCTGGAAAATCTCATGGACAGAAGAGCCTGGTGGGCTGCAGTCCACCAGGACTTTATGGGGTCATAAAGAGTCAGGCACGACTGGGCAACTAATACCTACTTACTTATGGAGGAAAAAATAGGGTGCTGTGAAAGGATAACAGAGACAGGGTAGGTCTAATTTTGTTGGTGGTGGGCATGGGTCAGGGAAAGTTTCTTTGAGATCTAAAGTGCCAGTGGAATGGAGGATATGTACAAAGGGAGAAAAGTGGTAGAAGACAAGACGTAATATTACCTTGTAACTGGAACACAGTGACTCTTGGCAAGAGAAGCCCTAGGGTGAAGCTGCAGAAGAGAGGAAGTGCTGGTTATTCAGAGGTCACAATGAAGTTTGTATTTTCTTCTGAATGCAGTGGGAATCACTGAAAGATTTATTCTGTGTGTGTGTTTTATGAGCCAATTAATACTTTTTAAAGCTTACTGCTACTGCTAAGTCACTTCAGTTGTGTGACCCCATAGACGTCAGCCCACCAGGCTCCCCCGTCCCTGGGATTCTCCAGGCAAGAACACTGGAGTGGGTTGCCATTTCCTTCTCCAATGCATGAAAGTTAAAAGTGAAAGTGAAGTCACTCAGTCGTGTCCGACTCTTAGCGACCCCATGGACCGCAGCCTACCAGACTCCTCCATCCATGGGATTCCCCAAGCAAGAGTACTGGAGTGGGGTGCCATTGCCTTCTCTGTTTTAAAGTTTAATCTGCAGTGAAAAGGAGTAAGAATAGAAGTTGCAATACAATCAGCTTGGCTCTTGGTGGGTTCAGTGAAGATGGAGAAATGAAGAAATGTTCCAAGATGTATTTAAGAGGTTGAATTCTGAGAGCTTGGGGATGCTCATTAAATATGGGAGAAAAAGGGAGTCAAGAAAGATTTCAAGGTTTCTGTGTAACTTTCTACCTTCTCTTAATACACTATTTAAGAAAAATGTATCCATCTCCTAGTAAATTCCAGGTTCTGGAAGGTAATCTGATGGTTTGTTTAAAGAAGTCTTCCCACCCACCCATGATAGTGAGCACTCACACCCCACTGCTGCTGCTAAGTCACTTCAGTCGTGTCCGACTCTGCGACCCCACAGACGGCAGCCCACCAGGCTCCCCTGTCCCTGGGATTCTCCAGGCAAGAACACTGGAGTGGGTTGCCATTTCCTTCTCCAATGTGTGAAAGTGAAGTCGCTCAGTCGTGTCTGACTCTTTGCGACCCCATGGACTGCAGCCTACCAGGCTCCTCCGTCCATAGGATTTTCCAGGCAAGAGTACTGGAGTGGGGTGCCATTGCCTTCTCTGACACCCCATTAATTCTGCCCTAATCCTTCTTTTACCTTTCAGGCAGGCATCTCTCCTATTAGTTTGCTCATTTCCTTACTCTGAGTAACTTTCCATGAGAATGATGTTTCTTCTTGAAGACTATAGCCAGATAACCTAACACAGTGTTTGGTAATGAAAATGTTCAATAAATATTTATTGAATGAAATGATGAACTAATGAAAGAATAATGATGAAGAGGAAATACTAGAACCCAGATGCTCACTGTCTAGCCAAGAGAACTAAGAAGTGTGATAAAATCCTTAACAGAAGTAAGCAAGATGAGTTTCAGGAGAAGAGAGGACGATGGAGGGAAAACGGAGAGAGACATCTGGAGTACAGATAGATATACTCAGAGGTGAGGAGAATATTTTCTGGATTGAGACCATCTCCAAATGAAATAGCTCCCTCCCCAGCAAGCTCTAAAACAAAACATAAAGAACAACTCCTGACAAGAGCTTCACGTTTTAGAATTATTTTTTTAAAGGCCATTAGAATGGATTGTCCTGCAAATATACAACCTTGATTCTGTACCACCTACAGGACTTAACTGCTTGCTGCTTCTGACTGTAGAAATTTTTTCTCACCTCTATTCCTGGCCCCTCTTCTCCTCGCCTCCCTCTTGCCCCCGCCCCCAGGGACCGTCCATTTTCAGAAAATTCTTGCCCTTTCCTGTTTCCGCCTATTTGTTGAATGTACGGAGGAACATTTACTACCTTATCCCTGAGGAATTCTGAAGATGCAGTTGCCAAAAGACAGTGTTTCTGCACCTCGCAGGGCTCCTGTGGAAGGAAAGAAAATGAATAATTTGTTACTTAGGGCGTCGATTGTTTTTACCTTTAATCTTGCGGCTCTGTCACATCTAGCCCCCACCTACCTAGCTCTGCCTCGAACAGTTTGTAGACGAGAGGCCAGTGCGCTCTCTCCCTCCCTTCCTGCCAAGAGTAGCAGGAAAACAAGCAGCTAGGAGGAGGGGCGGAGGCGGGAGCCGGGGCAGGACTCCAGTCCGCCGCTCTGCCCGCTGTGCGGGGCTAGAGGAGCCTCAGGGCCCCGCGCGCAGCCCCGCCCCGGGGGCGTCACCGCCTGGCGCCCGCCCCGCCTCCGCGCCTCTGGCCCTCCGTTTTCTATTTCTAGGGGCGCTCGGGCAAGCTGTCACTTTCGTCTCTGGCTGAAGCCTGAGGACGCGGAAGGGTTCGTGGCAAGGAAACCCCAGGCTCTGGGCATCGCCATGGCCCCTGTGCTAAGCAAGGACGTGGCGGATATCGAGGTACCGACTGCGCGCGGGCTGGCGAGGGGAGGGCGGGGAGCGCAGCTGGTGGGTGCCCGAAAGGGCGCTGCGGCCACCGCCGGGCCGGGAAAAGAGTGGGAGACTCGGGAAACTTTGCCTCCGCTCGAGTTCTGCGGAGGAGGAGGAGGAGCAGCAGAGGAGCCGGCGCCCCGTGTGGGCTGGCGGGGAGAAGAGTGGGAGTCCGCGGCTGCAGGGGTGTCCTTCGCGTTGGGACCTGGCTGTTTACTTCGGAGTCGGGGTCCGAAGTTTCTGGGTGGCCGTGACTGAAGCACTAGAAGAGTTCGAGGGAGATGGACTTTCTCATAAGGGCGTTCATTTCGCAGCCTATCCCGCACTTCCTCTTTTGCCCTGTAAGCATTTCGGGATACCTGTCTGTTACCCCCACTTCCAGTCGCTGAATTCTGCATATTTGCAGAGGTGGAGGATAGAAATAATGGAGATGTATATGTAAGCTACAGCAGCCACTGCTAGCCTTAGTATTGCTTATGAAAGTAACATAGGGAAGAACGAGATAGGATATTGAGAACATGAAAAATACAGTGCCTTCAGAAATACAAAATAAACTGTATATTCCTCTTCTCAACAGTTTTTTTTATTTTCTCTTGCACCGTGTTCCTGTAAAAATGTCATCTTTTTCCCTGTGAATAAACAGGAAGTAACATGTAGTAACCTGAAGTAACATGACCATTTCCTTCGATTTCTCCCTAGGACCTTTATGCATGCGACGAGAGAAATATAATTACAAGCAGTGATTTTAGACATACTAATCCAGTGTTCACAGTTCTGAGCTAAAATAAACTGCTTTTTAGTTTTTTGTTGTGTTTTGCTTGGGGCTTTTTTGTGCATGCCTGTGTTTTCTTAACAAATGACATTTTTCTTTCCTCCGTCCTTTCAGTCAGTGGCTTAAGTAAAACTTTAAAACCACCTGTTTGCAAAAGAGCTGCTTTTGCCACCGCGTTGCCTCTAACATTGATTGTAGGAACTTTGTGTTCTGTTTGGGGGATGGTAGTAGTGTTTTCTCCAGACTCCATACTTCGTTTGAAAAATCCATCGTGGTAATTAGAGCCAAAGTATGACTGAGCACACACGCACATGCTGTGTGTACATGTCTACTTAATTTTACTTGTGATTTCTCTTGTGGATAGTTTACTTTTTCATATTGATCAGTGTGATATATTTAACCCAATATTCATTCATGCACAAGGTAAAGGATGATTGATTTATGTTGGCCTTTTTGGTCCTTGTTACTTTGACTTAACCAACCCCCGTCCCCCCACCCCTTTTTAAGCTAACTCAAATAGTAACCTTCTGACAACATTCATGTAGTACTGATGTACTGACATCAGAATTAAGAATGTCAGAGGGCTGGCGGCTTTTGGAGTTTGAATTTCTTTATCGGTAGCTGTTTTGCATTTGTCCATGAAATCAGTTCTTAACCACATTACACTAAGGAAAAGATGCCACTGAAACATTAATGACCAGTTTAATTTCCCGAATTGTTTCAACTAAGACTATTTAAGAAGGTCAGACCCTTACATTTACTCACCTCAGTCTAACCTTAGTCAGCCTGATATTACTTGTAATATAGAATAGTGGTATTTAAGCTTTTTCAGCTTTTGTGTAGTTCACACATGCAACACACTTTAATCAGTAACATCTTTCATCACACATAGTTATTTTCTTTTCCCTCAAAGTAATATCCACGATTCCTGAGCTAGAGTACCATGAAAGAGCATGAAATTCATCATTAAAATATAATGCAGTGTGAAAAAATACATTAAGTCTAGAGGAATACATTCAAGTGTAGATGTCTCAAGTGATCCTATTGACTCACCAAAGTTCATTTTTTTGAATGAATTATGAAAGCTCATAATTTTTAGTTTTCTATCAAATTTGAATGCATACATTGGATTTGGTTTTTTTGAATGAATTCATTAAAACCATTGTCTAGAAATTTATCTGCTTGTGACCATTGCCTTAGTCTCAAATATATGAAGCACACCATCTTTAAAAAAAATTATCAGTGTAAAACAGAGTACATGTTCAATTGATAAATGAGAAAAGAACAGAAGGTGATAGTAACAACCCTCTATAACAGTGATTTAATTTCCCCCTTAAGCTACCTATAGAACCTCAAGTTGCAGTGAAGCAGCCAAGAAATATTTTATTTCTGGGGCAAAAAGTTATTGAGGTTTACAGAATTATTTTGTGTGCTCACTCCATATTTCTAACCTCAATCCAATATCACATCTGGGTTTGAAGGGCTGAGAGCATAAAAAACAGTCAGAAGGTCACCAGACTCCAAAACTAAAATATCCCTGGGTAGGAAGATAGGCATAGCAAGGATGCAGTAGTAGATAACAGGTACTTGGCAATAGAACCTAGCTCATATGCTCAAAAATTATTGTCGTTATAGAAGATGTATGAGAAATCAGACTTTTTTCCAGATATGTTAATGTGGTTCAGGACCACATTGTTTTGGAATCTGGTGCAAATTGCCTGTGGTTGAGGTCTATTTCTACGCCTTTTCAGACAGGTGACTGTTTAAATACCTAACTTCTCTGTGTCACATTTGCATGATTTGCTAAGTAAGGAGAATAATCAGACAAGAAAACATATCATAGCACATCTTCTCCAGAAAAGAACAAAATATGATAAAATTAAAAATTTTGAACACTAAGGAAAATCACTGCCTATGAAATAATTGTTATTTTAAAGTTCATTAATGTAGCTATAGACTTAAAAGATATTTTGCTTTGTGGGCTTACTTTTAGGATACAACTGAATTTTATCAAGAATGACTTTTGAATACAAATTCTTTGGGGAAGGTTTCAAAAAAGGTGACTATCAGACATTGATCACTTTCCCTCACCTCAGCAATACCTTCACAATAATTCACTTAGTTTGAATCAACAACTGGTGTAATGTCATTATCTGTACTTTTAAAAGCAAGTAAGAAGGATTTTGGAAGAGTTCACTTTTGTTCAGTGTTTTGTTCCTCTCCACTGACATGGATAATTGAGAATTTACTATAGAAGTATAGCTGAAGAAAAATGTTTGCAGGTACAGTGAACTTTTAATTAACTCTTTGGATATTAATAATTCTGGTAAGTATTTATAACTGAACTGAATTGCTATATACCACTCTACTGTTTCCACAACCCCAAGTCAAGATTTTTTCTTAGAATTATCAGTTAATGACTCTTTGGTAGTTTATAAACTCATTTCAAATTTACTGTGAATAAAAAAAAAAGGTTTCAGTCCAATATCCACAAAATCATAATACTTTTAGAGTTAAATAGAAATGGTTTTTGAATAACTGATCCTATAACTTCTATTCATTTGAGAAGACAGTCGAGAATTTTGTGTTTATTAATTAAGAAAATAAGATAATAAAGTGATGGCTTTGGGAAACGGGAGTATAAGGGTAACAACTTGGAGAAATTAAATTTTTAGGAGAATTTTGCAAAAAGGCTAATTCGTTGGTAGAGGTGAGAAAAGATATTGCAAGAATACCCTTTATTATAACTGCTTTTGCCCCTGGGGAGGGAGGAGGTAGATCCCAAGAAGAAAATACAGACACAGCTTTGCAGAAGGTATGCATTATTTATTTATATAAACCTACATTTTTTTTTAAGTCCAGTTTTGTTTCCTTGCTTTTATTGATTGGGTGCCACAAATCTCTGGGAATGCTATCTTGACTTGCTAAGGCTTTTAAAGCATTAAAACTAAAATTTCATTTTCAATTTGTTTTGTGAGTTTGCATTTTTAAAAATATACTTGTTCTCCCTACTTTAAGCTGTCCTGTGGACAATACTTAATTTTAAAGTATTTCTCCTTTCTAAGGAATTTAGCAGGGCAGTAGAAACGTGCCTGATTACAGTATTTGGAAAGTTACTCCAAATTTGGAGTTATTTCAGTGGAAGCCTCTTGTAGCTTTAAGGTACTATACACATTTCTATAGTTAAGAATGGTCATATATATATATACATTTCATTATAGTTTTTCTTCTAAATTCTGCCTCCTACACATGAATTCAGATGACTTGCTTTCAGTGATTTAATTAAAAACTGAGATTAATGACTAATGATGAATCCATCACTAGGGAGATTTTTAGATTGGATCTGCTTAATCTTAATCATAGCAGATAGTGTTGACTGATGGCTTAATTGTAAAAGTGTGCTAAAATTCAATAGCCTCCTTTCTTACATTGTAGAAGGAATATCCAGTTTTGGAAAGCTCCACCTTTGCAGTGAGGAATTAATAAGAATACTATGAAGACCTTTAATCAAAATGCTGAGATAATTGGATGATCATTAAGCAATCATATCTTTCCTTAACTATTTGAATACAGTATTTTACCATACGTTGTATATGAACTGGCAACACAACAGCTGAAAAATAGATCTTCCTATAGGATAAACAGGTGTGGTCACTTGTGGGGAGAATTCAAAAAATTAGCATAATGTTAAGTTACAATATTAGAAATACTAAAATTAAAGACAATGAGACTGAAAAATATTTCTTGTCATGAAATAATGTGACAAAGAAGCCGTAAGATATTTGATATAGTCTAGGCCTCCGTGTGCTGAAGAGATTGAAAATGAGAACTGGCCAATTTGCCTTTCTGCTTCTTAGCTAAATGGACACAGTGATAAATAGTCCTTAAAACTGTAAAGAAAATTCTGTGTCATTTATATCCTGCCTTAATTAAAAAATACTTAATAAGGCATTCTAAGATTGTGAATTTATCTATGATCAGGATTTTGATTTTCAAATGTGACATGTTTGCCTTCTGAACTTCATTTCCTCTTAATCCTCCATATTAAGACAGAAGGTGTTTTTTGGCCTCAAACATCAATAATGTGGGTGTTCACAGATATCCTGGAGCCAGTTATACTACTGATAACTCTTAATAGGATTATGTCTTTCCTGTGGTTTATAATTATTACTGCTTCCATTGCTTTTAATTAAAATGTTATACTAGTAGATATGAAACATCTGTATTTAATTCAGCATATAACTTTTCTTTCAGACTCTTCACCATACTTATCTATATATTGATGTTAGGAACTCATTATATTTATATAAAATTTTTGATTTGTACTTCAAAAAATTAAGCTTCATTTCATGGTTAGTTTAAAAAACAAAATAAACACACTGTGTTAAAATAGGCCTGTGTTCACATCCTGCCACCAATATTATATATATTTTTGTTTGTATGATTGTGGTCGTTTCCTAAACTGTCATTTCTTTCTTTGTCAGTTGGATTTAATCTTATTTCATGTACTAGATATAAGGATTAATTGGAGTCATGTACATATAATAACTCAGCATCTGTCACTTGAAATATATACCTCTTGAATGGTAGTAGTTATTTTAAATATTATGATTGAATGTATGTTATACATATATGTTATATAAATGTCATTTGGTTAGAATATTGCCCAACTCCAAGAATTAACTAGTGGTATCAAAAGCTGTTAAAATATGTGAGGAAAGAGAGAGTTCATGAAGTTAGAAGAATTATGAGAGGGGCTTATTACAGATTAAAAAAAGTTGCAGACATGACTTATGAGAAAATTCCTGAATTATTTTTGTCAGTATTAACAGTGAGATGGGGGAGTTTTTGAAATTCAGGTCAAATTAAAAGGACTGTCTTCATTTTGCTTTTGATTTCTGTTTAAAAATCATTTTAGCACCCACTGAATAGCAAGCCCTATAGTGTAAGCTGTAAAAGATTTAGAGGAAGCATGTGGTGAAGGCCTTTTCTATATAGGATTGTCCACATCTAACACACTGGGGCAGAGAGTCAAATGCAGGAGTCCTCCTACTCCTAACCCTTGCTGTTTCACTGCATTTGTACATGTGGATTGAATTGTTGGTGTTTTTCTGCATGTTTTTATGACTAGATCAGGTCAAACCATTGGGAAATTTACTTCTTGGCATTCTCAATGATTTTCAGACAGGATTATTGTTATTCTTCTGTGAAAAGAAATCCTTATGTATCATTATTTTAAGAAAAAGTGTCCAGCTCCATATCTCTTGTGTTTAACTGGACTAAACTTACAGTTTCTTTAAGCCATCATATTAGCTTCAAAGAAAGTTTTTTCTGGGCTTCTAAGCATCCTTCCACACACTATATTTGTATAGTATTTTATAATATATATTTACATTATATATTTAATATATATTATATACTGTATATTACAGTATTATATACTATGCTATATATATATATTATATATATATTATATATACATATAATATTATACATTCTGTAACTGTTTTAAGTCCGAGGGAGGAGGGAATTGGAGATCAACCTATTTTGCACCAGGAAAAGGTAAAGTGTGTCCTTTCTAAAGGATGACTCAGATCATAAACTTTTTGCATTACATTATAATAATTTCATTTCTTTGAGGATTTCAGCTTGGTTGTGTAATAGCATTCTCACTATCCTCTACCTCTATCATAATAATTAAAGAGACAATCTGTGTTCCTACCTCCCAGGTGCTTGGAAATTGATATTATGAGTGCTTATGAATGTCCCCTTGAGGCAATCCTGACTAGGCCACTTTGAAGAAAAATCTCTTCATCAATAATGAAGCCCTGAGGGCCACTTCTCAGGGGACCAACACAAAATTACATGTCAACTCCAGGCCTGATTTATACAGATGGTGCTCAAGGATGGAGCCTGACTGCACTTCTCACTCCCCCAATATTTTATTACCTCCCACTCTCTGCTGATCCACCCCATGCCCCTTCCCACTTTCACTTCTCCCCCCAAGCCTCAGCCTCCAGTTTTCACCTTGTTTTTACCTACTCAAGATTGACTCCTGTAAGTAGATCCACTTCTTCAGTCCTTGTGAAATCCTTTGAATGATATTAAAAATTGACCATAGTAGCATGTTAAAGCTTTAAAAATTTTAGTATATTTAACTAAAGGCCAGGTGAAGATCTTCAGCAAAACAATAGAAGATAATGTGTATTTACTATATGTTAGTGAAAATAAGCATCCTGGGATAGGGGCCGAGTTTGGGCATATTTTTGCTCCACAAGTCAGATCCTTTGCGTCTGACCTTGTGGAAGTCACTCAACCTCTGGGAAGAGTCTGCTGATTTCCTCAACAAGTTTGTTATTGATCAGTCTTTCAGTGATGGTTTGTAATAAAATATGGGATTGGTGAAATTGTTTGGAAACATGACCTGCTGGGTGATCATATTAAGGAAATGCAAGGTGGTGGTGTCAGAGCTAGTGTATTTTACACTCTATGTAGGATTAAGTGTACCATTTATACCAGCTGTGTGGATTTGATATACATCTGATTTTTACTTTTTTCATGCTTGCCTGCTTCCTTTTCTTTTTTAATCAAATAAATAAGTCTAAATCTCCCCTGAGCATGCAGAAGAAGTCTGATTTTTCTATATATGGCTGGAGTTCTGTGAAGGTGATCTGGAATTCATAAATTCATATTTTTGTATATCTGTAGGATGATGCTATCTTTAACTAGAAATTAGGAACAGAGATTCCAAAAAGGAATCAGTTTCTCCAGTGTGCTTTTTGATCGATAACTGTCAGTGGAAACTAGATTACAAATAGTTGGGTCCCCAGGCCCACAGAAATACAAGTTACTTTTCTCTGACTCTGCACCACAGTGTCCTCAAAATTCTGGGGATTCTCTGCTAAATATTTTTCCATGACAGATTTTGGGGAATGCTGGTGTAAAAGTTTGATGTCCTCAGTAATTCAAAGAGAAAGTTATTCAGTTCCCCTTCACAGATCCCTGGGAATAAATCATGACAACTTTCACAGAAAAATACTCTTTTTGAGAGGTTAATTTTCATTAAAACATTTTTTCATTTCTCTAACTTAATTTTAAAATTATTTTTAGTGATCATTATAGAAGATTTAAAAGATACAAAAAAGGGTGAAAAGAAGATCCCAAACATACAGTCACACCACATAAAACAGTCATGCTAATAGTAATTTAGTATTATTCTATCATGAGGTTTTTTCCCCCTAAATAGTTCAATCATATACAATATTTATATATTTATTGAGGTGTAGTTAATTTACAGTATTAGTTTCAGGTGTACAATATTATGATTCAAAATTTTTATATATTATACTCCATTTCAAGTTATAAAATATTAACTATATTCCCTGTGCTATACAATATAACCTTGTAGCTTATTCATTTATACATAGTACTTTGTATATCTTAATCCACTACCCATATCTTGCCCTTTTTTCCTTTTTTCTCCCCGCTGGTAACCACCAGTTTGTTCTCTGTATCTGTGATTATGTTTCTTTTAGTTATTTTCATTCATTTGTTTAATTTATTTTTTGATTCCACATATAAGTATTAACATGTAGTGTTTGTCTTTCTCCATCTGACTTATTTCACTAAGCATAATACCCTCCAGGTCCATCCATTTTGTTGCAAATGACAAAATTTCATTCTCTGTTTTGACTGAGTAGTATTCCAGTGTGTGTACACACACACACACACACACACACACACACACACACGGCCCCATCCACCAGCGAGCAGGCTGCCTTAAGATCCCTTGAACACACAGCCTCTGCTACATATGGCCCTGTCTACCAGTGGGCCTGGGACTTGATCCCACACACCAGGGAGCAGGCATTAGAACTCGTATCCCTAGGGCCCTTCAACCAGAGACTCCAGAACCCAGGTCTTCCCTCAAGTGGGCAGGCAGTAATCCCAGAACCCAGTGAGTTTCAGCCCCATCTGCTAGTGAGTGGACACCAGTTCCAGTTCAGTTACAGCTTGGTGGCCTGCCATGACAGGGTCCACCTTACCTATCAGCAGGCTGACACCACTCTGAGAAACCTTGGCCAGCCGCCACAGGTTCTGACTCAGCAGTGAGTTAACACAAGCCTGGGGCCATGCAGCCAGAGACCCTGGGAACTGGCTCTGCCCAACAGTGAGCTGGCACTAACCCTGGGATCCCATGGACCCTGGCCCCAGTGTCCCGTGGAGCCTACCAGTGTCCAGCACCAGCCTCAGACTCCACCAACCCTGGCCCGACCCACCAGCAGGCCAGTATCAGTTCTGAGATATCATGGACTCCTCAGCCAGTTGCCCTGACTTCCAGCTTCACTCATCAGCACCAAGTTTGGGACATCCAGAAACTCACAGCCTGCCATGGCAGGAACAGGCATTATCTACCAGCAGACAGACTCTAGATCCAGGAATCTTAACCCTATGCCAACCCACTGCAGAACCAGCTTTGCCTAAGAGTTAGCCAGTACAAGTCCTGGGACCTCCTGGGGTTCTCCATCCAGCTGCCTTGTGACCTGGTGCTGCTAACCAGTAGATTGCAGCTTCTGTACAAGGCAAGACTTGGAAACCAACTGGATGAAGGAACAGCCACATCTACCAAACTACCCACTGTACTCAACCTGCTGCAACAGATGTACCCATGCAGCCTTCATAGGTGCACCACTGAAGCATATAGCTCTAGTGATCAGAGGGGACTATACTGCTGGGATGCATAGAGCATCTCCCACAGAAGGCTGCATTTCTCAGGTCAGGAAATGCAACCAACCTACCAGATAAAGAGAAATAAAAACAGCAATTCAGACACAATGAGGCGACAAAGAAACATGTTCCAACAGGTTAAGGTAAACCCCCAGACGGAAAACTAAGTAAAGAAGAGATAGGCAATCTACCAGATAAAGTGTTTAAAGTAATGATTGTGAAGATGATCAAAGAACGTGGGAGAAGAATGGATGAACAAAGTCAGAAGTTAGAGGTTTATAACAAACAGAAAATATAAAGAGAAACCAACTAGAGATGCAGAATACAGTAGTTGAAAGGAAAAACACACTAGAAGGAATCAACAGTAAATGAAATGATACAGAGGAATGGATCAGTGAGCTAGAAGACAGAGTAGTGGAAATTACGGACACTGAACAGAAAAAAAGAATGAAAAAAATGAGGACAACTTAAGAGATCTCTAGGAAAACATAGTAATAACTATCTCATAAAAACATAGTAACATTTGCATTATAGTTGCCACAGAAGAAGAGAGAAAAGTAAGAGAACAAGGTTGAGGGTATCATAGGTGAAAACTTTCCTAGTCTGAGAAAGAACACAGACATCCAGGTCCAGGAGTCATAGAGAGGCCCAAACGGGATCAACACAAAAAGATAATACCAAGATGTATTGTAACTGAAATGGGAAAAATTAGAGAGAGAGCGAGAATATTAAAAGCAGCAAGGGAAGAGTGATGAGTTATATAGAATGGAGCTTCAATAAGGCTGTCAACTAACTTTTCTGCAGAAACTCTATAGACATGGTGTACTTAAAGTGATGAAAGGGAAAACCTACAGCCAAGAATACTCAACCCTGCAAGGCTTTCATTCAGATTTGATGGAGAAATAAAAAGCTTTTATAGACAAGCAAAAAGAAAAAGAGTTCAGCACCACCAAACTAGCTTTACAAGAAATATTAAAGAGGCTTTTCTAAGCAAGTAAGAAAAGGCCAGAACTAGAAACATATATAAATTACAAAAGGAAAAGCTCATTGGTAAAAGCAGATACACACTAAAGGTAGTAAATCCACCTCATACAAAGCTAGTAAGAAGGTTAAGAGATGGAAGTAGTAAAATCATCTATATCTGCAAGAGGAAGTTAAGGGCTACACAAAAAGATGTAAAATATGTCAAAAACAATAGTAGTGAGGGAATGGGGAATAAAACTGCAGGATTGCTAAAATGCGTTTGAAACTAAATAAGCAACTTAAGAATCACATACATGTATGTATGTATATACATACATATATAGTTATGTATAGACCTCATACTCAATATTAACCTCAGACCCAAAATCTATAATATATACCACACAAAAAAGAGAAGGAATGCAATCTTATATTGGCCTTTTTATTCTG
The DNA here is from genome assembly GCF_002263795.3 of Bos taurus. Taxonomy (NCBI): domain Eukaryota; kingdom Metazoa; phylum Chordata; class Mammalia; order Artiodactyla; family Bovidae; genus Bos; species Bos taurus. The sequence goes on from NC_037330.1 coordinate 45,419,392, forward strand.
TCAGAAGCATTTCCCTACATTCTTACTATTTAAATATTTTTAAATAGCAGCATGATTCTCTGGGAGTGGAGATAACAAAATTTATTGAAGATAAACTTCATTATCTTTTCATTCATGCTTTTGAATTGTGGTGTTAGAGAAGATTCTTGAGAGTCCCTTGGGGTTCAAGGAGATCCAACCGGTCAATCCTAAAGGAAATCAGTCCTGAATATTCATTGAAAGGACTGATGCTGAAGCTGCAGCTCCAATATTTGGTCACCTGATGTGAAGAACTGACTCGTTTGAAAAGACTCTGATGCTGGGAAAGATTGAAGGCAGGAGGAGAAGGGAACGACAGAGAATGGGATGCTTGGATGGCATCACCGACTCAATGGACATGAGTTTGAGTAAGCTTAGGGAGTTGGTGATAACAGGGAAGCCTGGCGTGCTGCAGTGCATGGGGTTGCAAAGAGTCAGACAGGACTGAGTGAGCTGAAACTTTATTATCAGACATTTATTTTGTTTTTAGCATAGTTATTAAAAATAATGTTTCAACAAATTTTTTTTTCTTAAAATACTGTAAATATTCTTGAGAGGGAGGCTTTAATGGTTTATAGTGCATTTCAGTTACACCTTTCTAACTTACAATGATTCAACTGAATTAAGCAACTTTAAAAGGTATATTTAAAATGGAAAAGGGGCTCATTATTGAGTGCAAAGACAGAAAGGACAAAATGGAATTGGAACCAATTATTCATTTTCCTCATCCTCATACCACCAATACAAGGCTATGAAATGACATTAGGCATTTGGTGGTCATTTCATTTGATGTGAATATGGTTTGATTTGGACTCGGTCCTGACTGATGCTTATTTTTAGTTTGTGGCTTTATTGCCCAATCATGGTTCCTTGTTTTTGCTGCCCTGAGATAACAAGATAAGGGGGTGGGGAGTCTCAAATTGTTATTTTGAATGGATAAATCTCAGATTGTCATCTCAAATGAATAAATATAATACCAACTGCAGATGTCCCAGTTTGTGACTAAGGATAGAAACTCTTATATTGAAGTCCAACTACCAAAATCACTCTAGCAGTCCAGATTCTCAAAGGATTCTTTCGCCTTAAGTCTTTACATTAAAAGAATGAATAATGTGTGTGTGTGTGTGTGTGTATACAAGCACATGCATGTTTGCACTTTTTCCCTTTTTCTCATAGTACTTAAGAAGATGAAAGGGGCAATTAGTGTAACTACTTTTGCCTCAACACAGTTGTGTCACAATGACAAATTTAATAAAGCAAAACATTTTTCTTTTGTCCTAGGTGTGTTAACCAAAATAACTTTTTAAAGAACATTTCTTTTCTTTTTTTAATTTTTTAATCTTTTGACTATGCATCCCAGCATGTGGAATCTTATTTTCCCAACCAGAAATCAAACCCACACCCCCTGCATTGGAAGCATGGAGTCTTAACCACTGTACCACCAGGGAAGTTCCAAAATAACTTTTGATTCATGCTTCCTTTTAAAGCTAAAATTTACTTGCAACCCGAACTCTGAAGATTGGTATTCTTAAGCCTCTATGTTTTTTGAAAGAGATAAAGCATTCATAGAAAATTCTTAGATGGTTCATGAAAATTACTGCCCATCACCCCTTCATCCCCAAGCTAGATAGTAGTAAGCAAAACTTTAAAATATTTTTATACGAGTTTAAGATCACATTATCATGAAAGGATGCTAACTGCAGGTAAACTATTGTAAGGATTCGAAATACTTGAAAACTAGTACAGTTTTATATGGCTTTTACCAGTGTTTGAATGTGTATAAAATGATACCCTTTTAAGGTTAATAATGTTTTTTAATTTTTATTAAATTTTTAAATAAAAAAAATGATGAAAACATCAAATGGTTCGATTCCTGGGTCGGGAAGATTCCCTGGAGGAGGGTGTGGCAACCCACTCCAGTATTCTTGCCTGGAGAATCCCATGGACAGAGGAGCCTGGTGGGCTACAGTCGATGGGGTTTCAAAGAGTTGGACGTGACTGAAGTGACTGAGCACACATAACTGAAGAATGGGGGCAGTAATAGTAACATACCATAAGATTGTTGTATGGTTGAGGTAGACACTACATGTTTAATAGTTTTGAACACATAGTAGCTGTGCAATTATCAGCTATCAAAATATCAATGGCTACCAATGATTGTTTTTATTCTAAGGGGTTTTTTATCCCTTTGAAAATATGGAATGGAGGGGAGGGAAAGAAAACTCGATGTTTTCTTTCCCTGAGTTTGATTTTCACTGAGTTTGGGCAGAGGGCAGTGTGGTAATCAAGGGGTTGGTACGCTGACAGGAACATAGAGTTATAAGGAGTAGAATACAGAGGAAAGATGATGTGAAGATACATGAGAAAAGATTGCCTTATGAGTACGGAGGCTGAGATGGAGTGAATCATCTACATGCCAAGTAATGCAGAGGATTGCCTGCAAACACCAGAGCCTCCACAAGACACAGGTTTCAGAGGAAATAGGGCAGTTGACACTTTAATGTCAGACTTACAGGCCTCAGAACTGTGAGCCTGTTGTTTTACGCCATTCAGTTACCCTAGCAAATGAATACAGATTTTAATATGAATTGCAGAAAAGCAGGGATATTTGTGGAAGGAAGGAAGAGAAGGAGGGGTGAAAGTTTGGAAATAGAGATAGTAAGGCTAGGGATAAGCTAAAGTATGTAACAGGGGAGAGCTTTATAAATTCACATTCATAGCTTAAGGAAGTAATTAAGGTCAAATATCATAATATATTTTAAAGAGCCCTAAACATGCTATTAAAGTCCTGGTCCTGCCACTGTATGGCTTTGTCAAATTAAGCTAATTTCTGTTCATAAAATGGAGATCATGATCCTTTTCCTGTCTACATCACACTATAATTGATTGGAACAAATGAATTAAGAACAAATGCATTTGTAAGCTGGATTATCATGAAGTCATTTGACTTACAGACATGTACAGTACTTGTATGAGGGAAAAGTATGTTATAATTAAATATGACAAAGAACCAAATAGATAAATTCTAAAATCTACACAGAAAATTAAATATATTTTTTTGAAGCTAAAGTTATGAACAAAGTATGTATCTTCATTCAGTTTTATAAGTAATTGTTAAGTATCTGCTATATCCTAAGCACTACATTAAGTATTAATAAGATGTGGGGGCTGGCTAAAAAGATTAATGTGTCTTTCCTAAATGAGCTTATGACATCAGAATGTAATTTGAAGCAAATTCACAAATAAGTATAAATCAAGATAGAAGGTGAAAAGTGCTTGGGTATGATGGTTCAGAATTATGGTGTTAGAATTAAAGTATGCATATTATAAATCTACTTTCATACAGCTTGATTTAGTTTCACACTGCTATTTTCATTTTATTGAATAAATGATAATAGATTCATGTAAGCTCTGATATAATCTTTTCCCACATTCGCTACAATCTCTTATAATTCAAGGGCCAAAAAATGAGTTAGGTGTCTGTTTCTAGGGATAGATAGAGGACTGTCCTGGCTGAACCAGGTCAAGTGTAAGACAGGTGTTACTGCAGGAGCTGGTAGAGTTAGTGGTAAGAGGGTTAAATGTGGGTCTGTGTACTCAGAGCACTTTTTCCCCCCCACCTTACTTAAAACCATGTTTCCAACCTTTCAAAGATATATTAGTTTCAGAAGTGATGAGGCCAAAGGCATAGAAAGGTTAAATGGTGTGACTATAGGCAGTGGTGAACTGGAAACTAAAATCTATGAAGATGAGCCAGTTTTACATTGCTCTGTATTTAGACATTAAAAAACATGACATGAAAATGAGGAATCAAAGTAGTATAGGAGTGAGAAGTCCTTCAGATGTTACCTCATTTTTTCTCACTGTATGCATTCACAAAATTTCTCAATAAGATGTTTTATATTCAGTTCTTCAAGGAGTCCTTCACATGTGTAAATGAAGCAAAGTATGAATGGCTTCTAATCCACAGACCAGATGGTTGCAGTGGAGGGAGCTGATGAGGCTTCATCAATCACTTCTCAACATGGTGTCAACTGACCAGTTTTGCCCTTTGCCGGGCTTCTTTGACCTCGGACAGGACACAGTCCTTATTTGTTGGAGAAATTAAGAAAAATCGGCAAAATGGACAAGAAAACTGGAATTGGTTTTGGGATTCTAAATATATATGATATATATGTTTTTTCTTTCTTTAGTTTCTATATATTTAGACATATGTTATAAAACTGATTCACCGGACCCCTTGACTGAAGGACATTATTCTTTTGCAGTTCTACTTTATAACAGTAATGATGCCACTGTGAAGACGATCACCTCATATTTGAGAATTAGAAAAAAAATGCATTACAAGGGTGCGAGCTGTGATTAATTTATATTAGCCTAACCATTGCCTCTTTTGTGTCTTTAGTACTAATACAATTTTGATTTAATTATGCTATAATGGCAAATGCTTAGAGGTCCATATTGTGTAATTATAATTTGCTCTACAATGTTCAAAACAAGGCAATTTGTCTAGTTCTCAGTTAATCTGAAAATGAAATAAATCAGGAATCTATGTAATTATTTCATTTCTCAATTTTAAAATAATATGCCTCCATAAGAACCTTTGGTTTAAAAATATAACCTTTGGGTTTGATAACCTTTATTCTTTGAGTCAACTTTTCTGGGGATATTAAATTACATTGACTAGTTATGCAAATTCTCATGCTATTACTCAAGCTCGCCAGTGCCTTTTAATACCCATGGGAACTACTTTGGATTAGAATGGACCTTTGAGTTCTTTCCATTATTATTAAGGTATTGTTGCTGAAATGTTATGATTACCTTGCTGCCCAGTGAATCCTATGGAATAAGCTCTGAATTATCCCATTGTTTTAATAAAGGCATCTTTAAATTTAATTTTTTTATTAGTGTAACAAATGCACAATATAAAGATAAAAAATAAAGAAAAGCTTTTACTGAAGTCAGTGGTTCTTTTTACTGTTCCTCCCAGTGACGGATTGGCAAACAACTGACTGGGAGTGAGGAGAGGGGGATGGGAGCAGGGAAGCCATGATTTGCAGCATTTGCTGATTACTAGGTCATAGGCACATTCTCTGTGGCAGACTTTAAACCCTAAAAACATGAAGTTGGGAAAAAAGAAATGTTAATTGTAGGCTCTCCAGTACCCACTGGAGCGCAGTCCAGCATAGCACTGACTTCTCAGCTGTCCTCTCATCTTCTCTCCATTCCTTTTCTAGAGGCAGCACTTTGAGCTGTTTCTGTTTTTAATTCACCCAGTAATATGAGTCCAGTTTCTATTCATCTGTCACATTTTGGGACACTTTTCACTTTTTCTTTGGCTATTTGCCTAGCAGTTTCAGAAAAGTACAATATTTTAAAAGGCTACCTAACGGTTAAATTAAGATTTTAAAACATTAAATATTTGAGTCTCTGGGTTCCTCTAATAGAGTTGAAACTACCAAATAATGGGCTAGATGGTAGAAAACAATGAATTGTAAGATAGTTTCAAGGAAAGTTTTCTAAGGAATAATTTTTAAAAGCTATTATTGGTCCTAAACATATTACTAGGTTAATAATAGAATTAATGTAATAACCACAGGAAATTTCTACAGCCTTGTTCATGTAAAGTATTGATTTGCTAGACTAGAATGTTTTGTCTATTTCAAGATTCTGGTTATGGCAGAAGCTTTACTTTAGAACTGATTCATGAATCGTGAGAAACACCATATATATATATATATACATATATATATATAAAAGTTATCAAATAATTTACTGCTGCTGCTGCTGCTAAGTCGCTTCCGTCGTGTCCGACTCTGTGCAGCCCCATAGATGGCAGCCCACTAGGCTCCTCTGTCCACAGGATTCTCCAGGCAACAATACTGGAGTGGGCTGCCATTTCCTTCTCTGAATAATTTACTAGGAGGGTTCAATTTCATTTTAATGAAAATTTTTACTTTCCTGATAAAAATTGTTATGTTCAGTGTAAAAAAAAAAAAGGCAAAGGAATCTGAGATCTCATTATCTGTGGTAAATAACTTGTTCCTAGTCTTTTAAGTTTTTATTTCACTTCATAGTAAATACTACAAGAGATGTATTAATCATCTAACCTTGGTTCCTTAAATCTTAACAAGTGTGTAAATAGCTTGACTGTTGCTCACAATCAATTCTGTCATTTAATTATGTAACAACCTTGTTGATTTCTATCACAGTCTTCCATTAAGTCAAATTCTTCTCTATGCCAAAATAATAACCTTAATTACAAGTTAATATCCATCATTTTTGAGGAAAATGTTTATACCTTTGAATGAATTTAAATGCCAAGAAGGCTTGTAGAATGTATGTGGACCTATACAGTGACGGGAAGTGCCTTTTATCAAATACCTGGAAGTTATTACAGGTATTTAGATTGAAATAGAGAACAATAGCTGATTGTTTCCTAGTGGTATGCCCCATTTTAGAAAAGTCTTAAAAGTTAAATGGTTCTGTTTAGTATGCTCTTTTTACAAAATATTCTATGAATAAAATAATAAATCTCACTAGAAGCTGAATGCTACTAATTTGATAAAATTATTACTCATTACACAGCAATCTAACTCTGCTTAAAATTTATTTTCAGTATGAATCTGTAATATGACAGCTGAAGTGTAAGAAGCTTTGTATTGAAAGTGATGGTGATAATTTACTCATCCTGAGATGAGTTATTATTTCAGTGGCAATGGAAAACTTTTAATGCTTAAAGAATTATTTAAATATAGGGATCGTGTAATCTTTCCTGTGGAAACAAAAGGAATCTAGTTTTATCCAAAAATTATGAAACACTGAACTGCTGACCTAGTATGCCTCTGTCTGGTCTTATTATTTATACACGGTTGATTCTTGCTCCATTTCTACCTTTTTATATGGCTTCTAGTCAGACAGAAGTGACTGGGTCAGAGGCAACATAAAATAGTGCATAACTCAAAATATTTGGTAGCTTCTTTGTAATAATATTCCTATATGAATATGGTAATGTAATAGAATCAGGAGACGTGGTCCTAATCTTGATCAACTTTAACTTGGGGTGTCCTTTCACCTTCCTAGGTGCATCTGTAAATGGAGGAGCCTTACAGCTCTAACATTCTAAGGAGGTGCAATTCAATTCATCGTAAACCTCCTTTATATTATATCTACACAAGGTCTTGAAGACACTGAGATGACTCACAGCCAGTCATTATATTCGTTATGGGCAGACAGGCACATAAGTAGACCATTTTTTACAGTGTGGATTTCACAGTGTGGATTTTATAGTGTGGATCATTGGAACACATGATCTAATAATACATGTAAAATTTTTTTTATAAACTGAAAGTGTTAAGCATATAATTTCTATTATAATGGGAGTAGTGTTATTTGGCATTTCTAAGTTGTAAACTATATTTTTGGTACCAGAGCATCTGTGATTTCTTCACAATTAAGGAAGCAGCTTTTCAGATAAGATGTCTGGACTTAATTCAAATTTAACAATTGAAAGGCACTGGTAACATGCTGTATTTCACTGTCAATTTTTTTTTTTTTTTTTTAGCTTATATGTCATTTGTAAGATGACACCAAAACTCAAGTGATGTGCCAAAATGAATTGAACACTTTTTCCTAAGCCAGTTCTGTATCCTAACTTTTATTTTCTGTGGTTATCCTTGCCCTTATAATCACAAATTGTTGACAAGGGAGATAGACGTATTTTTCCATTCTCTTCACAGTGTTCATTCATTGTCATCAGCTCCTTCCAGAGCTTCCTTAACAATATTTCTGAGACTTGCCTCTTTGTCATCATTTAACCCCCAAACAGGTAACCAGCTAGTTTGGTAGATGCTGTGGCTAACAGATAGATGATAGGTTTTTCTATAAGTCTGACTTATTTCATGTCTTGTTTACATTGTTATATGTCCTAAGGCAAAATTCATTTTATTATTTATGATGAATATGCAGCAATCTTTGAGTTGTGAAATATGAAAGAAATATGAAACTAATATTATTGGTGCCCATGGAGGAAGTACAGATTAGTGATTAACAGTATAGAGTCTAAAGACAAAACACATGTAGAATCTGTCACTTTCTGGGTGAGTTATTCAACCATTCACAGCTTTGTTTCCTCACCTTTGAACTGACAATAATATTAGTAAGGGCATGTAGGATTGTTTTGATGATCAACCTTAAAAACACTTAGAAAAGTGCCTCACAAACTGGAAACTCTCATTTAGAATTAGCTATTACAAACAGTCATCCAGTGCAAGAACACTGGGAAAATGAAGTATTTCTTCAAGTAAGAAACATTATTAAATTTTGAAAAAAATGAGTTAAACTGTCTTGTTGTTTGAAATATATATTAGGCTGATAATAAATCTTGAAATTAAATCAGAAAGTATCGATAGAGATAGTGTATCTTGGAGCACTGAAGTGTGTAATCTACTAGAGTCTGGTAAGATGGGTTTAACACATCTTGGTTGGGAGTGTATATTGAAGGCAGAGAGTGTACAAATGATGATCATGGAAGGTTTCCAGAAAACAGTTTCTAAAGGAACATGGGGTAAATTTTTATTCACAACATCGTGCCATGCTGTAAAAAATTTATGTCAGTTAAAATGGAGAAACCTATTAACAGTCAGTCAATGGAGATTAAAATGAACCTTTTTTTTTTTTTCTTTTTTTCTGTGCTGGTGCAACAAAATTTCCATTGATCACTTCTTGAAGTGAGTAATTTTTGGTTTAGGATTTTTGACACTGTGATGGATGTCAAGAAAAATAATAACTTATGCTGATGTGATTTCCCATTTTTCTTTTAAGTACATAAGCCAAATGCTTTAATTTCCATGTTTATAAATATTCTGACTCTGGATATTTTGCTTGTTGATGGGACTATCAGTGCTTCCCATACCTGGTTGGCCAACAGAATCACTGTGGGCACTGTAAGAACCAATTTATGAGGCATATTATAGAAAAAAATGAATAAAAGTGGCTTAAACAAGACAGTGTTTTATTTCTTCCTTGTGTGAAGAAGCCCAGAGATACATTGTACAGAGCATGCACTGCCTTTTTCTTGTCAACAGGTTTCTGTCTTTATGCTCTGATATCCTCAAGTCCACCGCATTGTTCAGATCGGAAGTTCAAGTTTCAAAAGGAGGGAGAAAGGGAAAAATAAAGGTGCACCCGTCCTTTTATTGAGACTTCTGAAAAGAGTCACATTTCTAAATACATCTTACTGGCTGACAATTAGTTGAATATGTAAGTGGAGAAATCACGTTATTGCCATTTTGAGAATTTTTCTTTGTTTATTTCTTTTCTTTCTTTCTTTCTTTTTTTTTTTTGGTCAAGATGATTTAGGAAGTTGCATGGGAGACAAGGTGAAGTGAAAGTGAAAGTCGCTCAGTTGTGTCCGACACTTTGTGACCCCATGGACTGAATTCTGGAGTGGGTAGACTTTCCCTTCTCCAGGGAATCTTCCCAACCCAGGGATCGAACTCAGGTATCCAACCCAGGTCTCCTCTTTACCAGCTGAGCCACAAGGGAAGCCCAAGAATACTGGAGTGGGTAGCCTATCCGTTTTCCAGCAGATCTTCCTGACCCAGGAATCAAACCAGGGTCTCCTGCATTGCAGGCAGATTCTTTACCAACTCAGCTATCAGGGAGAGAGTGGTCATTAAAATATGGTGTCTTGTCTGTATTTCCACTTTTCCTCAAGGTGGAGTATTAATAAAAGGTGTGAGTTTACCTTTTGTGTCAGGGGTCCCCACGACCACTCTCTGGCTCATTAATTCACTAGAAGTATTCACAGAACTCTGAAGTTATTATACTCATGATTACAGTTTATTATTTGAAAGATATCTTAAGATCAACAAAGAGAAAAGGAACATAAGTCAAATTCAGAGGAAACCAGGCAGAAGCTTTTAGGTGTCCTGTCTCACTGGAGCTCTGTGAGACGTGCTTAATTCCCCCCATCACAATGTGTAGCAACACGTGTGTAGTGTTGCTCGCCAGGGAGGCTGACCCAAGCCTTAGTGTCCAGAGTTTTTATTGGGCATTAGTCATGGGGGCATGTGGTGCTGCATGGCTGACTTCACTTATTCAAGCTCCAGACCACCAGAGAAAAAGCAGATGTTCAGTATTAATCACATGATGAGCTTAAATTATCTAGTCAGTTTAGTGTAGCATGGCCCAAGGCCTTAGGCATACAGAAATGCTCTGGTCAGAGCATTCTCAGCTTGGTTCCCAGGAGTGGGTCAAGGGCCACTTCTGAAAATAGTCCTTTTCTGGGACTGTGCTGGATTTGAGCAATTTAGGCCTACTGAATGAACCCATTCCTGCACATATTCCCACCTGACAGTAAAAATAAATGAAGCATATGAAACAATGTTTTTAAAGAAACTAGCTATCAGGCAACAAAAGATGCGCTCTCTGAGAGACAGAAAACAAAGGAGGAGAGCCCTCCAAATTTCCCCAGCTTACTCTCTTGAAAGAGTTTGTAAGCTTTAGCTTAGGAAATTGGAACCCACCCAGAGCTTAGTGGACTCTGGGGATCCCAAGGCACTGGGCTTTGTAGAACAGAGTAACAGGAGAGAGCTTCTCAGAAGGAAAACCAGAGCCCTGCAGGGGCCTCCCCCTGAATCTTTCACAGAGGAATGATCGGCACATGAATGTGAGAAAAATTACCCAAAGCTGGGTAAAGAACAATCTGAGAGAACTAGAAGGAGCAGTATCTGACATTTACTCTGGTCTGGAAAGAGTGCCTGCTCCCAACCGGCAGGACTGGAACACTTTGTCATAGAGCATTAGGTACTTGCCTCAATAGTGAGAAATAACCCTGGACTAAATACTGCTCTGATACCACCTCACAAATCTTAGAAGCAAGACTCAAGAGGATCAAACTGTTTCCACATAACTCAACTATGTCTTAGAACAAAACTCAAGAATATATATCGGAGAAGGCACTGGCGACCCACTCCAGTACTCTTGCCTGGAAAATCCCATGGACGGAGGAGCCTGGTAGGCTGCAGTCCATGGGGTCGTGAAGAGTCGGACATGATTGAGCGACTTCACTTTCACTTTTCACTTTCATGCATTGGAGAAGGAAATAGCAATTCACTCCAGTGTTCTTGTCTGGAGGATCCCAGAGACTGGGGAGCCTGTTGGGCTGCCCTCTATGGGGTCGCACAGAGTCGGACACGATTGACGTGACTTAGCAGTAGCAGCAGCAGCAAGAATATATATAGGAATACAGGAATATCCCAACAAAGTGTGTCCACAATGCTTGGCATCCAATTAAACATTACCAGGCATTCTTAAAAGAAGTATGAAAATACAACTCATCATGAAGGTAAAAATGAATGAATTGAAACAAACTCAGAACTGACACATATGTTAGAGTTAGCAGAGGACATTAAAATAGTGATAACATATTCTATGTGTTCAACAAGTTAAGTAGAAGCACAGAAGATAGAAATGTAAATTGAACTATAGAAATTGTGCCTACTATATCTAAGATGAAAAATACACTGGATAGGATGAAACACTGATTAGATAATGCAGAAGAAAAGATAGTGTAATTGAGGACGTAGTAATGGTAAATATCGAAAATGAAGCACAGAGAGAAAAAAAAATGATGAGTTACAAGTTGTGGGACAGCTTCAAGTGACCTAATATGTGTGTACATGGAATCCCCTAAAGAGAGGAGTGGAGGTGGGATGAGAAATCAGGAAAAAAAAAATTGTGAAAATAAATTCATAGGTCCAAAAAGCCCAATGAAGCCAAGCAGAAAAAATACAAAGAAAACCACAATAAGACACATAATCAAACTGATCAAAACCAATTATAAGGAGAAAATCTTCAAAGCAGCTAGGAAAAAAAAACCAAACAAGCAAATTATGTACAGAAGAACAAAGATAAGGTAAACAGATTTCTTCTTGGAAACAATACAGATGAAAAGACAGAACAACAAATTTAAAGCACTAGGGAAAAAGCACACAACTTTCAAGCTAGAATTCTATACCCAGTGAAATCAGCATTCAAAAGCTAAGGTGAAAAAGACTGAGATAAGTATCTGAAGAGAAGCCATCTGCACCTCCATGTTCATTGCAGTGCTATGCACAATGGGCAAGATACAGAAACAGCCCAAACGTCCATCAATAGAAGAATGAATACCAAAAATGTGGTACCCACACACACACACACATACACAAACACACACACACACACAACGGAATATTCAGCCATAAAAAAGAAGGAAATTGTCTCATTTTCAATGTCATGGATGAACTTAGAGGACATTATGCTAAAAGTGAAATAAGCTGGGCATAAAAAGACAAGCTAGAGGCTGGAAGGTGGGGGAAATGGAGAGATGATAGTCAAAGGGTACAAAGTAGCTGTTATGCAGAATGGACCTGTTCTGGAGATCTGATATGTACAGCATGGGGACCATAGTTAATATAATTTTGTATTTCTTGACATTTTCTGAGTAGACTGAAAATATCTGTCCCCCCCCAACACACAAATAAAAGGTTACTGTACGGTGATAGATATTTTAATTGTGCTAACATTTCATGATGTGTATGTATATCAGAATCACATTGTATACCTTAAATAAAGTCATATATATATATATATAATATTTGTCAGTTATGCTGCAATGAAACTGGAAAAAAAGAACAGACAAATCTGTAGTCAGAAAGTAGATTAATCATTGCTTGACGCTGGGAATTTAGGGGAAATGTGAAGTGACTGCTAATGGGTATGGATTTTTTGGGGGGAGGAAATTGATGCAGTGTTCTAAAATTGATTATGATGATGATTGTACAACTCTGTGATATACTAAAAGGCATCAAATTGTACACTTTAAATGGGTAAATTGTGTTGTAAGTGAATTATATCTCAATAAAACTATTATAAAGATTACTTGAAAAATTTTAAAAAGGGACAAAATATGAAAAAAAGAAAATGTGTGACAACAGCACAAAGAGAAGTAATGGGCAAATTCTTCATTATCAGAGACTTGAAAGAGTGTTTCTAATAGTGATAGGAACAGACACTTATTTGCAATGAAAACCCAGGGGGTGGCTGAATATATCTGTTAAACTGAAAATATATATGCATTCCTATGTGAATGCCCATTTTGTATTTTATCTTTTGGCATTTTCTTTTATTTTAAATTTGTGTGAGCTTTATATATGTTACAGAGTAACCCTTTGTCATATTTCTTTGATAAATTTGATATAGTTCAATAAGTTTTTGGAATAGGATTTCTGAATTAGGATGGGAAATATTAATATCTAAAGTCCATTCCAACTCTAATGTACTAAATTCTAGAGACCTTGAGAAGATGCAGAGAGTTCATTTTATTTATTCCTGAAAGAAAACCAGTTTAGGTCAAGTAGATACCATGTTTTTCGTTTTTCGTATGTTTGAGATGTCTGTATTGTGTAATAAAATCTGAAGTTTTGACCCTAGAACATTTTGAGTGGATAACAAGTAATTCATTTGTTTTCTTGTCAGAAATTGTTGCTGGTGTTATATTACCACAGATTGCAAGGTTCAGTTCAAAGTGTTTCGCTGCTGCTTCAGCTAGTGAGTTGCATGATTAATCCTTCCAATGAAAGTCTGAAAACACTGACCTCCCATTTCTGAGTAGTTAATGATTATATGGCTTAAAAATCTTTCTGAGTGCTGACAAGTACTGAATGACGTTCTTTGTCTTCTGCAATAGAGTGAACACTAAGAAGAAAACAAAATTCTGTTTGTTTTGCCAGTATTAAAGTCCATTCTCCAGTGGACATTTCTTGCTGCTTTTTCTGACTCTTCTGCTAAAGAACTATATATATATATATATATATTTTTTTTTTTTCTAATTGGAGGATAAATGCTTTACAGTGTAGTGTTAGATTTTGCTGTACAACAACGTAACTCAGCTATACGTATCCCCTCCCTCTTGGATCTCTTCATCCCAGATCGTCACAAAACACTGAGCTCAGCTTCCTGTACTTTATAGCAGGTTCCAATGTTTTACACATCAGTTCAGTTCAGTTGGTCAGTCATGTCCGACTCTTTGCGACCCCATGAATCACAGCACGCCAGGCCTCCCTGTCCCTCACCAACTCCCAGAGTTCACCCAAACTCATGTGCATCGAGTCGGTGATGCCATGCAGCCATCTCATCCTCTGTCGTCCCCTTCTTCTCCTGCCCCCAATCCCTCCCAGCATCAGAGTCTTTTCCAATGAGTCAATTCTTCCCATGAGATGGCCAAAGTATTGGAGTTTCAGCCTCAGCATCAGTTCTTCCAATGAACACCCAGGACTGATCTCCTTTAGGATGGACTGGTTGGATCTCCTTGCAGTCCAAGGGACTCGCAAGAGTCTTCTCCAACACCACAGTTCAAAAGCATCAATTCTTCGGTGCTCAGCTTTCTTCACAGTCCAATTCTCACATCCATACATGACCACTGGAAAAACCATAGCCTTGACTAGATGTACCTTTGTAGGCAAAGTAATATCTCTGCTTTTGAATATGCTATCTAGCTTGGTCATAACTTTCCTTCCAAGGAGTAAGCGTCTTTTAATTTCATGGCTGCAGTTTTATACATGGTAGTGTATTTATGTCAAACCTAACTTCCCAATTTATCCCACCCTTTCCTTCTCCCGCCCACCCTTCCTCCGTGTCCACATATCTGATGTCTGTGTCTCAGTCTCTGTTCTTACCCTGAAACTAGGTTTATCTCTGCTAATACACATACATGCATTAATATACAATACTTGCTTTTCTCTTTCTGAGTTACTTCACTCTGTGTGACAGACTCTAGGTCCATCCACATTTCTATAAATGACCTAATTTCATCTTTTTTTTATGGCTCAACATCACTAATTATTAGAGAAATGCAAATCAAAGCTACGATGAGGTATCACCTCTAACAGTCAGAATGGTCATCATCAAAAAAATCTACAAAAAGTAAATGCTGGAGAGGTGTGGAAAAAAAGGAACCCTCTTGCACTGTTGATGGAAATGCAAATTGATACAGCCACTGTGGAGAAAAAGATCAGTTCAGTTCAGTCACTCAGTTGTGTCCGACTCTTTGTGACCCCATGAATCACAGCATGCCAGGCCTCCCTGTCCATCTCAACTCCTGGAGTGACCTAAACTCATGTGCATCGAGTCGGTGATGCCATCCAGCCATCTCATCCTCTGTTGTCCCCTTCTCCTCTTGCCCCCAATCCCTCCCAGCATCAGAGTCTTTTCCAATGAGTCAACTCTTTGCATGAGGTGGCCATAGTATTGGAGTTTCAGCTTCAGCATCAGTCCTTCCAATGAACATCCAGGACTTTATGGTTCCAGTGAACACCCAGAACATCTTTAAGATGGACTGGCTGGATCTCCTTGCAGTCCAAGGGACTCGCAAGGGTCTTCTCCAGCACCGCAGTTCACAAGCATCAATTCTTTGGTGCTCAGCTTTCTTCACAATCCAACTCTCACATCCATACATGACCACCGGAAAAACCATAGCCTTGACTAGACGGACCTTTGTTGGCAAAGTAATATCTCTGCTTTTTAATATGCTATCTGCTGCTGCTGCTGCTACTGCTGCTAAGTTGCTTCAGTCATGTCCGACTCTGTGCAACCCTGTAGACGGCAGCCCATGAGGCTCCCCGGTCCCTGGGATTCTCCAAGCAAGAACACTGGAGTGGGTTGCCATTTCCTTCTCCAATGCATGAAAGTGAAAAGTGAAAGTGAAGTCGCTCAGTTGTGTCCAACTCTTAGCGACCCTATGGACTGCAGCCTACCAGGCTCCTCTGTCCATGGGATTCTCCAGGCAAGAGTACTGGAGTGGGGTGCCATTGCCTTCTCCGAATATGTTATCTAGGTTGGTCATAACTTTCCTTCCAAAGAGTAAGTGTCTTTTAATTTCATGGCTGCAGTCACCATCTGCAGTGATTTTGGAGCCCCCCCAAAAGAAAGTCTGACACTGTTTCCCCATCTATTTCCCAACAAGTGATGGGACCAGATGCCATGATCTTCGTTTTCTGAATGTTGAGCTTTAAGCCAACTTTTTCACTCTCCTCTTTCACTTTCATTAAGGTTCCTTAAAAATCTGAAAGTAAAACTACCATATGACCCAGCAATCCTACTACTGGGCTTATACCCTGATAAAACCATAATTCAAAATACTCATGTACCCCAGAGTTCATTGTAGCACTATTTACAATAGCCAGGACATGGTAACAACCTAAGTGTCCACTGACAGATGAATGGATAAAACCAATTCGGTACATATATACAATGGAATATTACTCAGCCATAAAAAGAACTTTTCTTATTAGCAATTTTTTGTTTTGCATAATTTTACTAATGAAAAATTATGCTTGATTTTGAGGATAGGAAAATATATAAATGATGTCATTGCTTTTGAGGGTCTTACAGAGCAATTGGATAATAGAATACATCGATATTAATAATTACTTGATTTCTTATCTGATATGTCCAATGATAGTGTCAATAGGATATCTCCAAGTTCATGGGTATGAGCTAAATAGAGGCAGGGACAATTTTTCTTAATTTTTGAAGAAATGGATCTTAGATTGTAAACGAAAACTAGCATTTACACTAACATAAAATGGTTCCATCTTAGAAAAGTTATGTGAGCAGAGGTGTAGATGTAGGATTGTACATGGACTCTATAAACAACAAATAAGGTGAGAGTGGAAGTAGTTTGGAGTGGTAGGTTGTAACACATTGAACAATAAAGTGGTAGTTTTTACTGGCATTAAGTATAAAACAGGGAAACATGTAAGCTTTGTGGTCTGTATATGTGTGTGTGCACATGCATTTATATGTGTGTATGGAAGATGTTTGTTACATAGGAAAGAAAGAACAGAATTGAGGTGAATAGTTTAATTAGGAGAGTACCATTATATCGGGCTTCCCTGGTGGCTCAGCAGTAAAGAATCCTGCAATGCAGGAGACACAGGTTGGAACCTGGGGTGGATAAGATTCCCCTGGAAGCGGGCATGGCTACCTACTCCATTATTCTTGCCAGGAAAATTTCATGGAAAGAGGAGCCTGGTGGGATGTGGTCCACGGGGTAGCAAAGAGTCGGACATGACTGAAGCGACTAAGCCTGAATGCACACACTATGATATCATGATCCAAGTGAACTGTAATAGGATCTGCAATAGTTTATAGATGCAAGAAATACAAAAGGACAAGCCAGATGTGAGTAACATTGACTGGCATTGTGTGACTTTAAGGAACAAAAAATAGTAGTTGTAAATTGACCACATGTGAAGTTCAATTTACTAGAAAAGTGGTGGTATTCTTGACAGAAGTCAAATGGAGTTAAAAATTGCTGGGGGGCGGGGGCGAAGAGAATGCATGGTTTTTTGATGTGAAGAAACTGAGATAATGATGGAACATGCAAGTGGGTTATTTGGCATCCACTGAAGTAGATGACTGTAAATCAAGACAGAACTGAGGGTTTAGAATGTAGGTAAGACTCAGCTGCAGAAAAGTAATCATTAGTAGAGGGGCATGCAGGAAGGGTCCAAGGACCCTTATTTGTGATCAAGAGGGAAATGGAAGTCACAGAAGTAAAAGTAGTCAATACAAAGGGAGGTCTCAAAGCTCTGATGTCAGGGAAATCAAAGAGGATGTGTTTCTGGATAGACGAGCCAATCAACAGTACTGAACACAGCAGAAAACCCATAGAGAGTTGAGAAGCAAACTAAAACATAGCATAATAATAAAAAATGTTTTCAAAAGTTTCATATTCTTGATTTTAAATAGTTCAACTTCCCACTTGACCATATTCTTGCTCCATTACTATCCTTCTCAGTTGTTACCAGACCTGGCTTAGATCCAGTTGGTTGGACTCCAGTTGAGTCCTTTCCATGCCTGCTGTTGCTTCTGCCAGTTGAAGAAAAGCAAGTTCTTGCCAAGCAAAGCAGGAAATTTTATTTATTGATTAAAGAAAGAGGAAGGGAAAGCTCCATGCTCTAACCATCCCTTCTTCCTGGGGGAGGCAGGCGAGAAAATGTCAAGGGGTTACAGGTGAGTATGTCATCAATTTGAGAAAGGGGTGGAAATTTCCAGAAATAACCAGAGCATGAGTAGTCCCTTGGGCCCTTTTGCGCACACTGTGTCTTCCCAAGTGCGGGTCCCCTCTTTGGGTGGAGATCTTAGTGTAATCATGAGGCAAAGGCAACGTTCTCACACTTTGGGTCTCATCTACAGAGGTGCTGCTGTCGTGGTCTGGCTGGAGCCAGTTCAGGCCAGTGTGTTGCCATTTTAGCCCTTTCTGGTTCAGGCTGGTTCTTCGGTTTAACCTTAATTTATATTTAACAACTACAGCTGTGGTGGTTGGGAAAAAAGGTTAGTCTCTGCACAGGTATTAATAAAATCAGGAAATTAATAGGTCATTTCTGATATAAATCACTTGCTATCCCACATATGTTTTCTTTTAGCTGTTAACCATGTAAATGAAGGGCAGCTAGTCAATCCTTGATTTATTATGCTATTGTGAACCTGAAAATCATGCTGCTTGCTCAATTTAGTTAATTAAAAAAAAAATCTAAGCTCAATTAACTAAAGTTCTCCTCCTTTCTTTCCCTTTAAATCTTGTTTTTGAGCTTTTTCATTTGCTCATCAGTATGGCTTTATTTTTAGCACGTTGATGGATACTTAACCTCTCTTGAGCTAAAATGACTCTTGGTCTTGTAAACACGGATCTTTTAGGGGACAATGTGTCTTTTACTCAATAGTTAATAGATTAAAGGTAAATTGTAATAGTTTTCGTATTTCTTCAAAAGAGTCTGAAAAGCTGATTTTACTTTGAGGCCAAAAAATTACTGTAAAGCAAGTTTTGAGATAAAGTTACTAATTTTACTTGACTCTAAAAAAAGTATAAATTCTAGAGTATGAATTTTCTTAATTATCAGTGAACTGATGAATATATTTTTGGTAATTTAATAATTCTCTTTAATTCTTTTAATCCATAATTTTATCTTAAGTTTCTGTGTATGTTCATATATATATTTTTCAGCTCTTGCAAGCATCAGATGTATTTTAACCTGAGTTTTCATAATTATTCCTTTTCCAAATAAATATGGGTTATTTGAATATATAAAGCACAGATGCTTTGCAATAATATATTAAATGGAAAAATAATTTATAAGGTAATGAAATTGTTTAATAAAATGACTATAGTACAGGTTCTCATCTTTTTTAATATTTTTGATACCTCTCAATAAGGGTTTGCATGTGACACTTTTTTTTTCAATTCTTATAAAAATATATCAGTATGTAAGTTGGTACATATGCTATACAAATGGTTTAAGTAATAAAGATACATAATTAATGGTTAATTTCTTTGTTAATATTTTTATTTTTTAAAATTTAAGCGTACCATGTAATATCCCTTTTATTTATTTTAAAGTTTCTTCTTGTCTTGATAAAATAGAAATATAGACTCACTATAGTACCATTTGCAATCTAAAGAGAAAAATATCTTTTAAATTAATGCCCTGGATTTACAGCATTTGCATAGTTCCACAGACAATAGAATCCTTTCCATGGCTGTTATGGACTGAATGTTTGTCCCTCTTAAATTTTGTGTGGTGAAGGGCTGACTCTCAATGTGATTGTAATTGGAGATGAGGCCTTCTCAGAACTGTGAGAAAGAAATGTCTCTGACATTCCTTAATAGCAGCCCAAGTTGACTAATACAGAGTCTTAAGTCAGAGTCTGTTCTGTGTTAAGAATTACGAGAGTAATATCAGATGTATAAATTAGGGTTCCTGTGTTTGAATTCTTAATCTTTTCTGAAAAACATTAAAAGTCATTTTTCAATTAGGGAGTGCTTAAGTACCTAGTATGTGATGTGTGTTCTGTAAGTGAAGGAGAGTACACACTGGGCCTTGCAAATACAGAGAGCAGCTTCATGTAGAAGATCTTTGCTTGCTGAGTAGGAGACTGCCATGATGAAGTTTTTTTAAGGTACATAAACTTTTATTTGTGTTACCTATGGGTTCAGTAGAAATAAATCAAGTTTCCCATGCAATGTAACTAGCGTGTGAAGGGGTTCATTTATTTCTTGTTGATGATTTTTTTTTTCATTTTTTATAATTTTGTAACTTTTTACTTGTCTTTCTTAGGAAGGAATTGTAATGTGAGTTAACCTAAACATGTTGGGACCAAAGGTCTGTAAGTTATATATAGTTATATGTGTTATAAAGTGATATGTACTTTGCTATATACATGTACTGGATTTTAAAAATCTGTATTTGAATTTCATGACCCTCCCACACTGCCATTTTAATTTGTGTAGAGCATATTGCATTTTCAGACAAAGTGCCTTTGAAATTTCAGGCTTAGGGCAAGAATAACTTCAGGAACCAATGACTTGGTTTCATCTGGGAAACATCTCTACTTACCATCTCTTTACAGTTACCTTTTCACCTGTTTTCTCCATCTTTTTCTATATTCCTGTACTTTGGGACTTTATTCTATATTCCTGGAATTTGGGCTTCCCTGGTGGCTCAGATGGTAAGGAATCTGCCTGCAGTGTGGGAGACCTGGGTTTGATTCCTGGGTTGGGAAGATCTCCTGGAGAAGGGAAAGGCTACCCACTCCATATTCTTTCCTGGAGAATTCCATGGACAGAGGAGTCTGGCAGGCCCATGGGTTTGCAAAGAGTCGGAGGACTGAGCGACTTTCACTTTTGCTTGTTTTCTTCATCTTTTTCTATATTTATCCTTTAAAAAATGATTCCTATATATATATTCAAAATGAACAATACAAGAATATGAATACAGATTGGTTCAGTGGAGTCTAAAATCTAGATCCATCACATACTAATTGATATCATGTGTTAAGCAATTTCTGGATGCACAGTTCTAAGTTTTATATGTAATTTTATGTCATCCTCAAAATGATCTTATGGGGTAGGTACTATGACTAATCAACACTTTATAGTTGAAGAAGTAGAGGGATAGAGAGTTTAAATAACCAGTGAAAAGCAATAGAGCTAAAATCTAAGCCCATTTAACCTCTAACACTGTGCATATTGTTTAGTAAATACTTAGCACAATTAAAGTTGTAAAACTCAAGACTGTTAGAGACTCCATCCTTCATCAATTATGTATTAATCATAATGAGTTAGTCATTGTGCATAAAGGAGAAAATATTCTTTGAATAGAGTTAATCAAATGAAAAATGTGGAAGATAAGTTATTTGGAAAGGTAGTACAATCTAAAGGAAAAGAAATCTGAGCCCGTACAAAGAATGAAAGTGCATTAAATATAGGAAAATCTGAGAGTTCTTGATTAGGACTGATTACCATGACTTTTCAAGGTTTTCAGACTTCAAGGTTATTTATGTTGATCTCTTAAATGTGGGTGTAAGATGCAAAATTGAGGCTGTGTTCTTTCTTGTACTCCCAAACCAGCTGGAGTTCTGAGCTTATCCAAGAACCAAAGGCACCTTTGTAAATTCTTAAGTTACTTACTTAAACTCTCCTTACACTATGATCAGTGATAGACTTGGAAGAGGGTGGGGTAATTGGCTGAGATTGGGGTTTATAAGCAAGAGACTGTTAAGCAAATGAAAAGTTCAGTTCTCAACTGCTGAACATTTGTTAGATTGTTACCTGGATGAAGCAAGAGATACTTAGCAAAAGGATTAAGCAACAGTTATTTATTTTTCTGTTAACCAGGAGTATTTATTGAAGAAAAAAATGCTGCCACAATACATTTTATTTAAATTAACATAGTTATAGCAAATTATGAAAAAATGAAAGAAACAAGTTTTAAATTTTATTTACTTATTATTTATTTTTAACCTGGAAAAGTAGGAGACATTTATAAAGAACTTAGGATACATCATCAGAGACAAAATTTAAGCATAATTTAAATAAGACAAAATTTAATGAATTAATAAGTTCAGCCTGTAAATTGAAAATGTTGGTATATGTGTATTATGTTGTATATATGTATAATGGCTCAATTAAAGTAAATAATGACCAGTACTGAAGAGGAAATATTTGCTTATAATTTAAAATGCAAAGGATAGAGGGAGCTTGCTGTGCTGTGCTGTGCTGTGTTTAGTCTCTCAGCCGCGTCTGACTCTTTGTGACCCCATGGACTGTAGCCCACCAGGCTCCTCTGTCCATGGAGAATCTCCAGGCAAGAATACTGAAGTGAGTTACTAGCCCTCCTTCAGGGAATATTCCCAACCCAGGGCTCAAACCCAGGTCTCCTGCATTGCAGGCCTATTCTTGACCATCTGAGCCACCATGGAAGCCTAAGAATACTGGAGTGGATAATCTATCTCTTCTCTAGCGGATCTTCCTGATCCAGGAATCGAACCAAGATGTCCTTCATTGCAGGTGGATTCTTTACCAGCTGAGCTACCAGGGAAGCCTGGAGAGAGCTTAATGGTGCATTAGGTTTGAATAATTGATACTGAGATGTAAAGCAAAGCTATGCTTTTATTTTTTATTTTTTTTAAATTTTATTTTATTTTTAAACTTTACATAATTGTATTAGTTTTGCCAAATATCAAAATGAATCCGCCACAGGTATACATGTGTTCCCCATCCTGAACCCTCCTCCCTCCTCCCTCCCCATACCATCCCTCTGGGTCGTCCCAGTGCACTAGCCCCAAGCATCCAGTATCGTGCATCGAACCTGGACTGGCAACTCGTTTCATACATGATATTTTACATGTTTCAATGCCATTCTCCCAAATCTTCCCACCCTCTCCCTCTCCCACAGAGTCCATAAGACTGTTCTATACATCAGTGTCTCTCTTGCTGTCTTGTACATATGCTTTTAGAAAGAGAATATATTGGCCAAATGACTTTCTGCAGTTGGAATCCAAGCTCTCAGCACTCAGTTCCAGTATTTGGGGGCCAAGACTTAGTGCTTTTATTTGTGAACTGAGGGCCTGTGATTGTAGTCAATAAGAGCTCCTTTTTGTGTTCTCTATGGTAGTAGTACAGAAGGCCACTTCTCAGATGCAGGATTCTAGTTTGTGTGTTGTGGCCTTCTATCTGCTTCCCAGAGAAGAATTGACAGACAGCACAGGGAAAACACATGCCTCTGATTTGATGTCGTGTGCGAATCTGTCTCCTGATCATATTCTATCATTTCTTAACCTAAATAAAATTAGTGCAGTGAAATTCTCTCAAATTCTGTTTTTTTTTTTTTTCCCTCTAGAATCACCAGTACATTTTTATTGGGTTACTGAAAATGATTGGGGAAGCCAAAAGCCAAATTCTTTGCATGGGAGAAAATCTTCCTTTATAAGTAATATGCCTTATTTCTGAAAGGGTTAATGGGTCTCTTACACTGCTCAATTTATCCAGAGAGGGGACCCTGTGACCCTGTTAGGACTTGGCTTTGGTCATTTCTTAGGAAGAATGCAATTTAGAACTCTCCTGTATTATTCTGCCAGCTGCTTAGTTATTGATGATATTGACTTTTAGTTTCAAAAAATCTTGCTTTGGAAAATTGTTTTTAACAGCTCTCAACCACTCATGTCTTGTATTTTTATTTTATATCACTTTTCATTTGGGATATTATTAAGTCAAATCCTTGGTAACCATTCTCCACAATCCAATTTATTTTTACCCAAGATCCATTGAATTCAACTCACTGCCTTTTTGCAAAAGGTTAACCCAATATTTCATGTTGTGTTATACTTTCTACTTATGCTGTGCAAAAGAAAAGTTACTGTGATAAGCAGCCAATAAATTGCATTCAGAATGTTTATTCTTAAAAGTTACATTACTGTGCCAACATAGATAAACATAATCATTTATCACAATATGAATTGTGGAAGTAAAAACTAAATGAAATACAGCCATCTTTCTTGCATATTATCTAGTTCTTTTTTTTCCCCTTTAAATGTTGGCCACAATAACTACTTTAAAAAACGTCATCTTCTTATTTATCAGCTTGAATTAATGTGTGAAATGACTAATGGTTCAAATAGGATAACTAAACAAACAAAATTGCTTCTGTTTCATGATAAAAAAATGTTTTCTTTTTTTTGTATATAAATAGGATTACTTATGTTTTCTATTGTTGGCTCATATTACTAGGTTGCTTTGGAAGTATTTAATCATGAGGAATATATTGTTTAAACCTCATAGATTTATTGTACATTTGTTGTCCAGAACACAGATATCTAAATTGATTGACTGAAGAAATATCATGTCTAACATATATAGCAATTACTAAAAGTAATCTTCATTTATGTTAGGCTAATAAAATAGGCCCCAATAATGTTTATTAGAATGAATGCAGTGTTCAGTGAAATTCACTGAATGTAGAATTTACTGTGTATTATTAATACTATTATTTAGTAACAGCTTTATTGAGATATAATTCACATACTGTACAGTTCACAAATATAGAGTGTAGAATTCAAAGACTTTTATTGTATTCATAGTTTGCTACTAAGACCGCAATCAATTTTCATCTACCCAAAGAAATCATATACCCTTCAGCATTCATGCTGCATTTGCCCCTAATCCTCCAGCCCCTGGCAACCACATCTACTTTCTGTCTCTATAGACTTCTCTATTTTGGACATTTTATGTAAGTGGAATAATACAGGATGTGGTATTTTGTAACTGACTCCTCTCAGCACAGTGTTTACTATGTGCATGTGTCTTGTTCATAAATTTCCCAAATTTCCTGTTACTGATATCTGTATTCATTCCATTATGGTTGGATAGCTGCTTTGTATGATTTTAACCTTTTTAAATTTATTAAGGTTTGTTTTATGGCCTAGCATCTGGTTTGTCACAGAGAATTTTTTGTGGACACTTGAGGCATGAAATTAAAAGATGCTTGCTCCTTGCAAAAAAAAGCTATAACCAACCTAGACAGCATATTAAAAAGCAGAGACATTACTTTGCCAACAAAGGTCCGTCTAGTCAAAGCTATGGTTTTTCCAGTAGTCATGTATGGATGTGGGAGTTGGACTATAAAGAAAGCTGAGTGCTGAAGAATTGATGCTGTGCTGTCGGAGAAGACTTTTCAGAGTCCCTTGTACTGCAAGGACATCAAAGCAGTCAATCCTAAAGGAAATCAGTCCTGACCATTCATTGGAAGGACTGATGCTGAAGCTGAAGCTCCAATACTTTGGCCACCTGATGCAAAGAGCCAACTTATTACAAAAGACCCTGATGCTGGGAAAGATTGAAGGCAGGAGAAAAAGGAGACGACAGAGGATGAGATGGTTGCATGGCATCACTGACTGTATGGACATGAGTTTGAACAAACTCCGGGAGATGGTGAAGGAGGACAGGGAAGCCTGGGGTGCTGCAGTCTAGAGTCGTAAAGAGTCAGACGTGACTGAGCGACTCAACAACAACAAATTGTGTACCATATATCTTTAAGGCTGTGTTAATTTTTTGAAAAATATTTTTTGTCTTTGTCTTTTGGGACTGTATAATATCTCTTGAGTTCTCTTAAAGTTTGCTGATTCTTTCTTCTGCAAATTAAGATATACTATTGAGCCCTTCTAGTAAATTTTTTATTTCAGTTATTATAGTTTATTATCTCCAGAATTTAAAGAATAACTTTTATGTCTTTATGAGTATTCGCTGGTGAGATATTGTTACCATAGCTTTCTTATAGTGGCTGCTTTGAAGTTTTTATTAAATGTTACACCTGAAACCTCTGAAAGGCAATGTCTGTGACCTGCTTTTGTTCTTTCATGGACCATATAATCCTGTTTCTTTGAATGTCTTGTTATTTTGTTTTAATGGAAAATGGAACATTTCAGATGATATAGCAATTCTGGATACTAATTTCCCTCTACCCCATCCCAGAGTGGGGGGCTGGTTGTTGTTAGCCTTTTGTTTAGTGATTTGGTGGACTGCTTTAGATATGTCTGTTTCCCTGATCTTTGATAGCACTCACATAGGGTGAGGGCTTCAGTAACTGTGGTATGACAGTGCTTTTAGTGGAACTCTCTGTGCCTTCTCTTTGGATTTCTTTGTTAAATGGTCCACCTCCGTTGGTATCACACCCAGTTCTTAGTCTCTGATTACTAGTTGATTGCTCTGTTGTTTTTGGCAATGCCTTGGGACATATTAATAAATTACTTGACAGTGTCATTCAGTTAAATTTGGGCTCTTTTGCAAGAGTAGTTTTTAGGTGAGTCTTTGAGATTTCTTGTGGCCATACAGGAGCCATTAGGTATTCTTTCTGGTAAACTGTCTGTCTTGTGATTTAGTTTATCGCTCTCCTGAAGCTACCTCCTTCCTCTTAATAGTCTGGCATTGAACTCTTTATTGTTTTTGAGAGTACCCTTAGGCTTGAACTTCCCATGTATTAATTTAAATGAAGTCAGTTCTTCTGTTTGTGTGACCTCTTTCTCTGGGAAAAAACCTTTGCCACAGCTCCAGATCTAGGGGTAGTTACAGTGGCCTGTATTTCTGGGAGCCACACTCCTGCTTTATGAGCAGGGCCCTGGTATAGGCAGTAACCTCTGATTTCAGTTGCTTCTCCTGGTTTGCTAACTCTAAGCCATGGGCGAGCTGAGATAATGGTGATCAGGATCCTGTTATGGGCCTGTTGCTCCTGAGATAGAGCCTTTCTTCTGTGAGTGGGTATGGGAGAAGCAAGGAGCTCCTGACTTCTCAGCTGCACTTTCTGGTCTTTAGTTGCTGCGTAGCTGGTAGACTGGGGAGAGGGGAGTAGGTATGCTAATATCCTGCCTTTCTTTGGGAGATACCTCAGTGTCACCTAGAGGGTGGGCGGAGGGTCAGCCCTCTGTTCTTGGCTGTATTCACCGAGGTAGAATTTCTGTGTGCTGAACTGGGAGCCTGGAGGAGGGAGACAAGACTGCACTTCAAATGCCACAGACCTTTGCCATTCTTACCAAGTTTTAGTAGGTTTTTTTCAATAACAATTTTTTCATTTGCTCTTTGACTATAATAATTTCTGGAGACTTCAAAGGATTCTTATTTTTATTAATTTTTATCGTTATATTGTTCTATTAGGTAGTTGATCTGCAGAGGTCCTCATTCATTCATTCTGGAAGAGTCCCAGTGGTCATGTTTCAAAGCAGACAGGCCTTTTAAATTAATTATTTCTTCAGTTATTCAGGTGCTGCTTTACACATGCGTTTAAAATGTTTTCTATTCTATTTTATACCTCAAAAAGTCACAATAAAATGTAGACTCCATCTTTGGTTAAATTCACATGTAAGCCCAACACTCAGAAGAACTGAATTCTGATTCAATCCCTTCCACATATTAATTGTGAGATCTTGAGCAGGTTACTTAATCACCCTGAATTTATTTCCACATCCAAAATTTTGAGATAACAGTAGCTATTTGTACATTAAATAATACATGTGAAAGCAGTTGGTAAAATTCTGAAAACTTAGTGGAGATTGTTATTTCTAGTTTAAATCAAATCTGTAATGAAGTGCCTGCCTCTTTTCATTCTTATTTAAGAATACTATTTATAAAATTTATCTTAAAGTCAACTGTTATATTTTACATGTTTTTGAACTCCTTCATGTTATCATAAATAAATATTTGTATAAAGTGAACTGGGATATCACCTAGTAAATGATTTCTTTAGATAAGTTTGTTGTGGAATTACAATAGTATAAGGGGAAAACAACATTTTTAATATACATCTTTGGAGTATGTGTGTGGAATCTTAAAATTTGATTTTTTATAATCCCAGGATATTTATGCTTATATTTTGTCTATGCTATCTTCAGAGTATCCTGGCTTTAAATCCTCGAACACAGTCTCGTGCAACTCTGCGTTCCACTTTGGCCAAGAAATTAGACAAGAAACATTGGAAAAGAAATCCTGATAAGAACTGCTTTGTAAGTACGACTGATGCATGGTTTCATGCTGAAAATTATCTCATTCTATACTGTAAGACATGATTTTATATATAGAAATATAATTAAATATGTGTAAAATACAGCAGTAGTTTTTTCATATTTAAATATTTTATATTTGAATCTTCTAAAAAATGTGATTAATTTTGCTTCTTAAAAAATATTTTGAAATAGTTTAAAATCATATAAATTTAGTTTGTGCCAAATTTTATTTTTTGAAAATGAATAAAAACCTCTTAAAATAATTTTATAATAACACAATGATATGGAAGAGTTTCCAAATTTCAGATATAATTCAACTGAAGAAGGGTATACTAGTATACACAAACTGTTGTTAAATATTCTTTTGGAGAACATATAAACATTAAGTGTTCAATATGAACATCTTGTATTTCCAGATGAGGTGCAGGTGGAAAAATCTGTGATTACTAACTGCTAGAATATTATATAATTGGGTCCATGAAATCATTATAGGGCTGGGATTATTAGGCTATAAATGAGGATTAAGTAAGTACAACTTTGAAGGCAATATTTAATATGCCATTTTATGAGGTATAAATATTTGTTAGGAAAACAACTTCCTTTTCACCTGATTTCCCAAATTAATTTCTCTAAGGGCTTCTTTGGTGGCTCAGATGGTAAAAGAGTTCACCTGCAATGCAGGAGACCTGGGTTCAATCCCTGGGTTGAGAAGATCCTCTGGAGAAAGAAATGGCAACCCACTCCAGTATTCTTGCCTGCAGAATTCCATGGACAAATGAGCCTGGTGTGCTACAGTCCATGGGGTTGCAAAGAGTTGGAGAAAAATTAATTTCTCCAACATTAATTTTCTCCAAGTGATTAGTGAACCAATTAATAAGTATAAACTTATTTAAGATTAGCTCTTTTGATACTTTGTGTATATGTTCTTTTTAATACAATGATTTTAGTTTATTTTTATGTACTTCTTAACTACATATAAACTCTTTTAGGATAGGAATTGAGGGTATTTGTATATGTACATTTGTATTTATCTGATTTTTAATTCTTCTGTCAATGGCCAACTAGCAAAGTTTTTTGAATTAAAAAAGAGAGAAATACAGGGAAACAACATGATTTGCGATGATAACACAGCCACTTAACTAGAAGATTTGGATTTCTAATTCAGTTTTCCTTGCTCCACTTCTGTGAGCTTTGCGTTCTACCATGACATTTCTCGTAGAGGTCTCTGGAAGGACACTAGTGTGCTCCAAATTAGATCAAGGAATGAATCAACTATCAGTTGTGATCCTGTATAATGATATAAACAATTGAAGGACACTGAAAAAAGAATCATGTAATTTTCAAACTTAGAAATCCTTTAATGATTATCAAGTCACTCTCATTTTAAATGTGTGAGAACTATGATCCAGATAAATTAAACTCTCTAGGGTTTCCCCTTAATAGATTATTATAGAGATACCAAGGGAACATTTTATGCAAAGATGGGCTCAATAAAGGACAGGCATGGTAGGGACCTAATGGAAGCAGAAGATATTAAGAAGAGGTGGCAAGAATACACAGAAGAACAAAAAGGATCTTCATGACCCAGATAATCACGATGGTGTGATCACTCACCTGGAGCCAGACATCCTGGAATGTGAAGTCAAGTGGGCCTTAGTAAGCATCACTACAAACAAAGCTAGTGGAGGTGATGGAATTCCAGTTGAGCTATTTCAAATTCTGAAAGATGATGCTGTGAAAGTGCTACACTCAATATGCCAGCAAATTTGGAAAACTCAGCAGTGGCCACAGGACCGGAAAAGGTCAGTTTTCATTCCAATCCCAAAGAAAGGCAATGTCAAAGAATGCTCAAACTACCACACAATTGCACTCATCTCACACGCTAGTAAAGTGATGCTCAAAATTCTCCAAGCCAGGCTTCAGCAATATATGAATCGTGAACTTCTAGATGTTCAAGCTAGTTTTAGAAAAGGCAGAGGAACCAGAGATCAAATTGCCAACATCTGCTGGATCATCGAAAAAGCAAGAGAGTTCCAGAAAAGCATCTATTTCTGCTTTATTGACTATGCCAAAGTCTTTGACTGTGTGGATCACAATAAACTGTGGAAAATTCTGAAAGAGATGGGAATACCAGACCACCTGACCTGCCTCCTGAAAAATCTGTATGCAGGTCAGGAAGCAACAGTTAGAATTGGATATGGAACAACAGACTGGTTCCAAATAGGAAAAGGAATACATCAAGGCTGTATATTGTCACCCTGCTTATTTAACTTATATGCAGAGTACATCATGAGAAACGCGGGGCTGGAGGAAGCACAAGCTGGAATCAAGATTGCTGGAGGAAGTATCAATAACCTCAGAACTGCAGATGATACCAACCCTATGGCAGAAAGTGAAGAAGAACAGAAGAGCCTCTTGATGAAAGAAGAGAGTCAAAAAGTTGGCTTAAAGCTCAACATTCAGAAAACGAAGATCATGGCATCTGGTCCCATCACTTCATGGGAAATAGATGGGGAAACATTGGAAACTGGCTGACTTTATTTTTCTGGGCTCCAAAAGCACTGCAGATGGTGATTGCAGCCATGAAATTAAAAGACGCTTACTCCTTGGAAGGAAAGTTATGACCAACCAACCTAGATAGCATATTAAAAAGCAGAGACTCTACTTTGCCAACAAAGTTGTCAAGGCTATGGTTTTTCCTGTGGTCATGTATGAATGTGAGAGTTGAACTATAAAGAAAGCTGAGCACCAAAAAATTGATGCTTTTGAACTGTGATATTGGAGAAGAGTCTTGAGAGTCCCTTGGCCTGCAGGGGGATACAACCAGTCCATCCTAAAGGAGATCAGTCCTGAGTGTTCATTGGAAGGACTGATGTTGAAGCTGAAACTCCAATACTTTGGCCACCTCATGCGAAGATCTTACTCATTTGAAAAGACCCTGTTTCTGGGAAAGATTGAGGGCAGGAGGATAAGGGGACGATAGAGGGTGAGATGGTTAGATGGCATCATCGCCTCAGTGGACATAAGTTTGGGTGGACTCTGGGAGTTTGTGATGGACAGGGAGGCCTTCCATACTGCGGTTCATAGGGTTGCAAATACAAAGAGTAGGACATGACAGCGACTGAACTGAACTGAAACTGTTTATTTAGAAGGGGAGACATTCACCATTATTATTGTTGTTGTTTTAATTATTCTTATTTTATGAAAAATTAGTATTTTCATTCCATAATGTTAGCTTATAAATTGTCTCATATTTTCATATTTTTTTTTTGGTAATTGACAAGAATACAATAAAATAGGTCTTCCGCATTAAATACATATTGGCACAGATTTCTAGGAAAGCAGTTTAACAGTGTCTTTGTCAGTATCTTTGACTATATTTGTTAATACGTGCTGTTATAAAAAAGTACCTCAGACTGGGTGGCCTGATGAAGTTTATTTTCTCCATGTTCTGGGTGCTAGGAATCTGAGATCAAGGTGTCAGTATGGTTGATTTCTTCTGAGGCATCTCTCTTGATGATAGGTGGCTGCCTTTTCACTCTCTTCTCATGGTCTTCCCCCTGTACGTGTCCAGATATCCTCTTATAATGACACCAATATATCAGATAAGAGCCATTCTGATGACCTCATTTTAATTTATTTACCTCTTTTAAGACTGACTCCAAATACAGTTACATTCTGAGATACTAGGGTTTAAGCCTTCGATAAATGAATCTGAGGGGATTCAGTCCATAAGAATACCTTTAAATTATCAAACACTTAAACCTAGTAATTCATCTTTTAGTAAACTATCATAAGGAGCAAGTAAGGAATGTAGGTAAATAATTAAATAGAAAGAAGATTATCCTAATAACTGTTTATTTGTAGAGAAAAATATGGGTGGGAAAATGTGGGTTATAGCTAAGTACTTAGGGCAGATCTATTCCGTAGTAAATTGTGCAGCCATTAAATTACTATTTTTAAATAAAATTACTTTTGAAGTAATTAATAATCTGAAAAAGACATAATTTATATTATTAATTTATGGACAAGGTACAGAACAACACGATATTTCAGAATGGTTGTTATAGTTTTACAGAACCACACCTATACACATATTCATACAAAAAAATGAAATGTAAATATTAATTGTATTTGTTTTCTTAGCACTTTTGTATATTTTAGATTTGCTATAATAGCAAGTGTTAGAGGAAAAATGAAAGTTTTAAAGATATGTTAGTATTATCTCAATTATAAGATCAGATTTATTGCTGTGGATATATACTTGAAAACCCTATGTATTAACTGTATATACTGTATTAACAAAGAACAGTAAAATATGTTTCCAAAGAGGGAATATGGAACTAGAGTTGAAAGTTACCCTCAGTGTTGTTAAAGACTGTTGTTCTTCTCCTTTTCATTACTATTCTCTTTGTTTTCCATGAAGAATTGAATAAAAGTATTACCACACGATATGATTTATTTTTTAATTTATAAATTTTCATACTTGAGTTTTATAATTACACATCTAAATTAAAAAATATGCATAAAACAAATATGAGAAGATTCTCTAAGGTGTAGAGAAGGCTAATTAGGAATATGGAACCTGAAACAAGAAAGAGTGATGAATTCCCTGGGTTTTTTTTTTTTTCTGCATATATCTTGGAGCCTCGGAGCCAAAGAAGTTAGAAAACCAGAAATGTTAGCTGATACAGACACACACACATACACACCTCAACAAAAGTCTGCTCTTTCTAGCCAAAATATGAAGAAATGAACAGTTTCTTTTCTGTTCATAACAAGATGAAAGACTTTTAGATAGTAACTGCTATACTCTAGCTGAATACAGCAACAACAAAAAAAATGTGACCTCATCCCAATGTATTCATAAACGCTGAGCTGGGAGCCTGGACTTTAGTCCTGTGATGAGATAATGAGATGCTCCAACCCCTCTGCTTGGTGAAAGAGAAGGGAGTCAGGACTTTCATGCTCACTAGCCACCTGGTAACCAAGGCAGCCCACATCCCAGACCACTGAATTTCTACCCTTATCAAGAAGAGAAGAAACAGGATGAGGCTGAAAAATACCCCAAAGGCATATAACAGGTGAAAACTCCCTAAATTTAGCAAGAGACACAAACCTACAGATTCAAAAACCTCTGTGAAACACGAGGGGAATCCATATTAAGACGTATCATAATTAAATTTCTGAGAACTAAATACAAAAACAGTATCTTGAAAGAAGCCAGCTTGTTTCCCTTAAGGCAAGGGCTGCTCCTATGGGCAGTCGTGCTCCAGATCCTTGCCCTGTGGCTCTAAGACTAGACACTATCACTGGCCCGTCCTTGATCAGTGTTTCCTTTTCTATCCTGCTTCATCCCTCCTGTATTGTTATTTCCTGAAGAGCACTCACTCCATAAATCACATGTTTCAAATTCGGCTTTTAGGGAAAAGTGAAAAGTGAAAGTTGCTCAGTCGTGTCAGACTCTTTGAGACCCCATGGACTATACAGTCCATGGAATTCTCCAGGCCAGAATACTGGAGTGGGTACCTTTCCCTTCTCCAGGGGATCTTCCCAACACACGGTCCAAACCCAGGTCTCCCACACTGCAGGCAGACTCTTTACCAGGGAAGCCCAAGAATACTGGAGTGTGTAGCCTATCCCTTTTCCAAGGGTTCCCCACCCAGGAATCAAACCGGGGTCTCCTGCATCGCAGGCAGATTCTTTACCAACTGAGCTACAAGGGAAGCCTTTGCTAACTGAAGAACCAAACCTTGCTGTTAAGTAGCAGCAGCGCTTAACATAGGCAGTCACTTTCTCCTTCCTGCATTTTTTTTTTTTTATACTTCCCTTCCAGGACCTCAAACTCCTTTTTTCTTCTTTCCTCATTGGTGTCTTCTTCTCAGCTTCTTTGTTGGCTCTTCCTCATCTTCTCACCACTAAATATTAGAGCACCCAGGGTTCAGATCATTCTGTCTCTCTTTAAAGACTCAGTAAGTTGTTGATCACATTCTCTCCCTCATTTTAAATACCATTTATAGACTGATGGTTCCTGCATTTATATCTCTTGCCTGGACTACTTTCTTTAATTCTAGACTTCTGTAACCAAGTGCCTAATGAATGTGTGTGTGCGCTGAGTTGCTCAGTCATGTCTGACTCTCTGCTGCAATCCCATGGACTGCAGCCTATAGACTCCTCTGTCCATGGGATTTCCCAGGCAACAATACTGGAATGGGTTGTCATTTCCTTCTCCAGGGGATCTTACCAGCCCCTGGGTCTAGTGAAAACCTTCACTTAAATCCCTAACTGGCATTTCAGTGTTCACATGTTGAAAATCCAAATTACGATCTTACATTCAAGATCTATTGTTTCTGGAGTCATCTCTATCCACCACTTTCTGAGAGCAAAATATTGAGTCCTAAATTTTATTTGTCTCACCTCCCATACTTAATTAGAAGATCCGTTTGGATATACCTTCAGTTATATTAATAGCTAGAATCTGATTATTTCTCATCACTTCCACTACTTCCTGCCTTTCTAAACCATCATCATTATTTTTCATCTGGATTATTTTAATTGGTTTGTAATGGTTGCCATGCTTATGCCCTTTCCTGGTAGAGTATCTTTATAATAATACACCTGAGAAATCCTTTTAATATTCCTGTACTCAGAAACTTTCAGTGATTTTTCCAGCTTACTTGGGAGTTCACAGAGTTTCCTTTGTATACCTCAGCAAGGCTTTCTCCGGCCACTCTGTTTAAAACTCTAGCCTGCCACCATACTAAGCTCTCCTTAGACTTTGCTTAATTTTTTTTCATGGTACCCATCACTGATATACTGTTTTATTATTCACTGATTTGTTTATTGTCAGTTTTTTCCCACTAGCATATGAAATCCAGGTGGGCATGGATTGCTATGTTTTGTTCATTATATATTTTGTTTCATAAGCTGTGCCCCCAGCATCATGAACCCTTGGTGCTCACTAAAGATGTTACATAGTCTTCACATGCTGGATGTAAGGATCACATATATTTTTGGTATATGGTTTCCAGACTACTGCTGCATATTGTGTTTGATTTTAATCATGATCTAAATGAACAACCCAGATTTGTTTCTTCATTTTACTGACTATGCTGAAAATATTAAATTATTTACTTAAACTCATTAAAATTACTTAGTTTTGTAACCATATTTGGAATTCTGGTCATCTGAATCTTGTGTGCCTTTTCCAGTGCATTACCTCCTTAGAAAACACGAATAAGATTATTAGAAAATAGATACTTCAAAGTTAAGGAAAATGCAAATTGTAATGGTTGTCGCCATCGCATTGAAGGAGTCTTATAGCATTTATGAAGGCAGCGAAAGAGGTCATTTTGAGCCAACTCCCTGACTATCGAATGTAAAAGCTTGACATGTTTGTGTTTATTTTGTTTTATTTTCTAATAATTTTGCATTAACTTTACAATTTTCTATTTTGATTTGACTCAGATAATCACTGCCTTATCATTCTTAGCAAATCTGCATCAGGGTCATGGTTTGGGTTTATTTGAGTAGAGTTCTCTCTCTTTCTCTTTCTTTCTTTCCACTTTGGCCCTTGAAACAACCATATGTGAGGCACTGTAGTAATGCCACTCAAAGGTAAATAAAATATGCAAAACAATTAGTCTAAAATTGTTTATTAAATTAAATCACATTTAGTTTTAATAAACAAATATTTGTTTGCAGGCTTTATAGAAATTCTGAAATTCTTTACCCAGGAATTTCTTTCCTTGCCAAGTTAATACGATTCTAGTGATAATTAGAAATTCTGAATTCAGTAAATGTGTTTTTACTGGTTAATGAAGCACAAAGCAGTTATTTCCAGTATCTGTTAAGCAGGTGTTCCATAACTGCTGTTTATTTTTGCCTTTTTTTTAAAGTGTTGAACAGTCCTAATTACATAAATATTTTGTACTCCTTTTCCATTAGCAATTTTTAAAGACCAGAAAATGTTACAAACCAGAAAATTTATCCTGGATGAAAATAAAAAGGAAAGGCAATTAAAGACAATCAATTATTTGACATGATTTTGGAAATTTTAGCTAATTTATTTTAAATTCATGGCATGTAGTAGGTGCTCAAATTGAAATAATAAAAATAAGAATAAACTGTAATATATATTAAGAATTTACTGAGTAGTTGTATTTCAAAGTGCTTTTTGTGAAGTAACCCATTTAAGCCTCAGAACCACCCATACTATATTTTATCTTCATTCATAGATGAAGGAAGCTTAAGAAACCTGTCTAAGAGTCCACAGCTAAGAGGCTGAACTTATGCAGTATGGTACCAGAGCTCTGTAAGCAGACTTTTAAAAATAATTAGATAAAAATAAATCATTGCCCTTTTTTCTTCTAGGAAGTAACTTAAGTAACATATAAGTTTTTATAACCACTTTTTTTTTTTCCCCTTCACAGTCTTAGTTACTGCTTTGTTTCTTCATTTATTGCTTGTTTACAGTGGGCCAGGCATGGTACCACTTAGAACTCTGGAATGAAGATGAACGTGATACAGGCCCTTCCAAGAAGGTTTCATGTTTTTTTGGAAGAAAATAGAAATATTAATATGTAGTACTCTTTCAAAGGATGAACCATGAAGGAACTTTAATTACCAGTGTGAGTTGGTCAGATTTGCCTTGAGATGTATCAGTCTATAACTTTCAGTG
Organism: Bos taurus; assembly: GCF_002263795.3. Taxonomy (NCBI): domain Eukaryota; kingdom Metazoa; phylum Chordata; class Mammalia; order Artiodactyla; family Bovidae; genus Bos; species Bos taurus. The sequence continues at coordinate 45,455,963 of NC_037330.1, forward strand.
TGGAAGTTGGGTTCAATGTGGAAGGGGTGAAGCAGGGTCTCTGAGACTAATGTGGAAGCCTGGAAGACAAAATCATGAGGACCAGGGACAGTGGGTATGTAGGAGAGAGGACTAGCTTGAATATAGTTAGGAGGTGTCCTAGTCTGTTTGGGCTACTATAACAGAAATATCACAGACTAGGTGGCTTAAACAATAAACATTTATTTCTCATATTTCTGGACTCTGGGAAGTTTAAGGTCAAGACACTAGAAGATTTAATATCTGCTGAGGGCCTGCTTCCTCACTCATAGATGGATTTTTGCTGTGTATTCTCATGGCAGAAGGGATGAGAGAGCTCTCTGAAGCCTCTTTTGTAAAGGCACTAATCCCCTCTATGAGGGTTCCACCCTCATGAGCTAAACACCTCCCAAAGGCTGCACCTTCTAACACCATCACACTGAGGTGTAGGTTTTCAGTATGCAAATTTTGAGGGGACACCAATATTTGGTCCATAACAGGACATAAGTATGATTTGGGAGTTGACTTTATGTGTGTATTTTGTTGTGTATAGGATAAATTGAGAGAAATCTTGAATTCAGTCTGAGATCTTTTGAGTTTCTTGTACCTGTGGGACATCCTGTTTAGTCTAAAGCTTGTAGCTAAGTAAAGGGGTCAGGAATGCAGATGAAGAGTTTTCAATAATCAGAATACAAGTGGGTAATTAAAAGCCTGTGGGTAGAGTTACCCACGAAGAGTATGTAGAATGGGAAGAGTGTGGAGGTTAGACTTTGGGGGCTTCTCCCAGGAATTAGGGAGAGGCGAGTTAGGCATTGGCTTCAGGTGAAAAATGTAAAAGAGGCACCGAAAGACTCAGTAATCAAGGTAAATAATACAAACATATAAATCATACAAAATAGATAAATGATGCAAGGATATATAAAACACATATATGGAAGCACATGCATGCATGCTAAGTGGCTTCAGTCATGTGCAACTCTTTGCGACCCTATGGATTATAGCCTGCCAGTCTTCTCTCTCCATGGGCCTCTCCAGGTAAGAATACTGGAGTGGTTTGCCATACCCTCCTCCAGAGGATCTTCCAGACCCAGGGATCAAACCCACATTTCTTACATCTCCTGCGTTGGCAGGCAGCTTCTTTACTGCTAGTGCCACCTGAGAAGCCATATGGGAGCACATTTCTTTCCTTTTGCCTCAGTCTCCAGAGTGGCTCAGCTTGGCACTGATAACCAGACAAGGGCAGGCAGATGAGAATTTAGCCAAGAAGCACTGTAATGGGTGAGGTGAGGAACACCGAGCATGGTGAGAGAGTTCTTACAGGAAGCAGGGGTCAATGTGCTTTTCCTGTGTAATCCCTGATTAGTCAATGTGGTTATTTTTTTGTACTTTGGAAATTAGCCTTCTATCTTATCTGCTGAGTCCATTTTTCCATCTCAATTTTATGTGACTATTAAGAGATGAAATCCAAGTAGTTAATAAAGTTATTTGTTAGCTAATCTCTTTCAGAAAGTGAAGGTGGAAGCTTGAATCCTCAGCTCTGTTAAACGACAGGGGGTGCAGGTCCCAATATTGTTATAATCGTTTTTATTTACTCACTGAGTCGTGCCCTCCTCTTTTGTGACCCCATGGACTGTATTGCCTGCCAGGTTCCTCTCTCCATGGGATTCTCCAGGCAAGAATACTGGAACGGGTTGCCATTTCCTCCTGCAGGGGATCTTCCTGACCCAGGGATCAAATTTTTGTCTCCTGCACTGGCAGGTGGATTCTTTACCACTGAGTCACCTGAGAAGCCCTAGGTCCCTATATTGGTACATATCAAATTCACAATACGACTTTTTATTTTTAATCTCCAAAATTTAATGAGCTCATGATTCATAGTGAGAATGCAATCTGATTCTGTCCTGGCTTCTTCTTAAACCATAGTTTGAAACAACTTCTCAAGCTTGAGCTTGCTTTTCTGATTGCTGACAATAGCTTTCTTCCCCAAATAGACTCAGTGCCTGAAGGAGTTTCTGGAATAAAGAAGTAACTGAAACCAAGATTCTTTGTGACTTAATGCCTTCTTCAGTAGGTGAAAAATACATTGTTTATGTGGAGAGTAGAAATATCAGACTAGAAACGCAGGCGTGCAAGAAATAAAACCTTTATTTTTCTGTAACTAAACTTCATTTTTTTTTTTTTTTTCATTTTTGTTTTGAGCTTCTCTCAGAGTGGAAGTTCAGTCACTGTCACTCTTAGAATTCTCTTTTCTGTCTTCATGGCCCTCCCCCTTCCCACATTTCTCTGAGCTAATACCTGAGTTTCTGAGTATTTGGTGCCAAGTGTGGGAGGTGATCTGGGGCCAGCTGATGCTTCATAATATCTTTCTGCTAATAACGATCATGGGGAATGTGGAATCATCCTTTACTCCCATTTATCAAGTCCCTTCCTGTCCCTTACCTCTCTTCTACTTTGAAGTCACTCTTGAACACATGACAGTCATTCTTAAGTTCTTCTCAACATTGGGGCTTGGAGACCTTCACGGTTCAGTTGCCTCTTCCCAGGGCTTCATCTAGTGAGTAACAGGTTCTCAAGCTTGTGATTTATATGTACCTTGCTAGAGTTTGTCATTCCCCCTGTGCAGCCTGAGGAACTGATCTTCTTTCTCTGGATCTGACAATATTTCTGGACTCATCTCTTTCCTTTTGATCCTCATTTTGTTTCTCCATTCTTAAAATACTTACATAGCTTAGATGCAAAGGTAGGCGTGGAGGATAAAGTTTGCTTTTAACTAATCACACATATCCTCCTAAACCCACACTGTGAATCACCCAAGTTCTTCCAGTTTCCTTGAAAACTTGACTTCTGAAATTTGAAGTCTCATAGTAAATCTCTTTGTGCCAGTGCTTTCTGCCCTTGCCTTCTTCCCTTTAAGAAATGAAAATCAGTGGCCTAGTTGCCTAACATGTATCAACTTTAGAAGGAAGGAAACAAAGTTACATAAAAACATCCCTTATCCCACAGAGTCTGATTTTGAATTTAGATTTAACAGAATTGATGATTATCTCCCATCCTTCATCCAGCAGAGTCTCAAATGAGATCTGTTGGTATGGGAAGATAAGGTAGGTTAAGTTCCTACTCTGGGTCAGAAAGACTATGAAATAAGGGTTCTTAGCCTGATCCTTACTGTGGGTCAGTCTAACTAAGACTAAGTGACTAAGAAAGAGGCCAGGGAAAGCCTTTCAGAACCCTGTGTTGGGAAGCTGAAACGGTACTTGCAGGACTGTGAGAGTGAGTGTCTCCTTAAATTTTGTGACATAGACACCTCACTTACATCACCATAGTACTGGCCCTGAAAGGAGCTGCCAACCAAAGGGCTTCCACAGTCCTAGAGGTACCAGCCAGCCTGGGACACAGGAATGTCCTCATGAGTGTTTAAACTTGGGTAGCAACTGCCAACCTGCAGCAGGGATTCAGATGGATTTAATGGTACAAGTAGACCCAGAACTCCTGGCTGGCTCACTGAGGGGCTTCCCTGGTCATTACTTTCATTTCCCAGTAATGCTACTGTATATAGTATGCATTTTGGTGGTTTTTTTTTTTTTTTGAAATTATTAATCTGGTATGGTTTTACCATACCAGATTAATAATATAAACATATTTTAAGAACTTTTCTCCTGATGAATTCCTGTGTTGAGAACATTGTAATGAATTAGAAAAATAGATTTGTTTTTAAATGATGTATTTTAACTGATCTTTATTGGACAGTGTCTTGCATACGTCTAACAAAGATTAGAAATTATTACTGTATAAGTTTAGTACTTGATTTTATGTTTGTGTTAGGATAGTTATTAACTACAAAAAACTATGTAATCATTTAAAGAAAATACAAGTTTAAAAGTTCAGCAGAGGCAAAAATTTGCAGTTAAAATATATGGTGAAATGTGACTACCTAAAAATTCTGTCAGGATACACATATATACAGGATATGAAAATTGTCAGGATGTACAACTTTAAGAACAACGGGGATTCTGGGCCCAAACTCTTGCTGCATGGTCATTTGGACATATTTAGACCTTGTTATTTTGAAATTGGGATGAAGTCTTCTGCTATATGAATTCTGACCCATAACCAATATTTATTATAGAAGCATACTGCTTATGGGAAAGGCATTTTGGTAGAAGTCTAGTTAAGAATTTCAAAAGGAAAATTTTGGGAAATCTCAATTTCTTTAAGAATACAAAATATACCCTGAATTTGTAATTAAAATAGGAAAGCATTGGTTGGTTTCTGTTGTCTACATATGAAATATGATTTCCAAAGAACATCCCCTGAACATTTTTGGGCATTAATCCGATGACTGGAAATATTTCTATGGCAGTGAACTCTCTTAGATAATATATTGCATCATGCTTTCCCATATTTATAAAACACTGTTACAGATAAATTATTTTACTAAATATTTATAGTATATGTGCTTGAAATCTGAGTTGTACAGTTTAATTAATTACCATATATTAATGGAAGGCCTAATATGTGTCCACCAATATGAAAAGTTGGGAAAGGGACAGGTGCTTTTCTTGCCCTGACAGCTTACAGTCATTGGAACAAGCATTAAACTTATTCACGACCAAGTGTTATGCATATAGCCAAGCAGGGGCATTATAGCTGAAGTAGGTAACCTAGTTTTAGGATTTAAGGTTGAACTTCCCTGAGGAAACAGAATTTAAGTTGAAAATATAGATGAAGGAAGGAAAGAAGATGAAGAAGGATCCCACCAGAGTACAGACTATATATTGCAAACACTTAAGATGGGGAAGGATATTGAACTAAAGGTATTTTAGCAACTTTAGTGCTGCATGCCTGAAGTGTAGAATATGGGTGGAAGTACCCAGTGATGAAATAGAAGAGGTCAGAGAGGAGTAGTACAAGTAACAATAACAGTGACAATAGTAATAATTACATTTATTGAAAAGTTCTATTTTTTGATGCTTTCATTAAGAGACATGCATGCCATCTCATTAAGAAAGCACACTGAGCTACCTGCTATAATTTAGAATTTTGCAATATATTAAGTTCTGTCTTTGAAAGTATGTATTTTCTCGGTGCTTTATTCCACTCATAGAATAGTATTATCAGAAATTTATTCTCCAGGCAAAATATGTAATAAAATGTTAATTGACTAAAAAGAAGAAAAGTGTTAACTCTTAATTTCCTGAGGCTGTTACAAGAAAGCTTTGCTTTAATTATTTATTTCAGACTGATCACAACTTTCTCCACATCCATGTGACATACAAATTAAACTCATTTGTAATTGTCAGCCATCAGCCCTGTTGCTTTTATTTTATTCTTCTTTAGTCTGAAATTTTATAATGGTTAAGTGGTGGTTCTGCTTTTTTTTTTTTTTTTAAACTGACTTTACTGTTGATTAGAATGCAGTGTACTTGTCTAGTCAGGGTTTAAATTGAACTGCAAAAAACTTTCCTCTAAGTCAGGTGGGTTTCAGCTAGCTTTATGAGCAAAAGAAAGAAATCTTTCTGTTTAAAGCTAGCTTTCTTTTCTTTGAGGTTGGGTTTTTATGAAAGAAGACTGAAACCTGAAGGGATGACATATCAGCAGAAAGGCTGGTATAAGAATGAGTTACAGAGATAAACTAATTGGGTTCAGTTATTGGTACTGTAATTTACTAACTGTGTGACCTTGAGTAAATTCCTTTATCTCTTTCTACCTCCATTTCCTCTTTTGTAAATTAAGGATAATAATAGCATCTACTTGATATAGTTGTTGTTAGGATTAAATGAATCAATTTGCATACTATTCTTAAAACAGTTCCTGGCGCAAATGTATATAATCCTCTGTAACTGTCATCGTTTTGCATTGATGGATTGATGCTCACAGGTCTGTTTCTGTTACTACATATGTAGGTCCATAATGACAGTGGGTACAGAACAGAGTAACTAAATATGGAAAGAATGTGGAAAGAGACAGGAAGATATTAAGGACGGTAATGGAAAACAGAACAGACATTTCCTGCATTGCTCAGAAATTTCTTAGCAGAAAATTTTATGTGTGTGGTCTCTGTGTGTGTATGTATGTGAAAGAGAGAGAGAGAGAGAGAGAGAGAGAGAGAGAGAGACAAACAGGGAAACTGAGATACCAAATTTTTGAGCTCTGCCTAATATATGCATGGAGTTGAAATGAATTATCTTCCTGATAATTTTTTTTTGCCATGCTTTGGCCTCTCCAAAAAGCTTCAGTATGACATCTTGGTCCTGCCCAGTTTCATTAGTCTATAGCTCTTCGTTGTCATGGGGACTTCACCCTGGTGGACACTCTGTTGTGCAAGCCCCTGCAGGGTACTAACTGTTAACCTGAAATGTTTCCCTCCCTTAAGAGGGCCGAGAGAGTGAAACATTTCCTCTAAACATTTGACAAGGAAGGTTCTCTTTGGAGAATTTGTTCATATATATTACATATTAATCCAAAAATATTGAAAAGGGAATCCTAAAAATCTGAAACCAAACTGATTTGATTTGTTTATACAGAAATTCTTTGCATAGTCAATAAATACTAAACTGGAATTATACGATGCATTGTAGGTCAATATGTACTATATAATAAAGCAGATGTGTTAAGACTATGTCTATAAAAACAGAATATGTATATTTTAAAAGATATTAATGAAGCATATTACTGTATTTGCAAATAAGAAATATCTTTCCCTATGGGAAAATAGAATGCTCTCAACAAAAGAAATCAGCTGAATTGTCTTTAGAGCTTAATGGTATATTTTACCTTTGCAAAACATTTATTTGGTGCTCATAACAAATAAATATGCGAGTTTTGCTGTTTTCCCGAATGGACATACAAAGGCAGCTGTCTTTCTAATCGCTCCCCTATTCAAACACTAATCGGTGGAACCCACGTAGAATGCTAGCCGCCTGAATAGGTAGACAATGGCAGCAGCGTTTTTAATCACAGTCCTATTCAAGCACTAATCGGAGAGATGATTAAGGGACATTAGAGGGAGCACTTTGACATCTGATCCTTTGAACTGGCGTCTGTGCAGGCTGCACTCCACAGAGCTCACTTGGCCAGACTGATTTCCTTAAATAAAGTGCAATGATTTCCAGTGTAGGAAATATTACATTAGAGCCTATTGAAATGATTAGGAATTGAGGAGCTTTTCTTTCAGTGAGGATTTGCTGTATGCTGTATACTCACAAAACTAGAACATTAATATTGCATGTACTCTGGGTGTCAAGGACCATAGAGACATAGCTTGAAAAAGGTCGTCCTCTAGTCACACACTTAAAATTGAATCTGAATGTGGAATTCTGCTATCATAGTTCTCCATTATGGAAGTTTCTTTGATTTTTTATGTAACTCAGTCAAGATCAGAACATCCTAACTGCATTGCATTTTTTTTTTTTTTTCTGTAGACCAGGGTATTTTATTGTTACCTCTCTTGAGTTTCTTTAATAACAACAAAAACAAGTATTGTGTTATATTCTATGCAGGGTTATGTCTTTAATAAGACAGAATGGAATGTTTCTGTTTTTACTCTCTCAGAATTTCTAATATCTATTTAGATTTTACTAACTGATTCTCTAGAACATTACATATGATTGATCCTGAAAACATTAATATCTATTCAAAATTTGCAGATTGGATCAGTGGTTAACGTTTCAACACCAATATTTGAGGATGTAGCTTTAAATATCTATATATTTCTATATCTATCCATATTTATAATTTATGTTGAAAAAACTTTTCTATCATTTTATGTTCAGTGTTTGAGGTCTATGAATTAAACTAACAAAACACATTAATAGAATAAAAAGCATGAACATTTTATTTGATGTTAATACTTTATTTTTATGTCCATAAAGCCTTCATAGAAAAGAAGTGAAGACTCAGAGACACAGGTAGACTCATGGGCTTATATAGCATTTTAACAAAGGGTGGAGTATTGTGGAAAAGTGACCAGACAAAAGAAAAGGGGTTTGACTTCTAGGTGTGGTTAATTGTGGGAAGGTAAGTATATGGGGGAAACTAATGGATGGGAAGATTTATTTTAGTAAGGTTTGTTTGTTCATCTTGGTGTCAACTTTCTGGCTTCAGTGATAAGGATTGTTCTCCTGGTACAGGAGAACAGGGGAGAAACACTTTCACAAAGGGAAATTTATGTCCTGCTTTTAGACAGATAGCAGAGGGCAGAGAGCTCTTTGTGAATTTGCTTTGTCTTAATTGCCTTCAGCTCAAAATAATCTTTATGCTGAAGTAGCATATTTTGGGGTGGCATACTCTGATTGCCTTCATGTGCAGCCTCTTAGGATTGAACTTGCTGTATTTTTTTATGTTCCTTAGTTATAGGATTCTTTTTCTACAAGAGACAAATATGTATCATAAGTCCTGGAATAAATATAATTGTGGTGTATACTTTTGAGGATATCTGCCCCGCAGTTTACAGACACATAGTGTGGGCCCTTGAATTTATTCATGCACCATCTGACTCTGAGCTCATTCTAGGGTCAAATTCTGAATCTGATTGAGAAAACTGATCCAACCCAGGAAAAGCAGAATCTCTCTTAGAAATCTGGGATAAGAGATGGTATTTCATTCTAGGCTGTTTGGGCAGAAAAAATATGAAACCTGGGTGTTGTGGGGTGGCCATTTTCCACCTGACAATTATATTAAAAGAAGAAAAATCCAGTCTGGAAGAGAGAGAAGATTGAGGCAGATGTAGATAAAAAGCTGCCTGGGTTACTCACGGCTTTTCATCAGGAGAGTTTTGCAGTTTTGTGTTTTGTGATATATTCTTGTACCCAAATATAGTCATCTTATTTTGGCTTAAGCTAAAGTAGGTTTAGGTATAGACAACCAAAAAATCCTAAGGTGCACAATATGACAATTTCTCACATGTCAAATTCTAATGACTTTGAAAAATATGTTTAATTTTTAGGGAATATATTAAACATAATTAAAGTAGGAAAAGAAAAACAGAGTAAGTAGTAGTAAAATTTTACATATTGAGTGAAACAGTAGAGTGTAACGTAATCAACTCCTGCTTAGAGACAGACTAGACTGCGTGTGTGCTAAGTTGCTTCAGTCATGTCCGACTCTTTGAAATGCTATGGACCATAGCCCATCAGGCTCCTCTGTGCATGGAATTCTCCAGACAAGAATATTGGAGTAGGTTGCTTAGGTGAAAATCGTTTCTCTGCGTTTACTGACTTGATCTTGGATACAATTCTTTACTTCTATTAGCTAACTCCAATTTCCTTCAATAAAGAAGGAAAATACTAATAATTAGAGCAATCTAATTAAATTATTTTGAGAATTAAGTGAACTAATAAATTTAAAATGGTATAATAAAAACTTGCGTGCATGCACACCAAGTCTCTTCGGTCATGTCTGACTCTTTGTGACCCCAAGGACTATAGCCCTCCAGGCTCTTCTGTCCATGGGATTCTCTAGGCAAGAATACTAGAGTGGGTTGCCATGTCCTTCCTCAGGTGGATCTTCCTGATCCAGGGATCGAAACCACGTCTTTTGTGTCTCCTGCATTTCAGTCAGATTCTTTACCACTGAGCCACTGTGGAAGCCCAATATAAAGTTTGCTGCTGCTACTACTGCTAAGTCACTTCAGTCGTGTCCGACTCTTAGCGACCCCAGGGACTACAGCCTACCAGGCTCCTCCATCCATGGGATTTTCCAGGCAAGAGTACTGGAGTGGGATGCCATTGCCTTCTCCAAATATAAAGCTGCACACGGTAAATGCTCACTAACCAATGTTATTTTATTATTTTATTTTTATGTACATATGGGGAGTATCTCGGGCTCAGATGATAAGACACTTATCTAGGATTTCTCTGAAGAATTTTCTGTCTTCAGTCTTGGTTGTTGTTCAGTCCCTAAGTTGTGTCTGACTCTTTGTGACCCCATCTACTACAGCATGCCAGTCTTCTCTGCCCTTCACTATCTCCTGGGCTTTGCTCAGACTCATGTCCCTTGAGTCAATGATGCCATCCAACCATCTTATCCTGCATTGTTACCTTCTGCTCGTGCTCTCAATCTTTCTCAGCACTGGGGGCTTTTCCAGTGAGTCGGCACTTTGAATCAGGTGGCTGAAGTATTGGAGCTTCAGCTTCAGTCCTTCCAATGAATTTTCAGAGTTCGTTTCCTTCAGGATTGATCTCCTTACAATCCAAGGGACTCTGAAGAGTCTTCTCCAACACCACAGTTCAAAAGCATCAGTTCTTCAGTCATAATTTATAGATATTAAATATTGAGAAAAGCGATAGTACATTTATCTTTGACTTTTTTTTCAAATGTCACATGCTTTTTTTAAAAAAAATGAGGTAAAATTGGTATGTAACATTATATAAGTTTCGGGTATAAAACATTATAATTTGACATCTGTACACAATGTGATTACCACCAAAGATCTAGTTACCGTTCATCACTATACAATTGACCCCCTTCATCCATTTGGATATTTGGTTAACAAATCCAGGTTAATATAACCAGATTTTTATGACTAAATAGACCTTTTATCACAAACTCAGTGTTCTTTATTCTGTAAAAGACAAAACATACCCAGATGTAGTATTTTTAGTTTGTTTCCATATTACATGAAGTAATTGTAGTTGGTTATTTTGGATTACTTGCATTTTTTCCTTCCAATAAGAATACAGGTAGTATTTATGGTATGACTTTGCTCTTATTATCTATTGGTTCATCCTATCCATATGCTTTTAAATTGCCGCTCATGTGTTTTGAGAATTGGAATCGATTTCTATACCTCTATATTAATGTATCTCTTTTTATCTCTATCTATATGCCTTTTTTTTTAAGTTATACTTTCTGGCTTTAAAGCTAGTAGCTTTGTAAACTACAAATCAACAATAATCTACCCAAATCATTTCCCCACAGCACTGCCTAAAGTAGTTTGACAGTGTGGTTGTTTTTCTTGCACATATTTGGAATAGCTTTTCTATTATCCCTGGGCTCTTGCCGTCTTTTGGTTTAGTAGGACAAGATTTAAAAGAGTGCATAAAAGGAAGAGAGCCAGGAGGTCCAGCAAGGAGAATAGAGGTTTGAATGTGGAATATGCATAGTATATTTGGGAGACAAAAATCCAATAGATAATTCAAACTTGAGAAAGGATTCATGTCTGAGAGCAATAGAAGAAGGAAGGGTAAAGATGGAGATGTCTAGAAAGGGAAACTGTATTGAGCTTGTGAAAACAATTAAGTATACTTTAGGGATTTGGATGTTTCCCTTAGGGTAATAAGCTCATGATTTTGACTACAATATGACCATCATAAAAGTAATGTTTTAAAATTAATGAGTAATCTTTAGAATATTAATTTGCAACTTTTTAGTTAAGAGCATCAATAAAGGTGGGAGTTATGGGAATAGAGAGAATGAGATTAAAGATTCTTCAGATATTGTGAAGATAATTTAGAAAGAATGAGCAGCTCTCTACATTGGAAAAAGATGAAAAAGTTAAATAAGATGTCATTTATCATTCAATAAATATATACTGAGTACCATGGTGGTGGTTTAGTTGCTAAGTCATGTCCGACTCGTGCAACCCCATAGACTGTACCCCGCCAGGCTCCTCTGTTCATGGGATTCTCCAGGCTAGAATATTGGAATGTGTTGCGGTTTCCTTTTCCAGGGGATCTTCCCCACCCAGGAGTTGAACCTGAGTCTCCTGCATTTCAGGCAGATTCTTCATAGTGGGGGTATAAGAAGGTGCCCATATTTTTATTAGGGAGAAACAGACAGGAGTGGAATGTAGTACTGATGTATGGTGAGAACTACCAGCTGCCTTGGCCCATTGACTGGCATAGTGCCTGGCGTATAGTGAGCAAACTCAATGACTGCTAGCTGTTATCTTTGTTCTTGGTAGATTTTGATATCATTGCTGCTGATTTTTTCTTCTTATTGTTATTACAGACATTCAGTGGTAAAATCACTTCTTTCTAATTACTGGTGGTATTATACCTTTTGTGGTTCTGGCTGTACCACAATTGCCTCTAGGCAGAGATGAAAAAAAAAACACAAGTGGAAGAGAAGATAACTTCCCTCCAATCCAGACAAAGGCTGATAGAACTTATCAAGCCTCAAACTTTTGGGTATATATTGGACAGGTTATCTGCAAGGCCAAGTTTAGGCTTTATCAGATGTTCTAAGCTTTATTACATTGAATATCATATACTTATAATTTTTTCACTGAAAGTGTTCTTTTGAAGAGTCTTACTTATCTTCCCTATAAAAAGCATTATTCCTTTTTACTTCATCTTATACCTTCTTGGAAATGTTCATAGTACATTTTGTCTAGCATTGAAACATTATTTTCTTTGTGATGAATGTCATCATAGTAATCTGGTTTTAATCTTTTGAGTGGGAAATATTATGAATCAATTGAATAAATGTTTAATCCCTCAAAGACAGAAATAAATGGAAATAAATTTCAATCTTTTCATTCATTCAACAAACTGAGTTTGGACTGATGGTAAAAAGATAAATATGATTTAGTCACTGAGTTGTGTCCAACTCTTTGCAACCCCTTGAACTGTAGCCTGCCAGGCTCCTCTGTCCAAGGGATTTCCCAGGGAGGAATACTGGAGTGGGTTGCCATTTCCTTCTCCAGGGGATCTTCCTGACCCAGGGATTGAATCTACATCCTCTGCATTGCAGGTAGTATCTCAATTGAATAAATATTTAATCCCTCAAAGTAAAAGTGAAAGTGAAGTCGCTCAGTTGTGTCTGACTCTTTGCGACCCTATGTGCTGTAGCCTACCAGGCTTCTCCATCCATGGGATTTTTCCAGGCAAGAGTACCGGAGTGGGTTGCCATGCCCTTCTCCAGGGGATCTTCCCGACCCAGGGCTCAAACCCAGGTCTCCCACATTGCGGGCAGACGCTTTACCCTCTGAGCCATCAGGGAAGCCCCTAATCCCTCAAAGACAGAAATAAATGGAAATGGTGGCATTTCAGTCTTCTTTTCATTCATTAAACAAACTGGGTTTGGACTGATGGTAAAAAAGAAATGAACAGAGAAGGTCAAAATAGAAACAATTATATTTTTAAGATAAATCTTGAATAGATAAATTTTAAAACATAGAAAGATTCTAGAACATTGGATAATGTTGGGCATTCTATAAATATTTGTGAAATAAATAACTGGATAATTACAGAACATTTACCTTTGTCAGGAGGGAGTGCAGTGAATAGTTGGAGAACATGATGGATCATTTGAATCTTGAAGATGTAGCAGGCCTTTAAGCAAGCAGGAAAGAGAAGGGGGAAAGGAAACAACACAAGCAAATAAATGTCATGTGTAGCCTCACAGATTTATGGAACAGTGGCATATTTTGAACTACAGATAACTATAGTATTACCAGAATAGACAGGATAATAAGGACCAGCTTTTGAAGGGCTTTAATTGTGTGTTACTGTCCACCATTTTAGAAGAAGAAATTAAATAGCACTCACTTAATTTTCACAATAATTCAGTGATGTTAAATACTAGAGTTATCCCTATTTAAAGACAAGGAACAGAGAATTAGAGATGTTAAGTTCCTTGTCCAAGTCATGTAGCTAGTAAGTAAAATATTTAGCATCTAGGTATGAAGTTGACACCTTTAAATCCTAGCACACTTCAGAATATATAAAAATATATATTTTTATAGGAAAAATTAAATGTCTGGAATATTTTTGTACTAAACTGAAAAAACAGGAATAGCTGTTACATTTATCCACCTTTTAAAGTTGTTTTTGTTACCAGTTTTTCATTATGCAAGTTTTACTGGGATTGCCCAAAATTCAAATCAAATTTAACTAAAAATCTCATTTCAAAAGAGTGATCCAAGTCTACTCAGCAGCTTGATATACCTGACAGAAAATTGTCTCCAAGCAATAATGTTATTGTACTGTCATAAAGGCAGTAACGGAAAGAGAAATAAAAATACTTTATTATGAATTAGAAAATAGAAACAGATATTTTAGTAATGGGAATAAACATCTAGAAAGCTACATGTGAAAGATCAGTAAAATTCAGTAATGTTGAAAACAGTGCTTAAGTGCTGAAAATAGTGATGTTGTTGAAAGAAAAAAGTGTTTTGAGGTTTGCATTGTATTAGAGTCTTACCTTGGCATTGTTAATACAATGTTGGCATCAGGAAAGAATCTAGACAGAACATATACTTTTAAGAAATCATTTAAAATCTATCATGAATGTAATATCAAGATAGCAATTCCAGATTGCATTTTTAGAATGTTTTCCTCCAAGGAAGTCAAAACACTTGACATTTATCTTATTACCATGGTGAAGTATTTCTGTGGTAGGCATTATTGTTCTGTCATTCCTCTCAAGAGAAAATACATAGAAAGTGTAAGAGTTTTTTTTAACAGTTACCTAAACTTTTTTCTGTTTAAAAGCCAACTAAGTCTCGGTGAATGATAACTTTATCCTCTTAATTCCTCTGGCCAAAAATATTGAATTCTTTATTTCTCATTTTCTCTACACATGGTTTCTAGTCTGTTAAGAAATTAGCTCTACCTTCAAAATACATACAGAAAAGGCAACTTCTTACCTTCTCTACCTCACGAGAGCTTCATTTCTATTGTGATCCATGTGAACGGTTTCTCCTAGAATTTTGTGTACAGCTGCACAATCATATCTGATCTCTAGTTGTTACACTTGCTTGGACATTTGTTTGGCTCAGGCAAGAATACAAATAGAAGCCCACATCCCTTCTGTCTGAATATTTATAGGCTATAATGCAAGACCAAAAAGTGTTAAAAAATTATGTTCTAGCATCCAACTTTAACAAATACATATTCATAGTGACAATGTTGAAAAATATGTCTTTTATACATGTCTGTTCTGTTGGTGGGCCGGTGAGGCTTAGATGAGTAATAAACATATGTATCATTTAAAAATTATTGTATTTATATTATGAAATTTATTTTTTCTTGCCTTTGTTTCAGCAGAATTCTACAAACTGTTGTGATAATTGAGGATGTCATATAATTTGTATTCTAGTGACAATAATGTTTTAAAGAATTAAACTATAAATGGAATTTAGTCAAAATGTACAAATTTAAATATAATTCATTAAAATGTAAATGAAAGTTTTTAAACTATTTAAACATTTACAGACTATTTGGATATATTTAAAATTTGTTTTTCTAAAATATTCAAATTATGAGAATGACATAATAAAATAAAAAAATTGTGCAACGAAGTAATATACTTTATAATTTTTAATGTCTCAAATTTAAAATGCAGATATTTAAATGAAGTTGGAATTTATATTTAACTTTTTTGTAAATATTATCAAATATTAGTATTTTGATAAAAATAAATTAATTTGAATATAAACCTTAGTTTTCATGTATATGGTACTATAAAGAATTATGTTTCACATATTCTATCTAGATCTATATAGGCATACAAATTTAAGAGTAATATGGATTGTTTAATATTGCAAGTTATTCTCTAGCTGCCACAAGCAGATTTTCGCAAGGATTATGTAGTCGGGGGTGGGAGGGGTGGGGGTGGGGAGGAGAAACACATTCCTCTCCAGGCCCTGCTGAGTTCCCTCTACCACACAGCACTCCTTGGTACTGCTCGCAAATGATACATGAAGTATTGCATTTATGCTATCTATAGGGAAGGACATTAATTTTATGTTGTTTATTAATTAAAGGCTTCTGTGACTCACTTCCTCCTTTCATTCCAAAGCACTTTTGTCTCATATGTCAGTAATGGAATAACTCAAACTTGTTCATATTGTCCTCTCTTTTTGAAGGAGATAGGATGGAAGATGTAGAAAAACGTTCTCTGGAGTCTGAATGGTTGATTATGATAATGGATGTGTAGAATTATGAGAGAGTTTAGACCTGTTTTTGCTCCTAATATCAGTTTCAGAATGACAGAAGCAGCCATCTGTTCTTTAGTAAATTTATTATGGGTGTTTATGTTTGAAATATAGAGGTTCACCAAAGTGACCATCTCTTGCCCTGATCTAAAGCAACATTGAACTTAATGTATTCTCCTCAATGATCTTCTTGTTTTCCCCTTGTCCTCAGCCATTAAAAAAAAATCCAAACCCCATATTATTTTTATCTTGAAACATAAAATGCAGCATGTCTTCTCACTGTCTTCCCATCACACTCAAGATAAAATATAGTATTGTAAAACTTGCAACACTGTCCTTCTTATTCCAACTTTTGTTGTTCTGCCCATGACTTAACTCTGTGGGATTGCTGGGTCATATGGTAGTTCTGGGGCTTACCTGGTGGCTTAGTGGCGAAGAATCTGCCTGCCAGTCCAGGAGATGTGTGTTCAATCCCTGGGTTAGGAAGATCCTCTGGAGAAGGAAATGGCTACCCACCCCAGTATTTTTAGCTGCGAAATCCCATCGACAGAGGAGCCTGGCAGACTACAGTCCATGAGATTGCAAAAGAGTTGGACACAACTTAGCGACTAAACAACAACAACCTGATTGTTCTAGTTTTAACATCTTGAGGAGCCTCCATGTGTTCTCAATATGGCACGATCAGTTTACATTTCCACCAACAGTATGCGAAGAGTCCCCTTCTCTCATGTCTTCTCCAGCATTTATCATATTTTCTTTTTGATAATAGATGTCCTAATGTGTGAGGTGATATTTCATCATGGTTTTGATTTGCATTTCCCTGATAATTAGTGATGTTCACCTTTTCGTGTACATGTTGGCCATTTGTATGCCTTTGGAAAAATGTGTAAGTCCTTTGCCTATTTTTCAATTGGGTTATTTTTGCTATTGAGTTGTATGTGTCCTTTGTATATTTCAGATATTAACCCCTTATCAGATATGTGGCTTGTGAATCTTTTCTCCTATTTCATAGACTGCCTTTTTATTTTGTTGATGGTTTGCTTTGCAGAAGCTTTTCAGTTTGATGTCGTCCCGCTTATTTATTTTTGCTTTTGCTTTTGGTGTCAAGTCCAAAAATTTTTTCTAAGACCAATGTTGAAGAGCTTTTCTCCTTTGTTTTCTTCTAGGAGTTTTGTATTTTAAGGCCTTTTGTTTAAGTTTTTAATCAATTTGAAGTTGATTTTTATGTATGGTGTAAGATAGGGGTCAAGTTTCATTCCTTTGCATGTGGCTTGTTTTCCTGTGATAATTTTTGTTGCTTTGAAGTCTGCTCTCTCTCAAGTTAATATATTTACTCTGGGTGGTGAATCTGACAGTATTTTGGAGGCTTCCCTATTATTGGGTTGCCTGGAGTTTTTCACTGTCAGACTTGTTCACATTGAGTCCCCAACAATTTATCAATTTATCTTTTCCTACTCTGGTACTGCTTCCCGTGGCAATTTGTGTACACCTGCCTCTCCCATCTTGGGAAAATGCATTGCTCTGGGTCCTCCCCTCTTTTCCTCTTTTCCAAGTCCAAGAAAAGCTGTTGATTTTTCAGCGTGTTCAGCTTTTTACTTTTTGTTAAGTTGCAGTGGTGACTTCCAATCTCTTTACTTGCAGAACCAGAAACTGGAAGTCTGTCTCCTTAATTTTTTGTGAAACATCATATAGCTTCCTGCTTCGTGGCATTTATACTATCTTTTTTTGTTTTTAATCTGAGGTACTCCTTCCCATATATCTGCATAGTATACTCTCTAACTTCCTTCATGTATCTGCTCAGATGTTATCTAACTGGCAAGATCTTTCTTGAGACTGAAAGTCATAATAGCAATGTCTCCCATTCCAGCATTTCTTTTTCCTCTGTTCTATATATCTTTCTATTTCTTATTATCCCTATATACACTTAATTTTTCTCTAGCATTTGTTATCACCTACATATTTGCTGATATTTGTTTGTTGACTTTCTCCTTCTCTAGAATACAAGTTTCTTGAAGGCAGCGGTTTAGTCGGTTTTGTTCACAACTATATCCTCAGGGCTGAGACAAATACTTGGCAAGAGTACATGCACAAATTAATGAAGCAAAAATTCTAGAAACTAGACCATGTTACTATATCAGATCTAATTAACAAAACTTAGTAGTCTCACATGTATCAAAATTGAAGTTCAAATTTAAAATTTGGTTTCCCAAATTCATTTGCCTTTGGACACCAATATTTTCATCTTGTATACGTTTTGTTGGATCGGAATTAGAAATATTTAGCCCCAAGTGTACTCAATAAAAAGGTCCGTAGTAGAATGCCCAATTATTTCTAACCATCTCTAACAATATTTTTAGTGAGCAAAATGATTCTGAAGTTGTATAAGTTATTATAATACTGCTATCATCCTGGCTTTTAATTGAAAAAACTAGGTCATAAGAAGAGAAATATCAGATAACTTATATCTTTGGGTTGTTTTGATGAGAAGTTTTTATTTTTGTTTGGAATTATTCTCTATAAAACACTTGAGGAGGAGCATTTTATGCTTTTTCTGTGGTGCCCAAATGAAATCAGTAATAATGTTTCTCACTCTGATGCACTTAAGACCTGGACATCTTACGAAATTGTGAGATCCTTTGAGGCATACTTTGTAATATTGTTTGTAGGTTAAAAATTCACAAACAGAATAATCTAGCTGAAGAGAGCACCACTACTATAAAGATAGGCCACTTTTTCTATCATCACAAATTGAGTAATCATTTAGTACAGCACTTTCCAACCTTTTTCTTTATTTTATTCTGTTTTAGAACACCATGGCACATACAGAAATATATACATGCCACACTGAAGTATCAGGGAGTATTTGGAGATGTGTAAATGGGGCTTGCTAAAGGAGTTAATTGCATTTCTGGATATATGTTAATTTATATAAATAAAAGTTTTACATATAGGTAAATACAACATATAACATAAGTATGTCATTATCTATAAAAATATGTATGTAAACAATAGAATGTAGTAAAAATCAAGTACAGAAAGAAGATATTAAATGTTTATAATGTATTAAAAACCTTTCAAATAGGGTATTTTTGAAATTATTCAGATCAGAAAGGTAACAGATGGACCTATATAGTGTTCAAATATGTTTTCAGATGTGGTAAATTCTGAATGCGTACAGATGACTCAGTTTTTATCATATAAAAATGCTATCACTTTACATCCATAAATGTCTTGCCACACCTCTAAGCCACTCTCAGAGGCTGGTTAAGAATCTCCCTATGGAAGACATACTGAGTGCCTGTAGCCTGTGTGATTACTCTACATTTGCCCTCCTGTGGCATCTTTTGATTGAATCAATCAAAGTTGGCAAGGTGATTTGGAAAGTAAGTGGAAAATAAGGTTATTTTATATATCCTTTTGGAAATACTTCTTGAAGTTTCATCCTAGTTTTAAGGAAGGAAGTTTTATCTGTGGCCATGTAACTGTGTGTATTCTCATGACTTCTGTTATAACACTGGAGATGACTAGAGCCTCTCGGTGACAGGTCTTGTGTCTTAGTTGTCTTTGGTTCTTCTATCTGTGTGTAACCGCTTATAGCACAATAATGAAGAATTTTAAAATGCAGTAATCACATTCCCAAATATTGTCACTTATATAAAAAAAAAGCCAATTGCCAATTGTTACATTATAATATGGTCAAGTATTTTATAATTTTGTAACTGATTTTAAAAGTAAAAGCAATGTACTTATATTGGTGTCATATTGGTGAATTTCTGGGTTACTTTTGCCATAAATTTAAGTAAAACAAAGTAAATGCAATGTTATTGACTCATGCTCTTTTGAAGTCTACCTCATAATGCTATAATATGCTACAAAAAATTTCTTATTAACTTTCAGCAAATATTTCCTGACAATTAACTGTGGAGAGAATGGAACAATGTAAATAATCAAAGAGTGAGCAAGGATGGCAAGAAAGAAACAGAAAAAAATAGAATGAGAGAATGGTGATGATGAAAATTCTATGGTAATTTTTCATAATATAAATGAATGACTTTCCAGTAATCAATAAGTAATGAATTTTAGGTCTCAATTATTTTATATTATTTGCAATAAATCATTTTTAGATATCTGCAGAAGTATTTTGATATTTTCACAAATACTATCCTAGAACACCCAAAGCACAGAGATATATAAGCTTGAATACAGTCCTGGGGAGAAAAACTAAATGCATTTCATGTAGTTCAGTCAACACGCTTACTCTACCCATTAAGATTGCTTATTTTTCTTTTCACATTCAAATAATAGGCAAATCTTTCTCCCAACCAACCAATGTCAATAAATAATCTTACACTGTTGAATTCTCAAAGTTCCTGGTCAGAATGTCCAAAAGCCTATGGAAGAAGCTAATTTTTTGAGTACAGTGCACGTTTTTCTTCCTCTGCCTCTGCAGCAATATTTCCTTTTCCACATACAAACACAAAGCCTAAGCTTGTCACTTTAAAAAAAATTTGTTGAAGTATATATTATAACTAGAGGTATTCACAGATGTAATCAGATAAAGTTAGTTTTCTCATCCAGACCTCAAAATCACTACCCATTCTCTGGAAAAGCTTAACACTCATTTCTCTTTTACTCCTAAACCCACCACAATCGAGTTTCCACTTCCTCCCCATAATGAAATCGCTCTCATCATGGTCACAAGTGGCCTGTGTGTGGCTAAGTCCAGTGAACATATGTCCGATAATTTTTTTCTTACTAGAGCTCTCTGTATAATTTGGTATATGTATCAAATTCTATCTATCTATCTATTTGACATCTTAACCTAGGATACCCCACAGGAACATTAGTTGCAAAATAAAACAATA
Organism: Bos taurus; assembly: GCF_002263795.3. NCBI lineage: Eukaryota > Metazoa > Chordata > Mammalia > Artiodactyla > Bovidae > Bos > Bos taurus. The sequence continues at coordinate 45,476,705 of NC_037330.1, forward strand.
TTTTCACAGAAATCAGTTCCACTTATTTCTAAGAAGTCTTTTATTTCTTTGGTCAATTGTATATCACACAATTCAGATATATTCATTAAATTCAATCTTGTTTTTAGGTCTCTCTGAGGTTTTGTATCTTCTCAGAAACTTTATCTGATTACATCCTACCCAGTATCGTGAATCTAGCTCCAGTGTAGCCCAACCTCTGTCCTTTGTATTTTGCCTTACTTTCTCTCCCTTTCTTTATTCAATTAACTAATCTGTTGAGAATTTGTGAATTCCCTGGCCCCGCATTTTCCAAATTATCATAGTTTTCTTGTTATGTTATCATTTTCTCTTTATGCTTCATGGTAGTGAAAAAGCCTATATAAAAATTTGTTTTTAGAATTGACTGTAAAATATATTTTTAAACTTGTATAATATTAGGTTACTTTTAGGAGAAGGCAATGGCAACCCACTCCAGTACTCTTGCCTGGAAAATCCCATGGACGGAGGAGTCTGGTAGGCTGCAGTCCATGGGATCTCGAAGAGTCAGACACGACTGAGCGACTTCCCTTTCACTTTTCACTTTCATGCATTGGAGAAGGAAATGGCAACCCACTCCAGTGTTCTTTCCTGGAGAATCCCAGGGATGGGGGAGCCTGGTGGGCGGCCGTCTGTGGGGTCACACAGAGTCGGACATGACTGAAGTGACTTAGCAGCAGCAGCAGCAGGTTACTTTTAATGTCCTGAGAATAATTGAAAGTAAATTATGTCCCCTTATTATGGGCTATCATGTGAAATTTGATACATGTTTATTAATTTAAACTTGTTGGTTATGTTGTTTAAACAACACTATCAGTTTCTGTTTAAATGGGACTGATCATATGGCGTGTACAATCTAGTTAGGAAAGATCAACAGTAATTAAACAGATTAAAATTTTGTCTATTATAGATATACTGTGGTGAATATAAATAGAAAAATGAGAGGAAATGGAGAGAGTCAATTCCTAGGCAGGTTGATAAAAAGTTTGGGGTCCCAGAGGAGGAGAAAGGGATCTGGGGCTCTCAAGGAGGTCAGTTCAGTTCAGTGACTCAGTTGTGTCCGATTCTTTGTGAACCCATGGACTGCAGCATGCCAGGCCTCCCCGTCCATCACCAACTCCTGGAGTTTACTCAAATTTATCCCCATTGAGTCGGTGATGCCATCCAACCATCTCATCCTCTGTCATCCCCTTTTCCTCCTGCCTTCAATCTTTTCCAGCATCAGGGTCTTTTCAAATGAGTCACTTCTTCACATTAGGTGGCCAAAGTATTGGAGTTTCAGCTTCAACATCAGTCCTTCCAATGAACACTCAGGAGTGATGTCCTTTAGGATTGACTGGTTGGAACTCCTTGCAGTCCAAGTAACTCTCAAGTGTCTTCTCCAACAGCACAGTTCAAAAGCATCAGTTCTTCCGCACTCAGCTTTCTTTATGGTCCAACTCTCACATCCACGTGTGACTACTGAAAAAAACATAGCTTTGACTAGACGGACCTTTGTTAGCAAAGTAATGTCTCTGCTTTTCAATATGCTATCTAGGTTGGTCATAACTTTCCTTCCAACGAGTAAGCGTCTTTTAATTTCATGGCTACAGTCACCATCTGCAGTGATTTTGGAGCCCCCCCAAAATAAAGTCAGCCACTATTTCCACTGTTTCTCCATCTATTTGCCATGAAGTGATGGGACCGGATGCCATGATCTTAGTTTTCTGTATGTTGAGCTTTAAGACAACTTTTTCACTCTCCTCTTTCACTTTCATCAAGAGGCTCTTTAGTTCTTCTTCACTTTCTGCCATAAGGGTAGTGTCATCTGCATATCAGGAGAAGACACTGGCGACCCACTCCAGTACTGTTGCCTGGAAAATCCCATGGACGGAGGAGTCTGGTAGGCTGCAGCCCATGGGGTCACTAAGAGTTGGACATGACTGAGTGAACTTTACTTTCACTTTTCACTTTCATGCATTGGAGAAGGAAATGGCAACCCACTCCAGTGTTCTTGCCTGGGGAATCCCAGGGACAGGGGAGCCTAGTGGCTGCCCTCAATGGGGTCACACAGAATCCGACACGACTGATGGGACTTAGCAGCAGCAGCAGCATCTGCATATCTGAGGTTATTGATGTTTCTCCTGGCAATCTTGATTACAGCTGTGCTTCCTTCAGCCTAGTGTTTCTCATGATGTGCTCTGCATATAAGTTAAATAACCACAGTGACAATATACAGTCTTGATGTACTCCTTTTCCTATTTGGAACCAGTCTGTTGTTCCATGTCCAGTTCTAACTATTGCTTCCTGACCTGCATACTGATTTCTCAGGAGGCAGGTCAGGTGGTCTGGTATTCCCATCTCTTTCAGACTTTTCCACAGTTTATTGTGCTCCACATAGTCAAAGGCTCTGGCATAGTCAGTAAAGCAGAAATAGATGTTTTTCTGGAACTCTCTTGCTTTTTCAATGATCTAGCATATGTTGGCAATTTGATCTCTGGTTCCTCTGCCTTTTCTAAAACCAGCTTGAACACCTGAAGGTTCACGGTTCATGCATTATTGAAGCCTGGCTTTGAGAATTTTGAGCATTACTTTACTAGTGTGTGATATGAGTGCAATTGTGGGGTAGTTTGAGCATTCTTTGTCATTGCCTTTCTTTGGGACTGGGATGAAAACTGACCTTTTCCAAGGAGGAGATAGGGATCTGAAATTCTCAAGGTGGAGGAAAGTACAACATCTCTTTTTCCTCTAAGTTCCTGTTCTTTAGTCTTAGTTACATAAAATGTTTTTTACCTTCAGCCTGAAACTGATGATTACACAACAGACAACTCAGTTTAAACTCTGTACTAGGGATTATATAACAACAATGTATCCCCCTTGAGGACTGTTCCTCTTTCCTGAAAACCTTCTGACTAATCCTGATATTTTAGAATGTATATTATGGGAATGGGTCTAGTAAGATCTTTCTATCATTAAATTCTAATCCTGTTACCTTAAAATGTAAATTGTGAGTGTGGGTCTGGTAAAATTTTTAAAACTTTGAGACATTCTTTTGATTGATTGCAATAAATAACTTAAAAGGTATGTAACTCCTTTGGTTAGACTAGTGAGGGGTCACTCTCTGTCCCCCATCTGTTGTCTGTGTCAGAGGCTTTCTCTGTCCCTTTTCATACTTTAATAAAAGTCTGCTACACAAAAGCTCTTAAGTGATCAAGCCTGGTCCCTGGTCCTGAAGCTGAATCATCTTCAGAGATCAAGAATCCGACACTGTTCACTGTAAACTATCAAAATTACATTGGAAATGAGAGGAAATGACTAAAATGACAGGGAATTTAGGTTGGATGACCTCTGAAGCAGTTCAGTCAGTTCAGTCGCTCAGTCGTGTCCGACTCTTTGCGACTCCGTGAATCGCAGCACTCTAGGCCTCCCTGTCCATCACCAACTCCCGGAGTTCACTAAGACTCACGTCCATCGAGTCAGTGATGCCATCCAGCTATCTCATCCTCTGTCGTCCCCTTCTCCTCCTGCCCCCATCTCTCCCAGCATCAGAGCCTTTTCCAATGAGTCAACTCTTCGCATGAGGTGGCCAAAGTACTGGAGTTTCAGCTTTAGCATCATTCCTTCCAAAGAAATCCCAGGACTGATCTCCTTTGGAATGGACTGGTTGGATCTCCTTGCAGTCCAAGGGACTCTCAAGAGTCTTCTCCAACACCACAGTTCAAAAGCATCAATTTTTTGGTGCTCAGCTTTCTTCACAGTCCAACTCTCACATCCATACGTGGCCACTGGAAAAACCATAGCCTTGAGTAGATGGACCTTTGTTGGCAAAATAATGTCTCTGCTTTTGAATATGCTATCTAGGTTGGTCATAACTTTCCTTCCAAGGAGTAAGCGTCTTTTGATTTCATGGCTGCAAATCACCATCTGCAGTGATTATGTAGCCCCCCAAAATAAACTCTGACACTGTTTCCACTGTTTCCCCATCTATTTCCCATGAAGTGATGGGACCAGATGCCATGATCTTCGTTTTCTGAATGTTGAGATTTAAGCAACTTTTTCACTCTCTACTTTACTGAAGGGGTAGCATTTAAATTAGGCAGCCATATATTTTATCATGTGTTGAAACTCAATTTAAAAGTTTTGCTTTGTATTTTACTCTTAGTATAATTGTTAGTATATTATTGTAGCTGTTTTATTTTTGTTTGCTTACTTGAGATATTTATGTCCATGATTTTATCTTTAAAAAGTTTTCTTTCTTTCTTTTTTTTTTTTCTGGCTTGTTTGGTTTTGGTTTCTCCTAAATAGTATGTTTGGATTTAATTATAATTCAAGGTCAAAAAACTTGGTCTATTATTGGTGAATACAAATGATTATAGATTATAAATTTGTTAAATGCCTTCTTGATGTGGTTTGAGAATCTTTTAACTGTTTTCTGCCTTTTAGTTCATATGCTAAGATATATTTACCTCTGTCTTCTGTAATAATTTTGTAGGAAAAAAACATTTATTGGAAAAAAAGGGTACTTTTATAACTATATCTATACTGACACTGTTCTAATTTTAAAAGTCAATAATTGACTAGTAGTAAGAATGCTAGAGGGCTTCCCCAGTGGCTCAGTGGTAAAGAATCTGCCTGCAGTGCAGGAGATGCGGGTTCAGTCCCTGGGTGGGGAAAATTTCCCAGAGGAGGGCATGGCAGCCCACTCTTGTATTCTTACCTGGAGAAGCCCATGGACAGAAGAACCTGGCATGCTACAGTCTACTGGGTTGCCAAGAGTCAGACATGACTGAAGTGACTTAGCACACAAGTATGCTAGAACCTGTAATTGTTTTCTAGCTATAAATATTTTAAAATGTGATCTCATAAAAATATTTAGTATTTCTATTGTCTTTCATAACTATGAGAATCTAAGATATCTTATTTAATCTACCAGAGAAAGATTGAAAAAAATAAGATTGTTATGAATATTTATATTAATAGTAGAAGAAATCTTTGTCATTTCTATCTTTCTGTTTACCAGTGAGTCAATATATAGTGAAAGGTTTTCCATAGATTAGTAAGGAGATAGAAAGAGAAGGAATCCTTGTTACTGCTCTGTGTTTAAAAGGGCTGTGGATAATGTTGCTAGACCATACAGAATTCCAACAGAGAGCATTTTCTTTTAACCTTTAATTTTTTCATTTAGAAAGAGTAATGCTTAGGATCATCTGGGTAATAAGCAAGCAGATTTCAAGGTGAAGAATAAAATACAGATAACAAAAAATAAATTGTTTGATATTTTCAAAATCAAAGAAGTAAATCATCCAAAAGGGGGACAGTGATTAAAAATTACACTGTGGTAATATAAAATAAGCAAAAAAAGTCCAGTAAAAATTAAAAAACAGAAATAATTTCAAGCTAACTATAGATCATTATACATTTGTAGAACATACAGCATGTATTTTGATTCAAGATTAAGAACTACTGTCACATAATATTTGTCACATACATTCTGCATTTGGCATTAAAGATTTCATGTATATATTCATTAAGCATATATTATGACTAGTATTAAAATTGTTTTGACAGTAGTGTAGATTTGATAATTCTTATTTGAAGTACTAGATAGTAATGTCTATTTTTCTTTCCCAAAGCCTAGATTTTTAGGTAGTTTAGATTTTTTAAACCAGGTTTATTTTAATAAACTTGCTACTTTCACCAACACATTGAATTTAATAGCTGGTTATAGATTTAAGTTTGAGTTTCAAATGTTTCTATCACAGGAGATTCCTGGTAAAACTCTTACTACAGTTAAGTTAGGGAAGACTTGTAAAACAGCAAAACAGAAATACTGCCTTTATACCATCTAGAAACAGAAGAAAACAAGCAATGTATCCATGACGTTCACTTTTCAATAAACTTTGTATATAAAACCTTATCCTAAGAATTGTAATTCTATAAGGTTTCCATAATCGCTGAAGTAATAGCCACAAAAAAGGGACAAATCACATTTATTATTGAACAAAGACAAAAATACTTGCTGTGTTTCTGGATTATTTCAGTAGATTTAAAAACAAAAATACTGAAATTACAGTACCTACAAGTTGAATAAAAGGAAGTCAATTTACTTATTCACATTTAAATTATGCACAGTAATAGAACATTTTCCTATGGATTATAGTCCTATGAGGGAGAAGGCAATGGCACCCCACCCTAGTACTCTTGCCTGGAAAATTCCATGGACGAAGGAGCCTGGTAGGCTGCAGTCCATGGCATTGCTAAGAGTCAGACACGACTGAGTGACTTCATTTTCACTTTTCACTTTCATGCATTGGAGAAGGAAATGGCAACCCACTCCAGTGTTCTTGCCTAGAGAATCCCAGGGACGGGGGAGCCTGGTGGGCTGCCGTCTATGGGGTCGCACAGAGTCGGACACGACTGAAGTGACTTAGCAGCAGCAGCAGCAGCATAATCCTATGAAACTTTCATTTGAGTCATATCTTTTAATTGTAAAAATTTGAAAAAAAATCAAAATTCCTTTAGTAAAGGGAGAAGAAAACCATTTTGCTATCTTCTGGATCTTCAGAAAGAGCTCGTGGGAACGTCAGATGAACTAGGAAATTGATTCACATCTATTTTTCAAGCTATGTAATTAGGAGACAAAATTCAGTGCTTGGCATAGAGACCGCTTTTGTTGTCAGGGGAGGATGTACTGAGTGAGGGAATTTCTTCAGGGGATTGGATGCTCCAGGAAGTTCATTTGCACTTTACAGAACTGGAGGAAGATCAAGAGTTCCTCTTCTTAATCCTGTCCCTGAGCACCCCTCTGTAACACCTGACCTTTGGCAAATAGACCACTGGAGTCTAGACTAGCAACTCCAAGTCAAATGGGAGATTTGAGCCTAAAGAGGGTCCAAAACATCTACCAGTGAAAAGTCAGTTTAACTTGTGCAGGACCTGCTTTGTCAGAAGGGAGTTGGCTTGATGGAAGGACTGCTCATGTGGCTTTAAACCTGGGCTGGGGTGGTGGTATCTGGTCTGTTCTGGAGTTGAAACTGCATCTGGACAACATCATAACTTGATCTCCTTCCTCAGAGATCTGTTTATCTACAGCATTTCCAAGTAGTCCTGTTTGGTCTCTGTTAAGTGCCCCACTTGGAGTATTGAGGATGTTAGTATAGTCAAAGCTATGGTTTTTCCAGTAAGCGTGTATGGATGTGAGAATTGGACCATAAAGAAGGCTGAGTGCCAAAGAATTGGTGCTTTGAAATTATGGTTCTGGAGAAGATTCTTGAGTATCCCTTGGTCTATAAGGAGATCCAACCAGGCAATCCTAAAGGAAATCAACTCTGCATATTCATTGGAAGGACTGATGCCGAAGCCGAAGCTCCATTACTTTGGCCATCTCACACGAAGAGTTTATTTGTTGGAAGAGACCCTGATGCTGGGAAAGATTGAGGACAGCAGGAGAATGGAGTGGCAGAGAATGCGATGGTTGGATGGCGTAACCGACTCAATGGACATGAGTTTGTGCAAACTCTGGGAGATAGTGAAAGACTGGAAAGCCTGGTGTGGTACAGTCCTTGTGGTTGCAAAGAGCTGGACATGACTGAGCAACTGAACAACAGTATACTTTTCAGAATATTTGATTTCTTAATAATTTGTCCAATGTGTAGGGATTTTGTTTTCTTATGTTATCAGGGTTTTTCCTCAGCTAGTAGATCTTTTATCTGAGTTATTGTGATGGAGAATAAGTTGCCTTATATAGTAGCCAGTGATTTTTTTGATATTTTTTCTAAAAGTCTTTGGCAATAATTTTATAGATGTCTGTCTCTTTAAATGTGTGGCTGATCTTTCCATTTCTGTTGGGAAGATTGTCTTCTATCTTTAAGGAATAAATTCACTCTAAACTGGATACTTTGTGAAAATGCATTTTAAAAAATTCAGTTCAGGAAAAACTTGAAGCTTCCATCTCCTTTTCAGTGTGTGTATGTGTGTGTTTCTCACTGAAATGAAACTGCCGATTTGGAAAGTTTTGATATAACATTTAAGTACATACATTTTCTTATCTCCTTCAGTTAACTTGCTGCTGCTGCTGCTAAGTCGCTTCGATCGTGTCCGACTCTGTGCGACCCCATAGACAGCAGCCCACCAGGCTCCTCTGTCCCTGGGATTCTCCAGCAAGAATACTGGAGTAGGATGCCATTTTCCTTCTCCATCAGTTAGCTTAGTTAGCATTTATTTATTTTTATTGAATTGTTAGAGAAGTAACCTAGCTGCATCAATTAATTTCTTCAAAATGACTTTTAATTCATCTTCTAAGAGGGCTCAATTTTCTAATGCATTCATTTTAATTGAAGTATAGATGAGTGAAATTTTTATGTTATTTTCAAATGTACAACATAGTCATTTGATATTTTTATAGGTTATACTCTATAGAAAGTTACTGAAAATATTGACTATATCTCCTATGCTGTATACCTTAATCCCGATCCGCTCAGAAACCACTAGTTTTTTCTCTGTGTCCATGAATTTGTTTCAGTTTTATTTGTTCATTTATTTTATTTTTTAGACTCCACATATAAATGAAAACACACATAATTTGTCCTCTGCTGTCTGACTTACTTCACTAAGCATAATATCCTTCAGGGCCATCCGTGTTGTCAAAATTGGCAAAATTTCCTTTTTATTGTTGAGTATTAGTCCTCTGTGTGTGTGTGTTTGTATGTGTGTGTGTATCACATCTTATTTATCCATTCATCTGTTCATGGACACTTAGGATCTAATGCATTTTTTATATTCAGTTCCTATCTATGTTATCTTCTCCAAGAGCAGAAACCCAAACCCTTACTTTTAGGTAGATCAACCCAAAACTTGATCTTTCTTTATATTTTAAACATTGTTTCATACACACGTTAGAGTTTTCTAATGTTTTAGTTTGTTTACTAAGTTTGTTCCCTTTCCCTTTCCATTCTCTGGCTTCTTGTGAAAGCAGTTTTGTGCTTCCCTGAAGATTGAAATTTTTGTCTAATGCACTGTTTACTGTTATCTGAAGTTTTAATTCTTCTGGTGTACTTTGAAGGCTGTTTGATTGCAGCTACATGAAATTGGCTATGTTTTGATGTGTCTTCTAAAGACTGAAACTATCTTGGAACTTCAGCTCCCAGCTTAACATATTTTACATTTAGATTTTTCTTCTGTCTTTTCTAAAAGGAACTTTCTGGCTGTTTATTAAAGATTTTTAAGTGTACATATTTTTAATGATTTGTTCTTATATCTGATTTCTCTTAAAGTTGATTCTAGTCCTCCAAATTTCTTGAATCAGATTAATTTATCATAAATTTGTTCTTTCCTCTAGAATATTTTCCCAGAACCAAACATTGTGATTAAGAATGTTTTCCCAGCTTTATTATTTCCTGTTATTCTTTTATGCTTACATTTTGTGTGTGTGTGTGAGGATAAGATGTTTGCTTCCATGTGGCCTGGTTTGTTCTTATAACTTGGATTTTGAAAACAGTTTCATAAAGCAAATCATTGCTGGAAGATGGAAATAGACTATTCATGCCAATTACTCAATTTTAGATGAGGCATGTGACTCACGTGTTTTCTGATGCTTTCTTAGTATCTGATGACATCCTTTATGTCCACCTTATAATAAAAGTGTATTCTGAAGATAACTGAAGACTGTGTATGATATATTTTGAAAGAAAAATTAAATGTTAAATAAATGATGGTTGTTAACTTATTTATACAGTTTAGTACATTTATTAAGCAGTTTTACTCAGATAGTATTCTAGGTTAGATTCTAGGCTAGGTGTGGTATAGTGTGTCTTATACTTGGATAGGAAAAAAATGAGCCTTGAAATTGTACTCAGAAATTTTATAAAGGTTACTGCTCATCATATGTACCCCATTTGGCAGGAGAATCTTAATTATTCTTTTCAGAGTGATTCACCTAGTTCAGAAACTTAAGTATGACAATACCCAAGAATTTTATTGAGTCTAAAGTTGTAAAGACTTCACAGGACTGAACTAATAGCATAGAAGTTCCTGAAGAGTTGAATTAAATATAAATCAATCATTAATTAATCCAGTAAGTGGATATTGAGCACCTACTATTGACCAAACACTGGGTTATACATGAACTTTTAAACACAGAGGAATGCTTAGTCAAGTTAGAGAGAGAAACCCATTAATAAAGAACTGTAATATAAGGGAAATAACATGATAGACAGATGCTCAAATGCTAGAAGGTGCTTCTATGGAATCATTAATCCAGAATGGGATTAATGGGTTTTAGGGAGACATATGCCTGTAGGTGATGTCAAGATACAAAGAATGCACTGTGGGATGTGGGTATTGATGAACGCTTGGTTCTTACTAATAAGCTGGTAAGTTATTTCTGAGGGAAATATATGGGACTGGTTCTTGCTAACTTTCTGTGTACCAGTTTGTTAATTTATAATGAGGAAAGTAACTGCGTATGTTATTTTCTGCCTGTGTTTGAGCTACATGGGGCATTAAGTCATCATCAGAATTATGTTCTTGATTTAATCTGAGATGTCATCACCACTGAGAAAGGAACTCTGCTGAAAGTCAAATAATAATCAGAGGGTTGCTGTGTGAGCATCAGATCCATTGAATTTCAGTAAGATGAATAAAAAGTTGCTGTTCTGTGTAGCAGTTTCTCAATGCAGATTACCTTTTAGAAAATGCAGATGCTCAGTGCTCATTGGCTATAACTCTACTTTTACAATTTTGATAACATATTCATGAATAAAGAATAAGAATTATTATAATTCTTATTGTGTATATTGTGTTCTATTTTAAAGATGGGAAAACTGAGTTTAGAAAATTACTAGCTCTGTAAAAAAAAAAAAAAAAAGAAAATTGCTAGCTCCCTGATATTAGGAAGGTTATTTCCACTGTCTGGTGCTCAGTTTCTTCATCTATAAAATGAAGATGATGTTAATTTATACTAATATTGATAATACTAATAGCATATAAAAATAATATTGTTAGCGAATGTGACACCCTATCGCACATAGAAAGCACCATGTAAGTCATAATAATACTTAGTGAGTATTATTATAAGTAAGAGAAAACAGAAAGAAAATGAAAATAGAGCATTAGTTTTTAATACGAGAATTACTAATTTTAAGAAGCTAGCAGATAGTTTAGTTCCTAATTTTGATCCTTGAATGTTTGTTAAAACTGGCCCAATTTCCTCTTCATTTATCCATTCTTCCATTTTCCTTCAGTAGTCCTATAACCATACTTCCTGACTGATTCAGATATGCAAACTTTAACAACTCAGTTTCTTTCCAGTATGCAGTTCTAGTGTACCTGAATTAAGTACAAACACACACACATATAGACATACAATTTTTAGCTACAGACAGGTAAAATTATAGAAAGCTTTCATATTCATGTGTTTGTCCCCCAATTATTATTTTTTTTTCCTTGCTGCTGACACCATTAATCACTGTGAAATTTATAAAAGTAGGTATGGTCTGGTTTGATATTTGCAGAGTTTTGTGGACTAGGGTTAAATATCTAATTTTGATTTACGGTCAGAAACTTTCTGTAAAATAGTGTAAATATACGTATATATATATGTCCAGTTCTAACTGTTGCTTCCCGACCTGCATACAGGTTTCTCAAGAGGCAGTTCAGGTGGTCTGGGATTCCCATCTCTTTCAGAACTTTCCACAGTTTATTGTGACCCACACAGTCAAAGGGTTTGGCATAGTCAATAAAGCAGAAATAGATGTTTTTCTGGAACTCTCTTGCCTTTTCGATGATCCAGCGGATGTTGGCAATTTGATCTCTGGTTCCTCTGCCTTTTTTAAAATCAGCTTGAGCATCTGGAAGTTCATGGTTCAGGTACTACTGAAGCCTGGCGTGGAGAAGAAGCACTGTAGAAGTGAATAATGTCCTAATAGAGAGTTTTTAAACTTCATTTTCATAACTAAAATTTTAATTAACCTTAACTTACTTCATTAATTAATACCTACTTTGGAATTTAAGTAACAGAGAAAACTGGAAATTTACCATGCATTTTACCATTTGTAAGAGAGGAAAATGTTCTGTATCAGTTGTAATCGCGTGTGACTTTAATCAGATATTTGGAGGTCTACTTCAATTGCCTGCAGTGTTAGCTTTTCAAACTCAAAATATTGTGTAAGATTCCCTTATAACTTGAAAATCAGATGACTCATTTCCCTTAGACAGCTCAGCTTGTGCAATTTTAACTGTGGAGAATGAGCTGTCCATTACGCTTTATCACCATTCTCTGCTGAATGCATTTGCTCTTTCTTCCTTTCCATTGCTTGTGTTTGTTTATCTAATTTGGATTATTAGCATGCCATAATGGTCTGTAATTTTTCCCCTCAGTCATTTACTTCTCAGGCAGGAAATTTCTTAGTGCTCCTGAGGACAACGAGAACACGTGATTTTTTGTTGTTGTTAAAGGAAAGTCACAAAATTAAAAGTTTGGAGGAGACTCCTCTCTTTAAGAAAAGCTTTATTCAAACATTTCTACTGAATATTTGTCTATTTTTTTCCCTGTAAATATGCATGGACATAGAACTGAGCTTGGTGATAAATGCAAGCATGACAGTCTTTATATTCATCAAGTTTGTTCTTTTTAATTTTTAATATAGCTATTATAATGCTTTGAGAATTATAGAAGATAGTTCTGTTCTTATTTGTGGAATGCTTAGTGTATAGCTCAGGTCCTGATACCATACTTGTAAGGTTCAGATCTGAGTGCTGTCAGTTTCTACCTAGGAAACTTTAGGCAAGTTATTTAACTCCTTTACAACACTTCACCAATCTGAAAAAAATAAATTTAATAATGGCTCTTTTAAAGGGAGATGATAGGGTTTTAAAAAATTAAGACATAAAAGAACTTAGAACAATATCTGGCACTGAAAAAAAACTCAGAGTTAGCTATTAAAGAATTTTTGATAATGTAGAGAATTTTAGGAAATACATAGAACACAGAAAAATGGGATCACTTGAAATCCTACCCCTCAGAAATAAGCTCACAAATATTTTGGTGTGTTATTTCAGTCTTAGTTATTGTGAAGTCGTATACTTCTAGATTTTTACAAAATATGGGGTTATTTGTTGTTTGGTCGCTCAGTCATGTCCAACTCTTTGTGACCTCATGGACCTCATGAACTACACTGCACCAGACTTTACTTCCTTTACCATCCCCTGGAGCTTGCTCAAAATCATGTATATTTAGTCAGTGATGCCATGCAACCATCTCGTTTTCTGTCATCCCCTTCTCCTGCCTTCAATCTTTTGCAGCATCAGGATCTTCTCTAATGGGTTGGCTCTTTGCATCAGGTGGCCAAAGTATTAGAGTTTCAGCTTCAGCATCAGTCATTCAAATGAATACTCAGGACTTATTTACTTTAGGACTGACTGGTTTGATCTCCTTGTAGTCCAAGGGACTCTTAAGAGTTTTCTCTAACATCGCAGCTCAAAAGCATCAATTCTTAGGTGCTCAGCCTTCTTTATAGTCCAACTGTCACATCTATACATGACTACTGGAAAAACTATAGCTTTGACGAGGCAGACCTTTGTCATCAAGGCAATTTCTCTGCTTTTTAATATACTGTCTAGGTTGGTCATAGCTTTTCTTTCAAGGAGCGAGTGTCTTTTAACTTCATGGCTGCAGTCACCATCTGCAGTGATTTTGGAACCCAGGAAAATAAAGTCTCTCACTGTTTCCATTGTCTCTCCATCTATTTGCCATGAAATGATGGGACTGGATGCCATGATTTTCATTTTTTGAATGGTGAATTTGAAGCCAACTTTTGCATTCTTCTCTTTCACTTTCATCAATAGGCTCTTTAGTTCCTCTTCACTATTAGCCATAAGCGTGGTATTATATTCATATCTGAAGTTATTGATATTTCTCCCAGCAATCTTGATTTCAGCTTGTGCTTCATCCAGCCTGGCATTTCACATGATGTACTCTGCATATAAGTTAAATAAGCAGGGTGACAGTGTACAACTTTGATGTACTCCTTTCCTGATTTGGAACCAGTCTGTTGTTCCAGGTCCAGTTCTAACTGTTGCTTCTTGACCTGCATACAGATTTCTCAGGAGGCAGATCAGGTGGTCTGGTATTCCCATGTCTTGAAGAATTTTCCACAGTTTGTTGTGATCCACACAGTTAAAGGATTTGGTGTAGTTAATAAAGCAGAAGTACATGTTTTTTCTGGAATTCTCTTGCTTTTTCAGTGACCCAATGGATGTTAGCAATTTGATCTCTTGTTCCTCTGCCTTTTCGAAATCCAGCTTGAACATCTGGAAGTTCTTGGTTCACGTACTGTTGAAGCCTGGCTTTGAGAATTTTGAGCATCACTTTACTAGCGTGTGAGATGAGTGCAATTTAGCGGTAGTTTGAGCATTCTTTGTCATTGCCTTTCTTTGGGATTGGAATGAAAACTGACCGTTTTCAGTCCTATGGCCACTGCTGAGTTTTCCAGATTTCCTATTCAGTGTGCTTTTACGTAATTTTTTTTAACAACTGATTATCAATTTATTAAAAAGTTTAATTTAGACATTGGCAATGGTGACTTCCACCTTGACTCCTGGTCAATACTGAAGGAAGTGATCTTCTTGACAGTTTCAGAAGGGCTGTGCAGGTCAATGAATCACTTGTGGATCTTCATTTGGAATGGAGCCCAAGTCTTAGAACCTTCACCACAGGAGTTTTCCTTGTAGTTATTCTCAAAGTCTTGGTAGGCATCCAAACTTGTCCTTTCACTATGAGATTCATTTCCTTTGCACCTCTGATCAGGTCAGCACACACCTTCTCCAGAGACTTCACGTTGCGGCCGGTGAGGGTGATCTTAATCTGGTGAATGGCCACGCTGGCTCCATGGGAGTCTTGCCAGTGTCTTTAAAGGCCGTGGCTGCAGTGCAGCTTCCTGACTGGCTTGTTCCTCCATGAGAGCGAACAGCAGTGAATCAGGAGCAGGAGTGGGCCTCAGGGAGCTTGGAGCAGCGGCAACAACGTCCTCCTCCAAGAGTAATTTTTTTTTTTTACTGTTTCAATATACTTTTATTAGCAGTTATTACATCAAAATTCACATTTACAGGATCTGAAGGACTGTCTTAAAAATTCTAAAGTATATGTAATTAGATATATATAATTACACTCATAGCAATCTATTGAGTATATGTAATTAGGTATATTGAGTGCAGCACTTTCACAGCCTCATCTTTTTGGATTTGAAATAGCTCAACTGGAATTCCATCACCTCCTCTAGCTTTGTTCATAATGATGCCTCCTAAGGCCCATTTGACTTCAGACTCCAGGACATCTGGCTCTAGTTGAGTGATCATAGCATCATAGTTACCTGCGTCATTAAGGTCTTTTTGTATAGTTCTTCTGTGTATCCTTGTGACCTCTTCTTATTATCTTCTGCTTCTGTTAGGTGCATACCATTTCTGTCCTTTATTGTGCCCATCTTTGCATGAAATGTTCCCTTGGTATCTCTAGTTTTCCTGAAGAGATCTCTAGTATTTCCCATTCTATTGTTTCGGGGCCTAGAACCTTACAATAGTGAGAGAAATTCTTTGGTATTATTGTTCTCCAGTTTGTAGGTTGTCCCCCTGGTGGGTATGGGATTTTATTTTAACTTGATTGTGCTCCTTGTATCATTGCATTGTGGCTTCTTCTTTGTTTTTGTATGTGGAGTATCTTTTTTTGATAGGTTCCAAGGTCCTCCTGTAGGTGTTTCTTCAGCAACTAGTTGTGATTTTGGTGTTCTCACAGGAGAATAGGAGTGCACTTCCTTGTACTCCACCATTATGGTGGAGTATTGGTTGTATGAATTAGCCCAGTTCTGAATTTCTATTAATAAGATTCTTAGTGATATATGAGTGGTGCAAGTTAGATCTGAGAGTGACTAACTAAAAGTGATGACTAGGATATTCATTGATTCCTCCCTATTTATTCATCTTATTTAATTTTACAAGCTAAAAGGTCATTTATCTCTTGTGCAGTATTTTAGAAATCTGTATTTCCTGATGAATATGTATATTCTAGAAGCACAAGATGAACTGATATTTTAAGAAGTTAAAAAAATTAGTAAACAAAAATAATTAAGGATGACAAAGTATTATATGATGATTTTCTTATGCTTTTGAAACAGTGATGCTGGATTAAGTGTTTCCCCGTGTTCATGTTGTAATTGCAGTAAATTACAAACTCCTTACCATAGTTTAGCAAGATTCTTTATGATCTGAGCCCTGTCCACCTCCCCTGTTGTAACCTCTACCGTTAAGCACAATATCAAACTTAAAAGAACACTTTCTTTTACTTGGAGTTAGTCAAGTTCATAGGAGAAGGCAATGGCAACCCACTCCAGTACTCTTGCCTGGAAAAATTCCATGGATGGAGGAGCCTGGTAGGCTGCAATCCATGGGGTCGAGAAGAGTCGGACACGACTGAAGTGACTTAGCAGCAGCAGTCAAGTTCATAGCCATCTCAGAATTTTTGCAATTCCTTTTTCCTGTATCATGACCTTAGAAATTAGGCTATCCCTGGCTATTCTGTTTTTTCTAGGTCCACATTTCCCTCGCTATCACATTACCATTGTGTCTTTCCCTAAAGCGTTTAACAGTATATGAGGCTAACAGTATTAAGTGTTGACATTTGAAGTATGTAATTTACCATATTTTAAATAGATATTTTGAGTATATATTTATTTAATTTTGCTCTGTATTAAAATGTAATTTTTACAAAGCCAGAGAGCTAGAACATATAGGATAAACTCTAAAAATATTATCAATTTATTTCTAATAAATCTATCCCAATAAAATACATATAAATGATGTATGTATGCAAATGCTATGAAGTGTCTGTTTCAGAGTATTGCTCACTCAGTAGTGGACATTTGACTTTTGAAGGAGAGAAATGTGGATATAATTTAATCTAATTAATAAACTAAGCAAGGTAAGCCTGATTATATGCTATTGTAAGTGTTTAAAAAATCAAGTTTCCAGTTCCCACTTAGCGGAGGAAATAAAAGTTCTCATGCAGCAGATGTGTTGTTCACTGGGGATTGTCAGAAATTTCCATGAGTAATGAATTTGGGGAAGAGGATGGAATTATTCAAATCCACCGTGTAATGGCACATGAGTGTCACTTTTTACTTTGTTTTGTTGTCTTAAAATTGTATTTAGTTTACATGTAATCAGCTTGTGCTGAGGAAAATTATGATACAACTCTACAGAATTGTATATACTGAATATACTGAAGGAAAACATATTACTTACTATGAGGGAAAACAGCTTCTGCCACTAAGTCTGTAAGTTCTAGTGGGTCAAAGTATCATTTTAGTTCCTAAGAGCATCTAGAGCAGCCTGTTTGAGAGGGAGTTATTGCTATAGTAAGAAGCTCTAAAGCAATATTTTGTTGATTATGTTCAAAATTGGTTAAATGCATAGAACAGGTTGTCCAGTTTTGAGCCCCACTGCTAAGAAGGAAAGTTGAGAACTGAAGTGGATTCCTGAGATAAGCACGTGTATAAATTGAGAGTTGAAAACAAATCAGAATGATGAAGCAAGGCTAAGGAATTGGATTGTTCAAACTTGAGACTGTAAGAGTAGGGAGTTAATAACAGTCTTTCAGCATGAAGGGTTCTTACAAAAGAAAGATGACTAACTGTTTTCCATCTTAGTGAGTGCAGAACAAGAGGATAGAGTTTAACAAATATTTATTGAACATTTCCATTGAGGACAGAACAAGAGGATGGGAACTATAAGGGCTTCAGATTAGAACTAAAGAATATCCTAAGAGTGAAGATTTTAATTCCTTGAGAGGTTGTGAGTTTTGTTTTTTTTTGGGAAATCTTTTAAACAATATAGATTTTTTCTTTATAACTACCAATAGTAGTTTCAATTCATCAAACACTGCATTTTCAAAGACCTCTCCATTTCAGTGGTTTCAGCACCAGTCTGTCAATGAATATTAACAGAATATTGGGCAGATCTTTGTAGAACTAGTAACATATAAACTACTTAAGACAGTACTAACCACCATCATGATAATTATGATAATAATAATTCCGTAAAATCAGTAAAAGGTGTTAATGGTATCATTTAGTGGAGAATTACACCAAGTAATTTCCTATATGAATTGTAGGATATGTATAAGTGTATGTATGTAATATATGTGTATGTAATATGTGTATAATGCTTAAGTGAAGAATTAAGATAATTTGACAATTTAAATATATAGATGTCTTCTAATAGAAATAAATAATAGTGAGAGAGGAAATCATTTGAGTTGCAGTATAATAAATGTCCATTTGAGAATTAAGCTCTAAGTAATTTTTTCATTTTTTGCAATTTTAACATCATCACTGACAATTCTATTATACTTGTTATTCTTTTATTTTAGTTCAGTTCAGCTCAGTTGTGTCTGACTCTGTGACCACATGAACTGCAGCATGCCAGGCCTCCCTGTCCATCACCAACTCCCAGAGTTCACCCAAACTCATGTCCATTGAGCTGCCCTCTTATGCCCTTTTTCTGCGCCTACCGTCTTACTAGGGTTTCTCTTACCTTGGACGTTGGGTATCTCTTCACGGCTGCTCCAGCACAGCGCAGCTGCTGCTCCTGACCGTGGACGTAGGGTATTTCCTCTAGGCTGCTGCTCCTGACCTTGGAAGTGGGGTATCTCCTCTCTCCTCTCTGTTGCTCCTGTGCCATGCAGCTGCCTAATAGCAGCCAGTACTTAATTATTCTAACAAGGATGACATGAGCTACTGGCAAGCTACTCAGTTTATCAAGTTTAAATATTAAATATGCTTAATAGAAATATTAGTCCCTCAGACTAATATTTAGTTACTCAGTTATTTCTGACTCTTTGTGACCCCACGGACTGTAGCCCACCAGGCTCCTCTGTCCCTGGAGATTCCCCAGGCAAGAATACTGGAGTGGATTGCCATGCCCTTCTCCAGGGGATCTTCCCAACCCAGGGATCAAACCCAGGTCTCCCTCATTGCAGGCAGATTCTTTACTATCTGAGCCACCAGGGAAGCCTGCAATAAGAGAAATATTACTTTATAATAATTTAAATAATACATTATATTATGTATTACTAATAGTCATTAAAAATGAAATTAAGATATGCTTATCATCTTCCCCAGTTTTTAAGAACTGTATCAATAATGTAGTGCTTATCAAAGGAGCTACTGCATAGTA
Organism: Bos taurus; assembly: GCF_002263795.3. NCBI lineage: Eukaryota > Metazoa > Chordata > Mammalia > Artiodactyla > Bovidae > Bos > Bos taurus. The sequence goes on from NC_037330.1 coordinate 45,495,920, forward strand.
GAGAAGGTCTGGCCCTTTAGCCCAGGAAAAATATCTATGAAGTCTTTCTTTTGTTTAATTTTAATATTATGCAAATCTAAAATTCTACATATAATGTGATTTTTATTCATTCATTGAGTGCCTGTTATGGTGAGGTACTGTTTAATGCCCTGTGAACATAGCAGAGAACAAAATATAGGAAAATTCTTTCTCTTGTGGAAATTACATTCTAGTTTTAATAAAAGTAACAGCAAAGAAATAAAAAGTAAAATATATAGTATGTCAGGTTGCTCTAAGATTTGTTCATTTTGACATTAAAATATTGGAATTGCTCGTTCCAAGGAACAATATATATATATATGTATTTTTCCCAGCTATTCCTTTTGGGTAACCAGTAGAATGCTGTTTCAGTGATCCTATCAGTGTTGGGAAGTTAGTGTAATTAAGAAGTACTTATATCACACATTAATTTCAGCAGTGTGGTTATTATTCTTTTTTAGCCTTCTCAGCATTGGCAATTTCACACAGTTATGTAGGGGAGAGATGCCATCACTTTCTTTTCTTCATTTCTTGCTAGGTACATCCAGATAATCACTAATAAGAGAGATCCAGAATCAAGTCAAAGAGCCTTGCAGTGCAATATTTTCAGACTGTGCTGATGGAAATTTTGATAAGTGTATTTTCTGATGACAAGTTAAGCCACTTGTGGCTTGTGATGAGATGAAAGGGATAAAAGGGTCACTAATCTTTTGGTCCATCTTCTCTTGTCTCTGTGATAATCTCATAAAAGGACTGATTCAGGGAAATGTGATGATTGATAATGCCATTAATTTGGAAACTGATACTGTAATTTTCATCACATGTAAATTATCTGAGCCTTGCAATCTACATAATCAACACTCTTCATTCAGTTTTCAAATTTCATTTTCATTGCAGTACTTTGGTTATGTACCATAAATATATATTGTTTTCCTTATAATTTTTTAAATGAATCATGCCCAAACTTGTAAAAATGTTTAAATAAGCCAAATTTGCAACTCCATGTTAGAGTGAGCAGTGACTTCAAGTGGATTTACCTTATTTCAGTTTTTAACCTCTGATAGGGCAGCATTTTTTCTTCATGAAGAAAAATTCTTGAACCAACACTTGTCTCACCAGAGAAAGCCAGCTATACACACTCTTATCTATTTCATTAAAATTTATCAAAAAATATGCTATTACTCCTTCAAACTTTTAAATAACTAAAGCTATTAATAACTGTTTTATGCTTAAGCCAGTTAAGAAAAAAAAGCAAATTTTTGGAGACGAAGTAAAAATTGAGAATGAGGCTATAACTCCTGGAACATTCAAAGTGGCATAGCCCAGATGCATATGAATCTTTTTACCTTTCATGGATTTGGCAACATTGTACACACAACTCCATTTATTTTTTCTAATTAATACAATATTTTAAAATAATAAAAAAATAAAAGGAGAAAATTCAAATAGTCAACTGAAATTTTCTTAACTGATTATTTTATCTTTAATGTTTGGAAAATGAACACATCATCATAAATAAAAGGGTGAAGTGGTAAACATGGAAAAATAAGGAAATTAGTGATGTTCATGCTTTCATTCAAGAAAAATACAGTATTTGGTTAATCTCTATTCTCAACTAGTTATTCAGATGTTATTTGAATATATAAATGTTATGGTTTAAACATAAATAACAAGCCTATTGCAGTGTTGGGCTTCAAAAATGTACCCATTTCATCAGACAAGTGGGGAGGGATTCTCTTTTCTTTTTCTCTGTTATGAATTTTTCTAAAAACTTTACAATTATCAATGTTTATGATTGTTTCCTATGTTATTTCTTTAATGCTATAAAATTTTCCCTAAAAATCCATTTTAGCTTAAAATCTTATAGATTTTGTCATTTTTTGTCATTATTTTTAATATACTTTAAAAACAAGCAACAAATAACAGAGAATGATTGTGTGGAAAAATGTATCCTAAACAAGCCAAAGATAAGCAATTATCTGGGTATATGTTTATAACATAAGCAATTAAGAAAAACATCAAAGGATGTGAATAGGTAATATCTACAAAAGAAAATATAAACAACAAGTAAACACATGAAAAGATGCTTAAACTCATTAAGTGTCAAGTAAATGTGAAATGATTTCCAGTCTTAGTTGGCAAACATATATGAGATTAATAGTATCCAGCATTAACAAAGTTTTAGGTAACTAAACACTTTTATATACTGCCAGTGAGTTGTGAATTGGTACAAACTTTTGGTGAAAAATCTAGTTATGTATATTAAAATGCAAATAAGTCCTAACATTTCCATTATGAAGACATTTATCCCACAACAAGAATAATTATCATCATCACTCTTTTACAGTGGTATACATTTGTAGCAATAAGATGCTAGGATAAAACTGCATTTCTCTCATTAATAAAATTATTAAAATTATGAAAATTTGATGTAGTTTTTGGAATTTTAGAAACATGTTTATTGATCTGGTAGGAGATCTACATATTCATGTTATGTGAAAAAAAAAAAATTGCTGACTTTTTAAAAAAGTGGCCTCCGTTGAGAAATACTCTCCATACACACACACACACAAACTACAGCATCAAGTATATGTTTCTGTGAGTATGAAAAACTCTATAGAAAGATAGTAATTGTGCTTAAAATGGCTAGTACAGAGAATTACAATAGATGCTGCCATCTATGGGGTCGCACAGAGTCGGACACGACTGAAGGGACTTAGCAGCATATTGAGAAAGGACTGAGGCATGATATTTGTTGTTGTTCATTAGCTCAGTCGTGTTGAACTCTTTCCGAGTCCATGGACTACCCTACACCAGGCTTCCCTGTCCCTCATTATTCCCAGGAGTTTGCTCAAACTCATGTCCATTGAGTTGATGATGACACCCAACCATCGTCTGTCGCCCCCTTCTCTTCCTGCCCTCCTCCTTTTCTCTATCTCAATAATGTGTATTACTAAATATTTTTAAGGAATATGTTGATGTATTTTGTGAGAAATAATTTTGTCTGTTGGTTGGTTTTATTGATGAAGAAAAAAGCCTGGTATCTAAAGTTATAAATTTACTTTTTAGGAAATTGAATCATGTGAATCTGCTGAAATCACTGGTTCAAGCTCCTACATTCTTTGGGCTAGCAGTGGTCCTGTTAATCTGATGTGGCTGCAGGGTTTATAAGTTTAAATTCAGTAATAATACTCAATCCCCATTATTTACCAATTACTTAACATTTTTTTTGCATTCTGAGATTTCAGGGAAAGGACATAGTATTGAATAAAATGGAAAATGTGACACTATTGGTTCTAGTGACTGGCAGAATTTCCAAACATTTCCCCAAGATATCATTCATATAATGTTCCAGGAAAAGATATCCCTTTTTCAGTGGTCTTTGAATACTCACAACTTTCAGCCGCATGCCTTTAACTACTATTACATCCAGTCATTTTGGTAAGTTATAGCATTGACGTATTCAGAGAATTTTAATTTTTATGTTTCTAATTCTGAAATGCTTGATATGGTGAGAAATGCACTAAAACTACTCTCTGGTATTAGCTATTAATTAAGTGTAATGATAACTATCTAAGACTTTGGTTTCTATTATGGTTACTAGCTAGACTTATATCAAAACTTCATCTTTTAGTCCCATTTGTTTTATAAAAAAATTAAAACACATGTAATTTATAATTACTGGAAGAAAAGGAGAGAATTTATTTTTCATTTTATACCTTCTGAAATGAAGGTTATATTTTTTACAAAAAAATAGAAAAATCATTTATTAACAGATGATAGAAACTTGATACATATTTGAGATACACAATTACTGTCTTTCATATGTCTCTGGTGTTGAAATAAAAAAGGATATATGTCTTAGAATTTCAATTCCACTCTATACCTCTATGTGCCTGTTACCTGCTGTGTTAGAATTTTAACTAATCGGTATTTAAAAAAAAAAAAACTGTTATCAAATTCAAGTGCTTAGTTCCTGAGGATGGAATGTTCATGAGCACTGAATTTATGCTTTCCATATTGATCTACTTATTACTGATACTTAAAATTTTAGGACCGGTAATCACTTATTTTCTGGGGAATATAAATTATTTAATCAGTTCCAAACTTTTGAAATAATTGTCTGATGTTTTAGAAACCAGAAACAAAGATTATAATAGGAATTTAGACTATAATATATTGCTGCAAGGATAATTATTAAGGGAAAACACAGCTGACATTTTCTGATTTATGCACACAATCAGAGATGGAGTCCAAGGACTGTGACATAATTATCTTCATGCTAACAATTTTTGTAAATCTCTTGACAGAATTTTAGCTAATTTTAAAATGCCTTCTGAAGATTAGCACTTAAAATTGTTGGGGAAAATAGCACAATTTATTAGCAAGGGTATAATTGTAAACCTTCTAAATACTCATTGTGAATATCATTTAGACAGTAACTCCTGCTTTAGCAGCTGGTATATAAGACACCAGTTTATGGAGTCTTGAAACAACAGAGAGTGGAATCTAATTAAAGAGGATTACATGCCAACGAAAAATTATTAAAAACAGACTAATAGACAATTGTTCTGAATTTAAAAGTCTCTGCCAACTTCTCTTTTTGATACAAATTTATGTAAGTAACTGTCAAGTAAAAGCCTTTATTTCTTCAAAACCAAAAGGATGTTAGAACGTTTTATCTTTGTGACTTAAAAATGATTGCTTTTCTGAATTTTAACTTAACGCAAGAACTTAAATGATTCTATTAATCTTACATATTTAAGATGCACATGTGCTTTTAAGGATACATGATTAGAAATACTGTCTTAGGGTCTTTTGTTTGTTTGATATCTATCTAGCACCAGCATTTTGTGTTCATAGAGAAATCTTAGCTATATATTTTTATAAGCAAAACTCAGTTTATCAATTTAGGTACTGTTTATGGAGACTTATGTAGAATTGTATTGAATATTTTTTTGTAATGTTCATTTAAAATTTTTGATGCACTGAAGATTGTTCAGTTCTAGCACTTCCATCTACTGAAATTTCTCCTTTCTGTTTAAATTGACTTATTTTGCTCTGACCTCAGGGGTTTTATTCCAAACAAGAGAATTGAGATAGTTTAAAATGATACATAGGCAGATTTTAATTATTTGTTAATAGAATTTTAAAGTAACTGGTCCTTGTCAGCACTGGAGAAAAAAGTATGTTTACATCTCTTGAGTTTACCTGATGTCTAACTTTACATTTTGAATTCTCCATATGGTACTGTTATAATACATCATGCATTGCCTTACACAACCATATGGTCTGTAGATTTTTATAGACGTCTATAGATTTTGACCAAATTAAACATATTAAAGACTAAATGCTAAATACTGAGAATCATGTGTTTTCTATGTAATTAATTAGTGCATGAATAAGCATATTAGCTTCAGTAAATGAGAACATTATTTACAATTCTTTAAAGTAGATGTTATTTCTAAAAATAATCCTCCATGTGAAAAGCTTAACTATCTAAAATTGTCTTTGAGATGTAGAAAATCACCACTGATGCCAGAGTAGCAACAATGGAATTAATCCACTCCCCCAGTGCTATCAACCCTGACCTCAGAGTTTTCCTCATCTACCCAGATACACCTATTTTATTGTGTTCATAGACAGATCACTCACTGCTTCAGAGATAAACTTCACAAGGAGAAGGGATTATTTAATTTTAAAGCCTCCAGATTACATCAAATGTTTAATTTTGAATCCGATTATTACTGTATACCCCTAAAGGAAATGACAACTCACTCCAGTATTCTTGCCTGGAGAATCCCATGGACAGAGGAACCTGGCAGGCTCCAGTCCATGGTGTTGCGGCAGTCGGACACAGCTTAGTGACTAAACCATAAACCATTATTGTATATGGGCTTCCCTTTGGCTCAGTGGTAAAGAATCCGCCTGCCAATGCAGGAGACACAAGAGATGAGAGTTTGATTCCTGTGTTGGGAAGATTCCCTGGAGTAGGAAATGGCAACCTACTCTAGAATTTTTGCTTTGAAAATTCCATGGACAGAGGAGCCTGGTAGGCTACAGTCCATGATCAAGAAGAGTTAGACACTACTGAGCATGCTTGCACACACAGTATCCTGCATAGAACAACTGTGTGTCCGTAGTGGAGGCATACCAATGTTAGTAAAACTATTAGTGTATTTTCAAGCTTCAACATGACAAAGGTTAAATAGCTGTTCGATCATGTGGTTGATGGTTGTTTTAATGCAGAGACCTTAGGCTATCCTTCTCTTCGATAACAAATCAGTCAGTATATGAAGTGCTTGGTACTCTGAACTTACTAGTATATGAAATGCTGGGTACTATGAATTTATTAGTATTAAGAAAATGAATTTATTTTTGTCATTTGGTAGAAATACTTTTTATTAAAATTAACTCATAAATATGTAACACTTACAGAACTTTGGGACATTTCTGATCTTCTTGGAATTAGGTTTTTCCTGTTGGCTTCATGTAGCATATCAGGGTTCAAAATATCCTCCAGAAGCGTATTTGAAGGTATACAAAGTTCTGTCATTCATTTGAAGATCACAGCAAGAAACTGCCAAAAAGGAGCTAATTCATGGTGAGCCGTGGTCTGCATGCACTCCAGTACTAAAGACGTTTTTTAATATGAGTGCACACACTCAGGTTTAGGAGACAAATATGGTAATCATAGCTTCTACTCCTCTGTAGCATTCTGTCTTCCACTGTATCACTGAAGACAGGAAGGTCAGTTTGGCCAAGGAGTTTTTGCCATTCATCAAAAAAAAAAAAAAATTATATAGCCATGCTATTTAGTAAGTATCATAAGTCTGAACTGGCTGAGAGTGCTGGAAATGAACTAGGATTGAAGTAGTGTTTTGAGAAAATGATACAAATGTAGATTATAATTTATAATTCAACTTTTCCCCCATTTATCTTATTCTTAGCAGACAGATTCTATAAACACCATCAGTTTCTGGTACTTTCAGTTTTTTTCCTCATCTTTTTTTTTTTTTTTTTTTTGCTTTCTCATCCACCACCGCCCCCCCCCAATACTATAGCAAGTTATTATGCACCTAATTAGAAGTCCTTGTTTTCTTACTATAGTGACTTGCAAAAGGTTTTCTTTTTGATTTATGTTTTGGTACCACACAGAGCATTTTGTTGTGACTTAGGAGCATGTATATTAAAAAGTTATCTTACAGAATTCCAAGATTCATCTGGCAGATGCAGACTTGTTTGGGTTAACTCTAATTAAATGTCCAATAGTACAATCATAGGATAAGATACGTTGCAAAGCTCAACAAGGGCAGTGTCTATTCAAGTCAAATAACATCACTGGTATGATCTCTTTGTGGAATGCAAGAATGCTCTATGCCCTCTGTTTTGAAATAAATAATACTTTTTAAAGTCTGATTTCTTTTCATTAGAATCTGTGCTCACTAACAAACATTGATTTTTATATGCCATTCCATATTGAATTTCCTGAGAGTTAAATTTCACTCCTCATGTTATCATAATAGTCTCATTCATGTAACAGTTTCATGTAATAAATGAGTGTATTTGCACTCTAATTTTGTATCTCTGTTTCTATTAACTTGGCTAATGTGAGATAGAATAAGAAAGGCAAACTCATTGTCAGGACTGACAAAAAATTAACAGTTAGTTTGCCAAGACTGAATAACCAAATTTGGACCATGATGTATTTGTCAAGATAAGGCTACAGTGGAAAGTCTCTTGGAGGAAAGATAGCTACCTGCCTTCACTGACATCATTTAGCACTTTTTTAATTTTATTTTATTTTTAAACTTTACAATATTGTATTAGTTTTGCCAAATATAGAAATGAATCCGCCACAGGTATACCTGTGTTCCCCATCCTGAACCCTCCTCCCTCCTCCCTCCCCATACCCTCCCTCTGGGTCGTCCCAGTGCACCAGCCCCAAGCATCCAGTATCGTGCATCGAACCTGGACTGGCGACTCATTTCATACGTGATATTATACATGTTTCAATGTCATTCTCCCAGATCTTCCCACCCCCTCCCTCTCCCACAGAGTCCATAAGACTGTTCTATACATCAGTGTCTCTTTTGCTGTCTCGTATACAGGGTTGTTGTTACCATCTTTCTAAATTCCATATATATGCGTTAGTATACTGTATTGGTGTTTTTCTTTCTGGCTTACTTCACTCTGTATAATAGGTTCCAGTTTCATCTATCTCATTAGAACTGATTCAAATGTATTCTTTTTAATGGCTGAGTAATACTCCTTTGTGTATATGTACCACAGCTTTCTTATCCATTCATCTGCTGATGGGCATCTAGGTTGCTTCTATGTCCTGGCTATTATAAACAGTGCTGCGATGAACATTGGGGTACACGTGTCTCTTTCCCTTCTGGTTTCCTCAGTGTGTATGCCCAGCAGTGGGATTGCTGGATCATAAGGCGGTTCTATTTCCAGTTTTTTAAGGAATCTCCACACTGTTCTCCATAGTGGCTGTACTAGTTTGCATTCCCACCAACAGAGTAAGAGAGTTCCCTTTTTCCACACCCTCTCCAGCATTTATTGCTTGTAGACTTATGGATCGCAGCCATTCTGACTGGCGTGAAATGGTACCTCATAGTGGTTTTGATTTGCATTTCTCTGATAATGAGTGATGTTGAGCATCTTTTCATGTGTTTGTTAGCCATCTGTATGTCTTCTTTGGAGAAATGTCTATTTAGTTCTTTGGCCCATTTTTTGATTGGGTCATTTATTTTTCTGGAGTTGAGCTGTAGGAGTTGCTTGTATATTTTTGAGATTAGTTGTTTGTCAGTTGCTTCATTTACTATTATTTTCTCCCATTCTGAAGGCTGCCTTTTCACCTTGCTAATAGTTTCCTTTGTTGTGCAGAAGCTTTTAAGGTTAATTAGGTCCCATTTGTTTATTTTTGCTTTTATTTCCAATATTCTGGGAGGTGGGTCATAGAGGATCCTGCTGTGATGTATGTCGGAGAGTGTTTTGCCTATGTTCTCCTCTAGGAGTTTTATAGTTTCTGGTCTTACGTTGAGATCTTTAATCCATTTTGAGTTTATTTTTGTGTATGATGTTAGAAAGTGTTCTAGTTTCATTCTTTTACAAGTGGTTGACCAGTTTTCCCAGCACCACTTGTTAAAAAGATTGTCTTTTCTCCATTGTATATTCTTGCCTCCTTTGTCAAAGATAACGTGTCCATATGTGTGTGGATTTATCTCTGGGCTTTCTATTTTGTTTCATTGATCAATATTTCTGTCTTTGTGCCAGTACCATACTGTCTTGATAACTGTGGCTTTGTAATAGAGCCTGAAGTCAGGCAGGTTGATTCCTCCAGTTCCATTCTTCTTTCTCAAGATAGCTTTGGCTATTCGAGGCTTTTTGTATTTCCATACAAATTGTGAAATTATTTGTTCTAGCTCTGTGAAGAATACCGTTGGTAGCTTGATAGGCATTGCATTGAATCTATAAATTGCTTTGGGTAGTATACTCATTTTCACTATACTAGTGTCTGATTCCAGAGAAGGAAATGGCACCACACTCCAGTACTCTTGCCTGGAAAATCCCATGGATGGAGGAGCCTGGTAGGCTGCAGTCCCTGGGGTCGCTAAGAGTCGGAGACGACTCAGCGACTTCACTTTCACTTTTCACTTTCATGCATTGGAGAAGAAAATGGCAACCCACTCAAGTGTTCTTGCCTGGAGAATCCCAGGGACGGGGGAGCCTGATGGGCTGCTGTCTATGGGGTTGCACAGAGTCGGACACGACTGAAGCGACTTAGCAGCAGCAGTGTCTGATTCATGTATGTGAAAGTTCCTAGACCATCCACTCAACAAGCCTTTAATGGTTAACTACTATGTGGAAATACAGTAGTAAATAAATTAATAAAACATGCCTCTTGCCTTCATAACTACAGTAAATATTTATAAATAAAAAATAATCACTTGCCTTTATGAATACAGTCTTTTAAAAATACTGCAACATGTAATATAATATTAGGTATAATAAATGCCATGAAGAAGAATAGAAGGTAGGGAAAGGGGCAGAGAAAGTGGAGAGAGATTCAGTTTTAGGGACAATGGTTAGGAAAGATGTTTCTAAAGAAGTGCCATTTAAACAGAGACCTGAATGAGATGAAAGTGTAAACTCTGTGAATATTTGGCAGGACATATCAGACAGAGGGAACAGCATGTGCAAAGGACCTGAGGAGACAGTGTGCTTTTGTCTAGAAGGAACAGCAGGGTGGCACTGTGACTGGAGCAAACTGATTGGCAAATGATATAGCCTGGTAGCAAATGAGATGTGTCCTATCATACAGAACTTGAAGGTGAGCAAACATCCTTGGTTGAAATGACAGATTGCAGAATTTCAACTGCTGTTTGAAAGCCTTCCTCTGATCACAATTAAGTGAATAAGTAAATAACAGTGGCTTCCAGAAGCAAATATTAAGGTCTGTATAGCAATTTGAGACTGAGCAACTTCACTTTCAATTTTCACTTTCATGCATTGGAGAAGGAAATGGCAACCCACTCCAGTGTTCTTGCCTGGAGAATCCCAGGGACGGCGGAGCCCGGTGGGCTGCTGTCTATGGGGTTGCACAGAGTTGGACATGACTGAAGTGACTTAGCAACTTAGCAGCAGCAATTTGAGATTGGCAATGCCTGGCACATGGTACTCCACAATATTTGTTGAAATAATGATGCTCTTTGTCATTTGGTTATCCTGTAAACCATGTGAGATTCATTCAAAATGTAACCATACTTTATGTAAAGAACTGTGTGGTAATTTGAATAAGAAATTAAGATTAAAAAGTAAAGACTCAATCTTGAATTTTGTTGACTTCCTTTAGATACAGAAATTGATGCTTAGCATGTAGGATTTGCAGAACTGTTTTTATTTTAACTTTTGCTTTCTTTGGGAAAGTACTAAAATATTACTTAATTCTTACCATGGATAAAAGTTAAAATCTTAAATGTGGCGAAAACACATTGTGATTAAGTGTATGAGCCTGGAAATGAGATTTAGTCTGTCCATTTAAAAATGTATAGCACAATTTGAACAGTACTTGCTTGTTTATCTTTTCACATACATAATCTCATTTAATTTATCCTCACAACACTTTTAATTATTTATCATTTTTTTTTTTTTTTAAATCTACTCTTTACACAGATGCTTTAATGTGAGTGCAAGAAAAGATGGAGGTACACGGTGCTGAGACTTGGGGAGTTGGGGTTGGGTCAAGATTGAGGAAGGCGCAGGATTTGAGGAGGAGGTACCACTGGGGCTGAACCTGGAAGGGTGAAACAGGCATCCATCACACACACGAGGCAGAAGGGAGTTCCTGACAGAGGCGTGGACGCAGGAACAAAAAAGGGTCTTTCCAGGAAACACCTGCAGTTTGGTTTAGTTGCAGGGCGTGGGGTTCCAGAACCACCAGCAGGACATGAGGCTGGACAGAGGCGAGGTCTTGCTTGCTGTGCCAAGAAGCTGGGGCTTTTCCTAGAAGTGAGGAAAGCAGGGAGCAGTAACATGAGCAGGTTTGCAACTCTTCGAGGTAATTCCAGCAGCAGCGTGGAAGGTGGACAGAGGCAGGGCTGGAGGTGGGCAGACTGGAGCCTAATTCAGATGAGATAAGGGCCTAGTTCCTTCTGTGGGGGAAGCAATGACGTAGACGAAGCAACAGACATGAGAACAGTGGGGAGTCGGCATTTATTTATCATTACTTTTATCACTTTCATTAATATCTTTGTTTCATGAGGGAATATTTGCAGATTGAGATGTTAAACATTTTCCTAAGAACATATAAACAGTGTAGTTGCAAAGCTGAAACTTAAAAACAGATTTCCTGTTTCCACAGCTCCTCCATCTCATACTATATTATATTCCATTTCACTGTTACTCATATGAAATTCTCCTCGACAGGCCCCAATTGTAAGCTGGCCACCGTTAGTGAAATGACATTAGCTAAATATGATTATGTCTTAATGTTCACTGAAAGGATTAGACTAGTTAAGATGTACCAAAGGGAAAAGCAATTATCTATTGAAATATGAATCTCTTGATTAGAACTGGAAATCATATATTGGTATTAGAATATTCATCTGGAATTTAAAAAATCTGAATATAGTTATTACTTTTTTACTTCTCCTGTAAAGAACTTCAGTGAGGTTAGTTTTGAGGCTTTTTGATGAGTGCCAAGATTTAAAGCAACATTTTACTGGAAGAGTAAGCTCATCTAATTGACTCATTTTTTTTGTAGAAACTTAGACCATAGGAATTTCTAACTACATGAAAAACATAGGCACTGGTATACCTTTTCCCTATTTACCTTACTGCCTAAAGAAAATAATTAAATTAATCAGTGTTAAATTGCCTTAGAGTTGTAGTGGTATAACTTAGAGCATGCTGTTTTACTTGTTTGGATTTTGAAATATAAATTTATAATTGCCTGCATAAAACTTGTGGCCTTATTGATAATAATCCCCTGTGAGTCCTTCAAAATATGGTGTCCTGCTGGCTTCCAGTCATCTGAGATTTGTAATGATTGCAGTAATATGTGATTAATGTATGGCAAGGATTCTTCCACTGGATGTGGGACATACTTGCCTGGTAACAGTTTCCTTATTGGATTGATACTGTGTTTTTTTTAAATGAAGAGGTTTTTGTTTTTGTTTTTTAAAAAGCCTTTGTATCCTCAGTGACCAGTGACTATTACACATCTGGCATGTATTAGAATAGAAATAACTTTGAATGAGTGAATAACTTGCTTTTATTATTAGCTTGGGAACAAGATTGACTTTTGCATCATATTTTTTATTAGTAATTTGAATGCTTGAACTGAGCATTATTATCAAACAATAGAAACTTGCCAGCTATTGGACCCCTTGCTTCTCAGTTTACTTGGACAACATAGTAGCTTTCATTTTTAAGTCATCTAAGTCCATTGCTTAGATTGGACTGCAAGGAGATCCAACCAGTCCATCCTAAAGGAGATCAGTCCTGGGTGTTCACTGGAAAGACTGATGTTGAAGCTGAAACTTCAATACTTTGGCCACCTGAAGCAAAGAGCTGACTCATTTGAAAAGATCTGATGCTGGGAAAGATTGAGGGCAGGAGAAGGGGACGACAGAGAATGAGATGGTTGGATAGCATCACCGACTTAATGGACATGGGTTTGGGTGGACACCGGAGTTGGTGATGGACAGGGAGGCATGGTGTGCTGCAGTTCATGGGGTCGCAAAGAGTCGGACACGACTGAGCGACTGAACTGAACTGAACTGAAGTCCATTGCAAAATCATTCTTCCTGATGTTAAAATTTGGTGCACATAGACATAGGACCAAAGATGGGCTTCAGGAGATCCATTGGTTATTGAAATTGTATATATAGCATATTGTGCTGGTTGCTATAAGTTATAAGTTGCTTCAGTCGTGTTGGACTCTTTGCAACCCTATGAACAGTAGCCTGCCAGGCTCCTCTGTCCATGTTCTCCAGGCAAGAATACTGGAGTGAGTTGCCATATCTCCCTACAGGGGAACTTCCTGACCCAGGGATTGAACCCATTTCTCTTACATCTTCTGCATTGACTGCTTTGTGAATATTTAAGTTTTTAAGGGACTTCCCTGGTGGCTCAGTGGTAAAGAGTCCACCTGCCAATGCAGGAGACTTGGCTTCAATCCCTGGGTCAGGAAAGAGCCCCTGGAAAAGGAAATGGCAACCCGTTCCAGTATTCTTGCCTGGGAAATCACATGGATAGAGGAGCTTGGCAGGCTACAGTCTCATGGGGTTGCAAAAGAGTCAGACATGACTTAGTGACTAAACAGCAACCATTTTTTAGGAGAAAAGGATCTTGATTTTTCATTATATTCTCATAGGGATCTTATGATCAAAAAGTTAAAAGTCTTGTTTTCCCATAAAGACTGTATTTATTTTGCTTTATTACTTATTAGTATCACTTGGACAACATGAGAAGTACACCCTTTTCTACCTCACTCCATAGCATCTGATCCGTTAGTATTATGGTGGGGTTCAGAGATACTCTTCCTCTTCCTCCTCTTTATTTTTTTCCTTCGCTTCCTCTGTTTTTTGAAAACCTTCTATTTGTTCAGTGTACTAAGTGATTTACATACATTACCTCATCTAATTAGGCTGACAGCTCTAGAAGGTTCAAGTATATTTTGCTCAGGATAAACTAAGTGCCCTGCCTAAGGACATATAACCAGTAGACAGTGATGCCAAGGTCTGCGGCTAGGGCCAAGTCTACTACCTTTTCCTCTTGCCCCTCCTTAGCCCTCTTAATCCGGAAAAGTTTGAATCGCTTCAGAGATATGTTTAGAAGTCATGAACCTAGACATCTCTACTCTAGGAGAATTAATTCCTCTCCCTTTGGTACATTATCATTGGATTGTGATCAATATGAGGGTCTTTTCTTATTCAACTTTATATCCCTGATTCTTAGTATGATGCCTAAAAAAATAGTAGATTTTCAAATTTCTTTTTTTTAAATTGAAATTTAATTGATTAATTTCAGCTTTGTTATTTAGTAAGTATGACACTAAAGTTCTAGTAGCTGTGCCATTAACTCTCTGTGACCTTAACAATATACAACTGTTTCCTCATTTATTAAAATTAATTAACTAATTAAAAAAATTTAGGTTAATATATACATTTTAGATCCAATTTATTTAGTTCTGGTTATTGTGATTATTTCATAAAGGAAATGTAGTCCTTATAAAAACTAAATTATATGGTAATACCATCAATTATTTTATTTAATAATGTAATTTGCTAACTTTTTTGCTTCTTTTCTGTCCTATCCAGCATGTGATTTAGTAGATATTTGGTTGAATTTATTATTGCTTGGTTTAGTTTAAGTAAAGATAATTCAATGATCTTGTTTAAATTTGTCAGCATTGAGAGGTATTCTTGTGTATTACTTTGCCCCAAGGTTGCTGTTGATATTCTGCTCATTTGTTTTGTTATATTTTATACAGTCCTTAAAACAGATGAGATATAAAACACTGTAAAATTTATCACAATTGAAACTTTAGACCTTCTCTCAACCCGTGGGGATTCATTTGGCAGGAGGCCACCAGAACCAGTTCTTTTTGATGCTTAGTTTCTAGTTTCCACTTTAATTGCTGCCAAAATCTGAGCACTTGGGAATTTAATTGCTCATTATATTTGTCACAGTGGTGTCACAGACCCAAATACAGACTGTTGCATGCACAATATTTATGGATATTAATTTGGTCTAAACGTGTATATTGGATTCCTCTTTTTTTCCTACATTATAAAGTATAGCACATCTAGAAAGAAGTCAGTCAGTATTGTGTATGGACTTATTGCCCCGCTTAACTAGTAAACTGTTATCTATCCTGTTGCAGCATCTAAATTTAACAATGGAAAACTAGAGGAGGACCTATTCAGAACTTTATTATATTCACTTTATTCAGTTTACTCTTTTGAAGCAGTCTGAGGGATTTGAGTCTAGCTTTGAGGATAGACTCCCTGGGTTCAAATCCCTGTTTTATCACTTACTAGCTATATAACCTTAGGCAAGTTATCTTAATTTCCCTATACCTTTTCCCTCATTTGTAAAGTATACAGCTCAATGATTTTTGTGCAGATTAAAAGGGTAAAGTTCCTAGAAAAGTGTATAACACAGAGCAAGCCCTTCATGTTAGCTATTTTACTATAATACATCTTTATATGCCAAAAAACTGTAACATTTACCCTGGTTGATGGTATGGATTTCCAGTTTCCTACTAATTAAGTAGAGATAACCTTTGCCTACTGTAGCAAATGGGATGTCTGGTCAGCACTAAATTCAATACTTTCATGTCCTTCCATTTTTCCTGTGTGTTCCCACTTACTTGCCCAATGGTGTTTAGGCTAATAGGCCTGTTTTTTTGTCCCAATGTTTTATTACTAATCACTGGTTTTTCTTGTTCTTGTACTTTCTAATCTGAAGAATAGTTTGTTCATTTTCTCTGTGTGTCCTCTTTTCCTTTTAATATACTTTTGCCTTTCCCTTCCTTATTTCCTACAAAATTGATGGTCCATCCTGCCTCTGCTGTGATGGTTGCAGCTTTCTTATGCAATTGTCTTGGTCAAAGGAAATTATGAGGTCCTTGAAAAATAGGAAATATCAGTCATCAACCATGGGAAAGGTACTGTTTCAAAGTTTTTACATCCTGGGAAGTCCCTTATGCCTTACTTATGCCTGAAATTGTGTTCTGGGGTAAGTGAAGTCGCTCAGTCGTGTCTGACTCTTTGTGACCCCATAGACTGTAGCCTACCAGGCTCCTCTGTCCATGGGATTTTCCAGGCAATAATACTGGAGTGGATTGCCATTTCCTTTTCCAGGGGATCTTCCCAACCCAGGGCTTGAACCCGGGTCTCCCATATTGTAGACAGATGCTTTACTGTCTGAGTCTACACTTATATATAAAATTCCCTTGAAACAGGACGGAAGCGGGTAGGGTACAACATTTAAAAGAATGACATAGCCATGCTACTAAGTCGCTTCAGTTGTGTCCGACTCTGCGAGACCACATAGACGGCAGCCCATCAGGCTCCCCTGTCCCTGGGATTCTCAAGGCAAGAACACTGGAGTGGGTTGCCATTTCCTTCTCCAATGCATGAAAGTGAAGAGTGAAAGTGAAGTCACTCAGTTGTGTCCGGCTCTTAGCGACCCCATGGACTGCAGCCCAGCAGGCTCCTCAGTCCATGGGATTTTCCAGGCAAGAGTACTGGAGTGGGGTGCCATTGCCTTCTCCAGACATAGCCATAGGACATGACAAAAACTGGTTAAAGCCAACTAGGTTCGAGATGGTGGAGATTTGGCTTCCAGTGTAGCTTGAGCCTCATTATATGCTCATTGTAATACATTAGCATGCTAAATGACACATCTGTCAATGCCATGACTGTTCTGAGACCAGCCAAAAAAGGTCAGAAAGTGGGCAGAGGCTCAGTTCTGGCAAATCCCTGCCCTTTCTTCAAAGTGGTTGGAATAATCCTCCCACTCATTAGCTAATGAAATTATTAAGCCTATAAGAACTAACCATGCTATATTTGGGGGGCCTCTCGCCTTCTGAGATTGCCCACACTGTCTGTGGAGTGTATTTTTCTCTAAATAAATCTGCTTCTTACCTATCACATTGTCTTTCACTGAATTCTTTCAGCAATGAGATATTAAGAACCTGAGTTTTATTAAATCTTGAGACCAAGTGTGTGATCTCATTTAAAAGACTATGGGGTTTAAGTCCTGATCTGAGTTACAGGATTTTATCCTGGAGTAAACAACATATTATTTGTTACTTAAAAATAAGTTTGTGATTTTTCTCAGGTACATACTTGTGTTCACTGGGCTGAGACTAGATTTTGATAGGAGGATGTTGGCTCCATTTTACTTACAGTTATCCCTAATTTTATGAAAATGTTACTGATAGTGGACATGATAGTGAATGTTTTTTTACCCCTCATCTAATGGCTCTGATACTTAATTTACTTATGGAGAGGATGAATATATAAAGATGTTAGTTTCTTGAGATATTAACTTGATTCTGGAAAAAGACTGACATTTGTTTAAATTAGATTTAACCCTTGTATCTCTTCTTTTGTACTTTCATATGTTGTTCTTGAAAAAAAAACAAAAACAAAAAACAAACCTTGGATTTGATTTCCTCAGGACTTAGAGGTACTTTTGGTGAAAGAAACAACTAGACTGTTTAAATGTTTACAGCATTCATTTGTTTCCTCTTTTTTTTTTTTTTCTATTGGGCACAATAAGCTTTGTACAGACTTAGGGACTGTGAAACAGTGCATTCTTTGCATTTCTGGTATTTGTCACTCACTTTGGGTTCTCATTGCACTTCATGGCAAAATATGTCATTTTAACCACTTCCGGATAAAATCATTAAATTTGAGGCTTCTCATCATTAAAGTGAAGAAATACCTTCAGATGCTGTGGAACACTTTCTCTCTCAGTCAACTCTGAGTTCTTTGGCTGTCCTCAATTCCTGGAGCCACAGTGAGCTCAGTGGTGCTACTTTAGGCTTTTGTGTCCAATTTTCTCTCTCTGTCTTCAGCAGAGTGTTATCTCCTATCTCTGTGGCTGGAAAAACTAAACAGTCAAGTACTTTTTCCACTGTATTGTTTATGCTAGGAATAGGCCTTTAAGATCTCAAAATCTAGTGATTTTATTAATTTCTTTTTAAATGTCCTTCATAAACTTGTTTCTCTGCAGCAGTGGTGGCCAAAATAAAGTTTAAAATTACAGTGAAGGTTGCAAAGAGGAGGAAGGTGATGAGGGATGTCAGGTGCAAAAGAAAAACAGACAAAACAGTATTTTTTCTTCATGCTCTCAACTTACCACATAGAAAGGAGGCAAAGACTTTTTTTTGTACTAACATCTAGACTCATTGGAGATTCTGAAGCCATCTATATAATTTTTAAAAATATAAATCTGAAAAAGTAAAATTTCCGCAAGAATTCTGTTTTTGAATAGTTGTCTATACATAGATCTTACTGTGAATTGACCTTTTCCAAAAATTGATCAGATTAACATTTACTGTTTGGGAATGATTTATAAATTATGAGAAATGATAAGAGCTTATTTTTTATTTTTATTTTTGACATTTTATTGTACAGTTTTTCCCAAGGGACTGAGAAATGGATATTGAGGTGGCAAGAGATTTTTGTGAACTATGTCTGTGTTTGCTTTTGATTCTAAGCTGCTCTGTCACATGGTTGTAGCAGGCTGCCTTAAAATATTTGTTATCTATGACTTGTTTTGCCCTGGACGTTATTGCTCTGGTCTAGGGAGTTACTTTAAACGGCTATATTGAAATCTTAAAATTCTCTCTTAATTACAGTAGTGAGACTTTCTAGCTTTTCCATTAGATTTAATGAGTAAATCTCAGATGTCCTATAAATAGCATGTCTTAAAGACGGTAACCTAACTGAAGACAATTATTTTTAAATAAAAGGATTCAGATATAATTTTATTTGATTTCATTAATCCCTGTTGGTGAAATCAAAGTTTCTAAGATAGTCTTGAAAACCAACCATGCGAAACAAAAATACCTTGTCAAAGTACAGATTTATTTCTGTTAAATGACTCCATTTAGCAAACATATTTGTATGTATGTGTGTGTGTTTATGTATATATATATCCAAAGTAGGTGGTTTATTAAAAATATGCCCATAACAATTAAATAGAAGTGTCTATTTCCACATCTGATTTATAAGCCACCTGTGGGGAAGCAATGGATGCAGTTTTCCATATTGAATTGGTAAAGTTTGATTGAAAGAGATTATGAAACCTTTTTCAATTTAAGATTTAAATGTGAGACTCTTAGCAGTGATTCATTTAAATTGATTGTGTTGGGATTATGGAAAACCTAGCAAAAAATAAGTATAATCATATGACCACCAAGAAAACATACATTGCTTTCCATCAGTGGTTGAACTGGGAAACAACAAGAATGAGATTTAGAATCAGTCATCCTGAGTTTGAGTATTAACTTTACCATAGTCATACATTTTGAATATATTTAACATGAAAACAGTTTGAGTTGGATGGGAAATTATTTGGAATGAATAATCCAAGTTAAAGAATATTTATGTTTTTCTTAATACTTTTAAGCTTGTATTTCATTTTCATCCATCTATTCCTGTTTTATGTTTGTAATAGCATTAGAAAGAAACAAATCAAACCAAAAAGGAATTAGCTAAATAAGTAATAGCACATGGATGCAGTGGAATATTATGCAACTCTAAAAGTCGTATCATGAAGTCTGTTTAGAATCATGAATAGATACTGCTACTGCTAATTCGCTTCAGTTGTGTCCAACTCTGTGCGACCCCAGAGATGGCAGCCCACCAGGCTCCCCCGTCCCTGGGATTCTCCAGGCAAGAACACTGGAGTGGGTTGCCATTTCCTTCTCCAATGCAGGAAAGTAAAAAGTGAAAGTGAAGTCACTCAGTCATGTCCAGCTCTTAGCAACCCCATGGACTGCAGCCTACCAGGCTCCTCCATCCATGGGATTTCCCAGGCAAGAGTACTAGAGTGGGGTGCCATTGCCTTCTCTGTGAATAGATACTAGTTATCTGTTATTAAGTCTGAATATATGAAACTTCAAAAAGTACACTGCAAATATTATATCACTAGTAATTATGTTTGGGTCTTTTTATGCATTCACTTAAGTAGCATTCAAGTGGTATTATTTGAGTAGCAGTTGTACACAGTAGGTTAAATATAGAAAATACATGTAACTGATTTTATTACATGACTTTATTTTCTTTTACTGCTTTGTGTACATCCTTATACCTCTTTTGTGAGTGCAAGATTTAAAAAATTTATTGGAAGCTTTTTTTTGGACAATTTGAAATAGAACTTTCGTGAACTCATTGGCAAATAGAGGAGGCAGAAATCTTATTTTGTCAGGGTCATATTTAATATAAAAAACAAATGTTGGAAAAGTATATTTCTGTCTTAAATTTCTTTTGTTGCTATCTATTATTTTGTTGCATTCTATTTTACAAAGCACATTCAATATAGAATATACAAATACTTCAAAAACTTAAAAAAAATCTCTTGATTTTTTTTATCTTGAAGTAAAAAAAAATGTAAACATATAACAAAAACCTTGGGAAATATTGAAAACTATAAGTAAAAAAGATGTCCTTTTTTATTTAACATTTTGAGATAATCTGAGTTATTCTTGCATTGCTAGTCTTTTTTGGCTTTGCTTGTTTGTTGGCCATAATTGTGATTGTATCATACAACATGTTCAATTCAATAGTGTCTTTTTAAAAAAGGTACTCAATATCACACATTGACTATGTCCACCTAAACAGCATTTATAATTAATGCATAATATCCTTTAAATTTAAAGTGCTCTATTTAACCATTTTTTCATTATTGAAAATTTAGAATCCTCCCCAATATTTCACTGTCATAAAAATCCTGCATTGACCACACCTATAAATGTAAAACTCCTTAAAAATATTATTGTTCCCATAGAATATTTGAAATGGCACTATAATCTGTACAGTTTGAACTCTACACGCCCTCTTGCTTTTCTGCCCTGATATCCAGTATTAGGCAAAAGACTGGAAAAGTCTGGTTTCTAATTTAGAGGCCTAGACTATACATTTTATCTCAGAAGTACTGGGAGTGTTCTTCAAAGCCAAGCTAATTCAATAATTATGTTATTTATCTTTGCAATTATAGTCAAATAAGTGTCATTCTTTAAGACTATCACTATATAGAGAAAAAGTCTGTAATTTAGTTAGGGAGGTATCAAAAGGTTATCAGGGTAAGTTACAGAAATTTGATCTTTATTACAGAATTTTAGTAAATAATAAAATGTTATTTCACTATTATTAGCTGATAGCTAACATTTACTATGTCAGATACTTTGAACTTCTTATCTGCCTTTTTTTTTTAACAGTAGTGATAATACTGTTGCATTGTGATTCCTTCACCAGAATTCAAACTATCTTTTAAAAGTGTCTTATTGCAGTATCACATTTGGAAAAGTAAACAGATCCTAGGTATTCAGGTCCATGAATTTTCACAAAATGAAGTGCCCTAGAAGACTCTTCTGCCTCTTGTAGTCACTATACACTGCTTTCCAACTGATTAGTCTTGCCTATTTTTAAAATAACAGCTTTACTGATGTATGCACATACCATAAGGTTCACTCTTAAAGTGTATATAAATGGGTGGTTTTTAGTATATTCAATGTGTTGCTCACTGATTGTCACTGATATCAGATCTTTCATGTCGCCAAAAAGAAACCTCGTTACCATTAGCAGAAATTCCTTCCCTCTCAGCAGCCACTGGCAACCACTAATCTCCTTTCTGTCTCTATGGATATTCCTGTACTGACATTTTATATAAATGAATTGATGCAATGTGGCCTTTTATGTCTGGCCTTTTCACTTAGCATAATGTTATTAAAGGTCATCATGTACCAGAACTTTACATCTGAATAGAAATATCATTATATTGGCATACCATATTTTTTATCCATTTATCATTCTATTGACTTGCAGTTTTTTACTTTTTGTCTTCTGTTGTGAGTAATGCTGGCATGAACATTTGTGTGTGTGTGTGTGTGTATGGATATATGTCTTGATTATTGTAGATTTATAGTGATTTTTGAAATTAGAAAGTATTAGTCCTTCAACTTTGCTCTTCTGTTTTTAGGAAGATTTTATCTATTCTATGTTCTTAATATTCTGATAGGAATTTTAGGATCAGCTTATTAAAGTCTGCAAAAAAAAAGTCAGCAGGGATTTTGATAGGAATTGCGTTAAATCTTTAGAGTGATTTAGGGGGTACTTAACAATAGTAAGTCTTCTACTCCATGAACATAGGATGTCTTTCCATTGATTTTGGCCTTTAATTTTTTCATGATGTTTGTACTCAGTACCCAAGTCTTAGGCTTTTTTGTTGTTGTTGTTAAACATTCAGAAATATTTTATTCTTTTTATGTTCTTATAAATGGAATTATTTTCTTATTTTTGGAATATTCACTATAGCTTTGTTTATTTTTGAACTTCATGTAAGTGGAATAATTTTCCTGTATGCTCTTTTGTATATCATTTAATTTAATGCTTGTGAAATACATCCATGTTACTCCACATAGTCATAGCTTGTTCATTCTCATTGCTGTGTATTTTCCATTGTGTTAATATAACACATTTGATTTGTATGTCCCATATTTATGTACGTTTGACTTTTTTTTTTTTTACAGTTTTGGGAAATTTGGTAGTGCTACAATTAACATTCTCATATATGACTTTAGGTGAACATATTATAATATATATTTGTTCTGGGTGTATTCCCAGACATGAATGTTCAGCTTTTGAAAATGCAACCAAAAAGCTTTATGAAGTGGTTGTAACAATTTGCAGTTTAGTTTTTAAACTACAAAAGCACTTTTGTATCATCTATCTTTTTCATTTTAGACACTTCCAAAATGTGTGTGATATCTCATTTTTAAAATTTCATCTTTCTCATAACTAATACTGTTGAGGATTTTTAAAAAAGATTAGTTATTTGTGATATAGTGTCTATATATATAGGGTCTCTGGTATATAGAGTCTATGTAAATCTTTTGCCCATTTTACATTGAATTATCTGTTTTTTTCATACGTACATGAAGGCATTCTTTATTTATTATAGATATAAGTAATTAAAGCAGTGTGATACTGGCACAAGAATAGCAAATTAAACAGTTGACCATTATGGACTCCAGAAACAGATCCCATGTATACTGTATCTTACTTCATGGGAAAGATGAATTAAAGTGGGGGAAATGATGGTCTTTTCAATCAATAGCACTGATCTAATCACTGACCTATATGGTGTGATTTTGTTATGTACTGTATATAAGTATCAATTCCAGATGAACTATTCATCTAAATGTAAAATGAAAATAATAGAGCTCTGTGGAAAAAATATAAGAAAATATATTTATAACCTTGAGGAAAATCAAAGATTTCTTAAATAGGACAAAAATAGCACTAATCATAAACCTAAGTGATAATAAATTGGGCCTTTTTAAAATTATGAATGTATGATAACACATTTACAGGAGGCTTGGAAAATACAGAACAAAATTACATATAGTTCCACTATATATGACAACTAATTTTTAAAGTAGATAAATTAAGATTTTTAATTGGAGTTTCAATATAAAACTCAAAAATTAATAGAATCAATATACAGAAAAGTAAAAGGATATGTGGTGGTTTAGTTGCTCAGCCGTGTCCGACTCTTGCGACCCCATGGCCTATAGCCTGCCAGGCTTCTCTGTCCATGGGATTTTCCAGGCAAGAATACTGGAGTGGGTTGCCATTTTCTTCTCCATCAAAGGATATAGTAGACTTAAAAAGCACCATGAACCAATTCGAGATCATTAAGATTTATATAATTTTAACACAACAGTAGGATACAAATTCTATTAAAGTTCCCATAGATTAAATATAGATGCTGGAACATATTCAGGGACATAAAAGAAGGACAAGGTGCAAAAATTTCATAGTATGAAGGTATTGAAATCACACATAGTCTGTTCCCTTATCACCAGGGAATTATGTTAGAAATCAATACAAAAGATATTTGGAAATAACCCACATACTTTCAAGTACAGTGTGACATTTACCAAGAGAGATCTTTGGCTTAGCCATTGAAAGCCTCAATAAAGTGTGAAGACTGAAAAAACACAGAGCATGATTGCAGAAAAGAAAGCATTTAAATGAGAAATTAATATCAAAGATATTTTAAAAACCCATGTATTTGAAAATTAAATGTCTACTTTTAAATGGCATATGTATCTAAGAAGAAATTGGGCCTCTTTAAAAATAAGAAATTCTGTTTAGGAAAAGATACTATTAAAAAGTGAAAAGAGAAGGCACAGAGCAGGAGATATTTGCAACTTACATATCCATAAAAGGACTTTTATTCACAGTTCAAGTTATTTTAAGTACAAGTTTGTGATTTTTCAAGATTTTCATTATAAAACATGCCTCTGTGTTAAAATGAATGTTTTCCTTAATTTGGCCAATCTAAAAAAATCAAAGCACGATCATATTGATATATATATATATATATAAATGGGTTTTAAATCAATGAATACTTACACACTGAATATTGTTAATCTAAATTCTATGTTCTTGTAAAATCCAGCATATTTATTTACAATTTAAATAGAACACACTAATGTTTAAAACTATATTAGTTTTTCTTTCTTAAATTAACTAAAATGTTAATTAAGTCCAATTATTTTATTACCTAAGTACTACTAAATTATATATGAAATATAATGTGCCAAAGATTCATATGGATGCACTTTTTAGGCTAAAATTTAATCTTGTACGTTATGTTCTCATAGCTTATTAGGATCATGTGAGATTAAGTTACTTTTACATATAAAAATATTATTAAAATTTTAAAAAATCTGTTAAAAAATTCAGTCAGTATTGCTAAGAGCTTGATACTGTGTCACTTGATTTTAATGATTGGACTTATTTTCAAATATATGTACATATGTATATTTGTGAACAGTTTGTATTTGTGTTATTTAAAGATCAATTTAAAATTTTTTGATTTCAAAATGTTTGAACTTTATTATTATATTATGCTTGGGCTTTATCTTTCTGTTTTCAGTAAATACTAATATTTTTAGAACTGAGTATTTATCATATCCAGTTTAATATGATTTCAAACTTTATTGGCTTTCTTTTAAATTACAGTTGGTTTTGATATACTTAGATTATTTTAGAGAACTAATTTTTTAACTTCAAAACTCTAGAAGTTGTACTACTTTTATGTAATATTCATTTCTCCTATTTAGCCAGTTTTCAAAAATTGATAAGACGAATTCTGTGACAGCTGTATCATAAGACGTTTTTATTTTGTTACTGTTGAATTCACACTGTCAATTTTAATGAATCCTACCCAATTAAAGTGGTGTACATATTTTTTGAGTCCATAATCAATATAATCAATTATATGTTTACATAATTGCATAGATATAATTTTATCTCTGGATGTTAGAGGACTAATGCATTTTTCTAATATGTTACAGAATTGCGAGAAGCTGGAGAATAATTTTGATGACATCAAGCACACGACTCTTGGTGAGCGAGGAGCTCTCCGAGAAGCAATGAGGTAAGTCTGAGTCACCATAGCAACAGTCACAGATGTGGTAAAGAAAAAGTCATTCTTCATTATTGGGGGAACAAATGAGTTCATTGCCACCATTCAGCTCTGTTCTCTAAGGTATTAATTTGTCAGTGGAGAGACTTCCCTTGAGGCTCTACTTTGGTTTTGAAGCAGCATAAATGTTAAGCCTCAGTGCACAGTAAAAAATGTAAATGTTTAATTTGTTACTTAAAATGCTTAAGGGGTGTCTTGTTTTATATTTATACTAAACTGTGTGATTGAATTGAAATATTGTTCATCTGCATTCTGCTTGTATAAAAAATAAATAGTACAATGGTGTTTTAACTGAGTAGAATTTTCTCCTAATTAATATTTAATTAAAAAAGAGATATTTAAAATTTCATATTCTATTAGATTTTATAGGATTATACCATAGTATTTTTAAACCAATGTACAATTTTATACTGTTATGAAGCATACAGATTAACTTTTTTCAAATACAACAGTCTGTAATGAACCTGATTTTTTTTTTCTTTTTAACATTCCTATTTCTGAATGTTTTTCTGAAATCTCCCCAAACTTAATACCTTTTTAATAACTTTTAGGAAGCAGTCTTCAAATCCATCTGATCAGAATCAATGAAGGCTTTTACTAGACATTGAAAATGTGTGAAGAATAAAACTTAGCATCCTTACAGCTGGAGAAACGACAGCAAATGATGTTAATCTTAAAAGTTCTGAGCTTGAATCTTGGAGTGGAATAATTTCCACTGAAAGATTTCTATATATTTGTATAGAAATAGTATATTTACCTTGAATTAGCCTGTGAAACTAAAATTGGTTTTTAAAATATATCTCCTCCTATCATTGCTCATTATATTAGGGGCTTAACTCAAGGCAAAAGAAAGTATTTTAAATAGCAGAAAGGATAAAACCTATGAAACTCCCTAGAATGGTAGTTTGGGTACAATTTTGTTATTGCTGGCACACAGTTACCATATACTTTAGTCTAGAAGCTGCTCTCATTTAGTGACCTCCCTTTTACCACGCAAGCAGCAGGGGAAAGTAATTAAATTTAATAGAAGCTGCCCTCATTTTGAAGCCACTTCTATTTAAAACCACAGGGGGAGGTAATTAAATTTAATGGAAACAGTAGCTTCTACACAAAGATACATGGTACTTCTATATAGATGATTATGATGTCACAAAAAGAGGAATAATATATTACTAGTACTGAGAAATTACCAGCTGGAGCAAGTGAGCCTATTTTATTGTTAATGTCTTTACTAATAAAAAAGGGGGAAAAATAAAACTGAGTTCACAATAGAGAATTTGTATGTATATAGAATGTAGTTGGACATTCTAAGAAAGTTAAAGTTACTGAAAATAGTAATTTAAAAATAAAGAGTAAAATACATGTGGAAAAGGCCAAGGCAGGAGTTGTGACTGAACTGCTGTTTTTCAATATACTCTTTATCCTCTATATAAAACTACCTCAGGTATACATTGAAAGCATCATTTTTATAAATATTTATTATAATAACTTTGAATATAATAAGCATAACATCAGTATTTATTTAGAACATTACAGTTACTCTATGTGTTTTTATTTCTGTTCGGTTTGAAGTAAGCACACAGACTCACTGGAAGACAAAGAGAATGCCAATTCTGAAGCTTTGAATAAAAGGCCAAAAACATAGAAAAAATTGCAAAGGGGCATTGTGAATGAAAAATGGATGTGAGTGAGGGAAATACGATGAACAAGGAAAGGACATGTAATTAGTACAGAAAATTTGTCATCAAGGAAAAAAAAACAGAATGAAGTATGGGAGAACTGCATTTGAAGAGATGATTAAATTCTGCCAAATTTTGTAATACTTGTCATTTTAGGAAATACCAGGATATTCTGCTTTTTAAAGAGTAGAGATGAACTAATGAGAAAAACAAGTATTTCCTGATTGGAGTAACCTCTCAACCACCCATACTATGAGATAAAGCAATAGTCTGGGTGAATCAGTATTTAATATATGGCTGTGTAATGTACTTTATTTACATAGGCAGCATATTTTACACACACATACACTCACACTCATAATGTTTAGATTTGCTAAGCAAAATTAAATAATCTAGTTACCAAAAACATTCAATAATATAGCATACTGTGGAGCTAGCACTTTTCAAAAAATTTTTGGGTTTTGCCTTTAGAAAATCCAGCAGGAGCTCATTCTTTATATGGGAAGATTCTGGAAGCCTCTAAACAAAAAGTTATAATGTTATATGACAAATAGAATATGAGGAGAATGCATCCAGGGGCAAAAAATTAATTGTTCTCTCATCTGTGATCACTTTTTGTCTTACATGAAGGGTGTCAAATCAAACAAAACCATGGAAAATGTAAGAAACTTGATCTAGGCCTTGAAGATGGCCAAGTTTGTAGCTAGAGGGAAAAGTATTTAGCAGAGGCACTGAGCTGCAGGTGCAAGATGTATTTCAAGAACGGTAAAGTGGTCTGATGTAAAGCAAATTTTTTTTGAGCTTTTTAGAATATGTTTTCCTGCAAAACTCATATAGGCAGCAGTATTTGGTCTGTAATGTCTCTCCTTATATGCCAAGAATCCTTGGATATAAATAAAGCATTTACAAGTTTGGCAGGATTGATGGGAACGATTTAGAATCTCAGAGTATGAGTCGGGGGCAGGGGGCTCTGGGAAACAAGTATGAATAATTTGGCAAAAATTTCAGTTACCTCAGGGGTTGGCCTCAGGACTCTGGTTGAAAATGTGTTTGTTACCATATCCTGGAAGTCAGGCTTCCCTGGTGGCTCAGACGGTAAAGCATCTGTCTGCAATGCAGGAGACCAGGGTTCGATCCCTGGATTGGGAAGATCCCCTGGAGAAGGAAATGGCAGCCCACTCCAGTACTCTTGGCTGGAAAATCCCATGGACAGAAGAGCCTGGTAGGCTACAGTCCATGGGGCCCCAAAGAGTTAGACAGGGCTGAGTGACTTCACTTTCACTTTAGCGGTCAGTAACATAGAGTCTAGCTTGCCAGGATCAGTTCAGTTCAGTTCAGTTCAGTCGTTCAGTCGTGTCTGACTCTCCGCGACCCCATGAATAGCAGCACACCAGGCCTCCCTGTCCATCACCAACTCCCAGAGTTTACTCAAACTCATGTCCATCGAGTCGGTGATGCCATCCTCTGTTGTCCCCTTCTGCCCACAATCCCTCCCAGCATCAGAGTCTTTTCCAATGAGTCAACTCTTTGCATGAGGTGGCCAAAGTACTAGAGCTTCAGCTTTAGCATCATTCCTTCCAAAGACACTCAGGACTGATATCCTTTAGAATGGACTGGTTGGATCTCTTTGCAGTCCAAGGGACTGTCAAGAGTCTTCTCCAAGACCGCAGCTTGCCAGGATAGATGGTTTAAATTACTTAAGGGCGAAATTGTGGTTTGGGGGCTTCCTAGATCCAACCAGTCCATCCTAAAAGAGATCAGTCCTGGGTGTTCATTGGAAGGACTGATGCTGAAGCTGAAACTCCAGTACTTTGGCCACCTCATGTGAAGAGTTGACTCATTGGAAAAGACCCTGATGTTGGGAGGGATAGGGGGCAGGAGGACAAGGGGATGACAGAAGATGAGATGGCTGGATGGTATCACCAACTCGATGGACATGAGTTTGGGTAAATTTTGGGAGTTGGTGAGGGACAGGGAGGCCTGGTGTGCTGAGATTCATGGGTTTGCAAAGAGTTGGACACAACTGAGTGACTGAACTGAACTGAACTGAGGAGAAGGCAACGGCAACCCACTCCTGTACTCTTGCCTGGAAAATCCCATGGATGAAGGAGCCTGGTAGGCTGCAGTCCATAGGGTCATGAAGAGTCGGACACGACTGAGCGACTTCCCTTTCACTTTTCACTTTCATGCATTGGAGAAGGAAATGGCAACCCACTCCAGTGTTCTTGCCTGGAGAATCCCAAAGATGGGGGAGCCTGGTGGGCTGCCGTCTATGGGGTCCCATAGAGTCGGACACGACTGAAGCAGCTTAGCAGCAGCAGCAGCAGCAGCAGCAGCAGGTAGCTCAGTGGTAAAGTATCTGCCTGCCAGTGCAGGAGACTCAGGAGACATGGGTCTGATCCCTAGGTTGGGAATATCCCTTAGAGGAGGAAATGGTAACCCACTCCAGTGTTCTTGCCTGGGAAATCATATGGACAGAGGAGCCTGGTTCACTACAGTTCATGTGGTCGCAAAGAGTCAGACACGACAGCACAGACACAGCAGCAGCAGATTGGGGTTTTTAACAAAGGTGGTGACAAGATTAAAAAGTATGAAGATCATTTTACAGCTTTTCAGAATTTGAATAGGATGAGAAAATACAATGTGGGGATAGAGTCAGTCATTCATTATTTAATTAACATTTATTGGGTTTTAGTAATATACCAGATAATGGGGTTACAGACATAAATTAGAGAGTCTCTGCCCCAAGCAACTAATGGCCTAGTTGGGGAGACAGATACAAAAATCAAATGATGTGAAGACTCAGAGCCCCAGTACTTGAGTTGTTTTCCTGTAGCCAAAATTCCATGGCAGTTTCCCTCGTGGCCCATTGGTACGGCATAGCTTGGCTGTGGAGCATTCTTTTTTTCTCACTAACTTTACCTCTGCAGCAGCCCTTGGTGGGCTTTGAGCACCTACAATGGTACCCTCCTTCTGAGTGTGTCTAGCCTGGAGATGTTGGAGCAAAACTGGACTGTATGTGACATTTGACATCTTGTAGATGCTGTGTTCAGGTATTATTGAATAGCCCCTTGTTTAAGGTTCTGCTGCTTATAAGCTCAGAACAAACAAGTGAGGTCTCTGCCCTCAGTCAGTACTCTGTCACCTCATCCAATTCTCTCTGTGGCCAGTCTTTGCCATGAGGTCTTGGACCTGTTCTTTCATCAGTGTCACAGCTGAGCAATTTTTGAGGACCTCTCCTAGACTTCTTCCTGGTTCCAGATGTGAGGATCGAATCCTGGGCGCAAGGACCTATCGCTGACTATTTAAAAAGCATAAGAGGCTACAGTCTAGGTTTTAGATTAGGTTTTAACTCATACTCAGAATGGAAAAAAATAATTTAAAAGCTTGTTTTGGCAGCAAAATAGAGGGTACAGTGAAGAGGGGGAGAGAGAGCAATCAGTGACACCACTAATATAAAGGTTAGAAGGGGGCAGCAGTTCACAGAGGG
The DNA here is from genome assembly GCF_002263795.3 of Bos taurus. Classification (NCBI taxonomy): domain Eukaryota; kingdom Metazoa; phylum Chordata; class Mammalia; order Artiodactyla; family Bovidae; genus Bos; species Bos taurus. The sequence continues at coordinate 45,526,862 of NC_037330.1, forward strand.
GGAGTGTCTTTGAGAAAATTAGAAATATTTAGAAGGTAGATCTGATGAAACTTTGTGATTTAATAGCCACAAAAACCATAAACTTGGTTTAATCAGTGTTGCTCTGTTTACAGCCTTTTAAAGTTTTCCTATGCTTGCAGAATAAAGTCTAATTTACTTGAGTATCCTACTAGATAGTAGAGCCCATGAGGGTAGGAGAATTGCTATTTTGCCCTCCTTTTTATTCTTAGCCTTACCATAGTATTAGCATATAGTAGGTACTTAAAAATTGTTTGTTGAATTTTTTATAAAGATTAAAAGTAAGAATAAGGACATTTATCAAGGGCAAGTCGAAAAAAGTTTTTTGATTTTGTATTCACCTGTTTTCTTTTCCCTTCCAGTTTTATTGAGTTATACTTTACATGTAGAACTGTATATGTTTAAACTCAAATGTGTTTGAGTATTTGGATATACATTAATTGAGATAGGGAGAGAGAAAAGAAGGATAAAGTAAGATGATTTTGTTTTTCAGATGAATTTGAGATAGCTGTGGCAAACCCATGTGCACATGTGCAGTAGGCAAGAGAATAGACAACTCTGCCACTCAGGAAAAAGACTAGAGATTGAGGACTGGGATTTGTCAAATATTTTGATATTTGTAGCCATAGGAAAGCATCTGATTTCCAACAATAGCGCACTGAATCAGAAAGGAGGCAAGTCTAACCAGATGCCTAATGAAATACTTGGTTTAGGAAAATGTTTCAGAGAGAAATGTATTTTCAGATTTAAAAATTTTAAATAACCTTCTCCTATAGTGTGATGTGCCTGAGACACAAAGGATGGTGGCATTCTTGCCCCATGTTCTGTGGCTCATGGATACATCTAGAGCAGTGCCACTCAGTAGAACTTTCTGCTAACTGGAGTAAAAGACTGCCTCAGTTAAAAAATACCCTCGACTGTTCATTATGACCACCACTGGCCCTGTGTGGTTACTGAGCATTTGAACTGTGGCTAGTGTAACTGAAAATTCAATTTAATTTAATTTTTATTATTTTAAATGCAAATTGTTGCATGTGGTTAGCGGCTCTGGTTTGGACAGCATTGTCCTGGAAGAATGTTTTTGTATTGCTAACATGACATTCATCTTCCTCTCAATGATGGAATTATCAACAAAGGAAAGTCTAGGGAAAGGCTAAACCATGTTCACACATATCACACCTACACATCACACACATTCTCTCTCAAAAAATGAAGAGTAAAAGTAGATCCAGAACATAATAATGGATATAAAACCCAAATTAACAAATAAGATAAGGAGGAGACAGGGTGACTATTACTCTCTGAAGGCATGATTTATATGTTATGTAGACATCTCTATAGAATTAACAACAAAAACACTCTAGAAATTCATAAAAGAATTTAGTAAGGTGGTCAGTTTTAAGATAAAGATGGACATTTGTGATTTTTTTTGTGTATTACCTATTCTTTGAAGAACGCAAGAGGTAGTTATATTAGACCACCCCAATCATCCAGGACATGTGGAATCACTCAGCAGATGGTCCAAGAGGCAGTTATTTGGCTGTTTAGAAAAACAAATCACCTTAATTTTCACCTCACAGCTAGCTGTTAAAGGAAGTTTCATGTATATTAAAGAGCTAAAGGAAATAAATGAGATAGCCAAAGTCCAATGAACTATGTGAGAGACTATCTCCGAGGTTTGGATGGGAAAAGAAATAATAATCTAAAAAGTTGAGAAATAACCAAGCTTTGATTACATTGAAAGAGCTTCTGTAGATGGAAAAATACAAAAATTTAAAGACATCAGTGTTCTGTATTGCCAAGTGTGTAAGAGATTTAAAAAGATTTAGGAGATCAGTGCTTAATTGGCAGAGTATGATTAAGAAACCCTTAAAATAATCAACTGTAATGGCAAGCAAAATATAAATTACATTTAAAAGTACTAATTTCTTGGTTATTGACATTACTGCAGTTCAGTGCAGATGAGATTTTGAGTGCTGGAGATGGAGTGATAAGAGTCATTGTCCCATTCTCAGAGCTCAGAAAGAGTTGAAATTACTTGTGCACTGAAGGAAAGGAGTATACCAATAAGCAGTAAGAACCTTGAAACAAGCCCCTTTCACATAAATTTAACTTTGTGAAATATGCTATGCACAAGACATAGAAACTGTGTATACCTGTGGCGGATTCATGTTGATATATGGCAAAACCAATAAAATATTGTAAAGTTAAAAAATAAAATAAAATTAAAAAAAAAGAAATTATGGGCAATCTGAAACTATTCCTCAAACTATAACTTACAAATTTAAACAATTAGCTAAACCTAATTGTCTACTATTAAGGAAATAAATAAGAAAATGCAGAAAATGAAGTTTCTAGAATATATTCATATATATGATATATCATAAATTACATACATAGTGGTAAATTGTGGCATATTTAGTTATATCTATATATATATAGATATATATATAATATATAAAGATATTAAAATGATCTTTAGGAGAGTGATTTTTAGTGACCCAAGAATCTTCATGTTATAATGTTTTGTGAAAAATGCCAGGAAACAAAACTGGATGTAGCACATGATCTTTATTGAATATTAAAAAAATGAAGAGAAAAAATAGGAGTAAACGTAGTAAAATGGCTACTGTGTCTGGGTGGTGGACTTACATTTTTTTCAGGTGTGTAGCTTTCTGTTCTGAGTTTTCTATAAGCAGAGCATATTATGAATGATTTAGAAAAATAATTAAGAGATGAAAAATTAAAAGAATAAAGTAAGATGAAAATACTACAATAAGTGGCAAAATCAGATTTTAGACTCCAAAACTTGATTTTAGATAAAGGCATGTATTAAATCTTACTTTTTTGTAAGGTTGGATTAAAATAGAAGTGATATGAAGAAAATAATAATGTAGAAGAGAATGCTTTGTCATTTATGAAACATTTAGAAAATGAAGATACAAAGTACTGTAATGTTTGTATATATCATTTCCATTTAATGGTGGATAGTGCTTATTTCAAAGAAAGTACATGTTGTACATAATGGAATTGACTGGAAAACTTCAGTGTGGTTTTATAATGTAGAATACTGTGCTAAGTAAGTTGCTTCAGTTGTGTCCGACTCTTTGTGACCCTATGAACCATAGCCTGCCAGGCTCGTCTGTCCATGGGATTCTCCAAGAAAGAATACTGGACGAGTTGCCATGCTCTCCTGCAGGGGATCTTCCCAACCCAGGGATGGAACCCTCATATCTTCTGTCTCCTGCATTGACGGGAGAGTTAGTGCAGGAGACAGTCCACCTGGGAAGCCCGTAGAGTGTACAACACTACCAGAAGGGATGTTTTTTGCCTAACTTAGTGAGTCCATTGTAGTTCCATGGCTGTGTGGAAATATTGTACACGATTTTTAAAAATGATGACATAAAAATTTTTTAAAGATAGAAAAAATGTATCATCTCTAAGTGAAATCACTATAGTATGATAATAGTTGATTTAGAGGTGAAATTCTCAATTTTTTCATCATTTTTTCCCTTATCTTGGTCAATCAACTCTCTTATCATCCAAAATGATTTGGTTTCTATAATATTTTACACCTGTCTTAGCTCCTGTAAAAAATTCTAAATATGAAGGGGAAAAGTGGGAATTTTTTAAAGACAGTATCTCTTTGTCCTCTTTTTACTTCCTGAGGCAGTAGTGGGCATGCATAGTAGAAATAAGAAATTGGAAAGCATTTGAAGTTGAATAACTTGAGAAAATGGAGTGTCAAAATCTTAAAGAAAAGGTACAAATAGAATATAGCTCATTAAGAAAAAATGTTAAAAAGTGTATGAAGCTTTCTGACAATGACTTAATGCACAAAAATATAGATTGGTGAGATCTATGGCTATACCTCTATGGTGAGAATATACATTACATTTTAGAGTACAGACATTGCCAATTAGGGGTTAGTATTTTATTTGCTGGACAAACATATTCAGTGAGAGCTATTACGTTTGGATCATTATTATAGAGATGAACTACCAGGGCATTATATCTCTGAAATCTATTCATTTTTGCTTAGCTTTGTCACGTGTTAGGAATTCTGTCACTAGATGGTGATGTTGAGTTGCACAGTTTATGTTCTTGCCTTTTTTTCTGGTGTCTGTAATAGTAATTGTAGGTATACTTATGTATCCAGAGTTAAAACTGAAAGTATAACTGTATAAATTAGGAGAATAATTTTAAGAGATACATTCTAAACATCATTTAAGTCAAAAGGTAAAAATCCTTTAAAGCTATTGCTTTACTTTAGACTCATAGACTTTGAAAGGTAGAAGGAATATAGATAGCAATCTAAACTTTTCATTGAAGAGTGAGGTCTGAAGAGAGATTCAAAGACATTAAAAAGAGGTATTTTTCACTTTTTCCCTTCTAGATGTATTAGTTTAAAAGAACAACTTTAATTTAATTTCCTGGTTAATATTTAGTGGTACTGAGGCTGTTTGCCATCTGGTCTAAGGGTTGTGTTACTCCTAGTACTTCGATATTGTTTTAGTTTCTTATTGTTTTATTTACATTAATTTTACACTCCTTGCTAAGCATAATGGTCAAGCTACACTGTTTCTTTAACTGGTATTTCTAAATGAATTGGAGTAAAAGACCATCTGGTTACTAGAGTAATTTTGTCCATCTGAATAAGATTTGAAGATAATATTAAAAGGAGACCAAGCCAGTCAATCCTAGAGGAAATCAACTGTGAATATTCATTGGAAGGACTGATGTTGAAGTTGAAGCTGAAATATTTTGGCTACCTGATGCAAAGAGCTGACTCATTGGAAAAGCCCCTGATGCTGGGGAAGATTGAGGGAAAGAGGAGAAGGGGAGCAGTGGAGGATGAGATGATTGAATGGCACCACAGACTAAGGACATTATTTTGAGCAAACTCTGGGAGATAGTACAGTGAGGACTGCCTGCAGTGTGGAAGACCTGGGTTCAATCCCTGTGTTGAGAAGATCCTCTGGAGGAGGGCATGGCAACCCCCTCCAGTATTTTTGCCTGGAAAATTCCCATGGACAAGAGGAGTCTGGTGGATTACAGTCCATAGGGTCACAAAGAGTCAGACAGGACTGAATGAGTAAGCCGCGCTGGGAGATAGTGGACAGGGAAGGCTGGAGTGCTGCAGTCCATGGGATCACAAAAAGTTGGACACGATTTAGTGACTGAATAACAGCAATAACTTAACCTTACACTTGCAGATAAGTTGGCATGGGTGTATGTGTACATATATTGTATATGTGTAAATGTGTGTTTGTTTGTATATATATATGTTCATGTATATGTACTCTTATTTCCATTAATTTCAGTTGTTCTCTTTCCAAATCTTCCTGTCTCAGTCAAGAAAACCTTGTGGTGTGATTGCATTTGAAATTTGGAGATCCCTTTGCTTTTCAGATATATCTGTTAGAGTTACAGTTGTATGCATAGCAAGTTTCAATGAAATTCTTCTATGATGGTAAAAAGAAAAGAGGAGCGGGGGAAGAGCAGGCAGCCTAAACACTTATGAAGAGTGAATTGAATGAGCAATTTGGAAAACAAAAATAAGGCATGAGAAAATTTGAAGTGGCATTGAAGAAAAATATAAAATAAAATGAGAAATAATTATTAAAATACTTCTCATGCAATCAGCAGATTGTTTAATGGCATGAAAAGTAAACACAAATTGGTTAAAATACTGAGTACATTATATCATGATATCAGTGGCTACATATGATTTAGTATCAGTAACGTATTTTTGTTTTCAAAGTTTTCAAAACTAAACATAATTATAAAAGCCCTTGTATGTATGTGTGTTTTAACTATATGCAAAGTTTGACCTGTGAAACTGGATGCAGAGGCAGTGTGTAAACTTTCTATTTTAATCCTATTTCTTGATCCTATGGTAATTATAGTTGTCTAAGTGTTTTTCCACTAAATGGATCAGCAGTAATATTTGGAAAGCTCTCCCACCCACCCTCAATGATCAGGTTACAAGAGTATCTTCTTTTCTTCCATGCAGAGGAGAATATCTTGTCTAATTATCATTTCTGTTAGAGAGAGGCACACACTCTAATATGCACATAGTAGATTTTATAAAATATAAAGACAAAAAGCACACCATCACTTTTTCTAGATACTGGTGATGCAACTACTTTGATAAGCATTATTGAAATGCAACTTAATAAATATGTTAGGCATTAGAAAAATGATGAATTGCATAAAAATATGTAATTAATTGAATTTTATTATATATTCAATGTAATTAAGTTAATTTGTGTGATATGAATATAAATGTATACACACACTTTACACATATGTGTGCAAATGTGCACATGTGCATGCACACTCACACATACATTGGATATTATCTGTTAACTGTATAACTTAAGAATGTTACTTTCATTCTCTCCAGGGATGAGTAAAAGCAAGATTTGTCGTTCACTTTTAGATGAGCTAGATAATTTAATTTTTTCACCATTCATGGGGAATAGAAGGAATGTTCTATATTAATTTTCACTAATGTTTAATAAATCAAATATATGCTTAATATTAATACTGTGGATTATTTATGGATTTGGTAGCAATTGGGATATATGAATTAGGAACTATGTTGATTTACAATATTTTTCTCTACTTTGAACTTAGAACTTGAATGTGAGAAATACTGATTATGTACTAATCAATTATGAATTTTGTGAAACAGCAGCACAAATAAATCAAACATGGATTAATACAATTATATATTTATAAAATGCATTATAATGTTAGTCTGAGCACTGGTTCTTTCAACCTAGTGCCTATGATGTACTAGACAATAGTTAGTTAAAAGGAATATTTATAGAAAAAAATCAAACTAGTATTTTGACTGTTATTTTATGACAACTTGATACATTTAGAATAAGACCCAAACAAAATATATATTATTAGTATATTCAGTGTTACTATTTATAACAACTTTAGCAACAATATAAATAAATAGTACGTAACTAAGGTAAAAAAAATTGCATTTTTCCCTTAGCAGTAGAAGATTGTGTGTTAAAGATTGGAAAGAAAGGATATAGCTTTTGTTTTGCTGCCAAAGAAAAGTACAGAGCCAAGTCTTACTCTAGAATGTGTACCATTTTAGATCCAGACTTTGAATTAGCAGTTAATAGCTAAAATTATTTAGGAGATAAAAATTGGTACTGTGAGGATTAGCTTTAATTTTAAGTATCCATAATTGAAGTGCCACATTATGATTTTAATGTTATGATAATCTTGTTAACAAGCTGTTGTGTATATACTATCATATTTTAATGTAGTTGCAAAGCTTAAGTAAACCATAAAGTAAATTGCTTTTTGAATCAGGCTTTTACAAGGGGAAAATTAGTGGTTTACATGTTTTGAATACATATTTTGTAATTATAGTTGGCATTTTCTACAACTTAAGAAGAGTAATAGAATGGGTTTATAGATAATTCATTATTGTTTATAAGTACATTGGTTTATTTTGTTATTGCTATTTCTAATTAATTTGGGTTTATAACACAGTAGCTGATTCTATATTTTTTCTGTATCAGTCTTCTCTTCTAGAAGACATACATTGCATTTAGTTTTTCTGCTTATTTCTCATTTATCAGCACGTTACATTTAAAAGAAAATTTCTGCCTTTCTTATCTATTATTTCTCCAGATTATTATGTGTGTGTGTTAGTCGCTATTGTGTCTGACTCTGTGATCCCATGGACTGTAGCCCGCCAGGATCCTATGTCCAAATTCTCCAGGCAAGAATACTGGAGTGGTTTGCCATTCCCTTCTCCAGGGAAACTTCCAAACCCAGGGATTGAACCTGGATCTCCTGCATTGCAGGCATATTCTTTTACCATCTGAGCCACTAGGGAAGCCCTAGATTATTGTGATATATACTAAATTCCATCCATTAGGAGTGTTTATGTTGATTTTATTTTTTCAGGGGGCGAGGAAGTATCCCATTTGACAGTTAGTGAAGATAGCTAGTAAGTTAGATTTACTTTTCTGAATTTGTTGCTTCAGTTAACAGTTAACATGATATTTGATAGCCTAAAGCAGAAGTAAGCAAACAGTTTATGTAGAAGTACAGATAGTAAATACCTTCAGCATTTCTAGGTCAAATGGTCTCTGTCAGAACCACTCAGTTATGCTGATATACTGCATTTGCAGCCACATAGACAATATGTCAGCTGACGGGTGTGGCTACATTGTTGTGGCTGTGGTCTAATGAAATTTTATTTACAGAAATTGGCAGCCAGCTGCATCTGTCCCATGATTCATAGTTTACCAAACCCTGGTTAAGAGCAAACTTGACATAGATCAATTAAATTAATATCAAATAATTGTTTGGTATATATGTGATGAATTTGTGACTTTCTCTGGTAGACTGTTACTAAAAACACTATGAAAGTCTTCCAGTTTTATTAATAAGCACTACTTAGAACATTTACTGAGGTGTCATATTTCCCAATTTCTGAACTGTTCCTTGAAATTGAATAAATTACATTTCCTGATTACTCTTACAAGTAAACAAGCATGATTAAGAATTAAATTGCCAATCGCAATTATAAAATCACCAATACGCAGTCAACAGGAGGCGTTGGTATCAATGCCACTGAATCAGTTAGCATCATTTGTTATGTTTGTGGTTGAAGAACCATGTACATGATAAAACAGTATAATGTTACTCTCCAGTTTGATACTAGTTAACCACAGCGTGGTACCAATGAAAATACAACATTGTGATAGTTTAGTTATCAGTTATTCTTATAAATGGGTGATTTAAGAATTTATAAATTCTTATAAATCGTGGCATCTACTAAAGTACATACATGATATTTGATATTTATTGGAAAATATTCATTTTGATGTATTTTTGGTCTATTTAACTCCTTTATAAAGTTTTCTATCCATGGGAGTCTCTGACGAACTGCCTTTATTTGAAAATTTAATATCAATATTTATTTAATAAATCAGTAAATAATGAATAAATAATGAATGAATATTTTTCTTCTCATGCACAAAGATTCAGTGAGATGCTATATGGGATTTCTGAACAGTTTTTTTTAAAAAATGCTCCTGATATTTAAGGTTCAATCTTTCTAATATGTTTCAAGAAACCTCCTAGGAAATTTAGTTAATTTAGTATATGTCCTAACTTTTAGCCCTATAGTTCTCTCCCATTTTAAGGGCCATTACTTTGACTAGCAAATAGAAAAAATACTAGTAATCATTTTATTTAGAAGTCTTCTCTATCAACTTCCATCAAGTTTTAGTGGAAATGGGTGTCATCACTGGACCACAGAGGTGATAAAAGTCGATATCAGTGCTGTGTTTACAAACCAATTATCTTGCCAGTATCTCCCTCTATCTTTGAAGAGAGTTTAGAATAATCTTTTTTTTTTTTTTAGATGGGTAAGAAAAATGATTTACAATAAGGTTAAATTACTTACTGGTATTATATTTGTCATTGTCACATTTTTCCTCTATATTTCATTTCTTCCTTCATTCCCTTAGATGTTGTTTATAATTTCATATTCTGTGAGGAAATATTGCTTCAGACATTTCTCACCCAGGGCTAAGAATTGTGTGGAAATTTAAACAGTTTGGATGAAAAAGCTTTTTGAGGAATTGGATTTCTTTTTGAGATTGAAACAAGGATAAGAAAAATTTTAATTGTAAAGAAATAAATTACTAGTTTTGACATATGATTATAATGAAATGATTTCATATGAACAGAGTATATTAAATAATTTTAAAAGGATTGGTTAACAAGTTTGAACCAGTTAGAACCATTAATTGAAACCTGAGAATCATTCCTTAGACTGGGTCATTCTACTAAAATTAAAGTCTATTTTTATTTGGTAGTAATTCAAAACTTGTTCTGCAATTTATATTTCTTTAGAGTTATTCTGCTTATTTAAAATTTTAGAGTATTGATTGTTCTTTCAGTACTCCACCAAAATATTTGTTTGCTTTTAAGGATTATGATAGGTATTTTTATCAAATATATTTCTATAGATCATATAGTTATCCCAAAAGATATTTTAACTATATAAATACTAAAGCATACTATTTCTAATTTATAGCTAAATGAGCAAACTAAGATTATATATACATGCTAAATTATTAAATGCCTTATTATTTTTTTGTCTGCTTATATAAAACAACAAATGCATTTTAATTATGATGCATAGAAATATATATTTACACACACTTCTAAACAGTCTATTTAGGCTATGAATAAATTCCTTAAGCTAAGTTTTATATTTTATATTTTCATAAGTATGTAACATGGTAGATTATTTGGATTTTACTCAATCCAGGATGATCTGTTAATGTTAGAGTACTCATGTTTTAAAATGGACTTTGCAAAGAAACCCTCAAATTTTGAAAATATATAAATGTTAAACACACACACAATATATGTATATATACACATCACACACACACACACAGAGCCACACTCACCTGCTCCTTGTAGCATAATTCAAATGGAATATCTTTGAAAGTCTTATCACATTATAGGTTTATGTTATGCTCAGAAGTGCTAGTAGTTATCATGTATGTTTAAAAACAAAAGTAGACAACCTTTTTCTGTTCTTTGCTATTCAAATTACTTTAATTATGGGGCCTGCCAAATAACCAGTGTGGGCTGGGTGCCAGAGTTGAGGGGAGAACACTCAATCTCTGCTTTCAGAGAACAGTGCCTGGGGGTAGGTCTCCTAGTAAAAGAGGTGGCTTTTATAAAATGCTTACATAGAATCCAGTAATATACATAAAAATTTGGTAAATTATTAGCATGTATTTATTAATTTTAAAATCATAATGGAAGATTAAGTGATGAGGAGCAAGATGCTGCTGCTGCTAAGTCGCTTCAGTTGTGTCTGACTGTGCGACCTCATAGATGGCAGCCCACCAGGCTCCTCCGTCCCTGGGATTCTCCAGGCAAGAATACTGGAGTGGGTTGCCATTTCCTCCCCCAATGCATGCTGCTGCTACTGCTGCTGCTAAGCCACTTCAGTTGTGTCCGACTCTGTGCGACCCCAGAGATGGCAGCCCACCAGGCTCCCCGGTCCCTGGGATTCTCCAGGCAAGAACACTGGAGTGGGTTGCCATTTCCTTCTCCAATGCATGAAAGTGAAAAGTGAAAGTGAAATAGCTCAGTGTCATGTCCAATACATGCATGCATGCTAAGTTGCTTCAGTTGTGTCCATCTCTGTGCGACCCCATAGACGGCAGCCCACCAGGCTTCTCTGTCCACACAGTATTCTCTAGGCAAGAATACTGGAGTGGGTTGCCATTTTCTTCTCCAGATGAGGAGCAAGAGATGCAGCTAAAAACCTAGAAATAGTCACAGTACAAGGTTGTTGATAAGAAAACAAGCTACCATCAGCAAGGGATGATTTCCTTGGTTTATGAACTTTCAGTTTATATACTCAATGATTTTCTGATTTTGACTACTATTCTTGAAATATAGTGTATCGTGTTTTTATTTGTTATTTAAATTAACATATTTAAGTTAGTAACTACAAGCTCTTTGTATTTGATTAGAAATTAAATGGTATTAGGATTTATGAGGACTATCTATACTTAGAATTATAGTGAGCCTTAACATAAACTTAACAAAATGTGGTCCACTGGAGAAGGGAAGGGAAAACCACTTCAGTATTCTTACCTTGAGAACCCCATGAACAGTGTGAAAAGGCAAAAAGATAGGACTGAAAGATAAACTTTCCAGGTCAGTAGGTGCCCAATATGCTACTGGAGATCAGTTGAGAAATAACTACAGAAAGAATGAAGAGACGGAGCCAAAGCAAAAGCAACACCCAGTTTTGGATGTGACCGGTGATGGAAGTGAAGTCCAATGAGGCAATTGGAAGTGGTCAAACAGGAGATGGCAAGAGTGAACATCAACAGTTTAGGAATCAGCAAAGTAAAATGGACTGGAATGGGTGAATTTAACTCAGATGACCATTATATCTACTACTGTGGGCAAGAATCCCTTAGAAGAAATGGAGTAGCCATCATAGTCAACAAAAGAGTCTGAAATGTAGTACTTGGATGCAATCTCAAAAATGACAGAATGATCTCTGTTTGTTTCCAAGGCAAACCATTCCATATCACAGTAATCCAAGTCTATGTGCTGACCAGTGATTGCTGAAGAAGCTGAAGTTGAATGGTTCTGTGAAGACCTAAAAGACCTTCTAGAACAAACACCCAAAATAGATGTCCTCTTCATTATAGGGGATTGGAATGCAAAAGGAGGAAGTCAAGAAACACCTGGAGTAACAGGCAAATTTGGCCTTGGAGTGCAGAATGAAGCAGGGCAAAGGCTAATAGAGTTTTGCCAAGAGAACACACTGGTCATAGCAAACACCCTCTTCCAACAACACAAGAGAAGACTCTACACATGGACATCACCGGATGATCAATATTGAAATCGGATTGATTATATTCTTTGCAACCAAAGATGGAGAAGCTCTATACAGTCAGCAAAAACAAGACCAGGAGTTGACTGTGGCTCAGATCATGAACTCCTTATTGCTAAATTCAAACTTAAATTGAAGAAAGCAGGGAACACCACTAGACTATTCAGGTATGACCTAAATCAAATCCCTTACAGTTATACAGTGGAAGTGAGAAATAGATTCAACGGATTAGATCTAATAGATGGAGTGCCTGAAGAACTATGTAATATCAAGTCACATGGGCCTTAAGGAGCATCACTGTGAACAAAGTTGTGGAGGTGATGGATATCCAGTTGAGGTATTTCAAATCCTAAAAAATGATGCTGTGGAAGTCCTGCACTCATTGTGCCAGAAACTTTGGAAACATCAGCAGTGGCCACAGGACTGGAAAAGGTCAGTTTTCATTCCAGTCCCAAAGAAAGGCAATGCCAAAGAATGTTCAAACTACCTCAAAATTGAACTCATCTCACACGCTAACAAAGTAACGGTCAAAATTCTCCAAGCCAGGCTTCAACAGTTCATGAACCTTGAACTTCCAGATATTCAAGCTGGTTTTAGGAAAGGCAGAGGAACCAGAGATCAAATTGCCAACATCCCTTGGATCATTGAAAAAGCAAGAGAGTTCCAGAAATACATATTTCTGCTTTTTTGAGTATGCCAAAGCCTTTGACTGTGTGGATCACAACAAACTGTGGAAAATTCTTAAAGAGATAGGAATACCAGACCACCTGACCGGCCTCTTGAGAAACCTGTATGCAGGTCAGGAAACAACAGTTAGAACTGGACATGGAAAAACAGACTGATTTCAAATCAGGAAAGGAGTATGTCAAGGCTGTATTTTGTCACAGTGTCTATTTAACTTATATGCAGAGTACATCATGAGAAATGCTGGACTGGATAAAGCTCAAGCTGGAATCAAGATTTCTGGGAGAAATATCAATAACCTCAGATATGCAGATGACACAACCCTTATGACAGAAAACGTAGAAGAACTGCAGAGTCTCTTGGTAAAAGTGAAAAAGGAGAGTGAAAAAGTTGGCTTAAAACTCAATATTCAGAATACTGAGATCATGGCATCCGGGCCTATTCAGTTCAGTTTGGTTCAGTCGCTCAGTCGTGTCCGACTGTTTGCGACCCCGTGAATCACAGCATGCAGGCCTCCCTACCATCACCAACTTCCTGAGTTCACTCAAACTCATGTCCATCGAGTCGGTGATGCCATCCAGCTATCTCACTCTCTGTCATCCCCTTCTCCTCCTGCCTTCAATCCCTCCCAGCATCAGGGTCTTTTCCATTGAGTCAACTCTTCACATGAGGTGGCCAAGTATTGGAGTTTCAGCTTCAGCATCAGTCCTTCCAATGATCACCCAGGACTGATCTCCTTTAGAATGGACTGGATGGATCTCCTTGCAGTCCAGGGGACTCTCAAGAGTCTTCTCCAACACCACAGTTCAAAAGCATCAATTTTTCGTCGCTCAGCTTTCTTCACAGTCCAACTCTCACATCCATACATGACCACTGGAAAAACCATAGCCTTGACTAGACGGACCTTTGTTGGCAAAGTAATATCTCTGCTTTTTAATATGCTGTCTAGGTTGGTCATAACTTTCCTTCCAAGGACTAAGCGTCTTTTAATTTCATGGCTGCAGTCACCATCTGCAGTAATTTTGGAACTCCAAAAAATAAAGTGAGCCACTGTTTCCCCATCTATTTCCTATGAACTGATGGGACCAGATGCCATGATCTTACTTTTCTGAATGTTGAGCTTTAAACCAACTTCTTCACTCTCCTCTTTCACTTTTATCAAGAGGCTTTTTAGTTCCTCTTCACTTTCTGCCATAAGGGTGGTGTCATCTACATATCTGAGGTGATTGATATTTCTCCCGGCAGTCTTGATTCCAGCTTGTGCTTCTTCCAGTTCAGCGTTTCTCATGATGTACTCTGCATATCAGTTAAATAAGCAGGGTGACAATATACCACCTTGACCTACTTCTTTTGCTGTTTGGAACCAGTCTGTTGTTCCATGTCCAGTTCTAACTGTTGCTTCCTGACCTGCATACAGGTTTCTCAAGAGGCCGGTCAGATGGTCTGGTATTTCCATCTCTTTCAGAATTTTCCACAGTTGTTGTGATCCACACAGTCAAAGGCTTTGGCATAGTCAATAAAGCAGAAATAGATGTTTTTTCTGGAACTCTCTTGCCTTTTTGATGACCTAGGAGACGTTGGCAATTTGATCTCTGATTCCTCTGCCTTTTCTAAAACCAGCTTAAACATCTGGAAGTTCACGGTTCACATATTGCTGAATCCTGGCTTGGAGAATTTTGAGCATTACTTTACTAGCTTGTGAGATGAGTGCAATTGTGCGGTAGTCTGAGCATTCTTTGGCATTGTCTTTCTTTGGGATCTGAATGAAAACTGACCTTTTGCAGTCCTGTGGCCACTGCTGAGTTTTCCAAATTTACTAGCATATTGAGTGCAGCACTTTCACAGCATCATCTTTCAGGATTTGAAATAGCTCAACTGGAATTCCATCAGCTGTACTATCTTTGTTTATAGTGATGCTTTCTAAGGCCCACTTGACTTCACATTCCAGGATGTCTGGCTCTAGGTCAGTGATCACACCATCGTGATTATCTGGGTCATGATGATCTTTTTTGTACAGTTCTCCTGTGTATTCTTGCCACCTCTTCTTAATATCTTCTGGTTCTGTTAGGTCGATACCATTTCTGTCCTTTATCGAGCCCATATTTTCATGAAATATTCCCTTGGTATCTCTAATTTTCTTGAAGAGATCTCTAGTCTTTCCCATTCTGTTTTTCTCTATTTTTTTGCATTGATCACTGAGGAAGGCTTTCTTATCTCTCCTTGCTATTCTTTGGAACTCTGCATTCAGATGCTTATATCTTTCTTTTTCTCCTTTGCTTTTCACTTCTCTTCTTTTCACAGCTCTTTGTAAGGCCTCCTCTGGCAGCCATTTTTCTCCCATTACTTCATGGCTAATAGATGGGGAAACAGTGGAAACAGTGAGAGACTTTATATTTTTGGGCTCCAAAATCACTGCAGATAGTGACTGCAGCCATGAAATTAAAAGACACTTGCTCCTTGGAAGGAAAGTCATGACCAACCTAGACTGCATACTAAAAAGCAGAGACATTACTTTGCCAACAAAGGTCTGTCTAGTCAAAGCTATGGGTGTTCCAGTAGTCCTGTATGGATGTGAGAGTTGGACTATGAAGAAAGCTGAGTGCCGAAGAATTGATGCTTTTGAAATGTGGTGTTGGAGAAGATTTCTCAGAGTTCCCTGAATGCAAGGAGATCCAACCAGTCCATCCTAAAGGAGATCAGTCCTGGGTGTTCATTGGAAGGGCTGAAGCTGAAGCTGCCACTCCAGTACTTTGGCCACCTGATGTGGAGAACTGAGTCATTTGAAAAGACCTTGATGCTGGGAAAGATTGAAGTCAGGGGGAGAAGAGGATGACAGAGGATGAGATGGTTGGATGGCATCACGTATTCAATGGACATGAGTTTGAGTAGACTCTGAGAGTTGGTGATGGACAGGGAAGCTTGTCATGTGCAGTCCATGGGTTCACAAAGAGTCAGATACTTCTGAGCAATTGAACTAAACTGAACTAAAACTTTGAATTTCTATTTGTAATATGAGATTATAACTTAGGATATGTTTATGTCCATGGGATTCTCCTTAGTAGAATACTGAATTGCCATGCCATCATCCAAGGGATCTCCTGGATCCAGGGATTTAGTTTGCATCTCACATATCTCCTGCATTGGCAGACAGGTTCTTTACCACTAACACCATCTGGGAAGCCCCTCTGTGTATATTGGGGTGTAATTAAATATAATGATTGATAGTATAATTTGTTGAATTTTAAGGATGACTTTAGGATAAAAACGATGTGGCATATATACATAATGGAATATTGCTCAGCCATAAACAACAACACAACAATGCCATTTGCAGTGACTTAGATTGACCTTGTTATTGTCATAGTGAGTGAAGAAATTCAGACAGAGAAAGATATTTTGCTATGGTTTATATGTGGAATCTTAAAAATGATACAAATGAACCTGTTTACAAAAAAGAAATAGAGTCACAGTTGTCAAAAACAAAATTATGATTACCAAGATGGCAAGTGGAGAGGGATACCTTTGGAGATTGAGAATGACATACATACACTTGTTGTTGTCATTCAGTTACTAAGTCATGTGTGACACTTTGTGACCTCATGGACTGCAGTATGCCAGGATCCTCTGTCCTCCACCTACTATAAGCAACATGGTACTGTATTTAATTCTCTTTAATAACCTATATGGAAACAGAATCTAAAGAAGGGTAGATATATGTGCACACACACACACACACACACACACATATATATAACTGATTCACTTTGCTGTACAGTAGAAAGTAACAGAACATTGTAAAATAGCTATAGTCCAGAAAAAGTTAATTTTAAAAAAAGGGTA
Organism: Bos taurus; assembly: GCF_002263795.3. Lineage (NCBI taxonomy): Eukaryota > Metazoa > Chordata > Mammalia > Artiodactyla > Bovidae > Bos > Bos taurus. The sequence continues at coordinate 45,543,840 of NC_037330.1, forward strand.
TTTTTGATATACTTCACTCAATAGATTTGGCATTTTTAAAATCATAATTCAAAACTTTTTAAAAATATGAAGTTATATTTTACATACAAAATTCTCAAATCTCATCTATGATGTTTTAGAAGATTTGAATAACGAAGAGGGCTTTATTATTACACTAATTTTTTTTATTCTTTTGAGCAATGTCTGTATTTGTGGACTCTAATAGCACTTATTTAAAAGGGTGTCTCTAAGTGTAATAGAGGCCACTGAAAACACAATGAAAGTTTGTGGAGATAGCTTCTCTTAGTTATGATTTAAATATTTATTAAATTATTACACATGCAAAGGGCAAGTAGGAACAAGAGTTACAGTCTTAAGCAAATTTTCATGAGCTTTACAGCTATAATTTAGTGAGAGAGGAGGTAGGCATTTATCAAATAACCACATAAACATATATTAAATTATAACTAAGATAATTCTGCAAAGGAGAGTTTTATTGGTAAGAGTACAAATTATAGGATCTTTTGACAGGGAAGATTTCCCCAAGGGAGTTAATTGACTTGAGATCTGAAGGAGGGCTGGGAGGCTATAGGCTAAGAAAAGTGTGTGTTAGTTACTCAGTAGTGTCCAACTCTTTGTGATACCACAGTCTGTAGCTCACCAGGATCCTCTATCCATGGAGTTCTCCAGGCAAGAATGCTAGAGTGGATAGCCATTCCTTTCTCCAGGGTAATCTTCCCAATCCAGGGCTTGAACCCATGTCTCCTGCATTGCAGGCAGACTTTACCATCTGAGCTACGAGAAGAGGTGAAGACATAAACGGAAGATCTTTGTGAGACATAGTTCTTTGGGAATTTGGTGCATGAATGAACTGCAGCCAACCTATAACTCTCCATTACCACTAATTCACTTTGTAGTTTAACAGAAAACAACCTAGTCCAACAATTGAGTCATTCTTGAACTCTTTTTATTCTTTTTTTTTTCTCAAAATCTACATTCTATTAGAATCCATCAGAAAATATTGACTTTAAAAATTTATCCAGAGTATTCAAACACAGTAGTTCTGAACCTTGGATGCAGATTGGAATCACCATGGGGACATGGAAAGTTTAACATTTTCCAGTTCTTAAGCCAAACTCCAGGCCAATTAAATGAGAAAAGTGTGTGTGTGTAGGGAGGTGGGGGGAGCTTTTAGTAAGCTTCAGTATTTGTAAAGCATCTCAGGTTATTCCTGAATGCAGCCAAGGTTGAGGACTATACTTCCATTTGGTCTCCATAAAGTATGTTTTCTATGCAGCAGTTAGAATGACCTTATTAATTTGTCAGATCATATTTCTCCTCTGCTGAAAACCTCTTTGGATTCTTACCTCACCTAAATTAAAAGGGAAAATTCCTACAATAACCCTTATATTTAACATTCTCTTAATTGCCTCTCTGACCTTATATTGGGTCCTCCAAAAAGGTTGTTTGGGTTTTTCCCATAAGACGGACTACCTTCTTGACTATCCTGATATTTTGTGACTCAGTTTCCCTCTTACTTATTTCCAGCCAGGGTGGACTAACTATTTAGAAATTAAACAGCAAATTTAAAAACAACCATGTTTCAGAGGAGTAATCACAGGTGAAATTTAAAAAAATGAACTGAATAATAATGGAAATAAAACATCAAAATATGTCAGATGCAATTAAATAATTTAGAGGAAAGCTTACAGCTACTCTGAAAGAAAGCTTCACAGTTTATTTTGAAAATAAACTACCCTTATCATTTTTGCTTTGTTTGAAAAAAAAGATTGATTGACCATAGATTAGTGGTTTATTTCTGGGCTTTCTATCCTGTTTCATTGATCATATTGATATAGTTTTGTGCCACTATCATGCTGTTTCGATGACTGTAGCTTTGTAGTATAGTCTGAAGTTTGGGAGCCTTATTCCTTTAGCTCCATTGTTTTTCCTTCTCAAGATTGCTTTGCCTATTTGAGCTTCTTTTGTGTTTCCATACAAATGCAAAAACAAAAAAAATTGTCCTAGTTCTGTGAAAAATGCCACTCGTAATTTAACAGGGATTGCATTGAATTTGTAGATTGCCTTGGATAGTATTACCATTTTGACAATGGTTCTTCCATTGTATATCTTTCTATTTTTGTCTTCTTTGATTTCTTTCATCAGTGTCTAATAGTTTTAGGAGTGCAAGTATTTTGCCTCCTTAGGGAGGTTTATTTCTAGGTATTTTATTTTTTATTTTTTGATATGATGGTAAATGAGATTGTTTCCTTAATTTATCTTTCTGAAAATATACTTGTGGTTTATTCAGCTTTTAATAGTTTTCAACAATTCAGGCATTAAATAGGCACCAACTGTGACCTACTACATTCTGTCTAGAAGATGAAGTCCTGCTCCGCCTACCTTAGTGCACTGTATTGGTTATTAAGTTTATGTACTGGTGGAATATAAGCAATTACATGTAATTATAACTTTAGAGGAAAGCAAATCTTTTTCTTGTTTTATTCATTTCAAGCAGAATATTTAATCCACTCCCCCACCCATTCTAAAAATAGGGATATAAGAAGCTTTCATCTTGGGTCATCTTCTTACTATACATTCAGACCTTTAGTGATCTCACCTACTTATTTTGCCTGTATTCATAGTGTGTATATTAGTTACTGTTTCCTAAATCTGTATTGTCTAGTTTTTCATAGCTTTCTTGCCCAGAAGCAAACGTCTTATGATTTCATGGCTGCAGTCACCATTCTCAGTGATTTTAGAGCCCAAGAAGAGGAAATCTGTCAGTGCTTCCACCTGTTTCTCTTTTTGCCAAGAAGTAATGGGGCCACATACCATGATCTTCAGTTCAGTTCAGTTGCTCAGTCCTGTCTGACTCTTTGCATGCCAGAGAGTGGACTGCAGCATGCCAGGATTCCCTGTCTATCGCCAGCTCCTGGAGCTTGCTTGAATTCATGTCCATCAAATCAGTGATGCCATCCAACCATCTCATCCTCTGTCGCCCCCTTCTCCTCCTACATTCAATCTTTCCCAGCATCAGGGTCTTTTCAGATGAGTCAGTTCTTCACATAAAGTGGCTGAAGTATTGGAGCTTCAGTTTCAGCATCAGTCCTTCCAGTGAATGTTCAGGACTGATCTCCTTTAGGATGGACTGCTTGGATCTCCTTGCTGTCAAGGGACTGTCGAGTCTTCTCCAGCACCACAGTTCAAAAGCATCAATTCTTTGGCACTCAGCTTTCTTTATGGTCCAACTCTCACATCCATAAATGACTACTGGAAAAACCATAGCTTTGACTAGCTGGACCTTTGTTGGCAACGTAATGTCTCTGCTTTTTAATATGCTGTCTACGTTGGTCATAGCTTTTCTTCCAAGGAGCAAGCATCTTTAATTTTATGGCTGCAGTCAACACCTGCAGTGATTTTGGAGCTCAAGTAAATAAAGTCTGTCGCTGTTTCTTTTGTTTCCTCATCTATTTGCCATGAAGTGATGCGACTGGATGCCATGATTTTAGTTTTTCTTTTTTAATATTTATTTTTAAGCTGGCTCTTTCACACTCCTCCTTCACCCTCATCAAGAGGCTGTTTGGTTCCTCTTCGCTTTCTGCCATTAGAGTAGTACCATCTGCATATGTGAGGTTGTTGATGTTTCTCCCACCTATCTTGATTCCAGCTTGTCACTCATCCAGCCCAGTATTTCCTGTGATGTGCTCAGCATATAGATTAAACAAACATGGTGACAGCAGACAGACCTGTTGTACTCCTTTCTTGATCTTAAACTAACAGTTGTTCCATACAGGGTTCTAACTGTTGCTTCTTGACCCACATGCAAATTTCTCAGGAGACAGGTAAGGTGGTCTGGTATTCCCATCTCTTTAAAACCTTTCCACAGTTTATTATGATCTACACAGTCAAAGGCTATAGTGCAGTCAATGAAACTGAGGGTAGATGTTTTATTTTTACAATTTCTAAGCTTTCTCTATGACCCAGCAAATGTTGACAATTTGATCTCTGGTTCCTCTTCTTTTTCTAAACTCAACTTGGACATTTGAAAGTTCTTGGTTAACATAATGCTGAAGCCTAGCATGCAAGATTTTAAGCATGACCTTACTAGCATGGGAGATGAATGTGGTTGTCCAATGATTAGCACATTCTTTACCCTTCTTGGAAACTGGGATGAGGATTGACTTTTTGTGGTCCTCTGGCCACTGCTGGGTCTTTCAGATTTGCTGGCATATTGAATGCAACACCTTGATGGCATCATCCTTTAGGGTTTTGAATAATTCTACTGGAATTCTGTCGCATCCACTAGCTTTATTAACAGCAGCGTTTCCTAGGGCCCGCTTGACCTCACTCTCCAAAATGTCTGGCTCTGGGTGGCTGACCACACAATCATAGTCATCCAGTTCATCTGGATCTTTTTTTATTCAGTCCTTTTGTGTATATTTCTATCTTTTCTGGATCTCTTCACTGTCTACCAGGTCTCTGTTGTTTGTTCTTTATCGTGCCCATGTTGGGGCAAAATGTTCCCTTGATATCTCCAGTTTTCCTGAAAAGATCTCTTGTCTTTCCCCTTCTATTTTTTTCTTCTAGTTTTATACACTGTTCATTGAAGAAAGCCTTTTTGTCTCTCCATGCTGTTTTTTGAAAATATGCATTTAGTTGGATATACCTTTCCCTTTGATGCTTTGAATTGTGGTGTTGGAGAAGACTCTTGAGAGTCCCTTGGACTGCAAGGAGATCCAACCAGTCCATTCTAAAGGAGACCAGTCTGGGGTGTTCTTTGGAAGGACTGATGTTGAAGCTGAAACTCCAGTACGTTGGCTACCTCATGCAAAGAGTTGACTCATTGGAAAAGACCCTGATGCTGGGAGGGATTGGGGTCAGGATGAGAACGGGACAACAGAGAGTGAGATGGTTGGGTGGCATCACCGACTCGATGGACATGAGTTTGGGTAAACTCTTGGAGTTGGCAATGGACAGGGAGGCCTGGCATGCTGCGATTCATGGGGTCGCAAAGAGTCGGATGCGACTGAGCGACTGAACTGAACTGAACTGATCTTTATCTTTCTCCCTTGTTTTTCACTTCTTTATCTATTTGTAAGGCTTCCTTAGGTAACCACTTTGCCTTCTTGCTTTTCTTTTTCTTTGGGATGGTTTTGTTCATTGTTTCCTCTGCAGTATTACAGACCTTTGTCCATAATTCTTCAGGCACACTGCTTACAAGTTCTAATCCCTTGAATCTTTTCGTTACCTCCACTGCATATTCATAGGGGATCTGATTTAAGTTGTACCTGACTGGCCTAGTGGTTTTCCCCACTTTCTTTAGTTTAAACCTGAATTTTGCTATGAGAAGCTAATGATCTGAGCCACAGTCAACTCCAGGTATTGTTTTTGCTGACTGTATACAGCTTTTCTATCTTTGGCTACAAAAAATAATCAATTTGATTTCGATATTGCCATTTGATGATGTCCATGTGTAAAGTCATCTCTTGTGTTGTTGAAAAAAGGTATTTGCTATGACCAATGCATTCTCTTGGCAGAATTCAGTTAGCCTTTGTCCTGCTTCATTTTGTTCTCTAAGGACAAACTTGCCTATTACTCCAGGTATCTCTTGACTTCCAGTCCCCAGTAATGAATAGAACATCTTTTTTTTTTTTTTTTTTTTGGTGTTACTTCTAGGAGGTCTTTTAGGTCTTCATAGAACTGATCAACTTTAGCTTCTTCGGCCTTGTTAGTAGGGGCATAGACTTGGGTTACTGTGATGTTGAATGACTTGACTTGGAAACAAACCAAGATCATTTTGTCATTTTTGAGGTTGCACTCAAGTACTTTATTTCAGACTTTGTTGTTGATTATGAGGGCTACGCCATTTCTTCTATAGGTTTCTTGCCCACAGTAGTATATATAATGGTCATCTGAATTAAATTTGCCCATTCCCATCCATTTTAGTTCACTGATTCTTATTATGTCAATGTTTATTCTTACCATCTCCTGCTTGACCATGCCCAATTTACCTTGATTCATGGACCTAACATTCCAGGTTCCTGTACAATACTGTTCTTTGCAACACCAGATTTTACTTTCATCACCAGACACATCCACAGCTGAGCATTGTTTCCACTTTAGCCCAGCCATTTTATTCTCTTTGGGGCTATTAGTAGTTCTCCTCCACTCTTCCCGAGTAACATATTGGGCACCTTCAGACCTGGGGGAATCATCTTTTGGCATCATATCCTTTTGTCTTTTTATGCAGTTTATGAGATTCTCATGGCAAGTATGCTGGGGTGGTTTGCCATTCCCTCCTCCAGTGGATCACTTTTTGTCAGAACTCTCCACTTTGTCCCATCTGTCTTGGGTGTCCTTACACAGTGTGGCTCATAGCTTCATTGAGTTGTGTAAGCTCCTTTGCCACCACACGGCCATGATCCATGAAGGGGATGACAAACCTAGACAGTGTGCTGAAAAGCAGAGACATTACTGTGCTGGCAAAGTCTGTATAGTCAAGCCTAAGGCCTTCCCAGTGGTCACATATGGTTTTGAGAGCTCAACTGTAAAGAAGATAGAGCATCGAAAAATTGATGCCCTTGAACTATGGTGCTGGAGAAGACTCATGAGAATCCCTTGGACAGCAAGCACATCAAACCAGTCAATCTTAAGGGAAATCAACCCTGAATACTGATTGGAAGGACTCATGCTGAAGTTGAAACTCCAGTATTTTGGTCATCTGATGCGAACAGCTGACTCATTGGAAGTCTCTGATGCTAGGAAAGATTGAGGTCAGAAGGAGAAAAGGGCATCAGAGGATGAAATGGCTGGATGGCATCACCAATGCAATGGATGTGAACTTGGGCAAACTTCAGGAGATGGTGAGGGACAGAGAGGCCTGGTGTGCCACAAACTGAACAACAACAAAATGTGTATTATCTGGTGCATCACCCTCTTGAACCCCAGACCCAAAGCTCTAAATATTTATTTGACATTTGCGTTTTTGTCATGCAAACTCAACTGCTTAAAACCAAATTTAATTTGCTTTACCTGTCAAGATCTCCTACCTTTCCAGAGTTCTAGTTTTGACTCTGTCCCTAGGAATGATTGTAATTTTTAGTAAGCTCTTTAACCTCTATGAGCCATATTTTTCAAAACATTTTCATTTATATTTCATTTACATGAATCAGAATAGAGCCAGATCATTGCTTCTTTAACAAAATATTTTAGTAAGTGTCAAGTTAGTGTTTGTTTTTTTAAAAAACAAAGTAATATATGTTCGGGTTACCCCACATGTAAATGAAGTAACTCACTGCTTTGATAAGAATAAGTTATTAACTGGTCCTGTCATGAGTTTAGTGCTAAATAGTGTACATTTACAAATCCTAAGAGACAAAGGTTAATTAGTTTTAATTGGGCTCTTTATATGACCACTTAAGCACTTACTTTTCCTAAAGTGACTGTTTTTACAACTATAATATGCAACCTGTTATCGTCTAATTTCTTTAATTCCCTCTTTACTCAGGAGGGAGTTCTGTATCATTGGTATGGTGCACGTGGGTGAACACAATCAAATGTTTTAGTCTTTGGTATAGGAAGATAAATATCAGTGAGATTCTGTAGGGACAGATGTCAAAAACACATTGTAGGAGGATGTGTCTAAAGTTTTATGAAATAAATGCATTTACTTATTTTTCTTAATGAATTTGTGTAACATGTTAAAATCCTCAGAAATAGTTTTAGGACAGAATTTTAGAACATCATACCATACGATGTCATTTTCAAAATTATGTTAAGTTCCTTTTTTATTTTTTATTTAAATTATATTCACAAGTATCTGCTCCTGAAGAAATTCTATGTGTGCTTTTATGTAAAACAAAGTTTTTTGGTATCTTTTTATTCTGATCCTCAGTAAATGCTGACAGTACTTAAGGAACAGGTAGTATTTATATAAAGCTCCAAATTAGATGTTATATCCTGTTATATGAACTCCTTTATTTCTTCTCAATGATTTCTGCATTAAATGAGAATTAGGGTTAAAAAGACATTTAATATACTACCAAGTTTTTTTTTTCCTAAATGGAATGTGATAAGACTTTTTATTATTCACTAGAAATAACATTTTACATCTATCAGCACAATTCACAAAGCTACTCCAGCTTAAACATCTTTCCAGTGACTTTTTTATTTCAGTGACAAAATTCACCTTAAAGGTGTTCTTAATATGAGGAATCCAGGGAGAGATAAAGTGGAGTTATCAAGCATTTTCTAAGCATTGTTTATAATTTTTCTATAAAGATATTAACACTTCCATAAAAGTTATTTAGTTTGAGAAAATTAGCCATGAAAAAACTGTATAATATGTAATAAGATTCATTAAATATAACCCTAAACCATAATCTCCAGATGTAAATTTTAAGACTACTTTGTATACAAGGAGACTTTGCTTTTTAGCCATATTTTATTTGAAAATTAAAAGGAAAAAACAACTTTGTAATCTTTGAATAGTAAAATATATGCTGTTAATAATTTAAAATATTTGAAGAAGACATATATTTTTTTTCCAGAATGCTTCTCTCTCAATCTGTGTCATCTCATTTTACAGCTGTTTGGATACAAACATATGTGTGCCTGTGTTTTCACTGTCAAAAAATACATTCAGTCATATTATTAGGAGCATTTGCCATTACAAGTAGTCTTAACACAACTTTTGATTAATATCTTTAAATTTTTGTGTCATATTATTTTTATCCCTAAAATTCAGAAATCCTTATGTTGTATATACAGGAAGAGCATGAAACAAGATTATTATACTAACTCAGTGATATATTATAAAGAAGAGTATTTCCTGTAGGGTAGTCCAATTACAAAATAGTAAAACAGGAACAAAACACAATAAAGTGTTTTTCTTCTATTTGTTTCAGTAAGTTTAGCACAGCAGGTATTGTGGCATTCCTCCTGGCTGGTGCGTCAAATCTGCAGTTTGAAATGTAACTGCAAATGGGAATTATTTGAAAGACATATATAAGCTAATAACCTGAGTCATATAAATGAGATAATTACACAGCATTTAATATATTTAATTTGCTTTATTGTAATAATTTCATACCTTCAGTTTGAGAAAATAATGTGTTTATTTGAGAAGAATAATAAACTAGTATGTTTAAGACATGTAAGAACAAAACTTTGAATCATTTAAATGTTGCTTTTGCCTGTATCAAGTTTTTTGCGGGTGTCTTTCTACCTGACTATATCTTGATGAGCCAGTTCAGTTTAGTCTGAGAAAAAAAATGTTACTGGTGGTGTAAATTAAACAACCATATGAAAGAAAAAACAAACAAACAAACTGATATAGGATCCAGTAGAACTTACGAAGACAAAGCCTGAAACCATTTCAGGGCCAGACTTTATACTATAGCCCGAGAGGGAAAAATATGTGCATTTTGAAGAACTGTAGACATTTAAAACAACTTTTAAATGGTAAAAGTTCTAGATTTCAGCACAATCAGCCAAAGCATAGAGGATAAGTAAGCAAGCTCTGACATCCTGCACTAAAGCGAATAATATCCCCAAAGACAGGATCTCAGATAGCGAGTCTTTCAAAGATAAAGCTGGGTGGGAGTCTTTGTAACAGATATATCTGAGAAATATATCTGGGTCACCTAAAGAAAAACAAATGATCCTCTGATAGGGGGAATTGCTTATGACTCAGTGGTTTCTTCTATATTTCCTCAAGTCCAAAATTCTTATTGGAGCCTGGATAGCCTTGAACCTGTGTGAGAATGTGCTTAGTGGTTCCTGCTAGCATGGCATGCGTTTAAATGTGGAGACTATACAATGAGTTTAGACAGAAACTTTTAGTCTTGCCCTCTGACATTTTAGCAGTTTCTTATTAAGGCAGAAGAAAGAGTTATCTTAATTAAGGCTTATGTTCATATGTTCATAATTAAATATTTTTAAAAACCTGGAAGAATTCACTAAGTACCACCTGTCAGAACTGTGCTGTATCCAACGACAAATTTCTCTGAAGGCGTTTCACTGCCAACCTTTTGGAATATGTAATCTGAACAGTGTGACTCCATGTCTTCACCTCTCAGTCATACCTCTATCCACGACAATCTGGCTTCTTTGCATCCCTTTTCTATTAGGCATAATGCTGTTTCTTTACAAAGTAAAAGCTCAGTTGATGTACTGATTACTTTAATTTGATTTATTTTATTTAATATTTATATCCTGCTTACTTATAAAATAAATTAGAAGAGAATCTGTTTGCATGAAGATAAGACACAACTAGTCAAAAAATAATACTATTTATCACTTACTGGAAAGAAAAGGAAACAGGAAAGGCATAAGAAATTAAAAAAAAATCCCTGGATAGTTATTATACATGGCTGAAAATTCTATTAGAAAGAGATGAGGCAAACCATAGAAAGTTTCACAGAACACAGGGAAAAAGGAAGATATGAGAGAAGAATCATCCTTTGCATATTCCATTCTCTCTGCCTTTGCTTCTTCTCAGTCTTTAGTTCTCTTCTCTGAAGAACTGAGTTGTCTGTTGTGATCTCTCCATTTTCATTTCTAATTTTGTTGGTTCGGTTCTTCTCCCTTTGTTTCTTGATGATTCTGGATAATGGTTTGTCAATTTTATTTATCTAGCTTTTGGCTTTGTTGATTTTTGCTATGGTCTCTTTTGTTTCTTTTGCATTTATTTCTGCCCTAATTTTTGTGATTTCTTTCCTTCTACTAACCCTGGGGTTCTTAATTTCTTCCTTTTCTAGTTGCTTTAGATGTAGAGTTAGGTTATTTATTTGACTTTTTGCTTGTTTTTTGAGGTGAACCTGTATTGCTATGAACCTTCCCCTTAGCACTACTTTTACAGTGTCCTATAGATTTTGGGGTGTTATGTTTTCATTTTCAGTCACTTATATGTATATGTTGATTTCTTCTGTAATTTGTTGGTTATTCAGCAGCGTGTTGTTCAGCCTCCATATGTTGGAATTTTTAATAGATTTTCTCCTGTAATTGACATCTAATCTTACTGCAGTGTGAAATGTTACCTTCTTAGAGACATCTTCCTTGGCTGCTATATAAACGTTACCCAAGTTGTATCAACAGTTCTTATCAATCTTTCCTAATTTATTTTTCTCCTGAGAACTCAGAGCTGTCTAACTTACTATCTATGTTACTTGTTTATGTTTAATATATCTCTCTTAGTAGAATGAAGTTCTGTGAAGGCAAGAAGTTTTCTGTGTTTGTTCACTATATATCCCTACTGCTTAGAACTGTTCCTGGGGCCTATCAAATGCTTAGCACATATTTGTTGAATTTCAGTGCATGACTAGATTCAATAATTATATTTGACATACATGCCCAAAGGTAAGGACAGAGATGGGCTGTAAGGTGGTGATCTGAGAATGAAGGACATATAGATGATAAGTGTGGAGATATAACTGAAGCCATGGAAATGAATGTGTAATGAGACAAAAGAGCACAGTAGAATCTTGAAGAACTCCAATATTAACAATTATTTAGGAAAAGATGGAAAAACACAAATGAAAACTAAGGAGACTGGAGAATGATCATAAAAAAAGGGGGAAAGCATAGAGTTTTTAAAATTGAAAGAAAGAGAATGCTTTAAGATGGAAAGAGCAGCCAACTTTATTGAATCCTTCCAAAAGTTCAAATAAAAGGAGATCTGAAAAAGTATTCTGTGGAATGAGTGGCATAGACATACTGAGTAACATGAATATCATCCATGGAGAAGTAAGAGCAGAAGCTAGACTGGAGTAGACTATGGAATGAATGAATAAACATTAATAAGTGGGCAGGAAGAAAGTGGAGATGGTTAATATAGACAACAAATTTCTTTGACGTTTTGGCTACAGATAGGGAGGAGTGAGATGTAGAATTTGGCTAGAATGTTATCACATTGGAGTAACTAAAAATAATTAGATGTGAACACGGAGGTTCCAGGAGATGAAAGAAGAAGAGGTGAAACTTGAAGGCATGTGACTTTAGAGACAGTAGAAGGAGATGAAATCCAATTACATTTGTAAGGATTCGTGTTTGATAAAAGAGGGCCAGAAACAACATTGTGATAAGGGGCAGAAAAAAAAAAAAAAAGCAGGTTTAGAGAATTGTTGGCATCTCTGTTTCAGAGCACCAAATTAAGACTTTTGTCACAAAAATACAAAGGGAGACTATCATGATGAAGATAAAGGAATCGAACAAAAAACGGCTTGGAAGTCAGGAGAAAAGATGAAAGTTTTCAGTAGTTGGAGAATGGAAGAACAAGAAGTTGACCAAAGAAATAGGTGCCCTTTCTGTGGAGTCTTTAGAGCTCAGTTTATTGGTGACATTGGCTGTATTATGATGCTGATTTTCTGCATGTATTTATGATTTTCTCTGTGGACATGAAAGTTTTCATTCAGAATATGAATTTTTTAAGAATGGCATAAGGGAAGAAGTGAATAACAAGGGGATAGCAATCTTTATAGAAGGGTTTTAAAAATCATTAAAATTGAGTTCAAATTTAAAAAGGGGATGAACCAAAATAGATATAGAAAGTTGAAGGACTCAATGATAAAAGATGTAATTTTTTGCTTACATATATGCCAAGATTTATATGTGATTACTCACTTAATTTTTGTGACAATCCTATGAGGTGAATACTATTATTACTTAAATTCAAGGTATTCTTACATTAATTTTACATTTAAGAAAACCCTGCCTAAGGCTGCACAGATAATAAAGAGGAAATCAGGGACTTGAACCATTTGATAATCAAGTTCTGGGTGTCTTCATTTTAACCATTTTGCAACATAGAGTATAGCAGAAACCTTGAAGAACATAAAGACCTGTACTAATTGAGAAATTAAGTAAAAATGGGAGGCTAAGAGATCAATGTTGGAATTGTGGGATGTTTGAATTAGTCGGTTCAGCAGGAATACACTGTGACAACAAGGTTCTAGTTTTGGTGTGCATACTTATATTTTTTCCTGCTTTCCTCCAATGGAACTATTCAACACTGCAGGTGTAAAATACTTCAGTCACACTTGGTGAAGATTATGTTTTTTATGTATCGTTTTTGAAACATGGGATTGTTGGCAAGTCATTGAGACCCTAGTAATTTTTATGGATTTTTAAGAAACTGGATTAAAGTATTCTCAGTGAAAACTCCATGGGAGAGCATCTTGAGGTAATAATCTCAAGAAATGGGTCAGACAGAGATAAAGACTAAAATCACAGAGTAGCAATATATGTTTATTTCACGTTATGATGAATCACATAGTTTGTACTTCACCTTTGTTATTTCAGATATCTAGTATGGACTTTCAGAAGGTATTTTTTCTTTTTCCAGGATGCGAGCATATTAACGCAGGTATAAATTTGCCTCTAGAAGGCACTGTCATATAGTCAGTGATTTCCATGAAAATCTACTTATTAATCACACAAGTCAGGGTCACATTTTCTTGTAAAGCTAGGATAATCTTTGGTGATTCCTAAGAAATACTGAAGTTACTCAAATGTACAGACGTCATAGAAACTTTATTTCAGTTGACATAATGTGCCTGACTAATCATGGTATAAATCCTCCATGCTTCCACGTTGCTTTCTATGGGTGAGTGCAGGTGTGGTACATGGGCTTCCAGCCCACTTTGATGTCAAGCTTGGCATCCTTGAGGACTCTGAAGATAAAAAGTGTACTTGGAATTTGGAAGAGAAAGATGAGTTCTAGGGCAGTATATGACCCATTAGCTGTGGGAAGGAGTATGAGTTTTATTTTAATAAGCAAAAAAAAAAAAAAAAAGCAAGTGGACACTTACAATCTCTACCCTTTTTAATAGATAATTCAGATTCAAAAAGCTTCAGTAGTTTGCAGATGGGAACTCTCTTAGGTGACACAACTACAACCTATATAGACTTGTCTGCTTGATACCAAAGTTTGTTTTCAGTGCCACCTTTCATTCCTGGTACACAGAAGATTACTCAGCAAAGTTTTTGGAACATGTTTCAGCTATGTGACATGGTAAAAATTTAATCACTGAAGTTAATATATCTTAAGTATTTTAGATATGTTTAATACATTACAGCTATAACATAGATGCTTATTATAATCTTTCTAATTTTCAATACTATGCTAAACACTTTACGTGGATTATCTTGTTCCTTTCTAATAATAATTCCATGAGGTAGGTACTATTATTATGCCCATTTTAAGTATGAAGATACTGAGATTCAAGTAGATCAAGAAACTTTCCTATGGTCATACACAGAATAGTGGTAAATTTATAATAGTAAAAACCATTGCTCTATTTATTGGGGGTGGTTTATTACTTTAGTTTGTAGCCAGCCTTTGTGGTGAATTCGTATTAAAATAAAGTAAAATAATATACCATAATTCCCACTCTCACTGATCTTTTCTAAGATATTGTTGAGAAAATATTCAGAGACCTAAAAGTTAGGAGACTAACTCTAGAGAAGTATGTGTCAGAGGAGATGACTCTAAATGTTGGTTAGGACAAGGTCATTATTGGGAATATGGCCAACTAAGGATTTTGAGAATATTTATTCAGTTATTCAGCAAAAATTGTAAACCTATTATGTCAAGTACTTTGGGAAAAAGAAGTTTGGTGGGTAGGAGCCAACTAAGATTAGAACATTTATGTCTGTGATTTAGCTTTTCTTCAGAACTACATTCTACATTGTCAGAATGTAGTAGTCTCTGAAGTTAGGGCTGACAGGAATCTATGATATGCCAAACGAAAGACTTTCTAGTAACTATTGACCTTGCATTGCATATACAGGGAAAATATTACTCAGCAAAAGCTTATCATAAATCTTAAGATGCAATTATATCTCTAGGTACAGGTTGATCATTTTAAAAGCAAAAATAGATTTTAAAATAGACTTACTGAACTCTGAAGAATTCGTATCTGAATTTTCTATCTGAAAAATGACAAAATAGTGCCAATCTCATGATACTTAGTTTAGCACAGGCACATAGATGTTAGCTAATCTCAGCTGTGCACTCAGCCAATTTGTTACCATCCCAGAATGGTATTCAGCCTGTTTAGTGTTATGAAAGAAGGGTGAGCTGGAGAATCTGGCCTGTACCTCTGGGCTGCTAAGCCATCCAAAGCTTGGGATGTATAGATTTTAAAATACACAGCTCTAATTCAGAATTTCTTTGGTATCATACAGTTATGCTTTTCCACTTGAGTGTATACTCTCTTCAATATTTCATGCAGAAAAATAAAAAAGAGAAATGTAAGCTACTATTCTTTTGGCCAATGTTCAAAATTTCCTTCTATGACTTTGAAGATAGTAGATGGCAGATGTAATGGATCTTCCTTTTTCAATGAATATCTTTAAGCAAAACTGTTTTTAAAAAAATACTTGGTATTCTGTTTGTAGCTAAGGGTTGCCTAGCTATCTGCAGTATGCATGCTTTTCTTAAGTGTGTATATGTGTGTGTGTGTATCAGTTTGGTATAGCTTCTAATAACATGTAATAATTTCAGGGGTGGAAAGAGAAAAATAGAGCAAGATAAATGTGTTACATCTTTTACTTTCTTCCAGTTTTGTAAAGATAAGACTCTGTTACTTATTATAAACTGGTAATTTGATTATTACCTGCTATTCATTTGAACTAACTACAGTCAACAAATACTGAACAGTGAATGGGAGGGAACACTTTTGGAAAACCAGGTAGTTTTTCCAAGGGTGATTGCTATGCCATGTGTATTTAGCTAGACACATTCCCCTGTATAACCAGCTTGCTGCTGCCCATTTTACTCCTGCCCATTCCTTCTCTGTCATAGCATAATACTGTTACCAAGGGAACAGCTATAGACAACCTTTACAGTAGTGCCACAAATTAATTTCACAGTTATCAGGATGTAGGATGATAACAGTAACATGAGCTACTGTGAAATTACCATTGTTCCCATGGAGTTACAGGGTAATTATTACTTTTGTGGTAACTAAGCAAATAATTCATATCGCTACTGCTGGATATTTGTTCTCTCTTCTGTTTCTCTGTCTCTCCTGCCTTATCTCTCTTTCCTCTTCTCTTCCTATACTTTCCTCCTTGGTGTTGATTCAGAATTTCCCTGACACCTTTTGCACAAATAACAATATAGAGTAATTTTTATACCGGCATTAAGAAAGAGTTAAAGTAAATTGGAGTGAAAGCTTATTTGTGTATGTCATGTGCATAATTATGTTTACTTGCATCAAAAATATATAAGGACTAAAACACAGATTTTACTGGTGTATTAATGTTACTAAAAATGCATGTTTGAGTGTCTGATGCAGTGAGGCTAAACAATATTAAAACATTGGAGCTTGAAACAGAGAAAGGTATATTACAGGGCCATATAAGGAGATGGATGGCTCATGCCTTAAGAACCCCAAAGATACTGAAAGCTTTCAGCAAAGCCCTTTTAAAGAAAAGAGATGAGGAGGGAGGTGGCTAGTTGTTGCAAACTTCTTGGTGTCAAATCCTTTGTTCTTGAAGTCAGGTCATGGTCAGGTAACAATGTTACTGTAAATCCCTACCAAATGAATGTTTATTCTCTGTCCTGACAAGAAAAGCAAGGTCCTAAGGCACAGCTTTCACCCTCCAAGGTCCTCATCCTAGCTAAGAGGAGGCAGGTTTCAGTTGGCAGCTCCCTCAGCGCTAGGTCCCCACACCGTGCCCAGCTGTCATCACTGAAGGAGCCAGGTGCCCAACCCAGCTGGCCCTCAGGCTCCTCAGGCCACTCAGAGCGGAGACCAGGTCGCACAGAATGTAACCCAGGCACACTGCCACTGCTGTTAGGTCACAGACGCAAGGATGGGGGAAGAGGTTCACTGTTGCCTCAAGGCCTGGGCCAAGGCTAGTGGGTGACCTTGATGAGGGCTCAGAGCTCTGCAGGACACAGCCCCAAGCCTGTTCTCTGGGGCCCCACCCACCTGCTAGCCCAAGCTAGGTGACCTGGAGGGCCTCAGGGAGAAGGCTGGGCTGGGATCCACCTCTTACCTCACTCTCCACCTCACAGCCACCACTCCACTGCTGTCCAGAATCCCTTCACTAACAGTCCTTTCTTGACCATTGGTTGCTTGTGGGCGGGGCTAACTGAGGCACCACCCAATGGCTGAGCAGGACCACTAATGGTAGCTCAGTGACAGTTGGTTGCTTTTGGGTGGGGCCCACTGAGGCACTGCCCAATGTCTGAGCAGGACCTGCTGTCTGGTAAACAGGGTGTGGAGTAATGATGTACTCACTGTGCTCTGTTACATTGAAAGGATATTTTAAACTTGTGTTTGTATGGAATGAGAAAGTGCAATCTTCTTTTCATAAAAAAATTAAATCCATATGTGGAATAGAGGAATCCATTTAATGTGATTAAAATCACTGAAGAAACATGAATGTTACCTAACTTCCTTAATTAGGTGTGTAATTTGACACAAGAAAATAACTTCCTTAAGCCTCAATATTTCTGTCTATAAAATGAGGGATTAACAATAATATCTCCCTAACAGAACTGATATGTAGATTAAAAGAGAAAATGAATTTTAAACTATAAAGTACACTGAAAGTTTTAAGATATCACCTTCATTACTATGTTGTTAATGAGGGTGTCTCTTGATGAAGTACTGTTTTTGTTGGTAGAAGATTTATAGGGTGACTTTAAAATAATAATAGTAACACAGGGAAAGATAATTTTTATTACATTTTATAAGAAAAAGAAATAGTATTTAAGTATGTCTGGAAATAGCAAAATGAGACATGTAATCATCACTGTAACTTCCTCAGAGAATGAAATTTGTATTTTATACTATATTGAACATGTACATATATTAAAGTTAAATACGTCTATGTATAAAGAGTGTGTATGCTATGTTTATTGTTAAAAAACTACAATGATGAATGTGAAATTTTATTATATCAAATAAATATATCAAAATGTGAAATTGTTAAAAGTATGTAAATCATAGTCAAATTTATGTAGAAATCCTTGTTCTTATTATTTGTTATAATGTACACTATTCTTCATTCTACTTTAGTTTACTTTTTAAATATATTTTATACATTCTATTAGTAGAGCCAGCATGACTTATAATTAATATTTTTAACTAAATATTCAATAGGTGATTGCATAGTTATTTATTATTCCAAAATTTAAATTTGCATATCCCTAGCATTTAGAAAATTGATAAATGATGGAAAAATAATTTGATAATATTTGTTATAGGTAGATATGTTTATTGAGTGAATGAATGAATGAATGGTGGTGAGTATATGGTAACTGGCCTCCACTTGCTAAATCTTTTTTAAGATAGGGTAAAAAATTACAAATAGAAACTTTTTTCTCTCCTGTATTCTTCTGCTAGCCCTTTTGAAGTTGTCCAAGACTGACTAACTTACATAAAGGAGCATGAATTTAACTGAAGTTTCTGGTTATATTATTAGAGGTGGCTCAGTGGGTAAAGCGTCTGCCTACAATGTGGGAGACCCGGGTTCGATCCCTGGGTCGGGAAGATCCCCTGGAGAAGGAAATGGCAACGCACTCCAGTACTCTGGCCTGGAAAATCCCATGGACTGAGAAGCCTGTAGTCCATGGGGTCGCAAAGAGTCGGACATGACTGAGAGACTTTCCCTTCCTTCCCTTCCCTATATTATTTCAATGACACTTAAGGGTGGTGTGACATAATTTAGGCTTAGTTTCATCACTGATTAAATGGAAATACTGCTAAAATGGTATGGGACCTAGTTAAAAATATGTATAGTATTTAGCACAAGGAAGGTCTGTTGTAGACTAAAGAGTCAGTAGCAGTATCTTTCCCTTTTTTCCTCTGGGAGATGGGCAAAGTCCTATAACTAAATTGGTGTCAGGGAAGTGTTCCTGATTAAGGTCTTCTGATAATATATCCTTTTTTGTGTCTAATGGGCCTTTATATCATATTATATGAACAATTATTAATTGAAGTATCATTACCCTGTATTGCATGATGACTGCGTAAAAGGGTTAACAGAGGAAGCTTCTCTTCGAATGCTATTAAGAAACTTCAATATATTTCCTCATTTTTAAAATACTTATAAATTTTTGAAATCACTTTCTTAATTCAAAATATCGTAAACACTGGGCTTCCTAGAGCAATTAAGAATCGAAAAGATTTTTTTCTTACTCATTACAAACTCCTTCTCTATATTCCTATTATATTTATTCACAATTTAACAAAACATTAATACATGTTTAATTTAAGCATCTAATAAAACATTGATGTTCAGTATTTAACTGAACAAATTTCAGTGATCACAGTAGTTTTAGATGCTATGCTGTGCTAAGTCGCTTCAGTCGTGTCCGACTCTGTGCGACCCCATAGACAGCAGCCCACCAGGCTCCCCTATCCCTGGGATTCTCCAGGCAAGAACACTGGAGTGGGTTGCCATTTCTTCTCCAATGCATGAAAGTGAAAAGTGAAAGTGAAGTCACTCAGTCGTTTCCGACTCTTCGCTACCCCACGGACTGCAGCCTACCAGGCTCCTCTGTCCGTGGGACTTTCCAAGCAAGAGTACTGGAGTGGGGTGCCATTGCCTTCTCCGAGTTTTAGATAAGTCAATAAAACATTTGTTTTCCTCTTGTCCACAAATGTGCGAACTTTTTGGAATGAATTAGTTTAGTTTATTGTGTAAGTGTTCCTTTTCTCAAAGAAAGGGAATTTTAAAGAAGTAAAAAGACTGTACCTGGGGCCAACTGACGCGTGATCAGACCATGATATAGTTACTAGGCTTAAACATGGTTTCCCTGTGAGCTTTCTGCATTATTGCAAGTGCAAATTTCTCACTCTTTCAAAAATGTTTAGCACAGCTATACTATAAATATACACTAGACCATAAAACGTGTTATAGTACTGCTAATGCTACAGTTGCAAAAACAGATTATTATGGTTTCCAAGTGAAGTAGATGTTTCATTGGTTTCAATTTTGTAAAAAACTTCTATTCCCTCCTGAATTCTAAAGTGAATCTATTAATTATTCTTAACTGGAAGAGTGGGTACCCCTCAGGAGGCATTTGAAAATGTGGGGAGGCATTTTTGGTTGTTGTCACAATGATGAGTGGATGCTTTGGCATGTAATAGGAGGACATCACAGATCTCAGACATCCCCTGTATAAAAAAAATAAAGACTTGTTCCTTACAAAATGTGAATGATGCCTCTTGAGAGACTGTGGGTATAACTGATCTGTCGTATTGGGAATTGATTTATAATATATGTCTAATTCTTAGTTAGACACTTTGGATGAACCAACTACCTATTTCCTGACTGAATGTATATTAATAAAGAAGTTTCAAGCTCAGTAGAGTAACTTACCTATTTATAAAATATTTTATGATACTAGATAATTGGAAACCTTCTGACTGTAGTTTATACTAAAGCAAAGTAGGCTATTTACCATGTGATAATTGTAGATAATCTTTACTCATGCCTATAAATATAATTAAATGACATATCAACTTTTTTTCTAATTAAATAGTTTGAATTCAGCAAATTGTCCTCTGTAGTAACTGTGCTTTTCCCAATATAAATGATTATACATAAACCTAAATTTTCAAAAATTCTAAAGAAGCGTAAAAAAGAGATAAAAAGAGAGTAACAAAAAATAGTATTCAAATAATAGGATAACAGAGAAAATTACTTTTTACTTTTCCAACATGTGTTATTATCCACATTTTGCCAAAAAAAAATATATTCAGACAACTTCTCTGAAACAAATGTCAAAAAAGTAAGATAATCATATAAATTCCATTGTTGCAGAATATTCTGTGCCCTCTGTGGAAACATGGTACTTTTGTTTGAAATGCATAGATGCTGTAGAAATTCTTTTCTCTTCTGGGACCTGATGCGGAATCCCTCCAGGCGTTGTACTATCCTTTTTAATATGTGTAAGAAAGAACTTTTAGCGACTAAAATGCTAATATCGTTGCTCCCCTCTTATGCAAGAAAAGTGGCCTCTTCCAGAATCACCTTCTCTGCTTAAAAAGAGCATAGTCTTGAAGTCAGTTGGGTCTATGAGTAGTGTCTCTTTTGAGCCCAGACTAACTTTGAGACAGAATTGATCACTTTTTTCCATCATCAGAAAGAGTTCTTAGAAATTGTTATAGTAAGCAGTGGAGAAATTACTGCAGATTTTCTGAAGGAGGTGATTTAAAGCACACATCTGTCCCAAATTCCTGTTACTGTGGCTCCTCAGTGGCCTGTGGCTTCCCCAGAGGTGCACTTTCCCTCTCTGGTGCATCCTCTGGTGCTGCCGGTGTGCTTCTCTACGCTGTGACTTGATTTGCTCCCTTGTCCTATAGAAGACCTCCCTCATTGATTTTTCAAAAGCATCCATCTCTAAGTCTGTCAGAAAGTTAAAGTGGTATTTTTGTTACTAATGTGTTAAAGCTTTTTGCTAATAACTAGCAGATACCAGCTGTACTCAGAGGCTGAATGTGTTGACTTGGGGAAAAGAGTTGAGTGATTTGAGGACGTGGAGTCCTTTGGGAAATGTATCTAAAAAGACATATTTATGTTATACTTAATTTTATTGTTTAAATATTGCTTTTTTGAGCACTTGAGAAAATGGTGGAATAGCAAAAGGAACTCAGGCCAGCATGAGATCCCATGGGCTGAGAAAAAAGTGTGGGAGTTGAGAGAAAAGCAGAAAAAAAAAAAAAGAAATGGGGCTATTTAAGTTTTTGCTTAATATCTATAATAAAAAATGTGATTTATGTTCTGGGAAGAAAAGCCTAAAATTCATTCCACAAACTATTTTCCCAGAAATTAAGCTACTTGAATTTACCACACAGATTTTTGTATCCTGGTGATCAATAGTAAGTTTTGAGTAATAGGTTATTCAGTTTTACAAACGAAATGATGCTGCTGTTCAATGACTGATGCTCCCAGTACAGTCAGAAACCATCATTAAATCATACCTCAGATAAAGAATGTTTGAGGGAGGTTCAGCTTATATGGTCCTATTATATTGGTTTCTGAAATGTGGCTTTATCACTTTCAAAATTTTAATACTGAATAGCAATATTTTTAATTGGGGCTGGTGCATGAACTGTTATCAGATTCTGAATCACTATGAGTTTATCATTGAATGAGGGTATTAATGTGTCTCACTGATGTGGGTCATCTCTTGGCCTTGTTATTGCGATTCACATTCGATCACAAGATTTTGTGTTCCACTTGAGCCTACAGCTTGTATTTTTGCCTTTGCACTATATTTTCATTCTGGGTGGGAATTCAGGGGAATTGGCTTTTTTCTCTTTACTAGCTGATTATTCTTAGGGAAAATTAGATTAGATTTAATAGATTATAAGGAAAATTCCTTATTTAACGACATTTATCTATTGTTGCATAAGTGAAAGTGAAAGTGAAGTTGCTCAGTCGTGTTTGACTTTTGCAACCCCGTGGACTGTAGCCTACCAGGCTCCTCCGTCCATGGATTCTCCAGGCAAGGATACTGGAGTGGGTTGCCATTTCCTTCTCCAGGGGATCTTCCCAACCCAGGGATTGAACCTGAGTCTCCCACATCGCGAGCAGATGCTTTAACCTCTGAGCCACCAGGGAAGCACCATCCCAAAACTTAGTGGTCTAAAACAGCAGTTTACTGTTTCTTACAGTTCCTTTTGCTGGACTCAGCTGGGTAGTTGTACTGGTCTTGCCTGGACTCACTTGTGTAGTTGCAGTCCTGTAGACGCTCAGCACGTGCTGGAAAGCCAGGATGCTTTCACTTGCAGGAGGAACCACATGGTACTCATCTTCAAGTGGGCTAAATAAGCGTCATATAGCATTAAAGTTGCATTCTAAGAGAGCAAAAGTGAAAGCTTCTAGGCCTCTTAAAGCCTTGGTTCAGAACTGGTTCAACGGCACTTCTGGCGCAATTTTATTGATCCCTGGAAGTCCTAATAGAATGTGGTCTAGTTTTAAGGAGGAATAGTTTCCATCTCTTAAAGGGAGAAGGGGCATGCACATACGTAGGTGGAAGGGATTGTTGGTACCCTCTCAAGAAAAGCTATCACATATTACCAATGAAGTAGTTGTTACATTGTATCACATTGATTATTTCATACCTATTTCCCTACCCTGGTATAATTTTTTAGGGGAAGATGTATTATTAAACTTTATCTCTCAAATGTGTACACTAGGTGAGCAGTAACAGTCAATGGCAAAGTGAACTCTGTGCAGATGGATTGATAATGATAATATCAATGTTAAAGCACACTTACATCTTAGCACTTAACATATAAATATCTTCTCTTTTCAGAAAAGAACATTCTGAGAGTCATTAGCTCTAATTTAAAAAGTGCTTTTATTACTATAATTTTACTCAGTTGAACTGCTGTTTGTTCGGAATTTCCCAAAAGACTTTAGCTTTTTTTTTTTTTTTAATTTTTAAAGTAAAGGACATCATAAATTTTGTATCAGACTTCTACCTTTGCCAAGAACCATTCTTTAAAGTGTTTGCTGCTTCTCTGCCTAAGGGTAAGTTGAATCATGTAAATAGACTTCTTTCTTCTTCTTCATGTATTGCAAAGTACCAGGAGAACCTTGCCATGGAAGACTGCCACTGTTCTAAATGGATACTAAAAATGCAGGTTGACAATTTAAGCCAGCAGTTATGATATAGCATCTAGAAACTTCTTTCTTTCCAAAGTGTCATTATGATCTATTTCACTGTTTAGAATGAAAGTCTCACTTTTTTCTATTTTACTTTAGATATAGATGCAATTATGGCTTATTAAGTTTTGCTTTCAAATATTTTTACTGCCTATATGAAGTATCCTACTGAGAAATCTGTGAAATGAGAAAAGGAGCTTTATTTTCATGAATTTACATATTACCTGTATGCATATATAACTTGAAATTTTTAGTAGTCTTTTCTGTAATTGAACAAAAAGTTCAATTTTCTCATTACTATTGTACGAAGAATAGAAGGTGGCATGAATATTTTAAGAACTGCTCTTAGTTCACAGTGACCTGTGTATTTTTTCCCCAAAGCCAGGGAAATAAAGCATAAAATATGAAGCTGTGATTAAGTAGTCTAGAAGTTAGGGAGTTCCATGCACAAAGAGAATGATTTAGCCAATTTTCCCCCTCAGCAGTTATGCCAACATTAGCTTTTCATTTCCACCCAGATTCTTGCAGGTAAAAGCTGTATTTTAACAAACTTTACCTTTGTAAATTTTTGCTATTTTTAAACCAAACAAAATAAGTGATAACTGCTTGTTGCCAAGATAGTGTAAATTAACTCATTGGCCTCAGAATGTGTAAATTAATAGCAGCCCTCAGGAATCACACTCTTTAGCCTAAAAAGAATGCTATTCTTTAGGTGTAAACTTCTCAGTTGTCTATTCTAAGTTTCATTCAGAGACGAGAGATTAAAATGACCAATACTCACACCTCCTCAGGTGGGGCCCTAATCTTGTATGAGCATTTTTCCACAATGAGGAGGAGGAATATTTAACGGATATTCCCTTGGTATAAAATAAGATAATCTCTGACAGATGGTGGTTTTAAATGAGAACATTATAATAATCCAGAGTGGATTGGGCACATTTCATCTTTCTGCTTTATAAAAAAAATATTTGCAATGTCAATGTCTTTTGTGTAGAAATGGAGGCTAATTACAAGTCACACATGTAAATATTTTTAAGTATCACCCTATTTTTTTCATTTTTATGTTAAGAGAGGGCATGGATTTCCTAGAAGTAAGATCAAAGTTTTTGAGGCAGCAACCATCGTATTTGATAGGCTTGGTAAAGTAATGGTTACTAATAAACATGTTATGAAGAGAGAAGGGAATGCGTTTTAGAAAAATTGTCTTTGTTCTTTTCAAAGTAATAAGATTTAAATGTCATTCATCTATAAGATTGTCTTGAGAATTTCTGGAGAAATGCTGAGCCTTTATTTTGTTTGTTTTTTAATTCGGATGAGGCATATCATTGACCTAAGATTTAAAGGCCAAATTGGTCACACGTTATTTCAGTTAGGAGGTAGTGATCTATAAGGAAAGGTCATCTTTCTCTTTCAACTCATATAAAGATCTATTAATAAACAAGGAGGTGTCTGATGTGTTTGAAATCTACTGAATATTTAGGTTCCCTTTGTGTTTAGAGAACTGCTATAAAAACATGGCATGAAAGACTATTAATGGGTGCGTGTCATTGGGTGGGTGTCATTGTGTAAATGAAAGTTTTGAATCACAGGTGTGTGTGTGTGTGTGTCTGTGTGTATGTAGTTATCTTCTTCTATTTGTAAAATGCTACTCTAAATATATATTCAAATTGAATAATATGCATAGTGTAAAATGATGGCCCAAACTGGTTTATGTGATACTAGCAGAGGAAATGGTGGGGGGGGGGCGGGTCCTATTTCTGGTACATACTCCAAAAGATACATTTTTGATGTGTCTTATATTCAGTAAAAGCATATTTCTGCCACTGCTGTTTAGTTGTTAAATCTTATCCAACTCTTTGCCATCCAATCGACTGTAGGCCGCCAGACTCCTCTGCCCATGGGATTTTCCAGGCAAGGATACTGGAGTGGGTTTCCATTTCTTCTCCAGGGGATCTTACCCACTCAGGGATCATACATGCATCTCCTGCATTGGTAGGAGGATTCTTTACCACTGAACCACCTGGGAAGCCCCCAAAGCATATTAAAATGTGGTAAATTTTCTCACAATTACATATAGGCATGTTAATGAAATCGAATGTTTAGTTGACTTCATGGTGTTTGAAGCTTGTTGGAAAGGCCAGTATATGTTTATATGCTGCTTTGCTTTTTCCCTTCTACAAAGTCTGAGTTAGCTATATTCTCATTTAATGGTTTTAGTAAATAGCAAAATGTAAATCTAATTCCCATTACACAACAAAAATGTTGTGTTTACTAAAGTCAGACAACCATGTAAATGATAGTCATATATTATTTCCTAACGCCAAAGTTACAAACCCAGGAATTACTTTTCCATCTTCTATTGATGTTAAAATTCCTCTGGACATACATTTTTATGCATTGGATAACTTTGCCCTCATGTACTTAGCACTGTAAAAGATGGAGACATTAAGAAGTTGATATATATAACCATCAAAATCACAGTCTCTTAACATTGGCGTTTTGGATAACATGTGTTAGCCTAGTTACTCAGGTAATATGAAATCACTCATGTTTTTCATAGAAGTAGTTAGAAAGGACATTCTGATCTGGGACTGGAGAGGGACCATATATTTGAACATAGGCCATCTGCGAGAGGCAGTGCTTCCCCAGTGCTCTTATGAGTAATTTAATCTGGTTGATTCATAGCCTATTGCAGTAAATGAGAACCGCTACCACCCCCCACCCCCCTCCCCCCGCAGAAAACTGGTGCTCCATTTCTTGAGGACAGTGGTTTAGTCTTGTAAGATTGTGTATATTTCCATTGGATAGAGGAGCCTGGCAGGCTACAGTCCATGGCGTTGCACAGTCAGACATGACTGAGCCACTAACACTTTCACATTTTCTGTAACACACTTAGAGACTAAAGTGTATTCTCTTGTTCTGTATGTCCTTTTCCTCTAATGAGCTCTTTCATGTATTCCCAGGAGCTTTTTACCAGGGAGACTTGCTTACTAAATAGATATCTGTACTTTCAAATGTTGATATGAATAGCTGAAAAAATGTTTTTATTTTCACCGTAAGAATAATTTTTTTTTTAAAGGAAAAGCATAGTTCATACTTAGGGAACCATTATTGCTTGGAGAGATAATGATCACTGGGAATTGAGATGTCCTTCATTTTGTTTTTATTTATGATTCCTTTTATTTTGAACATTTTTAATATCTTTGGAATAGAAATTCAAATGAGATCAAATATTGCACATCAGATTGGACATATTATAATGTGACTCACATTTGTGTAAATGATTTCTAATATTACTAACAAAACATAAGAAGATAATGTCAGTATAGTATCAGTCCTATTTCTTAAACCACCATTATTTTTCTTATTTTTACTCTACCCTTGCGTCTCCTAAGATACCATCTGCTGCTATGAGTAGCATGATTTTATCAGAAGTATGAGGGATTGTGTAGGAGAGCTGATGCTTTCTATTACTGACATGAGGACAAGTTTGGGATTTAGGACAAAGCGCTGATCTTAAGAGAAAGTATGGCCTTTCATTGAAGGAGTTATCATCTGGTTCTCTCTTTCGCTAGCTTTATGATTTCCAAGAAACGATGCCTTCTTATTCTTGCCTGGAAGTAAAATAGTGTATATTCTTCCCTGGTTCATCAACATCATGCCTGGGGTAACAACCCTTCGATCTAAACCCAAGTATGAAAGCACATCTCATTTCCTATGGTCTGCATCCACTTATATAAAAACATTTTTTTTTGCATTTTTTTAACAGGATGATCAATATATGTCTCTGTAAAATTGGGCCATGGAGTTCTTTGTATTGTAGAAGAGGCAAACCTTTTCTAGTCATAATTATTCAAAAATTATTTTCTCAAGATGGAAATTTTTTGTTCTTTTTTTTGTTGTTGTTGTTCAATTGTCTTGATTCTGTAAGAACTAGGAATGGAATGTTTGAGAGGTGGGTAACACAGGAACTATAAATGGTAACATTATATGCTTCTCTCCAACCCAGCCCTCTTCTACTCTTCAAGAATTCTTGAGTGCCTGTCACATCATTGCACATTTCTCTAGGATTGTGCCTTCATCATGTTGATTCACATTTTGTATTTTTTAGTCACAAAGAACCATAGCAACACCCTTATGATACTACCAGCTGACATTCAGAGAATATATTCTAAGGCTTGATTCATATGGACAAACGCAGAAAAGGAATTTAGTTGTCCGTGGTGGCTAAGAGGTTAAAGCGTCTGCCTCCAATGCGGGAGACCCAGGTTCGATCCCTGAGTTGGGAAGGTCCCCTGGAGAAGGAAATGGTAAAACTCTCCAGTATTCTTGCCTGGAGAATTCCATGGACAGAGAAGCCTGGTAGGCTACAGTCCATGGGGTCGGACACGACTGAGCTACTTCACTTTCACTTTCTATTTTCCAAATGTAGTCAAGGAAAATAGTTTACTTTTTATGAACGACTTAAGGCAATTGATGAAACCTGTTAATGCTAGAGTGAAGTGAAAGTCAGTTAGTCATGTCCAGCTCTTTGCAACCTCATGGACTATTACAGTCCATGGAATTCTCCAAGCCAGAATACTGGAATCGGTAGCCTTTTCCTTCTCCAGGAGATCTTCCCAAGCCAGGTCTCCCACATTACAGGCGGATTTTTTACCAGCTGAGCCACAAGGGAAGCTTGAAAGGGAAGGGGGTGCTAGAGTGGGTATATACAACAGTAGTATGATTTTTGTGATCCTTTTCTGAGAGGGCCTTCCCTACCTGCCCTTTGCCTTTGTAACACTTTGATGTTCCATGTTTTTGTTGGTAGTTTTAAATGTAAATAGGCAACTGAATGAAATCAGACTGCAGCTTAGTAGGGTGGGAAGAGGGCCACCCTGGTGGCTCAGCCGTAAAGAATCTGCCTGCAGTACAGGAGATGCAGGTTTGATCCCTGTTCCAGGAGAAAGAAATAGTAACCTACTCCGGTATTCTTGCCTGGGAAATCCCAAGTATAGAGGAGACTGGCAGGCTACAGTCCCTGGGGTCACAAAAGAGTTGGACAGGACTTAGAGACTAAACCATCACAGGGTGGGAAAAAAGAGCGAGTGTGCATGGCAGTGTCGGGAGCAGTGCAGATGTTTTACCTGAAGATAACCAAGAGGTCTCTGTGGTAGGCTTCCCCTCTTCAGAGAACAGGTAGCTGCCAGGAGAGGATCTTCCATAGAACATGTGCCAAGCTAGGCTTCAGTGACTGCCATCCGTTGTGTTGTTAACTGAAAGGAAACTTGAAGTAAAATGACTTGTAAAGAAGTGAGGACTCCAGAAGTAGTAGGGTTATGAGTATATCTTGTCCAGTGAGTTATGTAACTCACAGAAACCAGGAATTATAAACTACACCTCCTACATAGAGATTCTTTGTTTGCAGTGGTTTAATTTTGCATCTATTAGTGGGAGAGGATTAAGAAGAGAGGAAGCAGAAAATAGTGACTGGGTTTCCTGCCTCAACAATTTGAGTGCCATCTTTCTGTCCTTTAAAGTTACTTTACAACATATATTAAAAAATACAGTCTAGTATTTGTACCTGAAAACTTTGTCAGGGAGTAAGGGACTGGAAGGACACATGGGCTGTGTCACAAACACGGGCTGGACACAAACATGAATCAATTACTCAGAACCCCAGTACTCTCTCTGTCTGCGTGATCTTAGGCAGCTCTCTGAACCTTTGCACATCTCAGCTTTCTCATCTGTAGTGTTGGGTGTAAAGATGCCTTGTTCTCATGGATGATGTGGTGGTTGTATGCAAATAATGTAAAATTATAAGCATTTGAAAAGTGGATAATATTGTTAATAAAATATAATTTAATGTTGATTACCCACAAAAGGTGTGTTATTACTGGTATAAAAAATGAGAGTTGACATGCTAAAATCATTTATGTAATTCTTAGGCTTTATGTGGAAAAGAAGCAAATAATTAGTTTCATTAGGAGGCTGTTAGCAAATTCCTTATACTATAGAGTTTAGTGAGAAATGTTATGAGTGTTTATAGGGATTCAGTGATTGCTATCATACCATCATTAAGACATCATACCCAATGGAGACTATGATGTGATTCATATTCTTGATACATTCTCTTTCAGAGTTTGTAGAATATTTTTCCCACCCTAAACTAGATTCCAGCTATGAAAGAAATGTTTAGTGATATTGAAGGAATGGTATATAAATAAAATAAAAGTGCATGGTATATGTTCTATAGTAAGTACTCAACTAATGTTTTTATGCAGGCATATGAGAATGAAGGACAGATTAACTCATTCCCAGTGGCACTTCAGAAATAGTGAAGCTTTAACTTTAAATATTGTCCAGTTTTATGAAAAGCATCTCATGATCTTAAAATTATAAGTAATTTTTGGTGGCAATAATATATCACAAAATTATTAGTTTCTGATCTTTGCATGCATTAACAATTAAATCTGGCCACATTATATTTATAATTATCATGATAATTTTGTATAATGGACTGTACTGGAGATGCAAGTGGAGGTTTAGCCATTCTAACACAACTAGGATGCTTATATTATAAATAATATAGCTTGTTTTCTCGTTTTCTGTGGCTGTGTGCTCCAAGCGGATTGCACCATTAACTGTTGTGAGAGATGGCTCACAGTCATAGTCATTCTGGACATTATTAAGCATCTAGAATGATGTCTTTTATTTCTTCATTCTGTTATTATATTAAAGATACAATCATATTTCCATTGTCTTTACCTTTATCATATTCGCTTAGAGATGTGGTATGGTCTTTATCTGGAAAAGCATCCAACATCTTTGTTTTTATTTTAAAATATCAGTGAAATTATTCTGAAATTGAGTGACAAAGTATTTAAAGCTGAACATAAAGAGTGACGCACAGTACGATTTATACAAATTCTTTATTTGCAATTTGACAAGTTGCATATTTCCATCTGGCTTCTTTTCAGTTAAAAGAAGCGACAGAATGAGGTTTCATGGAATACTACTTGCTTGGTAGAACTTAGAATATACCTCCTTCTGAGTTGACAGCTGTTGCAGTATGTTTAAGAAGTATCCATGATTTCTTCCCTGTGGCGTCACCAGGTGCTGCCGTGCCTAGAGGAGTTAAACGTGGCACTAACTTTTACAGATGTCTCCACTGTTATCCACATGTAAGAACTCTCTTGATTAAAACTTTGGGGCAAACAGCAAATCAGTAATTAACCTAAGCAATGTGTTACTGTGCACAATTTCTTTTTTAAAGTTTTGATCCTTTGCTTAAAATTTTAAGCAGAAATGTAAAAGTTGAGTGAATTGTCAGCTTTTTTCCCTTAAAACTATAATGCCAGAGTCTTTAGTACATCCATTTATTTATTCTTCATTTATGATTTAAATTCAGCTGAGCAGTTGATTGAAATATTCTTGTTAATAATTCTGCTTAGTTCAAAAAGAGTATGAGGGTGATTATAAAAATAAAGAGCAATAACTGCTTTTCCTAAATTCTAGGACATTGCTGGTTTAAAAATATCTTTTTTTAGAGAACACTACTCTATTAATTGCAATTATAAAATATAACAGTTTCAGAAGTTTTATTGAAATAAAAATGTAGACATTGTTATATGAGTAGTGTACCGTTCCATTTTAAGCACCCAACAAATATTAGGTATCTCTTATCGTCGTCTCTAATGATTATGATAATTGTGCAAAGAAGGTATTTTAACCTTAAGTTATAAATGACAAATCTATAGTTTGTCCTAGAGATGGAGTAATTAATCAGGATCCTAGAGCTAGTAAAGGTTAGAACTGGTTCTAGGTTTTCAGCTTCCAAAATCCATATTCCTTTCACAGTACCAAGTATATACATAAAAATGAAAGTAAATGACACCATCAGGCAAAAGTAAAAATAAGGCATAAAAATGAGGTGTAACCAGGAGTAATAGTAGAGTACCAAATGCATACAATGGCTTCTTATATACTTGATAACTATGAATCATATATTTGTCTATAAGTACCTTAAGAGCTAATGGAAAAAAGGAAACAAAACCCGATACAAACATGAGCCATGGATCCATAGAGAAAAATAAGCCAGATGCTGGGAAAAAGCTCCACATTTTCCAGTATGATAGGAATTTCACAATGGAAACAGGATTCTATGTAAATAGGTCTTTAATTTGTAGTAGTAATAATACTTATTTTGCCTTATTGTCAATTTCACACAATAAGGACTTTATTCAGCTTTACTATCTTTCCTAATTTTAGTGTTTCTTTCCCCTATTTTCCAGTCAGAGCCATTGCAATTTTTATAACTTTTGAGTGTGTGTTTGCAGTATGATAGATACAGTAAGGGAATAATGCTTTGTATATAACTTCTGAAGCTATAATTGGAAAGTAGACTCAAAATTTAAGTCCATTGCTAACATGCAGTCAGTTATATCTTGGTCTCTTGAATTTAAAAATGTTTACATCATGTCATCAAAATCACTGTTATTCAAAAATCTAAAAATAGTCTCTTACGTATAGCTTTTTTCTCTTGGTCTATTTTCAGTTGAGCTAGGGATTTTATTTTATTTATTAATTTTAAATTTTAGATAATTTCTGTACTTCATGGTCATACTCCTGGCAAAAATTTATTTTTAAAACAGTGTTCTGAAAATTAAGATATAAAAAGAGTTGTCATAAGGTGGCAGTATGTTTCAATGATAACCATCAGTATAGAAAGAGAGCTTGTTCCACCAAGTGGTTCCTTAGCCACTGTTGTGCTGTACATTAAAATTCACTGTAACTTTTTTTTTCCCTTTGAGGAAAATTGAGCAGCTATTTCTTAGGGAATATGTAGGAAATTATCAAAGATAGCTACTCTTTTGAGTTTTACTGTTGCTAATTCCAAAGATTGTTAGTTAAGTATTCTCTTCACCCTGTCTTTGCCTATATACAATGATGTAGCAGTGAAAAGAAATGTATTCTGTTATATCATTGTTACATTTTAGTTAGAAGTGATAACTAAGTTTACATGTTTTAAGAAATACATTTTAGTAATTTTGAATATTGAGTGTAGTAATTATAATTTTCATTTTGGTGGTATTGAATATAGGAGTTTTTGGACATGGTTTAATAAACAGCATTTGTCTGTGGAGAAGTGATAGAACGAATTTAAGCTTTTTAATGAAATGGACTAAGTTTAATTTCCTGCCTTTCCACTCCTTAGCTTTGAGACACTGAGCCAGTTACTTTGCCTCTGAGATTTTTCTTCTTATTAGTAGTTTGGAGATAATAGTAATGCTTACTAAATAAAGCCATCGAAAGAGTAAATGAGATGATATTATTGATATGCTTACTAGACGTTGAGATATTTTTTTAATTATTATAGTCAAAGAAAATATTTTTTATTTCTAAGTACTTTCTGATGTGACCTTACTTTGAGAAAAAGTTCGAGGTTTGTCACTATTCAGTTGTCATTTTATGATATGGTACATAATTGCTACTTAACCATGCGGTCCAGCCGAAACAACAACAGAACAAAAGCATGTCTTGCTTATCATCCATCATTTATGAGCACTTCAGCATTTTTCACTCATACCCATTGTGTGAGTATGAAAGAGGTTACTGGGACACAGAGGACATGATCTCTGTCCTTAAATACCTTCCCATCTGGCTAGAAAATTAAAACTGGAAAAGAAATTGTAAGACCTGTGTTCTAGCCTCAGTTCTGCCATTAGCTAGCTTTGCAATCTTGAATATGTCTCTGTGGTTCTGTTCTCTCATTTGTAAATTGAACTTGATAATCTGTAAGGTCCCTTCTGGCACTTCTTTCTCAAGAACATTTCATACTATGAATCTGCAAATAATTAAGCACTAAATTGCATGTTAGTGAGTGAATGTGCAATAGATATTCAAAGTGAGGAGAAATTAATGTGAGCTTGGGTGTTTGGAGTATCTCTGACACTATTTCCAAGGAACAGATTTATAGTTACTCATAAGCAAAGGGAAAGTCATTTTCATTACTAAATCATTTTCTATATTGCAAGTGAAGAATCAGAGATACATAATATGAGAAAGCCTGGCATATATAAATTTTAAGATGTTAATATTTTAAATAATTTGATTTAAAAATTAATCATTATGGATTTTCACTATCAGCTTTTAGGTGGCAAATAATGAGTACCCAGGGAAGAAAGACATATAAATAAATAAGTATTAATTGTAGTTAGTAGTTTAATCATGGCAAATAGTATCCACACTTCATGTGGTATTTTAGATAATTTTGGTAGAAGGATATACTGTCTGTCAACAAACTGGAGTGCTGCTTTAATTAACATATACATAATGTAGCCTTTTCCAGATTTTATGAACTTTTAAAGAGATATACTAAAATTTTACAAAACACTGACAACTAACTCTTATGGACAATCTAATAATCTTAAAGAATTACATATTACATATACATCAAAAGGAATTCCCCTAAGAGAACTTGGCCAGCTTTTATATTTTTATTGTGCTTAAAATGTGTATCATAAAGATGCCTGAGACTGAGGGAGGCATCATTGCTCTAACTTCTGACCTGGAGAGTTTACACATGTGATAATGAGAAAGACAGGTGTCTGTTCCTTTGTATCCTTCTGGAACTTCTGTGGAACAAAAGAAACTCTCGCTCCTGTCCCATACATGCCTCCTTCCTCTTTCTACACATAGGAAGATAATGAAAGGACTAGAGAAACTGGATAGGAAGTCTGTAAAATCTAATCAAGTCATAGGGTCTTCCATGAAAGGTAGGCCCAAGATAGTCACAGGACTTCATCGAATGAAGCCAATGAACCCAGTCACAATGTCTGTAACTGTTACCCATTACCTTTTTTCTAAAGATAAGTACATTGAAATGCACATATCTTGGCAGAATTGTAGGACCTCAACACAGTCAAGAAGGCATGACTTCTGTGAAAAAAAGAGTAGAAAAGGGAAGAGATAAGACAAGGGAAAGAGGTAAGACAGAACTGCTAAGAATCTAAATCAAATAAATTCCACTCTGGAGACTGTAATGAGTAGAACTAGGGATGAAATAAAAATAAAATAAAATCTGTGATTAAAAGAAGACATTTGAGCAGCTTTTAATAATGCAGATGAAAATGATAATGTTTAAAATAATGTGAGACAAAATCAATTATATTTAAGCTAAAATGATGACCTAATATATGTGATTTCAGTGATTCACTCAAAACATATTTTATTATCTAGCTATTCTAGATCTCATTCAATTCTCTAGGGATGAAGCAATGAACAAAGTAAATACTGTACCTGCTCTCACAGAGCTGACATCCTACGGAGGGATGACAGATTATAGACATGGGAATAAGGAAATATATAATACATTAGGAATGATAAACACTTTGAAGAAAAAGAGCAGAGTAGAGATGGAATAAAGAGTAGGGGGGCATAAATAAATGTGTTCCAAAGAGAAAGTACAAAATGTGGAAATGAGACAATAATCGTAGGCACAATAGAAGAATTTTATTTACCTAAATATGTAGCTTTCAGTAATTTCTTTTTGTTATTGTCAAATTATTATACTACAGTAATTAAGAAAAGTTCTATCAATATCTAGGCCAAAGAAACAAATAGGTTACATAGAAGGGTAAATGTCAGTTGGCTTCACCCATCTTATTTTCGATTCCACACGTCAGAGACAATGGAGAAATTCTATCTACAGAATTTTAAGGAAAAAATAGATTGGTGGTGTGATAGTTTTGTAAACAGGACATTCATCTATGGTAGTATTATAAAAATATTCAGAATATGCATTATTGAATCTATTAGGGGCTTCCCGGATAGCTCAGCTATAAAGAATCTGCCTGCAATACAGGAGACCCTGGTTTGATTCCTGGGTTGGGAAGTTCCCTGGGAGAAGAGATAGGATACCCAATTCAGTATACTTAGGCTTCCCTGGTGGTTCAGATGGTAAAGAAACTGCCTGCAATGGGGGAGACCTGGCTTCAGTCCTTGGGTTGGGAAGATACCCTTGAGGAGGGCATGGCAACCCACTCCAGTATTCTTGCCTGGAGAGTCCCCATGGACAGAGGAACCTGGCGGGCTATAGTCCGTGGGGTCACAAAGGCTGGGACACAACTAAGCGACTAAGCACAGCACAACCTATTAGGAAAAACTGCTGGAAAACTTATCCAACTGAATAAAAAAGCTGAGAAATCAAGAATAGAATTTAAAATATCTTGTGTACAAGTGAATGTAAAAGACACATATTCTTGAAAGAATAGATTATAATGTAAATATGTCAATATAATTATGATAATCTGCATGTAAAATCCCAGGTAGTAATAATGAAGACTGTGTAATTATGGAGTAGGGAAATGAAAGAAATTAAAATATGCAGTTTACTTTTAACTGACCAGGAGAGAAATAGGTTCATTTATGCTATTAAATGAAACACAAAAACTAAAGAAAATCAAAGCACATTATGTGCCTTGTAAAACACTGGGGAGACAAAAAAAAAGATAAGAAAAATATTGCACTATATATAATGAGAAAACTATTAGAATTAGGGTGCTCTATAGAAGCCCAGTAGTAGTGGAGGTACACGATAGCAGTTGGGAAGTCAGTAAAAATTAATGAAGGTATCAAATAAAAAATGAAAAAACTTATAATGCAATCTGAGCTGGTTTTAAAAAATACAAATCAGTTATTTAGATAAAACAAACCAAATGGATAAAAATCAGTAATATGAAACATCAATTTAGAATAAATAAATGCAGAAAAATGACTAGTTATTGCTTTATAAGCTCTAGACTACTCAAAATTTGAAACCTCACTTAAACAGGGTTTCAGGAAAGTATTAATGAATTAGAAAATGTACATGGATTACATGATGTTAGTAAGTTAGAAAGTGTTACTAGACATGTAACAATGGAAGAGTAATGAAGAGGGGAAAAAGAGAAATTTACAGAAAGGAAAAAGATCTAAAAGCAAGCAGAGTTGCTACACAAATACAGGTGAGCTTTAACAATCCTAAATAATAAAAATTATTATATACATATATAGATAACTAGTTATATAGTTATAAACATATATCTAGATAAATGTAGGCTATATACATAAAAATACACAGGTAACTATATATACTATACAAATATATATATAATTCATTGCTCACTATTTGCCAGATCCTATTGTAAGTCTTCAACATATATTAACTCATTTAATATTCTCAACAATCCTATGAGGTAGATACCATTATTATCTCCCATTTTGGTAGTCCATAAATCAGATGCATAGAAGTTAAACAACTTGTAGAAATTCTCAATTATACAATTTAATTTTAGTCAAATATTTGGAAAATAAAGCTACCAACTGTGAGTTACATTAGCCTTAAAAATAGTAAAATGTTTTAGAAATTAAAAAGAAAGGAGTAGAGCTCTAAAAGGAGAGCTCAATGAAACAGACTCAAAGATATGGGGTTTATTAAATATTTGTTTTAGTTGCTAAGCCCTGTTTGGTTTCTTTTGCATCCCCATGGACTGTAGCCTGCCAGGCTTTACTGTCCATGGGATTTCCCAGGCAAGAGTATTGGAGTGGGCTGCAATTTCCTTCTCCAGGGGATCTTCCTGATGCAAGAATCAAACCTGTGTCTCCTGTATTGGCAAGAGGATTCTTTACTGCTGAGCCACCAGGGAAACCATTTTATGTATTATAAACTCATAAGAAACTTGGAATGGCATAATATGAACATAAGCAGTTATGCATATGAAGTGATTTCTTAGCTATTTGTTCCTAATAATGAAATAAAAAAGATAAATATTTCATTTGTCCAACAATAGGGAATTGTTTAAATAAATTTTAGTAAAGCCATACAATGTAATAACATATGATTAAAAATTATGGCATCATTTTTGTTAATCTATACTCTATTTTTACTATTTTGGTGACCTAACTCTTTTTGTACTCTGTGCATATTGTTTATTTCCTAATGTGCCTTATAAAAATAAGCTCAGAGGAAATACCTATTAATGATTAAGGTCATAAATTCTGGATTCAAGTTCCATCACTTGCTGGCTTGTTGCCCTATATGTTACCTGAGTTAATAATGGTGTTAGCCTTCCAGGATTGGTTTAAGACACAAAAGATGCTATAGTAAAGAGCATAGCAGGGTATATGGCACATGATAAAAACTCTGCATTTTCCAGAGCTACTGTTCGTGATAGAAAAGAACCTTTTAGTATCTTCTTCTGGAAATTAAAGAGTTAATTTAAACCAGTTTTAAATTCTTAGCTAGTTAATTAGATGATTGAGTTTCTGTTTTCTCAGGAGAACTTTCATTGTCCAAGTGAGTCTCCTTTCAGTTCAGTTCAGTTCAGAGCAGTCACTCAGTCATGTCCGACTCTGCGATCCCATGAACTGCAGCACACCAGGCCTCCTTGTCCATCACCAACTCCAAGAGTCCACCCAAACCTATGTCCATTGAGTTGGTGATGCCATCCAACCATCTCATCCTCTGTTGTCCCCTTCTCCTCCTGCTCTCAATCTTTCCCAGCATCAGGGTCTTATCAAATGAGTCAGTTCTTTGCATCAGGTGGCCAAAGTATTGTTTCAGCTTCAACATCAGTCCTTCCAATAAACACCCAGGACTGATCTTCTTTAGGATGGACTGATTGGATCTCCCTGCAGTCCAAGGGACTCTCAAGAGTCTTCGCCAACACCATAGTTCAAAAGCATCAATTCTTTGGCACTCAGATTTCTTTATAGTCCAACTCTCACATCCATGTATGACCGCTGGAAAAACCATAGCCTTGACTAGATGGACCTTTGTTGGCAAAGTAATGTCTCTGCTTTTTAATATGCTGTCTACGTTGGTCATAACTTTCCTTCCAAGGAGTAAGTGTCTTTTAATTTCTTGGCTGCAGTTACCACCTGCAGTGATTTTGGAGCCCAGAAAAATAAAGTCAGTCACTGTTTCCCCATGTGTTTGCCATGAGGTGATGGGACCAGATGCCATGATCTTAGTTTTCTGAATGTTGAGCTTTAAGCCAACTTTTTCACTCTCCTCTTTCAAATTTCATCAAGAGGCTCTTTAGTTCTTCTTCACTTTCTGCCATAAGGGCAGTGTCTTTGCATAGCTGAGGTTATTGATATTTCTCCTGACAGTCTTGATTCCAGCTTGTGCTTTCTCCAGCCCAACATTTATCATGATATACTCTGCACATAAGTTAAATAAGCAGGGTGACAATATACAGCCTTGACATACTCCTTTTAGAGATTATCCTTAGTACAATGTTGGTGAAAGTTGAGTTTTTTTTTTTTTTTTTAAGGTTGAAAAAAACTGTGATTACTTGTTTGAAACTTGATGTTCTATTTCTTTAGAAAAATTTGTATAATTGTATCCAGCTCTTGTATTCTTTGAGCTTGAAAATTATATGGAGACTGCTTCATTTTTCCTAAAAATCCTTTTCCTTCCTGCAGAATAGTGCTAATAAAGGGAAATCAAGGCAAGACCAGTAATTTCTACTTAATTTGTAAGAATCTGGGACATTCTGTCTATAAAAAGATGAATGGCTACAGAAATTCTTGTTAGTTACAATCTAGTAAATGCTATTTTTTTGTAATTTTATATGAAAAACTGAATAGAGTTTTCCTGTTTCAGATCTAATGCTTTTATTTTTTATTTAGCAAAATTATGTGATATATCATAGTTAATATAAGTATTTTGTTTCTTATCTTTTAATTACTCTAGTATGATAAATATTAATATTTATCGTATCTTGATAAATATATCTTGCTAAAATAGATTTTAGCAATTTTGTGAAATTTCTTTGAAGAAATTTGGAAAGAACCCTTATTTAGTCTTTGATAAATGGTAAACTAATACGTCCTTTTTCTTTTTAGAAAAAGATGAATTTTAAAACAAATATTTGTGATTTAGGGAATCCTACAGGCATAAAAGTTAGTTTTACTTACAGCCAAAAATGTTGAACATTTATCCATCTTGTAGTAGGAATTTAGTTTCTGTAATTGAAATATTCTCATTTTTACATGACTATGAAATAACTGGTCAACTAAACTACAAAGAAATGACTAAATTTAGAACGTGAAAAGATAGTTGAAATTTTTATGTTATCATCACAGATCTTAATGTGTCTTCTAAAATGACAATAAAAAGGATGAGTGAGTTCCTTTTACTTTTAATCTATGATTTGTGGAGAAGTTCTTGCCTATAGAATTACGTTTGGCAATGCTTGCATGAAGTGTTAGTTGCTCAGTCGTATCCGACTCTTTGCAACCACATGGACTGTAGCCCACCAAGCTCCTCTGTCCATGGAGTTCTCCTGGTAAGGTTTTGCCATTCCCTTCTCTAGGGGATCTTTCCTACCTAGGGACTGAACTGGGACTCCTGCCTTGCAGGCAGATTCTTTCCCGATTGAACCACCAAAGTACATAGGCAAAGCATTTAGAATCAGCTAACATTTAAATAAATGCTTAGAAGGGCACACTCAGGGTAAAAGTATGTTTTATGCTTCCCAATCCTATAGCTACATTATAGTGAAATTTTAAATTAATGATGTTTGACACACAGATAGACATAAAGCACTTAAAAAAAAACTGTATATCATATGTCTCATGACATTACAGAATCTAGAACTTTTAAACATAAGAGGATCTCTTGAGGCCTAGGTTCAGAACGGGTACACTGTTTGCCACATTCTTTTGGCCAAGGTATCAGGTATCAGTATCAGCTTAAAATCAAGGAGTATGGAAATAGACTACTTTCTGGTGAGAGGAGCTACAAAGTCACGTTGCAGAGTGTATAGATATGGGAAGGGGTGTAGAAATTTTTCACTGGTCTTGTTCCTGGCTTCAGTTACACATGTCTCTCCCCAAAGCAAAATTTCTTCATTCCAACTCAGCACCTTCAGAAATCTCATCCAGTTTTAGCATCATGTTAATTCCAGAGTCTTGTAAACTGCATAAATTTCTGATGTGTTTCCTCAAATGTAGCTCCAAAAAGGGGGAAAATGAGAGGAACCAAACAGTCACTGGTCCATAGTAATTCTGAAACCATGCTGGAAAAATATTATCCTGTCCCTCAACTCTAAAACAAGAGGAAATATTCCTTGATTAGGTCCTGACTTTTCCTCTGACAGTAACTTTCCAGGTCATTGCTCCCCATGGTCTGCTCTGGGGTTTTTGCTCTGCCTGGTGGTAATATCGTTCCTAATCTGTTGCTTTTCTTGGCTACTTTTGGAGCAACACTTTTCATGTTCATTTTGGCACCAGAGAAGTTTCCTGAGACTTATTCCTGCTCATAGAAAGTTGGAGCCCCAGAGATGTTTTGCAGTTTGAACAATTTAAATCTCTTTTATTACTGGCTGGTGGCTCTTTTACCTATGAAACTTACTATAAACTTTTGTGAGCTTTCTCTGGGTCTGGTATAGTTTACTGTCCACTGCAAAACCCAAACCACAGTTGTTTTCCAGAAATGGTTTTCTTTATACACTTTATTTTCCCGTTTTTTTTTTTTTTTTTTTCTGATTTGGCATCTGTGAGACCACAACTTAAAGATTTCCAGAAGCCCCTGTCCTCATTGCTTCTCTCCCCACTAGACTCCACATAATTCTTTTAGAGTTCTTAACAAAGTACCTTGAAATCATAGCCTTGACTTGCTTGTAGTCCTTGGGCATCATTTCACTTTGAAAATGTTTTGCCAGCTGGAAAGACTAGAGATGAGAAACAATTTTATTTTCCAACGTAGTTACCCTAGGCTTCTCAATATTCACTCTAATATGGCTTGCAAATAGACAAGTACTTTCTTGATTCTCTCTTTATTAAAGTGCCTTATCATATGTAGTAAGACCAATGGACATTGTGAATATATCACCTGAAAAGTCATCTTGCCAAGGTCCATAAATTCATTAGGTATTTATTATCTCACTTTAAATTTACCATAGGCCAAAGTATTACATTTATTGCTACAAAACACATCACCATTTTTTTTCCTAAGCATCCATGATAATTCCAGCACTTTTTCAATTTTTAGTAATAATTCTCTTGCATTTTTCTATCTTTTGTAAGAACTTACAGCCTCTGACTACCGCCTCATTGTAGATTGAGTACCATATATTTTAGGTTTCTGTTATAATGGTTAGTACTGAACTTCTAGGTACAGTTTTCCTATCAATTAGCTATTGTCACATAAAAAGCCACCCCCAGCTCATTGGTTTAGAATAATGTGCATATGTTATCGCTTACTAGACTATGGGTTGGGTGGAGGGTCCTGTAGATTTGTAGTAGGTTTGATTGATTTGCCATCTTTTTCACCAGTTGTTACTATCTCCTTAAGAGTAAGGCTACCAGCTACTCCCCTGTTTGTGTTCTAATCCTGTCTGAGATGTGTGAGCTGTTGACTGGAGATGGAACTTGGAAATTCTTGAGTGGATGTGTGGTATTACCTGCCACAGGTGCTTGTCT
Organism: Bos taurus; assembly: GCF_002263795.3. Taxonomy (NCBI): domain Eukaryota; kingdom Metazoa; phylum Chordata; class Mammalia; order Artiodactyla; family Bovidae; genus Bos; species Bos taurus. Next base: position 45,585,915 of record NC_037330.1, read on the forward strand.
TCCACAGCTGATTCTGTGTCCTCTGAGCTTGCACCTGAATTTCTCAGATGTCCTTTCTAATTGTGTAATGACTGTGAGTATAGTGATCTTGAGATGGTCTAATAGCCTATCTGTATCCATAGCCCATAAAATGCATTAAACAAAAAATTCTGCAGACATTTTGCTGACACATGTTAAATATTCAATTTGAAACATAAACTGCAAAACATTTCCTTCCCTCAAAGTCTATAAAGATCTCCCTCATAAAGTTTATGATAGTGTCACATACTTGAAACAAAAAGCTAAGAATCTCATGAAAGTGAAAGTTAACATTTAAATCTATCATTGAATGACAGAAAGCTCAAGGCATTTAAACTTTTAAGCCTCAGAAAGGATGTGATTTTTTAATGTTTTGAGGCAGGAGAATATCATCATGAAATAAATATTTAAAGAAGATTAAGGAATTCCCTGATGGTCCAGTGGTTAGGACTCCATGCTTCCATTGCAGGGGCCACAGGTTTGATTGCTGGTCAGGGAAATAATATCCTGCATGCTGCATGGCATAAAATAAATCAATAATATTAAAAAATAAAAAAAAGATTAGCTTGGTATAATAGGCAGTTTAGATAGCATATTGAAAAGCAAAGACATTACTTTGCCAACAAAGGTCTGTCTAGTCAAGGATATGGTTTTTCCTGTGGTCATGTATGGATGTGAGAGTTGAACTGTGAAGAAAGCTGAGTGCCAAAGAATTGATGCTTTTGAACTGTGGTGTTGGAGAAGACTCTTGAGAGTCCCTTGGACTGCAAGGAGATCCATCCAGTCCATTCTGAAGGAGATCAGCCCTGGGATTTCTTTGGAAGGAATGATACTAAAGCTGAAACTCCAGTACTTTGGCCACCTCATGTGAAGAGTTGACTCACTGGAAAAGACTCTGATGCTGGGAGGGATTGGGGGCAGGAGGAAGAGGGGATGAAAGAGGATGAGATGGCTGGATGGCATCACCGACTCAATGGACGTGAGTTTGAGTGAACTCCGGGAGTTGGTGATGGACAGGGAGGCCTGGCGTGCTGCAATTCATGGGGTTGCAAAGAGTCGGACATGACTGAGAGACTGAACTGAGTACTGAGAATGAAGGAAGCGGATAGATATATTGTGTAAAACATGAAAAGATTAGTTCACACAGGAATTAAAGTATACCTAAGCCATAACATTTCATTGGTATATTAATTAATTAATTAAGTCAACAAAAACTTGTTGAATGTATATAAATTGTTGGGCATTGTGCAAAGCATGAGAGCTGCAACATGAATTAGAATTAATATCATTTTCAAGAAGGAGAGAATTATAAAATAAATCTTATACACAAAATATGGGAAGCTATTCAGAAGGCAGCATTGTAGGTGACAATAAAGTACTATAAATATTTATTCTTAGGGAAACCAGTCTTATTCCTAGAGTTTTATAATTATTATAAAGTGTAGGTTAATTATGAATAGAAACTGGTTTATTTCTTTTAGCCTAATATGTGAAAATACAAACTGATAAATAATTTTGTGTAAAGACATAAAACTAAGCTTATTATTTGGCTTGAAGCTACATGACAAGTGGTGGAAAGTATACACTGTTATTAATGTGAATATGTAATGTATATGTAATGTCACCTTTATGCTAAATCAAAACAGATGACTGTGATCTAAATCCAGATCTCATATTTAAGTGTTTTGGAATTGCACAACAGTTTCTGGGCTTGAAATGTGCTAAATGGTTAAAAGACATTTTGAGACAGCTGAGTCATTTTATCTTATACTATAGTCTAATTTCATAATGCTAGAATTTTATACATATGGATAGAATAAATATCATATGCATCTAAGAATTTTTCCCTTTCTATGCTCTTTGTTCTGTTTTCTTGTTTTTCACGTTTTCATTTCTGTACTCCTCCTCCTCATTTCATTGTTACCTTTTTCACCCTCATCAATTTTCCCCTTTTTATTCTGTCCTTTTTCCCCTTTTTTCTCAATACTTTCACCTCTTTCTTTCAGTTTCCTATTCTCCTTTTCTCCCTTCTTTCTCATGCTTTCCTTCTTACCTCAACAGATTGTCAGCAATGTTTTCTTAGTTTTTAAATATAATGATAGATTATGTCAATTCTAAATTAATAAAATATGTAGTAGCTATTAGTACAAGCAATTATGAACTGATTGGAAAAAAAATACTTGAGGATGTTTTCGCACACAATAAGTGCGTGATAATTAGGTTGTATGAAGCTTGACTTTCAGAGAGAAGATTCATAATAAATAATGAATATTGAGAATCTTAATATCCTATATGCATTTTAAAATCCTCATTTCAAGTTCTCGGGCATAAATCAAAATAATCAAGTTAATAAATCATAATAATTTAAAAAATTCATTATCTTTTTATGATGCATTCTACTGCTGGGAAATGGCTTCCTAGGTAGTGCTTGTGGTAAAGAACATGCCCGCCAATGCAGGAGACATAAGAGATGCAGGTTCGATTCCTTGGCTGGAAAGATCCCCTGGAGGAGGGCATGGCAACCCACTCCAGTATTCTTGCCTGGAGAATTCCATGGAGAGAGGAGCCTGGTGGTCTGCAGTCCATCGGGTTGCAAAGAGTTGGACATAATTGAAGCAACTTAGCATGGCAGGTCACTGCTGTGAAAAATACTCTTAATTCATTGGCAAGATTACTTAAGTCAGATTAACAAGTTTGAGCTCCTACCATGTGTGAGAAATAGTCTAGGGAACAGAATATGTTATTGGATATTATCTTTAAGAAGTTCATACTGTGAAGTTTTAAAAAGCATTGGTTGCATGTGAGTGCACATTGGGGCATGAGTGGGAGATAAATGAGATGGTAACTACAGTAATTTATTTATCTAACATTTAATATTAACCCTCTGCTACTTGCTGGACATTGTGCTAGGTATTATAGGGATGCAGAAAGACTGCAAGGAGATCCAACCAGTCCATTCTAAAGGAGATCAGCCTTGGGTGTTCTTTTGAAGGAATGATTCTAAAGCTGAAACTCCAGTACTTTGGCCACTTGATGCGAAGAGTTGACTCCTTGGAAAAGACTCTGATGCTGGGAGGGATTGGGGGCAGGAGGAGAAGGGGAAAACAGAGGATGAGATGGCTGGATGGCATCACCAACTCGATAGATGTGAGTCTGAGTGAACTCTGGGAGTTGGTGATGGACAGAAAGGCCTGGCGTGCTGCGATTCTTGGGGTTGCAAAGAGTCGGACACGACTGAGCGACTGAACTGAACTGAGAGAGGAATAAAGGTGTGCACTAATCCGAAAGTTTTACAGACTCACAGGGGTAGACAGCTGTGTAAATAAGTTTAACCAAATAAAAAAAACAGAGAAAGATAGTCACCATAACGGCACTGATCTTTTCTTTATTGGTTAATAAAGAATGTTAGAGAATGCTGTTGTTGTTAAGTATTAAAGGAGATGGGGAAGTAACATTTATTAAGCAGTTACTACTTTACAAATACTTAGGCAGACTCTAGATATTTAATCTCTTCTGGTCCTCCTAATAACGTTATAAATCCACTTGTATAGATTCAGGAGGTGAGGTTCACAACAGTTCTGACTTGTCACATTAGTAAATGAGGAGGCAGGATTGGAACCCAGATCTTTTTGACTTTTAAGATAGTATTATTTCTGTTATTGTTTTCAAGAGTCTGCACTTCATTTGACTCTTGTTGGAAAATAGTATGACTGAAATATAATAGTATGATTTGAGATATCCAGTCATATTGAAAATAAAATTATACTCTGGATAGTAAGTAATAGTAAGGTTCTATGCCGGGTGTTCGAAGGAAAGAATGAAGATAAAGATACTGGTAGAGAAGGGATCTAGATTCTAGAGGCAGAGAGATACAGGATGACAGAAATAAAAAATCTGACCTAAAGAGTAGTCAGTAGATCTTTGGAGTTCTAGGGCCTTAGGAAAGTTAGTGAAATATTTCTGAATACTAACTTAGCAAAATGTGAATATCTGTACGATTCGGTAATTCTGGCTTATAGCTTGGGTAGCAACAAACAAAATACAAGCCAAAAGACTTAATTCCCAAGAGACACATACCAGGTACGGAGGTGTTGGGGTGAGTAGGAACACCAACAAGCAGAATGTGTAAGGGAATGCATAAGTTTCTTTTGAATATATATTTGGGCTTCAGCTCTTCATAGACATTATTCAATTCTCATGATTCTAAGGTAAATATTACCTCATTTTCTGGATGAAGAAGGTAGACATAGACGGATTAGGTGGATTACCCAAACCCACAGCTTTCAAGTAACAGTGACAGGATATAGGCCATATTTTCTGGCCCCTGTTTTATTCCAGTACACTTTCAAAAAGGAGTTTGCTGTTTTCTGTGCAGGAGGCTAAAATGACATGATAAAGATAGAACTAAATGGGAATTTCTGGCTGAGGTGTAGGTAGAGGAGGTCAGTTTGTAACATTTAAAATTGGAGTTAAATAACTTTCTTAATGACTTTTTAGTTCAAAATTAAGTCAGATTGCCAAGAAATACAGTGTGAAGGAATTGGAAACATTCTATATCCTCATCACTTAATGTAGCTGGACATCCTGGACCAGATGAAGGTTGTCAAATATTTTACCATTTTTATGACTGTGAGTTGGATTTCTTTCAAGTTCTTCACATTAAAATAAGGGTTTCCATGTTACCAATGAAATTTTAGGAGAGGTCTCACTATTGGGTTCAGACTCTGTTTAATTTATTGAAAGATGCGCTTTTCTCATTAAAAAAAAAATCTTTATAGTTTAAAATTTTGGTGATTCTTTATCAACTCCTTAAACTGAATGTGGTATTTATAATTTTTCTTAAGAATTTTCCTTTGATAATCTCATAATATTTAAGAAACATGTGAGGAGGACACTGGACCATGGCCCACTTTAGAGACCACTTGATCATATAACCTTGCCTTTAACATAAGAAAACAGAGACTTAATCCAGTTAAATGATGGGATCAGGATTATGTAATTTGTTCCTAACATGATAGGAACTGGAAAGGCCTCTTTGTCCAGTGCTCTTGCAGTGCAAAGGAACATTGAAATTCCTTCTTGATTCTTGAATTTGTCTTCCCTGAGAGTTTATTTTTAGGTGTCTTTGCCTCATGACTGAATCATTTTGTGATGGGAAATGTCTATAATGATTTCATCAATCAGGGGGAAGTGTTCCTTTTTCTTGGGCAGTATATATTATGGGAATCCAGTAGTGCCGACAAAAGAAATGGTTAGTGCCAAGCTGTCTTTTGGGGCATTCATTTGGTAAGGCTATGTGGAAAATGAGGATCATTTTTCTCCTAAAGAGACTGTACAATTTACATCTTCTTGGAATCCACAGAGAAACTTGGTAAATATTATAAATATTTCCTCTGGAAGCAGATATACATTAAGATGTATGTTTTTCAAGTTAGCTGCGTCATAAATACTTTATATACTGTATTTAAATCTGAATTATAATTCTCTAAATTACTTTTAAATATATGAAAAGGGGAAGGTCTTAACAAGGCAAAAATATTCCTGTTTATAGTAATGTGAAGTAAATTACCCTGTAAAATGTTTAATTTTCCCAAGATACAAATAACATAAACCCTCAAAAACCAAGCAAGTGCATAGTCTTTATTATTATTATTCATTTATTTATTCAGCAAACATTTTTGAGCACCTGGTATGGCTAGCTGCTGGAAGTCCCAGGCTAAATCTGTAGTCTCTCAGCCCTTGTCAGCCACCCTCCCCATCAGTTCCTGCTCCAGGCACCAGCGCCCTTCAAAGCCTTCAACCTCTGAGCCTCCTGCCATCTCCTAGCATCTGTACATCTGTTTCCTTTGCCTCCTCCCTTCGTCTCCTTGCTTGGGGGTAACTCCTACTCATCCCTGTGATGGCAGGAAGAATTCCCTGATCTCCCGATCCCATTGCTCTGTGCTATTATAATTCATCTTCATCTTTAGAGTGAAATGTTTGCTTAACCCTAATATGCAGGTATCTATGTTTAACCCTAAGGAAGTATCTATGTCTGTTTTTCTAGCCATCAGTTTCTCATGACTTACAGATGCTCAGTGTTTTTTGAATGAATAAAATTTATCTTCTGAGACATATCAGCTATTTGGGGATACAGTTTAAAAAATCTGGTAAAAGATGAAAATGTGGGTATATGAAGTAAATTAATTACCTTTAAGAGGAGAAAATGAGGTAGTTGAGGGAGGCTTCTCAAGAGGAGAGATACCTAAGCTCCATTCTGAAGAATGCCCAAGAATTTGCCAGAAGAGGAACATGAGTGAGGAGTCCTGCATTTTATATTGAAGGAAACATAACAGCAAAGGCAGAAAATTAGGAAGAATATGACATGTTTACCTAAAGATACTGCTTTTGTATCAGTGTTACCAAAATCAATACTGTACTGTCGTCTTACATATAGAACTTTAACAACACTTCTTCAATAAAAAGGATTTATACACTCACTATTCTGAAAGAACAGATTCATATCTTCCTAGCTTGTGAAGCAATTTCCTCTTCATGAAATTGTTCTGAAAAATTCACCTTAAAAAATATGAAGAAAGGAGCAGTTGGGACATTTCACAGCTTGAGTAAAAAGGTAGTACATAAGAAAAATTATTCTCTAAAAATATTTAAAAATGAGTTTTTCTGTTTACTTAAAGTAGAAAATTTAGATATCCCATCATATGAAATGCATTCATGTGTTGAAAAAGTATCCATTTTAGATGCAGGAAATAATAGAAGCAAAAAGTTATACCTCTATCAGAGGTGCTTCCTTTGACAAAGCAAGATTCATTTGCCTTCCTTCCCACTCTTACCACCCTAGGTTCCAAAGCCTTTTTTCTTTGTAGACGTATAAATTTGTCTACACTAACTACACAAATAGAGAATTGGTTACTAACTGTCTCACTTAAGCTATTTATAATGAACTAAAGAAGAGATCATTTGGACAAATGAGGTACGGACGCCAAATCATGGCTGAGTTTGTCCCATCATGCTAATAGCATATCTGTAGAGATCAGTTTATGTTTGGCTTTATTATGTGACTGCTGTTTTCATGATCAAACTTGTGGATACACATAATAATTACATCTTACATGTTTGACTTCATATAATCTTATGGTTACACATTCTGTTTCTATTCAGAGTGATATCAGTTCACTTCTGTATTCCACAGACTCTTCTTGAATTGGTTTGGAAGATATTCATACTTTTAAAAATGTTCTCAAATTATCATTTATAAGGCAACTTTTATGAACATGACATTATTGCTGGTCCTCTTCTTAATTGTCTTATTTTGTTTTCGCAGTAACCTGTGTAGTAGATATTATTTTACAGTTATATCTTACAGTTACATCATAACATTGTGCTTTTCAGTAGCTGTGGAAAAGAAGTACTCATTTATTCCATTGCATTCTCTATTGTTCCTAGACAATAATGATTTACAACAGTGATTTGTATCATTGAGCCTTTATTATGTGGCAGGCCCTAAATGTTTTACATATATTAATTTAAGCAATTCTCCCTATAATGGTATAGTGTCTAGCCTATAATTAGCAAGTTAGATGAGGAAGCTGAGGGCACAGACTATTTAAATAATTATTCTAAGATCACAAAGCTAGTGAGTGATAGAGTCCAGATTTAAGTCTAGAATCCATCAAAGTATATTGTCTTTTATGGTATTGTATTGTCTTGTGATGACTACCTACTGGCTGGTGTGTGGTTAAAGGAAGAGATATCAGATGAAAGAGATGATCTGTTTGTGATTGAGATGAACCTAAAAGTAATTGGGCAGAGGGCTCAATGATACTTTCATTTGTTGTTTCTATTTAGTTGCCCAGTTGTGTCTGACTCTTGTCACCACAGGGATTTGAGATCTTCCAGGCAAGAACACTGGAGTGGGTTGCCATTTCGTTTCTCCAGGGGATCTTCCTGACACAGGGATCAAATACTCATTCAGTTCAGTTCAGTTCAGTCGCTCAGTCGTGTCTGACTCTTTGCAACCCCATGAATCACAGCACGCCAGGCCTCCCTGTCCATCACCAACTCCTGGAGTTCACTCACCTCACATCCATCGAGTCAGTGATGCCATCCAACCATCTCATCCTCTGTCATCCCCTTCTGCTCCTGTCCCCAATCCCTCCCAGCATCAGAGTCTTTTCCAATGAGTTAACTCTTTGCATGAGGTGGCCAAAGTATTGGAGTTTCAGCTTTAGCATCCTTCCTTCCAAAGAATGCCCGGGGCTGATCTCCTTTAGAATGGACTGGTTGGATCTCTTTGCCATCACCTGCCCCCATCTCCTGCACTGCAGACAGGTTCTTTACCAGTGAGCACTGGGGAAGCCCATATCAGTTCAGTTCAGTTGCTCAGTAGTGTCCAACTCTTTGCGACCCCATGAACCGCAGCCTGCCAGGCCTCCCTGTCCATTGCCAACTGCTGGAATTTACCCAACCCATGTCCACTGAGTCAATGATGCCATCCAACCATCTCATCCTCTGTCACCCCCTTCTCCTCCTTCCCTCAATATTTCCCAGCCTCAGGGTCTTTTCCAATGAGTCAGCTCTTTGCATCAGGTGGCCAAAGTACTGGAGTTTCAGCTTCAACATCAGTCCTTCCAATGAACACCCAGGACTGATCTCCTTTAGGATGGACTGGTTGGATTTCCTTGCAGTCCAAGGGACTATCAAGAATCTTCTCCAACAGTTCAAAAGCAACAATTCTTTGGTGATGGTGTGAAGAAAGCGATTCCTCAACTTTCTTTATAGTCCAACTCTCACATCCATACATGACCACAGGAAAAACCATAGCCTTGACTAGACGGACCTTTGTTGGCAAGATAATGTCTCTGCTTTTTAAAATATACTGTCTAGGTTGGTCATAACTTTCCTTCCAAGGAGTAAGTGTCTTTTAATTTCATTGCTGCAGTGGCCATCTGCAGTGATTTTGGGGCCCAGAAAAATGAAGTCAGCCACTGTTTCCACTGTTTCCGCATGTATTTGCCATGAAATTATGGGACCGGATGCCATGATTTTAGTTTTCTGAGTGTTGAGCTTTAAGCCAACATTTTCACTCCCCTATTTCACTTTCATCAAGAGGTTCTTTAGTTCTTCATTTTCTGCCATAAAGGCGATGTTATCTGCATATCTGAGGTTACTGATATTTCTCCTGGCAATCTTGATTCCAGCTTATGCTTCCTCCAGCCCAGCGTTTCTTTTGATGTATGTTGCATATAAGTTAAATAAGCAGGGTGACAATATACAGCCTTGATGTACTCTTTTCCTATTTGGAACCAGTCTGTTGTTCCATGTCCAGTTCTAACTGTTGCTTCCTGACCTGCATACAGGTTTCTCAAGAGGCAGGTCAGATGCTCTGGTATTTCCATCTCTTTAAGACTTTTCCACAGTTTATTGTGATCAACAGAGTCAAAGGCTTTGGCATGGTCAATAAAGCAGAAATAGATGTTTTTCTGGAACTCTCTTGCTTTTTCTATGATCCAGCAGATGTTGGCAATTTGATCTCTGGTTCCTCTGCGTTTTCTAAAACCAACTTGAACATCTGGAATTTCAAGGTTCATGTATTGCTGAAGCCTGGCTTGGAGAATTTTGAGCATTACTTTACTAGCATGTGAGATGAGTACAATTGTGCGGTAGTTTGAGCATTCTTTGTCATTGCCTTTTTTGGGGATTGGAATGAAAGCTGACCTTTTCCAGTCCTGTGGCCACTGCTGAGTTTTCCATATTTGCTGGCATCTTGAGTTCAGCACTTTCACAGTGTCATCTTTCAGGATTTGAAATAGCTCAACTGGAATTCCATCACCTCCACTATCTTTGTTCGTAGTGATGCTTCCTAAGGCTCACTTGACTTCACATTCCAGGATGTCTGGCTCTAGGTGAGTGATCATACCATCGTAATTATCTGGGTCATGAAGATCTTTTTTGTACAGTTCTTCTGTGTATTCTTGCCACCTCTTCTTGCCATATCTTCTGCTTCTTGTAGGTCCCTACAATTTCTGTCCTTTATTGAGCCCATGTTTGCATGAAATATTCCCTTGGTATCTCTAATTTCTTGAAGAGATCTCTGGTCTTTTCCATTCTGTTGTTTTCCTCTATGTCTTTGCACTGATCGCTGAGGAAGGCTTTCTTAACTCTCCTTGCTATTCTTTGGAACTCTGCATTCAGATGCTTATATCTTTCCTTTTCTCATTTGCTTTTCACTTCTTTTCTTTTCACAGCACTTTGCCAGGCCTCCTCAGACAGCCATTTTGCTTTTTTTCATTTCTTTTTCTTGGGGGTGGTCTTGATTTCTGTCTCCTGTACAATGTCACGAACCTCCATCCATGGTTCATCAGGCACTCTGTCTATCAAATCTATTCCCTTAAATCTATTTCTACTTCCACTGTGTAGTCATAAGGGATTTGATTTAGGTCATACCTAAATGGTCTAGTAGTTTTCCTTACTTTTTTCAATTTAAATCTGAATTTGGCAATAAGGATTTCATGATCCAAGCTGCAGACAACTCCTGGTCTTGTTTTTGCTGACTGTGTAGAGCTTCTCCATCTTTGGCTGCAAAAAATATAATAAGTCTGATTTCGATGTCGACCATCTGGTGATGTCCATGTGTCTTTTCTTGTGTTGTTGGAAGAGAGTGTTTGCTATGACCAGTGCATTCTCTTGGCAGAACTCTATTAGCCTTTGCCTGCTTCATTGTCTACTCCAAGGCCATATTTGCCTGTTATTCCAGTTGTTTCTTGACTTCCTACTTTTGCATTCCAGTCCCCTATAATAAAAAGGACATCTTTTTTGGGTTTTAGTTCTAGAAGGTCTTGTAGGTCTTCATAGAACCCTTCAACTTCAGTTTCTTCGGTGTTACTGGTCGAGGCATAGACTTGAATTACTGTGATATTGAATGGTTTGCCTTGGAAACGAACAGAGATCATTCTGTGGTTTTTGATATTGCACCCAAGTACTACATTTCAGACTCTTGTTGACTATGATGACTACTCCATTTATTCTAAGGGATTCCTGCCCACAGTATTAGATATAATGGTCATCTGAGTTAAGTTCACCCATTCCAGTCCATCTTAGTTCACTGATTTCTAGAATGTTGATGCTCACTCTTGTCATCTTCCTGGGGAAGCCCAGATACTAAGTAGCAAATACTTTCCATTCTTTTATTTTATGTAAGCCCTGTATTACTTGGCATATTTGTTATTTAGTTGCTAAGTTGTGTCCAACTATTTGTGACGCCATGGACCACAGCACACCAGGCTTTCCTGTCCTTCACTTTCTCCTGGGGTTTGCTCAAACTCATGTCCATTGAGTTGACGATGCCATCCAACCATCTCATTGCCTGTCACCCCCTTCTCCTCCTGCCATCAATATTTCCAAGCACCAGGGTCTTTTCCAATGCTCTTCTCATTAGGTGGCCAATGTATAGGAGTTTCAGCTTCAGCATTAGTCCTTCAAATGAATATTCATGGTTGATTTCCTTTAGGATTGACTGATTTGTTTTCCTTGCTGTCCAAGGGACTCTCAAGAGTCTTCTCCAGCACCACAGTTTGACAGCATCAATTCTTCTGCACTCAGCCTTCTCTGTGGTTCAACTTGCCCATCCATACATGACTGCTGGAAAAATCATAGCTTTGACTATTCAGTACACACACACGCACACAGACACACACACACACAGACACACACACAGACACACACACACACACACACACACATACATATTGTAGAGAAACAAATCTGTTCATTGTGTCCTTAGCAGTCTACTGGGAACTGAAGCTAGAGGAGTGAACAGTGAGGCAACTATATACATCCCTCACCTCTCCATTATCACACCTTCTCCTCATCTGAGAATGTCTGCTCATTTGCCTGAAGTCTCCACTGTGACCTTTTTGAGGGCAGAACCCAAGTCTTACTCATCATGCTTACTCCCGAACAGCAAATTGCAAATCCTCAACAAATAACAAGTGCTCTATAGATATTTATTGACTGAAAAAAAAAGGGAAGGAAGGAAATGAATGAAAAAACAAGGAAAATAGTGCGTTACGATTCCATAGACCACAAACATTAAGTTCTATTAATTTCATTCAAATTCTTTATTTAAATTTCTTAAATTTAATGGTGCTTGTGACAAAGTATGACAGCATTGGCAGTGTTATAACAGTCTTCATTAGAATTGTTAGCTCAGTCACTCAGTCATTTCTGACTGTTTGTAACCCCATGGACTGCAGCAAACTAGGCCTCCCTGTCCATCACCAACTCACAAAACTTGCTCAAACTCATGTCCATCGAGTGGGTGATGCCATCCAACCATCTCATCCTCTGTCCTCCCCTTCTCCTCCTGCCTTCAGTCTTTCCCAGAATCAGGGTCTTTTCCAGTGAGTCGGTTCTTCGCATCAGATGGCCAAAGTATTGGAGTTTCAGCTTCAGCATCAGTCCTTCAATGAATATTCAGGACTGATTTCTTTTAGGATGGACTGGTTGGATCTCCTTGCAGTCCAAATGACACTCAAGAGTCTTCTCCAAAACCATACTTCAAAAACATAAATTCTTTGGTGCTCAGCTTTCTTTATGGTCCAACTCTCACATCCGTACATGACTAGCCGGACTTTGTTGGCAAAGTAATGTCTCTGCTTTTTAATATGCTGTCTAGATTTGTCACAGCTTTTCTTCCAAGAGACAAGCGTCTTTTAATTTCATGGCTGCAGGCACCATCTTCAGTGATTTTGGAGCCGAAGAAAATAAAGTCTCTCCCTGTTTCCATTTTTTTCCCTTCTATTTGCCATGAAGTGATGGCAGTATTGCCATGGTTTAGTTTTTGAATGCTGAGGTGTTTTTTTTTAATTAATTAATTTATTTTAATTGGAGGCTAATTACTTAACAATATTGTAGTGGTTTGTGCTATACATTGATATGAATCAGCCATAGGTGTACATGTGTCCCCCACCCCTAAGCCCCCTCCCTCCTCCCTCCCCTTCTCATCCCTCAGCATCATCCCAGTGCACCAGCCCTGAGCACCCTGTCTCATGCATCAAACCTGACTGGAGATCTATTTCACATATGTTAATATACATGTGTCAATGCTATTCTCTCAAATCATCCCACCTTGCCTTCTCCCACAGAGTCCAAAAGTCTGTTCTTTATATCTGTGTCTCTTTTGCTGTTCATTGTTACCATCTTTCTAAATTCCATATATATGTGTTAATATACTGTATTGGTGTTTTTCTTTCTGACTTACTTCATTCTGTATAATAGGCTCCAGTTCTGTCCACCTCATTAGAACTGATTCAAGGGCATTCTTTTTAATAGCTGAGTAATATTCCATTGTGTATATGTACAACGGCTTTCTTATCCATTCATCTGCCGATGGATATCTAGGTTGCTTCCATGTCCTAGCTATTGTAAACAGTGCTGCGATGAATATTGGGGTATGCGTGTCTCTTTCAATTCTGGTTTCCTTGGTGTGTATTCCCAGCAGTGGGATTGGTGGGTCATATGGCAGTTCTATTTCCAGATTTTAAAGGAATCGCCACACTATTCTCCATAATGGCTGTACTAGTTTGCATTCCCACTCTCCCAGGGTAAGAGTTCCCTTTTCTCCACACCCTGTCCAGCATTTATTGCTTGTAGATTTTTGGATAGCAGCCATTCTGACCAGCATGAGATGGTACCTCATTGTGGTTTTGATTTCCATTTCTCTGATAATGAGTGATGTTGAGCATCTTTTCATGTGTTTGTTAGCCATCTGTATGTCTTCTTTGGAGAACTGTCTGTTTAGTTCTTTGGTCCATTTTTTGATTGGGTCATTTATTTTTCTGGAATTGAACTGCATGTGCTGCTTGTATATTTTTGAGATTAATTCTTTGTCAGTTGCTTTGTTTGCTATTATTTTCTCCCATTCTGAAGGCTGTCTTTTCTCCTTGCTTATAGTTTCCTTCATTATGCAAAAGCTTTTAAGTTTAATTAGGTCTCATTTGTTTATTTCTGTTTTTTTTCCATTACTGTGGGAGGTGATAGAGGCTCCTGCTGTGATTTATGTCAGAGAGTGTTTTGCCTATGTTTTCCTCTAGGAGTTTTATAGTTTCTGGTCTTACATTTAGATTTTTATTCTATTTTAAGTTTAATTTTGTGTATCGTGTTAGAAAGTGTTCTAGTTTCATTCTTTTACAAGTGGTTGACCAGTTTTCCCAGCACCACTTGTTAAAGAGATTGCCTTTTCTCCATTGTATATTCTTGCCTCCTTTGTCAAAGATAAGATGTCCAAAAAATATGGAACGCTTCATGAATTTGCATGTCATCCTTGTTCGGGGGCCATGCTAATCTTCTCTGTATTGTTCCAATTTTAGTGTATGTGCTGCCAAAGTGAGCACTGAATGCTGTTTTAAGCCAGGTTTTTGACTGTCCTCTTTCAGTTTCATCAAGGGACTCTTCAGTTCCTTTTCGCTTTCTTCCATATGGTGGTGTCATCTGCATATCTGAGGTTATTGATATTTCTCCTGGTAAACTTGATTCCAGCTTGTGCTTCATCCATCCTGGCATTTCTCATGATGTACTCTGCATGGAAGTTAAATAAACAGGGTGACAATATACAGCCTTGATGTACTCCTTTCCTAATTTGGAACCAGTCTGTTGTTCCATGTCTGGTTCTAACTGTTGCTTCTTGACCTGCATGCAGATTTCTCAGGAGGCAGTTCAAGTGGTCTGGTATTCCCATCTCATTCAGAATTTTCCACAGTTTATTGTGATCTACACAGTCAAAGGGTTTGGCATAGTCAATAAAGCAGAAATTGATGTTTTTCTGGAACTGTCTTCCTTTTTTGATGATCCAGCGGATGTTGGCAATTTGATCTCTGGTTCCTCTGCATTTTCTAAATCTAGCTTGAGCATCTGGAAGTTCTTGGTTCACGCATTGCTGAAGCCTGGCTTGGAGAATTTTGAGCATTACTTTGCTAGCATGTGAGATGACTGCAATTGTGTGGTAGTTTGAACATTATTTGGCATTGCCTTTCTTTGGGATTGGAATGAAAACTGACCTTTTCTGGTCTTGTGGCCATTGCTGAGTTTTCCAAATTTTCTGGCATATTGGGTGTAGCACCTTAACAGTATCATGTTTTAGGATTTGAAATAGCTCCACTGGAATTCCATCACCTCCACTAGCTTTGTTCATAGGGATGCTTCCTAAGACCCACTTGACTTTAGACTCCAGGATGTCTGGTTCTAGGTGAGTGCTCACACCACCATGGTTATCTGGGTCATGAAGATTATGTGTGTGTGTGTGTGTGTGTGTGTGTGTGTGTGTGTGTGTGTGTAGTTCTTCTGTGTAATTTTGCCACCTCTTCATAATATCTTCTGCTTCTGTTAGGTCCATACCATTTCTGTCCTTTATTGTGCCCATGTTTGCATGAAATGTTCCCTTGGTATCTCTGATTTTCTTGAGGAGATCTCTAGTCTTTCCCATTCTATTGTTTTCTGCTATTTCTTTGCACTGATCACTTAGGAAGGCTTCCTTATCTCTCTTTGCTAGTATTTGGACTCTGAATTCAGATGGGTATATCTTTCCTTTTCTCCTTTTCCTTTAACGTCTCTTCTTTTCTCATCTATTTGTCCTCCTCAGACAACCATTTTGACTTTTTGCATTTCTTTTTCTTGGGGATGGTCTTGATCACTGCCTCCTGTACAATGTCACAAATCTCTGTCCATAGTTTTTCACGCAGTCTGTCTATCAGAGCTAATCCCTTGAATCTATTTGTCACCTTCACTATATAATCATAAGGAATTTGATTAGAAGTGTAGTCAATGGAATTTTCTGTGTTTACAAAATTATATATGATTTATCTTTAGTTTTTTATTTTCCTGCTTTTAGAGTTTAAATAATATACTGTAGGCAGCTAATTTTCATGACTGTGTTCAAGGTATTATATCTGAACATTGTATCCTTTGGCTTCTAAGCCAGTTTTTTTCAAAATATTCTAATAATGATCAGACTATCATCACATTAGTTCATTTCCAGGCAGTGCTATTGTCTGAAACCCTGGTCTACCTTAAGATATGAATTAAATTAAGAAGATTAAACATTTATATCCTTATCTGTTTTTCTCTCATATTCATTAATTTCCTGAAAATCTCCGTATTCTTCATGTGAGATGTCATCATTGACTCTTAGACATTAAACTCCCAAGGAGTGAAATAGTGTATAAGTCACTCCATTCTAAACCTCGTGGGAAGTAATAGTAGACTGGACAACATCTTTAATTGAGCAATTTTGGTCTTACCTGGAGTCTCTTTGTCTAATATATAATGTTGCAAATGCTATATAGTGACAGAATTATTTTAGACTGGTAATGACTATAGATGCTGAATACATTTTATCTATTTTGACTCATGTTTGTGATATCTTTAGGTTGTTTCTATTTGTTTTCCTTTGTTTATCTGGTATTTTTATTGAGAAGATTAATCTTAGTGATCTCTGTAGGTAATTTAGTATAAAAAATGCTTTGTAAAGGATTACATGATCTGTAAGTATTATTGCTGGGTATGCTGTGAAACAGATAAGGAGTTTTGTTAGATTGCATTTGAAACCAGCCATGTGTGGCATATATTGTATAAGAAGGTCTACAACATATATTGTTCTTTATATTATATCAGAAATTTTCTCAAATTCTCACTGTGACTATCACTATGGAAACTACTGCAGAAATGAAATTATGATACCCACAGTCTTGACTTTGGAGAACATCAGACCTAGATGGATAAGAGTCCTCAATCTGGCTTTCCATTCCACAACCTGGAGGCAAGCCCTGACTTCACCAGACACTATTATGATTTTAGAAGAGAAAACTGGGAATCACAGGCCTTTGAGAAATGTTGGTTAACTTTGTTTAAAATTGGGGTATAGTTTCCTTACAATATTGTACAGTTTCTGTTGTACAATGAAGTGAATCAGCTATATGTATACATATATCCTCTCTCTCAGACCTCCCTTTCCCCCATCTCACCCTTTTAGATCACCCCAAAGCACAGAGCTGAGTTCCCTGTGCTGTATAGCAGGTTCCCACTAGCTGTCTGTCTTACACATTGGGAGGGTATATATGTCAATCCCAGTCTCCCAGTTCATCACAGTTCCCCTTCCCCACCCCGTGTCCATATGTCCATTCTCTAAGTCTGTGTGTCTATTCCTGCCCTGCAAATAGGTTCCTCTGTACCATTTTTCTAGATTCCATATGTATGCATGAATATATGATATTTGTTTTTCTGTATGATTTACTTCACTCTGTATAGAGACTCTTGGTCCATCCACATCTCTACAAATGACCCAGTTTCATTCCTTTTATGTCTGTTAGCTTAATGATCACCAGGATCACAGAAATGGACAATAAAATATTTTACACTTAAATCAGAGAAGAAAATTTTGTGCCTTATTATCTTAAAATGAGAATAAAAAGTTTCTACCACATCAGATTATCATAAAGCCATAGTGAATTAATATTTATGTCTTCCTCACTGAGTGGTTATGAAAATTAAGTGGGTTAGTATTTATAAAACACATAGAACACAACTGGCATATAGCAACTCATATACTAAATAAATTAAAACAAATATAAATATCTTTTACTGTAAGCATATATTATTTACATAAGTTCGAAAGGAAGTTATTAAAATTGTTTTCCGAAACATTAAAAGAAGTGACTGGTACATTTCCAAAATTCTGGTTGGCTTTTTCAGCCAATTTAAAATTAATTTATTTCCAAGCAGACCTACCACAAAGACAAGGAACCCAAACATTTTCTCAGTGGAGAAGGATTCAGAGAACAGAAAATCAACTGTTAGTGTCCAGTGTAATCATTACTTTCATAAAAGAATCCACAGGGTGCTCTGGAAGATGAAAATGGTAAGAACCAGGGGGCTCCATGAGAGACATTGGAGATGAATTCTGTAGCTCTTCAGGCAAGGGAAGATCATGTTGGAATACACAGAGGTTGAAAAATGATGACCTGGTCACAAAACTACAGAGTTCCAGAGTCGGTCAGTTGTTGCAGCTGGAGCTGGAGGAATGCAGTAGGCAGGGGCCAAGTTCAAAGGCCATTGTACTGTATGCCAGTTCTCCTTTTAAGCAAGAGAATGTCATAATCAGTTATGGGTTTTAAAAAGATCAGCTGGATTGCGTATAATACTTAAAATTTTTTTGTGCTGAATGCAGTTTTCTTTTACTTAAATTTTTTTTTGTGCTGAATGCAGTTTTCTTTTACTTAGGGTAATCAACATAGATTTAACTATGTAAAAGGAATGAATATTTAAAGTATGCTTTAAGGCTTTTACTTTTAAATAAGGAAGAGTGACATTATTTTTATAAAGTGAAGCTTTTAGACAAATTTTTATGGGCTCCACACATGAAACTGAACACTAGTACCAATAGTTGGAAAATTCAAGGATGGTCATTGCTCTCCATATTTGTTCTTTTATCACCTCAAGTATTGCAATAACTGTTGCACTTACAAAGACAAAAATACTGGACAGAATTCTCTTTTACATGAAGTAAGTCTGGTATATTTTTAAATCAATATCTTCCATACATTTTTACACAAATGTTCTTTTTTCATGATCAATATATCCCACATATCTAGGAATTGTATTTTATTTGTAGATTATACTGTTTGACTTTGTTTCTCTTTTACATGTTTATTAGAAATCAGATAAAAATCTGCCAACATTACTGTTAGTCTTATATTTTTTCTGAAATTACCTGCAAATTCATAAATTATAAAGCTTTTTCAGTTTTGAAATTTGCTGTGACTAATATAAATTACTTTTTTTGGTTGGCCTTCCTAAGGGAGCATCATTGACATTAAGGTAAACATATAACAGGTGTTTCAAAGTTTGAAAATATAATTTGCACATCATATGGATATGTTATGAGGAAGAATGTCTTCTTTCTAAGAAGCCTGGAAGGATTCTCAATATAAATCAAAGAGTTTATGACACTACTGGGGAAATAGTCCAGGTGAAATAAGATTATTGAGTAGTAGGAAAGCTGTAATAAAAACTGTCAGTACTGTCACCCAGTTCTCTCTAAGGTCTGTAAAGGATCAAAAGTGTATTGAGCATCATGTAACAGCTGTCTAGAATGTGAGGGGAACCACAATTGTGCTCAGCAACAATATGCTGGTTTGAAAAATAATTACATATGGCTTGTTGTAGTTAAATTAAAAATAGCAGGTTAGACTGTAGATGTATTGCAAATCTTGGATTTTTCAAAATGACTGCATGCTTAACTGAACATGTTGTTGTTAGTTGCTCAGTCATTTTCGACTCTGCGACCCATGGACCTGTCAGACTCCTCCATCCATGGAATTTTCCAGGCAAGAATACTGGAGTGGGTTGCCATTTCCTTCTCCAGACTAAGCATGTGATTGATCTTTATTACGAGTGTATGTGATCGCATGTACATTCAATCAATTCAGTTCAGTTTCAGTCACTCAGTTGTGTCTGACTCTTAGTGACCCCATGGACTGCAGCACACCAGGCTTCCCTGTCAATCACCTTATTCAAATTTAAATGGTATATAAATCATAGATATTTTCTTAATTGTAAACAGTTATCTAAGGAAATATTTTATTTGTTCATAGATAGCATATTTTGTTAAGGCAAAGTGCTACTCTACCCTGGAGGGTAAGAAATACTCTGTCACCATCTCTTCAGGTGGTAGCAATGGAAAAGCGAAAGGGAGAAATATGCCTTACACAGGCATTGAAAATATAGGTAATATGTGGTTCAGCAAGAAAGGAAAGCCTCTTTCACAAGGATTCTCATATTTACTCATTTCTTTCATTACTTTCTCAAGTATACATTCATAACAAGATCAGTTACACCTTTAGTTAGGATATATCCATTTTTCAAAAGCTCAAACCTCACAGTATATTGAATTGCCCAACCTATCATCTTTAATTTAACTTATTTTGGGGAGGAGAATATGTTTGCCTCATAGTATTAGCATAAAGAAACAACAAGAAGCCTCAAGAGGAAAGGATTCTGTATAAATAACACTGGATCACTGATGAGATTGACATGCATTTTAGCAGTTTGATCCCTGAAGAAATGCAATAACAGGAATTTTCCATAAGCATCTGTGAGCAACTGTACATGTGCCAGCTACAAGCATAGATATGGAGAACCAGTGTTGGGTCATTCTCTCTGCCCTGGTTGAACCCATAGTCTGTTTTTTTTAAAGAATTATATTAGGCAGTAGATGTTCTTTTCCCCTCATTCCATCCCCTCATTCCTCTCGTTCATTCCTGCCATATTACTGGGCAGGTAAAATGCACATTGTATAGTAGCTGCTACTGAACTGATATGAAATATGGAGAACTACATATGCATATGAAACTTGGTCTCAGTATTAAGCTCTGGTAGACTCCTTGGTCCATGGTAAAATCCTACTTATTCTGCAGTCTCCAGTATAAGTATCTGTTGAGAAGGCTCTCTGATTTTCCTGAAATGTAAATACTCTTTGTTTCTTCTGAAATCTCATAAAGAGAAAATGAAGATTTAAAGCGTATGTTTATGTTGGTCAGAAATCCACTATGTTTAATATATTTAGATAACTATAAAACACTATAGTGTGATTCTTCACTGACCCCTTTCACATTAAAGGAGAGAAAGCAATACATAACTTTTCAGAGCATTTTGAGAATTATAGAGAATGACTGTTAAATAACTAAAGGAGTACATACTATTTGGTGTAAGTGTGTAATATTTTAACATTCTCACAACAAACCTCTGAAGTACAAATTATTATCTCCATTTGCATATGAGAAAATGGATCCTCAGAGAGGTTAAGTCATTTGCCTAACATCTTAACACCAGTAAAGCTAAGTCAAGAATTAAATGTGGACATCAAATCCCAGAACTTGTTCTCTTAATCTTTATGCTGTGCTTTCTGGGTTAATATATTTAAAGGCTTTGTACAAACAAGCACATTTAATCACTTAGTAATTAATATTTGGGTACATGGAAGTCTAGGTGTGTGCACACACACTATGTATCACACATATATGCTTTGTATTATCTGACTTGTTCGTGCTGGCTATTTCCTATAAATAAAGTAACCCAGACCATCTGACCTGCCTCGAGAAACCTATATGCAGGTCAGGAAACAACAGTTAGAACTGAACATGGAACAACAGACTGGTTCCAAATAGGAAAAGGAGTACGTCAAGGCTGTATATTGTCACCCTGCTTATTTAACTTCTATGCAGAGTACATCATGAGAAATGCTGGGCTGGATGAAGCACAAGCTGGAATCAAGATTGCTGGGCAAAATATCAATAACCTTGGATACGCATATGATACCACCCTTATGGCAGAAAGTGAAGAAGAACTAAAGAGCCTCTTGATGAAAGTGAAAGAGGAGAGTGAAAAAGTTGGCTTAAAGCTCAACATTCAGAAAACCAAGAGCATGGCATCCAGTCCCGTCACTTCATGGCAAATAAATGGGGAAACAGTGGAAACGGTGGCTGATTTTATTTTGGGGGGCTCCAAAATCACTGCATATGGTGATTGCAGCCATGAAATTAAAAGATGCTTACTCCTTGGAAGGAAAGTTATGACCAATGTAGACAGCATATTGAAAAACAGAGATGTTATTTTGTCAACAAAGGTCTGTCTAGTCAAGTCTATAGTTTTTCCAGTAGTCATGAATGGATGTGAGAGTTGGACTGTAAAGAAAGCTGAGCGCCGAAGAATTGATGCTTTTGAACTGTGGTGTTGGAGAAGACTCTTGAGAGTCCCTTGGACTGCAAGGAGATCCAATCAGTCCATCCTAAAGGAGATCACTCCTGGGTGTTCATTGGAAGGACTGATGTTGAAGCTGAAACTCCAATACTTTGGCCACCTGATGTGAGGAGCTGACTCATTTGAAAATACCCTAATGCTGGGAAAGATTGAGGACAGGGGGAGAAGGGGACGACAGAGGATGAGATGGTTGGATGGCATCACCGACTCAATGGACATGAGTCTGGGTAAACTCTGGGTGTTGGTGATGGACAGGCAGGCCTGGTGTGCTGCAGTCCATGGGGTCACAAAGAGTCGGACACGGCTGAGTGACTGAACTGAACTGAACCCTATTCAGGTACATGACTTGCCATTATCTCATTACTGCAAGGTGGAGGAACTCTCTATCTTCTTGAATCTGGCCATCTTCTTCAATCACTTTGAATACTCTCAATCCCTACTGTCTTTAAGTTGAATAAAGAATGGTTTCCAAGAGGGTTTTGCCAAGGACACCATCCCTCCAGGACATAAAGAAGGACTTTTATCTATAGTATTCTCTGGTTTTTTGATCAAAGTATAACTCTATTATAGCTGCAAGTGACAAGGATCAAATTATATTGTAGATTTTAGGGCCTAGATATCTACTGGGCAGAGAAACATTTAATAAATACTCTGATTTGTTCTGTATTCATTGACTTAAGTGCTTTTGTGTTACTGACATATTTTTAAAAACTTGTAAATGAGTAATATTACTTCTAATAGTTGTCATATAATAGCATTCATTATTCCATTTCAACAATTCAGTTTGTAAGTTATGACCTTGTATTCTTTGAATAACTTTGTAGCAGAGGGAAATTAGAAAGGGGGTCATTATCCCTTCACTTCTATAACCTGCATTTGGCAAATATACATATTTTCTTTAGATTTTCAGGTGTGTGTGCTAAGTCAGTTCAGTTGTGTTTGACTCTTTGTGAGCCTAGGGACTGTAGCCTTCCAGGCTCCTCTGTCCATGTGATTCTCCAGGTGAGAGTATTGGAGTGGGTTGCCATGCCCTCCTCCAGGGGATCTTCCCAATCCAGGGAGCAAACCTGCATCTCTTTTGCCTCCTGCATTGGCAGGCAGGTTCTTTACCATTCCTGCCACGCCCTTAGATTTTGGTATTGGTATTTAAATCTTGACTTGTTATTTAATACTTCAATTTCTAGTATCTTTAAGCCCCAGTAGATTCTGAAAACTTTAAGGACTGACTCCACTTCCTTTAATCATGCTTAGTTCTCTTTTCATACCTAATTAGTGTTGTCTTATGTATGTATGCATGATGTGTGTTTATTTTCTTACAGTGACTTTTCCTGCAGCTTATAATGTACATTGATTCCACCACATTCTTCTTATTCCACTTCTGTACAGCAAAAACAGAAACTTAAAGTCTGATTTGCTCTTGTAAGAAAGAAAAATCTAAGTTTAAGAACAATATTCTAAGATACTCATGATTATGATCTCTTTGTGTAGTAAAATACAACAATATATTTAAAGTTTTCAAGGTGGTACTGTGTACTAAGTTCTTACAGAAGTGTCTTATTTGCTTGCAGGATAAGATGTGTGCAAATTAATGGCTTCTTAGCTGTTGAGGTTTTTGTAGCATACAAAGATTTTTAGAAAACTATCTTTCCAGTAGATATGTCTGTATGTAAGCTGTTTAAAGTTGTAATAGAATTAGCCTTCAAAATTGTGTAATATCATAAAACTCTAATGTTTTCATCTTGACTTGAGAAGTCTCTTGAGGTTAAGACTACCTTCTGCTTTTTTCTTTTTTTTTCCTTAAACTAAAATTGGACTCCAGGAGAGAGGATACTATAGCTTTCTCTAGCTGAGACTTCTTAACTGCCTTTTTTCTCAGTCTTCAAATTACTGTGGCAAAGAGGCACTGATGATGCCAAGGTATAAGGTCAGTAAAACATCACCTTTTAAAATTTTAACCCGCCTTCATATATGAATGGACTAATCCTGAGTATAAGATGGTAAATATGTTCTAATATTTCCTTCAAATGCCTTAGCCACCTGTATCATTATGCCTCTGGGAGATTTCTGGAACCTCAGTTTTTTCATCAATGAAGCAGAAATAAAAATAGTCTTATTGATATTTAAGAATCAGTTACATATGAAGAGTAAAAATTAATATTATTTTTTTTACTTTAAATTCCTTCATGTAATTCAAATTATGCATAAAATGTAAAATATACTGTTTTTAGCCATTACTATTAGAAAACCAATAATTTTCTGTGTCAGACTATAGAAAGTTTATAGAAAAGTTTATATCTATATTATATTTCTATATTCATGATCATCCAACAAAATGTTTTGAGCATCAATTGTTTGAATTGTGTACTATTTAAATTTTGTTTCTTTTGAACTGTCTTGAAACACCAACGTGTGAATGGAAATTTCTAGTGGATAAATAGCTTTACTTAAAAATATTTTTGTTGTTAACCTACACAATCAAATATATATTAAAAGCCTTAAATCATGAATATCATTGATGTGGTTAAAAATGCAGAATGGTGCACAGGATAAAAATTTCAGTTACTGTAAGTAATTTTGCCATAGCTTTCCACCCAGTGGAGTGTAGAAACTGGCCAAGATGCATATTACTATTGCTAATTGCTAAGTTGCTTCACTTTTGTCTAACTCTTTGAGACCCTGTGGACTGTAACCCACCAGCCTCCTCTGTCCATGGGATTTCCCAGGCAAGAATCCTGGAGTGGGTTGCCATATCCTCCTCCAGGGAATCTTCCTGACCCAGGAATTGAACCTGAGTCTCTTACATCTCTTGTATTGGCAGGTGGCTTCTTTACCACTAGCGCCACCTGGGAAGCATATTAGGGGTATTAAAAGTCAGTTTCAAGTATGCATGAGTTAATAAGAACTTGTGGTGTAATTAGAGAAACAGAGAAGTATAAGAATGGCTGTTAATGGAATATTGAGACAGCAGAAAAAATTATTTTGAGCTGAGAATGGCCCTTGAGTGTTTGATGTATCAGAACATTGGATTGATGTCATGTTTTAAAGATGCCAACCATCCTTTTTGGGGTCCTTTTACTGTGACCATATCTGGGTTCCAGATATGTCACTGGGTACCAGTGATATAAGCTGTGAAACTCAGACATAGGTATGACAGTTTTAACCTTCATTTCTTGATTCACACTCCTTCCATTCAGTCTGATACTCCATTCTGCCTGGTTTCAGTAGAAATTATTGTGAAGCTGGGGAAGGATATTAGACTATAGATTTGCCTACATTGGTATTACAGGGTAGAGAAGTTACATCGTATACCCATTGCTGCATTTGAATTAGTTAGACCTTTCAGATAAAGCTGCTGAACATCAAAGATCTGAGGAAAATCAACATCAATATCAAAATAATTTTTAATGTAAATGCTAACTTCCTTGTTAGATTATATATCAATTAATATAGATTATACATAATCTGATGAAACAATGCTGGCTTGATTGAACCAAAGTATAGCAAATAAAACCCAAACACTGTGCAATGTGAGGTTTAAAGTCTTTCAAATATATTTGTGAGATTTTTTTTTTTTACTGGCAAAGAAATTATTTAGACTCAGAGATTAGAAAATTCTTTAACAAGGCTAGGTTACTATTCCAACTGTTATGGATGCTTAACAATAAAAGAAGCAGGTGTCTGTTCTTAAATGTGTGAAGGATGAAATGCTGCTGCTTCTGTTACTCACTATAATGTTTTTGGTATCATAATATAGAATAAAACTCTCCAGCCTCACTGATATTTGGGGAGAGGAATCATAGCTCTCTTTCCCTAGAGAAAGATACTGGATAAATATATCTTTAATAGTTTTTGTCCCTTAAATAGTGGTACTAAATTTTTCATACATTTTTTATGGTGATGTTGAATCATGAAGGATTAACATTATTAAAGATTCTATATTTTGTTTTTTAATGAAATCTATTGTCATGTTCTCTATTAAATATGAAAATGAAAGAAGTTCATCACTAGGAAAAAATCTAAGATGTTTTATTGCTTTAAAATAACTTAATATACTCCTTATAAATGTAATTATTTGGGGATTAAAAATATTACACGAATGTTTATCTGAATTAACTTTTGCCTCTTACAATGCATTTCAAAATAAACTGCACTATAAAAGGATAACTTTGAAACATAAAAGGGGAATTAAATGACTGAAGATAAAAACAAGCGTAATTTAAATGTTAACTTCTAACGAAAAATTTATGTAGAACTGTGGTTTACAATAATTGTTGACACATTCCCCTAAGTACTATGTCTGTGGTTTTTCATGGTATCAATCATTTAAAGCAATTTAGGTAATACCATTCTGACATGCATTTCTGCTATTTTATTTACACCATTGCCTACATCAGTGCAATGCAGTACCTTTCTGATTTGGTACAGTAAATGCACTCTGTAATATCTATTATGGCTTGGTCAAAGGATAATTTATTGTCAAATAGAAAAATAGGTCAACACTAATGTCACTTGATGATCAACCCCCCCAAGTTTAATAAAACATCTCACCAGTATGCATTCCACTGCAGTGGTTGATATTTTATTAGGACTACCTGGCTATAGCAGTAGTGTAATTACTGAGCTGTCAGAGTGATAAGTGGGATTAATGGCAGCCTGATGCACTTTAGTCTGCAGAGCGCTTAGAGAATTGCAAGATGGTATTATTATCAGAGTCTGCCCATTCTGGCATATTCATGGCACCAAAGAAAAAAAGAATGCTACAATTCAGGTTTGCGTTGCCCTGCCTCATTAACATCTGACATTTCCAACAGCTGTTATTTGTGAACTAGCTCAATAATAAAAGGAGAGTTATTTGGTAAAGAGGCTTAATAACCACAACTAAAAATCCTTACGTTGTCAGTGCTATTAAGTGAATCTGTTTATGTTGAATTTAAGATTTCTCTGGAAGAACAGAAAAATACACTTTGCATTAATTTGGCTCATTCATACCTGCTGACATTATAACTTTATTTTTTAATTGCCTTATATTTAAGTTGGGTGTTAGAAAAAAGAAAAGCCAAAAACTTGTGCCTTATTAGGGATAGCCAGAATCTTCTATCTATCTGTCTGTCTGTCTATATCTTTATCTATCATAAATATTTTTGTTGTTTTAGTCTTGTGGAATTGCAGATGTTTAAAAAACTGTCAAAATGACTTTTACAAGTCAGAAGATATTTATTATTGCATATTATTTTATAGCTTTTTATTTTAGCTTAGCTACTTTATTTTACCTCATAACAGGATATCCTTTCAAACACTATTAATCTACAACATGTTTATCCACGTGAAGTTAACACATATAGGTATCACCTATATGTTATATTTCAGAATCGAGGACAAAATAGACCTTTTTTTTTTTTTTCTTTTTGGATTGTTGTGCTACTGATCATAGCAAGAATTTCCAAGAAATTCTTTTTAAACTCAGTGACTATGTTTTAGGGGAAAAAAAATCTTAAGTATTAGAAGATAGGAATTCAACTAAATGATAGCTGTGAATCTAACAATGGCATTTAGAGAAATGATAGGGGAGAGGTTTAATGACTGCATTTCAGAGAGGACAATTGATTATGAAAAGCCTTTGGTCCTCATTGTGTAAAATTTAATTTAGAGAGAAGGCTAAGGGCACAAACCAGAGAAAAGAGATCAGATTTTAAAACAAGATATTAATTAGGTACTGAGAAATTGGTCCAGACAATGAAGAGGACTCTCTGATTGACAAAAGAATGACAAGGAGACTGGTGGTGTTTTCTCAAAGGAAATGAACCAACGTCTTTACACATGGAAGTGGATAGAAAATGAGCTCGCTCGTCACCTTTGTCACTGAGCAACGTGGGACTCATTCTGAGGCAAATCTCAGAGAATTCTCGTCTTCTGCCAAATGTGACAATGATATATCTTAAATTTTAGGTCACCAGCCTAATTCCTCTCTATTCTCACTCTCACTTTATGCCAGACCAGATTCCATTAGTCTACCTACCCTGTCATGTTCTTTTCTCTCTAGTCCTTGGCACATACTGTTTTTATGTTTTGGTCATTTTCTTGAGTGATCTTCTGCTCTAAGTCCCACCCTCCTTCACTTGCCTAATGCTCTGTCATTCTTCAAGCATCCCTTTATGTATTATTTCTCCCAATAAGCTTTGCCTGACCTCTCCCTCCTGGACTGCTGTTCCTCTTATATGCTCTATTAGCTTGCTGTTTCTACCCAAATTCACACTGACCACATTGACACTGCAAGTGCCTTTTATATGTTTGAACTTGCTCCAGACTGCACGGTCCGCGACAGCAGGGCCATGGTTGTCCTTTTCATCATTTTTATAACCTCATATCCCAGGTTCTAACATGTAACAAGGGTTCATTAAATATTTATCAAATGAATTCACAAAAAGTATAAGAATGTAGAAATTAAAGACTATTCTAGCCAGTGGTTTCAGTCCTAAAGTAGTAATGATAGAATTGTGATACTGTGTGACTCCAATCATGTTTATCAGAATCACCATGAAGGACAGTCATTGGGAGTGGGGGAGTGGCAGCAAAATGCAGATTCCCAGGACATTAACTAGAATCTGCCTGCCAATGTAGGAGACGTGGGTTCAATCTCTGAACTAGGAAGATCCTCTGGAGAAGGAAATGGCAACCCACTCCAGTATTCTTGTTTAGAGAACCCTGTGGACATAGGAGCCTGGCAGGCTACAGTCTATGGGGTTGCAAAGAGTCAGAAAAAACTGAGCGACTAAACAAGAGCCAATAACTCAAAATCAAGAGGAGCATCTCTGTGCAAACTATGACATTTATCAGGCTTCCCAAGTGGTTCTTAGTTACATTAAAGTCTGAACGTGTCTCTGGTTGTTTCTCCAGGAAACAAATTCTGAAATGAAATTAGTATGTGGAAAGTTTATTAGAAGATATACATCTATATTAGAGTGATGGAATCAAGATTGGACAGACATAGCAACAGTAAAGGCTGCAGTGCATCCCTGAAGACTTGTTACCCAAGTAGAGGCAAGGAGAATGGGTCTTTACTTCCTACCAGTGACCTGTTATTGGAAACTCGCTGCCCCTGGGAAGGCGGCATGACCTTGGTTCAGCCTGTTTTCTTTACCCGAGGGCACAGCAGCTGGGAGAATAAATGTTTCAGTCTGGAAGGCAGGGGATCTGGTCTATGCATTGCAGTATCTACTACAAAGCCCAATTACTGTGTATATAGTGTGTATGTTAAAGAAAAAAAAATGGAGAAAGGAGGGATGATCAGAGAGGAAGAAGGAGTCAGGGAAGAGAGGTGGGAGGATAAGTGGAAGGGATAAAAAGAGGAAGAAAGGAATTTACAAGTGGTAAAAGGAAATCTTTTTCTTTGCATTTGTGTAATAACTACTGTCTAAAAGACATACAAACTGTTATCATAAAAGATTCTATTCTCAGGACTTCCCTGGTGGTCCAGCAGTCAAGACAATGCACTCCCACAGTAGGGGACACAGGTTAGACCCCAGATCAGGGAACTAAGATCCTTCTATGCTAAGCCACTTCAGTCATGTCCGACTCTGTGTGACCCCAGAGATAGCAGCACACCAGGCTCCCCCGTCCCTGGGATTCTCCAGGCAAGAACACTGGAGTGGGTTGCCATTTCCTTCTCCAATGCATGAAAGTGAAAAGAGAAAGTGAAGTCGCTCAGTTGTGTCCGACTCCCAGTGACCCCATGGACTGCAGCCCACCAGGCTCCTCCATCCATGGGATTTTCCAGGCAAGTGTACTGGAGTGGGGTGCCAGATCCTGCAGTACGTAAATAAATTAAACAAACAAACAGCAACAATAAAAAGGCTCTATTCTCTAAGCATTATCAGTGCAATGAGAGATCCAAAAAACACTGATTTAGTAAATGGATGAATCATGTACCTTAAGTAAATATGGTCTTCTTAAACTCTAGGAGGAACACCAAGAGAAAGGATAGCTGTTTACCTGAATGGTGCTATGTTATACACCTTAGGAAGTGTGCAAAAAGTGAAACACAAGTACTCTTTGTTTATTGCTTAAACAATTTTTGTTCCTAAAAATAATATAGTTTTATTTGTTCTTACTGGACACTAACTCTGAATGTGTTTAGGGTAGAGAATATATAGATTGTAACTTGACAGTTTCTTTAATTCAGTTATTTTATTCCCTAGATGCCTGAAATGTGCAGATGCCCCCTGTCAGAAGAGCTGTCCAACAAATCTAGATATCAAATCGTTCATCACAAGTATCTCAAACAAGGTAAATTTGGATTTAGCTCTGCAAATGAAAATTAATAACAGCCTTTGATCTTGTTCTCTATTATTACCATGATTAAAGCGTAAAGCTTGTCTTAGTAAATTAGGTTAAAGTATTAAAGTTATGATTTCTGTAGGCATGTGAGAATGTGGCACATTTTGTTAATTAGTCTCTTCCTAGTTGTGATAATGATTATTGTGAAATCCATATTCATTTTTTATTATCTTAAAAATTAGTTTGTGGTGAATTGAATCATTTTTTAATACAAACCATTCACTGAATAGATTGATTCTAGCTTAAGCAGGCTAAATGCTTACAGATAGGAACTGTCTTTGATTATCAAAACACATTTCAAGTTTGATATCTTTGTTTTAAAATGTACTTTAATATTAACTCTAGGGCACTGGAACAAATCAAAGGAAGTTGTCTAAGACTTGGAATAATTCATAGAGACTGATAGCGTTTTAACCAAAACCCCCACAACAACTAAAAAATAGAAAACGGACATTAGTAGAAAAAAAGGAATTTTGATCTTTATGTTGTTTTTTATTTTTTTTTAATTTTTAATTTTATTTTTAAACTTTACATTTTGTATTAGTTTTGCCAAATATCAAAATGAATCCGCCACAGGTATACATGTGTTCCCCATCCTGAATCCTCCTCCCTCCTCCCTCCCCATACCATCCCTCTGGGTCGTCCCAGTGCACCAGCCCCAAGCATCCAGCATCGTGCATTGAACCTGGACTGGCATCTCGTTTCATACATGACATTTCACATGTTTCAATGCCATTCTCCCAAATCTTCCCACCCTCTCCCTCTCCCACAGAGTCCATAAGACTGTTCTATACATCAGTGTCTTTTTTGCTGTCTCGTACACAGGGTTATTGTTACCATCTTTCTAAATTCCATATATATGCGTTAGTATACTGTATTGGTGTTTTTCCTTCTGGCTTACTTCACTCTGTATAATAGGCTCCATGTTGTTTTTTAAATCAATGTAAGACACTGATGTATAGAACAGTCTTATGGACTCTGTGGGAGAGGGAGAGGGTGGGAAGATTTGGGAGAATGACATTGAAACATGTAAAATATCATGTAAGAAACGAGTTGCCAGTCCAGGTTCGATACACGATACTGGATGCTTGGGGCTAGTGCACTGGGACGACCCAGAGGGATGGTATGGGGAGGGAGGAGGGAGGAGGGTTCAGGATGGGGAACACATGTATACTTGTGGCGGATTCATTTTGATATTTGGCAAAACTAATACAATTATGTAAAGTTTAAAAATAAAATAAAATAAAAAAAAATAAATCAATGTAAGGCAAAGCCCAGTTTTTAGTAAACAAGAGAATGGTTGATTGATTAAATGATGAATAGTATCTTTTGTTTGTGAAAGAAGCATTATGAACTCTTAGCCAAGGATCCTATCCTTTAACTACTGAGCAAAAACTGAAGGCATCTTCCCGTAAGGATGTAGAGATTGCTTCCTTTCACAGGATTTAGTACTTATATGCTAAAATGCTGCTAAAATCCAGTAAGTACTCCTTCAACTAACTGGTACCTTTTTAAATAGAAAGATTATTTCTCAGTATGTCAGTGATTTAAAAATGTTGTAGGAGAAAAATTATAAATTTATATAGCTTTACGATTTCAAAAGAATTAGAGGTTATTACTTAGATATAGGACATGGTATTAATCTACATGGCCAGATCTGAAGTCCAGGTTGAATTTTTGCATTGAACCCCTGTGAACCCAAGGAAAATGACTTATCTCTACACTTTGATTTATGAAAGAAGAATAGCATCTGTCTTACAGGATGGTGGTGTGAACTGAATAATATTTTCATGTGAAAATCTCTGATATGGCAATTATTCAACAAATATTTTGTTGATGTGGAATTATTATTATTTTTTCTATTCATTCAATATGGTAAATACTATACAAGTGATTACTATTTTTGTTTCTGGTATTACTTATTGAGCATCTACTATCTATCAAACTCAGTGACATATACTGGCTAAAAAAGGATCCCTGCTATGACCTTGCCTTCTGGAAATTATGACTCTGAGCAAAACCAGATACATTAAAAAAATAAAACAACACAAAAACCTACCGATAATTCAATGTGATTAGTGCTGAAACCATTCAGTTTAAGAAGATTATTCAGCATATGAAAAAGCAAGAATGTGGGCTATACATGGTATGTGTAGGGAAATATAATAAATTCAGTGTGGCTAGAATGGAGCCTTGATTACATAAAGAAGAGTGATGGGAAAGAGACAAAGCAGTTAGACTGATATTAAGTTGTGAAAATATTTGAATTCTATGCTCAATATTTGAGACAATTCTATAGATAGTAGGAAATCACTAATGCTCTGTATTTGTTTTGTAATTAAGAAGATAAAATCTGAAAAGAGATCTCATTTATTAACTGAAATATCGTAAACATTTATCATCACAGAATCTCTGACATATATGAAAATAAATAATTTATGTGAAGCATGTATATGAAATCTCATGAGAAAAAGAATAAAATAAAATGTCCAAAATTTTGAAGTAGAAAGAGTTTTGGCTAAAATTATATAAGGTTGCACTCCTGGCTTTAAGCATGAGGCAATGGAATTGTGATCCATGCTAGCTAAATTTTCCCTGCTGCCGCTGCTAAGTCTCTTCAGTCGTGTCCGACTCTGTGCGACCCCATAGACGGCAGCCCACTAGGCTTCCCTGTCCCTGAGATTCTCCAGGCAAGAACACGGGAGTGGGTTGCCATTTCCTTCTCCAATGCATGAAAGTGAAAAGTGAAAGTGAAGTTGCTCAGTCATGTCTAACTCTGCGATCCCATGGGCTGCAGCCTACCAGGCTCCTTCATCCATGGGATTTTCCAGGCAAGAGTACTGGATTGGGGTTCCATCGCCTTCTCCGAAATTTTCACTAGAGAATCTATAATTTAGTAGTGATTTTGTGATTCTAATAAGTGTATAGCACAATCATTCAAGCTATACAAAAATTTTATATATGAAAAAAAGACAAAATGGGAATAATGATATTCTTTGAAAAACTTATAAAATGTCTAAGTAAGATCAGAATCATCTCTATTTTAGGATAATGTTGTTTCATTAGTTTGTTCATATTTCTTACTACCTGATGAAGCATTGCACCTTGGTATTTATTTAAATAAATTTCCATACGAAGAGAAGATATTTGAGGATATTTAATTGAAAATGTAATCTTTTCAGACATTTAAGGAACTCTATTGTAAGTAGTATTTTGTTGAAGAATCATTGTAGCAATCGTAAAAGGTAAGAGATTCTTGTACTTTAAAGCCTGCAGCTTTTAAGATATTTACCAGCTGTGTAGGATGTAGGCTGTCCCACATTGCTCTACCAGTGGACCTCAACTCAGGAGGGGGGTTCTTTCCAGGTTGAGAGGGTAATTGGATCACCAGACTCAATGAGCCTTGAGCCTTTTTGAGAAAAGCATGTCACTTGGATTGTATTGTGTTAGGTTTCTGTGATTCAGTGGACTTTAGACCAATACTTCCATTCTTTATTTTTTTACAAACTGGATTACAGCTCTAGTTTCTAAAGGTACACTCAATTCTATTGTACCTGGGTCAGTTTTTCTCTGTTTCATGAAGGTTATTCTTCGCAATTTTATCTCTCAATGGAAAGTACACGTTTCAGATTCATCAAACTGTAAATAAGGGTTATATTTTTGGATAGTTTTCTTTTGGAAAAAAAAAAAAACAACACTACATTATGTAAGAATTCATAAGGTCAGTCTATGAATGTACTGAAAAACTGACTTTAAAAAAATTTTCCTTAGTTACACAATCCTTTATTTTCTAATAAAAAGTATTTATTTTCTTTTTCAAAATTTTGTATTAAGTTGTAAAGCAATGGCTTCTCCACAGACTTGTATATTTTACAGAATCTGTATACGTTTTATATACAATCTGTATAGATTTTACAGAATCTATGTAGATTTAATGGCTTTTATAGCTAGATAAATACATTTAATAATATACATTAGAAAAAAACAGTGTCACATAAAAGGCTCTTATCATAGATTCCTATTGAAAGTAACTAAAATCAGAGGAGCAGCACAATTTAACCAGCATTATTTATTGATAAATATTATTGACGACAGTAGTTTTATTTAAAAATGTTTTCTTGATATATGTGTGTATGTATATATGCACATGCATGCACAAATATTATAAAGCAGAAGTGCAATCAATAGATTTAGTCCATTCTACTTTAGGGTTTGCTTTTCAGTTTCAATGGCCACGAGGTTTATACCATTATCAAATAAAATATTGATCATTTTCAGAATAATTTTCTAAAATCATAGCTTTAATTATATTGTACTCTTGTTCAAAAAACTTCAGTGGCTCGCCATTGCCTATAAAGTAAAGCCAATTAGGTACCCCCCATTTTTATGACAGAGAAGTAAGTAAATGAAAAAGGTATTAGGAAGTCCATAATTTACTAATCAGTAATTTAAAAAGTGAATATTTTAGATATATAAAATAAAATGTGATAATTGAGATTTCAGGTTTCCTTTGAATCACAAGGCTAGTTCTCACACTTTTATTGTCAGATGGTATTTGGAGCACCTCTGTGCATCCTAAGAAGACTGACAGAAACTTACCTACCTGCCATAAGATGGTGTTCAAGGGAACACAGCTTATAAAAACTTTATGTGATGCTCTAGAACTAACAAGTCATTATCCTTCAGAGTTCAGTCTGCCATTTGGTTTACATAAATAGTTCTGAACTTGTGTGTCAGTTCCCCTTACAGTCATGATGCCAATTTTTAAATAATGTAAAATATGTAATTTTTTCTGTATTTTACAACAGCTAAATATTATGGGTCTGTGTCATTCCAGAGCCCAATCTGAGTGGGTCTTGTGGCATAGACTAAGGTACTGCAATTCTAATTAGCTCTTCCTTATCTAATTAACAATAATGCTTTCTTTTTAAAACTTGATGAATAAAATGGTATGCTTTATTATTGTATACTAATTACTGTATACTTATTAATCCAGTTTTGGATTAGTTTTATTCAAATTGTTGGCAGTTTTCTTCAGTTTTTTTCCCCCTTGTTGAGATTTCCATGAGAAAGCAGTTTATTTGTGCTTAGAATAAATGTCAGTTCTTTAAATCTTTTTTGGTAAGGATATGCTGTTAACCAACTCTTTTTGTTTCTGAAACTGTTCATACATTTCTTAACTCTCATAAAATACTTTGTGCATAGAGTAAAGGATTTGCAGTTATTTTTTACACCTCTCAGAGAGTATTATTTTAGTGTTTTATGTCATGCATGCTATTTGAATGTCACCAGCATTCTAGTTATTGCTCACTTGAGAATAATGTCTTTGGAGAGTGGCTGATTTAAAGACCTTTTAACCTTTAGTGTTCAACAGTGTTACAGTTATTTATATCAATATGGATTTCTTTTATTTATTTTGCTTTGTTTTCATTATGACTCTTAAATCTGTGGATTGATATCTTTCATCATTTTGGGGACTATTTCATTGTCTTTACTTCATTTTATGGAGTTCTCATTAAGTATATGTTAAATATTCTTATTTTATTGTCTATGACTCAACTTATTTTTTGAACTTTCATTTCTTTGTTTTTTGGAGGTTACATTTTAAATCATTTCCTTAAATTCTACTTTCAAGTTTTCTAAAACCTTCTTCACCAGTTTCAAATATGTTCTTAAAATTGTCTGCTGAGTTTTGAGTTACAATTTTATCTTTCATTTCTAGGAGTTCTTTTTTACATTTAAAAACCCTGTTAGCTTTTTATTTATTTTTCAAGTCTACCTATAATTTCTTAAAGCAGATGAAATTACTTATTTTTATATTCTTGAGAATCCCACTATCCAAAATATTTGTGAGCATGATTATATTGCTTATGATGTCTAGTGGGTCCAGACATAGTGTTTTGTTTACTTATGTTTAATTTTTAAAATTATTATTATTTTTTTTTTCCTTTTGGAGGCTACTTACTTTATAGTATTGTGATGGTTTTTGGCATACGTTGACATGAATCAGCCATGGGTGTACATGTGTCCCCCCATTCTGAATCCCCCGCCCACCTCCCTCCCCACCCCATCTGTCTGGCTTGTTCCGGAGCATCAGCTTTGAGTGCCCTGCTTCATGCATGGAACTTACACTGGTCATCTATTTTACATATGGTAATATACATATTTCATTGCTTGTCTTTATTGCAGTCCTTATAAAATTTTCACAGATAAAGCCTCAAAGAAAATGAGCAACCATAATTTAAAAAATAAATGCTATAATAAAGATGTTTATTTAGAAAAGGAATCTATATTTGCTGTGTTCTCAAAGGCCCTGAAAATTAAAGGCTTTTTTTAACCTGGTTTAGCAAATGGCTTTAAGGTTGTTCCACTTATTTCTTTGCTTAAATCTTGTCATTTTCTGTCCCTGAACATGAAAGTTCATGGATACATTCACAATAACTTAAAAAATATATTTTACCTATAATTTAAA
This sequence comes from Bos taurus, assembly GCF_002263795.3. NCBI lineage: Eukaryota > Metazoa > Chordata > Mammalia > Artiodactyla > Bovidae > Bos > Bos taurus. The sequence goes on from NC_037330.1 coordinate 45,622,549, forward strand.
CTTTAAAAATTAGAAGAGCCACAGTAGGTAACTACTTCTCAATACATGTGAAAAATGCCTATAAATATTTAAGATCTAATGGGTAATCTGGAGAAGGCAATGGCACCCCACTCCAGTACTCTTGCCTGGTAAATCCCATGGAGGGAGGAGCCTGGTAGGCTGCAGTCCATGGGGTCGCTAAGAGTCGGAAATGACTGAGCAACTTCACTTTCACTTTTCACTTTCATGCATTGGAGAAGGAAATGGCAACCCACTCCAGTGTTCTTGCCTGGAGAATCCCAGGGACAAGGAGCCTGTGGGCTGACATCTATGGGGTCACACAGAGTCCGACACGACTGAAGCAACTTAGCAATGGGTAATCTAGAATGATTGAAACCTACATTTTTATTGGTAAATTCTGGAATGGTAATCAAAAAGGCATATTGAAGAACTAGACTGTTGAAAAATAAGACAAAAAGATTTGCCATATCAGATATTGAAGCTCACTGTACAGCTACTGTAGTCAGTATAGAATTGGTACAGGGATACACATCTCTGAAACAGATGAAGGTCTGTAAATGAAACCAAGTAAGTAAGAGAACACAATGTATAATGAAGAGGATATTTTAATTCAGTGGTAAATGATGACTTCTTTGAAAAGTGGTCCTGGCATAATTTTGCCTTTACCTTTAGAACACTTCATCAGGCCATCTAAGATAAATTTTAGGTGTACTAAATTTTTAAATATAAAAAGGAAAAGGTTTAAGGATAATTCTCAATCTGTGAGCTATGTGAGAAAAAATTTTACTACACACATTTTAAAATGTATTTTAGAATAAAATCAAACCGAACTTGAAACCAAGTGAACACTTTTTTTTTTGTTCTGCATGTTTAGGCTAAGTGTTAACTTCTATTAAATCAGAGTTCCTAAAAATTTAAATAAGAAAAAGAACCCAACCTTGCATAGGCAGTGTTCTCATAAGCATTAAAAAAGAGGTCACTCAAATGATTAATGGTCATATTAGAGATGTCCTACTTTCATATTAGCCAGAAATGTGTAAATAAAAGGGTGATACCAGTTTTCTCTCATCATATTTTTAAAGTTAAAAAGTTAAGTAGCCTCCTTTGCTATTTAGCAGAAAGGAAGCAAGAAATCTCATACAGTAGTAATATATTTGAAAATTTCAAATATTTATACAGTTGTGCTAGCAATGCTTTGCTATCTGTTCTTCCTAGAGAAACAAAAATATGACCATATAATGGTACATGTACAGTAGTATTTATTACAGCAATCACAGCATTGTTTGAAGTAGCAAAATCTTGAGACAACAATAGTGCCCAACATTAAGAAAAGTGTTTATTAACCTATTTTTATATTATGGAATGTTATGTGGCTCTGCATGATTATTATATTTGTTGAGCTAAAAGGATATTCCTATTAAATTAAGAAAGTGAGTTGCATACTAGTATGAATAGCATAACACTAGCTTTAAAAAATTCTGATTTATATATAAACTAAACATGGCATAGAAGGACTTGAACTTTAGATTCCTCAGTTGATTGAGGTTGAGGAGGGGTAAAGAGGTTATTAACATTTTTGCTAAAAATGGCCATATTATTTTACTTCCTCAGTAAGCATGTATATTTTTAATAAAAATAATAGATTAAAATTCTATAGTACAATAAAGTAAAGCTAATGGTTTACAGAGTAACATGTATAGATCTTACTCTTAGTTTTTATTTTGGTACAAAAAATGAGAAAAATATTCAGCTTTTTTTTTTCCCTAAATGACTAATAGTTCCAAATCTGTTTATTGAAAAATATATTTTCCCTCTATTCTGAAGTGCCACATCTATCATACACTTAATTCTACATGTATTTAGGTCTATTTCAAACCCTTTATTTGTCCTGGCAATCTATATATCTTTGACAGAACCAAGATATTTTATACTATGCTGTGTAATATATCTTACCATTGATAAAGGCTATTCCCCTGATAGTATATTTATTTTCAGAATATCCTAACTTTTCTCAACATGTAAAGCTAGCTTCATGAAATGAAAAGAAGTTCTACAGAGTAATTATTGAATGCTGTGTCTGGACTATGCATGCATGTTAAGTCGCTTCTGTTATGTCCAGCTCTTTGTGACCCCATGGACTATAGCCTACTAGCCTCCTCTGTCCATGGAATTCTCCAGGTAGGAATACTGGAGTGGGTTGCTGTGCCCTCCTCCAGGGGATCTTCCCCACACGGGGGTTGAATCCATGTTTCTTGTCTTCACAGGTGATTTCCTGCATCAGCAGGCAGGTTCTTTACGCCTAGCTCCACCTAGGAAACCCTGTGTCTAGACAGTGGTAACGTATTAATTTAAATTTAGTAATGCAAATTTATGCTTATCTTACCTCATACATTTATCAGCTGGTAACATTAACTCAATTTTCTAGAATTCAGCCTTGAATTTTAATATGTAACTTCTCAGTTTTGAGACTAGCAAACGGTAAATTTACTAAGTGCTAAATTACCAATAGCTGTAATATTTTCAAAATGTACCCTCTTTTCTAATGTGCTGGTGGAAAAGAGAGATGCATATTACATTGTTTGTGCTGTGCTTAGTCGCTCAGTTGTGTCCAACTCTTTGCGACCCCATGGACTGTAGCCCGCCAGGTTTCTCTGTCCATGGGGATTCTCCAGGCAAGAATACTGGAATGAGTTGCCCACTCCCTTCTCCAGGGGATCTTCCCCACCCAGGGATTGAACCAAGGTCTCCAACATTGGAGGCACATGATGGGACCAGATGCCATGATCTTCATTTTCTGAATGTTGAGCTTTAAGCCAACTTTTTCACTCTCCACTTTCACTTTCATCAAGAGGCTTTGTAGTTCCTCTTCACTTTCTGCCATAAGGGTGGTGTCATCTACATATCTGAGGTTATTGATATTTCTCCCGGCAATCTTGATTCTAGCTTGTGCTTCTTATAGCCCAGCATTTCTCATGATGTACTCTGCATATAAGTTAAATAAGCAAGTGACAATATACAGCCTTGACGAACTCCTTTTCCTATTTGGAACCAGTTTGTTGTTCCATGTCGAGTTCTAACTGTTGCTTCCTGACCCGAATACAGGTTTCTCAAGGGGCAGGTCAGATGGTCTGACATTCCCGTCTCTTTCAGAATTTTCCACAGTTTATTGTGATCCACACAATCAAACGCTTTGGCATAGTCAATAAAGCAGATAGATGTTTTTCTGGAACTCTCTTGCTTTTTCCATGATCCAGCAGATGTTGGCAATTTGATCTTTGGTTCCTCTGCCTTTTCTAAAACCAGCTTGAACATCTGGAAGTTCATGGTTCATGTATTGCTGAAGCCTGGCTTGGAGAATTTTGAGCATTACTTTACTAGCGTGTGAGATGAGTGCAATTGCTCAGTAGTTTGAGCATTCTTTGGCATTGCCTTTCTTTGGGATTGGAGTGAAAACTGACCTTTTCCAGTCCTGTGGCCACTGCTGAGTTTTCCAAATTTGCTGGCATATTGAGTGCAGCACTTTCACAGCATCATCTTTCAGGATTTGAAATAGCTCCACTGGAATTCCATCACTTCCACTAGCTTTGTTTGTAGTGATGCTTCCTAAGGCCCACTTGACTTTACATTCCAGGACATCTGGCTCTAGGTGAGTGATCACACCATCATGATTATCTGGGTCGTGAAGATCTTTTTTGTACAGCTCTTCTGTGCATTCTTGCCAGCTCTTCTTAATATCTTCTGCTTCTGTTAGGTCCATACCATTTCTGTCCTTTATTGAATCCATCTTTGCATAAAATATTCCCTTGGTATCTCTAATTTTCTTGAGGAGATCTCTAGTCTTTCCCATTCTATTGTTTCCTATTCTATTGTTTCCCATTCTATTGTTTCCTATTCTATTGTTTCCCATTCTAAGTGCTATTAAATCTTAAATAATTGCAGAATATATAATACAATAAACTTTATCTTAAGGAAATTTGAGTTTCATCTTTAGACAACTATTTGATAAATTGAAGAATTTTAAGTAAATAATTGTAAACAAGTGAAAGTTGCTCAGTCGTGTCCAACTCTTTGCCACCCTATGGTCTATACAGCCCATGGAATTCTCCAGGCCAGAATACTGAAGTGGGTTGTCTTTCCCTTCACCAGGGGATCTTCCCAACCCAGAAATCAAACCCAGGTATCCTGCATTGCAGGCGGATTCTTTACCAGTGAGTCACAAGGGAAGCCCAGGAATACTGAAGTGGGTAGGCTATCTCTTCTTTAGCGAATCTTCCTGACCTGGGAATTGAACCAGTGTTTTCTGCTTTGCATCTGGATTCTTTACCAACTGAACTATCAGGGAAGCCCTAATAGTAAACAAAACTAATTATAATTTTGAAATTCATATGGGCTTAAGTTAATGCACTTTGAATGGAGACTTTCTGAAAACTGTGTTTGTTTCCTCTGTGCAGATTATAGCTGACTGGTGGTTTTATGAGCAATATATAATAACACACTATATTAGACAGCAAAACACCCAGTTGATTAAGAAATCTCATTTCTGTCTGTGAAGAGCAAACCTTCATAAATAGTCTTACTTTATTTTGTTTGGATAAAAGAAAATAGGAGTGCTAAATTGTAGTCTAGCTCTACTATCATAAGTAATAATTCTGTCTTAAGTTATTTTATATATATATATATATATAACTTTCATATATATATATATAATGATGTCCAGCAAAAATTTCTGAGTTTGTTTTTTTAAATATTGTTTAAGGTAAGATTATTTGGAGTGAGGTAGTTTGATCTCTTTCTTACCTTTTGATTTTTTTCTTAATTTTGCCATTACTTATACTTGTTATTGAAAATATAAACTTATTTTTAAAACTTGGCCAATCATTTGATTGACTTGTGTTTTTTTACCCTTCTTAATAACAAATGATTTTTAAAGAACAAAGAAACAACAGAAGTTCCAGTTTTCTCCTTGTAGCCAAATATTAATTACCAGTATATTTAAGTTATATCAAAGATGAAATAATTCTCAATAGTTTACTGAGTAGGCAGTAGCACATGTGATATAGCTTTGTTTTTAGTATAACATCTTTCAGAAGAGGGAGATATATGAAGTGCATTAATATATCCAGATACTAATTTTCTATTTCTGATGTTGGGCAACAAATGCCCTTTAAGTATAGAATTTGTGTTATATTTTTGTTCCAGTAAGAATAATCAGATTTAATCTATATTTCTGGTTACCTTTAAAAGGATTTACAGTTTAGTTGGGTTATAAAGAAAAACAATCTCAGTGAAAGATGAAATTTGTTATATCAGATTAGAGAAAAATCTTTTAACATTTTATATAGTATATGAATAGGTGATTCTATCAATATTAATTTTACTTCTCCTTCAATAATTTCTCAAATTAACTTTTTTTTGCTTGCAAGTTATGCAGTATTTATAAATGATAACTTCTAGATTTCTACTTTTGCGTATTTTTATTAGCTTTAATGATCACTCTAACATTATGATCTTGACTCTACCATATATGTTTCTATATTGGCATAGAAGTTTCTATGTAGAAAGGCATTCTATCTCCTTGAAGACATTATACCATGAATTATGGTAACTTATAAGAGGGGGCTTCCCAGGTGGCGCTACTGGTAAAGAATGTGTCTACCAGTGTAGGAGATGCAAGAGAAGTGGATTCGACCTCTGGGTTGGGAGGATCCCCTAGAGTAGGAAGTGGCAACCACTCCAGTATTCTGGCCTGGAAAATTTCATGGACTGTGGAGCCTGGTGGGTTACAGTCCATGGGATTGCAAAGAGTTGGACATGACTGAACGACTTTCAATTCACCTGTCGGCTGTGTGATCTTAGGGAAATCACCTATCTTCTCTGAGCATCACTTTTCATTTCATTTTTGGTATATGTGAACTCTAGCACTCTAAATGAAATAACCTTGTATTCGGTTGTTTATTTCTGTGTTTCGTCATATCTAAGAATAAAAAATTATACTTCTGTAAATTTCTTAGAAAATCTATTGCAAATTTCATTATTTTCTGTGGATAAAATGGGCATTTTATTATTCACAATAGATATTCACATTACTTACTTTAAATTGGCAATACAAAATTATGAAGTTGTTGTTATTCATTCACTAAGTTGTGTTGGACTCTTTGCAACCCCATGGACTGTAGCACTCCAGGCTCCTCTGCCTTCCACTGTCTCTTGAAGTTCACTCAAATTCATGCCCTTTGAGTTGGTGATGCTAATGATTTGAATTTTATATAAATTTTTATTTTTGATATTAAAAGATAAATGCTGATCAATTAAGTTTCTAGTAGTAATTCTACTGGAGATTAGATATGGTCTCTGAACTTCAGAAATTATTAAAAGCTAATAGAAGACACTGGAGAAGGCAATGGCACCCTACTCCATGACTCTTGCCTGGGAAATCCCATGTGCGGAGGAGCCTGGTAGGCTGCAGTCTGTGGGGTCCCTAAGAATCAGACATGACCGAGTGACTTCACTTTCACTTTTCACTTTCATGCACTGGAGAAGGAAATGGCAACCCACTCCAGTGTTCTTGCCTGGAGAATCCCAGGGACGGGGCATCCTGGTGGGCTGCAGTCTATGGGGTCCCTAAGAATCAGACACGACCGAGCGACTTCACTTTCACTTTTCACTTTCATTAATTGGAGAAGGAAATGGCAACCCACTCCAGTGTTCTTGCCTGGAGAATCCCAGGGACGGGGCAGCCTGGTGGGCTGCAGTCTATGGGGTCGCACAGAGTCGGACACGACTGAAGCGACTCAGCAGCAGTAGCAGCAGAAGACACATCAGAAAAATATAGAGTTATCATAAATTTATATTAACAAATACAATGACCAAAAAAGTGTAGTACAAAGAGATGATATTGTGGCATTACGTTTCTAGTTGGAAAATGGTGAACAATGGAGTTTTTTAAAGGAAATGTTATTTGAGCAATGGTATATGGTATGAACAGGATGGATATTGGTATGGATGAAAATTGTATTCCATTTAACCAGAACAATCTACAGGCAAAAGCACTGCTTCTTCATGCATATCTAGTGCTTACCAAAGGGCCTCTCACAGAGTAGCTGCTCATAAATACTTGATGATTGGTGAATTGAGTACATGCACACATGCACACTAAGTTATATTAATTAACTCAGGGAAAATTATACATTCTCAAGTCAATTAAACAGAGATAGGTGGGTACGGTGCAGAAAATTGGAGAACTAGAAATGAGATTTTTGCATTTCTACAATGTACATAAATTATTATGCCTTTACTTGCATGTTTCTCTGCCATTTCTTCTTCATAACTTAGTAGATTGTGGTAGTTTTTCTTTCTGTACTTTTTACTCTTATTTGCTGTCTTTCTTAATTTACTTCCTAACATGAGTTTTCTTTAATAAATGTTAAAATCTTAAACTGTTAGAATTAACATTTTAAGAAATTTCTTAGGAGAAAAAGCCTAGGGGATGGGGTGGGGACTTAAATTTATTAATTCTATCCTGTGCTTCATAATGTACTAGGCATCTTATCTGTATCAAGCATTTTAAAAATATTTAACATAAATATGACTAATTAATAAGGAATTTTGATCTGTATTTTTTAAGTGATAAAACCTGTGCTAAGAGGTAATACATTTTCCTCCAGTCATATGGTTTAAATATGATTCAAATTCAGGAGCGTATGGCTCTGAAGCCTGTGTGTGTGTGTGTGTGTGTGTGTACTTGAGTATGTGTTTTCTAGTTTACCATCTTAAGGTCAGATAAAAACTTTATTTTCTACAAGAATTAAAAAAATTTTTTTCCTTAAGTGAGACCAAAATAAATTCATAGTTCTGGTCTACTCTTGTAAAAATCTTATAAAATTTAGTGTATGTGTTACAATGAAGCATTTTCAGAAAAAAAAACAGCCAAATCAATTCTTCCATCCTCATTTGTCTTCACAAGAATGTGAGTAATATGAGGGCAGGAGGTTTTGTGTATTCTGTTCATAAGTTATTCCCACCTCTACTTTACCAAATACTTGAAGATCCATCGATTGTTTATTGAGGGATGATGACTGGCAGAGATGTCCTTTTCCCTATTCTTTTTGTATGTACTACTAGATATTTTTCTATTCAACTAATGTACATCATTACATTCACCATTATATAGCTCCATCCAGAAATACAAGCAATGTTAATTCACCCTTCTCACACATGCAAACTTACTGAAGTTTAGCCCAAGTATTTTTTAAATGCAACAGATTGGAGTTTATCTTGGAAGGGTGCTTCCATCTGTGAAAACACTCATTGGAAGAAGGAAGAACACTTTAAAATAAATCCACCAGCTGTATTGATAATGGTGTAGTGACATGAAGGCCTGAATATGATAGAACTATTTGTTAAAATAGTTATACCATATGAGAGAATAGCTAGCTTGTGGGTTTCTTGTGTTTCTTGATACTGACTTTAAAAATCATTAAATTGTAGAGGGATGACACTAATGAGGTTTCAAGCTATAATTTTAAAATAAAAAAGAATAAAACTTAAAGTTTTCTTAAAATTAACTCACATAAATGGCACATGGGGTACCTTAAATTCTGCTTTAAAAATCTCAATGAGTAATAGAAAATTCAGCACCAGCAAGATCCTGGGTAAGCTAATGGACTGGACAGCATTCAAGGCCTATTCTTTTGTGTTGCTATAAAAGCAGCAAATATATCAAGCATCATTTTGTCTCTAGATTTTTGTTAAAGAAGGGTAAAAACTGTCATCCAATATGTATAAAATAAATCTGTGCACAAAAGATCAGATATTTATTTTTTATCCCCCCTAATATAGCCTTCCTTGTACGTTTTTTTTTTTTTTCTTTCACACAATAGAAGACTAATATACGTGTGACTGATTGAATAACATGAAGAAACTAGTGAAGTGGTTGTGTATTTTCAAGGAGACTGCTGGGGTGTCTTTAAAGTACCCTTCTAAATTTAAATTTTATAGCCTTTGCTATTAGAAAGGTTTAAGAGCTCACAGACTAGGAGTCAGATCTCTTATTTAGAAGGAGGGCTCAAGAAATCTTCCCACTTACTATGAGAGAAATAATTGATATTGATCGTGAAGTTCTTGATGGGAAGAGTTGAGGAAGTGTTCTCTTTCTAATACGTTCCTGAATGTCTTTGACTCTAAATAGCAGATCTCTATACACAGAGTTTTCTGCCATTTCTTCAAAGTTATTTGTAAGAGGTGAATTGCAAAGATGACTTCTCAATTATTGCTTAATGTTGTTTCAGCCCAATTTTCAAAACCATGTTTCTATGTTCTGTGATATATGCCAATACTTTCTTTTTTTAGGTTTAACTGTGTCTTCTTCACATTCCCAGTATTTCTGCTCCCTTTTTGAGAATTTCCACATAATCTATACATAAGTCTTCCCAGCTAGTCCCTTAGTACTGGCACCCTTCTATGAATATTAAAAAACTTCAATTAAATACCAAATTCTTATGCTGGCAGTGAAGGTTCTCCATAATATAGTTCAAGCATATTTTCCAAATATATCTCCTAATCATCATTTCCTGAGTGAATAAACTCTTAGCCAAACTGCCAAGTCATCACACCAAATTTTGATTATTTACTCATTTCAGTCCGCAACAAGTTGTATGTCCTTCCCTCTCATCTCTTAGTTCTGTCAACTCGAGTCATTTGAATGCCACCAGTTTTAAAACTAAGTCTAAACCTTAGCCTGAAATGACCTCTTATACTGATAGCAAAGCAGTTTGATTTCAGAGAGTGAATATTTGCCTTAAAAAAATTGCCTTGGTGATTTTTTATTTAAGAAATGTTCAATAATACTTATTACTTTTTAAGAATTTTATAGCCTCCTACAGGAATACTCCCAAGCTCATTCTGTGAGGCTACTATCACTCTGATACCAAAACCAAAGATATTACACAAAAAAAGATAGACCAATATCACTGATGAACATAGACACAAAATATCCTCAACAGAATGCTAACAAAAAGAATTCAGCAACATGTTTAAAGGATCATACACCATAATCAAGTAGGATTTATCCCAGAAGTTCAAGAAATTTTCATTCTACACAAATCAATGTGATACATTGTATTAACAAACTGAAGAATAAAAACCATGATTGCCTAAATCAGTGCAGAAAAAGCTTTTGACAAAAGTCAACATCCAGTTATAACTTAAACTCTCCAGAAATTGCACATAGAGGGAACTTACCTCAACAAAATAAAAGCCACCTATGATAACACCATAGCAAACAGCATTCTCAATGGTGAAAAACTGAAAGCATTTCCTGTAAGATCAGGAACAAGGGAAGGATTTCTACTCTCACCTCTTTTATTCAACATAGTTTTGGAAGTCCTAGCCATGACAGTCATAGAAGAAAAAGAATTAAAAGAATGCAAAGTAAAAAATAGGTAAAACTGTCACTGTTTGTAAATAATAGAATGATACTATATGTAGAAAACTCTAAATCCTAAAGATGCTACCAGAAAACTACTAAAGCTCATCAATGAATTTAGTAATGTTGCCATACACAAAATTAATATACAGAAATCTCTTGCTTTTCTATACACTAACCACAAAAGATCAGAAAGAAATTAAGGAAATAATACAATTTGCCACTGCAACAAAACAAATATCTAGTAATAAGCCTACCTAAAGAGTCAAAAGACATTAACTCAGAAACTGTAAGATATTGACAAAAAAATCAAGGACTGCACAAACAGGTGGAGAGATATACCATGTTCTTGGATTGGAAGAATCAATATTGTGAAAATGACTCTACTACCCAAAGTAATCTATAGATTCAGTGCAGTCCCTATCAAATTACAAAGGGGATTTCTCACAGAATTAGAGCAAAAAAAAAAAAAAAAAAAAATTACAATTTGTGTGGAAATACAAAAGACCTCAGGTAGCCAAAACAGTCTTAAGAAAGAAAAGCAAAGCTGGAAGAATCAAGCTCCCTGACTTCAGAGTATAAAGTACTGTGTCAGTTGCTCAGTTGTGTCTGACTCTCTGCACTCCATGGACTGTAGCCTGCCAGGCTCCTCTGTGCTTGGGATTTCCAGGCGAGAATACTGGAATGGGTTGCCATTTCCTCAGAGGATCTTGTCTAGTCAGGGATCGAACCTATGCCTCTGTGTTTCTTGCATTGTCAGTCAGATTCTTTACTGCTGCACCACCTGGGAAGTCCATAGACTGAACTACAAAACTACAAGACAGTATGGTACTGGCACAAAAATAGAAATATAGATCGATGGGTCAGGACAGAAAGCCCAAAGAGAAATCCATGTGCCTATGGTCACCTAGGAGGAGACAAGAATATATAATGGAGAAAAGAATATTTTTTTTTAATAAGTGGTGCTGGGAAAACTGAATAGCTGCATGTGAAAGAATGAAACTAAAACCCTCTATAATACCATACACAAAAATAAACTCAAAATTGACTAAAAACTTAAATGTAAGGCTGGGCACTATAAAACTCTTAGAGGAAACCATAGGCAGAATGCTCTTTGACATGAATCAAGGCAAGATCTTTTGTAACCTACCTGCTAGAATAATGAAAATAAAAACAAAAATAAACAAATGAGACCTAATATAACTTAAAAGCTTTTGCACAGCAAAGGAAACCATAAATTAAATGAAAATACAGCCCTCAGAATGGGAGCATATATTTGCAAATGAAGCAACTGACAAGGGATTAATCCCCCAAATATACAAACAGCTTATGCAGCTCAATATAAAAAACAAAAACAAATAACCCAATCAAAAAAATGGATGGAATACCTAAATAGACATTCTCCAAAAAGACAGACAGATGGGCAACAGATGACAAAGTCTTCAACATTGCTAATTATTAGAGAAATGCAAAGCAGAACTACAATGATGTATCACCTAACACAGATCAGAATGACCATCATCAAAAAATATACCAATAACAAATGCTGGAGAGCATGTGGATAAAAGGGAACTGTCTTGCACTTTTGGTGGGAATGTAAATTGGTACAGCCACTATGGAGAACAGTATGGAGGTTTCTTAAAAAAACTAAAAATACAATTACCATATGCCCCAGCAGTCCCCCTCCTGGGTAACTCCTAGATAAAACCATAATTACAAAAGATACATGTACCCCAATATTCATTACAGCACCATTTGCAATAGCCAGGACATGGAAGCAACCTAGATGTCCATTGATAGATGAACGGATTAAGAAGACGTGGTACCTATATACACTGGAATATTACTGAGCCATAAAGAGGAACACAATTGTGCAATTTGCAGAGGTGTGGATGGACATAGAGACTGGTACAGATTGAAATAAATCAGAATGAAAAAACAAAGATCACATAATATCACATGTATGGAATCTAGAAAAATGATACAGATTAACTTATTAGCAAAGCAGACATAGAAACATAGAAATAGAGAACTGACATATGGATACCACGGAAGGAAAGAGGGGTGGGATTGGAAGATTGAGTTGATCTATATATATATATATATATATATATATATATATATATAATGTTTAAAATAGATAACTAATGAGAACATACTGTATAACACAAAAAACCCTACTCAGTACTCTGTGGTGACCTAAATGGGAAGGAAATCCCAAAAAGAGAGGATATGTGTATATGTATAACCAATTTACTTTGCTATATAGCAGAAACTAACACAATATTGTAAGGCAACTATATTCCAATAAAAATTAATTATAGCATCCTATAATTTTATTTTGGTATAAGGGGTATACTTGAAGCTGTGAGATTGTTGATGAGTTACTAGACAGTTTTATTGTCAATGATAGGCTGTGATAGATCAGGTCCTAGTTTGACAGCTGTGGCAAATGGTGAGCCATAAGTGTAATTTAAAATGTTTTGTTTCATTATATTTTATTTGTTATGACATATATATTTTTTTTCTTTCCTTCTGTCATTATTTTTTGTGTTTAAAATGAATTTGGGACTCTTAAAACAATCAGCATCCTTGTGGAAAAATCCTTCATTGTTTAATTAGGTTATGTTCTTTCTCCATTTTTTCCATCAAATATCCTGACACGTTATCTGCAATTGACATTTTTTGCCATGACACTATTTTTATATTATAAAAACTTCTAATTATGCAATAGGATATTTTACTCATTGAGTCAGTCAATACATATTTGTTAATCAATCATGTCAAATGTTCCTGAGGTGACAAGTAAGATGAGGAAAGAATGCTTAAAATGACTTTGAGATTTTTCTCTAGCAGTGATTTAACTGCTAGTTTAATTGTAGGTGCTGAGTTAGAGGATCAGTGGGTTTAAGTAGGAACTAAGGAAGTTTGCTTAGGAATAGAAGATTAATTTTAAGTTACTATTTGGTATGAACAGTTTTATGTTTGCCATTATTAGGTAAAATTATCCAAAACCATAACTAAGACAATGAAATAAGTCTGTATCTGTTTGCTGCTATAGTAAAGCATTTTGTAAGTAAATACAAGATGATCTCTAGGTATTATTTAATTTTTAGGAAAATAAATATGAACATATTAATTAAAATATTAAACTGTAAATTTACATCTTTTCTTTTAGATTTGTGTACAGTAGAGATGCAATTTATCCTTTTTTAGTAGAAAAAAAATTCCAAAAATTTAATTTTATTCCCTTCCAGGATACTGATGGCTCGATTGATAAAGAATCTGCCTGCAATGCAGGAGACATCCTGCAATATAGGAGACCCAGGTTCGATCCCTGGGTCAGGGAAATCCCCTGGAGAAGGAAAAGGCAACCCCCTCCAGTATTCTTGCATTGGAAATTCCTTGGACAGAGGAGCCTGGCAGGCTACAGTCCATGGAGTTGCAAGAGTAGGAAATGACTTAGAGACTAAACCACAGGATATTGTCCAGTTTTGCATCTAATTTAGCAATCTTATTCAAATACCCTTTGCTAAAAGTTTTTAATTTTTACAAGAATTATTTTTATTGCCTTCCACAGTGCCTATATAATTTCCAGTCCTATATGTATACTTTTTAAAAATATAACAGCTTTTTTGAGATATAACTCATTTTCCATACAATTTGCCAATATACAGGGCATAGTTCAGTGATGGCAAATATATTTGCAGTTACACTCATTACCGCAATCAAATTGAGCATATTTTTATCATCCCAAAATCAAATCGTATACCTATTAGCAGCTGTTTTCCATTTCTTCTCCGAGCCCCAGTCATAGACCATTATCAATCTGTCTTCTGTCTCTTTATTTTTGCCTATCCTAGATATTTTCTATAAACAAAAACACAGAATATGTAGTCTTTTGTGAGTAACTTCTTTCACTTAGCATAGTATTTTTAAGGTTCAGCCATGTTGTAGGGTTTATCATTACTTCAGTACTTTTTATTGCCAAATAACATAGTAACATATATGTTTTTTAGCCTTACATCAGTTGATGGATAATGGAGTTGTTTTTTTTTTTGTTTGTTTGTTTTAGCCTTAGAAATAACACTGCTATGAGCATTAGTGTACAAAGTTTTGCATAGATAAATTTTGTAAATGTTCTTGAGTGCACACCAAAGAGGGAAATTCCTGAATCTCATGGTAACTTCACTCTTAAAACTGAAGAGCTGCCAAACTAATTTTCAAAGCAGCTATATCATTTTCCAATCCCATCAGTAGTAGATGAGGGTTCCAATTTCTTCACATCCTTGCCAACAGCTTTTACTGTATGTCTTCTTGATTATAGCCATCCAAGTATGTGAGAAATATGTCTTTGTCATTTTGACTTGCATTTCTCTGATAATATTGAGCATCATTTCTTATGTTTGTTGATCATTTGTATATTTTTGAAAGACTATTTATACTAATATTTTGCTCACTTTAATTGGGTATTTACTTTTTATTAGTTTTTAAATTTGTTTTTATTAGTGAGTTGTAGATATTCTTTATATATTCAAGTTGGAGATTTCTTAACCGGTTTCCTCCTGGGTTGTCTTTTAACTTTTCTGATGGTATTCTTTTAATTTTGATGAAATCCAGTTTATCTTTTTTTGCTGTTGCTTGTGTTTTGTTGTCTTATATAGAAACCATTGCATAACCTAGTCATGAAGATTTACTCCTATGTTGTCTTCTAAGAGTTTTATAGGTTTAGCTCGAAAATTTAGATCTATCATCTATTTTTCAGTTCAGTTCAGTTGCTCGGTTGTGTCTGACTCTTTGTGACCCCATTGACTGCAGCACACCAGGCTTCTCTATCCATCACCAATTCCTGAAGCCTGCTCAAACTCATGTCCATTGAGTCAGTGACGCCATCCAACCATCTCATCTTCTGTCATCCCCTTCTCCTCTTGCCTCAATCTTTCCCAGCATCAGGGTCTTTTCCAATGAGTCAGTTCCCATCAGGTGGCCAAAGTATTGGTGTTTTAGTTTCACAATCAGTCCTTCCAATGAATTCAGGACTGATTTCCTTTAGGATTGACTGGTTTGATCTATTTTTAATTAACTTTTATGTATGGTATGAGGTGGAGATTCAGCTTCATTCCTTTGTATGTGAAATTTGGCTATTACTGCATCACTTGTTGAAGAGAATGTTCTTTACCTCTGGAATTCTTGGAATCCTTTTAAAAATCAATTGAACATAAATACAAAGGTCTTACTGGATTCTCAATTCATTCCATTGAGGTATATTTTTATCATTTTTCCATTACCACTTTATCTTGATTACCATAGCTGTGTGGTAAGTTATGAAATCAGAAAAATGTGATTCTTCCAAATCTGTTCTTATTTTTCAAGGTTCTTTTGGCTATTCTGATTCCCTTGGATATTCATATGAATTTTAGGGTCAGCATGACCATTTTAGCAAAGTACAAGTCAGCTAGGGTGTTTAGAGGGATTGCTTTGAGTGTATTACTATCCTGACAAGAAACTTTCCAATTATTATCATGGATCTATTTTCCATTTTTAAGTCTTATTTTTTTTCATCAGTGTTTTGTTGTCTACAGAATATATGTTTTACACTTTTTTAGTTAATATAATTCTAAGTATTTTTGATGCTCTTCTAAATATAAACATTTTCTTGATTTTATTTTTGGTTTGTTCATTGCTAATATATAGAAATACCAATTATTTTTTATGTATTTGTGTTATATATTTATGGTTGCTGTGTTTCTTGTGTGTGTGTTGAAAGTGTTAGTTGCTGAGTTGTGTCCAACTCTTTGCAACCCCATGGACTGTAGCCCGCCGAACTCCTCTGTTCATGGAATTCTCCAGGCAAGAATACTGGACTGGGTTGCTGTTCCTTTCTCCAGGGGATCTTCCTGACCCAGAGATCAAACCCAGGTCTCCCTACTCTAGGCAGCCTTTTACCATCTGGGGCACCAAGGAAGCTTGTTAGTATTCTCCAGACAAGCAGAATATATCACATATAGATAAATAGATATACATATAAAATCAGTGTATATATCATTAATGTCCCAGCTCAACCACAAGAGACAAGTTTATCCTTTCTGCACCATTTTTATGCTATTTAGGTCCTCAATGGATTGTATGTTACCTACCCACATTGGGGAGAGCAATCTACTTATCTGAATCCACCAATTCAAACTAATTTCATATAGAAACACCTTCATATCCACACCTCAAAGTAATGCTCAATCTAAGCATCCCAAGGCACCAATTGATTCATAAAATTGAAGATAACAGTGCTAATAATTTTAAATTAAATTTATTATGATTTTCTATGTGAAAGATTATTTTATCATTTGTTGTTGTTGATTCGCTCAGTCATGTCTGACTCTTTGTGACTGTATGGACTACGGCATGCCAGGCTTTGCTGTCCTTCACCATCTCCCAGAGCCTGCTCAAACTCGTGTCCATTGAGTCAGTGATGCCACCCAACCATCTCATCCTCTGTCGTCTTCTTGTCCTCCTGCCTTCAATCTTTCCCAGCATCAGGGTCTTTTCCAGTGAGTCGGTTCTTTGCATTGCATTAGGTGGTGAAAATATTGAAGCTTCAGCTTCAGCATCAATCCTTCTAATGAATATTTAGGATTGATTTCTGTTAGGATTGACTGGTTTGATCTCCTTGCAGTCCAAGGGACTCTCAGGAGTCTTCTCCAACATCACAGTTCAAAATCATCAATTCTTCAGTGTTCAACCTTCTTTATGGTCCAACCTCACATCCATATATGGCTACTGGGAAAACCATAGCTTTGGCTAGACAGACCTTTGTTGGCAAAGTAATGGCTCTGCTTCTTAATACATTGTCTAGGTCAGTCATAGCTTTTCTTCCAAGGAGCAAGTGTGTTTTAATTTCATGGCTGCAGTCACCATCTGCAGTGATTTTAGATCCCAAGAAAATAAAGTCTGTCATTGTTTCCATTGTTTCCCCATCTAATTGCCATGAAGTGATGGGACTAGGTGCCATAATCTTTGTTTTTTGAATGTTGAGTTTTAAGGCAGCTTTTTCACTGTCCTCTTTCACTTTCATCAAGAGGCCATAAGGGTGATGTCATCTGTATATCTGAGGTTATTGATATTTCTTCCAGCAATCTTGATCCCAACTTATGCTTCATCCAGCCTGGCATTTTGCATTTTGCATTCATCATAATTGGAAATAATTTTACTTCTTCCTTTGCAATCTGAATAGCACTTACTTCTCTTCCTTGTCAAATTATCTGGTAGATTTTCTGTACTGTGCTAATTAGAAACACATCCTTTGTTCGTGATCTTTGGGAGGAAGCATTCAGTTTTCAGCATAAAATAAGATGTTAGCTGTTGGATTTACATAGAGGTCCTTTATCAGAGAATAAGTTGATTTGTGTTTGTGGTTTGTTGTAAGTTTTTACCACAAG
Source organism: Bos taurus (assembly GCF_002263795.3). Taxonomy (NCBI): domain Eukaryota; kingdom Metazoa; phylum Chordata; class Mammalia; order Artiodactyla; family Bovidae; genus Bos; species Bos taurus. The sequence continues at coordinate 45,640,405 of NC_037330.1, forward strand.
TTTTGTTGGAGTTTGTCAAATGCTTTGCTGCATCTTTTGAGATGATTGTGTGATTTCTATTCTTTATTCTATTGATACAGTGTATTTGGCATAATAAACCAATCTTGCATTTCTGGGTTAAATTAGATATGTGTACTTTGGAGGTATTTATTAAGAATTGATGTACATATTTGAATATTTTATAGAATTCATCATTTAAACCAAATCATCTTCAAATGCTTTTTTAATCAACTTTGCTATTTAATGAATTTTTATTTATTAATATATGATATAATATCTTTGGCTTATTTTTTGTATATGCTCTTTCTATATGTTTAAGAGAGTCCAATGTTAATTTTTGAAAATTAGACTTTGTCAGTTAAGTGCTTTATTATTGGTCCTTATTAGTGATACTAACATACCATCACAAAGATATTGGTAAATGTGACCAAATTTAGAGAAAGAAGCCGATCTTAATCTTTTGAATTAAGAGTAAAAGACATGCCTCATAGTTTTAAAATGGACTGATGAAAGATCAAAACTAAAGAAACTATATAAACAAAAATCATCTGATGAAGTATAAAGAATAATCTAATGGGCTTTCTGTCTACCTTCCTAATTATAATGAAAAGAGCTTTGTGTTTCTTTTACAGTGTGGTATGTGCTATAACTGAATAATAATATCATAACTAAATTTTATAATCTATTGAGTAATGAACAGTAGACTTTCATATGAAATTATACTTTAGTAGTTAAGAGTATACAGCCACAATATGGCTTTGGATTCTGACTCTGCCACGTATATACTATATGATCCCTTGGCAAATTATTTACCCTTTATATTTCACTTTCCTTATTTATAACTTTAATCTCATAACACATTTCTACTAGCTATTCAGAAAATGTGTATTGAAGAGTCATTTACATATGTTAGATGTGACTGTTGGTTGCTAAGTAGACACTGAATAAGAGAAATATTGTTAATCCACCATGGATGCTGTTAAAACCATGCATTTAGATCTATTTTTAAATGTTTCATTCAGTTATTCAATATAAGTTTGATTATTTTTTAAATAATTATAATATTATGATTGTATTTTTATTGTTTCATGTATTTTGTGTATCTTTTTGCCTGAATTTTTATTAAAATTAAATTAAAGGTTTTATCTGCTAGCATTATTTTCTGTATCACCTGTGGGTCTGCTTCATTAATTTACTTTTTATCTAGTTATCAAAGATTTAATTCTATTTTTTTCTCATGCCTAGAAATTTTTTCTTGAGTGCTAGATATATTAAATAAGATGATTGATGTTAAAAACTTAGATAAAGACCTGGTAAAGTGTCAGAAATGTAGTACAGAGTCAATAAATAGTAAAGATTAATGCTGTTCTTTATTATCCTCAATATTTTATCTAGGAATTTGTATTTATGATTGAAATTAGTCGTGGAAATAATGTATGTTTTCAAAGACTTTCAAATGTACTTTAAGTAAAAGCTGAAAAAAATAAATGCATCTGTTTCATATTGTTAAGTACATTCTTCCTTATCTTCTTTTAAAATGTATTTTAGAGTATTTTTATATGGGAAAATGGACAAAGAATTTTATTCCAGTTTCACCTATTAACATATAACATTGTATAGCATATTTGTTACAACTAATGAAACTTTATTAATGTGTTGTTGGTGGTGGTTTAGTCGCTAAGTCGTGTCCTACTCTTGTGATCCCATGGTCTGTAGCCTGCCAAGCTCCGCTGTCCATAGCATTTTTCAGGCAAGAATATTGGAGTGGGTTGACATTTCCTTCTCTAGGGGATCTTCCCAACCCAGGAGTCGAACCCAGGTCTCCTGCATTGCAGGCAGATTCTTGACCGACTGAGCTATGAGGGAAGCCCAATATGTTATTATTATTAACTAAAGTTTATATTTTCTTCAGATTTCCTTCGTTTTTACTTCATGTCCTTTTTCTGATCCAGGATCCTCTCTAAAATAACAGATTGCATTTAGATGTCACATCTCCTTGGGGATCTTTTGACTGTTACAGTTTCTCAAAATAATCCTTATTTTTGACAAAATACTTAACAGCTTTGAAGAATACTAGTCAGATTCAATTTTAAATTTTCATGAAAGGAAAACATATTTCTGAAATGTTCAACGTATTTTCATTATTCAGTAAAAAATGATGTATTTGTATAATTTATGAACAAGTAGGATTCCAAAAATTCTTAATGAAACGCAAAAGATTCTAAACTAGTCTATAATAGTCAAATGTGTGGAAGGGAGTGATGAGGAATGAACTTAACAGTCTAGTCTTGTATAATGAGTTTCATCTGCATATTTGGTTAATAGGTTGTTACTGAAGGATGATACTCAACACAAGAGTGTTAAAATACATAGTATCCATGGACAAACCAGATGAATTGAATGGGAAGAGAGCCCTGGCCACCCTTAATATTGTTACATCATGGAGTATATCCTGAATTACCTGAGCATAATTTTTTTTTCTTTAGTTTTAAGGTTTAGGTTTTAAGCCTGTTCAAGCAATCTACTTAACTACTTAACTACTACAAACTACTTTTGTTAAAACTGAAAAGAAATATTTGTAGCAGGATAGAATTAGATGGTTTATTTTAAATTTCAATTTATCAAATCTCATTATTCATTATTAATATATATGTATTGGACATGTATATTTTACTATGCTAACTTGATGGATTCTGATGCTAAAGACTATTATAAACTCTGCATCTTATACACTGATCTAATAGAAAAAAGCCATCATAATTTGAATGTTAAGAGGTACATTGTTACATAAGAACATTTTATTTTGCAGAACTATTATGGAGCTGCTAAGATGATATTTTCTGACAACCCACTTGGTCTGACCTGTGGAATGGTATGCCCCACCTCTGATCTTTGTGTAGGTGGATGTAATTTGTATGCCACTGAAGAGGGACCAATTAATATTGGTGGATTGCAGCAATATGCTACTGAGGTATGTAAGATGTACAATTGTTTTTTCTATCCCTGAAGCACGAAAATCTTAAAATAACTTTAATCCTGAAGCTTTGTTGATATCCAACATTTTTAGTGTGATATACAGCTACAGTTTAAGTATTTTGTGTCATAAACGATGTTTTTATTCAACGACTTGGCTTCAAAAATGAAATTTCTAAAACCATATGTCAAATTAATTGTAATCCCAGAAGGTTATTAAAATACTTTCACTGAAAGTTATATAAATTGGAGTATCTGAAAATAGAATTTATTCATTAACTTTACGTTGGAGTGTGGCTAGGGGGTCCCATTATGGGAAAATAAAAAACAAACTATCTTAACTAGTTCTTTTTCCTGAAACCATCTTTAATCTTCACAGCTTGAAAGAATACATCAGCATTCTTCTATAATATTTTTTGAGTAATAGAGGTTATAGAATTATCAAAAACCCTCAAACTGAATAATATTTTTTCACATTAGATTTTGTGAACCTGTGGATTGAAAGCAGATGTGTTTTTTGGATGCAAATTTATAATGAAATAATATGAAAACATTTTGTCCCTATTTTCTTATAAGTTTGGGCCATGTCTTTCTTTTTTAATGAATCCTTTTTAATGACTTTGAAGCTCTGGGACATCTTATTCTCTCTGGGGCCTCCTTTTTGGAGTCAACTATCAGATCCATTCCTGTGTATCATTTAAATGATCAGCTTATATGGAGGTTACAGTAGAATTTTGTAATCCTTGGGGTCTGTTTGGCTAGAAGACCAAATTAAATAACCTGTCAGCACTAGATTTTTAATTAATGACTTCTCTGTCTGATGTTGTCAACTCAAACACAACGTATTCTTTCTTTTTAGGACCCTTCTCATAATATCCCTCAAGCTTAAATCTTACTTTGCTTTTAGTAATAAATCAGGTTTTTATTCCCTTCCTGCTTTCTGACAGGTTAATTCTAAGGAAGGGCTTCTGGGAGTGAGAAAATAGAAACAATTTGAGGTTGTGAGTTGTTGCAATAAATTCTTGTATTTAATTTCTTCTCCTACCAAATTCAAAATTGCATTGGTTTACCTGACCAGTGCAAGGTATGATCTTTACAACCTGAGACAATCCCTAGTTGATGGAGAAGATTCACTTGAATTCTTCCACATTTTTCTTTGGGGACTCATTGTCTCTTCATTAAAACGGGGCAGGCTTGCAAGGATGTAGTAAGTAAAAGGTCACACAGTATCTATATAAACTAACACTGCATTTCAAAGCAAAATCAGTTAAAATAATGTTATTTGTCTGTGGTTTGGACTAGAGAGGGAGGGAGGGAGGAAGGAGAGGGGAGAAGGGGAAAAGAGAGAAAGGAAACAGTGAAGGGGGGTGGGGAGAGTGGGGAGAAAGGGAAACATCATTCCTCTGAGAACTCTGTTTTAATGAGGTTGTACCACTGCTTTCCAAAGCAACGTCTATTTATTTCAGACATAGCATAGATTAGGATGGCATTAGATGCATTTTAAGAGACTCATGGAATTTAGATAGCAATGTATCTTCTTATTACATTCCATTTATGCTTCTTATTACTGTGGCTTCAAATATATCTATCAAATTATAAATAAAAATATCCCAGTGGAACTACATAGGACGGCTTTCATTTTTTTTTTAAGTTGACTACTTAAGGCAATTTATTTTAGAGAATTCTGTCAAAGGGTTGTTTACTTAAATTTACCCAACAGTCAAAGTTGTTGTGAAGGTAAGCAGTACTGGATTCACAGATATAGGAAACAGACTTGTGCTTACCAAAAGGGAGAGGGAATGGGAGTAACACACTGGGGATATGGGATTAGCAGATACAAACTGCTATGTATAAAATAGAGAAGCAACCAGGATATACTAGATAGCACAGGGAATTATTATCTTATAATAACCTAAAGGGAGTATAATCTGCAAAAATACTGAATCACTATGGTGTATCCTGAAACTAGGGCTTCCTAGATGACGCAGTGGTAAAGAATCTGCCTGCCAATGCAGGAGACGGAAGAGATGCTCGTTTGATCCCTGGGTCAGGAAGATCCCCTGGAGTAGAAAATGGCAACCCCGTCCAGAATTCTTGTCTGGGAAATCCCATGGACAGAGGAGCCCGGAGGGCTACAGTCAGTGGGTTCCAAAAGAGCTGGACATGACTGAGCGGGTACACACACACATAACCTGAAACTAACACTAAATCAACTCAATGAAAATAATAAGCATAATGCAATGAATTAATTGACTGCCGCTGTAAAGAAAGAGTACAACTTTAAAAATAATTCTAAAATAAAAATATTAAATAATGTTATAAATAATATATGCAAATACCATTACTCTTCCAAACTACTAAACTATTGATAGGAGTACTTAAGTAAAAGCTGAACATGATATATAAATAATTTGATGTTTGTTTGATAAAATAATGATTGATTTTTGACTTTTAAAGAATTATAAATCTATTTTTCAACCAAATTAAGCAAAGGTTAGGAGAGCAGAGTAAAATAGTATGGTATTTTTCAAAAATGTTTTTCCTATAATTTATATGTGTATATATTTCTGTAATATATATGTGATTTTTGAAATATCAACTCCATAGTCTACCTTTATTATTTAAATCCATACTTAGATTATACCTTTCCATTTAAACACGGGCATATGATTTAGAACATGTAATAGAAATGTATGTAGTATGTAGTAGAAAAGGAATAAATCACATAGAGGATAGCATGAGGAGGATCAGGAGACCAGCTACTTTAACTACTTTTGTTTTGTCCTGTATTGTCAATCCTGTGCTGTCCCCACATCTGCAGTGACTTTGCCTCATACACTTTTGCACATGTGAGACAGACAGACTACAGAATGATTCTAGATCTCTCTAGGGGGCAGTTTTTTCTTAGTTCAGTTAAGTATAACAATAGTGCTTCAAATAAATAATTTGGAAATAATAGCTTGCTGTGGATTTTCTTATCAATTTCATCAGTGTCTTAAAATTTCTCCATATAGATTTAATACTTGAAATTTTTATGTTGACATGTCTTTGATCATTTAGTTGACTTATTAAGAAATCATATATTTATCACATTTAAATAACCAACTACACTCTCATTGCCTCTCAAATTTAACTAATGAATTGCTGCAAAAGGATAATGAAGAATGCATCTTTCTACTAATTTCCCAAAGTTTGAAAAATAACTATAAATAGAGAATTAACTGCATGTCAAATCACTTCCTTTCCACTGATATTAAAGAGTTTTAGGAACAATTTAGAAAAATTAAAATTCCAAGGTTCTAAAGGCTGGATGGCATCACTGACTCGATGGACATGAGTCTGAGTGAACTCCGGGAGTTGGTGATGGACAGGGAGGCCTGGCGCGCTGCGATTCATGGGGTCGCAAAGAGACGGACACGACTGAGTGACTGAACTGAACTGAACTGAAAGTTTGACTCTAAATCTTAAAATGAATGAGGCTCAGAGGATTAGTACTTAAGGTTGCTGCCTCAATTATGAATTTTTAGGAATACATTAGATTATGAAACTGGTATCAGAAAACAGTACTTGTTTTTCACAGTAAATGTTCTATGGGATTATATTAATACCCATTAAACATACTGTTTTGCATGGCATATACTCCTTGCACTGTACTTTGAATTTCCTTTTTATACTTTTAGTTAAGAACAGAACTGAATTATTCTTTAGATTTTTCTTTAACTGTATTTTTCAGGTCTTTTATATCAGCTCTCATTTGAAATAGCCTATTTTTGTCCCATCATCATATGCTATTTATATACTATCATTTGCTATTTTTACTTATTTCCATAATTTATTGAATAGACATACTTCAAATCAAATTGACCAGTGCTTATAACATAATAAAAAATACACTGATATAGTTCAAACAATCAGGTATTATGAGGCTGCATTAAGTAAACTAGTAAAATTATTTGAATGACATCAACATGTTTTGTTAAATGCTGCAGTCAATAATTTAAAGAATTGTGAGTGAAGAAGGAACATGATTACTTGAGTTAGTGATTATTTTAATAAGACAAATAATCCTACGGTATCTTCAACTTGAACATGGAATTGCTAGAAGCTTTAAACTTTTGATGTCCACAGTTATATTGGCGGAGGATATAGAGACACATGCACACTAAAAAATAATAGAATGTTATGTCTTTTTTCAAATAATATATTTTTGTGATGCATCTTCCCATCTATCAAATAGATAAGTATAGAAGAAGAAAAAATTAGGTGTAGTCCTCATATTAAAATCAATTACTGCAAAAAAGTGCATAAATTGAAATGTGAGATTAGGTATACTCTATGCTGCAAAGAGCAATATTGCATAGGAACCTGGAATGTCAGGTCCATGAGTCAAGGCAAATTGGAAGTGGTCAAACAGGAGGCAAGAGTGACGTTGATATTCTAGGAATCAGTGAACTAAAATGGACTGGAATGGGTAAATTTAACTCAGATAACCATTATATCTACTACTGTGGGCAGGAATCCCTTAGAAGAAATGGAGTAGCCATCATGGTCAACAAAAGAGTCTGAAATGCAGTACTTGGATGCAGTCTCAAAAAATGACAGAATGATCTCTGTTCGTTTCCAAGGCAAACCATTCACTATCACAGTAATCCAAGTCTGTGCCCCAAACAGTTAACACTGAAGAAGCGGAAGCTGAATGGTTCTATGAAGACCTACAAGACCTTTTAGAATTAACACCCAAAAAAGATGTCCTTTTCATTATAGGGGACTGGAATGCAAAAGTAGGAAGTCAAGAAACACCTGGAGTAAAAGGCAAATTTGGCCTTGGAATACCGACTGAAGCAGGGCAAAGACTAATAGAGTTTTGCCAAGAGAACGCACTGGTCATAGCAAACACCCTCTTCCAACAACACAAGAGAAGACTACACATGGACATCACCAGATGGTCAACACCGAAATCAGATTGATTATATTCTTTGCAGCCAAAGATGGAGAAGCTCTATGCAGTCAGCAAAAACAAGACCGGTAGCTGACTGTGGCTCAGATCATGAGTTCCTTATTGCCAAATTCAGATTTAAATTGAAAAAAGTAAGGAAAACTACTAGACCATTCAGGTATGACCTAAATCAAACCCCTTATGATTATACACTGGAAGTGAGAAATAGATTTAAGGGACTAGTTCTGATAGATAGAGTGCCTGATGAATTATGGATGGAGGTTCATGACATTATACAGGAGACAGGGATCAAGACCATCCCCATGGAAAAGAAATGCAAAAAAGAAAAATGGCTGTCTGAGTAGGCCTTACAATAGCTGTGAAAAGAAGAGAAGCAAAAAGCATAGTAGAAAAGGAAAGATATAAGCATCTGAATGCAGAGATCCAAAGAATAGCAAGAAGAGATAAGAAAGCCTTCCTTAGTGATCAATGCAAAGAAATAGAGGAATACCACAGAATGGGAAAGACTAGAGATCTCTTCAAGAATTAGAGATACCAAGGGAACATTTCATGCAAAGATGGGCTCAATAAAGGACAGAAATGGTATGGACCCAACAGAAGCAGAAGATATTAAGAAGAGGTGGTAAGAATACACAGAAAAACTGTACAAAAAAGATCTTCATGACCAAGATAATCACGATGGTATAATCATTAAACCAAAGGGCCAGATATCCTGGAATGTGAAGTCAAGTGGGCCTTGGAAAACATCACTACGAACAAAGCTAGTGGAGGTGATGGAATTCCAGTTGAGCTATTTCAAATCCTGAAAGATGATGCTGTGAAAGTGCTGCACTCAATATGCCAGCAAATTTGGAAAACTCAGCAGTGGCCACAGGACTGGAAAAGGTCAGTTTTTATTTCAATCCCAAAGAAAGGCAATGCCAAAGAATGCTGAAACTACCACATAATTGCACTCATCTCACACGCTAGTAAAGGAATGCTCAAAATTCTCCAAGCCAGGCTTCAGCAATACGTGAACTGTGAACTTCTAGATGTTCAAGCTGTTTTAGAAAAGGCAGAGGAACCAGAGATCAAATTGCCAACATCCGCTGGATCATGGAAAAAGCAAGAGAGTTCCAGAAAAGCATCTATTTCTGCTTTATTGACTGTGCCAAAGCCTTTGACTCTGTGGATCACAATAGACTGTGGAAAAGTCTGAAAGAGATGGGAATATCAGACCACCTGATCTGCCTCTTGAGAAACCTGTATGCAGGTCAGGAAGCAACAGTTAGAACTGGACATGGAACAACAGACTGGTTCCAAATAGGAAAAGGAGTATGTCAAGGCTGTATTTTATCACCCTGCTTATTTAACTTCTATGCAGAGTACATCATGAGAAACGCTGGGCTGGAAGAAGCACAAGCTGTAATCAAGATTGCCTGGAGAAATATCAATAACCTCAGATATGCAAATGACACCACCCTTTTGACAGAAAGTGAAGAGGAACTAAAGAGCCTCTTGATGAAAGTGAAAGTGGAGAGTGAAAAGTTGCCTTAAAGCTCAACATTCAGAAAACTAAGATCATGGCATCTGGTCCCATCACTTCATGGCAAATAGATGGGGAAACAGTGGAAACAGTGTCAGACTTTATTTTTTTTGGCTCCAAAATCACTGCATATGGTGATTGCAGCCATGAAATTAAAAGACACACTCCTTGGAAGGAAAGTTATGATCAACCTAGATAGCATATTGAAAAGCAGAGACGTTACTTTGCCAAAAAAGGTTTGTCTAGTCAAGGCTATGGTTTTTCCAGTGGTCATGTATGGATGTGAGAGTTGGACTGTGAAGAAAGCTGAGCGACAAAGAATTGATGCCTTTGAACTGTGGTGTTGGAGAAGACTCCTGAGAGTCCCTTGGACTGCAAGGAGATCCGACCAGTCCATTCTGAAGGAGATCAGCCCTGGGTGTTCTTTGGAGGGAATGATGCTAAAGCTGAAACTCTAGTACTTTGGCCACCTCATGCAAAGAGTTGACTCATCGGAAAAGACTTCTGATGCTGTGAGGGATTGTGGGCAGGAGGAGAAGGGGACGGCAGAGGATGAGATGGCTGGATGGCATCACCGACTCAATGGACGTGAGTTTGAGTGAATTCCGGGAGTTGGTGATGGACAAGGAGGCCTGGAGTGCTGCAATTCATGGTGTCGCAAAGAGTCGGACATGACTGAGTGACTGAACTGAACTGAACTGATGTCTTATGTCAGTTGCTTTATAAGTTAATCATGCAAAAGACTGGAGGAATGAATGAGAATACTGTTAACAATTAGTGCAGTTCAGCAGAGCAAACCTGCACTATCCCAAGAAAAGTGGCTTATATGAACACCAAGTGTATTATTACACTCCCAGTAGGTAAGGATTTAATTAATCAAACAAACACTGATTGAGCATTGATTAGAATTAAGCATTGTTGTAGGCTGCTTACACATACTACATGTCCTGAAATTCCTTAGTGACTTGATAAGGCGTATGCATTTACATTAGCATCTTTAGACTAATAATCCATCTCCATTAATATTCCTTGTTTGGTTCCGAAGGTGAGTAGACCTTAGTATGAAAAACAGGATCAGATGGGGGGGCAATGTAGAGTCATAATACCTATACTTGCATAGCGCCTCAATGCTTTTTTGTAATATCTCATTTAAAAATATTGATAACCATTAAGACGTGTAAAGTTCTAATATTTTCCCCATTTTGGGCTTAAGGAAATGAAGGATCAAAATGCTTCTAAACTGATGGTTAATTAGACAAACTCCTTTAGCCCTGCACAATGTTAGGTACTGTACTTAGAAATTGATCATACTCAAAATAACCCTCTAGATAAATGTTATCATCTTCATTGTATGTATGAGTAACAAGAGGCTCATACAAGTTCATATATAATAAAGGGCAGATATAGAGTAAAAAGCCTCAGATTCCTTTATTTCACAAACCCTCACTTGCCCAACCTAATATTAGGTCATTATTACAAAGTCAAAGTAAACTTGAATTTTCTGGCTGCAACCTCCCAGTGTTACACCTTGGTGTCTGAACCACAGATACCTCAGTTACTGTACCTTGTTGCTGTTGTTAGTCGTGTAGTCATGTCTGCCTCTTTTGTGACACCACTGACTGTAGCCCTCCAGGCTCCTTGGCCCATGGGATTTCCCAGGCAAGAATACTAGAGTGGCTTGACATTTCTTCTCCAAGGGATCTTCCCAACCCACCCAGTTGAACCCAGGCTCTTCTATGTTGCAGAGGATTCTTTACTGCTGAGCCACCAGGGAAGCAGTCCAAGGGACTTTCAAGAGTCTTCAACACCACAGTTCAAAAGCATCCATTCTTACCACTTAGCCACTAGGAAAGCCCCGGCATAGAAACATTCAATAGTAGATAGGGGACTTGGACCACTGTCTGCTAGTCTCTACATAAGCAAACCATCAGGGGCTGCTGGGGAGTTTGACTGCTCTGGGGTAGTAGGTACCAAAAGCTTTATGCATGGTAGAGAACTGGATTCAACTACCCCTGGTAGAAAGTTTGAAAAAAAAAAAAAAAAAAGAACAGGGCTTGGGCTGGTATGAAGCTGCAGAGAGCTATCTCTCAGTGTTTTAGGCATGTGCCTAGTGGCCCAGTAACTTGCTTCTGTATTGTCTGTAAGTATTACCTGGAGACTGGAGCTCTGGGCCTCCAATAAGAGACTTGGTTCTGCAGTGGTGGAGAGGGAGAGGAGTGATACGGGGTGGAAAGTATTGTGTACTTCATGTAAGAAGCAGGAGGGTAAGTGCAAAAACAGAAAATTTTTTCTCACTGTAAGTCTAAAACCTAAAGTTCAAAACAACATTAGAAAAACTAGTTCAACCAGTTTAAAAAACTAGTTAACCAGTGATAATCAAAAGACTCAAACTACAGATGATTTTATCCTAATGAAACCAAATAATATCATATTCAGGCCTTTTAAAATAAATAGAAAATAATATCCACATAACTAAGGTAAAATTATTAATAAAACTGAATTTGATATGAAATACTTGATTAGAAATATTGACTGAAATAGAAATACTAGTAAAACTTTAAATTTAGAACTGGATTAGAAATTGGTGTAGAGCAGTCTTAAAGCAGTCTTAAGGCAGTTGTAGTAGAGGGTTTTCCAAAAGAAAGGAAAGATATAAGTTCCTCATTTAGAACACGATTGTAATATTCTGAAATGCCAAGGTTCTTGAAAGAATCAGCTTCTAGGGGAAAAAAAAAGATTATTCTAAAATCAACAATCTCATTAGTATCCATAGATGTTAGAAGCCAAGAACACAGTGTTTTAAAGGAGTAGGATAAAGAACTGTATTTCTCCCTTAACAATACAAACATGAATAAAGATATTGTAAGCATTTAAAATCTAAAGTGGTTTGTCATTCACCTTGTTATAAGAATACTTAAAAAAGTTATTCTTCAGCATGATTGATACAAACTTGGAATGAAAGAGGGATGTAAGAAATGATGATGCAAGGAAACCAGAAAAATATAGTCATAAATAAAATCAACTATTGACCATAGATAAGAATGACAGCTCATTTTGGGGTGTGAAAAATAAAGATAGAGATAAAAATGTTACATAAAATTGACAAGGAAGGTGGTTGAGGTGGGAGTCAGGGGTCAGGTAGTCAGGGGTGCTAAGGGCTTTTTGTATTGAGAGAAGAGAAATACTTGATAACTTGGGAATATATTTTTTAAAACATTGAAATATCTGTGTTAAAAATTAAAAGGTAATCACATAAAATCTAGAAATGTAATTTGTAAGCAGTCATAGAAACGAAGATGGCTGAGATGGTAGAAAACTTAATCCAGTGAGAGACAGAAAAGGGAAAATAAAAATCAAGAGCATGAGGAGCAAATACAAAGCATAGGAAACAGGAAACACAAGGCAGATAGAAGAAATAAATGCAAATACATTATTAACCACAAAACTAACTTTTATCAAGTTTACCTATTAAAACATAAGAGGCTCTATTATGGATTAAAAATAAATACTTCAAACAACTATAAGATGTTTAGAAGAGAAATACATTATTTTAGCAAACTTGAAAATAATCTGGTTGAAGCAAGAAATACTATGTAAATACTAACCATAATAAGTTAATGTAGTGGTATTTATATGTAACAAAAGTGGACTTTCAGAGAAAATATGTTATGGTATGGGGAGGGAGGAGGGAGGAGGGTTCAGGATGGGGAACACATGTATACCTGTGGCGGATTCATTTCGATATATGGCAAAACTAATACAATATTGTAAAGTTAAAAAATAAAATAAAATTTAAAAAAATAAAAAGAAAATATATTAATAAAAATAAAGAGAAAAATAAGTAATGAAAAGAAGAATAAACATTCTTAAAATTACATATACATTACAACATGGCCTGACTTAAAATTTTTAAGAATTATTTGAATTAAATGTATTAGATTGATTTAATGAATGTATAAAAGTTTCTGTATCCAACTAGTAGAGTGAGTGTGACCTTTTCAGGCACCTGTGGAAAGAACATTTATCCAAATTGACCATGTACTTTCAGAAATATATATATATGTGTGTATGTGTGTATATAGTTTCCAGTTAAATCACACAGACTACATTTTTTTTTCTACAACACAACTAAATTAGATATAAAATATCCAAGACAGGAGGAGAAGGGGACGACAGAGGATGAGATGGTTGGATGGCATCACCAACTCTATGGACATGAATTTGAACAAGCTCCAGGAATTGGTGATGGACAGGGGAGCCTGGCATGCTGCAGTCCATCGGTCACAAAGAGTCGGACATGACTGAACTGATATTTTCATGAACTGAACTGAAAATATCAAAATATTATCAAAATGAAGGCAATAACAACAGATTTAAACCACATTTATAAATAATGCATGGGTTGAAGAGGTTGTCACAATAGAAATTATAAAATACTTAGACTGAATAACACAATTTCCATTGACAACCTGTAAAATGTAGCCAAGTGAGTTAAGTCATTCAGTCGTGTCTGACTCTTTGTGACCCTATGGACTGTGGCCTACCAGGCTGATCCGTCCATGGGATTTTCCAGGCAAGAATACTGAAGTGGGTTGTCATTTCCTTCTCCAAGGAGATCTTCTCCATCCAGGGATCAAACAAGGGTCTCCCGCATTGCAGGCAGATGCTTTTTACCCTCTGAGCCACTGAAAATTTGTGATTTTACATGTTTATAACAAAAAAGATAAAGATAAGCAGGTTTCATTTCAAGATGCTACAGAGAGAGGAAACAGGTTGGGGAGGGATGTTTTAGTGGTGGTGGGGTGGTAAATTATGAAAAAAATGGAAGACAGATAATGCAAATAATACAAATGAAAGCAAAAATGATGATGGCCTACAAAGAAAACCTGACTCTTTGAAAATAGATTAGTAAATGATTATCTGGCCATATCATATAGTAACCTGTATATTTCAGTTACAGCTGCCTTCTAATTACTGTTCTTTTATTATTTTATTGAATTGCTTATGAGTAGTTAATCATACTTAAGTAGTTAATCATTTTCTAGAAAAATCATGGTAGCAAGCGACTGGAGCTGATAGAATAGGGGAAGATCTCTCTAGTCTACCATATCTCCGTCACTCTCTGTTGCCTGCCTGCTCTCCTTTCATCCCCAGCAAGCTGTAAGATGGATTGCCTGGCCCCTGACAGCGTTATTTTCCAACCCCAGCAATGAAAATATATTTGAGTGACTGACTAGATGCTTGCAGTGTCTGGGTGCTAAGGACACAGTGATGAACAAGATAGGAATGATACTAACCCTCAGGTAGCTTATTGCTTACTGAGAAAGACAGACTATTAAGCAAATTATAATGAAGTGCTGAGGGGAGCAGTCAGACAGTACTGTGGGAGCCAGTAGCTAGGAAACCTAACAGATTTCCTAACCTATCAGGGAGGGTAAGCAGAATTGAGAAAGTGAAATTTAAACTGAGTCCTGAAAGGTATACATCATGTCCAGTAGAGTGAGGAATAGGTGAGAATTCAAGGCACAGAGAACAGCATGAGCAAATCCCTGAAGGCACATAAGTGTTTTTACTGATTAGTTTGAACCTGCATATGATTTTGGATCAGTAAAGTTGCTCACGACCAAAGTATACACACCTATGCTTTCAAATTGTTTTGTCAACCATTTATTTCAATTGTAGCCTTAAAGCATGAGTAGAACACATAGCCTAATCATAATAAAAATATGAACCATAATGTAATAACAATAATTTAGGAATCAGTTCTGCTGTGTATAAAATGAACAATTGTAGCTAACTTCGAAGAGTTTGGGAAGCTGAAGATATAAAGGGTTAAGCACTCAAGAGAGTGCCTTATAAAGAGAAAGTGTTAACCCCTGGAGGTTATCATCATTGATTTACTCAATCTTCACAATAAATTGTTGAAATAATTATTACTCTCTGAATTTTAGAGCTGACATTTAGAGAGGTAAAGTCTTCTCCACAATAACATATGTCATTTTTTTTTTTTTTTTAAGATTTAGTTAAGGTGTTATTTTTCCTCCCTTCTGGGATAAGTTTTCTTTCTCACTGGTTCCAAGAGCACCGTATATAAAAATGAATCCTACACATTGGCAGATTGCATTGTAATAATTTTTCTGTGTTTAAGACGTATGATTGTTCTGTTACCCAGGGAACTACTTACTGGAAGGTCTATGTTTGTCTTACTCATACTTGTGTCTAGTGCATAGCGGGCACATGAAGATATTTACTAAATTAAGGTGAAAATTGAATAGAACAGAACATTCTGATTTCACATCATATAATATTTTTACCATGCCAGTTATATATTACAACAATGACTCTTTTAATAATAAGAAAAATAATGCAGCAACATTTTTAAAAAATCACTAAGTGCATTAATAATTAACTAAAAATGTGCCATTGAATGAAGTTTTCCTTTATTTCTGATATGTTTGAAATAGACTTCCCACTTTTAGTGTCCCTTGTTTAATTGTTGTGGAGAAACTGTCAGGTAGCCCGAGAATATTTCTTTTCAAGGGATGAGGGCAGGGGATAGTATGTACTCAATGTTTCTTTTGACTTCCTTCACAAAAGGAAGCACGTTATCAGGAAAATTACATAGAAGCGTCTCCTGGAAGCCATGTAATTTGAGGTAACGTAATTTTGGATGCACAAATAACAATCTCTCTCCATTCAGGCATTCAAAAGGTAACCAGACTGGTATATTGCTAATTAAATAACTCAAAGAAATTGAAACCAGTGAAGTGAAAAACCAGTGTTTTATTTGTGTTAAGATTTCTCTTAGACCTACACTGATGAAATAATATCCCTTTTGAAATGACCAGAAATTATGTTTTATTCTATAATAAAATCAAGTTAAAATACTTGCAAAAATACTTGCACTCTTATGGGATGTGTAGGATACAGCTAATCTTTTAACATATATCCTTCAACTGGTGGAGATATTCTGAAATTTCCAAAAATATTTTGTTTGTCATGATTTCCCTATGGTTTACATTTGCTATTTCTTGGTTAGTAATAACAAGTAGAGCAATTGGGGAAGAATTATAGCTACCAAATATTTCCATTTGTTTTCATTGTGTATCATTTCATAAAGTAAGAAAGATTAAAATGAGAAAAACTTACCCTCAAATTAGAGTTGGTAAATATCTTTGCATTTACTGTCTTATGTTCTTTTCCATTTAGAGAGGACTATATAATTATTAGAAATTTATACTCTTTCTGTCTCCTTAATGTGAGGAGGCTTGGGGAAAAAATCACCCCCAAGTGAAATACTGGCATCTCTCTGTCTCAGTCTTTAAAATCAGGATAATTTCTCCCTTGCCTCAAAATGTGAAAATTATAGGGGAAACAATAATAGAGTCAATATGGAGTGATGAAAGAAATGCCCTTTCCAGATGGGTGAAAATTTAGAAATCACAGGACAATTATGCAAGGAGATCTATTTTAAATACCCCTCAAGAAGATTATTCACTTAGAAATAACAGATAGGTAACCGTCCTTATGTATCAGTGAGAAAGAACTATGTATGGTACTCATTTATTGAAGCCTATCACTGGAGTTCAGAGCACAGGAATTTTGAAATTAATCAGAATCTTGTTGGGTGCCTACTATGTGTTATAACTCCACTGTGCCCTGACATTCACTACAGATGGGAGGAAAAACACTCAGATTAGCTTTGCACTTATTAACTCATTCAGTCCTCATAGCAGCCTTCAGTTCAGTTCAGTCAGTCAGTCGTGTTCAACTCTTTGCAACCCCATGAATCACAGCATGCCAGGCCTCCCTGTCCATCACCAACTCCCAGAGTTCACTCAGACTCACGTCCATTGAGTCAGTGATGCCATCCAGCCATCTCATCCTCTGTCGTCCCCTTTTCCTCCTGCCCCCAGTCCCTCTCAGCATCAGAGTCTTTTCCTGCCGGGGGCCGGCATGAGGACCTCCACCCATGGCAAAGGTCATGAGGAAGGAGGCTCGACATACGAAAAGGCGGGATTGAGCCTCAGGAGTCCCCTTGGAAAATTCTCGAGCATCTACCCCCATAACCAGAGCCTGCCTACTTTACTACTTTGTGCTCTCACCTACACCTCTGACTTTATGGGGGGCTGTCCCCCACCACCTCTTTCTGAGAAGGAGTCAACTTAGAGCTCCAGTTAATAATAATTCCTGGGCGTGATAGGAGTGTTTCAACCTACAAACTCCTCTGAAGGTTCTCTAGGCTGCCTGACAGGCTTGTCCAGCCACATGTGATTGCTCACAGCCTCCCAACCATGAGAGGCACGAGATGCTTTAAACCTTCTAAAAACAGGTTCTTTAGAGAAGTTAGAAAGCTATAAGTATAATGGGCTGATTAGAAATTGTATTGGTGAAGGGTTTTTCATTTGTTGAGCCAATGTTTACTGCTAAGTCTCCACATCCTCTGCCCTTATACACATTAATGAATATATAGAAGAAATAAGTATTAACCTTTGATATTAATCATGTTGGACCTTAGGCTAAGTAAATTCTTTCCTTAATTAAAACCCATTATACCCTCACCCTATAGGAATGTAACTTTATCTGGTACCTTTGGAAGGTGGTGTCTGTTTCAAAAATAATCACCCCGGGAGAAGTAAGTGTTCTGGTTGACTGACCACTGTTAACAAGGAGAGGGTCATAAATTGTTAGCAGGCCCCCCTGGCCAGAAGATGATGTAACACCCCTAAGACCTCTGTATACATTTGTATGAAGCACCTGACTTTAATAAAAGTCAGGACTGCTGTCCCTGCGTGACTTTTGTATAACACCTCAGTGTATAAAAACAGACCCTGGAAAATAAAGAATTGGGATCAGTTCCTCAAAATATTGGTCTCCCCATATCGTTCTCTCTCTCAAACTCTGGCTGAGTTTCCATCTGGAGCGCAGAGCCCGCCATGCTTACTAATTATGCCTGGGCTCTAAGATCTGACTGGGGAGGCCTCAGTGTCTTCTCTCCTTCGGGAGAATGGAAGGATGCCTGCGGCCTACGTAAGTGGTGCAAACTTCTTATCTTGAAGTTTTATTGGTTTCCCGCGTAAACCAAGCTACTCAGCCTCTTTTCTGCACTAAATTTTCCTGCTGAGCTATCCTCATTCTATTACTCTTTATATCTCTAATTAATATCTAGTTAAAGCCATTGTATTCACCGACGACGTCTCTCCTTTGAATTTCACTGGATCCACCGGGACTGGACCCTGGCATTTTCCAATGAGTCAACTCTTTGCATGAGGTGGCCAAAGTACTGGAGTTTCAGCTTTAGCATCATTCCTTCCAAAGAATACCCAGGACTGATCTCCTTTAGAATGGACTGTTTGGATCTCCTGGCAGTCCATGGGACTCTCAAGAGTCTTCTCCAACACCACAGTTCAAAAGCGTCAATTCTTTGGTGCTCAGCTTGATTCACAGTCCAACTCTCAAATCCATACATGACTACTGGAAAACCATAGCCTTGACTAGATAGACCTTTGTTGGCAAAGTAATGTCTCTACTTTTTAATATGTTATAGCAGCCTTCAGTTCAGTTCAGTTCAGTCTCTCAGTTGTGTCCGACTCTTTGTGACCCCATGAATCACTGCATGCCAGGCCTCCCTGTCCATCACCAACTCCCGGAGTTCACTCAGACTCACGTCCATCGAGTCAGTGATGCCATCTAGCTATCTCATCCTCTGTTTTCCCCTTCTCCTCCTGCCCCCAATCCCTCCCAGCATCAGAGTCTTTTCCAATGAGTCAACTCTTCACATGAGGTGGCCAAAGTACTGGAGTTTCAGCTTTAGCATCATTCCTTCCAAAGAAATCCCAGGGCTGATCTCCTTCAGAATGGACTGGTTGAATCTCCTTGCAGTCCAAAGGACTCTCAGGAGTCTTCTCCAACACCACAGTTCAAAAGCATCAATTCTTTGGCACTCAGCCTTCTTCACAGTCCAACTCTCACATCCATACATGACCACAGGAAAAACCATAGCCTTGACTAGATGGACCATTGTTGGCAAAGTAATGTCTCTGTTTTCAATATGCTATCTAGATTGGTCATAACTTTTCTTCCAAGGAGTAAGTGTCTTTTAATTTCATGGCTACAGTCAAAATAATAGGATAGTGAAAGAGGAACTCCCCAGGTCAGTAGGGGCCCAATATGCTACTGGAGATCAGTGAAGAAATAACTCCAGAAAGAATGAAGGGATGGAGCCAAAGCAAAAACAATACCCAGCTGTGGATGTGACTGGTAATAGAACCAAGGTCCGATGCTATAAAGAGCAATATTGCCTAGGAACCTGGAATGTCAGGTCCATGAATCAAAGCAAATTGGAAGTGGTCAAACAGGAGATGGCAAGAGTGAATGTCGATATTCTAGGAATCTGCGAACTAAAATGGACTGGAATGGGTTAATTTAACTTAGATGACCATTATATCTACTACTGTGGGCAGGAATCCCTTAGAAGAAATGGAGTAGCCATGATGGTCAATAACAGAGTCCGAAATGCAGTACTTGGATGCAATCTCAAAAATGACAGAATGATCTCTGTTCGTTTTCAAGGCAAACCATTCAATATCACAGTAATCCAAGTCTGTGCCCCAACCAGCAACGCTGAAGAAGCTGAAGTTGAATGGTTCTATGAAGACCTACAAGACCTTTTAGAACTAGCACCCAAAAAAGATGTCCTTTTCATTATAGGGGACCAAAATGCAAAAGTAGGAAGTCAAGAAACACCTGGAGTAACAGGCAAATTTGGCCTTGGAATACAGAATGAAGCAGGCAAAGGCTATTAGAGTTTTGCCAAGAAAATGCACTGGTCATAACAAACACCCTCTTCCAACAACACAAGAGAAGACTCTACACATGGACATCACCAGATGGTCAACACCAAAATCAGATTGATTATATTCTTTGCAGCCAAAGAGGGAGAAGCTCTATACAGTC
This sequence comes from Bos taurus, assembly GCF_002263795.3. Lineage (NCBI taxonomy): Eukaryota > Metazoa > Chordata > Mammalia > Artiodactyla > Bovidae > Bos > Bos taurus. Next base: position 45,660,816 of record NC_037330.1, read on the forward strand.
AACAAAAACAAGATCAGGAGCTGACTGTGGCTCAGATCATGAGCTCCTTATTGACAAATTCAGACTGAAATTGAAGAAAGTAGGGAAAACAACTAGATCATTCAGGTATGACTTAAATCAAATCCCTTATGATTATATAGTGGAAGTGAGAAATAGATTTAAGGGACTAAATCTGATAGAGTGCCTGATGAACTAAGGACAGAGGTTCGTTACATTGTACAGGAGACAGGGATCAAGACCATCCCTATGGAAAAGAAATGCAAAAAAGCAAAATGGCTGTCTAGGGAGGCCTTAGAAATAGTTGTGAAAAGAAGAGAAGAGAATAGTAAAGGAGAAAAGGAAAGATATAAGCATCTGAATGCAGAGTTCCAGAGAATAGCAAGAAGAGATAAGAAAGCCTTCCTCAGTGACCAATGCAAAGAAATAGAGGAAAACAACAGAATGGGAAAGACTAGACATGTCTTCAAGAAAATTAGAGATACCAAGGGAAGATTTCATGCAAAGATGGGCTTGATAAAGGACAGAAATGGTATAGCAGCCTTAAGAGATGGCTATTACTGATCCCAGTTTACAGTTTGAGGAGACTCATGCATGGAGATATTAAAGTCTTTATTCAAGTACTTTACCATGAGAATGATAGAGGTCAAGAGTCAGCCTCAAGAGTGTACTTTTAAAGCCAGACCTCTAAATATATTGCCCTCTGAGAGGAAGTTTACAAAGTTTTATTTAGATACTCACTTCATTGGTAAAAACTACTGCTATCAAACTAAGGGAAGGGGAGCAATCAGGTGCAATAATAAGTGGAAAAAGAAAAAAATACTGACCCATCTTCCGTTTATGAGTCCATTTTTGCTCACCTGTCAAATTTCTGTTAAGGACATTTATTTTGGTTTTGATTTTAATTTTGAATTTCTTCTTTTTAAAAATTTCTCTTTTTTAACCAAATTTAAGTTTCCTGGTGAAGTCACATTCTTATAAATTTTTTGAACATGTTCACTGTAGTTTTTCTGTATAAAGTCCATTTGTGATAACAACATGTACTGAATTATGTATTCATATCTATATTTTCTGAGTTATTGGCAGTTCTTAGTTAATGACAGACCTGGGATTTTTGATCAGAAGCCAGGCCTTGTATATGAAAATTTGTAGACATTGTGGTTGACTTATTTACCACAGAAGGTTCACCATTTCATTTGGTAGGTAGACAGGAGTGAGACCATATCACCCTTATCTAAATCAGGAGCTGAGCTGACTCAGGCTGGGTTGCATGTCTACCTCTGGTCTGCTCGACTTGCAGAGTATAACCCTCCATAAGTTTCAGCTGTCTGCTAAGATGTTGTCTAGGACTTTCTCTCCTTTAGCTACCCCTGTACTCTAGTTGTTTCATTTGGTCCATCAGAGTGCAGAAGGCTCCCTTCTGCTTTGCATGCATGCCAAGTTGCTTTAGTCGTGTCTGACTCTTTGTGACCCTGTGGACTGTAGCCCTGCAGGTTCCTCTGTCCATTGGATTCTCCAGGCAAAGATACTGGGGTAGATTGCCTTGCCCTCCTTGGGATCTTCCCGACCCAGGGATCGAACCTATGTCTCCAGGGCATTCTGCACTGGCAGGCGGATTCTTTACCACTGAGCCACCTGGGAAGTCCCCCTTCTGCTTTATAGAGACTTTTCTTTTTAATTGTTGTTTATTTTCTTAGTCTTTTTCTTATGAAGTATAAGAATTAAGCTTTTCTATACTTTCTTCTCGGAGAAGGCAATGGCACCCCACTCCAGTACTCTTGCCTGGAGAATCTCATGGACAGAGGAGCCTGGTAGGCTGCAGTCCATGGGGTTGCTGAGGGTTGGACACGACTAAGCGACTTCACTTTCACTTTTCACTTTCATGCATTGGAGAAGGAAATGGCAACCCACTCCAGTGTTCTTGCCTGGAGAATCTCAAGGACGGCGGAGCCTGTGGGCTGCCGTCTATGGGGTCGCACAGAGTCAGACATGACTGAAGCGACTTAGCAGCAGTAGCAGCAGCATACTTTCTTCTGCTTCAGGTTTCTAGCCTCTTACATTCCCCAAACCCTGTGTTGCTCTAGTCCTAGAAGATTACCTAAGACCTCTCTTGCTCTTTCTTCTGAGCCTTGGTCTTCTATCTACAAGATTCCTCATTTTGCTAAGAAGTCACCGATTCCCTCAGGATAAAAGTAACTCCTATTCTATCATCTCACTTCTCTGATGTTCTCTTTTTACTTGCGATCATGGCTCCTGTAGTCAGAGTTACTTCAGAGGCTATCCAGTGCTTCCAACATATTTTTGAAAAGTTATCCTTCAAAAACTAGTCTGTCACAATCAGAAACAGATGCCATAAATTATTTACTGAATGTCTACGTGTCAGGATAGTGCTCACTGCTGGTTATACATGGTAACATGTGTCTAAAATATTTAAAACAGTTAAAAAGTTATATGTGTGCATTTTTATATCTGACCTATTCTCTGACTCAAGAACTGATGTTCTGCTGACTAATATGGAAACATGACACACATGGTAAATGATTTTCTTAGTAGCATGCAAAATGTGATTCAGGAGCTCAGAGGAGGAAAGCTTAAGTTGGCCCAGAGAGTGGAGTAGGAAAAGTGAGTCAGGAATGCTTCCTAGAAGAAGTGTGACCTTAGGCAGAAATTTCAAAGATTGAGAAAGAGTTAGTCAAGCATAAATTGTCATCGACTGGACCCAATATGACTTCTAAATATCCTATATTAGTACTTAAAATATGTTTATTTCTATTAAAAGCATAAGTGAATTTGAAAACTTAAAAATACATTTGAGGATGTAAAAGCTATCTTAAAAATTTTAACCATGCCAATTGATTTCTCCATAGGTATTCAAAGCAATGAATATCCCACAAATCAGGAATCCTTCTCTGCCTCCCCCAGAAAAAATGCCTGAAGCCTATTCTGCAAAGATTGTTCTTTTGGGTGCTGGGCCTGCAAGTATAAGTTGTGCTTCGTTCTTGGCTCGATTAGGCTACAATGACATCACTATATTTGAAAAACAAGAATACGTTGGTGGTTTAAGGTAATTCCTACATTTATTTCATGTTCATAGTGTTAAAAATAATGGGGTAAAACAATTATGAATATTGTTGGTTTGTAATCAAATAGGAACTTCAGGTTCACAGATGGTATTTTTAACTGTTCTTTTTCCAAATGCTCAAATTTTGATTTCATTATTCACTTTAAATTTGCAGTTGGCTTTAAGTAATATTTATTTTAAAATTTCTCTGTCTAGTTCTGTGAATTTAAGAAAATCACAGCAAAATATTTTATGAATAGAGGAAACAATCATATGAAAGCTTATTTCATCCCTGTCAATCTTTCCTTTAATGGAGATGTATGTGAGTTTTGCAAATTAGAGATGGGGAAACCTACCTCCACAGAATATTGGATGATTCATTTCAGTGTGTATGTAGATGTGTTGTCTTGGTCATGTATTTTCATTCTCCAATCTCTTAAGTCTTGCATTTGATTACAATTAAGTTAGAGACTACTAAGAATGTTCCATTTTAATGTACATTTATGCAGTGTTTTATCTCATAAGTACCATATTATGATTTGCTATTAAACAACATCATTGTTGTAAACCAGGATTCATCACATAAACATTTATTCCCTTGAAGTTCCACACACAAGTATGGAAAATATTCACTGTGTATAAGTGATTTTCAGATATTCATATCAGGCTTGGACAATGGATGGAGTTTACTTTATTTAAGATAAATGGATTCTGTAGAATAAATAGTGGAAAAAAGGCAGTCTTTTCAATGAGTGATGCTGGGCAAGTTGGACAACTCTATGTAAGTCATTAAACTTAGAACACTTCCTCAAGCCATATATATAAAAGTAAACTCAAAAGGGCTTAAAGACGTAAATAAAAGATATGACACCATGAAACTCCTGCAAGAAAACATAAGCAAAGCATTCTCTATCTGGTATAAATCTTACGAATATTTTCTTAGATCAGTCTCCCAAGGTAAAATAAATAACAACAATAACAACAAAAATAAGTAAATATAACCTAATCAAGCTTGAAAGCATTTGCATAGCAAAGGAAATATTCCACAAAACAAAAATACAATCTGTGGAATGGGAGAAACTATTTGCAAACAATATGACCAACAAAATTTAATTTCCAAAACAGCTCGTACAACTCAGTGTCAAATTAAAATAAAATAAATAACCCAATCAAAAAATGGGCAGAAGAACTAAGTAAACATTCCTCTAAGAAAGGCATACAGAAAGCCAACAGGCACATGTAAAGATGCTCAACATTAATAATCATTCAGTTCAGTTCAGTTCAGTTGCTCAGTCATGTCCCACTCTTTGCGACCCCATGAATCGCAGCACACCAGGCCTCCCTGTCCATCACCAACTCCCGGAGTTCACTCAAACTCACGTCCATTGAGTCGGTGATGCCATCCAGCCATCTCATCCTCTGTCCTCCCCTTTTCCTCCTGCCCCTAATCCCTCCCAGCATCAGAATCTTTTCCAGTGAGTCATCTCTTCTCATGAGGTGGCCAAAGTATTGGAGTTTGAGCTTCAGCATCATTCCTTCCAAAGAACACCCAGGACTGACCTCCTTTAGAATGGACTGGTTGGATCTCCTTGCATTCCAAAGGACTCTCAGGAGTCTTCTCCAACACCACAGTTCAAAAGCATCAATTTTTTGGCGCTCAGCTTTCTTCACAGTCCAACTCTCACGTCCATACATAACTACTGGAAAACCATAGCCTTGACTAGATGGACCTTTGTTGGCAAAGTAATGTCTCTACTTTTCAATATGCTATATAGATTGGTCACAACTTTTCTTCCAAGGAGTAAGCCTCTTTTAATTTCATGGCTGCAGTCACCATCTGCAGTGATTTTGGAGCCTAAAAAAATGAAGTCTGACACTGTTTCCACTGTTTCCCCATCTATTTGCCATGAAGTGATGGGACCGGATGCCATGATCTTCGTTTTGAATGTTGAGCTTTAAGCCAACTTTTTCACTCTCCTCTTTTGCCTTCATCAAGAGGCTTTTTAGTTCTTCTTCACTTTCTGCCATAAGGGTGGTATCATCTGCATATCTGAGGTTATTGATATTTCTCCCGGCAATCTTGATTCCAGCTTGTGCTTCTTCCAGCCCATCCTTTCTCATGATGTACTCTGCATATAAATTAAATAACCAGGGTGACAATATACAGCCTTGATGTACTCCTTTTCCTATTTGGAACCAGTCTATTGTTCCATGTCCAGTTCTAACTGTTGCTTCCTGACCTGCATATAGGTTTCTCAAGAGGCAGATCAGGTGGTCTGGTTTTCCCATCTCTTTCAGACTTTTCCACAGTCTATTGTGATCCACACAGTCAAAGGCTTCGGCATAGTCAATAAAGCAGAAATAGATGTTTTTCTGGAAATCTCTTGCTTTTTTGATGACCCAGCAGATGTTGGCAATTTGATCTCTGGTTCCTCACATAATCATTAGAGAAATGCAAATCAAAACGACAATGACAATGGCAATTACAAACCTCACTCTGGTCAGAATGGTCATCCTTCAAAAGTTTACAAATAACAAATGCTGGAGAAGTAGTAAAGAAAAGAGAACTGGTCTGCACTCTTGGTTGGAATGTAATTTGGTGGAGCCACTATGGAAAATAGTATAGAGGTTTCTTAGAAAACTAAAAATAGAGCTACCATATGATCCTTCAGTTCCATCCCTGGACAGATATCCACAAAATATGAAAACTCTAATAGGACAAAAATGTACGCATCTTAGTGTTCCTAGCAGCACTCTTTACAGTAGCCAAGATATGGAAGCAACCTAAGTGTTCATTGACAGATGAATGGATAAAGGAGGTGCAGTAAATATACATACAATGTAATATTACTCAGCCATAAAAAGAATGAAATATTGGCATTCACAGTAACTTGGTTGGACCTAAAGATTATCGCACTAAGTGAAGTAAGTCAGACGGAAAGAAACAAATATTACATGATATCACTTATATGGAAACCTAAAAATAATTCAAATAAACTTATTTACAAACCAAGACTCACATAGAAAACAAACTTATGGTTACCAGAGGGGAAAAGGAGGGTGAGAGAAATGAATTAGGAGCTTGGGGTTAGTAGATACAAACTACTCTACCTAAAATAGATAAGCAACAATGATTTACTGTGTACCATGGGGAACTTATTTCAATATTGTGTAATGTCCTATAATGGAAAATAATCCTAAACATTATAAAATAAATAGAACTTTATAGTAACATGTATTTTATTTAGGATCATAAAAAATTAAATTTATTTTAAGCAGGGACTGGATATTCCTTAAAACATTTGATGTGAAAATGAACAAGAATTTGCATGATAATTTGATAGTATTACTCAGTTTATTTTTCTTTTTCCCTAAGTGTGTTTTTGCAAAAGAAACTCATTGATTATAAAAATATATCCAGTTGGCATATCTGTTGCTTTACTTAGCATTTAAATTTTGATGGCTACTGAACTATTTTTCAAGCAACAGATTTGTCATATTTAATAATCAGAGAAAAAATTAAATCAAGTTGTGACTAAAATTTATGTTGTTTTTACATTTTATGGCACCTTTAAATATGTATTAATAGATATATAAATATCAACATTGGTATAATGACAATATGCTAAACTACAAGTAAGCTATTATTAATATAAAACTATTAGACTAAATCATCAAGCAAAAATATCACATAGTATGAAGATGCTTTAGACAGGATATGAAGCTTAAACTGAAGAATAAATATCCTGATAGCCCAGAAGCAATTATTTTTCTGTATTGATGTTTCACTACGTTGAGTTTTAAGGTATCACACATACTTTGTAAATTTTTCTCCTGGAGAGTAAAATACCTAACATATTATTTTGCTGGAATTATTTAGGCTTTTATTTTTAATGGCATTTTACCACAGCTTCATTAATTAGGAAAAACATAATCTATTAGCAACATATATATATATATATATATATATATATATATACATATATACACACTGTACTTTTTTTTCAAATATACACGTCAATGAATATGTGAGCTAGTTTAAAAAATATGAACTTAATTATTGGGTAGCTGTATAGACTAGAAATAATCTTTCTACACTTTAATTGCATTTGCACAAGAAGCTTTAAAAGGAACAATCCCTGTTTGTGAATTATTGTGTTGACAATTTTGGTAGAAGGTTTTTGTGGTAGTTAGCATCTCTATTTTTTTTTTAATTTTAATTTATTTTTAAACTTTACAGTATTGTATTGGTTTTGCCAAATATCGAAATGAATCCGCCACAGGTATACATGTGTTCCCCATCCTGAACCCTCCTCCCTCCTCCCTCCCCATACCATCCCTCTGGGTCGTCCCAGTGCACCAGCTCCAAGCATCCAGTATAGCGCATCGAACCTGGACTGGCAACTCGTTTCCTACATGATAGTATACATGTTTCAATGCCATTCTCCCAAATCTTCCCACCCTCTCCCTCTCCCACAGAGTCCATAAGACTGTTCTATACATCAGTGTCTCTTTTGCTGTCTCGTATACAGGGTTATTGTTACCACCTTTCTAAATTCCATATATATGTGTTAGTATACTGTATTGGTGTTTTTCTTTCTGGCTTACTTCACTCTGCAATCCAAAAGTCCACAAGCAATAAATGCTGGAGAGGGTATGGAGAAAAGGGAACCCTCTTACACTCTTGGTGGGAATGCAAACTAGTACAGCCACTATGGAGAACAGTGTGGAGATTCCTTAAAAAACTGGAAGTAGAACTGCCTTATGATCCAGCAATCCCACTGCTGGGCATACACACTGACGAAACCAGAAGGGAAAGAGACACGTGTACCCCAATGTTCATTGCAGCATTGTTTATAATAGCCAGGACATGGAAGCAACCTAGATGTCCATCAGCAGATGAATGGATAAGAAAGCTGTGGTACATATACGCAATGGAGTATTACTCAGCCATTAAAAAGAATTCATTGGAATCAGTTCTAATGAGATGGATGAAACTGGAGCCTATTATACAGAGTGAAGTAGGCATCTCTATTTTTTATGCAGGATATGCACTTCTAAATCATATAAATTGACATGAAACTTGTGTTTCTATGTATTTCCTAAACATATTCAGTGGGACAGATTCCCCTGGGTAATGACCAAGCATGTTTAAAAAAAAAATCTTTTATGATTTACTTTGTTTCCTTTGCCTTTGAATCTTCCCAGTCTCCAGGGACAATCAGGTCAGTTCAGTTCAGTCATGTCCCACTGTTTGCAACTGGACTGTTGTATGGACTGTATCCGCCTCTTTGCAACCCCATGGACTGCATCACACCAGTCTTCCCTGTCCATCACCATCTCCTGGAGCTTGCTCAAACTCATGTCCATCAAGTCAGGGATGCCATCCAACCATCTCATCCTCTATTGTCCCCTTCTCCTCCTTTCTTCCATCTTTCTGAGTGTTAAGGTCTTTTCTAGTAATCAGTTCTGCATATCAGGTGGCCAAAATATTGGAGCTTCAGCTTCAGCATCAGTCCTTCCAATGAATATTCAGAACTGATTTTCTTTAGGGTTGATGGGTTTGATCTCCTTGCAGTCCAGGGACAATATGAAGTGTTTAATCCGTCTCCTTTGGATCGTGCCATGGTAGCAGCATGTGTCACTGCTGCAAGATTATAAAAACTGACACTGGAATTTAGCCAGAATCACACTGCAATACTTTTCTACTAATTTATTTTCTCATTTAAAGATACCTCTCATTCTCTTGTATCTTCAAAGTGGCTAAAAAAGATTAAATTAGCTTTGTATTTGAAATCAATTGCTTAAAGAGGTGATGTCAAGTTTTATCTTTCCTTTTCCTTTGCACGCAAACAGAATCTTCTAAACCTGGTGCACAAGTATCACAACCAGTTTGTAAAACATCACTAAGTTGGGTAAAAATTATCCAGGACTTAATCCCTATTGTATGGTGTCACGATAGTGTCAACAAATTTGTAAAATAATCAGTTTTGCTTTCCTTGAATTGTGGCTTCTCCCCCACCAGTATGTGAGTTTTAAAAGTTTAAAGGACTTGATATTATGATAACAAAGTTATATGAATGTGGTATTACATACAAATGTATACATGTATATGTATATATATATGTATACTTTCTGATTGTTTTCTATTATAAAATTAATATATATGAATTATGACTTTTTGTTAAATAGTGTAATTAGAATAATAACGTCCTTTGCCTTAGCTAATTTAGATGTTATGTTTTCACTATGTCTATTGCATTTCATGTTGACTAACAATAAAGAAATAGGGTTTAGGTGAAATAGTTTTATTTGCAGAAAGTATTTTGAGAACATGTGTGATGTAACACAAATTTAAAATGTGGTACCTGTGTCATAATAAACTAAAGCAGAGTTTTTTCAAAGTATGAGAATTGTGCTTTAAAAAGAAGGGAAGGAGGTTGTTTTTAATTAATTCCATTTAGATGAAAGAAACATGAACATACAAGAATAATTTTTTTTTTTTCAGGATATCTGAGCTCTCCACTGACTGACTGTACTAAAAGATTTGTGGCCACAAGGAAAGTTTCTTTTGAAACTTTCTTGTTAAAAGAGAACATATAGAATAAAAGGTTGTCTTTATAAATACAACAAACTTGAGATGTAACTATTCTAATTAAATTCCATCTTCTGTCCTCATATCACCTTTCTCAGTGTGCAGTCTTGAGGGTAAGCTCCCTCTCTCCCGATTTTCCTTCCTTCCTTCTTTTATTCCTTCCTTCATTTTTTATTTATTTATCTCCTACTATGTGCTGGTCATTACCTTAGCCCATCGAGTTACAACGGTAAATAAAGCAAAGTGCCTGTTCTCATGGGAGCATATGTTCTGGTAGTGAGTTGTTTAAGTCACTCAGCCATGTCCGGCTCTTTGCAACCCCATGGACTTCAGCATGCTAGGCTTCCTTGTCCTTCACTATCTCCTGGAGATTGCTCAAACTCATGTCTATTGAGTCAATAATTCCATCCAACCATCTCATCCTCTGTCACTCCTTCTCCTCCTGTTCTCTGTCCTTCCCAGAATCAAGGTCTTTTCCAGTGAGTATAATCTTCTTATCAGGCAGCTAAAGTGGTGCTTCAGCTTCAGCATCAGTCCTTTCAATGAATATTTAGGGTTGATTTCCTTTAGGATCGACTGGCTGGATCTCCTTACTGTCCAAGGGACTCTTAAGAGTCTTCTCTAACACCACAGTTCAAAAGCATCAACTCTTTGGTGCTCAGCCTTCTTTACAGTCCAATTCTCAGATCCGTACATGATTACTGGAAAAGCCAGCATTGACTATACAGACCTTTGCCATTAAAGTGATGGCTCTGCTTTTTAATATGCTGTCTCTTCCAACAACACAAGAGAAGATTCTACACATGGACATCACCAGATGGTCAACACCAAAATCAGATTGATTATATTTTTTGCAGCCAAAATGGAGAAGCTCTATACAGTCAGCAAAAAGGAGACCGGGAGATGACTGTGGCTCAGATCATGAACTCCTTATTGCCAATTCAGACTTAAATTGAAGAAAGTAGGTAAAACCACTAGACCATTCAGGTATGACCTAAATCAAATCCCTTATGATTATAGTGTGGGAGTGAGAAATAGATTTAAGGGACAAGATCTGATAGAGTGTCTGATGAACTATGGATGGAGGTTCGTGACATTGTACAGGAGACATGGATCAAGATCATCCCCATGGAAAAGAAATTCAAAAAAGGAAAATGGCTGTCTAAGGAGGCCTTAAAAATAGCTGTGAAACAAAGAGAAGCGAAAAGCAAAGGAGAAAAGGAAAGATATAAGTATCTGAATGCAGATAAGAAAGCTTTCCTCAGCGATCAATGCAAAGAAATAGAGGAAAGCAATAGAATGGGAAAGACTAGAGATCTCTTCAAGAAAATTAGAGATACCAAGGGAACATTTCATGCAAAGCTGGGCTCGATAAAGGACAGAAATGATATGGACCTAAAAGAAGCAGAAGATATTAAGAAGACGTGGCAAGAATACACAGGAGAACCATACAAAAAACAACTTCACAACCCAGATAATCATGATGGTGTGATCACTCACCTAGAGCCAGACATCCTGGAATGTGAAGTCAAGTGGGCCTTAGAAAGCATCACTATGAACAAAGCTAGTGGAGGTGATGGAATTCCAGTTGAGCTATTTCAAATGCTGAAAGATAATGCTGTGAAAGTGCTACACTCAATATGCCAGCAAATTTGGAAAACTCAGCAGTGGCCACAGGACTGGAAAAGGCCAGTTTTCATTTCAATCCCAAAGAAAGGCAATGCCAAAGAATGCTCAAACTACCACACAGTTGTACTCATCTCACATGCTAGTAAAGTAATGCTCAAAATTCTCCAAGCCAGGCTTCAGCAATATGTGAACTGTGAACTTCCAGATGTTCAAGCTGTTTTAGAAAAGGCAGAGGAACCAGAGATCAAATTGCCAACATCCGCTGGATCATGGAAAAAGCAAGAGAGTTCCAGAAAAACATCTATTTCTGCTTTATTGACTATGCCAAAGCCTTTGACTGTGTGGATCACAATAAACTGTGGAAAAGTCTGAAAGAGATGGGAATACCAGACCACCTGACCTGCCTCTTGAGAAACCTGTATTCAGGTCAGGAAGCAACAGTTAGAACTGGACATGGAACAACAGACTGGTTCCAAATAGGAAAAGGAGTATGTCAAGGCTGTATATTATCACCCTGCTTATTTAACTTATACACAGAGTACATCATGAGAAACATTGGGCTGGAAAAGAACAAGCTGGAATCAAGATTGCCAGGAGAAATATCAATAACCTCAGATATGCAGATGATACCACCCTTATGGCAGAAAGTGAAGAGGAACTAAAAAGCCTCTTGACGAAGGTGAAAGAGGAGAGTGAAAAAGTTGGCTTAAAGCTCAACGTTCAGAAAACGAAGATCATGGCATCTGGTCCCATCACTTCATGGGAAATAGATGGGGAAACAGTGGAAACTGACTTTATTTTTCTGGGCTCCAAAGTTGCTGCAGATGGTGACTGCAGCCATGAAATTAAAAGACGCTTACTCCTTCGAAGGAAAGTTATGACCAACCTAGATAGCATATTAAAAAGCAGAGATATTACTCTGCAACAAAGATCCATCTAGTCAAGGCTATGGTTTTTCCAGTGGTCATGTATGGATGTGAGAGTTGGACTGTGAAGAAAGCTGAGTGCCGAAGAATTGATGCTTTTGAACTGTGGTGTTGGAGAAGACTCTTGAGAGTCCCTTGGACTGCAAGGAGATCCAACCAGTCCATCCTAAAGGAGATCAGTCCTAGGTGTTCACTGGAAGGACTGATGCTGAAGCTGAAACTCCAATACTTTGGCCACCTGATGCGAAGAGTTGACTCATTGTAAAATATCCTGATGCTACAAGGGATTGGGGACAGGAGGAGAAGGAGATGACAGAGGATGAGATGGCTGGATGGCATCACCAACTCAATGGACATGAGTTTGAGTGAGCTCTGAGAGTTGGTAATGGACAGGGAGGCCTGGTGTGCTGCGATTCATGGGGTCACAAAGAGTCAGACACGAATGAGCGACTGAACTGAACTGAATTAGGTTTGTCATAGCTTATCTTCCAAGGAGCAAGTGTCTTTTAATTTCATGGATGTAGTCACTGTCTGCAATGATTTTGGAGCCCAAGAAAATAAAGTCTGTCACTGTTTCCATTGTTTCCCATGTATTTGCCATGAATGATAGGACCAGATGCTATGATCTTAGTTTTTTGAAAGTTGTTTTTAAGCCAGCTTTTTCACTCTCTTCGTTCATCTTCATCAAGAGGCTCTTTGATGAAGAGAACTCTTTGTCAGGTTCTTTTTTTGCTTTCTGCCATAAGGGTGGTGTCATCTGCATATCTGAGGTTATTGATACTTCTCCTGGCAATCTTGATCCCAGCTTGAGCTTCATCCAGCCCAGCATTTCACATGATGTACTCTGTATATATGTTAAATAAGCAGGGTGGCAATATATAGCCTTGACATACCCCTTTCTCAATTTTGAACCAGTTCATCGTTCCATATCTGTTTCTAACTGTTACTTCTTGACCTGCATGCAGGTTTCTCAGGAGGCAAGTCAGGTGGTCTGGTATTTCCATCTCTTTAAGAATTTTCCACAGTTTGTTATGAGACCAACACAGTCAAAGACTTTAGCTTAATCGGTGAAGCAGAAGTATATGTTTTTCTGGAACTCTTTTGCTTTGCAATATATTTTTTCCTATATAAAAGTACAGTTTTTAGTGAGCATATCACACACTCATACATACATGTTCTGTAATTATATAGAAAATATATATACTTTTCTATATAGTTATTGAATACATATGTATGTATGATGTATGTATCAAAAACTGTATACTTTCAAATAATTTTTTATTTTTTAAGATATTCTTCTCTTAAGACATTTATGGAATTGCTAGTAAATAGATCAACTAAATATTGTGATATACTTAAATGTATAGGAGTTGCTTTTGATGAATTCTCTAGTATTTGTTTTTCATTGTTTTTATTTTTTCATAAATTTCTACTGTTCCTGTAATAACACATTCATATTTTGTCATGCATATAAAAATGTGTATTTCCTCACATGCATCTTATACATTATGAAAATACCCATAGAAGAAATACTTATTCCTTTAATACTGATCAGAAACACGTGTTGCATTTTTTAAACTGCTGACTTTTCCACAAATGTTTCTCTCTCTTTTTTTTAGTACTTCTGAAATCCCTCAGTTCCGGCTGCCACATGATGTAGTAAATTTTGAGATTGAGCTTATGAAGGACCTTGGTGTAAAGGTAAGTGAAAAACATAACATTTATGTATTGCTTTAAAAGAAAGGAGTAAGCTCTGTATTGAAGATTAACAGCAAAATGTCACACACTTTAGGAAAGAACAATTAAAAGCTACACCAGGCAGAAGCAGAAAGATGCTTCTCCTTGCTTAGGGCATTTGTCTGTCTACTGTCTGAATGCCACTAGCCTGGAAAAGGGCAATCAATAGTTCTCATCTGGCACGCCTGCATGTGATTAATTGTCTGTAAGAAACAAATTCCTAAATTGCTTTAGGGGTTCAGTGCAGCTAATAGAAGGATTTGGTTTCTTTAATCACATTTTTTTTTTTTTTGTGGAAGTTATGTGAACTCTGAAACATTTGTATTACACAATTTGGGACAAAATTTCTTACAATTTTATTTTATTTACTATATGCATAATGTCAGTAGTGTTAACATTATAATCGTTTTTCAATATAAACAGCAATTCAGCAAGGTAGAAAGCAACAATTCTGTATTTTTAATTATTTTGTGAAATAAATATTGTGTTGTTCTTTTAAAGATGATCAAAACTCAATACATTTTACTTTTAGATATAGCTTTAGATATTTCCATTCTTTTGTATTATATTTAGTGATATATTCTGGCTCTTCACCTAAATTTATTGCTATTTTTTTTCAAAACTTTTATTACCTTTCCATGACAGATACAAAATAATAGATTAATGGAATATTATAAATTACACAATACATTGTTGTAAGTACATATAAAAACTGTTTTGAAAAGTGGTTAGCAAACTATTCATGATTCTTGCATTTAGAAATACAAAATGAAATAACCAGTAAAAAGAAAAACACTCATAACAATATTTTGTGTTTTTATACTTATAATTAATTTTATTTGGCAGTGGTTAGGTGATGAAATGTGTATACAATCACCAAAGAAAAACTCTTCTAGCAAATATAAAATACACATGTGCACACCTTTATGAAAACTGTTCAAAATAATGTTCAAAATAGATTTAAGGGTGATTACTTGCTTCAAATAAATATATCCTGAAAAGTTCTTTAAATGTCTTTCATTTTGAATGCAAGTTCTTACCTAAATCTCATTAAGTAAGGAAATGATTTTGAGACCTCAAAGTAATATATTAGGTGTTACTTGAAATTGAAGATAAATCAAAAATTAATTTAAGACACATCTAAATTCATCTTATAAATAATTATAAAATTGCATTCAATTTCTACCTTACTGGATATGTTGCATAAAGTAGGGCATACCCATTACTCTTACTAGGAAACATCAAGACATAGTGACATAGTAGTAGTCAGTGCACTGAGTGCCAGAAAATGTACATTTCAGCTACAGTTTTGTCTCTTCCTAATTTTATAGTCAGATAACCTTGATGAAGTCAATTAATGTCCTTCACCTTGGTCAGTATTTGTTCAAAGGGAAAAGTATGCTATTACCACTTTTATAAACAGATCTGCTTATATATGCCTGAAAATATATGTGCTCTGGACATGTGTAATAATCCAGTAGCGTAGATTGCCTTTGGGAAGGTGTAGGAAGTCATTGGAGAAGGCAATGGCAACCCACTCCAGTACTCTTGCCTGGAAAATCCCATGGACGGAGGAGCCTGGTGGGCTGCAGTCCATGGGGTCGCTGGGAGTCGGCACGACTGAGCGACTCCACTTTCACTTTTCACTTTCATGCATTGGAGAAGGAAATGGCAACCCACTCCAGTGTTCTTGCCTGGAGAATCCCAGGGACGGTGGAGCCTGGTGGGCTGCCGTCTCTGGGGTCACACAGTCAGACACGACTGAAGCGACTTAGCAGCAGCAGCAGCAGCAGCAGCAGCAGCAGCAGCAGGAAGTCATTTATCATCATTTTGTACATTTGAATTTTAAACCCTATGAATTTATTATATTATTGAGAAATTATTAGAACCTGAATTGAGGAGGTTAATGCTATCTTGTCCATCACTCAGGTTGTTTTAAAATTTGAAGGAAATAAAGTATTCAAACTTGCTTTGTAAACAAAAAATTCTATGTACAATTCTGAAGAGAGACAGTAACAAGATTTGTTTTCAGCTTTGAGGACTGGCATCCATTGATGAAGTACTTTCATCTTTTATGACTTATCAAACTTACCCATGAAAGGATATATCTTTTAAAAAATGGTCTACTCTCCTTACCACTTTTTCCTCATCAGCACATTCTTCTTATAACCTGCCTCATGTTTTTACCTCTCAGCTAACACTGTATATTTTAAAGTCAACAATAATTTACTGGCAATGAAGTGGATTTTTCTCTGGATTTATTCTCTTTGGCTTCTGGGCAGCATGTGATATATTCTTATATGTATGTATGTAACTGTGCATGTGTGTGCATGTATCTATATATATGTGTATGTATTTTTAGCTTTCATGATCTAGCATTATCTTGGATATTACCTGTTTTTTTCTCTCTATTAGATTTGTTTCAATTATTTGATAAAATTATTAAGAATTTACTTTGGCCAAGTTAATTACTAAGGATTCTTCTAGTACCATCTTTCTTTTGAACTCCAGTTCTGTATTCTTGGTAGTTTAATGAGCATATTTATCATCCAAATAACATACATTCATCACATCTAAGCTTAGCATAATTAATTATCTTCCCTCCCAACTGTGTTCTTCTAAATTTCTTATTGAGTAATTTCAACTTATTTCATATCTATAGCTGATAGATTAGTTCTTATTTATTTTAAACTGAATTTTTCCAATCAAAGATTGTGTCACAGTAAAACTCTATTTGTACGTTGTATGTATGTATGTATGTATGTATGTATATTATACACACACACACACACACACACACACACATATATATATACTTTTTTCTTCCACTGTTTCATTGTCTGGAATCTCTAGTATGTTGTAAATGTGATAATACATGGCATCTTTTCAGATCTATGAAATAACATTTTTATCATACTGAATAAATATTTTCTTTTTCTAGATTTATTAATATAATAGTAACATTTCTGTAGTTATTTTTTTTTATTTTAATGAAGAAAGTTGGGCACGACTGAGCGACTTCACTTTCACTTTTCACTTTCATGCATTGGAGAAGAAAATGGCAACACACTCCAGTGTTCTTGCCTGGAGAATCCCAGGGATGGGGGAGCCTGGTGGGCTGCCATTTATGGGGTCGCACAGGGTTGGACATGACTGAAGTGACTTAGCAGCAGCATACCTTCCTCTAATGGCTTTAGCAATATATACCTGACTACTCTAAAACATCCCAGCTAAATTCAGATAAAATTCACTTCACATCAAGCTTAGTGTAAGTTGTTGTTCAGTTGTAAAGTTGTGTCCAACTCTGTAACCCCATGGTCCTGGGATGAGGGAGTTAGGTCTTGTGATTCTGACTTGTTCTTTCCTTTCTTCAGTTGAGTTGGCTGGAAAGAATGTTAAGGTGCTTATTGTTCTTAAGAGAAGCATGAGAAAGCACAAAGTCTTCTGCAGTTGTGCCCAGAAAATATTCTGTAAAGTAACCATTGACATTGGTTCAAGGATCTTTACAAAGAATATTCCAGGATGAGCATGTAGGCCGCAGCTTGAGGCCATGAGAAGGATTGTTATCTGAGACCTGTTTTTGAGGGGAATATTTATGGCAAAAGAAGTTTGCTGAACTTAGGGTTTAGGAATAATTAAGAATAGCTTAGAAGCCTTTTTAGGAGATAGTGATCTTAAGATGCTAGGGGCAAACAGGATTTAGAAAGATAAGAAATAAACTGAGGAATGTAGCATGAGTTACAATGTAATCACAAGTATAGGACACATAAGAGGAAGTAGATAATAGATAGTCAAGCCAATTCTGAGAGAATCCCTGAAGCAGGAACTCTGCTTGTAGGGCAACAATGATTTCTGGAGATAATAAATCTGGGTGGGGGAACTAAAAATGTCAAACCTCTGACCTAATGCTTTTGTCAACATATAAAGAAAACCTGAAGCTTGAAATAAACATGTAGTCCCGAACCTCGAGTCAGAGGCTACATCATTGTCTGCCGACACCATTCACCCCTTCAGGCTGATTTCCTGGAGCTGGACTCCGGCAGGGATGGTCTTGATCCCTGTCTCCTGTACAATGTCACGAAACTCTGTCCATAGTTCATCAGGCACTCTGTCTATCAGATCTGGTCCCTTAAATCTATTTCTCACTTCATAATCATAAGGGATTTGATTTAGGTCATACCTGAATGGCCTAGTGGTTTTCCCTACTTTCTTCAATTTAAGTCTGAATTTAGCAATAAGGAGTTCATGATCTGAGCCACAGTCAAACATTATTTTGAACAGTTTTCATAAAGGTGTGCACATTTGTATTTCATATTTGCTAGAAGAGTTTTTCTTTGGTGATTGTATACACATTTCATCACCTAACCACTGCCAAATAAAATTAATTATAAGTATAAAAACACAAAATTCTGTTATGAGTGCTTTTCTTTTTATTGGTTATTTTAATTTGTATTTCTAAATGCAAGAATCATGAATAGTTTGCCCTGCTTCATTCTGTACTCCAAGGCCAAATTTGCCTTTTACTCCAGGTATTTCTTGACTTCCTACTTTTGCATTCCAGTCCTCTACAGTGAAAAGGACATCTTTTTTGGATGTTAGTTCTAAAATGTCTTGTAGGTCTTCATAGAACCATTCAGCTTCAGCTTCTTCAGCATTACTGATTGGGGCACAGGCTTGGATTACCGTGATATTGAATGGTTTGCCTTGGAAATGAACAGACATCATTCTATCGTTTTTGAGATTGCATCAAAGTACTGCATTTCAGACTCTTGTTGACCATGATTGTCCTCTATTTCTTCTAATGGATTCCTGCCCACAGTAGTAGACATAATGGTCATCTGAGTTAAATTCACCCATTCCAGTCCATTTTAGTTTGCTGATTCCTACAATGTCGATGTTTACTCTTGCCGTCTCCTGTTTGACCACTTCCAATTTGCCTTGATTCATGGACCTAACATTCCAGGTTTCTATGCAATAGTGCTCTTTACAGCATTGGACCTTGCTTCTATCACCAGTCACATCCACAACTTGGTGTTGTTTTTGCTTTGGCTCCATCCCTTCATTCTTTCTGGAGTTATTTCTCCACTAATCTACAGTAGCCTATTGGGCCCTTACCAACCTGGGGAGTTCCTCTTTCAGTATCCTAGCATTTTGCCTTTTCATACTGTTCATGGGGTTCTCAACCAAGAATACTGAAGTGGTTTGCCATTCCCTTCTCCAGTGGACCACATTCTGTCAACCTCTCCACCATGACCTGTCCGTCTTGGGTGGCCCCACATGGCATGGCTTAATTTCATTGAGTTAGATGAGGCTGTGGTCCGTATGATCAGATTGGCTAGTTTTCTGTGGTTATGGTTTCCGTGTGTCTGCCCTCTGATGCTCTCTTGCAACATCTACCGTCTTACTTGGGTTTCTCTTACCTTGGACGTGGGGTATCTCTTCACGGCTGGTTCAGGAAAGTGCAGCTGCTGCTCCTTACCTTGGAGGAGGTCGCCCCTCCTGACCTTGAACATGCAGTTGCTCCCTCTCGGCCCTCCTGTGCCTGCACAGCCACTTCTCCTTGGACATAGGGTAGCTCTTCTTGGCCGCCGCCCCTGACCTCAAAGGTGGGGTAGCTCCTCTCGGCTGCCGCCTCTGACCTTGGACGTGGGGTAGCTCCTCTGGGCCGCTGCCCGTGACGTTGGATGTGGGGTAACTCCTCTCAGCTGCTGCCCCTGACCTCGGATTGGTCCTAGTCCCAGTAAATTAACACTGGGAATTAAACTATTTATCTTTGTAGTTTTCTATACACAAAAGTATAGTTCAACTTGTTTGCTTCCTCTAGGGTGGAAACAGACTGAAAAATGCAAAATGTTTGTGCATCCTTCTTGTATGTTACATATTCAGGGGCATGTTCACTCTATCAGGGTGGAAAATTTGGGATATTTTCATTCCCCTTTGATAAATCACATAACACCCCTACGAAACTACACATACCCATACACACAAACACACACACAGGCACACAAATACCACCTCAGAGAGGGGGTCTTTCTTGAATTTTTTTTGCTGAGACCAATTAATAAACCAAACCTAACGTCAAGTATTATGAGCATCAATTCTGTTGATAAGCCCATTGACAGGGCAATACACTGCTCAGCTTTAGAAACTGTATACTTACTCAGATTAATAAAATTTTATTTAAAATATTTGGACCTGTAGTTTTCTTTTATGTCTAATCTTCATTATATATTGGGATTGAGATCATTAAAAAAATAAGCACTAGAACTTTTATCATTCTTTCTTATCAGAAATAGTTTAATACAAAGTCTACTCTTTGCAAAGTAAATTGCAATTCTGAAGATTCATTATTCAATACTTTCAATAGCATCTCATTCCACTAACTGTAATAGTAATACCCACTATTAGATACTTAGTATTAAATACTTTTAATATATGTGTTTAATTATCCAGTTTATTTCATGGTATTTGATGTATTCCAGAGTTCTGAATTATCAGTTACTAATCTCACCTTGGTTGTTCCCTGCTTACAAACTTTCAAATTAAAATTAGAACTAGTATTTTAGTAAAAAAAAAAAAAAAGTGCCCTCTATGTTATATTCCAAGTCCCCTTACTTTCTCTTTCTATTCTTTGCTTTGTGCTTTACATTCCAGAAACACTACATTTTCAGTAGTTCTCCACATGCAATATGTTGTTCTGTGTTTCTGAGGATAGTTCTTGCTCTGCGCTTCATTCTCCTTTTAACCTCAACAGACGTAAGTGCGTAGCTGTTATATGTGCTGCTTCTGCCATTAAAGTACATATTTGACTTTGGTAAAGGTTGTCAAAGCTTTTTTGTCCCTTAGTATCATCATTTGTAAAATGAAGATCATTCTGTCATTTTTGAGATTGCACCCAAATACTGCATTTTACACTCTTTTGTTGACTATGAGGGCCACTCCATTTTTTCTAAGGGATTCTTGCCCACAGTAGTAGATACAGTGATCATCTTAAATCCACCCATTCCCATCCATTTTCCCTGATGATCCCACTTCATAACACTATTGTGAGGATGAAAAAAGTCCTCTTTACAGTACTTAAAAGAGAGTTTTGCACTTAGTTAAGTACTCTATGCAGGTTAGCTACAATTATTTTTTAATGGATAAACTTTGTTCTTCCACTATGAATCAGTTTAGAGACTTTGTTTTTTGAAACATATTGCCTTCAAAACTCAAAGCAGCCTACCAGACATTTTGCTTCCTTATTTAATATTGGTAAATGAGTGCAAAATTGCAGTAAATTCTTTTATTTTTGAAGTATATACTGACAGATACCTGACAAGTAGACCTCATTGAAGTGACTAATCCCTGATCTTCATGAGGTTGATCTTCTGCCCTCTGGAGTCTATGCTTCTTAAAGTCTCCAGCATACCAGCTACTCCTTGCTTATGTTGTCCAGTCTGCATGATGTTTTCAACGCAAGGGATCATAATGATATGCTATGCTATGGCCAGGTTGTTTCAGATTATGTATATTATTGTAGAAGATAATTGACATATTCTTGAGGCAAACCAGTAAATGAATATTCTTGTTTCTCCCATGAATGTGAACTGTTTCCGATCCCTTTTCCGCAGCAACAGGATGAAAAGTACGCATTCACCAAATCAATGGCCATGTGCAGTGTACCTGTAGGCTTACCTAATCTGCAGTAATACCACATTTGCCATAGACACTGCAGTCAGGACTACACTTTGGTCAAATCTGCAGTAGTTTACATTCTCCAGGAATCATCTTGTCTCAGCAGGGCCAGACTGGGGAATGAAACAGAAGTAGAACATAGACCACCACCATCTCTCACTATTCCACCCACTCCAGACTACGATATTGTGTTTGATTTAGTCTCTTGACCAGGGTTTCAGAAGTTTTCTGGCCTTCCCAACTATTGTAGCTATAATAGCTCTTACTTTGTAGACCAGAGACCCATTGTGGGGGTTACTTCTACTGACACATTTAACATTTTGGTTATGCACCTAGAGGCTTGGGGATAACCACTACCTGGGTTGCCAGTGAATTTGAGGTTCTTTCTTCATCACGAAAGAATTCAGAGATGAAGCAGAGAGGTTAAGAAAGTGAAGTGAAAGTTTATTTAAGCAAGGATACGCTCTCAGAGGGAGAGTGAGCAGGCACTTCAGGAGCTGCCACCGGGTTTCTTTGGAAGCCACTTATGAGGGGCCTACAAATGAAAGGGTGGACTATTCACTGGGGAAGGAGGGATTTTTGTCACCATATAGCTTGAGTTAAAAGTGTCATGGCTTCATGGTGTCCTTATACAATGATTACTTCTTATCTGTTAGACTAATCTTATGGTAATGAGGGCCCAAGGAGAAAAGGTTGCATTTGGATTCAGGAGATTCACCCTTTTCCCTACCTTTCTTTGCCTGCTACTTGGATTCTTATCACCCTAAATATATTGTTTCCTATAAGTCTGAAGGCTCCTACTTTACTTTGTCTGTCTATGGACTCCTGCTGCTTATACGTTGGGTGGTTTAGGCCCTTGCCCCCATTTCTCTGCTTGTACCTGGTTATTTACCTGCTGTAACACCCGGAGCTGTGCTCCACTTAGGCCAACTGTGAACTTTATCTAGGCCTATTTTTCACCCTGTCTCTGTAGGCCCCGCTCCTCAGATATCAAGTCAATGAAGAGCCTTTTCCAGTGTCCTTGAAAATGTGTGATTATTCCCCTTCCCCAGTGTGCATACAGTTACATGGGTAAATGGCCATAATTCCTTTTGAAGAAGTAGAGGAATCTTTATAGTATTTACTTGCTAGGATGTTGCAGGGTGTTTCTTTCTACACGACCTGCCCACCTCCTCAGTCAGCAAGTTCAAGATCTGAAAATTGGCTCATGTCTGGGAACTGAGCAATGTATTGTGACTTTTAATAGGAGTGTCCACCTCTGACTCCTGACTTTATTCATCTTCCCTGGACAGTGCCCACTATCAAAATCCTATTGATTTTTAAAAGGGATTTATTGCCTGGGAACTATATTCAGTATCTTAAAATATAATGGAAAATAATTTTTAAAAGAATATAGATATACACACATATATGTTTAAACAAATCACTTTGCTGTACACTTGAAACAAAATATTTTAAATCAACTATACTTCATTAAAAAAAAAAAAAGGCTTTATTGAAATCCCACTACCTCTCTTTTTTCTTGTATGTATGACCCCAGCCAAAACGAATCTCTCTGTCCCCTCAATTCTTGTAGACATAATGCTGATCACACTCTGTTTTTTGTTATACTTATTTCTGTATATCTTCTGCACAGATCTTGACTGTACATTAGGCTGAAACTCTCATTTATCATTTTATTCTTTAAAATACCACACATAGTGCCTTGAACATACTGAGAAACCTGTGAAAATTTACTGACTTGATTTTAAATTGCTAACTTTTCTTCTGCCACTTAATTAAAAGGCAAAAATGCATTTAGCCATTAAGTAGAATATGTTAGTGTTCTATTTGTATACTATTTTATATATGTAAGCCTATATACTAAAAGACAAAATATTTTCATATATATATATATATATATGGAATTATATATGTGTGTATTAAGCTAGATTATTTTTGATGTTAAAGATTAAGATTTTAATTATTCAAATGCCAAAATCTAATTACCAAAATCCTTCTTTACAGATAATTTGTGGTAAAAGCCTTTCAGTGAATGACATTACTCTTAGTACTTTGAAAGAAGAAGGGTACAAAGCTGCTTTCATTGGGATAGGTAAGTAGCTTATTTTCAAATATTTTTCTTTATATTTTTTTTTTTTTACTTCCTGACAGTATTCAGAAGAATAACTACCTTCAGACATTTTTTGGTAGAAGTTGTGTCTGTTCAGAAAAAAACAGATAGAAATGAATGGCCAAAGAAAATTTTCTGTTTTATAATGAGTTACACTTTCTCACCTCATTATAGATTGACTTGGACAAGACAGTCTTTATCTTCCCATTCTCTCACCATATTCTCGTCACCAGTAAAATCTAACATGCAAAGTGTTTTCAGGTCATGCCACAGAAGCTCAGAATTCAGGCTTAGAAATATCTAGATGCTGTAGCTTTCTCTTTATGATAAAACAAATTAGTTAAATTGATATTAAGAGGTAGAATTGGCTCATTTTCTTTTTCTACTTTTTTTGATATTTTCTAAAGACTTTTCATATTTGGCTGAATTATAAAGATGTTTGATCACAGTTCTGAATATCACATAGTGTACAACTGCTAAGTCAATCAATGTGCCCTATGGTTCCATATTTTGCCTAACTATGCCAGGGAGATTGAGTTTTCTAACATGTTCCCCTTTCCCTTACTCTGTACTGAGACCAAAGAGAACATACTGTTGATATAATTTATTCTTTGTCTTGTGAACTTTGTATTTATTCTCTTATATGATCATATTATGAACAGTGATTGGCATATAAACTGAGTAAGTGCATCTCAGGTCTTTTAGTTTGTCATCTCCTCTCTAGTTCACTTTCTTTGAATATAAATGTCTAGTAAACCTACACAGGAGTAACAACTGTTCCATCTCTTTAAGTAATCACATGCTAGGTAACATTTATTTTGGGGCTGTCATTTTTCATATGTTTCTAGAATAAAATCATCAGGAATGCTTTTTTGCCTACTAAATTTTTATCAAGATGGTATATCTTCTCTTACTGGTTAGTTGATAGCAAGTCTTAAAACCATCTTGTCACTCCCTTTACTTAGGTGAAAAATTAGGAAGAGGCAAACAAATTTTCACTGCCTTCTAGCTCCTAAATGTCTTTATTCAACCTCCTTTCTTTCATAAACTTGATTGCCATTGTCATCAATATTTCTCTAGGTTATTTAAGTATAATAATTATGTGAGATAAAAACAGGAAAGAGAAAATTACCCTTGACTTTGGCTTTATTTTTCAATATTACATTTGTACTGAGAATTTTACATAAAGAAATAGGGAAAGTATTTTTTTCACATATATTCTACCAATACCAGCAAAATTGAATCATTAAGTTGCTTTTACTCTCATCAAATGCATATTAAAATATGTTCTGTTGTTCTTTAGTTGTTAAGTCGTGTGCAACTCTTTGTGACATGGTGGACTGTAGCCCCACTAGGGCTCCTCTCTCCGTGGGATTTCCCAGGCAAGAGTACTGAAGTGGGTTGGCATTTCCTTTTCCAGGGAAAATGTGTTTAGTTAATAATAAATGAAAAATTTAGTCAGGCAATAGGTCTGAAACATTGGCAATGTTTTCAAATAGCTATTTGAAATTCGCCGTTGTAGTTTCCTATAGCAGTTGTATGTAAAAGATATGGAATTGTATATGCTAATGCAGTTTCATGTATCTCTATGAACTTTGTCCACAAAGAAGCTCTGTACTGAAGAGATAGGGGCCAAATAAACAGCCGATACGCTGAAACATATCCAAATTAACTGCTCAAGAAGCAAATTATAACAAAATTGGGAAGAATTGAAAGTTTTATAAATCTGAGTGGTTTCAGTTATAAAGTGCTATCTTCCATCTGCAAGAATCAGGAATGTTTCAGAGTTTTCTTTTATTCCATTAAGTCCCCTTACATATGTTATTTGATAGTGCTACATCCCATTCACAAAACTCCATTTGACTCTGCATTGAGGTGTGAATAAAGCACTTAAAATGTGAAGTCCTTTCATATTTATGTTCCTGTGCATTTTCATGCTGAGAAGTGAATCTTTTGACATTTTAGTGTAGTGATGTGTAGAATGCAGTTATGTTCTCTTTGAGTATTCTCTATGAAATATGTACAAGAAAGTTTCATCTTGTCAAAGAAAAAAAAAAAAAAGGAGAATGGTGTTCTGTGTATAGGAGACAAGTAGCCTTGCTCTCCAGGAAGTACTTACTTGACACTCTTGATTGCCAAGTTGGGAATTTATGACCTTTCTATTACCATCTGACAGCCTATTACTTAGACAGCCTCACATCTTTACATGCTTTTGTTCATTCACCATGCTTCTATATTGTAATTCGACTTCACTCACTTTGTTTACCTACCTTTTCCTACTTAGGATAGAGAAGTAAATTTTGGAATAGGAATTCTATATCACTTAGGATATAGGTTTGGCCACTTTAAGAAAGGAAAATAATAAAGACTTAAACAAGATATATGTTTAGTCCTCTCTCAGTTTAACAGTGTGAACCATCCTCAACACATGCCTTCCATCTTTGGTTCTTAGGTGGCCAGTCTTTCCACATTCCTGCTAACAAAAATTGGAAATAAGAAAGGGAGTTCCTTTCCTCTTAAATTTATGACCCAGACACTGCACATGTTACTTCTGTTTTTATCTTATTGTCTACACCCTAGTAATATAAACATACCTGGCAGCACAGGTTGCAGGGAAATATAGCCTCTAGCTGAGTGGACATAGTGCTCCATTAAACTTCTATTCCTATAGAGAAGGAGGATGATAGATATATAGAGAGGGAAAAAATAGGAGTCTCGCCTTTGATGTGCATCATTATTTGTATTTGACACATAGAATCCTTATTGAGAGAAATCAGTAAGCAGGTAATAGCCAAGAAAGAAACTCAGAACTTAGCACTCAACCTGTTGGTTATAATGATAATGGAGTATTTTCTCTTTCTGTCATTGGGAATATCATATTTTAGACCTATGTTTGTAACTATGTCTCATTCTGTGTTAGTCTAAAGGAAAAATAAAAACTTACGTTTTAATTAAATATGACTTATGAAGGATAGCTTTGTAAGTCCGTGCCTAAGTCCATAGCATGTAAGTCCATCTCAGATTCTGAAGATTACTGATTTTTAATATTGTTTGTGCTATTGCTGGTGAAAAGTTGCTCACTTTTAGTTTTTTTCCAAATTCTAACAGAATCCATTAAGGAAACTATCTCATTGTACATACATCATTGTGAGACTGAAAAAGTATGTCTCTTTACCCATGAGAGGTTTAGTTTTTTCTAAGTGAAATAAAAATAAGTGAGATAAAGCTCTGTGCCTTATTCAAACTGGATTGAGTTATCTTTGAGATAATTGGTATTTTTTTCAAAGACTTTAAATTTTTGATATTTTTATTGAAATAAAAGCACTGGCACAGTATGTTACTGTGTTTAGAAATAAAGTTAGAACATCTTCTGTACAAGGTTTTTTCAAAGTATTGGATGGCTTTCTTTGGTACAATTATATAAAGTTTAAAAATAAAATAAAATTTAAAAAAATCAATATAATGGATGACAATCATCATTTTTTGTTATTAAAAGTGAGCACAAAATAATAGAAAATATCAGTGTGTTGCACATTGTTAGGGTGAGTATTATTTTGAGAAAAATGTTTTTCCATCATATGTGTATTTGGTTGGTGTATGTGCTTGCACATGCATATTGCATTATATGGGAAATGTGTTTTTAAAATGTGGTTTGGTAGTCAATGCTCAAAATCCACTGTTGTACATTGTAAAGGCCCTAAAGCACTAATTGCCTTTTCCCCATAGCACGACAACCCTCTCAATAAGCAGCTGCTGAGTGAATTAAATAGGTTTTGCATGATTACAGTATTCTAAATATTTGTTTCTTTTTGTTTTAGTTCTTTGGGTAATTATATTCTAGAACCAATCTGAGTATCACTGTTCTAGGTGACTGAAGAATCAAACCCTTAACGTTTAATTCAAAGTAGCCTATTTCCCTCCCCCACCCCATTTTTTTTTTTTTTTTTTTTTGGCTTCAGTAGGTCTTTTGGGGTATGGGCACTCTCTAGTTGTGTAGCACAGGCTTACTTGCCCCGAGGCATGTAGAATCTTTGTTCCCCGACCAGGGGTCGCACTTGCATCCTCTGCTTTGGAAGGTGGATTCTTAACCACTGGACTGCCAGGGAAGTCCCTCTCTTCCCATTTCTGATCGTCTGTTTTATGGTAATTTACTTCTTATATTCTCATAAAGCATGACAGTGTTGAAAAAACTAAACAAACATGTAAGGGAAGGAACATCCACGAAGGCACTCTCAGAAAAGGTGTAATGCTTTATATATTCTTTTGACAAAGTAGTTTTTTTCTGAATTTTTGTTTTTAATACTTGGGGGAGAGAAAGAATTATGGGGTAAATAGGAGTAAAATGCATAATTATAGTCACAATAGATAAAAAGGGAGCAGAGACTGCAGGAGGATATTAAAAAGCTGAATATCACGACCCTATGCTTTACTTGTGTCGATTCCAAAGATTTCTCTTGAGTTTACTTGTGACCATCACTATTCTCCTCCTTTCATGTTACTAGGCTACTCCTTAGCCTCCTAACCAGTTTTCTTGGCCACTATTAGCCAAACAACAGAAATAGTGATCTTTTTAAAATTAGATCTCATCACATCATTCTCTCATTTAGATTCCCCCATTCCCCATTCAATAGCTCCTTATTTTCTTCAAAATACAGGAAAAATTCCTTAAAATAGACTGCCAAGGCTTTTCATAATTTATTAACAACTTATGTCTTTAGTGACTTATTACATTAGGTGTTGCAGACATTTGAAATATTTTCAGTTTTACCTCATCTCAATCTTTTAAAATCAATTTTTGGACTTGGTGTTGCCTGAACCCAGAACTGTCACTATTTTCATATTTGTGTTTTTACATGTACTTTTTTCTACTTCATGTAATTCTCTTTGCTTATAATGATCCATCCCCTACCTTCACTCTTTACCGTGGACAAATAAAGCCACTTCACTATCACCAGTCATCACACCATCATGTTTCTGTTCCCTCTCTGGATGTCTAGATCAGATTTTAGCATTTATTTCCATGTATCATAGTAGACTGGTTATGTATTTGTTTTCACCACCAGTTGTTAAAACCCTTGTAGTTTGAAGAGTCTGTGTGCCTTCAGTTCAGTTCAGTTCAGTCTCTCAGTTGTGTCCGACTCTTCGCGACCCCATGAATCACAGCCCGCCAGGCCTCCCTGTCTATCACCAACTCCTGGAGTTCACTCATACTCATATCCATTGAGTCAGTGATGCCATCCAGCCATCTTATCCTCTGTCATCCCCTTCTCCTCCTGCCCCCAATCCCTCCCAGCATCAGAGTCTTTTCCAATGAGTCAACTCTTTGCATGAGGTGGCCAAAGTACTGGAGTTTCAGCTTTAGCATCATTCCTTCCAAATAACACCCAGGACTGATCTCCTTTAGAATGGACTGGTTGGATCTCCTTGCAGTCCAAGGAACTCTCAAGAGTCTTCTCCAACACCACAGTTCAAAAGCATCAATTCTTCATCGCTCAGCTTTCTTCACAGTCCAACTCTCACATCCATACATGACCACAGGAAAAACCATAGCCTTGACTAGACGGACCTTTGTTGGCAAAGTAATGTCTCTGCTTTTGAATATGCTATCTAGGTTGGTCATAACTTTCCTTCCAAGGAGTAAGCGTCTTTACACATTGATAAATCTTCAATGTCTAGCATAGTTCCTGGCACGTAGTAGGAACTCTATAAGTATTTTAAAATTATTGATATTAATGCAGCTGTTTTGACTATTTGCCAAAATAAGTTGGTAGGATGTTAAAATATGTTGGAGTTTTAGGGTATTACAATATTAATCAAACACAAGGGGAAATAGCTACTACATTATTTTTAAGGTAGTGTTACAATATAAATGAAATAAAGAGTAGGGACAGTGATATTAGTGGTAGTGATAATGATAGTAGTAGCAGTATTAGCTAAAATATTCTATTCTCAGTCTTTAATATAATTTATGCCATTCAATTTTATTATGACCTTTGAAGTAGATATTATAAACTCTATTTTAAGGATAAAAATTAAGGTTAAGCAATGTTAAAGAAAACTAGTAAATGGCAATCAAAACATGGAAAGATAATTTTATGCAGAATGTGGAAAAAATGTAATAAATGCAAACATCTATGTGTGGGAAGTTGCTTCAGTCATGTTCAACTCTTCGAGACCCCTTTGGCGACTTAGCATAGATGTTTGCATTTATTTCCCAACCCTGGAATCAAACCCAAGTGTCTTACATCTCCTCTATTGGCAGGCAGGTTATTTGCCACTAACGCCACCTGGGAAGCTGGCAAACTATACTTTGGCATAAAAAGCTGTTGCAGGGCTTCCCTAGTGGCTCAGTGGTATGCTAATGCAGGAGATGCCAGTTTGATACCTGGTCCAGGAGATTCCACGTGCCACTGAAAAACTAGCCCAAGCACCACAGCTGTTGAGCCTCTAGAGTCTGAGAACTGCTACTACTGAAGCCTGGGCTCCCTAGATCCCATACTTTGCAACAACAGAAGCCATCACAATGAGAAGCCCTTGCACCACAACTGGAGCATACCCCCTGCTCACTGCGACTAGAGAAAAGCCTTCACAGCAACAAAAACCCAACATAGCCAAAAAACAAAAACAAAACAAAACAAAAAAAAAGAAGAAGAAAATTTTAAAAAAGATTTGAATCAGTTCTAATGAGGTAGATGAAACTGGAGCCGATTATACAGAGTGAAGTAAGCCAGAAAGAAAAACACCAATACAGTATACTAACGCATATATATGGAATTTAGAAAGCTGGTAACAATAACCGCGTATGTGAGACAGCAAAAGAGACACTGATGTATAAAACAGTCTTTTGGACTCTGTGGGAGAGGGAGAGGGTGAGGGTGGGATGATTTGGGAGAATGGCATTGAAACATGTATAATATCATATATGAAATGAATCACCAGTCCAGGTTTGATGCAGGATACAGGATGCTTGGGGCTGGTGCACTGGGATGACCCAGAGGGATGGTATGGGGAGGGAGATAGGAGGGGGAGTTCAGGATTGGGAACACATGTACACCCGTGGCAGATTCATGTTGATGTATGGCAAAACCAATACAATATTGTAAAGTAATTAGCCTCTAATTAAAATAAATAAATTTAGAAAAAGAAAAAAAGAAAAAAAAATTATTGCAGACACAATGACTGAAAATCAACATGTTAGTTGATGACAGCTGTTTATATTGGGGAGTTCTACTTAATGATCTTGAGCATGGAACTTCATAATCTGAAAGAATTAGGCTTTATTCTTAGCCTTACTTTTCTTATTGTTACCACCATTGAGTTTCTTCCGTTGCTATCAGAAAAGAATATTTTTTAAATGTGATGATGCCCAAATATTGTAACAGCTGAAGAAGAGATAATTACAATTAAGGAAATCCATTGAGAGACCTTGGTATTAAATTTGCTAGTGTGGCCTTTAGTTAAATCTCTCTTGCCTTCTTAGAGCCAGAATTCTTCTCTGTAAAAGTTATTCTTAATTAGCTTTTTAACCAGGAGTTTCTAAATTGTACACAATCACATATACTTCCATTTATTTAGAAGACAATTAAATGGGGTTTTTAGACCACCATTTCTGAAAACCTGAAGTTGTTTAAGAATTATGCAAAATTCTGAATAGATTATTTTAAAATAATAAACCTGACTTAATTGTAAGTGAAAGAAAGATCATGGATATTTTGCCAATCCACATTTTTTAATTTGCAGTAATGTCTACTCTAGTGTCATTTGTAAGTACTCTGGTATAATTGTGAGATGGTTCCCAAGAATTCAGAAATGAGGGAAATAGAATTCCAGCTGAGAGTTCATTAAATCATCACTTAATGGGTTCAAGCAAAGCCCCCAGAAGGAGATAAAATAGATGTAGGGCAATTAGTCTTTGATCATATTAACATATCTATAGAAAGTGCATCTTAATCTGCAGAAGCAGTTAATAGGGGCTGGTCAACTTTCCAATCATAGAAAAGGCAGCAGGGGTTGGGGGGAAGAATCTGAGGAAATTGGCGGTGTCTTTTTAAAGGCATCTAAGTCAAAGAACCTGGAGTTATTTGATCCCCTATCATGAAGATATATATTAAGTCCATTCTCCTCTAAATTTCCTTGTTCTGAGTTTACCAAGCTGATACTGATTCCTAAACAGTTCAGTTACATTAGGAGACTATTCTAATCATGTCAGGAAGAGTAAATCTGGTCCCTAGGATGCATATCACTGCTTCTCTGAGTAATCTTTTTTGTTGTTCAGTCACTAAGTCGTATCTGACTCTTTGCAACCCTATGGACTGCAGCATGTCAGGCTTCCCTTGTCCTTCTCTCCCCTCCAGAGTTTGCTCAGTCAGATTCATGTCCATTGAGTTGGTGATGCTATCTAACCATCTCATCCTTTGCTGTTATATGATACTCTGATATGAAGAACTTTCCACCTACGGTAACACTACATAAAGATAAGTTATATATGTCTCGATACTTTTTTTTGACTGTCAGTACATTCAGAATAAGTCATATTTTCTTAGTATGACTTTCAACTGACTATCATAGCGGTCCAAAATATACCCCTTTTTAACCTTCCCACTATCACATTTCTAGCCATTCCTCACAGGTAACCTATAGTCTCCCACCATTATACCTTGGCTTATACTCTGAGAAAAACTTTGTCTGTCTCCATATGGTAAAATGAATACTTATTAATTTCAAATGATATTTCCTGCATGAGACTCTTATACTCATCCTGCTGATATAAACGTTTGCTCTATGTTCACACATAGCAAAATGTTTTATTTGTTATTTATAGGGCTGAATTTATTTTTCTTCTTATTTTTGGTTATGTGCATATATTCACTCCTACACCCCATGCACAAATACACAATATTAAAAACCTGTGAGAGCTGAGATTAGTTTTTTAAATGTATTCTACAGTTTTAGCATGTTTCTTGAGACATTTAGTATGTCAATATGACTTTTTGAAATTTAATGATCAAAATCACTGTGGACGGTGACTGTAACCATGAAACTAAAAATGCTTACTCCTTGAAAGAAAAGCTATGACAAACATAGGCAGTGTATTAAAAACAAGAGACATCACTTTACCAACAAAGGTCCATATTGTCAAAGCTATGGTTTTTCCAGTAATCATGTATGGATGTGAGAGTTGGACCATAAAGAAGGCTGAGTGCCAAAGAATTGATGCTTTAGAACTGTGGTGCTGGAGAAGACTCTTGAGAGTCCCTTGGACAGCAAGGAGATCAATCGTCAATCCTAAAGGAAATGAACCCTAAATGTTTTGTGGAAGGACTGATGCTGAAGTTAAAGCTCCAATACTTTGACCACCTGATGCTAAGAGCCAACTCATTGGAAAAGACTCTGATGCTGGAAAAAATTGAGGGCAAGAGAAGCAGGTGACAGAGGATGAGATGGTGGGATGGCCTCATTGACTCAGTGGACTTGAGTATGACAAAACTCTGGGAAATAGTGAAGGACAGGGAAGCCTGGTGTGCTGCAGTATATGTGGTCACAAAGAATTGGACATGACTGAATGACTGAACAACAATAAATTGAAAAAGTGAAAAGAGAAACAAAGGAAAAAGTTGAAAAAATGGCATAATGATTTCTTAAGAAGTTGGAAACTATACTTGATCAATTAACCTTTTTAAAATTCATGTAGTTTTCAGGTACCTTATTTTTGACAAAATACAAAGATATGTTCGTGATTTTCATTACCTGCTCAGAGGCATGCATGCATGCTAAGTTGCTTCAGTTGTGTCTGACTCTTTGTGACCTTGTGAACTGTAGCCCTTCAGGCTCCTCTGTCTATGGGATTCTCCAGGCCAGAACACTGGAGTGGGCTCCTATGCCCTCCTCTAGGGTGTCTTCCCAACCCAGGGATTGAACCCCAATTCTTATGTCTTGCATTGGCAGATAGATTCTTTACCACTAGTGCCACCTGTGAAGACCTATTCAGGGCAATAAGTTTCTAATTCTAAATGGTTTAGTTAATAACATTTTTACATTTATGCCAAATCATTACACCAAATATTATAATGTTGTTGAATATTAGGTATTTTTGAGCATTTTTAGTAAAGGCAAAGCTATTTGCTTGAGGGTGTTTAGTAAGTATTTTATGGTAAAGATAATGATACAAGAAAATCTTTTTTAAAAAATAGATTTTTCTGCTGGTAGAATTTCTGGAATATTATAGGTGCTCAATAAATATCTATTGAACGAACCATTGATTTTAAGCATATTTACTACTTCCATATAGTAGTCAAAAAGGAAGTAATTTATTTAGCAAGATGATTATTATAAAATATTCTGTAGTTCATGTTCTTTTTATTTAAAATTTTATAAAGGAATGTAATTATATTTTAAAATATTGAATGCATCTTTGGATTTCTTTGGATAAAGACATGGAGGCATTTCCATTATATTTCTCTATATATTTTTTATAGAATGAAAATATATTTCACTTACAGTAGTTGCTGAAGTAACAGGAGCCCATTTTTAAAGCACTGTACTTTATTTTGTTTATTTTTTCTTTTAGCAGTTCTCAATGAGTTATGGGCTTCCCTGATGGCTCAGTGGTAAAGAATACAACTGCAATGCATGAAGTGCAGGAGTCATGGGTTCCATCCCTGGCTCGGGAAGATGCCCTGGAGAAGGGCATGGAAATCCACTCCAGTATTCTGGCTGGGAAAACCCCAAGGACAGGGCAGCATGATGGGATACAGTTCAAAGGGTCACAAAAAGTCAGACATGACAAAGCCACTGAGCACGCATGCACACAATGGCTTATGACTGATGGTTACATTTTTTTGGTGAGTGAAAATCATTGTCTGAACTTGGAATGGGATATTATTGAACTTTCACTATGGAAGTTAGGATGGATTTTCTTAAGTATAGTAATCATCCTTTAGGCATGGGTTATCCTCTACAGCTAGAATTTTGATGTTGAAGGATAAACTTTGAAATAATTAACAAAATTAGAAATCACTTAGATAGTGTATATTATCATAGAAGTATTAAGAAATGCCACAGTACACAACCTCCATCTCCAAACCCCCTGTTCAATGAATTTGTATCTAAAATTCATGACTGTATCAAACACACATGTATAAAACATCAGTGATTTCCATTTAGAGTTGAGGCATACTATTGGGGTAAAGATAGTTTTATTCACATTACAAATTACACAACTCTGTATATCTTACCTTTTTGTAAATCACTGTATTTAAAATTTGATAAAGGAACCCATTAAACACAATGAAAGATTTAAGAGAGGCATGAGAAATGATATGGAAATGGCAGAGTTGATGTAAATTAGAGGAAACTAGATATATTTCTACATATGCTTTAGTGTTCTATCAGTAGAAGTAAATTTTCCCAAGGAATAGAAATAAGAAAATTTGCAAGCTAATCTGTGTCTTATTTATCACTTATTTACTATTTATACAGGTTAGATTATACAGTCTTTGGCTAGGAGCACTAGATCAGATGAACAAATACGCTTTTCCATGGGCTTTTGAACACCTTCTTTGACATAAATGCTTAAAAGCAATGTGTTCTGAAGAAGGAGGCGTGCTTTGAAGAAACTTCATTGACATAGTATTTTAAGTAATGCATCTATTTTAGAAACAATTCAATTGAAATTGGTATCAAATTGTTTTTTCTACAGATCCTATCTTTGAATGGTTTAGGGGGCCTCAAGCAAAATCATTCTCTGAATTCCTCAAGGCTCTTTTGTATGACATAAATTTATTTAAATGAATAAATGGAAGTCAGTGGGGGAGAACTTAGATTGGTTACATTCAGTTCAGTTCAGTTCAGTTCAATTCACTTCAGTTGCTCAGTCATGTCCGACTCTTTGCAACCCCATGAATTACAGCATGCCAGGCCTCCCTGTCCATCACCAACTCTCAGAGTTCACTCAGACTCATGTCCATGGAGTCGGTGATGCCATCCAGCCATCTCATCCTCTGTCGTCCCCTTCTCCTCCTGCCCGCAATCCCTCCCAGCATCAGAGTCTTTTCCAATGAGTCAACTCTTCGCATGAGGTGGCCAAAGTACTGGCGTTTCAGCTTTAGCATCATTCCTTCCAAAGAACACCCAGGACTGATCTCCTTTAGAATGGACTGGTTGGATCTCCTTGGATTACTCTTTCTTAATTTTTTAAACTCATATTCATAATATTATTTAAGTTATATAAGAAGTTAATTATGAAGAAAACAGTACTATGATCATGATTAATTTATTTGATTAAAACAACATAAATCTTCAGAGTACACTTAAAAGCATATTTGCCATAGACATTGAAGAAACAAGTTTTAAAACAAAATTTTGATTTATTTACTTTTTTTATCTCAAAATTTGCGAGAAACTTGATGTGTGTTATCTTCTGATTAGCCATGCAGTGCCACCTGGTGTGCAGATGGGAAGTACATTACACATCAGAGGCTCTGTTCACACCCCCCCTCCCCAAACACAAACTTCCATGACAGGAAATTAACAGATGTTCACTTTGCTTGTGTTATGGAGATAAATTGTGCATCCAACTCTTAATTCGTAAGTTAAATTTGGAGAAGATGTTGATATTGAGTTAATTAGTCAAAGATTATGTCAGTACATCCAGTTTACTGGAAACAAGTAATGTTAAATGGAAAATTGCTACCTTGGCTGTTTAAATTCCTATTTTGTACTTCATTCTTATGTACCTGACGGTTTTGTTTTTTAAACCTTAATATTTATATTTTATTGATAAATTTGTCAGTGCTGGAATAATTTATTTTAAAATTTACTGCAATTGATATTTCTATGACTGTTTTCCTTTTACTGAAAGAAAACAAGTCTTTTTTTTTTAATTTTATAAAGACTATATCATATTCAGGTGCATTGCCACTGCTCTTATTCTTTTAATCTTATCATCAGCTAATCATATTTCAAAGTATGTTATTAAACTTCTACCATAGCTGCTAAGGGTTATAGATTGCAAAATAAATTTAAGGGTTTTGATTGATTTAGAAAATAATGCCTGCTGCTGCTGCTGCTAAGTTGCTTCAGTCGTGTCCGACTCTGTGCGACTCCATAGATGGCAGCCCACCAGGCTTCCCTGTCCCTGGGATTCTCCAGGCAAGAACACTGGAGTGGGTTGCCATTTCCTTCTCCAGTGCATGAAAGTGAAAAGTGAAAGTGAAGTCGCTCAGTCGTGCCTGAGCAACCCCATGAACTGCAGCCTACCAGGCTCCTCCGTCCATGGGATTTTCCAGGCAAGAGTACTGGAGTGGGGTGCCATTGCCTTCTCCGAAATAATGTTTATTTTAATGATATTCATAAATAAGAATTGTGTACATGTGAATATATTGAAGGACTTCCAATATCTTTGGAATGCCAAAGCTGAAGCTCCAATATTTTGGTCACTTGATGCAAGCAGCCAACTCCTTGGAAAAGTCCCTGATGCTGGGAAAGATTAAGGGCATGAGGACAAGAGGGTGTCAGAGGATGAGATGGCTGGATGGCACTACTAATGCAATGGACATGAACTTGGGCAAACTTTGGGTGTTGGTGAGGGACAGGGAGGCCTGGCGTGCTGCAGTCCATGGGGTCACAAAGAGTTGGATATGACTGGGTGACTGAGCAACACATATAACACATATAGCAGCTAAATTTCTTGAAGTACTGACTTGTTTTTAATATTGTAAAGTAATTAGCCTCCAATTAAAATAAATTAATTGAAATTAATAATAATAATAAAATATGAATTGTTTTAATTATCTTGAAGTAATTTTAGATATTTCTGATTCTTTCATTTCATGCATACATAAATTGTGTCTGAAAGAAATTAAGTAATTTGTCTTTACTAGAAGATTTGAATTCAGGTCCATCTGAAACCAAAGTTTTACCGTTAACCAATACAGTGAGATGGTATTGGTTATATATAATGATTTAAATTTTTAAATTCATTTACAGATTGTGGTGAAATACTCATAACATGAAATTTATTATTTTAACTATTTTTTACGTGTACTGTTCAGTGGCATTATGTGCATTCACCTTGTTGCACTATGATCACTCACTACCATTCCTCTACAGAACTCTTTTCAAAATGCAATTGAGGCTGTATACCCATTTAACAACGCCTTATTCTCCCTTCCCCCTGTTCTCTGGTAACTACTCTTCTACTTTCCATATTTATAAATTCTACTATACTAGATACTTCATATAGGTGGCATCATACAGTATTTGTTCTTTTGTGCTGACTTATTTCACTTAGTATAATGTCTTCAAGGTTTGAGCTTCCCAGGTGTCACAGTACTAAAGAAACTGCCTGCCAATGTAGGAGACACAAGAGACACAAGTTTGATTCCTGGTTGGGGAAGATCCTCTGGAGGAGGAAATCTCAACCAACTCCAGTATTCTTGCCTGGAAAATCCCATGGACAGAGGAACCTGGCTGTAGTCCATGGAGTCATAAACAGTCAGGCACAACCAAGTGACGGGCCACACACACATACAGACACTTTAAGGTTCATCTGTGGTTGAGCATGTGTCAGAAATTCCTTTTATTTTTAAGGCTAAATAACTTTCTGTTTTATGTATTACCACATTTGTTTATCTTTTCATCTGTCAGTGGACCCTTGGGTTATTTCCATCTCTTGGCTGTTGTGAATAATATTGCTATGAACATGAGTATACAAATAATCTCTTCAAGTCTCTGCCTTCACCTGTTTTTTGTGTATACCCAGAAGTGGAATTGCTGGATCATGCAGTGATCCTATGTTTAATTTTTCAAGGAAATTCCATAATGTTTTCTATAATGACTGCATCATTTTATATTTCCACCAGCAATGCACAAAGATTACAATTTCTCCACATTCTTGCCAACACTTACTATTTTCTGATTTTTTGTAGGAGCCAAAGTAATGGGTGTGAGGTGGTATATAAGGACTTTTAATACTTTTATTTGCATCCTAATTATCACCAACAGAAACTTGCAGTGATAATATTAGATGTAATAAATGTTAAAGATATATAGGTTAATGCAGAATTAATCAAGAGAATGAATTAGAAGAATCTCTCTGAGTAAAATAAAATTATTTTTTTGAATTCATGAGGACCTCAGTTGGATTATAAGCTGACAGGATGGGAAGAGAGTGCAAAATTCAGCAAGGAGTTCAGTTTAAAAGGGTCAGGGAATATTAAAAGACAGAACTTAAATATTAATGTCTATTTGAGATTCTAACTGGTAAAAAAAAAAAAAAAGTCAATTGAGAAGTCAGTGAAATTTTTCTCTAAAAAACAGAAATCAGTATTTACTTTTAGGTTTTGTAGGCCATATTGTGTCTGTCCCAACTACCAAACTCTCTGCCTTTATAGTGAAAAAGCAGGCGTAGAATAGAATATATGTAAATGCATGAACACAGATGGCTGTGTGTCAGTAAAACTGTATTGTAGATAGAAGACCAGATTTGGCCAGCAGACTGTAGAATAAGGGATTACTTAAGAATATTAATTGCTTATATTTTCTCATAGTTTTGAGACAAGAGAAACTTTTACATAAAAGTCTACATATAATGAAAATCAAGTTAACTTTTTAGTGTAATACCACCTGTTTTGAGAATGTGTACCTGTTTGTAGAATACTTCTAAGAACAGCAATATAAAACCTGTCTTTGAAGCAGAAGATGTATCTGTCACTGTATATTTTGTTTGCTGTTGTTGTTGGTCAGTTGCTCAGTTGTGTCTGACTCTTTGCAACCCCATAGCCTGTACCCTGCCAGACTCGTCTTTCATGGGGTTCTTTAGGCAAGAATACTGGAATGGGCTGCCATTTCCTTCTCCAGAGGATCTTCCTGGATCAGGATCAGGGACTGAACCTCCATCTCCTGCATTGGCAGGTGGATTCTTTACCACTGAGCCACCAGGGAAGCCTGTTTATTTTTTGAATGTTCTTTGAAATAGGCTACTGTAAGTGGGTCCCCACATTTTCATGTTCATTAACGCACCTGACTTCCTCACTTCTTAGTTACTAGTTTAGCAAATAGATTATCTGAAAAGTGTATCCAGAAATAATTTTCTTCCTGATGCCACGACTGTGTTAGTTTTTTAAAAGCATTATTAACATAGGTAAACTTGCTGTTTTTCTCAGGTTTATATTTTCATCCTTTAAAAGTAATCTTTGGTAAATAAATATATGCTTTGTTTCAAATCAAAGAAAAAAATAAAATCATAGCCAAGATTTAAAATCACAGCAGGATTGAGATTGAAATCACTCAAAAAAATTTTTTTTTGAAGTGACTGATGGTTATAAAGGTGTAATCTTATAAATTGTGATTCATGGTTAGTTTTTTTCTCATTGATTTTTGATAGGTAAAAAAGAGCATATGAAATAAAAATCTTCTTTGCTTTAGGTTAGGACATGATTTATAAAATCTATGTAACTTCTTGCTTCCCTGGTGGCTCAAACTTCTTTCTATTTTATTTTGTTTTCTCTCTCAACTCTCCGTTATAATTTCTAACAGTTAGCCCCTACTGATTCAACCTGGAAGTAGCAAAGAGGCGTTCAGACCATAATTCCTTTTATTTTTGGTACTCAGGGAAGTAAGTTGGTCATTATTTGGAACATATCCTCACATTTTTATGCAACTGCATCCATCATCTTATTACAAAAGACACATAAGGTGTTTGTTATATAGCAAAGTCTATTAAAGATTGTAGGAAAAGTATAACTGGTAAATGAAAAGGATAAAATTAAACTAAATACTAATATGAAAAATGTGGCTATTGAATTTGTAATTTTTCTTAGCTTTAAAGGTAATAATCAAATAGAAATGCATTCTCCTGTGCTACTCAGTGGAATAAAACACATTTTATTTTAGTTCAGTATCTGTTTGACCAACTGTAAAAATATATTGAATTCAAGACTAATTTATTCAATTTTTGTTTTTTTCTTAAACTTGACTTAAA
Source organism: Bos taurus (assembly GCF_002263795.3). Lineage (NCBI taxonomy): Eukaryota > Metazoa > Chordata > Mammalia > Artiodactyla > Bovidae > Bos > Bos taurus. Next base: position 45,701,532 of record NC_037330.1, read on the forward strand.
TTGGATTTAGGTTTGCCTTTATGGTACTTAGAAAAATACCCTCCCCTAAGAAAAGTAAAAACTAAAACCCAAATGTTGATTATAATTAATAATGAAAAAATCCTATTGTCATTTTTGAAAGGTGTAATCAGTTGTTATAAAATTAAAATTTTTTGTATATAAATTTACTTTCTAAAGAGGAGTACTCTGACACAGTCAATAAATGAATTATTAAAGTTGTGTGACCATATCTATGTTTTCCTCTGCTATTGACTGTAGAAATGCTTTATTAATGGGGGACTCTAGACACAGTTGAATCATTGTTATGTATATCTTATGTTCACCCTTATAATAAATTTTCGGTAGTGATTTACTAAAATTTCTAGTGGGAAAATTCTGGGCTATTATAGCATGGATCATATGAGGAATAAAAAAGACTAAGTCTGTAATGATTGGTTCAACAGTGAAGTTTCCTATTAGAAAGGTAAAGATTTGACCCTAAAGCTCTCAGATTTCCTTGTGACTATTTTTCATTATATTTAAATACGTTCTTTTTCCTTCTACATATATGTGTTTGTGTGTACAGGTATACACATGTTATAGACACACACACACTCGTTATGAAAACACCTCAGTTCTGGGCATGTGTTTTGGAGTGGAGTTGTTTGTTTCATTTTAATTCTCAAATATCATATTTTTGCAATTTATAGTCAACTTTCTGAAAAATAGAAGCTTGAGAAGGATAAAGTGAAGAAAGAGTAATTTTGTAAAGGCAACATAATCTTAAAGTTATTTCTATTCTATCACCACCTTTTTTCTGTTGAATGAGATTCAGAAAGCAGCCTAGGGAAATGAGGAGAAGCAAACCTCACTTGTAGAGTTTAGAAGTTTTCTATGTATCAGGACCTCTAAGAACAAAATAAGGTACAGTTTAAAAGTGCTTTGACACAGTATCATATTAAAAATTAGTTTTGAATAGTTTAATATATGTAGCTATATTTTTTACCTAACTATGTCCATATAGTCTGAAAATGTTATTTGAAAAATCTAGTATCTCTGTGTTATTCTTCGAGTCCAACTCTGGCATCACTGAAAAATATCAACAGACATACTTAAAGTATTATCAATAATAAATGACTTTCATTCTCAAATCTAGACATCATAATAAAAAGCAGAGACATGCCTTTGCTGAAAAAGGTTCGCATAATCAGAGCTGTGGTTTTTCCAGTAGTCATGTATGGATGTGGGAGTTGGACCAAAAAGAAGGCTGAGCACTGAAGAATTGATGCTTTTGAATCGTGGTTCTGGAGAAGACTCTTGAGAGTCCCTTGGACAGCAAGGAGATCAAACCAGTCAATCCTAAAGGAAATGAACCCTGAATATTCATTGGAAGGACTGATGCTGAAGCTGAAGCTCCAGTACTTTGGTCAGCTCTGATGGGAAGAGCTGATTCACTGGAAAAGACCTTGATGTTGGGAAAGAATGAGGGCAGAAGGAGAAGGGGGCAACGGAGGATGAGATGAATGGATAGCCAACTCAATGGATGAGAGTTTGAGCAAACTCAGGGTGACAGCAAAGCACAGGGAAGCCTGGTATGCTATAGTACATGGAATTGCGAAGAGCAGGACATGACTTAGCAACTAAACAACAATCATTCTATAATTTTTATAATGCTAAATCTTTAACTCCCATTATTGCTTATATCACCTCATTTAGTTGTTTCATCCAGTAAATATTGAGTTCTTAATAGGTGATTAATATGGCCTTGCTATCAAGAAGCTTGCAGTTTTGAGGGAATACAGACATACAAATATTTCCTGATTATTCCCTAGGTATCTGTTTCTTTCTTTCCTATGATATGTAAGATGGTGGCACAACATCTAAAAATGGTATTTTCTTACTTTTATGTGCTTCTATTTAATTCCTCCTAGGCTATTAACCTCTATAGGAAAAAGACAAATCAGAGATTATGTAAGGGGCACAAGATGAGAAGGACACCCAGATATAGGGAATATCACATGTAACAGCTCCTTATTGTTGCTGTAGCTTTTACTGCTAGGAGTATGTTCTGGAAGACAGATTCAAACAGATAGAGTCAGATCTGCAGATGTTACATGGTTTGCACATGAGTTTAGTTTAGTTGGTTAGTGTATTTCTTTTGTACTGTGGAAGATGAAAGAATGTAATGTGAGAGGTAAGAGATATGAAAGATAATTTGGTGGCACTGTGGAAATGGATTGGGGAAGGTCAAGATTGGACACTGGGAGATTTTTACATTGCGCCTATTAAATAATTCAGGTAAAATAAAATTGAAGGTCTGAAGTACGGCTGTGAGAGCTGAAAGCAGGGAACAAGCATGAAGAAGTGCAATGAGTAGGTCTTAACACCTGATTAGATATGATCAATGAAGAAAAGGAGCAAGGATCAGCAAGGCAGGTGCAGAATTGAAGGAACAGCTATAAGTCAAGCATGGTTTCAACAATTCTTTTGACCAGTTGGATGGTGGTATCAGTTTACCAATGGAATAAGAAAGGAGAAGATTATGAGTTCTGATCTGACCTCTTCCATTTGAGATTCCTTGTGATATCCCAGTGGAAAGATGCAATAAACCCTCATCTGTAGCTGATTATGTCTGTAAATCAAATGTGAAGTGTGGGCAGGAGAGGTGAATTTGGTATTACTTGCTGCGTGCCTTAGCAAAAATAAATGAATAAATAGATAAGCCTTAAAGCTGGTTATATTCAGTCAGTATCCCACGATTCATAATTATTGGGAGTAATAGAACTAATGCAAGTTGTCTTTTCAGTGAAACTGGCATATGGTAAGGAATTAAAAAATGGCAGTCATTACTCTTATCAGCTTATATGTATTATATGAAGCCTTGGCATCAGTGGGATTACATATTTGTTTTTTATAGCTGCCCTATATGGCTGAGAAACTAAGGCCCAGTGAAACTGTATAACTGCCCACACTTAAGAGTGTGATATTCAGACACACTGCAATGACTTTATTCTAATTCTCTATGAATATTATTTCAACATGACTTACTCATAGTTATTTTTACTTTTGTTGCTGTCCCATTATTTTGTCCTTAGCATAGATTAGGTAAATCTTTGCTTAGATGAAAGTTTTGTGGTTTTTAAGAAAAAGTAATGTTAGCTCACATAAAGAAGCTGAATTTCTTTAGTGGGATGTTGGTATTAACTGTTGATGTACAGAACCAATATCCCCAAACCTGGACATCATGCTAAGGAGTTAGAAATGTTAGATATTTGTCAAAAGTAAGCTTGGGATACTAAATAATATTGAAAATATACCTTTTAAAGCAAAATTTTGTATAATACATATGTATTTAGAGAAGAAATTGGAAAAGCAATTTTTTACTTAAAAAATAATCTTGGAGTCCTTACAAAGGAAATGGTTAACAAGGGTTAATATGAGATATAGTTACAAAAGTTATTGATTTTTTTCATAAAGACATGTTTATCACATAAATTAAGATGTGTGTTTTCAACACATTTTCAATAACCAATAAAATTATTTTGCAAAAAAATATCCAGTTTTCCATAATTTATTTTTAACTTTGCTTCTTCCCTACAGCATTGTTACTGGCTTTCTGTATTTTGTAGTTTACCTAAATATAGTACTACTATCGGAGAAGGCAATGGCACCCCACTCCAGTACTCTTGCCTGGAAAATCCCATGGACGGAGGAGCCTGGTAGGCTGCAGTCCATGGGGTCGCTAAGAGTCAGACACGACTGAGTGACTTCCCTTTCACTTTTCACTTTCATGCATTGGAGCAGATGGCAACCCACTCCAGTGTTCTTGCCTGGAGAATCCCAGGGACGGGGGAGCCTGGTGGGCTGCTGTCTATGGGGTCGCACAGAGTCGGACACGACTGAAGCGACTTAGCAGCAGCAGCAGCAGCAGCAGTACTACTATGTGCTTAATACATTTAGAAATTCTCTTTTAATTACACAACTATTAAATAGATACATCTCTAAAATTATCTTTTGCCATCATTAGGGTTCAGTATTGTATTCTCCTAATGTCTGGAAAATATACATTATGTATTATGGAAATGTAAAATCAGTCTTCACAGATTCTATATGTTTTCACGATGCAGAATAACTGAACATATGCTCTTCACAAACCACTGCAGGTTGATTAGTATAGAAAATAGAGGGAAGGAGGAATATCTTAGGCAAGTCTTTTATCTCAGAGCTTATGTTTACCCTCTTAACAAAATGAATTTGTAGTAATGAGTTGCACTAAACTCTACCCAGTACTTATTACTACAGATAATTTTTGTTAAATTTACTTAACAGATCTTTTAAACATTGGTAATTGTTGTGTTAAATTCTTTTCTCCTCAACATTATAACTTTTTAGAATACTGATAACAATATATAAAATTATTCATTCATTATTTTTATTCAATTTTTAAAAATTATACTGGTTTTATTTCTATTCAAAAAGAACTAATTTTCCAAAAATGCTTAAATATGCTATTAAAATCACGTACCATTCAGTTGAAAAGTGTTGTATATTTTTCTTCTCAAATTGCTTGCAATGGACAGTTCCCTTTTATTTATAATAGGATGCTGAAAGGATTCTGGGATCCTATGGGAATTCTTAACATGTTCCTGATCATCCCAACCAGTGTAGATGAGTGACAGGATACCGAACAGTTAAACACAAGCTTGTTGATCACAGATGTCAGCTCTCCTCAAATAGTTATAATGAAAATGAACTAAAATCCTCAGCCAAGTCATTTAGAAGGTTTTAAATGTCTATTAATCAGTCTAGAGAATGTTTCATGATCACTTTGTGAGGACTGTTTTGAAATGCAGCTTTCTCTGGTGGGTTCTAAATCTGAGTTGTGGGAATTGTCTTTGTTGAGTATTTTGAAAAAAAACTTTTAAAAGTTCTATCAGTAACTTGATAAACTTGAGAAAAACCATTCTAGAAAGTTCATTTGGTGTTTTTGAGAGTTTTTCTTATCTAATGCAAATAAATCTCACCTGTCAAATCGTAAATGTCAAATTTGGCATGAATCATCAATGCCTAAGAGCTTTGCTAACATCTTCTTGAATGCTTACTATGTGTTAGAGTCTTTGTGCACATGATCTCATTGGATCTCGTGTAAATTGCACTATAATTCCACAGAGTAGGTATTTGTTACATCAGTTTTAATGCTGAAAAAACATGTCTAGGGTAGAAAAGTTACTTGCCTAAGATCACCAAGATTCTCAAGAACTGAAGCATATATCCAAGCTTTGTGGTTTTCTTACCATTCCACTATATTCCATAGAGTAATCATGGGGAAGTAAGTTAAAAGTGGTGTATAATGGCTTAAGGGAAGAGGAGAGGTGAAAAAGTTATAGTTACTGTTTTAATAGAGAAATCTGAATACATTTTATGGCAAGGCAAAGAAGAAAATGGAAAACAAAAGTTTGAAATCATGATGTTTAAGGAGGAAAAGGTGGGTAAGAGTAAGAAGAGACTAGGAAAGAACAGCATAGGCAGATGTGTTAGTTTTTGAAAGTCATAAGGATGTTTTTCCTCACTGACAGTTTGGTGAAGATGGGAAAAATTCTACAGTAGAACATAATAGCCAAGTGAGGGGGTGGGGTAGCGGGGAAAGGAGAGACAGAACCTTATCTCCAGACAAACAAAACAGAAAATTTGAAGAGGGTAAAAGAAACTGCACAGCAAAATAGAGATACATAGACATAGAACATTAAAGTGTTACTTAAGTACTTTTACATTCATGGGAGTCTTAACCAGTTTATTTTTATGGGATGAAAGGACGAAAAGAAAATAAAGTCATTTATTGTAAAAGAGGAAACATGTTGTGTTGATACTTTATTGAATATTAGTTTCATTTTTATTTGTATTTAGAACAAAAGTAATATCTCGAATTTATTACAGTGAAATAAGTTATTATTTTTTCAGTGGGGTTGTAAGAGACCTACAAAATTATTATCCCTTCAAGCAGATATAGAACCAAAGGCACAAAAAGTTGATTTGAGCCCGTTTGTCTGTCTAGAAGTTATACTCAGCTATAAGTAATTTATTGCTTTGAAAAGGAGTTAATTCTATCAGGTCACTGAATAACCCCAACAGTAAATTATAATGACAAATATATTGCCCTCAAAAATACAGTATTATTAGCCTTTAGCAACAATTTGTGTTTTGCTTGGGTACAGTGATGAAATATACCATGCCATTAGAGAATATTTCTATTAGGAAAATGTAGGACATTTTGTAAGTTAAAAATTAAAGATAAATTCGTCCTTAAGCATATCATGCTGTGTTACTGGAGCTTTGTAGGCTGGGCTTATGTGAAAATCAGATGACTATGAATGTACAATATTCATGTATGAGGTGGAAAAGGAAGAAATTAAACTATGAGGAGAGATGAGAGAGCAAAATAAACATGTGAAATTCAATGAAGAATGATCTAATTGAGGATTAATGTAAAAACTTGAGTTCTTACACTCTGTGTATGTATTTTACTTTTAAATAATCTAGGTCAACTATAGAGCGTGAGTGAAAAAAATAACAAGTTAAAAAAGCCTTATTTGCTGACTTGAAAAATGAGGTAATTCATTTTGAGCTAAGCCTTTAGGCCAAACCTTTAGTCAAAAGAAAAGAGTGGGTTATGCCAAAGGCTTAATTAGCCATATGTTAAAGGCCAATAGTTCAACATATGTAGTATGGAAAATATGTCTCATTATGGATTGATCTTTTTAAACTATACCTGTTTGGAACACTACAGATAACCAAAAAAATTCCATTATTGAATATGTGGATCAGATACTACCCATGTACTGGTGCACAAGCTGTATTCTGTGATATAAAAGTGATCACTGGAATATTTCTCCCAAATCTCCACGGTGCCAATTTACAAGTGGCCTATTTGGACTTATCTAATTCTATCAAAATTATATATTCATCCTACAGATATTTCCCATGATTCCTATAGCTATAAAAACCTTCCAGATTTTTAAAACACATAATCAAATTATCACCTGGACTTAAAATTATAGAGGCAGTAAAGCAGTAAAGGATAGGAGCAGGGAATTCAAGGTTAAACAGACATGAATATAATCCCAATTGTGTTAAATATTCCTGGTTCGATTCCTGGGTCAGGAAGGTCTGCTGGAGAAGGCATAGGCTACCCATTCCAGTATTCTTGGGCTTCCCTTGTGGCTCAACTGGTAAAGAATCCTCCTGCAATGCAGAAGACCTGGGTTCGATCCCTGGGTTGGGAAGATCCCCTGGAGAAGGGAAAGGCTACCCACTCCAATATTCTGGCCTGGAGAATTCCATGGACTATGGAGTCCATGGGGTCACAGTCATACATGACTGAGCGACTTTCACTTCACTGTTAAATATTAGCTGTGTGAAGTGAAAGTTGCTCAACCATGTCAGACTCTTTGCATGGAATTCTCCAGGGGATATTCCCAACCCAGGGATAGAACCCAGGTCTCTCACATTGCAGGCAGATTCTTTACCAGTTGAGCCACCAAGGAAGCCCAAAATTTATTTGGCTTTGCTGAGTCTTAGTTGCCACACATGGGATCTAGTTCCCTGACCAGGGATCGAACCTGGGCCCCCTGCATTGAGAACCTTGGAGTCTTAACCATTGGTCTACCAGAGAAGCCCCCCCCCCGCCCTTGAGTAAATTCTTTAACTTCTCACTGTTTAGGTTTCCTCATCTTTTAAGTGGAGATAGTAATTTGCCTCATGTGTGTTACTCTGATGATTATGTTAATTTAACACAGTTCTTAGTACCAAGGGCTCAATGGTTGTTAGTATAATTTTCATTGAAGTTATGGATTTCCCTTAAAATCTTTGTGATCATAAGATAGGTAAAAAAACACTTGTGAGTAAGAAATGAAAAAAATGAAACATTAAAATTTGACGAATAAATTGTACTTCATCAGAATTAAAAACTGCCTTTTAAATGAAATAGCAAATCACAGATTGAGAGAAAATATTTCATACATACATGTGTATATATTTCATGAAATATATATGTGTGTGTACTCAGTTGCGTCCAACTCTTTGCAACCCCATGGAATGTAGCCTGTCAGTCTTCTCTGTCCATGGGGTTTTCCAGGCAGAATACTGGAGCAGTTTGCCATTTCCCCCTCCTGCGGAGCTTACTGACCCAGGGATTAAACCCGTGTCTCTTGCATCTCCTGCTAGTGGTAAATAACCCACCTGCCAATGCAGGAGATACAAGAGGTGTGGATTTGATCCCTGGGTTAGGAAGATTCGCCTGGAGGAGAGCATACAACCTGCTCCAGTATTCTTGCCTGGGAGAATCTCATGGACAGAGAACATAGCAGGCTACAGCGTTGCAAAGAGTCAGACATGAAAAAGTGACTTAAGCATATGTATATATTAGCTAGTGTATTAAAAAGCAAAGACATGACTTTGCTGACAAAGGTCCGTATAGTCAAAGCTATGGTTTATACAGTAGGCATGTATGTATATGAGAGTTGGACCATAAAGAAAGCTGAGTGCTGAAGAATTGATGCATTCAAATTGTGGGTCCTGGAGAAGACCCTTGGAGAGCAAGGAGATCAAAACAGTCAATCCTAAAGGAAATCAATCCTGAATATTCATTGGAATGACTCATGCTGAAGCTGAAGCTCCAAAATTTTGGCCACCTGATATGAAAACCCAACTCCCTGGAGAAGACCCTGATGCTGGGAAAGATTGAGGGCAGGAGGAGAAGGGGGAGACAGAGTATGAGATGGTTGGATGACATCAGCAACATAATTGACATGAGTTTGAACAAACTCCAGGAGATAGTGAAGGACAGGGAAGCTTGGTATGCTGCAGTTCATGGGGTCACAAAGAGTTGGACATGACTTAGTGATTGAACAGCAACATAGTGTTTGTATATTTCCAGAATATGCTAAGAATTCTTTATGGTATATAAGAAAAACAATCCAGTTTAAAAAGAAGCAAAAGCTTTGAACAGACAAATAAATACATAGGGCTTAGCCAATATGTGTCGGAGAAGTACCCCACTCCAGTACTCTTGCCTGGAAAATCTCATGGGCGGAGGAGCCTGATGGGCTGCAGTCCATGGGGTTGCACAGAGTCAGACACGACTGAGCGACTTCACTTTCACTTTTCACTTTGATGCATCGGAGAAGGAGATGGCAACCCACTCCAGTGTTCTTGCCTGCAGAATCCCGGGGACGGGGGAGCCTGGTTGGCTGCCGTCTATGGGGTCGCACAGAGTCGGACATGACTGAAGCGACTTAGCAGCAGCAGCAGCAGCAGCCAATATGTATATGAAAAAGATGCTAAACATCGTTAGTCGTTAGATAAACGGAAATGAAAACTACACAGGGAAACCACTTCACACTCACTGGCATGACTAAGGTAAAAAGACTAATAATACCAAAGATTGCCAAGAGTATAATGCAACTGGAACTTTCATACATTACTGGTTAGAGTGTAAAATGTACTTTGGAAAGCAGTTTAGTAAGTTTTGATATGGTTAAACTTATACCTACCCAGTGATGCCACTGCCAGATATTTCACCAGGAGAAATAAGAATATGAACACAACAAAGACTGCTAAATGAATACTTATATTAGCCAAAAATGGGGATAAATTCTTCACAAATATCTATTAGTAAATAAATGGATTAAACAAATTCTGGCATATTCACCAGAATGAAATAATCCTCAACAAGAACAAAGAATGAATTAGTGATACGTGAAACAACATGGCTGCATCTTGATGTTGTATTGAACAAAAGAAATTGTAGGTACTGCTTGTTAAGCATTCAGTAACAGAAAACATTGTACTTGACTTCAGGAAGACTAAAGACTCATTGTGTGTAAAGTAACAGTTTCAAAACATCTTGATATTGTATGTAGTGACTGAAAGGTGCCCAGTTTTGTGGGGGCACAATGGGGATGCCTGACGTTATCCATGACCCTGATGAATATAAGTGTAAGAGTGTTTTTTTAGGGTAGGGGAAGGGAGTCATGGATACTTCCTAGAGAGATGGCAGCTTTACTGAGTTGAAAGAATGATTAAGAGGTAGCAGGAAAAGAGAAGATGGAGGGAGAAGTTATTTCTGTCAGAAGGCTCAAGAGAGCAAGTTTTCAGTGAACTAGCATAGAGAATCCTGAGTACTTTTAGTGTTGTTGAAGTGTGTGAATCTCTCATTGTTGAATGTTTGGCTTGAAGAGTTAGGCAAGAAGCAGATATTGAAAGACTGCTTAGGAAGCTGAGGAAGTTGCACTGTTATTCTGTTGAATACAAAAGATGATTGAACGGTTTTAAGCATCATAGTCTATACAAATAGGATATGCATTTGAGAGTAACAAGACAGGGCATATGGAGACAAGTGGTCAGTTGTTATACAATGTAGATAAGAAATCAAACTTGGGCCAAAGATGAGTTAAGTAATTAATATTTAGGTCTAAAGGTTTAGGTCTTTTTTAACTTAAAATTAGAAATCTTAATGAGAAGTCTGGAAAACAAATGACCACTTAGCAGCTATTTAGACTTATATCTGTAGTCTTGCTCTTAAGTTCCTGTAGCTTTGGCTTTTCAATGTTGTATTAATCTCTATGTACATAGCATAAAATCTAACATTATCATAAAAGTAAAAATCATTATTTTCACCAAATGAAGCTATATTACCCTGGCATTGACATTATTGAAATGATATATTTGATCAGCATTTTCAGATTATGTAAAATTATTCTTATAATTGGTTTCAAAACACTTTTTCATATTTATCTCTCAGAATATTAAAGCTCATTAGGAAATATATATTTAGATATTCAAGAAAATTAATTTATAAAGCTAAATGTAAACATAGCAACTAATTGAAATGCTTAATAGAGCATCAACAAAAATTAAATTCTAGTACAACTGAACAAAGTATTTTCTTGATGTTCCTATGGTTTATTTGATGAAAACTGCAGGTGCTATCTGTAGAATAAGAGCTAATAGAAATTTTGAATGGAAATAAGCAACTGAATAACTGTTGATTTCTCTAAGTGTAGTCCTGTAGGTATATTTGAACCATTAATTAACCTTAAAAATTTTAAATTCTCATATGAAATTCAAGATCATTTGAAGAGTATCAGGTTTTAAAATTCTTCAGGAATAATTCTAATTAGAAATTTTTATAGTTATATCATCTAGAGAATGGTCTCTGAGAAGAACTGAGTACACAATCATCTTCAATATCCCTCATTAGTTATATAATAAATATATTTCTATTTGGAATATATTATCAATGTTTATTAGTTTTCTGATACTGTTGTTAGAAGAAAAATGCAGTATAAACTTAATTTTCTGGACAACTCATATTCCTTTGTTAGGGAATGATCTTTTATCAGATGTACCTGTAACTATAAGAAAATGGATAGTTTTTCATTTATATTCAATGTATTAAAAATAAAACCTGCTGCTTAATCTGTAATGGCAATAGGATGTAATATCGTTGATTGACAAAAGCCCCAGCACTGTCAAAAAAAATTTGATTTTATATTTTATTAACTCATATAAAATATTGACAGCTTTCTTTAAAAGTCAGAAGCATGGCAACTCATGGGCAAGATTGTATTTGTTTTTGTTTTTGTTTTTTTTAAATTTATTCCTTTATTTCTCATGTGTTCCCCATCCCGAACCCTCCTCCCTCCTCCCTCCCCATACCATCCCTCTGGGTCGTCCCAGTGCACCAGCCCCAAGCATCCAGCATCATGCATTGAACCTGGACTGGCATCTCGTTTCATACATGACATTTCACATGTTTCAATGCCATTCTCCCAAATCTTCCCACCCTCTCCCTCTCCCACAGAGTCCATAAGCCTGTTCTATACATCAGTGTCTCTTTTGCAGTCTCGTATACAGGGTTATCGTTACCATCTTTCTAAATTCCATATATATGCATTAGTATACTGTATTGGTGTTTTTCCTTCTGGCTTACTTCACTCTGTATAATAGGCTCCAGTTTCATCCACCTCATTAGAACTGATTCAAATGTATTCTTTTTAATGGCTGAGTAATACTCCATTGTGTATATGTACCACTGCTTTCTTATCCATTCATCTGCTGATGGACATCTAGGTTGCTTCCATGTCCTGGCTATTATAAACAGTGCTGCGATGAACATTGGGGTACACGTGTCTCTTTCCCTTCTGGTTTCCTCAGTGTGTATGCCCAGCAGTGGGATTGCTGGATCATAAGGCAGTTCTATTTCCAGTTTTTTAAGGAATCTCCACACTGTTCTCCATAGTGGCTGTACTAGTTTGCATTCCCACCAACAGTGTAAGAGGGTTCCCTTTTCTCCACACCCTCTCCAGCATTTATTATTTGTAGACTTTTGGATCGCAGCCATTCTGACTGGCGTGAAATGGTATCTCATAGTGGTTTTGATTTGCATTTCTCTGATAATGAGTGATGTTGAGCATCTTTTCATGTGTTTGTTAGCCATCTGTATGTCTTCTTTGGAGAAATGTCTATTTAGATCTTTGGCCCATTTTTTGATTGGGTCATTTATTATTCTGGAGTTGAGCTGTAGGAGTTGCTTGTATATTTTTGAGATTAGTTGTTTGTCAGTTGCTTCATTTGCTATTATTTTCTCCCATTCTGAAGGCTGTCTTTTCACCTTGCTAATAGTTTCCTTTGATGTGCAGAAGCTTTTAAGTTTAATTAGGTCCCATTTGTTTATTTTTGCTTTTATTTCCAATATTCTGGGAGGTGGGTCATAGAGGATCCTGCTGTGATGAATGTCAGAGAGTGTTTTGCCTATGTTCTCCTCTAGGAGTTTTATAGTTTCTGGTCTTACGTTGAGATCTTTAATCCATTTCGAGTTTATTTTTGTATATGGTGTTAGAAAGTGTTCTAGTTTCATTCTTTTACAAGTGGTTGACCAGATTTCCCAGCACCACTTGTTAAAGAGATTGTCTTTAATCCATTGTATATTCTTGCCTCCTTTGTCAAAGATAAGGTGTCCATATGTGCGTGGATTTATCTCTGGGCTTTCTATTTTGTTCCATTGATCTATATTTCTGTCTTTGTGCCAGTACCATACTGTCTTGATAACTGTGGCTTTGTAGTAGAGCCTGAAGTCAGGTAGGTTGATTCCTCCAGTTCCATTTTTCTTTCTCAAGATCGCTTTGGCTATTCGAGGTTTTTTGTATTTCCATACAAGGATTCTTCAATATCCGCAAATCAATCAATGTAATACACCACATTAACAAATTGAAAAACAAAAACCATATGATTATCTCAATAGATGCAGAGAAAGCCTTTGACAAAATTCAACACCCATTTATGATAAAAACTCTCCAGAAAGCAGGAATAGAAGGAACATACCTCAACATAACAAAAGCTATATATGACAAACCCACAGCAAACATTATCCTCAATGGTGAAAAATTGAAAGCATTTCCTCTAAAGTCAGGAACAAGACAAGGGTGCCCACTTTCACCATTACTATTCAACATAGTTTTGGAAGTTTTGGCCACAGCAATCAGAGCAGAAAAAGAAATAAAAGGAATCCAAATTGGAAAAGAAGTAAAACTCTCACTATTTGCAAATGACATGATCCTCTACATAGAAAACCCTAAAGGCTCCACCAGAAAATTACTAGAACTAATCAATGATTATAGTAAAGTTGCAGGATATAAAATCAACACACAGAAATCCCTTGCATTCCTATACACTAATAACGAGAAAACTGAAAGAGAAATTAAGGAAACAATTCCATTCACCATTGCAACGAAAAGAATAAAATACTTAGGAATATATCTACCTAAAGAAACTAAAGACCTATATATAGAAAACTATAAAACACTGGTGAAAGAAATCAAAGAGGACACTAATAGATGGAGAAATATACCATGTTCATGGATTGGAAGAATCAATATAGTGAAAATGAGTATACTACCCAAAGCAATTTATAGATTCAATGCAATCCCTATCAAGCTACCAACAGTATTCTTCACAGAGCTAGAACAAATAATTTCACAATTTGTATGGAAAGATTGTATTTTGAATTTAGAAATGTAAATATACAAATATTGATACTTTCTGAAATTTTTAGTAAACAAATATCTATAAAAAGCCATAGCTGATTTTTTTTGCCTTATGTCTTTCATACTTATGTGGTAATTGTACAGTGAAGGTGCTAAAGAATACAGTTAATGCAATGATTTTAGAAATTACATTTGAACTTGAAAGTTCAAGTTAAGTCTGGGAATATAGACCAAAGAGAGAAAAGCCACACCTACAAATAAATTTTCTAGTTCTATTCAAATTATTTAAAAGAAAATAGAAAAGTTTTCAAGTATTAACACAAAGTAAGATATGGTACAGAAGTTCTTATTTTTATTATTAGTTCAGTGAGACTTGCATTTGAAAATGTCAGGCTGAATACAAGCATATCCTTCTATCCTACACTGAATTGCTGCTAAAATAAAAGCTACAGAATTTTTCAATGCCATAAGCTCTGCCCACCCCACCAAAAAAGAGTTGGAGAGGAAGCAATGATAAAATTTTAGAAGCTGAAAATCAGATGGCTATATGAGATCAGAATCAGGAGGCCCTAGGAAACTGAGTCCTGAACTGGACAGACAAGGAGTATCATGATGTGCAGCACTGAATCCACTTAATGTTTCAATATTAATAATACCATGTAGCTGTAGGTGTAGGAATGAAGGAACTTTGCCAAAAGTCTGTTAAAAAGTAGCTAAATCTCTTGATTCCCTCATCCACCTTGAATAGCTCAAGAACTCGGTCTGTTTAGTTCTGTCAACTCCGTGCCTAGACTGGAGGACACAAGACACAAATGTAGTCTAGTGAAGAAAAGCATATATACACCACTGATATTATGTATAAAGTAGATAACTAACGAGGACATACTGTATAGCACAGGGAACTCTACTCAGTGCTCTGTGGTGACCTAAATGGAAAGGAAATCCAAAAATGAGGGAATATATATATATACCTGTAACTGACTCACTTTGTTGTACAGCAGAAACTAATACAACAGTGTAAAGTAACTATACTGCAAGAAAAATTAAGAAGTATACTCTAGTGAGAAAAAAGGAGGATTAAGTGAATTTCTACATTTTGAGTGAGTTAATTTTTCTATAAGTTATGATTCTTATTATCACTTCTCTCACTGGGCTTTCAGAGCAACCACTTTGTTGGTAGAATAGGACAGTCCAGCATGGTTGTTTGTCATGCAAGTTGTGTTGTTATGACTTGTAAAGAGATTGATAACTAATGGAAATGGTACATTAAAGTTATAAGAGAAATGGAATACAATAAAGTCAGAGCTTCAGGAGATGTTGCTATTTTGAAAAGTCCTTTCAATCTTCTAAGCTCCCATTCTTGTAAAAAGATAATGATATTCTTAATCAATTATTTTTCATTAAGTTAAAGAGGAAAATGTCTTTATTTTGAGTTTCCTAGGCGTGTTATCCCACTTTCAGCCTTATTTCGTCTAAAACAGTGAAAGCTAGATGACTCAAAAAAACACTTAAAACTCAATATTTTTATTAATTGTTTTACAACACAAATCCATTTTTATTTGTCCCAGATACGTACAGTTTTTAAGTTTTTGTTTCCTTAAGTGGCAGAAGATGCCTGTGCTTTGTGTACTTGTGTGTGTTATAGTCATTTGATTGTTTCTTCTATAAAAAGACTATTTTAAAATATTTTAACTTTCCTTATTGAGTTCTGAAGGTTTTATTTCCCTTACTCTGGCTGAGTTTTAAGAATCAGTTTGTTTAAATGAAAATAAACAATGACACTCCATAGAGATGACCACTTTCACTTTGGAGCTGGGATGGCTAGATGTATTGCAGCAGGCAACATGGGAAGAAACTCATAAAAAACATCTGAGAGCTGAAACAGCGGTTACAAATGTGTCTCACTCTGACCATGTTTTAGCCTCTAAGGAAAAATAGATACATTCTCATCTGTAGGAGAGTAATGTAGTAATTTGAAAAATCAAATCCATGACACTTCATTATGGGATCATGTAGGATTTTATTTTCAAGATGCCTCATTGCAAAATTAATTGTAAAGATATTTTTCTTAGGAAATGCAAGTGTTTAATCATTTTGTATATACTCAAGTAGGACACAACAGATAGAAATATATCCCTTTTATGGTAGCCCATTTTTTGATTCATTAGTTTTCAAGTTGTATATTATTGTTTGCTATTTAATATTTTGCTAATTTTTATAAAAGATGTTTCTGATAAGTAGGATAATATAGTCAATAAATTCCTTTTTTTTAGGATACGTATTTGCTGCTCTAATCAGATAATATATATTAGTGATTCTATATAGAAATGTTACAAGGATATGATATTATATTCTTATAAAGGTTACAATAAGATATCTCACAAATTTAGAAAATTATATGGAACTGTGTATATAGGCATTTTATTATACAATTCCCTACACTTCTCTGAATATGAAAAAGCCAAATATGTTCTATTCCTTTTGTAAAGTTACTATTGAATACTGTTATATTGGTCAGTAAATTTTATCTATTGACTGGTATAACAAAATTTCTTGATAAAAATAGTCTCTCCTGATGCACTGGTAAATTTTCTTGCATTAGATATTGATATCTATGTAGTTTATAATCATTTCATTTTTACTCCATTGCCAGGAAGCTCAGAGTTAATGGAGTATTCAATCAGTGTAATTATCTCAAATATTATATTATGTCAAATACATTATGAAACCAGGAGAAACCATGTTTGTAACCTATTTGGCCATATGCAAATTTGTGAATGACATCTCTATTTATCACCATTAATTTTTGATATTATTGGGTTAGTTGAGATAAGATAGGTGTTATAAACTATAGATGACTCCTTGATAAGTTATTGCACATACATATGGAGAGCACATGCACAATAATGATCACTGCTAGACATTAAGTTCAGCTTTAAAAGAGATCTGATTCTGATTTCTTTCCTCAAACCCTTCTAAACCAAAATGTACAATTTCACAACTAAAGGCTTATTATTTAGCATAAGGACAACATTGTAGGCTATCCTTGTTAAACATATGTCTTGGAAGAATAAAATTTTAGCATTATAACTTATTTTAAACCTAAAATATTTCAGATGCTTTTCTTGTAGGAAATTAAAAAAAGAATATAGAATGGATAAAGAAAGAAAAGGAGGGGGGAGATTGGTCTTATAAAAATGTAAAGACAAAAAAATTATCAAGGCATAAATAAGAAATTCAAATTCTTACTGCTAAAGACTACTTTTACTCATTATTTTATTCAATTATTTGTCATTTTTAACAAGTGTTTTTGTTCCAGGTACTCTACTAGCCATTAGCAATTCCATGATTATTTAGACGTGCTCTCTTCATAGCTAAACTCATAAATCTTTAAGGGGTAAAAAATACTGTACTAAAGTATCCATACAAGGGAGAACAGACAAGATATTTAATGACTATCTAGGATGAGACTTTAACTTGGTAGGGTGGGAGGTTTTTAGACAGAGAAGGTGAGGTAACTCCACTATTGGCAGAGAAGATAGTGTCCCCCACAAGACAAGACTTGAAGGAGTTGAGTGAAAATCGTGACATGTATTGGGTGATGTATTCCAGGATTCATGCTGAAGTGTAGAGTGGATAGGGCATGAGGGTAGGGCATGAATAAATTGTCATGGGTCATATATGAAGTTAAGAAGTCTGTGGAGTTTGGATTTATCCCTGGGGCAGTGGGAAGCATCTGGATTTCTGGATTGATATTATTGGAGCCTCCATGGGGAAACAATGGAAACAGAGACTTTATATTTTAGGGCTCCAAAATCACTGCAGATGGTGATTGCAGCCATGAAATTAAAAGACACTTGCTCGTTGGAAGAAAAGTTATCACCAACCTAGACAGCATATTAAAAAGCAGAGACATTACTTTGCCGACAAAGGTCCATCTAGTCAAAGCTGTGGTTTTTCCAGTAGTCATGTATGGATTTGAGAGTTGGACTATAAAGAAAGCTGAATGCTGAAGAATTGATGCTTTTAAACTGTGGTATTGGAGAAGACTCTTGAGAGTCCCTACCAGGAGATCCAACCAGTCCATCCTAAAGGAAATCAGTCCTGAATATTCATTGAAAGGACTGATGCTGAAGCTAAAATGAAACTCCAATACTTTGCCCACCTGATGTGAAGAACTGACTCATTTGAAAAGACCCTGATGCTGGCAAAGATTGAAGGGGGGATTAGAAGGGGATGACAGAGGATGAGATGGTTGGATGGCATCACCGACTCGATGGACATGAGTTTGAGCAAGCTCTGGGAGTTGGTGATGGACAGGAAAGCCTGGAGTGCAGCAGTCCATGGGGTCACAAAGAGCTGGGCAAGACTGAGCGACTGGGCTGAACTGACTGATGCTTAGGAGCATCACCATGCACACACACAGATGCACAAATGCCATAGTAGTGTTACTCTCTGCTCTTCCCTCAAGTTAATATTCTATAAGGTCAGCTGAGACTTGACTGAAATCATGGTAACATGCTTTTCATGTCACTTTTCTTACTAATTTTGAATCCCTCAGATCTGATCTGAAAAAGGATCTTGCAAAATTTCACATAATTTTAATTATAAATTTACTGGAAAAGGGACCATATACGAATGTATGACTTTTTGCACCATACCTTAATGAGAGAGAGTTTATGAATATTTAGTAATGATATCGATTCATAATGATGAAATATTTATAAAACATTTCCTTTATGTTTAATTGCATGGCAGTCTCCAGTTCATTAATTCATTGTAAGTCAATTTTGATCTTTGAATTCGTTTTGAATTCTTATTGTTCAAGACTTACTAATCAAAGAGAATAAATAACTTGAGACCATGTTTTTGAAAATAAAATGAAAGTGATTGCTGAAATTTTTCCTTGCACTATCTGTATTGCTGAGCTATTTTTAAGGCAGTAAAGAAATGCTGTTTGCATCAGTTATCTGTTCTTTAGGTCATAAGGATGTTATGGCGTGTCTCTAGTGACTCATGATCCATAAGATCATCTGTAATATCTTGTATTACAAGTCGATCCATTTTCCATAATGTGTTTCCTTAGGAAAAAATTGAGAAAAATTTTACAGTTGTCTCTAACTTTGCTCCAGTTTCTTTTGTAGGCTTAAAAATTACTGTGGGTAGACAAATTGCCTTTCATTGTTTTTTTAAATGATTTAAATAGCTTAAGCAAAAATTTTTAAGAAAGTACATCCCTACATCTGTGTTCTAGAAATGTGATGTGTTAGATATATTCATAGAACCAGAGCTTACATTATAAATTTATTATTTTTGTGTACCTAATTCTGAATGGACATTATGACTGCATTTATTTGCCATTTTAAGTATGTAGTGTGATTTCACTCAGGATAAAGCAATATAGAATCCAAATATATAATACCACATAGGATTTTAGCTGGAAAATCTATTACACCGTAGGAGGTTTCACATTTCTAAAATGCAAGCAGTGAGTACTGTGGGGTCAGGGACTAACCAGTGAATGAAAGTCAGAACTCAAAATGAAGTGCCTTTTCTGTTTAACACTGGGCAGTGATAGAAACTGATAATGTTTGATTAATGAACGGCAGCCTTACAGCGGGTGAAAACATCTGTGAGAAGTGATTTATTATTTCAAAGGTATTGGAAGCTTGCAGTATCTTGCAGATTTAAGTATGTGTGCCTGAGTAAAATAAATGAGATGCAACATGTGAAAAATGAAAACACATTACTTGTAAAGGATGTGTCACAAGCAGGGTATTTTTGTTCAAGTACACTTTGTCATGGGGACTTTTAATGCTGTTCTGAATACAAATCATTTAACTGGTTCATAAAATCGCCTCAGTTGGAATTCTTGCATCTATCATCCAAGACATAAATGAGGGTTAAACTTAATGTGGTGTAACATCCCTTAAATGTTCAAATTTTGCATCATATACCACTGTTAAAATTGCACATATGTTTTATGTATAAAGATGAATAAATTGTAGATACTTAAAACAACAGT
The DNA here is from genome assembly GCF_002263795.3 of Bos taurus. Classification (NCBI taxonomy): domain Eukaryota; kingdom Metazoa; phylum Chordata; class Mammalia; order Artiodactyla; family Bovidae; genus Bos; species Bos taurus. The sequence goes on from NC_037330.1 coordinate 45,721,578, forward strand.
CCCCAAACAGAAACAAGATGTGAAGTCTTGAGGTCTTAATTGAACACTCATCAGATACTCAGAGTTAAGGATTTCACTGCAACTATTATAGCTAGACATTCGAATAATCTATCATTTTATGATTGGACAGTTTTTAGTTAGGTGACATGTTTTATGATAAATAATAGAGTGCAATGAATGGAATGGTACTATTTTAAGCACTGTTGTTGAAGCTCTAATGTGTGTGTATGTGTGTGTATTGTGTATGTGAGTGTGTGTGTGTTTGCAACTATTATAGCTAGACATTCGAATAATCTATCATTTTATGATTGGACAGTTTTTAGTTAGGTGACATGTTTTATGATAAATAATAGAGTGCAATGAATGGAATGGTACTATTTTAAGCACTGTTGTTGAAGCTCTAATGTGTGTGTATGTGTGTGTATTGTGTATGTGAGTGTGTGTGTGTTTTTGTGTACACACCTTGAATTACTCCCTGTTACTTAGGTAAAAATTATGCCTTTTCTATAAATGTCATTACCTATATTTCATACTAGATCGTTATTTCAGAAAATAAAATTTAAAATTCTTCCAAGTTACTAGTAACCTGATAATAGTAATAGTGGGTTAAATCCACTGAGAAATAATGTTTATATAGTTTATATATAAAGTTTATTTTCATAAACTTGGGACAATGCGAGAATTGCACCTTCAGGACTATTAATCCTTTTTATTGTGTAATATGTGAAATGTGTCTGCTTGTTTAACTCACCACTAAAAGATACCTTTGCAAAGTTGGGTGTTGTCATTATAAGGAACATATTTTTCAGATCAACAGGATTTTAAAACATGTAATCACCATTATAAGCAAACTAAAATCTATGAAATAAAAATGTTTAGAATTATAGAACTTACTACATGCATTATTCTTAATGAATTAGAAACTGAAATGGGGCAAGGTTTATGCATCTGTTTTGCCCATGGTAGCTTTTGGACTGAGCATAAACTAAATCCTTATTAAATATTTTATTGAATGATTGAATATATGAAGGGATTCAGTTCAGTTCAGTCACTCAGTCGTGTCTGACTCTTTGTGACCCCATGGACCCCAGTATGCCATGCCTCCCTGTTCATCACCAACTCCTGGAGTTTACCCAAATTCATGTCCATTGAGTCAGTGATGCCATCCAACCATCTCATCCTCTGTCATCCCCTTCTCCTCCTGCCCTCAATCTTTCCCAGCATCAGGGTCTTTAGTGAAGAAAATATTATTCATTGCAAATTTATGTATTCATTTAGTAGTGTACTGGAGAAACTGCTTCATGCCAAGCATTGAGCTGGTTCTGGAAACATCAAGATAAAGAGAACACACATAATCCCTGCTCTTAAGGAGCTCTTAGACTGGTGGGAGACAGATATTATACAATACATATCACACTGTGAAATAAGTTGAAAGGTAATATAATGAAGCATAAAGAACTCTGTGGGCTTCCCAGGTGGCTCAAGTGGTAAAGAATCCACCTGCCAGTGCAGGAGACACAAGAGACATGGGTTTGATCCCTGAGTCAGGAAGATCCTCTAGAGTAGAAAATGGCAACCCACTCCAGTATTCTTACCAGGGAAATTCCATGGACAGCGGAACCTGGTGGGCTACAGTCCATGGGGTCTCAAAGAATTGGACATAACTGAACACACATACACACACACAAGACTGTGTGACTGCATTCCAAGGACACCTATACTGAGTGGGAGATAAGATCATGCTAGCTGAGTGTGGAGGGAGGAAAGAAAGGAGACTAGTGGCCTAAGAGGTGAGGTAGCTGAGTTGGCAAGTGAAAGGATTCGATTTCCATTTTAAAGGAATTACTTTGGCAGCTATGGAGTGGGAGGAGTGGAAGTGGGAAAATCATTTAAGAGGCTTTAGTAATAGGAACACAAGATGACGACACTGATTCTACTCTTTTCAGGAATAGAGATGTTTACCTATTAATGTCTCTCAACCTCTCTCTTCTCTCATTTTCTGTTCTCTGGGAGTGCTCATGGCCTGAAAATAAGGGGTTTTTCACCACTACTTTTTGGTACCTCCCAACAGAAACCTATATGCAGGTCAGGAAGCAACAGTTAGAACTGGAAAACAAGTACGTCAAGGCTGTATATTATCACCCTGCTTATTTAAGTTATATGCAGAGTACATCATGAGAAACGCTGGACTGGAAGAAATACAAGCTGGAATCAAGATTGCTGGGAGAAATAGCAATAACCTCAGATGACACCACCCTTATGGCAGAAAGTGAAGAGGAATTCAAAAGCCTCTTGATGAAAGTGAAAGAGGAGAGTGAAAAAGTTGCCTTAAAGCTCAACATTCAGAAAACGAAGATCATGGCATCTGGTCTCATCACTTCATGGGAAACAGATGGGGAAACAGTGTCAGACTTTATTTTTTGGGGCCCCAAAATCACTGCAGATGGTGATTGCAGCCATGAAATTAAAAGACGCTTACTCCTTGGAAGGAATGTTATGACCAACCTAGATAGCATATTCAAAAGCAGAGACATTACTTTGCCAACAAAGGTTCGTCTAGTCAAGGCTATGGTTTTTCCTGTGGTCATATATGGATGTGAGAGTTGGACTGTGAAGAAGGCTGAGCACCGAAGAATTGATGGTTTTGAACTGTGGTGTTGGAGAAGACTCTTGAGAGTCCCTTGGACTGCAAGGAGATCCAACCAGTCCATTCTGAAGGAGATCAGCCCTGGGATTTCTTTGGAAGGAATGATGCTGAGGCTGAAACTCCAGTACTTTGGCCACCTCATGCAAAGTGTTGACTCATTGGAAAAGACTCTGATGCTGGGAGGGATTGGGGGCATGAGGAGAAGGGGACGACAGAGGATGAGATAGCTGGATGGCATCACTGACTCGATGGATGTGAGTCTGAGTGAACTCCAGGAATTGGTGATGGACAGGGAGGCCTGGCGTGCTGCGATTCATGGGGTCGTGAAGAGTTGGACACGACTGAACAACTGAACTAATTGAACTGAACTCCCACTTCTTATATTTAGCTTAGAATTATTAATGAAATCTTAATTACCATTTAAGTTAAACACAGGGGCACTTGTCTGGCAATAAGACAGTCCCAGAAGAATTTTCTTGTATTTTTTGCTAATTTTCAAAATATCGACTCCACTGAAATGTCAAAAAAATTTAATACCATCTTTTAATTACAAAGTAATAATACATGATTAAGTGCATTGTGATCATATTTAAATACATTGCTATACACAAGTACAAAATCATTCAAAACTGCAAAAGAAACATTTTAAGTAACTTATTCATGTGCAGAGAAAATTATAACTAGAATAAGAAATATGAAGATTTAATAACATTCATAGAAAGAATTTCTGTAACTTTTATGTTTTCTAAAATTTGCTAACCTTCACTGTCAGGAATATTTTCATCTTTTTTTCTTATGAATCAGTTTTTAAGTGAAAATAGGCACGATCATCTTGAGAACTCCTTATGTAGCTGAAAATCTTCATTAAATTGACTTCTCCAGGCTGAATAATTATAGTTCCAATTAATTAAAGACTAAAAATTGCTTCCTCAATTAAACTGAAATATGTAGGCAAACATGTGAAAATATAAACCTTCTAGATTTAAGGGTTTTCTTAGAACTCCTTGCTAAGATGTCAAATATTAATATTGCCTAACATCCTTAACATCAAAGAACATATAGAGATATGTTCTTCTTCCTAATTATGTAGATATAACATATGTAAAACAAAATTAAGATCCAGGGCATACTTAGTATGAATCTAATAAGGATTCAGAATAAATACAGGTTTCTGGTTCTTTGTATTCTTTAAACTGCAACCTTGGACAAGTCACACCCTTCCCCAGTCCCAAATGCAGGGTTGATATGATGATGAAACGAAATGACACATGTGAAAACCTGATAATTATGCATCAGTCTATAATCCTTATAAATTTTAAGTGTTGGTGCTGACACTGATTCCCACTTTTCATCTCCTATAAAACTAGCGCAGGTTCAGGCTCATATGAATAGCATAAGCAAACTCTATGTCCTTACATGGGTCTTTCATAAGAAAATTTGAACACCAACCAATCCTACATTAAGATTATTTTTTGCAAAGTTTTGTACCTTCAACTCGGAGAAGGCAATGGCACCCCACTCCAGTACTCTTGCCTGGAAAATCCCATGGATGGAGGAGCCTGATAGGCTGTAGTCCATGGGGTTGCTAAGAGTCGGACACGACTGAGTGACTTCCCTTTCACTTTTTACTTTTCTGCATTGGAGAAGGAAATGGCAACCCACTCCAGTGTTCTTGCCTGGAGAATCCCATGGATGGGGGAGCCTGGTGGGCTGCCGTCTATGGGGTCGCACAGAGTCGGACACGACTGAAGCGACTTAGAAGCAGCAGCAGTACCTTCAACTTAACACTGTGGGACATTTTTTTAGGCTGACTTTGACGGGAGAAGGTAGCACTTGGTGATTTAAACAACTGAAAGCTAATTGTCAATTTTGAGAGATTTTTCATGATGGATAAAAATTTGAGAGTTTACACCTTCAGTAGGGTTTTTGTTCTAGGAAAGAATTCAAGGTAATAGCATAGTTTATGTTATTTTGTAATAAAAGTATGAAAGAAATGTATATATTCAAAAGGATACCTACGTGCTTTGGGGCAATAGTTCAGAAAGTGATTGTGGCAGTGGATATTAAGTAACTGTATTAAATAGCTATTTAAATAGTCTCTCTCCATTCCTTCCTACATATACACACATATAAAGTTATCATATCACAGTAATTTGGACTAAATGATTTTGAGGTTTGAAGAGAGAAGATTAAGCTGAAGTAACACACAGTGTTGCTCTTACTCTATTATTTCAGTCAAAGCAGACCAGAGACTATCTTTGTCACAAGATAATCCAAATGTAAGAGCAGGGTCATAGACTCCCCTAAGATTTTAAGGGGAGTAATGGCAAAGTAATCTGCAATAGGGCATGCGTGCCAGGGTGGAAGAAGTTATTATGGCCTTCAGTGCAAATAGTCTACCATCCAGATAGCATGTTATATGAAGAAAAATAGTAGAAATTTTTCCAGGTGGTTTCTCTTTTAGCATAGTCTTCCTACATTAAAATGTTCTATGGAGGATCTCGTGTGACTGAAATAAGATAGTAGGAGTCATATGCATATGTGTAGTTTCAAAGAATCATGTATTCTAAATGATTATCATAGAAGGTTTCAAAACTGTAGTGCTTGGATCTAAAATTTGTTTTTTTTTTTTTTTTTTTGAACAAGTTACTCAATGTCTCCTTGTTTCAGTCTTTTTAAATCTGAAAAATAATATAATTGACACATAGGGTAATAGGATTAAACTATTTGGTAAAGATAAAATGTTTAGAATAGTATCTGAAATAAAATAAATGCTTGTCAGTTATCTACAGTGAATAAAAATATGTGCTTATGATATAAACAAATGGAATCTCTAGTTTTAATTATGTTTCTACCTGTTTTCTCTTACTTTTTATTTGTATAGCTACTTTCAGTAATTATGTTCTAAACTTTATTCTCAAAATACTAATTTTAACCATAATCATATAACAGAAATAAAGTTTATTCCCTAAGTGTCTGCTTTCCTAACAAGCATAAGACATAATACCTAGTGAGATGATCCACAGACATTAAACTGCTTTTAAAGCTCAGCTCCCTAATTCCATTTCCTATTATGTTAATACAGTCCACAGCACCTGATGCACTTTTACCTTGGTTTAGATTAGTTTGCCTATAATGCCTTAGACATTCTCTCTTAAACACCAGATTGATCTCCACAGTTCTATGAAAGGTTGGGCTTTCTGGATAACAGCTGCTACTTGACTGAATCCAGGATGCATCTCATCACCTAGATGATTCCTTACAACTATTTCTGTTAGACGAAAACTTTATTAATATTCTCAAGCCATCACCTAGTAACACCCATAATTAAATCCAGACCTGACAACTGGTAGCTTAGTTATGATTGAAAAGTTCCTTTTAACAATAATTTTTCATGTTTCTATGAGGCTATCACAAAGTGAAAGATAATGATAATTTGATTTGGTAGTAGCAGCAGAAATGAAAATAAGAATAAGAATGAAACAAAAAGGGCACAGTTGACTCATCAATAATTGGCAAAATATCAAATATATGAATTGGGAAACAATTAGAGGAGATTCTGAGGAGACTTTTGTTTCAGTAAGCCTATTGGACATGGTTTTGGTTATGATATAGTACTTAGCAGTATTAAAATTAGTAATAATTAGTAGTAATTTTAGGAATAATTATTAGTAATTGTTACTAATTATTAGTAATAATTTTAATATTTTATTAGGAAAACAAATATATAGTAAATTTACATATCTTTATTTTCAGAAGTTATATAATTATACAAAGGTACTTTAAGATAAGTATCTTTGGCTTATTCAGAGATAAGTTTCTTTGGCTTATTCAGAGAAAGTATAAAGATGTAGCACTGTTGAATAAAGTTATGCTCAATGGTTTATTACACATTATAATGAGCAAACTTCTCCCTTTTTAACATGTCTGATCTTGGATTTAATTTTTCTGCTTTTAGTAAGAAACACATACTATATAAGTATATATTAGCAGAAAACCTGTATATTATACTCTTTTGTTATCATAGTTCTGTACATAGTATATCTCACCTCTAGGGATTTCTCTAACATTTCTAATCAGGTAAATAATTGGGCTCTGGACTTCTCATTGCATGGGCTATCAATATAAGATTTCCTTAGAATAAAATATATAAACTTATGTTAAAATTGAAGAATAATATATATTACTTTAATTTTTCTTTATTTGTGAAAAGGAGACTAAAATATTTAAACTTATATTTTCCAGTAAATTCACATTTCTTCTGAAAATCAACATCAATAATATCAAAAACATCCAAACACTTTTTTTTCAGTAAAATCAAAATGTGAATATGATGGATACTCCAAAGTATTTTACGGTTAATAATCTTGGAAGGTTCCTTTCTTTCGCTGCCTAACCACCTCTGCAGACTGCTGCTGCTAGGTCGCTTCAGTCGTGTCCGACTCTGTGTGAACCCAGAGACGGCAGTCCACCAGGCTCCCCCGTCCCTGGGATTCTCCAGGCAAGAACACTGGAGTGGGTTGCCATTTCCTTCTCCAGGGGATCTTCCCAACTCAGGGATTGAACCCACATCTCCTGTAGCTCCTGCATTGCCGCAGATTCTTTACCGCTGAGCCACTGGGGAAGCCCTATAATAAAAATAATAACTTTGTTTTTGTTCTTTAACTGGTAAATCGTTTCTGACTTTTTGTGATCCCATGGACTATAGCCTGCCAGACTCCTCTGTCCATGGGATTTCCTACACAAGAATACTGGAGTGAGTTGCCATTTCCTTCTCTAGGAGATCTTCCTGACCCAGAGATTGAACCTGTGTCTCCTGCATTGGCAGGTGGATTCTTTTTTTTTTTTTTTTTTAATATAAATTTATTTATTTTAATTGCAGGTTAATTACTTTACAGTATTGTATTTGTTTTGCCATACATCAACATGAATCTGCCACAGGTATACACGTGTTCCCCATCCCGAACCCCCCTCCCTTCTCCCTCCCCATACCATCCCTCTGGCTTGTCCCAGTGCACCAGCCCCAAGCATCCAGTATCATGCATCAAACTTGGACTGGCAATTCATTTCATATATGATATTATACATGTTTTAATGCCATTCTCCCATATCATCCCACCCTCTTCCTCTCCCACAGAGTCCAAAAGACTGTTCTATACATCGGTGTCTCTTTTGCTGTCTCCCATACAGGGTTATTGTTACCATCTTTCTAAATTCCATATATATGTGTTAGTATACTGTATTGGTGTTTTTCTTTCTGGCTCACTTCACTCTGTATAGTAGGCTCCAGTTTCATCCACCTCATTAGAACTGATTCAAATGTATTCTTTTTAATGGCTCCATTGTGTATATGTGTACCACAGCTTTCTTATCCATTCATCTGCTGATGGACATCTAGGTTGCTTCCATGTCCTGGCTATTATAAACAGTGCTGCGATGAACATTGGGGTACACGTGTCTCTTTCAGTTCTGGTTTCCTCGGTGTGTATGCCCAGCAGTGGGATTGCTGGGTCTTTCTTAACCACTGCACCATCTGGGAAGCCCCCCAAATAATGACTAATATTTTGCTGTTTATTTAAGAGAAGAAAACTTATTGTAGCATTAGTTCTACAAGTAAAAGCTATAAAACCTAAGTGCCAGAACCAACACAGAAAAATAGGAGGAGCTAGAAGATGAATTGACAGCATATAAGAAAGATGACCCAAAAAAAACACACCAAAAATGAAAACAAAACATTTAATGAAATAAAGCAGTAACAAACCTGACAAATTTTCCAATTCTCCCAAAAAGAAAAAAAGAAAAACCAAAAAAGCTATGTACCAGTCTTACCAGTCTCACTTATAAATTTTATTGTAAAATACTAAATAAAATTTTGCAAGCAGACTCCACCAACAAATTTAAAGAATAACGCACTAGAAAAAAGGGAAGTGTATTAGAGAATGAGTTTGTTTGACATTAGGAAAAGTAGTGATATAACATGTTAACATGTCTAAGGAAAATATGATAATTTCTATCAAAATCAGGAGGTCATTTAACAGAGTTCAACAGTCATTATTGACTTTCAAAGAAAAGCACTGTAAGTAGGATGATATGGATATATTCTTAATACAAACATATCTATCCTAATGCAAATCTAACAGAGCATTTCTCTGATGCCTAAAGAGTATCCTCATTCTCAGTAAAGTCAGGACCAAGGTGATGGTGTCCATTATCATTATTATTTCACATATATTGGAATAACTGTCAGAACACTGAGAGTAAAGAAAGGAGATAGAGATACAAGAATTGTATTGGTTGAGAAAAACTTTAATTCTAGATGAGTATCAATGAAAAATCAACGGATAAACTACAAACAAATTTCAATAAAATTGGAGTTCAAAATTAATATACTAGAAAGAATGTTATTATAAGAGAAGTTAAAGTATATTGTGATAAACCTAAAACATCACTGTTGCGTCAATTAAAATAATATGGTATTAGTGCATGAAAAGATAGATCAATAGAATAGATTAGGAAAATCCAGAGACAGACACAGATGCACACAGGAATTTAGTATATGTAGAAGGTAGTATTTCAAATTAGTGTGGAAAAACAAATTATTCATTATATGGTTTTGGTATAAGTGGGGTATCGTCTACAATAAAGTTGGATGCGTGTTTCACATCCTACACTAAGAATAGCATATTTCACAGAAAAAGAAATAAAAATGACCCTTACACAGTTTGAAAAAATACTGAACATCACTCATAATGAAAGAAATGCAAATTAACACTCCACTGACTTACTATTTTATCTCTTAGAGTGGCAGATTTTTGATGAGGCTGTGGGAAAATAGACACTCTTATACAATGCTTATGTAAAGCCATCAATTCCACTTCTGAGAAATTACTTTATGCATAAGAAATGTAGTGTCTACTAGTTTATTAACTGCAATATTTTTTAGAGTAGTGAAGAAATGGAATCAACCTAAGTGTCCATTGGGAGAAGCTAGCTAATAATCTACAAAAAAATTATGGTGTATTTATACAATATTAGGAAGCATTAAAAATATGAAGAAAAGCTTTATATATCAGTTGGGAAATATCTCTGAGATGGATCCGTAGTGTGAAGAAAAGTTGATGTAAACAACATATGCTGTCATTTGTGCAAAAAAAGAATAGAGCAATAAGAGTATTTACTTGTGTATTGATTAAAATTCCATCTATTAAATGCTATCCAAAAGTAAACTTTAAAAAGACAACATGGAAAGGTAACTTTTCACAATGTACCATTTTGTATCTTATCTTTGAACTAAGTGAATGTCTTACATATATCGAAATGTAACTTTAAAATATTTTCTTTTAAAAACATGTGATAAGTTTCACTCTCTAGTGCATTATCATCTGATATATATACATAGATATTTGCAACATGTAGAGCCCTGATAGAACTTCCCTGGTGGCTCAGACAATAAAGAATCTGCCTGCAATGCAGGAGACCCGAATTCAATCCCTGGGTCGGGAAGATCCCCTAGAGAGGGGAATAGCTATCCCTCTAGTATTCTTGCTTGGGGAATCCCATGGATAGAGGAGCAAGGCGGACTACAGTCCATGGGGTAGCAGAGTCAAACATGACTGAGCAACTAAACAGGCATGGGCATAGCCCTGATAACTGGGATAGAAAGCAGTGGGATGATATTTTAACATTACTCTTTGGTAGTTATACAAAGTTACAGTTTTGTTTCTTGTATCTTAGAGATGGAGGAGCTTGAAAGTTGTAGTTCAAGTTTTATAGACATTGCAATCAATAATAACAAATGTTTGTGTGTTTGTTTTTGTTATTCTCACTGGTAGTCTTCTTTGCAGAAAGCTGCTGCAGCTAGCTCAAGTAAAGAGTGATTCATAGTAAATATAGGATGTGAAATATTGCCAGGCTTTATGGGAAATGGGAAGAATCAGGGATAGAAATAAAGCTCTTCATTTCTTGGTGGCCAAATACTCTTGTGTCTGATCTCTCTTTTTGTTTCTGATATCTTCATCTTTTACTTTTCTATACAACTCTTACCTGTGCTTATTGTACTTGTCTCCAAAAGAAGTCCTTAACCTTCTATTAGTACATTATAAATACCAATCAAATTCCCCACTACAGACTGCATACAGTATTTGGATGGACTGGTCAGAGGTTAGGACCTGGATTAAGCATTCATCCCCCATCTAACCAGTTGTGAACAAAGGAGGATCATTTGGTTTATTCCAGGTGAAAGACTTGGGACAGGCTAAGTAGTGCCATGAAAGTGAAAGTGAAAGTGAAGTCGCTTAGTCGTGTCCAACTCTTTGTGACCCTGTGGACTGTAGCCCACTAGGCTCCTCCGTCCATGAGATTCTCCAGGCAAGAATACTGGAGTGGGTTGCCATTTCCTTCTCCAGGGGATGTTCCCTACCCGGGGATCGAACCCAGGTCTCCCTCATTGTAGGCAGACGCTTTAACCTCAGAGCCACCAGGGAAGCCCCTAAGCAGTGACATAGGTCTTTTATATTTCATGCATGTGTCAGCTAGACAGTCTTAATCTTCATCTAAGAAAGACAGGGAGGCTAAGACTCACTTTTCAGACTGAAGAGGAAAAGTGAAGCATTGACTTCATAAATAAGCATTTTATGCCAGAAGACCAGCTGCTGGGATCGATCTCTTTAAGGGGTTTGACCTCTCAAAGTCATAGCAGGCAAGAATAAACAAGATATTTAAACTCACTTTCAGACCTCAGAGCTAGAGCACCGGAGTAAAGTATGAGTCACCCTTTTCAGCTATTACTCTATTGGCCTCTGTGCCTTTTCTATAAAAATGACCATTTTATTCACCAAGGGAAAATTTCCACAATACATGGCTGCCGTGAAAGGTCAGGAGCCTCAAGGCAGTGACCATTGTTGCAGATGGAGAGTCTGTCCTAACTTCTCTACAAATACCAGGGAACCACTTGCACTGGTTAGGCCTTGATGTTGTTATGCAGCCAGTACCATTACAGACACACAGAATCTTTTAACAAAATAAACATGTAAATAAACATACCTCTGCCAGAGGTCGAACACAATACTAAAAACAACCTTAAATGTGCCAATGGACTTGAAAAATGCCTTTTTTTCCTCCTTAGGAATTTCTTTTTAAAAACAAATCAGTGAATTTGTACTCTTGAAATTCTGCAAGTCACTGTGTAACCTGACTTCATTCATATATATTTAAATATTTTGATGAGTTGTCAGTTATACATGCAGTCTAGATAAAAAGATTCTCTGATGACTGATTGCCCTTGGATTCTTCGGTTTTGATAGGTAACTCCTTATTTATGATACTATAAAAATACAGTTCTGTCCCCATAGTTCAATTAAGTTGAGTAGAATAAGAACCAGCTTTCACATGACTCTTGACCTTATCAGTGTCACTCAGAAATCACAGCAACTCGCATAGGAATGTGAAGCATCATCTCGTGATGCGTACATGTGTTTGAGGATCTAATTTGGTTATATTTTGTTAATGGAACTTAAGCCTCCAGGGGGCTCCTTAAATTAACAATGAGATAATTGGAATCAATGTCATAGCTGAAAATCTTATTTCTTTGTTTACCTACCAATTATATGAAATTAAATACACAGACATACACCACTGAAACTCAAGGACTCAGCTTCATAGACTATTTGTAAGACCGCTGTCTTGTTTTTAATGAGACCATTGATTATTTGATATTGCATATCACTTTAATGATCATCAGGAAAGGAAATTTTTTAAACCTTCAGAAAAGTCAGCTGTTTCTTAGTTACACTTTTTAAAATGCATGGCGCTTGCAGTTTCTTATTTCCAAAATGTATGTAACAGGAAAAGAAAAGATAGGATGTGAAGAAACAGCCAAATATATACACACAAAATAACAGCTAATGTTAACTACAGCAGTTTTATTTGGTGTCTGAGTCATGGGACAGCAGATAACAGAAGATAATAGAACATTATTCTTAAATTCAGTACACATACATTTATATTATGATAATAGTGTTATCAATAAAGGGTAAGGAATGAACATTGATTGAATGTTTACATGTATCAATCATATATAATGACTTAAATCATTGTGGCAATTCTAGAATAGACAGTCTCATTCTCATCTTATAAATGGGGAGAGCAATAGCTGCCTGGCTCCTGCAGCCCTTGGTTGCCGACTAAGGGTGGTACAATAACCGGAAAAGACCTGCAGACCCAGGAAGCAATCCCAGGTTTTTGGTGAATGAAATTCTAGCCTGATGGGTGGGCACTTAGCTTAAGCTCCACAGAGCACCTCATCTCTTGGAATACAGCCAAAAATGACTAGAGCAGTGCCTTCCGAAATCCAGAGTCAGGGGCCCAGATAGCCTAGGCCTGAAGGCAGTTCTGTTCCAGACTCTCTCTTCAGAAACATATCACTCTCAACAGATCTCTCATGGTGCTTTGTGCCTCTTCACTTTAACACTCCATCTAAGTAAACAGAGCATAGACTGAACACATTCGTTCTTTCTGGTTATTTGCATTTTAAGCCTTTTATCTCTAGCTATAGATTGAATGGCTTTGTCTCCAGTTAAAGGAATTTCAGGCAATTGCAACTAGATGGAGGAGATTAGATTTGGTCCTGAGGGGCTTTTCTTTGTCCCTAAAAATCCTACTCTTGTCAGTTGCACTACACTAGACATGAATAGGTTTTGTTCTGACACTGTTCTATAAGCCCTTTGGAAACATATGTGCCTGCTTTGCCCACCAGTGTTAAATACTATGAAATACTCACCTACTATTTTTTTGAATCACACTTCTCTGTTTTTCTGTTTTATTCTTGGAACTTCAAAGATATCTGTTGGTATCTTTCATATCTTCTACCTGCTTATTCATTATTTTCTCTTCTGCTTTGTGGATGAATTTTTCAAAATCACTGCTAATTATTATTTTGTCATCTTCAGAGCAAGAGTTTTTTTCTTTTTCATTTACTGTTATATTATTAATTGTGTTTTATTTCCAGTATTTCATATGATTTTTTTTTCAAATCCATTGTTTCAAATTGAATATTCCTCTTTTTGTATTGGGAAGTTAATACTTTTTTAAGGAAAACCAATATGTAATATTCTATTCTGAGCATCCTGGACATACTTATTGTAATGTTTTTGTCAGATTGTTCCATAAAATTAGTTTATTTTTTGTAATTCCTGTTTTGCATATTGACTTAGATCATTTTCTGTTTTAGCATTAGAATTCTTCATAACATTTAAGGTTGTTTTTGCAGATTTATTTTTAATAGAATTGAAAGTTTTTGTATTGGTTTACTTTTCTCTTTCTCTTCATCTGTACCCTCTCTTCCCTATCCAGTGGTTTTGCAGCTTCCTTACCTGTTCCTCTAGAATGTTAGTCTTGAATCAGATCTTTTAAGAGAATCAGAATATGCCACCGCCAAATATGCCACTTAAACATAAGGATTATTTTCAGTTGAAAGCAATTAAGAATCACAGATACAGGAAGAGTACTCTCCTCTTCCCTTATCTCCCTAAAGGCAGGACATAAATTTCTCTTCATGAAGTGCACTCGAGTCATACCCCACCCCACCACGCCCACCAGGAAAGGAGAGAAGAGGAACTCCAAACCAAAGATTGGATGCAACACTTACCATGAGTTTGCATAAACAGACTTTACTAAAATAACCCTTAGCTTTATTTCCCCCATATATTTCTCAATTGTTTCCCCATAATTTATCTTCCTTTGTAGTTCAAACCTCTTTTCCATTGTTAAAAGAGTATATAAGCCTCCAAGTCTAATTGCCTCTTTGAGTCTTGCTTCTTTTCTGTGAATGTTAATATTAATGTAACTATTAATGCATGTAAATATTAGTAAAAAATCATACACCTTTCTCTGTTAATCTTTTATTGACTGAATTCATAAGATCCAGATGCTGAATCTAAGAGGATAAAACAAAATATTTTCCTTCTTAACATCTTAGTAAGGTGTTTGGGGACTTCTTGCCCAGTGATCTAATGTCTGAAGTGGTTGGCATCTTGGTTTGATCAATGTGAAGAGGCTGTATCTATGCCCAACTATCCCCTCTAGGTCCACATTTTAAAATGGCATACTTCTGGTCAGCAGGTTGGCAATGGTTTTGGCCACTTTTTCCTGGCAGGTTAGCCCAACCTAAGGCCTAGACTTTCAGGAGAAAGCTGGATCCAGATCTTCATCTCATTTTCAGTACCCTTTACTAGGGCCTTAATTTTTCTTGCTGTTTTATATTTCTATTCATTTTCTGGTCTAAGATGATTTTCATCTTATATTTGACACTGTTTTCTTTTTGAAAATTTACTTGTTGGCAGCCTGATTCAAAATTCTCATTAATATGTTTGACCTCACCTTTTAGATGTAGCTTTCAGACCTCTTAATCATTTTTTTTTTTGAAACTCTTAATCAAAAGCATATAATTAGCAATAGAACCAAAGAATTTAGTGTGGCTTCAGCATATTTGTTAGTGTTAAAAAGCATGCCTTACAGTTTTGTGTTAGAATTACTTACATTTTGAACCTTGGAAAGAAGCCAGGAGCATTTTTTCTGAGTAATGTGCATGTTGCCTATATCCTTAGGCTTTAAAGACCAAACTAAGAATAACCAGAAACTGCAAAAATATTGACTTCTGTGAAACCATTTTGAACATTTCACCCCCCCCCCACCCAAAGAAAATAACGCATCCTCAAACCTAGTAATATAGTTTACACAAGTGAAAGTAATGATAGCTGTATTTATATTAAAAATTCTGGGAGTATGATTATAAGACTAATGATAACGAGCAACCATTTCAATAAAGCACATACCACCCAATCTGCATGAGTTGAAATTGTGGAAGTCACCAGCAAGACTGGGGCCATTATTTGGCTTAAAATTTTTCTGGTGAGAGTCAAACATGATGAAAAGCAATGGGCACATATGACTTATATTCCAAGAGAGTTTTTTTTTTACATATATGTGTATTAAAATATTTTGTTAATCTTATTTATGTCCAGCTTTTGAGTGAGTTTGGCAATATATCTATGTATCTGTAGTCATTTGACTCATTATCTCTATATGCATTCATTATTAAATAAACCTCACAGGAGATAGCAAGATTGTTTACTTAAGCAGTATAATACTGGAGATGGTAGATAGCTCTAGAACACAAGATTACATTGCCAGGATGGCACTATTTATTAAGCTATGATAACGCTAATGTTCCTCTTTGATGTATAGCATGTGCGACTTCAGCTGAACTTGTAGAGAGCCTTAAGGATGTTTCATTGAACATTTAGTATGGCAGCCAGCCAGAATACATTTAGCCTAAGCCCAGATGACGGGCTGGTAATGAGGTAGTGATTGATGACCACAGCTTCCTTATGAAAACCTGCTTGATATGCTGGGGGGGAAATGCATTGCCAGCTCTTTTCACTTCACTCCCTGTTATATTATTTATTTTTACTGTGGAGGAAGTTGCATGGTCTTGTGCTTGTGTACCCTTGGCATTAGTTGTAGGTTACAATTGAGTGGTGATATGGAATTTTAGACGTCCAATCCCATGGCTGTATTTATGTATAATTCAAATCTCAATTTCAAAGGGGTCTTTGAAAGTCATTTTTAAAAACTATGGCTGTATTATCCATAAAATTATCTAATATTCTTATTTTGTATCTTTTAATGGTTATGGTTTCTCTGACTCTTTTATTCCTGTACTGTATTATAAAGATCTCCACAAATTTTTTCCTACTCCCTTAACTTTAAAGAACAAACATTTATCCAAAATTGTAAATTATGTTCAGTAATATTCCACTTTCATTTATTTTTATGCTTTAGTAGTTTGCATATGTGTCCTTTTTCTGAATAAAACATAGAAAAGTTATTAATTCATATCTACTTTTATAAATGAAATTCCTTCAACTTAGTTCTGAATAATGCATTTCTTAGAAGCCCATTTTTTTGTCCATCTCTTTATTGTGTTATGCATTTGATCTCTTACTCTTTGTCAACATAAATCATTTCTCAGATTGGTTTCACATAAGTGCTTATGATTGCAAAATGCCACATGGTAGAGTGACCACTTTCATTGCCTACTGACCTGGGACAAGGTGGAGCAAGGCCCAAGATTGACATTTCACCCTTAATAAATCTTGCTTGTTGAAATGCCGGCAACAAACAGGGTTTGTTAGATTGACAAGAGAAAATAACTGTGCTCTCAGCTGGCTTGAGAGTGGCTGGCTGGGCTTTCGGTTTTGCTGATCAGAAGAAGCTTGTGCCTTTTTTTGACTTGTGGTCCTTTGAGTATGGAGTGACTAGCTGAATGCCCAGTACTCTTGACCCCAGTCCCATCATTGGGGTAGCTGAGACAATGACAGTTTGAAGGAATGGGAAGTCTTTCTGGGATCCCTCTAAGCCAATGCCTGGGATACCTGTAAGCCACACTAGGTATGATATCAGCAAAATGAGAATTGGTGAGCTGCTCTCAGAAGCCTGTTATGTACTTACCTTTTTGTTGTTGTTTCGACCACTTTCATTTTTGCATTATTTATTATGGAACCTAGAATGAAACATATTGAGACAACAGGAGTATTATAGTCCCATAGAGGTTTGGCTTAACTCTTGAAGCTTTTGATGATACTGCCTATTGAACAGGCTTTCTAAGGAGCAGGAAGCTGTGTTACCACTGTGATTCTTTGCTTTGCTCCCCATCAAAAAAAATCGTAGCAAGTAGTGCTGTACCAAAGTGGAAGGCTTATCCCTTCCTATTACAGAACTTATCTTTCATTAATAAGTTGCCTACTACTTTTACCACCAAACCATACTGTCTTACTAGAGATAAAGAAACTTGTTATTTACTGGGAAAAGTTTCTAGTAGCAAAAACTTGACCTGAAATGAATTATTTACGGGTTTAGAAGAAAGACTTGCTAAGTCAATGCTACAGCTGAGAAATAAGCCAACACTTTCTCCAAAACAGCTTGAAGTTGACAAAACACTAAGCTCTAAGGTCCTAGAGAAGCAGCAGTTCAGGGTCTTGTTAGCTTCAAGCGGCAGGAGAGACAATACTGGCAGAATGCTCAGAGGAAGGAACGAGCCCCCCAGGAGGAGGATGTGAAGGGAGCTAGAAATAGAGTGACTGAGAAGTCATGGAGAAATAGAGCAGCGTCAGATTAGACACAGGAAGAGATGTTGGGGCACACAGAGTATTCTAAGGGATTTAAGAAACAAACAAAACAAAATAGACAGAAGTAAGTGGTTCAGGAAGGCAAATGGAAATGAAATAAAATGAACTGTACACAAAATTTAGTATAAAGCATTAAGAAATGTTAATTATAAGAATAATGTTTTGTAGTACATTTATATAGTGCTTTATAGCATATATATATTATTTCATTCAATTCTCACACCCTAGGAATAGATTTCATTATCCCCATTTTCTTGGTGACATATTAAGATTTAAAACTTATAATAAGATTTAAGATTTATATAAATCATAATGTCATCTAGATCCTAGTTTTTAAAATCCATTCATAGAATCTGCTGTATATATTGATCTTGGACAAAAGATTGCTAATGTTTGAAATAAATTTTTGACTTTTAAGGGGAGTGGGGTGCTATTTTAAAATAGAATTATCAGAAATGGCATCTCTGAGGAGAGTCATTTGTGTAATTGAATTATGTGAGGATGTCAGTCATGCTGATCTTATTGCATTTGATAAAATATAGCTGTATCAATCTAAAATAAAGAGCTAGGATGAGACGACAGTGGAGAGGCGCAGGATGCACTGAAAGAAATAATGCCTCTACAAGCAGCCTTCAAACTGTGACGGATGCTCCCTGAATGCTCCAGGTACCAGACCCCTGGGATAGCATAGCTCTGAGGCAAGTATCCAACATTGGCTCTCAGAATCGCTAGCAGGTCTGAGCTCATTACTCACGGGTTAACTTTTTGGAAAACACCTCTTGTTTTTGTTCTTCCCTTTCCCAACTCCTGCCCTCAACCCCCAAGGATATAATCATCTCCCAAGTAAAGTACTTGCAATTGATTTCTTGTCTCAGGCTTTGTTTCTGGGAAAACCTGAACCAACTGGTAGCAACCTAAGTGGTAAAAAGATGTTAGATCTAGCATGTGACTTAGAGATGGACTGATAGCTTTTACTACTAGAAAAGTTATGGAGTGGTAGGAAAATGGAAAAACAAATAAGTCAGTGATTTGCATTTTTTTTTTTTTTACAAAAAAAGATAGCTATTAACTTAAAAAAAGCAGTAATAATATCTAGTATATATGAGAGTTTACTAATTGCTAGGCACTCTTCTACTTCTGTTATATGTGTTAATTCAAATGAATTATGCTTATCTCCTCATGATTGCAATTTCTAGTTGAAAATCCATCCCAGGTTATTTCCTTAGTATGTAGAGACTAGGATTTGAACACAGGTGTCTAGTTTTAAAGCCTAACTACATAACCACTATGCTCTTTTGCATGTAATATATGGGCCATAAAATAGCACAGTCACACATTCGTATTTACTAGTTCTCTTTGCATACAATGAAATGAGAGACAGAATTTTTCTTCTTCTAACCATATTTTTGCATATATAAGTCATTTTAAAAGTCTAAGTAGTGTTTGGCTACCACCTCCCAAATCATCGCTGTTCTCATCTCCTAAAAATTTTAAAGAGGTATTATTTATTATCATTATTGTTATTATTGGCAAGCTTCCTAAGTGGTACTAGATTTCCTATAATTAACTGTTATTTGATACAATTGTTTGAGAATATTGCTATGTGCTTGATTACAGGACCTAGAGCAGCAGGCAAAACATAGGATGCCAAATGTATTTTTTCTTATTACTAGCTGATTTTCAAATGACAATTTAACCATTAATGTCTGAGTTTTGGTTTTGTTTTGTTTTTTTTTTTTTACTCTTTGGCTTACACAATAGAAGAATCACTGTGCATACTGGGTGATAGCTAGGGATGGAATATGCATCAAGATTCATAGAAGAGTAATGAGTATACATTGGCAGTGACCTTTAGCAGGCTATGGAAGTAGATTCCTGAACTCAGATGATAAAGAATCCGCCTTTAATGCAGGAGTCCCGAGTTCGATCATTGGGTTGGGAAGACTCCCCTGGAGAAGGAAATGACAACCCATTCCAGTATTCTTGTCTGGGAAATCCCATGGACAGAGGGGCCTGGACAGCTACAGTCCATGGGGTCAAAAAAGAGTTGGACACGACTTAGTGACTAACACACACCGTAGTTCCTCTTTGCTTTCTGCCATAACGGTGGTGTCACCTGCCTACTGAGGTTATTGACATTTCTCCCAGCAAACTTGATTCCAGCTTTCCCAATTTGGAACCAGTCCATTGTTCCATGTCCAGTTCTAACTGTTGCTTCTTGACCTGCATACAGGTTTCTCAGGAGGCAGGTAAGGTGGTCTGGTATTCCCATCTCTAAGAATTTTCCACAGTTTGTTGAGATCCACATAGTCAAAGGCTTTAGCGTAGTCAATGAATCAGAAGTAGATGCTTTTCTGGAATTCTCTTGCTTTTTCTGTGGTCCATCAGATGTTGACAATTTGATCTCTAGTTCCTCTGCCTTTTCTAAATCCAGCTTATACATCGGGAAGTCCTTAGTTCATGTCCTGGTGAAGCTTAGCTTGGAGGATTTTGAGCATTACTTTGCTAGCATGTGAAATGACTGCAATTGTGTGGTAGTTTGAACTCATCAGTGACCACAGGCCAGAAAAAGGTCGTGAGTTTGAGCAAGCTCTGGGAGATGGTGAAGGACATGGACATCAGGGTGCTGCAGTCCATGCGGTCACAAGGAGTCGGACACGTCTGAGCACCTGAACAACATTGCTACCAGGAAACCTGAGAAATCGAAAAGCAGGAGGGTGATCTGGAAGTATATCTGAAACAATGTGAGTTGCTACCAGCTGGCTTCTCATGCTGTCAGTTTATAATACAACAAGGAGTGGTTAGGTGGGTAACAGCAGCTTACTAACCTGGAAGAGACAATTGAAATGATTATAGTTAATAAATTATTGTTGTTAATATTTAGATATAGAGTTTCATTAATCCTGAAAGGCAGTGTGTTGTAAATTAAAGGATGTAGGCTTTGGATCCAAATCCTGAATCTGCCGCTTCAATTCAGTTCAGTTCAGTTCAGTCGCTCAGTCGTGTCTGACTCTGTGACCCCATGAATTGCAGCACGCCAGGCCTCCCTGTCCATCACCAACTCCCGGAGTTCACTCAGACTCACGTCCATCGAGTCGGTGATGCCATCCAGCCATCTCATCCTCTGTCATCCCCTTCTCCTCCTGCCCCCAATCCCTCCCAGCATCAGAGTCTTTTCCAATAAGTCAACTCTTCGCATGAGGTGGCCAAAGTACTGGAGTTTCAGCTTTAGCATCATTCCTTCCAAAGAAATCCCAGGGCTGATCTCCTTCCGAATGGACTGGTTGGATCTCCTTGCAGTCCAAGGGACTCTCAAGAGTCTTCTCCAACACCACAGTTCAAGAGCATCAATACTTCTGTGCTCAGCTTTCTTCACCGTCCAACTCTCACATCCATACATGACCACTGGAAAAACCATAGCCTTGACTAGACGGACCTTTGTTGGCAAAGTGATGTCTCTGCTTTTCAATATGCTATCTAGGTTGGATCTGCCGCTTAGTGAATGTTTTAACTTGGGAAGTTACTTCAGCCAATTTAAGCTCCAATTTTTCCTTAAATAAACTAGAAACAATAATACATTAATATTTCATTAGATGCTATGGCTTCTAATGTGGCTTCCCTGGTAGCTCAGCTGGAAGAGAATCTGCCTGCAATGCAGGAGATCCTGGTTCAATTTCTAGGTCAGAAAATCTCCTGGAGAAGGGATAGGCTATCCACTCCAGTATTCATGGGCTTCCCTGGTGGTTCATACAGTAAAGAATCAGCCTGCAATGCAGGGGACTTGGGTTCGATCCCTGGGTTGGGAAGATCCCCTGGAGGAGGGCATGGCAACCCACACCAGTATTCCTGCTTGGAGAATCCCCATGGATTCAGCCTGGCGGACTGAAGTTCATGGGGTCACAAAGAGTTGGACATGACTAAGCGACTAAACATAGCACAGATTCTGTGGAAACTGAATATATGTCATCTCGAAAATACCTAGGTTCCCAGGTGGTACAGTCATAAAGAATCCACCTACCAGTGTAACAGATGCAGATTTGATCCCTGGGTTGGGAATATCCCTTGGTGTAGGAAATGGCCACCTGCTCCTGTATTCTTGCCTGGGAAACCCCATGGACAGAAGAGCCTTGCAGGCTTCAGACTATGAGGTTGCAGAGTTGGACACAGCTGAGCAACTGAGCACACAGAAAATACGTGGCACATAATAAGTATCTCAAGAACTATATTTAGTTCTCCTCCAATCTCTCCCCTGTCTCTTTTCATTTTGACAATTGTCAAGCTAATACAGAAAGGAAGCATGATAAGACTTGATCCCTCTCACCTCTGCAAACCAGGCAAACATTAACAACTGATAACCAATTTAACATTGTTTTAGAAGACTCTTGTTTATGTTGGAAATATAGACATCATATTTAGAAACTATAGACTGAAATAGAAATGTGAGAGAGAACACAAACCTATTTTCTGTTAGGGGTTTTTGGAGGGGCTTAGAAGCCATTCTTTTTTTTTTTTTTTCTGTCCAGTAGTAACCAGTGGTAGGCATTGAAAGTATTCACTCCCAAATTAAATCGAGATTAAAATCATCTTAAACTAAAGTGCCTGAAGTAGCTGGATATTTGCATGATATTTTTCCCATTACTTTAATAATTGTTTTCTCATTTAAGATATGTTGGTGTCATTGACATTTAAAAATAATTACAACTTTGGCTAGAGGTTAAAACATTTTTTCCTATTGATTTGTTTCAACAAACATTAATGAAGCACTGACAAATGCAGGAGACTCTGGGCTTGGCACTGTGGGAAATATAAACTTACTCACTCAGCAATATTAATATATTTCTTGCTATATTTCAGGATCACAGAGAGTGAAAAAAAGAAGGAAGTGATCTCAGATTTCACTTTGCCCACAGGCTAGTAGGTGCACAGTCAAGAGGATAGGTTTGTTTTTTTTTTATCATTGATTTCTTAAATGACCTCAAGAGGGCAATGATTTATCTGTTGAGGGGTTTATCATCTGCCACAGCCTGCATGAGGTCCCTCCTCCATTTTCCCAGTAACTTTTGAGATGTCAGGGTTATTGAACAAGTTTGCAAAACCTCAGAATTGAAAATTATTGTGTAAATTATTGTTTTATCATTACATTAACTTTCCAAGGTTAGCATAACAGAGTACCACTAACTGGGTGGCCTAAACAGCACCGTGTGTTTTCCCACAATTTTGGGAGCTAGAAGTCTGAGATCTATGTCAGTATGGTTGGCTTCCTCTGAGACCTAGCTCCATAGCTTGTGGATGGCTATCCTCCCCCTGTGCCAGTCTTCCCATGCTCTTTCCTCTGTGCATTTTTATTGTCTTAATTTCCTTTTCTAATGAGGATACCAGGCATAATGGATTAAGACCTATCTCATGACCTTAACTTCATTTTAGCTTAGCTACCTCTTTGAAAACCCTATCTCCAAATCCAGTGGCATTTTGGCTATTGAAGTTTGGGACTTCAACACATGACTTTTGCAGCACAAAATTCAGATCATTATCATTACTATCCTGGATATCATTTACAACTAAACTATCATAATTCTATATCTTTTTTTTCTTCTGTTTATCTCCTATTACTCTAATCCAGATGTTTATACATGTTAATATTTTGTCTTAATGACAGCCTCTCTATATCATAATTTCTTCTTTTATTTTGTCCGTTCAACTAAAATTATCTTCCTTAATAGTTCTTTTAATTATATTGTGTCCCTATCAAAAACCCCCTCATTAAAATGCTTCTGTTGCCCAGGGCTGACTTTCTGGGGTCTTGGTAACAACTGAACACTCTATGGTAACAATTTTATTTCTGATTATTCTGTACTGCATCGTCTCTACTCTAGATTGGTCATTCTTTTCACTTTCTGATATTCAACCTTCGAACTTGTTCTGGTCTGTTTGGCTAAAGTAATGTATGATAGGTTTCCTCACTATTAAGTTACTCTTTTTCTCTCTTTTCATACTCTTTGGAAGGAAGTCAGTGTAAGCAGGCCATACTTAAAAGCTGAGGTACCCTTCCCTTTTTGATAATAGAATATCTGCATAAATTATTTAGAATTATTGTGTGTGAAGATTTATCTATTCTGCCTGTTTTATTTATTTACATAATCATTTATTTATATAAGGGTGGACTCATGGATACTTATTTTGTGCTCTGGGATATAATCTAATATTAAGTATATTATATAGAATACATTTATTTTGTAATTTTTCTATCTGTGGCCATTAGAAGTTCTTTAAGTTGGTTCCAGTGTTTCTTTGATATATCCCCATTATCTGGGGAGTGTGTTATGAGTGTGTGTATTTGTGTTTTTATCATTTAACTTCTAGCACTGCAAGAGACTATAGGCATTTATTTCTTGCATGATTCTTACCCTAGTCCTGGAATCAGCCATTTTGCCAAGGTCCTTTTTACTAAAACCAAGATCTCAGAGCTAAGCATGCAAATTGCTATTGCAGTACTGTTGCTTCTAGGACCTCTTAACTGACAGAACAAAATAAGATACATGTGTATTCTTACCTGTGTACATACATATACCTATAAATATATAATCATCTGTATCTGTAAGCACTTCCCTGGTGGCTCATATGGTAAAGAATCTGCCTGCAACGCGGGAGACCTGGGTTCGATCCCCGAGTTGGGAAGATCCCCTGGAGAAGGAAACGGCTACCCACTCCAGTATTCTTGCCTGGAGAATTCCATGGACAGAGGAGCCTGGTTGGCTACCCACTGTGGAGTCACAAAGAGTCGAACATGACTGAGTGACTAACGCTTTTACTGTCTCCCTCTCTAATTCAGTGCCACTCAGTCATTTTAGCATCTTCCCTTTATTTGCCCGTGTCTTCCTACACCTCCTATGTGAGAAAGCTGACTCCCATCATCTGTCATTGATTTACCTAATTGTTCAGTTCCAGTGTATGTGTATGTATGCTAAGTCACTTCAGTCATGTCCTACTCTTTGCGACTCTATGGACAGTAGCTCACCAAGCTCCTCTGTCCATGGGATTCTCCAGGCAAGAATGCTGGAGCGGATTGACATGCCATCCTCCAGGGGATCATTCCAGACCCAAGGATCAAACCCCTATTTCTTACATCTCCTTCACTGGCAGGTGGGTTCTTTACCACTAGTACCACCTGGCAAACCCCAGTGTACATGTATCAGTTCAGTTCAGTTCAGTCACTCAGTCGTGTCCGACTCTTTGCAACCCCATGAATCGCAGCACGCCAGGCCTCCCTGTCCATCACCAACTCCCGGAGTTCACTCAGACTCACGTCCATTGAGTCAGTGATGCCATCCAGCCATCTCATCCTCTGTCGTCCCCTTCTCCACCTGCCCCCAATCCCTCCCAGCATCAGAGTCTTTTCCAATAAGTCACTCTTCGCATGAGGCCAAAGTACTGGAGTTTCAGCTTTAGCATCATTCCTTCCAAAGAAATCCCAGGGCTGATCTCTTTCAGAATGGACTGGTTGGATCTCCTTGCAGTCCAAGGGACTCTCAAGAGTCTTCTCCAACACCACAGTTCAAAAGCATCAAGTATTGCTAAGTCGCTTCAGTCGTGTCCGACTCTGTGCGACCCCATAGACGGCAGCCCACCAGGCTTCCCTGTCCCTGGGATTCTCCAGGCAAGAACACTGGAGTGGGTTGCCATTTCCTTCTCCAATGCAGTATAGTAGTATCCAAATTAACTATATCCCTATCGTAACTCATTAACTATAAAATAATATGTGGGTACCATGTACATGTGATTTCCCAGGTGGCTCAGTGGTAAAGAACCTACCTGCTAATGTAGGAGCCACAGAAGACACGGGTTATATCCCTGAGTTGTGAAAATTGCCTGGAGTAAGAAATGGCCCACTCCAGTATTCTTAGCTGGCAAATCCCGTGGACAGAGGAATCTGGAGGGTTACAGTCTGTAGGGTTGCAAAGAATCAGACATGCTGAGCACACACATGCACATGCATGCACCAGGTACCTATCATATTTCTGTCTTACTCAAAGTACCTGCTGCTGCTGCTGCTAAGTCGTTTCAGTCGTGTCCGACTCTGTGCGACCCCATAGCAGCCCACGAGGCTCCCCCGTCCCTGGGATTCTCCAGGCAAGAACACTGGAGTGGGTTGCCATTTCCTTGTCCAATGAATGAAAGTGAAAAGTGAAAGTGAAGTTGCTCAGTCGTGTCCGAATCTGTGTGACCCCATAGACAGCAGCCCACCAGGCTCCTCCGTCCATGGGATTTACCAGGCAAGAGTACTGGAGTGGGGTGCCATTGCCTTCTCCGACTCAAAGTACCTAGAAGAGTGATAAATGTATAGTAAGTTCTCAATGCTTATGCTGAAAATAGTTAATATTTTTAATACTCAAAATTCTTTGATATCCAAAGACATTCAGCTTCTTGCAATGCTGGCATGACCATCATTATGAATTTAGGTACTCTTATACTGTAGATGTACAAATTTGCCAATTATTAGATAATGGAGTTTGAAGTAAATATGGTATGTCTCTTAATGGGATGAAAACTTTTAATTATCCAAATTCATATAAAACTATAATACTTTTGCAAGTGGGAGGCTGATTTTTTTATTAAAATATTACAGTAAAAATTGAACCATAAAAGTGTAATTTAAATGATTAGACAAAGGCAGAAGTATGCAGGAAGCCTACAGCTTAAATCTCCATGTGTTTGGAGACTAAAGAATGAAAGTGTATGCTAATAAAAGTCATACAATAGTGAATCATATAAAAAATAAATATGGATTTCTGGTCTGATGTGTGATAGTGTAAGCTATTTGAAGTTTAAGTGAAATGTTTTGGCCAATTTTATTTACCTGTTTTTAAGAAGATGATATGGAAATGTTCTTGTAAACCATGAGATGTTACTAGTGAGAAATTGAAATATATTCAAACGGATCTGAGAACACCAGTACATAACAACTTTAAGATTAATGTCCTATAGATACCCTGAAATAGTGATGTTGTCAAATAGCCCTAGAACCTGAGTTTGATTCATAGTAATAATTCCAGAGTTCCTGTATATTTTTTTAACTTATGCTGGGGAATTTTGCCTAACTATAAAATTCAATAAAAAACAATGACTAAATCAGTTCTCATAGTGTTCAGCTATGTGGTGTTTAGAATCAATCGTGGCAATCACAGATGTTTGATTTTGATTTAACTTACCAGATCTATTTTTCAACATGAGAAAAAGCTGTCAAACAGTATAAACTTAAAAATGCTTTAAGTCTAGAAATTAATGTTGACATATTTAAAATATCCATTTTTAATGGATAAAAATTGCTTCCAAATTTCCTGGAAACTAAGTGAAATTAGACTTTGTATATGTGTAAGTGCTTCTTAGGTGGTGCTAGTGGTAAAGAATCTGCCTACCAGTATAGGAGACACAAGAGACTCAGATTCAATCCCTTGGTCTGGAAGATCCGCTGGAGAAGGAAATGGGAACCCACTCTAGTTATTCTAGTCTGAAAAATCCCATGGGCAGAGGATCCTAGTGGACACACCAGGAGCTATGGAGTCACAAGAGTCAGACACAACTGAGCACACATGTGTACACGCACACACAAATATGTTTAAAAAATTGAATAAAATACCAACATTAAGGAAGGAAATAAAAACTTTTTAAAGGAACAAGAAACACAGCTGCTGAGTTGTTAATGCTCATCAGTATTGTAAAAGTAGAACCAAGGGCTCTAACTCTATCATTAGTTTCTCTTGCATTGATTAAAACATGGATATAGATTGAATATATGTAATATATTCAAAAGAGAAATAAATTGTTTTTTCAGAGTTCTCATGTGACATTCTGAACAATTAAATACAAAAGTAGACTTAATTCCAATATAATGGAAAGTAGTTAATTTGTTATCTTTACATATTTCTAAATGTATAGGCAAGTGAATCAATATAGAACACTGTATTTTATCATGACAGCCAGCATATCCATTTTGATTATAAACTGATAGTTGTCAGCTTGATATGAATAAGATTCTTGAGTATAATTTGTTATAAATTGTCTAGGAATAATTTTATTAATCATCTCTAGCAATTCTAAGAGAAATGAAAATATGTTTTGACTACCTAATTTTGATTGGGAACCAAACAATTAATTGGTTACGTTTCTATATAAGATTAGATTTTGTAAATTAACAATATGTATAAAACAAAGTACTAACACTTTGTCAAAGAATCCATATAACAACCCAGTGATGTGATATATTAGTCTGTTATAGACTGGAATATATATGAAGATGAATAAAAACATCTTCATTGAACTACATACTAGTTGTAAAGCTGAGACATAAAATTACAGCCTCTGATGTTTCTGGGCTTCCCTCATAGCTCAGTCAGTAAATCATCTGCCTGCAATGCAGGAGCTAAGCTAAGCTAAGCTAAGTCGCTTCAGTCATGTCCAACTCTGTGCAACCCCATAGACGGCAGCCCATGAGGCTCCCCCGTCCCTGGGATTCTCCAGGCAAGAACACTGGAGTGGGTTGCCATTTCCTTCTCCAATACATGAAAGTGAAAAGTGAAAGTGAAGTCACTCAGTCGCGTCCGACTCTTAGCGACCCCATGGACTGCAGCCCACTAGGCTCCTCCGTCCATGGGATTTTCCAGGCAAGAGTACTGCAGGAGACCCATGTTCAATTCCTGGGTTGGGAAGGTACCCTGGAGAAGGAAATGGCAACCCACTCCAGTATTCTTGCCTGGAGAATCCCATGGACATAGGAGCCTGGCAGGCTGCAGTCCATGGGGTCACAAGAGTCGGACATGACTTAGCAGCTAAATCCACCTGATATTTCTGGTCCATTATGATTTCTTCCGTGTTGCACAGCCTATGACTTGATTTGGTTCACTGACAAAAGCTAAGTACTGGACTATAAGCAAGGAACCCTGTGCTCCAGGCTGAGCTGTGCCTTTCGGGAGTCAGTGATTATAGTACCAAGATTGAAATGGTGCTTCTGAAGCCTGCTGATCTGAATTGAAATCTATTTATTTCTGAAGTGTATGACCACCTGGGTTCAAGTTCTCTGTGGTCTGTAGTAGTGCCACTGACAGTGTAACCATTGACTGGTGCCAGACTCTGAAGTAGTTGGTCAGAGATCAGATCAGATTAGTTGCTCAGTCGTGTCCGACTCTTTGTGACCCCATGAATCGCAGCACGCCAGGCCTCCCTGTCCATCACCAACTCCCGGAGTTCACTCAGACTCACGTCGGTCGAGTCGGTGATGCCGTCCAGCCATCTCATCCTCTGTCATCCCCTTCTCCTCCTGCCCCCAATCCCTCCCAGCATCAGAGTCTTTTCCTGAGTCAACTCTTCGCATGAGGTGGCCTAAGTACTGGAGTTTCAGCTTTAGCATCATTCCTTCCAAAGAAATCCCAGGGCTGATCTCCTTCAGAATGGACTGGTTGGATCTCCTTGCAGTCCAAGGGACTCTCAAGAGTCTTCTCCAACACCACAGTTCAAAAGCATCAATTCTTTGGTGCTCAGCCTTCTTCACAGTCCAACTCTCACATCCATACATGACCACAGGAAAAACCATAGCCTTGACTAGACGAACTTTTGTTGGCAAAGTAATGTCTCTGCTTTTGAATATGCTATCTAGGTTGGTCATAACTTTCCTTCCAAGGAGTAAGCGTCTTTTAATTTCATGGCTGCAGTCACCATCTGCAGTGATTTTGGAGCCCAGAAAAATAAAGTCTGACACTGTTTCCACTGATTCCCCATCTATTTCCCATGAAGTGGTGAGACCGGATGCCATGATCTTCGTTTTCTGAATGTTGAGCTTTAAGCCAACTTTTTCACTCTCCACTTTCACTTTCATCAAGAGGCTTTTGAGTTCCTCTTCACTTTCTGCCATAAGGGTGGTGTCATCTGCATATCTGAGGTTATTGATATTTCTCCCGGCAATCTTGATTCCAGCTTGTGTTTCTTCCAGTCCAGCGTTTCTCATGATGTACTCTGCATATAAGTTAAATAAACAGAGTGACAATATACAGCCTTGACGAACTCCTTTTCTATTTGGAACCAGTCTGTTGTTCCATGTCCAGTTCTAACTGTTGCTTCCTGACCTGCATACAAATTTCTCAAGAGGCAGATCAGGTGGTCTGGTATTCCCATCTCTTTCAGAATTTTACACAATTTATTATGATCCACACAGTCAAAGGCTTTGGCATAGTCCATAAAGCAGAAATAGATGTTTTTTTGGAACTCTTTTGCTTTTTCCATGATCCAGCAGATGTTGGCAATTTGATCTCCAGTTCCTCTGCCTTTTCTAAAACCAGCTTGAACATCAGGAAGTTCATGGTTCACATATTGCTGAAGCCTGGCTTGGAGAATTTTGAGCATTACTTTACTAGTGTGTGAGATGAGTGCAATTGTGCAGTAGTTTGAGTACTGACCAATAATAAACTGGTGTTTATGTTCATGTCTGATGAATCAAATAATAAAATATCAGGGCATATATTTGTATGCTTGCTGTTTTTTCAATTCATATTTCTAGTAATTTATTTTTATATTATTTTACCAAAGTTATATTTTGAAGTGGATTTGAATTAAAGACTTCCCCCTCACTACAGAGAGTTAGAGAAATGCTGATCTAATGGCACTAATGATGCTTTAATTTTCTTATCAGTGAAATGGGACAAAAGCAAACCGGGGGAATGACTTTCATAAAATTTAGGTGACCACATTCAAAAGGGTCTACTGTAGCACCCCAAAATTCTTCCTCTGTATACTTCTCTATTTGGTTTCTTATGCAGTTATTAGAACTACAACAGATTTGGCCATGGTATGACCTATATTTTGGTGGGAACAAGGGGCAAACCAAGAGTCTTTCAAGAGAAGGTAGGTTGAGACTTCTTTTTTTCATAAAACTTTATTCTTACTTCAGGGTGACAACTAATGCTTTAATGCTGTGCTTAGTCGCTCAGTTGTGTCCAAGTCTTTGCGACTCCATTTGGGATTCTCCAGGCAAGAATACTGGAGTGGGTTGCCATGCCCTCCTCCAGGGGATCTTCCCAACTCAGGGATCGCACCCAGGTCTCCCACATTGCAGGCAGATTCTTTACCAACTGAGCCACCAGGGAAGCTTAATGTAAATATGAGTTACCTCTTATCTGCTTCCAGCTGTGGGTCTAGGGTGGAGGTTGGAATTTCTCTCAAGCTCTTATGTGATGCAGATACTTCAGATTTGCAGACCTTGCTTAGAGAAGCAAGGGTTTAGCCAGGGTTGTTTCTCTGGTATACCTTTCCTCCTAAGTGTTTGTCAGAAGACACCCTACTCAGAGAAAGAACCTCCTACAAATTTTCTGTAACCATCCCTAGGTCATAAGACAAGTTTCATCCTCAGTCAGCCTGGTCGTCCACAGTAATGGTGTTTTTCACTGGACATGTACACTACCAAAAGTCAAAGATCCAACAAAGCTAAGGGTCTAGAAATTCTAGTGTAAACGTGACTTTATTAAAGCTTAATTTTTTTTTTAATGCCAACTTACAGATATGGATAGGATAGGTCTGTTTTAGTCACCATATCTTACGGATCTAGAAGCCTGGTAAAAGGCTTATAATTGTGCCTGAAATCAATAGCCCGTTGTCAATGAACTTCATTTTACTGTGGACTGGTTTAGTGTTCCTTTATAGGTGTTTTCAAAACTGAAGCAGCCCGGCTAGCTCAGTCGGTAGAGCATGAGACTCTTAATCTCAGGGTGAGCTTCCCTGGTGGCTCACCAGAGGGTAAAGCGTCTGCCTGCAATGAGGGAGACCCAGGTTCAATCCCTGGGTTGGGAAGATCTCCTGGAGAAGGAAATAGCAACCCACTCCAGTATTCTTGCCTGGAGAATCCCACGGACGGAGGAGCCTGGTAGGCTACGGTCCATGAGGTCGCAAAGAGTCAGACACGACTGCGAGACTTCAGTTTCACTTTTCAAAACTGGGCTTGAGGTTTTCGTGAAGAAAAGTGTGGGAGCTGTAAACATGCACGTTGTGTATGTGTGTGTTTCTTCATAGCTTAGCCTCATCTTAGTATGTAGGAATTGGGTCTTTAGATCATTTATGAATTATGAAAGGCAGGAAGGAGTGGTGGGAGGGAGGAAGGAAAGGAGAAAAGATGGAAGGAGGATGGGAGAGAGAGAAAGAGGAAAAAAGAAAAAAAAGTCATAACTTTATTTTAGAACAAATCTCTGGTCTCATTAACTTAGGAATTTTAATACAACAGTAGGATATTCATTCTTTGAGCTTTCCTTTTGTCAATAGCATTAAAATTGAAATGAAAAATTTAAATGTTGAAAATTGTGCTAATCATTCCCCTGGGAGATATATATATATATATATATATATATATATATATATATACACACACACACACACATACATATATATGTATATATATAATACAAATATATAGTTTGTATGAATCAGTTTTCTGCTTATTGTGTCATCACAAAGTAATTTGAGCTGATATGTGAGTAGTGACATTTATTAATATTTCTTATTCTTAGCTTTATAATATTGCCATGTTTGGAAATTTTGGTTCTAGCACAACATCCAAATTATTTTTATAAATAATTAAGTGAACAATAGGTAACTATCCGGAATCTCTTTATTGTCCCTCTGGTCTCTGAATAGAAATCCCATTTTGTTTCAGAAAGATAATATTTTGAAGAAGTATTCTTTTCTTAGAATAATTTTGAATCTCATTATCCTAAAATTACATTTGGATACTTGAATATTAAAATAAAAAAGGATGAATCATTCACATATGTAGGGAGCTTTTATTTTATGATGCTGAGAAAAAGTGTGAAAGTAAATGAAAAATGAAGAAATAACTGAATTTACCATTCCTTCATTAGACTAAAATTTATTGAGTATCTACTGTGTACTAAGCAGAAAGTATACAGAGAATAACAAAGCAGGGACTTCTCCTTAAGGAATTCAAAGACAAAAATAAAGAAATAATTAGAGTGTAAAAATTGGTAGAATAGACTGAAACACTGGTTATATAATAATAATGAAGAGGGGGGATAAGGAGGGGGAATTTCATATCTCACTTTGAGGTAGGTGGTGACACTGATCTATAAATCTTCTCAAAGATATTGGTTTATCATTTGCTTCTTAAAGAAAAGATAAGAAATAACTAGACAAAAAGGGAGGGCAGGACATTCAATCAGAGAGAATCAAAATAATATGTGGAGAAACGAGAAGGGATATTGTGTTCAGGATACTACACAATGAAAGTTAGATTGGTCTATAGGAAGTGAAGTGTAGTCATTAAAAGATTGGGAGATGTGAGACTAAAATTCAAACAACTTGAATAAGGGTTTTCTATTCCATGCTAAGGACTTAAATGTGGAGAGTCCCTGATCAGTGACAAACTTTCCATTTCTCTCTGCCAGTATGGTAAGGAATGATTCTACTAAGATGAGCTACAGCAGGAAGATCAGTTTGGGAGATTATTTTTGTCAGCCAGGAAACAGGGCCTATACTATGGTAGTGAGATTGAGAAGGTTAACTTGAGAAATTAAGTCAAAACAAGTAGGATTTTGTGATTTAATATGTAAAATGAGGTTTGATGAAGAAGGAGATGTTGAGGTGAATGATTCCTACTTCTTTGCACAGCTGATGATCTGGGTAGTTGGTGTGTACCTTGCAGTATTTTTTTTTTTTTTTTTACATGAAGGCATGCATCAAATCAATATTGGTCAGCGTGATTTCTCAGCACACTGTCTCATAGTAGGTGCTTATAAATATATTTTGAATGAATGCTAACCTTATTGTTTATAAAAGGAAAGGTAGGACCAACATTATATTTGAGGAGGAAAATGATGAGTCAAATTGTACACATGATGAATTTGATGTGATATTAGGCCAAGCAGTGGAAAATGTTCAGTAAGTAGTTGGGTATATGGATATATGATTTTTTAAAACAAGAATCATGTCTTAATCATGTTTTTTCATTCACCGGAACACTGTTTATATAGCTCTTTAAATGTGTGTTAACTTGAATCATACTGCCAACAATATTCAAGGAATATTTCAGAGTTTAGCAGCCTAAGCTATTAATCGTTCTTTTTGAACTCAGTTGCTCAGTCATGTCCAACCATTTGTGACCACATGGGCTGCAGCCTGCCAGTCTCGTCTGTCCATGGGATTTTCCCAGCAAGAATACTGGAATGGGTTGCCATTTCCTCCTCCAAATGGTTCTTTTAAGTATGTATGAAATATCTGAAATGGTTTTAGATTTGTAGAAGCCTGAAATCTGTATGGAGTTCAGGAAGCAACAGTTAGAACTGGACATGGAACAACAGACTGGTTCCAAATAGGAAAAGGAGTACGTCAAGGCTGTATATTGTCACCCTGCTTATTTAACTTATATGCAGAGTACATCATGAGAAACGCTGGGCTGGAGGAAGCACATGCTGGAATCAAGATTGCCAGGAGAAATATCAATAACCTCAGATATGCAGATGACACTGCCGTTATGGCAGAAAGTGAAGAAGAACTAAAGAGGCTCTTGATGAAAGTGAAAGAGGAGAGTGAAAAAGTTGCCTTAAAGCTCAATATTCAGAAAACTAAGATCATGGCATCTGGTCCCATCACTTCATGGCAAATAGAAGGGGAAACAGTGGAAACAGTGGCTGAGTTTATTTTTGGGAATTCCAAAATCACTGCAGATGGTGATTGCAGCCATGGAATTGAAAAACGCTTACTCCTTGGAAGGAAAGTAATGACCAACCTAGACAGCATATTAAAAAGCAGAGACATTACTTTGCCAACAAAGAACTGTCTAGTCAAGGCTATGGTTTTTCCAGTGGTCATGTATGGATCTGAGAGTTGGACTATAAAGAAAGCTGAGCACCGAAGAATTGATGCTTTTGAACTGTGGTGTTGGAGAAGACTCTTGAGAGTCCCTTGGACTACAAGGAGATCCCACCAGTCCATCCTAAAGGAGATCAGTCCTGGGTGTTCATTGGAAGGACTGATGTTGAAGCTGAGACTACAATACTTTGGCCTCCTGATGTGAAGAGCTGACTCATTGGAAAGGTCCCTGATGCTGGGAAAGATTGAGGGCAGGAAGAGAAAGGGATGACAGAGGATAAGATGGTTGGATGGCCTCATTGACTCAATGGACATGGGTTTGGGTGGACTCCCTGGGCTTACACAAACTCATGTCCATCGAGTTGGTGATGCCATCCATCCATCTCATCCTCCGTCATCCCCTTCTCCTCTTGCCTTCAATCTTTCCCAGCAT
The DNA here is from genome assembly GCF_002263795.3 of Bos taurus. NCBI lineage: Eukaryota > Metazoa > Chordata > Mammalia > Artiodactyla > Bovidae > Bos > Bos taurus. The sequence goes on from NC_037330.1 coordinate 45,756,700, forward strand.
CAGGGTCTTTTCCAATGAGTCAGTTCTTGGCATCAGGTGGTCAGGGTATTGGAGTCTCAGCTTCAGCATCAGTCCTTCCAATGAACATTCAGGACTGATCTCCTTTAGGATGGACTAGTTGGAGCTCCTCGTAGTCCAAGGGACTCTCAAGAGTCTTCTCCAATACCACAGTTCAAAATGATCAATACTTCTATGCTCAGCTTTCTTCACAGTCCAACTCTCACATCCATACATGACTACTGGAAAAACCATAGCCTTGACTAGATGGACCTTTGTTGGCAAAGTAATGTCTCTGTTTTTGAATATACTATCAAGCTTGGTCATAACTTTCCTTCCAAGGAGCAAGCGTCTCTTAATTTCATGGCTGCAATCACCATCTGCAGTGATTTTGGAGCCCCAAAAAATAAAGTCTGACACTGTTTCCACTGTTTCCCCATCTATTTCCCATGAAGTGATGGGACCAGATGCCATGATCTTCGTCTTCTGAATGTTGAGCTTTAAGCCAACTTTTTCACTCTCCTCTTTCACTTTCATCAAGAGGCTTTTTAGTTCCTCTTCACTTTCTGCTATAAGGGTGGTGTCATCTGCATATCTGAGGTGATTGATATTTCTCCCAGCAATCTGATTCCAGCTTGTTCTTCCTCCAGCCCAGTGTTTCTCATAATGAACTCTGCATCTAAGTTAAATAAGCAGGGTGACAATATACAGCCTTGACGTACTCCTTTTCCTATTTGGAACCAGTGTGTTAACAGTTCCATGTCCAGTTCTAACTGTTGCTTCCTGACATGCATATAGGTTTCTCAAGAGGCAGGTCAGGTGGTCTGGTATTTCCATCTCTTTCAAAACCTTCCACATTTTATTGTGATCTACACAGTCAAAGGCTTTGGCATAGTCAAAAAGCAGAAATAGATGTTTTTCTAGAACTCTCTTGCTTTTTTGATGATCAAGTGGATGTTGGCAATTTGATCTATGGTTCCTCGACCTTTTCTAAAACCAGCTTGAACATCTGGAAGTTCACGGTTCACATATTGCTGAAGCCTGGCTTGTAGAATTTTAAGCATTTCTTTACTATCTTGTGAGATGAGTGCTACTGTGCGGTAGTTTGAGCATTCTTTGGCATTACCTTTCTTTGGGACTGGAATGAAAACTGACCTTTTCCAGTCCTGTGGCCACTGCTGAGTTTACAAATTTGTTGACATAGTGAGTGCAGCACTTTCACAGTGTCATCTTCCAGGATTTGAAATAGCTCAACTGGAATTCCATCACCTCCACTAGCTTTGTTCTTAGTGATGCTTGCTAAGACCCACCTGACTTCACATTCCAGGATGTCTGGCTCTAGGTAAGGGTAAGTGATCACACCTTCGTGATGATCTGGGTCTTGAAGATCTTTTTTGTATAGTTCTTCTGTGTATTCTTGCCACCTCTTCTTAATATCTTCTGCTTCTGTTAGGTCCATACCATTTCTGTCCTTTATCGAGCCCATCTTTGCATGAATTGTTCCCTTGGTATCTCTAATTTTCTTGAAGAGGTCTCTAGTCTTTCCCATTCTGTTGTTTTCCTCTATTTCTTTGCATTGATCACTGAGGAAGGCTTTCTTATCTCTGCTTGCTATTCTTTGGAACTCTGCATTCAAATGGGTATATCTTTCCTTTTCTCCTTTTGTCTTTAGTTTTTTTCTTTTCACAGTTATTTGCAAGGCCTCCTTAGACAGCCATTTTGCTTCTTTGCATTTCTTTTTCTTGGGGATGGTCTTGCTCTCTGTCTCCTGTACAATGTCACGATCCTTCTTCCATAGTTCATCAGGCACTCTGTCTATCAGATCTAGTCCCTTAACTGTATTTCTCAATTCCACTGTATAGTCATAAGGGATTTGATTTAGGTCATACTTGAGTGGTTGAGTGGTTTTCCCCACTTTCTTCAATTTAAGTCTGAATTTGTCAATAAGGAGTTCATGATCTGAGCCACAGTCCGCTCCTGGTCTTGTTTTGCTGACTGTATTGAGTTTCTCCATCTTTGGCTGCAAATGATATAATCAGTCTGATTTCGGTGTTGACCATTTGGTGATGTCCATGTGTAGAGTCTTCTCTTGTGTGGTTGGAAGAGGGTGTTTGCTATGACCAGTGTATTCCTGGCAGAACTCTGTTAACATTTGCCCTGCTTCATTCTATACTCAAAGGCCAAATTTGCCTGTTACTCTAGGTGTTTCTTGACTTCTTACTTTTGCATTCTAGTCCCCTGTAATGAAAAGGACATCTTTTTGGGGTGTTTGTTCTAGAAGGTCTTGTAGGTCTCATAGAGCCATTCAACTTTAGCTTCTGCAGTTCATGGGTCGGTCAGAGTCAGACCGACTGAGTGACTGAACTGAACTGAACTGATTTATAAAATGATACAGTGAGACCTGATGATATCTGGGGTGTCTGCAACCTGTTACATTAAGTAATCATGTATTTTCACACTTCAGCATGATTTAGAAACTTCATTGAAAAGTGTGTGTTTTGATGAGTGGGAAAGATGTACATGTGATTTATTTTGGTGCATAACCATGATGCTTTGATTGTTAATGAACTTGAGAATTAAGTCATTGGTTTCAGGCCTCAGCTTGGTTACTTATTTGACTGTGCATTTTTGAGCACATCAAGCCCCTTCTGAGAGAAAATCATCCTTGAAGTACCCTTATCTCAATTTTATCTGGTCTATAAAAAGTTTTTATGTTTGATTTTACTCTGTCAGTCTTATGAAGGAAATCACCTCGCTGTGTTGTAAATAACATATGCTGTATCTGGTGGCACTAGTGATAAAGAACCTGCCTTCCAGTGTAGGAGACACATAAGATACAGGTTGATCCCTGAGTCAGGAAGATTCCCTGTTGTAGGAAATGGCTACCCACTCCAGTATTCTTGCCTGGAGAATCCCATGCACAGAGGAACCTTATGTGCTATGGTGTATTGGGCTGCAAAGAGTTGGACAGGACTGAGCACACACACACACACACACACACACACAGGTTTTGTCGTTTGGCCTAAACATTTATAAATTAGAGTTTATTTGTTGCATATGTTTATATTCATAGCCTACGTCTTTAAATTGTAATTTTAATTTGTGAATGCATATTTAATAAATGAACAGATTTTGATACATATTGGCAAGTCAGTGTTGGTAGCAGGAGTTTTGGAAGTTTCACCAATACCTATCAGTGTGCTCTTTCCTCTGCCCTCTCCTTTTGCCCTGCTCCCTTCAGGATCACATCATCTCTCCTCCTTGAGTTGACTCATCCTTCACCTTGACGTGCTTCACAGTGAAAAACATACTTGCTTTAGGTTATTCAATGAGAAATCAAAACTCCTAGATATAGTATCAAAATGCTAACATTTTGTGATTGATACTACCTCACCATTTATGTGAAACGGGTGATGAGCATTGTGTTAGAGGATGAACGATAATAAAGAATTTATTAAAGATTTTAATGACATGCTTATTCTTTCGTAGTTTTTTTCAGAGAAGTATGATTGATTTCTGTGAGCACAATGAACAGTGAGTTTGTCCCCTTGGATTATCAAGACATAAAATAGTTTCCTTTGAAAGAGAGTTTGCAAACTTAAACTTTATCAACTATTGACAGCTGCAATTATGCTTTGATTGTGCAAGTAGACTTTACACTAAATTTAAAGCAAATTTATATAACTTCTCAGAAGAGAACATTGCCTTTCATATCAAGGCCACTTAATAAATATTTACTGAAGGAACGAGGGAATATAGGGAAGGGGAGGAAGAAAGTAGGGGGAGAAGGAGAGAGGGAAGAAAAATACCTGCCTAATTCAACTTTAACCTTTATCACATTTTAAGGCAGCAATGATAATTTGATTCATAACATTCACTGGGTTATTTAATAGTCTATGTTAATCAGTACGGAAATGTCAAAATTAGATACAATTAGACTCTTAATGGAAAAACATTCATATATTGTTGTGTTGACCTTGGTTTTCTTAGTATTTCAGAGAAGTGCCTGCTCATAAAAAGGAAGCTTGAGGTAAATTACAACCTTGTTTAGCCCTGGGGGTGGGCAGAAGGTGGGGGGTAGAAGAAACAAACCCTGTTGCCAGGACATAATTTGTCCTGGGGCTGTGGAAGGCATTTTACATATAATCATTAAAACTTAAATTAAAGATATATTAAAGTGAAAATTAAAGATATAATTTGTTGCTTAATAAATGATATATGTTTTATAACATCATTAAGGATGCTACCTTCCTTAATTTTTGCAGACCATGAGATTTTAAGTGAGGTGCATATTAACTGCAGAGATAATAATGTTTCTATATGTTAATAATTTTAAATGAAAAACACTTGAGCTATTTTCCAGCCACATGGGAGGAATCATTTACATCTTTAAAGGCTTATTTTTTACCATTAACCCCTTCATTTGAGTGGAGTGGATAGCCATATGTAAAGTATTAATTCTTTTTACATTAGTGCTAATAGCAAGTATTTTAGACCCACTGGTGTGAGAGGATTAAAAGCCACAACATTAGGCATGCACCAACATTTCTGAGATTAATCCTTGTTAGAGCAACCTAGCGGGAATATGTAACTTGATTTTCTGTTTATTGATCAGATGCTTCTTGTTTCTTTTATCATGTGAAATGGAACTCCACAGAGACAATATCATATTGCATTAATATGCTGAATTTAGAAAGTGCAACACAGGATTAAGTTAGTCTCTTAACACTTTCTACTTTTAATGTCATTTACTATATTATTATTGCAGGTTTTAAGGAGAGATCTGTGGAAACAGGATATACTCTAAATATTTGGCATTATGCTTTTTCTAGTTGTAAATTAATGCTTGAAAGTCATGTTAACAATACATCTCTGGGAATATTTACTTTTGTTTGATAGAAGGAGGGATTAAGAAGTCAGTGAAAAATAGATGTACTCGAAGATTTTGAAAAGAGGAAAAGGACAATATTTCTGTGTCTCTTCATTTCTTTGTTGTTCAACCCCTACCCCATCTCATTCTACTCTGTTGCTGTGTTAGCATAGAAAATATTTCCTGGCCTCTCATCCTCATGCTTATTTTAATTTGGCTAGATTCCAGGAGTGACATTTATTTATATTAATTAACCAGCAGAGCATGGGCACGACCAATCAGGAGGTGCATAGTCTATGAAGGACTTTGTGATGGATGGCTTGGTTGTTTGGCTAAAAATTAACCTGGTCTGGTGGACATCTTATCCCTGATTGGTCTGAGTGACTTAAAACACCTTGGATAGTGTGAGTCAATGGATTCTTGGTAATGTCCATCCTATAAAAATGTTAAGGATAAAAGTAGGGAAGAAGAGAGGCTATTCTCCCCAAAGCATATAAACCTGCTTAATCTTGTGAATGATTTTCAAAACCATTAGAGGGGACCAGGTAAGCTAATTAATTGTGTTACTTTTTGATAGAGCTATACTATATTTGTTATTAACTAATACGTCTAAAACATACATATACAGCTAGATAAGTAGATATGGAATTACCTGTGTATTTGTAGTTGTGAATGTTTGCATACATATATGATACTAATATGTTTTATATACATTCCCTGGTGGCTTAGAGGATAAAGCGTCTGCCCACAATGCAGGAGACCCAGATTCGATCCCTGGGTAGGGAAGATCCCCTGAAGAAGGAAATGGCAACCCACTCCAGTACTCTTGCTTAGAAAATCCCATGGACGGAGGAGCCTGATAGGCTATAGTCCATGGGGTCAAAAAGAGTCGGACACGACTGAGTGACTTCACTTTACTTCCTAGACACATATGCAAAGTCTATCTTCAGTTAATGCAAGTTGGCCTCAAAAATCTGTACATAAGTTGGCATTTACAGTAATCAATTTATAGCAGTTTTTTTCAGGTGGTATATTACTCTTAGCTCAGTTCAGTTCATTTCAGTTGCTCAGTCATGTCTGACTCTTAGTGACCCCATGAACTGCAGCAGCCAGGCCTCCCTGTCCATCACCAACTCCTGGAGTTCACCCAAACTCATGTCCATCGAGTCAGTGATGCCATCCAACCATCTCATCCTCTGTCATCCCTTTCTCCTCCTGCCTTCAATCTTTCCCAACATTAGGGTCTTTTCAAATGAGTCAGCTCTTCACATTAGGTGGCCGAAGTATTGGAGTTTCAGCTTCAACATCAGTCCTTCCAATGAACATCCAGGACTGATTTCCTTTAGGATGGGCTGGTTGGATCTCCTTGTAGTCCAAGAGACTCTCAAGAGTCTTCTCCAGCACCACAGTTTAAAAGCATTAATTCTTCTGTGCTCAGATTTCTTTATACTCCGACTCTCACATCCATACATGACTACTGGAAAAACCATAGCCTTGACTAGACAAACCTTTGTTGACAAAGTAATATCTCTGTTTTTTAATATGCTATCTAGGTTGGTTATAACTTTCCTTCCAAGGAGTAAGCGTCTTTTAATTTCAAGGCTGCAATCACCATCTGCAGTGATTTTGGAGCCAAAAAAAATAAAGTCAGCCACTTTTTCCACTGTTTCCCGTTATTTGCCATGAAGTTATGGGACAGGATTCCATGATCTTAGTTTTCTGAATGTTGAGCTTTAAGCCAAGTTTTTCATGCTCCTCTTTCACTTTCATCAAGAGGCTTTTGAGTTCCTCTTCACTTTCTGCTATAAGGGTGGTGTCATCTGCATATCTGAGGTTATTGATATTTTGCCGACAATGTTGATTCCAGCTTGTGCTTCCTCCAGCCCAGCGTTTCTCATGATGTACTCTGCATATAAGTTAAATAAGCAGGGTGACAATATACAGCCTTTCCATACTCCTTTTCCTATTTGGAACCAGTCTGTTCTTCCATGTCCAGTTCCCGACCTGCATACAGGTTTCTCAAGAGGAAGATAAGGTGGTCTGGTATTCCCATCTCATGAAGAATTTTCCACAGTTTATTGTGATCCATACAGTCAAAGGCTTTGGCATAGTCAATAAAGCAGAAATAGATGTTTTTCTGGAACTCTCTTGCTTTTTCAATGATCCAGCGAATGTTGACAATTTAATCTCTGGTTCCTCTGCCTTTTCTAAAACCAGCCTGAAGTTCACAATTCCTGTATTGCTGAAGCCTGGCTAGGAGAATTTTGATGATTACTTTACTAGCGTGTGAGATGAGTGCAACGGTGCAGTAGTTTGAGCATTCTTTGGCATTGCCTTTCTTTGGGATTGGAATGAAAACTGACCTTTCTAGTCCTGTGGCCCTGCTGAATTTTCCAAATTTGTTGTCATATGCAGCAATTTCACAGCATCATCTTTGAGAATTTGAAATAGTTCAACTGGAATTCCATCACCTCCACTAGCGTTGTTTGTAGTGATGCTTCCTAAGGCCCACCTAACTTCTCAATCCAGGATGACTGGCTCTAGGTGAGTGATCACACCATTGTGGTTATCTGGGTCATGAAGATCTTTTTTTGTACAGTTCTTCTGTGTATTCTTGCCAACTCTTCTTAATATCTTCTGCTTCTGTTAGGTCCATACCATTTTTGTCCTTTATCGAGCCCATCTTTGCATGAAATGTTCCCGTGTTATCTGTAATTTTTCTTGAAGAGATCTCTAGTCTTTTGTATCCCATTGTTTTCCTCTGTTTCTTTGCATTGATTGCTGAGGAAGGCTTTCTTATCTCTACTTGCTATTCTTTGGAACTCTGTATTTAAATGGGTATATCTTTCCTTTTCTCCTTTGCTTTTTGCTTCTCTTCTTTTCACAGCTATTTGCAAGGCCTCCTCAAACAGCCATTTTGGTTTTTTGCATTTCTTTTTCTTGGGGATGGTCTTGCTCCCTGTCTCCTGTACAATGTCAGGAACCTCCATCCATAGTTCATCAGGTACTCTGTCTATCAGATCTAGTCCCTTAAATCTATTTCTCACTTCCACTGTATTTGATTTGATTTAGGTCATACCTGAATGGTCTAGTGGTTTTCCGTACTTTCTTCAATTTAAGTCTGAATTTGTCAATAAAGAGTTCGTGATCCGAGCCACAGTCAGCTCCCGGTCTTGTTTTTGCTGACTGTATTGAGCTTCTCCATCTTTGGCTGCAAAGGATATAATCAGTCTGATTTCGGTATTGACCATCTGGTGATGTCCATGTGTAGAGTCTTCTCTTGTGTTGTTGGAAGAGGGTTTTTGCTATGACCAGTGCATTCTCTTACCAAAGCTCTATTAGCCATTGCCCTGCTTCATTCTATACTCCAAGGCCAAATTTGCCTGTTATTCCAGGTGTTTCTTGACTTCCTACTTTTGCATTCCAGTCCCCTATAATGAAAAGGACATCTTTTTTGGGTGTTAGTTCTAAAAGGTCTTGTAAGTCTTCATAGAACCATTCAACTTCAGCTTCTTTAGCATTACTGTCCGGGGCGTAGACTTGGATTACCATGATATAGAATGGTTTGCCTTGGAAATGAACAGAGATCATTCTGTCGTTTTTGAGACTGCATTCAAGTACTGCATTTCGGACTCTTTTGCTGACTGTGATGGCTACTCCATTTCTTCTAAGGAATTCCTGTCCACATTAGTAGATATAATGGTCACCTGAGTTAAATTTATCCATTCCATTACTCTTAAGATATCTAAAATAAATGTTTTTAGTTCCACAAAGCTTTCCTGAACCAGTGTTTAAAAAATGGTACTTTATTTTCCACTGAATATCAGTGTCTCACCCTCTTTTCTGCCCTTAGCCAATTACTCCCAGATCTAGACTCTGAGTCTCATGCCCTTCCACCCGAATTTGGGTGTCTTTTATTTGAACAAACTGCAGTTACTTTTATCATTCTATTTACCACTTGACTGGGTGTGTTATCCACCAACTTCATTACCATATAAGGTGCTGGTCCACACCTGGATTCTTTCTGTTTATACCTTTAATATAGCATGGCTTTACCTAGGGAGAATATTTCTTTCAGAGAACAGCTCATTGAAACTGATCAGATTTGAGCATACATGGAACAGAACTGGACTGATAGTAATAACCTCACTGGATGGGTTAAAATGTTACTATCCTTTTCAGATCAACATATGTTTTAACTAAGATTAATATTTATTTTAAATAGAAGAATAAATATAACTTTCTGTTACCAAATTTCACATAGAAAATTCATTTCTGTTGGCCGGGGTGGAGTCATTTTTCTTAAAATAAAAATGTCAAAGTCATTCCTATATCTGTTTTCTTTTCAGAGGTTTCTGGCTGTTCAAAATGTCATGGATTTCATTAAATATTTTAAAATCAAATGATAAATCGCTCCTCCCTGTTAACCACCACACCCTGCTTTATTGGTTTTAGAGTATCAGTTGACTGTGTGCGTGTGTGCTAAGTTGCTTAGTTGTGTTCGACTCTTTGTGACACTGTGGACTGTAGCCCGCCACGCTCCTCTGTCCGTGGGATTCTCCAGGAAGGAATAGTGGAGGCAGTTGCCATGCCCTCCTCCAGAAGATCTTCCAAACACACATCTTTTAGTCTCCTGGGTTGGCAGGCATGTCCTTTACCAGTAGCACCACCTACCACTGCCAATTTGGGGCTTTTAAACTGTGAACCCAAACACAATAAATAGAGAAAAGGCAGCTCCTGTGAAAGTAATCTGTATCTATCCTTTAGATTTTTACTGAATGCTGATTTGTCTATGGGAGGAAACAGAACAAATGTGCTTTTTGCCAGGACTTTATGTAAAAACCTTGTTAGAAATATTTTAAATTCACTTATAAATGTGTGCTCTGAGCTGATGCCTGACTGATTCACTCTTATTTCTTCTCTGCCTAAAGCATAACATATGTCTATCCATCCATCCATTTGTCCAGTTCTTTATTCCTTCATTCAATAAGTATTTATTGACTATCCCCTCTATGTAGCTGGTGTTATGATTGACACTTTGCATAATTAATTTCATTTGATCCCTATATCAGTCTTTCAAGAAAAATATTAATATCTTAATTTTGTAAATAAGTAGGCTGATGTCCAAAAGTTAAGCAACTTGCAAACATCAAATTGTTGAGTCTTCTGCTCATCTTGTTTCCTAACACAGTCCTTGTTACATAACGAGCTCTTACTGGATGTTTATTAATGAAAGAATGAGTGAACTAGAATGTATTTTATTATATCTAGCAACTATTTTATGCCCATAAAATACCACATATACTTCCGTATTTTCCTACATTCTCTCATTTTCTCATTATAAAAGCCTTACTAAATTCATTGCTATTAATGACCACATACTTGTTTTACAGATGAGAGATCTGTGGCAAAGATGGTAAATTGATATGCTCAATATCAGACAACTGGAAGGTACCACAGTTGGAAATTACAACTTAGGCTCTGCCTCTAACACTTTTCTGTTTTTTTTTTTTTTTTTTTGTCTAGCACAATATAGGATGCATTGTTAATGCTCACAAACTGCTGCAATGATGGTGGTGATGACGTGGAACAGGAATTTTTATATGATGTAGTGAAAATTCTATTCTATATTAACTAGGGAATTTTCAAATATAGTTACCTTGACTGTTCCCCAAAACTTCTAGAACACTTTATATTTGCTCTATGTTTAACAATAAAATACGGTATTTATTATCTTTATAGAGAAATAAGAATGTTTCTGTATTTGTATGTAAATGCATTATCATATATATTTATGTTAATATATATAGAGAGAGAAATGAATATAAAGATATAAAACTAATAAACTGGTGATACCTTTCTTATTCATATCAGTTTGCAATTTAAAGTTCCCAAAAATGTAACAGTGTACCTGAATGTATGCATTTGGAAACAATCATTTTTTCAAATGCTGATTTTAGTAAATGATGCAGTCTTAATTGCTTAAAAATAAAGATTTTCATTCAAAGAAGTATGGTGCAAAATTATGATGAAATTTGAGATATAAAAAGTGATTCCACTTTAAATGGTGTAGTAGTGGAACAAATCACTATAAAGTTTGTTTCTCTAGTCAGTTGGTCACATGTCCACAAAGACAGCTTTGCTTTTTTAACCCATTGTGTATACATTTTTCAGTATTTAGCTCTGTCGTTAGAGAACCCTGGGAAGCAGTGAGGGTAATGAGGAGGAATGATAGTTTAGATGTATTTTTTCCTGGAATGCCAGTTGAATTAAATCTTTCATTCCCACTGCACAAGTACAAATCTATAATCTCCTTTCAAGATGAATCCAGAATCAGGAGTCTGCGTTCTTTTATTCTTGGTCCGGAGATTAAAATTGATCACAGACCACACAAGGGAGTTGGCTGTAGTATCACAGCTCAATGTGGTTAACGAGGACAGCGCTTGCCTTCTGTTCTCCTTAACCGTGTACTTACAAGTTACAAATATTATTGATTCCAGGGGTCATCTGAGGCTGTTGGGAGGTTGTATGACTTGACAATATTTTGCTGTTTTTAAAGGATAAGAGCTATTGGCCCTGATAGCAACTGGGACAGGGAGAGTTTAAATTTGACAAATGAAGATTTATACTTTTTTGAGCTGGCAAAATCCTTCATGTAGAAATAATGAATGGAAATTTGAGAGTTGACTTAACATAGGTCAAATGACTTGCAGTGAGAAAAGGAAAATAATGCTTTCATTATTACTCTTTCATCAAAATGAATTGATGATGGGTTTGTCATTGTAGATCTGAGCTTTAAACAAATGAATAATGCTTAGAAAATCCTTTTACAAGAGATCATTTAAAATTAAGTAGGCATAGTTTTACTAAAATCTTTAAAACTGTAGTGTAGGTGGGATGATACATGAATAATCACCTACTAATCTTTAAAGCCTGTTTTTATCTTTCTTATGAATAAAACTACTGTATTAGCATTCAGGAAATATAAAGGTGCCACAGATCACTGAATGCTAAATTTTTAAAGACTAACTTATGGTTCCTTTTTTCCCCTAATAATAAAGACTATATACTAGCCTAAATATATATTTTATGTAATGGTGGAAGAAACACTGTATTTAAGAGCTTTTGCTGGATTAAATCTGGCTTTGGCACTTATTAGCTATGAGATTTTAGAAAGCTTATTTCACTGCCTTGAACCTCAGTTTGCTCATTTTTTAAATAGTCATAAAGATGTCTAGCTGATAAAGTTGTTGTGGAGCTCAAATATACAAGAAATATTTTTTAGGTAGTAAAACATGCTACAAATGTAAACTTTTAAAATATTTATTACTACTGAGCTTATATGAAGTTGAATCTGTATTTAAGACAGTTGTGGGGAAGAGAGCTTCTGAACTACATCCTATCTGCTCTTCTTTGTAATCTACAGAATACAGGCAGCAAGTTAGAGTTAATTGTGGCTAGAATGTAAAACTATTGAATTAGATTAAATCGCTAATATTGGTTTTACATGAACCGTGGTATAAGCAGCACAACTCAAACAGCTTAGCATTAGAATATGACTTTTTTTTTTTTTAATATTTTTTTAAATTTTATTTTATTTTTAAACTTTACAATATTGTATTAGTTTTACCAAATATCAAAATGAATCCGCCACAGGTATACCTGTGTTCCTCATCCTGAACCCTCCTCCCTCCTCCCTCCCCATACCCTCCCTCTGGGTCGTCCCAGTGCACCAGCCCCAAGCATCCAGTATCCTGCATCGAACATGGACTGGCGACTCATTTCATACATGATATTATACATGTTTCAATGCCATTCTCCCAAATCTCCCCACCCTTTCCCTCTCCTTTTTAAAAATATCTGAAAATATTTACCATGATAAGAAATGGCCCTAAAATTATATTTCAGAGTAGAAATGACCTGTTCAGAAACTGGATGAAAAAAGAAAAGATGAAAACATTGATGGCTCAATTCATTAAACCAAAGGCATTTGGATAGAATTTATTATTTTATATAACTTTTAAAAAGTGTAATTTTTTATTGACAATGTCAAGATATATGCTCTATATACTATGATTAGAGTGGTTCAGGTGCTTTTGCATATAATTTAATTTTTGATTGTATGTGTGTTAATAGTTCATAGGTAATTTAAATAATTTCTAAAGAGCAACCCAGAATTTCAACTTGATCTCCCCGATTAATCCAGCATCCAGTTACTGTAGTTTGTTCATCTCACCGTAGTAAAAGAAGATGAGACTCTTTGTCTGTCTGTGTAATAGAGTCCATTATAATGAAAGTATTTTCAGTGATTATTAATTACATTTCTTTTATTTGTATAATGCTTCATGATTCAAGGTCTTGGAAAGTCTCAGGGAAGTGGGTGCTTAAAAGCTTCAGTTTATAGAAGAAAAGGCCATGGTACAGAGAAATCGGCTAGAATGCTGCATATCACACGCAAGTGGGTGGAGATGCTGAGAGCAAACCGTCACTGCCTTGGCTGGCCATGTATTTCACCTGTCTGGGAGCGTTATTTGCTTTTGCTTTCAGAGGTCAGAAACTCTGTTGCAGGGTAAACCACACATCAATAGCCACTTTTGTTGGATTTCCAAACCTACTGGAGGTGGAACACAGCTCCCTAATTCAAAGCTTCAGTTTTGGCAAAAGTATTTAAGAGAAATTCTTTATGAACCATCCTAAATCGGCAAATATTTTACAAGCTGTGATATCCATTACCTGAGAAATTCGTTCAGAATTTCATTAATGTAGAGTTGCCATTGTTAAGTAATTCTTTCTTCTTAAGAAAGCACTTTAGTGAGAATAATATATTCTCAATTGATACTGATTCCTAGGAAGGCATATGATATATTCCTCTTCTAGCAAAATATTTTCTTACTTTGGTGGGCATTACCACTAGAATACCTTGTAGTGTGGGTGTCAGTGTAAGGTTTGTCCTGTTTCTTCTTCCTCTTTTGATGTGCCTCATTTTTATTTATTTTTATAGTTACAGTAAATCTGTTTCAATTTTGTTGTTTCTGTCCTGTTTTAACTCTTTTTTGAAAATATACTTTCATTATATTATTTCTCAAAATAATAATACTATTTGTTCCATTTTATAGTATAATGACCTTATACTATACTTAAAATTCAAGTGGGATGAGTTCTAAAATCAAAAGTACTCTTTAAATACCCGTCTCTTGGTACATTTTTATACACTGGATACACACACACACATACACACACACACACACATACATATATGTATTTTTGTTATTGTTGTATATTTTCTTCTGCAGACAAGAAAGTATGGACTCACACCTCTCTTCTCTTGGCTTTCAGCATACTGCTTTCTCTTGCCCCTCCTGAGTCCTCTTCAATTTCCATTTGGGCTCCTCTTCCTCTTTCTTCCTTTAAATGTCCTATTGATGCGTTATGTAGGGCTCCACCCTGGGATTTCTTTAGCTCAGGATTAGCTCATTAGCATTCATGGCTTCCAATACAGTCTGTTGGCTGATACTTTTCAGATCTCTTGGTCCAGACCAGATTTCTTTCATGAGACTTCATTCAGACTTGAATTTTTACTTGTCTGTTATCTGTAGGATAACTTTACTGGTTGCCCATATTCCATTCAATATGTTCCAAATGGGATAATATTGTTGCCTAGGATCTGCCCCTCCTTTGCTGTCCTGGCCTATAGTCAGGCACTCTACTGTTGAGAAAGCCACCAGAACAGGAAGCTGAGGCTCAGCTTTGGCCCCACTATTCCTTCTACGCCTCTCATCCACTAGGTGCCAAATCCATTGAAATTAACCCCCAAAGACTTTTAGGATATGTTTTTATTCTCCTGTATCCCCACTGTCAGTGTCTTAATGTGAATCCACCCCCCCTTTATTCCTTCCATTAAAGTTACTGTAATAGGAGAAGAGAGAGAAAACATACCTCTAGGGAATCCTGAGGCACAGTTTCAAATTCCACATACAGAATTTCTTTGAAGTATTAAATTTTTCTTCATAATTTGCATTTCATTCATCAGCATCTCCATTTTTGTCTTAATATAAACACCATAATTTACATTACCTATCTTTGATTGAAATTGTTGCCCCCAGGAAGGTAGACTGTGTTTGTACTGAGGCTGTGGACACTCCCTGCCATGCCTTGTTAGTAGAGATGACTAATAATCCAGGTTAAGAAGTACAAGGTTAGTGTTCCTTTCTTATCTGGATTTATGCAGCATCCCCTTACATTATCTAGATCTTTCATTCTCACCACCTGCAAATCAGTTTTACACACTGCTACCAATTTGTCCTTGTTAATATACAAAGCTGACTATATTATTTCCCTGCAGTGTTTCCTCCGGGTGAAATACAAACTCCTTAGTGTGGTTTGCATAGCCTTTTATAGTTTGGACCCTATCTGTCAAATTTCAAATTTTGCTCTGCCCTCTCCCCTGTTGCTAAAGCTGAGGCTTCAATACTTTGACCACCTGATACAAAGAGCCGACTCACTGGAAAAGACTTATGCTGGAAAGATTGAAAGCAAAAGCAAAAGTGGATGCAGAGGATTAGAGATGATTAGATAACATTACTGACTCAGTAGAAATGAATCTGAGCAAACTCCTAGGGATAGTGAAGGACAGAGGAGCCTGGAGTGCTGCAGTCCATGGGGTTGCAAAGTGTTGGACAAGCCAGGGACTGAACAACATCAGCAGCTCCCCTCTTATCTGGTCCCCTACCACACCCTAATTTCAGTCAGATTTAATGCTTGCCCCACTCATATCTTTGTATATGCTGCTTGTTCTTCTTCTTTCTTTTTCTACCATGGGAAACATTCATCTTTGAATTTTTCGGTTGATCAATCATGTCCAACTCTTGTCAACTCCATGGACTGCAGCACACCAGGCTTCCCTATCTTTCCCCATCTCCCAGAACTTGCTCAAACTCATGTCCATTGAGTCAGTGATCCATCCAAACATCTCATCCTCTGTCGTCCCCTTCTCCTCTTGCCTTTAATCTTTCCCAGCATCAGGGTCGGTTTTCTAATGAGTTGACTCGTTGCATCTGGTGGCCAAAGTATTGGAGCGTCAGCTTCAGCATCAGTCCTTGCAATGAATAGTCAGGATTTATTTCCTTTAGGATTGACTGGTTTGATCTCCTTGCATTCCAGGGGACCTTCAAGAGTCTTCTTCAAAACCACAGTTTGAAAGCATTAATTATTTGGCACTCAGACTTCTTTATGATCCAACTCTTACATCCATATGTGACTACCAGAATACTTTGAATACTTAACATAATTACCAGTGTCACCAGGTCAGGTGAAGTGTGTTTTGTAAGGGCTTCTGTGCACTTACCTATGCATCTCTTTGTCATAGCACTTACCTTGCTTTATGACGTTTTTGATTATATGTCCTTTTCCCACTAGATTGGAAGCTATTTATCTTTGTATCTCTAGTACCTTATGTGTCAGCTGGCACATGGTAGGCACTCAATATATATTAATGAATAAGTGTTTAGATAAAAGAAACATTTAAGATTTCTATTTCCATCTGGTCTTAAATACAATTAAAAATCACAACTAGTATCCAAATTTGAATGTTGATCGTGATAGACTGTAGTTTTGCTTGACTTTTTTATGTATGAAATATTTTAGAACTAGCTATTCAGAGCCTGGTAGGCTGCAGTCCATGAGGTCACTAAGAGTCGGACACGACTGAGCGACTTCACTTTCATGCATTGGAGAAGGAAATGGCAACCCACTCCAGTATTCTTGCCCGGAGAATCCCAGGGACAGGGGAGCCTGGAGGGCTGCCGTCTGTGGGGTCGCACAGAGTTGGACACGACTGAAGCGACTTAGCAGCATCAGCAGCATACAGTGAATATACATTTAATGTGCTGAGTTTTATATGGTTAATTACCACACCTAAGGAAATGTTGATTGACACTTAAGTTAAAAATTATCTGTAGTTTTGGTAGTTGTGGTATTTTATATTAAAATTATGTTAAATACTAAAGAAAAATATCAAGGAAGGTGCAAGTTGAAAGTAATAGGTTTTTTAAATTTGGAATATAATTGCTTTATAATGTTGTGTTAGTTTCTGCCATACAGTTAACTGAGTGAGCTGTATGTATATATATATCCCCTTCCTCTTGGATCTCCCTCCCACCATCCTACTCCATCCCACCCCTCTAGGTCATCACAGAGCACTAAGCTAACTAAGGTTCCTGTGTTTTATAACAGGTTCCCATTAGCTCTCTCTTTTACACATGGTAGTATATATGTGTCAATCTTAATCTCCCAGCTTGCCCCTCCCTCCCCTTCCCCCCATGTCCACGTGTCTGTTTCTTGTGTCTGTGCCTCTCTTCCTGCCTGAGAAATAGGTTCACCTGTGCCATGTTCTAGATTCCATGTATATGCATTGATATATTATATTTGTTTTTCTGACTTACTTAACTCTATGTGACAGTCTCTAGGTCCATCCATGTCTCTACAAATGACCCTATTTTGTTCCTTTTAGTGGCTGATTTATATGATACAATGGAATATTATTCAGCTATTGCAAGTAATAGGATTTTGAAAGGTAAAATATATAAAAGCCAATTCTTTGATTAGCATTATCACATGCCAGTCACTATTGTAAGCATTTATCATATTATCAAGATATATTATCTCAGTTAATCTACCTGATTTCATAGATAAGGAAACTGAGAATTGAAATTTAAGTTGCCGTTAATATATAAGATATAGTCGATATATAGTGGAGTAGTAATATGAACAAAGTTATGTCTGATGTCAAAACTGTTACTTAATTCTATCAGGCCTTAGTATATTTACAAATTCTTAGAGGAATTGGTATTCATTCATGGTGTGTAGCAGTTGTTAGGTGTGGATAATTACATTACATTTTGGCATTTGAGACCACACTCCATGCACTTGGAATGGCAGTTGGATAAATGATACTGTATGTGTGTTTAGTCTATCAGTTGTGTCTGACTCTTTGTGATCCCACCAGGTAGCCCACCAGGCTCCTCTATCCATGGGATTTTCCAGGCCAAAATACTGAATGGGTTGCCATTCCCTTCTCCAGGGGATCTTCCCAACCCAGGAGTCAAACCCGGGTCTTCTGCATTGCAGATAGATTCTTTACCATCTGAACCACCAGATCAGATCAGATCAGTCGCTCAGTCGTGTCCGACTCTTTGCAACCCCATGAATCGCACACGCCAGGCCTCCCTGTCCAACACCAATTCCCGGAGTTCACTCAGACTCACGCCCATCAAGTCAGTGATGCCATCCAGCCATCTCATCATCTGTCGTCCCCTTGTCCTTCTGCCCCCAATCCCTCCCAGCATCAGAAGCTTTTCCAATGAGTCAATCTTCGCATGAGGTGGCCAAAGTACTGGAGTTTCAGCCTCAGCATCATTCCTTCCAAAGAAATCCCAGGGCTGATCTCCTTCAGAATGGACTGGTTGGATCTCCTTGCAGTCCAAGGGACTCTCAAGAGTCTTCTCCAACACCACAGTTCAAAAGCATCAATTCTTTGGTGCTCAGCCTTCTTCACAGTCCAACTCTCACATCCATACATGACCACAGGAAAAACCATAGCCTTGACTAGACGAAACGTTGTTGGCAAAGTAATGTCTCTGCTTTTGAATATGCTATCTAGGTTGGTCATAACTTTCCTTCCAAGGAGTAAGCATCTTTTAATTTCATGGCTGCAGTCGCCATCTACAGTGATTTTGGAGCCCAGAAAAATAAAGTCTGACACTGTTTCCACTGTTTCCCCATCTATTTCCCATGAAGTGATGGGACCAGGTGCCATATTCTTCGTTTTCTGAACATTGAGCTTTAAGCCAACTTTTTCACTCTCCACTTTCACTTTCATCAAGAGGCTTTTGAGTTCCTCTTCACTTTCTGCCATAAGGGTGGTGTCATCTGCATATCTGAGGTTATTGATATTTCTCCCGGCAATCTTGATTCCAGCTTGTGTTTTTTTCAGTCCAGCGTTTCTCATGATGTACTCTGCATAGAAGTTAAATAAACAGGGTGACAATATACAGCCTTGACAAACTCCTTTTCCTATTTGGAACCAGTCTGTTGTTCCATGTCCAGTTCTAACTGTTGCCTCCTGACCTGCATACAAATTTCTCAAGAGGCAGATCTGGTGATCAGGTATTCCATCTCTTAAAGAATTTTCCACAGTTTTTGTGATCCACACAGTCCCAAATGATATGACATAGTTGAATTAATCTTGGTGAATATTATTCTTTAAGCATTTTTTAGTTGCAGGCTCCTTTGGGTATGGAATGAAAGGTATGAACCCTCTGCACACATATATGGTAAAATACACATATGTACAAAGATACTTTTCATAGTCTTGGATTCTTTGAGAAACACAAGGAAGTTTCAAAACTTGGTTTCTAGATAATCTGCCTATTTTGTAGATGAACAAATTGAGGTTCAAAGTCAACCATGTGTTTCTGAAATGGTTGACCATGTCTATCCATAAAGAATGTCCTTGGAAAATTATTACTTTGTGGAATTTTCTGAATTCCTAAAAAGGTATTCTAATTTCAAGACTCTTAGCTTAGCAATATACCAGTAGTACTAAACACATTCCAAGTGTATTTAATCTTGGAAATAATTTAATGTTTTTCTTATATCATACACATTTCTAGAAAAAAAAAATCTGAGGTAAGTGTTTTTTGTAAGATTTATAAAACCACAGTAGTGATTTAGAGGAAGATAAATAAATTTCCTCAGAAATATATCATTTGAGTAAAGAACAAAATGCATAATTAAAAGATTAATTATATGATAGCAAAACCAATATTTATAATTATGAATTGCTTTTCTGCGTGTAAAATTCAGTTGTTTCATCAGTACAGAGCTGCATTATGCTTACTTGTCCATGTAACAGGAAATTTCTGTAAGGAAATGCACTTTTGTGATTCTTCTAATTTCAAAGATGAGAAAACCGAGGTTTAAAATTTAATGACTTGGGCACAAGCATATAGCTAATAGCTTAAAAGTAAAGGTCGGAAGTCCATTAGAAGTCTTTTGAGTCTGAATCAGGCAGCTCTCTATTGCTTCACAGACATGCCTGTGGAGAATTATATAGATGAAGAAACAACTTTCAGCAGCTGAGAGAGTCACCAAGCATATTGGGTGCATGGTCTTTATTTTAAAGTCTGCCACTTGCTTGCTTAAACTTGTGTTGTTTCACTTTGCAGAGCTTTGAAGGCCAGGGCATACGTGAGTAATTCAGAATGATTTTTGGCTTTCATTTCAGTTTTAATCCACAATCCATGACCTCAACTCTTGCATTGTGTTTCACTCTTTATTTCAGTACTATAGCAAAGATGATTTTGGCTTTAAAGGACACAGTTTTACTGCATTATCTAAATGCATGTTATATTAAAATGTTTTGCATAAAGTTTTTGATAGTACAGAATACTTTAGCCTCACAGTATAGTTGTAAAATTCATTAGAAAGATTACAAATAAAAAGGTTACCAGTACCTATACTTAAGAAGTTATTTGAATAAAAAGCGTAGAAATGAAATTAAAAATACCTTTGAGAAGGTAACTAATACGATACAATGAATGTGAGGTACATTTACTGGTGATTAACACATTAGTAATACTTTTGAGATTACGTTTTTAAAGGGGTCTTCTCCCTTCTACAGAATGTGTGTTTATGGTGGCAGCTTTAATGCTATTTCCTGCTGTGCAGTTCAATGGAGTATGTTTTTAGGTGGCTGGTTGAGGGTTTTTTTCGTTATGTATGTCGATGGAGATAAGTGTTTTAATTACTTTTTTAATGTCTGTGCTTTTGTATTTTTCTCCTCTCTTCTCTTTTATTTCCTGCTGTTGAGATTACTGCCTCATCTCCACAGCAGGTGGCTGTTGCAAATTTGTTTTCTTTGTAAGCCTGGTAGATTTATTTTGTAATATAACTGTTCCTTTTAGTATTTTATTATTAATGATTTCTTTACTTTGGAATATAGTATACTACATAGTCCTAAATAGTAATTTTCTAACACCATCTAAGAATTCCAGTCATTAAGGAAAAAACCTTGGCCTGAGGCATGTTCTTTGAATTTTTTTGCTTACCCTTACTTCATGATGTGAGGATTAAAATTTAAGGAAATTGTTTTAGAGCAAAAGCCAAATGAAAATGAGAAACAGAGAAGAGAGAAGAGAGGAAAATAAATAGAAAAGGCCCAAGAGATAAAGCACACTTTAATAAATAATACCAAGAATCAAAGGGCTAGGTATAATTTTGTGACAGAAATAGAAAATTACATTAATATATCTTTTCTGGAAGAGAGCTTTTAATGAGATCTTATGTTCATATTAAAATTAAATTTTAATTAGTAAAATAATTTTTTCTAATTATAAGAAAGATTACAAAAATATAAAGAAAAATATTTCATCTTTTTTTTTTTGGTCCAAGATTTTGGTTGTTTTTTTTTTTTGGTTCCTTCATGTGTCCTTTTATATAGAGAACAGTAGATAAGGTAGATCCTGTCAGGAGAGTGTGTGATTTCCTTGGTTCTGTCTCGCCGCAGCAAAAATTTGAAGTGATGGATGGACCCAGTGTTACAGTTCAGTTTTATTTGGGAAGCAAAGGAAAACACATCCTCAAGGCTTGAGGGCAGCCTGTCCCAAAAGATGCAAAGAGAGCCAGAGGCTCAATTTTGGCTCCTCTTTTTATGTTTTTTTCCTCCTCCCCCCGAGCCTACCCTATGTAAATTAGGCTAACCAGGAGGCTGTTTGCTTCACCTGAGGTCTTCACTCTGGTCCTCAGACCTTCCTTCCTTTTATTTTTGTGGGCTTTTCCCTTCTTTGTCTTTTAGCCACTGACATTCTGGACTCTGCACCACATTCCATGGCTGCCACACTGGCTCTCTGCAGTGGCCCACAACCTGTGGAGTGTGCTTCTCTCTAAATCTGGACAAATCCACCTCTCACCTATCACTGTGTCTCTCACTGAATTTTTTTTGCAACGAGACATCAAGAGCTGGAGCCTCATTAGGTTCTAAAACCAGGCACCTTGGGTTTTGGCTGGGCTCAAGTCCTGGGAAAGAAGAACTGAAGGATGGGAGGAAAAAGCAGGGGGGGAAACGTGCCGAGGAATCTTCTTCATAACTTGCTGGAAAATCTGCTAAATACCTGAACTATACTCACAGTTTTCATTGGCCCGATTCTTGGCACAAAGAAGATTAAAGACAGAAGAATCCCCACCCCCTTGGGTAAGACTACTGGAGTGCAGAGGATAGTGGAGCCTTTAGGACACACTGGGGAGTAGCCTCTCCAGAGTCCCTCAATTGAACCCACTGCTGCTTGCCCATGTGAGGGTGGTTCAAGGAAACAAGAAATGCGAGATTGTAAAGGAATTAAGATTTTGTTAACCATATGTCCTTCCAGACACAGGGGTGAGGACTTCCTACCCCAACCGGAGGTCTTCTGGCATCTGAGACTGAGCTGCATGAGCTTTCTGCCGAATTGGTTTTCGCTACCCCAGTTTCCAGCATGCTGGGCTTCTTGTCACTTCCCCTGTGCTGGGTTTTCTTCATGCTCAGCTTCCACTGCGGGAGCTTTTGCTGAGTTGGATTTCTGCTGTGCTTGGCCTCTGCCTCGCGGGGGTCAAGCCAAGGTTGTTTCAGCCAGGTTAAATATGAGAAACGGCACCACAGATGTCTGGGGAGTGTGTAACTTCCTTGGTTCTGTCTCACCACATCAAAAATTTGAAGCGATAGACAGACCCAGTGTTACAGCTTGGCTTTATTTGGAAAGCAAAGGAAAATCCTTGAGGCGTGAGGGCGGGCTGACCCAAAAGATGAGAAGAGAAGAGAGCCAGAGGCTCAATTTTGGCTCCTCTTTTTATGGTTCTGTCCCCTCCCCTTGAGCCTGCAGTATGTAAACTGGGCTAACAAGGAGGCTGTTTGCTTCACCTGAGGTCCTCACTCTGGTCGTCAGACCTTCCTTTGTTCTATTTTTGTGGGCTTTCCCCTTCTTTGTCTTTTAGCCACTGCCATTCTGGGTCCTTTTTCCTATTCTAACTACCTAACAATCCTAAGTATAAGCATTATTTATCAGGAAAGTAAAATACACTCAAGGATATTTTATCCATCTTTGAATTCTTGGACATTATTGTCTTAATGAAAATAAAGTCTTCCTCTCTCTCTCCATTTTATCCAGGTGTATAAAAGAAGTAAAAATTATGAGAGTACAAATGAAATGCATAGTGAGCAGTATTCTCATTGTGTTGTATGAAATTGCTAGATATTTTATAACAGGTAAAAAAATCTTCTAGAAGAATTTTAACTCCTTGGATTCAAGTAGTTTACTTCATATGCGTTGATCTTGTGAATACAATGCTTTATTTCATGTATTGTTTGTCACCCATACAAACTCTACATTGGAGCCTGATACTAAGTTTTAATACGAAGTTTTATGTACTGCTATTGGAGAAGGCAATGGCACCCCACTCCAGTACTCTTGCCTGGAAAATCCCATGGATGGAGGGGCCTGGTGGGCTGCAGTCCATGGGGTCACGAAGAGTCGGACACGACTGAGCGACTTCACTTTCACTTTTCACTTTCATGCATTGGGGAAGGAAATGGCAACCCACTCTAGTGTTCTTCCCTGGAGAATCCCAGGGACAGGGGAGCCTGGTGGGCTGCTGTCTATGGGGTCACACAGAGTCGGATAGGACTGAAGTGACTTAGCAGCAGCAGCAGCATTGGTATAATAGAACTTGTAGATATTTTCTACATGAAATCATAAAACCAAAGTGAAATGCATTTGTTATGTTGTAGGAATTATTATGTTTGTTTACTTTATTCTCTTCTCCAATGCTTTTTTCCCCCAGTACTTTTAAAATTTTCTTATTTTTATAATGAAATACAAAAAAAGTAAAAAGATCTTAGTTCAGCCTCTATCCAAAATTATATGAACGTTCATTACTTCTCTTAGTTCTGGATGTCATTATTGTTATATGTCTTTGTATAGAAGAAGACCTTATGAAATGGGAAAAAATATGAGATGGTTTCATTCATAACATTTTTTGAAAGTCTTCATCTTGCTATGCTCTAATGAATTATGTGATCCATACAATTAATGCTTGTGGTCAGTCACATAGAGAAGGACTAGACTGTGGTTATACACAACAGATGTTTAATGGGGATTTAAAAATCAGTGAAATGAATACTATTGTGATGCATGGTGATCTGATTTCATATGTATTATATAGAATCACTCTATTCTTTCTGAATTCAGTCTGAACACTCAGAGCTAAACATATTTACAGTGGGGTATCAGAAAAAAGGAGGGGAGTTTTATTGAGAAAATAATCACAATAGGGCATCATTGATCTGTTCTCTTTCCAGTCAATATATAGATCCTAGAATGATAACCCTTATGGCACTGTTTTCCCTTGGAAATAAGATATAAATCCTTTGAGCCATATAAATGATTTTTAAGTGAGATGAAGAACTTTATAATCCATTGTGGAATTGTAAAATGCTTAGGCCCTTGAAAAGAATACTTTACTTCCATATTGTAATCTCAACTGTTCAGGCTTGATATGGAAATAGTTTACTTTTTCTAAGTATATAAACATGTATATCCACAAATATGCAAATTTATGACTCATTCCTACATTTACATATCTATATACAGCCATTTAAGTATCTTCTTATAATTAACTACAATATTTTCTGTTTGTGAAAGTGTGTACTATGAATCTTTTATAAACGAGTCTTTCTTATCCACAGTTTTTGTATTTTGAAGTGAAAGTCAGTCATGTCTGACTCTTTGTGACCTATGGACTATACAGTCCATGAAATTCTCCAGGCCAGAATACTGGAGTGGGTAGCCTTACCCATCTCCAGGGGATCTGCCCAACCCAGGGATCGGACCCAGATCTCACGCATTGTAGGCAGGTGTTTACCAGCTGAGCTATCAGGGAAGTCCTTTTGAATTTTACCAGACAGTAATAATAACTTACATTTGAATGTTATTTTAGATTTAGTCAGAGTGCTTTTTAAAAAACCTTCCAAAGTGCTTTTATGCATAATTTTATACCTCATTTTCAGAACAATCTCATACGTAAGTCAGGAATATCTTCATTCTAAAAGCAAGGCAGTTAACTTGACTTACCGTGGTAATCATTTTGCAGTATATACAAATATTGAATCATGTTGTACACCTTAAACTAATATATTTCAATTATGGCTTAATAAAACATATATACATTAAAGAAATTAGTTTGAGAGCCATATAGACTGTATATTGTCATTCTGCTCATTTAACTTATATGGAGACTATATTATATGAAATGCCAGGCTGGATGAAACACAAGATGGAATCAAGATTGCAGGAGAAATATCAATAACCTCAGATATGCAGATGACACTACCCTTATGGCAGGAAGCAAAGAGAACTAAAGAGCCTCTTGATAAAAGTGAAAGAGGAGAATGAAAACCTGGCTTAAAACTCAACATTCAAAAAACTTAAGATCATAGCATCTGGTCTCATTACTTCACGTCAAATAGATGGGAAAACAATGGAAACAGTGACAGACTTTATTTTCTTGGGCTCCAAAATCACTTCAGATGGTGACTTTAGCCATGAAATTAAAAGATGCTTGCTCCTTGGAAGAAAAGCTATGACCAACCTAGACAGTATATTAAAGATGAGACATTACTTTGGCAACAAAGGTCTATATAGTCAAAGCTATGGTTTTTCCAGTAGTCATGTATGTAAGATTGTTGGACCATAAAGAAAGCTGAGTGCCAAAGTATTGATGCTTTTTAACTCTGGTGTTGGAGAAGAGTCTTGAGAGTCCCTTGGACTGCAAGGAGGTCAAATCAGTTAATCCTAAAGGAAATCAGTCCTGAATATTCATTGGAAGGACTGATGCTGAAGTTGAAGCTCCAATGCTTTGGTCACCTGATGCGAAGAACTGACTCATTGGAAAAGACCTGATGTTTGGAAGGATTGAAGGCAGTAGAAGGGGATGACAGAGGATGAGATGGTTAAATGGCATCACCCACTCAATTGACGTGAGTTTGAGTAAGCTCCAGGAGTTGGTGATGGACAGGGAAGCTTGGCATGTTGCAGTCTATGGGGTCTCAAAGAGTTAGACAGGACTGAATGACTAAACTGAAAACTCAACTGAATGATCTTCTAGCTGCCTAAGGTTCTGGGAGGGATTGGAGGCGGGAAGAGAAGGGGACAACAGAGGATGAGATGGCTGGATGGCATCACCAACTCGATGGACATGAGTTTGGGTAAACTCCGGGAGTTGGTGATGGACGGGGAGGCCTGGCGTGCTGTGATTCATGGGGTCACAAAGAGTTGGACAGGACTGAGCCAATGAACTGAACTGAACTGAACTGAAGGTTACTTAAGGAAGCCCCTGTGTTAGTTTGTATCCATTGTGTGCCTAGAGCATGTTCAGGAATGAGAAAAGTCTCTGTGGTTATTTTGTAGCATATCTCTGAGCTCTCCTAGGCCTGTCTGGGTTGGGATTAAGAGATCAATTTCCACCTTTTTGGGCTAGGCCACCCCTCGTTGCTCATGCCTATTTTCTTACCTAAAAATTCTAACCAGTCTGTCCAGTACTGACAGTTTAAATGCTCAGGAGTGTTAATTGTGTATATCATGGATGAGATGAGCATTTAATTTATATCTAGCCAAATGTATCATTTGATTATATTAAACAAAGGCTTTCAGGGAAAGAATATAAATAGAAGGAAACATGAATTTCACATCTATGCAAAGAGCTTTACATGTATTGTTTTCATTTTATTCTCCTAACAAACCTAAGATAAGGCTGCAGCTGCCCAGAAAGAATAATTTGCTTGCCCAAGGTCATAATTGCCAGTAAGTGCTAAAACTAGAATTTTAATGCAGAAATGACTTAGATGTTTCACTCTTATTCAGTATGCTGTGTTTACAAATGCTAGAAATAAGTAAGTTGATGTTAAGATACTTAAAAAGATTTAATAAACAAAAATAAAACCAATGGTTACACAGGGACATTTCTTACAGAGGCACAGGTGCATAGCTGTGGTAGATAGCTTAGTGTCCCTTAGAGTTTGTTTAATGAATCCATGTTTAATCGTCACGTTATTGTTCTTCCTAATGTAGCACCATTCCCCGAACCAGGCTTAGCAGTGAGGACTGAGATCACACAACATGCTTGCTTCTTTGAGAAGAAAACAAGGTCTCAGATACAGAAGTACTGAGTAAA
This sequence comes from Bos taurus, assembly GCF_002263795.3. Classification (NCBI taxonomy): domain Eukaryota; kingdom Metazoa; phylum Chordata; class Mammalia; order Artiodactyla; family Bovidae; genus Bos; species Bos taurus. Next base: position 45,783,824 of record NC_037330.1, read on the forward strand.
GTAAAACACTTAGGACATTTACCATCAGCTACATTTTGCTGTGTGCAGCCAGTAGACTTGAGAGTAGGACATAGTCAGTGGGATTTTATGTCTATTAAAATCTTATTAAAAAAGCACTTGTGTGAAATAACAAGACTTGAAGAACCTGCCGAGACAGTTCAGCATCCTAGAGTACTGCCTTTTCTCATAAACCACTCTTTTGCCGGGTCCCTGAGGCAGTCTCACAGTGTTGTGTGCTGTCTTCTCCACTTCTGTGGGGTGTGTGAGGCTGTCTCCAGTGACAGGTCTATCTGGTCCCCATCTTTCCCGTGATAGCTTAGCTGTCATTCGAATGAGAGGCATCACACTAATGCTTGCTCAAATCAATTAACACGGAATAAGGGACCCAGTGAAGTAACAACCGCACGTATTACATATAGAATCTGAGAAATTCACAAACATGCCCATCCTATAATGGCTATGAAGACTCATCCTTTGAAACTTATTCCTCCTCTATTACTTACTAGATGGTAACATGAAACAGAATATTTAATATCATGTTAATGTTCATTGAAGTTGTGTAGAACTTAATATGGAGCAAAAATAATTTACTGTATACCCTGCTGTTGTTTATCCTGTAGTTGCTCCAGAGGGAGCTGCTTCAGAAACAAAGCAGAGATACAGATTTCAAAGAATATCAAATCATTGAAAAATAACCAGTAGACAGCCAAGAGGAATACACTAAAGGAGGAAAACATTTTTGAAAGGAATTATGCTAGAGAAAGTAATCACAAAACAAAGACACAGTCTAGAGAAGCAGCCAGTCTTTTCTCTCCCACTAGAGAGGAACATTCTGTGTTGTATATGTATCCAGAGCTTTACAGTGAATCTTAACACAGCTAACACAGCTTAAGATTGAATGATTAATTTAGGTATCACTTGTTATGTAGCAACACATTATAACATGGCCTAATTATAACCTTGTATATGGCAAAGGCAGCATTTTCAAGTTAAAGCATACACACTCTCTAGTCAGATTGTCCAGGTTAAGAAACTGGCATTGCTACTTCCTTCTTCTATGACCTTCCACAGAGTTACTTAATCTTTATGTTCATCAGAATTCTCTTATCTGCAATGCAGATAATAAAGAGTTGTCTTACAGAGTTGTTTGGAGAATTAAATGAGTTGGTATATAAAAATCACCTGCCTATAAGTCAGACACTTAAAACAGTGCCTGTAAATAATCAATACATGTTAAGTCAGATTTTCTGTAATGTAAGCAAAATTTTGTCTTTTCTTTTTTTTGGAGAATTGAAAATAATAATCTTTCAGTGCTTCTTAAGAAGGTGTTCCTTTGTATAAATACATGATGGAAAACCAAAAACTTCAGTAACTATTCTAGGGGAACAAAGAAACTATCTGGCCTTATTGAAGACAAAGAACACTATACATATATTATACTGAGCTGTTTTGTTTGTCAAATCTTTGTCAATTTCTCTTTATTCATAAACCTCCTTCTTCCCACTGAAAGATGAATTAAAAAGTCATTTCAGTGCCATTTTGAAATCATCTTAGTATAGACACGTACCTTATTTATTAATATGCCACCTACTCTCAGGGAAACCTTCCTTTGATAGATGGGTATTTGCAAGTTTCATTATCTTTCATATTTCACTTAAGGTTGCTTCATTTTTCTTCTTTTGTAGCACTTTGTTTAAATTTGCTAAAGTTTAATACTTTACTTTGATTTAAGCTTTATTCTTTCCTTGCCACAAGATGTGGAATTTGAAAAAAGAAAAAAAAAAATAGAAAGTACCAAATAATCAGTTCAGTCTCTCAGTTGTGCCTGACTCCTTGCGACCCCATGAACCGCAGCACGCCAGGCCTCCCTGTCCATCACCAACACCTGGAGTTCACCCAAACCCATGTCCATCGAGTTGGTGATGCCATCCAACCATCTCATCCTCTGTCATCCCCTTCTCCTCCTGCCCTCAATCTTTCCCAGCATCAGGGTCTTTTCCAATGAATCAGCTCTTCACATCAGGTGGCCAAAGTACTGGAGTTTCAGCCTCAACACCCAGGACTGATCTCCTTTACGATGGGCTGGTTGGATCTCCTTGCAGTCCAAGGGACTCTCAAGAGTCTTCTCCAACACCACAGTTCAAAAGCATCAATTTGTCTTAGCTCAGCTTCCTTTATAGTCCAACTCTGCTTCTGTTGGGTCTATACCATTTCTGTCCTTTATTGAGTCCGTCTTTGCATGAAATGTTCCCTTGATATCTCTAATTTTTCTTGAAGAGATCTCTAGTCTTTCCAATTCTATTATTTTCCTCTATTTCTTTGCATTGATCACTGAGGAAGGCTTTCTTATCTCTCCTTGCTATTCTTTGGAACTCTGCATTCAAATGGGTATATCTTTCCTTTTCTCCTTTGCTTTTCACTTCCCCTATTTTCACAGCTAACCCTATCTTAATAGCTAATATTTATTGAGCATTTACTATGTACTAGGTCCCAATGCTTTGTATTCCTTTAAATCTCACATCTATGAAAGAATATAATTATTATTCCTGTTTTAGAAATGCAGAGGTAGAAGATCAGAGAGAGTAATGAATTATTTCAGGGCTCTCTCAAATGATAAAAACTTTAGGAAATATAAGATAGAAAGAGTGGTATAATATATTGAAAAATTTGGCTTATGCAATTGTGGAAGCTGACGAATCTGAAAGGTATAGGTCAGGGCAGCAGACAGACAGAACTTCTTCCTTAAGGAAACATTTTATTTCTTAAGACCTTTGAACTTACTGGATGAGGCCTACCCAGGTTATTGAAGTAATTTCCTTTACTTAAAATCAAGTGATTATAGATATTACTACATCTATATAATGCCTTCACAGTTATACCTAGATTAGTGTTTGGTTGATAATTTGACAGGCATACTTAGCTAGGTATACATAAAACTAGCATAGAAACTTATAGAAAACCACAGTCAGAAATATGAGAGAGGATGAACTCATGCCAAAATCTGATGACAAAACCCTATTCCTAATCACCCAAGAGCCGTCATGGTTAGCAGAGGATTAGGGTACTTCTGACAGCTGGGCTGGAGTACCTGAGAGTCTGTGAGAAGAGGTTCAGATACATGGTCCTATTGGATGACCGGCCACCCAGGTGGGAGAGAAGGGTTCCATGGACCTTGGGAATCTCAAAGTGTGCGTGAACTGGGATGTGGCTAAATAGGCTGCAGAGATAACCCAGTCATAATGACCCTGTCTAGTTACTGGCTCATTTTTCCTCTCCTCAAGCCAATATCTATAGGTCAGGATATGTAACTGGTGCCCTCCGGAACATTTACAGGGAGAATCTGAGCTAGTAAATGTTAAATTCATTACAGTGATAAATGCAGAGTGGGGTGAAAACAGGAAACACAGTCATCTTTGTCAGTGTCTGATTCAAGTGAAAAAGGGAAATTTAAATTTTACCAAAGCTTTTTTCTCATGAAATAGTTCTCGTGGAGAGAAAAAAAGTCATCATCTCTGTGGGTCAGCTAGTGCACTTAATAAGAATGCCTTGCATTTCTTTATATAACAGTTATTTTAGCAGTGGGTCTAGAAATTAAGCACAGATGTAAATCTCCATTTTGCCTTAGTCCTAGCAAATAGTGAAAAAGATCAGATTAGGAATTAGTAAAGGAATGATCTTAGACTTTGTTACCAGAAACTGAAATTCTTATCCACCACTTGCATTCTCTGTGCTTTGTTTTTGATCTGCCTTAAACATTTTTCCTTATCATATCACCTTGAAATTGCAAAACACTTCACATTATTTTCCTTGTTGTTTATTGTTTTTTAACAGGAAAATGAGAAAATGAGTATCATAGAACATACACAATCTCTGTGGTATAGTAATATAAGAGGGGTGACACGTCATTATTTAAATATATGTCTATTTATATATATGGATATAAAATGATTTAAGTTCCTTTGACTAATCAAATGTAGCTTAAACTACAATCATCTTAATAACTTTTGAGAAAAATTATTTTGTCATTAGGATATTCAAGTACTTAGTCACCTCTTATTTATGTAAGTGTATCCACCCCCATCTCAGTCTTTCTAAAATAATTACATTAATAACCACACATTTATGTAATAAATGTAATGTAATTATAGGAATAAGTGTAGTGTAATGTAATATAATATGTTGCCATGTTACAAATAGACTAAAGTATATTCATCAATGTCAGCAAATGAAGAAATAAACTTATCCTCCTTTCAGTTATAGAGAAGTAAGACAAAGGCAAGTCAAATGATTTGTTTAACTTTCTTAAATAATTAAAATAACTTAAAATAATGCTTTTAGAATAATCTAAATACAAAAGGCAAATGTTTTCGGGGAGTAAATGGAGGAGGTGATGGACAAGGAAGAAAAACGTTTGATTTAATTTGAAGGGACAGGAGTGGTTTATTGCTGGCTACAAACTCAATCCACAAGCCCCATTCAGTTTTCAGGTCAAATATCGTATCTACCTTATCTCACACAACAAAACTCATCCCTTGCACCATGCTTTTTGCTCTTTGTATCCACCAACCACCATTGCCCTTCATTTAACTCTGAAATAAACTCCTACTTCTCTGGAATGGCCTATTGGTCGACTGAATTTTAGATAGTAAATAACATTAAATTTAAATTTCCTCCTTATGGAATTGAGATGAAAAGTTTTCCTGTAGTGAAGTGAAAGCTATCAGATTTGTTTCAATTGTAGTTTGAAAACATTTTAGTTGCCTATTCATATTCTTTTCAAACTGTTGGCAATTATTTCCTAATTAGTTGATACATGAATATTACAGACCATTTGGCAAATAAGGAAAAAAAAAAAAACAAACACAATGGAATATCCTTAATCCCACTCCCAGAAATGATCACTATTCAGATTATATTGCTTATATATATATATATATATATATATGTATATATATATTTTTTTTACAAAACTTGAATATACAATGCTTTGTGTCCTGCTGGTTTATTTAAAATTGTTTTTTTATTGCAATCTGTTACCACATTTTTCAAATGTTTGTTTTAATAACTGCATTTTATTCTATTATCTTTTTCTTTTCTTAAAATAAAATTGTATTATTCATTCTGTTGGCATTTTTGTATTCCACTATCCTTTCTTTGTCTCTCTCTTTCATTTTTTTTTTCAATTACCATTTTTGTACATTAAACCTTTATTTGCATGTCTTAGTGTTTTCTTATGATAGATTCAAAACTTTTTTTAGAAGTTGAGCACCAGTTTCTACTAAATTTCTACCAAAGGAGCATAACAAATCCCATTTTTAACCTTGCCATATGGTGTAGTTTTCTTAAATCCTTTACTTTTTAATAGAAGAAAAATCATATCTCATTGTTTTAACTGGCAGTTCTTATATTACTAAAGGGTTTAAGTTTTCTGGTGCTTATAAGCTGTATTTTTTTTTAATCCCATTTTTATTATCTTTGTTTATTCTTCTATTGAGAATTAATGTTTCTTATTAAAATTGAGAAATGTCTTTATATAGAAAAGACATTTTATTTGTCAAAATAGTCTTCTAGCTAATCATTTACTATTTAATTTGTGTATATTTTGAAATGTAGAAGTAGTTGAATTTTTGTGGTAAAACTCTTTTCCTTTGAAGTCTTTTAGTCTTTTTTCCCCCTTATAATTAGCTTCCATATTTAGGAATTAGATAAATACAAATTCACATTTTCATTTAGTTTTCTTGATAATTTTTTATACTTAGCACTTTAGTACTCAGAAATATTATTTTTGTTATGAGGAAAGAGTATAAGCGGATTTCCCTCTTAACACTATATGTGTGTATTCATGTTTTTAATTATGTGTACATAAATGTGTGGTTTATGATGTATGCTTTACATATACATCAAAAGTACAATTTATCAAGTACAAAAATTTTATATCAAAAGTACACTCTGATGTCTGTTACATTGTTTTCTGTACCCTTTTATATTAATTTGGTTATATTTTTTTTTCTTTTAGAACCACATCATTTTAATGAGTGTAGCTTTCTACTTTCTTTCTAATGGTCGGTAAGAAAAGTCACTCTTCTTGCTAATAATATTTTATAAATTTGTATTACTTAGGTTTGCCAGAACCCAAGAAGGATCACATCTTCCAAGGCCTGACACAGGACCAGGGGTTTTACACTTCCAAAGACTTTCTGCCTCTTGTAGCCAAAAGCAGTAAAGCAGGTATCACCAATTGTCTTCTGTTCCTAATACTGCCTATGTTGTTATATGTATTATACAATTATGTTAAATCCAGGATCAGTAGGAAAATTTCCAGATCTCCTGTTCATCCTTCATAATAGCAAGGTAAAAAAAAAAAAATCTGATATGATTGTTAGCCAGAATCACATAACTGTCCATCCTCCTAATAGAACATCATCATAAGGACTTTTCACTGTATTATATACAGGTCTAAATTGCATTATGAAAAGTTGCTTCAAAATAAGAGTGCCTTAACAAACATCAGAAGGTGTTCTTATAAGAAACTGCAGCAATTTCACTTTGGGAACTATTTTTGTTTGTTTGTTTTAAAATGGGGCAAGTGATCGTGTCTTCTTTATTTCTATCCACACAAGCAGAAAGATTCAGTCCCTTCTTGAACCACAGTTTTATGAAATTAAAGTAAAACATTTTGATGACTACCCTAATACCTAGTCTCTGTGTGCTATCACTTCACATAACAGGAAGATGAACCGGAAGCTATGCTTGTCTTCTGCTGTGACTAGGCTAGGGTCATCATCTTAGTGAGAAGGAAACTACAGGGTATTCCCTAAAAACCAATAGCCAAACTCCTTAAATACATACTTTTAAAGAATTCTGAACTTAAGCTGTTCTAACATATAATTACCTACTGAAAACATAAGAACTTACATTTATTCTCCTAAATTGAAAAATACAAGAAACTGCCTCTCTTAGATCAATCTGCAGAATTTTACAGCTAAAGTTGTGTACTATCTTTATCTTTTTCTTCCAAGAGAACATGATGCTTGCTAGGAAAGCAAGAATATCTTAGTACACATAGTATGTATTTGAGAGTTACAGAGGCTAATTATGTAACCCCAAACAGAAACTTTCAAGCAAAATGATAACACTAAGTTATCTTTGTACCATTTCAAAAATTATAGTAATTTATCTTGTCACCAATTTTATTTAATCCAATAATACAATGCTACCTAATATATAGCAAACACCTGCCTTTCACTTTTTAAAAGAATCTTCATGTGGACATTAAATCTTTATATAAATGCTGTTGAAAAATGCTCACTTGGAGATTAATATTTTTTATTGTTCAATTTTACAGGAAAAAGCAAAAAAAAAAAAGGGAAAAAGTTTTAACTATTTGAAGAAAATAATTCTTAGAAATTCTTCAGTTACATAAAGGGAACAGACTCAGCATGTTAATTTTCAAAATTTACCAAATATAATATACAGCAGGGCTACACATTAGAAATCTACACATTAGATTTCTTATGATATCTAAATAAAATGTTGTAATGAAATACTGCAGATTATTAACCCAGATCACAAGGATCACTCTTTTCCTTCTAAAAAAAAACTTAATGACAGTAAGTTAAAAATACACATCACAACTTTGACAAAGAGAGTTTTAATTGGTTAATTCCAGCTTCTTAAGACTCAAACTCTTCAAAATATGTTATAGATATCCTTCTAGAAAGAAAAAAAAAAAGAAGTTAAAGGTATTGACTATGAAATTACATATATGAGCATATTTTTAAAGTGGGAATAAAACTGTCTTTCAATGAAGCAGAATAATTTGATAGTGACACTCCATCCTGGAAAACTGCAAGATGCAATTTTACACTGCTTTGAGTACAAGTATCTTTTGAGCTGTCATGCAGAAATGGTTTCTCTACTTGAAAATGGGGTTTTCCTTTCATCATTCAGGAATGTGCGCCTGTCACTCTCCATTGCTGTCGATACGGGGAACCGTGATTGTACTCGGAGCTGGAGACACAGCTTTCGACTGTGCAACATCCGCTTTACGTTGTGGAGCCCGCCGAGTGTTCATCGTCTTCAGAAAAGGCTTTGTTAATATAAGAGCTGTCCCTGAGGAGGTAAAAAAAAAAAAAAAAAACCGTCAGAAAATATGGAGTTGTAATGCAACAGATTTTAGAAGATACAACTGTTAATGTGCAGGCTCTTAGTTTAAATCACTAGAATGTTCTTCAGATTGTGAAGTGCAAATTTTAAAATTTCTGGGTTACCCATAGTTGCTATTTTTTAGTACAGACATTCAAAGGAAAAGAAAATTATTTTATAACACTGATTTGGATAAAATGAATTTATCTTTGTCATTTCACAAGTGCTTCTTACTCTGTGTTAATATCATTGAAAGATGTTGTATTTAACTAGTAACAGTGGAATGTGCTAAGTCTTCCATATCCTAACGATAGATACTCTTCCCAAAATGATGCATGGATATTAGGAGAATGTGGTAATTAGAGACATTCAAAATTTTCTGTAAACCAAATTTACAAGCTACATTTAAATATATATATACACACACATATATATGTCATAGTCAATTCATTATTCTATGAAGCCAATAGAACAAGGGGATTATCGTTTATTTTTTGAGCTCTAATGTAAGCATTATTTAGAATTAATTAGTTAACTACTAAAAATGACAGATTTTAAATCATATCATTCTTACAGGAGACTGGTGACCAATCTTGATTGAGACATCAGCTGGGTACATGTACCATAGAGTTCTCAAATTTTAATGTTAAGAAAGATAATACCTTATAAAGGATATTAATTCTGAGAACAGGAACCAAATGTATTTATAGAGAGATAAATTACTTATTTTATACAAATCAGTATTATGAATTTGATTTGCTTTAGAATTCCTGAACATATTTGGAGTCTTTATACTGGGCAAGAATTATAACTGTAGTCAATAGGTAATTTGTCACATGTAGGCTAACTGCATTGCAGATTAATCTCACTGAAATATCAGAGTCACCATTGGTTCATGACTGAGTTTAAAATGTCAATTTTATTCTCCAGGGCTTTTCTCCATCCACTCTTTTTCAGACTTTCAAATCTAAGGTGGAGATAGTCTTATAATCCTAGGAGTTTTTTCTGGAGCACTATTTTAGGCATGAATTAGTGCAATGAGGGAGACCTGGGTTCGATCCCTGTGTTGGGAAGATCCCCTGATGAAGGGAAAGGCTACCCACTCTAGTATTCTGGCCTGGAGAATTCCATGGACTGTATAGTCCATGGGGTCGCAGAGAGTCGGACACGACTGAGCAAAAAAGAAAAAAAAAAAAAGTGCAATCTTACATTGATACAAATACAGGGAAAATAGTCATCCTGGAGTAAAGTGACTTGCTTAAGATGAGAGAAGACAGGAGCTAATGTTATTCATCTTTATATCCTCATGTATAGCATAGGACCTCAGCAAATAATAAGTACTTGAACAATTTTGAACTAAGTACTTTACATCTTATTTTTCTAAATCTAAAGCACCTTGAAATTTGGAAGGGAAGACACACAGGAATGGCAATGTCAGTTTACTTCATACTTTATATTATAGTCATCTTCCATTGGCAAGGGTCACTAGAAATGAGTGGTGGCTATTTCTACATAAGTAGAAAACACTCACACACACAAACACAATGAGACCAGATAATTAATTACTTGAGAGGGTAGAAGTTTTGTTTGCTTGTTTGTTTAATCAGCTTAAAGTTTATTGAGCATCCTTTGTGTATCAAGCCTGTTTTAGGCAATTGGAATACAGCAGTGAACATATCAGATAGAAAATCTTGTGCTCATGGAGCTCATACCTGGTAAGGAAAGATACTCGATCAAGCAAGTAGATTGTCACATAAGTGTATGTTGAACAGTGGTTAATGCAATGCAGAACAAAAATTTAAATAGGACTATAAGAAGTGTGAATTTGGGGAGAGGTTATGGTGAAAGAGGGAGAAGGCAATGGCACCCCACTCCAGTACTCTTGCCTAGAAAATCCCATGGACGGAGGAGCCTGGTAGGCTGTAGTCCATGGGGTCGCTAAGAGTCGGACACAACTGAACAACTTCACTTTCACTTTTCACTTTCATGCATTGGAGAAGGAAATGGCAACCCACTCCAGTGTTCTTGCCTGGAGAATCCCAGGGACGGGGGAGCCTGGTGGGCTGTCATCTCTGGGGTCACACAGAGTCGGACATGACTGAAGCGACTTAGCAGCATGGTGAAAGAGAAGGTGAGATTTCCATTTTAAACAGGGTGACCCAGGAAAGCCTTTCTATTACTATGACTTTTGGGCATAGGCTTCCCTGGTGGCTCAGAGGTTAAAGTGTCTGCCTCCAATTCAGGAGACCTGGGTTCAATCCCTGGGTCGGGAAGACCCCCTGGAGAAGGAAATGGCAACCCACTCCAGTATTCTTTCCTGGAGAATCCCATGGACAGAGGAGCCTGGTAGGCTACAGTCCATGGGGTTGCAAAGAGTCAGACATGACTGAGTGACTTCACTTTCTTTCTTTTGGGCATAAAAATGAAGACATTGAGGAAATGTAGACATCTGGGAGAAAAATGTTACAGATCAAGGCAAATGCATTCACCCTTGATTGAGGAAGTTTCTTGGACTTTTAGAAATAGAAAAAAAAAAGTCAGTATGACTGGAACCGAGTATGAGAGGATAATATGTGCCTATATGTGATGAGGTCTTGTAAGTGTTCCAAAGGCCAGTATTTACTGAGGAAAGAGGAAATCCTTGAACTGGTTTGAGCAGACAAACACCAGGATCTGAGTTAAATTTTAAAAGGATGGCTCTGTTGATAATTGACTAAGGGGGTATTGGGTTAGATGCAGGGAAGCTATTCAGGGGCTAATTGTGAGAGTAGGCTGTTAGATGCTTCCCAGGTGGCTCCGTGGCAAAGAATCTGCCTGCAATGCAGGATATGCAAGTATGATTCCAGGGTCAGGAAGATTCCCTGAAGAAGGGAATGGCAACCCACTCCATATTCTTGCCTCGGAAATGCCATGGACAGAGGAGCCTGGTGGGAACAGTCCATGAAGTCACAAAAGAGTCAGGCACAATTTAGTAACTAAACAACAACAAGGCTATTAGTTGATGTGACTGGTTTATAGGAAGGAAAGGATCAAACTCCAGGCATTGCTCAGTCAGAAGGTCAAGCCTTGGTGGGATGAACTATGGTCATCAAAGTATTGGGAGGAAGCAATGGGTTGGTGGGATAACTTCTTTTATTGCCTGCAGTAGAACTTAGTAGACTCAACCAGAACTGGGGCTTAATTAAAACTAGAAGAACAAATGTTTGGATGTTTATTATTAGTTTACAAGAAATGAAAACATTTACATTGTCTTAAAACCCCTGGGCTGTGAGCTCTATGAGAATGATGCTATGTCATCCTTTTTTTTCTTCCCCTGCCTAGCCCAATGAATGTCACATGAAAAATGTTTAATAAATAATTGTGGAATGAATGTTTTCTGGAGAAAGTAAGCATCCAGGGCTTCTAGCATTGAAAAGGCTAACACTTACCAAATTAGCTTAGTTGTTAACAGCAGAAGTCATTTGAAGTTTCTTTTGCGAATTCTAGGCAAAAGTTTTCAGTGTTAAAGAAGGAATAATACAGCAACAGAAGGTGCATGGATTTTAGGGTTGGATCACTGGCCTGTGAATATGCATTTTTCAGACTGAGGACTTCCAGTATTTGTAAAGATGGCAAGTTAATACCTCTTGACCATTATTTAATTTTGCATACATCAAAGAGGCCTAGGACATGGTAGTGCTAATGCTTATGAAACTGCTAAGTCAATATCATGTATCTACTTTAAGATAACAGATTTTGAGAATATCCTGAGACAAATTTTTAATGTATATGAAGAATTTAATACCAAATTTAATTTCTTTGTATTTTTTCTATTTCTCATATGCTTTCTACCCCAAATATACACAAACTGCAATCACACTTGGTTTCTATGAAGTCAATGAAGATTGACATTTAGAGCTTTTCTCAAATATGTATATTGTTTATTGGGCTTTGACTCTTGGGTGGAATTTGAAAATAACATAATTTGTCTATTGGTAAAAGGCCTCACTGTCAGGCATGTCAGCATGTATATATCCAAAGCTGTGGTCTAATCCTCAAGTAATTTTTGAAAGAGGAGGGAACTAGAGAACAATATAAAGTTTTCTCACCATTTAATGGCAAATATAAATTACTACCTAGGCCAGTTAGATTTAACAAGAATTTTTACATGGTTAATAACAAAGAACCATATAATTCGATCCATAAATGTTTTAATCTACTAAGTGAAGAATCACTACCCAATAGATGCTGCAGTGACAAGCACATCCCACTTAACTAATCAGAGGTTTTCATACTTTAGTGTGCATCAAAATAACCTGGAGGGGCTTATTCAACACAGCTTACTGGGGCCCCATCCCAGTTTCTGATTTGGTAGGTGTGGGGTGGGCCTGAGAATTTGCATTTTTAACAAGTTCCCTGGTGATGCTGAAGCTGCTGATCCACTGCTCTAATGTATCATTGATCTAGTTTCCCACTGTCTAATTAGAGCTATAAGCAGTGTGCTGTTTTGGGGCATTTTCCATCTTAGTTAAGGAAGCATTAATGCTACAGAATATAAGGTTTGATGAAACGAAGATGTGGAGGCATCATCAGCATATTGATGTAATTCTGATTCCAAATGTCTTTCAGTCTCCCCTGTGGCCTCACACACATGCTAAATAGGATGCTACTGAAAAACTAGCACTTCGCAGCCAAGGGTCCTTAGGGAAACCAGCCAATCATTCAGCACTATCCTCTAAGAAGATGAGGGAAAATCTGTTAATAATTCCCTCCAGAACTTTCTGCAAGCTTAAATAGGTGAGATTAAATTTCAGAGGATAACAGAATCCCCCAAAATGCTGGTATTAAAAGCTGTTGACAGATCAGATAGAACTGCAGAAATGCTTTAGGCTGTTGGGAATCCCTAAAAGGAGGCATGAAGGTCAGGACTCAACAGACCCACTTGAGTTGATAAATTTAATGGATAAGGTTGGGGAAGGACTTTGTAGTTCTTATTAATTATTACTGAGAAGAATGCAATACAAAATTATTTTAATAGCACAGTCCCACACACAGAGAACATACCAAGAAACATATTCGGTTTCCCAATAGCAGCAAAACACGATAGATCTTTAATTCTGTTGTTTTAATTTTTGGCTGCACTGAGTTTTTGATGCTGTATGTGGGCTTTCTCTAGTCCTGGCAAGCTGGGCCAACTCTCTTGCTGCGGTGCGTGAGCTTCCATTGTGATGGCTTCTCTTGTTGTGAAGCATGGACTCGAGGGAGTGTGGGTTCAGTATCCTGCACATGTGGGGTCTTTCTGGACCAGGGATTGAACTTGTGTCCCATGCATTGGCAGGCAGATTCTTTTTTTTTTTTTGGCAGGCGGATTCTTTACGAGTGGTCCCCCAGTGAAGTCCTCTGTGATTTTTTTTATATTATTTTTAATTGGAGTATAATTTTGTAGTATTGTGGTGGTTTCTGCCAATATCAATATGAATCATCCATAGGCATACCCATGCCCACTTGCTCTTAAACCTCCCTCCCACCTACATCCACCTCCCACCCCTTTAGGTTGTCACAGAGCACCAGCTTTGGGTTCCCTGCATCATGCAGCAGATTCCCAATATGCATTACCTCTGTTGTTTTATTTGGGCTCACTATTTTATTCTACCTGTTCATTTGCCAGAATAATAACTGATTTAACTTTAACAGTGCCTGTTTTCATGTATTTTAGCTGTACAGAAGGTCAGCTATTTTGATAATACTGCTTTATTATTTTTAATAATAAAATAACAGAAGCAGATTGACTGGTCTGCTAGTCAAAAACGTCTTCATCTGTTACCACGACTCTGAAAAAAAATGCATTTTATGTGAAAAATATGTATCTTTTAATTGAATCCTTCTGGTACCACAGAGCATTCCCCATTTTAGATCATTAATGTGGTATGATCTGCAGGTCTCCTCTGAAGTATTTTTAAGGTCAAATGATCATGTTGAAGCTACATCCGTATTTTCTTTCATCATCTAAATATTACTAGCTAAATATGCCTTTTCTTACCAGTAGCTAATGGTTTCTAGTTTTTATTTAGTTTTAAGAAATATGACTCTGGGACTGTTTTTAGAAAATAACCTTTATAAGCTGGCAAAATTAATTTTGCTTAGTTAAGGGTGATGCTTATAGCAGCTCTTCAGTAGTTACCACCTGCACATCATTTGAGCTGGTGGTCTCCATGGAAAGTAATCAGAGACCCATTAGCTAGGTTAGTGATATGAAGATACCTGCAAACAAACAAATGCACAGTTGTCCCCAGGCACACAAAGTTATTAATGGTAGTTAGGGGCTTTCCTGGTACTAAGATATTAAATACATCTTTAATAATTTATGATGACGTTGGAATGACATTCCAAGGATCTGTATGTGTTTACCTTTTTGAAAAGACTGAAATTTCAGAGAATGGAATAGTCACAAAAGGAATTAACCCAAAGTTGAAGTACTTGGGTCTAGGTTATGTATTTTAGTCTGATATGCCCATCTATAATATCAGTGTTATAACTATATGCTTCTAAAATTTCTTCTATTCCCCAAGTTGTGTATTTTGAACATTTAGGAAAAATATGCGAATGATACAGAATGTGGACAGGAAGGCTTTATCTCTTCATGAAATGACAGGAAGTCTGTATTGAAAATTTTGGCAATATCTATAAATACTACACTTGAAACAAGTTGCAATTAATGTGTCCCCAGTCAGTTGGTGAGGTAAAATCTGCTGCAATCAAGACATGGATATTGAAGAAGCTGACAGGTGAGACTGTCAGAATTCTACACTACATGTGATAATTTAGATAGTAAGTGAAAAACAAGGACTGTAAACAGGCCAGAAGATAAAAAATGCTTGTGCCCATTCAAGATTATATATATTCTAAATGTTTACTTATTTTCAAAAATCCCAAGGGATGGCTACATCATGTTTATTTAGGAATATCTGTAGAGCTAAAAACAACGTACCTTTTAAAAAAGTTTACCAGCTTTCCCATGTATGTATTGATGCCATGGTTGTTCAGTTAGTAAGTCATGTCCAACTGTTTGTGATCCCATGGACTAAAGCATGCCAGGCTTCCCTGTCCATCACTATCTCCTGGAGTTTTATATATAATATATATTATATACACATACATACACACAGATTCATTAATAGTGCACATTTTAAACTGGTGTCAATTCATTAAACAATGGCATTTTGGTATTACTCTATTAAACTTTATGTTGTCATTACTCTATTAACTTTAATGTGAAATTTAGAAGATCCTCTTCCATTAATAATGTTCATCTCAGCTTCCCAATATCTTCTTTCCTTTTTTATAAGTTGAAAATATTAAAAACTAATTTGTGTAATTTTAAAAAACATATTTGTCATGCATGCAGTTTAAAAGATATAAATGAAAAGCACATATGAGTTAATACAAAACCAAAAAGAAACATTGTCATTCTTTTTAAAAGTGATTTTTTTTTTCTCTTAAAAAAGATAAACTCATCCTTCAAGGTCTGTTCTAAATGTCATTTTCTCTTTGAAGGCTTCCTTAGCTCCATCCTAATTAGCCTCTCCCTCCTGTGAGATCTTACAGTTCTTTATGCTTCCTATATTATGACACTTACAGAGTAGTTATTACTTTATACTCATCACACAAAGTGCGATCTCCTTCAAATGGTTTGGCTCATTCAACTTGAGTTTGACTGAAAATGTAGAATAGTGCTTGGTCCAAGTCAACAGATCAGTGAAGCATGTTGAATAAAGTACTTTGCTGCTGCTGCTAAGTCACGTCAGTCGTGTCCAACTCTGTGCGACCCCATAGACGGGGGCTCGCCAGGCTCCCATCCCTGGGATTCTCCAGGCAAGAACACTGGAGTGGGTTGCCATTTCCTTCTCCATAAAGTACTTTAGGGGCATTGAAAACCTTATAGGAAGACTTTAAATGAATATAAAGTTATTAAAATATGTAATTTA
Source organism: Bos taurus (assembly GCF_002263795.3). Classification (NCBI taxonomy): domain Eukaryota; kingdom Metazoa; phylum Chordata; class Mammalia; order Artiodactyla; family Bovidae; genus Bos; species Bos taurus. Next base: position 45,799,933 of record NC_037330.1, read on the forward strand.
TATTTTATGCATATATATATACTTCAAAATTACTTCTGATAGCTTTTGAATAAATAGTTCATTCAATTATTTATCAATATATATTAATCTAAATTTTTAAAGTTTATTTTATTACAATATCAACCTAGCATTGCAAGTAGATTGAAAATGTCAATTTTCCTTGGCCTTCAAACTCTGAAAAGATAGCTATGAATTTAGAAAAAAAGAAAGAAAAAAAAAGAAATTCAACCAAGCAATATATGAAATCAAAATTAAAAATCAGTAAAAAATATAGAATCAGAGAGGATTAGCAAGTTGCACAAGACATAAGATCCTAATTTGTACAGAATTTGTACGAAGAGGCATTTCAAGATTGAAGAAGGTATTACAAAGGCACCAACCTAATACAGAAGATAATCTAGTGAGACATTCCAACAATAGCTTGACTGTATTCCAACAAATATTCTAACAAATATCTTGTGAGATATCCCACTAACAGCTTGATTGTAGCAAAATCTAAGATGAGGATTAATAAAAGCTCATCAGATTTAAGAACATTTTGTCAGTCATAAATGAGTAATGTTCAAAAATACTCTCTTCTTTTAAAAATGATGTATTTCATAATACCCGTGCAAAGGCATTTTAAGCCTCTAAATTATGCCACACATTGCATCTCTGGTTTTTGTAGCTTCATCATGACACAGTATAGTTAAGGGGCAACTATATCCAGTGTGTAGTAGAACTCTCATTGGAGAAATGTTTCTTTCTGTTCAAGATTCTTCCATTTTAAAACCTTACAGTTAAAAGATGCCAAATACTTGTAACACCATAGGAAATAGTAAAAAAAGTAACCTCAACTTGTGGTTTCAGCAAACTTTTGCCTAGAAAAGAATAATTGCAGAGTTAGCTTGTATATTCCAGAGACTGGTAAGCACATCAATTGCTCTGCATTCCACCACAGACTGTGAGTCTGTATAAGTCAAAAAGTACAAAATATATTAAGCTGTTTTTAATAAATTAAAGGAGATGTGATCAGGAGTAGATTTTCAGAGTTTACTGTCTCTTTTATCTTCCTTTGTCTCCCTGGTAACCAAAACAACCAGAAGATTGGATTGTGAAGTCAAACTCACATGAATTAGAGTTATAACTTGTATCCAGCTTTATTAATAATTTCAAGGATACAAGTAAACATGAAGTGTGCGGTAAACAAGAAAAGGTACAAGACTGCCATCTTGTTGCATCAGGGTATGCTTTGATCCAGAATAACGTAGTCTCTAAGTAACATTAGTAGCTCTATCACTTACACAAAACGAAGTTGTTTTAACTATAAAATATCTCCAGTTTATACGCAGATAGTCACATAGTTAACATGACTGTTTAGAGAGAGCTATGCTGCATAAATCCCAGGTTTTGTTTACCTTAGCAGTCCTAGACTAGCAGGTATACCTTGGCAAAAGCATTACAAGGATAACTGCTCTCCCAGTTGCAAATGCTGATTGATAGCTTGTTTCCATTAGCATGTTTACAAGGGGATTTGACCAGGTCGCTTTCTTTCTTGAGATAAACTCTTTTGCCATCCTACATCTTCTCTCACCGAAGGAAGATAATCTGTTTCATACCAGAATTTCTAACTAATTCCTACTCATCTTTCAAGATTAGTTTATATTTTACATTTTTCAGGCAGCCCTTTTGTGACCTGCACAACTGCTGTTTAAAATAACCCTTTTATGTGCCATTAAAACAGAATGTGTTTATATGTTATCACAAAATATAATTGCATATTTGTTTCTTTTTCTGAGATTTTTGAAAGTAGGAATTATTTTATTAACTACAGCATGTAGCACCATTTTTGTATATAATAAGGACTTAATAAATGTTGGCAAGTTAATACATCAATAGTGTTCTTATTATGTAGTATGAATAATTTAATAGTGATGAAGTAAAAGATAATATTTTCCAAGATTATCACTGGCCAATACAGACTATCAAACAATTTTGATTTGAAATAACATCTCTGAGGTCCTCATGTTCATATATTGATAGAACTGATCACTTGTTGAATGTCTGGCTGTTAGACGATAATCTGTACAAAGAATATTGTTTCTTCACATCATTTCTCCAACTTTGGCAATTAGAATTTAATGTATGCTGGTTTTGAGTTCTGCTCATTATGGCTTATAACCTATGCTTACTTTGTCTATATGCAATCTAAAAATGAGTTGACATCATGCTTTTAATTATAGTAAATTATGTTGTTTCATAATTTCCACAGTACGATGCCTGTAATATTAATCAGACCAAATCATCACATTACATAAAGTTAATCATTAAAATGATGATCTTTATTGCATGCTATAGCACTCTATTTTTATTTCACTCTGCATCAACCACATATTTTCCCCGAATATGGAGGTAAAAATCAAAGCTAAGAAGCGTTTTTTTTTTTTTCCCCTCAGACAGTATGAAAATAAAGTAGCGATTTATTGAACTTCAAAAATGGAAACTTATGGATGCTTTTGTATCTAATTTCCTTGAATATTTATTGGTGGGGAAAAAGACAGGAGACATGTATATTTGCTTGGTGTACCAGTTGTTCCTCATGAGAATAGGCTTATCAAACAAGTAAATAAATAAATATATGTGTCACGAACAGAAATGTCCATATACTCAATTCACTGAATTGTTGATTATTAATGATCATTGGGGTTTCCCTGATGGCTCAGTGATCAAGAATCCACCTGCAATGCAAGAGATGAAAGAGATACAGTTTCAATCCCTGGGTCAGGAAGATCCCCTAGAGAAGGAAATGGCAACCCACTCCAGTATGCTTGTCTGAAAAATTCCATGGATGAGGAGCCTGGTGGGCTACAGTCCATGGGGTTGTGAAGAGTCGGACGTGACTGAGTGATGGAGCACACACACAATGATCATAAGCAAACATTAGGTATTAAAAGGCACTAACACTGACATCTGTGAACCAGTTATTAGCACAGGAGCCTGATTCATTTGAACAACAAAATGTTAAGACCTACTTCATAAAGTTAGATCATTGGTCACTCTGGTCCATCATAAACATATGGCACTGAAACTGACAACTGAGAAGGAGTACCATTTGCTTTTTCATTTCAAACTCACAGTATAGGATGCTCTGGTCAGGTAGCATGTCTTCTAAATGTTAAGTGTTCCTTGCTATAAGATGAATATTTAGTATTGTCGACTCCATTTACTACGAGTCAGTTGTCATTTTGTTAGCTTGAATATCTTCGGGGTTTTCATATTAATCATTCATTGTGGTAAACAAAATGTTATTTGGTGTCAACTGTGTGCCAGTCATTTTATTAGATACTTATATGGCTGAAATCCACCGGATAACCTTTCATGTGGCATATTGGCTAGAATATATCCTGATTTGCCAGGCATCTGTCCAAATGTTCATTTTCTTATGCTCATCATTTCTTAAATATTCGAATGTCACAGCTGGATATTGAGGATAGAAAGTTAAGTAAGATATTGTCTTTGTACCAGTTTATTGTCTAACAAATAAATAAATTTGAATTCTATTTTAATTTTCTATCTTTATATCTTTAGATAATGTATTCTATGTCTCTACTGTTTGCTTTATGAAGTAGTACTTCTTTGTTCTAAACTTACCCTTCCTTTGTATTCAAGGAGTCTCCATTAACTAATCTACAATATTGAGTTCCTAAGTCCATCACCTGGTTCCTGTATTTTGTGATTATACCTCTAAACTTACTGAGACCAAGAAGCTTGGATTTCCTCTTTCCACTGAGGACAGCCTTTATCCAGCCAAACCCTTACCTTTAATTTGCCTTTGGCTAGATCCTTTCTGGAGAAGGCAATGGCAACCCACTCCAGTACTCTTGCCTGGAAAATCCCATGGGCAGAGGAGCCTGGTGGGCTGCAATCCGTGGAGTCGCTGAGTCGGACACGACTGAGCGACTTCACTTTCACTTTTCACTTTCATGCATTGGAGAAGGAAATGGCAGCCCACTCTAGCGTTCTTGCCTGGAGAATCCCAGGGACGGGGGAGCCTGGTGGGCTGCCGTCTATGGGGTCGCAGAGTCGGACATGACTGAAGCGACTTAGCAGCAGCAGCAGCAGCAGATCCTTTCTTTCCTGTTCCAATTAGCCTTGTTTTGAAATTCAACAAATGTAGCTATACAAAGTCTCATTCTTTCAAATATACTAGAATTTCTGTCTTTGAATAAAATTGAATACCACAGGGCTTTGATTTAGCCATAGCATAATTTTTAGCTAAACTTTGTCATTTCTTAATATTCCTTTGGTTTCTCTGAGCATCAGTTTCTCTTCTGTAGGAAGGAAATAATACTTATTCCCACAATTGTTTGTTTATGGGGACAGCAAGCAGGAGGCTGTGTGATTAGTCTGTAAATCATGATGGTATCCACTGTGTTTTTGGCTTTTAGAGCTGCAACAGAGAGAAAATTTTGAAACTAAATACTTAAAATAAGCAACTAATATACAAATGTTATATCTCCTTTGTGAAAATTAAAATGAATTATGTCTTAAGAACTTAAAAATAAATATATGAGTATTTATTATTATTACTTTTGTATTTTCAGATAGATTTCATAGTAATGGAAATAAATTCCTTTGTTTTCCACAAATAAGTCATAGGGTATTTCACTTAACATATGGCTTTGCTTACTTTGAATTTCTCATTTTCCTAATATTTCCCTATTGACTACAGTAAATCTTATTATCTCAGTTCTTTTTTCAATATAATATCAATACTTTGCAAATAATTATATATATTCAAGTCATGTCTTTCTATCTTTTCTTTAAAAGTTATTCTCTTTTATGTAAAATGGAAAATCTAGGTATCTAATAGGTCCGTTTAGTCAAGGCTATGGTTTTTCCACTGGTCATGTATGGATGTGAGAGTTGGACTATAAAGAAAGCTGAGCGCAGATGAAATGATGCTTTTGAACTGTGGTGTTGGAGAAGACTCTTGAGAGTCCCTTGGACTGTAAGGATATACAACCAGTCCATCCTAAAGGAGATCAGTCCTGGGTGTTCATTGGAAGGACTGATGTTGAAGCTGAAACTCCAGTACTTTGGCCACCTGATGTGAAGAGCGGACTCATTGGAAAAGACCCTGATGCTGGGAAAGATTGAGGACAGGAGGAAAAGGGGACTACAGAGGATGAGATGGTTGGATGGCATAGCCGAATCAATGGACGTGGGTTTGGGTGGACTCCAGGAGTTGGTGATGCATAGGCAGGCCTGGCGTGCTGTGGTTTATGGGGTCGCAAAGACAGACACGACTGAGCGACTGAACTGAATAGCAAGATAGCAGGACAGAGTGTGATTTATGTCTGCTGCTCAAATCTTAAATGTTTGAGAGACTAAATAACATTGTAAGTTTCAAAAGCAGAATTTTGGAATAGTCTGCTTGTGGGCCAGTGTGTATACCTTCTGACTTCTGTGCACAGTCAGATAGCTGGCACAAATACTGAATATTTGAATACAAGTTATGAACCCTGGTGCATATGAAAAGTTATTATGTGAGTTGAGGACATATTAAAATGAAGTTTCTTCCTGTTCATAATAGTACATAGTTTTTAGGCTATAAGTTTTACTCAAAAGCCATGCAAGAGTACCACTAAATCTTATTCAACCTTAATCTTATTGTAAATTCTTAAAAGTTTTGATTTGTTTGCAGTGTTCAATAACTCATTCTAAGTTAAAGGCCAAATTTGGTAAAAAGTATATAAGGTTATCTACATATAATAACATATACTATTTAAGTATTCATAGAGAAGAGTAGAAAGGCGTGAAACACACCCTAGAGTCTGAGACGTGCTCCCAGTATGTGCACCCTTAGTTTGGGAATTTGTTTTTGCCCTCCACAGAAAAGAGTACTATTATAAATACACATCATATATTGATTTACTCAAACCATAATGATTTGGCACTGCTCTCCAGTCAGGTTTGCCATTATCATTAAAATTAGCATCACTTGACATTTTTGAAACACAATAAACTGGTTTATGTTGGTGAGCTATAAGACACTCCGTTATACAAAGGTGACTAAAGTGGTACAGAAAGCGTAGCATTGTATGCAACTATATTTATCTTTTAATTTGAAGTATTTACGGAATATTTTGCTTTCCAGACATCACACATTTTTGTTTTGTAGAATGTTAAAGAGGAGTATAAGTTTTCTTGGCTTTTCCTTTTTTTTTTTATTCCTTACCTTTGCTGCTGAGTTACCTTGATGTTGGAGTCGTAATCTTAATGCTAAGTGTTACTGAGTAGGTTGAAGAATGATTTGGAGGAATAGTGAATTCAGAAAAAGACAACTTCAAATAAATTGCATTTATTTCACCTGTACAAGTTAAGCTTGCTTCAGGTGTTTTACATTTCTGAATTGCCTTAAGCAACACCACATACCAATTAATGTAGCTAGGTATTGTTATCCCCTTTTTAAATGTAAGGTCAAAGCAATTTAGCAACTATCCCAAATAAGCAGTGGAAGTAGGTTTCAAACTGATTCAATCCCACTTACTTCTCTCTCCCTTATAAACCACGAGCAGTTTGAGAGCCACTGGCTTGTATATTTACCACCCACAATACCCACTTATTTATTGTTTTTGCTATTGCTAATCTCTTAATTTTATAATGAAAAGGAAAAAGTTATGTGACAGTAGTTTATGGAGCTGTTTTCAAGCCTTCAAAACCAGTTTTCAAAAAACATCTTAATTAAGACATAGACTGAAATAGCTTCATTCCAATATGTAATAATGTGTTTTTCAAATTAAAAAAAAATCATCATCCCTTGAAGGAGTTTAGATATTTTTAGATTTTTATGACATTGTAATGTTCATACCATATATATTCTGTGTATCTGTTTATATGCTGTGACTCTATGCTATTATGTTATGTAAGAATTTTTCTTCTCTGAGGAAAATAAATTTCACTCCCTTATGGGTGATACTAATCTCACTGACAATTGATGGTATAGATCAATCGACGTTCAGAGATAGGCAGCTATAGTCTAAACTGACGTGGTTCACAAAGTGTCACTTCTGGAATAGCAGCAAAGCATCACCTAGCAATTTGTTAGAAATGCAAATCTCAGGCCTCATTCAGTGCTACAGAACTGGGGGTAAGCCTGTGCAGGGTTTTATCAGGTCCTCTAAGGTGATTCTGATGTACTGCAAAGATGGAACCACCACTCGTGGATGGAGTGCTGAGAGATGGGTCCATGGCTTCATCGAAACATTGAGCAAGCTATTTTTTGTCTCAGTTTTTTCATTTTGTTGTAGCCCACATAATTCCTGGTTAGAAGCCTTACACATTCAACTTTCTCAACCTCACTCGTCAACTGAGAATCTATCTTTCTTCCATCGGGGAGGGAAAGAATGAGACTAGACACACTCACAACCTCTTCTGTGGGATGTTTTTACATTTCCTGCAAAAGACTAGTCAACATACGGGTTAGGATCACATTAACAAAGGCCTGGCACCCAAAACAGTAAGTGGAAAAAGAAGTGAATAAATAAATCTTAACATTCTATTTTAATAGACATCCCATTATGGGCAGGAAAGCAAAAACAAGAGTGTCCAATTTTATGGCAGAAAAAATTATGTCAGATAAGTGGAATAACTGGGAATTTGTCAAGAGGAACATGTTTGTTTCTCTTTCTTGAAATTTTCATTTTTTTTTTCCGAAAGTAAAAATAAATGTTACTTGTTTCTTGGTTCCACAGAATTTCTCTAATCTTTTCACTTTCCTACCATTGTAATCAGTTACTTCCAGAGACTTGCTCACCCACTTCATGGATTTTTTTTCTAGTTTAGATATATGCAGCCTGGTAATAATCAGAATTTATTTTCATAAAAGGGATGATTAAAAAGAGAACTTAACCTACAGAAATAAAAGCATAAGGAGACCACGCTATTATAGTGAGAAACCTCACACACTACCAGCCATAGGGCACGCACTACCTAAAACTTCAGAAATAGCTTGTGATGTCATGATCTGGACTTACCAGATGGCACTAGTGGTAAAGAACTCACCTGCCAGTTCAGGAGACAAGAGACACAGGTTCAGTCTCTGGGTCTGGAAGATCTCCTGGAGGAGGGCATGGCAACCCACTCCAGTATTCTTGCCTAGAGAATCTCATGGACAGAGGAACCTGGAGAGCAAAAGTCCATAGGGTAGCACAGAGTCAGACATGACTGAAGCGACTTAGCATGCACGCACGCTTGCCATGATCTATAAAATTCCACATGACAGCTTCAATGCAAGACTTCCTGTGTCAGTGATTTACAAAATGTGAACAGCTGATAACTGAATCTCAGCTTTGGTGAAAGAAAAACCTTCATGTTGATTTAAACATTATAAGCTTTAGTATGAATAATTGAATTAAAAATCAATATTAAATCAAGAAGAAACATTTTCAAGTTTTTCTGTGTTCTGTTTCATTTTAGGTGGAGCTTGCTAGAGAAGAAAAATGTGAATTTTTGCCTTTCTTGTCTCCACGGAAGGTTATAGTAAAAGGTGGGAGAATTGTTGCCATGCAATTTGTTCGGACAGAGCAAGATGAAACTGGAAAATGGAATGAAGATGAAGATCAGATAGTCTGTCTGAAAGCCGATGTGGTCATCAGTGCCTTTGGCTCAGTTCTGAGTGATCCTAAAGGTAGAGTGCTTGGGAGCTGAAATGTGTTATGCAATTGTCTGTTATTTTACTGCCGTAATGGTTTCCAGCTTTCAGGGAATTGTTTTTCACTTGAACATTCATTTCCTTCTTCTAGTATGGAATGCAAGAAATCTTGATTTGTAAGACTTAGAAATGGTATTTAATACTTATACAGAATTATATTTAAAGTACTGGGAATTGAAAACAACATTAATCTTTCTTTTAAGCTTATAGTCAAAATACATATCCTGCTTTGTAACAATGTTTGTCTTGTTTCCCCTATAAAAATCAGCCTTTTGTTCAATTAGACCTAGAGTTAGAAAATGTGACAGAGAACTTGTAATAGCCAATCTTCAGTGATTCAAGCAAGTTAAGATCTAATGAATAGTCAAAAATAGAATTCATGTTTACTATTATTCGCATACCAAATTATCACTAGAAACATCAAAATTGTCAAATTAGGAAGTCTGAACTTCTGTCATTTCATCTAACTGGCATAAATGGACATGCTAAGAACAAAATGCTTTGAACAAGATGTGAGAAGAAGAAACAGATAACATCCCAACTGAATAATAAGCCAATCAACTAAGACTAGTTTGTGTTGTTTTCCTCACGCACAGTGTTTTTGTGGGCCACTTTACATAAAGGCTTAGGTTCCTCCGTACCCTTCATTTTGCAAATCTTTTACTTTTTACTGCACACTGTCAAAATGACATCTATTTTATTAACTAAAAAGAAAATAAAGATGTTTCTCTAATTTCAAGATTCATTAGGAAAAAGAGTAAGTAAAATTTCTAAACCTGATGATTCCTAGAGCTTCCTACTATATGCATGCTAAAATTACATTTTGTGTCTGAAACAGAAAAAGATAATGCTTGCAAATGTGCATTTTTATCCAATAGATAAGTAAAACGTTTAAGCACTCATCAGGATATTTTATCTGCAGGACATCAAACATCTTGGTATTTGGAAACATCCAGATGTTTAATGTCATCAAGATAAATGTTTTCAAATAGTTGGATGATGGCCTGAATTTGTCACTTTTCATCTAGACATTTATGTGATATGCAGACATAGTCACAGTGTGCTTTGTTATTCATTGATGAGTTCAGGAAGGAAAAAGAGAGCAACATATAAACTGTATTCTGTTATCTACAAAAAGATCATAATGTTCTTACCGCTCTGTATATGACTGAAAACTGAGTAAAAATGTGAATCACTTAACTTGCAATTTTGTTGATTTTTTGTCTATCAAAAAACAATTTATCTTACCATTTAAATTTATGTTCCACAACTGACAACTCTAATATCAAGGAAAATATATCTTTTCCCTAGCAAACTTAAGTAGATGTGACTCAGAAAATCATAGAATACAGCTTTCCAAAGCTTATGTTGGTATGTGTGTAAAGAGTGAAAGATTTATCTTAATATTTAAAATATTGAGTAGAAGAAAAGAAAACCTGATTTACTCGTGTTTATTTGACTAAATCATTATAAAATTTATTTGTGAATTTTGTTCCAAAATTTACTTGTGTATGTTTCTTCCAGGGCTCTATATGTTTCACCCTGTATACATTAGAGAAATCAAGGGAAAATGATCAGACCTTCCCTTTCCCTTTTTTTCCCCCTCCTCCTGACTTGAAAAACAAACTGCTTGAGAAAATTTTCCTCAAATAGAACTAGTTGCTTTACGTGGACCTTCAACGTTGACATTAATGAGAGCTACTTTCCAGTTAGAGGGGAGCTGGAAGAGCTGCAGTGTTAAATAGCATTCACATCTCTGCTGCTTTCTAAATATATTCAATACTGTTTTTTGAATGGAAAACATTTAAAAATGGTAGAGAGAAACATCATTTGTGAAAAGTTGATCAAGAAGATCTTACCCAAGCAGTATTTAAAATCTTGAAACAATACTTTCAAAGAAAACTTTCACGTGCACATGTTACCAGATAGAGTGAAAATCAGATTGTAGAAAGCAAGTTGTCAGTTTGGGTAAGAAGAGAAGCTGTTTGTGTCTCTTCTGCCCTGAATACTAGCTCAATACTCCTGTGATGTGATTTATGTGTGATATTTTTGTGATTATTGCATATGTGGTATGATATACTTCAATATATTTACTTATAACCTCTTTCTTAAATCATCAATCTGCTTTTCTACCCTTCTTCTTCGCTCCTTCCCAAGCTCTCTTTGTACAGACTCCAGCGAACTGCACACAAAACTCGGGGTAATCTTTTCACTCCTTATTCTATTTTCTGCATCTGACAGTTGTGTTTGAAAAACTCTTCCGCGTCACTTAACCTTTCTGAGCCTCAGCTTCTTCCTCTGTAACAAAACATGGATAATAATACATACTCTTTCTACCTCTCAGGACGGTTATCAGAATTAAAATAAAATAATGTGAAAGTGCTTTGGAATTGAAACTGTAACACATTATTATTGTTTATGACACTCCATTTTTTTTCTTTTTCTTTTAACTGTTCCTTTTCCACTGTCACTGACTGTTTTTTTCCTCTAAAAAGTTCAGACTTTGACCATTTTCTCTTTTCTTAATATATTTATTTCTTTACTGAACTCATTCATTCATTTATCCATACATACATTAATTCCTTTTAAGAATATTTAACGGACAACTTCTATGTGGCAAGGGGTAGCCAGGCTTACAATAAGCACTATTGCACTTGTGTATAAAATGGCTCTAAAATCTCTTTCTCTACTTTTCATTTCTCAGAAGGTATTTCATCCTCTGTTTATGCTCATGCATGTAACAAGCATTTAGTGAGTTTCTAGTGAATGCCAGGTACCAAAATGTATTCTGCAGGGTACAAAGATGAATGAGGCATTTCTTGAACTTAAAAACTTCACAGACTGGAGCCGGAGGCAGACCTTCAAACAAAAAAGTTTGTTTTATCAAGTTTAGAATACATTTAGAGAGATATGCACAAAATAAGGAGCACCTCATCAGGTTGCCCTAAGACTGATTGCCTCTCAAGTTTGCTGTTATTGGAAATGGTACAATAGTTCTCTTCTCACTAAAGTTCAAAAATGATATCCCAGATTCAGATATCTAATTCCAATTTTGCTTTTCATTAAAGTCACCAGTGTTGCCCTATACAAGAGGATGAAACTCCTCCTGACTGGCTGAGAACTTCAACAAATGATTTTATGTACTATGTGCCTAGCTTTACTTTCCAGTGTTCCCTATTGAACTGTTTCTCCTAGTATCTAGTACAGGGTGGATTACGTAGTGGTTAATTTGGAAAGTCCTTGGTGAATATATTATGTAAATATATGCTGAAGAATTAAAGGAATGAAATAAACTTGACAGTACAGTGATAATTTATTCTCTCCACATTATCTGATTACAATAATATTTTAAGTGAAAATAGTGAAATGAAATTGTAGTGTCTCAATTATATCAATAATAGGTGTTGGTAAAGGTAAACTAAATTGGGAAATTTGAAGGAAATTATTTGTCTAATTTTTTCGTATATACTACATTGTTTTGTAAGTCCCTTAATTTATGCATTTCACAATGGAGAATATAAAATAGCTTTAGTATTAAGCACCCAATGTATCTCTAATACTTATTTCATGTCATAAAAATAGTAACTGCCTCAATAGCTTATAGAAAAGAAAAATGTGTCAAATTTATAAAACAAATTTGTGTAATATCCTTAGATTACAGTTGCTAATTATTTCATTCTTTCCAAGGCTTATCACAATTATAAGTAATCATCATTATTTTACTTAATTCTGTTTTATTTCTCTCTCTTTTTTTTTTTTTTTGGATTATAGCAGTGAGTAGAAAATAAGAACAAAAGACTACATATTCCACATCCCTGTGCATGAAATTTATGTGTGCTTATTATAAGCACAATTTAATTGAATCCTTCATTAACTACTGTTACAAATTCTAAAGGTAGTATGGTGTCCAATTTCTAATTTGATTGGGATGATAAATTCTTAGCCTTATTTAATATCTTTCCTATGAAAAACTCAAGGTGGTTCCACCTTTTCAAAATTCTCATCCATTTCCTCTAAGAATGTAAGATCCCAAATCATATTTAATTTGGATTTTAGTATTCAAATCTGATTTTAAAGGCTCTCGGTAAATTAAGCACAGGCTACCTCTAACTGGCAACCCACTCCAGTACTCTTGCCTGGAAAATACCATGGACAGAGAAGCCTGGTAGACTACAGTCCATGGGATCCCAAAGAGTCAGACACGACTGAGCGACTTCACTTTCACCTCTAACTAGCATTTCTACTGCACAAATATTGCCCTTCACTGGAAATTTTAAAACATGTATTTATTTATTGTAAAAGCATATGTTTCATAATATAAGAAGTCTTTTCTTCTGTTAAACACCAACATCAGTGTTTGGAGTTGAATTTTCCCTCTTTTTGTTAGAGCAGTGTCAAGTTTAAGAGACTTTTTTCCTTATTTTATTCCCTTTTCTTTCTGCTTGGAACCAAACTACCAGTTATGAAAAGAATGTGCATATCTCTACTGTTAGTTTGGAATTGATAAGGAGAATCTGTTACCATTTTTACTGACCTCACAGCTTCATTTTTTCAGGGGAGGTGATAACATATGTCCTTGTTTGCACTTTCCTAGGAGGTGTAGATGATACAGTTTTGTCTGCTTTTTGACAACTGAAGGAAGGCACTTTCAACTATGCCATGACCTCGGTGCCTCTCTCACACACTGCACCAAGTCATCCTCTCATTCCTTTGAAATGTCTACTTTGAAAAGACCCATATGCTTTGATGTTTCCGAACCTGTTATAATGTATCTTCTAGTTAGATTGTAAACCCCCAAAGGACAGAGAATGTATCTTTACAGTACATTGTAGTCCCAATAATAGCCATGGTAGATGCTTCGTTTATATTTGTGCATTTCATTTGACTTGATTCTTGTTAAAATTTTAATTTCTTTATTTGTTGTTGTCGCTCAGTCTCTTGTGACACTTTGTTGAGTCCAACTCTTTGTGATCTCACGGGCTGCCGCATGCCAAGCTCCTCTGTCCTTCATTGTCTCCTAGAGTTTGCTCAATTTCATGTCCATTGAGTTGGTGATGCTATCTAACCACTTCATTCGCTGCCACGCTCTTCTCCTTTTGCCTTCAATCTTTCCCAGCCTCAGAGTCTTTTCCAGTTTTATTATACCTAGTTGTTATATTTTTCCTGCTGTGGGGTTTATTTGATTTATTTTTCTTAGAAAACATAAATGTTAGAAAAGTTATTCTGTTTTTTCTTTGCTATTGATTTTTCCCTTGTTTTGGCATAAATTGTTGAATTCTTTATAATCCAATAAATATGACACTAATTAGAGTCCGTCTGGTGTAGCAGCTTAGAGCGGGGGCTTGAGAGCCAGGCTGCCCAGCTGGAAATCTGGCTCCCTTAGTCTCTTTGTACTTCATGGTCTTGATCTTTTAAGAAGGAAAATTACAGTATCTACCTTCTAGTGTTATTTTAAGAATAAATAAATTAATAATATATGTAAGGCACTTAGATATATGTCTAGCACATAGTTCAGTTCAGTTCAGTTCAATAGTGAGCATCTCTTACATTGCAGATGTTACCATCCTTGTGTAACAAAATCACACTTTGATAATTAAATTGAGTTACAGTTGAGTTATAGTACACCCTTATGATGGTATGAATCTTATCTAGGAATAAAAGCATTGAGAATTAGGAGTTCATCTGGGGCCTTTCAGGCTCTGTCCACATGTCTTTTGTAAATGAGTAAAACAGATGCCCTTACAAATTATGAATTTTTAAAGGAGAAAATGTTTTATTTCATTATTTTTACTTTGCAGAAAAAAGTACACAGTTTGTAACTGTATCATATGTTTTCAAAATGTTTTAGTATCAATTCTGATGATTTTTATACCATTGAGAGGGATTTTCTTTCAACTAATTTTAGTAGGTAGAAATCTGCACTTTGGGTTTTCCATAAATCAGATATTTAAAGAACAGAGGATATGTTTAATATCTTTGTTTTCTCCTCTTGAACATCCGAGGTAAAATCTGGGCCAAATTTTTGTTTTGTATGATTGCTCATGTTTATGTGAAAAAGGAAAGAGAGAAGCACTGTTGATGTTGCTAAATTGGAGCCTTTAAGCACTTGAAAATTATGGGATTAGATAACTAAGATTAAAAACCTTTGTTTTCAGAAGAAGATAGGAGGAATGGCGGCAGTAATACCCATTCAGGAGAACGCTGCACAGCCTGCTCAGGCTAGCAAGTGACGAGGTGACTGAGCTCTCCGGGCATAGCATGAGTGTGGTGCTTCTAGGAAAGGAGTTTGTGTACTTCACCCAGAGGCTACGTTTTCTTCCTGCTCATTTCACTAGAGACAACAAGGAAATACAAAGCCCAGCGCTTTCTGAACCTTTAATGGACCCCTCAGAAGACAGCTGCCTTCATAGCATTAATAGCAATTAGTTCCATAAGGAAGTGTTATTTATTTTTTTGTGGGGGGGGTGGTGGGTAGGGTGCGGGGAGGGACTGGCAGGATGGTGGGGAGGCTATAAAGTGACTTACCAGCTCCTCTTATTAGAAGGCCCTCAGAAAGTGTTTTCAAAACCTCATGAAAAGTAAATAAAAGATTCTGCCAATACTAGCTTCAAGTATAGTTTGATTCACTTGCTGTCATCCTGAAAAAAGGAGCAGTCCATAGGTTAATTTGCCTTATTCTGGCCTAAGCCAGAGCTTGAAAAGGCTAGGTATGTAAGAAATAGTGTGCATGAATCCATGACAATGCAGATATTCAGGAATTTTTCAAAAGGGCCCATTTTTCCTCCATTATTTTAGGTGTTGAGAAAAACCTAGAAAAATATTTTAAATTGATCAGTACATGAGTCAAGTGCCCAATAGTCATACTTATCTGCGCTTGAAAAGAAATGGCATCAGTATGTTTAATTTGCTTTTTTTCTTATTAAAATGTTATTTATATGCTACTTTGCTAATGGAAGTGGAACACTAGGGCATTTTAATAACCCGCCCCTTTTTAACAAGCATGTTTCATCTTTCAAACAATAAAACAGCTCCTTCAGAAGCCACTGATGGCACTTAGAAATTCAGCAAACTTTGCTTTGAATAATTGTCTACTTTTTGTGGCTTTTAACTTTCAGAATTCCTTTTCTGCCTTACCAAAAATAAACAGGAGAGGGATGGAATGGAATACCAAGTTGAGAATATGTCATAATTGATCAGATTTTCCCTATTGTATACGTTTTTATAAACAGAAATGTTTACAATATAGTTTCAAATTACAGATTAAGGAATATTGTACTTTAATGCCAGCTAGGAGAACTTTTTGACTGATGGCAGAAATGTTAGAGGAAGGGCCTCACTGATGATTAATATGACTAGGAATGGATAGATAGAATTGAAAAATAAAGTAGCAGGCATACATCACAATATAGCTACTAGCACTGATGTTTTCCTTACTTATATTTGCAAATGTTGTGGAAGGGACTTACTGTTTTTGTTTAGTGTCTAAGTCTTGTCTGACTCTTTTGCAACCCCACGGAGCTCCTCTGTCCATGGGATTTTCCAGGCAAGAATGCTGGAGTGAGTTGCCCTTTCCTTTTCTAGTGGGTCTTCTCAACCCAGAGATGGAACCCATATCTGCATTGCAGGCAGATTCTTTTCCACTGAGCCACCAGGAAGACTGCTAGAAGGGACTTAAGAGATAACATACTCTAGACTCCTAATTTCACAAGTTTATTTGTTTAGCTAATAGTTTCTGATGGTCTGCTGTTCCAGACACTGAGTGTGTTCTCAGGATAAAGTGGAGAACAGGCACATGCAAACTTGGCATCCAGGAATGCAGTTTAACCAGGCAAGACTCACATTCATAATAAATTGTGCTGGGAGAAGTTTAGAGTCCTCAGGAAGCAGAGAGAGAACAATCTGAAGGTTCAGAGAAGCCTCCTGGAGGAAGTGGGTTGTAAATTGAAGGCTGAGTGATGTGTAGGAGTTTCCAGGTGGAATGGGGGTGGAAGGGAGAGAGCCAGGGGGAGATTATGCAACTTGCTCAACACCACATTGTTAGATTAAGTCGTCATTTTACAGTCATTTTTAAAAGCTATATTAAAAAAATACCATGTCTTTAGAAAGTTGTCATCCTACTTATTTCATGCATGTTCTTTCTCATCATTATACATGAAAGTCTGAATATTTCACTTTTATGTCCAAAATTTAACTTTTTATTTTATGATTTCTATTATTTATTCTCTCATTATTTTTCATTCAATGAATAACTTTTTAATACCCAAATATGTTATAGGGACTGTCCAGGCACTAAGAATACAAATATGAGTAAAAGGGAGTCTTGGCCTTTCAGGGATTCACATAGGCTAATGAGAGAAACAGGCATGTAAATAATACATGCACTGTAGCATAATGTGCTAATCTGAAGTGATATTTGGTTTGGATTGTAGGGCTTGAGTAGGAGTTTCTCCTGCTCAAGCCTGAAAAGATGATGCTATGAAAGCTCTGCACTCAATATGTCAGCAAATTTGGAAAACTCAGCAATGGCCTCAGGAGTGGAAAAGGTCAGCTTTCATTTCAATCCCAAAGAAAGACAACACCAAAGAATGTTCAAACTACCGCACAATTCCACTCATCTCATATGCTAGCAAAGCAGTGCTCAAAATTCTCCAAGATAGGCTTCAACATGTAACCAAGAACTTGCAGATGTTCAAGCTGGATTTAGAAAAGGCAGAGGAACCAGATCAAATTGCCAACATCTGTTAGATTATAGGAAAAGCAAGAGAATTCCAGAAAAATTTCTACTTCTGCTTCATTGACTATTGACTTCTACTTCATTGTGTGCTTCATTGAGTATACTAAAGCCTTTGACTCTGAATCAAAACAAATGGTGGAAAATTCTTCAAGAGATGGAATACCAGACTACCTTATCTGCCTCCTGAGAAACCTGTATGCAGGTCAAGAAGCACAGGTTAGAATCGGACATGGAACAACAGACTGGTTCCAAATTGGGAAAGGAGTATGTCAAGGCTGTATATTGTCACCCTGCTTATTTAACTTATATGCAGAGTACATCATGTGAAATGCCAGGCTGGATGAAGCACAAACTGGAATCAAGATTGCTGGGAGAAATATCAATAACCTCAGATATGCAGATGACACCATCCTTATGGCAGAAAGCGAAGAGGAACTAAAGAGCCTCTTGATGAAAGTGAAAGAGGAGAGTGAAAAAGCTGCCTTAAAACTCAGCATTCAAAAAGCAAAGATCATGGCACCTGGTCCCATCACTTCATGGCAAATAGATGGGGAGACAATGGAAAGAGTGACAGACTTTATTTTCTTGGGCTCCAAAATCACTGCACATGATAACTGCAGCCATGAAATTAAAAGATGCTTGCTCCTTGGAAGAAAAGCCATGACAAACCTAGACAGTGTATTAGAAAGTAGAGAGATTACTTTACCAACAAAGGTCCTTTTAGTCAAAGCTATGTTTTTTCCAGTAGTCATGTATGAATGTGAGCTTTGGACCATAAAGAAGGTTGATCGTCGAAGAATTGATGCTTTTTGAACTGTGGTGTTGGAGGAGACTCTTGAGAGTTCCTTAGACAGCAAGGATATCAAACTAGTCAATCTTAAAGGAAATAAACCCTGAATATTCATTGGAAGGACTGATGGTGAAGCTGGAGCTCTAATACTTTGGCCACCTGATGCAAAGAGCTGACTCATTAGAAAAGACCCTGATGCTGGAAAAGATTGAACGCAGGAGGAGAAGGGGACAACAGAGGACGAGGTGGTTAGATAGCATCACCGACTCAATGGACATGAGTTTGAGCAAGCTCCAGGAGATGGTGAAGGACAGGATAGCCTGGTGTGCTTCAGTCCATGGGGTTGCAAAGAGTTGGACACGACTTAGTGACTGAACAACAACAAGGATTTTCTCTGTTAGAGGGAATATCATACACAAGGTGCAAGCTGATAAATGGCCTCAGGTGACCAGACAGCAGTGAGAAATTCTGTTTAGCTGGAGCACATGCTGCATGTTAAGATAAGGTGGGAAGTGGATAGCGGTAAGATTGGAGGAAATTTGTCTACAAATTTAGGTGAAATTAGGAGACTTACATGCTAACCCAGGGGTTGTGAATTTTGTCCTATACACACCCAACTGATAAATGAGGAGGCTTAAATATTGGAGAGATCTTTATGTTAATGTAGCAATTCTGGTAGGTGCTGGATCTTCCTTCTCTCTACTTGGGTTTGAACCATTTATAATATTCTTCAAATAGTTGGGAAACCATGAAGTCACCCTTGAGGTGCTTCATATCAGAAGACAAATGTGTTTCCTGCTATTAGATGCCTGAAGTAGGTAAGTTACTCACCAGTCACAGGTGTGATACAACAATGCAGGTTCCCTGTTGGGAAGCTGAAGCAGGAAGATTTTTAATTTAAAGGAAGGGAGGCACCCTCAACTGGGCAGCTAGCTGTCAAGCTATACTCTTGGCAAGGGTGTGCTGTTGTTGTTCAGTCGCCCAGTCGCTCTTTGCAGCCCCATGGATTGGAGTGTGCCACGCCTCCCTGTTCCTCACCATCTCCTGGAGTTTGCCCAAGTTCAGGTTCGTTGCATTGGTGATGCCACACAAGCCTAATTTCTTCTTTCATATCTGCTAATTATAATTACCGATTGCAGCTTTTTAAAGATAGGTGAGATACAGAGTGACACCACAAGTATTATACCAATATTTGTTCCCCCACATGAAAAGAAGCATCAGGAGTGTGAAATAAACATGCTTCTCCAAGGTGGCAGTGATAGTGATAAAGATGGCTTTGGAGTAAGACAGAATAGTATTGATGAAACCAGTTAAAAGACTGTCAATTTGCATGGTTACTGCTTAAGGCTTAAGTTAAGTTAAAGGACATAGCACTACTGAAGAACATCCAGAATCCAGACGTATTTTTTACACAGACATTAATGATTTGGTCATCTGTTTGATAAAGAGGTGGAATATGGAAAATCTAGCATGGGATCTAACTGGATATAATCAGATATGTCCATATAATGCCTGAAGAACTCATGAATGCAGCAGGTAGAGCAAATAGATCCGAGGGAAATGGTGATGTGTTTCATTTGGATTTGCTAATCCATTCAACAGCTGGAAATAGGACTAGAACTAAGACGTTTCAGATTGAAAAGAGACAGTAGGTATCATTATATATCATTTGTCTTTTCACTTTCATAACCTAGTGTCTAGAATAGTGGTTATTCATTGGTTGGATTAATGAATAAAGACTATTATAACTTATAGCTTAGATGACAGTTTCTTAAAAGTATGAATAAAGAGGACATGTGGCATTTCTTCTGGAAATCAAGAAGAATCTGTCATATTATGAACAGGAAAAAAAGTCAGCCTTTCTTATGCTTATCTTTAGATGGTAAATATTTTAGGAGGACATGGGCATCAAGACAGTTTTAGTCTGTGATTCTGCACCTCCCCCAGTTTTACTAATGCATGTAGTTCCTGATACTACCTTTCCATTATCCTGAGAAATAAAACATTGATATATCCTTTGTATTGTTGGCCCAGTGATGAGAATAAATCCCTTTTCAGTCCCTGTACATTGTCTTGCTTTTAACCCTGTTTTAGAAAAGTAGCATTCTCAGAAAACCAATAGTAAAACTGTACATACTTTCTTAAAGATTGCCCTAATTATCAGATTTTTTTTTCTCACTGAAAAATTTATTATCTTTTTATGATAGAATATACTGTGAAGAGTGAGGATAAAGTGGTAGAATTTAAAGCACGTACTGGCATTTCTGCATAATAACTATCCAAAATAATGGAGTCTTTGCATAGTTTTTCTTTGGAATTACTGTAAAGGGGTGGAGGTGATGAGGAAGGAGGTCAAACTGATAACAGTGTTGAAAGTGATTTGGAATCAACATCACATCACTTACAACTGCCTTGGACATCCATTGGAAGCATAACATGATATTTCTGCAATTATTTTACTTCCCTCTAATAACTGCATAGGAATAGGTTTGTTTCCCCAGTGAACAGCTCTGTTCAGAGCCTTCCCTTATCTTTATTTTCCAGGTTTCACTAGTGGTTGATATCATATGCATTCTTACAGGGAGACAGTGGATAAATCAGTACTTTTCCATCAAATCAAAGATTACACACAAGAAGTAGAGCAGCGGCATGTAACAAGTTTTGCTGGGAAAAGAAGGGAGAAAATGGAAAAATAACAAAATTGTTTCAGAGAACAGAAATCTTCAAATGTAGGAAAATGGTATTCAGCATATAGTGACTGTAATACATGTCAAGAGCTTTATTGATATAGCCTATTATATTTGCCTTTTAAATACTAGTTAGTTCATGGTACACTAAAAGTTTATTCTTAAACCTGATATTCTTGTTAAGTGTTAAAATATAGTAAGCTGCTATGATGTAAAATCAAGATACAAAATTTAGTCAAATTAAAAATTGAGGAATGATGTAGATTTTACACTAATTATCTTAGTAATATATATTTCATATTACAGATTATTGTTAATTACTTTGCATTTGTGTTCTTGGCTGAAAGCACAAAATAAAAATAACAATATACCTATTTTAGACAGATAAATTCGGAGAAGGCAATGGCACCCCATTCCAGTACTCTTGCCTGGAGAGTCCCACGGACGGAGGAGCCTGGTGGGCTGCACTCCAAGGGATCGCTAAGAGTTGGACACGACTGAGCAACTTCACTTTCACTTTTCACTTTCACGCATTGGAGAAGGAAATGGCAACCCACTCCAGTGTTCTTGCCTGGAGAATCCCAGGGACGGGGGAGCCTGGTGGGCTGCCATCTATGGGGTAGCACAGAGTCAGACCTAAGCGAAGCAACTTAGCAGCAGCAGCAGCAGACAGATAAATTAGATATTGACCTACATGCATATAAGTTGTAATTTTATGAATTAGGAAATTACATTGAATCATATTTAATATGTGCTAAGTCACTTCAATTGTGTCCAACTCTTTGCAGCCCAGTGGACTGTAGCCAGCCAGGCTCCTCTCTCCATGGGTTTCTCCAGGCAAGAATACTGGAGTGGGAGTGGGCAGGAATACTGGAGTGGGTTCCAGATGATCTTCCTGACCCAGGGATTGAACCCGTGTCTCCTGTGTCTCATGAAATGCAGGTGGATTCTTTACCAAATAGCTGCTGGGAAGCATATTTAATATATAGCCCCCAAATATGGAAGCTACCTAATGTAAATATAATATGTTCATATAATTTATTAGATTTCCCCAACATGCTGGCATTGCTGGAGGAGAAAGCCAGCTCTTATTTGAACATGTATTCAGAGGTCTCACTCAAGCTTTGTATGTTCCAATGCTATCTCATGCCCACCTTGTTTCCATTCTAACCATTCTTATAGTATTTTGTGATTATGAAGCTCTTTAAAATGTTTTCAAGGGACTTTCAATTACACAACCACTTTTTCCATACAAGTGCATGAAAGAGTACCAAGCATATTGTATTCAGCGAACATCCAGTGATTTTCCAAGTCCTCTGAAAAGTATAGTGATGATTCACTTGGTTTAATACGGCCCAGTGTTTTCCCTGTATTTGAACACTGATGCCAAATGAGCTACTAGATCATCAGTATCATTGCATTACTCTCATGCTTTAGAATCTAAAGTTATTCTCCCCTGATGGTGGGATTGAAACCAAATGCTTCTATTTAATTCTGACACCCTTCTAATCTGCCCTCCTACATACTTGTGGGACTTTACTTCCTATGCTTTCATTCTCGGTTTATTAGATTCTGTGTTAAGTTCTCCTGAGTTCACAAAAAATGAATGCATTGACTCTGTCTACAGGAGCTTGCAGTCTAAGGGAGAGGGAAAATGCACATAAAAATGCCATTAGGTAGACTCAAGGAGAAATAGATACACTGTTAGCATAACACACAGGATGGAGAGATGACTTGCAGCTGTAATCATCAAAGAAGGTTTTACAGAGGCAGGGGTATTTGTAATAGAGATGGGAAGTGGGTTGGAATTAAGACACTAGAGACAAGGGAAAAGCACATTTTGTCAGAGTGAACAGGATGGATAATACAAGGGGTAATTCCTTCAGCTAGATCATAAGGCATCCAACAAGAAAAAGTCATATAATATATATCATTGAAATATACCATTGCTAATTCACAAAATGTTTTAGTGTAAGACTAAAGTATTTGAATTTTATTCTAAAGTTGGTGGGTACCTGAAATCTAAAGGGCCATGTCGATGAAATACGTTCCCCTCACCACAGAGTAAAACATATAGTTAATCTGCTCCTGGTCTTCTCCTGTTTCAATCCATACACTTTCTGTATTCTAATTATGTTGACAGTAGGACTGCAGGATAATTTATTCATATTTTAATCCAAAGTAGCCAGCAGTCTCAAGGGGTCACTGAATGAATGGATAAATGGATGAATGAAGAGATGGATAAATGTTGGGATGAACAGAATGAAATGATTGCTCTATTCTAAATGCCCCTACAGAAAATTCAAGGTAAAGACAAGAACATTTGAAAGTGATGTTTATGTAAAGTGTCACATGAAGACCGGCAGTCCTCCTTCTGTTGAGGCAATGGTTAGATGCTGGCCACTGTCACTTGCATAGAAACTAGTAACCTTCTCACTGGTCACCTTGCATTTACTCTTTCTTCCTTGTAATCCTATCAGAATCAGCTTTATAAACAGAAATTACATCATTTCATCCCCCTGTTCCAAACCCTCCAGTGGTTTCCTACTTTATTTAGAATGAAATACATAAAACAAATCAATTCTACTTTGTCCTACTTTATTTAGAATAAAATCCTTCCCAGCTTCTGAAGCCCTCCTCGATCAGCCTCTGCCTATCTCTTGGCCTCCTCTCTTCTCGCTTGCTTCCTTCTACCCACATAAAGTCTCCCTTCAGCTCTCCAAATGCATCAACTTCCGCTCATTCTAACTCCTCTGTAATGGTTCCCTCTGCCTGGAATGATCTGCCTCAAGGTCCTCACCTGCTATCCCTGTCTTATCCTTTATGTATTAGCTCAGATGTCATCTCATCTAAGAATCGTCTGTGCCCCTGCATCCCCACTACAGCACCTCTTCTACTTCTCAGTCCCCTCCCCACGTAACACTCTCATTCATGTCATTCTCTTCATAGCCATTTTCACCATCATTTGGTTCACTTATTTACTTTTATTTATTTTATCTTCTGCCAACTGAAATGTACATCATACAAGGACAGGTCCCTTATCTGTGCTGTACTACAGTGCCTACAGCTGGATTTACTACACAGTAGATAATAAATGAATATTTGCTAATAGAATGAATGAATGCAAGCTACTGCCTTAATTTTTTTCCCTATGCAATCGTTATTAAACTCCCAGAAGACTATCCTGTATGCACTGCCTTGCTGTCTTTGCCAGATCTTTTCTCCTTAACCCCTTTTATTCTGATTTTTGCCTTCATCATTTATCTACGAAAGTCCTCTTTTTACTGCTCATTGACCTCCAGATCCTCAAATCTAGTTATCTACCTTACATTTCTCTTGTATTTGGCATTTCTTAAAATTACCACTTCTTGGCTTGTGTGACAAAGAAATACCTTGATCTTCATGAAACTCTGATGATTCCTCTTCTGGCTTTAGCTCAGGTAGTGATTGCTACCACTTTAAAAATAAATGGTTCATTCTATTTTTACCCAGACTTGTGCTCTTTCTCTAAGAACTTCTTCCATCCTATGACTATATCTAATCTTAAGTTGTAGGGCCCTCTCCTAAGGTTTAGGTATTTATCTCCAAATGCCCATAAAGAACTCCAGGTATTCCCACTTAGAACAGCGATAGTGGCTTGTAGTTAGGTTCAAATTATGAGATAGTAATCTGTGTAACTTAGCTCAGTCTCAGTTTCCTAACTATACAATTAAAGTAATACCTCTTCTGTGAAAATACAAAGAGATAACATGAGTTGACTCGTCCAGAACCAGCTACATGTTCATGGGGGCACTCAATAATTATTTGTCATTATTATCATCACAAATTCTATTTAATATGTAGCCTTTGTCAGTACCAAAGATATTTATTGACTACATAGTAATACAATCAATACTCTATAGAGAACCTATATTTTTGACTTTTGCATTTACTTACGTGCTAAAATTGTTTAAAATAAATTCTATTGTATGTTTTAAATTTGCACTGAAATCTGCCTGCCACCGATTGACAAGGAAAAAAAGTCATAAGATGGATATCAAAAAATAACATTAATGAGCTGCTAAAGCTAAAATTACAGGAACTTATGAAATTGGTTAAACATAAAAACCATTAAACTGTTTACTGAAGCTTCACAGATATACTGCAGCTAATGAGCATTTCTGCTATTTAAATAAGCCCAAATTGAACACACATTACATGGATACATAATTAGTCATGGCAGTCAAACACACATAGACTTACTTTTAAAGCTCTATTTAGGGAATCTTTTCCATTTGATTTATTTTGTTAATTAAAATATTTTTCAGTATTCACTTATATTTTAATAATATTGTTTTCACAAGTAGTGTAATTTACTTCTGGCTTTCTATTTGTTTTTATTTATGCTTTAAATGCAGCAAATGAGGATTTTATATTAAACATTTTTTAACCCCTTTCTGTAATTATTTCTAACACTTGATGATATCATTCAACATTTTAAAAAGTTCTTTCACTGAGAAGTTATATAAAATATTTCAGTAGCCTTTCCACTTTTTTTTCACTGTCTCCTAATTATCAAGAGGTATTAAGCACCCAAATGTGCATAGAATTATGATGATTATAGTCCAAATCAGATTAAAGGATGGTCTATTCCTTCAAGGAGTTTGTAGTCTTAAGTAGACGGTATCATTGAATATAAATAAGCAAATCAAAGTGCAGCATTTGGGAATCCAACAGAGAATTTGAAAACAATCCCCATATATTTTCTTCAAGGACACTGACCTCCTTGAGAGATCTCTTCCAGAGAAAATGAAATCAAATCTTCAAGGAGTTTAGTGTTTTAAATAGATGGAATTATTGCAGAGGAATAAGCAAATCAAGGTGAAGTGCTTAGGCAATTTTAATTCTGAATTGATTAGTTGGTCAGTTTAGGAAATGAGAAGGAGACTCCCTGTAGAATACAAGTAAAACAAAAGGAGTTGCTACAGGCTATTATTGACATCTATCTTTTGTATTTAATTTGGGGAGCCTAAGCTTATCCTGGGCAAGGAAGGAAAGAAAATTAAATCTGTACTTTTACATTGTCTGAGTTCTACAAGCATATCCAAATGAACATTTTTTTTTTAATATAGCAGTGGATAATTCAAATAGTTAAATCAATCAAAAGATATTAGCCAAGTGCCTATTCTACTTGTCAGCGTAATTGTCATATAGAGTCTTTCTTTGTTGCTGTTTAATTGCTAAGTCCTGTCCAACTCTTTGAAACCCCCATGAACTGTAACCTGCCAGGCTCCTCTGGATATGGGATTTTCCAGGCAAGAATACTGTAGTGGGTTGCCATTTCCTTGTGCAGAGGATCTTCCCAACCCAGAGATCGAACATGTATCTCCTGCTTAGCAGGCAGATTCTTTACCACTGAGCCACTTGAGAAGCCCAGAGACCTTCTTTAGAAGCTTTATTTTTAAAGGGAAATATTTGGGCTTCTTCTCTATAATGAACTGACTCTCAAATTGTGGAAATAAGACCTACAAGAAAAATAATCACTGTCTCTTCAACTCTAATCTGCTTCATTTTAGTTATTCCCATTGTTCCCAGAAGAAGAAGAAGAAGGTGCCATTGCCTTCTCCCATTGTTTGGAGAAGGCAATGGCACCCCACTCCAGTACTCTTGCCTGGAAAATCCTATGGGTGGAGGAGCCTGGTAGGCTGCAGTCCATGGGGTCGTGAAGAGTCGGACAAAACTAAGCGACTTCACTTTCACTTTTCACTTTCATGCATTGGAGAAGGAAATGGCAACCCACTCCAGTGTTCTTGCCTGGAGAATCCCAGGGACGGAGTAGCCTGGTGGGCTGCCGTCTATGGGGTCGCACAGAGTCAGATTTGACTGAAGCGACTTAGCAGCATTGTTCCCAGTAGAGAGACGGTTTTTGGTCTATCCCTGGCTTTTTCTTGCCCTCACACCAAGGGTCAGTGGCAAGAAGAGCTTGGAAGTGAGAAATAACTGGTTTCATAGGAGCTGGTCTTGGACAGAGAAGCCTGGCATGCTGCAGTCCATGGGGTCACAAAGAGTCGGACACGACTGAGTGGCTAAACTGATATACTGACTTTTCCATCTCTTAGCTGTATTTAGGATGCTACTAATAATACCTAACTTAAAGAATTGTGTTGTGATCTAAATGAGATTACTGTATGGAAACATCCAGAATCGGATATGTCTGCCATACACAAGGGATCAATAAATGCTAATTGCTTTTCTTGTTCTTCATTAGGTGAGGATGACCTGAATGAGATGTAGGAAGTAACTAGGAGAGCGTTTCCTTCTGTTCAGTTGTTAGTATATGGTAATTGGCCACATAATAAGATGATTGGAGAGAAAAAATTGAAAAATTATACCAAAATTAAGGCCTATTTCCAGGTTTTTGTTTTTTGGTAAAGGAGAAGAGAAAAAAACAGCAGTAAAGGTTAAAGTGTGATCATGGAGGCACATGGAAAAGCAGGAAGTGTGGTGTCATTGAAGCCTAGATAAGGGACTTTTATGAGGAGGAAGTGGTTATCTATTGAGAGCTCCTGAGAAGTCAAGGAAGGCAGTCCCATGCTTAGGTTGAGACAGTTGAGGCACTGAACTGCCTTTGCATGATCTTGTGCCTAAAGACCTTCTTAAATCTTACTATTTGGATGCCTCACCCCACCTCACCCTAGTCCTGGTCCTGAACTGGGCCGATCACTGGAAGAGTCGCTGGATATGGCCCTCTGGATCATCATAGTGAAGAGAGTTTCAGTGAAGCTTTGGTGGTCACAATGAGAAGGAGACATGAAAAACCAAGCTTACTGATAATCACTTGTAAAATGTGAAAGGCCCAGAGGAAGCTGTTGAACTGGGTTTTAGATGTGATGATTTAGGAGGGACAGTAGAACATCCACATTGGAATCTCTAACCAGGCAGATGGGAGTGTCAGAATAAAAAAGTGGAAGGTAGCATTTGAAGTCACTTCCAGCGAGATGAAGTTTAAAGACAGAAGTGAAGTGAAGTGAAGTCACTCAGTCGTGTCCGACTTTTTGCTACCCCATGGACTGCATGACTATAATTTCTGATGCAGTGAAGTGTAGCAGATGATGTTTGAGAGCTACAAAGAGGAGGAGGATGAGATGAGGCGTAGCCAGATGGAGCCCATGGACAGTTTAAAAAGAATGAGAGCCCAGATAGAGTAGCATTCTGCAAATCAGAGAAAGAGATCAAAATTAACATGATTCAGCTAATGGGTGCTATAGAAAGGGAAAAGCGAGGAGGACTGAGGTCATGGAATTTGGTGACAATAAACACCATATTTTCATAAGAGGGATAAACTGAAAGGAATAATTGGGTGGTGAAAAAGGTAGGAAGTCAGTGTAAATTAAGAAATTAGATAGAAGAAGATGTGAGAATTGCAGTGAGAAGAGAGACCCAGGTTATTCAACCTAGGGCTTCCCTGATAGCTCAGTTGGTAAAGAATCCACCTGCAATGCAGGAGACCCCAGTTCGATTCCAAGGTTGGAAAGATCCACTGGAGAAGGGATAGGCTACCCTCTCCAGTATTCTTGGGCTTCCCTTGTGGCTCAGCAGGTAAGAGTCCGCTTGCAATGCCGGAGACCTGGGTTCAATCCCTGGGTTGGGAAGAGCTCCTGGAGAAGGGAAAAGCTACCCATGCCAGTACCCTGGCCTGGAGAATTTCATGGATTGTAATGGTTCATGGGGTCGCAAAGAGTCGGACACTACTGAGCAGCTTTCACTTTCATTCAACGTAGGAGGTGACAGAGGAGAATAAGAGAAAGATGATATTCTAAAAAGAACCAGAGTTACTTGAAGTCCAAGAAGGGGAGGAAGGTAAAGTATCAAGGTTGACTCTTAAGGGGTTTACAGAAAGAAGTTGATGAACCTTCATTGTTCTCTCCCTCGTGTTTGGGAATGGACTGCATATTGATTCGAATACTTAGAGGAAGAGGGAGATGTGAGGACAGAGCTCATGCCTTCGGGACTTGATATTCTTAGGCATTCTGTGGTTCTGTCCCCTCCTCACCCCAGCTTATTCTATTTAAACAGTTCTGATATCCTGGCCCTGTAATTAGAATTTATTTGCTCTTGCTGATATTTTGTTTTCAGCTCTGATTTACTGAGGTTATTGCCTCAGCTTGTCGTTTTGTTTCATTGTGCTTTGGTCCTATTGGCTAAGAGGTTATGTAAAATTAAACAACAAGCACATAGATGAATTCATCTGTTTTCAAGATATCATTTTCTTATAAATGTTGGAATTTTTTTTATTCCCCCCATTGTTTTATAGCATCTCAAATTCACTGAAAAATACTAATAATCCTTCTTCATTATAATTTCTGTTGTATTGTTTTATTGTTTATGGAGAATTAATTTATATTTATGTACTAAAATATAACATCTTTGACATCTTTTTATAAACACTGAGAAATATACTTGTCATATGCTCACGGGTTTCTCTTCTACATATATGACAGCACAGCTACATCAGTTTAATTGACCTTGGCAATCTGCATCTGCTAGTGATGTGTCCCTCAGGGAGGGTTTCTGCAATTTTAAGCTGTGGCTTATTGAAGAACTTGTGTGTCACAATACAATTAAGTCTATATAAAAAAATCATTTCATGCATAACATTAAGTTGACTAAAAGTTCCTATTTCAAAACCGTTTCTTGTTTTAAAGCTACCTCAGAGTGTCTTTGTTTTTTAAATCAGCTCATTGGAACATAGTAGTAATTAAAGCCGAAAATTAACATAAATCTTGAATGTTTGGTATGAATAAAGGATGTTTTTGTTCCTTTTAAAGACTGCATAAAATTCCAGGCACCATATCATTTAACACATTTCTCTCCCATTTGCAGAATAATATAGGCTGTGAATAAGCACATTTTAGGATTCTTTTTCAAGTTCTTTTTCTGTTCATCTACGGAGCTACCAGGGCATATGCTGCAGTCTCCAGCAAGATGCAATCTCACGAAAATCTGTGGGGAAACTGTGTATGATTGTAACAGAAAATCCCACTCTACCCACCCCCATTATTTTATAAACAAGAAAGAAAATAATACAATCCTTCTATTAATATTCATTTAACACTTCACAGGAAATGACAAGCAGTTATTTGGTTTGCAAATGTAAATATACATTTTTCATCCACTTATGCTTTCACTCTTTCCAAGCCAGATAAAGGCAGAACAGAAGATATCCTTCTGAGACTTATTTTTATTGTATCCCAAGTTAGACGTATCAGCAGAGATGTAAGGCGTATCAGCTGTGAGGAGTTCATAGAAGGATGGTTACAATGACGATGAAAGTCTCCCTCGTAAGAAGCAGCTAAATAAATGAACTCCTTTCTGACAAATTATGAATAAAAGCACGTGTAGTTTTTTTCACTGAATCTTTAATTTGCATTCTAACTTAAATACTTTGGAGCTTTAAAAGTATGATTAAATGATGGAAATAACTGCTGTCTTTCAAAGGAGTCATTGAAATTGTGAAAAAGTGTTACTTGGATCCGCAGTATCCAAGTGTTACTTGGATCCAGTCAGAATCAACAAAATTTCAGAAAATTAATGATCCCCCCTCTTTCTCTCTGTCTCTTTCTTTCTCTCTCTCTACCTCTCATGCTTAAATATTGAGTCTATTGTGCTTATAGGGAAATGATCCTAATTATCTGCTTCTCTAGTTGTAATGAACAGTCATTCTTGTGTTAGCTGCTTAGTGCCACTGATAGAAAACATTTCTGACTCACTTAAGGGTCACTTATATTCTTATAAGCTGTCCATGTTCTACTTTTTCAATGATAAAGTTTGTCCAAATGATAAAGGACAAGTTGAACTATTAGATATTAAAATGCAAAGAAACGATTTTTATTTTGATTGATGTAAGTTTTGCTATACTATTTCATAACAGCATAACCAAATGCTTGGTCTCTCATTGCGTTCTATTTATTTATTAAATGAACCTATGGACATTTTAAACTTGAAGGCCTCTAAAAAAGAGTAGGGGGGAATTAAATAGATGATTTTTAAAAGAGAGCTGAGATAATTTTAATATGAGGCATAAATTCTCTTTTGGAATAGAGTATCAGGAAATTATTTGATTATTTATGAAGTTAGTTGGATGTTACAAATGATAGAATATAATTAAAACAGTTTGTAGTCAGATCTAAGTCTTTAAGTTATAATTGAATCAAATATTGAGGAAAGAGAGTATAATTTAAAAAGTAAACATGAGTATATATGAATGTCTAGAGACATAAAATAATACAATGTGTATCTAATGGAAAGACCTGTGAATAGAATTAGTGCTTTTGAATTCACAAATACATATTCCTAGGTTGATTTATAGTGTTGGTGCTAAATATTTTAAGAAATGCAATAATTACTTATTAAACTTCTAGTAACATCTCCTGACTATTTATTGACTGAATTAGTAATGGCACTCTAATATTAAAGTGAATCATACCATGTGCATTAAATCATAAAAAAGTATAAAACACATTACTCATGAATTTCACTTTAATTCAAGCATTTATTCAGCACCTACTATTTACAATTCACTGAGCTTGAATAGATTCAAATTTTGTGAGACCTGAAGCCTATATAATTTGAGGGCTTTTCTATAAAAAAAGAAAAAAATTGCAAATTCAAATTTAGGTCTTGAAAGAGGCCCATGCAAGTGAGGGACCCTGGAGCTTAATCTTCAATAACTTCACAGTATATATGGCTTTGACTAATAGCTGCTGTGGGAAATCAAAGATAACTAAGGCATAATCCCTGCCTTGCTCAAGCTTAAAGTGAAATCTGTGCTAACCTTCAAGAGTATTCCTATAAAAAATGAGAAAAATGTATAAAAAGGCTTTGATCTCCTAGTGAAATAGTTTCGAATTCCTTCTCATTTAAAAATCATCTTTATTTCATATTCTATACAGGACAAGGTTGTATCAAAGTCTTGGACAAATAAGGTCATTTCTTATACAGGAGAATTATTTTTTATCTCTTGCATATGTTTATGCTTATCTATGGGACTTCCCTGATAGCTCCATTGGTAGAGAATCTGCCTGCAATGCAGGAGACCCTGGTTCGATTCCTGGGTCAGGAAGATCCCCTGGAGAAAAGATCAGCTACCTGCTCCAGTATTCTTGGGCTTCCCTTGCGGCTATACCATTCAATGATGGTGTGTTAACAGTTACCTTTATTATAATAAGTTGAACAGATGAGTCATGCTCACTATCAAAGTTTTGAAACTCAGGTAACTGTCAACAGATGGTAGTGATGATCTTTTATGCAATAGGGAACAAATGTTAAGGTTTCTTTCCATGCGACCTTTAAAAACATTAGAAAAATCTCATAATGCCATCCTGCATTGAAAATAATTATATGTATATTAAATTTTGCTCTCAATGAAAGGTGAATTTGCATCAGAGATACAAACAGTAGATTTTTAAATAAAAACCTGAGCATGATGGCATTGACCCATCTACTAATTTATTCATCCATCCATCCATCAATCCATTCATCTATCCATTAAATTGAGTGTCTTCTGTGTTTTAAGTGATATACTAGGCTTGGTGACACAGTGGTAAGCACCACAGCATGGATATATTCTTGTTCTCATGGAACCTACAGTCTTGTGGAGAAAGCACAATCAACAACAACAACAAAAAAAACAATAGTCCCTTAATGGTTTTCTAGAATTCTAATCTGTTTCAAGCAGAAAGCTACAAACATGTACCAGAGTTTATTTTTATATTTTTTCTTTATTGTTCAGGAAAAAAAAATTAGAATAACTTATTTTGTTTTTACACTTGGCTATTTAATTTTGAACTTAAATTGTCAGTCTATTCAACAACTAACTTTTGTGCTCCAAGAACTTCTATTATCTTCTCCCTTAGTTTGAAGTGAAGTGAAGTGAAGTGAAGTTGCTCAGTCGTGTCCAACTCTTTGTGACCCCATGGACTGTAGCCTACCGGGCTCCTCCGTCCATGGAATTTTCCAGGCAAGAATACTGGAATGGGTTGCCATTTCCTTCTCCAGGGGAACTTCCCGACCCAGGGATCGAACCCGGGTCTCCTGCATTGTAGGCAGATACTTACCGTCTGAGCCACAAGGGAAGCCCTTAGTTTACATAGTTATATTTTCTTTTCAATTACAGTAAAGAATAGCTCCCTTTAGTATATCATGAGAACTTGTAGGGCTTTCCAGGTAGCACTAGTGGTGAAGAACCCACCTATCAATGCAGAAGACATAAGAAATGTGAGTTCAATCCCTGGGTCAGGAAGATCACCTAGAGAAGGGCATGGCAACCCACTCCAGTATTCTTGCCTGAAGAATCCCATGGACAGAGAAGCCTGGTGGGCTACACTCCATAGGTTGGCAAAGAGTTGGACATGACTAAGGTGACTTAGTACATACACAGACACACGAGAAGCTCTGCTTAAAATTTATCACGTGAATATCTGAAAAGAACATTTTATCTTAAACATTGGCTCAGTTTGCTCCATCATATATGGTACGATCTACCTTTCTTCATTTCTTCTCTAGATCAACTTCTTATCTAACTTACTTTCTTTCATCTCTTCCAAATATCCAGATCATGTGTCTAGTCAACTTCTTTAGAAATTTTTTATTAATGGGATTCAATTTCTCCCTTTTTCTGACATGTTTAAATTCATTGGGACACAGCATATTTAGCAGAAAATTTAAATCTCTTTTACAGAGAAATTTCCCCAAAGAACTAATGTTAATGTTTGCATTTGTTGATTTTTGCTGGCTAATTTTAACTGTATTCTTGATTCATTAAATCACCTAACATTAAATGTAAAAATCTTGATGAAAATGTATAAGATTTTTTCTTGTTTATAAAACTTTCTGTGAAAGGAAGATATTGGCAATTGACTCAAATTCATAATATAACTTACACCGGTGTTACACAGAAATAAGTTTGGGGTCATATAAGTAATAAATTTGTGAAAATAATGGTTATGGACAAAGTTTTAGAAATGCTTTTTATAACATTTATAATATTTAAAGGACTGTATTCTCCCATTTTGTCTAAGATTCTTAGACAAAAATACCAGATCTGAAATATTGCCTGTATCTATACATGTGAGTTTTATTTTGAGTTGATTAAGTCGGTACACTTTGAATGTATTGTTAACTCAGATATTTCATTAACTTTCCATTTTTATGGTTCATTAAAAACAGTTTTTTGAATCCCTTGAATAATAATTAAACCATAATTTTTCTTAATTTTCAAATTATTGTTATGTGTTGCACAAATTAGTCATTGCTTGCTTTCTTTCACTTTTTGCAGTAAAAGAAGCCTTGAGCCCTATAAAATTTAACAGATGGGATCTCCCAGAAGTAGATCCAGAAACTATGCAAACCAGTGAGCCATGGGTGTTTGCAGGTGGTGATGTGGTTGGTATAGCCAACACTACAGTGGAAGCCGTGAATGATGGAAAGCAAGCCTCTTGGTACATTCACAGATATATACAGGTAGGCGTTTACCATCAAATTCAGTTAATTTTTTCCCAGTGGATTAGTACTTCATTTATCTTTGTTACTTATTCATATGAGCATTTCTATAAGGTGTATGGAGAAGGCAATGGCACCCCACTCCAGTACTCTTGCCTGGAAAATCCCATGAATGGAAGAGCCTGGAGGGCTGCAGTCCATGGGGTCGCTGAGGGTTGGACACGACTGAGTGACTTCACTTTCACTTTTCACTTTCATGCATTGGAGAAGGAAATGGCAACCCACTCCAGTGTTCTTGCCTGGAGAAACCCAGGGATGGTAGAACCTGGTGGGCTGCCGTCTCTGGGGTTGCACAGAGTCAGACACGACTGAAGCGATTTAGCAGCAGCAGCATAAGGTGTATAGTTACTATATATGTGAAATATGTCACATATATATTTTATTGGATAAAAGTTTTTAAATGTGGACTGGATAGCAGACCTGTTTAGGTGATTGAAAATTCATTGTACATTTCTACCAGTGTAATGCTATGAAGTTATTTATCCTCTGTGTTTAAAAGATTCATCAATGTATTAAGACATAGACAATATATTTATCAAATCTGGATAATATACAGTATTATATAAAATCTATATTCCTGAAGATTTATCAATCCAGAAAATTATGTTGTCTGTCCATTTGAACAGGTGAGCTCCTATTTGCTTCCTAAATTATATGCACCTAATTGAAAAGAAAACAAGTATTTTATCAATGTACATTCTAATGTTTTTCACTATTGAGTTTTGTGATACACAAGCAGAACGTAAAAATGATAAAATGTAAAATAAACTACTCTGCTACCGTAACTTTGTGGTCTAGGGGATAAAAAGCCGTAGCTATTAGGTTTCAGTTGTCTTACTTTTTGATGAAATGCTCTCTTCTCTTACTCTATGTTTTAACTAAATGTAGACACAGTGACCTAATTTACATAAAATGTTTCTGGAAAAGTTTGTTTTTGTAAGTAAAATTCTTATTTTTCTTTCTTATTCAGGAATGACTCTAAACTCAAAATATAATTCCTGCCTGCTTCCTTTTGGTATCTTTGGTTTCTTACATACTAACAGGATTTACTTTGTCTTTAATGTTTCCTTGACTATTTTTCTTCCTCTTTGTCCTGACTATTTAGTCTGTTCTGATTGTTCTACTCTTTCTGTAATTCATCCATGACTACTTACTTCCTAGGTAGGGCTTGGACTTGGTACTGATTACATCATATTTTTATGTTCAGTTAACATACTTACTTGCACCTCCCTTGTGGCTCAGCTGGTAAAAGAATCCACCTGCAATGTGGGAGACCTGGGTTCGATTCTTGGGTTGGGAAGATCTCCTGGAGAAGGGAGCAGCTACCTACTCCAGTATTCTGGCCTGGAGAACTCTATGAACTGTACAGTCCATGGGATCGCAAAGAGTTGGACACGACTGAGCAACTTTCACTTTCACACTAACCTCACTTTGGCATCTCTGAGTAATGGAGCTTGAGATACCAGAATGTGGACTAGAGTTTTGTGTCCCAGAAATATAAAGGTCTAGTTATGGTTGTGCGGAGAAGGCAATGGCACCCCACTCCAGTACTCTTGCCTGGAAAATCCCATGGACGAAGGAGCCTGGTAGGCTGCAGTCCATGGGGTCGCTAAGAGTCAGACACGACTGAGCGACTTCACTTTCACTTTCCACTTTCATGTATTGGAGAAGGAAATGGCAACCCACTCCAGTGTTCTTGCCTAGAGAATCCGAGGGACGAGGAAGCCTGGTGGGCTGCCATCTATGGGGTCGCACAGAGTTGGACACGACTGAAGTGACTTAGCAGCAGCAGCAGCAGCAGTATAGTTGTAAACCCTACTGGCTGTGCACTGAGACAGAAGTGTGATTTAGGAAGCAGTGTTTTTGCATGCATGCATGCTAAGTCACTTCAGTCGTGTCTGACTCTTTGAGATCTTATGGACTGTAACCTGCCAAGCTCATCTGTCTATGTGATTCTATAGGCAAGAATACTGGAGTGAATTGCCATGCCCTCCTCCAGGCAATCTTCTCAACCCAAGGATAGAACCTGCGTTTCTTATGTCTCCTGCATGGCTGGCAGATTCTTTACCACTGAGCCACTGGGGAAGCTGTTCAGTGTTTTGGGGAGATGCATCGGTGGTGGTTTCCACTGCAGGCTCAGCAACATCTGTATTTTGGAGTGTCCCCATGACCTCAGAAACACATAGCAGGAACAGTTCATGACAAGCACTGAGGATGGATTCCTGCTTTGGCTCTTTTTGCTTTTTCTGTCCTCAAACCTGTCACCCTTTTTTGTGTTTCCTCATTCTTCTCTTCTTATATTCCTAGTATTCTCCCAGGGCACCCATGTGCTTAACTTCCTACTGTGTATCTCCAGTAGGAAATTCTGTCCATGGTCTCACTGGCTGCTAAACATCTTCACTTGTCTAAACAACATTTCAAATTCAGTACTCGACTTGTATATATATTTTACCTACACTTCAAACTCACTGCTTTTAAACCAAACACAACCTCCTAAACTTGTTTTACTTCCTGTATTTAAAATTTCTGATTCCTAGAGTCAAATCCTCTACATCAGTGGTCCTCAGACTCTGGATTCAGTTCAGTCCAGTCACTCAGTCATGTCTTTGCGACCCAATAGACTACAGCATGCCTGCTTTCCCTGTCCATCACCAACTCCCAGAGCATGCTCAAACTCACATCCATTGAGTCAGCGATGCTCTCCAACCATCTTATCCTCTGTTGTCCCTTTTCCTCCTGCCTTCAATCTTTCCCAGCATCAGGGTCTTTCCCAGTGAGTCAGTTCTTCTCATCAGGAGGCGAAAATATTGGCGTTCCAGCTTCAGCATCAGTCCATATTCAGGACTGATTTCCCTTAGGCTTGACTGGATGGATTTTCTTGCTGCCCATGGGACTCTCAAGAGTCTTCTCCAACACCACAGTTCAAAAGCATCCATTCTTAGATGCTCAGCTTTCTTAATGGTTCAACTCTCATATCAATATATGATTATTGGAAAAAACATAGCTTTGACTATGTTTGACTATACAGACCTTTGTCAGTAAAGTAGTGTCTCTGCTTTTTAATATGCTATCTAGGTTTGTCATAGCTTTTCTTCCAAGGAGCAGGCATCTTTAAATTTCATGGCTGCAGTCACCATCTATAGTGATTTTGGAGCCCAAGAAAATAAAGTCTGTTTCCATTAAAACATGGGGAAAACATTTGCCATGAATTGGCAGATGAAGTGATGGGACCGGATGCCTTAATCTTAGTTTTTTGAATGTTGAGTTTTAAACCAGATTTTCACTCTCCTGTTTCACTTTCATCTAGAGGCTATATAGTTCTTCTGTGCTTTCTGCCATTTTCTTTCACTTTTTGGCAGAAAGCAAAGAGACTCTGGATTCCTCAGGCTAATAAAACTTTCAAAGTCAATTTGGAAACCAATATACTGTCGATGGCTTCTTATTTTGCTGAGTAATAGCATTAAAATAGAGATTCAAACACATGAAATTATATTTACTTTCATTTATTAACAGTCTACTTCATGAGAAAAGTAGGTAACAGCATAGTCTCAGAATAGAGTTATTTCTTAAGAAAACACAGTTGAAAGAGTTATACTAGTGTGCTGATACATATATTTTTTCTCGTAAAACAGTACAATTGTGTACACTCTTCTTTATGAGCTACTTATTTAAATTTCTTTTCTTCCCTCTCTCATATATACCTGGTCAACTTGATCCCTATAAAGACTTTCATAAACTTATTTTAATTTCATTATTTTTTGTGTGAAATACAATTTTTAGTTGACCAGACATGTCACTGACCAGTCTGTTAGCTCCTTGAAGAAATGAGAGTGGACTCAGGAGAAAAGGCTTCTGTGCTAGGCCAGCAAAAAACCTATTGAAGATGTGAATTCAGTTTGCAGAAGTGAAAATGATAGGAAGGAAGCAATGCTAAAGAGATTTGAAAAGGTAAAATTGAACACAGGCAAGTGGAGAATGGTTAGTGTTATTGTTTTCTATATATTTAAATCCATTTATAGCTTTTAAGATGACATAGAAAATATTTACTATACTTTTGGAAGTGGTAGTTTTATGGTGCTTCACAATTATCATTCAAAGGGATTCTTAAGAGTGTTTTTTAATTCATTATTATCTTTCTACTTTCCTAAATCTGATAAATGTGAACTGATAGAAATGAACAGTCATTTTACTTAGTTTCCACTTATTCATAAAAGATATAGACTCTTAAGTATGATGAAAAAAGTGCATATGATTTTAATATATATATATATATAATTTCTAGCAATGATAGTTTTTAATATATAAAAATTAAAAATTAGTGACCAGTAAGCATTTTGGATTTGGCTGCAGGATTCAGATCAGTCAAACAAAGTATTGAATGGCACTTTAAAACAGAGTTAAAATGGAAGGTAGGTAAAATCTCTGTCAGGTAAAGTTAACACTTCCACCTTTCTGTGAGGGTGCTGGATACAAAGTGCTAGGCAATTATGAGAATAAAAAGGAATATACAGATGAAGTAGGATTTTTCTTTCTATACAGTCAGTATCTTAGTTCTGGCCTCTGTCACCTCTTAAAATTGTCTCCAGTTTCCTTCTGTCAAATTCAAGGCCCCTGTACTGAAGCCAGAGTTTTCTTTCTAGCATACAAGCTCTTCATTTAAAACTCTTCAGAGGCTCCTCTTTGTATTCAAGTGGAGTATACTCCTCTTTGTGTGTTCAATCACTCGGTAATGTCAGATTCTTTGTGGACCCCATGGACTGTAGCCTGCCAGGTTCCTTTGTCCATGGGATTTCCCAGGGAAGAATACTGGAGTGGGTTGCCATCCCCTCCTCCAGGGGATCTTCCCAATCCAGGGATCAAACTCATGTCTTCTGTGTCTCTTGAATTAGCCAGTGGGTTCTTTACCACTAAGCCACCTGGGAAACCCATACTCCGCTTTGTACTCCTTCGCTCGTGAAACCAATTTGAATTTCCCCTAACACATCAAGATTTCTCCTACATCTGGTCCTTTCCCAACTCCAATCGTTTCACAAGTCTGCATCCCTCTTGCCCTTCAGGTTTTGCCTTCTCCTCCTCTTCCAGGAACACATTCTTCCTGGTGTGTTCTTTAACATCCTGTGTTTCCCTGATTAGAGTCTGCTTACCGGTCTGATACTGCCCTAGCCAGCGGTGTGCTATTTACTAATATATCCTCAAAATTAAAAATGTATTCATTTATTAAATAGAAAAAATGTATAGTGATAATTGATTTTAAAGGAATTTAAAGAAGAATTAGTACTAAAAATTTGTTATATAATTAGCACTGTAAATAGTGTTTTCTTATGAATGTAAGAACTGTAGTATTCATTTAGAAAACTTTCTATAATGCCTGAAATATATTTATGAATGAAAGCTTATAATACCTTGTCTTATATTATGCTTTTTAGGGAAAAATGTAACACTGGATAATAGATTTTTAAAAAAACATTGTGTGTGTATATTATAGTCTTATTTCATGCATGCAGTCATTGCAATTGGATAGACTTTCTTTGTAATATACTTTTTTAGATAAAGATATACTTTTCTTTTAGACATAATCTTGAAGATTTTTGAAAAATACTGTGTTGTCCTCTTGTTTTAAAAGTCATATACAAAGTGATTATTAAAGACACCCATGTTGAGATTTCAGTATTCTCATAGTTATCTGAAGTGATCTTTACTTATATTTTATTAGTTAATTTAGTCAATTACCACTTATTGAGTACCAGCTCTTGGTCTAACACTTCACTTTGGGAGGGTACCAAAGTGAATAAATGAGGGGAAGTATAAAGAGTCATTACATTTTTGGGTTGTGGATTGAACAGACCAGATTTCAAATCCCATTCTAGCAGTTTCAAACTGTATGACTTTGGTAAAATCACATAATTGTTCCAAGACGTGGAGTTCTTAGGAGAAAATAAATGAATTATTAATAAATTAATATTGATAATTATTAATATCAATAAGTTATTAATGGTCATTAATAAAGGAGAAATGATAAAGTTGCTACTCTATTGGATTTCAGGGAAAAATACAGAAGAGAATTTATGGAAAGCTCTTAGTAAAATAATAAATATTTATTTGTAAATTATTAGAGATTGTTCCCTGAGAACAATTAAAAAAATCAAGAAAAGTTATAAAATTGGAGATTTGAATAGAATGTGAAGGTAAGTATAGTATTTTAATAGATGAAGAGTGAAAGAGACTATTTCAGATAATGATAAGAACATTTTATCTAGTGATTCACTTATTTATCCATTTGCAATTTATCCATTTATCAATCTGTCTCTCCATGTAGTCATTCTTGCATGGATTCATTCATTCATCCAATAAACAATATTTTTTTAAATGGTGCTTTAAGAATAGTTATGTAAACATACATATAATACAAATTAGCAAATGCAATAATATTAAGTGTAAAGGCACAAGAAAGTATAGAAGAGATGATGATTGATTCTGTCTGGCTGTAGGTATCAGGATATGGAGTCAGCAGACTTCATAAAAATCAGGATATGAGTAAAGTGGGAAGGTAAGAAAAACTGGAAGAATATTGAGTGATTTGAATTGTTGGAACTTAAAGAACACTGCTAGATAAGATTGCATAGCATGCTCACTGTGCAAGGGGTGCCCAAACAAGGGTACCAGTTGGCTGAAATCCAGACCGAGCTGCACTCACTGAACAATGTTGTTGTGCTGCTTCTATTCAGAGCAAGTGTCTTCCTTGAATTGTCATAAAGGTGTTTTCTGCCTGCTCCATAAACCTTGCACCTGTGCAACAGCTTTGTTTTATTTCACCAAAAGGCTTTCTGGGCTAGTGGAGACCCTGAACATGGAGAATATATAGAAAAAATAGGAGAAAGGATCTGTTGTAATACTGGGGTTAAAAATTGATGAGAATACCCAGCTTGGGAATTTAATTTGATGTATGCAGTGGGGCAGAAATGTGGTAAGAATTGTTTGAATAAAAAAGTGCTCGTGTCAGATCTAGAATTAACAAGGAGAGGAATATTTTTCATTTTGTCAACATTTCCCCTCCCCTTGTAAGTCATTATTTTAAAATATTAAACGTACTCTTTTTTGGTTGTATACTAATGTGATCCAATATGACTTCACCTTACTTGTTTGAAATACTGTGTTAGTGGAGTCCAGGCATATTTAAGTTTTCTTCTTACACTTAAGTAAGAATACTAAGATAATTTTGACA
Source organism: Bos taurus (assembly GCF_002263795.3). Classification (NCBI taxonomy): domain Eukaryota; kingdom Metazoa; phylum Chordata; class Mammalia; order Artiodactyla; family Bovidae; genus Bos; species Bos taurus. The sequence continues at coordinate 45,841,600 of NC_037330.1, forward strand.
ATGTACCAAAAGAAAGAGTATGTAACTGAAAGAATAACTGCAGGTAAATAAAATCTATGAAATTAAAAATTTGTATTTCTACGTATATCTTTCTAATGGATTTATTTATTCAACTAATATGTATATGTGTATGTTTGTGTCTTTATGCATGTGTGCATGTATGTTAACAGATGGATAGATAAAAGTTCTATACTAGGGAAAAAGAAAATTGATCACATTAACCCATCAGCCTTTCTTCTCTCAAGGAGAAGATGTTGTTTGAATTTAGTTATTTTATCCATGCTAAATAATCAGAGAAAAGTATGTATGATGTAATAGAAAGCTAAATTTACTACAACTAGTAAATGCTAATGTAGTCAAATCAATGTTGGCTAGACTTTGGCGAGAAGACTCCCCAAAGCAGTAGTCCCTGATTTTTATCCTCTTTGAAACATACCTTTTTTATTCACTTGTCAAATGTTGAAGTAACGACAGCTAATTCTTTAGTATCTGGGCTTCCCAGGTGGTGCTAGTGGTAAAGAACCTGACTGTTAATGCAGGAGACATAAGATATGGGGATCTGATCCCCGGGCCAGAAAGATCCCCTATAGGAGGGCATGGCAACCCATTCCAGAATTATTGCCTGGAAAATCTTATGGACAGAGGAGTCTGGCAGGCTGTACAGTCCATAGGGTTGCAAAGAGTTGGACACGATTGGAGCAACCTAGCACACAGCTGTTTAGCATCTATCATAAATTGTGCATTTTTGGGTTAAATGACTCTGTTAAACAGGCATCATTATCTGTGTTTCATAGTTGGTAAAAATAAAGTCTTAAATGATAAATCTTCAAGGTCAGTATCCTGTTAGAAATGAAGCCAGAATTTGAACACACAAGTGCCTGTTCCCTTATACCAAACTACTTCCCTGGTACTTTTCAACGCTGAAATGTTAGTTTTCTTGCCAATTAGCAGCAGTCCTTGATATTAACATCTTCCCCAACTGTATGTCTTAAAATTTAAAAATAAAATAATGCAATAGAATTTATCCTGAGAGTTCCTCAGTAGTTTGAAATTAGAAGATTGTGATTGGAGGCTATAGTCTTTGTATAACTTAATTCTTATTAAAAATATACCTTAACCGGAATGATTAAGTCGATGGAAAATTCTACGAATTTGAACTTTCCAGAGAAAGAAAATAAGGGGACAATTAATTAGTATGATTAAAGACCATTTAATTATTAATTGGGATAAAAATTAGACAATTATATAGGTAAATTTAGAAAATTTATTAATGGTAAATTGGTTAAATCCAGAACATTTATTTAAAAACAGAAGAGTACAAAAATATTGCCTTGTCCTATGGAACAATAATCACCAATTTGTTGGTTAATCCAAAAAAGTTAAAATGGGAATATATAAGAAAAATATACACATACTTTAAGCATATCATTTTATTTTAAAGCATTTAGATATTGTCTCATTTTCATTTCTGTTAAAAAAAAAATAAACAGGGCCAGGATCTTTTTCAATTTAGTCTCTGGAGTTCTAACATATTTCTTCTCTAAGTCTATCTATAATACATTGTCTACCACTTCCTTTTTTTTTTTTTTTTAAAGGAGCAACATTTTCAAGGAACATACAGAGCAATTTTCTGAATCTCTGTAATTGCCTTGAAGTCATTTCAGTTCTTTCTCTCACACCTAATTTGACAGCTACTGTTTTTTCGTATCTCACCTTTTTATCATACCTTTGAAAATATTCAACTTAGTTTTTACAGAATAAACCCGCTTTCTTTTCACATTCATACAGCTCATCAATTTATGTAATTTTTAGTTATATTTAGAGCCAACACAAATGGGATAAGAAACATACAACTCACTGTTAATAAGCACACAACTCAATGGATAGAGTAGAAGGTTCATAGGCACATAGGGGTACCCCTCCCATTACAAAAATGTAGGACTCCTTGGCCTTCCTTTGTATATCTCAGAGAGGAAAAGGAGAGAAGAAACTAGTTCAATGAATCTGTTTGGCAAAACCAACTTCGTAAAGAGAGTGTAAAAGGTGCTTAAGATTCTGCTTTACCAAAGAGAAGAGTTAATACCAAACGTTATTTACAAAAAAGCAGTCATTCAGAAGATTCAGCACTTGCTTTCTTCTACTATTAACATACAAACAAAAATGTAGTCACAAAAAGTAGAGGAGGGAAAAGGCTATATGATATCTCATCATGATAGATGTTCTCTGAGAAATTGGACATAGAATACAAGCTAAATTCTTCTAAATCTAATCCTAGATCAGAAGATCATTTTCCCTAAAGTATTCATGGGAGTTCTCAGAAAACGATCTTGTAAACATGAGCTGTGTGCGTGCATGCTTAGTCTTGTCTGACTCTGTGACCCCTTGGTCTGTAGCCCGCCAGACTCCTCTGTCTGTAAGACTTTTCAGCAAGAATATTGGAGTTGGTAGCCATTTCCTCCTCCAGTTGATCTTCCAGTCACAGGGACTGAAGCCATGTCTCCTGGTCTGCAGGTGGATTCTTTACCTCTGAACCGTAAGAGAAGCCCTATAGACATGAGACATTACATTAAATAAAGCAATCTAAACATATGGAAGCTATAATCTCAAAACTCACAGTTTCATTACATCATTAGAGTAATGATGACATCCCCTTGTCATGTCATTCTATGACTCAGAATTCTATTTTAAATTCACTGTCTCTTATGTGTGTCTGTGTGTGCTTAGTTGCTTAGTCGTGTCCGACTTTTTGCGACCCCATGCACTACAGCCCTCCAGGCTACCCTGTTCATTGGATTTACCATGCAAGAATACTGGAGTGGGTTGCCATTTCCTTCTCCTTACTCTCTTATATGTAATATTTTAAAAAACCACAATATTTATTACTTGGACTGGAAGGGTTTCACTAAATTTATATGTTGCTGCTATGAAAGCAGTTGTAGTGGTACAGATATAAATATCAAACAACAGAAGACAAGAGTTCTTAGTAGAAAGATAAATATGGAATGTATAGATATTCAAAGAAGGGAGAGCATTTGTGTAGAGCTTCTTCAACTATAGGCAAGGTATGGAAACGATAATGCCTGGTTTCTTCCAGGTAGAATTCCTGAGAAACTACAAAGGATAAGGAAGGAGGCAGTGGGTCATTAAAGATTATTAAAAAAAAGTTTTGGTTACTGAGTTTACAAGTGATTTCAGTTCAGTTCAGTCACTCAGTCATGTCCAACTCTTTGCGACCCCATGAATTGCAGCATGCCAGGCCTCCCTGTCCATCACCAACTCCCGGAGTTCACTCAGACTCACGTCCATCGAGTCGGTGATGCCATCCAGCCATCTCATCCTCTGTCGTCCCCTTCTCCTCCTGCCTCCAATCCCTCCCAGCATCAGAGTCTGTTCCAATGAGTCAACTCTTCACATGAGGTGGCCAAAGTACTGGAGTTTCAGCTTTAGCATCATTTCTTCCAAAGAACACCCAGGGCTGATCTCCTTCCGAATGGACTGGTTGGATCTCCTTGCAGTCCAAGGGACTCTCAAGAGTCTTTTCCAACACCACAGTTCAAAAGCATCAATTCTTCAGCGCTCAGCCTTCTTCACAGTCCAACTCTCACATCCATACATGACCACAGGAAAAACCATAGCCTTGACTAGACGGACCTTTGTGGGCAAAGTAATGTCTCTGCTTTTGAATATGCTCTCTAGGTTGGTCATAACTTTCCTTCCAAGGAGTAATTGTCTTTTAATTTCATAGCTGCAGTCACCATCTGCAGTGATTTTGGAGCCCAAAAAAATAAAGTCTGACACTGTTTCCACTGTTTCCCCATCTATTTCCCACAAGTGATTTAGGGGTCAGTAAATACTAAGTTACAGAATAGTTGAAGTTGAATAGTTACAGAATATTGTTTATTGGCAATAAGCATTTGAAGTCAATTCTCAACAACAAAAAGTTAATGTTATTATTAGTTTAGTTTTGATGTTCCTTCTATATACATGAGTTTGTCTACATACATGTTTGCAAATAATATGTTTTATTCTTTCTCTTTCTCAAATTTTACCCTTAATTAGGTATGCTGTATTCCTATAATGGCTTCCCTGGTGGCCCAGAGGTTAAAGTGTCTGCTTGCAATGCAGGAGACCTGGGTTCAATCCCTGGGTTGGGAAGATCCCCTGGAGAAGGAAATGGCAACCCACTCCAGTATTCTTGCCTGGAGAATCCCGTGGACAGAGGAGCCTGGTGCCTAATTCCATTATGTTATTTTATTTATGATTATTTCTTATGTCATTCTTTCTAATTTGTCAGTCTCTTCTGAAACTAATTCTTTTGGCAAAATTTTCTTAGAACATATGTACAAAATACACACATGAATATTCTGGCATCATATTATATCTAAAATGCCTTTCCTAATCCTGTAAGATCACAGAACACAGGTATCTTTTAAGTTTTAGCTTTCCACAGTGTTTTTCAGCTCAACTTTCTACAGTGTTGTGCACCTTCAGTGACACTTATATGATATTTTAATGGAGGTTTGATGAAGTTCTCCCACAGTTAATGTGATTTTACTCAGTTGTATATAGTATATGCATCGATAACATCCTTCAAAACTATCGTAAATCCCTTTCACTGATGACCTGATTCTCTATTACTTGAGGTTTTTGTGTATTTTGTTTTGGTTTGATTGAGGCACAAAGGAATCACTAGTTGTTGAAGGAACTAGATATCTCATGGGCTTGGTAATGACATACAGAGCCTTTAACCTCTTGGTCACTAGTTAGATCTGCCTCAGGTCAAGGGTGACAGAAAGTCATTGCCATCTCTTGGCAGTTCAGTACTCTATGTGAAGCCAATTTGTGATTTCAGTACCTAGTGAAGAGAGAGTCACGTCGTAGTCCCACCGTAGAGTGAGTGAGTACAACATGCTAGTTGTGATTTTAGCTTGAAGAGAAAGATGTCTTCCCAGTCATTGCTAAGTATTTAATTTTCTCTGTGAGCTGAGACCCTTCTTGGTGGATTTGTTGATGGAATGTTTTGAGAAAGCTAGGTTTGTCTTTGTGTTGGTTTGTGATTTGGGGCCATGAGATGTCCATCCTGAGGAATCCCCATCTGTCAATGGGGATTGTTGCTAATTGGGTAAAATTCAGCATCACTAAATTAACTTTTAAAAAGTGATTTCAGCCTCAGATGGTGATTAGTTCAAGATTCAAATATCTTTCATGTGTCCTGTTTCTTCCGTGTCTTTCTGCATATATTTTTAAATGTTTCATCTTCCTCTTTCATCATATTATTAATTTTATCTGCATTTGAACGTATGACTGAACATTTAGAGGGGCCTGTTCAGTCTTGTCAGTCTTTCACATGGGAAATACTGAGTTAACAAGCAAGAGTAGAAAATTGTAAGGGCATTTTGTAGACGGGGAATTCAAAATTGAGCACACCGTGGAAGGATCATTGTCATAAAGCTAATTGCATTATGTACATTCATATCAATAAATGAAATCTTTCACCTTCTGCCATTTTTAGGATTTGAGATTATGTGAGGGATTTTGTCTGTCTAATATCTTTAGTGAACAGTCAGGTTATTAAAACTTTTGATTTGGGGATCTCTTTAAATGTTCCCTTTCTAAAGAGAAAAAAAAGTCCTGTCTTTACACTTGAAAGATTTATAAGATCACAGCATTTTCTTAATACTGTGGTATTTACAGTTTCATTTTATATTTAGGTCAATGGTTTTGGAAACAAACCTGTATTGTTAGACTGTTAGAATTTTAAAGCTATTGCTAATAGCTATTCTATGATGTGAAAATAAAACCTAAAGAATGGTAACAACAGGGGCCTTATGTTTAAGATTTCTACTCTGAACGGAAATGAACAGTTGCCAAAAATATGACAGTCTGGGATTTTAGCAAACAAACTTGGAAGAACTTATCTATGTCCAAGTCTCTGTTTCTGAGAAGACCTTCAGTGCCAACTTTAAATAAAAGGGACTTACCATCATCATTCCTTAAAATATCACTTTAATTCCACATCTTCAAAGAAATTATTTTGCCCTGAAATATACCAGTGGTTTCTACAATATCTGAGAACTATGATTTGAGAATTAGAAATTTAAATTGCACAGGCTTAATATTAGAGTATTTCCGTTACCCTTTGCAGGTTTTGAGGCAGCTTATTCGACCTTACAGTCTCACCAGGAAGCTAATGGGAAAGCCTTGCAGCAATCTTCACAGGAAAGTTTCCAAATGTCAAGTGTCATCTTTCCAGCTGTTAGATGAATGGGTAGCCAAGAGGCATTTATTTGGGTGTGCAGCCCCTGTGAAATCTGGGTGAGGCAGGAAAAAGGGCTATAATTTGGTGGTTAGTTTACCAGCATTGGTATAGTTGCAAATCTCCTAGCCAGGCAAAGGACTTCATTTGTGGTTAAATGATTGACAGCCAACTGCAATGTTCTTTCTACTTAGAGAATAAAAATGCCTTATAAAAAAGCATCATCAATATGTCATACTAATTTTTTTAATCCTCCACTGCTTCAGATAAAAACTATTTTATCAAGGGAGCTGGCTTCTTCTCTAAACCCTCTCCAATTGAGAGGAGGTAAGGCTTTACAAATGACAGCTGTATTAAAATCTTGAGACCTATTGAAAAAGCATTTTTTAGTTTAAGATATATTTCAGACTCTTTAATTTCTGTGTTAAGAGAAAATTGATATAAATCATTGGCCACTGTCAGGTTTGAAAACAATGAATATCAATAAAAAGACAGTTTTAAATCATAATGGATTTAGTTTGAGATAGTGATAGCCTCTGAAAAATAATATTGAAGTATGTCATGGCTAAATGCTGTTTCCATGCTAAGTTTTTCCACTTGGTCAAAATCACAGTATTGTGATGACTTCAGCTCAGGTTTTCATTGGGAGACTGGACCTTTAGCCTGAACAAGAATCAGAAGTGCTTTGTGATCTCATTTTTATCCCTTTCGGTGGGAAGTAGAAATGTTAAATTGGCTTACTGTCATTGAAAAATGACACCTTTTGGTGGTATAGTCATGTTAATTTTTGGTGTATACCCTAGCTAATATTTAAAGTAATTATTAATTATCAGAGATGACACTTTTTTATTAAAAATTCATTTTAATAATGTATAGTTTTTGTGTATGAAGAGGGATTTATTTTTTAAATCATCTGTGTGTCGTAAAAATATATCAAAGAAAAAAATGAGGAATGAATCTATATCTAATGGAGCTATCAAAACAAAACTATGCAGTTGGTGATAGAAGAAAATGCCATGACTAATAAGTAATTTTAATGCCTTTTATTGACTTTGTATAAGGTTCCAAGCCTTATTAAATGGCAGCACTTGACCTGAAAAGTAATTTAAAATGAAATTGTCTCCATAAAGGCAGAATATTTCCTTACCAATCTAGCAGTAGATTGCTACTTCAGGCAGCTAACTCTAGAAGAGTTAGAAAAATAACTCTGAAAAATCTGATCCATGCCATATAGAACCTGATCTCAGTGTATGCTTCTGTTGTATAAAAGAACTCAGCCCCTTCCGTGTCACTTGGTTCAAATACACTATATAGGTGTTAAGAATTCCGGACCAAATCTCTAACACCTTGATGCCTGGTGCTGTATGGTACTAAGGACATTATCACAGTAGAACAGAGCTCTAAAAAATCTTTAGCTTCCTGGGAAAAATTCACCTGCAAAAAACTCAATTGACATTTTTACCTAGAATTCTGTTCTCTGCATTCAATGATTTATTAAAGTTGAATCTTACACAAGTTATAAAGAATTAGAGTTTGGGATTGACATGTGCACACTACTATATTTAAAATAGAAAACCAACAGAGGCCTCCTGTATAGCACAGGGAACTCTTTTCAATATTCTGTAACAACCTAAGGGGAAAAGAATTTGAAAAAGAATAGATACATGCATATATAAAACTGAATCAGTTTGCTGCACACCTGAAACTAACACAATATTGTTAATCATATGTACTCCTATATAAAATAAAAATTAAGAAAAAAATCTGGATAAAGTGATGTAATGGAAGGCTAAAAGTCAGGATACCTGGGTTCAAGCTCTGACTTAATTACTCATGAATTCTGCCTTCAGACCTTTGGGAGTGTCATGTTGCCTTTTGATCATCTCATTAATGGCTTTGAGGCAGCACAGTATGTTAATATTTATAGATGTGAAACTCCTGATTTAATAAAGTCACCAATGTGTTATCTTGGCCTTACTATTTTCATCCATAAAAAGGACAAAATTAAATTCTTTATGGTTCGGAAACCCAAATAATACATGTTTCAAATAATCTAATTTATTGAATACCTTTATAAAAGCTTAGCATTAATGCTATACTCAAAAATTACCTCTGGAATAAACAGTTTCCCCCATTTTACAAATTGGAAAACCTATGCTCTCATGTCACATGCTAGTAAAGTAATGCTCAAAATTCTCCAAGCCAGGCTTCAACAGTACATGAACTGTGAAATTCCAGATGTTCAAGCTGGATTTAGAAAAGGCAGAGGAACAAGAGATCAAATTGCCAACATTCGTTGGATCATTAAAAAAAGCAAGAGAGTTCCAGAAAAACATCTACTTCTGCTTTATTGACTATGCCAAAGCCTTTGACTGTGTGGATCACAACAAACTGGAAAATTTTTCAAGAGATGGAATACCAGACCACCTGACCTGCCTCTTGAGAAACCTGTATGAAGGTCAGGAAGCAACAGTTAGAACTGGACGTGGAACAACAGACTGGTTCCAAATAGGAAAAGGAGTACTTCAAGGCTGTATATTGTCACCCTGCTTATTTAACTTAAATGCAGAGTACATCATGAGAAACGCTGGGCTGGAGGAAGCACAAGCTGGAATCAAAATTGCCGGGAGAAATATAAATAACCACAAATATGCAGATGACACTATCCTTATGGCAGAAAGCAAAGAAGAACTAAAGAACCTCTTGATGAAAGTGAAAGAGAGTGAAAAAGTTGGCTTAAAGCTCAACATTCAGAATACTAAGATCATGGCATATGGTCCCATCACTTCATGACAAATAGATGGGAAAACAGTGGAAACAGTGAGAGACTTTATTTGGGGGTTCTAAAATCACTACAGATGGTGACTGCAGCCATGAAATTAAAAGACATGTGGTCCTTGGAAGAAAGTTATGACCAACCTAGACAGCATATTAAAAAGCAGAGACATTACTTTACCAACAAAGGTCCGTCTAATCAAAGCAATGGTTTTTCCAGTAGTCATGTATGGATGTGAGAGTTGGACTATAAAGAAAGCTGAGTGCTGAAGAACTGATGCTTTTGAACTATGGTATTGGAGAAGACTCTTGAGAGTCCTCTGGACTTCAAGGAGATCTAAACAATCATTCTTAAAGATCAGTCCTGAATATTCACTGAAAAGACTGGTGGTGAAGCTGAAACTCCAATACTTTGGCTACCTAATGTGAAGAACTGACTCATTTAAAATTACCCTGATGCTGGGAAAGATTGAAGGCGGGAGGAGAAGGGGATGACAGAAGATGAGATGGTTGGATGGCATCACCGACTCAATGGACATGAGTTTGAGTGGACTCTGGGAGTTGATGATGGACAGGGAGGCCTGGCGTGCTGCAGTCCATCGGGTTACTAGGAGTCGGACATGACTGAGTGAATGAATTAAACTGAATGCTGAAGTTGGTTGAGAGGGATATAGGTGTCATTTGATTCAACCCCTTAACACGCAGGGCAGGAAGTGAGGAACAGACTTTGAAAGAGTAAATTCAAGTAATAGGACAATTGAATCTTAGAACTATCTTCTGAAAGGGTTTTACAATAAATACTTTAAAAATCAGAGACAAAAATAGCAATAAGATCTGCCAAAAAAAAAAAAAAAATAGCCCATGGGAATGTAGCCTTCAATATCTTTTTGTCAGTTTGTTCTCTATGATTCCTTAATGCCTAGAAAAGCTCTTATCTCATAGTAGGTGGTTGGCAAACAAATGCCGACCATGTGGTAGGAACTTGATAACTGTGGTTGAAAAATTGAATATGCTGAGGATTACAGGGCACGTAAGGTTTAGGAAATAGATTTTTACAAATTCACTCAGATCATTGGTGATAAATACTACTTTCAGCTGCTAAAACAGGGCGTGGGGTACAGTTAATGTGGAAACCGAAGGGTGCTATAATTTTTCTCTTTTGATTCCCACAACCATGCTTCACAACTATTGGTTTAAAGATGAGACAGATGAGTTTCAAAGCGGCCTAACTGACCTGTTGAACTGGCAAAGTGACCTCTGAGAAACCATACTAGTTTTCTCCCTGCATCCTACCCCCACCTTAACTTATAACAGAGTCTTCTCCTCTCAGAAGTACAAGAGTTAATAGGTTAACACAAAAGCCTGGTAGGTTGTTGACTTACAATATTGAGCTTTTTATTCCAAGTCTTAATATTTAACATTGCTGCTGCCACCTTTCTTAAATGTCAGCTTCTTTTATTTGCCTTCATCCTTCTCGCCTTGATCATACTGACTCCTTTGTGCTACATGGATTTGCTGTCAGGCACCACCCTGTGCTGGTCGCCAGGCTTTTCTTCTACTAGTCATTGACATCTTGTCAGCAGTGTTGACACCTTTGCCCCAGGCCTGTGAATATGGCGATTGTTACCTTCTTGACTGACATTTTTGAAAATTTGTCAACATGTTAGTTATTATTTGCAGAGGGCGGGGGGCAGGGGATCCTTCACTACTTTAGAAGCCCTTTCTTAAAGTACTATTTTATTCTTTTAACCAACCCTATGGTTGTATGAAGTACAGGTTCTACATACCACATACTGTTTTCTTTTCTAAAAACTAATTGATTAATTTTAAAATTAATTAACTTTTTTGAGGTATAGTTGATTTATAGTATTATTTAGTTTCTGTTGTATAGCAAAGTGATTTAGTTTATATATATATATATATAGATAGAGATATACATATATTCTTTTTTAAAATTCTTTTCCATGGTAATTTTTTACAAGATACTGAATATAGATCCCTGTGGTATACAATATGGCATTGTTGTTTATCAATTTTATATTAATTTGTATCTGCTAATCTGAAACTCCTGATTTATCACTGTCACTCCCACTTCCTCTTTGGAAACCATAAGTTTGGTTTCTATATCTGTGAGTCTCTTTCTGTATTGTAAATAAGTTCAAAAAACATCTATTTCTACTTTATTTACTATGCCAAAGGCTTTGACTGTGTGGATCACAATAAACTGTGGAAAATTCTGAAAGAGATGGGAATATCAGACCACCTGACCTGCCTCTTGAGAAACCTATATGCAGGTCAGGAAGCAACAGTTAGAACTGGACATGGAACAACAGACTGGTTCCAAATAGGAAAAGGAGTATGTCAAGGCTGTATATTGTCACCTTGCTTATTTAACTTCTATGCAGAGTACATCATGAGAAACACTGGGCTGGAAGAAGCACAAGCTGGAATCAAGGCTGCCAAGAGAAATATTAGTAACCACAGATATGCAGATGACACCGCCCTTATGGCAGAAAGTGAAGAGGAACTCAAAAGCCTCTTGATGAAAGTGAAAGAGGAGAGTGAAAAAGTTGGCTTAAAGCTCAACATTCAGAAAACGAAGATCATGGCATCTGGTCCCATCACTTCACGGCAAATAGATGGGGAAAGAGTGGAAACAGTGGCGGACTTTATTTTTTGGGGCTCCAAAATCACTGCAGATGGCGACTGCAGCCATGAAATTAAAAGATGCTTACTCCTTGGAAGGAAAGTTATGACCAACCTAGATAGCATATTCAAAAGCAGAGACATTACTTTGCCAACAAAGGCCCGTCTAGTCAAGGCTATGGTTTTTCCTGTGGTCATGTATGGATGTGAGAGTTGGACTGTGAAGAAAGCTGAGCGCCGAAGAATTGATGCTTTTGAATTGTGATGTTGGAGAAAACTCTTGAGAGTCCCTTGGACTTCAAGGAGATCCAACCAGTCCATTCTGAAGGAGATCAGTCCCGGGTGCTCTTTGGAAGGACTGATGCTAAAGCTGAAACTCCAATACTTTGGCCACCTCATGCAAAGAGTTGACTCATTGGAAAAGAATCTGATGCTGGGAGGGATTGGGGGCAGGAGGAGAAGGGGATGACATAGGATAAGATGGTTGGATGGCATCACTGACTCGATGGACATGAGTTTGAGTAATCTGTGGGAGTAGGTGATGGACAGGGAGACCTGGCATGCTGCGATTCATGGGGTCGCAAAGAGTCGAACACGACTGAATTGAATTGAACTGAATGATGAGTGATTTGGGGCATCTTTTCATGTATTTGTTAGCTATCTGTATGTCTTGTTTGGAGAAATGTCTGTTTAGATCTTTTGATCTTTTTCCCACTTTTTGATTGAATTGTTTCTTTTTCTGGCATTGAGTTGTATGAGCTGTTTGTATATTTTGGAAATTAATCATTTTTCAGTTGTTTCATTTGCTACTATTTTCTCCCATTCTGAGAGTTGTCTTTTCACCTTACTTATAGTTTCCTTTGCTGTGCAAAAGCTTTTAAGTTTAATCAGGTCCGACTTGTTTGCTTCTGTTTTTATTTCCTTTACTCTAGGAGGTAGGTCATAGATGATCTTGCTTTATGTTATCTAGTATTCTGCCTATGTTTTCCTATAAGAGTTTTATAGTTTCTGGTCTTACATTTAAGTCTTTAATCCATTTTGAGTTTCTCTTTATGTATGGTGTTAGGAAGTGTTCTAATTTCATTCTTTTACAAGTAGCTGTCTAATTTTCCCAGCACCATTTATTGCAGAGGCTGTCTTTGCCCCATTGTATATTCTTGCCTCCTTTGTGTTTATTTCTGGGCTTTCCATCTTGTTCCATTGGTATACATTTCTGTTTTGTGCCAGTACCATACTGTCTTGATGACTGTAGCTTTGTAGTATAATCTGAAGTTAGGAAGGTTGATTCCTCTGGCTTCATTCTTCTTTCTCAAGACTGCTTTGGCTATTCAGGGTCTTTTGTGTTTCCATATGAATTGTGAAATTTTTTGTGCTAGTTCTATGAAAAATACCATTGGTAATTGGATAGGGATCGCATTGAATCTGTAGATTGTGTTTGGTAGTATAGTCATTTTCACAATATTGATTCTTCCTACCTAAGAACATGGAATATCTCTCCATCTCTTTTTGTTGTCTTTGATTTCTTTCATAAGTGTCTTATAATTTTCTGTGTACAGTTCTTTAATCTCCTTAGGTAAGTTTATTCCTAGATATTTAATTCTATTTGTTGCAACGGTGAATAGGATTGACTCCTTAATTTCTTTTCTGATTTTTGATTGTTAGTATATATAAATGCAAGTGATTTCTGTGTATTAACTTTGTATCCTTCAACTTTGCTAAATTCACTGATTAATTCTAGTGATTTTTTGATACTATCTTTAGGGTTTTCTATGTACAGTATCTCTCATCTACAAACAGAGCTTTACTGTTTGTTGATATGCAAAGTTAAATAGAGGTAGATAAAGGTAGATTAAGAAGATTTATATGCATAAAGATTATCTGCAAGGGGTAAAGAACAGTAGGAAAAGCAAACAAAGGAATAAATGTAGAAAAAAATAAGTTTAAAAAATTAAAAATTAAGATTAAAAAAAGAGAAAAAAAAAAACAGGGAAACTTCACAAAACTCCAAAAGCCCAACGTAGAGGCAGAGGTTTATAATGACAATAAAAAAATGTGACTGAGCAAAAGAAAAAAGTTCACAAGCTTAATTAGATTTCATAGTGCCAATAAAATCGACAACTAAAGCAGCATGAGAAAAAAATAAGAAAAGAAAAAATCCAAGAGAATCTACAGAGCAAGTCAACATAGGAATAATAAATGTTTTTCTTTAGTCACTGCTGTCAGTGTCCTTTCCCTCCCTGGGAGTCACAGTCCACCTCACCTCCCTAGGATGCCCTCCAACACTGTGCTGATCTCTGGACCTGCTGTGAGGGCTGCTTAGATTCTAATCTGGTCCTACTCCTGTGTGTTCTTGCCTCCAATGTCCACAGCTATCAGAGCTGGTGTGTTTTCTTTTGTAGGAGCTCTCCATGACCTTTTATATATTCCGTAGACACAGAGTCTGGCTAGTTGATCATGTGGATGTAATCTGCAGCTTATATAGCTGGTGGGAAGGTTTTGGGTCTTCTTCCTTAGCCACACGGCCCCTGGGTTTCAATTGTGGTTTTATTTCCACCTCTGCATGTGGGTTGTCCACTGGGGTTTGCTCCTGGGGCTGCCCTGGAGGGCTTGCGTCTGCCCCTAAGAGGACTAGGTGTGGAAGTGATGCAGCTGCTTGTGATGCAGCTGCTTGTGTCGCAGGGGTTCTGGCAGAAACAGGTACTCAGCAGGGGTTGGAGGCTAGGGCAGCAGGAAATATAGTGCTCTAGAAGGGTATGGCAACCAGTATTGGCCAATACATTCCAGTATTCTTGCCTGGAGGACCCCCTCCCTGACAGAGAAGCCTGGCAGGCCATAGTCTACAGGGTCACAAAGAGTCTGTCAGGACCGAAGTGATCCTGTGCCCATAGACACAACACTTTTTTTTTGCCTGTGGCAGCTCTACCTTAGTTGAGCATAAAGTCGGTGCAGTTGCTTGGCTTGCAGGGACCCTGGCGATGCCAAGTGTTTGCGACACAAACTGCCTCCGTTGCAGGAGTTAGGGCCCTATCAGAGTCTTTTTTTGAGCTTCTTGTAGCTGGTGATCAGAGGGCCTCTTTGGCCAGTCTTTCTGCATAGCTCCTCCTGTTCAGGCACTTAGAGGGCTCCCTTGCCTGGTGTCCTTCTCTGTTGTTCAGTGCATCCAGCACATAAAGGGGCCCTCTGGCTGGGGTCCTACTCTGTAGATCCGTGTGCAGGGCACTTAAAGTGGCACCATGGGTGGGGTCCTACTCTGTAGTTCAGTGCATCAGGAGTCTGATGGGCCAGCCTGTTTATTGTTCAGCTGCCAATGCTGGTGTGTGGGAAGAGAGAGGCTATCCTGATGGCTCCACTCTCTACACATGTCTCAGCAGTATCTCCTTGCTTCCATGGCTGCCTGGCTTTCCTCCACAGGCATTTCCCACCACAATCTCCTCCCTCACATCCCCTTGATCTGTCCCTCAGTTAACATCAGACTTCACCATGGGATTGCTCCACAGTCCCTAAACTCCAGGTCTCAGCCACTGCATCTTCCAGGGGACCTGCTTCCCTGTCCAGGGTATGTATGGCTGCAGCAAGGACTGTCTTATTCTCATTCCATTTAGGCTGCCACAGATCAGCTGTTTCACTCTCAGCCTTAAGTGTTTCTCCTCTGACTCAGACAATTGCCCTGATGTGGTTGTCAGACCCATGCTTCAGTTCCCCCACCTGCTGAGGCCATGTCCAGTCCTACTAACACTCCTGTTTTTCTCCCTAGTTCCTTTATCCTACCGAGTTTAGCGTGATTCTATATATTCTTTTCCTCTGGTCAGGTACTCCTGTCCACTCTTGGTGTTGGTGTTCTTGTATGCACTTCTGTGTCTGAAGGTGTATTCCTGATGTATCCATGGAGAGAGATGTACTCCACGTCCATCTATTCCTCCGCCATCTTGTTCTCCCCTCAAAACTTTTTCATAGTCTCATATCTGTCTAAAACTTTCATTAGAAATAAAAATTTCTCAAAATGGAGAAATGAAATCTGATTTTATGTTATAATTATAATCCTGTACCTAGGTTTTTCCATCATGGAAGCAGCTAATCCAAATAATTTCTGCTTTGCAAGTTTTTTTCCCCCCTCAGATATTTCTTCAAAGAGCAAAGTAAGTGAGCTAGAGTCAATTAATGCATTAATCCAACCTATGAATTAATCTAGCTATAAGTAGCTACACAATGTAATTTTTTTTTGCCTTAAAATAATCTCAGAATGGATGCTTCAAGAGCTGTTGTACCCCAAGATAGGGAACAATGTAGATATGTCATAATGAAATATAAGTGAAATGAGTGAGTGAAGGCTGTTTGATGATTTTAAATTGCAAGAAACATAGTAATAGTTATTATCTCTTCTTTAGTCCAACATAACACAGGCAATAGTCTTGCTTTTAACAGTGTTTTTTTTTTTTTTTTTAATCATTCTATTAAGGCGAATTAGGGGAAAATACAATTGGGGTACATAATTATTATGTAATTTGCTTTCCTCCCAAAGATATAACTGTTATGTATGCATATTTTTCTGTCTATGAATTCATGACCCAGCCAGGTTAATAGAATACTAGTGATAAAGAGTAATAATATAATAATAAAATAATTGGTCATTGTGTTATAGGATTGTACTTATTTTTATTTCTATTCTCAAATGAAAAACATTATGATTGAGTATCTCATTAATATCTGAATGGTATGTACTTCTCACATTTGATGATCGTTTTCCATGCATATGCACATATGCTATGTGTGTGTGTTTAATAAAACCATCATGAATAATTTTTAGGTCAGTTTCCTAATAAGTATTATTTGCTTATTCATTCAAGTATCTTATTCATTTTGATTATAAAGTAAGTGACCTATTTTTACAGTGGGCTTTCACATTTTGAAAATGTATTGTTGGTGGTCAGAACTGATGCCTTTTAAGCAGATAAATGTCCCCATATGAACACTTTTTAAGAGTATGTGCCCAGCTTATTTAAATAAGGTAGGCATTTTAGATGATGGTGGCTAAACTTGAATGTCTCACTTGAGAATAAGAATTAGGAGAAGCTTTAAAATGGCTAAAGAAATGATTTTCAGGCTTGGGTTCACAGTGCAATCTCTTATAGAGATTTTTTAAAATTAGAGTGTTTGAGTCCTACTCAGAGTGATTCTGATGTAACTGGTATGGAGTCTCTCTTGCCAAGACATTGGAATTTAAAAAAAAAAAGCAAAAACCTCTCCAAAATTTTAACATGTAGATTTAAAAATGTCTGGGCTAGACCTATAAAATATCAACAATTCTGGATAAGGAAGCAAAGGAAGTCAATTTGCAGAGACATAAAAATCCTAGATAAACAGAGAGGAGGAGAAAGGAAGAGATAAATCATATGGCTTTCCGAGTGGAGTCCCAGCCTTTCCTGGACACCATGATGCATTCCCTCTGAGTTACGTGAGATACTTCTATTCCATCCCAATAACCTTCTGAACCTAGTTGTTACTTGGAACCAAAGGAGTCCATTTGAATCTGAAAGTTCAAAATCATGGTGGGCAGAAATGTGACCCCTATGGACTGTAGCCTGCCAGGCTCCTCTGTCCATGGAATTCTCCAGGCCAAAATCCTGGGGTGGGTAGCTGTTCCCTTCTCCAGGGGATCTTCCCAACCCAGGGATCAAACCCAGTTCTCCTGCACTGCACGTAGATTCTTTACTGTTTGAGCCACCAGGGAATCCCAAGGATACTGGAGTCAGTGGCCTATCCCTTCTCGAGGGGAATTTCCCAACCCAAGAATCAAACCAGGGTCTCCTCCATAAAGTTCGATTCTTAACCAGCTGAGCTACCAGTGAAGCCTTATTTTAAACTGAATCCTAGCAAAATTGTGAGGTCAATTTTATGTCAGTTATTGTGATTGAATTAAAGAATACCTGTATTTACATTGCCCAGAAAGTTATTTTTCGTTTCTACTAGGTAGCTCTTTTGAGAGCCTTTGCTAAATTCTATAGTCTTCCAGAGGTAAGAGTTGAATGTTGCTCTTATTGTTCAGTTGCTAAGCTATATCCAACTCTTTGTGACCTTATAGACTGCAGCATACCAGGCTTCGCTGAGTTTCAGTGTCTGCTGGAGTTTGCTCAAACTCATGTCCATCACTCTTGGTGATGCCATCCATCTGCCGCCCCCTTCGACCGATGGATGGCATCACCAAGTGATGAACATGAGTTTGAACAAACTCATGAGTTTGAGTCAGTAATGCATCCAACCATCTTGTCTTCTGTCATCTCCTCTCCTCCTGCCTTCAATCTTCCCCAGCATCAGGGTCTTTTCTAATGAGTCAGTTCTTTGCATGAGGTGGCCAAAGTATTGAGGCTTCAGCTTCAGCATCAGTCCTTCTGGTGAATATTCAGGGTTGATTTCCTTTGGTATTGACTTACTTAATCTCCTTGCAGTCCAAGGGACTGTCAAGAGTCTTCTCCATCATTACAATTTGAAAGCATCAGTTCTTGAGTGCATCAATTCTATGATCCAACTCTCACATCGATACATATACTCTACATTAGAATAATAGAATATTGGACATTTAAAAAATATCTGAAATATAGCTAATGATTATTTCATGTAAACTGATCATTATCATCTTATGGAAACTGATGTAAAAAAGAAGGTAAGTACTAGTATGAAGGTCACTAGTATGATGCATTCAACAAATATTATAAGCATTTTTCTGCTAAGTCTTATGCTAGGTGCTGAACGTAATTAGATGGGACACAATACGTGTAAGCAACCAAGAAACAAAGTATGATTTGGTAACAACTGTGCTTGTGGATAGCTGCGGAAATGCCCTGGTGGAGATAAGACTGACTCTTAGAAAACTAGTTGGAATTTTCAGAGCAGGAAAACCAGGCAGGAAAAAACATTGTAGGAAAAATAAAAAATCATAATGCATAGATGCATTAATGATATTGGTTTTTATGAGAAATTATAAGTGGTTCAATAAACTGAAGTATCAGATGTGAGGGAATGGTAGTAGATGAGATTAGAAAGGCTGAAACGTGATTAGAACAAGTAAGCAAAGGGAAAAACCCAGATCACAACTGAGATTATCTAATAATAAAGAGATTATGCTGTATTCTGTATTCTACAAGCATTGAAGCTCCTTGGAGGATTTTGTAGATGGATATGAAATGAAATGAAATTTAAGTACAACCTTTAAGTATATAAATTTGGGACCTCTCATGGTCTATGATTGTCATGGAGTTATTTTTTTCTTTATTAATTTATTTTAATTGGAGGCTAATTACATTACAATATTGTGGTGGTTTTTGCCATACATTGACATGAATCAGCCATGGGTGTACATTTGTCCCTCCATTCCAAACCCCCCTCCCACCTTCCTCCCCATCCCATCCATCTGGATCATCCCAGTGCCCCGGCTTTGAGTGCCCTGTTTCATGGATTGAATTTGGACTGGCCATCTATTTCACATATGGTAATATGCATGTTTCAATGCTATTCTATCAAATCATCCCACCCTCACCTTCTCCCACAGAGTCCAAAAGTCTGTTCTTTATATCGGTGTCTCTTTTGCTGTCATGAACATAGGGTTGTCGTTACCATTTTTCTAAATTCCATATATATGTGTTAATATACTGTATTGGTGTTTTCCTTTCTGATTTGCTTCACTCTGTATAATAGGCTCCACTTTTATCCACCTCATTAGAACTTATTCAAATGTGTTCTTTTTAATAGCTGAGTAATATTCCATTGTGTATATGTACCACGGCTTTCTTATCCATTTGTCTGTCGATGGACATCTCGGTTGCTTCCATGTCCTAGCTATTGTAAACAGTGCTGCAGTGAACATTGGAGTACATGTGTCTCTTTCAATTCTGGTTTCCTTGGTGTATATGCCCAGCAGTGGGATTGCTGGTTTGTATGGCAGTTCTATTTCCAGTTTTTTAAGGAATCTCCACACTGTTCTCCCTAGTGACTGTACTACTTTGCATTCTCACCAACAGTGTAAGAGGTGTTTTCTCCACACCCTCTCCAGCATTTATTGTTTGTAGACTTTTTGATGGCAGCCATTCTGACCAGCGTGAGATGGTACCTCATTGTGGTTTGATTTGCATTTCTCTGATAATGAGTGATATTGAACATTTTTTCATGTGTTTGTTAGCCATCTGTATGTCTTCTTTGGAGAAATGTCTGTTTGGTTCTTTGGCCCATTTTTTAATTGGATCGTTTATTTTTCTGGTATTGAGCTGCATGAACTGCCTGTATGTTTTGGAGATTTAATTCTTTGTCAGTTGTTTCATTTGCTATTATTTTCTCCCATTCTGAAGGCTGTCTTTTCAACTTGCTTATAATTTCCTTTGTTGTGCAGAAGCTTTTAAGTTTAATTAGGTCCCATTTGTTTATTTTTGCTTTTATTTCTATTACTCTGGGAAGCGGGTTATAGAGGATCTTGCTATGATTTATGTAAGTGAGTGTTCTTCCTATTTAGGAGTTTTATAGTTTCTGGTCTTATATTTAGATCTTTAATCCATTTTGAGGCTATTTTTGTCTATGGTGTTAGCAAGTGTTCTAGTTTCATTCTTTTACAGGTGATTGACCAGTTTTCCCAGGACCACTTGTTAAAGAGATTGTCTTTCTTCCATTGTATATTTTTTCCTCCTTTGTCAAAGATAAGGTGTCCCTAGGTGTGTGGATTCATCTCTGGGCTTTCTATTTTATTCCATTGATCTATATTTCTGTCTTTGTGCCAGTGCCATACTGTCTTGATAACTGTAGCTTTCTAGTATAGGCTGAAATTGGGCAGGTTGATTCCTCCAGTTCCATTCTTCTTTCTCAAGATTGTATTGGCTATTCGAGGCTTTTTATATTTCCATACAAATTGTGAAATTATTTGTTCTAGTTCTGTGAAAAATACTGTTGGTAGCTTGATAGGGATTGCATTGAATCTATAGATTGCTTTGGGTAGTATACTCGTTTTTACTATATTGATTCTTCTGATCCATGAACATGGCATATTTCTTCATCTATTTGTGTCATCTTTGATTTGTTTCATCAGTGTTTTATAGTTTTCTATATATAGGTCATTTGTTTCTTTAGGTAAATTTATTCCTAAGTATTTTATTCTGTTTGTCACAATGGTGAATGGGATTGTTTCATTAATTTCTCTTTCTGTTTTCTCATTGTTACTGTATAGGAATGTGAGGGATTTCTGTGTATTAATTTTATATCCTACAACTTTACTATATTCATCAACTAGTAATTTTCTGGTGGTGTCTTTAGGGTTTTCTATATAGAGGATCTGTCATCTGGAAACACTGAGAGTTTTACTTCTTTTACTATCTGGATTCCTTTTATTTCTTTCTCTTCTCTGATTGCTGTGGCTAAAACTTCCAAAACTATGTTGAATAGTAGTGGTGAGACTGGGCACGCTTGTCTTGTTCTTGACTTTGGAGGAAATGCTTTCAATTTTTCACCATTGAGGATAATGTTTGCTGTGGGTTTATTGTAGATGGCTTTATTATGTTGAGGTATGTTCCTTCTATTCCTGCTTTCTGGAGAGTTATTATTATTATTATTATTATTTAGATTGAATTGTAAGTAACTAAAATCTTTTCTCAGTCTCCTCTAAAAAACTCTGAAGTAGAAAAAGCAAACTGAAAAAAGTCATCTTTAGACATCTCTCATTCTCAATGTCTCATGTCTGACAATGGTTTTATAAAAGAAGTGTTACTTTTATCTTTACTGTCAAAAAATCTGCTGAACATTTAGTCTCTCCTTTGTCTCTGGGTTTACTCTTGCCCTCCATCCTGATCTCAGTTCTTTATTACTTCACCTTTCTTTGATTCTGTAGTTTTCCTTTAGTTTCTAGGTGTCTGACTCCCATCAACCCTCTAAGCTTCTCTATAGAAAACAGACTCTATGATAGTCGGCACCTCATTGGACTTACTCTGTGCTAAATCCCCAGTGACTATACTAGTACCTGGCATATAATAAACATTGCACAAATGCTTAACTGAACTCATGAATGAATGAATTCATCCATTATGACCGTGGTCCTTAATCTGTTTAAAGTGCATTTTGAACAGCTAGAGAGATTGTGGTGATGTCCAGATTATAAGATGATTCCTTCATTAGAGAAGGGAAAGGAGGAGGGAAATTTAAAATTCAGGTTTCTGTATTTAACCCTTTTAAGTACGTTAGCTGGTTCCTCCATTTCAGAGCACAAAAGGTAAATGAGCTATCTAACAAAGGACAGTGAGAATGTTGAAAAACATATGTTAAAAATAATAATGAGCAAATAAATAATGAGGATTACCTTGAGGAAAAGTGATTTTATTTATCTTTTTCTCTACAAAGGGCAGAGTTGCCTTTAGGAATAAGTATTTTATATAAAATATGATGTAATATAAATGTATATTTTGCAAATATTTTTGATTCTAATGAAGATATTAATTTGAATATGCTACAGTCACTGCCTTCAAGGAGCATATGTTCTGTTTGCAGAGAAAAATCAACCTGCACAGCCCAGTATGATGACTACTGAGGTGGAGCCATATTTTAAATGATAAAATATCTAAGAAAAGAATCAGCTACATTAGACAAGTGTATGGAATCTATTAAGGAAATGCCCCAGGAAGCATATGCTCACATAAGTTGAGTTTCAAAGAATCACTAAGAGCTTGATGGGTGAAGAATGTGTTAGATTATATTTCAGGCTAACGGGAATACATCAGATAATGCATGAGGCAAAGGATAATGTGGTGAATGATCTGTGATTTTAATTTTGTGTTCACTTGATTGGTTGGTAGGTTTCTTTATGTTTTTCTATATGTAATCTTAAGAGACTTTATCTGTTTTATTCACCACTATTTTTTACTTATTACAGGATAGACTCTCTTCTATGTCAATACTTTCTTTTTCTTTTTGTTGTGCCTGATGCCAGTATAACATCCTTTGTACAGTAGTGTGACTGGGGAACTAATTCTCATCATTCAACATCTAGGTTTTTTCTTATATTTGTTAGGTGGCTCAGACAGTAAAGCATCTGCTTGTACTGAAGGATACCTGGGTTTGATCCCTGGGTTGGGAAGATCCCCTGGAGAAGGAAATGGCAACCCACTCCAGTACTCTTGCTTCGAAAATTCCATGGACTCAGGAATCTGGTAGGCTACAGTCCATGGGGTCGCAAAGAGCCGGACACAACTAAGCGACTTCACTTCACTTCACTGGATGACTAGAAAAATAGTATTATATGAAATTATATTATATTGAATATTGGAATAATATTCTTTAGAAGGGAATATGATGAGGTACATTTTGAAGGAGTTGAGTTTGAATTAACAACAAAGTATCCACTTCCAAATGTCTTGAAGTCTCTTGGAAATCTGAATCTGGAGGTTGCAATTTGGATTTGGGAGGAATTAACCTTGTGATGAGGGCTGAAATTTAAGATGCTTAAGTTCCTTGAGCAATAGTGCAGAGGGGAAGAAGCTATCAAATTTCAGAAAATGAAGGCTTGAGTATATTATGAGGTCAAACAGACTGGGTTGCTATAACACCACACTATGGTAAAAAGTCACAAAAACAAAACAAAAATATTGCCCTGTATGTACAACATGAAAAAGGACTGCCTATTATGTGGCATCCAGTTCTATCACTTCATGGCAAATAGATGAGGATAATGAGGAAACAGTGTCAGATTTCATTTTTCTGGCATCCTAAATCAATGTGGATAGTGACTGCAGCCACAAAATGAAAAGATGCTTGCTCCTTGGAAGAATAGCTATGACAAACCTGGAAAGTGTATTAAAAAGCAGAGATATCACTTTGCCAGCAAAGGTCTGTGTGGTCAAAGCTCTGGTTTTTCCAGTAGTCATATATGTATGTGAGAGTTGGATCATAGAGAAGGCTGAGAATTGAAGAATTGATGCTTTCAAACTGTGATATTGGAGAAGAGTCCTGAGAGTCCCTTGGACAGTAAGGAGATCAAATCAGTCAATCCTAAAGAAATCAAATGTGAATATTCATTGAATAGACTGATATTGAAGCTGAAGCTCCAATACATTGGCCACCTGATGTGAAGAGCTGACACTTGGAAAAGACCCTGATGTTGCAAAAAATTGAAGGCGGGAAGAGAAGGGGATGACAGAGGATGAGATGGTTGGATGGCATCACTGACTCAATGGACATGAGTTTGAGCTAACTCAGGGAGATTATGATGGACAGAGAAGGCTGGTGTGCTGTAGTTCATGGGGTTGCAAAGAGTTGGACACAACTTAGTGACCAAACTAACCATAACAAATTACAACTAAAGGTTGTATCTTATCTGCCTATACATTAGTAGTATTTTTGTTGATGAAATAAAATATACATTTTATGAAAAGTTATACCTCTCATTTGAAAAAGTTTTGTGTGTATTGCTTTTTTTGTTATGTGTTTTGCTGTTTGCTTTTCATTTTTGTTTTGAAACAAGAAAAATCTTGCAAAGTTTGCCCACATTATTTCCTTTCTAATATTGAGGTAGCAACATTTGTAAGAGTTTCAAAGCAATGCTTTGTGTATTTAAAACTACATAAATTAAGAAATGCAAGTTGAATTACACATATATGTCTACTTCCTTGGTCTATTGTCCAAAGCTGTATAACTATAATTTTTGAAAAACTAAAATTCACCTGTGAGATTCAAGAGGTTAGTTACTTCAGTATAAAGCCACAAAAAGATGAGAGACTGTATCACTTCAGTGAACATGGAACTATAAGCATTTCTATCATTATCATCAGATGAAAGGTTTCCCAAAGTTTCTAGGTTCCTCAGACTTGGAAGGAAATTTTTTTGTAAAATTTCTCTGGTGTTAACCAAACTGTGGTGTCAGGAAATTCTTCCTTCATCTGATCCAAACTTCCTTGATTCAGTTTGAATTATTATTTAGAGCTAAGGAAGGGCTTCTCAGGTGGCTCAGTGGGTAAAGAATCTGCCTGCAATGCAGGAGATGCGGGTTCAATTCCTGGGTTGGAAAGAGTCCTTGGAGGAGGAAATGGCAAAGCACTCCAGTGTTCTTGCCTGGAGAATCCCATGGACAGAGGAGCCTGGTGGGCTACAGTCCATAGAGTTGCAAAGAGTTGGATACAACTGAAGCGACTAAGCACGCAGGCACAGAGCTGAGAAAATCTCATGGAAGCTGTTTATTTCCTCACCTATTCCTGCACACACTCACACAGACACATGTGCCTCAAATTAACACATCTCAGATTATCCCGCATTTTGTTATATTATATATTATAACTTTTGTTTTTGTTAATAATCCTTTTAATAATATTGCAATCCATGTGAGAACTAGAAGAATTATCCACACAATATAGAACTGCACAATATTCAGAAATGTGCCTTGAAACCCAGAACATTCTTGGCAGAAGATGCGTGCCACAGCCAAAGCGTAGATGCCATCAGGCACCACTTTGCAGGCACCAGAGACACATTAGTCTTTCAGTTGACAAGTTTGATGCCTTTTTACATATTAAGTGAACTTTACTTTGCATTATAAATGGTGGAGGTCCAGAAATAATTTTTATGCAAGTCATGGCAATCTTTATCTACATAAGACACACTCCTATAAAATTAAAGTTCTGCTCAAACAACTTTTGAGTGATTATTCACAAGAGAAAAGAGTTCTTACTTTAGAATTAACTAGACTGGTCCATTCAGTAACTGCTTTGGCTAAGAAAATTCATCTTCTTTATATTTGCCAGTATTATTTGTCTTTCAAAGATAAACAGAGAGAAAGAGAGGAAGGGAGGGAGAGAAGGAGAGAAACAGAGACATTTTATAAAGAACCCGATGAAAGCTTTAATAATCTCTGCAATCAGAGAGACAGCATTTGGCAAGCACCTACTATGTTGCAGTGGGCCATGCACTTTGTAAAGGATTTTTTGATTGATTTTTTCCAATAATTCAAGGTAGCTTTATACTGTACCCATTTAACAAATATAATTTTACAGTTTGAGAGCCAATGGATGATTTCAACATTAACTGTTTGGTACCTGTTTTTGCTGAAGAAAGTCTCCCCGTACACATGAGTACATTATCCACTTTCCAAATTAGATGTCTCCCTATGGCTTATGATTTCCTGCATTTTCCAGTATCTCTAGGAGGTGGGAAATTAGGCAGCCAGAATTTATGCTGCTGTACTGAAAACGGTAAAGGAGAAAAAACAAGGGTGTGTTAGGTGGCTTTCCTAAATTCTCATAAATAGAATGAATTTACTGGAAATTGAATTTAGGTCTCCTGACTTGCTGTTTTTTTTTTTTTTTAAACATATTTCTGAGCACTAAAGATACTTCTACAAATTAAGTACAAAAAGGCTAGGTTAATGGGTTCAGGGTTTTTTGTGTTTGAATCTCAGTATGTTTTAAGTATAGTTTTTTGTTTATTTAATTGATATTATTTCTGTTAATATTCTCTGTACTGCTTTTGAAATAAGAAAAAGATGATATATGAATTTTATTCTCCGCTAACTGACTTTATTGGCCAGTCTTAATCATTCCAAACAGACCAGTGTGATCTATATTAATATTAATGCTGTGCTGAAGTGATTTTTGTAAAAGATTATATGGAGAAATCAGATGTGATTCAAGAATAATTATTGGCTATTTGTCTTTTTTTGCAGTCACAATATGGAGCTTCAGTTTCTGCTAAGCCCGAACTCCCCCTGTTTTATACTCCCATTGATCTGGTGGACATTAGTGTGGAAATGGCTGGATTGAAGTTTACAAATCCTTTTGGTCTTGCCAGTGCAACTCCAACTACCAGTTCGTCAATGATTCGAAGAGCTTTTGAAGCTGGATGGGCCTTTGCTCTGACCAAAACTTTCTCTCTTGATAAGGTAAGAAATTATTTTTGAAGTTGTGTTTAAATATCTATCACTTATTTTAATTAGGGAATAAATATTATAATGCAAAGGTTCACCAAGATATAACAGTTATTAAACTATTGGGTAAGACCGATTATTACAAATGAGCTAATTTCATTACATTTCTTCTGTCTCAGGATGGGGAATGGGATAGATTTCTATTTCTCATTTGTCTGTATGTGTGTTAGTCACTCAGTCATGTCTGACTCTTTAGGATGCATGGACTGTAGCCCGCAAGGCTCCTCTGTCCCATGGAATTCTCCAGGCAAGATGCTGGAGTAGGTAGCCATTCCTTTCTCTAAGGGATCTTCCCGACCCAGGGATCAAACCCCAGTCTCCTGCATTGCAGGCAGACTCTTTATCCTGAACCACCAGGGAATCACTGTGTTTTGTCTAGGAAGTAACAAAATTTTAAATACTACAGAATGTCTATTTCATTTAATAATCACAGACTAACTCTTATTTTGGCATTATTATTTGTTTTGTGATTTCTGAATGTGTGTGAATGAGAACATGTGCCTCAACTCAAAGTTAGACAATGAATTTGACTTGCACATAATTCTGGAAACCAGTTCATGTAAAAATGAATCACTCAGTATAACTTAATTGGTGCCTGGAATAAGAGTTTTCTTGAATTTTTAAATTCAGAAATGTTTCCCCAAATGCATTGACCTGAGTTTAATTTGACATTATGACTGTGTTCTCACATTACAAGTGGACATACTTAGTAGAAAATTAACTACATATTAAAGTTAAGATTGAGTCTTTAAAATACAGAAAGTATATAAGTGAACATTTTAAAAGTAGGATAATTTATGCAATAGAGGGTTGCATCCTCATATGACTTTCAATTAGAAAAGATCAGCAAAATTTAGCATTTTTTGACCTTTTATTGATAAAATTTTAGATGATACACCTATTGGTATATTTAATACTTACTGGTAGTTAGTAATAATTAATGTATAAGAATGTGTGAATCTAGTGACTGAGAAAAGACTATTATTATTTAAATCAGCCTTATCCTTAGGCAAAGAAAATAATAGAGAACAAAAATGCCCCATTAAGCACATTCTCTTCTTTCTCCTCTTACTAGGATCAATAGCTGGCATTATTATGGCTAAAACATCTTGGCTGTCTCATTCTGACAGCTTCACAAGATGCTACGTATAAATGTGATCATGATTATCTAGAAATCCTCAAAAGTTAGAAACCTACTGCATGAAAAAAAATTACCTAAATATTTTTATATTAAATAGCTAAAGGAATTTTTTTAAATAAATTGGCTGAATTCTCAGAAATTCTTTGGTTAAATAAAGTGTAAAAATAAACAACATACTGAATTTAGCTTCAGAATATCCTTAATCAGTTGTTTACATCTTTATAGAATATTGACATTATATTTGTTTGTATTTCAATTCTTCCTTTAAGAATTACTCAGAAGCTCTAATCCGATGTTTAATCCATTGAGAAAAACTGAATCTCTGATACCATTTAATGACTAGTTATGCTATTGAAAAAATTTTGTATGTAAACAAAAATGGGTAGCTAATCAGGAATAAGTGAAGAATGGTAGGAAAAAGGATGTTTGCTTCGAATTTGCTGGTTTCTTTGCTTACAAAAATTGAATTCTGATTAATCAGAGACATTTGTCTTTACTCTGTTGGTGACATGCATTTGATTTGTGAAGCTGTCTCTTTCAGTAACCTAAAAGCAGTTACCTTCATTAAGATCACCAGCAGAAATGAATGTGGGAGCTAACTTCCTTCTAGACCTCCAATTTGAATTTAATCTATCAATTCAGAAGTCTGTGATGATGTTTCAAAAGGAGAGTTAGGGACAGATGCAAATTAAATTTGGCACATAAAACATAATGGGGTTTTAGGAAGCTTTGTTTTACTTACTTTGATGATGGCTACAACAAAATATTTGTGCAAAAACTATGTTAAATGCACTCATGCAGATTGTAGTGACATAAATAAGGATGCCTCCTTGGGCTTCTGTAAGTCTATTTTAAAAATGATTACTTCCCATACATGATTTTGCAACATAGTCAGTTTGTATCATGAAGATCTACTTTTTGTTTTGTTTTCTCATATTGTCTCTATTTAACGATTAAATATGTTTCAAATATATTATTGTCCTATGATTTTTGTGCTTTCTTATTGGTGAAATGTTGTAGTATACAACTCATGTTTTTCACAGCCTCTTACTAAAGACATCTATTCAAGTATTATATGTACTACACATTTGTGTGACATTATAGCATACCAATTTAGATTATCCTTGTTATAATTAGTATGCAATTTCAAGAATCTACTTAAAATGTATTAAAATTCAGAGTCCTGACATTTGAAATTTGGATGCTTTTAATATGACAAAGGTTATTCTATGGAGTTTTGTTATCATATGAAATATTAATATTTCACAATGCAGTTTTGATGAAGTACAATTTGCCAAGCTTGCATATGATAAAGAAATTAAATGCTTACCAAGGGAGTTCAGTAAAAATTAGAGCCCTGTCTGAACATCTGCTGGAAATTTTATTATCCTGTCCTACTGACAGTGTGGGTCCCTCTTTGTTTTTCTAGATTGACAGCTGAATATTACACTGATTTCTATAGCAAGCGTGTTTAGGTGAACTTTGTTTCCCTTTTTTTTTTTAATTTTTGGAGCATTTGGAACATGCTTTGACTTTCATCCTATATATTTATATATATACTCTTGACATTTGTAGATACCAGATTGAGGTCTAATATGCTATAGCAATGATAGACCATTGACTTACAGTGAAATGCCAATTGATATCTCAGTAAACAGAAATATTATTATTCTTTACTGTGCAGTCTGTATAGAGGCTGTATGTGCTTTCTTTAGAGAGGCAAATGATCAGTCTTTTAATGTTAAATATAACAAAGACCTGTGTTTGCTTTTGTGTTAAATAGCATAAAAGTTGGCTTTTATTAACTATATTCTTCCTTCCCAAATCAGAGTTGCTTAGAGTTTCCTAAAATACCTAGATTGCTTTTCTTGAAGTCCTGTTTATAAAGACAATATTGGAAATATCACTATAAAATGATATTTAAAATATAATTATAATATTTTAATATAAATATATATTGAGTTCAAGTTTAAAAAGGTAGGAAAGAAATCAATTGGTCAAGTTTAATTAAAGCCAAACTCTCACGACAAACTGATGTAATGCTTTAACTGGCAATATTAGATGTTGTTAATATTTCATATAAAATAACCTCCTTACCTGTGTTTGCATTATACTGATAGAAAATAGAAAACGTGTTTTGGTTTTGTTAATTTTATTTTATTTATTTCTCTTAGGTAGCAATATATTATATACTTCAAATATATAATATCTAACTGCAGGGTGTATATATCTTTACTACACAGATAAACTCAGAAGGGTTTACCACTATAATAAATCAAATTCAAACCTAAGCAGAAGTTCTGTTCATTTATAAGCTATATATATATATATATATATATATATATATATACACATACACACACACACATATACACACACACACATACCTATATATATATATATTACAGTACACTTGTGATTGATTTTTTTAATATCTCAAATGCATATATTTTATTTTTTAAGTATCAAATAATTAGGTAAATAGATATACAAATAATGAGTTTCTCTCAACATAAAATACTGAAAACTAAAATCTGAGAAATATTTAAGGTTCTTCATTATTTCTTTGGCATCAAAGTATTGATTGTAACTGTTGCCATAAAATAGTCTTATACCACACAGCACAATGCTGAGTGTATAGGAAGAGTTTGATAAATGTTTCATAAATATTCTTTGGATAAATGAATTAGTAAATGAATACATAGATTTCTTGGCAAGAGCATATTGAGCTTATTTTTTTTTCTAGCCACATAAACAGATAGTTAACACAAAAAAATTGATTGTTCTGAGTATTGATCTCAATCAAGGGAGAAAAGGCCAATTTAAAATTTTCATATCCTAGGTTGCTTTTATAGTTTATGTTTATATGTCTAAAAATGAAAATGTCAGTGGAATTTCTAAGTGCATAGACTGCATATTAAGTTTTAGGTTGTTGACTAAGCCTTTAAAAATACAGAGAATTTTTTAGAAAACAGTGTAAGTATCACACAGTATCAGCAAGGGGAATAAAAATTACCTGGCTGAATTATCTAAGTTCATGTGTGAAGAGCCCTGATGAAAAAAAAATGTAGCCTGTTCTTGAATACTTTTAGTGATAGAACATGCTAGATCTTTAAGGCAATGCAGCCAGCTATAGGCATAGAAAGATCTAGTTTAGAAATATATTTCATTCATTGTCCCCAAATCAGCCTTCTCACAAGTTGCATCCATGTTTTATAGTTCTGCCCTCGGAGACATCATGACATAAATTAATCTAACTTATTAACATAAATGAATTGTTGATTTTAAAATATGGTGGTTTTTTTTTTCTTCTTCCAAGTAAATAAATACCCTAGAGAAAGGCTAATAAGTATGGAAATGTAGTGCCATCTAGGGAAAAGAAATTTGACCTGGGCAATTCTAGTCTCTGTTCAAGGTTGCTTCTGTATCACTGTCTTGAACTTATTGTTTGAAATTGGAGGTCATTATTATGATTATTATTTTTATACATATTACTAACTACCATTTATTGAGTACTTAGAATGTATGGACATGGACATTGCCAAATATTGTTCATAAGTTATTCATTGAATCTTCATAATATCTCTATAAGATAGTAAATTTGAACGCCATGGGTAATAGGAGCACTGACTCCCTACAAAGTTGAAAATCTGCTTATAACTTTATAGTTCAACTCTCTGTATTTGTGATTCCACATCTGCAGATTGGACCAACCATGGGCCCATATAGTACTTAATTACTGAAAAAAAAAATCTGCAAAGAAGTGGACTGTGTAGTTCAAATTTGCACTGTTCAAGGATCAACTATAATAGTCTGAGAAAGTTAAATAACGTGCCAAGGCCTTGGAACAATTGCTTTTTCACTCAGTTAAACTACGACACTGGTAGTTTGGTTGAAGGAGCTTCCCAGGTGGCCCAGTGGTAAAGAATCTGCCTGCCAGTGCAAGGGATGCAGGAGACACAGATTTGATCCCTGGATTGAGAATATTCCCTGGAGTAGGAAATGGCAACCCATACCCGTATTCTTGCCTGGGAAATTTGATGGATAGAGGAGCCTGGTGAGCCACAGTCCCTGGAGTTGCAAAGGGTCAGACATGACTGAGCACACACACATACACACACAGTTTGGCTGAGCTCATATGGGAAGTTCTTCTGCATCACATGGTGTCTGCTGGGCTCATTCATGCCTTTGCAGTCAATTGGAGGGATGCCTGGGGACTGGCATGGTGCCTCCACTCATGTGTCTAGTTGAAGTTGCTGTAATTGCTGAGATGGCTGGCCCCCATCCATCTCTTCATAATGTCTCTTTCCTCTTGGTGTTCTAAGAAGGCAAGAGTGGAAGCTTCAAGGTCCATTGAGACCGAGACCCCAGTCACACATTGTCACTTCCACTGTACACTCTGGGACAAAACAAGTTACAAGATGCAATACACATGCTGTAGGTAGTGTATTTATAAAGACAGTTGCAATAATCCTTCCATGCTGCATGTATGCAGCTTTGTGATTTGATTTTGCTGTTTTTCCCACCATTGAGCAGATGGTATTTACCTATTTCTTGAATGCATGCATGCTAAGTCGCTTCAGTTGTGTCCAACTCTTTGCAACACTATGGACTGTAGCCTGCCAGGATCCTATGTCCATGGGATTCTCCAGGTAAGAATACTGGAATGGGTTGCCATTGCCTTCTCCAGGGGATCTTCCTGACCCAGGGATCGAATCCAGGTCTCCTGCATTGCAGGCAGATTCTTTACCACTAGCACCACCGGTGAAGCTCATTCTACTCCCAAGTAGTGGTTCCCTAATCCATTGTCCTATCCATTATTGGCCCTACCTTCTGGACTGTTGATTCTGTCTTCTGAGTTTTGTTTTGTTTTCTTTTGTTTAGAAAGGACCAATCATGGCCCATGTTGGCAGTTGAGTAGCCTTTTCAGAATATTTCTGCCCATAGAAAGTTAGGAATTCTTATTCTTTCCTTTATTTTGAATTATCCATTTTAATCCTAGATCATAGTGATGTCACCAAAAACTCTCTTAAAAACCTTTCAAATCATGCCCCAGAGCCACATCCATAATTATTTGAGACAGACTTCTCTCCATTTTGAATATGTGTTGCTGCTATGACAGCGTCCTAGAGATGCTTAGAATCGATACTGTCTACTTGGAAGAATCCACTAGGACTCCTGCAAAATCTTTGTAAGGTTCTAACGAAGTATCATATAGAAAAGCTCTTGATGCAGTCTTTACCCTACAGTCATTTCTTAGTTTGAAAATCTTCTTCCAGGAGAGATAAAGTATAAATAATAGCTTTATTTTCCAACCCAGCAAGTGCTAGTCTCATTTGCTCATCTGCTTTACTCTAGCAATCAAATATATCCTTTTTGGCTCTTTTTCTCTATTACTGTACCTTATTATACTTGGGAAGAAACACTCAACAAACACTTAAAGCATTCTGTCTAGAGATATCTTTAGTCAGATCCACAAATGCATTATGTACATTTTCTGTCTTTTGAATTATCACCAGTGACATTCTTGCCAATTGTTCTGTCACTACATAATACAGTCCACTCTTTTCCCAGTCGCCAATAACAGTTTTCACACTGCATTCCCAGCTTCCACTAGCATTCTTCCAGACTTTACTAGCAGACTATTCTTGAGTTTTCAAGAGAGGTTTCTGCCTGCCTTCAATCTGAAATCCATTGCCACATGTTTTAGACTAGCAAGCATTTCTGTCTCACTTATTTATTGCTATATATCAAACTGCCCCATAATTTAGTGGCTTAAAACAACAAATAATCTGCTCTTGATGCTATAGTTTGGTAATCTGGTCAAGGCTCAGTTGGGTAAGCTTCTTTTTGCCCCACGTGATACGTTACTTGTTCTGTCTGACACCCTTCTTGGTGGCTGACTGGTCCCTGACGGCTTCATTCATGTTCTTGGGTCCTCAAACAGGACCCAGGAGCATAGGTGTGGCTTCTCTCACTCAGCGGTTTAGATCTGCCATGCCTTGTTTTGAACCCCCATCTATTTGATACAAATCCAGACTCTTTTCTCTAATATCCTCTCTGGATAAATTCATGTCTAAAAATGAAGGCAGTTTGTCTCCACCAGCATTTGGAGTTCATTTGAACAGGTGCACTGAGCGTCTCCCACCCCTTGCTTCAAGCAAAGTGGCACTGAGGAGTTTATGTCTACTTTGGTTCTTGAGAGGTGGCCCTGGTGGGGGAGAGACAGATTGATTAAAAACCTCTGGGAATCCATTTTCATGAAAAGCCAGTCTTCCTGCACCATCCTTCTCCAACCATACTGTCCTTCCTTCCTGCCCTCTAACATGGTCAGCTCCTCCATTTCTGAGGGCTGTTTTCCTTGTGTTTGCTCTGCCTTCACGTCTTTATACAACTGCTCTTGCTTCTCTTTCCGTTTTCACATGAAAAATTTCCTCAGGGAATTCTTTGCTGACCACTCAAATCTCATTCTGTCTGTCCCACATTTCCTTGGTTGTTCTTTCTTCACTGTGCTTGTCACCATATGAAATTACCATGTTCTTAATCATTTATTTATGTGTCTACTTTCTGTTTTAGCCATTTGAAGTAAGCTTCATAAGAAGAGAGATGTTATCTTTCTTGCTCGCTACTGTATGCCCAGTGCCAAGAACCATGTCTGGCAGATAAGAAGGACGCAATGCATACTTGTTAGATGAATGAATAATTATAGGCTTCTAATTTAAACCACAATTCCACATGACAGCTCTTCAGTTACTTGGAGACAGCTCTCATGTCCTATCCACAAGTCTTTTCTTTTCTCTTTCTAAATAGTCCTGTTTTCCTTCCCATAATAAGGTTTGCACACTTTTTACCATGTCAGTTGTCTGTTCTCCCATGTGGATTTCCAGAATCTTGTTTCAATCCACATTATCTTAATTGAGAGGAAGTTGCTGGCATTTGCACAAATTGCTAGCACCTATCAACCAGACAAAAATTAGGACTAACACTGTCAGGACTATAAATACTGAAAATAATCTTTAACATTGTTAAGGGGAATTTTACAAATAAGTTTCACAATAATATTTTAGTGCCTAGCTAATTCTCTTTGGATTACAATACAGAAAATCACAATATACTCTTATAACTCCTTTTGGAAAGTCTTATGAGCAATGAAGATCTGTGTTTGTAAAAGATTATATCAAAACCAGTATTTTTTTATTATTGCATTTCTAAATTTCCTTATCATGAAAATCTGTGAAACAATAAATGAACCACAGTTCACTGCATTATTTTCACTGCTGTAGTTCTGGCTTTAAATTTAGTACATAAGTAATTTGTTTTTACTGTATGGTATTGCTTTCCTAATATATATCTATACATTAAATAAGGACTTAAAATTATTTAAGCACATTCAATATAAACTTTTCATCTGGGAAACTTTTAGCATGCTAAAACCATCAATGATTTCTGTGTAGTAACAGTTTGATTTTCACATGGTTAGTCAACCCAGGGATCGAACCCAGGTCTCCCTCATTGCAGGCGGATTCTTTACCAGCTGAGCCACAAGCGAAGCCCAAAAACACTGGAGTGGGTAGCTTATTCCTTCTCCAGCAGATCTTCCTGACCCAGGAATAGAACCAGGGTCTCCTGCATTGCAGGCAGTTTCTTTACCAACTGAGGTATGAGGGAATTGAAGTGAAGTCACACAGTCTTGTCTGACTCTTTGCGACCCCATTGGAGAAGGAAATGGCCACCCACTCCAGTACCCTTGCCTGGAAAATCCGATGGATGGAGCTATGAGGGAAGCCCTTTGTTATTTAGATGAATTATATTCATAAATTTGACCGAATTTACAATTTGTAAAATTTATGCATCCTCGGATTATAAAGAATACGTTTTCTTAAAGGCTGCAGTCCACATGTAGTAGTCCTATGAGAGATTTTCATCCAAGTGTTCACTTCAAGACAATTTAGCAAGCTCTCCTCTGATATAACCTTGATTTCTCTAACAACAAAAGAATATTGCATGCCCATTATTGTTTACACTTGCAGTGATGAAGCTAAATCTTGCAAGTTAGACCAAAGTTCTAAATGAATAATTTTCAAGCATGTCATGTATGCCAGGCTTAGTTTATTCAAGAGAATATATAGATTGTGATGTTTCTAAACAGATTAAACACATACTTCTAATTTTAAGCATAAATCTTTCAATTGTAACCTAAGTAGTATTTTTAACCTGGTGCATTATTAAAGTTATTTAAGGTGTTCTCAATTTTTTGTTTTTACTTTCTATATCACCATTTGGGCCATCTGACTATGGAGACCAATCAATTTTCCAATATAATTACGTCTTTTTTCCACCTTTTTTCCATTTCAGACTGTGATTTTACACTTGTTAATTAGTTAATCATTTTGGTAGAATGGTTAAAGTGAGACTCAAATAAGTTTTTTAATAATATAAATTGACGTGTACAATTTTGATCTGAGTTAGCTAGTAGCAGAACCTAACGTAGTGGAAAAATACCTCTTATTCAGTTCCTTTTTTTTTTAAGCAAATGGCATCAAGGTTAATGGAAAATTCTCATAATTATGGCTAATGGAAATTGTCTCAAAGTATAATCCTGCTGTTGGGAAACTGATTTCATGTCCCTCCTGTCTCAATCTCAATTGCAGATTTTAAATTTAACTAGCTGAAAAATATCCATATTCTAGATATATTTGAATGATACAGTCTTGGTTAAAGTTAAGATAACTTGAATTCCATAATACCGTCCTTGGATTTGTATTTTCTTTCTTGATTTTTAACAAGAGGCTAGTCACACTACATATGGATACTCTTTATCCTTCATTTAAGTATGTTAGTTGTTCAGTCATGTCCAGCTCTTTGCAAACCCATGGACTGTAGCCAGCCAGGCTCCTCCATCCATGTAATTTTCCAGTAAAGAATCATTCATTTAAAACAAAACTTTAAATATAAAAGCCCAGTGGTTACCTCACTTTCAAATTTTTTTTAAAAAACATGCCTGCATTGGCTATTTTGTTATTTTATAAGAATTTGTTCAGTTTTAAATTGTAGTTGTATTTATGCTTCTTTTTCTTAGATGACTTGTAATGGGCTTTATATTCAGTATTCACTGCTTCATAGTCACCACTATTTCTGAAATAAGGTGTCACTACATGCTTAAGGAAGTAGCTGCTTTTTTAGAGAAACATTCAGCAACACTTTCTCTTTATATATCACTTACCTTTACTTACCCAACTTCCCCATCTGCTTCTTTCATTTCAGCTAAGTCCAGTGGCCTTTTTATCCTGCTCTGCTTATTCATTTGCACGTTTTCGCACAATATCCCATATGTTTGGAACAATTTATCATTAGTTTCTGCCAAATTCACCCTCTATTAAAGTTAAAATTTATCTAAAAGTGTCATGAGTGTCACTTTTAGGTATATGGACTAGACTAGATGTATTCTGAGAGCTGCTGTTAATTGTCTTTATATACACTTTTTTTTTTTTTTTTTATCTTATTCACTCAGCATACATTTGTTAGGCACTGGCCATTCATATAGTATGCCTCTCTGAGTATATGTGTGTGTAAATGGTTTTGCTCTAGAAAATTTAAACTCGTTCAGAATATGCACCAAAGATGCAGGACTAAATGTTGACACCAGACAGCAGAGATTATTAGACTAAAAATGTGACTTCAAAATAAGGATTTTACTTTTTTAAAAAGAAAACTGACTTCACATTTGAGCTGTATCTTTATTTTAGGCAGAAGGAATAGCACATGGACATCCATGGTCTTGAGTGTGCCAAGCATATTTAAGTTTCAGCAGCTGAATCTTAAGTGAGATTCAGCATGTTTTGCAAGGTGGTATAAGTAGCTGTGGTGACTATGGGAAAGGCCGGTTGTGCTGTGAATTTAAATGTGATTGTATAGACAACAGGGACCTGAAGGGGTTTTAAAGCAGAGGAATTGTGTAATTCAGTTTGGAAGTCACTATTAATCATGATGTAACTTCCATTCACCATTTCAGTGATCACTTCCACTTCCCCTCCCAAACAGACAAAGTCTCTCTTTTCTGAGTAATCCATTCTAGTCAAGGGATTTATGTTTCCATTATCTACACTTTAATTTTACCATTTCTCCTTACAAAGACTTCTTCTCCTATTCTAATATTTAAAGGCCAGTGATGATGCAAGTCCTCTGTCACTGTGTTGACCAATTATCTTCTCTACATTCTTTAAACATTTATAAAATTTTACTTAATTGATAAAATTGATTTATTAAATAAGATAGAATGGATTCTTTTTTGTTCCTTTTTTCCTTTCTTAAACGTAAGCCTCTGGAAGGCAGCTCCAATTGAAGGGGTTGGAAAGTACCTACTTATTGACTATTTCCCTAGTCTAATATGTTTTAGAATTTAACATAGTATTAAGCATTATTGTGAAGAATAAATTTTTAAATGTCACTACTTCACGATGGGCTTCTCTTGTAGCTCAGCTGGTAAAGAATCCACCTGCAATGTGGGAGACGTGGGTTTGATCC
Organism: Bos taurus; assembly: GCF_002263795.3. Classification (NCBI taxonomy): domain Eukaryota; kingdom Metazoa; phylum Chordata; class Mammalia; order Artiodactyla; family Bovidae; genus Bos; species Bos taurus. Next base: position 45,879,874 of record NC_037330.1, read on the forward strand.
CAGGGTTGGAAAGGTCCCCTGGAGAAGGGAAAGGCTGCCCACTCCAGCATTCTGGCCTGGACTATACAGTCCATGGAGTCACAAAGAGTTGGACACGGCTGAGTGATTTTGACTTTCACTTTTCACTTTCACTTCATGATGAATAATTTTATTTTCTTGGATAAATAGAATTTTTACATCTATATTATTCTTCTTTAGGACTCATACTTTTTTAGGCTCACATGGGTTCAACAAAAATTCCTCCAGTCATTAGGGAATAATACTCTCCCCCATGGTTCTTTTGGGGCTTCCCGGGTGGCTCAGACGGTGAAGAATTTGCTGCAGTGTGGGAGACCTGGGTTCGATCCCTGGGTTAGGAAGATCCCCTGGAGGAGGGCATGGCAACCCATTCCACTATTCTTGCCTGGAGAATCCCCATGGACAGAGGAGCTTGGCAGGTCCCAGTCCATGGGATCACAGAGAATCAGACATGACTGAGTGACTAAGCACAGCACAGCAATGGTTCTTTGAGTCTTTGGTTATTGCTTACTCCCTGCACAACTCCTGGGAGCCCATTGGGTTCATTAACTTTTCTCTGCTGAGACCTCTTTGCCTCTCTAGGTGTCCCTATTGAATAGAACTTAAGCCTTATTTTATAGGGTTCCTAAACTGGTCCATATTGCCTTTGCCCTGACAAATTCTAGGAGTACAGACTGGTCAAGGTACAGTTGCATCTCCTCTAGCTCCTCTTTCTGTAACAGGCAACTCAGGCTTTACCCTTCAGACATATCAGAGTCGGGCACCATGCATTGTGTTTTCACCCTTCAAAAGGGAAATAAAATTGCAGGGAACACATATCAAGTGTTATGAGGGTCTCTTTTTAACTACTCTCTTGGAGTTTGGTATGGCAATGAGACTCAAAACACACCATTAATGTCCTCCAAAGAAATAATTTTATAATTTCCAGAATGCTTTTGTATTCTGTTGAAGGTGAAGGGCATAAGGATTCCTTAAGCAGAATTTTGTCACCTATTTGGAAATTTACTCAACGGGAATTTAGTTTTGTAATTTATTTCAATTCCCCTTAAGATCTCAAGCAAAATTTGTATTTCAACACAGTTGCATTACTAAAGTCTATGCCAAATTTAAATTATGTGAAAAATGTGTGACATTTTATGATATTAATTATGTGAAAATAAATTACAAAAATTTCTTAAATTTTACAAAATTTCTTTCATATTGAGAAATTTTTCTAGATGCTGAGGTTGTCACTTAATTGATTATTTCTGTTTAACATGCCATCAGAATTGTTTTAGTCCAGATCTTCCACAAAAGAGTTGCTGAGATGGGATTAAATGTGTTAGAAAGTTATTAGGTGAAATACCTGTGAGAGAAAATATGAATGAAGGCAGAGAAGACTGGGAGAGCTGTAAGACAGCAGTGTAAGTCTGGGCCCAAGTGAAGGAGAGGAAGGAAGGGTCAGTGGGAGCATTCTAGAGTACCTTGCAGTTAGTCAGTTTTCAGCAAAGCCTTTGTTTTCCCTTTTTTATGGTTTTCTAATGAAGCTCAGTTTGAATTAAAAAAAAAAGTAGACATAAAAAATGATTTGTAACATGTGAAACACCATGTCAGTAAGAGTTGCAAATATTATTACCATCTGCAAGCCAAACTAAAACATTATAATAGTTATGTAACCATTTATTAAAGCATAGAAAATCACTGTAATTTTGCCCATCTCCTTGAAGGAGTTATCTCCAGTAGTATTACCCACATCTGAGCCACCATGAGTTCTCACAGAAATACTATTCCAGTTTCCTACAAGAGCCTGTCTGCTTCTGCTCCTGCCTTTCCTGCATGCCAGCCTGCCTACCATCGGCTAAATGGTCTCCTCCGTACTGTAGTCTAACTGGTTTCTTACAACCTAAGTCACACCACGCCACTCTTTTGCTTAAAACAGTCTAATGGCTTTCATAGCTCTTAACTAAGATCCAAAATTCTTGTACAGATCACTTTATCATATAGGTTCTGCCTGTCTCTCAGACCTCATCTCATTCTACTTTTACCAATTAAGCGAATGTACTTATTATGTCAAATTTTTTTCTATATTATTTACATTTTCCCATTAGCAATGGTTTTCTCTTTCTTTCTTTCTTTTTTTTTTTTTTGAATGTAAGGGCCCAAAAGTTCTAGGCAAGAAGAACAATTAGTGAAAAGCCATAGGTGAGAATGAAGTTGGCTCACTGGATTTTGTGACTTTTAAATCATCCCCAAAACTTCATCTTTAATGTTTCTGAAAAGAAAAAAGGTAAAGAATTGTTGTTTCTTATGGCTGTTGGAATCCCACTAGTTTCTAATCATAAAATCCCCAGAAATGGGAAAGTCTTTTAGAAGGGTCAGAAATTGCCCTGCAAAGAGCAGTGGATGTTATGTGACATACACATGGGCTCAGAGAAAAACATTTTTAAAAATGCTTTTTCATGTAAAACTTAGTAAGTGTTAATGTAAATGTTAAAACACCAAGATATGATTACTTCCTGATTTCTGAACCTGTTCATAATTAACTGAGAACTAGGAAATGCTTCCCAACTCTAGAATACGTTCTGTTAATATGTGTGGGGTTTGTGTCTGTGACTGTTATTAACATTAATGGGATTTAATCGAGTAGTTCTCTTACACACAGAGCAGAAAATTCACTCAAATTATTACAGGCATAGTCAATCATGGAGCATAATTCACAGTACATGTGATTTACAGTTTTACATTAAAACATGAAATAAGATGTAAGAAGTTGGCTCTAAAACCATTTTTGGAGTGGGTACTTAAATATCTTTAATATTGAACTTCCAGTATTAAATAAAAGACAAGTTTATAAACAATTCAATAATTGGACAGACTACGTATTGATTTTTTCCTTTGTTACATAATATGACCCACTTCTCCATCCAGAACCCTGTCATAGTAGGTTGAGGAGTGCTAGAAACATGGTTGCTGTTGTGTATTGGAATGTGGAGAGACGGAAAGGCTGTCACAGCAGTCAATAAGATCTGAGAGGTGTTGACTAATTGCCTGCTAATTACACAGTAAATTGTCTAATTAAGCTGATGGTTAATTAGGGTACGCTTGCACAGCAGTCTTGTGGAATTTGTGTCTGATGTCTGGGAAGCAGCTTGTGTAATTGGCAAACTGGTAAGGACTGGCAGAGAACACGACTGGAAAACTCACTGCCAGTGGATGACAGAATAAGGATTTTGTGGAAACAAAAGGGCTTTCATTTTTAAATGAAAGTTTTGTTTCAGTTCTGCAGCTATTCTACAGTGAGCAATTGAGAAATATATTTGAAACCTAAATTATGTGAGTAAAGGAAGGCTTAAAATGTGCTTCAACATGTAAATATGCTGCTTGCCTGGAAGTTATCAGCTCTGATACACTCTATCACATTATATTAATGTACACATTGTGTTTTTACAGTTCCTCCTTTTAACATATGTTATTTGGTATCATGTGCCAAAAAAAAATCCCACGTGTCTAAGGAAAAAACTGCCTCTTTATGATAACATAAAAAATAGCAAATATGACTGATGGAAGATTTGGAATTGAATCTTGGGTGAATTATTTAATATTTCATTTATGCATCACCAAGAACCATAAAATAGTAGACATGCTACAGATACAAGTTTGAATAATGCTTTAAAGAAATGAAAAATATTATTTGTAATGGGAGAATTTCAGTTTTACTATTTATGCAATTTTACCATTCAAATGAATTTTGCTTAAATTTAGTAAAACGTAAGAACAGAATAGTCTAATATTAAATTATATGTATTTCATTTCTAAATGCATGTGAGTAGTGCTGGAGGAGTTACAAAAAATTTTAGTACTTTAAAAATAAAAGATCTAAAAATGGATTTTGTTGCTATTGTTCTTTATAGCTGAGGAAATATAACTTCATTTCAGAAAGTTATCTATGGTTTAAATATAAACATGAAAATTCTCCTTGTAAGTAAATTAAACTAATGCTTTGAAAAATATAGGCCCTTTATAAATGAAGTGAGGTATATATATATCTCGCCTTTAAAGGAGACCTGAAGCAAATGATTGCTTCTGCCATTTGCCTCTAGATTCCAACTTCTTAAAGGATTTTGAAATAAGATTTTTGAATAGAACATTAGGTTGCATTTGAAGCAAAAGATCACAGATGCACAATAAATCTTGTATTTATACTTTTATGTTAATAAAGAAAGATAAAATTTAAGTGTTTCAAAACTAGATTTTTGAAAGATAAGAAGCCCTTGATTAAATTATAGTGTCAACATTTCTTTTCCTGATTTATTAGCAAACAAACCACATGTATGCATCTGATTCTGATGGCTCAGATGGTAAAGCATCTGCCTAATCCTCTGGAGAAGGAAATGGCAACCCACTCCAGTACCCTTGACTGGAAAATCCAATGGACGGAGGAGCATGGTAGCCTACAGTCCATGGGGTCGCAAAGAGTCAGACACGACTGAGTGACTTCACTTTCACTTTCATGCATCTGTGTATGTTTTTATTCTCGCTGTTTTCCATGGAGGATTTGAAGTTGTGTTTATGCTATATGTTTAAATAGAAAGAAATATACCTTATATACTCTGAAAAAATCTTTGAATTAAAATTAACTTTGAAGTTACATGCATCACAAATGCATTAGGAAGTATCACTATAAACAAAGCTAGTGGAGGTGATGTAATTCCATTTGACCTATTTCAAATCCTAAAACATGATGCTGTGAAAGTGCTGCACTCAATATGCCAACAAATTTGGAGAACTCGGCAGTGGCCACATGACTGGAAAAGGTCAGTTTTTATTCCAATCTCAAAAGCAATGCCAAAGAATGATCAGACTACCACACAATTATATTCATCTCACACGCTAGCAAAGTAATGCTCAAAATTCTCCAAGCCAGGCTTCAACATTACATGAACCGTGAACTTTCAGATGTTCAAGCTGGATTTAGAAAAGGCAGAAGAACCAGAGGTCAAATTGCCAACATCTGCTGGATCATTAAAAAAGTAAGAGAGTTCCAGAAAAACATCTATTTCTACGTTATTGTCTATGCCAAAGCCTTTGACTGTGTGGATCACAACAAACTGTGGAAAATTCGGAAACAGATGGGCATACCAGACCACCTTACCTGCCTCCTGAGAAAGCTGTATGCAGGTCAAGAAGCAAGTTAGAATTGGACATGGAACAACAGACTTGTTCCAAATCAGGAAAGGAGTATGTACGTATATTGTCACCCTGCTTATTTAACTTATATGCAGAGTATGTCATACGAAATGCCAGGCTGGATGAAGCAGAAGCTGGAATCAAGATTGCCGGGAGAAATATCAATAACCTCAAATATGCAGATGACACCCCGTTATGGTAGAAAGTGAAGAAGAACTAAAGAGTCTCTTGATGAAAGTGAAAAAAGAGAGTTTAAAAGTTGGCTTAAAACCCAACATTCAGAAAATTAAGATCATGGCATCTGGTCAAATAGATGGGGAAACAATGGAAACAGTGAGAGACTTTATTTATTTTGGGGGGCTCCAAAATCACTGCAGATGGTGACTGCAGCCATGAAATTAAAAGACCCTTGCTCTTTGGAAGAAAAGCTATGACCAACCTAGACAGCATATTAAAAACCAGAGACATTACTTTACCAACAAAGGTCAGTCTAGTCAAAGCTATGGGTTTTCCATTAGTCATGTATGGATGTGAGAGTTGGACTGTGAAGAAAGCTGAGAGCCGAAGAATTGATGCTTTTGGACTGTGGTGTTGGAGAGGACTCTTAAGAGTCCCTTGGACTGCAAGGAGATACAACCAGTCCATCCTAAAGGAAATCAGTCCTGAGTATTCACTGGAAGGTCTGATGCTGCAGCTGAAACTCCAATACTTTGGCCACCTGATGCAAAGAACAGACTCATTGGAAAAGACCCTGATGCTGGGAAATACTGAAAGTACGAGGAGAAGGGGACAACAGAGGATGAAGTGGTTGGATACCATCACGGACTTGATGGATATGAGTTTGAGTAAGCTCCGGGTGTTGGTGATGGACAGGGAAGCCTGAGATGCTGCAGTCCATGGGTTTGCAGAGAGTCGGACACGACTGACGATTGAACTGAAGTGCATGACAAATGATAATTTTACTCCTTTAACAAAAAAGATGTTTTTCAAGCTGTTTTAAACTGATACCTTAAAATATTAAGTCACAGATATAAAAAAGATATAAAAATATTCTTTATTTCAAGGATAAAGAAAAATCATATTCATTCCATATGGAACCTTAGGTTATGAAGTCTTTTTAAAGAAATTATGCATGATAGAAGAAAAGTGAATTTACCAAAGGAATACAAGGCTAAACATTGAAATTGCTTATTTAAAACTAGATATCTTTAGGGAGAAAAATCATATAGAGGTCAGTGTTTCAAATGCCAACCATTCTATTTTTTGATTTACTCAGGTTTTCATTTTATTCCTTAGAGAGTAATATGAAAAATTTATTTATTGTTAGTGAGATAAGTTTGCATAAAAAGAAATCAAGTATATCTGTCTATCATTCTAGGTAAAGTTTTACAAAACGCTTTTTACAAAGCACAAGCTTCAAAATAAGTTCCTCGTTTATGTTTATATATAAATTTCAATTTTTTTTCTATTATTTCAAAAGCTAGATAGTTTCCATTTATATATAGCTAACACAGGAATAAATTATACATATCCTGATATCATGTAGTTATCTGCTGAGAACTTATAATATTTACTTTGACAGATATATATAGTATATAAAATATTTGTGTATATTTTATATGCCTAGATATTTGTGTGTGTTATGTAATCACAGTTTCTTTTTTAATTATTTGGAAAGTTTTATCTCTGAAATTAAAGTATCAGTGTAAAAAATATAGTATTTAGCAATCTTAGCTATCAACTTCATTATAGATTTTTCTTTTACAATTTATACATCATAAAGTTTACTCTAAAAATATGGATTTTATTATTTTTAATGTACTCACAGAATTGCATAACTATCACCACTGTCTAATTAATTTCAGAGCATTTCCATCACTCCAGAAAAGAACCTTTATACCTGTTAACAATTGCTCCCTATCCCCTCCTACCCCTCAGTCCCTGGAGACCAGTAATATGCATTCTTTCTCCATGGATTTGCCTATTTTGAACATTTTATACAAATGAAATCAAACATATTTTACCTTTTGTGTCCAGTTGCTTTTATCTAGCATAATATTTTCAATATATCGTTCATGTTGTAGCATGTATCCAAACTACGTTCTTTTCTGTGGATATAGTAATATCTTGTTTATCCATTCATTGGTTCATGAATATTTAGAATATTTTTTCTACTATTTTTGCCTATTACAAGTACTGTTTTCTTGAACACTTATGTGTAAGTTTTTAAGTGGATGTATGTATTCAATTTTCTTGTGACTATACCTAGGAGTAGAATTGCTGAGTAATATGGTGACTCTATGTTTAAGTTTCATTGAATCACCAAACTTTTCTCCAAAATAGCTTTACCAATTTGCAGTCCCACCAGCAGTGTGTGAAGGCTCTAATATCTTCAACACTAATCAACATTGTTGATTGTCTTTTTTTATTACAGCCGTCAGAATGAATTTGAAGTTTTTTCTATTGTGATATTGACTCCCAATATAATTGGTAACTAAAATAGTAAAAGTATGAAGGCCTTATAATTGCATTAATATTCTTAATAACGTGTCGTCATGACAGCTAATTATTATAACTAGCTGTTAACATAGCTGCCATTTTTCATTCTTCTCTCTTGATCTTCAAAGTATGGTCATTAGGAAAGGTTGATGCACTTCCATTGGAGGCATAGAGTGAGAGCAGGTCTGAAAATAAGAGTGTAGGGTGGAAGGTGGAAGGCACCCTGTAAAAAATAGCCAGTTCATATGGACCTCTGGCCTGTGGGAGATATTGTTACAGGAAGTCATATACTCAAAGAGTAGTCTCTTATTATTTGGTCATTTATATAGTTCAAGGGAATGAATAAATATTCCAAGCTAAATTATGAGCCCAACTTAAAATTAGACACCTAAGGAGAAACATTTAATACACTCTTGATAGCAAGATTAAAGAATATTACTCTAGGAGTCTGGATCAAATGTTTTCCCCTGCTTTTGCTGCCCTATTTGGTAATTTTCTCAGTCTAGTTACAATAGCACAGATCATGAGAGTTTAAAAAAAAATTACCTTAGCTATAACTCCAGTCTAAGAGCTCCCATTTACAGATGAGGAGAATTAGTCACAAATTAATTAGTTATCAGCTTTGTTCAAGTTCATGTAGATGGTATAGGGCAATCTCAAACCATGTATTTGGTACTCAACACTGTATTTTTAAAATTTTTAATTGGCATTAGTTGCTTTACAATGTTGTGTTCATTTCTGCTGTACAGCAAAGTGAGTTAGTTATACGTATACATGTACCCCCTCTTTTTTATATTTCCTTCCCAGTTAGGTCACCACAGAGCATTGAGTAGATTTCCCCGTTTAGCATTGTATTTTTATTAGAACTATATTATCTCTGTAGTTCTTTGTTCATTTTTTAAGGATTACAAATTGTTGAACTATGACACTACCCTTGCTCTTAGGGAATTTAACATCTGCTGGTGAGATACACTGGTATCCAATGCACACACTTTGTAAAGCATGTTTAGAGAGGTAGAAAAAGGGAACCAGAAAAATACTAGACCAAGATTGGGAGAAAGGGATGTCATTAGAAAAAGAGATGATATTTAAGAGGGGTTCTGAATAGTAACTGTCAGAAGAAGAGGGAACAGGCAGTGCATAAGTAGCATGTACAAAGTCAAGTAGAGAGAGAAAGCCCAGTAGAAGCAGACGTAAGGGTTGAGCTTCCTCACAGGGATGATACATTGAGAATGCTGCTGCTGCTGCTAAGTCGCTTCAGTAGTGTCTGACTCTGTGCGACCCCATAGACGGCAGCCCATCAGGCTCCCCTGTCCCTGGGATTCTCCAGGCAAGAACACTGGAGTGGGTTGCCATTTCCTTCTCCAATGCATGAAAGTGAAAAGTGAAAGTGAAGTCGCTCAGTCATGTCTGACTCTTAGCGACCCCATGGACTGCAGCCTACCAGGCTCCTCCATCCATGGGATTTTCCAGGCAAGAGTACTGGAGTGGGATGCCATTGCCTTCTCCGATAGTGAGAATAGGCAGAGTTAAATTAGAATCAGGTAACAAAGGGCCTTATTTGTTCATTGGGGAAGAGCTTATAATTTTTTTTTTTCTTAAAGGGTAACGGATGGACTTCATGTGAAAATGACAAGATCAGATGTGTTTTCTGGGAAAGATTTCTCTAGTACCAGGCAGACAGTTTTTAGAAAATAGCCATGCAAGAGTGGGAGGGTCAATATATTCACTCCACAAATACTTATAACAAATACTCTATTTGCAAGCACTGTGCTTGAGCACTGAAGCTAGAATAGGGAGGAACATGACAAGGAGCTTCCAGATTTCATGTAATTTATAGGAGCTTTCCATTAGGGAAGAAATGGTATTGGCCCATGGCTGTAGACTGAGTAATATCAACTTATTTAGTGTATATAAAGGAAACTACAGTAGCAGCCTTGCTGACTGATCACATGAAGCCAGCGATGGGGAGGGACAAGGTAAGAACAACTCCTGGATCTCTGACTTTGCAGCTGTTTATGTTTGTGCCATTAACAAAGGAAGTGAAGAGAAAAACCTGGTTTCTCTGTTCTGTGCCAGTCACTGAAGTAGGATTTTTCAGTAGCAAAAGAAAATTGTCAATGGGTACTTTCATTCTCCAACTTAATTACTTCAAATATTTGGAAAGAAAAGGTCACCCTACTGGAAGAACTGCAGTTATTAAAATTGAACTGAAAATGTTAATAATTTTTCAGATGAAATATAGGTATTAATGTAGAGTTTGAAAGTTTGAACTCAATATAATTATTCCAAAATTAGATCTAAAACTAACATGTACAGGGAAAAGTTAAATAACAGAACAGGATTTTAAATCGATATGATTAATTAACTTGATATAAATAACTTGAGTATTGCTATGTTTATCTGTAAATCATTTATCATGGTACCAGCTGTAAAAGTAAATCTTAATAATAATGATAATGATGTGTGTCATCCTCCTACCCAGCAGAGGTGTCATGACAAATTGTTAACAAACTGTCTTACAGCACTTCACAGATTCAAATACTAAGGTAATAATAGTATAGTCAATAAAATCAACAATGGAACAAATAACTTGGGTGCAGCTTAGGAAGGGAAATTTGTTAAAACTTTGGGTTCACAAGTGAATAAAGTACCACCAACAGAACTCTTCATCCATTTAAGTCCATATTTATATTTCGACTCTTAAGTTTCTATGAGGGAGAGAGAACACAGAGAAAGGCAAGAAAAACATTTTCACAGTTTATTGAGATGGGGGAACTGATCAATCTCTCTCTCTCTGTCCCTTTTCCTCTCCCTCTCTTTCCTTCTTTCTCTCCTTCTTTCTCAAATGGAATATTGACTATTCCCATAGAATCCTTTTCCAAATCCAGAATACTCCATACACGTGTATCTTACATCTGTGCACTAGCTTTCCTTGTTCAAGGCTCATTTGTCTTCACTTTGATCGTTTCATGAACCCCTTCAAAGGTCTAATTTCAATGGTGTTTCCAAACAGAAATTAATATACTTATTTTCAACCAAATTTACCCACCTAAAGTACATTTTGGCATGTCACTACTCTGTCTACCTGTAGACGAAAGTTCATACTCCTTAGCATATTGTGCAAAGTCCTCTATCATCTCAACCCAACTTTTTCTTTGCCTTAAGATGTCCACTCCACCGTTTCACAAAAGGAGGTTTAGTAACAGAAAGCCTAAGATTTTTTAAAATAGTAGTGTTCCCTTTGTAGCATTATACAATTTCTGAAACCCCGTGTGTCCTTTTTATTATCCAGTCTCCAGACTGTGCTTGTGCACAAGATTTATAGACTGCTCACTGCTATAGCCGCACCTGCCTAAGGGCACCCTCATGTTCCCCCAGCACTTGTTCATGCAGCCAGGTCCCGTCTGAAGAGCCCTCCCCATTTTATCCCCTACTAGAAACTTAATTTAGCCTTAAAATTCCCTTAAAACTTAACTCCCTTAATATTGTGTCCCCATAAACCACTGGAACTCTAGAATGACCTGTTTTAATAGGAAAAAAAGACAAAAATTGCAATGAAATTTCAACACACTGTGTAGCCTTGTAAAATGAAGTGAGTGAACTATTATCCAGCTCTTTTCTCCTCTACCATGCTGAATGTTTAATTAGAACATTTAAAATCTTTTTAGAGTTACCTGATTACCAGATTTATGTCTCTCTGAGAAACTAATATTGTATATTATTAGTTTCAAGTATATAGCAAAGTGATTCAGTTATATATGTATATATATATTCTCTTTCAGATTATTTTCCATTATATGTTATTACAAGATACTGAATATAGATCCCTGTGCTATTCAGTAGGTTCTTGTTTTTTATCTCATTTGTATATGAAGTGAAGTGAAGTGAAGTTGCTCAGTCGTGTCCGACTCTTTGTGACCCCATGGACTGTAGCCTACCAGGGACCTCCCTCCATGGGATTCTCCAGGCAAGAGTACTGGAGTGGGTTGCTATTTCCTTCTCCATCATTTATATATAGTAGTGTGTATATGTTAGCTTACCAGTTTCCGAGTTCCCTTGTTATGTCTTCTGCAGTCGTATTTCAATGCCACGGACATAGTCACCACTCAGCAAAGACCAGAGTCCTCTCCTCTGTTCTCTTCTATTTCAAGTTAGGACTTTTTTTATTCTTTCAGGTGGCAGCATGATGTAATTTATCATTTGATACAAACTGGTCAATAATACATTTGTCCTGATTTAGCTATAGGTTGAATTTAAGTTGCTATAAGTTTTTAGAAAAGAAGTGAGAAATTTATTAAAAGATTTACTATTGGCTTCTTTTAAGCTATCTTATTTTATGGGACAAGATTACTCCCTCTTAAATTCTATTGTTCTTGGGATCACCTTTGACTATTCATGGGTCATCCTTGTTTTGTTGGTTTTATCTCTCTGGCCCTTGTTCCAGTAAGTTGTTTTATATGCTATGAATTCCCAGTTCTTGGACAAAAATGACTCAACTCCAACATTCACCCATATTACCAGTGAGGTTTTGTGTTAAGTGGAGCTCATTTAAATCCAGTGCCCCCACAGGGAAGGCGATGACTCTGGAATCACGCCTTTATTTCTTAACGTTTTTAAGTACTGCAAATAATTTCAGAGGCAATGAAAAAGTTTCTTTCGAATTGAACTCCCCTGAGCCGTGGATTTCCATGGCTTTCTTCACTGCTGATGTTTTAGTACAGTGGTATGAATATGAAAACCGTTAGTACTAGGGGATTATCTTCTCCCTGGTGCTCTGTGCAATATTTTAAAGGTGTCCTGACATTATAGATTATGCTGAAATAATAGAGCCTACTCGGTATTACATTCTGTATTCATATTTACTATAAAATGTATTGCTATAGCACATTCCTTAACTTCCTATAGAGAAGAATATAATGTACAACAGAAAAGTACATTTTTTTTAGAAACAGCAAAATGAAAGTTGTTGATTTTAAAAGACATTTTGTCACAGATGAGTGAGAGAGAAAGAGATCAAACGAGCAAGTCTAGCCAATCCAAGGTTTCATTCATGCATCTCTTCTGCTTAGTGCTTTCCCCTTCGGTATCATTAGCATTTTCATTTCAAAAAATGACAGTCTGCAGTAGAAGCAGTAAAAATGTTCAACCTGTGGTTTAAATTATTGATTTTTTAGAATATTGAAGCAGTATTTCAAATGGATTTTGTTAGAGATACTTCTGGGTGGGGGCTTTCAAAGGTAATTTGATATCCAAAAGCCTGTGTATTTCAAAGACTTTTCATTCTTTGAATTTCTTTAGACTCTGGTTGATTGGATAAAACTGTTTATTGTCTTCAGGATTATAAGTAGCAGATCATTGCTGCTTGAACTTGAAACATATCTTTGCAGACTGTGTTCTCTGTGATTTATGCTGTATGTTCATACTATGATCAACTGGAAAAATAAATCTTCATTTGGAAACAAAACCTGATTTAAAATGAAGGAAAACATATTGTGATTGGCATGCATAGAAGGTCAACAGTTGAATGATAGCTAGCTTATTGTAATAAAGCATCCAAGGTATGGTTCTGTAAGGATGGATTTTACTGAAGCTCCTCAAATTTGTGTTATGCTCATAGGGAGTAGAGTGTGGCTACAGAGATTCTCCTTAAAATCTTTTTAAGTCTCTCACCACAGTCAACACTCCCATATGAACAGAAAATGTTTTGACAAGGAGTGAGATTACTGACTGCTGTGTGTATGCTATGCAGGTAGTTTGCTATTCTCAGCATGCTTCTACTTATGGAAAAAAGCTACTTAAAAATTACATTATATCAAAATGCCTTGATCTGCAATCATTCTACAAGTCGAAGCTCTATTGAAGTCAATGAGGGCTTGGAGTGCAAATTTATGACTGTATTGAGCTTAATATGTGAAGAGTTGCATCATATTTTGTGATGTCAAGTATCACACAGCAATGGGATGACACAAATTTTAAATAAAACCTGATATTCCCTCCTTGATAAGTGGAAATGAATTAAAAACACCACATCAGAAGAGCTCCTTTTGAGGCATTGGGACATAAAAGGGAAAGCCGCTACTGAATACTGAATGCAGGAGCTATATCCATAATCATGTATCCATAATAAGTCCTGTTGTTTCAACCAGTTTGAAAATACATTCTCAATAGCAGTGCTACTATGATAGTTGGGTGGATAATCTGCTGATGTTGCAGTTTTGAAAGAAAAATATTTAATCTGAGGGTGCAAAATTCTAGGATCAAATCTCCTACCTTCCTCTAAAAAGTTTATACAGAGGAAAATATGACTGAAATAATTTATGACATTGACCATCTGATTTAATCATCATGATAGATCTTAGAAATGAGAATGTAATATCTTCTCACATTATTTTATAATCCTATAATGAAGGAATCAGAATCCCAGAGAAGTAAGTAAACTATTCAGGGTCACATAGCTATTAAATGATGAAACCAGAATTCTTACTCAGGTTTATTTAACTCCAAAATCAATTGTTTTTCTACTAGAAAATATCTTCCCCTATTCTTTAATCATGTTACTCTAAAAATGGCATCAAAAGAAACTTAAAAAAAAAACAGCAACAATGACCCAAAAGAGCAGTGAGCCCTCACAATTGTGCAGTATGTATAATGTTTAATTCTTTTTGGTTTCAGGGGTAAGGTTATGCATATCTGCTCCATTCTCCAATTCATTAAATGTTTACCCAATTGAAAGCAATTCTTATTTGTTTATATTCCAGAAACTGTAGGTTAACTGCCTCACTAAGTCTCCACAGCAAGCCTATGAAGTATGTGTTAACATTAGTCCTGTACAGCAGACGAGGATGAGACAGAATGCTTGCTTTCAGAGAAGCTATTAGTAAGTGGTAGACCAGATGAGAGTATACACCATAAAGAATTGTTGTGAATAGGCACTGAGTTAATGATAGTGATGATGATGATAATGTACTAGTAAAGATACTGTAATTGTGAATACTTTATAGAAAGGGAATCAATGCTTTATAGAAAGGACTCATAGAAAGGTTAGTGACCTGCCCAACCAGTATCATGCAGTGGTTGATTCGGCATAGTGATGAAACTACTTGATACATTTCTTGACATCTAGTAATTGCCCCCAAAATATTAAAGGTAACATTACTAGGTACATATTTAGAGCATGAATAAAAATTTTGTTGCATTTTGAATTAATGAATAAAGTACTGTTCTTCTTTTTTCTGATTCACCAAGCAACTTTTCATCTAGCACTGCCACTGGGAATGAATTTTTAAGCTGATTTAAACATCAACAGGATTTATTACAGTTATATCTCAGGTATTCAGTAGCAAGTTTCCCTTTCATGTCCCAATTTGCTAGGGGACTTTGTCCAAGTTATTTCAGCTCTAAGTTTCAGTTTCCTATTTCTAAACCTGTTGTAATGAAGTAGTAATAACAACTACAAGTTACTGAGTTCACCCATGTGTCAAGTACACTACTAGCAAATAATAGAAGCAAAACCTTATAAAGTGTTTATGACATAGCAAGTGCTCAAAATGGTAGCTATCATTATTGATACATTTTGTCATCTTTGTGATAGTAGGAAAGGATTAACCAGGATAGAAACCTCAGGCCAAGTCTGAGATAATATCATCGAGTAGTTCTAGCACATGTGCTTGTGGTGGGAAAAGACTCATCAGGGACAATCTGAAAATTTCTGAGTCTGGATTCTTTGCCTTTTACTGTACTAAATTCACCCAGTTTTTAGAGGCTTTTGCCTTGATGACAAGGTAAGAGCATGGGTCCAAACCTTTTTTTTTTTTTTTTCCTGTTTAATTATATTCATTTGTTGAATTTTGGATTCTACTTATTAGTGATATCAGACATTATGATATTGTCTTGCTCTGTCTGATTTAGTTCACTAGGCATAGTACCTTCCAGGTCCATTCATGTTGTTGCTAGTGGCAAAATTTCATTATTTATTCATAGATGGATAGTATTTCGCTGCTAGTATACACTCACACACACACGTACATACATACATATACCACATCTTCTTTATCCCTTTATCTCTTGATGGACACTTAAGTTGCTTACATATCTTGGCTACTGTAAATAACGCTGCTTTGAACATTGGGGTGCATGTATCTTTTCAAATTAGTGCTTTCTTTTACTTCAGATAAAACCAGAAGTGGAATTGCTGAATCATATCATAGTTGTATACTTAATTTTATAGGGACCTCCATACTATTTTCCACAGTGGCTACACTGAATTACCACCAACAGTGTAAAAGGGTTCCCTTTACCCCATATCCTTATAAACATTTGTCATTTGTGGTATTTTTGGATGATAGCCATTCTGATAAGAATGAGACGCTATCTCATCTGGTTTTGACTTGCTTTTGTCTAATAATTAGCAATATTCAGCATTTTTTCCTATACCTATTGACTATCTTTTTTTTGAAAAATGTCTATTCAGGTATTCTCCTGAATTTTTTCATTGGGTTGTTTGGGTTTTGATACTGAATTGTATGAGCTGTTTATATATTTTTGATATTAACCCTTTAGGGTGACACATGCCCCAAACTCATTAGTTCCTTAAAAATACATTTTTCATCATAATAATTTCTCCTAAAAATAAGGTTCCTGATATCAGCAAGTATAAATAGTTTCATGAAGCTATGGTTTGTCTTTTCAACCAAGTTTTATGTGCTCACATAGTGGTATTATCCTGTCATCGTCACCATTTTTCGGACATTACACCTGTAAGTCATGTTAGTTTGTGGTTAGCTTATGATTTAGAGATTAAATTTACAATAGACACAAACATTCTTTTGATATAAATATATATATATATATATAAATTATAAAAGATGGGACATAAATTGAAATATTAGATACAGATTTTTATAGAACCTGTTTTGAAAGTCTGAAAAGGGATAATGGAACTTAGTATTCATGTCATATTAAAAACTTTTACTTACAGAAAATTTCAAAATGTAGAAAACATACCCACCCCCAAGCTGCAATAATTATAGCCAACTTTTATCCATTTTTACCTCACCACTTTTTCTATTTTGGGTTGAAGTAAATATCAGTTGTTTTATGATTTAATTGGTAAATATTTCAATATATGTCCAAAAACACTTTTAAAATGAAAATGATACTAGAATAACAACTAAAAATAATTTAAAAATTCCTTAGTATTATAAAATAACTAGTTTTTTGTTTGTTTTTAATTTTGTTTGTTTATTTGAATTAGTATATCCAAATAAAATCCCTAAATAGCAGTTGTTTGATGTTTCTCTTAAACTTTCCATCTCTTTAAAATTTTCCATCTCTTTAAAATTTTTAATTGAAATTTTTGTTAGAGAAGCCAATTAATCTGTTCTTTAGAGTTTTTTAAACATTTTATTTATTGTCTCTTTGATCTTTCTTTTAAATTATCTCTAGATTCTTAGATATATTGTAATATATGTAATATATGGTTAGATCTAGGGAATTGATAGTACTTGTGTTGTTGTTTTGTCAAGAATATCTAATAGTTATCTATACTCATCTCTCAGGGTATACAAAATAGCCACTTTTCTGTATTGATGATGCTTGTAAGTAGCTATTGGTCATCTCAAGAGGTTATAAACCCGAAAAAGCCACAGGTTACATGTTTTTTTCTAGTGTCTCAGTAGTACCCTGACTTAGAAAACAAATTTTGTTATTCATATTACTCTGTTGGTTGTGGGTCTATTAATTTATTTGGCATTGCATAAACATGATAATTTATTTCTATCTTACCTTCTTCAGATGTTAACTAGGATTCTGTAAAGAGTAATTTCCTACCATGAATTATTTGATGACCTGGAGCTAGAGTTCATATAGGAAAAGCAAGATAAATGCTTTAGTTTTTCCACTTATTTATAAGTTTTCACATGACTGTGGTAATGCTCTTGTATTTTTTGACAGCTTCCTTGCTTTTTGATAGGATAAAATGTTTTAGGCTCACTTTGCTTTCTTTCTGCCTTGAAATAGAATTAGTCATTTCTCTAAGCAATTTTAATTAAAAAAGTAGTATTTAGAGACCATAATCTGGATCTTAGGGCCACCCACTGATGCTAGGTTGGTCATTGCTTCTAGGCTTTAAAAAGGCAGCCATCTGAATATTAACTGTTTTAGAATAAAATAAATAATAATACAAATTATTTCCAATGCAAATTCAAAACTGCATGATTTTTAGTTAACATTGTCGATGTTACATTTATACTTTTTTCTTCTGTACTATACACAGCAATACCATTATCCCAACAAATTTAATACTGAAAAAATGTTGACATATTTTATTTTGTTTTGCTTTACATTATGTTTATCCCACTGGAGATACACAAATCACAGTGTTTTAAAGTAGCTGTATTGTATGGCACCTCTCTGTGTGGTTATTCTACTAGCTGGTATTCAATTATACAAAATATGGTCCAGAGACAAATGTATGCAAGATATAGTCAAAGAAGTCAAGGTTGTATTTGTGTTCTTTCCCCCGTTCTCTCTCTTTCCCAATCTTTACCTGACTCCAAACATAAAAATACGGATTGGAGATTTAACTGAAAATGTGTTATGTTGGGAGATTGGAGGAGGATGGATTTACATGAGAGGTAATATGCTACTAAGTCGCTTCAGTCGTGTCTGACCCTGTGCGACCCCATAGACGGCAGCCCACCAGGCTCCCCCGTCCCTGGGATTCTCCAGGCAAGAACACTGGAGTGGGTTGCCATTTCCTTCTCCAATGCAGGAAAGTGAAAAGTGAAAGTGAAGTCGCTCAGTCGTGTCCGACTCTTAGCGACCCCATGGACTGCAGCCTACCAGACTCCTTCGTCCATGGGATTTTCCAGGCAAGAGTACTGGAGTGGGGTGCCATTGCCTTCTCTGGAGAGGTAATATAAAAAGAACTAAAATCTTAGCTTCCATAATGGGAAATTACAGGTGAAAGCAGAGGCAGGTGGAGGACTTTTTTTGTGCAAAGATGACTGGTCTATTCTCAGTACCTATAAATACAGACTTTTAGTAACTACTCCTAGTAGGAGAACTAAATTTGCTACCTTTGATTCCCAATAAAATATTTAAAATTCTTTCTTATTATCACTAATGAAACTGGCCTGCACATATCCTTCATTTACCTGAATCTGGTTCAGTAGTTTTACCTGAATCTGGTTCAGCCTTCACCTGAGGCGGGGGGTGGGGGGTGGGGCGGGAAAATAGTGGAATTTAAGTATATATTTTCTATTAGAGAACTCATGTGGAAACTATCTTTGCCTCAAGTTCTTCACCATAAATAACCTAATGATGTCAGTCAATACTTATAGAATTGTAGCAATCTTAAACTCTAATGGGGAAGGAAAAATATAGGTGTCTGTGATGTATGCATTGATTTTTAACAGTTCATCCTTAGTGGAAAATGTAATTGAGTATGTTTCCAGGTGGATAATACCACTTTAAAGGAGGAATAAGACAGGTTAATGCAATGGGAAGAACTGGATACATCCACATATTAAATAACTGTATAGTTCACTGAATGACAGTAAATCTTTATATTTAGATTATATATATATGTATCCCTAGACCATTATCTCAACAACAGTGCTATCTTCTTCAATTGTTGTCAAGTTGACATCTAGTATCACTTTCATAACTTTCAATGTGATACACCTTTCCTTCTTCCCTCACCCCTGTCACCCCCCAATAGGAAAAGGTAATGCATTGGCTTTAATAGAAGCAATATGGAAAAAAATACTTTCAGTGCAGTAATGATTTATAATCCACTATTAGTACTCTCTTTCTCTAGGAATGTGTATGTGTGTGTGTTTTTAGATGAATCTATGTGTGTAAATGATCATACATATACAAACAGAGAGGGAGAAAGTGGAGCTCACAAAGTTTTCTAAGAGGAACTAGTAATGTAAAATATTTGTTGGATAAAAATATGTGCCAATGCAGGTATCAATTAGTTAAATGAAACAGCCAAAGGAACCATGGCTTTTTTACTTAAAAAATAACTAACTTTATCAAGATTTTAAGGTTTTAACAAGATAGTTATATGAATGACTGTGGTTTTATTTATCTTTTTGCAGTCTGCCCTAGTACAGTGAGGTACTAAGCAAGTACCTCATTGGTATTATTCACTCATTTTTAAAAAATGGCATCCCAATTCTCATTGTATGGATTGGATGTAGCATGATTTATTCAACTATATTTTTCTTGGTGGACATTTGGATTTTATAAATTTTTGTCATTAGTAATGTTCACATTTCATGTCCTGGAATATTATTTCTCTAAACTAGATTCCTAAAGGGGAATGTCAAAAACATCTGTATTATTTAATTTTGAGAAACACTGAAGATTAAATTTTCAAAAATGTCCTAGCCGTTCACGCAGCCAGAGTACCCATATTCACCATGAATTCTACCACTGAATGTTATATCAGTCTTTCCATTTTTTTTTTTTTACTTTCAATCTTTAAAACATAAAGGAAAGCAGTTTAGCCCAAAAGGCATGTTTATTTGAGAATAGCAGAGGAATTGCAATTTAGGACATGCCAACTATGACTGAACCACAGGTATATCTGAAGAACAAAGCAGAGGAACATTCTTTTGAAAAGTATGGGGTTGGGAGGGCCTGTTTGAGAATTCATTGGAGGAAAGCAAGAGTTCAGCAGAGTGGCAGCTTCTTATTGACTGAGCATCACTGTTTTTCATTGGTTGGGCTCTTGCTGGGCAAAGAGACAATCTTGAGAGTGCCGGTACAAGAGAGATCCCACTTCAGGGCTTGTCCACTTCATTTAAAAAGAGGTTTTCTTTATTTGTTTTCACACACTGTATTGCAAAAATATTATGACTGAAAAATGATGTCTCCTGGTTCACGTGCATTTTCCTGAGGACTGGAAAAGTTGAGCATCTTTTTATACTGTTATCTTTATTTGCTCTCCTTCCTCTGTGAAATGACTGTGCACATCCTTTAACTATGCTTTTTTGTTTTTTCCTTTCTCCTGCTAAACTTTAATAAAGAATAAGGAAAAATATTGACTTCTTTTCTATTGAGTCATTTGTCTCTAACAATCGAGGGGTATTTTTATACATAGAGAATAGTAATCTTTAACATAGTAGATTGTTTAAGCCTACTTTCTATAACTATTTTAAAATAAAAGTTTGTTAGCAAAGTATGTACCCAGAGTTAAACCTCAAATAATACTAAAAATATTTCTATGAAAATCAACTGTACCCTGCCCCACATTTTAGCACTTTCTTTTCTTGCTATTGCAAAGCAATTCTTTCAATTCTTACTTTTTTTTTTTTTTTTTTAGCTTTTTAAAACACTGTGATTCTAAATAATATACTTACGTTGCATTTTTTAGTTAGACATTTCCTACTGGCTTCCTATTACAGTTTCTAAGAATTTTATTCTCAATTATTAGTGTTTACCTTACTTTGTCTGTGTAAATATTGTTCATTGTTGACTCAAGTTGTGTGCAATGGTTGTTTCCTTTGACTTACAAATATTTGTTTAACATAGATTTAATAATTGCACCTTTAAAAAATGTTTTATTTTTTATATAACTCTCATTCTTTTTCCTGTATATTTTACCTGATTTCTTAGATAAGCATAAGCCATTTTTCCACAAAAAGTTCCAACGATTCAGTCAGCTTCTTCTGACTTATGGAGACCACCCACTTCTGTTCTAATCTAGACTCTTATTTCTGAATCTTCAAATTACTTTATGCTACTGTGCATGTTTCCTGAATCCCATTTCTTCCTTTCTTGGTTAGATCTCTTATTTTCCTAAAACCAGTCCTCCAGAAAGCTCCTCAGAAAGGATGTATAGCAGGAACATTTTTAGAAGTCTCCCTGATTTAAGATTTCTGACTTAAAAGTTACGCCTCTTCAAAAATTTGAGGCCTTTCTTCTTGCTTTCTGGAATTTAAATGATGCTCTTGAGAAATAAGTTTTTTAGGCAGAAATAAAGGAAAAGCAGGGACGTGCAATGTCTATATCAGGAAGCAAAGCTTTTTCAGAAATTCTCAGATTACTTTTCACTGGCCAGATCTATATCAAATGGCTTCCCCTAGGTGCAAGGGAATATCGGGAGGCAAGTCTTAAATTGGGCACATTGATCCCTAAATGATACTGGAATCCGTGAGTAAGAACAAAAGTAGAAGTGAACACTAGATAGGCAGTGAACAATGTCTGATGAATTTGGTTTCACTATAATTTTAAGGTTAATAATTTACTATTTGACATTTAAAGCTGTGTTAGTTTGTTTGCTGTTACAAATAATATATATATGCATTATATATATATGCATATAAATTTATATTTTGTATGATTTACATTTGAAATAAAATCCCAGAAGTGAGACTATTGTTCAAAAAGTATATTTCATTGCACCTCTGTTGCTAAATTCCTTCGTTTTCCAGTGTAAACTCTAATAATAGCCCGTGAAGTTTCCCATTCCCTCACGTTTCACCAGTATTCACCAAGTTTTATCATTAAAATAAATTCTGTATTGATGGGCACATAATGAATAATGGGGTATCTTTTAAACTTCTTTGATTACTAATGAGGTAAAACTTTTTTATTGTTGCTCTTTTCATTTTTCATACGAATTTTTATTTTACCAGCTACTTATTCATATTTACTGCCATTTTTCTCTTAGAAGTTTCATCTTTTTCTTACTGATTTAAAACCTTTTATAATTGCACTTATATTTATTCTTGTCGGCAGCAGTTGTCTTTGGATTTGGATTAGTAGTCTAGCTCAGAAGCTCAGTATCAGGTTTACTTAGCTTAAAGAAGACCTGGGACAGGTCTGTTCAGCATCCAAAGTGACAGCAGAGTGGAAGTGACACGAATCTCCAGCACTGTTTCCAACATCCACAAATCATTCTGTACTATGGATTCACATGGTTACTAGAAAAGAGGCTACCTGGGTAAAGACTCCCAGTTCAGAGCAACCATCACCTCTTTGGGATCCATTTAGTCTTAACCTTGCTAGTTTATGGTTATTCCAGTGGTAGGTATGTGGCTCCCATTCTTTGATGTAGCTGCATCTCATCAATTAATTAATTAATGACCAAACTCAATAACAAGGTGCAACTGTCCAATGAGTAGAGCATAATCTCAGCAGGACTCTTGTTTAAAGTAGATGGGATATACATTCTTTGAATTATTGTTGTAAGGAGAATTTGGTCAAAGATCAAGTTTTTGAGCATCTCTGAAGCTAGAACAAAGGTCAGCAAAGTCAGGCCCAAGGGCCAAATCCGGCCCCTTGCTTAGTTTTGTAAATAAAGTCTTATCGGAACACAGCCACACCCATTAATTCATTTTGTCTGTGGTAGCTTTCAGGGTACAATTGCAGAATAGTTGTGGCAGAGACTGATTGAATCACAAAGACTGAAATACTAACTAAATAGCTCTTTACAGAAAAATTTTGCTGATACTGGAGCTAGAAGAGAGGCCACAACTCAGCTGTTAATCCTTCCCTTCCAACTGAGCCAAGAGTATTAATCCAAGTTAGCTATGCTGCAAATATTATCCCAGGTTTTCATTTATATTTTTATAATTATATGGTATGGAAGTATATTTAAAATTTTTATTGTCTAGATTGTCCTATTTGTTTGCTTTCATTGTTGTTATACTTAGAAAATTTACCAACGTGTAAAACTGAGACTCATGCTAACATATATTTCTTCTATTTCCTCTTATTTGTTTACTTATTTTACTTTATAAAATGTAGTATCTTAGCTAGTGTATAGACAATCATCATTATGTCTAGCTTATGCATAGCTACATGCACGATCAGTTGTGTCTGACTCTTTGTGACCCTATGGACTGTAGCCCACCAGGACCTCTGTCCAGGGGATTTTCCTGGCAAGAATACTAGCGTGGGTTCCCATATCCTCCTCTATGGGATCTTCCCAACCCAGGGATCGAACCTGCATCTCCTGTGTCTCCTGTATTGACAGGTGAATTCTTTACCACTGAGTCACAAAGCAAGCCCATTTTTAATTTTTTTTTCTCTAAATGATGTATCAATTGTCCTAGTACAGTTGATGACTATTTCATAAATATTTCCCTTAAATTGAACATTACAGTCTAACTATCCACCATATTCACAAACATGCCCACATACACTGGCTTTCTATTTTGCTCCATTGTTCAATTTCCTATTGTGATAAAACCATGCTGATAAAATTACTGATTTTTATTCCTCTGTTAATTTTACTAATATACATTATTGTACTTTTCTTATTTTTTACACTTCTTTAGCTATTATCACTGCTTTATTGTTGATAGGTAAAATTTGGAATCATTTTTTTGTATAATTTCAAAAGTCAAAGGAATTTATAATCAAATTGCATTTTATTCAAAATTTATTGATTTCTGTAGAAAAAAAAGTGATGTCCAGTTTTTGTTATATGTTTCATTCAGGATAAATAAAAGTTTAAGAAAGATGTTCAAAATGACAAAATTACATATTGGTATGTATTTTCTATATTATATACAGCCATGAAATATTATATTCTGTATTCCTGAAAAGGTGATTAGAATACACAGAAACAGTTCAGTTCAGTTCAGTCACTCAGTCGTGTCCGACTCTTTGTGACCCCATGAATCACAGCACGCCAGGCCTCCCTGTCCATCACCAACTCCCGGAGTTCACTCAGATTTCACGTCCATCGAGTCAGTGATGCCATTCAGCCATCTCATCCTCTGTCATCCCCTTCTCCTCCTGCCCCCAATCCCTCCCAGCATCAGAGTCTTTTCCTGAGTCAACTCTTCGCATGAGGTGGCCAAAGTACTGGAGTTTTCAGCTTTAGCATCATTCCTTCCAAAGAAATCCCAGGGCTGATCTCCTTCAGAATGGACTGGTTGGATCTCCTTGCAGTCCAAGGGACTCTCAAGAGTCTTCTCCAACACCACAGTTCAAAAGCATCAATTCTTCAGCGCTCAGCTTTCTTCACAGTCCAACTCTCACATCCATACATGACCACAGGAAAAACCATAGCCTTGACTAGACGGACCTTTGTTGGCAAAGTAATGTCTCTGCTTTTGAATATGCTATCTAGGTTGGTCATAACTTTCCTTCCAAGGAATAAGTGTCTTTTAATTTCATGGCTGCAGTCACCATCTGCAGTGATTTGGAGCCCCAAAAAATAAAGTCTGACACTGTTTCCACTGTTTCCCCATCCATTTCCCATGAAGTGATGGGACCGGATGCCATGATCTTTGTTTTCTGAATGTTGAGCTTTAAGCCAACTTTTCCACTCTCCACTTTCACTTTCATCAAGAGCCTCTTTAGTTCCTCTTCACTTTCTGCCATAAGGGTGATGTCATCTGCATATCTGAGGTTACTGATATTTCTCCTAGCAATCATGATTCCAGCTTGTGCTTCTTCTAGTCCAGTGTTTCTCATGATGTACTATGCATATAAGTTAAATAAACAGGGTGACAATATACAGCCTTGACAAACTCCTTTTCGTATTTGGAACCAGTCTGTTGTTCCATGCCCTGTTCTAACTGTTGCTTCCTGACATGCATACAGATTTCTCAAGAGGCAGGTCAGGTGGTCTGGTATTCCCATCTCTTTCAGAATTTTCCACAGTTTATTGTGATCCACACAGTCAAAGGCTTTGACATAGTCAATAAAGCAGAAATAGATGTTTTTCTGGAACTCTCTTGCTTTTTCCATGATCCAGCTGATGTTGGCAATTTGATCTCTGGTTCCTCTGCCTTTTCTAAAACCAGCTTGAACATCTGGAAGTTCACGGATCATGTATTGCTGAAGCCTGGCTTGGAGAATTTTGAGCATTACTTTACTAGCATGTGAGATGAGTGCAATTGTGTGGTAGTTTGAGCATTCTTTGGCATTGCCTTTCTTTGGGATTGGAATGAAAATTGACCTTTTCCAGTCCTGTGGCCACTGCTGAGTTTTCCAAATTTGCTGGCATATTGAGTGCAGCACTTTCACAGCATCATCTTTTAGGACTGAAATAGCTCCACTGGAATTCCATCACCTCCACTAGCTTTGTTCGTAGTGATGCTTTCTAAGGCCCACTTGACTTCACATTCCAGGGTGTCTGGCTGTAGGTGAGTGATCACACAATCGTTATTATCTTGGTCATGAAGATCTTTTTTATACAGCTCTTCTGTGTATTCTTGTCACCTCTTCTTAATCTCTTCTGCTTCTGTTGCTGCTGCTAAGTCGCTTCAGTTGTGTCCAACTCTGTGCGACCCCATGATGGCAGCCTGCCAGGCTCCGCCGTCCCTGGGATTCTCCAGGCAAGAACACTGGAGTGGGTTGCCATTTCCTTCTCCAATGCATGAAAGTGAAAAGAGAAAGTGAAGTCGCTCAGTCGTGTCCGACTCTTCGCGACCCCATGACTCACAGCACGCCAGGCCTCCCTGTCCATCACCAACTCCCGGAGTTCACTCAGACTCACGTCCATCGAGTCCATCCAGCCATGTCATCCTCTGCCTTCCCCTTCTCCTCTTGCCCTGAATCCCTCCCAGCATCAGAGTCTTTTCCAATGAGTCAACTCTTCACATGAGGTGGCCAAAGTACTGGACTTTCAGCTTTAGCATCATTCCCTCCAAAGAAATCCCAGGACCGATCTCCTTTTGGATGGACTGGTTGGATCTCCTTGCAGTCCAAGGGACTCTCAAGAGTCTTCCCCAACACCACAGTTCAAAAGCATCAATTTTTCATCGCTGAGTTTTCTTCACAGTCCAACTCTCACATCCATACATGACCACAGGAAAAACCATAGCCTTGACTAGACGGACCTTTGTTGCAAAGTAATGTCTCTGTTTTGAATATGCTATCTAGGTTGGTCATAACTTTCCTTCCAAGGAGTAAGCGTCTTTTAATTTTATGGCTGCACTTGTTAGGTTGCCTTAAAAAAAAAAAAACCCATGAAACAACTGTTGGTGAAAATGTGGAAAAATTGGAACTCTTCTAAAAGGAACTCTCTACAGAGAAAGTATTGCCTCTTTAAATAGCTTTGGATATTAAAAGTATGATTGAAATCATTTGAATAGTTCCTGGTTATTGTACAAGTTATTCCTTCTTATGATGATTTGAAAAATAGTCAAAACTTTCTATGTATGAATGCCCTTCATATAAATGATTAACACTTTTATATATCATTTGTTTTACCTTCTGTAAAATACTTCTTTTAACTATTCCTCATATGATATCATTTTAAGTCTCTTAACCATTTTTATTGTTTTTTAAAGAAAGTGTTCTGTTGCCCCAAATTGGTAACAGTGCTCCTAACAGCTATAACAAGAGGGGGACAATCACATCCCTTTTGTAATACAAATTTACTGTTAATATATTCACTGTTTTCTGTGTGTACCCTCCTTTTTTATAGCCATACTGAAATAAAAGCACCATGATATTTTATTATTTTCAGTTGATGACCTGTTAGCATTCTATCTTGCACTTGTGTATTTGGAGTGTTAGATCCAAAATACAACTACTCATCACATGCTATTTTAATAAATCAAATCTATCATTCTGGCCCATCAGCTTCTCTTTGGGATTTGATTCTGTGTCCAACATACTGCTGCTGCTGCTGCTGCTGGAGACCAACATACTGGTCTCCCTTTCCGCCTCTAGTGTTTTTTTCTTTTCTTTTTTTCCTGTCATGGGACAATCCATGTTAGTCTTTGTGATCTCCCTTAAAACATATTGAAAGTAGAGAGAGTATAATTTGTAACTCTTGAGGAAACTTTATTGATCTCACTATACAGATGAAGAGGGCACCTCAAGCTTTGTACAAAGTTTCCGTAAAAGGATATGTATGGTCTAGATCTTTTCTGCATTGTAGCACTCACAATCTCTAGCTCAAATTCTTTCCCTTTACCAGAACAAGCAGTGTGCGTGTTATCAGTAAACTCCTTCAGAAATCTTAAAATCCTTTTGTGGGTCCAGTTGTGTCGACTAACACGTGCAGCTTCAGTAAATTAGCAGAAGCCTTCCTAAATACCAGAGTTCTCCAGTATCTTTGTGCAATTGTACTACTTAGAACCATGCACAACATCCCTAAAACACAGTATCAATTCACCAAAATAAGATAGACATCAATTTTAAATCAGATATATTGAAACTATAGAAAGGGTAAAGCATGTTAATGCACAAAAGACCATTGAACTATAATAAATATTTATAATGTATCACATTCTAAGCTCTACATGTACATTGTTTTACCTTATCCAAGGTAAGGTTTGTTTTTTTTTTTTCCCAAGATAGCTTTTTAAATTTTTATTTCTGTCTTCATGTTACCAGTGAAGAAAGTGAAGTGGAAGGAGGTTGTAACTTGTCTAGGTGCCACAGCTAGTATGATGAGAGAATCGGGGTGTGAACTCAGGTAATTTGACTTTATTTTCTTAACCAATACACCATACTGTTTCTTGGTATTAAAAAAAAAAAGTTTTGGAAAATGCAGGACAAATGGGTACAATAGGATTAATATAATCAGTATGGACCTGTGTCTCTTAATCTGATCTCTTACACTATTGAAGCGTTTTCTTCTAGTCCCCCTCAATCAAGTCAATACATTTAATAAATATGATCTCTATCTCTATCAGGTCTTTATATATCCATCACTTATTTATAAAAATTACAAACATGACTTGGAGCCCTTTTGTTTAATATTAGAAATCCTTTTTTCATGTGAATAGCAATAATTTAAGTTTTTTTTTTTTTTTTTTACTAGTTCATTTCTTCCATTTTATCTAAGGGAACAATCAGATACCTTACTTGCTGTGATTTAGGTACTTGGGATCTTCCATATTTCTCTATATATTAGATTTGTAACCATTTCAAAAAGAAATAAGATTATTTTGAAATTAGCCTATTACAAAATTGATCCAAGACATTGCAATCCAATTATAGGATCATTCTATGGTGCTATGGTTAGTATCTACAATCTGAGTTGTGAACCGTTAGTATAGCTTAATTTTGTTATAGAAACAGAAACTTATCAATATGCTGATGAATGAATTTCAACATGCTCTTCTTTGTAAAGTATTAAGCAGTACTGCCTGTAAGTACTGTTTTATTTTTGCTACCAGAAAATCAGCAATAAAAATACTATTTTTTAAAAAATCAACCACAACTAAAAAAGTTTGTGAGGAAATAATGGCATTTTATTTGTGTCCTTTGTCTTTGCAATCAGAGCTTACCCTTTGGGCTATTTTATCACACAAATTGTACATCTGTAGGCCTGCAGTGTATAAATTACTCATTCTTTAGCCTTTGGTAATCAGAACCATGGGTTTTTATTACATTTACATTTATCAGATAAAAGGCTTCTGGAGATCTATGATGTTTATATAACCCTCACCTAAACATGAAAATAATTATATGTAGTGCTATGAAACATTACAGATGTTAGCACAGCATTTTGTTCCTAATGAGGTTGATATATTAAAAGGCAATTCCTTTACATCATTTTTGCAAGGACAATTCCAGCTAATAAACATCAGTGCTGACTGTCCACAGAGAGCCATAAGGACCATGGATCCAGCTCTGACTGATCTTGGACTTCCCTGAAAACTTGTCAAAACTGTCATCATTTAAAAAAATATTGTGGACAGCATTTCTCTATACATTTATGTTTTGGAATCGATTGTTTTATACTGACCAGCTGTACTTTGTATTGTTCCTTACTGTCAAACAGCTTATATGTCTTAAGCCTTCCTGAACCTTAAGAAACAGGATCATCTTTAACTAATTATTTGCATTTCGCCTTTTAAAGCTTTGCAGGAAAATCAGAATGGTGCTTTCCCTCATTCTCTGTAGTCATCCTTTGTTTGTTCTTTAATCTGCCCCTTTACACTTTGAACAAGGGGTCTGGGTACAGTGGCTGACTGACTAAATCTGATCAGTCTGTTTTTATACAGCCTGTAAACTGAGAATGATTTTTAAGTGTTTGGGGGAAAAACAAAGGAAAAATAACATGTGTAATTTGTGAAAATTACATGAAATTTATGTAAGGAGCAGTAAGAAATAAATAGTTGGCCAATACTTAGCATGAACTTCAAATTTTAGTGTCCACAAATATATTTTCATTGGAACACAGATTGCTCTGTCATTATATTTTGTCTATGACTGCTTTCATGTGACAATGGCAGAATTGAGCAGTTGTGACAGATAGTATTGCCTGCAAAGCCCAAACTATGTGTTACCTGACTCTTTACAATAGAAGTTTATTGACCTCTGCTCTAGACAATCTTCCTGTCCTTTGGAAGATTTTAAGCTTTCTCTCTGGACAGATTTCTCTTCTTTTTGTACTCCAGAGAGATCTTTTTCAGTGCCCTCCTGTCCATTGTGAGTTCAAAGGTCTCTAGAGCATTGAGATATAGTAAGAAAACATGAGAATATTTTATTTTTGTAAATGATTTATTTGGAGATGGGTGGTCAAATGATTGCTCATAATGATGGGTATGAGATAAAAAATTTTAAAGACCACTGCCCTATTTGTATGCCATAATCTATTTTCTATAAAATATTAAAGGCATACAGGATATTATTTGGCAATATATGAGAAAAAGTTTCAGAGTCTGATGGGTTTGTGAGATAATGAATTATAGAAAGGTTGACAGATAAGTTTAGTACTGGATATCTTAAGACTTTTTATATGGTTAGAGTGTATTGTGAATCACCAAGAAGAGATATCACTTGATGTTATCCCAAGACAGTCTAGCCACAGAACTTTCCATCATACCCAAATATTCTAGCAAGCAGCTTTGGAAAACTGTTTCAGAGGATGTTTAAGTACATTAAATTTTATTGTATATGTGAAAGTACAGATGATATTGTAGACCACCATTCAAATATGAGCTATCATTTTAATGGGCTTTTACCCATCTTGGTATCTGGACAAGCATTTAAGTGACTGAATTCATTGCTACCTAAAACATATTCATTATCATTATTATTGTCATTTAATTAATTTTGAATATACTTAAAGTCAGGTTGTGATTACTATCCAAAGAAAAACTGATCACTGGATTGTTCCTTCTAACCATCCAATGATCTCTAAGCTAGTGGTAGAGTCTCAAATTAGTATTTTAATCAAAGTGATAGAAGATTTTGATTATAACATCTCTACCAGAAATTAATTGATTTTTAGGTCGGTATATAAGAATGTTTATTTTATGGTTACCTCTAGCATTCTCATCTGCCCATCACTGTTTTATTATGATTTTGATTATACCATTTCAGAATTAGTAACTATTATAGCTAAAGTAATTCATTAAACAATTTAAGTGGTGAAATTCTCCATTTCATGCTGTCTTCTGAAAGATAAGTAAACAAGAAAGTATATTATCTCAGAATACTGTGATTGAACTAACTGACAAATCCATTTGTAGGGGAAGAAAAAGTTTTCCTGGAACCTCATAGGGTTCCAGGCTGGGTTCTGAAAATTAAACTGACAAGACAGATTAAGAGGAGAAAAGTATCCACCTTTTATTGAGTTTTTACGTATACATGGAATTCTTCAAAAGAGAATAAAGACTCAAAAAAAGTGACCAGAGCAGGAAGCATTACTACCTTTCAGACAAAGAAACACTGTATTTTTTTTTTTTTTTTAGAAACACTGTATTTTTGAAGAATGGGCAAGACAAAGTGGTTTGGGCTAGGGGTAGTAAGTGGTGAAGGAATATCTAGGAAGATAAGGATGAGTTGAACAAGTCTGTTTGTACAGCTTTCTTGGCCCTCCCATTCCCCATCTCTGGTGATAAGAGTGTACTCCAGGTACAGGAAGGGTACTTTTTACACCAGAGTTGTATAAAATGTTTCAGGGGAAGAGAGTAAGGGGGAAAGAGGTCCATATGACCTTTCTGCTTCTGCCATTTTAAAAGATTCTTCAGCTTAAGTTATTTAATATGCCAAGGCGCCATATTTTGGGTTTGCATGTCCTGAACCTGATAAAAGCAAAGATTTTGCCATTCAGTTTTCCGTTTTACAATAATGCCTAAAAAGTGAACACATTCTGAAGTTCAAAATTCTCAGTTTCTTTGCTAGGTTTTTCTTCTTTTATTTTGATTCTGATTTCTTCCCCTATAAAGCTGTATTGATCATCTTCTAAGAGTATAAGTGCAACAAGATTATCTCTTATGAAACTGAAAAAAAAAAAAAAAAACCTTGAAAAACTAGAAGACACAGACAGGAAGTTTTTCAAATGTCCTTCAGTTTTCTTGTTTGCATTTCCTCAAATGAGACTGCTGCAAAGCAGTTCAGAGTTTAGAATAGCTTTGAAAGCTTTTATTGTTCCATGGCTAATTTTAACCTGTGATAAAGATTGCTTTTTGTATTCAGTTGAATGTGATATCCAGTAATTGTTTGTCAAGGCTAAGTGCTGTAGGACATAATACATTTTTTAAATGGCATTTTGTAATTATAATACAAGCATCTTTATGGCCTAATATATGAAGGAATGTTATTGAGGAGGGGTGTTACAATTATGAGAAATAGACTTTAAACTTTATTATTTCAATTATTAAATCTTATGGCTGCTTAACTTACATTTAGGGAAGTCTGATTTTGTATATTTTCTCAGATGAATGATTTTTGGTTAGCTGACCGTTTCACAGATTCTTGGCAGTAATAAACTTCTTTTTTCTCTCTCATACTGTGTCTTCTTATTTTAGTCAGTAGAATATTGGTGGGGAGGATTCCCTAAAATAGCCAAAGCATGTGTGAATGTAACCTAAAGTGTTTTTTTCTAATAATTCGATTTATTTATTTATGGCTGTGCTGGGTCTTCATTGGGCTTCCCTGGTGGCTCAGAGGTTAAAGCGTCTGCCTGCAATGCAGGAGACCTGGGTTCGATCCCTGGATCAGAAAGATCCCCTGGAGAAGGAAATGGCAACCTGCTCCAGTATTCTTGCCTGGAGAATCCCATGGACAGAGGAGGCTGGTAGGCTACAGTCCACGGGGTCGCAAAGAGTCAGACATGACCGAACCACTTCACTTTACTGGGGCTTCATTGCTGTGCAGGCTTTTCTCTAGTTGCAGAGAGCAGAGTCTACTTTCTAGCTTCGGTGCACAGGCTTCTCATTGTGGCGGCTTCTTTTATTGTGGAGCACGGACTCTAGGGTGTGCAGGTTTCAGTAGCTGCAGCAGTTGGCCTCAGTCATTGTGATTCCTGGGCTCTGGAGCACAGGATTAACAGTTGTGACACACGGGCTTACTTGCTCCCCAGTGTGCTGGGTCTTCTTGGACCAGGTATTGAAGCAGTGTCTCCTACATTGGCAGGTGGATTCTTTACCGCTGAGCTACCAGGGAAGTCCTAAAGTGATTTTAATATGAGTTTGACATTACCCCCAAATCATGAATTTGCATCATGAATTGAAAGTGTGCAGATAGAAATATTTGCATGTTGAATGTTTTAGTTTTATAGATAAATGGCTTTTTGTTATCCTAATCAGTGATGACTGAAAATGATGGGAAGAATCATGTCATACAATGTCACTATTTTGTTAGAGGAACAGTAGAATCAGTGTTCTCTAAAATATCATTCAGGGCCATATCAACAGAGGTGGTTAAGGTTGAGGGACAACACGCTAATCTCAGAGTCTTAGATGGCTTACTGCTTCTGCTGCTGCTAAGTCTCTTCAGTCGTGTCCAACTCTGTGCGACCCCATAGACGGCAGCCCACCAGGCTCCCCCTTCCCTGGGATTCTCCAGGCAAGAGCAATGGAGTGGGTTGCCATTTCCTTCTCCAATGCATGAAAGTGAAAAGTGAAAGTGAAGTCGCTCAGTCGTGTCCGACTCAGCGACTCCACGGATTGCAGCCCACCAGGCTCCTCTGCCCATGGGATTTTCCAGGTAAGAGTACTGGAGTGGGGTGCCATTACCTTCTCCGAGATGGCTTACACTAGAATGTAAATCCGAGCTCTACAATAAAAGAAGCCGCCACAACTTCCACCATCAGGTCTGCATCCTATCCTTTGTTTCCTACTGGATACATTATGCTTTCTTTTGTTTACTCTTTTTAAAACCATGCTGCTGCTGCTGTTAAGTCGCTTCAGTCATGTCTGACTCTGTGCGACCCCATAGACGGCAGCCCACCAGGCTCTGCCATCCCCGGGATTCTCCAGGCGAGAACACTGGAGTGGGTTGCCATTTCCTTCTCCAATGCATGAAAGTAAAAAGTGAAAGTGAAGTCTCTCAGTCGTGTCCAACTCTTAGTGACCCCATGGACTGCAGCCTACCGGGCTCCTCTGCCCATGGGATTTTCCAGGCAAGAGTACTGGAGTGGGTTGCATTTAAAACCATAAAATATACCAAAAGGTATGTCTAATTTAGATATATAGTTTAAGAAATAATAAATGAATATCTTTCATTTCACAAATTAAGATGCAGAGCAGGGCATTTCTGTACCTTTGAGTCTATGTAGCCCTCCTCAGTTGTGTCCTTCCCTCTGAAAAGTGAAAGTGAAAGTATTAGTCACTCAGTTGTGTCCAGTCTCTGTGACCCTGCAGACTGTAGCTCCTCAGTCCATGGAGTTCTACAGACAAGAATACTGGAGTGGCTTACTGTTCCCTTCTCCAGAGGATCTTCCCAACTTTGGAACTGGGTCTTCTACACTGCAGGCAGATTCTTTACCATCTAAGCCACCAGGGAAGTCCCATCCTTCCCTCTCAGTTCAGTTCAGTTCAGTTCAGTTGCTCAGTCATGTCCAACTCTTTGCGACCCCATGAATCGCAGCATGCCAGGCCTCCCTATCCATCACCAACCCCCGGAGTTCACCCAGACTCACGACCATCAAGTCAGTGATGCCATCCAGCCATCTCATCCTCTGTCATCCCCTTCTCCTTCTGCCCCCAATCCCTCCCAGCATCAGAGTGTTTTCCAATGAGTCAACTCTTCACATGAGGTGGCCAAAGTACTGGAGTTTCAGCTTTAGCATCATTCCTTCCAAAGAAATCCCAGGGCTGATCTCCTTCAGAATGGACTGGTTGGATCTCCTTGCAGTCCAAGGGACTCTCAAGAGTCTTCTCCAACACCACAGTTCAAAAGCATCAATTCTTCAGTGCTCAGCCTTCTTCACAGTCCAACTCTCACATCCATACATGACCACTGGAAAAACCATAGCCTTGACAAGTTGGACCTTTGTTGGCAAAGTAATGTCTCTGCTTTTGAATATGCTATCTAGGTTGGTCATAACTTTCCTTCCAAGGAGTAAGTGTCTTTTAATTTCATGGCTGCAGTCACCATCTGCAGTGATTTTGAAGCCCAAAAAGATAAAGTCTGACACTGTTTCCACTGTTTCCCCATCCATTTCCCATGAAGTGATGGGACCAGATGCCATGATCTTCATTTTCTGAATGTTGAGCTTTAAGCCAACTTTTTCACTCTCCACTTTCACTTTCATCAAGAGGCTTTTGAGTTCTTCTTCACTTTCTGCCATAAGGGTGATGTCATCTGCATATCTGAGGTGATTGATATGTCTCCCGGCAATCTTGATTTCAGCTTGTGCTTCTTCCAGTCCAGCATTTCTCATGATGTACTCTGCATATAAGTTACATAAGCAGGGTTACAATATACAGCCTTGACGTACTCCTTTTCCTATTTGGAACCAGTCTGTTGTTCCATGTCCAGTTCTAACTGTTGCTTCCTGACATGCATACAGATTTCTCAAGAGGCAGGTCAGGTGGTCTGGTATTCCCATCTCTTTAAGAATTTCCCACAGTTTGTTGTGATCCACACAGTCAAGGGCTTTGGCATAGTCAATAAAGCAGAAATAGATGTTTTTCTGGAACTCTCTTGCTTTTTCCATGATCCAGCGGATGTTAGCAATTTGATCTCTGGTTCCTCTGCCTTTTCTAAAACCAGCTTGAACATCAGGAAGTTCACGGTTCACATATTGCTGAAGCCTGGCTTGGAGAATTTTGAGCATTACTTTACTAGCATGTGAGATGAGTGCAATTGTGCAGTAGTTTGAGCATTCTTTGGCATTGCCTTTCTTTGGTATTGGAATGAAAACTGACCTTTTCCAGTCCTGTGGCCACTGCTGAGTTTTCCAAATTTGCTGGCATATTGAGTGCAACTGAATTGAATTCCGTGATAATCATTTTCTTGCTTTTGTTTATGTTTTGCCACATATGCCTCCCTAAATAATGTGTTGTTTAGTTTTGCCTGTATTAATATTTTATGTAAACATAATCAGACAGTTTATATTTTATGCAACTTGCTTTTCAATTCTTAGTGTTCAATCTTTAGTTTTTCACATTTATTGCAGTTGACGTCACATTAGTTCATTCATTTTCCCTGTTCATTCATTTGCTCATCATTTTTTTTATTTGAAAACATCTTTATTTTACTCTTATTCTTGAGTTATAATTTTGAAGGTATGCAATTATTCTCAGTCAATATTTCTTCTTTAAAGGAAATAGTTTACTCTCTTCTGACTTCCACTGGCACTGCTAAGAAGTTTCACTATCAATCTGCTTTTTCTTGTTGGTAGTCATTTTAATCTTTGGTTTCTTTTTAAATCTCTTTATTTTTGCTACAAGGAACTACATTTACTTATTTATTTTTGAGTAAAATTGATGTACAGTATTATATTAGTTTCAGGTGTACTACATAGTGATTCAATAGTTTTATACATTATGGAATGTTCATCTTGATAAATCTTGTTACCATCTGTCACCATATAGAGATGCTATAGTATTTTTGACTATATCCCTTATGCTGTATGTTACATATCTGTGTCTTATTTATATTATAACTAAATTTTTTACCACCTAATCCCCCTCCACTATTTCGCCCATCTCCCCATACCCCACACTTCTGGCAACCACCAGTTTATTCTCTGTATCTATGAGGCTGTTTCTTTTTTGTTAGGTTTCTTGCTTTTTATATTTAATGAATAAATAAAACTGTATGGTGCTTCTCTTTCTCTGTGTGATTTATTTCATTTAGCATAGTACCTTCTAGGTGCAACCATCTTGACACAAACAGCAGAATTCATTCTTTTTTATGTCTGGGTAGTATTCCATTCCCCTTCATGGATCACAGCCCTGCCATGGCAAAGGGGCTTGTATAACTCAATGAAGTTATGAGCAATGCCGTGCAATGCCACCCAAGACAGATGGGTCATAGTGGAGAGTTCTGACCAATAGTGGTCAACTGGAGGAGGGAATGGCAAACCACCTCAGTATTCCTGCTGCAAAAACCCCATGGATAGTGTGAAAAGGCAGAAAGATGAGACGAGAAGATGAGCCCCTAGGTCAGAAGGTATCCAGTATGCTTCTGGGAAATAGCCAGGGCAATTACTAATAGCTCCAGAAAGAATGAAGTGACTGGGCCAAAGCAGAAATTACAGTCAGTTGTGGATGTGTCTCTTGGTGGAAATAAAGTCCAACGCTATAAATAATAATATTACATAGGAACCTGGAATGTTAGGTCCACGAATCAAGATAAATTGGACATAGTCAAGTAGGAGATGGCAAGATTGAACATCATCATCTTAGGAATCAGTGAATTAAAATGGACTGGATGGAGGAATTTAATTCAGACGACCATTATATCTACTACTGTGGGCAAGAATTCCTTAGAAGAAATTGAGTTGCCCTCATAGTCAACAAAAGAGTCTAAAATGCAGTACTTGGGTGCAATCTCAAAAATAATAGAATGATCTTGGTTTGTTTCCAAGCCAAACTGTTCAGCATCACAGTAAGCCTCTTAATGAGGGTGAAAGAAGAGAGTGAAAAAGCTGGCTTGAAATTCAGCATTCAACACACTAAGATATGGCATCCAATCCTATCACTGCATCACAAATAGATGGGGAAAAATTGGAAACAGTGACAGATTTTATTATATTTAGTTTCAAAATCACTGCAGAAGTGACTGCAGCCACAAAATTAACAGACAGTTGCTCTTTGAAATGAAAGCTATGACAAGCCTTTACAGTGTATTAAAAAGCAGAGACATCACTTTGCCAACAAAGGTCCATATAGTCAAAGGTATATTTTTTCCATTAGTCATGTATGGATGTGAGAGTTGGACCATAAACATGGCTGAGTGCCAAAGAATTGATGCTTTCGAATTGTGGTCCTGGAGAAGACTCTTGAGAGTCCTTGGACAGCAAGGAGATCAAACCAGTCAATCCTAAAGGAAAGCAACCCTGAATATTCATTGGAAGGACTGATGCTGAATCTGAAGCGCCAGTCCTTTAGCCACCTGATGTGAAGAGCCAACTCACTGGAAAAGATACTGATTTGGGAAAGACTGAAGGCAACAGGAGAAGGGGATGTGAGAGGATAAGATGGTTAGATAGCATCACCGACTTGATGGACATGAATTTGAGCAAATTCTGGGAGATAGTGAAGAAGAGAGGAGCCTGGCATGCTGCAGTTCATGGGGTTGCAAAGAGTCAGACACGACTTTACTGAACAACAACATATTCCATTGTATATACATGCCATATCTTATTTATCCATTCCTTCATCAGTGACTACATAGGCTGCTTCCATATCTTTGTTAATGTAAATAAAGCTGCAGTGAACATTGGGTGGGTGCATATAGCTTTCTGAATTGATGTTTTATTTTTATTTAGTTAATACCTAAAAGTGAAATTTCTGGGTCATATGATACTTCTGTTTTTAATTTGATGAGAAACTTACATATTTTTTTCCCATTTTGGTTGTGCCATTCTACATTCCCACAAACATTGCACGAGAGTTGCTTTTTCTCCACGTCTTCACTAACACTTGTCATTATTGTCTTTTTAATAACAGCCATTCTGACAGGCATGGGATGATATCTCATAGTGATTTTGATTTTCATTTCCCTGATGTTTAGTGATCTTGAGCATCTTTACATGTGTGTCTATTGGCCATCCATACATCTTATGTGGAAACATGTCTATTTATGTCCTCAGCCAATTTCTTAATAAAGTTTTTTAAAATATAATTTTATTTATATTTGGCTGTGCTGAGTCTTAGTTGCTGTGGTGGCTTTTCCCTAGTTGTGGCAATTGGGAGCTACTCTCTAGTTGCAGTGCCCGGACTACTTACTGTGGTGACTTCTCCTGTTGCAGAGCATGGGCTCTAGGGCACATGGGCTTCAGAGGTTACAACACCTGTGCTTAGTGGTTGTGGCTCCCAGGCTCTCGAGCATGGGCAATAGTTGTGCTGTATGGACTTAATTTGCTCTGCAGCATGCAGGATCTTCCCAGGCCAAAGGTTGAACCAGTGTCTCCTGAATTGGCAGGCCAGTTCTTTACGACTGAGCCACCAGCGTAGCCCCTCAAGTTGTTTTTTGTTACTATTGTATGAGTTCTTTATACATTTTGGATATTAATCCTTTATTGGACATATTTTTGCAAATACCTTCTCCCAATCAGTAGGCTGCCTTTTCATTTTGTTGATGGTTTCTTTCACTATGCAAAAGGTTTTTACTTTTCTGTAGTCCTATTTATGTTTTGCTTTAGTTGCCCTTCCCTGAGGAGACACAGTCACAAAAATATTGCTAATACCAGTGTAAAAGAGCTTACTGCCTATATTTTCTTCTAGAAGTTTAATGGTCTCAGGTCTTATATTTAAGTCTTTAATCCAATTTGAGTTTATTTTTGTATATGCTGTAATATAGTAAGTCTAGTTTCAGTCTTTGGCATGTAGTTGTCGAATTTTCGCAACATCATTTATTGAAGGGACTACCTTTTCCCCATTGTATATTCTTGCCTTCTTTATTGTAGATTAATTGACCAGATAAGTATAGGTTTATTTCTGGGCTCTCTATTCTTTTCCATTGATCCAATGGGCTTTCCTTGAGTTTGTTGAGGTCCCTAGATCTGAAGATTGACATCTTTCTTTAATTGTATTAAGTCTATGACAATAAATATTGAAATATTTCATTTCCTGATTCTTCCAATTATCTTCTTGTGAACTTCAGTCAGATTTCTCATTTAATTCCCCATGTTTCATTTCTCTTTACTTTCATCTCCTATGTCTGTGATGCCTTTCAGGTAATTTTCCCAGATATATCATCAAGCTGACTACTTTTCTTCAACCATGTCTAGTCTCTTAATTACCCTAAACTATTCAGATTCTTTGTTTCCCAATTACTGCTTTTTATTTCTAAAAATTATTTTTCTGATATGTAAAATTTTATGGTAAGCTTTGAATTTCTTATTCTTTGATTTATACATTTAAGCCTCTCTTTTATTTTTCAAACATGTTAAATTTTAGATTCCATATGTGAAAATCTCAATATCTGTGTATTTGTTCTTTTTTTTTTTTTTGATAGATCTGACATTTTAGCATTTTCTTCTTACTGATTTTCACTTATGAGGCTTTTTGCGCTCATTTGGTTAGTAGAATTCTATTGTGAACTCACATCCCTGAGGTAAAAATTTCTCCAGAGTGATGTGGACACTAGTTACCTGAAGACACTATGAGCAAGAGCTACTTTTAAACCAAATTTTCCACCTGTGCTTTGGGGCCCAGCCAAATTTGTATTCGTAGGAGAGATATTTTCTTTCTCACACAAAATCAGGACTCACACGGACACATGCCATCATTGCCCTACAGTAATTCTTTAGCTCACAAAATGAGATGAGAGCATCACTTTTTGTTGGTCCTACCTGTATGTGGAGGTTTCTTATCACCCAACTAGCGCACTTGGGCCCTGACTTTGCCAGCTCTCTCAGACGTTTCTAAGCCATTAGAAGTCTTACTCTAGGCCACTTGGGACTGGCAGACACCTTGAGGGCAAATATCACCCTACAACTGGTTTGCCTGGTGGATCTCTGCTGGGTTGTCATTTCTGATCTTTGAGAAACCTCCTTGTTTTGACACAGGGATGGTTGTGCATCTCTTGGTTTTGTTTTTTTGGTACCATGTCCAGTCTTTTTAAGTGTCCTGTGTTGTGAGGGTTTTCTCTCAATATCTTGTTAATTATAATGCAAAAATGGAGAACTCCTGTCTGATTCTTTTGGATGCCCCCTTCTTTAAGTAATAGTCATTTCATTTACAGTGGCTTCTAGAGTAAGACCACATTATTTATACAAGTTTTGTACAAAGTAAAGCCTTTTTAATGTTTATCAGTTTTAGTGAAAATTCTGCTCTAATACTTGAAGATGTTTAACAATTATTAGAACTGACTCATGCTTACACCTTCACAGCTGCTGTTTTGGGCTCTAAAAGATTTCTTCAAAGCATAGCACATGATCATCTTATGAGCAGGCCAGCAGAAATTTCTAAGTTAATTACAGTTTGGCAGAGTGTATCCAAAACCTCTTATCTGAACAGTGAACCCAATAATTTAATCAGTCTGTGTGTTGATTAATCACGTTCTAATCCATCTGATATCAGCACTGAAAAAGCTCTTCATCTGTTTTTTGTAAAACTTACCTCTGTGAATGCACAGCTGCTGTGAGCTATTGGTATTACTAACTTGAATAGGAGACAAAACACAAAAGATTCTCAAAGCCTGCATGAAGAATTTTAGACTCTTTAAAACAGTCATTCACGACTCTTTAAGCTGACCCAACTCTATGCAGTCTTCCTATATCCTCATTTCCTGTT
The DNA here is from genome assembly GCF_002263795.3 of Bos taurus. Taxonomy (NCBI): domain Eukaryota; kingdom Metazoa; phylum Chordata; class Mammalia; order Artiodactyla; family Bovidae; genus Bos; species Bos taurus. Next base: position 45,921,141 of record NC_037330.1, read on the forward strand.
TCATACCCAGCTTCAGCTTGTGCACTGCGGTTGCTGCTGCTGCTAAGTCACTTCAGTCGTGCCTGACTCTGTGTGACCGGGCAGCCCACCAGGCTCCGGCATCCCTGGGATTCTCCAGGCAAGAATACTGAAGTGGGTTGCCATTTCCTTCTCCAGTGCATGAAAGTGAAAAGTGAAAGTGAAATCGCTCAGTCATGTCCGACTCTTAGCGACCCCATGGACTGTGATCAGACTACCACACAATTGCACTCATCTCACACGCTAGTAAAGTGATGCTTAAAATTCTCCAAGCCAGGCTTCAACAGTACGGGAACCATGAACTTCCAGATATTCAAGCTGATTTTAGAAAAGGCAGAGGAACCAGAGATCAAATTGCCAACATCTGCTGGATCATCACAAAAGCAAGAGAGTTCCAGAAAAACATCTATTTCTCCTTTATTGACTGTGTCAAAGCCTTTCACTGTGTGGATCACAATAAACTGTGGAAAATTCTGAAAGAGATGGGAGTACCAGACCACCTGACCTGCCTCCTGAGAAATCTGTATGCAGGTCAAGAAGCAACAGTTAGAACTGAACATGGAACAACAGGCTGGTTCCAAATACGAAAAGGAGTATGTCAAGGCTGTGTATTGAAACCCTGCTTATTTAACTTCTATGCAGAGTACATCATGAGAAACACTGGGCTGCATGAAGCATAAGCTGGAATCAAGATTTCTGGGAGAAATATCAATAACCTCAGATAACGCAGATGACTCCTCCCTTATGGCAGAAATTGAAGAGGAACTAAAGAGCCTCTTGATGAAAGTGAAAGAGGAGAGTGAAAAAGCTGGCTTAAAGCTCAACATTCAGAAAACAAAGATCATGGCATCCGGATCCATCACTTCATGGCAGATAGATGGAGAAACATTGGAAACAGTGGCAGACTTTATTTTTGGGGGCTCCAAAATCACTGCAGATGGTGATTGCAGCCATGAAATTAAAAGAAGCTTACTCCTTGGAAGGAAAGTTATGACCAACCTAGATAGCATATTAAAAAGCAGAGACATTACTTTGCCAACAAAGTTCCATTTAGTCAAGGCTATAATTTTTCCAGTAGTCATGTATGAATGAGAAGACTTTTGAGAGTCCCTTAAACTGCAAGGAGATCCAACCAGTCCATCCTAAAGGAAATCAGTCCTGAATATTCATTGGAAAGAGTGATGTTGAAGCTTAAACTCAAATACTTTGGCCACCTGATGCAAAGCGCTGACTCATTTGAAAGGACGCTGATGCTGGGAAAGATTGAAGGCAGGAGGAGAAGGGGATGACAAAGGATGAAGTGGCTGGATGGCATCACTAGCTCAATGACCGTGAGTTTGAGTAAACTCTGGGAGTTGTTGATAGACAGGGAGGCCTGGCATGCTGCAGTCCATGGGTTCACAAAGAGTCGGACACGACTGAGCCAGTGAACTGAACTGAACTGAAGTAAGTGTTAGTCACTTAGTCATGCCCGACTTTTTGCGACTCCATGGATTCTAGCCCAGTAGGCTCCTCTGTCCATAAGATTTTACAGGCAAGGATACTGGAGTGGGTCACCATTTCCTTCTCCAGGGGATCCTCCCAACCCAGGGATTGAACCTCAGTGTCCCGCACTGTGGGCAGATTCTTTACTGACTGAGCTACAAGAGAAGCCCTGAGCATGTATGTGAATCTTAATCAATTCTACTGTGCCATGTGTGTAAGTCGCTTCAGTTGCGTCCAACTCTTCGTGACTGTGTTTACTGTAGTCTGCCAGGCTCCTTTGTCTGTGGGATCGTCCAGGCAAGAATACTGAAGTGGGTTGCCATGCCCTCATCCAGGGAATCTTCCTGACCCAGGGATCAAACCTGAGTCTCTTATGTCTCCTGCATTGGTAGGTGGTTTCTTTACCACTAGCGCCACCTGAGGAGCCCTCCATCTTACTGGATAAAGTTAACTATACAAACAGGGACTCTCAGACCCAAGTGAAACACATCAGAGTCTCTGCCACCATGGTTGGTCGACCTGAGAGTTTACCAGTTTGGGGGAGAGACTATACGTACAACTTATAACCTAAGTCCTGTCACAGACTTGTGTTCTGTCATTAGAACTGAGATAGAAGAAGCCATCTGTAGGAAAGAAAAAGAATGAACAGATATACAAATTGAAGCAGAGAAGAGACAGAGAGTCAATTCCTAACTGAATATCCTTTCTGGCATTATGTGATATATTCCTTTTCTTTAAAGCACACATGCCACATCCCACTTTTAAAATATAAGTTAAGTCAATTTATATTTCTTGCAACTAAAGTCAGTAGTTCGGAGAAGGCAATGGCACCCCACTCCAGTACTCTTGCCTGGAAAATCCCATGGATGGAGGAGCCTTTTGGGCTGCAGTCCATGGGGTCGCTGGGAGTCGGACACGACTGAGCGACTTCACTTTCACTTTTCACTTTCATGCATTGGAGAAGGAAATGGCAACCCACTCCAGTGTTCTTGACTGGAGAATCCCAGGGATGGGGGAGCCTTGTGGGCTGCCATCTATGGGGTCGCACAGAGTCGGACATGACTGAAGTGACTTAGCAGCAGCAAAGTCAGTCCTAATTATTATCATATACATAAACATTAAATCACTAATAATTTTATTACTCATATAACATAAATACAGCTAGATTCTAGTCTCATTTCTAATGCTCACTAGAACTGTGTAACAGTGGGCAAGTCACTTTAATTTCTCTAAGCCCTGACTGTAGCATTAACTGCATGGTGATAGAGTTGCAAAGATCAAATAAATGACCTATGTGAAATATCTGTGCTATAAAAGTCTAAACTATTATTGTTTCTGCATTTTCAACACCACTATTTCTCTGATAAATTGTTTTGTGTTTTTAGGAAAACATTGTTGATCTTGTTTACTGTGTTTAACCATGTGGATAGACAGATTCAAAGTTCCTGATGACAAATGGGTATATGTCACTAATTCAGGTTTTGAGTGCTTTGTACAAGATACTAGGATGGAAAATTGACGTATTAAAAACAAATTCTCATCCTATTCATGTCACTCATCCAAAACAACAAAATGGAAATTATTCTGACCATTATAAAGTTTATTTCAGGGACTAATCAAATATTAATAAACTAAGTTCATGAAGAAAATAAAATGTTAGAGAATTCTTTCATAATAGTGAAGTTGCACTGGAAACTGGGCCACTGTTGAATTTTATTTTATGTTTTGCTATTCCCAGGGTAGCAGTATGCCAGATTTATAATGATGGAATCATATTATGTAACAGGATGTTTGTCATTAGATTTATCTATAAAGTGAGTCTATGCTTTATGGAATAATGTATAGTTAAATCCCACTTGTATAGAAAGTGATAGATATACTTTAAAGGACATTTTTTTCCTGTAGTGCATGACATTTTTGAAATTCTAACTATTACAACCAAATAAAACTTTTTTGGATTAAAAAACAACCAATTCACAGCAGACTCTTGGAAATTAAAAAAGAATAAATATACCTAAGATTTATGTTACAGGTTTCTAGGTAAACCAATAAAGTTTTATCAATAGCTTATAACAATATTCACTATGCTATCAAAAAATTCATTAAGCAAACTTCTTATTCTACCATGTGTTTCTGCAGTTCAGGAATAAATCTTCTTTAAAATTACATATTATGAATGTTTGTAGAAAGCCTCTGTTGCTCCTCCACCCCCTAATTTCCCCCCCAACTTACTCCAAAAAGTAATAGTGGTAATTGTTTTAAGTTATTCTCTGAGTTACTTTTTATATTTCATCACAGAAGCATGTTTTAGGTATCATAGTATATATATATATTTTATATCTTGCTTTTTTCACTTAACATATTTTTAAAAATTCATTTGTTGTAGTATGATAGCTGCAGTTCACTCTGCAACTTTTGTTTTTCATTTTAATCTACCATTTTTGGATGCCAATTCTTTTAGTTTTTACCAAATCATCTCTGAAAAGTTTCCTTTTCAATTTCATTGAGTCCATTGTGATTATCTTACTCCAGCAGTAACCATGGAAACAGCATAGTTTTTTTTTTTAAGCATAAGAAAGGTCAAGTAAATGATCTTAAGCAAACAAATATAATCAGCCTGTTTACCATTTAAATCTCCTTACTAGTACTGAAAAATCACTATCATCACTCTGAATATTAAGAGGTCACTAGCACTCCATTTTATAATGGTAATTACAGTATCACATGAAGCAGAGATATCACCTAATGCTATCTTATCAATAAATATCAATTTTTTAAAAAAATTGAATATTTCTAATAGGCCAAACACAAGAACTATGGTAATTCATCTTTTTTTTTCTTTTTTATAGAAAATAAACTTTTATCTGTTTTATTTTTGAATAAAGTGAAAAGAAAGTGAAGTTGCTCAGTCGTGTCTGACTCTTTGCAACCCCAAGGACTATAGCCCACCAGGCTCCTCCATCCATGAGATTCTCCAGGCAAGAGTACTGGAGAGGGTTGCCATTTCCTTCTCCAGGGGATCTTCCCAACCCAGGGATTGAACCTGGGTCTCCCATGTTGTAAGCAGACGTTTAACTGACTGAACCACCAGGGAAATCATAAGTGCTTCGCTGGTCGTATGGAGATACCCCATGTCCAAGGTCAGAGAAACCCCAGTAAGATGGTAGGCACTGGAGCAGCTGTGAGGAGATACCTCATGTCCAAGGGCAAAGGAGAAGCCCCAACAGGATGACAGGAGGGGCGAATTCACGTTTAGAATCAAACCCCATTCCCACCAGAGATGCTCAGAGGGCTCAAACAAACCTTGTGCACACCAGGACCTAGGGACCCCACGGAGACCGAGACAGAACTGTGTTTGAGCATCTCCTGTGGAGGTACAGGTCAGCAGTGGTCTGCCACAGGGATAGGGGCTCAGACTGTGGGTATGGCATAAGTCCTCTTGGAGGAGGTCGCCATTAACCCCATCATAGAGGTACCAGAACTTACATAGGACTGGGGAAAGGATTCTTGGAGGGCACAACAGAACCTTGTGTACCAGGACCCAGGAGAAAGGGACAGTGACCCCACAGGAGACTTGCCTGTGGGTGTTCAGGAGTCTCTGGGGAAGGCGTGGGTCAGTGGTGGCCTGCTGCAGGGTTGGGGGCAAGGACTGTAGCAGTACATGCGTGGGATCCTTTGAGGAAGGTCACCATTATCTTCAGTACCTCCACCATAGTTTGGCCCCAGGTCAATAGCACAGAGGGAACACAGCTCCACCCATCAACGGCCCTGCTCATCAAAACAAGAACCAGAATGCCCCTCAGTCAGTCTATCCCATCAGGAAGCTTTCATAAGCCTCTTATCCTTCTCCATCAGGGGGCAGACAGACTGAAAGCCACAATCACAGAAAACCAACCAATATAATCACATGGACCACAACCTTGTCTAACTCACTGAAACTATGACCCATGCCATGTAGGGCCACCCAAGGCAGATGGTTCATGGTGGAGAGTTCTGACAAAATGTGGTCCACTGGAGAAGGGAATGGCAAACCACTTCAGTATTCCTGCCTTGAGAACCCCATGAACAGTATGAAAAGGCAAAAAGATAGGACACTGAAAGATGAACTCCCCAGGTTGTTAGGTGCCCAATATGCTACTGGAGATCAGTGGAGGAACAACTCCAGAAAGAATGAAGAGACGGAGCCAAAGCAAAAACATCATCCAGTTGTGCATGTGTCTGGTAATAGAAATAAGGTCTGATGCTGTAAAGAGCAATATTGCAAGGGAACTGGAATGTTAGGTCCATGAATCAAGGCAAATTGGAGGTGGTCAAAAGGAGATGGCAAGAGTGAACATAGACATTTTAGGAATCAGCGAACTAAAATGGACTGGAATGGGTGAATTTAACTCAGATGACCATTATATCTACTATTGTGGGCAAGAATCCCTTAGAAGAAATGGAATAGCCATCATAGTCAACAAAAGAGTCCAAAATGCAGTACTTGGGTGCAGTCTCAAAAACAACAGAATGATCTCTGTTTGTTTCCAAAGCAAACCATTCAATATCACAGTAATCCAAGCCTATGCCCTGACCAGTAATGCTGAAGAAGCTGAGGTTGAACGGTTCTATGAAGACCTACAAGACCTTCTAGAACTAACACCCAAAAAAGATGTTCTCTTCATTATAGGGGTCAGGAATGCAAAGGTAAGAAGTCAAGAGCTGCCTGGAGTAACAGGCAAATTTGACCTTGGAGTACAGAATGAAGCAGGAGAAAAGCCAATAGAGTTCTGCCAAGAAAATGCACTGGTCATAGCAAACACCCTCTTCCAACAACACAAGAGAAGACTCTACACATGGACATCACCAGATGGCCAACACTGAAATCGGATTGATGATATTCTTTGCAGACAAAGATGGAGAAGCTCTATACAGTCAGCAAAAACAAGACCGGGAGCTGACTGTGGCTCAGATCATGAACTCCTTATTGCCAAATTCAAACTTAAGTTGAAGAAAGTAGGCAAAACCACTAGACCATTCAGGTATGACCTAAATCAAATCCCTAATGATTATACAGTGGAAATGAGAAATAGATTGAAGGGACTAGATCTTATAGACAGAGTGCCTGATGAAGTATGGACGGAGGTTCGTGACATTGTACAGGAGACAGGGAGCAACACCATCCACAAGAAAAATAAATGCAAAAAAGCAAAATGGCTGTCTGAGGAGGCCTTAAAAATAACTATGAAAAGAAGAGAAGCCAGAAACAAAGGAGAAAAGGAAAGATATACCCATTTGAATCCAGAGTTCCAAAGAATAGCAAGGAGAGATAAGAAAGCCTTCCTCAATGATCAGTGCAAAGAAATAGAGGAAAACAATAGAACGGGAAAGACTAATGATCTCTTCAACAAAACTAGAGATACCAAGGGAACATTTCATGCAAAGACAGGCTCAATAAAGGACAGAAATGGTATGGACCTAAGAGAAGCAGAAGATATTAAAAAAGAGGTGTTAAAAATATACAAAACCAATACAATATTGTGAAGTTAAAAAATAAAGAAAAATTAAAAAAAAAAAAAAAGAATACACAGAACTGTACAAAAAAGATCTTCATGACCCAGATAATCACGATGGTGTGCTCACTGACCTAGAGCCAGACATCCTGGAATGTGAAGTCAAGTGGGCCTTAGGAAGCATCACTACCAACAAAGCTAGTGGAGGTGATGGAATTCCAGTTGAGCTATTTCAGATTCTAAAAGATGATGCTGTGAAAGTGCTGTCAATATGCCAGCAAATTTGGAAAACTCAGCAGTGGTCACAGATCTGGAAAAGGTCAGTTTTCATTCCAATCCCAAAGAAAGGCAATGACAAAGAAGGCTCAAACTACTGCACAATTGCACTCATCTCACACACTAGCAAAGTAATGCTCAAAATTCTCCAAGCCAGGCTTCAACAGTATGGGAACTGTGAAATTCCAGATGGTCAAGCTGGATTTCGAAAAGGGAGAGGAACCAGAAATCAAATTTCCAACATCCATTGGATCATCAAAAAAGCAAGGGAGTTCCAGAAAAATATCTATTTCTGCTTTATTGACTATACCAAAACCTTTGATTGTGTGGATCACAATAAATTGTGGAAAATTCTGAAAGAGATGGGAATACCAAACCACCTGACCTGCCTCTTGAGAAATCTGTATGCAGATCAGGAAGCAACAGTTAAGACTGGACATGGAACAACAGACTCGTTCCAAATAGGAAAAGGAGTATGTCAAGGCTGTGTATTGTCCCCCTGCTTATTTAATTTATATGCAGAGTTCATCATGAGAAACGCTGGGCTGGATGAAGCAGAAGCTGGAATCAAGATTTCCGGGAGAAATATCAGTAACCTCAGATATGCAGATGACTCCACCCTTATGGCAGAAATTGAAGAAGAACTAAAGAGGCTCTTGATAAAAGTGAAAGAGGAGAGTGAAAAAGTTGGCTTAAAGCTCAACATCCAAAAAACAAAGATCATGGCATCCAGACCCATCACTTCATGGCAAATAGATGGGGAAACAGTGGAAACAGTGTCAGACTTTATTTTTTGGGGCTCCAAAATCACTGCAGATGGTGACTGGAGCCCTGAAATTAAAAGACGCTTACTCCTTGGAAGGAAAGTTATGACCAACCTAGATAGCATATTCAAAAGCAGAGACATTACTTTGCCAACAAAGGTGTGTCTAGTCAAGGCTATGGTTTTTCCAATAGTCATGTATGGATGTAAGAGTTGGACTGTAAAGAAAGCTGAGCGCCAAGGAATTGATGCTTTTGAACTGTGATGTTGAAGAAGAGTGAGAGTCCCTTGGACTGCAAGGAGATCCAACCAGTCCATCCTAAAAGAAATCAGTCCTGAATCTTCATTGGAAGGACTGATGTTGAAGCTAAAACTCCAATACTTTGGCCACCTAATGTGAAGAGCTGACTCATTTGAAAATACCCTGATGTCAGGAAAGATTGAAGATGAGAGGAGAAGGGGACAACAGAGGATGAGATGGTTGGATGGCATCACCGACTCAATGGACATGAGTTTGAGTAATCTGTGGGTGTTGGTGATGGACAGAGAGGTCTGGCGTGCTGCAGTCCATGGGATTGCAAAGAGTTGGACACAACTGAGCAACTAAACTGAACTGAACTGATTTTTTAATATGTTTATTTTGTTTTGTTAACTCCATTGCAATGCTAATATGATTTATCTATTAAATATTAAAGCAAAATATTATCTTATTAAATAATACATTCTAGTATTCCCAGGTCAAATGCTTTAGTTAGTTATTGCCCAATTATTGAAGCTCTAACTCTAATCAGATAACTACGGATTATTGATTGTATCCAAGTTTTCATTCATCTTTCATTTAATTCAAAAAGTCTGAATCTCCAGTCAGTGGAGAAGGTTTTCGACAAAGCAATGGCATATATGACTGCATTTGCAAAACAAAATCTAAAATAAAGTTTATGTTACTGATTTATCATTGGGTTTCCATATTGGAATTTTGGCACTTTAGATGAATTTGAAATATTCATATACTGAATTTTTAAATTGCTGTGATGGTAACAATTGATTCATGGATAGTTGAGTTCTACACAATAGATGGCTGTAATTGGGGCAGTTATTAAGGATCTTCTGTGCTTGAGTTAAGGAAAGAGAAAACTGATCGATTTAGAGGAGCACTATCGTTGTTCAGTCATAAGTTATTCTTATGTGTGTGCTAACTTGCTTCAGTTATGTCTGACTCTTTGCAACCCTATGGACTGTAGCCATCTGGGCTCCTCTGTCCATAGCATTCTCCAGGCAAGAATATTGGAGTGGGTTGCCATTCCATTCTCCAGGGAAATTTTCCCAACCCGGGTATTGAACCCATGTCTGTTGTATCTCCTGCATTGGCAGGCGAGTTCTTTACTTCTAGCGCCACCTAGGCAAGCTGCTAAGTCATAAATCAACATAAAGGAATAAACAACACGTGTCATGAAGTAGAGAAAATTTCCCTTTGATTTGCCTTGTACTTCCTGTTGATTCTTGGTTAAGGAAATCATTGATAATCCTCAAATGGTATATTACAGTTTAACATTGGTTTATAGAAGAGGAAAATGAAACGACTCCAATATTAACAATAAATTCAACCCATAGTACACAAATTCTCTAATGAAGAATTTGAGGTTTTAAGGTATCACTGAGGCAGGATATTTGAAGAAAAAAGCATTTGCTTAACTGTCATTAAATGTCACAGTTTATTGATCCTTTTGGCTGTTTTGAGTTTCTGGCAAAATTGTCATTAGGAAGAATCCTGTAAAATAGCATATGGCTTAAAATTTCTGGGCTATTGAGTTTTTCCGTTCTCAGTACAGCTGTTATTCTTCTATTCATGTCTTTTTATTTTATTATATAAAAAAATCTCTGCACAGTCTGTGAAGATGTGAGCACAGCCTAGGCACAAATAAATACAAGAGGCAACTATAGCTGGTTTAGGTCTTGATAGGAAGAAATCATCTTCTTATCAGGACCTTACCCAAAGAAATCTCTTAGGAATTCTTATCCACTTGAACTGGAAAAGCATAAGAGTTAGTTTATATATGAATGAGCTTATTCTATTTGGATCTTAGAGATCTGATAAATCCAGCAATTTAAGCTCAATGGTCAAGAAGGTCTTAGAAGTTACAGGGTGGTCAAGTTCAAGTATGCTTTGTGTCATTGAAGCTCTGCGGTAGGCTAGGATGGGGAGAAGTGGAGTATTAAGCAAACTACATCACTGCCTGCAGGTATGAAGATGTAGCCATAGTGTCGGGTAGGGGACTCTTTTCAGAGAAAGTGTCTCTGAGGGATCAGGGTAAGCAAGTAAATGGACTAGAGTGTGTGTGTGCAGGCTAAGTCGCTTCAGTAGTGTCTGACTCTGCGATATTGTGGACTGTAGCCCCCCAGGCTCTTCTGTCTATGGGATTCTCCAAGCAAGAATATTAGAGTGGATTACCATTCCCTCCTCCAGGGAATCTTCCTATTTAAGCCACAAATGAATGAGTTCCTGAATGTAAGTCCAAGCCCATTTGTTCACCAACAGAATAAGGCCAACAATGAATACCTTATAGTTCCCATGCCTCAGGACAAGCCCTATTCTAGGGCCTAGGGTTTTAGTCTGGGTTCCTTCTTAAAACATTATTTGAAACAACAAGAATCTACTGCATAGAAACCATTTTGTAATAATCTATAATGTAAAAAAATCTGAAAAAAATAGACACACTGTGCATGCATACTCGGTTGTGTCCAACTCTTTACAACCCCATGGACCATCCCAGGCTATGTTGTCCACGGAATTTTCCAAACAATAATACTGGAGTAGGTTGCCTTTTCCTACTTGAGGGGACTCTTCATGACCCAGGGATAAAACCCATGTTTCCTGTGACTTCTGCATTGGCAGGAGGATTCTTTACCATTGCACCACCTGGGAAGGTCTCACACACACGAAAGAATCATTTTGCCCTACACTTAGAGCTAACCCAGCATTATAAATCAGCTGTACTTCAATGGAAAAAAATTATTTGAACACATTAAAAGCTAGGCTAGAAGCTGGTTATATAATAGTAAACAGGATAAAGTTCCTTCCTTTCAAGTTTACACTCTACTGGAATGTACTGACAAAAATATAGACAATACAAATATAGAGTATTAAGAGTACCAATTGGGAAAGTTATGTACTGTGACGATGGTGTGAATAAGATCAGATTAAGTGATGGTGTTGGAGAGATCAGAAAGGATTCCTAAATAGACTGAAGTCTAAGCTAAGTCCTAAAGAATGGGCAGGGGCAGCAAGTCTAAAGCATGAGTCAGTTTTGTTGAATAAGCAGAAAGTGCCACTTCCAGATGCAGGGGTTCAGAATTAACCTCCCCAAAATGTGTCACTTTTACATGAACGTTATTTTGAGCTAAAAGAAGTCAAGATGCTTCAGCTTCAAGAGAAATCATTGCCCTCCCTTAACTACATAGAATAATTTAAATTGGGAATTTTTCCCAGAAAGGAGTTACTTACCTAAAGTGACCCTGTCTATACAACAAAGCAAGCATCTGCTTACCAAATATTTACTCTTCTTATTGACCTATAATGACCCTTCTGTTCTTGGAAGCCCTGTACCCCCATTCCTTTCCTTAACTCTGAATGGCGTGTATATTTCATTTAACTTTTCTGTCTCTGAACCTCTCATGTATGTGGCGACTCTGACGCTCTCACGTATGTGGAATTCCTGCATATATGAAGTGAATTTCATTTTCTCCTGTTAGTCTATCTCATGTCAATTTAATTCTTCGACTAGTCTGAAAAATCTAGAAGCATAGAGGAAAGATTTTTCCTCCTTAACGCAAACCAATAAATTATAAGACAGTCATTTAAAACATGTGGTCTTTCATTTGTGGAACTACCCAGGGCTAGGGAACATGACTTGATAAACTGAATATGAACTCTTGTCCTGAATATATTTGCCTCCTTGGTCGAATTCTCCTGTGCTGAGCACAGCCTGTGACCTAGATTGGCCTTATCAAGGTTACGAAAAATTAGAGTAGAGGAGATAGCAGAGGAAAGGAGGAGCTCAAAGCTTAAAATTATGGCTCTTGAAAATTGAAATATGAGAGAAAATCAGCCTGATTTGAATGAAACGTTTCTAGAATTGTCCTCTCAGACCACGACAGCCTGATTTGAATGAAACATTTCTAGAATTGTCCTCTCAGACCACGACAGCCTGAGAGTCCCTACCTGGATGAGCTGCACAGAAGGTACCTGCAGAGATACACTCCACACATTTAAGCATTTGCCAAGAAAGAAATTGGACTCACTAGGCATGAGCTTCCTGGAGTGACTCTACATGTCATTTTACCCGTTAAGATTGTGTAACATGGTTTCACAACAGCAAATCAAAGTAAGGCTGCTGACGTTCCTACAGTTACAATAGAAGTGAAATAGCTTAATTAGTAAAACATTAACTGGCAGGATTCCTATAAGTAAAAACGTACATATTTAAGGCGGCTTATTGTAACATTTATACCATTTATTTTATAATATACTAATTCAAATGTAAAAGTGAATGTAAATTGCCAGAAATTAACATGCAATGTGTAGAAAAGTCCTTTTATCCTCTGCAACTGTAGCATTTGGCAGATTCAGGAATAAATAATCTTTTGTGGCAAGGGTATGCCTTATCAAACATATGCAGATCAGCACTAATTAATGCTAATTAAGGTTTCCTGTCTATCTAGTTGGAAAAACGTCCAAATGTTATGAAATCCAGTTAGTATGCCTATTACGCTAATTGTTTTATATGGGGTGGTTCTTAATTAAAATATGTAAATTGACCTTAATTGCTATATACTAATGGGGGTTCATGTTATCTCACTAAAAGTGACAAGATGGTGAGGAGGGGTACTTAAATGACTAATTCTGATAAATCCTTAACTAAATGACCTTTACTCAAAATTAATTTTAATTGGAAGTTGGCTAAAGAAACATTTTTCTTCTTTGTTTCATTTTAGTTTTTTGTAATGTAAGAATGTTCCTCTTCTTTGTTAATACAGCTTTAGAAGCAGTTATGGATTGTTAATTACACTTAACAAGCAAGTTAATTTGACTGTTTACTGTTTATAGTTATCAGGAAGTTATTGATATCCTCATTTCAGTTTTGGGAAAAACTGGTTCTTACTGAATGTAAATTTATAGTTAGAATCATATAGGTAAGTCAACCTAGTTTGTTAGAATGTGTTTTCAAGTTTGGTGAGTCAATGGTGCTAATATATACTCTCGCTGATTTATATTGAAATTACTTTCTGGAAAAAAAAATTTTCTTTGCAAACATTAACTCTTATTTGAGTTAAAATCTCACTAATGATACTTAGATTAAATAGACTGAAATAAGATTTTGACATTTTACTTGATGTGTTTTTATTTATTATTTAATTGCAAACAAATTAAAATGTATATGCCACAAACCAGTATAAATGAATTTATATATTTTTTCCACCATCCTAACCTTTCAATTATAGGAAGTAATTTAAATAAAGCTAACAAATATTATATTTTACTTTTTCATTAAGTAGTTTATGTTCAGCTGTAATTTAAAATATATTAAAAATGTGAGACAGGACTTGGTAGAATGCTGTCATATGGAAATGAGCATAGAATGAAGATAACAGTTTTTCTTTGTAGAAAGGAGACCTAATATCTTTACTCTTTCAACAGGATATAGTGACAAATGTTTCACCCAGAATCATCCGGGGGACCACCTCTGGCCCCATGTATGGCCCTGGACAAAGCTCTTTCCTGAATATTGAGCTCATCAGTGAAAAAACGGCTGCATATTGGTGTCAAAGTGTCACTGAACTAAAAGCCGACTTTCCAGACAATGTAAGTGTGATTTAACGCCTAAAACAAAAGAATTGGCATAAGTTGGTGAATGTTTATTTAAACATCCAATTCGTAGGCTTATAAATATTAATGTGTATAATATATTTTATTAAAGAATCTGCCAGTTGCTTTGCTGATGCATAGAAAGATAAAAAAGAAAGAAATGCTAAAGAACTCATAAAAATCCACACAATGTAAGGCTTTGTTATAAATGGGTGCCATGTAGATGGAAGAAGTATCTATATAAGCAGGAGGAAGAGAAATGAAATACTCACTTTATTGAGTTGGTTTTCACTGTATGTGGCTAGTATTTATGAAGGTGATGACCTTAGGAAGAAATTGCAGACTGTAAATCATTTTAAATATAAAGCTGAAGCAGATGCAGAATTTCTTATGTAGTTTATATTTTTCAGTGGGAAATAACTTACCAAATATTTTAACACCTTTATTCTGAATGAGCAAACTAGTTTTTATAAAACCTTTTTTTCTTTCTAAAGTACTATATACAAAAATTATAGTAAAATCAGGCTTACAGACAGTATTTCGTTTCTTGGTGGATTTTTATATATTGCCTGCGGTATTTTTTAGTCCACAGTATTTTTCTCTTCAATATTGGTTAGGATTGTCCTTAATGTCATTCATTCATTCTCCTCCTTGTCCCCTAGCCCCTTACACTGTGCACACACATGCACCCACACACACATTTCTCTCTCTTTCTCTTTCTCTCAATGAGCCGGTGGTGAATTGATGTTGAGGTCTGGGGCAATGTTTGCATTGTAAAAAGATTTTTCTGTGATGATCTTTTAAAGATAAATGCTGCTGCTAAGTCGTTTCAGTCGTGTCCGACTCTGTGCGTCCCCATGGATGGCAGCCCACCAGGTTCCTCTGTCCCTGGGATTCTCCAGGCAAGAACACTGGAGTGGGTTGCCATTTCCTTCTCCAATGTAGGAAAGTGAAAAGTGAAAGTAAAGTCACTCAGTCGTGTCCGACTCTTAGCGACCCCATGGACTAGAGCCTACCAGGCTCCTCCGTCCATGGGATTTTCCAGGCAAGAGTACTGGAGTGTGGTGCCACTGCCTTGAGAACACTTCAAATATTCTAATAATGATAATAAATAATTTAATTGAAATCTGTGGATATTTGCCCACAAACTGATAAATCAGAAAATTTTACAAAGGGACTTAAGCTATCACACATTGGCCTAGCTCATCAGGTTTATTTTTCTGTTTTAGAAAGCTCTAATTGTTTCCAAAATCTCTCTTATCTTAAAACAAAATATAATCACATAAGATACAATTTATCTTCCTCAGTTCAACCCTTCAGATGTGAAAGAAACTATATAAAGGCCATCTGAAATCAATAGCTTCTGCTTATTAGGAATTTTTTAATTTTGGAGCTTGATGTTGCAATTATCAGTATGAGCATTATACAATCAACTCTAGTAACAATTTTGTTGGACTATTTGCATTTTAAAGAATCCACATCTTTTGGAAATCTCTTCTCATAATGCCAAGGACAAAAGTGTTCAACCATAAAAATAATTAATAATATATTTTAAAACATAATCTACAGTTTTATGAAATAAAATAATAATGGTAATAAGTAAGTGTGTGTGTGCAATGGCTCCCCACTCCAGCGCTCTTGCCTGGAAAATCCCATGGATGGAGGAGCCTGGTGGGCTACAGTCCATGGGGTCGCTAAGAGTCAGACATGACTAAGCGACTTCACTTTGACTTTTCACTTTCATGCATTGGAGAAGGAAATGGCAACCCGCTCCAGTGTTCTTGCCTGGAGAATCCCAGGGACAGTGGAGCCTGATGGGCTGCCGCCTATGGGATCGCACAGAGTCGGACACGACTGAAGCGACTTAGCAGCAGTGCATGCTTAGTTGGTTCAGTCATGTTTGACTCTTTGTGACACTATGACCCTACGTAAGAATAAGCACTTATATAGTAATCACTCTGTACTAGATATGGTTATAAATGCTTTATATATTTTAACACTCATTTAATTTTCTAATAGCTTTATAAGATAGGTAGTACTATTTCCCCCATTTCACAGATGAGGAAACTGAGGCATGTGGCATTAGGTAGCATGCCTAAGGCTCGCAGCTGTTATATGGTGATGCCAAAATTTGAACTTGAAATTTGATTTTAGCATCTATGCCCTTTGTAGTAATAGTGTTCAAGAGTATACTTGCTTATATTGCAATATCATTTCAGGTCCTCTTAAAAGCTCAGTATTACTTATTTAATGCAAAATAAGAATACTATGAAATATTCCTTCAATAGTATTTAGATGAACCAATGTAATTAAAAAACCCTTTTTCTGGACAATAACTCTTATTAATAACTTGTCTTAAAGCTCACCTGATACTTTCTACCCTCTTTTGAGCAGGAATAAGATATTATAATAATGGCCTCTAAGAAATGACAGTAAGTAGATAAGAAAGTTAAGACAAAACCCTTGCTTTGTGATTCTACAGTCAAGTAGAAAGACTTGAACGCATTTAAATGTTCTTTTCAATTTCCCTGGAAACAATTTTCTTCTCTTATAATGCTTCTTCTTCTGAGAAAACAATACATGCTTTTCTTGTTTCTAATTCTTTCACCATTTAGATTTCACTCATTATTCTTTTTCTGTATTCTTAGAACTAATTTCTAACATTTTTACTCCCCATATTAAAGTTAACATTTTAAATACAATTAAAATGGCATTCCCATTTGAACCCATAGAAATAATGTGTGTGCACCTAGATATTGCCATGCTGAGAGTAGAATATCCCCCACTGTTTTAGAATTACTCTGATGCCAAACCCAATGAGCTGAATGAAAGAAGGTGACCCTTCATTTTCCAAGTTTAATTATCACTCTCACTGGAGTTTTCCCACATCATTCTCAAGTGCCTGGCTGCCACCTTTAATGACAGGGATTGGATAATTCAACCCATTGTGGCAGCTTCTAACCAAGGGTTAACTTTTTTGAAAAAGAAATTGTGTTGGGGGGCTTATAGGTCAGCTAACACCCATAACCAGTATCTCTATTTCCAGAGACAGTAGGCACCAGTTGACCATGGAGTAGAGGAGACAGCAGGAAGAACGTCTTGAATATAAAGATGAAATGTCTTGTAAGGGGCTTGTTTCTTGACTGTCACAGAATTATACCAAAGCCTACACTCATATGGCTTCCCTGGTGGCACGGTGGTAAAGAACCCACCTGCCAATGCAGGAGACACAAGAGACATGGGTTTGATCCCTGGGTCAGAAAGATCCCCTGTAGTAGGAAATGGCAACCCACTCCAGTATTCTTTCCTGGAAGATTCCATGGACAGGGGAGCCTGGCGGGCTATAGTCCATGAGGTCACAAAGAATTAGACATGACTGAGTGAATGAGCACCCACACACCCACACATACACATACACACACACATACTAGATTTCTTCTTGGCTTTCAAGGTTTCCTTTTATTTATCTGTGAGTTAAATTTGGCACACTGATAATTGTATCAATCAATCTATTGCTAAGGGTTTTTTTTCCCCCCTAAGCTGAGATTTTTGCAATGCTTATTATGAAATGTATAATTAAGGCTTACAGAAATCAATTTTAAGTGAATCCTTTCGTTCTCACTACAAAAACCTTAGAAATCATATATTTTAGGCTTACAAAAAATTTTACCAACAAATTCCTGCTGCATTTTGTCTGAAGGCACTGAATTAGGAAGCAAAGACTGACATTTTCTATCGTTTGTGGCAGTTAGAGTGAGAGTTAGGCAAAAGGTAAGGATTTATCAGTGACTCGGCTGGTGAAGGTAGAAAAGAGAATAATGGCTTTGTTAGAGAAATTAATGAAGGAAGAACAATGGTATGTAATACTTCTATTATAAGATATGTAATTTCTACTGAAGCCCTTTCTCAGTTTATTACTGAAAAAGCAGCACTGCACACATTATATTCAAAATGACTCAAGTTGCCCTTCATCAGCATTCTGAAGATGCATTCCTGATTACTAGCCTCTAAATACAGAGTTCTTAACTTTGTGTGAGTGCCATGACCTCTGTAGGCACCCTGGTGAAACCTAAAAGCCCGTTTCAGAATACAATTTTGAGTGCATAAAATGAAATTTGCAAGGTAATAAAATATTCCCATTATATTAAAATGAAATTCTTGAATTATTTTAAAAAATATTAGTAATATATATTACTCTAGTAAGAGACTAAAAATACAGTCTAATGGCAGATTAATACTTACTGCAGTCTCGATGTAATGGTGACTTCAAATGCCACCTTGAGCTATCTGCAGCAACTCTACAATTCAACATGATTCTGTGTGGTTTCCTTTGGTGCAAAGTCACAGGTATTGATAGTGTTACACTGGTTTGTTGCTTCATAATACAGGAAATGATACATTTGAATGAGAGTCTAGGGAAAATAAAGATCTAAATTTTTTTCCATCCAAGTTCATGAATTTACTATTTTTCTCTCAAGAGTTCTAAGGACTTCAGATTAAGAATGTATCTCTTGCATTTCCTAATTCTAGTTGCCTATTAGGATCTCCAGGAGACTGTTCATTGCAGCACTGTTTACAACAACCAGACCATGGAAGCAACCTAAGTGTCCATCTACAGATGAATGGATAAAGACAATATAGTACATATATACAATGGAATATTACTCAGCCCTAAAAAAAGAGTTAGTTTGAGTCAGTTGTAGTGAGGTGGATGAATCTAGAGCTTGTTATGCAGAGTGAAGTCAGTCAGATTATGCATTATGCATTATGATTAATGCATAAATCAATATGCATTATTATATATTAATGCATATTTATGTAAACTAGAAAATTAACAGTGATGAACCTATTTGCAGGAAAGAAATGGAAATGTAGACACAGAGAATGGACTTGTGGACACAGTGGGGAAAGGAGAGGGAAGGATGAACTTAGAAAGTAACATTCACATATATACACTGTGCTGTGCTGTGCTTAGTTGCTCAGTCATGCTCAACTCTTTGCAACCCTTTGGACTCTAGCCAGCTAGGCTCATCTGTCCACAGGGATTCTCCAGGCAAGAATATTGGAGTGAGTTGGGTTGGGAACATGGGTGGGAGTAGGAGAGTGTGTGTGTGTGTGTGTGTGTGTGTGTATAAATACATAATTATGGCTGATTTGTGGTTTTGCACAGGAAATCAACACAATATTGTAAAGCAGTTATCCTCCAATTAAAAAATAAGTTAAAAAGCACAGTATGTTCTAGGAAATTTATAACCGGAACATGAATCTGAAATGTGTCCTAGTTAAGCTGATACACTTGTAAGGAAAAATTAAAGAATTCTTTAGGCATCCAGGCAACAAGATACTATCAAAGGGGAAAGACAGTGATAAAAATTCTTAATATTAAAAATACTCCATATATTAAATAAAAAAAAGAAAGAAAAGTTCAGCACCAAATCTTAGCTTGACTGAGATGATGTGACCAAAACGATGATGTGACCAAATGATGACTCAGTTACCACTTTCATTGTGGGTGAACTTAACTTCACCAAGAAATTAAGTCCAGCCTCATAGCAAAAAGAAAGTCACTGAATAAATATTAGCATTACAGACTTAAAAGTAAAGCCCCACCACACTGCCTTGTTTTAGACCACTTTAGCAAGTTGTTAGAAGAGATGCTTGCTGCCCACCTAGACAGTGTTCAGCCTCAACTCAGAAAGATGCTATAGGTTTCAAACAGAAGACGCTCTGGCCTGGTGTTTGCAGAGAGAGTTTTGGAGAGCCTCCCACCACTGAGCCATGGAAATGCGCCTGTCCCTACCTCCAGAGCCCCTTCCACGTGTCTGGGAAGAATGAAGGGTTTGAGCTGTACCCTTTCTGTTGATAGATCGTGTCAGGTGTTCAATGGGTATGCAGTTCCCCATGCCTCCCTCACTTGCATGCTCTCTGCCTCCCCTTCTCAGATCCCAGGTCAAGAGAACCCTCCCTGTTTCCTCTGGGGTTTGGCCAGGTCCCCTGCTGTGGTCAGAAGTTCTTGAGTCCTCATGACACTGATCACGGTGGTCCGTTGCCATTTGTGCTGTTTATCAATGTCTGCCTCCCATCAAAGGAGGACTACTAAGTCAGGTGTTATTCTGGCTCTTAGCACACACCTGATGTGTTGGACTTCTAGGAAATTATATCTACATATTAATAAAATGGTCACATCGTTTTATCATCTTAAGTCATGAGTTCAGTCCTTAAGACTAGCCTCAGCATTAATATATGACATTGTTTCTCTCTCTCAGACTTACTTTACTCTTTATGACCTGCTCTAGGACCAAAGACAAGGTTTCAACACCATGTCAAAGTTTGTATCTTTTTCAGATGTATTTTAATACATCTGTTAATGTATAAAACATTAACTTGTTAATTTTGAAAATATTTATGTGCTTTGCAGATGATCCATGTTGAAAAGTAACTAAGTCTGTATGAAGGAGATGAAATAAAAATGATTCAGTGTGTGTTTTTTTTTTTTTTTTAAAGAATCTCTGGGAGAGTTAGGCCCTATACTAGTTCAATCATTTCAGTAATTCTGGCATGGATAAAGTGAATATATATCTATGTGTATGTATATGTAAGTACGTGTATAGATACATATTTGTGTGTGTGTAAAGTTCATCAATTGATTGTACTACATATATAATCAATATCACTCATGAACTTTGCATACATCATTAAATATTTATAAAACTCCTAAACCAGAACTATTTACTGGGAGCTGTTTATTTTTGCTAGGAACTGTACTAAGGGCTTTATGTATCTGTGAAACAAAGATTTTCCCCATTTTACAGATGAGGGAACTGACATTAGAGATATTGCTTTAACTGTCCAGATCACAGAGTTAGTAAGTTAATGCATTGGAACTGGAAATCATCCCATTATACCATGAAGCAGGTTCCATTTGACTATAAAGAACCTGAGGAATTAAGAACATATGTATTACAATCCTCCCTTGCTGATATGGGGCAAATAGATTGAGCTTTCTCAACTGCAGACTCTCAAAAACCATTAAAAATCTTTTCACTTGACAGAGAAAGTTCTGTCATTAGTTCCAGTGAAGAATATTTTATGGCTCAGCTCTTTTGGCTTTGCAGAGATGGAGGTGTATCTATAGAAAACAATACCAGCAACTTGGTGTGGACTGATTTGAACTGTTACCCAGCCTCCTTTTAAGTTCTATATTTGAAAATAGGAAGTTGAGAGTCAGATCTAGATATCTTCCAAACAGGAGGATGCTCTCTGTTTATTCAGCAGACATTCATCACCCCATCATTCCTGTACAGTCTTCTTACAGGTGTCCTGGAGGCTGACTCAGCAGAAGTAGGCTTTCTTTTCTTTGGGATATGTGTAACTAAGTCTAACTAATTAGAAAAGGGGGGCGGGTGCTGTTACTCATGCAATCCAGTCAGAGAAATAAAATTTAGTAACAAATAAAACTACAGTAAATGTATTATCAGCCAGCAGTGATCAGTACACGTTCATTACTTTTGCTTTCCTATCACAGAACTTATAAAGTATAAATAGCACCCTAGCTCTTCTCTTCTCATATCCCAAGAAAAGGGTTTCACCAACAGAGATGTAAGAATGTCATATTTTTAGTGATTCTTCTGAATTTGAGTTACTTATACTTTATGTAGACTATAAGGTCTTCTGACTTCTTCTTCAATGTTTTATTCATTGTAGTTCTTTTCCTTAATATCATTCATTCATTTGCTCTATCCAGAATTATTTGAGCTTATTAAGTTCATGTTTCTGTAAATTTCTACATGTTCTCAACTGGTTTGTGTTTTTGTTTTTTTTGTTTTTTTTTTAGAAAAGTACTGGATCAGGCATTGAAGGGAAGTCTAGTGAATCCTCTAGGAAGCCCTTCCCTTTTTCACACCATCGCTTAAGTAGTGATTTTGTAATACTGTGAATTCCAGAAGACAGATATTTCCCAACTTCCTTTTTTTGCTAAAATCTCAATTATCCAGTGACATTATTTTTTTTAAAAAAGATCTATTTAGTGTATATAAATAAATATAAATCATATTTAAATATATCATAGTCTAAAAAATAAATCATAAAATGGAAATTTAAAATATTAAAGTGGATGGGGCAAAGCAGTCCATGTCCAGTTATCTTAATAAGTATCTATTTTCACTTTTCTAGAGTATATGGAGTCCAGGGATGACAGGCATAGGGTTTAGAATCAGAATGGATTTAAATCTCAGCAGCTCCTCTGACTTGTTGCTTTATTGATACTTAGCCTCATTCTCATCAGTATGATGATAATACCATCTCTCAGAGTTTGTTGTAAAAATTAAATGAGATATTATAGGTAATGGGCTTGACATATTGCAAGTATTTGTGACTTTAAATTATACTGCAGAGAATGTGTCCTTAGTCACTCAGTTGTGTCTCTCTGAGAGCTCATGGACTATAGCTGGCCAGGCTCCTTTGTCCCTGGGATTCTCCTAGCAAGTATATTGGAGTGGGTTGCCATTTCCTTCTCCAAGGGATCTTCCCAACCCAGGGATCAAACCCATATCTCTCACATCTCCTGCATTGGCAGACAGATTCTTTACCACTGAGCCACCTGGAAAACACTTCATAGAATAACTTTATGCATTTAGATTTTATTTCTACTAAAAATAATAATTTTTTTTCATGAAATATTCTGAGGGGTAGATTTAGCAAATAGAAGGAAACATCATTTTTATAGCTCTTGAATCATGTTGCCCAATTGATTTTCAAAACATTTTAAACAGTTCATATAAAAGACACTATTTCAGAAATAATTACCAATTAAAAATTAAATACTAAGTTAATAAATATATTTTTAGTGATTATTCTGAATTTGAGTTAATTATATGTTATGTAGAATGTAAGGTCTTCTGATTCTTTCCTCAGTGTTTCATTCATTGTACTTCTTTGCCTTAATATCATTCATTCATTTGACTTAGCTTCTGATTAAAATAAAGCTAGAATAATGACAGTTATTTTCTTGGTTTCAGCATAGAAGCAAAGAAAAATTAAACTATATTTAATTCCACAAAACAAGAGTAGCCAAAATTAATAAGAAAACATAATATAGCTCGTAGTTACATGATTTATTTCTGGCTCCATGTAGCCAAGCAGTTTCTTAAGATAAGGCATTTCTAGTTCCTTAAAAAAAAAAAAAAATTAGTAGCATCCTAGATGGAGTAATGGGACTGAATTTACTCTCTCAATTGAAATAGTAGCATCCAAAAACTTATATATGAAACAACAATTTTTAAGAGGTAGAACATCAGTCAGTAAGGACAGTGGTCACTGAGAGATGGAAAGCAAAAGAAATGAACTCTGCCATTGCCCAAGAAAATTTCCAGGCTATAGGGCAGGCAGCAAAAACCAGTCAGAAATCAGAAAAGTAGAACTGAGAGTCCAGAGAGAACAAGGGTGACTAGCATTCACAAGATAAAGCATCAGAAAGTAGAGAGCTGCATACAGAAACACCTTTGGAGATTTGCAAAAGATCCCTTGAGTACTTAACAGAGTACAGATCAGCTCATGCCTGTTAGTAAATTAGACTACAGAAAGAACTTTCAGAATGGATTTGAGGGGCTATTATTCAATTTTCACGTATATCTGGAAATTATGACTCTTCTTGACAGCCAGAGTGAAAAACCTTATGAATCACAATTAGTCATAGGCCAAGCACTTGTTTGGGTATGCCCAACAAACCTTAAAAGCCAGACCTGAAAGGATAAAAATATGTCTAAGTAATGTAACTGCTAAGAATGTGAAGTAGAAGGACATGTGTTCATTTTCTCCTGTGAGAATTCCAAAATTGCGATTCGCTGCTGAACAACCATCGACAGGAGAATGTTGGATCCTACCAAAAAAAGATACCCCACATCCAAGGGTGAAGGAAAAGCCCCAACATGACAGTAGGAGGAGCTAAATCTCATTTAGAATCAAACTCTGTGCCCGCCAGATACACTCGAGGGCTCAAATAAAACCTGGTGTGTACCAGGACCCAGAGACCCCGCAGAGACTGAGCCAGACCTGCCTTGTGTTTGAGCATCTCCTGCAGATGCACAGGTCAGCAGTGGCCAGCCATGGGGACAGGGGCTCTGGCTGCAGCAGATCTGGGAGGCAAGGTGTGTGGCTTAAGTCCTCTTAGAGGAGGTCGCCATAAGACCTACATGGACCCACCAAGCAGATAACCCACAAACTGGAGACCAGTTATACCAAAGAAGTTCTCACACTGTTATGCAAGTTCTAGGACCCACAACAAATTTCCCAAACCTGGGGATCTGACAAAGAGACTGAGAACCCCCAGGAGTTTGATTTGGAGGCCGGTGGGATTTGATTACAGAACTTCCACAGGACTGGAAAACAGACTCTTGGAGAGCACAAACAAAACCTTGTACACACCAAGACCCAGAAGAAAGGAGCAGTGACCCCACAGACTGAGCCAGACTTGCCTTTGAGTGTCCAGGAGTCTCTGGCAGAAGCGTGAGTCAACAGTG
This sequence comes from Bos taurus, assembly GCF_002263795.3. Classification (NCBI taxonomy): domain Eukaryota; kingdom Metazoa; phylum Chordata; class Mammalia; order Artiodactyla; family Bovidae; genus Bos; species Bos taurus. Next base: position 45,945,555 of record NC_037330.1, read on the forward strand.
GCCTGCCAGGGGGTCAGCGGCACTGACTACAGTAGTGCTGGCGTAAGTCCTTTTGAAGAGAGAGAACAAAGGAAGGGAACACAGCCCATCAAAGAAATTGGATTAAATATTTACTGAACATAGAGCCACCCATCAAAACAAGACAGCCAGTCCCTCCCATCAGGAAGTTTCCACAAGCCTCTTATCCTTATCTATCAGAGGGCAGACAATTTGAAAACCATAGTCACATAAAACCATCCAAACTGATTACATGGATCACAGCCTTGTCTAACTCAATGAAACTATGAGCGATGCCATGTAGGGCTACCCAGGACAGATGGGTCATGGTGGAGAGTTCTGATAAAACGTGGTCTGCTGGAGAAGGGAATGGCAGACCACTTCAGTATTCTTGCCTTGAGATCCCCATGAACAGTATGAAAAGGCGAAAAGATATGACACTAAAGATGAACTCCCCAGGTCAGTAGGTGCCCAATATGCTACTGGAGAACAGTGGAGAAATAACTCCACAAAGAATGAAGAGATGGTGCTGAAGCAAAAACAACACCCAGTTGTGGATGTGCCCAGGTGATGGAAATAAAGTCCAATGCTGTAAGAACAATATTGCATAGGAACCTGGAATGTTAGGTCCATGAATCAAACTGATTTTGAAGTGGTCAAACAGGAGATGGAAAGAGTGAACATCAACTTTTTAGGAATCTGTGAACCAAAATGGACCAGAATGGGAGAATTTAATTCAGATGACTATTGTATCTACTACTACTACTTCTAAGAATCCCTTAGAAGAAATGGAGTAGCTCTCATAGTCAACAAAAGAGTCCTAAATGCAGTTCTTGGGTACAGTCTCAAAAATGACAGAATGAACTCAGTTCGTTTCCAAGGCAAACCATTCAATATCACAGTGATCCAAGTCTATGCCCCAAACACCAATGCTGAAGAAGCTGAAGTTGAGTGGTTCTATGAAGCCCTACAAGACCTTCAGGAACCAACACAAAAAAAGATATCATTTTCATCACAGGGTACTGGAATGCAAAAGTAGAAAGTCAAGAGATACCTGGAGTAACAGGCAAGTTTAGCCTTGGAGTACAAAATGAAGCAGGGCAAAGACTAACAGAGTTTTGCCAACAGAACGCACTGGTCATAGCAAATACCCTGTTCAAGAAACACAAGAGAGGACTCTACACATGGACATTACCAGATGGTCAATACCAAAATCAGATTGATCATATTCTTTGCAGCCAAAGATGGAGAAGCTCTATACAGCAGGCAAAAACAAGACCAGGAGCTGACTGTGGCTCAGATCATGAACTCCTTATTGCAAAATAAGATTAAATTGAAGAAAGTAGGGAAACCACTAGATCCTCAGGTATTACCTTACGATTATACAGTGGGAGTGACAAATAGATTCAAGGGATTAGGTCTGATAGACGGAGTGCCTAAAGAACTGTGGAGAGAAGTTCATGGCATTGTACAGGAGGTGGTGATCAAAACAATCCCCAAGAAAAAGAAATGAAAAAAGGCAAAATGGTTGTCTGAGGAGGCCTTACAAATAGCTGAGAAAAGAAGAGAAGTGAAACAAAAAGGAAAGATATACCCATCTGAATACAGAGTTCCAAAGAATAGCAAGGAGAGATAAGAAAGCCTCCCAAAGTGATCAGCGCAAAGAAATAGAGGAAAACAATAGAATGAAAATGACTAGAGATCTCTTCAACAAAATGAGAGATCCCAAGGGAATATTTCATGCAAGGATGGGTATAATAAAGGACAGAAATGGTATGGACCTAACAGAAGCAGAAGATATTAAGAAGAGGTGACAAGAATGCACGGAAGAACTATACAAAAAAAGATTTAATTACCCAGATATCCACAATGTTGTGATCACTCACCTAGAGCCAGACATCCTGGAAAGCAAAGTCAAGTGGGCTTTAAAAGCATCACTACGAACAAAGCTAGTGGAGGTGATGGTATTCCAGCTGAGTTATTTCAAGTCCTAAAAGATGATGCAGTGAAAGTGCTGCACTCAATATGCCAGCAAATTTGGAAAACTCAGTAGTGGCCATAGGACTGAAAAAGGTCAGTTTTAATTCCAATCCCAAAGAAAGGCAATGTCAAAGAATGTTCAAACTATGGCACAATTGCATTCATCTCAAACGCTAGCAAAGTAATGCTCAAAATTCATCAAGCTAGGCTTCAATAGTACATGAACTGGGAACTTCCAGATGTACAAGCTGGATTTAGAAAAGGCAGAGGACCAGAGATCAAATTGCCAACATCCATTGAATCATAGAAAAAATAAGAGAATTCCAGAAAAATGTCTACTTCCACTTTATTGACCTTTTGACTGTGCCTTTTGACTATTGCCTTTGACTGTGTAGATCACAACAAACTGTGGGAAATTCTGAAAGAGATGGGAATACCAGACCACCTTACCTGCCTCCTGAGAAATCTGTGTGCAGATCAAGAAACAACAGTTAGAACCAGACATGGAGCAACAGACTGGTTCAAAATTGGGAAAGGAGTGGCTCAATGCTTTATATTGTCACCCTGCTTATTCAATTTATATGCAGAGTACATCATGCGAAATACCTGGCTAAATGAAGCACAAGCTGGAATCAAAATCCCTGGGAGAAATATCAATAACCTCAGATATGCAGATGATGCCACACTTACAGCAGAAAGCAAAGAGGAACTGAAGAGGATCTTGGTAAAAGATAAAGAGGAGAGTGAAAAAGCTGGCTTAAAACTCAACATTCAAAAACTAAAGATCATGACATCCAGTCCCATTGCTTCATGGCAAATAGGTGGGGAAACAATGGAAACAGTGGCAGACTTTATTATCTTGGGCTCCAAAATCACTGCAGATGGTGACTACAGCCATAGAATTAAAAGATTCTTGCTCCTTGGAAGAAAGGTTATGACAAACCCAGAGAAGGCAATGGCACCCCACTCCAGTACTCTTGCCTGGAAAATCCCATGGACGAAGGAGCCTGGTAGGCTGCAGTCCATGGGGTTGCTAAGAGTCAGACACGACTGAGCGACTTCACTTTCACTTTTCACTTTCATGCATTGGAGAAGGAAATGGCAACCCACTCCAGTGTTCTTGACTGGAGAATCCCAGGGACAGGGGAGCCTGGTGGGCTGCCATCTATGGGGTCGCACAGAGTTGGACCCGACTGAAGTGACTTAGCAGCAGACAGCATATTAAACATCAGAGACATTTTTTTTGCTAACAAAAATCCATCTAGTCAATGCTATGGTTTTTCCAGCAGTCATGAATGGATGTGAGAGTCAGACCATAAATAAAGGTGAACACTGAAGAACTGGTGCTTTTGAATTGTGGTGTTGGAGAAGACTCTTATACTGCAAGGAGATCCAACCAGTCTATCCTAAAGGAAATCAGTCCTCAATATACCTTGGTAGGACTGATGCTGAAGCTCCAATACTTTGGCCACCTGATGCAAAGAGCTAACTCATTAGAAAAGACCCTGATGCCGGGAAAGATTGAAGGTAGGAGGAAAAGGGGACGGCAGCATATGATATGGTTGGATGGCATCATCGACTTGATGGACGTGAGTTTGATCAAGCTCCGGGAGATGGCGATGGATAGGGAAGCCTGGGGTGCTACAGTCCAGTGGTTGGTTGCAAAGAGTTGGACGTGAATGAGAAACTGAACTGAACTCAGTATAACTGCAACTGAGAAAGAATTCTCGAGAATATTTATAGGAATACAAACTATTACCAAACACTGTAAAATTCAATTTTTGACATCTAATTAAAAAATTACCTACCCTGTAAAGAAATCAGAACGTAAACCCAAAATAAGAAAAAAGAATCAGTTTAAACTGTGTTATGTTAAAATTAGCAGACAAATACATTAAAGGTGTTTTTACAACTATATTCCATACTTTCAAAAATCCAAGTTAAACTATGGAAGATAGATAAAAGACCTATATCAAAATTACAGGCTTGAAAACTACATTTCAAAGGGTAAAGAACACAATAAAATTTGTTAGGAGCATGTTAGGCACTGCAGAAGAAACAGTTAATAACTTGAAGATGGAGCAATGAAAACTACCCTAAATGAAGCACACTCACATACCTTGTCAGCTGGGGACAACTTATATATACTGGAATTCCTGAAATCTGAAGAAATAATGGACCAAACTTTCTTAATTTTTCTTAAAACAACAAGCCTTCCCCACTCCACAAACAATGCTAAAACAAACAAAAATAATAAACAAGAAGCTTGATGAACTCCAAGTATAAGAAACATGAAGAAAATTACAACAAGGTAGTGCATCATAATCAGATTAATTAAACCAGTGATAAAGGGAAAAAAATCCTTCACAGCAGCTAGGGACAGAAAGCATGTTCCATACAGAGAAACATAACATAAGAAAAACATAATATTCTGCTGTAATTTATCACCAGAAGCAATGCAAACTAATATCATCTTTAAAGTGCTGAAAGTTTAAAAAACAAGCAAACAAAAGCTGTTAACAGATTTCAAAATTCAGTAACATGCCTTTCAAAGTGCAGGTGAAGTAAGTACTTTTCAAACATAAAAAGAGTGAAAGAATTCATCACCAGAAAATCTGCACTACAGGAAATGTTAAAAATATTTTTTGTTAAGGAAAAGGATGCCAGGTTGAAATATTGATCTATACAAAGGAGTAAAGAGCACTAGGATTTGTAACTACATGGATAATATAGGTGTTTTTTTAAATCATTAACTTACTTTAGAAAAGAATTTGTTGTTTAAACAAAAACATAAGATAGCATGGGGGTACATAACATACCTGGAAGTAAAATGCATGACAACAATAATGCAGAAGTTGTGAGGAAGAAATGGAAGTATACTACTATAAGTGTCTAAAACCATATATAAAGTTTTATATCCTTTGAAGACAGACTATGATAACTTAAAGATATATACACTAAGCTCTAAAAATAATTGAAATTATGTGACTGAGTTACAGATAAATCATAAATAATAAAGTATGAAATAGAGTCAAATCACTCAAACCAAAAGAAAGTAAAGTTAAACCTAACCATATCAATCTAGTCCAAACTATTGTTTTTCCATTGGTCATGTATGGAAGTGAGAGTTGGACCATAAAGAAAGCTGAGCCAAAGAACTGATACTTTTGAACCCTGGTGCTGGAAAAAACTCTTGAGATTCCCTTGGACTGCAGGGAGATCAAACTGGTCCATGCTAAAAGAAATCAGTCCTTAATATTCATTGGTATGACTGATGCTGAAGCTGAAGCTCTAGTACTTTGGCCACCTGATGCAAAGAGTTGACTCATTAGAAAAGACCCTGATGCTGGGAAAGATCGAAGGCAGGAGGAGAAGGGGACGACAGAAAATGAGATGGTTGGATGGCATCACCGACTCAATGGACATGAGTTTGAGCACCCTCCAGGAGTTGGTGATGGAGAGAGAAGCCTGGAGTGCTGCAGTCCATCAGGTCACCAAGAGTCAGACACGACTGAGTGACTGAACTGAACTGAATTAAACTGATATCAATAATTGCATTAAATGTAAATGGTCTAAACAACTGAATTAAAAGGGAGAGATGTCCATATTTGATAAAAAGTGGGATTCAACTGTATGCTGCCAACAAGGAAAAAAAAAAAGATTTTAAATATGAGTACACAAGAGAATACTGAAGCAATGGAAGGAGATATGTCATGCTAATTCTATTCAAATAAAATCTTGTAATATTTATAGCAGATAAAGTAGTTACAAAAGCAAAGAATATTATCAGGGGTAAAAATGATCATTTTATAATGATTAAAAAATCAATTCATGTAGAGTTGATAGCAGTCCTAATTGTTTCATTCACTTAATAGCAGAACTTCAGGATACCTGAATACAAAAAAGAGACAACTGCAAAGAGCAGTGGAAAGAAATTATAAATGGAGATTTTCATACCTGCTTGTCAGTAATTAATTAAACAATAGAATGAGGCTATTGAGGATTTGAACAATGCAATTGCCTTATTTAGTTGACATTTGTAGGACTAGCCATCCAAAGGAGGCAGAATACACAGTCATTTCAAATACATGCATAACATTTACTAAGATAGGCCATATTCTGGGTCATAAAAGATGTCTCAGTAATTTTAAAAAACTTAAGTCAAGCAAGATATATACTCTGCTCAAAGTAGAATTAAATTTATATCCAAAAATAGGAAAGTACTTGGAAAATCCTCAAATATTTAAAAAGTAAATAATATACCTCAAAAACACTTAGATGAAAGAGGAAATCATAAGGAAAATTTAAAAGTATTTTTAACTGAATGAAATTTAAAACATGAAATATCAAAATTCATGGTATATCATAAAAACATTACTTGAGGGAACGTCTATAGCATTAAATTCATGTATCAGAAATTAAGAAAGGCCTCAAATAAATGACCATAACTTCCACCTTCAAAAACTATGGCAAGAGAACATTAAGCCCAAAATAAATACCATAATGGACACGATCAAGATCAGAGAAAGAAAATGATGAAATAAAGAACAGAAATATAATAGAATATATCAAGGAAGATAGAGCTGATTTGTTAAGAAGACATAAAATTGATAAACTTTAACCAGACTGAGGAAAAAAGAGAGAAGAAACACAAAACAATATAAGGAATTAGAGAGGGGCCACCACTGCAGACTTTACAGATATTAAAAGGAAAATGACAGGACACTATGAACAATTTTATAGAAATAAACCTGTCCACATAGGTGAAATGCACAAATTCCTTTAAAGATGCAGGCTTTCAAAATGAAGTCAGGAAGCAGTGGATAACATTAGGGAAGTTGAATTTCGGTCAGAATACTTGCATGATCAAAACTACTGACCCAGATGGCTTCATGATTTAATTCCACCAACCATTTAAGAAAGAATAATGCTAATTCTACACATACTTTTTCAGAAAAGCAGAGGAAGTACTTCCTAACTAAACTTATAACACCAACACTTTGATATCATAACTAGACAAAGGCAGAACAAGAATACTATAGACCGATATCGCTCATCAGCACAGATGCAAAAATTCTAAACAAATTTACAAGTATTAACCAATAATATAGAAGGAATATAATAGATTGTGAGCAAATGAGGTTTATTCCAGGAATTCTAGTAAGTTTAACATTTGAAAATAATGCTGTTCACAAAAATTGCAAACTAATAACACCAAAAACACAAATAGAACAAAACCATTTCAAGAAATCCAAAAATGTATTCCTAATGTTTTAAGAAATTTCAGCAAATAAAGAATAGAAAAATAATTTCTTAAATACATTAATTAATGCATTATAAAATTATAAATTATATTTTAAAAAATCGCTACACCTAACATCTAAGTTAATGGTAGAAAACTGAATATTTTCTTCCTAATAAAAATGAAACAATATTTGCTTTTGCCATTTCTAGGACACACTGTACTAGAGCTCCTACACTGTTTAATAAGGGAAGATAAAGAAATAAGATATCCAGATTGCAAACGAAGAAGTAAAACTGCCTTTATTCACAGATGACATAATTGCTTATATAGAAAATCTGACTAAATATACCAATAAAAACCATTTTATTTACAAAAGTAGGTAGCTAGCTTACAAGCTCCTGTTTTCACATTTGCCTTTTTAAAAAATGACATTGAAATACTGTTTATTTTCATTACTGACTTTTCTTGTACTCTGTTAAATTCTGCACTCCAGGCAAATGCCTACCTTGCCTCAATCTGGCCTTGCCCTGCCAAACTGCTAAGTCACTTCAGTCGTGTCCGACTCTGTGCAACGCCATAGACGGTAGGCCACCAGGCTACCCTGTCCCTGGGATTCTCCAGGCAATAGTACTGGAGTGGGGTGCCATTGCCTTCTCCAAAATGCAACTTTAAATAATAAATGAGTTTATCAAGACTGCAAGATACAAGATCAACTTTTAAACATCATTCTTACTTTTTATATACTAGTAATTAACAATTAGAAACTAAAATAAGTATATCACATCTATATAGCAAAAAAATGAAACAGGGATAAATTTGACATAAAATATGAAATATATGAACACTGAAAACTACCATATGTTACTGGTAGAAATTAAAGAAGAACTAAATACATGGGGGGACTTCCCTCTTGGCTCAGTGGTAAAAAATCTTCCTGCATTGCAGGAGATGCAGGTTTGATGTCTAGGTTGGGAAGATCTCCTGGAGAAGGAAATAGCAACCCACTCCAGTATTCGTGCTTGGCAAATCCCATGGACAGAGGATCCTGGGGTGCACGGGTTCGCAAAAGAGTCAGACATAACTTAGAAACTGAGCACATATCGTGTTCACTGATCAGAAGAGTCACTACTGTTAAGGTGTCAAGCAACTTCATATTGATTTAAAGGTAAAATGAAATTACAATGAAAATATTAGCATGATTGTTTGCATTATTTGACAAATTGATTCTGAAATTCATAAGGGCTTACCATAGCCAGAATAATTCGAAAAGAACCAAGTTGGAAATTTAAAACTTTCTGACTTCAGGACTTACAGTAATTAGAATAGTATTGTATTGGTGTAAAGTTAGATTATTGGAGCAAAATAACAAGTCTAGAAAGCAACATACAAATTAGTTTTATGAACAAAGAATTTTTGACAGATATACTTGAAGGAAATCCAGTGGACAACATATAGTCTTTTCAACATAAAATGCTGGTAAAATTCTTGCCTGGAGAATCCTGGGGACAGAGGAACGTGGTTGGCTATAGTCCATGGGGTCACAAAGAGTCAGACAAGACTGAAGGGACTGAGCATGCACGCATGCAAAAAAAATAAATGACTCATATTCTACACAATACATAAAAATTACCTCAAAATTTTTACTATCCCCAGGTAGGTATTTTACATATGGTAGAGTATATAATTCAGTGTTACTCTCTCAATTCATCCTACCTTATACTTCCCTCCACTGTGTCCACAAGTCCATTCTTTACATCTGTGTCTCTATTCTCTCAGTTACGAAGTTGTGTTCGACTCTTTGTGATCCCATGGACTATAGCCCACCAGGCTCCTCTGTCCATGGAATTCTCCAGGCAAGAATACTGGAGTGGGTTGCCATTTCCTTCTCCAATGTCTCTATTCTTGCCCTGCAAATAGGTTCATCAGTACCATTTTTCTAGATTCCATATATATGCATTAATATACAATTTTTGTTTCTCTCTTTCTGGTTTACTTCACTCCATGTAACAGGCTCTAGATTCATCCATCTCAAGTCAGCTGACTCAAATTTGTTCTTTTTTATGGCTAAATAATATTCCATTCTGTATACGTCCTACAAATTATTGTACCAAAACATGTGTCTATACAAAGACTTGTACAGGACTGTTCACAGCTACTGTAAATGTAATAGCATAATACTCTGAATGATTCAAATGTCCAGCTGGGTAGGTATGTATACAATAAAATACTACTCAGCAGTAAGAAGAATGAGCTCTTAATACATACCACTTGAATTAATCTCAAAAATTATGCTGAGGGAAAAAAGCCAGCCTCCCTCCCTTCAAAAAAGTATACATTTTATAATAAAATTGTAGGAACAGTTAACTAATCTATAAGGACACAAAATAAGTTAATGGTTACCTGAAAGACAGGCGAGGAGTTGGAGGGAGGAATTATAAAGAGTCAGAAGGAAATTCAGGGGCATGATAGACACATCCATTATCTTGATTCTGATAATCGTTTCAAAGTATACACACATGTCAAAACTCATAAAAGTATAAGTTCTAAATATGTGCATAATATTGTATGTTATACTTCATGTAACATATACAATTGTATTTCAGTAAATCTATTTTAACAGACTCACTAGGTTAAATTTAAAATTTCAAAAGTGCTTTTCATGGGATGTGTACTGGCAATTAATCCCATGTTGGATTAAATGGCCAAACCTCTATCACCCAACTGTTCAATACCTACCCACAGCCCAAGCCACCAGTCAATTATTACTTTCATGAAATTTTCTAGTGTTTTGATCGTATTCACTTTGATATGGGGATACTGGAATTAACATAAGGTTAAAGATGACCTTATGCGGTGTTAAGAAAGAAAAGAAATGTGTGGATTTTTAAGTTTCTGCTTTGTAGGAGATTAAAATGCTAGTGCTTTGTCTCATTCAGTAAAGGAAAAATCTTAAGAAAATCCATCAAAGCTTTTCTATCACTTTGTGTATACAAGCATTAACTGCCTACAACATACTTTTTCTCAAATTCTCCGCTACTTTGTAATTTGTCAGGCTGCCTTTTGGGTAACAATATCTGCCCATGGGGTGGCAGAGAGTTGGACACTACTGAGCAGGCACCCACACGCACATTGCCTCCTCGGTTTGGAAGTACAGCGTCCAACACAGTTAGCTCTGTGGAAAGAGACCCTGGGGATGGCGATGTTCCATTGAGTTTAGACTCTGTTGGTGTAAGCTTTAGCTCATGAGAGGGGTAGTGGAGACTGTTTGTAAATTCTATATGTTTACTACTAATGAGGTCACGTCATAAAATACAAAGTCCATACTCAAATAACTGCAGAGGTTTGTTCAGTGGACTCAATTTAATTAATACCATTTTGGTAATATTTCACATCAGTCAGTGTCCTCTTTTTGTGGAGAAGTCAACTCTAATGCATTCTTCTCTTAAAAATATTAGGGAAACTAGGAGAAAGAATAAAATAAAACCTCTTACTGTCCCTGAACCTATAAGTCCCCCAAATGCATTTTCTTTCCTTTTTTTTTTCAATCTCAAATGGCGCATTTAATCTATTAATTCTTTAAAAAGAACCAAGATTTTATGAGAGGCTAGAAGTAAGAAGTTGTCAAATAAAAGTTGTTATTTAACATAAGGTATAGACAGAGGCTTCCCTGGTAATTCAGAGGGTAAAGAATTCATCTGCAATGCAAGAGACCAGGTTCGATCCCTGGGTTGGGAATATCCCCTGGAGAAGGAAATGGCAACCCACTGCAGTATTCTTGCCTGGAGAATTCCATGAACAGAGGAGCCTGGTGGGCTACAGTCCATGGGCTCCTGAAGAGCTGGACACGACTGAAGTGACTCAGAGGCTTACACTACAGTTATATGTGTTGCATTAACTTTGTTACAAACTACTTTTTCTATTTTACTTTCCTTTTTTTTTTTTTGCCACTAGTTATTTTATTCTTTTATGCTGTACCTTACAGGGAACATTCCTAGAGGGAATATTCCAGAGATTTATTTTTCACAAGGAACAAATTTCATATTTTTCCCCTTAGGTCTTCTGAGGTATTTACTTAAAAGTAGTCTCTTTATTCTTTAAGACAGTTTTCTAAAAACTAAATACTTAGTACTATTTTAAAGATTAATATACTGTACTTTAATAACTGTCTTTTATTTCAACCATTATTTATGGTTGAATAATTGATTCAATTTGATTAGAATTTGAAACTATATCTGTGATGAGCAAATATGATCTAATTAATCATAAATAATCTAAAGGGAAATGGTCACAGAGGTACTGGACTAATTTAATCACCAGTAAAATTTGATACTTCATCCTTGTGTGTGTGCGTAATCAGTCTTGTCTGACTCTTTGTTATCCCATGGACTGTAGCCCACCAGGCTCCTCTGTCCATGGAATTTTCCAGGCAAGAATACTGGAGTAGGTTGCCATTTCCTTCTCCAGGGGATCTTCCTGACCCAGGGATTGAACCCGTATCTCTTGCACCTTTTGTCTCCTTCATTGGCAGAGGAATTCTTTATCACAAATGAAGCAAACTGAATAGAATAAACATACAGATACTGAACCCTCTAATTTACATAAAATTTGTGTCTTCATTTTAACAATCAAAGTCATGAAAATATACTTTAAAATGAGGTCTGTTTTGGTAAGACTATATTAATACAGGCAACTTGAGACTTTCCATTTTAATAGAAGATAGAGAAGAATTGGTGAATGAAATACATTAATAAAGATATGGTATTTTTACCAGTCACTTCTGCTTTTCTACCAAGAGTACAATTCATAACCATGTTAAGAGAAAAAAGATCTCAAAAAAACAAAGCAGGAAGAAAACAAAAACACATTTTTTGTCAAGGAAGCTTTTCCCAAGGCAAGCCTTGAATCTTAATAGAAGAAAAGGAAGCAAGAACTGACAAAGAGGTTTTATGAATTCAAAACCTAACAACTTATTAATTTTGTATAGCCATTTACAATAAACAAATTTCTATTTCTCTGAGTTGATATCATAATAACCTTGTAGGGAATGCATGAAAATATCATCCCCAATCCATGTTAGAGTCTGATACCCAGATGAAGATAATTTCCCAAGGATACTTCTCAGACTGTGAGAGGTATATTTCAAATTGATAACAGAAGTCTGATATACATACACTCACAATAGAAAAAATATATCTGCATATATTTTTTAAAGTCAAGCTTCACAGTACCTAAAATTGTCCTGTGTCTGAGTTACTTTTTTTTTTTTCACCTGGATTTTCTTCCCCTTCTTGTGGAGGTGCTAATGAGCAGAGAAATGGGAAAGGTAATCAGCCAGAGGGAAGAGAAGAATCAAAGACCTAGATAATTTGCAAACTGGAAAATGAGCTCCTAACTAATCAAGATGGGATTGTAAATAGGATAGAAAGAATTTATGCATCCCTGGTATTGGCCTGAATAGCATTTTCACCCAATCCAAGGAAAGTATTTGCAGATTTCACAGTTGGGTATTTTTCTCCCTTTGAGATTTTTCCTAAACTAATTATCCATTATATACTTGAAGTAAAGAAATAACTTATCATTAAAGTCATTTTTAAGATAGATACTTCACTTCGCATGTTGTTATAATGCCTAGAATATTAATAAGGAATGAGTTAACTATTAATACAGCTTCTTTTGGGAGTTTCTGATCTATGTACTGATCACTCAAAAGGAAATTTTGTATAATATTTTATTCATGAAAAATTTAAAGAAGTAACTAGATTGACTAATCTTTCCATAATAAATAATTTAATTTAACTTTGTGCTGCTTTTTGCATTTTAATTTTTTCATAATATGTCCTTTAAAATCTCCAACATTAAAATGATCAGTAACTGTTTTGTGGTTGATTTACTTAAAATTGTATATTTAGTTATGGCTCTTGGATTCTAAGATTGGGGGAAAGTGTCTTAATATAAGAAATGAACACATTTATATATTGAAAAAACTATGTGTGCAATAAGTGTTTAGATGAATTATTAAACAGCTTAGAAATCAACATAAAATGGTATATTAATTTAATAATTGTCATTGTTACTATAATCATACCTCAAATACTTTAAATTTAATATACTTTTGTACTGTTCAACTGCAGGGTTTTGTATCATGTTTTATGACTCAAAATTGTTGCCTTATCTCTGCTTAACACCTTCCAAGACCTTCCCAATTCAAACTCAGCCAGGATAAATACAATATGGTTAGATTGTGACTTTGAATTTCAGGCAGGGCTTCTGCTTCTAGTTAGGAGACAGAAAGCCAGGAGAGATTATACTCCCACCCTAAAACCAGAACAAATCAGATAATCAGCAATATTGGATTTGTTTAAAACCCATCCAGATTAACCCCAATGAACTAAATTCCAGAAAGCAATAAGCTCTTTTGGGGAGAGAAGAGACTCTTGACTGCTTTTCTTCTTAGAGGAATGGTGGGAGGGGGAGGAAATCACAATAGAGAAACCAATAAAGATTTAAAGAATATTTAGTGGATGTGTCTGGAGTGGTATGATGTTTGAGAACCTCAAAGAGCCCAGGCAGAGAACCTGTCAGCTATTAGCAACCAAATCTTTGCCATGTCATTTTGATACCATTCACCTCAGATCCCACTCCAGTACTCTCGCCTGGAAAATCCCATGGACGGAGGAGCCTGGTGGGCTGCAGTCCATGGGGTTTCGAAGAGTCAGACATGACTGAGCAACTTCACTTTCACTTTCACTTTTCACTTTGCTGCATTGGAGAAGGAAATGGCAACCCACTCCAGTGTTCTTGCCTGGAGAATCCCAGGGACGCGGGAGCCTGGTGGGCTACCGTCTATGGGGTCGCACAGAGTCAGACACGACTGAAGCGACTTAGCAGCAGCAGCAGCACCAAACTCAAACCTGCTCCAAACTCATGGTCTAAGATAACACACCTGGTTTTAGGACTTAATGAAGCTCAGGTTCTTTGTGTCTCAATGCAGAAGGAATTCAGTGACAGGCAAAGTGACAAGGCTGTATATTGTCACCTTGATTATTTAACATGTATGAAGAGTACATCATGCAAAATGCTGGGCTAGATGAATCACAAGCTGGAATCAAGACTGTTAAGAGAAATATCAATAACCTCACATATGCAGGTGATACCACTCTAATGGCAGAAAGTGAAGAGGAACTAAAGAGTCTCTTGATGAAAGTGAAAGAGGAGAGTAAAAAAGCTGGCTTAAAACTCAACATTCAAAAACTAAGATCATGGCATCTGGTCCCATCACTTCATGGCAAATTGAAGGGAGAAAAGTGGAAGCAATGACCTACTTGATATTCTTGGGTTCCAAAATAACCGGGGATGGTGACTGCAACCTGAAATTAAAAGATCCTGTGTCTTGGAAGGTAAGCTATGACAAACCTAGACAGCGTATTAAAAAGCAGAGACATCACTTTGCTGACAAAGGTCCATATTGTCAAAACTATGGTTTTCCTCGTGGTCATGTACTGATGTGAGAATAGGACTATAAAGAAGGCTGAGTACTGAAGAATTGATGCTTTCAAATTGTGGTGCTGGAGAAGACTCTTGAGAGTCCTTTGAACTGCAAGGATTTCAAACCAGTCAATCCTAAAGGAAATCAACCCTGAACTGGAAGGACTGATGCTGAAGCTGAAGCTCCAGTACTTTGGCCACTTGATGGGAAGAGCCAACTCTTTGGAAAAGATCCTGATGCTGGGAAGGACTGAAGGCAAAAGGAGAAGGGGGTGGCAGAGGATGAGATGGTTAGATAGCATCACCAACTCAATGAATATGAATCTGAGCAAACTCTAGGAGACAGAGAACAGGGGAGCCTAGCTTTCTTCAGTACATAGGGTCACAAAGAGTTGGACATGACTTAGTGACTGAACAACAGGCTTACATCATTAGCTCTTCCCTTCTTATTGGGCAGGAGGGTGTCTGACCCTGTGATGCAGAACTAGGATTATCATAAGTGAAGTGAAAGTGAAGTCACTCAGTTGTATCCGACTCATTGCGACCCCGTGGACTGTAGCCCACCAGGCTCCTCCGTCAATGGGATTTTCCAGGCAAGAGTACTGGAGTGGGTTGCCATTTCCTTCTCCAGGGGATCTTCCCGACCCAGGGACTGAACCCAGCTCTCTTTCATTGCAGGCAAAGGCAGGCAGCTGCTTTAACCTCTGAGCCACCAGGGAAGCCCAGGATTATCATAGCACTTATTAAAAACCGTAGAAGGGTGGTGACATTTTTCTTTCACCTGATGGCCTGGGGCATATCTTGTGCTTTTATTTATGGTTTTATAGAATGAAGCAAGGCTGCTTCATTCCACAACATTCCAATAACTTTCTTGAATGATCATTAACTTAAAGTTGTCTCCCAGAATTTCCTAGGTTTCTTTCTCTATATATAGTCCTCTACTGGGATTTCTACTTTAATAGCGATCTGATTCTATCTCTATCAACTTCACTGAGCTGCTTACCAGATGTAGAGCCAAGGTAGGAGATCCCAGAGACATCATCCCAAAGGGAAGCAGGACCTTTTCCAGTTACAAAGCGGAGGCCTGCTGAATTCTAGGGTAGGGAAGTCCTGTGAGGAATTCCCCAAGGCTTTCTAGGCCTTCACTGATTATACTGCAGTAGCTCTTTGAAGGTTTGAGGAAGGCAGGCTTAGCAGAAAGATACTGTGAAGCACAGGAAGCCATTGTAGAACTAGAGAGCAAAGAGAGCTCCCCAGCAACACAAAAGGCTCCCCAGCTGGCCTACAAGCAGCAAGAGCTATCCCATGGTTTGCAATGTTGGAGGCTAGACTAATCATAGTAAAGAGACACCAGAGTCTTTCTGTGGCCCAGTTCCCAGGTTGTACTGAACAGAAAGCTTTGATCCAACCCTCACAACATTTGAAGCTAGTGAACTAAATCTGGTAAAACCAACACAAAAATTGAAAGTGAAAGTGTTAGTCACTGTCATGTCCAACTCTTTGTAACCCCGTGGACTCTAGCCCACCACTTCCTCTGTCCGTTGAATTCTCTGGGCAAATATATTGGAGTGCATAGCTCAACTACAGATTTGATCAATTCAGTCTCCTATGTTGTCATTGTTCAGTTACTCAGTCGTGTTTGACTCTTTGAGAACCCATGGACTTCAGCATGCCAGACTTCCCTGTCCTTCACCATCTCCTGGAGTTTGCGCAGACTCATGCTCCTACATTAGCAGTCTGGTAATAGAAGGGGATGCACCCTTTTCTGAGATCATTTTTATTTGTCTCTAATGTTCTTTTATATAAACTATCTGGCATAAAATTTAAAAGTATAAGGTTAAAAAATGTGACCCAGGTCAAGAGAGTTTTCTTGTGAGTTGTCTGTAGAAGCAAATCCGGAAATAGAATTGTAATGATCACATAGAGATTCTGCTGCTCAGTCGCTTCAGTCATGTCCAACTCTATGCAATCCCATAGACGGCAGCCCACCAGGCTTCGCCGTCCCTGGGATTCTCCAGGCAAGAACACTGGAGTGGGTTGCCATTTCCTTCTCCAATGCATGAAAGTGAACATGAAAGTGAAAAGTGAAAGTGAAGTCACTCAGTCGTGTCCGACTCTTCACGACCCCATGGACTGCAGCCCACCAGGCTCCTCTGCCCATGAGATTTTCCAGGCAAGAGTACTGGAGTGGGTTGCCATTGCCTTCTCCAATAGAGACTCTTGCTGTTGCTGTGTCACTTCAGTCATGTCCGACTCTGTGCAACCCCATGGACTGCAGCCTACCAGGCTTCTCCCTCCATGGGATTCTCCAGGCAAGAACACTGGAGTGGGTTGCCATTTCCTTCTCCAGTGCATGAAAGTGGAAAGTGAAAGTGAAGTCGCTCAGTCGTTCTGACTCTTAGTGACCCCATGGACTGCAGCCTACCAGGCTCTTCCGTCCATGGGATTTTCCAGGCAAGAGTACTGGAGTGGGGTGCCATTGCCTTCTCCCAGAGACTCTAGAATTACCATAATAAGTGTGAAAGGCAGTAGGGGAGGGGGGCGGTAGGGGAAATATAGTCATGGAAAGATAACTAGAATTTTATCAGATGGTTATAAAATATTAAAAAGATCCAAATGGAAATATATGAAGAATACTATTTCAGAAATCAATAATTCATGATATAGACTTGAGGGAGACTGGATATAGCAGAGAAAAGAATCAGTGAAGTTGAAGACAGGGTAGTAGAAATTACTCAAACTAAAAAACAAAAATATGTCACAGGGTTTGAGATCTGTAGGACAATATCACATCTCTTAACATTCATGTAATTGCATCTTATCAAGAAATGAGAGATTCAAGCACAAGTTATTAATTTGAATCATACCATTTTATAATAGTTTTCCTTGACCATCCTGTAGAGAGCATTCCCCATCGCAAACTCCAGCAGCACTCATTACTGTCAAAATTGTTTCTTTTTGTTTGTTTGTTTTTATTTTTTAATTACTTTTATTTTATTTTTAAACTTTACAATATTGTATTGGTTCTGCCATATATGGAAATGAATCCGCCACAGGCATACACGTGTTCCCCATCCTGAACCCTGCTCCCTCCTCCCTCCCCATACCATCCCTCTGGGTCGTCCCAGTGCACCAGCCCCAAGCATCCAGTATCGTGCATCGTACCTGGACTGGCGACTCATTTCATATATGATATTATACATATTTCAATGCCATTCTCCCAAATCATCTCACCCTCTCCCTCTCCCACAGAATAAACAAATGGGACCTAATTAAACTTAAAAGCTTCTGCACAACAAAGGAAAATATAAGCCAGGTGAAAAGACAGTTTTTCTTTTTTTTTATTCTACCGGTATTTTTTTTAACTGGAGTATAATTACTTTACAATGTTGAGTTGTTTCTGCTGTACAGTGAAGTAAGTCGACATATGTAGACATGTGTCCCCTTCTTCTTGAGCCTCCCTTCTACCCCTACCCCTGTCCCGCCTCTCTAAGTCATCACAGAGCACTAAACTGAGCTCCCTGTACTACACCACACAAAATCTTTACGGAAAAGTAAAAGCTAAGAGAATTCAGCACCACCAAACCAGCTAAAGGAACTTCTCTAGATGAGAAACACAAGAGAAGAAAAAGACCCACAGAAACAAAATCTTACCAGTGCTATTGAATAGATACTGTGTGCCAGAAACTGTTTTAGAACATGGTATTCAACTAGTCCCTTTTCTCATAAAACTTATTTCTTCTCTGGAGTGTAAATTTCATAAGGTTAGGACCTTTTTTATTTTTTCTCAGTTGCTCTTGAATCTCAGTCTTCTAGAACAGTAGCTTGTGTACAGGAGGAGCTCATTTAACATGTCTCAAGAAAAATGAATAAATGAATTTTTCTAAGGGTCATTTCTAAGGCCCTGTTTTATACTGTCTGGCCAGAGACTGACAAAAATGCTTCAGCTTGTTCTCCTATGTTTCATTTCTCTTTCTTTGTTCTTTCTAACCTCCAGGCTCTACTTTTACATTCTCAAAAGGATTGATTCACACATAGCCACTTTTTAGATATAAAAAGTAAATCAATGTAAACTAGAATTTTTACAAGAGGAACTAGTTATGGGAGAAGGATAATCATACTTCTGTCTGTGCATGTATCACTCTTCCTTGTAATTATTTGCATATATGTCTCTGTTCCCTCTAGATAATGCTCCCTCAATATTTCTAGGGCCACACCACATGCCCAGCCCAGTTTAATTGTTTTCCTGTCATATACATCATACTATGTTATTTTCATGTAAAAGTGAATATTTTTTAATATTTTCAATAATTTGTAAAAATCAACCACATAATTAAGTGACACATGCCATGAAAGCTTTTTTTTGGGGGTTGTTTTGTTTGTGTTGTTTTAAAGAAAAAACAACTGTCAAATACTTAGTTTAAATTTTTATTTATTTAAGAATCTATGTCCCCAAGCCATGTTGACTGAGTCTAACAAAACAGATGATTAAATCTGTCAAAATCTATTAGTAATTGATTACATGAGTGTGCACCAAGTTGCTTCAGTCGTGTCTGAGTCTTTGAGACCCCATGGTCTGTAGCTCACCAGGATCCTCTATCCATGGGAATCTCCAGGCAAGAATACTGGAGTGGGTTGCCATGCCCTCCCCCAGGGGGTCTTCCTGACCCAGGGATTGAAGCAGCAGCTCTTACATCTCCTGCATTGACAGGTGGGTTCTTTACCACTACTATCACTGGGAAGCCCGATGGATATATAGCATATATCAAATCATATATTTGACTTTTCCAGGAACTTTTGTCCATCTCCTGTGACTTTCTGATTTCTGTTAACATTTGCTTCCAATTAAAACTGAAGTGGCCTTCTGATCTTAGAGGGAAAGCTGATGATGGTAGAAAAAATTGGAGTTGCCATTCTTTAGCATTCTGAATGAATGTAATTGAATTGTTAGCCATAGAGTCCTTGAATGCCAGATAATCTTTGTATCCTTAATTTTCAATCATCTGGCTCAGTCTGTTTACTAAGGAGAAAAATGCAGGTTGGAGACTGATCCCAATGTCATATAAACTAGTGTTCAGTTTGTCCACCTTTATTAAGTACCTCATGCCTCTTTTCCTAAATACATGTTTTTGGTTATTACTAACGTTCCCTTCCCACCCCTCATTTCCCCGGCAAAAATAAGACATGCCCAAGAAGAACTGTGCAAAAAAGATCTTCACAACCCAGATAATCATGATGGCGTGATCACTCACCTAGGGCCAGACATCCTGGAATGTGAAGTCAAGTGGGCCATAGGAAGCATCACTACGAACAAAGCTAGTGGAGGTGATGGAATTCCAGTTGAGCTCTTTCAAATCCTGAAAGATGCTGTGAAAACGCTGCACTCAATATCCCAGCAAATTTGGAAAACTCAGCAGTGGCCAAAAAGACTGGAAATGGTCAGTTTTCATTCCAATCCCAAAGAAAGGCAATGCCAAAGAATGCTCAAACTACTGCACATTTGCACTCATCTCACATGCCAGTAAAGTGATGCTTTAAATTCTCCAAGCCAGACTTCAGCAATACATGAACCATGAATTTCCAGATGTTCAAGCTGGTTTTAGAAAAGGCACAGGAACCAGAGATCAAATTGCCAGCATCTGCTGGATCATGGAAAAAGGAAGAGAGTTCCAGAAAAACATCTATTTCTGCTTTATTGACTATGCCAAAGCCTTTGATTGTGTGGATCACAATAAACTGTGGAAAATTCTGAAAGAGATGGGAATAACAGACCACCTGACCTGCCTCTTGAGAAACCTATATGCATGTCAGGAAGCAACAGTTAGAACTGGACATGGAACAACAGACTAGTTCCAAAAAGAAAGAGGGCTATGTCAAGGCTCTGTATTGTCACCTGCTTATTTAACTTGTATGCAGAGTACATCATGAGAAACGCTGGGCTGGAGGAAGCACAAGCTGGAATCAAGATTGCCGGGAGAAATATCAATAACCTCAGATATGCAGATGACACCACCTTTATGGCAGAAAGTGAAGAAGAACTAAAGAGCTGCTTGATGAAAGTGAAAGAGGAGAGTGAAAAGTTGGCTTAAAGCTCAACATTCAGAAAACTAAGATCATGGCATCCAGTCCCATCACTTCATGGCAAATAAATGGGGAAACAGTGGCTGACTTTATATTTCTGGGCTCCAAAATCATTTCTGGGCTTCCCTCGTGGCTCAGAGGTTAAAGCATCTGCCTGCAATGCAGGAGACCTGGGTTCGATCCCTGGGTCGGGAAGATCCCTTGGAGAAGGAAATGGCAACCCACTCCAGTATTCTTGCCTGGAGAATCCCATGGATGGAGGAGCCTGGTTGGGTACAGTCACAAAGAGTCAGACACGACTGAGCAATTTCATTTTCAAAATCACTGCAGATGGTGATTGCAGCTATGAAATTAAAAGGCACTTACTCCTTGGAAGGAAAATTATGACCAACCTATACAGCTTATTAAAAAGCAGAGACATTACTTTGTCAACAAAGGTCCATCTAGTCAAGCCAATGGTTTTTCCAGTGGTCATATATGGAAGTGAGAGTTGGACTATAAAGAAAGCTGAGCGCTGAAGAATTGATGCTTTTGAACTATGGTATTGGAGAAGACTCTTGAGAGTCCCTTGGACTGCAAGGAGATCCAACCAGTCCATCTTAAAGGAGATCAGTCCTAGATGTTCATTGGAAGGACTGATGTTGAGGCTGAAACTCCAGTACTTTGGCCACCTGATGCGAAGAGCCGACTCATTTGAAAAGACCCTGATGTTGGGAAAGATTGAGGGCAGCAGGAGAAGGGGACGACAGAGGATGAGATGGTTGGTTGGCATCACCAACTCAATGGACGTGGTTCTGTGTGGACTCCGGGAGTTGGTGATGGACAGGGAGGCCTGCTGTGCTGCGGTTCATGGGGTTGCAATGAGTCGACTGAGTCACTAAACTGAATTGATGCTGGGAAAGATTGAGGGGAGGAGGAGAAGGGGATGACAGTGGATGAGATGGTTGGATGGCATCAACGACTCAATGGACATGGATTTGCGTGGACTCTGGCAGTTGATGATGGACAGGGATACCTGGGGTGCTGGGGTTCATAGGGTCACAAAGAGTCAGACATGAGTGAGCGACTGAACTGAACTACACTGAAGAGAATAGTATTAAAGCTTAGGTGCATGTCCTTTAGACTTACTTTTTGCCAGGATCTATTAGTAAGAGTATCATAATTAATGATAAGTACATTTATTAATATTAATAATAACTACCTATTTTTGTGCCAGTTGCTATGCTGAGTAGTAGACCTACTTGATCACTAGTGCCCATCATAGTTTTAAAGAGAAAGTATTATTTTTCTCACTTTGCAAATGTGGAAACTAATCCTAAAAAATGAAAAGTAAATTATTAATACCTAAGACAAAAGTGATAGAACATAGCAAAGCCAGGAATTGAACTTCAAAGTTTTCAGTCTCTCCAATATACAGCAGTTACCTGTAACAACATCTATCTAGTCATTCTTCATCCAAAAACAAGGCAAAACAATACTAAAAGAAGAAAAAGGAAAGGAAAGAAAATATAAAGGAAGAAATTGAAACCACAATGATAGATATTTTTGCATATTTAGGTTTAAGGCAAACAAAATATGGGGTCACAAAGAGTTGGATACAAATGAGTGACTAACACTTTCACACTTAAACAAAATATGCTGAATTTATTTCTTACATAAAATATTTTCACCAATGTTATTATTGATTTACTGAAATATAAAAAGCATACAAGTTAATTAAGTAGCATGTAAAATCAAATTATGTGAAATAAAGTAAGCTATAAAACATACCAATCTTTACAATCATAAGAAAGTGAAGTCGCTCAGTCGTGTCCGACTCTTTACTACCCTGTGGACTATAGCCCACAAGGCTCCTCTGTCCATGGGATTTTCCAGGCAAGAATACTGGAGTGGGTTGCCATTTTCCTCTCCAGGGGATCTTCCCAACCCAGGGATCGAACCCAGGTCTCCTGCATTGCAGGCAGATGCTTTAACCTCTGAGCCACCAGGGAAGCCCTTATCATCATACACATAGTACAAAATGTACAGTCCTCATTAACTCAAATTTACAAAGATGTATATCATTTTATACTATTAACAGTTTGAACTAAATGTTTAACAGATTTCTCTATATAGTTACAAAGGATGCATAATGGTTTGTATTAATTCTAC
The DNA here is from genome assembly GCF_002263795.3 of Bos taurus. Lineage (NCBI taxonomy): Eukaryota > Metazoa > Chordata > Mammalia > Artiodactyla > Bovidae > Bos > Bos taurus. The sequence continues at coordinate 45,968,494 of NC_037330.1, forward strand.
CAAAATCCAAGTTATGTCTAATGTCCACTTTTAAAGACCCATGCTGTTTTAGTACTTAAGCTCCTAAATTTTCCTGAACTGATATTGTGATGTCATTTGCATCCTTGTAAAATTTTCTAAATGCTTTACAATGTTGATACTCTAGTTACCCAATATTCTGTTTAACAAAATAAGCCATTTTCTCAATTGAAATTAATACTGCAGTTTGTACTGCAAACTAATACTGCATGGTTACTGCACATAACCATGTGCACACTTTAAAAAGAAACTTTTCTTACTGGTACTCATGTGAACAAACTTAAAAACATCCAAACACTCAAAAATACTTAAAGGCTTGATGGATTTTGAACATGTTAAATTTCAAATTATATGAATCACTTATTAGTGTAAGTGATGTCAAGTATTTTTTTCAGGACTGTGGGTTGATTTGCTTTTAGTTCTAATTCCTTGGTTGGTTGATAGGATGTCTGTCTTAGCTGCCTCCTGGCACATGATCCACTTATTTTAAGTAATGAGCTCAAACTGTAAAACTTCCTCTGCGAACAAAGCTGACTCCCTTTCTACCTCTAAGATTCCACCTCATTAATTTTGTTCGACAGTATCTGGCATATGGTAACACTCAAATATTTATTGGCTGTTAACTTTTTGAATTTGTGTTCTTTTCAGGTTTCACATTTGAAGAAGTACTTGTCTTTCTAAAATAATTTCAAGCAACTGATTTAAACTGAGATTAGGGAGTCTGCAGCTTTGTGAGGGGGATGGGGAGGGGAGAAGGATGAGTTTGGGGGACAGTATGGAGTTTAGGAAATAAATGAGCTGGGAACTACAGTCTTTTGCAGCTCTGTTGGCAACCATATGAACTTGGGCAAGTCACAGTCTCATCCATAAACAAAGAGCTTGAGCGATGTTATCACCACCCTAAATACTGCACTTCTGACATTGATTTGATTAAAAAGATCTCTCACTGAGGCTGAGAAGTCTTATTGTATCATGTAGCATAGATTGCAGTAGTATTTGTTGCAGTGGGTATTGAATAGTGGAATAAAGCACTTTAAATTTTAACTGAACCATAAACACTTAGTCATTTTTTAGGCATCTTTGAGTTGCACATAAGAGAAGCCAATGGGATCTCATGCTCAGAAAATATATGAGATCATTCCAGAGGTGAATACATGCTCTTTTCTATTTCCTACTCCATTTTAGCCATGTGTAATGAAATAGTTTGATGGGAGCAACATAGAAAATTACTGAGAATTTTTATATTCAGAGGTTTTTTGACTATTGGCTGAGTGGGCAAAGGGGCAGGATTAACATCTATTTCTGGAAAAAATTTGATATGGAGGTACATTTTCAGAGAGAGATTTTTTTTTTCTTCTTGCTTCATTGGGCAAGAAAGCTTTATCTTGTCTGTGAGGTTAACTATGGGAACAGACCACTGCTGGGAGCTGGGGAACACATTGCAGAAAGAGGAAAGGAGAAAATGCTCTGTTAGTTTCCTGGCTAGACAGGTCACATTGCACTTGGGGCATGAAGATGAGGGTAAGAGTTTTAAATCAGCTGTGAAATTATTTTGGTACCTAGTGTAGAGTGAAGGATTGGGGTTATGTTTTCTTAGTAATTTCCTAGAATAGACAAACAGGAGTTTTGTATTACAGCTTGTATGTGATGAAGGTACAGGTCTTTGGGAACTCAAAAATGTCAATCATTTGACCAAGCCCAAATAGAAATAGGTTTATATTGGCTCTTGAGATAATAGCCAGTAAAAGAAAAAATAAAAATAAAGGAGGTCATTTTTGTCTAATTCTCAAGATTTCCCATATCAGAAAGCTTATATTTTGAATGGACTTATGAACAAATAGATAATTACTTCAAAAAACAAAGGACAATGCCTTGGCTATATGCCTTTCCTTTTGCCTCAGAGTATTCCAAGTCAGTGGGTATTGATAGAAATTTTCTCAAAGAATGTATTTGAGGATTAAATATGAAATAGTGCAGAATTAAAACAACTTAATTCATATATTAAATGCTGCATAAATGATGAAGTTCTACTGCCAACTCTGAATCTGAACTCTCTCGTGCCATAGGAATTGCAGGAACATGAACATCATATTAAACAAAATCCTAAGTAGTCAAAATGGCCTGAATAGTGACATCTATTAGTGTCACTAATAGTGATTGAACTCCTCCTCTTATTTTATCCTGAGTTCTGCATTATTGCTGAAGGTGAAATCTCTCCGATTAGTTATTATTCTGTAAGACTTAACTTTATTCTTTCTTAGAGTACCTTCCTTCTAATTTACTCTGCCCTGAGAACCCATGTTCTATTATCTTCTGATAACATTAATATTTTCCTAGAGTCTTATATCTACCACTTTGCCTTAACAAAAATATCTCTGTCCCCTCAGAAAGTGGAGCATTCTTTAAGTCTCTCTCAAATAAAGGTCACCTTTCCCCATTCTTCCTGCCTACTCTTTGCCCTACCCACTACACATTCACATCTCTACTCAGGCCGGTAGTTGCATTCAGCATTCTTCTAGCTTCCCACTGCCCTTTCTAGTTTTCTAGTCAACTGTACCTTATCAATGAACCATATTCCATGAAATTAAGCCACACTCTTCCTATCCTATAGCCTTGTGGACCCTTGCTCTGTATTCCCTTTTCTTCTCCCTCATCTTCAAATATTCATGAGACCTTTAGTGTATGGCTTTTAACTGTCATCTGCTATCATCCTAGGCAACTTTATCAGCATTGTTACTTTGTCTTCACTTTTTATCCTCTGGATAATTGTGCCATCATGTCTCACTAGCTTTTTTCCATGGACAGCACCTGATTTTGTTTCCCAAAGAACTATGTGGCCTCTACCATCTTGAAGGCTTAGATCCTGTTTCTGAACAAAAGCCCTTTCCTTCTATAACCCCCTCCATGTGTGAAAGGATATCTCCATGACTTCTTGCCTCTTAATTCCATTCTATTCTCTTCAACTGTCATCCCACTCTTGGTTCTATAGCTCTCCTTTTCTATAGTGTATTCAATAAGCACATTTCAATTCATGCTTTTATCTTAGTATTTTTTAAAAATGAAAATTATATAAAATAATGTAACAAACATCTTTGTATGCACTACTCATGACTAACAATGCTAAGATTTTTTCGTACTTGTTTTACTAGAGTTTTTTTATTAAAGCTGTAAAGAAGACAGGTTTGTTTTTCAGTAAGCTGAAGCCAATAGATATAATATGTATGAAAGTATACAGTTAAAATGCATGCACGGAATGGAAGTTGTGAAAATGGGAATCATTAAAAGAATACTGTCAAAGATTCAAGTAAGACTGTTTTTAGAATCAAATGTAGGAGGATTTGATCAGAGTTGGGGGATAAGGGTGAAGCCATAGCATGTCTGGATGAAGGCTGCTTTTATAAAATGTCAAATATACTTTTGTATATTTGAAGTTTGTCTGTAATCTAGGAGCATAATCATGTATGAAACCTTACTAATCATGGACATATGTTTCTATAAAATGTCCCTTCTAAACTTTCCTCTGGAGTAATGAAGAACTGAATCAGTATAGGAGATTAGGGTTTTCAAAAAGTTGTAGTCATAAAAGAATAGAGTTTTCTGATTTTTTGTTTTCTTCTAATATCTTTAGAGTTCTGTTTTTAGTAACAGGATATTCCCAACTAATATTTAACTAATAAGACAATATGATAATTACACTATTTACTTTGATAACTTGTTGCCATACTGGAGTGTCTTGATTTGCCTAATTGTGTTCTACCAAAATGTACTAAACAGGCAGATCATCAGTTTATTAAAATATCAGCTTAATGATCTATTGTATTGTTATAAAGAGGAAGGAGACAGTTTGTTTTTCTTGAACTGAAATATTTTGGTAACATCTAGTTATCCTGCTGCTTTTAATAGACACTTAATAAAAGAATTAATTATGTATGCCAAATGTACATGTATTTATCATCTAGGGATTTCAAATTAATTTTACCATTTTTTTTTTATAATGCACTACTCTAAGCATGGTCATGATATGCCCTAAAATTTTTAAGGCAGACTCATCTGCCTTAAATCTGAATCTATATTCAATAAATGTGATTCTATTTTTATAACTTTATACATTTTTAATACAAGAAAAATTTTAAATCTGAAAAACTGAATCAGTTAGTCAATGCCTTTGGAACATATTAGAATAAAGAATTGGGAAACTGGGACTGGCCAACTAAGAACTCTTACTTGCTTGGTTTGTATATTTTAGAAAACTCTAAGAGAAGTTTAACCTTAATTAAAACAGCATGTGGAAAAGTGTTTTATTCACTGTGGCATGAGATATATAATACTCAAGGGCACACTAGATCATATACTAATATCAGTGTCTGGAGAAGAGGAAGACTCTTTTCAAATTGATCTTACGAAAGTGACAGAAGGATCTTGGAAGCATTACTGAGCCTAAATTCGGTAATGCTTGTGAAGAACTTCACTATAAGTATTTGCATAACAAATAATAATTGATAAATAGTTTCATAATCAATGTTCATTTCCCCCTTACTGTAGTTCTGGTGATACAGTTTAACCAGTAGGGCCAAAGGATCTTGCTTTCACAAATCTAGCTGGTCTTATTTCCACATGACAGTTTTCTTTCTTCTCTGAGCCACATGTCTGTGTTTTCTTTGCCAATAGTATTCTAACACTCTCAGTTGTTTTTTCTACCCATGTGATGAAAGACATATTTCCATCCTGCCTCCTTCCAGCAATGTGATGGCTGCTTCTGAATAAACCACCCTAGCAAAAGTTCTGAAGTGTTCCCATGTAACCATGGAATACCCTTTATTATAGGGACTACTTTTCCATAGGTATTTTGATTAAAAAAAAATATTAAATGTTTTCCAGATGTGATTCTTATTAGTTTTATGAACCACTTTGGAAGTATTTTTTTAATTCTTTTTGACTATATATTTTTTTGGAATTATCTCTTATCATCAGTAGATAAAATTAAATGTGATATTTATTATGTACTAAGAAAATTTCACAGGAAAAGACCAAACAGATATGATATAGTGTTCATTAATTAAAAAGGCACAAATCTTAGAATCAAGATGAGCAGCTATATTTCTGGTTGTGTATCTGGTTTTATTACAGACTTATAGACAAGATTTTGTATTCATAGGCTAATAGAATGATAAGCAACACTATGTATATCTTGTTTTAAAATCAGTGTCAAAGAAGATTTTCAGTGCAAAATGCCTGGAAAGAGAAAAGGACTGGAAAGTAAAGGGTACATTAAGCTGGAACCCAAAGTGACTGGGCTGTGTCACATTGCAGAAATCCTACAGTATGTCAAAGGGCTGGTGATTTAATTGTCTGAATGCATGATTTGGTGAGTCGGTTTAGACTAGAGCAAACTGGACCTGTCACTGAAATCACAATGGGCCAAAATGGACCTATTCAATCTGCCTCTCAATACCCCAAATTCTTCCTGGTTGTAAATTAGAGCTTCTGGACAATACATTAACTCACTCGGGTCACCAGGGTACTATGTCAGCTCAGGGCTCACAATTGCCCATGACCAATTCTGCACTCTCCCCAGCAGGAGGGCTGCAATGTCATTTTGTACTCTCTTCTTCAGGATAATATCAGGTCTGAAAGGAAAGGAACAAAAGAAGTTGCTTCTTTCTTTTCACCCACCCCACTTAGCCATAATCATACCCCTCCTCCCACTAGGCCAGATGATGAACTAGACAAGAAAAAGAGCTTACAGTGTGAATGTGTGGTTACCTACAGAGTTGAATGAAATCAAGAATTCAGTGATGTTCAACTCCACCCTCGAGTTGAAGAAAATAGGCATATGGGCAGCATGGGAGAGCACGATAGTTTTCTAGCTCATTCCTAGTAAAATCATCATGATGTGGTTTCATTTGCTGAAACCAACATTTTACTATGGTTCCTATTTGCTTGCATGACAGCATCTAATACCATTTCCTCCTGTGAGTACCATCCAATAACACTAGTCTTCTCACTGCATCTGGGTCTTGATATATGATAGTCCGTTTAGTTGAATTCGGCCATTTTTCACCCCCCCAAATTTGACTTATCTGACAGATCTTTCACTTGCAAGTCACTTCTATGGGTAGACATTACCTGAAAGGATTATCTATATTCAGTTCAGTTCAGTTTAGTTCAGTTCAGTCTCTCAGTCGCGTCCGACTCTTTGCGACCCCATGAATCACAGCACACCAGGCCTCCCTGTCCATCACCAACTCCCAGAATTCACTCAAACTCATGTCCATCGAATCAGTGATGCCATCCAGCCATCTCATCCTCTGTCGCCCCCTTCTCCTCCTGCCCCCAATCCCTCTCAGCATCAAGGTCTTTTCCAATGAGTCAACTCTTCGCATGAGGTGGCCAAAGTACTGGAGTTTCAGCTTTAGCATCAATCCTTCCAAAGAACACCCAGGACTGATCTCCTTTAGGATAGACTGGTTAGACCATATTAAGTTCCCATTATTCTTTGTTGTATATGTTTGTTTGGATACCGTAACAACCTACTTGCATTCATCACCGTTTGTAGGAATGTGAGTGTTTCTTTTCCTTACTGGACTGTAATCTTGACTGTGTATGCTGGTATCACATATTTTCATGACTACTCTATACCTAGAACCTAGCACAACTCCTGGCAGATAGTAGGTACTCAGTGAATGAAGCACCAGAGCCCACCACCCTGTCTTGTGCTCAGAGTCTAGTCTGACCTGTAAGATTTGAGACAATGCCACTGACCTAACAACACCAAGGAAGTAGGAAGTGAGATGTTGTAGACCCTAATGAGAAAAGTAAAGTTTATTGTGTTTTATTCCTCCTTGGTTTGCTGACTTCATGGTCTTCTCCCAGGTCAGCCTGCGTACCACAGTCCCTGCTCAGCAGTGGACATGTTATCAGAGGAAGTCTGCAAATGTGACCTCAGTCTATTCACTTACTGTCATTTGCCCTTTGAAGCTCTATCTACTCATTTTCATGGGACATTGATAAGGACTAAACAACTTGTGATAGTCTTCTTTAATTGTAAAACCCTCCCTAATGAATATATTATTTTTTTAAAAAGATATGCATTTTCTAAACTGCAAACAATTCTTTATCCAAACAGTGGTACTTTTCTTCAATATTGTAATATTATAATTTGAAACTTGGATTTTTTTAAATTTTGTTTTATTTAACTTTACAATATTGTATTGGTTTTGCCATATATCAAAATGAATCTGCCACAGGTATACATGTGTTCCCCATTCTGAACCCTCTTCCCTCCTCCCTCCCCATACCATCCCTCTGGGTCGTCCCAGTGCACCAGCCCCAAGCATCCAGTATTGTGCATCGAACCTGGCCCTGGCGACTCATTTCATATATGATATTATATATATTTCAATGCCATTCTCCCAAATCATCCCACCCTCTCCCTCTCCCATAGAGTCCAAAAGACTGTTCTGTACATCAGTGTCTCTTTTGCTGTCTTATATACAGGGTTATTGTTACCATCTTTCTAAATTCCATTTTTTTCAGAATACCACTTAGACTTAATGGTGAAGATAATTCTTCTATATCGCTGCCTTTTCACAAAGATAAAACAAGGAGTAGGAATGAATCAGAATTCAGGAACATTTAACTCAGTAGCAGCACTCAGTGTGAACAGAGAACTTCAATCGCTGTTGTTCCTGTGTTATGCATCTCCTTGCCTCTGTCCTCAGAGGCAAGTACATTACCTTTCAGATCCTCATCTCTTACAGAACTTGTTCCTGCTTCTGCTCTTGGAAGCACTCCTCCTATTGATTCTGCCTTCAGGTCTTCAAAGCTAAGGAGGACTTCCCATCAGAGATAAGTTTTTAAGACCCTACATTGTTGCCATGCTTTTTGAATAGTGTGTCCACCCTCCTGAGGAGTTGCAGTAATTTCCCAGTCACTCAGACAAAGGGCATGAGTGTCACTTTATGTGATACGCAATTTGTGTCCCAATTAGGGCATATACATTCTTCCACCAGATATTATTATCCCCTGTTATATGCTAGACACACTTGCATGCTATGGATTACACAATGAACAGTAACTGACCAAAAAAAAGTCTACCCTAATAGTTCTCCAGGAACCCAGAGATTTAGGCAGCCACCTGTTTCTTTTGTCTGTTCCCGACTTGATGCCTTCAGGAGTTTTAATGTCAGGCCCCAAACCTTTTCACATTACTCCAGGGAAATCTAATGGTTTTTCATGCAAATAGTCACTCCAAAACTCTTGGAAATGGAATCCTTGGTCATTTGATATGATACATAAACATTTGGAGCAAGCAAGATTGTGTGTGTGCTAAGTCACTTCAGTCGTGTCCAACTCTATGGACTGTAGCCCACCAGACTCCTCTGTCCATGGGTTTTTCCAGCCAAAAATATTGGAGGGGTTGCCATTTCCTCCTTCAGGGAGGGAGGAGGGATTCAGTCCCTGGGGATTGAATCTTATGTCTTATGTATCTTGTCTTATTGTCTCTTATGTCTCCTGCATTAGCAGGTTCTTTACCCCTAGTGCCACCTGGTAAGTCCATACACAAGATTAATGACTAACAATTTACTGAGTGCTTCTATACCAGATATAGCGATAAAGGTTTGGCACAGTTAAAACTCTTAACTCTCACAACAATGATAAGAGCAAAGCACTATATTACACCCATTTTGCAGCTAAGGAACTTGGAGAAAAGAAGGAACTTTACCATGTACACACAGCAAATTAGCGAAGGCTTCAGGATTCAAGCTCATCAGACATCAGAATCTCTGCTGCATACCAAACAGGGAGATGAATAAAGTGAGCAAGCAAGAAGCCCTTCTCTCAAGTTGTTCACAGCGTATAGGGGAAGATAAACAAGTAAACAGGTTCAGAAAGCTATGAGCAGAAATCTACAGTGTCACATAGAGGTTGAGAGTACTGAGTGTCTATCTTTGCCAAAAGAGAGTTGGTTGGGATGACCCTTCCAGAGGCAGAGCCTCTGGAGTAGCATCTTGAAAAATGAATAGGAGTTGGCCATGTGTGCAAGGGAGAAACTGGTTTTGCTGACCAAATAATGCAGTCACATACAAGTGTGAGAAAATGGTTCACAACTGAGAACTGCAAATGGCTCAATCCTGCTTGAGTGTGTATATGCTCAGTCGCTCAGTTGTGTTCAATGTTTTGCAACCCCATGGACTGTAGCCTGCCAGTTTCCTCTGTCCATGGGATTTCTCAGGCAAGAATAATGGAGTGGGTTGCCATTTCCTTCTCCAAGTGATTATCCTGACCCAGGGATCAAACCCACGTCTCTTGCAAATACTGCATTGGCAGGCAGATTCTTTACCACTTTACCTGGCAAGCCCATTTACTGCATGAGAGCTGAGTACAAATGGGTGTTTTTTGGCAGCAGGCATGATGGCTAGAGAGGTGGCTCCAGACCACAGGGGCCCAATTATGAAAGCCATTTATTCTTGCCTAGGAATTTCAACTTTATGCAGGAAAATGAGAACTACTGAGAGATTTTATGCCAGAGAAATTGCACAACCCCACTTGCATTTTGGAACAATCCCTAAGTAGCTCTGCAGAAACTTAATGTCAAAAGAGCAAGAGCAGAGACACAAAACCAGTTAGCAAAGGAGTATTTAGTGGTTCAGAATGCAACATGGCAGAACAGAAATACTCTCATGCCTCGGCATTATGCACAAACTCTTTTTAATCTTCAGCTCTGGGAAATGACAAGATATGGTCGACATCTTCAGTGTGCTGCTCAGATCTGCTCTCCCCTCTCACATAGTATCTGTATTTGGAAGGTTGACCCATGTCAGTGGGTCCCCTTGCCCCTTGGCCTCCAATTGGGCTCAGTCAGTGGGACCAGAGAGATTGTGGAAAGGTTGGGAAGATCCTTCCCTAAAGGCTCACTGTGAATGCCACTAAATCTCAGCTCCTCTGATGGCCCTCTTAACCAGCTTTCAGGTCTTGGGATGCCAATAGCTCCCTACTGGCTTCTCTAGTATGTTCCATGGTCCCTTGTGGTTTTTCTACACAAGTCTATACCTTTGTAAACGGCCCTTTTATGAATCTTTACTCAAATTACCCAAATTGCCCAAATTGAGTATACCATCTGTTTCCATTTCCAGTATACCATTAATTAACTATGATTAATAAAATAGATTATAAGAAAGTGGATATTTTCATACTGATAGTGTATGAATAGTGTATGTATTTTTTATACACTATTTCTACAGAGCAGTTTGACCATAGCAATAAATTTTGAATTCATGGGCCCTTTGACCCAGAAATCTCTTCATTAAGGTTTTACTCAATGGATATAATCTCCAACATATGTGTACAAAAATATTTTTTGGTATTATTTAATGGTTTTTTTAAAAACTAAGAAAAAAGATATAGACAGAGACTGACTTAATAAATATCAAAGATAAATTTGGGGATTGAAGTTCAAGTTGCAGAACCATCTTCATGATATGATCTCTTTGGTATAAAAATACATGTTTTTAATAATAATAATATTCATATTTGTGGGAAAAGGTTCTAGAGGCAGAGAATAGAGTTAGAGGTAAGTTTTTATTTTTCATATTGCATTTTTCTAAACTTTTCATTATCCAAACCTTAATACACATGAATTTTAATTTAACAAAAAAACCTTTAAAATGGGAATATTTTTACCTATGTCATAACATTGTTGTGAGATTAACACCATAATATATCTTAAGTAGCTATTAGCTACCAGATCTATAGAAGGACCTCACATATGTAATAAATGGGAATACTGGACAACAGTAGTGGACATGGAAGAGGTGATAAATTTTAGAAAGTGTAAGAATTAGAATTGCCAGAGATAGTGACTATTCAAGTACTACTCAACTGGTGTAGAGTTTATTGCATAAAGGAAATAAAGTATAATAGAATGATTCTGAGTTTTCTTAACTATATTTGATGGCTCTATTCACTGAAGATAGAATACAGTAAGAGATACAGACTTGGGGAGAGAGATGGTAAGTTTGGCTTTGGGTACAGAGTGTTTCCCGTGCCTGTAGGATATGTAGTTGGGTTACCTACAAAGGCATTTGAACAAGAGCATGTAGAATGATATCATGGCAAGTTGACCCTCTCTTCATCCTGGTGTATCATCATCTGGGGTCGGGACAGTGGGAGTAAGAGTTCAAAACCAATTGGAAATCTCAAGAAACTTTTCCAGAATCCCTACTTCCACCTTGAACTTTTTTACCCCTTATAGTATGTGATCTTCCTTTTGCAGTCCTTAGGCATTGATAATATCATTACTTCTAGGTTTCAGCCAAAACCTGTCTGTGTCCATTAATGCAATTTAACCTGCATCAGCAATCTAAGATACCAAAACATTTTGGTAAATTTACAGTACAACTGAACTGATTTCTTGCTTTCTATGTCTTCTTGCAATGTATTTTTACACCAAGAAGATTTTCAGTCTTTTCTAGGACTGTGTATTTGATTGATATATTTATACTTATGATTTTTACTTTTCTTGTCATATATTCTCATAGAAAAATGTATGACATGTTATTTCATCTTATATCCCTCTGAATTAGAACTAGAGGCAATGTTAATGCAAAACAACAAAGGTAAACTGTGTTTTGCAGAAAGCTTGCTAAAGCAAATAACTGAATCAATAACCCTACATCTGCTTTTTACATCTCTTATGTAATTGTAGTACTTCAGCCATCTAAAACCTCAGAAACATATTTTACATGCAGATGATGCTAAAGGAAACAAAGGAAAGAGGAGATAATTTGGTAAATTATTTACTAACCCTTCCACAAAATATTTTTTCAAATAAAAGGATTATAGATCAGTAATGTCAAGATATTCAGCATAGCTTGTCTTTATCAAAATAAGGAATCTTTTTATTAAGGCATCCCAGAAAGAGTAGAATTATGGATTGAAGGGAGTATGTTTAATATGTCCGTATCCATCTAGATTGACAGTTCTCACAGACATGAATTTCCCCAGAGAGGCAGTGTTACTGGTGTCAGTGGATGGCGTCATTTACTTCAATGTTCTATTATTAAATTGATAACAAGATAATTCCTTTGCTTCTCAGAGACATGAGAGGGTTTACAATGGTTAACACTCTTATTGCATGGGATTTGATATTCTAGGTAGTTTTTAATAAGAAGCATATTTGTATTTCAATATTGAAAAAATTGAAGTCAAAACAATACAGTAAAATAAAATAAAAATCAGATATATCAGGTAATAGAATGTATATTTAAAGAATATTCTTCGTACTATATGTAGCTTTGTTTAAAAGAAATGCATTTTTAATATCGCCTTCAATCATTCTGCTAATGCCATTCTCCTGCTTAAAGGCATGTGTTATAATGGGATATTTGTTGACACTGAAATTTACGTATTTGATTTAATATTTATATATAAGAAATATATGCTAATTTTACCTAATTACAGAGGCAAAGGAGCTAGCTAATAATTTTGGGGTGTTTTATGTTTATCATTTAGCAATACATGTATAGAAACCAGAAATGGAGATAGGATTAGAGATAGCAAATAGATACAGAAATAGACAAATAAATATAAATGCTTTGTAAAAAACAGCTCAAGAATTCACCAAGGCAGTTATTATTAATCCCATGTTACAGATAAGGAAACTGAGGCTCACAGAGATTAGTAACCAAGGAACTGTGAAATTTATCTAAACTCCACAGCTAATAAAAGTGGAAACCCAAGCTCTTTTCACTATGTCATGTGACCTCCTTTGTAGACTTTAGGGAAGAATGTTTCCTGTCAGTGTTCAAACAGCAAGCAATGGAGCCTGTAGTCCAAGATCTCTCACATCTTCAGTTCAGTTCAATTCAGTCGCTTAGTCGTGCCTGACTCTTTGCGACCCCATGAATCGCAGCACGCCAGGCCTCCCTGTGCATCACCAACTCCCGGAGTTTACTCAGACTCATGTCCATCAAGTCAGTGATGCCATCCAGCCATCTCATCTAGAAAATATTAAATTAATTAACCTTTTGTGACAACAGTAGAGGGTAAATGTTGAGAACGAATGGTAGGAAGATATGAGTCAGTAAGAAATCCTTTGGGTTGGAGACGAAACCAGGACCTAATTAAAAGGGAATTCAGGGAGCACCTCTCAGTTAAAGATATCCCAGAGCGTTTGGATTACTTCTGTCATCCCAGTGATGAATGGAGCAGCACTTTCGCGTTTGTCCACATTTGTTTAAAACTGTGTTGAGTTTGCAAAGTTTTATAGGGCACGGACCTCTAATGATTTCCAGATAGAGTGTTTTTCAATTTCGCCAAGAATAATGTGACATTTTGGCAACTGCTAATTACCACAAAAAGTACTGTGAGAGAAGTGTTATGCCAGTTATTCTAGAATCCATTTCTGATGGAAAAAAAATGTGGCTATATACCTAGAAGCTAAAATAAAATAGCATCTTCAAAGTTAAAAATGAAGTAGGTCCAAATTTGGATGCTTATGGATAAGGCAAATCAGAGAGTAAAGCTTTTGCTCAATGATTCTGGAAAAATCTAGCACCGTGCACAGAGACTGGATGCATTTCCTTTGCCTATTCCAAATTACAGCTCTACATGAGCCACTGACAAGACAATCAGTTTCTGCACCACATTGCATGAGAGGCTGATTCATGTGAATTTAGTCCTTGCAGATGGATGGGATGACACACTTTGAAATCTTTTCAAAACCATAAGAAATTTGATTGCCTTCTTCTAGTTTTAAATACAAAATACGTGTCATATACTTTTACATCTATAATGTGGTTTAAGTGCAAATAAGGTGCTTTCTTTAGTCCTTCCAAAAAGGGCATTTTTAATATTTTGACACAAATTAAATTTCATCCTGCCAATGGTTCTAATTACAGTATATATATCCAAACCTGGAGAGTAGCAATAAAGAAGCCTATATCCTGCCATGTTTTTCAAGTTCTCAACAAAAAGTAATTTAATAGCCAATTCTGACAAAATGAGAACTGAAAACATTAACAGTCCTTAACTGAAATTCTCTCGCTATACTAATCATTTCCTTCATCTTTTTATAGTAAGCAGCTGCTGCTAAATCGCTTCAGTTGTGTCCGACTCTGTGCGACCCCAGAGATGGCAGCCCACCAGGCTCCCCCGTCCCTGGGATTCTCCAGGAAAGAACACTGGAGTGGGTTGCCATTTCCTTCTCCAACACATGAAAGTGGAAAGTGAAAGTGAAGTCGCTCAGTCGTGTCCAACTCTTAGCGACCCCATGGACTGCAGCCTACCAGGCTCCTCCGTCCATGGGATTTTCCAGGCAATAGTACTGGAGTCGGGTACCATTGCCTTCTCTGTTATAGTAAGCTAGACGACATTGAATAGTTTTTATATCTACTAATCAGGGGAATAGTTAATGTATGTAAGACACTATACGTGGGAAAATACATATGTAAGAATCCCTGCCTCAAAAGAGTATACACTTGGGAAGACAGGTCAAACGCATTCAAAATAATTTATTTTAAAGATACTATTTTATAAAATTCATATCTTTATAAGCTATAAATGCTACAAGAGTAAACACACACACACACACATGCACACACACAAACATGCACACACATACACAAACACCCTACTAGGGTAACTCTATCACAGAAAAGGGCTGATGCCATAGAGGTGTCAGGAAAAACTTTATCAGTAATAAGTCATGAAGATGCCATATTGCTGATTAGTATCTCATTGAAATATGGACAACTCAGGAAGCATAGTGGTTTTTATTATTGTAAATGAAGTTTTGTTTCATCAAAGATGAAGACTATGGAAAAGATTATTTGGTTAGTTTATTAGGATTGATGACTGCTACAACACTAGCTTAAAAAGGAAGTCCTTGAAAAATACATAGATTGATAGTTATTTCCCCATATTTTCATTCTAAAGGTCTCCTAGAGTTTTTTATTTTCTTTTCCTTAAATGTTTTTTTTTTTCTTCTTTATAGATTTAGGGAGGGTGGCTTCATATGAAGTAAAAACAGCCATGCTACTGGCAAAGAAATTTTAGTCTGATAAAGGAAAATTGAATGAAAAGTAAGGAATGTTGATGAGTTTATTTAACAAGACATACCTAAGTTAATAAAGATTTTTTAGAGTGGCCTAAAAAATTTTCATCAACAAAGTTATTTAAGATAAAATGAACAGAGGAAGAAGCTGACACTTTAAACCAGACCAGAGGCCAAGTCAGGCAAGAGAAATGCTTCAATATAGCTTGCTGTTAGCATGCGCAGAGATACAGGTTGTGAACTAAAATACTTTGCACCTACAGAGACTTGACTCTCTGCAATTTTATAGCTACAGCATATTCAGTGGAGAGTGATAGCTCTACTGCAAATAAATAAGAAGGCAGTAAGAAAAGGAGTGGGGCAGAGTAATTCTACATGAGAAAAAAACCGCCATTAAGGAATAAGTATTTTGAGAAGATGAGCGTCTTGCTCTGACAGTTAAAAAGCCCAAGTTAATTTTCCACTATGAGTCCCTTCTGATGCACATTGCAAAATGACACCATGAAACTGACACCAGAGCAAAACTACACATGTCCTTTAATACATGAAATGTAGCCACTAATTTGCTTTGAGTGAATTTATTCTGGCAGTTCTAAGACCATGTGTGTAAGACAGAGATGATACCCCATATGATGAGCTTCACAGCACCTAGCTTATTGGTTATGGTATTTTGATACAATGAGTACTTTACCAGAAATTGCTTGTGCATTCAATCAAGAATGGTAACCTTAAATTGATAAAAAGACTTATTGTAATAAATTACAATTCAAAAAGAAGGACTTTGCCTAGATAGGACAAAAACTTAAGGTTAAATTTGTATACAAGGATTTTTTCCTTTCAGTTCTGAAAATGGTGTGTGTGTCTGTGTTTGGGTAATAAAGTCTCATAAGTGGCTGATTCACTGTAGTGTAATTGGGGTAGTATATGTCTATATGTATGCATATAATCTCTATATGATTTCTGTGCATCATGTGTGTGCATTAACTTTTGTGTCCAACTCTACACAACCCTGTGGATCATAGCCCGCCAGGCTCCTCTGTCCATGGGATTCTCCAGGCATAAATACTGGAGTGAGTTGCCATGCCCTCCTCCAGGGGATCTTCCCAACCTAGGGATTGAACCCCAGTCTCTTATGTCTCCTGCATTGGCGGGGGGGTTCTTTGCCTCTAACGCCACCTGGGAAACCCTCTGTGCATCATAATATGTGTTACTTACATAAATAATTCAGGGAATATATTATACATTTAACCAATGCAGTAAATATCTCTAGCTTGACTGAATAATATCTACTGAGAAATAATACTCCAAGTCATTAAAATATATTAAAAGAGGAAAGGGATTGCTTAACCCGATTCAAGAGGTGGTGTACCCAAGTCTATCTTGAAAAGGGAAAGAAACACACACACACACACACACACACACACACACACACACACAAACTCTTGACAGTAACTTCCTATTGTGAATTGTTCCTAAAGAAATAATAAAAATTCATGTTACTGAAAGTATGCTGAAGGAAGCATTTAATACTATACTGTAGCAAACAGTTCCTTACTAAGGAGAAGATGGATTGGCTGATACACACAAGAGGTCTACATTTGTTTCTCCTCTCCTCCCTATCTGTCCCTCATTGAACACTTTTGTCTCAAGAAAAGAACAGCATGGTGCCCAAGGAGGATTCCACTCAGTCTTTACAATTCTTCATTCCTTCCTTTATTTAGTAAAAATGTAAGAGGTTTTTGTTTTGCCTTTATGCTTTTTTGTTCCATATACGAGTCCAGGAACCATTCACCCTTTGTTCTTGGTAGTTGAAAAATGTAGCATATGGTAAACCTTTTCACTTAATAGGTATTCACGATCATGCATGTGAAAATGCATTAGAAGAATTTATGAGACATATGGGGACATGGGCTGCATCCGAGACTAAAATCCTGATCACACGCTTTTATGTTATGTACTATGATAACTTGTTTGATGGGGGAGGTAAGGACAACTATCCATTCCTTCCTCAAATGATAGAAAAACTGGAGTTGTTGTAAATAATTTAAAAAATCTTAACAGGAATTTGTTTTTTAAATCAAATCATTCTGTTCTTTGCAATATTCAAGTAATTAAAATAATCAGTGCTATAGTTTTATAATGTTTTTGAAATACAGTGGTAATTATCAAAACAGAAAATGCTCAATGACCAAATTTTAATCTTATGCCTTTTCCCAACTCTTAATCATGTATGCTTTTATACAATAATTCCCATGACATGTTATGCTTATAAATTCATTTTTTAAACAAACTTTCAAGTTGGCAAATCTTACATAGTAGGGAAGATGTATAATCTGCCCTTAATTTAGAGGACTGCAAACTCCAGCCTTACAATCAGTTTATTTTGAAAGGCTACTGTTCTCTTATTTGTTTGGAAAGTTTCAGAGATCACATAATTATATGTGGAATAGAGGAGAGTAAAGATTATAAAACGAAAACCTTGTTGTTACTTAAAAACAGCATTGTTATCACACCTGTGCAATCATGAGGAAGCTGGAAAGTGTGAACAATCAGGAAAAATAATATTTGAAAGAAAATGTCTAATTTTTAAACTTTATTGTTAAAAACATCAAATTTTAAACTCTGAAAAGGCCCTTCAGAGTTTGCTTTGCATTGGAAGTCCTAGTACACTAATTATTGACAAATGTGACTTTAGCTCAGCAGTTGAAATAGATACTACTGCTATTAGAAATATCTTATGAAATGACTGAAGCAAAGAAATTTGAGGATTTTCTCATTTGCTTAATGAGAGGTAAACCCATTCATTCATTGTAACTATTACTGCATATGTGTTTTCTTAGAAGTATGGCTTGAATATCATTTCATGATTCTAATTAGGCTACACTGCCTTTTGGTATCTTCATTTCACAGGTAATGTGAATTTAACAGGGACTTTGCTGTGCTCTCTGTTGTATTTTTATAGTATGCAAATAAGTTCAAAATGCCAACACATTCATTATGCTGTATAAAGTTTATACCGTAAAGGTTCCAATCACTTTGTAAAAGATCCTGTCATTATTTCTGTTGTAAATCCCTATGCCAAGCTTCTGAGAAGGAACATTTCAAACTGAAATTTGGAATGTAGATGAAATCTTAAGATGTTTACAAAATGTGGAAATATCTTTGATTTGATTCCCAAGTATCAACAGCATATGAAGGCAAGGGAATCATTTATTCAATGATACAATGGATGTTTCTTAGTTATTCATCATTATCCTGAAAAGTGAAGTGCGTTAGAGGGTTTTGTTCTACTGCTGTTAACCAAGGTGCCCACTGTTGGCAGATGTGGCAGCTCCAAGTGGAGGAAGAGGAAGCATATGGGTCCAAACATGGGAAAAGCTTCTTGTAAAGAAAGGTCAGAGAAGGTGAGGGAAACTGGTGGGGTTGGGGTCTGATGAAGAGGAGGAAGGAAAGCAGAACAAAAGCAAAGATGGAATCATTTGTATGAAAGGAGGGTGCATGGGATCCTTCATTTATTTAGTCATCTGGTTTTCACTCAGCTCCTTTTCTGTGCCTGTTTCAAAGCAGGCGCTGAAGCAGGTGGTCTCATGGGGAGAAAGGGAATGAATGAGTACTTACAGAAGTGCATAGGGGAAAGACCGGAGCAATGGAGATGCATGTTTCTTCTGCAGAGCATGGGTCAGAAGAAATGCTTCCAGCATTGTGGTCTAGAGTGCATGTTCCTTAGACCTCTCAGGGAAAGGGCATGGTTCCGAAGTCCTCTCCCACTCTTCAGACTTTCTTCATCTAACATCACAACTGATTGCAGTGTGCTACTCTATCTTTAACATGGAATTTGTTTACAGTATTTATCCTCTTTGGGTATTCCAAATAAGAAAACATACATGTCTGAGGCTCAAAGTCCTTAGAATTGTTTCTGAGTGAATAGGAAAAAGATTGTAATCTCAATTCTGATAAAGCAATTTAAGCCAAAAAATATAAAATTTAATAAATGGTATCCTAGCTATTAGTCTATTTCCTAGTATTTTAGTGAAATCTAAATAATATTTAAGTATCTACAAAATGTGACTTGATCTATACAATTTGATTCTGTGGATCTGCCCCACCCTTTTTTTAAACTACATTAATTTACCAATATGCCCACAATATGATACTACCGAAAGATCCAAGGAGTGCATAAGATGATGCTTTCTACCCTTTCCAATGGCATGTTTTTAAGTCTTATCTGTGGATCTTTAAAATCAAAGTGGTGTGCTATTTCAAAATGTCATTGTTTGCACTCTAACTAAATTTTAGAAAATGGCAAATCTGAATATGACATTATTCTCTTAGTCATAAAAAATAATTGAATTTCATTGAAAAGTATTTAATGTCAAATATATAATACTATGTTATTCTTGGAATAATCCCTATGAAATAAGTATGGTAAATCAAGTTATTCCCATTTTATAGATCAGTTAGCAGATGCAAAAAGATATTTAAATGATATATTAGTATTTGATTATTCATTTAACAAGTAAATAGACTCACTCTATGCCCTTACTGTTCTGTATCCAAACTCTTCCTCCAGTGGAGCGTGCATTCCCACTGAGGTGAGAAAGACATTAACTATTTTAAATAAAATGATATAATAGTGCCATGGGAAAGAAAATAGAGCTGGGAGGGGATGGTTTGCATTCTTAAAGTGTCACTGAGGCAATGACATTTGAATAAAGACAGGAAGGAAGTATGGGAGAGTGCCTGTGGGTGTCTGGAGAAGAATATGAAAGGTTGAGGCAGAATCAGAGTCCCCCAAGGGTGGGCAGCTTATCCCATAATAAGTGGGATTTAAGCATTCCTATAGCTGAGCGCCAAAGAATTGATGCTTTTGTACTGTGGTGTTGAAGAAGATTCTTGAGAGTTCCTTGGACTGCAAGGAGATCCAACCAGTCCATCCTAAAAGAAATCAATCCTGAATATTCTTTGCAAGGCCTGATGCTAAAGCTGAAACTCCAATACTTTGGCTACCTGATGTGAAGAAGTGACTAATTTGAAAAGACCCTGATGTTGGGAAAGATTGAAGGCAGGAAGAGAAGGGACAGAGGATGAGACAGTTGGATGGCATCATCAACTTGATGGACGTGAGTTTGAGTAAGCTCTGGGAGATGGACAGGAAAGCCTGGCGTCCTACAGTCCATGGGGTTGCAAAGAGTCGGACACGACTGAGCGACTGAACTGAACTGAAGTGACAACATTTCTCTGAGGTAATAGCACATAGTTGGGAAAGAGTAACTTGTGTGTTTTTAGAAGTCCCTGACTTCCTAAAAGTATTCACTTACTACATTTCAACTATTCTATTTATCTCTGTATTCAACAAATACTTTTAAGTTCCTAATATGTGTCAGGTACATTAGTAAACAGAACAAGCAGTCCCAGCCCACAAGGCACATATGCTGAGATGGAAGACACAACCTACATCCTCCAGAAGCTTACCATCCCATGCTTAAGACACAATACCACTATCTTACACTACAGGATTATCTAATTGAACTTGCATTAAACATGCAATCATAGTTAATGAGAGCAAAAGAGCTACATCTCATAAAATAATTACAATAATGTTTAGTATTTACATAAAATTTTCATTTGGGATTTAAAGTCTTTAACACAAAATAATCTTTGTAACACCCAAGTGCTACATGTTTAGTATTGGAAGAAGTGCCCAAACTCTCATGTAGTGCATCATTCCATGTAATTTTCTTGAGAGTTTCTTTATTACTATTTTATTTTTAATTTCTTTTTACCTTCAAATTCCTGTGTCACATTTTAACATTGTATTAATTAACCTTATTAATTTATGAAGGTATTTAATTAAGTGAATATTTATTTCCTCTAAATAGAAAGAGTTTTAAACTGAAATATAGAAACTTTATATTTCAAATCAACTCTTTTATGTGCCTTTGAAAGGCTAAGTCCTTGAGTGAACTACATCAATACAGCAACATATCATGACCTTTTAAATAGAAGAAAAATAAAATCTCATACACAGGTTTTCTGTAGGTAACATTTTTGTGTACATGGAATTCAAATTTTATGCCTTCAATTGACTCACTGCAACTTCAGTAAAGGGTCAACAGTGATAAAATAACCTAAATCCAGTTGGACATCGTAGATTAAAGCCAGTGTCAAAATCATGCTATGAAGGCAGTAAATGGCTTATAGGTATAAAAATATATAGTAGTCTTGGTAGTTTTATATATGTACTTTTTCTCCATTATTGCAGCAAGTACTATAATCTTTATAGGGATAAACTAGATTTTTTAATTAATAATAAGTAACAAAAGGACATCCTTCCTTCCATAGATATTTGTTAAATTCATTAGATGCTATGCAATGCGAACCAAAAGATAAGAAAATAAAGGTGAATAAAAAGTAACATGTTTTTCCATTGAGTGGAGTAAGGGAAGACAGTGATATAAATAAGCACACATTTGTGATATAGTGTGACAGGAACTGGAGTAGAGAAGTAAATTCACCACTCAGATATCAGTAAAGACAGTAGTTCTGTCTCTGAGCTCATTGAGTGCAATAGAATAGAAGTGCTCTGTGTTAGAAACTTGAAGAGTGGATAGAAGATATATGGTCAGAGGAATGGAGAAGACTATAAAAAGAAGAATCTGCACACAGAAGAGAATGGAAGCCTAAAAACAATCTGGTGGCCAGTATATATAGTGAATTCAGTTTGGTCGGTCAAGATAAGGGACAGTAAGATGATTTGGAGACAGATTATAAGGGGCCAGTACTACCCTATTTTCATTCTTTAATGTTTTTAGGTGGTTAGGAAACAGCGAATCATCTCATTGGGCCTTTCTCACTTGATCTTCCTTTGACTTCATGATTTCCTAGGGAGTTCTACCTGCCTATCCTAGCTTAGATGGTATTTATAGAGTCACAGTGAAATAATACATACAGCAAGAACACAGTAATAATGTTAGTCTCTGAGAATGAAAGTAATAAAAATTGACACACATTGAATAAAATCTACTGGGTATAAAAATAAACCCACAAGGTTTTCTATAAATGTGTATTTAAGGAATGCAAAAAATGATTCAGAGAAAAAAATATTGTAGGTAGAGAGTTCAAGATTTATAGTTACTCTTGTTAGCTATACAATCATGAGCATTACTTAACTTCTTTAAATACATTTTTTCTTCCCTATATGCCAATCAGGACTGATAAGTTTCACCTTATCATGATTAGAGGTAATGCATGTGCTTGGCACATGCAAGTACACAGCAAGTGCTATTTCTTATTGTTGTTATTGTTACACTTAATAAAAGTGGTATCAGTTAAGTTTGGCTACATAACAAAACACCCCAGACTTAGTTGCTTGAAACAACTGTTACTTTAATTCACAATTCTGCATGCATGTGAGTGATTTAGGTTGAGCTAAACTGTGGTTCTTCTGGTCCCAGCTTGTCTTA
Source organism: Bos taurus (assembly GCF_002263795.3). Lineage (NCBI taxonomy): Eukaryota > Metazoa > Chordata > Mammalia > Artiodactyla > Bovidae > Bos > Bos taurus. The sequence continues at coordinate 45,991,030 of NC_037330.1, forward strand.
CTCCATCTATAGTCAACTTCCAGGTGGGCTGTGGGCTGACTGGTCCCAAGTAGCCTCAGCTGTACGGCTCATCCCTGTTCCATGTGATGTCTGATCCTTCAGCAGGCCATGCTAACTTGATCACATGACTTCAAGATTTCAAGAGAGTAAACAGAAAAGGACAGGCCTCTTTAAAGTTGTGGCTTGATACTGGCACAACATCACTTCTGTCACATTCTGTTGATTGAAACAAGTTACAAAGCCAAGTTTCAAAAGGCAGGTAAATAAATCCCCCACTTAAAGAGTAGCTGCACATCTGCATTGCAGTGGCTTCCCTGGTGGCTCAGTTGGTAAAGAATCTGCCTGCAATGTGGGAGAACTGGGCTCCATCCCTGGGTTGGGAAGATCCCCTGGAGAAGGGAACGGCAACCCACGCTAGTATGCTTGCCTGGGGAATTCCATGGACAGAGGAGCCTGGCTGGCTACAGTCCATGGGGTCCCAAAGAGTCAGACATGACTGAGCAACTAACAGACTACGTTGCAGAGAGGTATGAATGCAAAGAAGGGACACCTTTGTTCAAATGATTTACCACAAAAGGACTGAGAACACAAAATCAACTAGAATCTCTAATGTAAATTGAAAGGATGGGAAATCAATATGGTATTGTCTTGATGTAGTCAAGAGGAACTTCGAGTCAAAAGACCAGAGCTTAATCCCTGCCTCTCCTATTGATTTATTTGACCCTGGTAAAATAAATTATCTGTGCTCATTATTCTCAATATTAGGTTTTCTACATTCAAAATTATTATGTTAAATAAATTAGATAATAGATGTGAAAATGTGTGTTAAGTGTAAAATATAAATAAATGATTTTTATTCTTTGATATAAAGTATATTTTATTAAATATGAGAGGTTCTTGAATACTCTTACCTTGAACCATCTATCTGTTCTTATTGTCTCTGTAGACTATAAAAATTTACTTACATTTAGATATTGTAAATGTAATGCAATGCATTATTTAACTACTTGGATTACTTGCAAAGTGTGTTCCTTTCAATCTCTTTTCTCAGTTACCTATTTCAGTATTCCTTTGAGGCAAATATTTTTTGAATCCCAATTAAATATAAGGTGCAATACTAGATGCTAGTATTTTCATTGGAAAAGACCCTGATGCTGGGAAAGGTTGAAGGCCAAAGGAGATGGGGGTGGCAGAGGATGAGATTATTAGACAGCATCACCAACTCGATGGAGATAAATTTGAGCAAGCTCCAGGAGATAGTGAAGGACAGAGGAATCCAGTGTACTGCAGTCGATGGATTCGCAAAGAGTTGGACGTGGCTTAGTGACTGAAAAACAACAATAGATGCTAACAATACAGTGATGAAAAATATGGGCTCTAATCCACTAAACTTTGGTCATCTTTTAAAAACATAGAAACACCAATTTAATACAATATAACAAATGTTATGATAAAGAAATGCAAAGGATGCTGTGGGATGTCAGAAGAGGGGTGCCTGACAAAGAGATGGAAGGGTGAACAAGTAAGCCTTCCTAGGAGAGGTAATGTCCAAAAGAAGAGCAGGGATTTGCTAGGCTGAATAATCTAAAATTCAAAGCCAAATAATCACCTGGTTAGAAACCATTGTTTTAGCCCCTTGCTTGAATAAACCTGGTTTCTACCTATGAAAACAGCTCCATTGCCCATGAAGTGAAGCCATTCATTTCCCCCAAAGCTAACTGAACTCCTTGAGATTCCTTAAACAGAGCATATTCCTTAAAGGCAACACCCTTTGCCTTTGTTTCTGCTGCTTAGTACAACTGGAGTACTCTTGGCTGTTTTATTCTAATCGGTTTCCAATAAATACTCATGTATGATTTCAGAATCAATTAAGAGTTACTGTTCTATGAGACCTTCCCTGATTCACACAGGTACAAATAATCACTCTTTCCTTTCTGCTCTCACTGTATGCTGTTTCATACACTATAATTATTTTTGTATCAATTTACATATGTCTGCTTTATTATACCATATGCTCCTAGAGCACAGGGACCATTCCTTATTCATTCAGACAAAAAGAATAGACATATGGTCAAGAGAATGCAGAATACATGTTATATTCAGGAAACAAAGTATTTAATTCTTTGTGGTTAGAGAAAATGTTGCATTATGGTCTTGTATAGCATACTAAAGAGTTGGATTTTTATCTTGAAGTCAGATTTGAAGCAGAAGTGTGATATGATCAGGTTTGTCTCTTTAGATAGATCTGGCAGATGGCTTAGCCTGGTATCAGAGATGGGAAGACTAATAGGAATCTATTTCAGTAATCCAGGGGAGCAAGCATGAACATCTTAACTAAAACAGATATGATGAAAGAGTCAGAGACACCTAGAAGAGATATTTGAGGAGTAAATTAGAGCAATACTTCTCAAACTTTCCTGCAGGTTAGAATTACCTGGAGGTCCTTGAGAGAACACTGATGTCTGGGCCTAACTACATACAAATGTAGGAGTTATGTTTTTAACTCTCCAGATGATTTCAGTGCTCAGGCAAATTTCAAAACCTGTGGACTAGAGAGTATTTGGAAATAGTTGGATGTAGGCAGTGAGAGACATGTAGAAAGAAAATCTAGTTTTCTAACTTGGAACAAAAGCATAGAGTATAAGCATATTTAATGGAGAGAGAAGGCAAATTCCAGGTAGAGAAGTTTAAGTTTGATTTTGGGCAAGTTGAATGTAGGTTCTTTAAGGCAGTTGGATATGCTGTTCTTATACCCAGGAGAAAGACACAGATTGGAGGCATTTCTGAAGTTTCTACGTATAGGTATTATCTGAAATCATTGTGAATATGATGTCTAAGGGATGTGCATGAAACAATGCTAAAAGAGGACCATGAGTACAACCTGGGGACGTTAACATGTAAAAGACGCTCAGGGCAGAAGAGCCTGAGAAGGAATAGCAAAAATAGGAACAAGAAGGATAAAAGGATGTATCTCAAGAGCCCACATGAGGAGCGTTTCAGTCAGGTGGTGGTTAACCATCTCAGTGCTGGAAAGAGTTCTGGTAAAGGTTTGGGCTGAAAAGTATCTGATATTTTTGTAACTGGTGACCAATGGTAGATCAGTTTCTAGATACAAAGGGGATGGAAATTAGATAAAAAACTAATAAAGTGAAAGTGAAAGTCAGTCAGACGTGTCCGACTCTTTGCGACCCCTTGTATTGTACAGTCCATGCAATTCTCCAGGCCAGAATACTGGAGTGGGTAGCCTTTCCCTTCTCCAGGGGATCTTCCCAACCCAGGGATCGAACCCAGGTCTCCCGCATTGCAGGTGGATTCTTTACCAGCTGAGCCACAAGGGAAGCCCAAAAACTAGTAATAAGTGATCAAAAGAAGAAGAAAAAACAGCAGTTACTGTAGTTCCTGGTAGTCTACAGTGGTTGCTTATTTCTTGTACTAGTGGAAAACGTCTCTGATTTTCCTTTTTTTTCCCCTATCTTTTTTTGGCTCATATTGCTTTATTTTAAATTTATTTTAATTGGAGGCTAATTATAATATGTAGTGGTTTTTGCCATACATTGACATGAATCAGCCATGGGTTTACATGTGTTCCCCATCCTGAACACCCCTCCATCTTCCCTCCCCATCCCATCCCTCTGGGTCATCCCAGTGCACCAGCGCTGAGCACCTTGTCTCATGCATCGAACCTGGACTGGCTATCTGTTTCACATATGATAATATACATGTTTCAGTGCTATTCTCTCAGATCATCCCACCCTCACCTTCTCCCACAGAGTCCAAAAGACTGTTCTATACATCTGTGTCTCTTTTGCTGTCTTGCTAGGGTTATCGTTACCATCTTTCTAAATTCCATATATATGCATTCCATATATATCCATAAGCACTGTATTGGTGTTTTTCCTTCTGGCTTACTTCACTCTGTATAATAGGCTCCAGTTTTATCCACCTCATTAGCACTGATTCAAATGTATTATTTTTAATGGCTGAGTAATACTCCATTGTGTATATGTACCCCAGCTTTCTTATCCATTCATCTGCTGATGGACATTAGGTTGCTTTCATGTCCTGGCTATTATAAACAGTGCTGCGATGAACATTGGGGTACACGTGTCTCTATGAAAACTATGTGCACATTTTGTAACCTTGAACATGGCTTTTTCGTATTAGAAATAGTTGTATAAGCGAGATATATGTATGTCCCAAAATAAGCAAGAAAGAAAACACTAAATATTAAAATAATATAAAGGAGAACTTTAAGAGTACTATTCTCATTTGCAACCATTAAGTTAACAATAACCATATAAAATTTGAAGAGCTTGTGAGTTTTACTTTTAATGTTCTTCTCTCAATGTGTACATTCCAGGAAAATTGTACCTATCTCATTTTCACTATATTCATATAATGGCATAAAGAACATTTACAATTTGAATATTGTACAATTATTTAATATTTAATGAACTTTTTTTTTTAGTTTAAATGCCTGAAAATCACATGTCCCATGTTATTTTTTCCTCTTCAATGTAGTATAATCCCCGTAGTTTTAGGAAAGATTTTGTTAAATTGTTTGAGAAAACCTAAGTTGACTGCTTGTAATTTACACTGTTCCCCTTTGTCACTTTGCGCTTTGCCTGTTTTTCCCTACTAAAAATTTTAGGTTGTCTTGCAGCTGAACTATTGACTAAATTTCCATTGTAGTTCACAGTATGATTACAGGATACCAAAACAGTATTTCCAACTTGTGTTGTAAGCATAGACTGCAAATGTTTGGAAATTTGACAAGACAGCCAAAGATAAAACTTGGAAGTTTTATATTGTTCTTCACCATAATTTCTGACATGCAGACTTCATTGTCATTCAGCTTGAAAAAAAAAAATGCTTAATAAAATCATTTTCTTTATTCCATAAAGAAATGAATTATATAAAAATAATTTGACCAGAAATTGTGATTCTTTAATTTAAAAGCTTTGAAGGATGACAGTTGAAGCCATTTAGCACTATTTTTTCTTTCTGTGGAGTAAGTGTCCTGTTTTTTTTTAACCTATGAAGTATTTTTCAGGCAGAAACAACACAAAATCTGATTCATAAATTATTATAGTTGGCATTTTATATGCTTTAGAACATTAATGTTTAATAGAAATTGAACGTTTACACATTGTAATTTTAAGCTACATGCATTAGTCAAAATGAATGTCAAAACTATGTAAAACTGCAATTTAAAAGTATTCTCTCAACAACAGAATTAGATATAAGAATGCCCTTTTATGGAATGCACCAAATTTTTGTGACCAAAGCAACAAAAAACATCTTGATAATATGAGTTTCAACTTTGAAGTAATCTATAAAACCTGTTTTATGGTCAGCTGTGTAAAGGGAGCTTTCTTTGTTCTAATTTTCTAAATTATACTGTCCTTTTACTAATTTCATTTTGTAAAAACACGTCCTGATTAAATATTTTTGCCTTTCCAGCCTAGTGTTCTTACCATAACCCCTTGGTAAATTTTTGTTCCCATTTTCTTAGATGTCTAGGTCAATACTTTCATCTCCCTCTCATCCTTCTAAACCTGTCTCTACTTCTCTTAACTGTCAGTAGGAGACCTCATCTGTTATATGGTAAAGAAAATCTAAACACCATGGAAGATAATTTCACTTTTTCCACACCAAATCTGTAAACTGAACTATATGCATTCCTGTTTTCTGTCTACTCTACCTTTCCATATTGTTAGACTGGAAACAATGCCTGTGCTCCTTGCACAGTTTACATTCTCTACTTATGTGATAGATTCATCATCACCTCTTGGCTTTTCAATAGTTTCCTCCTCTTTTCCATGTCACTTCCACCAGTATAAAAACATATGTAATATATAGCCCATTAAAAAAAAGAACAAACTCTCACTTGCCCTCCCACAGCCCTTCATTTACTGCCTCATTTCTCTTTCAGCAAGCCCACCAAAACTATTAGAAGGCTTTGTGTATCACTTCCCTAACTCCTTCATGTTCTCTTTATTCAGTCTAGTCTGACTATCTGCCCTCCCTGCTTCCCTGACATTTCTCTTGTAAAGGTTACCAGTGGCATCTGTATTGCCAAATCCTGTGGACAGGTCTCTGTTTTCTTACATCAGCTCTCAGAAGCATCCATCCTCATAAATTTCTCCTTTCTTTATGGGACATTTCCCTCTCTTGGCATTTGTGACACCACATTTTAATGTGACTCTAGATAAATCCTCATCTCTTTCATTTTGTCTTGTTTTATTGTATTCTGTTTGTAAAGTCACTAAGCCAGGTGGCTTTTAAATACCATTAATGTTGGAGTCTCTGTAATATTCACTTTCAACCTGAACTTCTTTCAGTTCAGTTCAGTTCAGTCACTCAGTTGTGTCCGACTCTTTGAGACCCCATGAACCACAGCACACCAGGCCTCCCTGTCCATCACCAACTGCTGGAGTTCACCCAAACCCATGTCCACTGAGTCAGTGATGCCATCCAACCGTCTCATCCTCTGTCGTCCCCTTCTCCTCCTGCTCTCAATCTTTCCCAGCATCAGGGTCTTTTCAAATGAATCAGCTGTTTGCATCACGTGGCCAAAGTATTGGAATCTCAGCTTCAAAATCAGTCCTACCAATGAACACCCAGGACTGATCTCCTTTAGGATGGACTGGTTGGATCTCCTTGCAGTCCAAGGGACTCTCAAGAGTTTTCTCCAACACCACAGTTCAAAAGCATAAATTCTTAGGCACTCAGCTTTCTTTGTAGTCCAACTCTTACATCCATACATGACCATTGGAAAAACCATAGCCTTGACTAACTTCTTTAGTGACTTCTATACTCATGTATCCAGTGTCACAATTAATGTCATCATGGGATTCTCTAGGCGAGAATACTGGAATGGGTTGCCATTTCCTTCTCCAGGGGATCTTCCCAACCCAGGGATTGAACCCTGGTCTCCTGCATTGCAGGCAGATGCTTTATCCTCTGAGCCACTAGGGAAGCCCCAATAGTTTGCTAAATACTTTATATGTAATATATTAAAGTTGAACATCTTAACAGTTCCTGACTTATAATTGGACTAGGCTTTGTCCCATCTCAGTGAAGCATCTATGTTCCATTCAGTGGCTCAAGCCAATAATCTAGGGATCATCCTTAATTTCTTATTTTTTCTCACCTCCTGAGAATAACCATTGACTTATCTAGCTCAGATTTCCACATCTGGCCATTTCCATGAATATTACACAAGTCACCTTATTTCAACTAAACTGGACTCTTCACTTTTACCCTACAGCCCCCTCATTCTGTTCCCTATAAAGTAGCCAGCATCTTTTAAAAACGTAAATCAGATCATTTTATTACCCTCTTTTAAACCTTTCAGTGGTCTCCTGGTACCTCCCATATGCATGCATACCTGTGTGCTCAGTCATTTCAGTTGTGTCTACTCTGCGACCCCATGGACTGTAGCCCACCAGGCTACATGGGATTCTCTGGGCAAGAATACTGGAGTGGGTAGCCATGCCCTTTTCCAAGGGATCTTCCCCACCCAGGGATGGAACTGGCATCTCCTGTGTCTCCTGCATGGCAGGTGAATTCTTTACTGCTGAGCTGCCAGGGAAGCCCCATTACCCCTATAAAAAAAAAAAGAAAAAAAAACTCCCACAGGTTTCAGCTCCCAGAGAAATGACTGCTTCCTTCTCCTCTCATTTCCTTTTGCACTCTTCTTGCCCTGTCATGAAGCACCAATGACAAAGGCCTTCTATTTTTTAAGTGTATCATGATCACTCCTCCTCCGGAGTTCCTGCTTACAGTTTCCTCTACCTGGAATGCCAGCTTTTACCCAAATCATCTGATGTGGCTTTATGCATCCCTGTGATTCTCCATCTTGCTCGCCTGTATTGTTTTTAAATCTTGACCCAAAAATAGTTCAAATAATGTATTCTTTAATGCCTCTTTTTCCCCCTCTTAAAAATATAGGGACTTTCCCTATATTTCCTTCATCACTTCAGAGTTACAGTTACTGGCACATAGGTCTCAAAGAAATACTGATTGTTGAATAATCAAAGACTCTGAATCAGTGTCTTCAACTCCTCTATATGTCATTTAGTGCCTACTACAGTAGATACTCAGTTTCCATATTAAGTGATTAACTAATATGGTTTGAATCTCTCACTTGACTCTTAAAATGTTCATAAAATGTAAGATTAGTTAAAACATTATATAGCATTTGGCTTTTATGTATAAACTCATCCAATAATGTTTTAAAATATGAGCCATAAAAATGGAGCATTAGAAATGGCATAAATTAAATGAAATATAGGGAAATGTTGTTCTTTTAAAAAAATGTTTCATTGGATATTCATTTCTAGTAACTTTTCATGATGTTTCACAATATGAAATATACATTAACTCTTTTTTTCCATAGGAAAAAAGTAACCTGTCTTCCTTTGTTTGATTAAAAACCAGGCACTGCAAATCACGGAAGGGCTTTCCAATCCTCGAGGAAAGATTAAATTCTATTCAGTGTTCTTTTACTGTTGATGTGTTTTAGCCTGGCCTTTTGAAAAATGCTTATATCTTTTAATCAAGAATAAAATGATTTTGGGTCATCTTTATTCCTCTGAAATAGAATGTCAATATATATTTTCATGAACCATCCCTTGATTTTAGATAAAGATATTTAGACTTCTTAGATAATTTAGCATTTAAAAATAAGGTATAAAGTTATTTTCCCCTTAAATTTACTTGACAGAAAAAAATGCTTAGGAAGTTATTTTAAAAGTGACAATTTTAGTTTTGCATGTAGTAATTGTCAAGACTGTCAGTGATAGAAACCAGAATATAACTTGAGTTTCCTTAAGTCAAAAGTGCTGTTTACTGGTTCACTTGGACAGGCATGCTGGTGGTACACCAGACTTAAAAGTGACAGAACCATGTCTCCATCTTGCGTCTCTACTTTCCTCTGTCTCTGCTTTTTTTCATCCTAGTGCAGCTAGCTTTGAGTGGGAGTGGGAGGGTTGGCTTGGGTAAGTAAGGAATCAGTCAGTGATTACTAGCTGCTATGAACACACTCCATTCCAGTTTAGGGACCAAAGAGGAAAGAAGTCTTTATCTCCTCAGTTCAGCTGAAGGACTTTAATGAGAGTAGAGTAGCTGATTACTATGATTAACCCTGTTGGAGATATTTTCCCAGCTTTTTGGGTAAGAAGGTAGAGCCTGTTTTTTGAAGATGAGGAATGAAGAACCGGGTAGTGCTTAGCTGTTCAGAGCACACAAAACTTCTGTCTGCTCAGCATTATCTATCTCTCCCACCTGTGGCCACCCCTCCCCAATGACAGTGTGCCCCAAATCATACCCAGTCACTGCATTCTTAGGCATTTGATGGCACCAGTGTTCTCAATGTTCAGGACAGTTCTCTGGGTGTTATTTACTTCTCTCCATCAAGCTCAAATGTAGCTCCTCATAATCCTGGGGACTTAAAAGGTGAATGATGATTCTAACCAATCCAGGCACAATCAATATATATTTGAAGAAAAAACAGCTTTGTCAAAATCACCATTTAGTAAAGAGGAACTATGTTAGTCCCTACTTGAGAACATCTATCATATCCAGTTGTCAGGGCCAGTAAACCTTGATTTCTTGGAAGTGGCTTTCTTGGTCAGCCCCTCTGCCTACCTGGATCCTCCCCACTAGAAGGATCTTCCCTCTTGTCCTCTGTGGCACCTGAAAGGGACACGGGAGGAGGATGCCATCCTGATATAGCAGTCACTTCATATTTATATGGGAGTATAAACTTGAGGGTTACTTTGCCATAACTGGAAGCAAGTTTGGTTTTTGTGTTTGCCTGTCTTTTCTTGGTTTTGGCTAACAGAACTCCCTAAAAACCTAGGTCTACTGTTTGTCTCTTTCACCACAGAATCAGTATCTAATAAGAAAGTCATTTTTTCAGTCTGAATCTTCGGATCTAACCTTGCTCTTGACATTTTACCAGCAAGCTTGGGGAGTCTGCTCCTTCCGTAAATCCTTAGATTAACCTTTCTTTATAGAACGGTCTTTTGGACTCTGTGGGAGAAGGTGAGGGTGGGATGATCTGAGAGAATAGCCTTGAAACATATATATTATCATATGTGAAACAGATCGCCAGTCCAGGTTCGATGTATGAGACAGGGCGCTCAGAGCTGGTGCACTGGGATGACCCAGAGAGATGGGATGGGGAGGGAGGTGGGAGTGGGGTTCAGGATATACATGTACACCCATGGCTGATTCCTGTCAATGTATGGCAAAAACCACTACAATATTGTAAAGTAATTAGCCTCCCATTAAAATAAGTTTTAAAAAATAAAAGAAAGGTGTATTTGTTGACTTGAACTCGAGGCCACTGAGGACAGTAGAATCTGTCCACTTGCACCCAGCCTTCATCCCAATTGGTTTTCATTTCAAATGAAGTCCCCCGTGCAAGGAATACTCAAGAGGAGGTAATAGTATAGTCCTTGAAGGTCTGGTTGCCTCTCTGGGGAATTCCTCCCTGCTCTGTTTTCTAACTGGAGGGTGGGGCAGAATAACGTCAAGATTTTATAGCATGTGAAAATGGCAGAGTGTATTGAAGATGCATAATTATTCTGGTGACCCTTTCTTGCTTGTAGATGGGCAAGTTTAGAAGTTGACCTTTCACTTTTTTTCAGCCCCTATAGAAAAGGCCAAGGGTCATTCTTACATTTTTTTTTTCCTCCCCAGTTCTTAAAAGCTACACAAAAGTTGAATCCTAAACTCAGTAAAAAACAATCATGCATTCTTACTTTTCCTCCTCTAGTCATCATCTACTTTTACTTTTCTCTGTTTGTTCCTCTCTCTAATAGGAATCTGTTTGAATACACTGTTTCTCCTGGCTTCCTTTTTTCTCAGCATCGTCTTACTTTTGTCTGACTAAAGTTGTAAGATTTTCTCAGTCACTCACAGTCAGCTTCTCAGATCTCCTGATTCTTCTTTTTCAATCTTAATACACACAGTTTCTGTGTATTTTGACATCTGACCCTTTCTCTGTCACCAAGACCAGCATTCACAACTGTTCTGCTCACTCTTCTCTCTGAATCATACAATAATAATTTGCCGAAAGTTTTCACCAATTGTTTATTTTTTCCCTTCTCTAACTCATGGTGTTCATTTCTGCTTAATCTTAAAAGGATAAACTGAAAATGCAACTCTCTGTTCTTAAACCTTTAGTGACCTCGTACATTTATTCAATCAACTCTACTATGTGCCAAACATCATGCTGGTTATTGTAGATAAAATGATGAATGGTGCAGAGCAGTCCAGGTACCCATGGAGGATTATAGTCTATCAGGAAAAAATTGACCCAACGTTAAGGACAGGCTTATTCAGTATTTAGAGCTCTGGTATTCAGAACTCTCTCCCGTATGATTATAGCTTATTTTCTTTCTTTTCTTGATAAAAGCATTCATCTGACTTGTTTGTCACATCTTTGTTTTGTTTTTTTAGACATATTAAAAAAAAAAAAAAAAAGCTGTATGTGGTGAGAGCCCAGTGGCTTTTAGCGGACTCTTCTACTAGACTCTGTGGCTTCAGATTTGGCACAGACTTTATGTCCTGATCTCATAGTCTTTAAATGGTAATAATAGAAAGTAATTACTGACATATACTGATTACATTAGGCCTGCAAAAACTAATGGTTAAAAGCACAGATTCTTAGTTAAATTTTTGGGTCTGAGTCCTGGCTCTGCTCTTCATTAGCTCTGTAACCTTTATGTCTCAGTACCTCAGCTTCTTCATCTGTAAAATGGGGAGAATCATTTGAGAACAATTAAGTAAGTTAATAGGATAAAATCCATTAAAGCATTAAAGTACATTATTAGAGTCATAAACTCTTAGCAATTTGATTGTTACTTTTCTAAGTAGATAGTGGGTTTCCCTGGTGACTCAGTGGTAAAGAACCTGCCAATGCAGGAGACATGGGTTCTATCCTTAGGTCAGGAAAATCCTCTGGAGAAAGAAATGACAACCACTCGAGTATTCTGGTCCAGGAAATTCCACGAACAGAGGAGCCTGGTGGGCTATAGTTCATGGGGTTGCAAAAGAGTCAGACACAACAGCAGCAAGTAGATTGTAGTGTTATCCATGTTTAACCAATGAGGAAATTAAATGTCTTGTCCAGCACCACACAGTTAGTGATAGAGTCTGAACTCTAATTTAGACATTCTGGCTTCAGAGCAGATACTAGTAACTACTACTCTATGAAGCCTCCATTATACTGTAATACTGTAGTTAAATAATCAACATTTAGCAAACTTTAAAACTGTAATTCACTCTGAATATGTAAGGTGTAATTATCCATACTATAATAAGATGTGATTGAAGAAGACACTAATTTATTTCCTTTCCATATCTTGAAACCTTTTAGCTATACCAGTAATTACGTTAATAAATATTTCTACGTCATTATGGGCTTCCCAGGTGGCTCAGTGATAAAGAATCTGCCTACCATTTCAGGAGATGCAGAAGACCAGGGTTCATTCCCTGGGTCAGGAAGATCTCCTGGAGTGGGAAATGGCAACCTGCTCCAGTATTCCTGCCTGAAAAATCCCATGGACAAAGGAGCCTGCTGGGCTGCAGTCCATGGGGTCACAAAGAGTTGGACATGACTGAGTACACATGCACTACATCATTGGATAACTTAAACAACTCTTTTTGCATACGCAAATTCATGTAATCACTATCACTTTTTGATGTTGGCTAAGTCAGTATTATTATCTCCATTTGAAAAATGAGAATGCTGAGGATTGGGAAGTTAAGTAACTTGCTCAAGCATTCAAAGATAGTAAATGAGAAAGTCTCTAACCTAAGTCTGAAGCCCCAGATCTTATCCTTTGCTTCACTATAATTCCATGCTGTACTTTACTGATTTCTTTCAGCAGATGGAAAACTAATTTTTATGATATAATTTACCATTATAAACATATATATGTAAATATCATAGACCCCTGTGTATAAAGACATAACTATTTGAACTAATTTTCTTTCCTTTCTCTTTTTAAAGATTGTGATTGCTAGCATCATGTGCAGTTACAACAGAAATGACTGGATGGAACTCTCCAGAAAGGCTGAGGTAATGATTTCTTTATATTTATTTTATTTCTTCTCTTCTATTTTTATTAGTTTTAAATAAAGAGCTGTCATGAAAAATAACCCTGTAGAAGAAAAATTGAGTGAAAAATGGTAACTTAAAACATTTCTATTACAATTTGTTTACCCTGTGTTTTCATTAAAATGATGGAAATGTAAATTTAAAAGGAATCTATTCTATAAAAGTAGTCCCTTGGATTTCACACACTGCCTAAAAATCCTTTATTCTTTGACTCCATATACTCTTTATTTGCATATTAAGCAAACTGTATATTATGATGGATGCCATGATAAAATTTAATTCTACCTTTGAGAGTCTAACTTGATCTTACCTTGCCTTTAGGCAAGCTAGTTTGACAGCAAGAAAAGAAATTTTGAATATAAAGCTCTTGAATATTTAAAATATAAAAGGTTCATTTAATACTATACTAGTTTGAATACAGACATGCATAAAATGGTAGGACAGAATGCTCCTGAATGGAACACTAGTCAGCGAGTTTTCTATAATATAAATTGAATCTTGCACAAATGCAAACAACTAACCATGTGCCTCAAATTTCTATTTCAAATAGAAAAATACATACTTAAAATTGTGTACTTATGTCCATTGTTCTATCACGAAAAACACTGTAGCTGGGGTTTCTTGAAAACCTCTAAGAAGTGAAGACTAAACCTAATAATAATTATGAACTAACAGCTCTGCCTTATGAAATGTTATAAAGCTTTCTATAGCATTTAAAAATTGTGATTGTACAGTTTATTTGGATATCTTAGATCTGTGAGGGCAAAAATTGTTTCTGGGATTTAGATGAAATTAAATATGATCAGTAATTGGCTTCGTGATCTTTGTTGCTGGGTCCATTTTACACATGTATTTACCTAATTGACCGTGAAATTTTCCACAGAGCCCAGGTTTGGCATGAGTTTTGCCAATTTAAAGCTGACTATGATGAATGGCTTTATCACACTACTTGCTCTTCTGCCTTCTGTAGAATAAAATACTGAAAGTATTTTTGTCAATAATAAGCCTTAATTTTTAAATAAGCCAATTTTACTTTTAAAAAGTCAAAAGCTTTTATATATGTATAAAGATACAGCTTAAAGATACATTCCATATTTCTCACACTCTATATCTAATTCTTTAACTGAGGTTTTATTCAATATTATTTTGTAGCTTCTCATTAGCAATCAATCAAAGTAAAAGGGGAAGGAAGAAAAAAAGGAAAATATGTTTGAGAGAAAGAAAAGGAAAAAGATATGCCTTCCATTCAGTCAAAATAGTCTGTTAGATCTCTCAACAGAAGAGCAATTTGTATATCAAGGAGTTCAATCTTGAAGTGTGTCGATTAAAAAAAGTTCCCTCTAATCTTTGAAATATGGACCAGCTCAGGGCATAACACAGGAAGGAACTATCCCCAGGTCTTCATATTTCCCTGGAGGGAAGCAATAGGCAGGATGGTTCCACCATAGCTCATATGGTAGGCACCCAATAAAGCTTTGTAGAGTCAGTATTTGGTTTTGTTTCTGTGAACACATGCTTCACAACAGATTAAAACAGATTTTCTTACAATGGAAGAGCCCACATTAAAACAAATCAACAAAAACAAAAGTGTTCAAGCCAAAGTTACTATACTACTTACAATGTACATTTGTTTGGGGGTGGTGATAATGAAGGGTAGGAATCTGAGAGAACATACCAGCTGTTCTACAAGCCATTGCTTTTAAGTTCAGCAAATCACTTAATATGATGATGGATATACTTTAAATTCATGAAGTTCCTCTCCACAGAGTAGATTAATTCTTGAATTGCACAACAGGGAATTCAGAAAATCTTGCTATCAGCTCTTTACTGTTATATCTGAAAACAGAAATGAATGTGTGTAATAGCAGAGTAGATCCATTTGTACAAAAATATGAAAAAATAGAGATTGAGAGAGAAACTCTATATCAGAATTAAAATTTGGACAAGAAGGGACCATTATTATTTACTTCATTGGAGACTAACATTTTATTGTATTATTTTGAATAAACATTTAAGGCCATGTTGGGGGGTGGTTAAAAAACCAGGAACCTAGTACATTCTTAAACTATGGTAAAATCTACCAGATGCTGTTTTTAAAAGTCAGTGTGCATGCAATATATCATTTTTTTCACATGCATATTCTTGGAAATAGAACCATGTTGAACCAAACTTTCTTTTTCACTCTAACTCTCTAGAATACACATACTTTTAATGTCTTATTCCTCAACCTGGTTTTAATTTGTCTTGTTTTTTGAGCACCATAAAACAGAAGCAGCCTCCAGAAAAGTTTTTATAGCTTGGTGTCAAATTAGTAGCATTGTTAGGCTCTGCTCAATTTCTTTGGTTCAGGTATCTGATCACATGCTATCCTAATTTTCTGGGACATTGATAAACTATTCCAATTCCATGGAGGGAAGATCTCTGAAGCACTTACTATTTGCAGAGTCCCTGGCCATCCAAAACAAAGGTGAATAAGGTATAGCCTCAGCTAGGTAGACATGTTCACACTTTAAATGTGTATACCAAATTGAACCATACCCCATAGTAGATCTTAAATAGATCTTGAACTCATTTGAATAGATTTGGAATCCATTTCTTTCTTAATGTGTGTTAGCTTAGAAAACAGAGCCTGAGTCAAAATTAATGTGAAGATGCTTCACTGAAGGATTCAATTCCAAAGCAATAAGATTAAGGGGGGTGTGAGGGGAGTGAAGGCAATGGGAAGAAGGGAAAGCAGATGGAGCGTGGTGTGTTCCAGAGCTAGCTGCCACTTCACAAGGAGATGGAGCCAATTGCTCAGCCATGTGGGATGGGAGGGCTGTGTGGGATCATCCTGCCTCACAACAGTTTAGAGAAGAAGACGAGTGAAGGACACATCTACTGGTTCCTTCTGTTTCTTCTCTCTCACTCGTCACACTTTATACCCCAAAGGTTTACTTTCTCTGCACATTTGGGCTGCATGTCCCTCCCTCCTTAAGCAACTGCTTCAGAAGCCAAATCCCACAGCATGTTGAGAGCACTGGCCCTCCTGGAGCTCCCACTCTGACACATTCAGTGGAGAGTCCTGCTCTCATCCTGAGGGAGCTATGAGAGCTGGCAATGACAGGAAAGCTGAGGACAGCAACAGGGACCAAGGTTCTTTTTTAAGCTAGTGGCAAAAGCTTGGGTGGCAAGTAAGGCCATCAAATTTGAGGAGACATATAAATTAGGTGTGGCTCAATATGCATTGCGTTTGTGTATGCTAAGTCATTTCAGTGATGTCCGACTCTGTGTGACCCTATGAACTGCAGGCTGCCAGGCTCCTCTGTCCGTGGGATTTTCCACACAAGAATAGTGGAGTGGGGGGCCTTGTCCTCCTCCAGGGGATCTTCCCAACCCAAGGATCAAACCTGCTCTTCTATCTAACCTGCATGGGCAGGCAGGTTCTTTACCACTAGTGCCACCTGGGAAGCCCTCAATATGAGTTGCTACCATCCTAATCTGAAAGCCCCATTAATCTCTTTGCTTCCAATCAACCACAGTCTTCCCGCTAGCTTTCTGACCATGTAAAACTCTTAACTTGACCTGTATGGTCTGGTACCTGGCCATTCCCTGGTGTCCCCTTGGGTTTGTTCTTTACATTCCAGACCCCAATGGCCTTCTTTTACTCCTCCAACACACGTGCACCTCAGAGCCTTTGCCATTATCCTGGGCTGAAATATTCTCTCTTCCTCCTCTTGGAGCTCCCTGACTAGTAGGTTAACCTCCTGTCCTACTCCTTCTGAAATCCTATGCTCAGAAGCTAGTTTATCTTAAAGTTGATGAAGCTTAAGTTTCAGAGCCCTTACTTGTACAAGCTACTTCCAAGGCCCATACCTGATTTTCTCTTTTTAATTTTTAAATCATTTTTATTTTTAAAGAAGTATCTGCAAATTGTATGAACTTCAGGCTCCTCCCCCAAATCTTGGTCTACCTCTGCTTGTGCCTTTTCTCCACAGAATTTAATAAAACTGGTGATTAACAGTGATGTCATCAGCTCTTTCACCTGTCTTCCTTATGACAAAGCAAATTGTCTGAGTGGAGACCTCACCTGGTTCACTATTTAACCCCAATTCCAAACACAGGGCTTTGCTGGTCAGTGGATAGTCCTCAGATATTTGTTGAATGAAGCAAAATAAAGGCACAGAGCTGATATACAGGCATGTGATAAACAAAAGGAAGCAATTACAGAGTAAATGGGAAGAATGAATTTGATTTGGCACAATGAACTTGAGGTGATTAAAATCCAAAGCTGAAGGTTTCAGGTCAGGGATTTGATGGGCGATTGCCAAGGGTCTGACTGTAACTGGTAGGCCAAGACAAGGAAGGTCCAGCTGAGAGGCATAGGTGTCAAAACCAGGTGACCATACTATTCCTAGCAGAGAGTCCAAATAAACCACTTTGAAGCCAGGTTCTTTTCATGTTTTCGGGTTTTTTTTTTTTTTTTTTTCTTTTTATAAACTAGGATCTGGACTAGTGGCATTTCATAAAATTAAATAGATGTTGAAGTTAGGAAATCTCAAATAGGCTGAGATACAAAGCAGACAGAGGTACATGATAGGAATACGTAGGACCAGTTGGATATAAATTCCTGAATACTAACAGTCAGCAGGACAGAATAGAATCAGGAAAGATAGATGCCTAGTTGGAGATAAGAGATAGTCACAGACTTAGTACCCAGTGGGGCCCAAGCCAATCCAGTGTTGACCTGTCCCAGGTCCACTTCAAAGTGGTCTAAGATCCCAGAGAACTTGAGTCCCCGGTTTTGGATAGTTGAGACTAATTGACAGTGTTGCTATGTAGAAAGTTGGCAGTGGGCCTCATGTATTCTTCTAACAGAAGAAAATTAGGGAGAATCCAAGAAGTGTCCTTGGAGTAAGCAATGGCAGCCCACTCCAGTATTCTTGTCTGAAAAATTCCATGGACAGAGGGGCCTGGCAGGCTACGGCCCATGGGGTCACAAAGAGTTGAACATGATTGAGTGACTGACTGAGCAGGCACCAAAAAATGTAGCTTCATGTCTTTCTACCCTGCTTGGTCTCTTATATCTTTTACTTGTTCCCCTTGACCCATGGAAGACTTCTCTTCCCACTAGGGCTCTGATTTACTACCCCAAGCCACCCTCCACACGTCTGTCATTCTCACTGTGCTCAGGCTCTGATACCCTCACTGGGCCCTCATGGCTCTTCCTCAGAACTTCCTAGTCACCTACCTTGCTCGTCGCCAGCCAGTGACTTTAGAACTACACAGATCGATAAGGAAGAGAGAGGTAAGGAAAGGAGAAGGAAAAGAACCGTGTACCCCATTTTGTTGGATATATTGTCCAAGGGTTTGTGGTTTTGCTTCCCTAATTTCTCTGAGAGGTTTTACAAAATGAATCAGAGAATTTTAGAAATCACGCTACTACCACTACTCTGAGAATTTCTTAGAATAGTTTTCTGCCACCCCTTCCCCCAATCCCAAGTATGGATTTTTGTTGTTTTGTTGTTCGGTCACTCAGTCATGGAATTCTCCATGGACAGAGGATACTAGCAAGAATACCAGAGTGGTTTGTCATTTTCTACTCAAGGGGATCTTCTCAACCCAGTGATTGAACCCTCGTCTCCTGCATCTCCTGCATTGGCAGGCAGATTCTTTACCACTGAGCCACCTGTAAAGCCCCCGAAGTGTGTATAGCTACTTTATATTCTTTTTCAGATCAAAGCTGAGGAACAGCAAGTTGGAGATTGTAACTGAATGGATAGATGGATGGATAGATAGATGGATAGACAGTGAGACAGGTAGTTAGACTAGATTAACTGCTTATACTACATAATATTTACTGCAGTCCAGGCACTGTTCTAAGTCATTCACTTTTATTAAATGTATTTGTACCTTAGAAAAGCAATCTTGTGAGGTACTTTTGTGTTTTCCATGTTTTGGAAATGAGGAGACTGAGGTCAAAAGTTGTTAAATAATATGCCCAAGTTCACACAACTAGTATGTGGTAAAAGTGGGATTCAAACCCATGAAATCTGGCTCTATAGTCCACAGTATTAACACATCATTCTACTTCATGCCAATAAACAGATGATAAATAGATAATGTATGAAATTAGGAGCAGCAAATTTTCTATGTCACTGCCTTCACTAGATTATTTTATTGTATAATCATTTAGGTGAGGCAGAATAAACTCTGGGCTAAGTGACTAAACTAAAAAGCTTGTGACTAACAGGAGTCAGAATGCATGCCCAGTTTCAGTTAATTTAACATTTCATGGTAATTCAGCAATTAAACCTTTTTGAATGCATGTGGTTGCTTAGAAATAGAATTAACTGCCTTTTAAGGTGGTGTACATCGTATGACAAGAATATTGAAGCAGAGGCCAAATGAGTATTCCCCAGCTCTTGGTGTTATTTTGAGCAGGATTATCTGTTTTTGAGGCCTAGATCCTCATTTCAAAGATCTTTATGGGTATGTTTAGTGGGTTAGCATTTGTATATGTGTATAGTGGTGGGAAAATTTTTGACAGTCACTGAAAAGACTAAATTTAATAAATGGTCTTACAAGATTTTAATATCTATTTAATATTTAGAAACTTGAAAGATGTCAAGTTGTAATGTTTTGTTATCACGTTAAAACAATTCTAGCCATGGATTACCTGATTTCTAATAAGTTATGATAGTGACCAAGAATACAGGTTCTATACTTAAAATGCTTGATTTAAAGATCCTATTCTCATTTACAAGCTTTAGAATAATAAATTAGTCACTTGAACTCTTTGTAGCTTGATTTTATCAGTTACAAAATGGGAATAATGATATATCCATTATAAGAATCCTAGTAAAGTATCTGACATATTGTAAGTGTTCAATAAATGTTAGTTATTATTGTCTACTATGAATCTAATTGTAAGCTTGCACTTACATTTTAGAAAATATGTATAAATATCTATACAAATGACACCTAAAGCTTATTCCAAAATGTTGTTGAATTGATTTGCTATTAATTGCTGCATTTCAACTAGCAGTCTAAAGCAAATAAGTCTAAAAGAAATATTTGAAATAACTAAGACATAATAAGAAAAAATATATACTTGCAGTGTACAATCTTTTAATTAAGCTGCAGATTCTCACATGACATGGTTTTGAGATAGGTCCTATTGTCTCCAGTTTACACTTGAATGTATGTGTGCTTGGTGCTTAATTGTGCCCAACTCTTTGAGGCCCCATGGACTGTAGCCCACCAGGCTCCTCTGTCCATGGGATTTTCCAGGCAAGAATACTGGAGTGGATTGCCATTTCTTCCTCCAGAGGCTCTTCCTGATCCAGGAATGGAATCCATGTCTCCTGAGTCTCCTGCATTTCAGGCAGATGCATTCTTTAGTGCTGAGCCATCTGGGAAGCTCTTACACTTGAACAGATGGGAACAAAGAAGGTTAACTTACTTGCCCAAGTTCCTTAGCAGATCTAGAATTAGAACTCAAAGTTGTGTTTTGTCTAAGCTTACCACCAAACTGTGATTCAAATAATTTTCAAATAACATGAAGCATTTACAAAAACCATAATAAAACCATGTTAGAAAATAGGCTGAATGATTCAATGAACTTTCACAAATGTGCAGAAGGAAAAGCAGACTCACTAATGAGTAAAAGTGAGTAAGAAAGTCAACCAAGAAAGATATAACTATCGATAGAATACTTGTTTGTTGAGGTCTTATTTAAAATTAATAAAATAGGAAAAAAATCTTGAACGATTAGGAAGAAAAGAAAGATTTAAAGAAAAACCGTTGGACTAAAGAAAGGTCTGATATGCCTAGAAAATAATGAACTTTTAAAACAGTCTTTCCATGATGTGATAGACATGTTATAATATTATGGAAACTGAGCCATGCTTACCTTACTCAAAAAGAAATGGTGGCATTGAAGGAATTCTAGAAGTTAGGTAAAAGAATCATTTAGTTTATCTTCCATTTCTCAAATTAAAAAAAAAAAGTGTTTTAATTGTTCTTAGAGTTTTTACAGAAGACTTCTAAAGAATTCTATGGTTCTCCAGTTATTTTAAAAATGCTTAGTGTGAAATATTTTGTTCATTTCTATAGGATCCATTTGTATAAATTAATGAGTTAAATAAGAAAGATTCCTACTTAATTATTAAATTAAAACAAAATTATCTGTGCTTCATGTTTCTTAGGATGGATTTTTAAAAAATACAATAAAATTGATTCAGTTTAAAAAGATGAGAGAAATAGGTGAAGAAAATTAAGAGGTACAAACTTTCAATTACAAAAAAAAAATGAGCCATGGGTATGAAATGCATGATATAGTCAATAGTAGTGTAATATCTTTGTATGATAACAGATGGTGACTAGGCTTATAATGATGATTATTTGTAATGTATAGAAATGTATAAAAGTATTGAATCACTGTGTTGTGCACCAGGCAGTGTCAGACTTTATTTTTTGGGGCTCCAAAATCACTGCAGATGGTGACTGCAGCCATGAAATTAAAGGACGCTTACTCCTTGGAAGAAAAGTTATGACCAACCTAGATAGCATATTCAAAAGCAGAGACATTACTTTGCCAACAAAGGTCTGTCAAGTCAAGGCTATGGTTTTTCCAGTGGTCATGTATGGATGTGAGAGTTGGACTGTGAAGAAGGCTGAGGGCTGAAGAATTGATGCTTTTGAACTGTGGTGTTGGAGAAGACTCTTGAGAGTCCCTTGGACTGCAAGGAGATCCACCCAGTCCATTCTAAAGGAGATCAGCCCTGGGTGTTCTTCGGAAAGAATGATGCTAAAGCTGAAACTCCAGTACTTAGGCCACCTCATGGGAAGAGTTGACTCATTGGAAAAGACTCTGATGCTGGGAGGGATTGGGGGCAGGAGAAGAAGGGGACGACAGAAGATGAGATGGCTGGATGGCATCACCAACTCGATGGATGTGAGTTTGAGTGAACTCCGGGAGATGATGATGGACAGGGAGGCCTGGCGTGCTGCGATTCATGGGGTCGCAGAGTCAGACACAACTGAGTGACTGAACTGACTGAACTGAACTGAACGTGGCCCAGCCCATGGGACCCAGTTTTGCCCTCAGTCTCTTCCATCAGTAAACTTCCATAAGGATCTTTTCCCTATCCATCAGAAGGCAGAGAGAATGAAAACCACAATCACAGAAAACTAACCAAACTGATCACATGGAGCACAGCCCTGTCTAGCTCAATGAAACTATGAGCCGTGCCGTGTAGGGCCTCCCAAGATGGACAGGTAATTGTAGAGAGTTCGGACAAAACGTGACCCACTGGAGAATGGCATGGCAAACTACATCAGGATTCTTGCGTTGAGAACCCTGTGAACACTGTGAAAAGGCAAAAAGGTATGACAACGAGAGATGAACTCCCCAGGGCAGTAGGTGCCCAATATGCTACTGGAAAAGAATGATGAAACAACTCCAGAAAGAATGAAGAGATGAAGCCAAAGCAAAAACAACACCCAGTTGTGGATGTGACAGGTGATGAAAGTAAAGTCTGATACTGTAAAGAGCAATACGTATAGGAACCTGGAATGTTAGGTCCATGAATCAAGGCAAATCAGAAGTGGTCAAACAGGAGATGGCAAGAGTGAACATCAGCATTTCAGGAATCAGTGAACTAAAATGGACTGGAATAGCTGAATTTAACTCAGATGACTGTTATATCTACAGCTGTGGGCAAGAATCCCTTAGAAGAAACGGAGTAGCCATCATAGTCAACAAAAGAGTCTGAAATGCAGCACTTGGATGCAATCTCAAAACGACAGAAAGATCTCTGTTTGTTAAGGCAAACCATTCAATATCATAGTAATCGAGTTCTATGCCCCTGGTGGCTCGGACAGTAAAGCGTCTGCCTGCAATGCGGGAGACCCGTGTTTGATCCCTGGGTCGGGAAGATTCCCCTGGAGAAGGAAATGGCAACCCACTCCAGTACTCTTGCCTAAAAAATTTCATGGATGGAAGGAGCCTAGGGGCTACAGTCCATGAGGTCCCAAAGAGTCTGACACGACTGAGTGACTTTACTTTCATGCCCTGACCAGTA
Source organism: Bos taurus (assembly GCF_002263795.3). NCBI lineage: Eukaryota > Metazoa > Chordata > Mammalia > Artiodactyla > Bovidae > Bos > Bos taurus. The sequence goes on from NC_037330.1 coordinate 46,014,235, forward strand.
ATGCTGAAGAAGCTGAAGTTGAATGGTTCTATGAAGACCTACAAGACCTTCTAGAACTAAGACCCAAAAAAGATGTCGTCTTCATTATAGGGGACTGGAATGCAAAAGTAGGAAGTCAAGAGCTACCTGGAGTAACAGGCAAATTTGGCCTTGAAGTACAAAATGAAGCAGGGCAAAGGCTAATAGAGTTTTGCCAAGAGAACGCACTGGTCATAGCAAACACCCTCTTCCAACAACACAAGAGAAGACTCTACATGTGGACATCACTAGATGGTCAATACTGAAATCAGATTGATTATAGTCTTTGCAGTCAAAGGTGGAGAAGCTCTATACTGTCAGCAAAAATAAGACCGGGAGCTGATCGTGGCTCAGATTATGAACTCCTTATTGCCAAATTCAGGCTTAAATTGAAGAAAGTTGGGAAAAGCACTAGACCATTCAGGTATGACCTAAATGAAATCCCTTATGATATTACAGTGGAAGTGACAAATAGATTCAAGGGATTATATTTGATAGACAGAGTGCATGAAGAACTATGGACGGAGGTTTGTGACATTGTACAGTAGGTGGTGCTCAAGACCATCCCCCAAAGAAAGAAATGCAAAAAAGCAAAATGGCTGTCTGAGGAGGCCTTACAAATAGCTGAGAAAAGAAGAGAAGCTAAAGGCAAAGGAGAAAAAAGATATACCCATTTGAATGCAGAGTTCCAAAGAATAGCAAGGAGAGATAAAAAAGCCTTCCTCAGTGGTCAGTGCAAAGAAATCGAGGAAAACAATAGAATGGGAAAGACTAATGATGTCTTCAAGAAAATTAGAGATACCAAGGGAACATTTCAAAGACAGGCTCAATAAAGGACAGAAATGGTATGGACCTAATAGAAGCAGAAAATATTAAGAAGAGGTGGCAAGAGTACACAGACGAGCTTACAAAAAAGATCTTTATGACCCAGATAACCACTATGGTCTGGTCACTCACCTAGAGCCAGACATCCTGGAATGCTAAGTCAAATGGGCCTTAGGAAACATCACTACGAACAAAGCTGGTGGGGGTGATGGAATTCCAGTTGAGCTATTTCAAATCCTGAAAGATGATGCTGTGAAAGTGCTGCACTCAATATGCCAGCAAATTTGGAAAACTCAGCTGTGGCTACAGGACTAGAAAAGGTCAGTTTTCCTTCCAGTTCCAAAGAAAGGGAATGCCAAAGAATGCTCAAACTACAACACAATTGCACTCATCTCACACGCTAGCAAAGTAATGCTCAAAATTCTCCAAGCCAGGCTTCAACAGTATGTGAACCGTGAACTGCCAGATGTTCAAGCTGGTTTTAGAAAAGGCAGAGGAATCAGAGATCAAATTGCCAACATCTGCTGGATCATGGAAAAAGCAAGAGAGTTTCAGAAAAACATCTACTTTTGTTTTATTGGCTATGCCAAAGCCTTTGTGTGGATCATAATAAACTGTGGAAAATTCTGAAAGAGATGGGAATACCAGACCACCTGACCTACCTCTTGAGAAACCTCTATGCAGGTCAAGAAGCAACAGTTAGAACTGGACATGGGACAACAGACTGGTTCCAAATCGGGAAAGGAGTATATCAAGGCTGTATATTATCACCTTGCTTATTTAACTTATATGAAGAGTACATCATGAGAAATGCTGGGCTGGATGAAGCACAAAGCTGGAATCAAGATTGCCAGGAGAAATATCAATAAACTCAGATACGCAGATGACACCACTGTTATGGCAGAAAGCAAAGAACTAGAGCCTCTTGATGAAAGTGAAAGAGGAGAGTAAAAAAGTTGACTTAAAGCTCAACATTCAGAAAACTAAGATCATGGCATCCAGTCCCATCAGTTCATGGCAAAGAGATGGGGAAACAATGGAAACAGTGGCAGTCTTTATTTTGGGTGGCTCCAAAATCACTGAAGATGGTGATTCCAGCCATGAAATTAAAAGACGCTTGTTCCTTGGAAGAAAAGCTACGACCAACCTAGATAGCATATTAAAAAGTAGAGACATTACTTTGCCAACAAAGGTCTGTCTAGTCAAAGCTATGGTTTTTCCAGTAGTCATGTATGAATGTGAGAGTTGGACTATAAAGAAAGCTGAGTTCCCAAAATTGATGCTTTTGAACTGTGGTGTTGGAGAAGACTGCTGAGAGTTGCTTGGACTGCAGGGAGATCCAACCTGTAAATCCTAAAGAAAATCAGTCCTGAATATTCACTGGAAGGCCTGATGCTAAAGCTAAAGCTCCAATACTTTGGCCACCTGATGCGAAGAACCAACTCACCAGAAAAGAACCTGATGCTGGGAAAGATTGAAGGCGAGAGGAGAAGGGGGCAACAGAGGATGAGATGGTTGGATGGCATCGCTGATGAGATGGACATGAGTTTGAGTAGGCTCTGGGAGTTGGTGATGGACAGCGAAGCCTGGCGAGCTTCAGTCTATCGGGTTGCAAAGCGTCTGACACAACTGAGCGACTGAACTGAATAATCCTTGTATAGATACCCTCATTTGAGAGAGTCAGAATACACCTCATACAATAGCCATGGTTCAGAAAACAGAGTAGTTAAAATTTGTCAAATGTGACCTATGTTGTATTATCAGTGGTGAAAGCCTATTAGTACACAGTTAAAGCTTTGTGTTTTTTTTCATTTTCCTTCCTCATCTTAAAGGCTTCTGGAGCAGACGCCCTGGAGTTAAATTTATCGTGTCCGCATGGCATGGGAGAAAGAGGAATGGGTCTGGCTTGTGGACAGGTAAGGACCTCAACAGCTGCCGTTATGTATGTCTGTGACAGAGCAGGCCCCTGTACAGATAGTTACTCTACTTTAGGCAGGAAGATGCGAAGATCAGATGACTGGCTTGAGACTTCCAGGTCTGTATTGTTTAAAAATTTAGTGCTTAAAAAGTAGAAAATTAGAGAAGCTGAAATTACAGCAACTGTTTAGTTTTTATTGAGGAAAATATCACATTATGTGCTTGACAGGAGGTAATATCATAACAAATAGTTTTTTAAAGCGCTGAGGCAGAATTAGCTGATTTCAAATGCAATGTTCTTTATTCATTCCTGATGCTGATCCACTTTCCCTGGAGCAATATACTGTACAAAATGCATTGTTCGTAGTGATTTTGTAGTAAATGGGGCACAGCACAAATTGCATTTTACATTTTTTAGCATATGATCATTATTCTCTAACTGTGTTTTGGGAGTTGCAAAAAGACTTTGATGATATTTTTATTTTTTGATACAATAAATGGAACCTTCATGCTAAAACTCTTTCAGAAACTTAATGAATAAAATGTGGAAATCTGTGTTAATATGTAGAAAATACTGCATCTTTATGTAACTAGATACAGTGTTATATGTTAAGGAACAATGTAAAAGCTTAATGCTAAAAAGGTGAGGATTTTGCAACTAATTTAGCTTTTAAGCCCAGAGGGAAATCATGTGAGTTAAATAATACAAATTGTTGTAGTTTATGACAAATTTCCTAGTCCTAGAAAGTTTAATTTCCGCATTTGACATGGAGCCTTATACATAGTAGGTAGTCAGTTCTTTTTTTTTTTTCGTCCCCCAAGTCATAGAATTATCTGAATTAAACTCTGAGGCCAGAGACGCTTAATTTGGACAGGCAGAAATTTCTGCTTATTCAAATGAACGTAGTTTGCTATTTTCAGATTAGCATTCAGGGAGAATTTTAAAGTACCTTGTAAATATTTAATTAACATTCAGGATAGATTTGTGACTGGGAAGAAACCATTCTTTTGTAGCAGCAGGAGAAGGTGGCCTAGTCAAATATTGTTCAAGTATAGTCTCTACTCCACTCACAACAGATTATCCAGAAGATCATTCAGTGTGGTAACAGAACAAGCCTCAGAATTACCGGTAGAGGGAAAACATCATTATGTTACATCATAATTTTTATAAGTCATGTGATTAGGCAGCAGTCTGTGTGTCATGATAGGTAACTTGGTTAAAACAAGGAACATTCTTAAAAGGATATCTGGAGCAAAGTCCGAGGGAGTTGAGTTTCTCTCTTTACACATTTCCCAAATATCTTTTAGTTACATGGATTAAAACAGCTATGGAAAATTTGAATCTATTGACTAAGTTTTAAAAGAAAGATGTATTTTCATATGTATTTCTTCCCACAAATATGACAATTATTTTGAAAATGTCACCCAGCTTTATTTTTTAGAGTGGACTTTTGCTCTGTGAACACCTCAAAACTTACCCAGCTGTTAAATGTCTTAGGTAGATCCTCCCCAGAGTTATTTAGCTGGATAAAACAGCCTTTGGCTGAATGAGGATGCAAGTGCTAACATTTTTCAGTCAGTTATCATTAAGACTTCTAAAACTCATGGAAAACGTATGTTCCAAAAACTATCATGTCTTAGACTGAAGGAAACTTAGAAGCATTTCCATTTCTTTTATTAGTTAAAATCTCTAAAACTATAACCAATTCTACTAGCCAGCTTTGGAATTTTTCTTTTGAATTATATTCTCTTGTACATTGTCTAATTGAAAAATAAAGCTAATTTAATTAGTTTGCTCCAACATAATTTAAATGATTTCTGTGCCTTGGGACACATGCATGTTCAATATTTTAGATATCGGGAAGGAAGAATATTAGCACACTGGAAAAAAAACCTGACTATACCTCTGAATTTTTAGAGTGGGCACGAAGACATCTGGGGCTTATTCATTTTCTCCTTTACTTCCTATTTCCTTTTCTCTGCCTCCTGTTCCCATTGCTTCTTCCTCCCTCCCTAAGGTTTATAGTCTTAAACACTCACAAGTTGATGGGATGGGGAATTTGTACCCAGTGTTGGGAGACTGAGGAGCCATTCCAATTTGTCTTCCTCATCATAGTATGATCTGCATCCCGTTTGCTAAAAGCTCCCTTCGTGCCAAGTAAAGAGCTATGTGTATCGCCAGAGCCTGAGAAACATTTGCTTCATCAGTGACTCAAACTGACATTAGTCCCATGGCTAGAATATTTTTCCATTAGAAACAGTCTCTTGTACTGTCACCGTTTCTGGTGTTTCTAGAAATCATAATGATTTTAGCTCCATAAGATGTGTATAAGCAGAGTATAGTAATACAGTACATTTTCCTCTCTAAACATTTTTTTTCTTCTTTATCTCAAATATTTTCTTGCAAATCAACTAAGTGAAATACACTGCTTTTATACCTAAGTTTAATTAGCTGTATATATTTAAACATATACATGTAAATTTAAACTCTTTATATATGTTTCCATAGTGACTAAAAGTTGTGAAATATAGGAATAGAAAAGGCTATAACCTTTATGACATAGAGACATCATATATATTTATGGAATTTATAGAAATAAATAAAATCTCAAGCTGACCTAGGAATTTGAATTGTGTATCCCCTGCATGGTGAAACTTCATATAAAATCTTAAACACTTAGCAGGACACTTGCTAAGTGTTTAAAGGCAATCTCATTCTTTATTCTTTCCATCAACCATCTTTGTCACCTTGATCAAGCCACTTACTCTCCTGAAGCATCAGTTTCCATCTCTATAATATGGCATTTGAATTAGATGGTCTCTAAATCCCCTTCCAGCTGTAATATTCTTTAAATGCTAACATTATAGGCAGCAAGCTAATATGTCATTTTTAAACTATTCATAAAGACCATTGGTAAAATAAGAACAACTAAAGAAATAAAAATTGCATATTACGTTATTCTTTTTAAAAGCATTAACATTTACCTGGCTTGCATGAAAGTCAATGTTTTATTTATTTAATTTCTTTTTTCTTTTTTACACAAATCAATTCTGCTCACTCTTTGGTATATTTTATTTATTTGATGAATATCTAACTAGCAGTTGTTTAAAAAACCTTGGTTTAATAGACATTTTGTACTTTACATAGTTAAAATAGAACCCTTGTGCTTTTAGTATGTCAGCCTGCTCTTCTATCACATTTTTTCCACTTTAGTTAGTGGTTTCACCCAATAAACTTGATGCTCAAGCAAAGGTAAAAAGACCTTCTAGTTTGGGTGGCATATAGTCCAAATAGTCAGAGTTATATTACAACATGAATTTTTTTTCCCATCTTTTCTTCAGTTCATTGCAATCCTCTAAAGTAGGATGAGTTTCCATTCCATTTAACAAATTAAAAAAGAAGAAACAAAAAAAACCTGACCTTCCATGTTTCCCAGGTCACAAATCTGTCAGTGGCTACCAGGCCTGAGCTTTAGTTAGCATGCAAGCCTGAATATAGGGAAGGCACAGAGAACAGTTCCCAAGAAATCAGTATTCGAATGTTAATATAAATATTATCATTATTAACTTAAAATTAAGAGCAGGATTAAGCTCTAAAATCCCAAACAAACCTGAACATTCTATGTAAGTGTTCTGTCTCTCGGGAATGAGGGAGCTGTGATGTCTTGACAATAAAATTTAAAGTCGTCTACATGCAATCTATGTAAACTTTCTGTGACAACATATTACTTTATAAAGGTACTTGAACTGTAATAAATTCTATAAAGTGAAGATGAAATGACACCTCTTTGAAGTCTTCTTTTCTAAAATGCTAAGTGTCCATAGGACATTAAGTAAATAATTCTTCTTCTGTCCTTTTAGAATTATGCTGAATATTTTTACTTCAACTTCATAGAACCTCCTAACCTAGATTCACACAGGAGCTGAAAAGGCCTTGAATAGCTTTCTATTGTTATTGTGTTTGTTTTAAATTATTACCAACATTTTAAAAACAGGTGGCTGACAAAAAAAAAAAAAATCTACTTCTTTCATCTCTTGAAATAAAGAAGGTATGGCCACACTTGACCTATAACTAGAACTTCGTTAGGCTCCTTTAACCCTCTATGTGGTACACATAAACAGCAGCAGACATTTGACCAAGGATAAGTGTTCACTCAATATGGATTTTATCAGTATGTACCTCTCTGATTCAACCTTAAAATATTGAAACCAAGCCTTCCCAGGATTTTGCTAATTTTCTGGGTTCTTGACATTGAAGATTCTCTAGATTGCCTTCTTCAGCCAGCAGTACTTTTAATTCTTAGACCCTCCATCAGCTACCAAAAGAAAAATAGTAGGGAGTAGAGTGTGGCGTATGGGATAAGTTGCCTTGTCTTCCTACCTTCCTATTTTATCTTCCACATAGCAAAAAAGAAGAGCAGGAGGCAACATGTTCCACAGGACTTTGTAATACTAGTTACATAACTCCTTAAGATGATTTTTTGTGCTTGCCATCAGAAAGCATGTATTTTTAAAGCTTTTTCTTATTTTTCATACCAGCTGTTTTCTTCTTTGCCTTGAGTCAATGATGTGGCACAGACTCTCAGAATTGAAAGGAACCTTGAAGATTTCCCAGTTCAACCTCCTTATTTAGAGGACAGGAATTTGGGACTGGGAAGTGATCTAAATAGCCTTAGTCTGAGCTAACCAACTAGCAGAGCCCAGCGCCTGTAATGCCCTTGTCATTGACCCCCGTCTAGTGTTCTGACCAGTATTTTCTACTATGTCATCTGGATGTACTCAGATCTCCAGTCAACTGAATGAGTCAGTCAGTTGCCCTGGAAACTTCCGACTCTGTACCTTTTTAAATACTATTATTCTCTCCACCTGGAATTCATATCTTTTCAACTGAAATTATTCAAATAAAATTCACCTGTCTAATTCTATGGTGGATGACCTCTAATTCATTAATTGGGTATATATTATCAATTAAATTGTCCATGATAAAGAAAAAATAATATGTTATAAATGAAGAGGTTAAAGATAGAAACTAGATACATACTCTCATTTCAATCTCACTGTCAATGAGTTTGGATTTCTTTACCTGAAAATTCTAAGAAGTTACGAAGATGTTGTTTATCTGGCCCTTGGAGGATTCTCATTGTTGAATGTTTGCAAGCCATGATTTGGCCTTCATCATAGGTGTGATTGCTAAATAGTGCACAACTAGTTCAATAACAATTCCTTTGAATGGAAAATTCCATGATAGTATATAACTGGAGGGAAAACTGCTCTAACTTTACAGACAGAGCAGAATCCTGAATAAAGATGGTGCACCGTCTCATCACTTGCTATGTCTTGCTTTCTCACAACCCCATCCATTGGTTTACATATATTCTCTACATAGAATTTGTAAACACTGGAATATTCAACTCAATCTTAACAGTTACCATCAGGAAATACATATACAGTCTTGCTTTTATGATGATTTATCTAGGCAAAACAAACAGATTTAAAATTGCTAAATCTTATATGTTCAGTGATCTTAAATGTACTGATTTATATTAATATCATCTAGAGCAAGATTTTGATATTTCCCTCATGATCTGTTCTGTGTCCAAATTTAATTTGCATAAACTCTGTATTTTTCTTTTTAAAAAAGAAAAAAAAAAAAGATTTGTTTCTGTTACAACATGCCAACATTTTTCATAAAACACAGATTATTGCTCTTTCCCTTGCCAGAGAGCAGATGTCTGTCACCAGGAAGAGAATCCAAAACTGAGTATGAGGACCGCATTGCCCCAGATGTGCTATCCTTTCCCTTGGGAAATAAAACCTTTTCCAGCAGCTGGGCTAACAGACCTTCTATCTCATTTGCCGTACAAGGTCTAGGGAACAATGACCAAAGCTCTGCCTCCATCTGGTTCCCACGGCATGTCTGTGGAGAGGACAGTATAAAGATACTACTTTTAAAGCCAAAATAGCTGACTAGTCATGGCACTTCCTATATACCCCAGAGAGTGAAATGAAGGCACTTGGGAATATGAGAAATCTTAACGGAGAAACAGACATAGAAGCTCCAGCAATGGTAAAAATACAGCAAACTGAAGCCACAGTGCTGTCTCTGGTATGTCTTGGGGGATCTAAGGTGAGGATCACTGCTGAGTTAAATTTCCTTTTTGATACTTGTTAGATGTGTGCACATGAGGCCTCCAGTATTTCAGGTTCTTGATTCCTCTCACCCTTTCTGACTCTAGCTCCTCTAAGAAACATGGGTGGCAAAGTGCTGCTTTGTTCCTGAACATGATGTGTAATTTTGCTTTAATCAGCATGGATGAATGTAAGTTTAGGCTGGAAATTGTACCTGAGGTCTGTGAGCTGATTGGTTAAATATGGGCCCAACTAGGTTTGCCTCTGTGGATTGATCCCTGAGACATCATAGGTTTGGAAATCACTGCACTATAAAATAACCTCATTCCTGGAAGAAAGACAAGAAATGGCTGCATGATATAAGTTCCTGCCAAAAGCGACTAAAATCCAATATTACCCAAACACATTTTACTTAGCCTGCCTTCTTTTATTTTCCTTTTGGTGATACAATTTTGGAAGTGCTTTAAAATAGATTATCAACTTGTTTATGAGAAAAAGTATCTCTGATTAAAAAGAAATATTTGCTTTACACTATATTATGTTGCCTAACTTTTTATTTGATTTTAATTCTCAGCCATTTGCATAGACATGGGTGCTTGGATAAGTAGATAACTATAGGAGATCTGTAAGAGGCATTTCTACAACTGCCAATATTTTGCCTTAAGCTGGTTCTCTATGAGTTTTTCAATTTTAGTTATTAATGCTGGCTAATGATATAAAAATGATTGCTTTCTATTAAAAATTATAAATGTTTAGGAGAAAGCAACATCCTTAAATCTAATCTAACTAACTGAGATGTTAGTTCTAGATCAGGAAATATCATTGTTGCTATCTATAATAACAATCATGTATATGTCATTTATAAAATAATTATGTTGTACAAATAGGTGGACCACTTGGTGAATAGTTGCAGGAAGAACATTGAAATATGTGGTTTTAAACTTAACATGGTTTTTATTATACTTATCATGCTGAAATAAAGCAGCAATAGCATTTCTAAGTTTTTTTATGAATCACTTTCAGATGGTCACATCACAGTAAATTTGAGAGTTTTCTATATGTCTGTTGACTTGGGCACAAAGATGAACTAAAAATATCTTTGACCTATAGAGAGGGATGTGAGAGTAAGGTGAGGGAGAGACTGTGAATTTAGTCTGTGATGTCATACAATTTGTAAAGCATATGTCGTTGAAGAGTAAATAGGTATCAGCAGTGTGAAATGGAAACAAAGTTGGGAACCGTAATTATTAAAATAGAAATATTGGCAAAGAAATGGAGAGTCTAGTCATAGGATCCAACTGCTGCTGCTAAGTCGCTTCAGTCGTGTCCGACTCTGTGAAACCCCATAGATGGCAGCCCACCAGGCTCCGCTGTCCCTGGGATTCTCCAGGCAAGAATACTGGAGTGGGTTGCCATTTCCTTCTCCAATGCATGAAAGTGAGAAGTGAAAGTGAGGTCGCTCAGTCATGTCCGACTCTTAGCGACCCCATGGACTTCAGCCTACCAGGCTCCTCCATTTGGAAGAACTAGCAAACAGGGCTTGAATTTGATGTTAAAATGGACGAAAGACCCAAGAATAAAGGATGCTGAATTTGGGGTTAAAAAGCAAGATTGGACAGAAATCTAATAAGAACTCAGGAACTAAGAGACTCAGAGGCAGCAGAGTTCAAGATAAGGTAAGAGAGAGAATAATAAATAAGGGGAATCAAGGGAAGGTATAAGAGGCGCCACTTCTAAGAAGACTGTAAAATTAAGGCAACTTCTACTTCAGAGACAGTTTTTACACATTTATCACTGGGGTAGAAGTAATCTTTAAAGTACAATCAGTTTAAGTCTTCCAGCTGGGAATAGAGGAGCAACATTAGGAAGGTGGTATATCGGTTTGTCTGACTAGAGGTGGAAATATTGCCCTCTCCCCACAAAAGTAAGTCAAAGAAAATAGATTTAACAAACTCATAGCATTTACAGCCTAGGAGTACTGATTCAAAATTGAAACTTTTATGGCTTTTGTTACCATCATTTGGCAGCTACTTTCCCAGAGAACTGTTAGGCTCCCCCACCCTCAAACACATGAGGTGGTTCTTGTTGGGAATCACGGATGTTACACAAACATGAAGTCTGTTTTGTTGTCAATTACGTTGCAGAAATCTTAATGACACTCATGTTTGGAGCTAATGATGGTTTTGTTCTATCATCAAAAAAATCAATTTATCAAGTAACAATGTGATTAATTAATATATACTCTGAAAAAAAAGTTTTGTTTAAAGGGATATCAACTTTAAGATTACTGTCAATTTTAACCACTTTTAGATGCCTTGAATATCTTTAGTTCTTTTCTTAAAATATTTGCTATTTTACTTTTTCTAGAGTTAATGGTTTGAGTGTTTATTCTTCTCTATCTGTTGTTCCTGGGTGTATACAGCTTTAAAAGTCTTGATAGATCAAGTTGCAAATCTGGTTACATTTCCTGGATGTTAACCACTCATCAAAAAGGAACATGCAGATGTTTTTGTCTTTTTTGTAAAATTTCTAGTCCTCTATCAGCTGTAATTTCTGTTACCAGTTTTCAATTGCCAAGATTTTTCTCTTCTTGAATATACCAGAAATTGTATGACAACACCATAGTATGCATTCCATTCCTGTCTTTCCTATAGTTATGCTTCAGTGTATGCAGGAGCAGTGAGTTCTCTTCAGTTCTAGTGTCTGTTCTCTATTCCTCTTTCCTTGTTCACTGTTGATTCTTCTATATCCTACACCTGTCTCAAACTTTTAGAGAATAGCCTTTTTATTTAGGAGAAATAGATTTTAGACAGCCTATTTGGCACTCCCTGAATCACCAAATAGTTCTCTACTTTCATTCATTCAATAAATTTTTAGAGTATCTACCATGTCCAAGGGCTTCCTAGGTGGTGCAGTGGTAAAGAATTTGTCTGCCAATGCAGGAGGCACAAAAGACGTGGGTTCCATCCCTGGGTTGGGAATATCTCCTGAAGTAGGGAATGGCCACCTGCTCCAGTATTCTTGCCAGAAAATTCCATGGACAGAGGGTCCTGGCAGGTTACAGTCCATGGGGTTGGGGAAAGTCAGACACGACTGAGCATAGCACAATGTACCAAGAATTGTGTGAAATGCTGAGAATACAGTGATAAAAATAGACATGTTATCTGTCCTCAGGTAGCTTTCCATTTAGTAAAGTAGAGATATATTGGATAAATAACCTCACAAATAATAAGTGGTGAGTTGAATGGTGATAGTGGTGGATATGATAAGACTATATTTTCATTTTGAGAGAACAGAATAGAGGAGCATGAGAATAGACTTGAGAAGACAGGCTAAAATCTCCTACAATAAATAGTTCAAGTAAGAAATATCAGTGCTTTGTATCTTAGATTAGGAAAATGATGGTAGAGATAGACAAATGCATATGCCAAAGATAAGGATCACACTGAGCAGCATCTGAAGATAAGTTGTATGGAGGTTCTAAGGAAGAAACAAGTGGAAAGATAGTTCTTAGCTTTCTAGCTTTTGCCAAAATTCTGGTGTTGTAAACTAAGACAGGTATATTCCCTATGTAATTGATGATACAAGGTTAAAGTTGACTTCGTGATTGGATCCAGGAAAACAGATATTTTCAGCATTCTCACTCTTTATGCCTCTCTCTCCTTTGCTCCATGATGTAGTGAATGATGCATTCTTATACAGAACAGATAAACATTCTTTATTCATCTGATGACCTCGCCTCAGACAAATAAATGGTTTATAATCCCACCCCTGTGTTCTTGCCTGGAGAATCCCATGGACAGAGGAGCCTGGTGGGCTACAATCCATGGGGTCACAAAGAGTCTGACATGACTGAAGCAACTTAACACTGCACACAAGCACACACAATTCTAGCTCTCAGGAGATCTTTACCTTTCCAGTCCTAGTCCGTCCACTCATATCTGTGATTCTGATATTTTCTCCATTTCTTATTATTAAACTCTTATTAAAAGTTTTCCTCCAAAGGGAGCCATGCTTATTTTAAACAATTAAAAACTTAAACATGTATAAAATGCATTAGATATTTATTCTCTCAATAGAAATGATAGACATGGTAAAGTGAAGTGTACACTTTTCCTAATGGTAAATAAGGAATTACATTTTTGAGGTGGCTATAAAGTTACCATGATATATATAGATATATAGATATATGTGTGTGTGTGCATGCTCAGTCATGTCTGACTTTTTGCAACACTATGGATTGTAGCCTGCCAGGTTACTCTGTCCATAGAATTTTCCAGGAAAGAATACTGGAGTAGATTACTATTTCGTATTCCAGGGGATCCTCCTGACCCAGGGTTCAAGCCCACCTATCCTGCATTGGTAGGCAAATTCTTTACCACTAATATGTATGTATGTATGTATTATGTATGTGTGTGTGTGTATGTATAACAAGATAATCAATTCATAAAGAGTTTTTTTAATGAACATTAGAAATTGAGTTTATTTTACTTAGTGCCAATATTATTCTAGGCAATGTGCTAGGTCTTTCTATGCATGGAATTGCATCCACTCTTCAATCAGCTTTGAGGGGGAAGATAAACATCTACATTACAGACAAAGGAACTATGGCTAGAGTGACTTACTCTACATTGAACACCCAGGTTTAATGTCATTCTGACACATTATAGGTTCAGTAAATATTTTGGACAGGTTAATAAAGATATGAATGAATGAGTGAATGAATGAGTAATTTGATGAATTAAGCCTTCATGCAAAATGGATTTTTGTGCTATTCAGATTGAGAAGGTCTGGAGCAGAGTGATTTATGAATATGACTCAGTAAAGCAGTTCTTGATTTTTTGTAACTTAAGAATTTACATTTTAGGTCATTTTACTTGCCTGTAAAACCAATCACAGTTCCTCATTCTGAGATTTTGTTGTCTTTGCACCACAAATGTTTTAGGTTTCATGTGCCTGATTTCTTCAGTTCAGTTCAGTACAGTTCACTCACTCAGTTGTGTCCGACTCTTTGCAACCCCATGAACCGCAGCACCGCAGGCCTCCTTGTCCATCACCAACTGCCGGACTTTACCCAAACTCATGTCCATTGAGTCAGTGATGCCATCCAACCATCTCATCCTCTGTCGTCCCCTTCTCCTCCTGCCCTCCACCTTTCCCAGCATCAGGGTCTTTTAAATGAGTCAGCTCCTCGTATCAGGTGACCAAAGTATTGGAGTTTCAGCTTTAGCATCAGTCCTTCCAATGAACACCCAGGACTGATCTCCTTTAGGATGGACTGGTTGGATCTCCTTGCAGTCCAAGGGACTCTCAGGAGTCTTCTCCAACACCACAGCTCCAAAGCATCAATTCTTCTGTGCTCAGCTTTCTTTATAGTCCAACTCTCACATCCATACACAACTACTGGAAAAACCATAGCCTTGACTAGATGGACCTCTATTGATAAAGTAATGTCTCTGCTTTTTAATATGCTGTCTAGGTTGGTCATAACTTTCCTTCCAAGGAGTAAGTGTCTTTTAATTTCATGGCTGCAGTTACCATCTGTAGTGATTTTGGAGCCCCCCAAAATAAAGTCAGCCACTCTTTCCCCATCTATTTGCCATGAAGTGATGGGGCCAGATGCCATGATTTCTTCAATATGTCTCAAATCCATTCTAAACATTTTTGTCTAGAAGTACATACTACGCACATATACATATTATTCCTAATTCCCTGTGCCCTGGGCAGGAATCTACCTCCTATTTAAAATATTGCATTTTTGGAGCTCACTAATCATTTTGTAAGAATAAGCCTTTCCACATGTTACTGTAGGTGTTTGGAAGATGAAAAATGTCAAAATGTCTGACTATGACTTCCTTTTGCACATTTGCTACCCTGTATAAACAAGGTATGTACCCCGGAATGAGGGAAGGGAAAAAAAAGTATACCACATCAGCTTGGCCTCCAGTGGAATTAAGAAGATTATTATCTCCTGTCTCCATGCCCATCACCTAATGACAGAAAGTTCTGGATTACATATGCTTCCTGAATGTCTCCCACGTTATTTGAGAATAAGTAAAAATCACTGATTGGGCTTCCCTGGTGGCTCAGACCGTAAAGAATCTGCCTGCAATGCAGGGGACCTGGGTTTCATCCCTGGGTCAGGAAGATCCCATGGAGAAGGGAATGGCAACCCACTTCAGTATTCTTGCCTGGAGAATCCCATGGACTGAGCAGCCCAGTGGGCTATAGTCTGTGGGATAAAAAAGAGTCAGACAACTGAGCAACTGCACTTTCACTTTCACACAATCAATGAAACCTGCCTTGCTGTTTGCCAGGTTCTGATTCAAGGTCTAACTCAGGCAATCCACACGGCAACTCTATGGTGTATGGACTATTATTAATTCCTGTTTTACAAAGGGGAAAACTCAGTGTAAGTAATGTGGCAGGGCCACACAGCACATAAAGGGTAGCATCAGGATTGAAATCCTGGGCATCTAATTCATGAACCTCTGCTCCCAACTTCGGGCACGAATGCCTTTCAAAAAAGAATTTGAAAGAAGTAATCCCTGGCTTTACTGACCATAGAAATGAATACCTATCTTACTGCTGTTTCTGTCTTTGAAGACAGTGCTATTTGTGAAAATAATGAAAGCTCTTCTATATAAATACTACTGAAAAGGCCGTGTTCCTGAAAATGAATGGTAAAAATGATTTTAATGATGTTTATTTTTATGTCCTATTTATTTTTCCTGTATCCAAATTCATTATAAAGAGGAACCCTAACAGGGTTAGGTTCTTTGTTAAATCTCCAGATGTGATTAAAAGATAATGCAGTATTACAGTCATGAATGCTAATTTTCAAGGACTGTTTTTCTTCTAAAAATCTATTTTTTCATCGTTCCAATTTTTACATCATCCCTCCCCTATAGGAAGCAGTGTGTGGTACCAGGCATTCAGAAACTGTCCCTGATAGATGGCGATTATCCAGGAGACGCTGGAGAGGGGTGAAACACTCCCCACCACAGAGGTGCCCCCAGAGTTAATTCACCCTTCTTTCACATGGTGGAGAGCACTAAATATGCATAACACCATCCTGCCTGTATGTGGTTCTGTCCTCGCCTGCCATTCCGCAGCCCTACCCTCTACAAAGGGTAGATCATTAAGCCATCCAACGGTGGGGAGTATTTTCATATAGCTGTTGCCCTTTATAGCAGCCTGGCAGCGAGTGACCATAATAAATTATGCACTGTTCTGTGAGGCTGTGACACAATGCACTGGCAGAACAGCGGGGGTGTTAGAAAATCCATTATTTGAAATTTTTGTTTCTTTTTCTTACTAGATTCCATGCTGCTCTATTCCTGTCATCTTGTTCCTTTCTTTCGTATCTATTGTTTTGAGGGTTTTGTGTCTGACAGTTCTTTTCTACTGCTGGTTTTGTCCTTTTTGTTACCTTGTTTCTGCCTTAGCGGGCTCCCCCACCCCCTTTTCTTGGTCTTGTGTGTTGTGAGCCCCGCTCTTTTCTGTCACGCAGTCGTTCTCCTTACTTTTCTTTTTCTTTCTGCCTTATTGTCTCATAAAATGCAAAAACAAATTCTCTTTTTTGTTGGCATTCTTTTGCGTGATGTTATGTGGTTGTCATTTTCCCTTCAGGATAGGTGTACTTTACTGTATGTAATATTCATTTTGGTTCCAAGAATCCCACACATATGGCCAGAGGAGTGCCAAGGTTGGTGACAGTAAAAAAGCAATCGAAGCAATCAGTAGAATAGTTCTCTGAGAACAGTGAAGACCTATTTCTTCCCTGGAGATCAATTCACAAAGAATCTCTATGTTTTTGTTCCTAATTTCAGATTATTCAGTGTTTTCATCTTTCTCCAAGAATAGGTCTATTATTCCAAAGTGGCAGTCATTTTGACACTATTCCTGGCAAATCTACTGATTTGCTTTTCCTTCATCCTTTTTCCACTGATGAACACAGCCTGAAATGATTGTTTGGTAGTTGAAACACCCATTGGTTTAATGAATTCGTTAGTTATTAACTGAGCAACTATTACATGGCAGGAGTGAGGATGGTGTTGAAGATACTGGACGCTACCAGCTTTCTTCTGCATTTTGCATTCTTTAATTTAGTTATGTCTCGTATTCCCAATTTCTTTCCTCTTTCAGTGGTCACATATTGCTATTTGTCATTCTACCTTCTCCATTTTCTGTTCCTTGATCATTTTGGATCTAGCACTCCTGTTTTTATTTAGACTTATTTACAAAGAACTTCTGATTTTCTTCCTAAATTGGATTAGGAGGCTCAAATTTCCTTGGCAGTGAGCACTCAGGAATATACCAGATTCTCCAATCTCAGTTTTGAGTTGCATTTAAAGACAAATATAAACAATACCCTCACCTCTGCTGTGATCATGATTTTCTTAATATTTGCTATAGCTGAATTTAATGTATTAATATGTATATTTATTAAATAGTAATGAATTAAATCAAAATCTACAATTAAACTTTTCCTGGTTTCTTTTAAAAGTTTTCCCTCTGTTTTCACTTACTTATTTTTTTGTAAACGATCTTCTAAATTTGGTTTCTCCTAAATCACCTTTGATTTTATGTTTCTATCCCTATTATGTTTTTATATTTCCATTATCTATTTATTTCATTGTATTCCAGGGTCATTGCTATTTTTGAATTGTACTTCTTATTTAAAATAAGAATTGTAAAAGTAGCTCAAAAATAAGTATATTGCTTTTTGCCACTTAAATTATTTTTTCTATCTCTATATTCATTTCCCTTATATTTTTAATCTCCCTACTCTTCCTCATGTCTCCAAATTTATATTTCCTTTATTCTATTTTCTTTTTCTTTTTGTGCTACTCAGAATTCTGTCCCTTAACTTTTCTGTATAATTCGTTTCAAGAAACACTGGTCCTATTAATATCATTTTACAAATTCCATTGGAACAACTTATCTTATTTTTACTAATTGGGTTTTCAGTGTAAACTCTCAAACTTGTAATATAGTGTAGCACATAGTCCATGGGGTCTGAAAAAGTAGGACACAACTTAGCGACTGAACAACAATGTACCCACAAAAACAAGTCAGTTGTCCTGTCAGCTTCCAGATGCATTAAAATGCTCATGTTATTTTCTCATGTATTTCACCCTTACATTTTTAATATTGTCCTTCTAAGTTGGGAGAAGAGGAGGGAGGAACATATATAAAGAGCTATGAAGATGTTGTGAAAGTGAAAATGAGATAATAGACCGAAAGTAAATAAGGAAATATAGTAACTAGGACACTTGCATCCTTAACAGATGCCACAGGAAAATATTTTTGGTGACAAAATAGAAGAGAACTTCAGGAAACCTCCCACAGATTTGTTCCTAAAAAGCGGGGCTTTTATAACTGATTCATCAAACAAAACTGACTTTTTTATTTGGTGAACCCATTTCACCCTCTAGAGTTTTAGTGATCTCATTGCTAAATGGTTCTGCCTTGGCTGGGCATTGCTTCTGTTTTCTGTGCCTGTAGCATGATTCCCCAGTTTTTAAAAATTGACAGTATCAATCTGTTTTGAATCTCCTATTACATTTATACCAACAAGATTCCACTCATGATATAAACAGTTGACTAAATGCTAACATTTTTAAAATCAGTATATAAAACAAACAAAAAAAATTGTCATATTTTCTCCTTATTTTGTGACTTATAACATCACTAATAATTGAAGCTTAGTTCTTCCTGTGCCTTTATTGACTGGTGCCAGTCTTACTACAAAGCTTGTAGTCTTAAAAAAAAATCATCAAAAATAAGCTATTATTTTATCAGTTAGTTTATTTTGCTGACTCCTGAACCCAAACTTTCAGATCACCTTTGAATTTGTCAGGTGGAATAGTTGCCTACAAAAATTATCTACTTATATGTAGATGAGTAAATATAAAATTGGCATGGGCAACCCACATTCTGGTATAAGTTGTGAACATAAAAATAGAGAAAGTTGGTAAATATAGAGGGCTATAGTATTATTTTTTAAATAATTTTATAAATATTATACAGTGGTACGTTTCATATTAGTAAGCTGTTTAAGTAACATATTTTGGGCTAAATCTTTATTTGAATATTTAATTTCTTCCTTCTCACCACCAATGCCCCAGTCAGTATTATAACAAAGTTTAATTTCCTTAGTTAAAAAGGAAGTTTCAATTTCCTTAGGACTTCCTTTCTTTTTCAGTCACCTTTTCCTGTCATTCTTACCTCCCTCTCCAGCTCTCAAGAGGGGCAGTCCCAGGTCTGAGATTACTTTTATGTCACAAGAATTAAAAAAAAAAAAGGTCTCATGATTTGTTGTTGTGGCTGAGTTGCTAAATTGCATCTGATTCTTCCTGACCCTGTAGACTGCAGGATGCCAGGCCTCCTTGTTCCTCACTATCTCCCAGAGTTTGCCCAAGTTCATTTACTTTCTATTTCTTTAATTACATTTTTCTTCTTTTTTTTGATTACTTAGCATTTTTCTTGTTTGAATGTGTCTCATGGTTTCTTATTTTCATAGAATCATCACTTTTTTTTTTTTGGCTGCACCACGTAGCATATAAAATCTTAGTTCCCTGACCAGGACTGAACCTATACCCCCTGTATTGGAAGTGCAGTCTGAGCCACTGCACTCTCAGGGAAATCCAAATCATCACCATTTTTTTATAAGAATTTATAGTTTGCTATACATTGGTAGTAACAAATAGATCTTGTTTTTTAATGAGATTTCGTTATGTACCAAGACATGTATTAACATTTTACATAGATTATGTTATTTAATTTTCAAACAGCCCTCTGAGCTATCATTACCATGTTCCTGATTTTTGCAGATAAAGAAACAGAAGCATAGAAAGGTTAAACAAAATGTGCAAAATCCAGCAGCTAAGAACTAGCCAAGCTAGGCCTCAGAGTCATAGTGTCTGTCTGCAGGCCTGCCCGTTTTACCACTACTCCATAGCTCCTGTTATTAAATGATGCCCGTTGTATTCATTTATTTTTAATCCTGATGTAAAAATAAGTGATTTCCTCACTGTATCCTTCTTCATCATTAAATCTGATGAGAGCAGCATGTGTGTGTGCTAAGTCGCTTCAGTAGTGTCTGACTCTTTGTGACTCTATGGACTGTTGCCTGCCAGGCTCCTTTGTCCATGGGATTCTCCAGAAAAGAATACTGGGGTGGGTTGCCATGCCCTCTCCAGGGGATCTTCCCAACCCAGGGATCAAACCTACATCTCCTGCAGCTCCTGCATTGAAGGTGGATCTTTACTGCTTAGCCACGGGGGAAGACCCTGATGAGAGCAGAATTGTATCTGTATGGGAGGTATGAATCCTGTGGTGCTGACATCTTGATCCATACACTCCTTGGCGTATTCTCCTGGCTGCCTTCTGCCCATCAGCCAGATGAGATTAGTTTATGCATGAAAATGACTCTTATCCTACCTCCATTACTAAAGGAAATATTACTTTACTTTAGTAAAGAGTAGATCTATATCACATTCCTTTTTATATCCTCTACCTTGTCTTGTACCTTAATAGTTTCCAGATAAAGGGTCAAAATTATAGAACCTACTGTCCAGTACTCATCGTATAACTGATCCATCTTTTCACATACAGGGGAAAAGGAGGCAAGGCATCATCCTTCATTCAGTATAGGCCAGATAGAGACATTTCAGAGTCTTTCCCAAGTGGTCTATTTGCTAGAAAGTAATTCAGTTTTACACATTTTTATTTTCTTCATTTATTGGAATTGGGCACAAAAGAGGAAACGGGATAACTCGGCTAAGCAGTTAACTTTATAGGATCCAAGAACCTCGTACACTTGAAAAGGCATTGTAGATTTTTAATAAATACTCCCAAAGAGCTTATGTTTTTATTTCGAGTTACAATTTGACAACATTTAATCCCTTGTTATTGCTTCGTCAGACTTTTAATTGAATTATTCAAAACATGAAACAAAAGGAAAGAATTGCAGATAGCACAGTAATATTAGCAGAATTACCAGAGTGCTGAGAATTATTAAAGAGGACATTATGTTTGTTAATCGGGCATTTAATTTTACTTCTGTTTGTTGATGGGAAACAACCTCTTGGAAAGGATTTTTTCAAAAACCTTAATTGTGACAATGCCATCCTAACATCCATGAATATACTGTGCAACCAAAGCTGTTTGAAACCTAATTAGTCAAAAAGACTCCTAATTTCCATTTTAACTATAGAATTGCTAACCAACATTACATTCAGCTTGGTCTTCAGCGCATAGGAAAAAAGCAGACCTTCCAAAAGTGGCTTTTAAAAAATGGGAAGTGCTTGGAGGAAAGATTTTAAAATATAATAGATCATAGCAAAAAAAGGAACACCCTCTCAACTCATTTTATGAGACAGGCATAACCTCGATATTAAAAGGCCAGTGTGAGGAATTACAGGCTAATCTTATTCATGAGCACTGATACAAAGCACCAAACAAAATATTAACGTGTTGAATCCCACTAGGCCTAAGAAAGGTGAACATGGAATGACACTTGGAGCTTATCTCAATGAAGCAAGTTTATAACCAGAAGTATATAAATTAATATAAATTATCATATAAACAGTTAAAAGGGAAGGAATTCACATGATCATCTCAATAGCTACAGAAAAAATATGTGATAAAACTCAAATCTACTTATAATTTTAAAACCATCCTAGACAACTATGAACAGGAATGAATTTCCTTAAAAGTAATCAAACATGTTTGCAGAATAATTGCAATATATATCAAACTTAATGGTAAGCATTTCTTTCAGGTCATTGTGAAACAAAGATGGCTGCTGGTTAAAATACCTGTTCTACATTGTACTAGATATAAAATGTCAATTCAGTGAGAAAAATAATTTTAAGTAAACTAAAATATCAGTTCAGTTCAGTCGGTCAGTTGTGGCTGACTCTTTAGGACCCCATGGACAACAACACACAAGAACTCCCTGTCCATCACCAACTCCCGGAGTTCACCCAAACTCATGTCCACTGAGTCAGTGATGCCATCCAACCATCTCATCCTCTGTCGTCCCCTTCTCCTCCTGCCCTCCATCGTTCCCAGCATCACAGTCTTTTCAAATGAGTCAGCTCTTCGCATGAGGTGGCCAATTGGAGTTTCAGCTTCAGCATCAGTCCTTCCAATGAACACCCAGGACTGATCTCCTTTAGGATGGACTGGTTGGATCTCCTTGCAGTCCAAGGGACTCTCAAGAGTCTTCTCCAACACAACAGCTCAAAAGCATCAATTCTTCGGTGCTCAGTTTTCTTTATAGTCCAACTCTCACATCCATACATGACCACTGGGAAAACCATAGCCTTGACCAGATGGACTTTGTTGGCAAAGTAATGTCTCTGCTTTTTAATATGCTGTCTAGATTGGTCATAACTTTCCTTCCAAGGAGTAAGCGTCTTTTAATTTCATGGCTACAGTCAACAACTGCAGTGATTTTGGAGCCCCCAAAAAATAAAGTCTGCCACTATTTCCACTGTTTCCCCATCTATATGCCATGAAGTGATGGGGCCAGATGCCATGATCTTCGTTTTCTGAATGTTGAGCTTTAAGCCAGCTTTTTCACTCTCCTCTTTCACTTTCATCAAGAGACTCTTTAGTTCTTCTTAACTTTCTGCCATAAGGGTGGTATCATCTGCATATATGAGGTTATTGATATTTCTCCAAGGAATCTTGATTCCAGCTTGTTCTTCATCCAGCACAGCATTTGTCATGAGGTACTCTGCATATAAGTTAAATAAGCAGGGTGACATTATACAGCCTTGACATACTCCTTTCCCGATTTGGAACCAGTCTGTTGTTCCATGTCCAGTTCTAACTGTTGCTTCCTGACCTGCATACAGATTTCTCAAGAGGCAAGTCAGGTGGTCTGGTATTCCCATCTCTTTCAGAATTTTTCACAGTTTATTGTGATCCAAGTCAAAGGCTTTGGCATGGTCAATAAAGCAAAAATAGATGTTTTTCTGGAACTCTCTTGCTTTTTCCATGATCCAGTGGATGTTGACAATTTGATCTCTGATTCCTCTGCCTTTTCTAAAACAAGCTTGAACATCTGGAAGTTCACAGTTCACGTATGAGCATTACTTTACTAGCATGTGAGATGAGTGCAATTGTGCAGTAGTTTGAGCATTTTTTGTCATTGCCTTTCTTTGGGATTGGAATGAAAACTGACCTTTTCCAGTTCTGTGGCCACAGCTGAGTTTCCCAAATTTGCTGGCATATTGAGTGCAGCACTTTCACAGCATTATCTTTTAGGATTTGAAATAGCCCAACTGGAATTCCATCACCTCCTCTAGCTTTATTTGTAGTGAAACTGCCTAAGGCCCACTTGACTTGGGACCCCAGGATGTCTGGCTCTAGGTGAGTTAACACACCATCATGATTATCTGGGTTGTGAAGATCTTTTTTGTACAGTTCTGTGTATTCTTGCCATCTCTTAATATCTTCTGCTTCTGTCAGGTCCATACCATTTCTGTCCTTTACTGAGCCCATCTTTGCATGAAATGTTCCCTTGGTATCTCTAATTTTCTTGAAGATATATCTGGTCTTTCCCATTCTATTATTTTCCTATATTTCTTTGGACAGATCACTGAGGAAGACTTTCTTATCTCCTTACTATTCTTAGGAACTCTGCATTCAAATAGGTATATCTTTCATTTTCTCCTTTACTTTTCGCTTCTCTTCTTTTCATAGCTATTTGTAAGGCCTCCTCTTAAAGCCATTTTGCTTTTTTGCATTTCTTTTTCTTGGGGATGATCTTGCTCCCTGTCTCCTGTACAATGTCATGAACCTCTGTCCACAGTTCATCAGGCAGTCTGTCTATCAGATCTAGTCCCTTAAATCTGTCACTTCCACTGTATAATCATAAGGGATTTGATTTAGGTCATACCTGAATGGTCTAGTGCTTTTCCCAACTTTCTTCAATTCAAAGCTTGAATTTGGCAATGAGGAGTTCGTGATCTGAGCCACAGTCAGCTCCTGGTCTTGTTTTTGCTGACTGTATAGACCTTCTCCATCTTTGACTGCAAAGAACATAATCAATCTGATTTTGGTGTTGACCATCTGGTGATGTCCATGTGTAGAGTCTTCTCTTGTGTTGTTGGAAGAGGGTGTTTGCTATGACCAGTGTGTTCCTTGGCAAAACTCTATTAGCCTTTGCCCTGCTTCATTCTGTATTCCATTCTGTATTCTGAATTTGCCTGTTTGTATTCCAGTTCCCTATAAAGCAAAGAACATCTTTTTTGGGTGTTAGTTCTAGAAGGTCTTGTAGGTCTTCATAGAACCTTCAACTTAAGCTTCTTCAGTGTTACTGGTTGGGGCATAGACTTGGATTACCATGATATTGAATGGTTTGCCTTGGAAATGAACAGAGATCATTCTGTCGTTTTTGAGATTGCATCCAAGTACTGCATTTCGGACTCTTTTGTTGACTATGATGGCTATTCCATTTCTTCTAAGGGATTTTTGCCCACAGTAGTAGATATAATGGTCATCTGAGTTAAATTCACCCATTCCAGTCCATTTTAGTTTGCTGATTCCTAGACTGTCTATGTTCACTCTTGCCATCTCCTGTTTGACCACTTCCAATTTGCCTTGATTCATGGACCTAACATTCCAGGTTCTATGCAGTATTGCTCTTTACAGCATCAGACCTTGCTTCTGTCATCAGTCACATCCACATCTGGGTGTTGTTTTTGCTTGGCTCCATCCCTTCATTCTTTCTGGAGTTATTTTTCCACAGATCTCCAGTAGCATGTTGGGCACCTAACCACCTAGGGAGTTCATCTTTCAGTGTCCTATCTTTTTGCCTTTTCATACTGTTCATGGGGTTCTCAAGGCAAGAATACTGAAGTGGTTTGCCATTCCCTTCTCCAGTGGACCATATTTTGTCAGAACTCTCCACCATGACCCGTCTGTATTGGGTGGCCCTACAGGGCATGGCTTAGTTTTATTGAGTCAGACAAGGCCATGGTCCTACAGGGCATGGCTTAGTTTTATTGAGTCAGACAAGGCCATGGTCCATGTGATCAGATTAGCTAGTTTTCTGTGATTGTGGTTTCAGTCTGTCTGGCCTCTGATGCCCTTTATCAGTACCTACTCTCTTAGTGGGGTTTCTCTTACCTTGGATGTGGGATATCTCTTCACGGCTGCTCCAGCAAACCACAGCTGCTGCTCCTGACCTTGGACATAGGGTATCTCCTCTAGGCCACTGCTCCTGACCTTCGAAGTGGGGTATCTCTTCTCGGCCTACCAGAACTGCGCAGCCGCCACTGACCACTCCAGTGCCATGCAGCTGGATTGGTTAGTTTTCTGTGATTGTGGTTTTCAGTTTGTCTGCCCTCTGATGGTGAAGGATAGAAGTCTTATGGAAGCTCCCTGACCCACTGAAGCTTTGTGACCCATGGACTGCAGCATGCCAAGCTTCCCTGTCCATCACCAAATCCCAGAGCTTGCTCAAACTCAGGTCCATTGAGTAAGTGATGCCATCAAACCATCTCATCCTCTGTTGTCCCCTTCTCCTCCTGCCTTCAGTCTTTCCCAGCATCAGGGTCTTTTCCAGTGAGTCACTCATTGCGTCAGGTAGCCAAAGTTTTTTAGCTTTAGCTTTAGCATCAGTCTGTTCAATAAATATTCAGGACTGATTTCCTTTAGGATGGACTGGTTGGATCTCCTTGCAATCCAAGGGAGTCTCAAGAGTCTTCTCCAACACTGCAGTTAAAAAGCATCAATTCTTGTTCAGCCATCATCTTTCTTTATAGTCCAACTCTTACACCCATACATGACTACTGGAAAAAAAAAAAAAAAAAAAGCTTTTTGACTAGATGAACCTTTGTTGGCAAAGTAATGTCTCTGCTTTTTAGTATGCTGTCTAAGTTTGTTATAGCTTTTCTTTCAAGGAGCAAGCATCTTTTATTTTATGGCTGCTATCACCATCTGCAGTGATTTTGGAGCCCAAGAAAATAAAGTCTCTCACTGTTTCCATTTTCTCCCCATCTATTTGCCATGAAGTGATGGGACCAGATACCATTATCTTCGGTTTTTGAATGTTGAATTTTAAGCCAACCATTTCACTTTCCTCTTTCACTTTCATCAAGAGGCTGTTTAGCTCCTCTTCATTTTCTCCCATAAGGGTGGTGTCATCTGCATATCTGAGGTTATTGATATTTTGCTGACAATGTTGATTCCAGCCTGGAATTTGGCATGATGTACTCTGCATATAAGTTAAATAAGCAGGGTGACAATATACAGCCTTGATGTACTCCTTTCCCAAGTTGGAACCAGTCTGTTGTTCCATGTCTGGTTCCAACTGTTAGATTTCTCAGGAGGCAGGTCAGCTAGTCTGGTATTCACATGAGATTTCTTAGGAGGCAGGTAAGGTAGTCTGGTATTCCCATCTCTTTAGGAATTTTTAAGAATTTTAAGAAACTAAAATGTAAAAATGTTTAAATATAAGAATTTAAAAACATTTTTTTTTGCCATTTAATCTCATTGACAAAGCTTAGTTGTCAATTTTATTTATTTATTTATTTTTAATTTTATTTTATTTTTAAACTTTACATAATTGTATTAGTTTTGCCAAATATCAAAATGAATCCGCCACAGGTATACATGTGCTCCCCATCCTGAACCCTCCTCCCTCCTCCCTCCCCATACCATCCCTCTGGGTCGTCCCAGTGCACTAGCCCCAAGCATCCAGTATCATGCATCGAACCTGGACTGGCAACTCGTTTCTTACATGATATTTTACATGTTTCAATGTCATTCTCCCAAATCTTCCCACCCTCTCCCTCTCCCACAGAGTCCATAAGACTGATCTATACATCAGTGTCTCTTTTGCTGTCTCGTACACCGGGTTATTGTTACCATCTTTCTAAATTCCATATATATGCGTTAGTATACTGTATTGGTGTTTTTCCTTCTGGCTTACTTCACTCTGTATCATAGGCTCCAGTTTCATCCACCTCATTAGAACTGATTCAAATGTATTCTTTTTAATGGCTGAGTAATACTCCATTGTGTATATGTACCACTGCTTTCTTATCCATTCATCTACTGATGGACATCTAGGTTGCTTCCATATCCTGGCTATTATAAACAGTGCTGCGATGAACATTGGG
The DNA here is from genome assembly GCF_002263795.3 of Bos taurus. Classification (NCBI taxonomy): domain Eukaryota; kingdom Metazoa; phylum Chordata; class Mammalia; order Artiodactyla; family Bovidae; genus Bos; species Bos taurus. Next base: position 46,041,273 of record NC_037330.1, read on the forward strand.
GTACACGTGTCTCTTTCCCTTCTGGTTTCCTCAGTGTGTATGCCCAGCAGTGGGATTTCTGGATCATAAGGCAGTTCTATTTCCAGTTTTTTAAGGAATCTCCACACTGTTCTCCATAGTGGCTGTACTAGTTTGCATTCCCACCAACAGTGTAAGAGGGTTCCCTTTTCTCCACACCCTCTCCAGCATTTATTATTTGTAGACTTTTGGATCGCAGCCATTCTGACTGGTGTGAAATGGTACCTCATGGTGGTTTTGCTTTGCATTTCTCTGATAATGAGTGATGTTGAGCATCTACATGAAAAGAATTTAAAAACTTATTAATATATATACTCTGATCAATGAAACTCTATATTAATCCACTGCAAATTATTAGAAATAAAAGGATTTTAGAAAGTTTCTAGGGAAAAAATTCTATATACAAATATCAATTTGTCTTTATATACTAGCTACACAATGTTAGGAATGTATTTTTTTAAACTATACAGTATTATAGTTTTAAAATTATAAATAAATAGATTTAATCTAACAAAAGATGTATAGAATCATTTTGTAGAAAATTTAAAACTTTTGATTGAAAACATTTTAAAAAGATGTAAAAAAAAGAAAATTATCATCTTCTTCCCTGTGGCTTCCCTGCAAACCCGAGTTTGATCCTTGAGTGAGGAAGTTCCCCTAGAGAAGGAAATGGCTACCCACTCCACTATTCTCACCTGGAGAATTCCATGGACAAAGCAGCCAGGTGGCTCCGGTCCATGGGGTTGCAAAGAGTTGGACATGACTGAGCAACTAACACTTTGACTTTCACATAAATATTTTCACTTTTTTTCCAGATTGGTTTCAATGTTTATTGAACATCCAGTCAAAATCCCAGCAAAATTATTTTATTGATATTGACCAACTGAATCTAAAGTTTATTTGGATGACAAAAAATAAATAAACCCACAAAAATAGCCAAGACTTTCAATAATAACTGTAAAGATTCATATAACATTTATTCCCTTTTAAACATTGTTCTAAGAACTTCATATATATTGAGTGGGCCTTAACCATTATCAACAATTGTTATAAAGCGATAGCTCTTAAGATAGTGACTTTGGTACTGGCTTAGATAGGTGAAAAAAGTTACAGAATAGAAAATTCATGGAAAAAAAAAAAAAACCCAAATCATGTGGAAACTTGATTTAAGTGTGCTATAATTGCAAAGCAATGTGAAAATATCGAATGAATAACTAAATGGTACTGAGACAATTGTTAGTTGTTGTTGTTGTTATCCAGTTGCTCAGTCGTGTCCAGCTCTTTTCACCCCAATCGACTGCAGCAGGCCAGGCTTCCCTGTTCCTCACCATCTCTTGGAGCTTGCTTAAACTCATGTCCATTGAGTCAGTGATGCCAATCAACCATCTCATCAAAAATATTCTTTTGTATTTATTCTATTTAAATAATGAAGAAAGTCTCTATTTAAAATCCCTGCAATGTGTTGGGTGGAAATTGTCTTGAGAAAAATAATTCAAAAACACCAAACCAAGTGCAAATAATTTCATTGGTGCTTTTGTACTTCCATTAGGCAGACTGAACAGATACTAAGATCCTAGGACTAGATTGCTGCATTCATTTCCTCTTCTATTAAATGGATTAATAATAGTACTCATTCTATGGAATTTCAGTGAAGATTATAATACATGTAAATATTTAGAAGAACAGAGCCTGTTTGCATATGTAATTGCAGTTGAGGTTCCTGTCAATGTTCTTCCTGCAGTTTTCCACTTATCAACAAAAAGGCATGTTCTTGTATCTCCACAGTCATCATGATCCAGTATAAGATATGAAATCTATGAGAGGAAGCTGATTGAGCAGCTCTGCTTTGATTCAACATTTATTTTGAGTTGTGGATGAATAGTAAAAGTATAGAAAAATGCCAAGACTATGTTGCTGAGTGAATTGGAGAGGTGATAAAACAGAACAAATACAATTATTTTATCTCATCATTGATGCTACTAACAAGACATAAGCCAAAAAAAAATTTTTTATCTTTGTGTGGGTAGAAATATGGACAGTTTTAATCTTGTTTTGCCTATATGAATTTTATAAAGTGAACATGCATTATCCATATAAGTCGGAGGAAAAAAAGACATAGAAGAAAAGATTTCTAGCCAATTAATAAGAAAAAGACAAACGACCCTATAAAGAATGGGTAGTGAATTCAAAGAAGCAGAATTGCAAATGGCCAGTAAACATGAAAAGATATTCAACTCATTGGTCAGCATGGAAATGCAAATTAAGCCAACACAGATATCAAATTTTTCATCAGTTAAATTGGCAACGAGCCTAGCCTTCTGTGCTATTGAGAGTGTGGGGGAAGCAGGCATGTTCCTATTTTGTTAGTGAGGAAGTAAATCGTACCACTCTTTGAGAAGTACTTTGCTGAATCTAACTAAATTTCAGGGCATGAACTTTTAGGCCCAGTAATCCAATTCTAGGAAGCTATCCTATAAAAATTTTAGAACATACATAAACATGTTTAATATAGTTCAGTGCAGCACTATTTGTAAAAAGACAAAAACTAGAAGCAATTTAAAAATTCATCTTTAAGGGAATGGCAGATCCATACAACAGGATACTCTGCCATTATCAAAAACAATGAGGTAGGTCTGTATGTCTTAATCAGAGGGAAGAAGTGAATATTTCATGTATATCAATGTATGTGGTGTGTGTGTATATATATGTATGTATGTGGTATGTGTGTATATATATATTTCCATTTATGTAAACATATGTATATGTATTTATATGGTTTCCCTGGTGGTGCTAGTGGTAAAGAACCTGTCTGCCAATGCAGGAGACATAAGAGATACAGGTTCTTCTATCCCTGGGTTGGGAAGATGCCCTGGAGGAGGGCATAGCAACCCACTCCAATATTCTTGTCTGGAAAATTGCATGGACAGAGGAGCCTGGTGGGCTGCAATCCATAAGATCACAAAGAGTTGGACACAACTGAGCACACAAATGAAAGAAAGAAGAAAGTGAAGTCACTCAGTCGTGCCGACTCTGCGACCCCATGGACAGTAGCCTGCACCAAGCTCCTCCATCCATGGGACTTTCTAGGCAAGAGTACTAGAGTGGGGTGCCATTGCCTTCTCCAGGGAATCTTCCTGACCTAGGGATCAAACCCAGGTCTCCCACATTGTAGACAGACGCTTTACAGTCTGAGCCACCAGGGAAGTCCGAGGACACACATCAGATCAGATCAGTCGCTCAGTTGTGTTTGACTCTTTGTGACCCCATGAATCGCAGCATGCCAGGCCTTGCCGGGAGCCGGCATGTTGCATGTTGAGTGCATGTTGCGTATTGCATGTTGAGTGCAGCGCTTTCCGTGGCATTGTTTTTCGGGATCTGGAGTGGCTCAACTGGAATTCTGTCGCTGCCGGGAGCCAGCGTGGGGAGCTCCGCCCGTGACGGGGGTCATGGGGAAGGAGGCTCGGCGTGCGCAGAGGCGGGATCGAGCCTCGGGAGTCCCCCTGGAGATTCTCGAGCGTTTATCCCCAGGGCCGGGGTCTGCCTACTTTCTGCTTTGTGCTTTCACCTACACCTCTGACTTTGCGGGGGGCTGTCCCCCACTACCTCTCTGGAAGGGGAGTTGGCTTACAGCTCCAGTTGATAATTCCTGGGTGTGACAGTGTTTCAACCTCCAAACTCCTTTGGAGGTCCTCTGGCCTGCCTGAATGGGTTTTTCTGGCCACATGTGATTGTTCAGAGCCTCCCAACTGTGAGGCAGGAGATGTTCTGGACTGTCTAAGCACAGATTCTTTTGAGTGGTTGAAGGATTGACTGGAAATTATATTGGTGAGGGGATTTTCACTTGTTGGGCCAATGTTTGCTGCTAGGTTTCCATGTCCCTTGCCTGCTGTGTCCCTGGCAGTGTATTGATTAATATAATTGGTGTGAGTAGTAGCTTTAATGTTTGTGGCCTGGGACCCTTGAGTTAATTCTTTTTCTTGTTATAGCCCGCCACACCTTTGCTCTGTAGGAATGCAGCTTTATCTAATGCTTTTGGAGGGTGGCTCCTGACCAATCACCTTTACAGAAAAATAAGTTTTCTGAAGAAAGGGTCTTGGAATGTTGGCAGGCCTCCCGGCCAGAGGATGATGCGAATCACCTGGGCTTTTGCATATGATAAGTTTGCAGGAAGAAAGCCTGGCTTGCTGCATGACTCTACCCCTCCCCCCATTGTCCTCTATGTATAACTTAAGGTATGAAGACTGCTTTGGAAAATGAAGTGCGGGCCTTGTTCACCGAAACTTGGTCTCCCCATGTCGTTCTTTCTGTCACCTTCTGGCTGAATTATTCAGCCTCTTTTCTCCACTGAATTTCCTCACTGAGCTATCCTCATTCTATTACTCTTTATATCCTTAATTAACGTTTAATTAAGCAGTTGTTTCCTGATCCTCGCCGATGCCGTCTCTCCTTCGAATACCCTGGATCAGCCGGGGCTGGACCACGGCAAGGCCTCCCTGTCCATCACCAACTCCCGGAGTTCACTCAGACTCACGTCCATCGAGTCGGTGATGCCATCCAGCCATCTCATCCTCTGTCATCCCCTTCTCCTCCTGCCCCCAATCCCTCTCAGCATCAGAGTATTTTCCAATGAGTCAACTCTTCACATGAGGTGGCCAAAGTACTGGAGTTTTCAGCTTTAGCATCATTCCTTCCAAAGAAATCCCAGGGCTGATCTCCTTCAGAATGGACTGGTTGGATCTCCTTGCAGTCCAAGGGACTCTCAAGAGTCTTCTCCAACACCACAGTTCAAAAGCATCAATTCTTCAGCACTCAACCTTTTTCACAGTCCAACTCTCACATCCATACATGATCACAGGAAAAACCATAGCCTTGACTAGACGAATATTTGTTGGCAAAGTAATGTCTCTGCTTTGGAATATGCTATCTAGGTTGGTCATAACTTTCCTTCCAAGGAGTAAGCGTCTTTTAATTTCATGGCTGCAGTCACCATCTGCAGTGATTTTGGAGCCCAGAAAAATAAAGTCTGAAAAAAAAAAAAAAAGAAAAAGAAAGTCTGACACTGTTTCCACTGTTTCCCTATCTATTTCCCATGAAGTGATGGGACCAGATGCCATGATCTTCGTTTTCTGAATGTTGAGCTTTAAGCCAACTTTTTCACTCTCCTCTTTCACTTTCATCAAGAGGCTCTTTAGTTCTTCTTCACTTTCTGCCATAAGGGTGGTGTCATCTGCATATCTGAGGTTATTGATATCTCTCCCGGCAATCTTGATTCCAGCTTGTGCTTCTTCCAGTCCAGCGTTTCTCATGATGTACTCTGCATATAAGTTAAATAAACAGGGTGACAATATACAGCCTTGACGAACTCCTTTTCCTATTTGGAACCAGTCTGTTGTTCCATGTCCAGTTCTAACTGTTGCTTCCTGACCTGCATACAGGTTTCTCAAGAGGCAGATCAGGTGGTCTGGTATTCCCATCTCTCTCAGACTTTTCCACAGTTTATTGTGATCCACACAGTCAAAGGCTTTGGCATAGTCACTAAAGCAGAAATAGATGTTTTTCTGGAACTCTCGTGCTTTTTCCACGATCCAGCAGATGTTGGCAATTTGATCTCTGGTTCCTCTGCCTTTTCTAAAACCAGCTTGAACATCAGGAAGTTCACGGTTCACATATTGCTGAAGCCTGGCTTGGAGAATTTTGAGCATTACTTTACTAGCGTGTGAGATGAGTGCAATTGTGCAGTAGTTTGAGCATTCTTTGGCGTTGCCTTTCTTTGGGATTGGAATGAAAACTGACCTTTTCCAGTCCTGTGGCCACTGCTGAGTTTTCCAAATTTGCTGGCATATTGAGTACAGCACTTTCACAGCATCATCTTTCAGGATTTGGAATAGCTCAACTGGAATTCCATCAGCTCCACTAGCTTTGTTCGTAGTGATGCTTTCTAAGGCCCACTTGACTTCACATTCCAGGATGTCTGGCTCTAGGTCAGTGATCACACCATCGTGATTATCTGGGTCATGAAGATCTTTTTTGTACAGTTCTTCTGTGTATTCTTGCCATCTCTTCTTAATATCTTCTGCTTCTGTTAGGAGCACACACATACTACACAGTATATACATAGATGCATGCATGCTAAATGGAGAAGGTGATGGCACCCCACTCCAGTATTCTTGCTTGGAAAATCCCAGAGATGGAGGAGCCTGGTGGGCTGCAGTCCCTGAGGTTGCTAAGAGTTGAACACGACTGAGTGACTTCACTTTCCCTTTTCACTTTCATGCATTGGAGAAGGAAATGGCAACCCACTCCAGCGTTCTTGCCTGGAGAATCCCAGGGATGGGGAGCCTAGTGAGCTGCCGTCTATGGGGTTGCACAGAGTCGGACATGACTGAAGTGACTTAGTATAGCATATGCATGCTAAATCGCTTCAGGCATGTCGGACTCTTTGCGACCCTGTGGACTATAGTCTCCAGGCTCCTCTGTCCGTGGCGGTTTTCTAGGGAAGAATACTGGAGTGGGTAGCCATTCCCTTCTCCAGGGCATCTTCCTGACCCAGGGATCGAACCTGGATCTCCTTCATTGCAAGCAGATTCTTACATTCTGAGCCACCAGGAAGCCCATATCTGCCTATATAAATATAGGATAAAAAGTGAAAAGAATACACACTAATGCTCATAGTGGTTAGAAACTGTGGGATTAGGAAGGAAGAAACATTTTTTATACAATTATATAGGAACAATTGTTAATTCTTGTGTGTTTCAAAATATGTCAGATTTTAAAAGGATATTATTATGTTTGAGTGCACAAGATGTGACCCTGTAGTTAAAATAATTCCACTACCACTATTGTTATTAAGCTATGAAATATTTTGCATGGCATTAAATCAAGCCCAGTTTTGGTCTGCCTGTTCAAAGAACACACCAGGTTTATTTGGAAATATATTGCTTCACTTTCAAAATTCCTTAGACTTTGGGACTGATAATTGCAGGTTAACTTTTGGGAAGAGTTTCATTATTTTCTTATTGGAAATACGATCTACAATAAATTATGCTAAACTCATTACGTGATCTAGAATTCTTGCCTATGAAATAGTCCAAAAATGACTAGTTTCCATCTAATGAGAATTGTAATTTGATAGTGCTCTATAACTATTTAATGATAATGTATCAGTCAAAAATAATTAAAATTATTGGAGTAATTTTAAAAACCAAGATACTGTTTAAAGAAAAATTCATAGTGGAAACAGCACATAAAGCTTTATTTACCATTTACAAATAGGCAAAACAGGTAGTAAGTTATGATACAAATATAAACAAGTTGAAATTGTACTTATCGACATTTTAAATTTGCCATTGCTTTTGTGAAGATTTATAATATCTTACCAGCTATTTTTCGCCTATTTATTATAGAAAAGGGACTTATTCTTTCATACCTGCCCATAAGAGAAAACCATTTGTAGCTTCAGCACTCATATATTAAAGAAGTTGTATGCTTTCCTTTAAAATTTCTCATGGAAGAAATAAACCTAATCAAACCTTTCTCCCCTCTAGCTGGTAACCTCTGCATGAACTAAAGGGTTGAAATATTGTTTAATCATGCTACATACCACTTTTTACAGTTATGAGAAACATTATTTTGCTGCAATAGAAGCAGCAAAACAAAATGTTTTTGCTCTGTGCGAAGAGAAATATATTTGTAAATTATTTATTATTTTAAATGGCTTGATTTCTTATGAAACTACATTTTCTTTCTCTGGATTTCAAATATTACTTTGGGGAGAAAGACACATTTTAAAATCGTGTTAATATATATGTAATCTGTGGAACACAGACCCTAATACTGACTTGTGACTCGGAGAGGAACAACGTGCTAATTTCAGTTGGCAATCTTTTCTTGATTCCTTCAGTCCAAACTCAACTATTATTAACCTTTGTTTGTGACAATTGAAGAGAATAATGGTTGAATTTGGGGCCTTTAATGTCACATTGAAATCAATAGCTGTAAATGGTAGTTGCCACAGTTCTAACTGATCTGTCACGTTCAAACAAAAGAAGGTCTTTCTCGATTCGTAGAAGATAGCTGAGACAATTAAACACACACACACACACACATACACACACATCTCAGAAGACCTTTATAACGTTAAAGAACTGCACTGATTTTCAGTATTTTTATAAGTGTTTTTTTTTTTTTTTTTATGTTGTTTGGTGTTATCTGTGTTTTTTTTAATGTGTGTGTGTTGGTGGGGTGGGGGAGAGTTCCACTTCTTTGTTTTAACAGTGTTTTAAAAATACCTGAAACTGTAAGTCAGATACAGGAAGTAGCTGACTTAATCCAGACCTCAAACTGGTCTCTGTCATAAAAATAAATTGAATTGTCCTTCTTCAAGTGGTGATGATGGTGAGTGGTGGGGGTGCTGATGATAAACCCCTTCATGTGCTGGCAAGGACAGAAATTGCAAAGGCTGCTAAATAAAAACAACTCAAACCCCTTAGAGCCAGGACTCTGCCTCCTCCTGACAACCCCCTTATCATGACTTCAACTCCCAACACAAATCCATCTTTTAGACTTCTGCACATTCATCAGTGTTAAACTTTCAGTGCTCGATTTTGACCTTGTATTTACCTTTCTTACTTTTCTGGACATTTTGTGGATGAAAATTAAGGGATTTCAGTTCATGTTCCCATACATGACTGTGATTTGCATTTTTGCCAAGTCTGAACCTAATACTGGTTATAATCGGCTGGACGTTGATTAATTCTATTAAGAACATAAGTCCACTTCTGCTTAGCATTGTTAACTTGTATGAAGTAATAAGAATGTTTCAGTGCTTTATCAGAAAGAAAAAGCTTTGGTAATTTTTTCTCTCCATAGCGTAATAACAGGTCTCCAAGTTTTATTAAGGCATAATATGAAAAATTCTTACTTGCTGAAATGCCTTTCTAACTGTCCTTTGAAAAATTAAATTAGTTGTTCTTGGAAGTAGAAACTAAAAAGATTCACTACTACAAGAATATAAGAGATTAAAAAGGGAAGTAGAAAAGATCATGTTTTTAACTTGCCTTAAGCAAAAGTACAATTCTTTTCTAGCTTGTAATTTTATGATGATTTTTCAGACTTAACATTTCCTAAAATTATTAGTTTAAGGAGTCCATGACTTTTTAAAAAAGTTATACTTCTCAGAAATAAATTCATTTACTCAAGTGGAACATAATCAGTCTTTATATAGGCCTTTTCCACTTTTTATTTTTTCCTACTAGAGCATGAGATTCCAAACTTTGTCTAATCAACTACCTGGAACAAAATCAGTAGTTGCTGTTGACTAGCTCTATGGAAAATAAACCCCTGATCTGTAATATTTGTGCTTTCTGTCATATAAATGCTTCCACTATGGCCAATTTCAAGCAACAGCTGATGTCACTGAATATAGAGTTGGCTCCAGCCCATGGAGTAGTTAGGCTTCATCTATGAAAGACTTAGTTCTGCAGCTGCTATTAGCACTGTCAACAGGAAAAGATATGCCAATTGTTATCAAGGTGAGAAACATGGAATGATAAAACGGCTGACCAAGAAACCAACTGTCCTTATCAGATCATCATGCTTAGCTGCTTTGAGGTAAAGAAAATGAGAACACTTAACTTTGTAGGTAAAATGAAAAAGTCTTTAAGGTAAATTTCACCTTTTAAAATGCTAAGCCAGATAACTCAAAATGTTCATTTTTAGTGATGTAGTCTTTGTTCAGTGAAAGAATTTAGAAATTTGAAAATTCCATGGGTTCCCAAATATATTCTATACTCAACAAAATTTTTTTTCCTTAAATTATGCTATTCTGGGGAAGAAAAGAAAGGTTCATAAGAGAAATCGAAGTTGTCAAGCCTTATGCATAGGGATATAAATCTGAGGATCATGGTGGTTTAGTCGCAAAGTCATGTCTGACTTTTGTGACCCCATGGACTGTAGTCTGCCAGTATCCTCTGTCCATGGGATTCTTCAGGCAAGAATACTGGAGTAGGTTGCCAATTCCTTCTCCAGGGGGTCTTCCCAAACCAGAAATCGAACCTGGGTCTCCAGCATTGCAGGCAGATTCTTTACCAACTGAGTTACAAGGGAAGCCCCTAAATCTGAGGCTCTCTGCATTAATTTGGGGTTTTTGCAATTCTACTGACGTGAATGAAAGTGTTTATATAAATTTGGTATACATGTTTGCATTTTATGTGTGGAGAGAAAAAAGAGAAAGAGAACCTTAAGTTAGTTGGCCCTTTTTTGGATGAAAATATAAAAGCTTAAGCCAAATGAGGGAAACGTTGGTTAGAGCCAAACCACAGGAATGACAATACAGCTGACTTGGGAAAAGTGGAGACAAGAATTTGATGCCTCAGTACCTTCTCTATCTATTGAATCAGTTTCTCTCTCTAACTCAGCTCTGTTGTCACTCTCCTACAATAACATCAGTGGATTAAGGACTGTGGTAGGTCATCAACTGGTGGTTAATGCCTAAAATTCTGTGGTTTCTAGTCAAAGAACTCAGGAAATAAGATCACTATTGCAGGGGAAACTGCTGAGATATTTCTCTTGTGGCCGATTGTATGTCCAGGGTATTCACATTGCTAACTGAGAAAAATACATGTGCTTCATATGTTAAATAATTCCACAATAATTATATCAAGCTTGTTAATTGTATCATTCAAATGATCTATATCCTTACTTAGTTTTCAGTCAACATCTAAAAGATTTATTCAAATCTCCAATCATCGTTTTTTAAGTATTTTCCTATTTGCTTCCTAGAATTGTAGTAAAAGTTACCCAGTTGTGTCCGACTTTTTGCAACCCCATGGACTGTAACCTGCCAGGCTCCTCTGTCCATGAATTCTCCAGGCCAGAATACTTGAATGGGTAGCCATTCCCTTCTCCAGTGTATCTTCCCAACCCAGGGATCAAACCCAGGTCTCCTGCATTGCAGGCAGATTATTTACCATCTGAGCCACCAAGGATGCCCGAGAAAAAAAGCTCCCCTGACCTGACTGGGAATCAAACCCAGGCTGTAGTGGTGAGAGTGCAGAATCATAACCTCTAGACCACTAGGGAGCATCTAAGTGAAAGTTAGTCACACAGTCGTGTCCGACTCTTTGGGATCCGATGGACTGTAGCCTGCCCCACTCTTCTGTCCATGGAATTCTCCAGGCAAGAGTATTGAAAATGGGTTGCATTTCCTTCTCTAGGGAATCTTTCTGACCCAGACCCAGGGATTGAACCTGGGTCTCTTGCATTGCAGGCAGGTTTTTTACCAACTGAGCCTTATGCTAAATAAACCTTATGCCTTAAAGTTATATTAAATGTATTATCTTGCTTGGTGTATAGTTTATGAATATAGTTTTGGAAATATGTTAGTTATCCCTCTATAATATCACTCCTTATCCTCGCTAAAGTTTTTGATCTAGATTTTAACTCTTTTTTTTTTTATTTTAACTCTTAAAATTAAATTACTATTTCTACTTTCTCTCTCTCTCTCTTTTTTTTTTTTTTTTCTATTTTAGCTATTTGATTTGATTTTTTTAAGCCCAATCTGGATCTTTTTAAAATTTTGATAATGAATTCAACCTACTCACATATATAGTGGTAACTGATCTAATTGATATAATATTTCACGTTATTTAGTGTTTACTATTTACTTTCTTTGTTGAATTTCACCCCCCTTGTTTTCCTTTTTATTTTTTACTCCAATATGAACTTCTGTTCATAATGATATGTAAAGCACTATTTCTCAATTAATGTATCAACTTCAATAATTATGATGACTCTACTAGAACAACCTACTTGCTTATTTTACCCCTGAAGCTCTTATCCTGTGTTTTTTAGAGACTTTCAGACTTCTGCCTGCCTTCCTCCACTTTCTTCCCTCCACAATTCCTGGGTTTCCTAAATAGCTGGGGGAAATTTTATATATATATATATATATATATATATATATATATATATATATATATAAAGAATCCTGTATTATAACTTCTATTCTAAACCTTAGTTATGGAGTTATCATCATATAATTAAAACAAATTGCTTAACATTTTTCATTGTTGTATTCTTCTTTCCTCAGAATGAAATGATTTGCTTCTGGTTGAATTTTTTATGAGGTTGGGAGTACTTCCTCAAGTATTTTCTACAGATAAGATATCAGTACATGGGTGGCATATTTTCTGAATCCTCGAATGTTGAAAACCATTGTGCTTTTTCCTTAACATTTGAGTATTATATTGGCTGGTTGAAAGATTCTTGGATCACAGTCCTTTTCTTTTAATAGCATAGTCAGATAATCTTCCCTTTGTAAAATAACTATTTTTTGTTCTGGGTAGAAGAAAGAATTTTTTTTTTCATTAGCATCAGAGGTCAGACATTTCCCCTGATTATATCTAGGTGTGTGGCTTTTTGTAAAATTAATCCTGTCTGAGTCTTAGTGAGCCCATTCATTCAAAAGGCACAAGTCTTTCTTCAACCCAAGGAATTTTTATTCTATTATTTCTTTGATTATCACTTCTATTCTATGCTCAATTTTTCCCCATCTGGAACTCTACTTCTTTGCATATTCTATCACCTAGATCTTCCTCTAAGTCTCTTATTTTATTGCTAATTTTCTTCTCCCCCTCCCTTTCATTTGATCATCCAGGCAACTAATTCAGTTCTCAGCAGTGGCTACTGTCTCTTTCATTTTCTCTGTTAGTTTTTAGAATTCTGAAAATCATTATTGTCAGTTCAAGTGATTTTTATTTTCTAATTGCATCTCCTTGAGAGCACTCATTACATGTAAATTAACATTCTTCTCTATCTAATTCATTAGCTCTTCCTTAATAATAGCTACCTGTTCAGCTTGACCTCCTTCCCACAACTTACAGAGTCTATGGAATAGGTATTAATTCTTCTTTGACTTCCCCATGTCATAGGTTTTGTCACTCAAGAACAGTCCAGGACTTGAGGTTCTCTGGAGCAAGTGGAAGGTTGTGGCTGATGCACAGGTTTTGTTTCAGGAGCTAGTGGTCACACAGACCCCTGAACCCCTTCTCTGAGAAGGGTATAGGATCAGGTCCTAAAACTTTACAGGTCCAAGTGGAAGAAAGTCAGTTCTTCCTAAAAGGTGAATGCTTGGAGAAATTTATTCCTTCTGCTCCCCAGCCTGCAGCCCTTCCAGGTCTGTCTGCCCTAGCAGATCAGGTACCTTCACGGAGGACAGATGTGCAAGATAGGAGCATCACTGGCATATGTTGGCTGAGCCCTCTCTAGTGGCAACAAAAATCTGCTGTATTAATTTCAGATCTACTGGGACTTCTGCTTCTTTCCCCTTCCCAAGGTTAATGAAGCCTCACACTTGCTGTCTTTGGGGAACTCAGAGCTTCTTTAGGTGTTGAGTTATTCTGGCAACTTTCTATATTCCCAGAATCTGTTTCCACAGTTTTAAATATTGGCAGCAAGTGTGAAGGCTTAATGTATACGATTTTTCACTTTCACCTTTATTTTGTTTTTGTTTTTTTTTTCCTACTAAGCCTAATTTCAGTCAAAATAGTTTTGAGATTAAAATGGCAGGGCAAAATAACAGGATCATGATATCTTGCTACTTCATCTACAAAATTCTGTAACAGAGTAATTGCCACATTTAATAAATTGACATGGAGGAGCCACTCATCTAGAAAAGAAAAAGAAGGGAGTCAAGATATAGTTGTCAATGGAGCTAAGCGGGGATCACCTTCTGCTTGCTAGTTTAGTGGTAACTCACTTCCTATGAAGTAAACCAAGTTCTTCACTTAGCCAGTCGGGCTGCCATGGATTCAGGTTCTGTTGCTGGGAGATAGCTCTTGCCCAGTATTAACTCAGCCACGCCTGTTAATATAGGTAAGTGGTGTTCAGCCATTAAGCTGTCTCTTGCCATTCTGCCAGACTTAGAGATTCCTGATGACATAGTCCTTCAAAATCCTACTCAGCCCCATGCTGATTTCATTTGAGGCACTTTCTTAGCTGGACTCCAATTTCCAAAAAATGTATTGAGTCAAAATTCTGCAATTTAGACCTCCCTTAGTAGTTTCTGAGCAAAAACCAAAAAGTTGAACCCATCTGCTAATATGCCTTTTGAAGGTCTTTTGCCTTAAAGCAGTGGGAGATGGTAGGTATGTGTCCTGGGAGACCTTACTAAGTACATTATACTGGAGAGTTGAGCCCATGTGTGATGGTCTGAACAAGGTACAATACTTTTCCTGAGACAGAGACTATAGTGGGAAGTATTTCGTAGAGTCCTGAGGAATTCTGCCCCCTCATTGCTCTGACTCTCCTGGGAATATTTCTTTCTAGTTGGCATTCCCCTGTAGGCTGAATATCAGATGAGTCCCTCCTCCTTTACAGGACAAACCCTTCTTCTCAAGTGCTTAATCCTAACCTTGTCTACTTCTTTAATGTCTCACTTTCTTCCCTATACTTATATTTTCAATTTCTCCCTTGCCCTGGCCCTTCCCCATCTCCAACATGTGTGATCAAACTCCTGAGATAAACCTGTTCCAATCCTACCACCATCTCAATATATCTGTCCTTGTATTTTCATCTCTTCATTTCCAGTCATCTGGAAAACTGCCTTCACTTCTTCACAGCTTACACTCCCCCCAAACTTCTTTTGCCTGACTTTCCTCTCACTCTAGCCAAAATACTATTAGAAATAACGCCAATGGCATTTTCACAATCATCTATTTCCTTATCTCCTGCACAGAATTTGACCTGATTTAGAATTCCTTCTTGAGATTTCCTTTCTTTTAAAAATTGTATTTTTATGGCTCATTTCCATGCCTTTAAGCACATGTTTTCCTCCTTTTCACGTCCATTTTCATCTTGTTCCTAAGCTAGAACTCAGGTTTCCTGGTTTCTGGGTCAGTTCTCTTTCCTTGGCATTTAAATATATTGGCACAGTCCTTCATTCTAAACAGTTATTGAGCACCTACTAGTCAGGCATTGAATAGTCTACAAGGTGTAATTGAGGAGGCTCTTTGTAAAGTCTTCTTGGTCAAATGAATCTTTTCTACTCTTGTGCCATGGTGTCTAAACTATCCACTATTACTAAGTCATTCTATGAGGTGGGGACATTATTTTATTGTTGTTTTCTGGAGTTACCTTTTAAAATGTGACTCTCCTTTATAAGGTAAAATCATTAAGCTAGTGGTAACTTCATGACTTAAATTTATGGAACCAGTTACCCTGAAGAAAGAGAATGAGATGTTAGAACATAAGGAAATGGATCAAGAAAACAGCCCTTGGGAGTAAAGTGAGAAGGAGGTCTGAATGGCTTCATGTCACTAGGAAGAAGGTAGAGGAGTAGAAGACTAAAGGAAATTAGAAAGAGTGCACTCCATTGTGTCTTTGCCTCAAAAAAGTATATGGATTGTTTTTAGGAGAGAAGCAACTTCACTGTTGTACTTTCCAACATGCTGTTTTAAAATGTAAGAAATTTAGAGTTAACTTTGTTTCTATCTGTTGAATTGGCCAAATGGGAGGTAATGCAGAAGACTGGGGGTACCCAGTGGGTCAGAGAGAGCTCTGGTAAATGAAGTTAGCTTTCAGGTATTGATATCTCTGCAGTTAATTTCACAAGGTGACATATTCCATTATTTTAAGGAGAAAATACACAGTTATCCCAAGGAGAAACAAGGATGCTATTATATCTGAACAGGTAACTATCTTTGACCTGCATTTTAAAGAATTGCTAAGAAAAAAAGATATGACCTAAAAGTTCCTTCCCAATCATTTCTGAAGATTAGAATCACCGGTGAAACTCTTTCCAAAAGATGCATGGGCCTTTCTTCCCTAGATTCTCCCAAAAGGCTGAGTCAAAGGCCTGTGTGTGTGTGTGTGTGTGTGTCTGTGTGTCTGTGTGTCTGTGTGTGTCTGTGTTTAAATGCGCAAGTGATTCTGATGCACAGTGTTGAAAACAACTAAGCTGGAAATTTGATGAGCTGAGTTTGATTAGATAAACTGCAATAAAGGAAAGAAGAGGGGAGGCTCTGCTTCCGCATTAGGAAGCATCTTCTAATTAAATTTAGGAAGCAGCCTCTACAAAAAGCTGACAGCAGAGCTTCCTGTGCATGTTGCAAAGGAAAGCATGATGAAAAACAAAGGAAGTTCCCTCTCTGGAAGCTTATCAGAGAGACAAGCAACCTGTCTTTCTTTTGGAATCTTCAGTTTTGAGCTGATTTCCCCTCACCCATCCGCAGAATCTCCATGGTACAGCGTTTACTCTGCTTTTCCCACTATGAACCTGGCTTTCCTGTTCCCTACAACACCTTCGTTTGTGTTTAGGTCACAGCACAGATTTCCTTCCAACGTCTGCCCAGTCAAGCTTGTTTGTTCTGCAAGGATAGAGTCAAAATATCTACCAATCACTGTCCCAAAATGACTTTTTCCTTCTCTAAACTCAACAGAATTTCTGTTGGTTATCTTGTCTGTTGAGCTTCTAGTGTGTGCTTGGAACATGTCACGTAGCTGCTAAGTGACAGAGCCAGGGAAACAAAGGCTTAATTCATTCCAATCCCACATTTTTTTTTTTTTTCATTCTGTCATCATGCTGCTTCCAGCACCCCAAAGCAGCCTAGCTTTGCTTCCCTCTTAGAATATAAACTATTTGTGGCCACAGACCATGTATATACTTGTTAAAAATCCCATAAAGCCTGCCATAGTTTTCAAAAATGAGTCAAAAAATGACCAAGCAGGAGCAGTTGGGCGTATAACTTTAACCATGGCTTATGCTAACACCTGGGCATTTGGAGAAACTGAAGTTCTTAAGATATCTTAAGTCCTCAGTGTCTATCCATTGTAGTGTCAAGTTTAAAAATAACTTTCAAGAAAACTCTGCACCTTCAAAAAGAGTTTCATCGTAAGCTGAATAAGCCATATTTTAGCAATTACTGAGGAATTAAGAAGAAATTATAGAAGAAAAGTAAATCTACAAGTGCTGAGACTTCAATATTAATGAGGGACAGGTCCCAAGATGGTCTCAAATCCCTAATATCACTGTGATATATAATTTTCCTCATAAAAAGCAGTAAGCAGTTAAGTGTAACTGAAATATTTCATTGATCCCTGTAGACCCTAATGATTCTATAGAAACAGAACTAAATTCACTTATAATGCTATTAACATCAATTCTGAATTGAGCACCAGCTGAAACATTTTCAAGCATCACTTTTTCTTGTTTCCCATATAGAGCGTGTGGTGTACTCATTTTTGCCTGAGTCATCATCAAATTTACCCAGAATTTCTATTTCCTGAGATGCATCAGCTTTATAAAACTGTTGCACTTTTTTTCTCATTTCCATCATAATAATTAGCTAGTGGGCTTCTTTTGGGGTCACTCTACACAAGAGTTTTTTAATATATTCAAAAATTATTTTGTACTTCTAAGTAAAAAAAAAGTTAAGCTGCACTGCAATGTAGGTGCTAACTATAAAAGCTCTTAAAAATTAGGCTTATTCCTAGCCAAGTGCCTCATTCACACCAACCTCATGACATGATCCAAGTTTCTTTAAAAACTATAAATGAATATATGTTCTATGGGATCATTCACAAACACTTGAGATTTCAAATATTTAGTCTATGAATATCAGAGACTTACTGTATGAAGGAGTAGTTTTAATTCTTGCCTCTTTTGTGTTTCTCACTGTCTACCAGTAATAATATGGAATTTATTCATTTATTGACTCTTCACTTATAATTTATTTCCCCAGAGTTTGTGATTTATGTGTTTGCTTATGGTATGCCAGGATCCAATAAGTGGTAAATATTTAGTCTCCGTCATATGATGCAGCAGCACTGTTATTTGTAGTCACGCTAAAGCCTGAAGACGGGGTACTCAGCTTGGAGCAGATGAAGATGCCTTTAAGACAGAGAACCAAACAAAATGATCAGGTCTTCAGAGAGAGATTTCTTACTGCAAACAAACTGCCAACAATTTGCCTATGGTAGAGCTAGTCCTAGTCCTACGTTCATATTACTGCCACCGTTAATATATTTACTAAATATATAATATGCATGTGTGCTAAGTCTCTTCAGTCCTGATCAACTGTGATGCTGTGAACTATAGCCCACCAGGCTCTTCTGTTGATGGGATTCTCCAGGAAAGACTACTGGAGTGGGTTACTGTGTCCTCCTCCAGGAGATCTTCCCAACCCAGGGATCAAACCTGCATCCCCTGCATTAACAGGTGGATTCTTTACCACTAGCACCCCCTGGGAAGCCGTGTGTGTGTGTGTGTGTGTGTGTGTGTGTGTTATAAAACAGAAACAGGAAAACTGGCTCAAAGACCCCATATGCAGATAAGATATGTCATCATTTTAAGCAAACAACTCAGACCTCAGAGTGCCAAATGGGCTTCCCTGGTGACTCATATGGTAAAGAATTTGCCTGCAATGCAGAAGACCTAGATTTGATCCCTGGGTTGGGAAGATACCCAAAGGAGAGCTTGGCAGTCCACTCCAGTATTCTTGCCTGGAGAATCTCCATGGGCAGAGGAGCCTGGTGGACTACAGTCTGTGGGGTCGCAAAGAGCAACTAAGCACAGAACAGCACAGAGAGAAAGATAGCACAGCAAGGTAAGAGGGGTGTATCAAGGCCTGGAAACACCAAGACTGTTCTCAGTGTTCACAATCAGAAATAATTAACAGTGATTATCTCAGTAACATTTCAGATGGAATAAAAAGGACCTCGAAATATAAAACCTGAAGTTGAGAGAAATAAGGCATTCTTCCTTCTAATGTAAAGATTCCTAGATAATAAATAAATGATATGAAGAAAATTCCCTTAGTATTGTGAAGTTCTATTTCTCTGAATGCCTACTCCAGCATAAGTTATATAGCTTTAAGTGGAATTTAATCAGTTATTTTCTTTTTTTCAATTAATTTATTTTTTATTGATGGATAATTGCTTTACACAATTTTGCTGTTTTCTGTCAAACCTCAACATGAATCAGCCATAGATATACATATATCCCCTCCCTTTTGAATCTCCCTCCCATCTCCCTCCCCATCCTATCCCTCTAGGTTGATACAAAAACCCTGTTTGAGTTTCCTGAGCCATACAGCAAATTCCCATTGGCTATCTATTTTACCTATGGTAGTGTGAGTTTCCATGTTACTCTCTCCATATATCTCACCCTCTCCTCTCCTCTCCGCATGCCCATAAGTCTCTGTGTATGTTTCTCTATTGTTGCCCTGTAAATAAATTCTTCAGTACCATTTCTCTAGATTCCATATATATGTGTTAGAATACAGTATTTATCTTTCTCTTTATGACTCACTACACTCTGTATAATAGGTTCTAGGTTCATCCACTTCATTAGAACTGACTAAAATGTGTTCCTTTTTATAGCTGAGTAATATTCCATTGTGTATATATACCACAACTTCTTTATCCATTCATCTGTTGATGGACATCTAGGTTGCTTCCATGTTCTAGCTATTGTAAATAGTGGTTCAGTGAACAATGGGACACATGTGTCTCTTTCAGTTTTGGTTTCCTCATGGTATATGCCTAGGAGTGGGATTGCTGGGTCATATGGTGGTTTTATTCCTAGTGTTTTAAGGAATCTTCATACTGTATTCCATAGTGGCTGTATCAATTTACATTCCCACCAACAGTGCAAGAGTGTTCCCTTTTCTCCATACCCTTTCCAGCGTTTGTTGTTTGTAGACTTTTTGATGAGGGCCATTCTGACCGGTTTGAGGTGGTATATCTTTGTGGTTTTGATTTGCATTTCTCTAATAATGAATGATGTTGAGCATTTTTTCATGTGTTTATTAGCCATTTGTATGTCTTCTTTGGAGAAATGTCTGTTTAGGTCTTTTTCCCACTTTTTGATTAGGTTGTTTGTTTTTCTGGTGTTGAGTTGTATGAGCTGCTTATATATTTTGGAAATTAATCCTTTGTCAGTTGTTTCATTTGCTATTATATTCTCCCATTCTGAGGATTGTCTTTTCACTTTGCTTATAGTTCCCTTTGCTGTGCAAAAGCTTTTACGTTTAATCAGGTCCCACTTGTTTACTTTTGTTTTTATTTCCATTACTCTAAGAGGTGGGTCATAGAGGATCTTGCTTTGATTTATATCATCGAGTTTTCTGCCTGTGTTTTCCTCTAAGAGTTTTATAGTTTCTGGTCTTACATTTAGGTCTTTAATCTATTTTGAGTTTATCTTTGTGTATGGTGTTAGGAAGTGTTCTAATTTCATTCTTTTACATTTAGCTCTCCAGTTTTCCCAGCACCATTTATTGAAGAGGCTGTCTTTGCCCCATTGTATATTCTTGCATACTTTGTCAAAAATAAAGTACCCATAGGTGAATGGGTTTATTTCTGGGCTTTCTATCTTGTTCCATTGGTCTATATTTCTGTTTTTGTGCCAGTACCATACTGTCCTGATGACTGTATTTATAATATAGCCTGAAGTCAGGAAGCTTGATTCCTCCAGCTCCATTCTTCTTTCTCAATTCTATTTTGCCTATTCGGGGTCTTTTATGTTTCCATATGAATTGTGAAATTTTTTGTTCCAGTTCTGTGAAAAATGCCATTGGTAATTTGATAGGGATTACAATGAATCTGTAAATTACATTTGGTAGTATAATCATTTTCACAATTTTGATTCTTCCTACCCAGGAACATGGAATATCTCTCCATCTGTTTATGTCATCTTTGATTTCTTTCATTAGTGTCTTATAATTTCCTGTGTACAGTTCTTTTGTCTCCTTAGGTAAATTTATTCCTAGATATTTAATTCTTTTTGTTGCAATGGTGAATGGGATTGATCCTTAATTTCTCCTTCTGATTTTTCATTGTTAACAGAAATGCAAGTGATTTCTGTGTATTGATTTTGTATCCTGCAACTTTGCTAAATTCACTGACTAGCTCTAGTAATTTTTTGATACTATCTTTAGGGTTTTCTATGTACAGTATCATGTCATCTGTAAACAGTGAGAGCTTTACTTCTTCTTTTCTGATCTAGATTCCTTTTATTTCTTTTTCTTCTCTGATCGCTGTAGCTAGGACTTCCAGAACTATGTTAAATAATTGTGGTGAAAGTGGACGCCTTTTGTCTTGTTCCTAATCTTAGGGGGAATGCTTTCAGTTTTTCACCATTGAGAATAATGTTTGCTGTAGGCCTTTCATATATGGCCTTTACATTGTTGAGGCAGGTTCCTTTTATGCCTATTTTTTGAAGAGTTTTAATCATAAATATTACTGAATTTTGTCAAAGGCTTTTTCTGCATCTATTGAGATGATCATATGGTTTTTATATTTCAGTTTGTTAATATGGTGTATCACATTGATTGTTTTCCATATATTGAAGAATCCTTACATCCCTGGAATAAACCCAACTTGATTATGGTGTATGAGCTTTTTGATTTGTTGCTAAATTCTGTTTGCTAAAATTCTGTTGAGGATTTTTGCATCTATGTTCATCAGTGTTATTGGCCTGTAGTTTTCTTTTTTTGTGTTGTTTGGACTTCTGTGTTTCTAGTTTGTTCCCTCATTTGTGCAGTATTTCTTTGCCTTTTCATTTTTTATTTTAAGTTATTGTGTTTGAGGTCTCTTTTTCCCAGGCTTCAAAGAAAGTTGAATTCTTTCCTCGAAGAAGGTTGAGTTCTTTCTTCCTTTCGGTTTCTGGCCTCCTAAGGTTGGTCCTTGGTCTGTGTGAGCTTCACATAGGTGAGATTTGTGCTGCGTTGTTCTTTGTTTGTTAGTTTGTTTTTCCTCTGATGGGCAAGGGTGAGTGAGGTGGCACTCCTGTCTGCTGATGATTGGGTTTGTATTTTTGTTTTGTTTGTTATTTAGGTGAGGCATCCTGCACTGGGTGCGACCGGGGGTGAAGTGATGCCCGGTCTGATATTCAGGTGGTTTCCTTTTTGTGAGTGCTCACCATTTGATACTCCCTAGGGTTAGTTCTCTCCTAGTTTAGGGTCTTAGAGTCAGTGCTCCCACTCCAAAGGCTCAGGGTTTGATCTCTGGTTAGGAACGAAGATTCCACAAGTGTTTTGTTATGGCATTAAGGGAGAATAAAACAAATATCCAAAATTAAGAAACCAAAGATGAACCCCAGACAAATGGCAGTTACAAAATCAGGCAAATAATAATTAAAATAATGGAATATACATATATACCCATGAGCAAAATGAAAACAGTCCAACAAAAATAAAGTACAGTAGATTGATCTGGCAAACAAAGGAAATCAAAAATTATATTTACAAATTAAGAACAAAACTAACTTAAGCACAAACTGGAAAACAAAACTAAAGCAAGGTGTCAAAAGTGGAATAAAGCAGTGAAAACAAAACAAACAAATGTGTTGAGAGGAAAGGAAAGAAAGAAAATAAAGAAAGAATAGATATGCAAATAGAGCTAGATGAAGATTTATATACGTTAAAGATTAATTGCAAGGCAAAAAGAACAGTAGGAAAGGCAAATGAAGGAATAAATGTAGAAAAAATAAAATAGGTTAAAAAATTAAAATTATAAAAAAGAGAAAAGAGAAAAAAACAGAAGAAGAAAGAAAAAAGGGGAAAAAAAGGCAGAGGTTTATAACAACAATAGAAAGTGTAACTGAATATACATATATACCCATAAGCAAAAACAAAATAATCCAACAAAATAAGTACAATAGATTGACCCAGTGAACAAAGGAAACCAAAAATGGTATCTACCAGAACAAAAATAATAAAACATAAACTGGAAAACAAAACTAAAGCAAGGTGCAAAGTGGGGAATAAATCAATGAAAACAAAACTAACACATATGTTGAGAGGAAAGGAGAGAAAGGAAAGAAAGATAGAATAGATATTCAGAGTTAAAATGCGGTAGATAAAGAAGATTTATATATGTTAAAGATTAACTGCAAGGGGAAAAGAATAGTAGGAAAAGCAAACAAGGGAATAAATGTAGAAAAAAAAATAATAGGTTTAAAAAATTGAAACTGGAAAAAGAGGAAAACTCCATAGAACTGCAAAAGTCCAACATAGAGGCAGAGGTTTCTGACAACAGTAAAAAATATGACTGAGGAATAAAAAAAAAAAAAAAAGTTCAAAAGGTTAATTGGATTTCTTAGTGCCAATAAAATTGACATCTACAACAGAGGAGGGAAAAAGGGGGAAAAAGAAAAAAAAAATCCAAAAGAATCTACAGAATAAGTCAAAAAATAAGAGTAATAAGTGTTATTCTTGAGTTGCTGCTGTCAGAGTCCTTTGCCACGCTGGGAATCACAGTCCACCTAAGATGCCCTCGAACACTGTACTGACCTCTGGACCTGCTGTGGGGGCTACTGCTGCTAAGTCACTTTAGTCGTGTCCAACTCTGTGCGACCCATAGACGGCAGCCCACCAGGCTCCCCTGTCCCTGGGATTCTCCAGGCAAGAACACTGGAGTGGGTTGCCATTTCCTTCTCCAATGCATGAAAGTGAAAAGCGAAAGCAAAGCCGCTCAGTCATGTCCGACTCACAGCGACCCCAGGGACTGCAGCCTACCAGGCTCCTCCATCCATGGGGATATTCCAGGCAAGAGTACTGGAATGGGTTGCCATTGCCTTCTCCAGCTGTGGGGGCTACTCAGATTCTAATCTGGTCCTAGTCCTGTGTTTTCTTGCCTCCAACGTCCACAGCTATCACAGCTAGTGTGCTTTCTTTTATGGGAGCTCTCAGTGGCCTTTTATATGTTCCATAGATACAGAGTCTGTTTAGTTGATCGTGTGAATTTAATCTGCAGCGTGTACAACTGGTGGGAAGGTTTTGGGTCTTCTTCCTTAGCTACACTGCCACTGGGTTTCAGTTGTGATTTTATATCCACCTCTACATGTGGGTCATCCACTGGGGTTTAGCTCCTGAGGCTGCCCTGAAGGGCTTGAGTTCCAGGTATGGAGGTGGTGCAGCTGCTTGGGTCTCAGGGCTTCTGGCAGGACCAGGTACTCAAGGGGGGTTGGCGGCTAGGGCAGCAGGAAATATAGTGCTCTAGAAGGGGATGGCAACCAGTATTGGCCAATACGCTTCATCCAGTATTCTTGCCTGGAGAACCCCCTCTCTGACAGAGAAGCCTGGCAGGCCACAGTCTACAGGGTCACAAAGAGTCTGTCAGGACTGAAGTGACCCTGTGCCCATAAACATAAGTTTTTTTGTTTTTTTTTTTGCCTGTGGCACCTCTGCCCAGGTGACAGTTGAACATGAAGGTAGTGCAATTGCTTGGATTGCAGGGACCCTGGCGGTGCCAAGTGTTCAGGGACACAAACTGCCTCTGCGGCAGGAGTTACGGCCCTATCAGAGTCTTTTTTAGAGCCTCTTGTAGCTGGCAATCAGAAGGCCTCTTTGGCCAGTCTTTCTCAGTAGTTCTGCCCGTTCAGGGACTTAGAGGGATCCCTTGCCTGGGGTCCTTCTCTGTAGATCAGAGCATCAGGCACTTAAAGGGGCACTCTGGGTGGGGTCCTACTCTGTAGTTCAGTGCGTCAGGCATTTGATGGGCCAGCCTCTCTATTGTTCAGCTGCGATGCTAGCTTGTGGCAAGAGAGAGAGGTGATGGCTCCGCCCTCTACACCCCGTGACTCTACAGTATTGCCTTACTTCCATGGCTGGCTGGCTTTCCCCAAAAGGCATTTCTCACCACTATCTCCTCTCTCACATCCTCTCAATCTGTCACTCTGCAGTCAATTGCAGCTCTTGCCCTGTGTTTGCTCCACAATCCCTAAACACCAGCTCCCAGCCGCTGGCGCTTCCAGGAGACCTGTGTTCCTGCCCAGTATATGTATGGCTGCATCAAGGACTGTCTGATTCTTATTCCATTTAGGCTGCCACATATCAGCTGTTTCACTCGCAGCCTTAAATGTTTCTACTCTGACTCAGACAATCGCCCGGCTGTGAGGATCTGACTCCTGCTTCATTTCCCCCACCTGCCGAGGGTAGGTCCAGTCTTACCAATACTCGTGTTTTTTCCCCTAGTTCCTTCGGCATACCAAGTTTTGCGTGGTTCTATATATTCTTTTCCACTGATCAGGTCCTCCTGTCTGCTCTCAGCTGGTGTTCAGCATGCACTTCTGTGTCTGAAGGTGTATATCTGATGTATCCGTGGGGAGAGATGTACTCCACATCCACCTACTCCTCCCCCATCTTGTTCTCCTCCCCAAAGTTATTTTCTTAATAAAGGTGGATATTCAGCTAATGCTATACCATTCTGTATCTATGTCTGAAAACACAGATGGCACTATCACTTAATTTGTAACAAAAATAAAATGTCATGATGCTTTGGGAGAGTTAATTCAGTTTTTGGGTCTCGTCTTCATTATCCTACCTGCCTACCTACCTTCCTATTGCTTCCTTTATTCCTTCTCTCCTTAAATCTCAATGTGTGTGCTTAGTCACTCAGTCATGTCCAACTCTTTGCTACCCCATAGACTATAGCCCACCAGGCTCCTATGTCCAAGGGGATTCTCCAGGCAAGAATACCTAAACATAATCCATTTGAACATGAGTGTGAACATTTGCAGTTTTAGCTACTGATGACTGATCTCATATAAAATACAGCAGTATATAGTTTTCTAAGAAAATTGAGTCATACAATAAGGTTAGTGTAAGTGAATCACTTGGCTAAGAATTAGTCTAACTTTTAGAAGCTTTTTACTAGCTAACATCTGCATCTCAGTTTCCTGTTATCCTGTTATACATCAGTTCAGTTGCTCAATTGTGTCCAACTCTTTGCAACCCCATGGACTGCAGGATGCCAGGCTTCCCTGTCCATCCCCAACTCCTGGAGCTTTCTCAAACTCCTGTCCATCAAGTTGGTGCCATCCAACAATCTCATCCGTTGTCCTCCCCTTTTCCTCCTGCCTTCAGTCTTTCTCAGCATCAGGCACTTTTACAGTGAGTCAGTTCTTTGCATCAGGTGGTCAAAGGATTGGATGTTCAGTTTCAGCATCAGTTCTTCCAAAGAATATTCAGGACTGATTTTCTTTAGGATTGATTGGCTGAATCTCCTTGCAGTCCAAGGGACTCTCAAGAGTCTTCTCCAACACCACAGTTCAAAAGCATCAGTTCTTTGGCACTCAGCTTTCTTTATAGTCCAACTCTCATATCTGTACATGGCTACTGGAAAACCCATATCTTTGACTAGACATACCTTAGTCAGCAAAGTAATGTCTCCGCTTTTTAATATGCTGTCTAGGTTGGTCATAGCTTTTCTTCCAAGGAGCAACTGTCTTTTAATTTCATGGCTTCAGTCACTATCTGCAGTGATGTTAGAGCCCAAGAAAACAAATCTCTCACTGTTTCCTTTGTTTTCCCATCTAATTGCCATGAAGTGATGAGACTGGATGCCATCTTCATTTTTTGAATGTTGAGTTTTAAGCCAGCTTTTTCACTCACTCTCCTCTTTCACTTTCATCAAGAGGCTCTTTAGTTCCTCTCTGCTTTCTGCCATAAGGGTGGTGTTATCTGCATGTCTGAGGTTATTGATATTTCTTCTGGCAATATTGATTCCAGCTTCTGCTTTATCCAGCCCAGCATTTCAAAGCAGATACATTACTTTGCTGACTAAGGTATGTCTAGTCAAAGATATGGGTTTTCCAGAAGTCATGTACAGATTTGAGATTTGAACTATAAAGAAAGCTGAGTGAAAAAGAATTGATGCTTTTGAACTATGGTGTTGGAGAAGACTCTTGAGAGTCCCTTGGACTACAAGGAGATCCAGCCAATCAACACAGCAAATCATAGTACTTATGTACTCTGCATATAAGTTAAATAAGCAGGTGACAATATACAGCCTTGATGTACTCCTTTCCCAATTTGGAACCAGTCCATTGTTCCATGTGCAGTTCTAACTGTTGCTTCTTGACCTGCATACAGATTTCTCAGGAGGCATGTCAGGTGGTCTGGTATTCCCATCTCTTTCAGAATTTTCCACAGTTTGTTGTGATCCACAGAGTCAAAGACTTTGGCATAGTCAATAAAGCAAAAGTAGATGTTTTTCTGAAACTCTCTTGCTTTTTTGATGATCCAGTGGATGTTGGCAATTTGATCTCTAGTTCCTCTGTCTTTTCTAAATCTGGCTTAAACATCTGGAACTTCTCGGTTTACATACTATTGAAGCCTGGCTTGGAGAATTTTGAGCATTACTTTGCTAGCATGTGAGATGAGTGCGATTGTGCGGTAGTTTGAACATTGTTTGGCATTGCCTTTCTTTGGGATTTGAATGAAAACTGACCCTTTCCAGTCTCATGGCCACTGCTAAGGTTTTCAGATTTGCTGGCATATAGAGTGCAGAATTTTCATAGCATCATACTTTAGGATTTCAAATAGCTCAACTGGAATTCCATCACCTCCACTAGCTTTGTTTGTAGTGATACTGCCTAAGGCCCATTTCACTTCAGACCCCAGGATGTCTGGCTCTAGGTGAGTGATTACACCATTATGGTTATCTGGGTCATGAAGATGTTTTTTGTGTAGTTCTTCTGTATATTCTTGCCACCTCTTCTTAATACCTTCTGCTTCTATTAGGTCCATTCAATTTCTGTCCTTTACTGAGTCCATCTTTGCATGAAATGTTCCCTTCATATCTCTAATTTTCTTGAAGACATCTCTAGTCTTTCCCAGTCTATTTTTTCCCCCTACTTCTTTGCATTGATCACTGAGGAAGACTTTCTTATCTCTCCTTGCTATTCTGTGGAACTCTGCATTCAAATGGGTATATCTTTCCTTTTCTCCTTTGACTTTCACTTCTCTTGTTTTCTCAGCTATTTGTAAGGCCTCCTCAGACAACCAATTTGCCTTTTTGCATTTCCTTTTCTTGGGCATGGTTTGATCACTGCCTTGTGCAATATCGAGAACCTCTGTCCATAGTTTTTCAGGCACTCTGTCTATCAGATCTACTCCCTTGAATCTATTTGTCATACATAATACTAGGTATACATAATACTACGTAATAGAAGCTTGTAGTTATCAAACTCACAACTATGATATAAGATAATTTGAAAGTGTATTTATGTTTCAAAAATAGAGTAAAATATTTATTTAGTGTCTATTCATGTATACTGACTCAAAGGTATCTCTTACCCTTACCTGTTAGTAACCAGAAGAACGCTTCTCAAGTGTCACTTTAATTCACAATTAAATGCTGGAAATAATAAATACTGGACATGTAACAACAGACTGTTTCCAAATAGGAAAAGGAGTACGTTAAGGCTATATATTGTTACCCTGCTTATTTAACTTATATGCAGAATACATCATGAGAAACGCTGGGCTGGAGGAAGCACAAGCTGGAATCAAGATTGCTGGGAGAAATACCAATAACCTCAGATATGCAGATGACACCACCATTACGGCAGAAAGTGAAGAGGAACTAAAGAGCCTGTTGATGAAAGTGAAAGAGGAGAGTAAAAAAGTTGGCTTAAAGATCAACATTCAGAAAACTAAGATCATGACATCCGGTCCCATCACTTCATTGGAAATAGATAGGGAAACAGTGTCAGACTTCATTTTTCTGGGCTCCAAAGTCACTGCAGATGGTGATTTCAGCCATGAAATCAAAAGACGCTTACTCCTTGGAAGGAAAGTTGTGATCAACCTAGACAGCATATTAAAAAGCAGAGACATCACTTTGTTAACAAAGGTCTGTCTAGTCAAGGCTATAGTTTTTCCAGTGGTCTTGTATGGATGTGAGAGTTGGACTGTAAAGAAAGCTGAGTGCCGAAGAATTGATGCTTTTGAACTGTGGTGTTGGAGAAGACTCTTGAGAGTCCCTTGGACTGCAAGGAGATCCAGCCAGTCCATCCTAAAGGAGATCTGTCCTGGGTGTTCATTAGAATGACTGATGTTGAAGCTGAAACTCCAAAACTTTGGCCACCTGATGCAAAGAGCTGACTCATTTGAGAAGACCCTGATGCTGGGAACGATTGAGGGCAGGAGGAGAAGGGGACGACAGAGGAAGAGACGGTTGGATGGCATCACCGACTCAATGGACACAAGATTGGGTGGACTCCAGCAGTTGGTGATGGACAAGGAGGCCTGGCATGCTGCGGTTCATGGGGTTGCAAACAGTTGGACATAACTTGAGTGACTGAACTGAACTGGAAATATAGTTTAAAATGTGCATTTTCCCTGATTACAAGGCAAAGGGAAATTTACTGGATTTTAAATTTGCTTATAATATAAATAGCTCTTATAAGTCCAATATGGGTAATTAGAGTTAATGTCTTAACCATAAAACTGAATGTATGTAGTATCCAATTTGGTAGCAATTCCATATCCTAAAACATATTTTTGTTAATGCTCATTCCTATTTATGCAATTTTAGCAAAATTCAGATATATAACTACTTTTCTTCTTTTCCCTTATTCTCTAATAGCTGTTTTAGGCTATTAATTTCATCCTGCCATAGTGCTCTGAAGTCTCAGAAGTAACATTTAAAAGTTGTCTGTTACTCAACTTGGGAAACATTTTCTTTAATTTATCACACTTAAACAAATTGTTAGCTTTAATTAAATGTTAAATAAAACAAAGGCATAAATTAAAAAGCATCTTGGGTATGAAGAACTGATATAATAAAATTAACCTAAGCATTTATAAATTATACCTCTTTTCTATAAAGATTGATTCGAACATAATCAGAAGAAAATTTTGGCAAAGTTTAAAGAAATTTAATTGATGGAGAGTAAATATATGACTCTTAGATAATTAGCAAAAGATTATATAAAGATGCTTTATGAAAGCATGCTATATTTAATGTAATTTGACTTTTTTGTGACTATTTTTTAATTGAAAGTTAATTGCTTTACAGAATTTTGTGGTTTTCTATCACACATCACCAAGAATCAGCCATAGGTACACCCATATCCCCACCCTTCCAAGCCTCGTTTCCGTCTCTCTCCCTATCCCACCCTTGTAGATTGTCACAGAGCCCCTGTTTGAGTTCCCTGGGTCATACAGCAAATTCCCATTTTACATATGGTATTGTTAATTTCCATTTTACTCTCTCCATACTTCAAACCCTCTCCTTTCTCCCCTTAGACATAGAGAACTGACCTTTTTTTAACTTAGTAGTATGTAGTTTTTCTCTTTTCTAACTAATACCTCTTTGGAAATGTACAACCCCAAATCACTGCAGATGGTGACTGCAGCCATGAAATTAAAAGATGCTTACTCCTTGGAAGGAAAGTTATGACCAATCTAGATAGCATATTCAAAAGCAGAGACATTACTTTGCCAACAAATGTCCATCTAGTCAAGGCTATGGTTTTTCCGGTAGTCACGTATGGATGTGAGAGTTGGACTGTGAAGAAGGCTGAGTGCCGAAGAATTCATGCTTTGAACTGTGGTGTTGGAGAAGACTCTTGAGAGTCCCTTGGACTGCAAGGAGATCCACCCAGTCCATTCTGAAGGAGATCAGCCCTGGGTGTTCTTTGGAAAGAATGATGCTAAAGCTGAAACTCCAATACTTTGTCCACTTCATGTGAAGAGTTGACTCATTGGAAAAGATTGGTTGATGAAATTGCTATCCCCCTACAATGACAAACCACAGAATTGTTGTTGATTTTCATTCAACAGTTTGTTCTCACCTTGCAAGTTTTTAATATTCATCCTTAATATGATATTACCGCCCACTTTGATGTTCTGGATTTTCACTAGCACTCCTATACCAGAGGTGTCTCTTCTCTTTCAGATTGATCTCCCTGCTTGCACTGTGTCTTATCCTACCCAACCCATAGACGTATATGGAATTATATTTCAAAAACATGGATTTAACTGTATGGCTTTTCATATTTTCTGATTGCTTAAAGGATAAGGCACAGACACTTTAGGAAGCTGACTCTAAACTCTCATTGAACAGTTTAGTCATATCTCCTCTCTGTTCCCTTCAAAAGCAATAATTTAGATGAATTTTTTCTATTTCCCATCACACCATGCATTCCTATGCTTTAGAGGCTTCCTAGGTATTCTTTATCCATGTGTTTCTCCAGAGGCCCTACTCTAGTTGTTGCCACATTGTGAATCCTTCAAGACTCCAGTCTTTCCCCTCAACCCCAAAGGCATACACTTTAGAAGTAAATAAAAGTAATCACTCTGCCACTAATGTCCCACCTTTTTTGTACACACTTCAAAAGGAAGGAAAATTGTTTGGAGTTCTTTTTATGTCTGTTTCTTATTCCAAAATGAGACCATTCATAAAGTCTTCATGGTTAGCTGCAGGGTGATTGCAAATGTTCAGAAAGGTTTATATTCTATAGTTTTTTAATTCCCACAAACACTGTATTGAGCAGGGAAAGGAAAACGTAAGAATAAGACTATTGCATTTGTGATTCCAACTGCCCCATGTTAAAATCTAGGAATATTAGCAACTGGAAATGCATAAGTAAAGTCTTTTTGTAATGCTGAATTCTGTCCTTGCCCAATATTCTAGAAAGCTAATTATTTGCTGCAGCATGTGAATGTTAATTGTATGATCCAGTAAGGTTTACCACACTTATTTTTAAGTGAAAAAATGCAAAGTAGAAACTATCTAAATTTAGCAGTCCTTTGGGTACTTTACATTTGTTGAATATTACAAAAGTAAATACTTATCTCTTTTTAATACTAATATGATTTTGTGCATCAAGCAACTTGAAGATTTTTCCCTCATGCAAGGTTCATCAGCTGTTTTATCAACTGTGTAGGCTGCAGGCACCTTAGTAAAGTTGAGTTGGGATAAATGAAAGATCCTTGTCGAATTGGTAATCATGCAGGTATTCAGAGTGAAAGGGAGATCCTATTTTAATTTAATTTCAGTACTTCAAGATATTTTTTCTTATGGGCTGTATTACCAGTCTCTGTTTACATATCTATCTTTTAAGAAATCATAGCTACTCTTAATACATTTCAAATCAAGCTTCCCTATACCTAGGTGATATGTATTACTTCTTTCTGCAAGGGCCTCTTTAATAATATGATATCTTGCTTATTATGACATATTCAAATGCTAAATCATTTATAGACACATAATGACATATAATAATCCCAAAGGGCATTTATATATTCTCTTGTCTTTGACCAATTTTTAGTGCCCTAAGTGATTCTGATTGTACTTGAGGACAAATTAATACCTTATTTTTTAAAATAATTTCACAATTCATGGAAAGTTTTAGGTTAATTATTGGGGATTAAATAAAAATATTATTTATTTATACTATATAATCCATGAAGCTAAGGACCTGCCCCACCCAAAGCTCCTTTCTAAAGTAAAATTATCAAAGACAATATCTTGCTGTCAGAAAAGTATGTGTGCTAGATATCTTGACCACGATTCATTGGAATAGATTTTGTATCCTGAGCAAAAAAGTGACCACCTACAGACTAAAGAAAGAGAATAGCAGGCTATCAGGGAGTCTGGTGTCAAAGGCAATAAGGCACTCTATATTTGGTGCTGGCTAACTATCATTTAGAACTCTTAATTGTAAGAAACAGAAACCGATTCTGGTCTCAGAAGTGAAAAGGAAATTTATTGGAAGTATACAAGATGTCTAAGAGAACCAGAGAAGGCAGGAACGCCAGGCTTAGAAGAGGGACAGAAACCAATGGATCCAGAAAATGGGCAGCAAGGGTTTTCCCCATAATGCAGCCTCTACCAGGGCTGATATCAGCCACCGGTGCCTTTGTTGGGCACTGTCAGGAGATGCTGCACCACACACTACACAAAGACACGTCAGCCAGTTTTCTGATTATGAGATTGGAAATTTGGGCTGGAACAGAACAGCAGTTGGCCATGCGTAAAACCGTATTATTGTTTATTAGTTGACAGAGAACAGGGACAGAAAAATTCTCTCTTCAGTGGGTTCCATATTGGTGATACTTTCTGTGTCCCACCAAAACTTCATGCAATGAGGATTTAACAAAATAAATGGGAAGGGTGCGAAGTAGGAGGAATGGCCAAAAAAAAAGAATTATTCTGCTTGTATCTGAGAATCTTCTGTGTGGGTTTGGTTTTGAAATATATAGATTCTGTGGCAGATCATAGCAAAATTGAATTGGAGAACCAAAAAGGCAATATAGGAAAAAATAGAAAGGGAGTAGAAGTAGAAATGAAAAAATAGATACTGAAAAGTAAGAGCAAATTCATTAATATCACAGAATTTCTAATCCTAAAAACCATAGACACCAACTCTTAAAGGAAAACAAGAGAGTAAGAGCTGCTTTTTGTCACTGATTTCACCAAAGTGTCACCAGAGCTGCTGTGTGTCCTACAGACATGAAAGATGTCCCAGACCCCAGAGGCCTGGCTCTTCCTTTGTCAAAAATATTTCCTTTACCTTCTTACTTCCCCATATATACTTGTAAGAAGCCTCCACAATGGGGTGGGAGGGGGTAGGCTCACTATGGTTCCTTTCCTTTACACTTGAAAGACTTTAGAATAGAGAATCTTCTTTTTACACACATAAGTTCATACATACACACACACACAGCCTGTGTAATGTATACTCTTATAAACCATGAGTATGAATAGATAAGTATATAAAAATTAAATTGCATTCAGATTGCTCAAAATTTGGGAGAAAATATAAAATCCATGAATTTCCTTTCAAGAGTTTGTGAAAAACCACACTTCCTATGGGTCACGTTCTAAATCTTCCCCATCCCATATTTTTACACAAAAACTTTTGAATAAAGTCACCCTTCTTTTAGTTATCTCAAAATCTTTTTCAGCTCGTAGAGTGAAATCAGTCTACTGTACTGGCAAGACAAAGACCTAGCTAGGTACCTCTTCCTAGCTCTCATAGCAGCAGTAGGAAGAAATCCCTTAAGGAACTGTACCAACTTGTTATGGATGCATTCCCTTAGCTGAAACCATTCATTGCCAAGGGATTGCAGTTTTCTCTGCTATGTTATTTAAAATTCCCTCGGCAATAATTCCTTCTTGCTTGGATTTCATAAAGTTCCCAGAACAGAAGCATGACTTCCCTAGACTCCCTTCAGCCTAAATGTATCAGCATTATGGGTGCTCCAGGGCAGAAGGCGGTTTTATACTAGCCTCCTCCCTGTGTCGGTTAATCATTCACACCAATACGGGGTTATAAAGATACTGAGGTTTTGTGCTTCTGGTTGTTTTTAACTCTAGCATTCAGAAATGTGGACTAAGTGAATAGACCAACAGATGTATAAAATATCAATTGTTACACTGTTTACACTAATGTTTTGCATTAAGAAAACAAATGTCAACCTGCCTGAAGTCTGCAAAGAATAAAAACTCCTTGTTATACACTTAAATACTCACTTGCCCTTATCTAAAATGAATCCACACACAGTAGTGCAAGTGACTGCTGGCATTTCATTACCTACTGAAGCCTTTTGAGTGTGTTCTGAACAGTGATTGGGAAGCCTGCTGAGTTTCAGTTTGGCTCAGCTCGCCCACAGTTTTGAACCCCTACTGGTGGTATCAGCAAAACATATGCATAGCCTATTTTTCCATAGAGTAAGATTTTTTCAAGTTACTCTGAGTAACCTCATTAAGAAACTATGGACAACACTCTTTTTGCATGATGGACAATACTAACCTTTGAATTCACAAATAAATGACACCCCACATATAAGGAAAGATCAAGGTCTTTGCAGGGCCTCAGCATAAATAATGCTGAAAAGAATACGCCATTTTCACAAATGTTTTAATATAGAGGATTTTGAAGCATCTCTATTTCTATGAACTATCGCCAGAATATGGTTCTCAACGTGCATTTGTTTGCCTATGAAGATAGACATGGAGCCTGTGTCATTCTTGATTTGGGTGGGGAGAGGGATGATAAAAACTAAAACAAAGGAAGTAGTGATGGAAATACCCAGCATAGGCAAAGGAAAATCATTGTGAAGCAGAAGGCAATGACTGGCTGTAACTGACCGACAGGTCACGGATCAAGTATGGGTGCAAACAGGGCAACTGCAGGTCAACTCAGGCAAGACTCAAGGAGATCTTATCCAGAAAGAAGTGGGCAAAGGATAAAGTCCAGAAATGCAAGAGTTCAGGCAAGCAGAATGGATATGAAAGCAAAAGCAGACTTTAGGATAGAATATTAGAGACCCAGTGCACCTGTAGGAAGTTTACAAAGGTCTCTTCATGACATTATTAATTACCATTACTTTCTTTTATCAACAAGAGACATGGCAGTGAGGTAAGGACTGGCATATACTCCGATTCCCCTGGCTGCACCCCCTGATGGGTAGACTTGGCCTTTCAGACACAAAAGTACCATCTACTTTATCCATAGATTTCTGCACAGTCATTTCCAGTGTCCCACATCACAGCAATGACTCTTCCAGCAGATTCTGAATCAAAGATGAAGTAGCTATCTACACTCTCCAATGATGACTCTGAACTGTCTGAATGGAGGACACCCAACCATTGTCTGCTACTATTCCCTTAAAACAGTCTTTTTCAGGAGAAAATTAGTCCTGGTTCTTGGTATTGGGCCTTTTCTTACTCAGGAGTATATATATTGTCCATTGTTGAGTAAAGTGGCTTGATTTTTTTCCAGGAGCTTCCAGGAAAGCTGAGGTTGAGATTTGTTGGGATTCCATTTAGTTTGCCTGAGTTTCTCTCAGTTAGACACTCTGGGGTCATTTGGGTGAGTTTCTTTTCCTTCTTTAACTTTCTTAGAATTTACCCTAATCCTATCACAGAGAGAATTTAAATCCAAGTAAGGAATTGAAGCCTCTGGGAATCAGGCAGATAGATGGAATTAAAAGTGCAAAAGAGTTCTGGAGGAGTAACACCTGTGGAAAAAATAGGCAGGACTCAGGATTGAAGAAGGGGAGCAGTCAGACCCGGAAACAGATATGAGAAGAGTCTTCACCAGCCCAACAGAGAACTGTAGGGCAGAGATGGCCGACTAGAGGAATCCTGCATTGGATGGAATGGCTGGGTCCTTATACCAAGATTTTGCTGTCCATTGCCTGAGGCCTCCCCAAGAGGACCCTGACCCCAGTTTATAAGCTGAAGGTAACTTGGAAAGGTGAGCAGTTGGCTCACCACACTGCTGCAACTGAACATAAGTCTTTTCCTGAAGGAAGGTCTGGGTGGTGCCTGACTCAGTCTATCAGAGTTGCCAGCTTCTGTGTGTCTTCATAAGAACATTTCAGAACCCAGTTAAGTCACCTTGTGTATCTATTCATCTGTTCTTGCGAAAGATTAGACAATTTTTCAACAGTTCAAAAAGTTGATCCACTTACAGAATCTGAGTTCAGCTTGTTTGTTTTGGTATAATTTGGGGTTCCTAGAATAGAGGCTCAAGGTATTTGTATAATAAGACAGCAATAGTGCTATAAGGAAGAGTTTCCACAAGACATTCATTGGCTAGCATAGCACTGTGAGCAGGAGATGTCCATTGGCCTGATTAGTGATCAGATATGTCTTCTCCAGCTTTATTGCCTTAGTCAGTAGAAGCAATGGATTTATAGTTGGATTAAGATAGGATCAAGATAAATCAAAGAAGTCTGAATCTGCTTCCATAGGAGCAAATTATGGAGGAGAAAATTTGAACAGTTTTCAGAGCTGACCTCCACATGAACAATTGCCATTTGGAACAATGAAGTGAGTTGGTAGACCAGAGGGTCCTCAGATGAGATAAAAATAATGACTCAAAGAACACTTATTTCTTAAGAATTACATATAAATAGTCCATGGCAATTTTCATCCATCTGTTAAAAGTTTAAGGTTCTGAAACTGTGTGTGGGGATGGGGAAAAATGACACTAGAGATATCAGAGGAATCATATGCTAGAGAAATGCTGTATGAATGGAAGAAAAAATAGCATTAAGCCCTAGTCACAGGGAATGGTATTTAAAGTAATACAAGTTCCCTTTAACTGACAAAACTGTGTGTAGACTTCCCCAGCAAACCCCAGAGACCACTAACTGGGTCTTGAGGCAAGGTTAGGGGTACACACTCTGGAAAACCTTCAATATCCTAAAGATTCAGACAGAAAGGGCCATGGGCAGCCTGGGACCTCAGGGAGATTCTAATGTATTGCGGGGCCCAGGAGGGCACTGCTGTCTTGAAAGCAGTTCACTACCTGGTAGAGGACAACAAAAGACTGCTTCCAAATTCCACTGGCTTGTGGAGCAAGAGCTACGGATATCTCCAGCTTATTTTGGCTCCTTTGAAGGGAAGGGGCAATTGTTTCCTTTCTCACTGTGGAAAACTGGTCCACATTTAGGAATTCTTCATTCTTTTGTTCAACACAGTATTTATTATCTTTAGTATCTCAGACTTTATAGAAAGTGATCAGGATAAAGGAGTACGATATATCCCGTAACAGACTGATAGTCTAGTAGAGATGAAAAAAAAAAAGATTATAAAACACCGTAATAAATGAAGTAATAAAGACATATTTGGGGAGTATTTAAAAAGGAGTCATTATTTAGTAATCCATCCTGTGTTGAGGTAGGAGGGAAAGGGTTATTATCCAAGGGACAAGAGATAAAGGACATTCCAGGCAGGAGAGAAAGGCCCAAAGCTAGACTCAGAATGGAGAAGGCTGTGTGTGCCTGGGGAGGAGAGAACACACAAGCAGTTAGTTCTGTGCTGTCTTCAACTTAAGGCACAGGGGACATGAAGGAAGAAAAGTATACCTATAAAATATTTTATACGTATATACATGACATGTATATACACTT
The DNA here is from genome assembly GCF_002263795.3 of Bos taurus. Lineage (NCBI taxonomy): Eukaryota > Metazoa > Chordata > Mammalia > Artiodactyla > Bovidae > Bos > Bos taurus. The sequence continues at coordinate 46,078,949 of NC_037330.1, forward strand.
ATTGTATGTTCATATTACATGTTTGTTATATCCTCCCATCAATTATGAAGTGTTTTATTTTGTTTTGTTTTCAAGAATGGAGATAGTGTATATACATTTTTAACACCATTGTCTAACATAATTCATAGTGCCTGATATGGTTATTAGGTTACCTTGGACCAATAATTTTATACTCCCAATTTTCTTCTAAGTAAGTACAAATGAGAAAGTCAATGTTAATTTATGCAATGTGAGCTCTATCAATTCAACAGTATTTAAGTGCCTACTCTGTGCCAAACGCTGTGCTACTACGTGCTTTGAAGTGTTCTGAAATGAGAGCATATCAGGATCTCCTTTTTCATACTTAACATCCATTGCATGTATGCTCAGTCATGTCTGACTGTTTGGAACTCCATGGACTGTAGCCTGCCAGACTTCTCTGTCCATGGAATTTTCCAGGCAAGAATGAATACTGGAGTGGGTTGCTATTTCCTCCTCCAGGGGTTCTTCTCGACTCAAAGATTGAACTCCTGTCTCCTGTGTCTCCTGCACTGCAGGTGGATTCTTTACCACTTTAGCCATACATTTTTTTGTGTGTGTGTGGACTGTAATTCCTAGGAGACTCTGCCTTCCTCATCTGACTCATCTTTGTCTCCAGCAGAGGCCAGTTGGAGTGGCTTGTGGTCAGTAAATATTTGTTAAAATGATAGAACCCATATTGCCTAGAATGACCCTGGCTTTAATTTTCTATTTATGTTTAGAAAGCGAAAGTGAAATTGTGAAGTCGTGTCCGACTCTTTGCGACCCCATGGGCTGTAGTGTACTAAGCTCCTCCATCCATGGGATTTTCCAGGCAAGAGTACTGGAGTGGCTTGTCGTTTTCTTTTCCAGGGGATTGTCCCAACCCAGGGATCAAACCTGGGTCTTTTGCACTGCAGATGGATGCTTTACCATCTGAGCCACCAGGGAAACCCTATTTATGTTTAAATACCCTTGAAATTATCTTGGGCTTCCCTGGTGGCTCAGTTGGTAAAGAATCTGCTTGCAATGTGGGAGACCTGAGTTCAATCCCTGGGTTGGGAAGATCCCCTGAAGAAGAAAATGGCTACCCATTCCAATATTCTGGCCTGGAGAATTCCGTGGATTGTACAGTCCATTCGTATTTTAAATGAAATTTGTAGTGGTATAATTTACTTAAAACAGAAAAAACACATTCAAATCAAAACATTGATACATGTTGACAAATGTCTATACTCATGTAAGTACCATCACAATCAAGATACAGAGCATTTTTTAATTTACAAAAGTTACAAAATTTCCTTACACCTTTTCCCATTTAATCTGTCTCCCATCCCCAAACCTCAGTCACAGCAACCAATTCTGTGCTTTCTATCAGCATAGTTTTTCTTTGTGGAATTTCATACAAATGTAATCATATAGCAAATACTCCTGGTGGCTCAGACAGTAAAGAATCTGCAATGCAGGAGATGGGGTTTGATCCTGCAATGCAGGAGATGAGGTTTGATCCCTGGCTCAGGAAGACCCCCTGGAGAAAGGAATGACAACCCACTCCAGGATTCTGGCCTAGAGAATTCCTTGGACAGAGGAGCCTGGCAGGCTCCATGGGGTTGCAAAGAATTGAACACAACTGAGCGACTATCACTTTCACTTTTTACTGAGAATAATGTTTTCTTAATTCTGTCCAAGCTGTTGCATGATTTCTTAGTTGTTTTTTTTTTTTTTTTTTAATTTCTGACTAGTATTCCATTGTGTAGACATGCCAGTTCATTCTACTAATGGATATTTGAGTTGTTTTCAATTTGGAGCTATGTTGAAAAAGTTGCTATGAACTTTTGTGTGCAAGACTTTGTGTACATATATGTTTTCATGTCTCTTGAATATATCTTAGAATGGAATTGCTTTTTAGATTGGTAAGTGTATATTTACCTTTATAGGAAAGTACCAAGTGATTTTCCAAAGTGACTGTACCATCATTGGAACTCTTATGTCAGGAAAACTGGTATAAGAAGGACATATGCTAAAATACAAGTTAACTTAAAACATCTACATTCCTATGCTTAGCTGGAGTAATTAACTCTACCTGTCTTGCTTTATTAACATAGAAGGATAAATACATCACTTCTGCCTGTTATTCTGAACCTGCATCTAGTCTGACAGGTATAAATGAAGTAGAAGCCTTTTATAGTTCTCGTTTACAATTGATGGCTGCATTTTACTTTAGGGGGCAATTTTGCTAAAGAAGATGATGGTTTAGGACATGATAATGGGAAAGAAAATTAAAAAGGTGAAATGGGTACTGAGATTGATCTTCTGGGCCCCAGTTCTCTGTCAGAAAAGTGGACATAATGAAAATTCTAGCATGTCATGTGAATTAAGACTTAGGAGTTCCTTAGTGGAAAACATTTCATAACTGGTAAAATTTTTCAGTGGATTCATTGAAATGCCACCTTCTAAGAAAGCCATTTTGAAAAGAATTGTACAGAGTGAAAATTACCAGGGAAATTGGAGAAAAATGTTTCTTAAAGTCAAAAATTTCACTTGTAATTTAGCTTATCAAGAAATTCTCACAGTCTCATTCTCTAGTGCTTAGTCCTTTGTACCAGGGCACGAAATCAATGAGATTTGATGTCCTAGGTAATTGGTGGAAATACCTGTCCTACAATGGAGAGGTCATCTAAGGGTCCTCAAAAGCAACAGGGTGCATCATTTGTAGAGCCTCCTTCATGTGTAACTAGAGACATACTAGTTACTGGAATTAAAAATTATTATCTTGTGGCCCAGATAGAAAATTAAGCTTTTAAAAACAGCCAGTTTGGGACAATGGAGATTTCTGCAACAGTCTTCTCAGAACTACATTTTTTGCTTTTTGTTACTATCGTTGTTGTTTCTTATTTCATAGGAAGCTATTCCAGAGTGTATTAATTACAGACAGGCATAGATCTGCTCCTCATTAAAATTGTCACAGAGGTCACATTTAGCTCTAGTTTGCTTTTATCCTCTTCTTAGCATATCACAAGCTTAATCTGGTGCTTTTATGTCACATAGTACCCTCAAGACCACCAGGTGCTTTCCTGGTCTGTCATTCAATCCTTAAGGGTTTCATTGCTTTCCTGCTTGTGATAAGACACACCTCCATCACAGGACAACCCATTCTGCTGCCTCACAATTTTCTTTGGTGATCACATAAATGACAAAGGGGTTAATAGATATTAAAGTAGCACACACATATACAAGCAGTTGCTGGGGGAGAGATTACAAATCACAATCAGGGATGGGCATTGTGCATATCTGTAGGAAAAGCCAATAAAAACTTGGTGATACAGGTGAACTTTGTGTGGACTAGACACTTTAAAAGATTTGTTCAGTTTAGTTGCTCAGTTGTGTCCAACTCTTTGTGACCCCATGGACTGCAGCATGCCAGGCTTCCCTGTCCATCTCTAACTTCCAGAGCTTGCTCAAACTCATGTCCATTGAGTTGGTGATGCCATCCAAACATCTCATCCTCTGTTGTCCCCTTCTCCTCCTGCCTTCAATCTTGCCCAACATCAGGGTCTTTCCCAATGAGTCAGTTCTTCACATCAGGTGGCCAAAGTATTGGAGTTTCAGCTTCAGCATCAGTCCTTCCAATGAATATTCAGGACTGATTTCCTTTAGGACTGACAGGTTGGATCTCCTTGCAGTCCAAGGGACTCAAGAGTCTTCTCCAACACCACAGTTCAAAAGCATCAATTCTTCAGCACTCAGCTTTCTTTATAGTCCAACTCTCACATCCATCCTTACATGACTACTGGAAAAACCATAGCTTTGACTAGATGGACCTTTGTTGGCAAAGTAATGTCTCTGCTTTTTCATATGCTGTCTAGGTTGGTCATATTTTTTCTTCCAAGGAGCAAGGGTCTTTTAATTTCACAGCTGCAGTCCCCATTTGCAGTGATTTCAGAGCCCAAGAAAATAAAGTTTGCTACTGTTTCCATTGCTTGCCCATCTATTTGCCATGAAGTGATAGGACTGAAAGCCATAATCTTCATTTTTTGAATGCTGAGATTTAAGCCAGCTTTTTCACTTGTTAGGCTGTTCTTTTTCCATGATTATCAACCATTTTTCTTCAGAATCTTTCTTGATTTGTGAAAAGGCCTTTGTGAATTTCATCCTTTTAGACAGTCTCTGTCATAAAATGTATTTGTTTTTCTTAAACCCAGACATAATCTATAAATTTATGTATATATAAAGAAATCAATTGAAAATCTATGAAATTATCATTTATTCTTCTTCCATTGACACAACAGAATTTTTTGAGTGCCTACAGTGTTATATGCTTAGAATTGGAAAAGAAGTCCAAAACTGTCTTCTTTTATTGACTTTTTGTTGGTGTGGATAATGTTAAAGTCTCGATTTGTCTGAGAGACTGTAGTACCTTTGTATATTTCTTATCCTAAAGAATTTTCAGAGGGGAGAATTAGAAATTGTCTAAAGTTTATTCATCTCAATAAGATTCAGAATATTGGGAACACGTGTACACCCATGGCAGATGCATGTTGATGTATGGCAAAACCAATACAATATTGCAAAGTAAAAAAAATAGTAATAATAAAAATTAAAAAAAAAAGAATATTGGCCTGTGAGGAAGGGCATCACCACCTGATGCTATCTGTAGCAAATGAGAAGATGCAGAGCACTATTCATTGCTTTTAAATCTTAAATATTTTCATAGCAAAAGTGTGAGGATTTTAGAAGTATGTGAATAGTTTCCCCAAAGTATACAGATTCATTGTTTGTATTTATTAGCCTCACCACATTTTTAGTAGTATTAGAATATTTCCCATTATGCCTGTCAAACAAAACTTTGCAACTTACAGAACAGTCATTAAGTTTTATAATAATGTTGGCTAGAAGTTGTTTTTAAAATTCTGACAATCAAATTATTTTTCAGCTTTGTATGAGGATTAGTAAACAGCTAGCTCAACTGTGTATAGAAACAGGTAACATATGTCTTACTCACTATAAACTTAAGGTTAACAGCATAAACCTTACCAATAGAAATATGGTGGTTTAGTTGCTAAGTCATGTCCAACCCTTGCTACCCCATGAACTGTAGCCTGCCAGGCTCCTCTGTCCATGGAGTTCTCCAGGCAAGAGTACTGGAATGGGTTGCCATTTCCTTCTCCAGGGGATCTTTCCGACCCAGGAATTCTTTCCAGGATTCTTCCAGACCCAGGATTCAGGAGTCTTCCCGATCCAAGAGTTGAACCTGGGTCTCCTTCGCTGAAGGCAAATTCTTTACCGACTGAGCTATGAGGGAAGCCCTATTAGAAGTATGCTGCTGCTGCTGCTGCTGCTAAGTCGCTTCAGTCGTGTCTGACTCTGTGTGACCCCATGGACGGCAGCCCACCAGGCTCCGCTGTCCCTGGGATTCTCCAGGCAAGAACACTGGAGTGGGTTGCCATTTCCTTCTCCAATGCATGAAAGTGAAAAGTGAAAGTGAAGTCGCTCAGTCGTGTCCGACTCCCAGCGACCCCATGGACTGCAGCCTACCAGGCTCCTCCATCCATGAGATTTTCCAGGCAAGAGTACTGGAGTTGGGTGCCATTGCCTTCTCTGTATTAGAAGTATAGTGGCAGATAATTCAAGTAAATAAAGGTAGCCAATGGACCATAGTTTAAAAAAAAAAAAAAAACTGAAAAATTTTGAACAAATTTCAAATTGAAATTAATAAAAGGCATTCATCCAAAGTATTCAACTAGTGAGAATCAACAAAGAAGAAAGTGTAACAAATGTTCAAAGTAAACTATACGGGCATGGTGGTCAATAGTATTGAAAGCTACTTAGAAACATATATCAGATTATTAGTGTCTACTGTATCTGAACCAGACAATATTTTAAATTTGTTTCACTAATTCTTCTCAGGCTACCTGCCATGTATTATGCAATTTAAAGATTCGATGATCTTTAAATTATTGGTAAATTCTGCCTTAAAGAGAGCTTTCACAAAGGACATGCAATTTGTATCATCTAGAGTTACTGTCATTTCTAGGCTAAGTCCCATGGAAATTCATAACTTAAAAATGAAAGTCACAAAGATGCAACTGCCTTCATAATGCCAATGCAGTGGTTATAAATATTTCATGAACATTGCATGGGCAGGGGCAGATCTCCATTTTCATGAGTTAGAATTTGTATGGTTAAGTCTCTAGATTTTACTATTCATAATGCACAGTATGCCCTGTAGAGCATTCTATATAGTGCTTTTTTAATATTTATGTTTAATGAAGAAATTACTGTTCTGAAAAGAGAACAAGCCAAGTCAAAGATTTCTTGTTAAAATTATTAGTTTGTTGAATAGAGACAATAACAATCTACAGAAATTACCTCATTGCAATGTCTTAGCACATACGTAACTTTTAGAGTAATACAAGATGACTGATCAAGATACATTAAACCTAAGTGAAAAGGTTCTTTTCTAAAGGTTAAAACATTAGAAATCTAGTCTTAAAAGAATTTGAAAGGTTAAAATGCAAAGAGCAACTTTCTTACATATAAAAATATTAATTACAAATGAAATACTTGCCTCATGTTCCATGGAGTAAATATATGTCTGTATTTTTCTGGGTGGATCTTTAATTTAAAAAAAATAAAGCATTTTAACTTCCTAGGAAAATATTACCAAGTTCAATAATGAATTGCTATTGCATATTTTAATGTAATTTATCAAAGCACATTATCATTACCTGTCAGAATAAATTTTGCACTAAAAGTAATGAAAAAAAGGACTATTGTATGTGTTGAAATCAAAGAATATTACTACTGCTAAGTTATTTTCAATGGAAAGGAAGGTGATTGCCCTCTAAATGATACTTGTCCCATGAGAAACAAGAAGCATGAAAAATCACAAGAAACAGGCTCAGGAAAATGTCTATGCCTTGCTTTTAAAAATGAGCGTTTGATATTTTGTTTCATTTTTGTCATTTTGATCAATTCTTTCAAGTAGATGAATGTTGAAAAGTACTGCAAAGATCTTAGTAACATTTACAGAAGTAAGCTAAAGTTACTGATCAGCTCGTGTATAACCTAAGGCTGAATTATCCCATATTAGCATATACTATATATCATAATTAGATCAACTAGGAAGTCACATATTTTCTTTTGAATATACTTCAACAAAACTAAGTCTTTTAATAATGAAAACAATAAGCTTCAGATTTCATATCATTCACCTGGGAGTCAGCTCTTCAAATATTTTTATAGGCTTAAACCAATGAGGTCGTTAGAAATTCTGTGATGTTTCTCAAACTTACCTCCCCAGAAGTCTATGCTTTATTTCTAATATTATTTAACTGCGAGTGGGAAACACTTTCCATTTGGTTCTTTGTAATTTTATTTTCCAAAGGCTCCCTTGAGGAATTTAACCTTTATGTGATGAATTTGCAGTTCACTTGAAGTGTGTTAACCTTCGTTCCCTAATGAGCCTAGGTGTAATACTGAGGAAGAATTTGAGAAATTTATCATGTAGCTCATTGTCAGGTTGGATTTGTCTTGCACATCTCCAGCTTTGCTGTTGTTTCAGTACACATTTTGATCACAATTCTTTAATTATTTTCTATATTTAACTGACCTATTTGAACAGGATCCAGAGCTGGTGCGGAACATCTGTCGCTGGGTTAGGCAAGCTGTTCGGATTCCTTTTTTTGCCAAGTTGACCCCAAATGTCACTGATATTGTAAGCATAGCCAGAGCTGCAAAGGAAGGTAAGAACCCAACTCACATCAGTTTGCCTCCTTATGTATTCTGGGCCTAAATTTCGTAGGCATAATGAAATGTATCTCATCTATCACTTTATGTGTACATCTCTGTTTAAACTTTAAGAAAGTTATTAAATTGAGCACTTGATCTCACAAATGTAATAGATCCATACCTATACTCAACCTAGTGGGTGGACTTCCAACTTTGGCCCAGGAATACAAGTATATCTATCATTTTTCCTAATAAGTACCTGCTTTACACACAAAGAATTAGAAAACAAAGCCACAGTCACAGCAGACCACTGCAAAATAAATGACCTCATAATGTAACAGTCCAGCAACAGCATTTGAACTTTTAATGAAATTTTTTTATAAGATAGCTGCTTCCACAGGTGAAATTTCTTATGATCTCCCTTTGTATTTGATGGACGCTAGTACACTGCCTTAAACATATGCTCAATAAATATCTTGAATACATCAATTGTACAATCAGTGCATGGTTTTACAAATCATATATGCTTGCATGCTATCCAATGGAATTTGCATCCTGATTTGTAAAGATATTGTAAATTACCTGGAAAATAACACTGAGTACAAAACACAACTCTGTATAATAATTGGAAAAATAAAGTGGTGATAATTAAAAATTCTTATGTCTAGCATTTTAAGCATAATTATGGGAATGAAATTAGTGGATACATTTGAGGAGAGGAAAAGCTGTCAAGAGAAAGTAGTGTGTGCATTTTCCTGGATTGTGTGGGTTTGAATGGGTTTTAACAATTGTTCCTTTAAGAGCTGCAGATGAATGCTGTGTTTTTCATAGGTGGGGCAAATGGTGTTACAGCTACCAACACTGTCTCAGGTCTCATGGGATTAAAAGCTGATGGCACACCCTGGCCAGCAGTGGGCCGTGAGAAGCGGACTACATACGGCGGAGTGTCCGGTAGGTGTTACCCTCTTCTTGCATTTCTGCTTCCTTGAGGATTGGTGAAAACTCAAGAGACCATGTTACCAGCAAGAATGCTGTGTCTTTTTTGATTCCAAATTTTTATAACTCACTGCTTGTCAAAATTCCTAATAGTTATGACAAATGGAACAGATCCATCAAGTGAGTGATGGCACAAGAAGAGAGAATACCAAGATAGGGCTTCACACAAATTCTGTTCTCTTGTGGTCTGTGCATTACTCAGGATTTCTCATTGTCACAGTTATCTCATTACTAATTAGTAAAAACTAATACAAAGGCCTTATAAGAAGAATATAAACACAGTGATTTTAATACCTTTTTCCATAGTCTGGGTTAGTTTCCACTCTTCCTAGAAGTTTGAAATCTTCATTCTTCAAAAATCTTACTTTCACAACTGTGAAATAAACCATTAAAACATTCCATTTCAAGATATTGCAGACCTCATACCTTCGCACACATTTTCTCATTATAAAACACTTGCATTTGAAACAGAAAGAGAAGTTTTAATCCCAAAGTCCCGTTCAGTGTCTTTGCTCTGTGCAGTCTGTTGCTGTGACAACATGAACTTGGTCATGCAAAGACGGTGCTGTGAGGTTCTTGACTGTACTGGTATGGGGATTAGTCTCCTTGGTGATAGAGACAGTGGTAAATATACATAACATAGCAGTGTCCCACTGTTCAAGAAAAGCTTTGCTGAATCAGACCAAAATGTGCTTTTGGAAGAGGCTGCATAGACACAAATAAAGCTCTCTCCATGCTGAGGTATTATGTTTTGAGAGCGTGAAGTGTGGCTATAAGCCATGCTTTTTTTTTTTTTTTTTTTAAGAGTATATTCTGCTTTTAATTGAATGCCATTCCCACAATGTCAGAAAGAGGAAGGCTGACGAGGAGCACCTGTTCAGGGTCCAGACAGAACTCCCTTTTATCAGGAGCTATCAAACAGGGCCTTAAATATTATTGTAATGCAGAGTAAGGTGGATCGAGTTAGCTTGTGTCTCAGAGAGTTGCGAGATTCCAGAGTTGGGCTGTAACGTGCCCTGTGTTTTCTGTCAGCCCATTTCAATTTTTCCAGCCTGCCATGTTGACAGCAAGAGAATAAAGGAGGTCACAGAGGGTACTGAACATTAAAAATTAATAAAAGAACTATTGCGGTAGTATTTTATATAAGTAACACCATTCACATTTTCTCATTTGAGCTGCAGTTTCTGAATATTCTCCCATAGTATAACTCAGTCTAACAAAATGATGGAATTACAGCATTAGAAAAAGTCTTTTGTGTTGCAGTCTTTTAAGCATACATACACTAGGAATTATAGTGGTACCTGCAAACAAGTTCAGCTATACCTCACAGCCTGTTAACATTTCCATAAAACTCTCTTTCTAAGATTTATAAACTCATGTATAAATATTCACTTCAGCTATAAACTCATCCAAGCCTGTGTGGAACTTCAATTTTAAATAACAAAGTGTCCCTAATATTTTTAAGGTTTTGTACCTCATTTCTAATAGGGTCTATATTCAGTCCTTTAACATTAAACAATTTGTTTTGAAAATAGACTCTCTCCATATTGACGGAATTAATAGTTTTTTCTCCTTTAAGGCAATGTTTGCTTTAATTCAAAGGTAATATAATCTGAAAAACAGTTTAAACTGGCAATGATAATATATTTTAGGATAGAAGTCAGTTCTATAACAAAGTACCTTCAGAATGAGTTGTAGTGAAACCTAGCCTAGCAAAATGTGTTGAATAATAATGGCTTCAAAGTTTAGGAATGATGAAAATATCAAAATGGCTAAATACCATTCCTAGTTTTATCAATTACTCTGTTTCGGTATAGAAAACCACACAAAATATGCCAGGTATTTTTACAAAATTAAAAAAAAAATTCCCACAGCTTATTTCCAGTGCTAATACTTACTCAAGTCTTGTCTCAGAACACTGGAATATCTACTTTTAGAAAAATTGCTGGAATCATAGGGGTTTTTTTGTCATTGTTGTTGTTGTTGGTTTTTTTTTTTTAAGGGAAAGCTGAAAAGAGTTCAGTTTTGGATAGCCACCTGAAATACAAAACATACTTTTTATTGCCGGGAAAGGATATTTTTCTCTTTCTATACCTTCTAGCTCTTGATCAGTTTTTGTTTTGTGTTTTTGTTTTTCCTCAGAATAAGATTCCTGTTATTTGAAATGGGGCTTTTGGTTTTGTTTCAGCAGGGAAATGCTGAGGAGCTTGGAGTAATGTACATGCTATAGGACAATATTCACATTTCAGTAATGTCCTTCCTTTAAGACACGTTAGCTGATAGGGGGCTAGCTTCAGAAATAGAACCTCAGCTAAGGAATTTCAGTTTCATTGTTTTAAATATGATTAGTCTGGATTCTAGAGTATTCTAAAGCAATGTTTCTCAAACTTTGGTTCCCAGCTTATGAGTGTATTATGGAATCAAGCTTAATGAACTGTAATCATTTGTTTTTTAATGAAATTGGATAGGAAAAATGTCCAAATGCTTTGCTCATGGGTGGGATAAGCAGTGGTTAAACATCTTTTTTAGTTATCCATGTAATGCATACATAGGTATATTTCAGTACCAGGTCATGATATAAAATGAATTTTTTTACTGTGGTTAATTCAAAAATTTTGGAAAGCTGCTGTTTTAGAGGGAGGTTTTTTTGTTAAATAGAAATGTCATTTTGCCTATAGAAGTCATTAAGTGAGGTAACTTCTACCTGTTGAAGTTTAAAATTTATATCAAGAGGGAGAGTAAGGACTTCATCCCAAGGTGTCGTCCTCAGCTTTGTTATTTTAGAAAATGCATTTGCCAAGTCATCTGTAGGTAATTGGAGTAGGGAGGATGGTCAGACATATGAACCAATTCATAGTAAGAATGATGTATAAACCTATATTTTACTTGTAGGAGAAATACCTGGTAAGATTCATGATAACAGTATGAGTCTATTAATGGTGATTTCATAATGAGAATAGTATCAAAAGAAATCTTGTTCAGTATTCATAAGGAATATTTTCATGAAACTAGGATGACTAATTAAGTTTTCCACCATACAAGTACTTCTGTCCAAATCACTGACTCTAAAGGATCAATATTCTCTACCTTTCTTTGAACAGTAGAGACCTCATACCCTGTTGTTACCACCCAATTTTCTTCATTCTAGAATCCGTGTGAAACACTTGTATCACTACAGAGTTGAGTAAATTACTGGATTTTCCTTTTTTCGAAGGGAGGGGAGAAAAATCTTTGCTCCTATTTGGTCAGAAGAAACACTAATCTCTTCAGGATTATTATTTATTAGCTCTGTCCTCAAGTTAATTATTCATTATTTTTCTTACTTTTAGTTTGTTTATTTTTTTTTATTTAGTTTCAAACTTTGACCTTTTTCTTGATCTTATCCCCAAATAATAAAGATATTTAAGCCCACTCCTAACTCAGTGATTACTATCACCTATATAAATGGTATTACACGTCTGTGGTATGATGTTTTCACATGAAATCATCTCTGTGGATAAGACCACACTTTTAGAGATGGTTAAAAATGAGTCCTATATGGCATAACTAAAGTTATGTCTTTCTTGCAACTGACTTCAGGAGGATAACCTTTATTCATTTATAACTGCATCAGGAGAAACAGTAATCAAGGAATGGGGTAAACTCATTTAAAGGAGTCTTGTTATTGATCCTTATTGTGTTTTAAAAGGTTCTTTTTTATCAGTGGGGAATGGGCATACTCCTTAGGTTTATTGTTATTCTGTTGCCCAGTACATGTTTCCTTTCTTTCACATGTAATCACATGCACATACATACCCACATATAGGGAAAAGTTCTGAAAGTTATCTGCAGAAGGCTCGATAAAATTTACTTTCTACAGGCTGAAAAATAAACCTGTACTTTTATTTGCTTGCTAACTTTATTTGTCAAAAAAGGGAAATTCTTGTTCTTAATTTCAAATTTTAGATGTTTGAAATTATTGAATCTGTATCAAGTTACTCAGTTAAAACAATAGAACACTATTATTATTCACTACTAATACTTTCAATCTTTATACTGATTTCTGAATAATTCATCAAAGATGGCTTTCAAGATTTGATTTATTTCCAGGAACCTAGATTTTTCTAGTCACATGAAGGATTACTACAGAGGTTAAATAATTTTGTATTTCTTAGCAAATGATAATGGTGTACTCCATAAATACTCTCACATTCTACAAATAAATGATGTGTGATTTGAAATCTTGCAGTGTGGGCTATTGGACATTGAAGGCTTATATTTACAAGCCTAAACGTGTGTGTGTGTGTGTTGTAAAACCAACATGGCATAGGAATTACCAATAAAAGAAGGTGCAGGTTAGAAATGTGCCATCAACTTATAACTCTGTGCCAATGTAGTGCTAGAAACGAGTACAAAGTGTATAGTTCAGCAAACTTGCTGGGATCGATGTAGTAGCTTAAAAAAGAATCTTAAGCATTGGCTCCACACTGCATATTTTATGTTTGTCTTTAGAATAGTTACTGAAAGGTTGTTGGGACTGTGCAATAGCCTAGCAGTATGTACTACTACCAGGCACTACATAAATACAGTCCAGTGTAACCTGCTCCAGTCATAAACGTAAACTTATTTTCTTGTATTTATTAGTAACTAAATTACACTAATTTATGTGTAAAATGGGGAAGACAACAAAACTTACACTAGATTGGAAACTCCAAAGTTTCAGTTTCATTTTCTTTTGAATAACTATTTTTATACGTGCAAGCAACTGAAAATTTTGGTAAGATTTCTTGACGTTCTTACACTATACGTTAGGATTATATCTTAAAATACAGTACTGGTATTTTTTTATAAGAAGTAGTTTTTAATGGGCTGGATTATTTTGTGTCAATCACATGATTACTGATGCATAAAATCCTTTCAGAAAAACACGCCTACTATGTCATAAAATCTCAGCTGTCTATTGTAACCATCTTTATCAATAAGAACTTAGCTGTTAATACTGAAATGTCTAAAATAGCCTGATAAAAATAATATTTAAATGAATAAAAACGTAGTGATAAATCATACCAAAAAGAATAATTAAAAGAACCTGTCACTTTATACTCATTTATTTCTTTTCTTTTTTTAGTATGTACCAACATAATGCAAAATAGTCTAGTCTGTTATTCACATATTTAAAAACATTCTTAGACTATCACAAGTTTGATCAAATTCTTAAAGCATTTGTTATAAAAATATATGTAGTATATTTACAGGATAGTCAAAAGTAGGCATATCAAATAAAGATGCTGAATTATAATTTTCTTTATAAATTATCAGCTTAGTTGAGAGAAGCTCACCATTAGAACTCTTCTCATTTAAATCATGCTTATTTGAATATATTCATGTACAGGTTGACAAAGAATCTCCTTTTGCATTATATTGCTTTTTCTGAAGCCAGAGTTTCTCACTGTTTGGCCTTCGTTGGTCTATGCAGGAGATCAGAGCCCTAATAATAGATTTTTGACAGTGAGCTCGCCTGCTACCTGCCCTACACAAATCCGCACTGCTCATGTTTGCTTCATGGCAACAAAGCAGACAGAAGGAAAATGCCAAGTGCTGAGTTTGAGGTACAGCCTTGGCTTGGCTTGACATTTCAGCAGAATAGCAGTTTATGAGATGCATAATTTTTCATCTGGGACTCAGCTGCCATATTCATAGATGCTTACAGCTCATGGACGGACTGGAGCTAGGGCAGAGGTTTAAAGCATAGATCAAGGTCTACGTTATTTCCTTAGGTATTTTAAAATAACTGCAGAGAAATGATAAAAATGAATACTGTTTAAGAGCCAACAAATTCTTGGGTATCTGGATATTATATTTGTTTTCTTTGTTCAAAATTAGGAAAATAATATCTGTTACCAGATCCTAAGAAAATATTTGATAGACTTTGTAAACTAAAGGACCCTTACAAGCATATTAAGAAAACTTACCTTTGCAGTGGTGGTAATGAATTATTAAATTTCTTTCCTCTGTGTGTGTTTTCATAATGACTTCAAGCTTGAAATTAATAAAAATGTTCTATTATGAAAGTAAAACTAGAGAGTATTGTGTCACTGTTTGAGCTTGAATTTAAATATTCACAGATTCATGCATATCTACTGTACTAAAAAATCGGTGTAGGTACACGTCAGCGACTATTTAATTTAGAGCTACACATCTCTGTAAGCTTCAGAAACAGTTCACCATGTCACAGTCTCATACAGAACAATGGAACAGTACATTGGATTAATTAAAGAAGCCTTGCAGAGAACTGAGTTCTCAGTATGTCAAGATTTCAGTTTTATGTTAAATATTTTCTAAAGGCCAGACCCTTAAATCTCAGGGGCTGTACCAAGCAGTGAGCTGTGAATTTAACCATAGGCTAACTGCTAATGATAAGGAAAAGAGTCCTAGTTGAGGCAGCTGTAATACAGTCATTGGATTAGGCTATCAATCACCCGGCTCCCTAAGGAAAAGTGGAAGACCAAACAGTGAAAAGGGAAATTAGGAAAGGAGGGCATGACTAGAATGAGATTCTTCGCCATCTTTATCCACGCGTTGGCTGAAATCCATAAGCATTGGTCTGAACTCTCCAGTAAACTCTGACTATACAGCTAATGCATTTATTCCTTTCATCTAGAGACCTATCAAAATGGTTCTCAGTAAAAGATCTTGAAAGCCTCTAGAAGCAAATACCTGATCACATAGTAGAAAATATATAGATTAACTCTTAATTGTTGGACTTAAGATTTGTATGTGTGATTCTTTTACGTACCAGCACTCATGTATGGCGATAAAGGAAATATTTCTATTTAGCTTCTAAACTGTAGCTAATTTTTACTTATGGAGTCATGTTGGTGAGGTAAGACTCCAGGAGATCAGTGCTTCTCAAACTTCAATGTGTGCCAGCACCTGGAGGACATATTAGAGTACAGATTACTGGAGGCTTCCTCTTGAATTTCTGATACATGAATCCTGAGCTAGAGAATATGCATTGAACAGTAGATGACATACAGTTAGTGTCACTGAGCATTTGGTTTGAATAACTTATTTCTAAAATAACCTAAAAGTCTTTAATCCATGATAAAATTAGAGACTCATGGTATCCTATAAATAAATGCAGAATCTCTACCCACAGTTAAGTATCTGAAACAAATTGTAGTTAATAGGGTCAGAAATAGTTCCTAGAAAACTTGTAGAACACAGTATTTGAGGTTTCACTATAGGAAAAATATCACCCCATTCCAGATTAAATGTTGAATGCAAACCACTGTTTATGCAAAGAGAATCCATTCTGAGTGCCACTAAAGACCATTTATGGATATTAGTAATCCTTTCAAGAGGAAACAGGTGTCAGAGGCAGACAAGGGTAAAATTAAGCTCACGACTGTGAAATACTATGTTTTCCTTTTAGATTTTGTATAGATACTAACATACTGAATAAGAACAGTTTTCTCCCAGGACAGGCTCTTAAATATCAATGAACCTAGTTATTTTCTCAGACTCTTAAAATATAGAAGACAACAGTATTGGTAGCCTCCTGTTCTCTCTTCACTTAGTTCTTTCCTGCCGTCCCCATACAATGGTATCCTCGTATCAGTGAAAGGGAGGGGGCACCAATGCTGTGGAGATAGTCTGTTCCAGTGCACAGTATCTCTGCTGTTCTCAGGATTACACTGTGCGCTGAGTCTCCCAGTCATGTTTATAGCCTGTTTGCCATAATGCTTATCAACCTTGGAAGCTACCTGCAATCTTCTTGGGTGAAGGAGTGTCCTGGTGTGCAACCTAGACAATTGTGTATCATGTGAATACCTGATAAGTTCCCAGAGGTCCTTAAGTATAGGGCATTGTGAACTCCTTGATGAGGCCTAGGCAGTATCTGATGCATTAAAGGTGCAGACTGCCAGGATGACACAGGAGTGATGGTATGGGAAGAGTTAAGGCTGAAATGGAGGAGGCAAAGGAATCTGGTCTGGTGGCTTAATTTCCTTTGCTGTGCTTTTACCAAAAGTCCAGCAGTTTGAACTAGCATTTTGATCAGTATTTCTGCATTCCTCAGCCCTGCTGCTGCTGCTGCTGCTAAGTCGCGTCAGTCGTGTCCGACTCTGTGTGACCCCATAGACGGCAGCCCACCAGGCTCCCCCGTCCCTGGGATTCTCCAGGCAAGAACACTGGAGTAGGTTGCCATTTACTTCTCCAATGCATGAAAGTGAAAAGTGAAAGTGAAGTTGCTCAGTTGTGTCTGACTCTTCGTGACCCCATGGACTTCAGCCTACCAGGCTCTTCCATCCATGGGATTTTCCAGGCAAGAGTACTGGAGTGGGGTGCCATCGCCTTCTCCGCTCCTCAGCCCTGGCTATTCAAAAAATTAGTAACAGCTGTGTGGAATATCAAGGCTTTTTAATAATATGATCTTTATGTGCCCAACACTGTATTAAACACTTCTAAGTGCATTCTTATTTAAATAACCCTATGAGGTGGCTGTTACTAGGCCCATTTTACAGTCTTAGAAGCTCAAACTTCAGATAGTTAAGTGACTTGCCAAAGTTTACTTAGCCAGGACATGTCAGATTCAAAGTAAGATCTGTCTCCAAAGATGAACTACTAGGCATTTTTATCAATGTTTTCATCCAAAATCTGCCACAATAAATCTGAATGGTATAAATATGGTATACTTATTAAATTCTAATAAGGTACAAATGTCACTTAGTAATCTAAAATTTATTCTATCTGGATTTGAAAGCCTGTGAACTTTGTGAAACCTGTGTCCCTTATTATCTGTATCACTTCATCTCCATATTGGAAAATTGAGTCTAATAGGTGAATTAGGAAAAAATCTTGAATTGAACAGACAACACCAAAAAAGACAGGAAGCATTCAGGCATTTTCTTAAAGTATAATCACACAGCATTTGCTTGAAATGAAACTGTCATCAATATAGCTACAAATAACCTTATTTGTTACTGACTTAGATAAACTGTATGAGGGCTTCATTCAGCTATGATGCTAAGAACAAACTTTGGGTGTCCTTCCTAATTCCTTCTTTGTAATCTTCAGTCAGTTACAAATGACCATGTATTCCTACAACTGTCTCACCTTCATTTTGGACAGATCCATCTTTTTCTACAGGAGCAGTACCATCTCCTCCATAATTTCAACTGAGCTTGCAAAAAGCACTATTAAGTAATTCAGAGATGTTTGTTTTTCATTAAATGGAGAGAGAGAAAAGGACATTTTGAAAATTATGAGGTGGGGAAGAAATTGGGCCAAAAAATCAATGCTAAGCCCTTTCTGAAAGGGAAAATGTAAGCTACATAATTTCTCACTTTCCCTGGTTTAAAACAAAAGAAGATAAACATAAAATAATAAGGTGAGACATTCTTAGTATACATTGGGCATGATATGATGTAAGAAATTTTAATCCCTGTTCATTAATTTTAAAGAAGTATATAGACATAAATCAAGAGTCCCAAGGAATGTGTCTTGAACATTTTGTTCATTTAGCAAAGCTCTTTAATGATTGACCTAATTGGATTATAAACTTCGTAAAAGCAGGGGCATTTGCTGTTTCTTTGTCATCTCCACCCAAACATAGGAAAGTTAGAGGCAGCTTTTAGACCTGCAAAAGAATCTGCCTGCAATGTAGGAGATGCGAGTTTGATCCCTGGGTCAGGAAGATCCCCTGGAGAAAGAAATGGCAATCCATTCCAATATTCTTGCCTGGGAAATTCCGTGAACAGAGGAGCCTGGCAGTCTACAGTCCACAGGGTCACAAAGAGTAGGACACAACTGAGTGACTAACACATTTCGCTTTTGACCTGCAAGAAACACTTTTTTTTTTTTTTTTTTAAGAAACGCCTTTTGAGTCCTAATTTTCAGCTGTGTTTAATGCAGAAAGTTTTGGAATTAGACTGCCTCTTAATCTCTGCCATCCATCTTGACTTGCTGGTGAGCTTTTGGTACCTAAGAAATTCTAGTAGACAATAGGCCATTTTACTATGCACCAGATACTAAAAGCTTTTCATATGTGATACCATTTAATCACTACAGCCTGCTCAAGTGGTCACAGGTAGTGACCTGTTTTACTGAAAAGGAAACTGAGGCACAGAAAGGCCAAGTAAATTCTGTAATGTCACACAGCTGATACCTAGGTATACTGGGATTTATGTTGTCCTACTCTTGATATTATGAATTTAACCATAAATTGTTCTGTGTTATAGCAGATTTCCTATTCCAGTTCATCCTGTATTAATTTACATTATTATGCTTTTGTAATGTTCTTAACATATTGTAGGCCGAAAATACACAGAGAACCACTTTTGTATTTCTTTAACAATAAAAAAAAAATTAGGCTGAAACTAACCTATAAATATACCACTAAGATTAATCACTGTTTTAAAAAAAATCCACAGTAATGACAGGTCACAATTATACTGTAAGTGGTCTAGTAAACCTCTCAGTATTCCTATTAACCTCTGTGCTTCATGCATTTCTCATATTAATATACTGAGAAATAACACAAAGAAACATATGTACTTTTCAAGGCAGATGCCAAAGGTTTAATGGATCAAATTATTTCTGTGCTGGGTTTTTATTCACTAGTTCCAAACATTTTTTCTCTTAATTTAGTGTTTAGTCCAATGTTAAAATGGAATTATAAATTTCTGTCTTAAATAGTGTAAAATAAAACATAGTAGAAATGAATTGGGCTAACAATAGTAGTTTGTGTAGTTGAACTGTCTTTTTGCCTTAGCTTTTCTAGCTTCCTAAATCTTCGTTTTAACAGCAAGTTTATACTTGATGGGGGTATGATAACTTTTTTGTAGAAATAGTGTGTGTGTTTGTGTGTGTACTTGCATGTGTATTCCTTGTCCATTATTCTAAATCATTTCCAAAAGAATTTTGTTTAGTTTTACCATTTTTATATAGGTTTATAACAGGGATCACCAACAGGTTTTATGTGATGTTGTCACCTAAGGGCTTTGTTAACTGTCATTTCCATCTCATTCAGTAGATCTGAGGTGAGGTCAGGAATACTTACTTTTCTCAACAAGAATCTTGGGAGATTCAGCACCTGTGATCTTCAGTCCTCATTTGGCAGGGTTGGGAGGGGATTTTAATGTGGGAACTGTCACCATCACAAGTTATCATAATTCATATAAAAATTTGAGATGTTTGTTTTAAGGAAAATGAAGTGAACCAATATATCTTTGATGGTTCAGTTTAGTCATTGATATTTCTAATAATAATTTATATTTTAAATGTGTAGACCTACAGATAGATTCTCCAAAATTCTCACTGAAACAGGAATGAAAAAATAAAGACTGACAAAAATTCAAAGGAGCAACATAACATTGAGTTAACTTAGCCAGATGTCACACATGTCAAACAATTTTTGCTAATTTTCTGTTTGTTGAACTTTACATAAAAGTATTAAATCTGGGGGATGGGATACATCTTTAGTGGCTCTTCTTTGTCACTCCTATAGGACTCCTGACCAGGTATTTCTGAGGATATGCATATGATTAAATGTATCAAAAGAGCTGTTTTTATGAGAATATTTTTGATAATTTTTCTGAGATTTTTCTAAACCAGGAATAGATAAAAACAGAGCCAAGAAGTACTTAGAACTTTTATACCTACTTTAAGGCAAGCAGAATTGCTGTTGTGTCAGTGCCATAAGATGGATTCTAGAATGAATGAAAACTTCATCTCTCTCTCTCTCTTTGAGGGGTGGCAAGGAGTAGCTGGAGGCAGTGCCTAATGCTTAAGAGCTCTAATCCTCATAAGCTAAGATCTTCAAGTAGAATTAGAAACTCCAAGACTCCTAGTATCTGTTCACTGGGAATTATGTAGTTTTACATATATTCCATCTGTAAAGAGTGTCAGAGATCAAGGCAAGGAAGAAAAGATAAAACTTTCCTACTTTAGTCTCACAGACTCCCATGGTCTGCTAGAGCCTACCAATTTACCTTTGAAATATGAACATCAGTGATGCATGTACCTTTAGTCCTGAAGAGGGGATTTGCCCAAACAAGCAGACAGAAAAAACAGGGACAATTTATTTATGTTGGATTGAGATGAGAAGATGCAGAATGGATAGGAAAATAATTAAGAAATGGAAAAATAGTAAAAAAGCGAAAATATAATAACACAAACAAAATACACACTGCTTTTATGACAGAGAAAAATAGACACCATGGAAATTCGAATCAGTGTTGTGAAGGGTAACCTTAGGAATCTCTCCCACATGTAGACAGACTAGAAAAAGAAGTCAAAATCATGAAAGAGAAGGTGATGGACATACAGACAACTGAAAACAGAATTCTTGCTGAGGTAGCAAGATGGGTGTGGGGCAGTAGGAAATTAGAGAAAAGACACCAATCACTATTATAAGCTTACTTTCTATATTTTAGTTTCTTTAATAGGCACTTTCCATTTGTTATTTCGTAATGAAAGGCATATATTTTTAAACTGTTAATAGCCTTTCCTAAATTGAAAAATAATTTAACTATAAAAGAATTCACCGATTACCAGAAAAATCTGTAAAGAGACTTACCTAGCACATTCTACAAAATATTTTGAATTATAAGGGTAGATGGATAGAATTAGGCTAACACTGGATATGGTCTCAGCAACGCGAAATAGCAGAAGAAAATGGAGTGGCACATATTAGAAGAAAGGGTAATCAAATATCCAAGTTGATATTAATAGGCAAAGATTCTCATATATTCAAGGGCTCAGAAAATATATCATTCTTTAAAAATATTATTGAAGACATATGTACTAAATAACTGAGTGATCAATTACAAAAGTGGCTTTCAAATTATGGTTTCTGGACCAGCAGCAAGCATCACCTGGGAACTTATTAGAAGCACAGACTTTTCAGGGTAAACCCCAAGACTTACTAAATCAGAAATTCTGAAGTGTAGCACCCAGCAGTCTGTTTTAACAAGCCCTCCAGGTGATTCTGATGCACACTAAAGTATGAGAACCATTAAATTAAATTATGAATCTAAGAATTAGAAGGGTGTTGCATAAATGTTAAGCTCTTAAAATATTAACCAAATATGTAGGCCTAAATAGCTATTGCAAATTGAGTTTTAAAATTAAATACCTATGTCAAAACTTAATCCTGAAAATTAAGCCACAAATATCAGCAAAATTTTAAAAGGAAATAAATTAGATCTAAATTCAAGATTATTTTAACAAAGAATAATTTATGATAAATAAAGCTGTTGGTGAAAATTCCAGTATTCAAACTTCTTATCCTAAATTGGAGATTTGGGGTGTTTTTTTTTGTTTTTTTTTTTTGCTTCACTTTGATAATTTTATAAAGGTTAAACAAGTCTTTGAAAAACTTAAGGGTAATTATTATGAAATAGTGAAATTTTAAAAGGACATATACTATAAAATGCCTAGGAATAAATCTAAGTAGGTAAAAGATCTGTACTCAGAAAACTATAAGACACAAATGAAACTGAAGACAACACAAAAATGGAAGGATATACCATGCTCATGGATTAGAAGAATTAATACTGTTAAGATGGCCATACTACCCACAGTAATCTGCAGATTCAGTGTAGCCACTATCAAAATACCAAGGGCATTTAGACACATTCCACAAAAGTTTTACTGGCATATTATGTTTATGATCTGCTACTACTCGGTGAGTGCTTTTCAGGTGGCCCAATATTAAAGAATACAACTACCAGTGAAAGAGATGCAAGAGACACAGTTTTGATCCCTGTATTGGGAAGATCACCTGAATTAGGAAATGGCAACCCACCCTAGAGCCAGACATCCTGGAATGTGAAGTCAAATGGGCCTTAGGGCACATCACTATGAACAAAGCTAGTGGAGGTGATGGAATTCCAGTTGAACTATTTCAAATCCTGAAAGATGATGCTGTGAAAGTGCTGCACTCAATATGCCAGCAAATTTGGAAAACTCAGCAGTGGCCATAGGACTGGAAAAGGCAGTTTTCATTCCAATCCCAAAGATAGGCAATGCCAAAGAATGCTCAAACTACCACACAATTGCACTCATCTCACACACTAACAAAGAAATGCTCAAAATTCTCCAAGGCAGGCTTCAGCAATATGTGAATTGTGAACTTCCAAATGTTCAAGCTGGTTTTAGAAAAGGCAGAGGAACCAGAGATCAAATTGCCAACATCTGCTGGATCATGGAAAAAGCAAGAGAGTTCCAGGAAAACATCTATTTCTGCTTTATTGACTATGCCAAAGCCTTTGACTGTGTGGATCACAATAAACTGTGGAAAATTCTAAAAGAGATGGGCATACCAGACCACCTGACCTGCCTCTTGAGAAACCTGTATGCAGGTCAGGAAGCAACAGTTAGAACTGGATATGGAGCAGACTGGTTCCAAATAGGAAAAGGAGTATGCCAGGCTGTATAATGTCACCTTGCTTATTTAACTTATATTCAGAGTACATCATGAGAAACGCTGGGCTGGAAGAAGCACAAGCTGGAATCAAGATTGCTGGGAGAAATATCAATAACCTCAGATATGCAGATGACACCACCCTTATAGCAGAAGTGAAGAACTAAAGAGCCTCTTGATGAAAGTGAAAGAGGAGAATGAAAAAGTTGGCTTAAAGCTCAACATTCAGAAAACTAAGATCATGGCATCCAGTTCCATCACTTCATCACAAATAGATGGGGAAACAGGGGAAACAGTGACTGACTTTATTTTTCTGGGCTCCAAAATCACTGCAGATGGTGATTGCAGCCATAAAATTAAAAGATGCTTATTCCTTGGAAGGAAAGTTATGACCAAACTAGACAGCATATTGAAAAGCAGAGACATTACTTTGTCAACAAAGGTCCATCTAGTCAAGACTATGGTTTTTCCAGTGGTCATATATGGATGTGAGAGTTGGACTATATAGAAAGCTGAGCGCAGAATTGATACTTTTGAACTGTGGTGTTGGAGAAGACTCTTGAGAATCCCTTGAACTGCAAGGAGGTCCAACCAGTCCATTCTAAAGGAGATCAGTCCTGAATATTCATTGGAAGTACTGATGCTGAACCTGAAACTCCAATACTTTGACCACCTGATATGAAGAGCTGACTCATTTGAAAAGACCCTGATGCTGGGAAAGAGTGAGGGCAGGAGGAGAAGGGGACGACAGGGGATGAGATGGTTGGATGACGTCACCGACTCAGTGGACATGGGTTTGGGTGGACTCTGGGAGTTGGTGATGCACAGGGAGGCCTGGTGTGCTGCAGGTCATGGGGTCGCAAAGAGTCGGACACGACTGAGCGACTGAATTGAACTGAACCCACCCTTGTATTCCTGTCTGGAAAATTCCATGGATGAAGGTGCCTAGCAGTCCATTGGGTCACAGAGTCAGACGTGACTGAGCATGCATGCACACACTACTCAGTAAAATGTTAACTTCCCAAGAGCAGAGATATTTTACTGTGTTACTTAATGATATATCTTCTGTTGCTACAGTGGTGGCTGGCACATAGGAATTGCTCAATAAACACTGCTGAATGAGTGTATCTTCAAAATAACGATCTGATATAAAGAATGGTGGTGTGGTAATATAATTAGAAAATAATATTTTTGAAAGTCATGTTAAGCAGTGTAGTGCTCAAAAGCACAGATTTTTGAATTAATACATTTTGAGACCTTGGAAAATATTTATCTCCTGAATATTCTCATCTGCATAGTAGGAATAAGAATAATGCTTATTTCAGAAGCAGTTTTGTGATGGTTAAGCAAAATTATATGTATAAAATTAATGGTTGCATTTATAAGGTGCTTCCTCTTTGCCAATACTACAGAAATAGTACCAGAATATTTCTGTAATGGAAAAGTCATTATGAAACTCAGCATACTAAAAAGTTGATTTTTTTAAAAGCACCAAATAAAGATTTTTGATCAGTTTCAGTTATGAATCTAAATGTACATTAATTACTAAGAAGTTGAATTTCAATACTATATTAAAATAATCCATCTTAACCAAAGAATGATGTTCCAGGAATGCAAGGGTGGCTTGATTTCATGAATATTAACTATGTATTATCATCAGATGGTTACCTAATATTTTGCTGGAAATTATGCATAACATGAAAAAAGGGATATAAATTTTTAGAAAATATTGTTACTTATCTGTAGGTGCTTTGCTTCTATACCTAGGAAATGCAAAATGAAATATTAAATCTTAGTTTAGGACATTGTAATGACAATGGTGGCACCAAGATATTATAGCAGCTACCTCTTATTAAAGGGACCCTGAGTGAGTACCAGGAAGTGAGCTTAGCAGCTTTTGCAAAGAATCATTTAATAAATGAGGAGAATTGTGTCATAGACTCAGGTCATTGTTATTTGAAGCCAAGTCTGACTGATTCACAAGCCTATGCTTTTAGGGTAGCAGTGCCTACACCATACAGCAGGTATACAAGCATGAATTGCTTTCCTATACACTAGCATTCACACTAGTAAGGGGAAAAAAGCATAAAATTTTCAACCTTAGCAGATAATGTATGGAATTGAAAGGAAGAAACAATATAACTGCAGAGCATGGAAAAGCAGATTTGAAGGTATTCCCTGGTGGTTCAGTGGTAGAGAACCCAGCTGCCAATTCAGGAGACATGGATTCAATCCCCGGGTTGGGACGATCCCCCTGGAGAAGGAAATGACAATCCACTCAGCATTCTTGCCTGGGAAATGCCATGGCCAGAGGAGTCTAGTGGGCTGCAGTCCATAGGGTTGCAAAAGAGGCAGTTATGACTTAACAACTTAAACAACAACAAAATATAGTATATTCTTGTAGTAAAAAACTCATTATTGTAAATATGATATTTCAAATAATGTTTTATGTTTAATGCAATTATAGAATTACAATAAGTTTTTTACTAAAATGTGCATTATTTTAAAGTTCAGAACCAAGACCAAATAGGAAAAAAGAAGTTACTGAGTAGTATTTTTAACCAGAAAGAAAGGTGAAAAAGGACATACGCAATTGATTATATAAGCCAATTGCAAAATTATGATGATTTTTAAATGTTTGCTACCATAACAATCAGTGACAAACCAAGGAACATAACAGAAAATTCTGAAACTCTGTATTCCAAACAACATAACATATTATAAAAGAAGACTCTCAAGTCAATTGGAAAAAGATATTTTATTAAACATATAATGAATGGATAAATTGGCCCTTTGGGAAAAAAATCTAAGTATATTCTTTCTTTATACTATATATCAAAATAAGTTTTATATTAAATACTTAAAGAAGTCCTGTACTAGATTAAATTACTGAAAAAAGAAAAAAAAGATGGATATTTACTGTATTGGAAAATGGGAAAGAATAGCTTTCTAAAGATGAAAGAAATGAAAAATTATCACAGTGAAGACACTGAATGTATTTGCATGGAATTTTATATTTATTTTTTAAAATAAATGAACAAAATTAAAATGTGGATGTAAAAAGTGTTTGTAAGATGATACTGAAGTTGTTTCAGAACTAAGGTGCATGCCTTCTCACTGAGTGAATACCGTGGGATATAGTAACTCTATCGTCAACAAAAGGCTTAAGAGCCAACATGCTATCACCAATGAGTTGTCTTTCTAATAACATCAGTCGGTTTTTAGCATGATATCCAGGTCTAATTCAATAGAAGCAGTTCTTTGCTGGTCTGGCTTAAACTAGAGGTACAGTTTTAAAGTTGTTTGAGCAAAAGTGTAAAATAAATAATAAAAAAAGCTCTTTTGACTCAGTTTACAGAAACATGCAAAGTAAAGCAGCAGTGAGCTATTTATAAGAATCAAATTGCTAAAATATGTTAAAGAGAATATTTAATTCAAAAGATGGTAGTGAAGTAGAGAATTTGACACCCTATTGGAAGAATTAAAGAGAATTTGATGTATATTAAGAAAAAAAAAAAAAGAAAACTATGCTCTATGTGTCCATCTGGTATCATTTAGGAATGTCCCTTAACTTAGTACTTGTGTTGGATTCTCTATTTCTGTGTCCTCCTGTTCCTCATGCTTAGTGTATTTATTTATATTTTTTTTCTGAAACTTAGCTTGAGAACTTCCTGAGATAGTCTAAGCATTCTCATAAATTTTAAGTTCATGCATATTTGAAAAAATGTTTATTCTATCTTCATATTTAATTATTTGAGCATAAATTCCTTCATTAAAGTAATTTTTAACTTAACATTTAAGACATTATTCCAATTTATTCTGCCAGTTATTGAGGAATCTGATTGAAGTTAATGCCTGCTCTTTCAAAACTGTGCATGCATGCACATGCAGTCTGATCTTTTGAGACCCCATGGACTGTAGCCCACCAGGCTCCTCTGTCCATGGAATTTTCCAGGCAAGATACTGAAGTGGGTTGCCATTTCCTTCTCCAGGGGATCTTACCAACCCAGGGATCAAATCCATCCCTGCATTGGCATCTAGTATTTCCTGCATTGGCAGGCGGATTTTTGACAAATCTGCCACCTGGGAAGTCCCCTTTTAAGATACATATATTCCTCCTTTCAGATCTCTTTACCCTTTGTGATCTGATTTTCTCAGTGAATATTTTCCTTTAAATTTTCTGTTGAACTTTCAGGGCTTTGGTATCTGAAAATTTATACCTTTTTGATCTAAAAATTTTTCTGGTATTATTTTGTTATAATTTGTTTTCATTTTTTCCTGTATTTCTTTTAGTAATTCTCCTGTCTAATTAAAAAAATATATTTTTCTTCCATTTGAATCTTACTGTTCTCTCTTTTGGGAGATTAATTATTCTGTATTTTGGGAAATATTTTTATATAATTTCTAATTTCCTAACATTATTTTATTGGTAGTTATAGCTTAATTTTCTTAAAATTCTTTGTTTTCTGGTAGTTTTTTTTATTGCATCCTTATCTTTTGAATGCAATGTTTTATCTTGCTCTTTCTAAGGATATTAATGGTTTCTGTTTTTTTCTTTCCATTTTTTTTCCTTCAGTTCTTATATACTTACTATTTCCTCCTCATTATTCATGTATTTATTATTTTGATGGTTTGTTTTTTTATTTTTCTAGTTCATGTAGGAGACTTTCTGAAGTGTGTGAGGATCCAGGGCTCTTTTTCTTGATTCAGTTTTGAGCATGAGACATTAAAAGCTGATTGGAAGCTCTGAGTTTGTGTATGAACTTGATCAGTTATAGAATTTAAATGTTAAATGATGGGAAAATAAGCTCTCCTTTTTATTGGGGCTCACACTTGTGAGTATCTTGAGGTCTTTTCTCTATAAATAAGTAGTTTCTTAGGAGAAGAATCCTCAAGTGTCCTACGGTGAAAGCACGTGTCTTCCTAATATAAATAGAAAGAAGGGTAAACAATAGTTTCAGTGTTTAATACACAGACTTTCATTTCATATCCCTACTTTTCATAATCATCTCAATCACAGCCTTTTACTAGTTTGATATCTGATGTATCTCTAGTACACTTTCTCCATAAAAATACATCTCTGGTCTCTAGGGACCAGCCTGACTGCAAAGAGTGGGAGAGGGGACCTAGGGTCCTAGGGATTGATTTTACGTATCAATCTTCAAACAATAGTCCCATTTTCAATCCCCTGTGAGCCCTATATCCCACTTTTCTGAGCCTTCCTGGGATTTCCACACTATGAATGTTCATAGGTTTCTGCTAAGTCAGTTACTACTTTTCAGTTCACTTTCCAAGTTCCAGAATTTTTCATCTGCAGAAGTACCTTCCTTACTCTCCCTGTCTTCATACATCTGTGCTTATTTTCTTTTAATACTTACTTTCTGTCACCCAGGTGGTGTTTTCAGGAAGGACTGAGTAGATGTGGTGAATCTGCAATTCATTCAAATGTGTGTTACATTTCAGAATAATAAAGAAAAAATTATTTGAAAAATCTCAGAGTAAGAACCTTGATACTTAGAAATCTAACACATCACATTATATTAAAAGTAAATTCTTGCCATTCCTAAGCTCAAGTTCAGTGTCTAACAAGAGCTATGGAAAAATTTTATGTGAAATACCCCTGTCTTATTCAGTGTAATCTATATGTATGTGTGTGGTTGCATTGTATTTTGTGTATACACATGCACACATAATTAAAGTTGATGTGGGAACTAGTAAATTTCCGTGTGCAAGGAAAATATTCTCAGCACAGAACTCAGGATTTTATTTTATTTTTTAATTTTATTTTATTTTTAAACTTTACAATATTGTATTAGTTTTGCCAAATATCGAAATGAATCCACCACAGTTATATCTGTGTTCCCCATCCTGAACCCTCCTCCCTCCTCTCTCCCCATACCCTCCCTCTGGGTCGTCCCAGAGCACCAGCCCCAAGCATCCAGTATCGTGCATCGAACCTGGACTGGCAACTCATTTCATACATGATATTATACATGTTTCAATGCCATTCTCCCAAATCTCCCCATCCCTCCCTCTCCCACAGAGTCCTGATCTATACTATAAGACTGATCTATACATCAGTGTCTCTTTTGCTGTCTCATACACAGGGTTATTGTTACCATCTTTCTAAATTCCATATATATGCATTAGTATACTGTATTGGTGTTTTTCTTTCTGGCTTACTTCACTCTGTATAATAGGTTCTAGTTTCATCCATCTCATTAGAACTGATTCAAATGTATTCTTTTTAATGGCTGAGTAATACTGCATTGTGTATATGTACCAAGCTTTCTTATCCATTCATCTGCTGATGGGCATCTAGGTTGCTTCCATATCCTGGCTATTATAAACAGTGCTGCGATGAACATTGGGGTACACATGTCTCTTTCCCTTCTGGTTTCCTCAGTGTGTATGCCCAGCAGTGGGATTGCTGGATCATAAGGCAGTTCTATTTCCAGTTTTTTAAGGAATCTCCACACTGTTCTCCATAGTGGCTGTACTAGTTTTCATTCCCACCAACAGTGTAAGAGGGTTCCCTTTTCTCCACACCCTCTCCAGCATTTATTGCATGTAGACTTTTGGATCGCAGCCATTCTGACTGGTGTGAAATGGTACCTCATAGTGGTTTTGCTTTGCATTTCTCTGATAATGAGTGATGTTGAGCATCTTTTCATGTGTTTGTTAGCCATCTGTATGTCTTCTTTGGAGAAATGTCTATTTAGTTCTTTGGCCCATTTTTTGATTGGGTCATTTATTTTTCTGGAGTTGAGCTGTAGGAGTTGCTTGTATATTTTTGAGATTAGTTGTTTGTCAGTTGTTTCTTTTGCTATTATTTTCTCCCATTCTGAAGGATCAGGATTTTAGATTTCTCTAGCTTTTTGTAGCATAACCAAATGACAGGAAATTATTTTTTTTTCTTAAATGATGTCTTCTTTCCAATTATGTACATCAAATTAGCCTGATTTGGTTGTCCTATTTTCGTCTACACAGTTTTCAAACTTTTAGAGGAGAGCAATGGTAGGAAGTCTGCTTGGGGGTTGGTAATATCATCCGGTAATTCAGCATAAGTGGAGCACTGGTCTGTCACTTTCTATATTCAGGCATTGAGTTAAGAAAATTGAGGAACATTGAACTAACTCAGCTTAGTCATGTGCTCTTATATTATCAACAACAACTGTATATCTTTTTCCCTATCCACTCACTTTCTGGAGGTTTTGGTTGTCCTTCCCTGAATTATAATGTGGTAAAGAGGCAGTCAAGTAGTAAATGCAACTTTTGAAAATTGGAACCTCAAAGCACATTGCTCTGTTATAGACTATTACACTAACTTTTGGCTTTCAAGTCCCTGAGTAGGCAGACTTTCATTGATATTAGAAATTGTTCAAGTTAGAAGGGAATACATCTCTGAAGATGAAAAAATATTAAGCCACAATCAAAGAGAAATTAATATTTTTTGATCTTTGCATTTCCTGGAACAGGCTGCATCATGAGATGAATGACAGTAAATAGTTATATGGCATATTAATCAGAGTTAGTTACATAAAGTGAACTGCAAAATTGCAAACTAAATACATGGATCAGTACCACCGAAGAAAACATTTTGAAGAAAGTGCCTTATAGGGGAAACAGAAAAGGTAAGCTATCACTCATGAATGTTCAGTTAAGCTATGAAGAAGAGATTGGTGTGTCAGGAGACAACTGAGCATGATCTTGATCAGAATGCATCCAAATGCTAAACTGGTCCATTACTTGAAATCAGTTATTCAAACCTATTTATGATATGTTTTATTAAACATTTATTAATTGAATATTTATTCAATACATATCATCTTGCTATTTTCAATTGCTCAAGAATATAAGACTGATTAAGATAGATGAGCTCTGTTGCTATCACAAAGGTTAACATCCTAATAGGGGAGACATGGAATAAATAAATAGGTAAATAGATTCCCAATGCAATGTGGTCACAAGTTCTGTAAGGAAAAGACAGGAGAAGGGGCAAAGGAAATATGTGATCACAATTTTATAAAGGGTAATGGTAAAAAAAAAAGACTTGAAGTAAATGTGGGGACAAGCCGTATTTCCATCTGCAGAGGGAAGTACAGCACACAGGCCCTGAAATGGTGGAATGCTCAGGAGCATCAGGGAGGATGTGTGGTGTGAAGTCAAGTGAATGAGGAGGAAAGTGGTTGAGGATGCAATTAGAGCTATAAACAGAGGTCAGGGAGGCCTTCTGTGTATTTTGGATTTTATCCTAATTTTCAGGATGGGTGTATGACCTGATTTCCATTTTTAAGTCCAGTGTCACAATAGCTATTCTGTGGTAGAGAGAATGGAGATGGGGAGATCATTTTGATGGCTAATGCAGGAATCCAGGCAAAAGATGATGGTCATTTAGACTAGTGAGGTAACAATGGAGAGTGGGAATATTGCATTCAGGGTAGGCTTTATAAGTAAATCAAGGCGATGGATTGGGTTTTGGAAGTGAGAAGATGGGACGTTACAGATGACTCTAAGTAGTTTGGATCAAGGATCTAAATGAACAATGGCACCACTTAAAGTGATGGAGGACCCTGGAGAAGACCAATTTTATGGTATGGGAGTGGGGAGGAAGATCAGTAGTTTATTTCAGATGTGTTGGATTTACAATGTCTATTAGAAATGCGAGTGATGATTAGTCACTGATTGGATATTTGATTATGAAGCTCAGGGGAAAGGAAGAACTTGAGAAGTACATACAGCATTCCAACTATGAAGGATGTGCAGTATTTAAAAATCATGGGACCTGATGAGTTAGACTAGATATGCATACTAATAAAGAGAAGAGATCCAAAGACTGTCTCAACTTCTGTGTTCAAAAAGAGTAGGAGGATCTAGCAAAGGAACATGAGAGAAGAAAGATTAGAAAGCAAAATACAGCAAGCACCATGTAATAACTGTGCACATATCTATAAATCGAGGAGAGGGGAAGTAACCATTCAGTTCAGTCGCTCAGTCGTGTCCAACTCTTTGCGACCCCATGAATCGCAGCACGCCAGGCCTCCCTGTCCATCACCAACTCCCAGAGTTCACTCAGACTCACGTCCATTGAGTCAGTGATGCCATCCAGCCATCTCATCCTTTGTTGTCCCCTTCTCCTCCTGCCCCCAATCCCTCCCAGCATCAGAGTCTTTTCCAATGAGTCAACTCTTCACATGAGGTGGCTGAAGTACTGGAGTTTCAGCTTTAGCATCATTCCTTCCAAAGAAATCCCAGGGCTGATCTCCTTCAGAATGGACTGGTTGGATCTCCTTGCAGTCCAAGGGACTCTCAAGAGTCTTCTCCAACACCACAGTTCAAAAGCATCAATTCTTCAGCGCTCAGCTTTCTTCACAGTCCAACTCTCACATCGATACATGACCACTGGAAAAACCATAGCCTTGACTGGATGGACCTTTGTTGGCAAAGTAATGTCTGGCTTTTCAATATGCTATCTAGGTTGGTCATAACTTTTCTTCCAAGGAGTAAGCGTCTTTTAAAACCATTCAGGGAGAGGGACAAAGCAAAAGTTTCCTGGAAGAAGTAATGATTGAGATAGATCTTCAAGGTTTTAGGCTTATAAATAATTGGCAAGCTACTGTCCATCCATCCTAGAGTCTAAATCTAGTCCCCTTTAAAGGAGTGTGCATTCTTATAGGAAATAACATGATATATACTCAAATAACTCAAGTAACATTTCTAGAGTACTTTCATGTACTCACAATGATCCTGTGTGGTAAATGTATGTATTGTTACCCAGAAGTAATAAGGTTAACAGACTTGTCCAAAGGCAGATAGACTACAGCTTTGTGACACAATTGAGGGTAGATCCCTTCCCTTCTGAATCCTACATCCCTCTTCTTTTTACTCCACCACCTATTGCAACATAAAATGAAGGGAATGCTAGAAGATCAACTCAAAAAGCGTTCTGGAGGAGCTCCATGGAAAACCTACTTCTTTCTGGAAAGATCAGAGGTTTGTGGGAGAGGTACCATTTTTGACTAGAATTTATAAAATGGACAGAATTCCAGGATAAAAGTTGCCTTACCTTGGTATTCCAGGTTCATGCATGATTCTGTCCAGCCCAGCCATCTTCATCTGTTTTCATTACTTACAGCTGCGGGAGGCCACGACTGACCATGCTGAGCCACCCACACGTGTACATCATGTCAACCTCTCTCTTGCTGATGTACCTACAGTCACACTGCTCCCTTATATGTAGAGGCATTCCTACTATAAGAGCCACTCTTCCATGTATTCTTCCAGACAAAGTCCAGTGTTTTCCTTACACTTCCTCCGAACAATTTAGAAGCCCCTCCTCCTAAGTCCATGCATACTGTGCATCTCTCAGTCAAGGTTCCATGGTATTCTACTTCCAAATTCTTATCTGTCTTCCTTAAACTGTGAACTTCAGGAGAGAAGGACTTGTCAAGCATGTAACTGATGCTAGTCCCACGTACCAAGGTATAGTGGTCACTCACACTGATCACATCGTATCCCCATGGAGCTTCAAGTATAGCAATACTTAGTAAATACTCACTGGACATTTTATTATGATGATGATCATTGTTAATGAGTATATGTACTTTGTTCATAGTGTTCCAGATCCATATTGTATAAGTACATCTTGTGCTTCGACGTATTATCTGAACTAAGGTTTATTTTACCTCCTTTAAAGTAAAGTTTATTTTATTTCACTTTATTCTTTGAAGTATATCCTTCTGAAGTAAAGATTGCCATAACTTTATGGTGTATAAAGTCTCCTCTGAGCAAAATAGGCATCAAATAATAATTCACAGACTATGATGATAATTTAGAGTCTGT
Source organism: Bos taurus (assembly GCF_002263795.3). Taxonomy (NCBI): domain Eukaryota; kingdom Metazoa; phylum Chordata; class Mammalia; order Artiodactyla; family Bovidae; genus Bos; species Bos taurus. Next base: position 46,112,922 of record NC_037330.1, read on the forward strand.
GCTTCCTTCAAAAGAGATATTTTCTCCAACTTTACCCCTAAGTTCAATGGGAAAGTTAAAAAAATGGCTTATTTGTATATGTATGTTTCATTAGATATTATCTTATCCTTTGAATCATATTACTAAATAATTTTGTTCCTGAATTGTACAGACTGCAAGAAATTTGGGGGCTTCAGGATTTCAAATAATGCAAATGACATATATCAGACAAACAAGACACCTGCATTTTAATACGTGTGAATTCATGCAAGAAAGAAGACAAGATTAAGGAGTGGGATAAATGTTTTGCCAAAAAAAAACAATAAGTACAGAAATCCTCCAGGAAAAGTGGTGCAATAATTTAATCACATATTGACAATATATATTTCTAGGCAAATACAAAACGCCTTCCAATTTATAAATAGCTTATCACCTTCCTTAGTCCTCTCCAACACTTTAAAACTCTGGCTAGTAAGCACACAGAAGCACAGATTTACACTTTTAAGCCTTAACTTCCATTTTGCAGTTTCTGTGGAGGTAATTAGACTATATTAAAAAATGATATCTTGTAAGACCAAATAGTTTAGAGTATAGATGAATATCTATGTCATCCTATTAGCATATTAGCATAGTTTATAAATTTCTGTGTTGATTTTCTGCATTCATTTTTTTGTAAAGATTTCAGGGGTCATAAAATACTGAGTTTTACCCTTAACCCTATTGTGCTTATGGCGAACCATCTTTTGAAAGGCTTGATTATGTTAGAAAATTACATTTCTTAAGTTTACCTCTTTGCTGGAGACTGTTAGCTAATTTGGGGCTTCCCTCGTGGCCCAATGATAAAGAATCCACCTGCCAATGCAGGAGACACAGGTTTGATCCCTGATCCAGGAAGATTCCCTGGAGAAGGAAATGGCAACCCACTCAGGTATTCCTGCCTGGGAAATCCTATGGACATAGGAGCCTGGTGAGCTACAGCCCGTGGGGTTGAAAGAATCAGATATGAATCAGAGATCAAACACACACACACACACACACACACACGTTAATTTGCCTTGAAACTGAATGTAAGTCTGAAATTGTACATTATGAATTTAAAATATAGTCACCTATGAGTTATTTTTGAAATAACTATTTTGTATTTAATGAAAGGAAATCTCAAATATTCTTATGTTTCTAATTTTGTGGTATCATATGTTAAACACCCTTGTTTTCATTTCTGCCAGGTAACTTTAGTGTTAAAATTTTGCAGTTTGATTTTGGCTGAAATATAATTTTAAAACTAATTGTCACTCCTTTAAAAACCAATGAGAAAATGTGCACTTTTGTAAAAATTTAATACAACTGAAAATAAAGATTTAAGATCAACTACATATGATTTATCTGATCTCAAGGAAATGGCAACCCACTCTTGCCTGGAGAATCCCAGGGACGGAGGAGCATGGTGGGCTGCCGTCTATGGGGTCACAGAGTTGGACACGACTGAAGCGACTTAGCAGCAGCAGCAGCAGAGAATCCTTATAATCAAAAAGTTCAAGATATTTGTTGGTAAATAGTCTAGAGAAATTATTCCCATAAGTCTGGTCAGAGAGATAGCTTGTAATAAAGTATCTTTTCCTCAGTCAAAAAAAAAATTGGCTTGAAATAAGTAAAGATCACTACATCATTAATCTATTTAAAGATTAACCTTTTAAACAGCCAAGATTTGTAACATACTTGTTCTTATTCAAAGTTCAATTGTGCTCAGCACCATGGAAAGTTTTATGATTGAGTATATGTAATTATAGTATATGAAGATTTAAAAATAACTCAAGGGATTGGACAAAGTTTTCCAGTAGTTAATCATTAATGAAGATCTTAAATCTGTGCTTTAAATACAGACAAAACTAGTTATAATGATCTCATTAATGCCTTATTAAGGTTATCTATTTTAGTATTTGTCAGGAGAATTCAGATGGAAATGAACTCCTTAACATATTTAGAAAGGGTTGTTGATCATTTACTCAGATAAAAGACATATATAGGTGATTAATTATTGTGTAAATAAAGGTTCCAATAGAAGCATCAGAATGTGCTTCTAGCTAAATGTAGCATGCTCAAATAAAATAAGCTTATATGCCAGTGCTCTCTGCCGTCTGTCTTTTTATTTGCTTTTACTAATTTAGGAAGTAATTTTAAAATGTAGTGGAAGTTGGAGAAAAAGTAGAGATGAAATAAATATGAATGTGAGTTGGGTTTTCCTAGGACTTCACGGAGTACCAAATGGAATCAAGACCTTTCACAGATGTGTTCAAAACTTGAGTTTTTAAAAGGTGAAAACGTGCTTGTTTGCCTTTGACAAAATCTGTTGTCCCAAGTTCAAACTGCAGAAAACAAGACATCTTTCAAAAAGCTCACAATTATCTCTTGCTCTTAAAATGGAATACTGTGATATAAAGCCAAAGGAAACTGCAATTACTGATAAGAAAGAAGAATATAATTAATGGTACAGGTAAAGAATTTGCCTGCAATGCAGGAGACACAGGAGACACTGGTTCAATCCCTGGGTCTGGAAGATCCCCTGGAGAAGGAAATGACAACCCACTGCAGTAGTCTTGCCTGGAAAATCCCATGGACAGAAGCCCCTGGCAGTCCATGGGGTTTCAAAGAGTGGGACATGACTGAGCAGCTAACACTTTCACTTTCAAGGGAGCATGCTTGAGATCAGTTATTATTATTCCAAGTGTGCAAGTGATTCCATTTGAACACTGTGATTCAATGGTTCACCAAGTGGGAAACAGGAATCCAGACAATTAAAGTAGAAAACAGTGGTGAGTGGGCAATAAATTGAACAAATGAACTGTATATTTGTGTGTGTGTATTATTCACTAAGTCATGTCTGACTCTCTGTGACCCCATGAACTGTAGCCCACCAGGCTCCTCTGTCCATGGGATTTCCAAGGCAAGAATACTAGAGTGGGTAGCCATTCCCTTCTCCAGGGGATCTTTCTGACACAGGGATTGAACCCAGGTTTCTTGCATTGCAGGCAGATTCTTTACCAACTGAGCTAACAGGGAAGCCCAATCTGTGTTATTGTTGTTCAGTCACTCAGTCGCGTCTGACTCTTGTGACCCCATGGACTGTAGCACACCAGGCTTCCCTGTCCTTCTCTGTCTCCTGGGGATTGCTCAAACTCATGCCTATTGAATCTATGATGCCATACAACCATTTCATCCTCTGTTGCCCCCTTCTCCTCCTGCCCTCAGTCTTTCCCAGCATCAGGGTCTTTTCCAATGAGTTGGCTCTTCACATCAGGTGGCTAAACTATTGGAGCTTCTGTTTCAGTATCAGTCTTTCCAATGAATCTTCAGGGTTGATTTCCTTTAGGATTGACTGATTTGATCTCCTTGCCATCAAGGGACTCTCAAGAGCTTCTCCAACACCACAGTTCAAAAGCATCAGTTCTACAGTGTTCAGCCTTCTTTATGGTCCAACTCTCACATCTGTACATAACTATTGGAAAAACCATAGCTTTGACTACATATAGACTTTTCTCAACATTGATGTATCTGGTTTTTAATACACTGTCTAGGTTGTCATTGTTTTTCTTCAAAGGAGCAAGCATCTTTTGATTTCATGGCTTTAGGCATCCGCAGTGATTTTGGAGCCCAAGAAAATGAAGTCTATCGCTGTTTCCATTGTTTCCCCATCTACTTGCCATGAAGTAACCGGGAGTTTGTGATGGACAGGGAGGCCTGGCGTGCTGCGATTCATGGGGTCGCAAAGAGTCGGACACAACTGAGCGACTGATCTGATCTGATCTGAATGGGTCAGGATGCCATATTTTTACTGTTTTGAATGTTGAGTTTTAAGCCAACTTTTTCACTCTCCTCTTTCACCTTCATCAAGAGGCTCTTTACTTCCTCTTTACTTTCTGCCATCAGGGTGGTGAAATATGAAGTGAATATCTGAGGTTATTAATATTTCTCCCTGCAATCTTGATTCCAGCTTGAGGAATTCCAGCAGGCGAAATCTACCACTAGTGCAACCTGGGAAGCTCACTCAATGCACATTACCCCTTCTAAAATAAGAGCCTATGATAAGTATTACCATATCTGATTGGTCTCCAAAGCCTAAAAAGTCTACTTCATTGATTTTCTGAGTTTGTCTTTTTCTTCTAACCTCCAAGATTATCTCTGATTGGGAATATTAAACTCCTAACTCATTTTACTACCATGATTTCTCTCCCATCTTCTGTCTATTCTTTTACACCATACCCTACTTTATTAATGTGCACAGACTTATCCTTAGCCATCATTCTAGCCGTAGTTTCTTCTGTTGTTGTTGTTGTTTTCCTACCTGTCTACCTCCCTAGACTCAGCTGTCAACCTCTGGTCTTATAATGTTCCCTGGTTCCCATGCTTCTTGCTTTTCTCTTGTTTATCCCCTGTCTGGGGAAATCCCAGTTTTTCTTCACTGTGCAAACAAATCTTTCCGGCAAACTCTCTTGCTAAATTAAATGCTCCCTTCAGTGACTTCCATGTACTCTTGATGTGCTTCTATCAAAGAAATCAATCATTGTGTGTGGTTATTATTTGTTTCTGTCTCTCTCTCAGTAGTCTGAAGGATCTTTTAGCACAGAAAGGCTATATTGGTCATTTAAAGGAAACTCTTCTGTTAGTAAAGTTGCTGGTGTGTGGTAGTAGTAGTGGATCTTCAATAACTGCTTGGGGAATCAATACAAGAGATGGATATTAGTAACAGAAGTCATCCTTACTAAAATTACTCAAAATACATAAAAGCGTTTGTGATAGAAAGTATAGAGCTAGCTCCAGGGCTGGCTCTTGGAGAACCTAACTAAACAAAGTTTTTGCCTCTCTTACTTTTACTTCCCCTTTTAGCAGACAACTTCCCAGTGCCCATATTACCCTTCCTTGTTGGAGCCCAGTTTTTTGCCTCCCAAGCCCCACCTTGGGATAGTGATTGTTTATATTCCAAATATTTTCTGGCCCCCTACACACTCACAGCAGACTTTACCTCTTCTGTGTGTTGTCCCACTCAGACGTCATAGCTGTCCATGTGAATGAGAAATGGCATAAGTGCCTTAGCTAATTAACTTCCACACATAATGTATGTCTGTTTTAATTAGATTCTTCTGGATATCTGTGATGTAATCCAAAGGAGTAGCTCATATATGGGGAGTGATAGCACTTGGTTCAGAAGGGCAAGGAGGCAGTTTGGGGAAGGAGAAGGATGGAGATTTAGCGTCCGTAGACATCCTTCTGCAGTACCAAACTACCTTTCAGCGTCACAATAGCATAGATCCTTGGAAAAGCAAAACTCATTTTCCCACTGTTTAATAATTCAGGCTCCTAATGGGATATTATTAGGTGTTTAGTGATTCCATTGCCTTCTTGCCTTCTTCTCTACCCTCTTTCCTTCCTTTAATAAATATATATTCCAGGCAGTCTGCTGGAATGAAGTGAGGGAAACATGTATGGCCTCAGGCCTTCAAGGTGCTTGTAATCACTCTAGTAAGGGAATAACTCTTGAACATTTAGAAGATAATTGCCATTGTGCTAAGTGGTGTGAAGAAAACTACCAACTAGACGAGCATCTATCTTCAGGGTTTCAAAGTAATATCCACAGTGTGTGCGTGTGCTCAGTCACTGAGTTGTGGCTGACTCATTTGGACTGTAACAACCTGCCAGGCTCCTCTGTCCATGGAATTCTCCCAGCAAGAATGCTGGAGTGGGTTGACATTTCCTCCTCCAGTGGGTCTTACCAACCCAGGGATTGAACCCAGGTCTCCTCCATTGAAGGCAAATTCCTTACTATTTGAGCCACCCAGTATCCACAGAGTTAGTGTTAAAAACTATTTTGTATATAGTTAACACACTATAAGTTTTGCAGATTAAGTGTTGGATAAAGGCAGTTTTTGTCCAAATACATGGTGCCTAGGATTATAATGCAATCCTCCATTTTTCCAATGAGATGATTGAGAAAAAAGCTTTCAGCCAATTTGTATAAATAAATTGTATGAATGTGAATAAAATTTTTAAATGCTTAATGATATTATTTAATATTTTACTTTCATTACTCATATGTACATAAAAGTACATTGTATGTAAATAATGTTAATTTGGAAGTACTCTTTCTCATGTTCATTTCATAAACAATCTTATTCAGACTTAAGCACATCATCAATAATAGTGATTTATCATCAAGAAGCTACATTTTAGTTACCAGTTCAGTTTTCCCAAAGACATTTTTACTTATATCTAATAAATTTCCAATAAAATATTTTTGAAATCATATATATTTTATCAGTGAAAATTTTATGTCAGACTACAAATGCCAGTTCACCTAAATTTTGGTCTTTTTCCTCCTTTATCCTATAAGGATGCATTCATGATCTTGACAACTTTTAATTTTATATTGAATTTTACTCTAATATCCAGCCTTTTCAGTTATGAGAATAACAATTAATGATAAAAATATTTGCCTGCTTATTTAAAATAGGGCTTTCCTTGTGGCTCAGCTGGTAAAGAATCCACCTGCAATGCAGGAGACCTGGGTTTGATCCCTGGGCTGGGAAGATCCTCTGGAGAAGGGAAAGGCTACCCACTTCAGTATTCTGGCCTGGAGAATTCCATTGACTGGACAGTCAATGGGGCCTCAAAGAGCTGGACAGGACTGAACGACTTTCACTATTTAAAATAACCCTAGCAGATAAATACTGAAATCTCCAAAATATCATATTGTTTCTTTCACAGAATGAGTTTGTTGGGAAAGTACAACATGATTGAAAGACTTTAAGGGCTTGAATATAGATGACTTTATTTTCAGTGGGATTAATTTGAGGCATTACAGTTTATCCTCCATTTGAATATTTATGAAAATATGAGTACTTTTGCTCAGTTTAAGTGAATTATTTAGCAATGGACTGAATTATGTCCCCTCAAAATTCATATTCATTAGGAAGCCCTAGTTCCTGATGGATTTGAAGATAGGACATGTGAAAAGGTAATAAAGCTAAATAAAGTCACAAGGGTGGTGGTGCCCTTATAAGAAGAGGGAAAGACCCCAGAGCTCTCTTTCTTCTGAATGAGGACATAGCTAGAAGACTCCTGACTGAAAGCCAAGAAGAGAGCCCTCCCCTCCTAAGGAACTCAGTGAGTTGGCACCTTGATCTTGAACTTCCCAGACTCCAGAACTGAGAGACATAAATTTCTACTGTTTAAGCTACTAAGTCCATGGTATTTTGGTATGGCAGCCAAATCAAGCTGGTTAAGTACAGTTACAGCAGGCAAGTATTAATAGTAAAAGGCAAGCTGTCATGGAACAGCTCTGGGATAAAAGATATAAAACATTCCTCCTCTTTATGCCTAAGTATAGTATTCTTGGATGGCCAAAATTGCATCCCTGCATTGGTCCCAGTTGACACTTGGAAAGGGAAGAGACTTGAACAGTGAGTGACAAGGCTACCAGTAATACAACAAATACTCTTATACCAAATGATTTCAAATTATAGCAATCTTAAATCCAATAAATTTGACACCTTCAATTGATTATCAAAACAAAGACATTATTGTTAAAAAATTTTATCTGGATAAAAGAAAAATATATATTAAAAATATAAAATTCAGTAATTCTATGCTGTCTTCACTACTAATGCATGTGTGTGCATGAATACATTGTTTTGTACACATGTATGTCTATACACACAAGAAATTTATATTTTATCATCACTGAAAACTACTGTATATTCAATTTTATTTTCATTCTTTTCCACTTAAAATTATATCATCATGTTTTGTCATGTAATTAGAAATTATCATGATTATCATTTTTAATAGTTGCATAATCTGATAAGAACAGATACTACACTTGATCTTAGAGGGAGGAGGGTTCAGGATGGGGAACTCATGTATACCTGTGGCGGATTCATTTTGATATTTGGCAAAACTAATACAATTTGTAAAGCTTAAAAATAAAATAAAATTTTAAAAAATAGTTGCATAATATTCTTAGCTTGTCTAGGATATAAGAAAAAATAACAAGCACATTGAAAAGTGATTATTAGTTCAAAGATCTAGTCTTTGGAGCAAGTGGTGTTCCAGCCAAAGCTGTTGACAAGTGTATTCTTCATGAGGGATTAATGGTGACAATTCCCAAAGTAAAGCTGGGTGCTCAGTCAGGGTTCTGCTTGGTGTGATTCTTGTGCAGAGTACAAACTTTGAGCTCCCCCAACAGCTAGTGGGGAACCTTGCTGAGCTAACAAAGTTGACAGAAGAGCCAAATAACGTGCCTCTGTGTGACACTCAGAGATCCCATGCTTTTCCTCACTTAAGCCTCTGAAGAATCTTAGCGAACACTTCAAGAGTACCAAAATTTTGAAAGGGGAATTTGGCTGTCCATGTATGCTAAATGATGAGATCAGAATTAAAGGACTTTGTTATTACTTACTGTGTTCTTGCATTGACAATAAAACTTCTCAGTGGCTTAGCAGAGAGCACACTGCTGAAAAAAATGAACCAAACACCTGATTCTGGAGTTTGTGAAGTTGTGTTCTAACTCCACACTTCTTCAAAACCAACAGTCATGAAATCAGGTCTTAATCCTTCTTATCCTCACTAAAGCTGAAGAATGATCTGGAATATAATCTTATGCAACCTACAACTTCAGGCTGCCTTGAAGGCTTATCCCAGCTAAGAGAGGGAAAAAAAGATAGGTTCCCAGCTCCATATCTCTTTTTAAATCACCATTTGAGTTAAGATGCTGAACTCTTCAGGAACTTTCTTCTGAGGGTCAGATAAGTTACTCTGACCTAAATAAAAGTTTTCTTTCTAACTAGTCTTCTAAAGGGAAGGGCAGAGCATGATGATATAGGTTTCATTTGAAATATTCACATAAAAGATGAAGAAAATTGCAAATCCAGCAGAGGTCACTTGACAAGATATAATGAAGTATACCTTCATTAATTCAACTGAATTGCATGGGAAGGCCAAAGCTCCAGGACCCTGAATGGTAGGCCACAGCAATGTTATTTAATCAGGTATTGATTTGCCTTCCTAGAGTCTGTCTTGATGCTTCCTGCACACTCTCTGTCCATGGTGCAGAGCTTTCTTCTCCTGACAATTGAGTATTCTGGGCTCAACTGCACTATTTTTTATTCCCTGGCTGGTATTCTCCCTTGACATACTAAGCTGTCTAGGGACATTTATGAATACCTTCCAAACTCAGAGGGACGAATCATACAGATTTTATAGCACAGTATTTCTCTGAAATGCATATTCCATTAAAATTGTTATGAGTTAATTTTGGGGAAACTTACAGTTCTTTATTTCAGATAGCTCCATCTTTTTATCTAAAAAAATCTGGTAATTGGTAATAACTTTATTCAATACTACTATTTGTCTAAATTCATATGACTTAAAAGTAATTTTCACTTTTACTCAAAGCACAAAATGTTACTTTTCTCCATAAAAATGTTGTAGAATATATCTGATGAAGAACGTATAATTTATAAAATTCTGAGTGAAAGAATCAAACTTATACTACAATAAAGGAATTGGATTTTCTTAGAAATTGGTCATCTAAGTGGAGAATACTAAAATATTCTGATTTATGAATAGATAGGTGACATGTTTGAAATTGAGCTAGTTAATAGGAGACCTGAAATTATTAAAGAAATACTGTGTTTAAAAGCGTAATGGAAAGATTAAAATACCAGATTCATCATATAGTCAGTATTTATATTAAAAAATAAATTACATAATAGAAAATAGGCAATGAGGTTGTTTATACATCATAGTGACACAGCTTCCCAGAGATGGGGCCGATAATGACAAATGTTATTTCTTAAAAATATTTTCGTGGGATATATTGTATCTGGATATTAAAGAGACTGATTCAATTCTTTATCCTTCAACATATTTGTAAGAGAGCTTACCATATGCTAGGTACTGTTCTAGACTCTGAGCAAACAATGGTGAGCACTCCTCTCCAGGAGGAGAGGGTAGGGAGAAGAGAAATAAACAATTAGGAAGGATAATCTCAGGGTGGCTCAGTGGTAAAGAATCCGCCTGTGGATGCAGGAGAAGCAGGAGTGCAGATTCTGTCCCTGGGTTGGGAAGATCCCCTGGAGTAAGGAATGGCAACCGACTCCAGAATTCTTGCCTTGAAAATCCCATGGACAGAGGAGCCTGGTGAGCAACACTCCATGGGATTGCAGAGAGTTGGAGACAACTCAGCAACCAGGTACACACAGGAGGATAATCTGAGTTACTTCTAACTGTTATGAATATAGAAACACTAGGTAGTAAGATTTTGTTAAAGAAAGAAAGGAGAGGGGCTTTAGATTGGGGTTCGGAGTAGGTATCTTTGAGAAATAGATTTGAGCTGAGACTTGTGTGAGTAAAAGGTGCCAATCATGCAATCATATGGATACTTAGAGCAGAGGGAAGAGGACATGCAAAGGACATACTACATGAGTTTAGGAATTTAAGAAAAAGTAAATACTAGTGAGGCAGAAATGTGGTGAGCCAGAGCAAAGTAATGTGGTGTAATTTGTATCTAGGATTCCCAGCATCTAATAAGGCAGTGTCCAAGGTTAAAAGGGATAGTGAAGAAAAACTGATTTGCTGCTGTTATCCATCAGGGGGAAATTGAAGTGGTTTTCTAAGACTGCACACAGTATAACTGAAATGGTTAGGCTTTATGTTTCCCTAACTAAATCTTCAACACATGCTGGAGAGTCATGTCTCTCTTAAAATACACACATGTATATATAGAGAGAGATCCAGAAGCTCATCATTGTTTGTATCCAAGCTTTCCTTTGATAGAGAAATCTCTGATACGTTGCTAAAGACAGAGCCCCAGGGTTGTAATCAACAGACCTAGGTTCAAGTCATGCTTTAAGTACTTGGTGCTATCTTATGCTCACTTGAGCCATCCGAGCCTAGTTTCTCATCTATAAAATATGAGAATAATTATGAGGGTCAACTGACATTGGGGAAGCTAGTTAGGGACAATGGTGGGAGGGTATATCATTTCATAAAAGTTCAAGTAGAATTTAAGAATGTATCTCAGGTATTTGTCTTCCCTTAGGAAAACAAATATGATAAATCAAAACTGTATTATTTCAGTAAATCATTAAGAGTTTTCAATTCAGAAATTTGTAGACTGAGAAGAAAAATTTGCCATTTATGTATTAAATGAAATAACTGTGCATCATAGCTGTCTGTAGCTAACCAAAAATAGCTGGATCATGGTCTGGTTCCTCTGGTGGTTTCAGCTTGATTCTTACTAGTGCAGCATTGATCTGATTTCATCTTTAGTCATTATTTTGGATAAAACACTAAGATAAGTGATATCAGGGCCATTTTCAGTTCTATTATGTAAGGAACTTGACATACATGAAATTTTTTCACAAAATGAAAGGAGTAATTTTTCAATTATGTGAAATACGTTTATCATTTTGTTATTATTTTTGCTATAATCTTCATCATACTGAATTTCATAAATGCTTTGTCAGGCTCAATAAAAAGGATATGTAGATTGCTAACCTATATCTATTAAACCAGAAAAGTCAGATGGGAAATAGAAATGTATTAGTCTATCACAAAATACTAATTTTCTTATCATGATTTAATCTTAATCGCCAGAGTGGGTATAGGTTTTCTTCATTATAAGACTGATCCTCACTATATTTTCTTAAATGTAAAGGATAATGGCTACAGAGGCTTAGAAATTTCATAGTATCATTGAAGAAGGTTCTAAGTATAGAGTTATTAAAATTGCAAACTATTTGTTTTTAAGTTTGTAGGAATCACTACCCATAATCTCATCTGTTTTACACTTATTTCTCAGTATGGATTAACATTTTTTCCAAACTTTTTTCTGTATTATAATCATGGTGGGGAAATGCTATTTCAAACCTCAGATAAAAGCCTTATAGTGATTCTATGTGACAGAATTTTATCTGGGTTTCAAGAAATCCTAATAATAGCATTTACAATTCTTCTTTGCAATTTTTCCTCTTCTTGTTACTATAGAAATATGGAAAACACGTTCCTGGTTTAAAAAGCTAAAAGAAAAAAAATCAGCAGTTTAATCTGAGTCTTAGAAAAAGGATCACAAATCCTGGTATAGTATTTTGTATTTAAGCTAGTTTCTGTAAAGGCCCCTGACATGCCCCCTGGGAGCTAAATATTGACAAGCATGCTTTGGCAATCAAGATCAAGCTTGTTGAATTAACACAGCTCAAGTCTTGCATTGACACTATAACCCAAGACTGAGAACTCTTATCTCACCCCATTTATTTTGGCTTTATAGGTGATACTGTACACTTGAATTAGGGATTTTCACTGTATCTTAAACGCTACAATGTGGATTAATTTGATTTGAGAATATACTAGTCCTTATCATGTTCACAGTGGAAATTATAAATGAAATGGAACATTCATTGTTTTCTCTCCCAGCATGGATCCAGAATAAAACTAACTATATGCCTAAGTCTGATATCTTTTCTATTAGAAAATGTCTTATAATTTCCACCTCTTAAAAAAGAGAAAGAGAAAAAAGAAGGATAATATTGTCCTTTATGTATCTTCCAGGTAAAAGTTAATCTATCCCAAATTGCTAATTCTTTCAAGGCTTTGATCAAAAATTAAAATATAAATTATAAAAGAAATAAAAGTTAATTTATTTTTCATCATGACTCTTCAAACTCAAATGGCAATATCCCAATGATGATTATTTTTGTAAAACTTAAAACTGTCTTCAAGTTTTAGAGGAAAACATAACCCTTTACAATCTTTCAGGAGTTAAGTATTGAATTTTATTAATAGCTAGGAATAAGGATGTAGTGGTAGTGGTGGGAAGAACTAACACTCATTAACAGCTTACCATGTGACAGATTCAGTATGGAGCACTTTACATGCATTTTCCCATTTAACTCTATAGGGTGGTTATTTTCATTGGCCCTGTTTAACCCTTGAAGAAACAGACTGAAAAGAGCTTCAGAAACTTATCTGGTCATGCTCAGTGTTTCCTAAAGCCTACTCTTTTTTTTCTTAATTAATTAATTTATGTTAATTGGAGGCTAATTACTTTACAATATTCTGGCACTCTTATTTTCTTTTCCATGAACATGCTCACAGTCAAGGTAGTAACTAGACTTTTCTCCTGCCCTTACAGAATGCATACCACAAAGGAAGAGGCATGCATGCCTGTACTGCTGTCATTCAAGGTGATGACTGCTAGTGCTAGAGGAAACAAAGGGAAGGAACATGGTGACTGGGGATGACCCAAGAGGGCCCCCAAAAGGACATCACATTCTGTAGGGACTGTAAGGGAAGAATAAGCAAAGAAGATGAAGAACATTTCAGACAGTGGAAATAACAAGAGAATTGACACAGAGGTGGGAATAAACACAATCGCTTCAAGAAATTGCTGATAGTTCAGTGTTTCAGGAGTTACTGGGTGGAGGCCACATAAATGATGCAAAGAACTGAATGAGTTTAAACATTAAAGGTGTACTTACCAGCTGATGACCTCTGTATCGTCACTGTGAATTGAAGATAATAACCCAAATCAGACCTCCCAGCGCTATTATGAGAGATGAATGAGATAATGCATGCTGAATGCCTGGCTTAGTCTTACTTCTCAATTCTAAGATTACGGTTTCATTTTCTCAAGTTAAAATCACACTCGTCTCAACCTTCAGAAATAATTTTTGAACTAACTTCTGAAATTAATTTTTTAAAATAAAATAGCTATTTGGCACAATATTCCTACCTCCTATAAGAAAGTAAAAGTTGCTCAGCCATGTCTGACTCTTTGCTACCCCATGTACTATACAGTCCATGGAATTCTCTGGGCCAGAATATTGGAGTGAGTGGCTATTCCCTTCTCCAGGGGATTTTCCCAACCCAGGGATTGAACCCAGGTCTCTTTGCATTACAGGCAGATTCTTTACCAGCTAAGCCACCAGGGAAGCCCAAGAATACTGGAGTGGGTAGCCTGTCCCTTATCCAGAGGATCTTCCCGATCCTGGAATTGAACTGGGGTCTCCTACATTGCAGGCAGATTCTGAGCTACCAGGGAAGCCACCTCTATAGGAAAGAGATGTGAATTGGGTCTTTTTTGATATATTGTTGTTGTTGTTCAGTCACTCAGTCATGTCCAACTTTTGGAGACCCCATGGATTGCAGCATGCCAGGCTTCCCTGTCCTTCACCAACTCCTGGATCTTTCTCAAACTCATGTCCATCGAATTGGTGATGCCATCCAACCATCTCATCCTCTGTCACCCCCTTCTCCTCCTGCCTTCAGTCTTTCCCAGCATCAAGGTCTTTTCTAATGAGTCAGCTCTTTGCATCAGGTGGCCAAAGTATTGGACCTTTGGCTTCAGCATCAGTCTGTCCAGTGAGTATTCAGGATTGATTTCCTTTAGGATTGACTTGTTTGATCTCCTTGCATTCATAGGAACTCTCAAGAGTCTTCTCTAACATCACAATTCAAAAGCATCAATTGTTCGGTGCTCAGCCTTCTTTATGTTCCAACTCTCACATACATACATTACTACTGGAAAAACTACAGTTTTGACTAGACAGACCTTTGTTGACAAAGTAATGTCTCTGATTTTTAATATGCTGTCTAGGTTTGTCATAGCCTTTCTTCCAAAGAGCAAGCATCTTTTAATTTTGTGGCTGCAGTCACCATCTGCAGTGATTTTGTAGCCCAAGAAAAGACAGTCTCTCACTGTTTCCATTTTCTCCCCATCTATTTGCCATGAAGTGACAGGACCGGACGCCATGATCTTTGTTTTTTGAATGTTGAGTTTTAAGCCAACTTTTTCATTCTCCTCTGTCACCTTCTTCAAAAGGCTTTTTAGTTCCTCTTCACTTTCTGCCATAAGGGTGGTGTCATCTACATATCTGAGGTTATTGATATTTCTTGAAATATAGGTTCTTTTATCTCTTTCTCAAAGACGGTTGTCATAATTTAATCCCTACAAGCAAGTGTCATTTAGTACTAAACTTTCCCATATTTGTATGATTGGATTTCTAAAATAATTTTGAATTCATATGATTTCACATACCTATATTTGTGATAAAGTAAATTATAAAGATGTCATACTTAAAGTCAAAGTTGTCTGTCACAGTGCCCAGCACATAGAGGCACCCAATTAGTTCACCTTTCCTTTCTCTGCCTTCACCTTTAATTAAAATCTCCTTCAAAATCTGACCAATGCTGCTCAGAAGTAACTCTGTGTATTATGCCAGTGTCTCACTTGTCAAACTTCTTAGCCATCCTAGACTAAACCTCTGCAATCTAGCAAGCATCTGCTTCCCAATTTGCATCTCAGTGAACATTGTACAGAATGTCTACTCAAGTTGAACACTTATCTTGTTCTATGAAATCATTGTGTACATTCTCACTTCCATGCCTTCTTTCAAAACAGTTTCTAAAGTTTGTAATGCCTAAGGTCTATTTATCTCATTTTGTACTTTGCTGATCACTTTTCCCCAGCACATCTTGGAATTCACCTTCTCTCTGATCACCTTTGGAACTGTCCACAGTATTTCTTTGGCATTCAGAGATGATACATTATATAATTATGTTCACTTTGCAAACCCTCTCTCCGGCAAATTATAACTCACATTAGGTTAGGGACCTTTTTCTCTGTATTTGACACAAAAAGTAATTTTGCTTTTGAAAAAAAAATCATCATTTTTTTAATCAAAGAGCACATTCAATAAAGTATATGTATCTATTTCATAAATTATTTAAACATTTTAACTTCAGATAATTGTAAGATATATCATAAACATTCTTACCTCAAGTCCATACTTTTGCAGTAAATTAAAATACCCTCAAATCATGTTTTAGTAATTATTAAAATGGAAAACTCTTCAGATTAAATGATGTAATGCCATTGCATCTTTCCAGCATACTTTCAAGTAGTTCTAGAATATATTTCTATATCTTATTTCTTATGTCAGTATGGAACAGTGCCGTATAAATTTCGTTGCAAAAAAGATACAGAAATCTTAAAAACTAAATATTTAGAAACTGATGTAACTAGTTATAAAACCATAATTATATAAGAGAGTGTTCTTTTATAACAAGAAGGCTTCACATCTGTCATCCAGTGTTTTAAAGCCTAGAGTACTTATTAGCTGACTATTTCTATTATTACCATTCTACAAGCAACTGCCATTCTTGAAACTGATTGATGTTCAGAAATAAAGCACATTTATTACATGTTGCCAACTTCAGAGGAGCAGTCTTATAACCTACAGCGCTTTTTGAGAAGTGATGATACTTTATATTTCTGGAACTAATCACTGCTAAAGAAAGTAAAGGGTGAAAACACAATATTTTTTTTTCTGTGAAGACCTTTCATTGCATTATATGCCATTCAACTATAAAATGATTATAGTGTTTTATCTGCCAAGAATGACAGTGGTGAAAGGCCACTTTATATGTATGTAGAGGTGTGTGTACATTCTTATCTATCCATACATGCACTGTCCGTATCTTTTCCTTATTTTAGTCTGGCTAGACTGCCTTGAACAGATATGGGGGAGGGATGAGAATAGAAAGCAAGAATTAAAGCTTGTTGAGTTTTAATGTGAACAAAAATTAATGATGTTCATATAATTATTTTATTATTTTACTACTTCCAAATTACTGCTGTAATTGCCTTCAATTGCCATCCTTTGAAGTTCTTGCCTTTTTTATACCACTTGAATTTTTGCACTGGCCTTGCCTCAGTTATGTCACTTGATCTCACCTACTGTCCTTAAGTCACTGTCCCACCTTGATTGAACACTTTGGTCCTTGATTGACTGGCGTTTTTATCACTCTAACATCTGCCATCATCATTAAGGGATAATCATGAAATACTTGAAGATCTAGCTAGCATACAGTAAAGGTAATAAATTTTAGCTTTTATCATCCTCACCAGAAACAGACTTCATGTTGCCAAGTATCCATCAATTTTCAAAGCTACTCTCTAAATGATATGGTAACTGATATTTGTGTAACACTTTTACTGTTTCAAAGCATTTTCAGAATTTCATTTGATTCTCACAACAACCTTATGAGGTAGGTGTTGTTAGCTTTATATTTAGAGTGATTAAAATCCAGTTCACGGTTGCTATCAAGAGAGGAAAGCAGAATTTATACTGAGTTTATGACCCTAAAATCCAAAGATGAGTTTTCAATTGGACAACATTTTGGGAAATGCTTTCCAATAGTCAACACTGTCACACCTTCTTAGGCTACTGTATATATAGAAGACACTTACAGAATCCTAATTTTATGTGGTGCACACTATGCATGACAAACCAAAATATAAATAATGGACTATATTCCATGTTCCTAAGTAGCTCAGGTGTTTTCCATCTAGATAACCTCAGGTACTCACGCAAATTCAAATTATCTTCTACAAACCAAAAATTATCCTAGTTAGTAGAGGTAATCTCTTGAGTCTTCTGAATGCCTCTCAGCCTCTTAACTCTGTGCATCTCAAGAATGACAGGTTCCCATGTGATCCATCTCTGAATATGACAGAATTTCATTTACCTCATTTTCTGTCTTTATAACCTTGATTTAGTCCAAGCCCATAAACTTACACATGATGAACTTCTTTTCTTTGATCTTGTTTGTTTTAGATACTATCCAGTCAGGTATCAGTGTACATAAGTCACTTAATTCCACTCTAGTTACTATTTCAGTTGTTACTGGTTTTTTAGGAGCTTCCTGTGTAGTTTTTCAGAGCTTAAGTGAAATAGGTGGAGAATAATCACTTCTATATTTTTTTTTTCACCAGCAAACAGCCAAGTAGAAATCTACAAAAATATACTTATTTCTTAATCTCACTAGTTTGGGGTTCATTTGTTTGGGTTATCTCAGATTCACAAAGATGGGTATTCAGTCAAAAGACACTACTATCATGATCGGTCCATGCATGCTACTCTTTTATTTACTTATTAATTCATTATTTCATTAATATAAGCCCATGATCCCAGTAACCCAATTTAAGAACTAAAAGTTGCCCACAACCAAGCCTATCTGTTCCTCCCTCTCCTATCCTCCTGTCTCACACCCAGAGATAACCGCCATTCTAAACTTGATCATTATGTTTACCAAGATCTTGTTTTTTCTTTAATTTTATTTTGTGTATGTATTTGTGTGTGTGTGTGTGTAATACACCTAAGCAATATGATATCTGATTTTGCTTGGATTTGCAGTTTATACAAGGGGCATGATACTGTATAGTATATCCTTGGGGACTTACATCTTTTACTCCAACAGATTATTATTAAAAGGTCATCTAATGACCTTTTGATAATCTCTTCACTTTCACTTTCATCTCCTTCTAATCCTTAACACCACTACCATTTACAAAGTCTGCAATACCATTGGATCTGGTGACCACTCTGCTCAAAATTCTCAGAGGTTTTCCCTGCTCCTGTGAGAAAAAAATCCAAAATGCTGAGTGGAGTATAGGACCCTTCAGAGACAGGCCCCATTGTAACTCTCGGTGCCTTAGCTTGAGTTCTTCTGAATGCCAAACCTGTGACAAAAACTCGGATGCAGCTAGTTTATTTGGGAAGAGGGAACATGAGGCAAAGAAGAAGCAAAAGCCAATGAAGAGCATTATTCTGAGACCGTAACTGTAAACTCCCAAGAAATATAGAGACGGCAAAGGTTCTTGCTGAATTTTCCGCCTGAAGGATGAAAGCTGAAGCGTTTATCCAGTGGCACCCATCACCCCCTACTTGAAAGTTGTCCAGGGAATTTTAACTGCTTGGAACTTCTGTGGGTGCAGTTGTGCAGATGTAATAGGCTTTTACTGTGCCAGCCTCAACCCTGGTGCACAAAGTTGAAAGAAGCCTTAGCAGAATGTGAAGTGTGCCTTTGCATTCTTGGGTTAGTCATAGCTGGCCTGGAACTCTTCAGCTATAGTAGAAATCAGAGGTGGTTGAGAAGATGAGATGTGGGTCCCAGAGATACCTGCCACACTCTCCTTCCAGACTTTTCCCCTTCCTGTCCCTTCTAATTCGCCTAATTCAGCCTTACTCTAGGCCTGTGACACACCTCATGTTTCAATTATATCCAGATCTTTGATCTTTTGCTCATGCAGTTCTATCTGTAATTTCTTTACCTGCCTTCTCTGCCTTTTAAAACAACACTTATCCTTTAAGACTTAGCTCATATTATCTTGAAGATGACCCAACTAGACAGAGTACATGGTACCTTCCTCTGAGCTGTCATGGCCATTTGCTCAGGTGTTTCTGGAGCCAGTAGCATGTATTACAATAAGTTATTTCACCACCTCCAAACACAACAGCTACTTTATAGTTAGCATTTAAGAAATGTCTAGTGATTTAGTAGCTGAAAACACTTGAGTTCTTTATGTATACTTTTTTGTTGTTTAAAGTCATGTCCATCTCTTTGTGACCCATGGACTGTAGCCCGGCAGGCTCCTCTGTCCATGGGATTTCCCAGGTGAGAACAGAGGAGTGAGTTGCTGTTTCCTTCTCCAGAGGATCTTCCCCACCCAGGGATCAAACCCACGTCTCCTGCGTTGACAGGCATTTTCTTTACCACTGAGCCACCAGGGAAGTCTTATATATAGTTTAAACTTGTGTAAAAGTTCTTTTTCAATTCAAACTGTTTTCCAGTTGAAGGTCTGAAATGTCTCTTAAATTGAGGAAAAGTTGTTAAGATATTCACACTCAGGTACCATATATATGTATCTATGTATGTGGTCTTAGTCACCCAAACATGTCTAATTCTTTGTGACCTCATGGACTGTAGCCCGCCAGGCTCCTCTGTCCATGGGGATTCTCCAGGCAAGAATACTGGAATGGGTTGCCATGCTGTCCTCCAGGGGATCTTTCCAATCCAGATATTGAACCAGGTCTCCCGCATTACAGGTGTATTCTTTACCAGCTGGGCCATCAGGGAAGCCTTGCATATATGTATATATAATCTTTATTTTAGTCTCAGTAGTAAAAAACAAAAATCTGTTCTCAATAATAATGCTTAAATATCAGGTTTTCATTTATGAGAAGATGGATCTCATTCATCTAGTGTATGTACTATATGATAAATTGTTACCAAAATTATACTATTGAAATAGCTTATATTCTAATAATAGCATGTCAAATGTAGAGATCATATACATATTAGTATATATTTCAATATTATCCAACTTATTATTGGGGAAAAAATTCTGTATCTTTTTTGAGAAATGCATTTTGTAATTTTGCTATACTTTAGTTTTCTCTTTTGAAATGACCCTTATCATGATTTAAGAAATTTTCCCCTCATTGTGGATATGTTAAAAGTTTTTCTTCATATGTAACAATGCCTTCTGTCTCCTGACTTCTTTTTACCAATTTTTGGCCTTGAGATTGTCAAAGGGATTGATTGGTGTCATGGACGGAATGTTTGCATCTTCCCAAAATCCATATGCTAAAATCCCAACCCCCAATGTGTTTAAGAGATAGGGCCTTTGGGAGCTGATTAAATCATGAGGGTGGCACCCTGGTGAATGGGATTAGTCACATTATAAAAGAGACCCCAGAGAGAGCTTCAGAATATGAAATCTACTACTGTTGGCTTTGCTTAAAAATGGAATTGCCAGCGTTTTTGTCTAGAAGCCATAGAAACATTGTAGCGGGAAATAATTCAGTCACTACCAGACATTCTCATTTTATCCATAGATGTTCAACCTTATGTAGGAAAATGAAATTTTAATATGGGCAAAACAGAAAGAATACATAACTGTAATCAGTCATAAGTCAATATTAGTATCTTATATTAATAGAAATATCATTAATGATTTTACTGTTGTTAGCTTATTTACAGAGGTGATAATTTTCACAGATTTAGGCTGGCCCTGCCTAAAGAGGAAGTCATGAACTTGACAACTTCTTAAACTTACATAACTTCTAGACCATGACACAAAATAATGTTATCCTATTTCCGAAAGGCAGAAGCCTAGACCAGGGATGAAGTGCAAGGACTCTGGTGCTCACTGCTTCAGGTAAAATTCTGGTGCCACCACTTCTTAGTTTCTCTTGGATAGGTTACTCAACCACTTAGAATTTTCCCAGGTGGGGAAAAAATTGGCTAAAATAAGAGAACCCATTTTGTCTAACTGTTGGGAGGATTACATTGCTTGATATCTGTACAGCACTTAGAATGGAGATTAGCAGATAAGAAGTGCCATATAAGCTTTATTATGAAACTCTACCTTTATTCATGGAAGCTCCATTTCCTGGAGAGTTTGGGATACATCAGACTCTTCTCATTAGTGGATTCATGAAGTAGAACGTATGTTTTCTTTGTAGAAATACCACCAAACAGTATGTTTCATTTGTAATTTGATGCTCAGGCAGGCCTTGAAGTCTCAAAATTGGTTTAAATAAATGTGATGTCTAAATGAAGCCACTGTAGGTGATGCTGTGTACCACATTCTGAAAGCTTTTCCCAGGTATGAAGCATCAAAACTCCCATCACATCTTCTGATCTAGCCTTTCCAAACCAAGGACTCTAGCACTGAAACTCCGATTTTAGCCTCTGTGTTTTGGCCTCTTGACATATCTTAGCAAAGGAAATCTTTCCCTTTTGTCTGAGTGAATCTTCTGAAGTAGAAAGTGTTGAAATAAATGGCTTATGACATGTATAGTGTTGAAATAAACGTTTATTTTAACACTTCATAAGTCATGAGCCATTTATTTTAACACTTTTCACTTGAAGTGCTTAAATAATAGGTTTTATACAGGGATGTGTCATCCACTCTGTTTAATGTAAAAGTGAATATGTAAATATATCCATCTATCTAATCTGGTTTTTCCACCCTTTGACTGCCAAACAGTCTGGTTACCATAGTTTCTGGAGTAATCTGAAATTAAATTTTCTGCTTTTTCTTTTTCATTTGATAGATAATTTGGTGAATCTCAAGGTGATTGGACATCAGTCTATTAATGAACAAAGGCTAAATACATCCTTTTTTAAAGTAACCTGAAGAAGTGTCAGCAAAGAATAGATAGTGAAATGTTTTCATAACTAGAACAGCTTTTACTAGAAAATGTCAGGTGTTTCCTTTTGTTTTTAGGACAAATAGCAGCTTGTTTTCAGGGTTATTTTTGAGCACTCTTTCAAATGTGTAACCTAGAATGGTGCCTGGAATCATACTAGTATGAGCATAAGTACAAGAATGCTAACTTTTTGAAGTGAGGCAATGTGGAAAGTGGCACTAATTTAGGAGTCAACAGATTTGATTGGGATCTAAGATCTTTCTCTTATTACAAGGGAGGGATATTTAACCTCTTTGAGCATCTAAAGTAAAAACTCCTAAGGGTTTGCTGAAAATTAAATGAAACTGTTTAAGTAAAAACCTTAATAGAGTGCTTTATATATACTCAGTTTAGTTCAGTCGCTCAGTCATGTCTGACTCTTTGTGACCCCATGAACAGCAGCACGCCAGGCCTCCCTGTCCATCACCAGCTCCCAGAGTCCACTCAAACCCATGTCCATTGAGTTGGCGATGCCATCCAACCATCTCATCCTCTGTCATCCCCTTCTCCTTCTGCCCTCAATCTTTCCCGGCATCAGGGTCTTTTCCAATGAGTCAGCTCTTTGCATCAGGTGGCCAAAGTATTGGAGTTTCAGCTTCAACATCAGTCCTTCCAATGAACACCCAGGACTGATCTCCTTTAGGATGGACTGGTTGGATCTCCTTGCTGTCCAAGGGACTCTCAAGAGTCTTCTCCAACACCACAGTTCAAAAGCATCAGTTCTTTGGTGCTCAGCTTTCTTCACAGTCCAACTCTCATATCCATACATGACCACTGGAAAAACCATAGCCTTGACTAGATGGAACTTTATATATACTGCTGCTACTATGCTATGCTATGCTAAGTCACTTCAGTCGTGTCCGACTCTGTGTGACCCCATAGACGGCAGCCCACCAGGCTTCCCTGTTCCTGGGATTCTCCAGGCAAGAACACTGGAGTGGGTTGCCATTTCCTTCTGCAATGCATGAAAGTGAAAAGAGAAAGTGAAGTCGCTCAGTCGTGTCCGATTCTTAGCAACCCCATGGACTGCAGCCTACCAGGCTCCTCCGTCCATGGGATTTTCCAGGCAAGAGTACTGGAGTGGGGTGCCATTGCCTAGACAGCTTAATAAAAGACAGTTATTATTATTACTATTATCTCTTAATAGGAAATGGCAATTAATAAAAACAACTATAAATGCTATTTTTTTTAATTTTTAAAAACTTTTTATTTTGTATTGGAGTATAGCCATCAACATATGATAGTTTCAGATGGACAGCAAAGGGACTCAACCATGCATAAACATGTTGCCATTCTCCCCCAAACTCCCCTCCTTTCCAGATCACCACATGACATTGAGCAGAGTTCCTTGTGTTATAAATGTTATGTTTTTAAAAAAACTGTTTCCAGTATTCACAAATTTGTGTCTTCATTTCTGCCAAACAGTATAGACAAACTGATATTTTTTGTATGAGCAGGAAGAATCCAAGTGCTGTATAAGGGATTTCTTTTAAACTCATTTTTTTTTTCTGAAATGATTTTGGATTAACAGAAAAGTTGACATTATAGTACATAGTTTCCATATGCCCATCACACAATTTCTTTTATTTTTAAGAAGTATTTTAATTTACAAATTTACCAAAGTAATATCTTATGGTAGAAAGTATTTATGCCAAAGCCTTTATTCTGACAAGCTAACAAAGTGAAACTGGAGGCTGAGAAGGTCATAAGGGAAAGAAGCCAAAAGGAACAAAGACTAAAGGAGGAAAACTGGGGTTAACTTGCATTCTCGTGAAGACGTGACACTTTGCTGTGTATAAAACAGCTCCCTGACAAATCTGAATCTGTTGGAAGAGTTAACTGAGACATGACTGGGCAAATGTTTGCTTTTGCTTTTAGATACTAGGAAATCTTTTAAGAAATGACTAAAATCTAAGTAGTGAGAATGTTCCAGAAAGAATACAAACACTGACATTCATTTTCCATTTGACATTTTCCAATGTCTATGAATGCTATTGATTTCAAATTCTAAATTATTTCACTTCTGAACATGCCTTGTAGAATTATTACAATGCTGTTTGTGTGGGCTTGTAATTATTGATTGCAGCATTATACTCTCCATAAATGTGCCATTGTGAATAATTAAACTTGTTAGCATTTTGTTTGCCTACAGTCTTTAGAGTGCTAGCCCTTTTTTTGGCAATCTCAAATATGTTTCTCTAGTTCAGTGTGTGCTAGATATGGGACACATATCATTTTTTCTTGAAACTTTTTAATAGTTTGCCATTTTAAAATTTCAAATCTTAAGAGCTGTTCTGTAACAATTTAGCTTTTAGTAAATAATAACTCTGGGAATCTTATGATTTGTATTTTGGAGTTTATAAATAAATGATCTTCTAGAATGTAAACAGGAGACCTTTTTCAAGCCACTTACTGCCTGTGAGCATTCTATTTCTCACACTTTATTCTTATTGCCTTTGGGCTTCCCTGGTGGCTTGCTGGTGGTCAAGAATCTTCCTGCAATGCAGGAGATGCAGGTTCAATCCCTGGGTCAGGAATATACCCTAGAGAAGGAAATAGCAACCCACTCCAGTGACCTTGCCTAGGAAATCCCATGGACAGAGGAGCCTGGTGGGCTACAGTCCATAGGGTCACAAAAGAGTCACACATAATTTAGCAACTAAACAGCAATGACAATTACAATTCTTATTGCCTAGAGTAAAACAAATATTAGTGTTAGAAAAGAGAAATATATTGTGACTGCTGGCCTTAGTTATACCCATTGCAGATATCCTTGAAAATATTAGAAAGATTGATATAGTCCTCGATGACTTCTGTCAGCTACTACACAATCACAAAGAGTCTTTGAGCTCTGTTGAGAAAAACAATATATAGCACTTTTGGCAAAGTCTCTTTAGAAAAGTCTCTCCCCTTGAGGCATAGAAACTGTGTTCTAACCATGCCTCTGGAACTGGATTTAGCACATCTGTGATGCCCATGCCCGATTCTGAGTGGTCCAATGCTATTTGAAATCATTATGCACAATTTAAGCATTTGGACGATGAAACACTTACAGCAACAATATAAACTGAATGAGCATCTATGAATGAGGAAAAACATATGCATCACATTTCTGCTTAGATATGTGTATTAGATACTGACTATATATCCTTTTTCCACCATGTTGGTCCTGATAATAGGCTGTCTCCTTTTCATGCATGCAGAAGTTAGCTAAATGCCATTTGGCAATGAGTTGAATCATTCGGGGTTGCACACTTGCCAATTCAGCCTAAATAGCCATGCCAATCGACAAAGGAATGACCTCAATTTGACAAGAGCCTGAAATTTCATCAGAAAACATAAAAGATTGGAAAAGCAGCAAATAGGGAGAGGGTTTTTTGTTTCAAACCCATCATAGACTTGACATAAGCTCTAAGCCAAATATTCTTTAAAGATTCAGCTGGGAAGATAGTTTATGATTACAAGGTTTTAATAGGAATAACACCCTCGACCACTCGCTGTCTTGTTTTGGAGAGGTAAAGATATACTTAAATAGCAATTTGGACATAAAGTGCAGAAACAGAAACTCTCATTATATGTTAACAATATTTATGATCAGTTGATGACATTTTTGAAATTTGGCTCTGGAGTCTTACTCAGTACAACAGTCAGCAAAAAGCCAAACAGCCTTTGCAGCTTACTGGAGTTGTGTCTTTGTACATGAAGCAGTGCTTAGCATGCCTGGCAAATTCAGGGGCTGTGCTTTAGATCTATAGCCTGGCCATAAAACCTGTCTTTATATTTACATCACTTTGGTACTCCATTCATTTTTATTCTTAACAATCAGTAACATCACTGATGGTGTGTATTTGTTCGTGTACATGCTTACATAGGATGTATATGGCATCTTTAAAAGCATTGCTTTCAAGAATATTTTATGAAGATTACAAACATTGAAGAGGCCAAGAACATCTTAAAAAGTACTTCTGATGGGTCGTCTTGTTCTCCATATTTCTCTTCCGTAATGTACTGCAGATATGATCTTTAGTCCTGTTTACTTTTAAAATGTAAGATTCATTTTCTCTCAGATGTAGCTTCTGCCCACTAATGGGAAGGATGCTCTCATATTTTGTAAAATGAAGTCTTTGAGTGATCTAACCATCTAAAACTTCTTAGACGTGGATCCAGCTGGGAGATGTTTACTTTTAAGATGGACACTTTTTGCTACCTCTTATATATATTTACATATTTTTTATTTTTTGTATGAAGTGTATTTTATATAGGATACAGGGCACAAATATTAAGTGTTCAGCTAAATTACCACTAACTACTGTCTACATTTTTAGTAACTACAGGGGCTCAGGTGGTTCAGTGATAAAGAATCCATGTGCCAGTGCAGGAGACACATATTCAATCCCTGGGTCAGGAAGATCCCCTGGAGGAGGAAACTGCAACCCACTTCAGTATTCCTCCTTAGAAAATCCCATGGATAGAGAAGTTTGGCTGGATACAGTCCATGGGGTCACAAAGCGTCAGACACTGCTGAGCGACCGAGCATGCATGGAGTAACTACAGTTTGAAATAGAATAGAGTATATTTCTTTCATACCTGAAAATTCTCTTGGTACTGCTTGACAATCAGTTATATATATATATATATATATATATATATATATATATTTATTTATTTATTTAACTATTCTTAAATTTCATATAAATGAAATAATTTATTCATTCTCTCTGTCTCCCTCTTCTTTACACCCCTACTACTCTGTGTTTGTGTGTGTGTGTGTGTGTGTGTGTATTTTTTGGGTTCATTTCCTCAGCTATCATATTTTTCATATCCATCTATATTGTTGTAGGTACTAGTAGGCAAGTCCTTTTTATTGCTGATAATTTTCACTAAATTAATGGACCACAATTTGTTTATCCATTCTCTTGTTAATGGACATTTGGGTGGTTTCCAGTTTGGGGCTATTATAAACATTCTTGTACGTACACTTTTGTAGTCTTATTTTCATTTCTCCTGGGCAAATGTTTAGGAGTGAAATTGCTGAGTCATAGGATAGATATATGTTTAATTTTTAAACAGATTTCAAACAATTATCCAAAGTGATTTTCCCATTTTGTACTCCAGTTAGCTATATATGAGAGTTCAACTTGTTCCACATTTGTGTCAATGTTTGGTGTTATCAGTCTTCTTTCTCCCTATTTTCTAATAAGTGTGAAGTGGAGGCTCATGTGGGTTTTGATTTGTATTTCTCTAACATGGGGTAACTTTCCTGTACTCATTGTCCATTTATATGTCTTAAAAAGAAAAGTCTGATCAAGTTTTGCTCATTTTAGTTATTACTCATCTTGTAATTATCGTTTTTTAGGAACTCTTTATACACTTTAGATATAAGGTCTTTTTTAAATTTATGTATGTGAATATAATAATTTTTGTAGATTTTGGCTTCTTTACTGTTTTTTATAAAATCTAATAATTCAGTATTTTTTATTATTTAGTAACTTGTTTTAATATCTTTCCAAAAATATCTTGCTTAACTCTAGGTTATAGAGATACTTTCCTACGTTTTGTTTGTTTGTTTTCCTAATTCATTCTGAATCTTTAAAAAAATTTTGTATACAGTAAGAGAGCAACTAAGGTTTTTTTTTGATCACCTTTTCTTACAAATATCCAGTTGTTCTGCACTGTTTGTTAGAATGATTTTTCTTTC
The DNA here is from genome assembly GCF_002263795.3 of Bos taurus. Taxonomy (NCBI): domain Eukaryota; kingdom Metazoa; phylum Chordata; class Mammalia; order Artiodactyla; family Bovidae; genus Bos; species Bos taurus. The sequence continues at coordinate 46,140,690 of NC_037330.1, forward strand.
CCCTACTGAAGTAACTTAGTGACTTGGTCAAAAATCAATTGACTTTATAGTGGTGACTATTTTTGGATTCCATCCTGGTCTATATTTTTATACTGTTATCATGATACTGGATATTATGCAAGTCCTGAAGTGAAATAGCATCCTTGAATTGTGTTTTATTTTTCATAATTGTTTTGGTTATTCTAGTTTGTATTTTTATATAAATTTTAGAATTAACTTATCAGCTTCTTCAAAGACAGTTTGCTAGAATTTTATTAAAGACATTTGAGTCTATATTAATGAAGAATATTGGCCTACAATTTTATTTTCTTTTAGTATATTTGTTGGATTTTGGTATCAGAATTATGCTGGTCTCATAAAATGAGTTGGGAACTGTTCCTTCTTGTTCTGTCTTCTGCAATTGTTTCCATAAGGTTGATATTCTTTTCAGTCATGTCCAACTCTTTGGGACCCCGTGGACCCACCAGCCTCCTCCTTCCATGGGATTATCCAGGCAAGAATCCTGGAGTGGGTTGCCATTTCCTTCTCCAGGGGATCTTCCCAATCCAGGGATTAAACCCAGGTCTCCTGCATTGCAGGCAGACACTTTAACCTCTGAGCCACCAGGGAAGCCCTTAAGTTTGATAGAATTTACCAGTGAAGCCATTTGGGCTTGCAGTTTGCTTGTTACAATTGTTTTATTATTATAATAATAATTACCATTATTATTACCAGTTCAATTTCTGTGATAGTTATGAGGTTTTTTATTTTTATTTTTTGTTTTTTGTTGTTATTTTTGGTTAGATATGGTTTGCTTGGAATTTGTCCATTTCATTGTAGTTGTTTAATTTTTTGCCTAAAGTTGTTCACAGTGTCCTTTATTTATATTGTTTTAAAAATCTGTTGTGATGGTACTGCTTACTAAGCACTTCATATGTGCTTGTCACAGAGGTACCTGCTTTACATAGATTATCTTATTTGATTTTTACATGGTTCTGTTTATGTCCATTAGATGTTCCTTCCCAGTATATGGTTTGTCCAAATAGCTGCCGGTTTCTAACTACTCACTTGCCCGAGAAGCATCCTTGCTTATAGTTCAAAGCACTAAAATATCAGGGGACACATGGATAAGCACATATTGAGGCTAGATGACCAGTTTAAGCCCCCAGTTGCCCTCTGGTATAAAAGAAGTTTCCAGAATACACCCATGATCTAACATAGTGTAAGAGTGCCTCTAGGTAATAGTTTGGAAGATCTTGTAAAGAAATGTAATGTTAAATTATTTTCCCTTTCCTAATTGCTTGACCGTGTGCTCTGTTTTAATGCTTGCTGCAGATTCCTGCAATATTTATGATGTTTTTTAAGACCATAAATGCATTTATGAAAATGAAAATGTATGATACTAGTAACAGTTGTTGAATGGAGTGGAACTTGTACACTCTTCCATTACACAAGCTTCCTAAGTTGTAAAAAGAAGAAACATTATTTTAATTTTAATTGCAACTTCTGATGGATAAAAATCCTATTACTTTTATTTTCTTATTTTTTTTAATTTTATTTTATTTTTAAACTTTACATAATTGTATTAGTTTTGCCAAATATCAAAATGAATACATCACAGGTATACATACTTTTAAAATCAGACTACAAAGATCCTTATGATCTATATAAAGGCTACAACCAGGGACATGTGTGTGTGTTTGTCACTCAGTCCTGTCTGACTCTTTGTGACCCCATGGATTGTAGCCCACAAGCTCCTCTGTCCATGAAATTCTCCAGGCAAGAATACTGCAGTGGGTTGCCATTTCCTTTTCCAGGGGTCTTCCCAAACCAGGGATCAAACCCGGATCTCCTGCATTGCAGGCAGATCCTTTTACCATCTGAGCTACTACATAGACTATATATTCTGTTTAGTTTCCTTGGAGAAATATTTTTCATTAGCAATGAGATAAATCTGGGCTTCTTTCATTTTATTATATCTTTTTTTCAGACATTCATAAGAATTCAAAAATTCTCATGCCAACTCAGTAGTTTAAAAATCAGGTTTTAAAATAAAGTATCGTATAGAAATTCATAGCAATATCTGGGGAGTGGGGGTGTTGCCCTCTGCTTACCAGGCAACACCCCCATGCAACCCAAACTCATTGTATATGGTTCCCCAACCTGAGAGGCTACTTTAGTTTTGTTATTAATGTAACAGTCTCAGAAACATGAATTATTCATTACTGTAACTGCAGTTTTGCCCACCTTGTCCCCAACCCTTGCCAGAATTTGAAATATCCTAGTTCTGAACCCCAAACCTACCTACTCGTCTCTCAAGAGCCTAGCTGGTATCCTGCATCTCTCATAAAGCCTTTCTGAACCACTTCAGTCTTCCTGGATCATCCTATTCTGAGTTTCAACACTTCTTCAGTCTGGTTCAGATAATCAGAATGTGAACATGTGTTGCCCATGTCTTCATTATAGCTACTTAGTCTCATAAGCTCAATGAGAGGAAATACTTTTATTGCTGCCTTTTAGCAACTGACATCATACTAGGTACAAGAAATAATTTTGACTAACAATGATTTCTCATTTTTTACCCTATTGAAATGTAGGAAGAAATTTTACTGTCAGTTAGTTGAGAGGGCAATTACTGATCAGTAGAGCAAATATTGGTGAGTAGAGCTCCTACTTTCCAAAGTGCCTAGTCAGTTTACAGGAGCATTGGTCCTCAAAGGGTTCTGATAGAGTCCAGCTGGAGATGACCTTGTCCACATTATTATTTTTAAACATATGTCAGAACACCTATCATCAAAAAGTCTATGGATAACAAATGTTGGAAAGAATGTGGGGAAAAGGGAACCCTTGTACCTGTTGGTGGGAATGTAAATTGGTAAAGCTACTATGGAGTAGTAAATTGCTACAGCTATTATGGAGTTTCTCCAAAAAGCTAAAAACAAGACTACCATGCTATGCTAAGTCACTTCAGTTGTGGCCGACTCTGTGCGACCCCAGAGACTGTAGCCCACCAGGTTCCCCCATCCCTGGGATTCTCCAGGCAAGAACACTGGAGTGGGTTGCCATTTCCTTCTCCAGTGCATGAAAGTGAAAAGTGAATGTGAAGTCACTCAGTCGTGTCCGACTCTTTGCAACCCCATGGAATTGATCCAGCAATTCCACTCCTGGGTACACATCTGAAGCAAATGAAAACATTAATTCAAAAATATACATGCATCCAGTGTTTATAGCAGCACTATTTATAATAGCCAAGATATGGAAGCAGCCCAAATGCCCATCAGTAGACTAATGGATAAAAAGGTGGTATATACACAGTGGATTACTACTCAGCCATAAAAAATGAAATCCTGCCATTTGCAGCAATGTAGATAGAGATAGAGAACATTTTATTTATTGAAATAAGTCAGAGAAAAACAAATATTGTATATCACTTTTATGTGGAATCTAAAATATATTACAAATGAATATATGCAAAACAGAAACAGACTCACAATATAAAAACAAGCTAGTGGTTTCTGATGAAGAGAGGGAACGGCGGGACGAAATAGGAGAATGAGATTAAGAGATACAAACTACTGTGTATAAAATAGCTAAGCAACAAGGATGTATTGTATAGCACAGGAAACTAAGCTATGCTCTCGTGATAACATTCAATGGAGTATAGTCTGTGAAAATACTGAATCATTGTGCTGTACACCTGAAATTAATATATTATTATAAATTAACTATACTTCAATAAGAAAAAAAATTTAAGTCCATTATTATCTTTGAGAGGTGTCCACCCCAGAGAAGAGAACAAAAACTTCAGTGCTTGCTGTACAACCTGGGTTTCATCAGGCTGTGAGAAATACAGCCTTATCATAGGGCACAGAAATTTACACTGGTAATTCATTGTCAAATAAAAAGAACGAGAATAAAAGGAAAATTTTGACGGTAGAGCAGGTGCGACCATGGACACCCTGACCATGGAAACACCCACAGTGTAAACTGAGTACAGAATTTCAGAGAGGAAAGAAATATATGACATTCCAAAGAAAGAGATAATATGATCCTAACGAATGTGAGAACTCTTTTTGTTATTTTTTATGTCTTCAGAAAAAGGCTCATTTTTAAATGTCCTGGGTCTCCAAGAGCAAAGCCTACTTCTAATTATCAGCATTACCATCATTTTAAACTTCCTCTTTCTCTTCTTCAAATAACCATTTTTGAACACACATAGACTGTGAGATTTTTATGTGGTTTCATAACATTTGTCCTGAACATTCTTAAGCAAATCAAATGAGAAATATTTATACACCAAATTTGCTAACTCATGGTTCCGAATCTCTTCACCAAGGAAATATGTGTATTTTTAAATAGTCATATATTTATATATATATAGGTAAATTTGTTGTATTTACAGGTTTATAGCACTGCCAGAAGTACTTAAACAAAAGAGACAGAAGGATATGGTAATCTGGAAATAAAGAAAAACCCTCAAATTCAAACCTATCAATGTATTTTATGGTCACATTGTGAACTAATTATTTTATTGCTATAATGTGTTACTTCACTACATGACCCTGTCTTTCTTATGTACATTTGGTATTTAACTTTTCTGAATTTCTTCATCTGTACAGGGGGAATAATGCATATACAACTTGTTGTGAAGATAGAAATAATGTGTAAGTAACTTAGTAGTGAAAGTGAAAATGTTAGTCACTCAGTTAGGTACAACTCTTTGCAAACCCATGGACGGTAGCCAGGCTCTTCTGTCCATGGAATTCTCCAGTCAAGAATACTGGAGTGAGTTGCCATTCCCTTCTAGAGTGGATCTTTCCAATTCAGGGATCAAATCCCAATCCCAGTTGGGAAGATCTGGAATCTTCCCAATCCCAGGTCTCCTGATTTGCAGGCAGATTCTTTACGATCTGAGCCAACTTAGTAGTTCAGTTTAGTTCAGTCGCTCAGTCATGTCCAACTCTCTGCGACACCAGGGACTATACAACACCAGGCCTCCCTGTCCATCACCAACTCCTAGAGCTTGCTCAAACTCATGTCCATCGAGTCTGTGATGCCATCCAACCATCTCATCCTCTGTTGTCCCCTTCTCCTCCTACCTTCAGTCTTTCCCAGCATCAGGGTCTTTTTCAGTGATTCAGTTCTTTGCATTAGGTGGCCAACGTATTGGACCTTCAGTTTCAGCATCAGTCTTTCCAATGAATATTCAGGACTTATTTCCTTGAGGATGGACTGGTTGGATCTCCTTGCAGTCCAGGGGACTCTCAAGAGTCTTCTCCAACACCACAGTTCAAAAGCATCAATTCTTCATCGCTCAGCCTTCTTTATGATCCAACTCTCATATCCATACATGACCACTGGAAAAGACATAGCTTTGACTAGACAGACCTTTCATGGCGAAGTAATGTTTGCTTTCTAATATGCTGTCTAGGTTGGTCATAGCTTTTCTTCCAAGGAGCAAGCATCATCTAATTTCATGGTTGTAGTCACCATCTGCAGTGATTTTGGAGCCCAAGAAAATAAAGTGTCACTGTTTCCATTGTTTCCCTATTTGCCATGAAGTGGTGGGACCAGATGCCATGATCTTAGTTTTTTGAATGTTGAGTTTTAAGCCAACTTTTTCACTCTCCTCTTTCACTGTCATTAAGAGGCTCTTTAGTTCTTCTTCACTTTCTGACATAAGGGTGGTGTCATCTACATATCTGAGGTTATTGATATTTCTCCTAGCAGTCTTGATTCCAGCTTGTGCTTCATCCAGCCCAGCATTTCACATGATGTACTCTGTATATAAGTTAAATAAGCAGGGTGACAATATACAGCCTTGACATACTCCTTTCCCGATTTGGAACCAGTTTATTGTTCCATGTCCAGTTCTAACTGTTGCTTCCTGACCTGCACACAGACTTCTTAAGAGGAAGGTCAGGTGGTCTGGTATTCCCATCTCTTTCAGAATTTTCCACAGTTTATTGTGATCCACACAGTCAAAGGCTTTGGCATAGTCAATAAAGCAAAAGTAGATGTTTTTTCTGGAATTCTTTTGCTTTTTCTATGATTCAATGGATGTTGGCAATTTGATCTCTAGTTCCTCTGGCTTTTCTAAATCCAGCTTGAACATCTGGAAGTTCTCAGTTCACATACTATTGAAGCCTCACTTCAACAAAAGAGAATTTTGAGCATTACTTTGCTAGAGTGTGGGATGAGTGCAATTGTGTGGTAGTTTGAGCATTCTTTGGCATTGCCTTTCTTTGGGATTGGAATGAAAACTGGCCTTTTCGAGTCCTGTGGCCACTGCTGAGTTTTCCAAATTTGCTGGCATATTGAGTGCAGCACTTTAACAGCATCATCTTTTAGGATCTGAAATAGCTCAGCTGGAATTCCATCACCTCTACTAGCTTTGTTCGTAGTGGTTTCCTAAAGCCCATTTGACTTTGGACTCCAAGACACCTGGTCTAGGTGAGTGATCACACCATTGTGGTTATCTGGGTCATGAAGATCTATTTTGTATAGTTCTTCTGTGCATTCTTGTCACCTCTTCTTAATCTTTTCTGCTTCTGTTAGGTCCATACCGTTTCTGTCCCTTATTGAGCCCATCTTTGCATGAAATGTTCGCTTGGTATCTCTGATTTTCTTGAAGAAATCTCTAGTCTTAGTAGAGCACCTGGTATTCAGTAGACCCTTAGGAGTATTTTCTTTTTGCTATAAAATGATACAGCCATTGGTTTTGAATTCTAGTCCGGTTTTATCATATTGAAGGCCTACAGCTTAAAAATTGTGACAGTCTCAGAGAGTTTTATCTCTGGTGACTCAGAAACACACCATGAGCCCTTATCAGTAGGTCTTAGAATAGGGAGCTGAATAACAAGGAAGAAGCTGAGATCCAAACCCTGGTCCATTTTAAATGCTAAATACCAGCTGAGATGTAAAAGCGGTTCATAGTTTTTCTTGATAACTCTGCTTTGAAAATTTGCATCATTTTGTAAGTAAAAATATACTTAAATATTTTAAAAATGAGAGTAAGAAAAATTCTCTACTTATTTCTCTTGTGTAGAGGTTACTGAACAAATAATATGGTGAGTATATTTTGCATATTCATAGATTCACATGATTTTAATTAACACCAGCCAATTGCATGAACCAATTTGCAAAACTTTCCATTCTTGTTTCCAAAGAGAATACATATGTTGTAGCATCTACTATGAAAACTAACCAAGTTGGAAATAGCAGCAATGTACTTATTTCAGTACTTTTTTCTTTTGTCTGTGTGTCTTTACTCAATGTTAACATGTCTGCATGCTGAATTTCTTTCTAAATCTGAATGTCCTTGCTGACCATATTGAAGAATGTGCTTACTGTACTGTTTCATTAAACCGCTGTGTTATCGGGTAATTGTTTAAGCATAATGCCATAGCACTATCAAAAGGAAAGGTGAACTAATGGCATTTGCAAATGTCAGGGATTATCTTAACACTTTTATTATAGTTTATAAAAAAGTAGGTTCAGGGCATTTCATGGCAATTATTTCTACAGAAATTGGTTATTTAAATAAATTGCTAATTATCTGAAGAGGACAGTATTGAAAATGCTACTAATGAGTTGTTTAATAAGTGTAGCTTGTGGTGGCCACCTACAGGTTGAAAATAGAAAGAACATATAGAATAATTATGCCCAGATATCACATATAAATACTCTATATTTTTCCTTCTAGTAATAAATTCAAGGAAATGTGTCTCTTCATGCCATCCTTTGAGTCTTGGACAGTGTAGTCAGTTCCTAATTTTTCATAGATTATGATTTTGTTCTAAATCAAATTTCATTTGCTTCCATAATTATCTTTGTGCTATAATCCCTAAATACAATTTCATTATAATTTGTAATCCAAACTAGGTGCTTTTTGAGTGAAAGGGGATGGTATTTATCATTGCATCATGTAATTCCAAATAAATATAGGTGTGACAAACTGGGACTTCCTAGGCAAGCTGGATCATAAATTACTATTGTTTCTATCTAATTCCTAACCGACAATTATACTTGTATTCTTGCTTTTATCATATGTGGACAACAATTCTTTATTAGTTACAAAATTAGTTATAAAATTTAGTCTTATTTTTTTAAAAATTTATTGAAGTATATTTGACTTATCCTTCTCCAGGGGATCTTCCCAATCCAGGGATCGAACCCAGGTCTCCCACTTTGTAGGTGGACGCTTTACCATCTGAGCCACCAGGGAAGCCCATATTGAATGCATTGAATGTTAAAATTTGACTTTCACTTATAATCAATCCTTTTATATGTTAGCTTCATCACTGGTATCTATTGGGAAACCACAGAGCATATAAAATTACTCCTTAAAATACCATGACAAGGTTCATAGTATCCTGGAATTTTTAATTGGAAGAGATCATATAATCCAATATTTTCTATGGTACAGAGGTCTTTTCAAATGGCCACTACCTGCCAAATACCCATTTAGTTTCAAGTGATAGGGGCATAGCAATGTAGCTACTTCTGTTGCTGAATTTGCAATTGGCAAATTTTAATGATATTAATGATAAAAAATAATAATAAAACCAAAAGTGTGTGCTTAACCATTGGTTCTAGTTATCTTTTGAGAAAAAACATAGATGGAATCTTTCTTCATGATTACCTCTTAAATACTTGAAGACAACCATTAGATTATTAATTCTTTCAGCCATTTTATACACCACACATATGCATATTATTGTTTAAAATTTTTATTTAAAAATTAATTTTATTGTAGCCAAAACAATGGAATTCTTTACATAATAAACTATTTGCATATAATATATGTATGTATGTGTGTGTATATATATACATATATACATCTTAAATTATGGGGATAGAATTTATTTTGACAGATATTGTTAAAATTAAAATTGCATACTTTAGTAATAGAACTCAGTATCCTTAATTGATATAAGTGTGATACATTTTCTTGCTTTCTTGTATTCTGCTAAATCACTGTAGCCTAAACTACTTCATAAAACTGACAATTAGCTTTACTGAAATTTAACTTTACTGATTTTGCTTACCCTTTGATTCCAAACAAAACTATTTATATGCTTTTTCTAGCTCTGGTTCCATCTCATTATGTGTGTGTGTCTGTGAAAGAAAGACAGGGACAGAGATCACAGTCATCCTGTTCACCCTATTTTGGATATATTCTGTTAATATTTTACTTAAAATATTAGATATAGAACCAAAAGTGCTCTTCTGAAGGTACAGAGAATAGAAGCACTGCACATCTTGTACATAAAAGTTTCACAGCACAGAATCTGAAAATGCCTATTCCTGTATTGTTTTAGACACATTATAAAAAAAGGTCATTTTTCATTGCAGAAGTGAATGACACTTTCTTACCTAAGAGAATCAAATAATATGGAAGTACAGATATCAAACTTGAAAGTTCTTCAGCCTGTTTCCCCAGAGATAATGTAGCAGTTTAAAACACAGTATTCTGTGCATTTACATGTCCACATACTAAGTGTAATCATATTTTTTCTTTACCTAAAATGGGACCACACCCTATATATTGTTCTGTTACTTGTGATTTAACACATAACTATGTATCCTAGACATATTTCCATGTCAATTTTAAAGGTTTCCTGCAGCATCACATGAATGAACTATAATTTATTTTCTAGCGTAACTACTAGTGATTATTTAGGTTGTTTTTCACTGTTTTGTTATATAAAACAGTATTTCAAGGAACATTTTTGTGCATGTAACTTTTTATCTATGCACTAATGGATTATATTTCTCAAAATGGGGTTTCAGGATAAGACATATACCTTTAGATATTGCAATTGTATTATAAATCTAATAAAAGTTCATCACACAAATAAATGCATTTGCAATCATAGACTTAAACTATATTTTTTGGAAATGAAATGACTTAGGATCTCCAAATTTACTGTCTAGAATATTAACTAACACCCCTTAAGTATTAAGTGTTTAACCACACATGTTTCTAGTGAATGCTTATTTCTCTGGTCAACTTTCTGTGACTTCAGTAGTAATATCAACCTTTATACACTACAAACCAGGCACTGGACTGAATGCTTTCCACAAACTGTATCATGTAATAGTCCCCAAGTTGCTATGATATTGTTGTTGTTGATGTTCCTGTTTCACCGATACCAAAAACTGATGTTCTAGGAAGCTGAGGAGCTTGCTCAAAGTCACAATTGTGTAAAGTAATAGAGTCAAGACTTACACCTACTTGGGTGGACTTTCGAAACTGAGCATTGGACCCCAGGCAGAACTGATACTGGCTTTCTGAAGGTGATGCTCATCATAAGCTGCACTGTCAGCTCTCAGTTCAAAAGTACGGGCTCCACACAGAGATTTGATCTTTAAACTTTTAAACTGCGACATCAAACAAGTTTTATTCAGGTTGAACTACCCTTTCTTCACATACATGATAGCATCTACCTGCCCAGCACTGCAAGGGTTAAAACTCACGCTGTATATGAAGCCCCGGTCTCCCTGTCTAGTATCAGGGAATTTGGAAATCACTTCATGAGCAAGCACCCAGAGAGGTAAATGTCCCCTTCTTTGGTAAATAGTATTAATTCTATTGCTTTAAAATAAAATGTCTAGCACATTCTAGGTACCAAATTATTGAATATGAATTGACTATGAACATATTGAATATGTTATAAAGCAGATAAACAGTTATAAAGATATAAAGACTGGGGGAAATTTTCTTGAAATACTTAACAAAATTAAAACATCTCATAAGAAAAATTTTAGTTTTACAATAAGCCTGAAATAACAATATAAAACAACTGGTTTTCTCTCTCCCATTTCTCCTGTTTAGATTTCACATCTCTTGATATAACCCTGATCCTTCTAGTACTTCAGTTTCTGGTTGAATTATGCTAATTTTCTCAGGGGACTTTAATCCATGTGTAGAGATGTATTTTTAATTAGTTGTGCTTTACATATTTATCAGTACATTAGGTTCATTAACATTTTAAAGTTGTTTTAAAATATACATTTTTGGTGCTTGATTTATGTGTTTTATAAAAATCAATCTCTCAACTCCTAAATTCTTGAAAGTTTAGATTTGCTACTATTTTCTTTCTTCTGTGTGATGTTAAAACTGTTAACAATTAGGAAGTCAAAGTTCAATTTCTAATGAATTTGTTATCCACTTAATTCATTATATTTTAATTAATGTAAGCAAATTAAAACTACATTTTCTTTTTGTATACACAGTGAGCACGAGTGAGTATTATAACCCAATTTCTGTTTTATTGCCAGCTAGAGCTATTATCAGGGAGTTTATTGTGGACTTAGCTCTAACAATTAATTCTGTAACAGTAGCTGTCCTAGAAGTCAAATGATTAAGGCAAAAACAAACAGAATTAAACTCAATTATTCAAAATTTCAGTTATCCAAAATTAGCATATGTTCTACACTATCTTGCCCATTAAAAAAGTCTTTTCTCTTCAAGGATTTAGTCATGCTAAGTAAAGTTCTGCTTACTTCTCACAAATAAGCTCAAGTTCTGATGTTGTTAAAAGTTTTGCATATTGATTTAGGGCATGGACCTTCTGATTCTCAAAAAAAAAAAAATGTAATATATGGATGTCTGTGTTTGAAATTTTTAGCTTTGGAGTCAGTTAATCCTACCAGCATCATGACATCACTCAATAGAGATGGGGAAAAGAAGCAGAAGATGGTTCTTCTAAGGGAGCAGAGGTTATAAAGTTTCATCATCCTAGGCATCATGCTTTTGTCTACAATAAAAAAAAATTGCATTACTAAGCACACAGCAACAACCTAGAAGGCACAAAGTAAGCTAAAGAAATGCTCCCTCTGAAATCAGTTGTCCTTTTAGGGTAGTACAGGTTATAATAGCAAACATTTGTATAATATTTGGCACCTCCCTGGTGACTCAATCAGTTTGCAATACCAGAGACCCAGGTTCAACACCTGGGTCAGGAAGATCCCCTGGAGGAGGAAATGGCAACCCACTTTCGTATTCTAGCCTGGAGAATCCTGTGGACAGAGGAGCCTGGCAGGCTACAGTCTATGAGGTGGCAAAGAGTCAGACACACCTGAAGCGACTTAGCACACACATATAATCTTTATCATGAGCTAGCCCTTTATATATATATATATAATCCTCAGAACAGCTCTGTGAAGTTATTAAAATTTTATTATTTTATAGATTAAAAGATTAAGAAATTTTCATAAGATTACACAGCTTGTAAATAGTGGAGCTAGAATTTTAACCTAAGCAGTTGAGCCTGTTGTTTCTTTGATACTGTAACTAGTTCATCTTCAAATTCCCTTCTTTCTAGGAGTAATTATAAAATATATGATGTTTAAATGAATGCAAAGTTTTCTTAATGGTACATGTCTTGGCATCAGTGTTGGAACTCACAGGTCTGGTTCACATTTGTTTGTTTCTTTGTTTGAACCTGCAGCTTTTTTCAAAATGTGGGGATTCAGGATGGCTAACTTTCCTTGGCATATCCTACACATTTGAAATGGAAACGCTTGATGTAACTGAATTCCCCATCAGGCCCATCTGGTTATCCCATGTAGATGAAGACTTAATTTAAATTGCATGTTTCCTATTAGTTAATTTAAGCTAATAGGATTTCAATTTTTTAAGTTTAAACCTTGTTGTTTCCTTTAGGATGGAGTCTACTTTTAATTCCTTGAGCTTCTTGAACTGGCCTCTTCCTCCCTGGTTTTTGATCTAAAATCATTAATTACCATAGCAGTGCCAAAATTAAAAAAAAAATTATCTCAATAGTCATGATTCTGAAAATCTTTATGCATTTTGATTAACATATGTATAATCTTGTGTGGTATTGATATATATGACCAGAAGTTTTATTTTTATATTGAATCTATTATTTCCTCATTTCTGTCATTTTAAAACTAAAAAAAATTTCTGTATGACAATTTGAAAGATCTTTTTATGTACCTTCAGTTTCCTTCCAAAAACCTTTCATGGCAGATAAAAGTCATTTTTAAAACCTACTCCCCATAAAAAATGCTGAGAACAGGTAGATTATATTTCATTTAAATCAAGTTATTAAGAAAACCAATCAAATAGAATTTATAATGGAAATTAAAACTGAATTTACTATTACCCAGCAACAGAAGGATCCATTTCTTCATTTTTGGATCACATTTCCTTAGAGAACATAATTACTCTTAATTTTTAAAAAGATACCTTTATTAGTTTGAAAGGTTTTCATGTTCATTAGGTAAATTAGAAAAGCTTTAGAAAAAGAAGGGAAACATCAAGTAGAAAACATCTTATTGACCTAACAGAACATTTTAAAATGCCACTGAGGGTTTGCTGATGTTCTTTAACACCTGTGTAATAATGTTGCCCTTTAAATGGAACTGGTTAAATTTTCAAAGCTGTGTTCTGGGATTTTGCCATTTGATGTCCATTAATATCAATTCAAATATGTGGCCAAATCCCTGTGTACCACTTTGAAACTTTACCCCTTAGTGTTAATGATAGTCTTCTAACAGTGCAGTTAGAAATAAATTATTTATCTGCTTAGCACAAATTTCCTTTACTCTCTAGGGTCAACTGAATAAGAAAAAAAAAAATCCCAACATTTCTTTATTGCTTCAAAGTAACATGTGTGTAAAGGAGCCATCAACTTCATATATATTGAACATGTCATTTATATTATGCCAGGATAGCTATATGTCTGTCTAAAAGATTCAAGTTACAAATTCCCTAAAAATGCTTTCCTCTAACCTTTACTCTCGAAATTTCTTTTTAGTATAGCTGAAGATATGTTTTTACAAGTATGTGTGTGTGTATTCTTTCCATGCATCCTCCTGTCCACTGTGTTCACCTTTTTCAATGATTAAAACATTCAGACTAAGAAGAAGTCACTGCTAAATATTTTAAAATAGAAATAGGGTTCTGATGTTCAGTTTCTAAATGGCCCTAACTTTCTGCCTTGTATTTAAATGTCAGTTATGGAATTCCGAAGTTTCAGCATTGAATGTTCTTCCCTAAGAATACTAATATCCAGAGGAAGATATTTTTAGGTTTGGGAGCACCAAGTAGTCATTTCCACAAACATTTTGGTGTTGAATGCAAAAGCATTAGTTACACATAAATCCAGTTTCATCTGAAATGAAGAAGATGAAAAGAAAACCACCGATTTTATTTTTTTAATTGTTTTTTTTTTTTTTATTTATTTCTGTTTACTTACTAACTCTTGGCTATGCTGGGTCTTCATTGATGTGAGGGCTTGTCTCTAGTTGCAGTGACTAAGGGCTGCCCTGTAGTTGTGTGCAGACTTATTGCAGCACACGGGCTCAGTAGTTGTGGCTCCTAGGCTCTAGTGCACAGGCTCAGTAGTTATGGCACACGAGCTTAGTTGCTCCTCGGCATGTGGGATCTTCCTGGATCGAGGATAGAACTCATGTCTCCTGCATTGGCTGGTAGATTCTTTACCACTGAGCGACCAAGGAAGCCCAACCACTGATTTTAATGAAAGCTCTTTGTGCTTCCTTAATGGGAACACCAATAAATACATACTGAGAATACTGGTAAAGATGCTGGTGAAGGTGGACAGGATGCCAAAGGACTCACCACCAAAGACTTGTTTTTACCTTTCACTTTAGTTGTTTGTGGAGGTCTGGTTGAGGCAATGCCACATTCTTGCACAAAAGAAACTACTTTTACTTCAGAGAATGCCTTTAAGGGACCATTGACTTATGAGTGTACATCAGAAATATTAAACTACATAGCTATATTGTGAGAACATTAATTTACTCCAGATTGTGTTAACCCTTGAGAGTCTAAGCAGCCTTATAAAGTGTAATCATGTGAAATATGACCTAAAAAATGATGTCTTCTGTCCATCCCTGCAGCTTTTATTACACTTAGCAAATAATGTATTGGTGATGTTTGGTTAAATAATGTATAAAAAATCAAGTATACAATCTCTAATTACTGAATTCTAGTCAATTCTCTTTAACTTGGTTAAAAATTTCTAACATATGAAAAATTAGATTAGGCTCACTGTGTTTCGTCAGATTTGGGAAAATACATGTAAAGTGCAATATGGAATCTGTAAGTTCATCAGCACCTTACTTGTTTTGCAGTATCTCGATTCACACCAGCTGCTTTATACTTCGTGGAAACATAACAGAGCTGTATGTCTATTTATGCACTGTATGTGGTTGTTTTTCTTTTACAAAATCTGCCATTCCTTGTTCTTTCTCAAACAGATGCTTGAGTGTTCCATACAATCTTTTACACAGTACTATATATCAAACTGTAGTATGTATGTATTTTATGCAGGAGTTTGCATTGCTCTACCCACTTGCATAACATTCCTGCATGCAATAATAGCATCAAAGTCCTTAAAATAAGAATATATCCATTTATAAATTAACATACTTTGAAACATAGCAATGTTTCTATTTTGCATACTCATATATCTTAAGCAGAGATGAAATTGAATTTTGTCTAGTACAACACTGCCATCACACAGTAGTGTTATAAGGCGGTATGCTCAAGTGGTCAATACTCTAACCACTGATCACCCTTGTTTTCCATAGGCACAGCCATCAGACCTATTGCTTTGAGAGCTGTGACCACCATTGCTCGTGCTTTGCCTGAATTTCCCATTTTGGCCACTGGTGGAATTGACTCAGCTGAAAGTGGTCTTCAGTTTCTCCACGGTGGTGCTTCGGTGCTCCAGGTAGTACTTGTGTTTGTCTGTCCCTTCATAAAGCTCCATCTAACAAATAAAGGGTAAATTATGTGACAACAAATATGTTCTTGTAGGGTCTTGTAAGAAAGAATCCTTGTGGAATCAAACTGGGTGGCACTTATTAAGTTTCTATTATGAGTTGAAAACAACCCTGAGGTTCATTTCCTGTCCTTTTAAGAACTTATAAACCCTCTATTTTTTAAACATATTTGTGCACCTGTATGTTTCTAAAATAAATGGGATCAGGTACCAAAATGCATACTGTGCTACTGGATAAAAACCAAATACATGAGGAAACCTGGGTGAAAGCAAAATCTTGACTGGAAAATAAAAGAAGCTGAAGGTAAGGCCAATACAAAATCTCTGCTGTATGGTACTGTAAGGATTAACAAAAGTGACTCTGAACTTCCTGGTAGCCAAAGCAAGGAAATCACAGTTTTTCAAAATATACAAATAAATTAGTTGTGTACTTTCTTGTGATATAAAGCTGAAGGAGATTTTTTCATTGTTTTCATAAAAGGATACTCTGAGATGTAGTGATCATACTCTTATTGCTGCTGCTGCTAAGTCACTTCAGTCGTGTCCAACTCTGTGCAACCCCATAGACGGCAGCCCACCAGGCTCCCCCGTCCCTGGGATTCTCCAGGCAAGAACACTGGAGTGGGTTGCCATTTCCTTCTCCAATGCATGAAGTGAAAAATGAAAGTGAAGTCGCTCAGTCGTGTCCGACTCTTAGCGATTCCATGGACTTCAGCCCACAACGCTCCTCCGTCCATGGGATTTTCCAGGCAAGAGTACTGGAGTGGGTTGCCATTGCCTTCTCCATACTCTTATTAACCCTCTACAAATAACTTAGAAATCACTTTATTTTTTATTAATTATATACTTGCTTTTTACATTATAGTCTTGTTCAGTGTAGATGCAGTACAGTGCCTTCACATTTTATAGTATAAGCATTACTCTCAGGGGCCAGATATGCAGGTTTCAGTGATGTGATGTGAACCAGAGGTAAAATTTTTCACATGGCAAGTAGGCTGTGACTTCTGAGGTAATATTCCTTTAATATGGCTTCTTACTACCTAGCATTGATGGTAATTGGGGAGCAGAGTGTTTGGCATCACTTATATTCTCTGGCAAAAATGTGAAGTGTAAAATAATGTGCTGCCAATTTGACAATTGGAATTAACATCCCATTATGAAATATAAAGTGAAAACAATGTATATCAAAATGTTAATGGAGGCAGACTTCTGCTTCTAAGAAGATGGAGTAGATGTAATTTTTCCTATGCTTCTGAATTTTATATATAAAATTAACATAAAGAGACTCTGAAATGTGAGGAGAAGGCAGTCTGGCTAGGAATCTCAGGACCCAAGGCACAACAGAGTGGACAGTTTCCTGGGTTTTCTTTTTGCCTCATATATCCAGACTTGGATCCAAAGAAGCCAGCAACAGAAAAACAACAACAGGGGTGGACCAAAAAAAAAAAAAAAAATATATATATATATATATATACATACACATACACACCCTTTGTAGCTAGAGAACCAAGAAAGGGCAACCTAGCAGACAGAAAACTTTTAGACCATGACTGCTCTACTCCAGCCAAATACTAGCGCTAAAACCTGCAGTGCCAAACCTGTCCACACAAACAAAGTACAAGCATGAGTCTTAGACTTAGTCTCAGAGGCTGTAGCAAGGCACCTAGCATTGCCCGTGGGCAGTAGTGATCCCCCACATGTTGGAGATATGGTCTTCCATCCCACTGACAGTGATGAGGTATCCCTTCTCCTCCCCTTTGTCAGAGGAAGTCTAATGAGGAATCAGGACTCTTATCACCACCCAGTGGTAACAAGGCCACTCTGTCCCTCCCACCGCAGTGGGGAGCCAGATCTCCTATCCTATCCTGGCAGTAACATGGAGAATGTCCTTCAGAGTCAATGGAGGTCAAGTAGGGTACCTGGGCAGTAAGGAGGCAGCAACCTCCCCCTCCCCTGCCAGAATGGTATCCAGAAAAGCCAGCTAAAACTGGTTTCAATAAGATGAAGAATCTCTAAACATAGTACTCAAAATGTCAGTGTTTTGATTGAAAATCACTCACCATACCAAGACCCAGGAAGATCTCAAGGTGAATGGTAAAAGACAATTAATAGATGCCAGTACCAAGCTAACAGAGATTTAGAGTGATCTGATGAAGATTTTGAAATCAGTCATCATAAAATTTCTCTAATATGGTGATTACAAACTTGCCTGAAACAAATGGAAAATATGGAAGGTCTCAAAAAATAGATGATATAAAGTACTTCAATACTGAAAAAATGAAAACTTCAGTACTGAAAAATACAATAGCAAATACAAAAGTCAATTGACAGGCTCAACAGAAGAATGGGGAGGACAGAGAAATAATCAGTGAAATGGAATATAGAGAAGTAGAAATTAACCAATCTGAAAAATAGAAAAAAGACTGAAAGGGAAAAAATGGGCAGAGTATCAAGGAACTGCGGAAGTACAGCAAAAGATCTAATATTCATGTTATCAGAATGCCAGAGGAGAGATCAAGGAAAGAGGGGATGAAAAGGAAATAACATCTGAAAACTTATCAATTTTTGCAAGAGACATAAACTTACAAGATTCAAGAAGTTGAATGAATCCCAAATTTGAGAGGCATAAAGAAATCTATACCAAAACATATCATCATCATACTTCTGAAAACTAAAGACAAGCAACCCCTTGAAAACAAGAAAACCATGACATTTTACTTATAAGGAACAAAAAATTCTAATGACAATAGATTTCTCATCAGAAACCATGAAGTTCAGAAAGTGGGACAAAAGTTTTCAGTTGTTGAAAGAAAAGATCAACCCAGAATCCTATTTCCTTCAAGAAAGAAAGATAAAACATTCTTAACTCAAGAAATACCAAGAATTTATTTCCAGAAAGCATAACTAAAAGAATGACGGAAGAAGTCCCTTAAGAAAAAGAAAAATTATGAAAGAAGGTACTTTGGGGCATCAGAAAGGAAGAAAGAATACAGAGCAGATATACAGATGTGTAAATACAATGCACATACGTGAATATAGAAAGTGCTGTGTGTCCTCATGAAAACATGTGATGAAAGAATCACTCAAATTGCAGTTTCTGCTTAGGCTCATCTGGGACTGAAAAGCAAAGAATCATTCAAACTTCCTGAAGAAAATGAAGCCTATTGTATAGTATTTATGAATGCAGACAAGAACTACAAGAACCAATGGGGCAGTTCTCTACCCAGAGAGGGCAGAGACCTTTTCCACCTCTCTTTTGTGAGCCATGTGATTTTTCCCAAAAGGAATCTATAGTTCCGTCTGTTCCTCTTTAAGACTTATTCCTCATTTCTGCCTCCTCTGAACTGCCTAGCACATGCTCATCATGGGCCATTTTACATAGTGGTCTTTCAGTTCCACTTTTTACATGAAATACTTTACCAGCTGAGTATCTATCTCTTGGCTTAGATTTTCAAGAGGAAATCTGCTTGGCTTAATGTATCTTTTCATGCCAAGCATCATCATAAAACACTAGTCACCTGATGTATTGGCTGGTGTATAGCAGAAACACATTAAACATTTGTTGAATGAATTTTTTAAGTGAGTGTGCTTGAGTTGTGAATTTTTTTACCAGATTGTAAAGAGGGGACGAGAGGGTCAACATGGTATTAAAAAGTGGCCGCCAAAGTGTTCCTTCAGCTTAGGCTCGGAGACTTTCCAGCTATGTAAAATATTGACTCCAAGTTGATGTTGTTAGAAATGTAAATTTCCACACATAGTCTCTTACTGGTGTAAAATTGCAGGTTATGTATCAATTATGTGTCATTATGGACATCACCAGATGGTCAGCACTGAAATCAGATTGATTATATTCTTTGCAGCCAAAGATGGAGAAGCTCTATATAGGCAGCAAAAACAAGACTGGGAGCTGACTGTGGCTCAGATCATGAACTCCTTATTGGCAAATTCAGACTTATTATTAAGGAAAGTAGGGAAAACCACTAGACCATTCAGATATGACCTAAGTCAAATCCCTAACAACTATACAGTGGAAGTGAGAAATAGATTTAAGGGACTAGATCTCATAGGCAGAATGCCTGATGAAGTATGGACGGAGGTTCATGACATTATACAGGAGACAGGCAACAAGACCATCCCCAAAAAAAGAAATTCATGAAAGCAAAATGGCTGTCTGAGAAGACCTTACAAATAGCTGTGAAAAGAGAAGCAAAAAGCAAAGGAAAAAAGATATACCCATTTGAATGCAGAGTTCCAGAGAATAGCAATGAGAGATAAGAAAGCCTTCCTCAGTGATCAGTTTAAAGAAATAGAGGAAAACAACAGAATAAGAAAGACTAGAGATCTCTTTAAGAAAATTAGAGATACCAAAGGAACATTTCATGCATATGTGGGATCAATAAAGGACAGAAATGGTATGGACCTAACAGAAGCAGAAGATATTAGAGGTGGCAAGAATACACAGAAGAACTGTACAAAAAAGATCTTCACGACCTGGATAATCATGATGGTGTGATCACTCACCTAGAGCCAGACATCCTGGAATGTGAAGTCAAGTGGGCCTTAAAAAGCATCACTACGAACAAAGCTAGTGGAGGTGATGGAATTCCCGTTGACCTATTTCAAATCCTAAAAGATGATGCTGTGAAAGTGCTGTACTCAATATGCCAGCAAATTTGGAAAACTCAACAGTGGCCACAGGACTGGAAAAGGTCAGTTTTCATTCCAATCCCTAAGAAAGGCAATGCCAAAGAATGCTCAAACTATTGCACAATTGCACTCATCTCACATGCTAGCAAAGTAGTCCTCGAAATTACTTACATAGCATGCTGCTATACCTTCTAGATATAATGCTGTCTTTTGATCTGAATTATCTAGTGTAATGTGTAATAAAAATCACTACTCACACGCAGGTAAAGTAATGCTTAAAATTCCCCAAGCCAGTCTTCAGCAATATGTGAACCGTGAACTTCCAGATGTTCAAGCTGGTTTTAGAAAAAGCAAAGCAAACAGAGATCAAATTGCCAACATCCGCTGGATCATGGAAAAAGCAAGAGAGTTCCAGAAAAACATTTATTTCTGCTTTATTGACCATGCCAAAGCCTTTGACTGTGTGGATCACAATAAACTGTGGAAAATTCTGAAAGAGATGGGAATACCAGACCACCTGACCTACCTCTTGAAAAATTTGAATGCAGGTCAGGAAGCAACAGTTAAAACTGGACATGGAACAACAGACTGGTTCCAAATAGGAAAAGGAGTACGTCAAGGCTATATATTGTCACCCTGCTTTTTTAACTTATATGCAGAGTACATCATGAGAAATGCTGGGCTTGAGGAAGCACAAGCTGGAATCAAATTGCCGGGAGAAATATCAATAACCTCAGATAGGCAGATGACACCACCCTTATTATAGAAAGTGAAGAAGAACTAAAGAGCCTTTTGATGAAAGTGAAAGAGGAGAGCAAAAAAAGTTGGCTTAAAGCTCAACATTCAGAAAACTAAGATCATGGCATCTTGTCACATCACTTCATGGCAAATAGATGGGGAAACAGTGGAAACAGTGTCAGACTTTATTTTATAGGGTTCCAAAATCACTGCAGATGGTGTCTGCAGCCATGAAATTAAAAGATGTTTACTTCTTGGAAGAAAAGTTATGACCAACCTAGACAGCATATTAAAAAGCAGAGACATTACTTTGCCAATAAGGTCCATCTAGTCAAGGCTATGGTGTTTCCTGTGGTCATATATGGATGTGAGAGTTGGACTTTAAAGAAAGCTGAGCGCTGAAGAATTGATGCTTTTGAACTGTGGTGTTGGAGAAGACTCTCGAGAGACCCTTGGACTGCAAGGAGATCCAACCAGTCCATCCTAAAGGAAATCAGTCCTGAATATTCATTGGAAGGACTGATGTTGAAGCTGAAACTCCAGTACTTTGGCCACCTGATGAAAGGACCTGACTCATTTGAAAAGACTCTGTTATTGGGAAAGATTGAAGGTGAGGGGCGAAGGGGACAACAGAGGATGAGCTAGTTAGATGGCATCACTGACTCAATGGACACGAGTTTGAGTAAGCTCCAGGAGTTGGTGATGGACCGGGAGGCCTGGCGTGCTGCAGTCCATGGGTCACAAATAGTCAGGCATGACTGAGCGACTGAACTGAACTGATCTGTCATTAGTTTAAGTCACGTTTTTATTCAGCCAGAAAATATTTTTAAACCAATTTTACCTAAAGTGAGAACTAAAATCAGTATTAAGATATATTTAGGACAGTTATGAGTGGGAAAATCCTTGAATTTACAATTTTGACTTGGCATTTGAGTGGGGTGGAAAAGGTATAATATTTCTATATCTCTTCCATTGTAGCTAAATTTTACCCTGTTCTACTTCTTAGACCTGGGTTAATCTAACCTTTCATTTGCTATAGTTCTGGGCTGCTGAATATTATTAGAGAAATTCAGGTAACTCTGCCAATTGAATTTTCTCCAAATTCACAATGCTTAATGTCAGCAGGGCCTTGGGTGATTGTAAGCATCAGTTTTTATTCATCTTAAAAAAAAAATTCCCATTAAATTCCCTCCGGCAAGTTTTGTACACTTCAAGGCCCTAAATCCCTCCATCATCACCCTCCCATTTTCTATTGCCATTTCTTCCCTGGCTCTTACTGCCTACTTCATCCTCTTCTCTGGTTCTATAATATTTCCCTTGAAAAGCTCATCCACTTATATATCTTAAGGTGGACTTCTATGAAATCTATTTTTCTAACTATTTCTACTCAAATGTAAAGTGTGTACTGACAAGACACATTTTTTACAAGACACCGTCATACAAATGACATGTATTTAAATAGCATGATGGTGCTGATACACTGGAGTATAGAAAGAGAAGTAATAGGTACAGAATTGTGATTAAATTAAATTTAATGTCTAAACATTTGATTCTAATATTCTTGATACACATATATAAACTACATAGATAGGTGAATTCACTGCTGGAATAAAAAATTATACTCAAAGTAGCAATTTCAAATTCAGTTTTAAATGCATTCAATAACCATGACCTTCTATGTGCCTTTAGAAAAAGTACTGACATTTCAAAAATATAATGTTAAAATTTATTTCCTTGGTTTGATAAGTGTGACAGAACATGAATTTCTTGTTAATCAGTACACATCACAGAGAAGCATTCATTTATTAATTCAATAAATATTTATTGAGAATCTACATGCCTACATTCCTGTTCTAGGAATTTGGAATACATACTTCTGTGAGTAGAACAAGAAAAAGTTCATTACCTCATGTGGCTTACATTCTAGAGAGGACAAAGATATGATAAATATGGAACATAAGTATATTATCTGGTATGTAAGATGATACCTGATGTGAAAAAAGAGAGGCTTCACTGCAAAGGAAACACTTATATAAACAACTGAAGGTGGGGAATCAGGGGAAATTTTTATTGAATAAAAATGCACGATACTGGATGCTTGGGGCTGGTGCACTGGGACGACCCAGAGGGATGGTGTGGGGAGGGAGGAGGGAGGAGGGTTCAGGATGGGGAACACATGTGTACCTGCGGTGGATTCATTTTGATGTTTGGCAAAACTAATACAATTATGTAAAGTTTAAAAATAAAATAAAATTAATTTAAAAATTAAAAAAAAATTTAGGTTGTAGCATTACTTGCTTAAATTTTTGCTAATTGAGAGTTTAACTGAAATATAAAAAATCACAAAATATTTTAGACCACCTTGCAGTTTATAAATGGAAATTCTTTTAGGGTTTCAGAATTCATTTTAATAGGCAATTTTTTGCTTTTCAAAGTCTGTTTACATTTTTAGGAATGTATCATTGGTAAAAAGCCTTCCTGCAATGCAGAAGACCTGGGTCAGGAAGATGCCCTGGAGAAGGGAATGGCAACCAACTCCAGTATTCTTGCCTGGAGAATTCCATGGACAGAGGAGCCTTGCGGGCTCCATGGGGGTCACAAAAAGTTGGACACGACTGAGCGACTTTCACTTTCACCATTTCTCATTGGTAGTTTATTTCTGTTATCTTATTTTGCTACTTGCTTTGACAAATATTTTAACATTTTAGTGGGAAAATATCCAGTTTATTGTTGTTCAGTTGCTAAGTCATGTCTGACTTTTTGTGACCCTATGGGTAACCCTACTTTAAAAATGCTTCAGTTAATGTTGAATAGAAAAACTAAGCAGTTAGCTAGAGAGTAATTTCAATATTCCAGAGCATTTCCCTGAAACAATTTTGGAGTAAAAGTGACTATTAGAACAGAACAAGATGTAACACATTGGCCAAGAAATAAGGTTCAAAACTGATTATGGGTCTGTATTCTTGGGTAACTGCTCTTATTAGTCAGTCAAGTCAACTAACTTAATTCATTTGTGAACCCCAGTGTCTTGAAATCTTATTTTTCATGTTTTTTGATAGGCTATCATTAGTTTTAATATGCAAGTTAGATCTATAAAAATTCTAAATGAATATTATTAGTAAATTTCAGATACTGAGTGCTGAAATTTATAAATATCCCTTTGCTAAATTACATTCTCAAACTCTTCGTAAACTCTTGCAGTCTTAAATCTTTTGAAGGGCTATTCTGAAAAAAAGAAGTTTGCTTCTGCATGTCCATGAGTTATTTAGAAAAGGGATAGTAAATAAACAATTTGAATAATTTCCCTTTAAACCAGTTTGAAATGACTATGTTAATAAATTAACCCTGGCTATTTTTTTTTACTTTTAGTTTAAATCATTTGTCCCAGACTTAGCCTTCAGAATTCTATATCCCCTTCATCTGACTTAAGTGTTAGTCTAAAATTTCTATTAATAAAAAGCTACTTAGGAATTTCTATTACAACCGAAACCCAGACTAAGTCAGTTGTTTTTAGTGATAAGTTTCATCACAAAATGTTCACTCTCCTCTATTGTATATATATAGAGAATATAAGTACTATACTACCTTTTTCCCCACTGAATTACTTTGATTTTCTATAATTTAATTTAATGATACTGCCATTACAATTCAATCTTCTAAGGACTTTTATTCAGGACATCAGAAATTATAGGAAGCCATCAGTTCATTCATGTACAATTATGACCTGTGCCTTCATTGAGATTGTATGGGAATTTTTTTTTAATCCATTTCTTTTGTGTGGGTTTGTCACTGAAATTAATAGGAAATCCTGAAATACAACAGAAACAGGGAATGTAGTGGGCATTTGCTGTGAGTCATGGTCAAATGACAGACACTCACTAGAGTTATATAACCAAATCAATTTTTAACAATAATCAGCTACTCTGATGGAGCTAGTTCCAGCTAAATGGAATTTTTTAATGTGATCAAGAGATGTATTATTTTATTGAAACTAGAGAAAAAGAAGTAATTGAAGCAGCACGATGACACTATTTCCACGTGAATGCAGATGCGTAGCTGACATTCTCTCTTGGTCATAATGCACAGGAAGACTTCAGTGCTTCAACTATTTAAGTTGGGGTTTTTGGATAGTAAAAATTTTGCCTACTGTATTCTAAATTCTTGTTGGGTAAGTGAAAAATATGTTTTTTCAATTATTTTGTATTTTTTATTTCATCATCGTTCACTTTGAAGTCAGGCTATGATACCTGAAGGTAGAATAGTTGATACCATTCAAAGTTATTTTAAATGGCATCAGAACTATTTCACATAGCTAGTTAAAATACATATATTAATAGTTTTCTTTCCACTATGCAATTTCTTGTTTCCTAGCTTTAATGAGTGTTTCATTTACAATGTTAAGAACAATATGCAAGTAGTTATTTGAAAAGAAACCCTGTATTCTTAGGATAATATATAAGGAAAATATGCTCTTAGTATCCATTCAATGAAACTCAAATTATTGTCAATTATTACATTATTTTTAAATTACTTTAATAGATGGTTTCTTTAATGGAAGAGGTTTTAGTTTTTGAAAAGCATCTTGATTCCAGGGCAGCAATGTTGTTTATAAGCAAATAGAGGAAATTAAATGGAAGCCTGCTAGGCTTTTGAATTATTATACACTCACCACTTGATAGATTAATATCTACATTCAAAAGAAATTAATTGAAATTAAATCTAATCTTTTTGAATGATAGTTTTACTATAAGAAAAAATAACTATATCACACAGTGACTATTTTATGTGAGAAAATAACCATGAATTAGCTAAGATGTTTGTAGATATAGCCATATGAAATTTCTGATCTTGTGTGAAATTCTTCGACTAAATTTTTTCCTGACTCTGTCCAGATCCTTTATATTGTTTGTTCCTTTTAGCTTTGTATGCAGAGCTATGGTTAACTACTAGTTTCACTTCTTCATGAAAGAATCTTCATAAGTTTGACAAAAAATTTTAAACTACTATTTACCTTTTTATTCTTCAGTTAAAAAAAAAATCCCAGTATTTTAGATATTCTTTTTCACATACTATTTTTCAAACATTGTGTTTTCTATGTTGGTTTTCTCTGAATCTTTCCAGTTTATCAGTTTATTATTTGAAATGAATTGTGATTGAATGTAACTAATTTTTAAGTAATCATTTCATAACTTATCCACTCAAATGACTATTAAAAATAGTTACTTGGGAGCTAAGGTATTTTCAATTCCATCAGTAACTACTCTTCATACTTTGAGAATGGATCTCATTTCCTATAACAAAGCTAAGGAGAGCCAAGTTGAGTGAACAAAGTTGGTTGTTGAACTGAGTTACATATACAAAATCACAAGTCTCTTTTTCTTTCAGTCCATAAACTGACTTTAATAAACAAGTCCAAAAAGGTGTAACAAAATTATTCTGAGGAGTGCCAACATCCACCAAAGTGATTATTTTGAAGAACCCAACCTAATTTAGATGTGCATAATTGTGTATTTGTTTAAAAAATCCACCTTAATATTTTAGAAACTCATTTTGGTACTAAGTTAGGGTTCAGAATTCAGACTGAATAGAGAGTTAGAAAGCATTGCTGCTGCTGCTTAGTAATCACAACTATGTCTCCCATTTAGAAATTTAAAAAATCAATGATAAGTTTAAGGTGTTTGAGAAGTTATAAAGGAAACTTCAGAATCTCTCTCCAGATCAAGCAACTCCTAATTCACAATTCAGAAACCAGGCTAAGGCCAGATGACCTATGTCTAAACTAGGAGCATGATCAAATTCAGCATTGAGATACAAGATTATGATCAGTTCCACTAAGTAGAAGAATTTTTATCAATTGAATTTGACACAAACATGAAAAAATCTGGATTTTGTCAGAAGTATTCTGTGCAGATATCTATAAATATTTACTGGATTTTGGCATTTTCCTCTTGCACTTACACTCCTTAAAAAAATGTATCTGATAGAAACTGTTTACTTATACGTTAAAAGTTTGCTCAAGGAATGGAAATCACATCATCAATACTCCCACGTAAAATGCTTTTAGGGGAAACTTTTGAATATTTTATTGTAGACTGTTCAACGAATTGTAATTTCAGATAGAGAACCAAATGGATTTTGGTTTTATCTAAGTTTTTAAAAAATCATTCAAAAGCTTGCCTCTCTAAAAATATGTATCTTTGCATCATGTATGTGTTTTATGGCATAAAAGTTACAGTTCAATAGATTTCTAAACAGCTTTTGAGACAGAGACATGAATTTTTACAGATTCTAATTACAAGTTAGAAGTCATCTCACTGTGGGAAATTAAAAATGGATACAATTAGAGAAAATTCCAGTTGAAAGAAGAATGCATTATGGAAAAAGCAATAAAGGCACAAAAAATAGGAAAGTAAAATCACTTCTCAGTAGTTCTTCTATGATTCAACTATAGATCAATAGTGTGTAGTTAATGCATTACCAGGAGAGCATTAATTTGCAATTACGGCAGGTGATCTGATCCACTGTGTTCTGTCCATTGACACAGATGACCTTTTGTTGAAAGAGATTCTATGGTCATTATTTTAAATAGAGCAAAACGCAAGTATTCTGTAGGTGAAAGTAGGTCACTTTCAGTCGTATCTTACACAACACAAAGTGGGAATCTTTGTAGTACAGCCCCAGTAGTCACATAAGGGAGAAGGATGCGCCTGGGCGCATCTGTGTGCAGAATGGATATAATACGCACTGTATGGTGCTGAGCAAAAATGATTCAAGGAGAATCTACAAAGTAAGCATAAAATAAAATAGACCTGTAGTAAACCTCTACACAGGAAGATATGAGAAACTTTGGTACAACTAAATATGTGTTTAGCGATGCTTCATTTTGAAAATGTGAGCTACAGAGCCCAGGAGGTAGAGTCTGATGCCCCAAAAACCACATTGAAAGGAAGTGGATCTCAGCTGTTTAGAAACCTTATTCTAACCATAAACATGTGTCAGGGACCTAAGGGTCTTGTCCAGAATCTGCTACATAGGCAATGATATCAGCCTCAGACTTGCCAGCCAGGCATGGGAGACCTTAGAAACTGCACCTCACTGATAAATGTTTCAACACTAATGAAAATGCATACACTGTGCAGAGTGAAATCCTAGCTCTGCTGTTCACTAGCTACTCCAGTATTCTTGCCTGGGAAATTCCATGGACACAGGAGCCTGGTGGGCTACAGTCCATGGGGTCACAAAAGAGTTGGACACAACTTAGCAACTAAACAACAGCAACAACAATTCTAGCATGTAGGTAGTCTTAGTTCAGGTTGATTGGAACAGAGTCTAAGGGAAAGATCAAGTGCTGATGTTTTGTTGGAAGGTAAAATCTAGGATAGCGAGAGTAAAAGAAAATAGAAGTGAGAAAGAAGATGCCATTTGAATACAAAGTGATGCATTACTGAGTTGGCCACTGCTTCACAAGATGCAAAGACAAGCAGAGAGCAGCTGGCAATGTGGATTGCCTTCAGACACTCTAGATAAAAACCATTGCCTTGAAGGAATTCCCTGGTGGTCCAGTGGTTAGGACTCAGCTATTTCACTGAGGTGGCCTGGATTCAGTCTCTCAGCATAGAACTGAGATCCTGAAAGCTGGTGGCAAAGAAGGAAAAGGAAAAAAAAAAAGAATGAAAGAAACAAATTAAAAAAATCCATGTCCTGGGACTTGGGACAATCTATTTCAGTGAAAATGAAGAAGAAATTTATCTACCATTCCCTTCAGCCTTCTGTTGCCCTTTGGTTAAAGTCCATCCTTCCAGAGAGTTAACTTTCCCATCCTTCTGGGTTTTATCACCTTGCAAAAGCAGACTCCTATGAGCTGTAGTGTGGCCCATGGTGGCACTTCATCCAGGATTCTAATCTCTTCTGCACATCTGGTTATCAAGCCTCTATATTCACAGTGACAGATAATTTATTGCATTACAAGTTATCCAGTTAAAACTATAAGCAAGTTCTGCCTCATATTTCCATGGCTTATACCTGCTTCCATATATCTTTCATCCACTGGCCTTACTTCTTTTCAGACAGAAAAGAAGCATAAGATTTCAGAAAAAAAGAAAAATCTTGTGAACAGTAATAATGAAATATCATATTCATACTGTTCATATCTTTGATTTATAAATGTAAGTGGTATTGTCAGTCAGTAAGTGAATTTTTAGCATAAGATCAATTATAAGTGATGACTTCACTCTCAGAATGAGACACAGAAAGCTAAGAAATTGTGTGATCTCAAGTAAAACTGGCTTGCTGTGAGAGAATTAAATGGGTACCCCAAGACTCCCTGTAACTTGGGGAAATTAATACAGCAGTGACCTAAGCATGCAGAAGTGATCCCACTTCTATTAATAGCTGGAATGCCAGGGGAAGTGCTCTGAAATGCTCTCAATAATATTTTAAAACTGAGTAACTTGCATTCAAAACATAGTCTAAAGGGACTTCCCTCTTGATCCAGTGGTTAAACTCTGCTTCCAGTGCAAATAATGCAGGTTCCATCCCTGGTCAGAGGACTAAGATCACACATGCCGCACAGTGCGGCCAAAGGGGAAAAAATTTTTGAAAAAATGAAATGTATCTGAAGAGCACATGAGACTTGTGTCTTTCTAGAACAGTATCTAAAATAGGCATTGTAGTGATTCAAGAAGGGGTACTCTCATCTTTGCTTCTTTCTCCATTCAGTTTTTGGGTGAGGCAGCAATGATTCATTAATCATCCAAACAGTCAAAGGAAAAGGGGGACAAAGAAACAAATATGCAGATAAAGAAAAGGGAGGAATAAGGTCTTTATGGTCAATTGATTGGGAACTGAATCCAACTTTATATAGGAAAACAGCTTGTCTATAGTAGCTTTCCATTTTTTTCATGGATAGATACATTTTATGAATAAATGATGAGTTAATGAATAAATGCTTAAATCAGTTGAAGTCCCAATTTTGACCAGAGTTGTCTGGGAGGTCATTCTGGCTATTTGGGGTCTTACCCATTCTAATTATATGTAAGATATTTAGTTCCATTTGTGTAACAGTTGACATGCTAGTGACTGCATATTGTGATAACTATCTTAACCAACATCATGTAAGGAAGTGATAATGAAGAGAACATAAGTAGTTTACCAAAGCCTTACTATAATCCACAATAAGAATGTATATACATTTTAACTCTGCAAATCTAATAACAAAACTATTATAATGGCTAGTGCTTACATTGAATTTACTAAGTGTCAGATGCTTTTGTAAGCTAATAGTTATACTAATTCTTCTACTCCTCCAATAATCTTGTGAGATAGTTATTGGTATCATTCCCATTCTATAAACAGAAATATCAAATTATAAGATGATAAGTAGCAAAACTGTAATCTAAACTCACATGATTTGACTTAGCATATCTGATTTTAACCACTATACTTTATTGACATTTTGCCCACTAGGATAACTATATTTTCGAAAGGCAGACAGTAATAAGTGCTAGTGAGGATGTGGGAAAACTGGAGCCCTCGTGTATTGCTTGTGGGAATGTCAAATGGTGCAACTACTTTCAGAAACATTTTGGAAGCTCTTAGAAAGTTAAACATAAATTTACCACACAATCCAGAAGTTTCACTTCTACATATCTATCCAAAATAAATAAAAACATACATCCACAAGAAGACTTATACATATATGGTCATGGCAGCATTGTTCCTTATACCCTCAAATTGGATAAAGTTCAAATTCCCATCAGCTGATGAATGGATAAACAAAATGTGGTATGTCCAATGGCAAAGTATTCACTAATAAAATAGAATGATATCATAACATAGATTGTTTAACATGTGTAAAACATTATACTAAGTGAAGACCAGCAGACAGAAAGTACAGTTCTATTTGTATTATATAATTCTATTTATATGAAAATGATCAAAAGGAGTAAATCTACAAAGACAGAAGACTGATCAGTAGCTGCTGGCAGCTTGGGGAGGAAGTGGGAGAAAGACTGTAAAAGGGTACATGGGAACATTTGGGTGGTAGAAATATCTTTAATTTGGGCTGGCTGGTGGCTCTACAACTCTGTAAACTTACTAGAACTCATTGACTTACACACTTGTATAGATAATTTTTATGGTATTCAGTTCAATTCATTCACTTAGTCGTGTCTGACTCTTTGCGACCCCGTGAACCACAGCATGCCAGGCCTCCCTGTTCATCACCAACTCCTGGAGTCCACCAAAACCCAGACCCATTGAGTCGGTGATGCTATCCAACCATCTCATCCTCTGTCGTCCCCTTCTCCTCCTGCCCTCAATCTTTCCCAGCATCAGGGTCTTTTCAAATGGGTCAGCTCTTTGCATCATGTGGCCAAAGTATTGGAGTTTCAGCTTCAACATCATTCTAATGAACACCCAGGACTGATCTCCTGTAGGATGGACTGGCTGGATCTCCTTGCAGTCCAAGGAACTCTCAAGAGTCTTCTCCAACACCACAGTTCAAAAGCATTAATTCTTTGGCGCTCAGCTTTCTTTATAGTCCAACTCTCACATCCATACCTAAATAATACTATTTTTTTAATGCACATACCTAGAGATGTATTATTGGGCTTCTCAGGTAGCTCAGTGGTAAAGATTCCATCCACCGATGCAGGAGAGGCGGGTTCAATCCCTGGGTTGGGAAGATCCCCTGGAGTAGGAAATGGCAACCCATTCCAGTATTCTTACTTGGGAAATCCCATGGAGAGAGGAGTTGAGTGGGCAGCAGTCTATGGGGTCTCAAAGAATCGGACATGACTTAGGGACTAAACAACAACACAGCAACAAAGAGATAGATTAACATTGTTAAATACTGTATGTAACAGAGTTATTAAATATAAAGGTTTTAAATTTGGATTAATAGTGATTCACAGTGAAAAACCCGGAAGGTAAGCAAGAGGGATATTGAGAACACTTCAGAGTTCTGTTTCTTTAATTTTACTGGTAAATAAGACATGGTACCTTTTAAAGGAATCCATTAATATTTATACTATTATTATTATCTCAAATGTAATCAGATTAAATAAATGTTTATGAACCCTGCCTAATTTAAAAGTAAGCACATTCACAAAAAGAATTATTTCACAAATAATTCTATGCATTAAAGTATTAACATTAGACTATCAATAAACATGATCACACTTGATATAAATGCTTATGTCTGATGCAAGTATTTTAATTTTTAAGGCTATATGTTATGTAGGAAAAGTTAAATAGATAGGGAGAGATTAACTTTGATGGTATCAATAAGTAACATCTGTTGAGAACTTTAGTCATGAAAGTCATGTGACCAAGCAGTGTTAGGTAGTGGTTATAAATAATGCCCATTCATTCTCTGAATAGTTATTTAGTATCTGATAGTACCAAATAGAGTAATAAGAAGCAAACATTTAAGAAAAAAATGCCACAAATAGTGATAGGTGCTCCACAGTGCTCTTAAACTAGAAAATGTGATAGTGACTGGGTGGCTGGTTTGACTGGTTGGAGATCTGGAGAGGTGACATTTAAGAGGAGAATTGAAAGAGAAGACCACCAGCTATGTGAAAATACAGAGAAGAGTATTATAGGTAGGGCAAAAATAAAGGCATGAGTGACAACATAAAAGGCATCTATAGCAGGCGTGAGAAAGAGAGGTAAGCAGGAACCAAGCCATACAGAGCTTGGTCAGGTGTTATATAAGATGTTCCCATTTGCAAAGTGAGATAAGACACTTCTGGTTTTAATCAGTGTTGAAATATGGTCTAATTTATATTGTAAGATAATTATTCTAGTTGTTGTGTAGATAACTGGAGAATGGTCAACAGGGAAAAGTGAATATTCTAATAGTCCAGATGAGAGATTATGATGGATTTAATAACAAAAATCAATAGATATGGAGAGAAATGAAATGATTCACAGTATATATTTAAAGGAGTGCAATAAGCCTTTCTGAGAGATTAGAATTTTGTGGGCAGGAATCAAAAGGAATGAGAAATGACTCCTCAGTTTGGACTATTGGAGAATTAAGTTGTGAGGAGCTGGAAAACTAAGAATGCTTTTCTGGCCATAGTTCAGATGTCCTAGACACCTTAGTGGAGATGTCAGAGAGTTGTGTGTCTCCTTTTCTCTATCCTACTTTCCAGAAATGTACCAAGCCTTCAAACGCATGTATAACCCATAAATGTTTGTCTTCTCTCTCAACTGGGATGTATGCTTGGCAGTATTAGGCACACAGTAGATACACGGATAAGTGCTTGTGGATAGATGCTGAGAATTGAGTGATATTCTATAGATGTCTATATCAGTATATGTCTAGAAATATACAATAAGCATCTAGTGTTGAATAGTTCAGAGGGCAGTTTCAGTTACTCCTTATTATCCATATATATATATATATATATATATATATATATATATCCCAAAGGTGAGATCCAGAAGATTGTGTTAGTGGAAACAATTTAAAGAATAAAATTTGATGCAAATGTATATTTTTTAAAAAATAAATAAAATGTCTAAAGGGGAAAATGTCCAAAGGGGGAAAAAAGCCTAAATTTTTCAGTGTTTAAAAACATTCTCATTCATTTTCTTAGTTCATTTTCTTCAAACATTCAAGAAATATTGCTTCTCTGTTGTGTTTGAGGGGTCAAATTTCCCACACATTTAATGTTTTTATGACTCATGGATCTTTTGAAAACTTTCAGACCAGATTCTCCTGGTCTGAAACATACACATTCCTAGTTAAACACCTCTCTTACCCTGATTCCACCCCATGAAATCAGAGGAAAGAAAAATAGTGATGTTGTTTTTTTGTTTATGCTGATAGACTTGAACCAAGAGTACCTGAAAACTTCTTGGAATTAGAAATTTGGGTCTGCAAATGTAAACCCTCATTATCTCTGAATCAATTATGCTTTGTTTGTAAGACAAAGACAATAATATGTCTAAGGATCAAAATATCAAACCTGTTTCAGATAGCTGGCTTAATCCCACAGTGATAGACATGTCAGATATTATAATATTTAGCATATTTCCTCATGTGGAAAATGATAGGATTTCAGTTGTCATGCTTTAAGGGCATGAGCCATAATCTCATTATCATCTCCCTAAATCAGTCACTACATCCTGGATGTTAACTCCATCCTAATGATACCAGATGCAGTAATATATATGAGGTGAGAGAAAAGTTCCATGACTCATCATTGGGCCTGAAAACAATGATGCAAGCTAAAGACCAATTTAATCACTGGTAAATTCAGCATGAACAACATTGCACATGCCTGGTTTTACTAAATAAAGAATAATGTTGCATATTTATAGGGCCTGATGTCTCTGAAACACACAAAGTAAATGTGAATAATCTAAAGAGAGTTAAAAAAAATAAGCCAGATCTATAGCATTTTAAAGCATTACATAATTAGGGAACATTCCTTATAACAACTTCAGGATGTAAGTAATAGGTGAACTTATAGTGTAACCTTTCATAGGAAAGACTGAAATGTAAAACACATCAAATTCACTGATCTGCATTTAACTTATCTTTTCTTTAATTCATATACATAGTCTAGTTCATATTCAATCATTGATTTAAAACTTACAATGTACTGATATGTGGAGAGGGGATAACAATCAGATTTTAGTTTATGTTGTCAAAGCATAACAGTGGAAATTCATTCGTTTCTTGGTCCTCACATTTTATCTTATATATTCATCTGTGTGTGATATGTCAATCACTTACAACATAGAAGTGATCATTTTAGTCCTGGGGCTCAATGTAGTAACTTGTCTTAGAAATTAATCATCATGGGAACAAAACTCAAAAGGCACTAGTTTCACATCAAGATATACAATTAAGAACTTGAATCGTTATTCTTCCCTCTAATGAGACCCACTGTGTCGTACATACAGCAAAAAAGCCTTCTCGTAAATAGTACTTCATAATTCTCATCTCATTTGGTCCTGACATCTTTTTGAGGAAGGTTCACTGTGATAGATATAAAACAAACAGCATACTCTCAGGAGACTGCAGTCAGAAGTTTTGTTTGATAATAGAATTTGAAAAGAAACCAGATGACTGGTTCATAAATTAGTATCATTGAATGAAAGAATGCATGAGTGAGTGGGTAATTTTTGAGTAATAGGGAAAAATTTTTTTTGAAGAAATGATGTCAAAAAATTGCTCTCTTATGATCAAAATTCAGAATGATCTATAAAACACTCCTGGCTACATCCCAAGCAAATAGAAAAGGTCTTTACTGGGAAGATGCAGCAATTTTGCAGGATACATATTAAAGGAGGGCAAAATGTATCAAATAGCAATATTTCCACAAATCTGTTCAATAGTAAATAAATTTATTTACCGTGAGCTATTTAGAGGAAGTTGATAAAGTTCTTAACTTTACATTTAAATTATAAATTTGAAATAATCAAAGAGAAAGAATTCTTTAAAATGGAAATATTGGTCCTCATCCAAAGAGACACTGGCCTGACCTGGATGTGTGTGTTGCAAAAGTGAAAAAATTAAATTAAAAAACCCAGGCACAGAAAAACACAGAAACTTTTCCCTTAACTTCTCTTGGCTCTATTTTATCTATTCTTCACCAATGGCTAAAATCTAGACTGCTCTATATGAATATTTCAACATATATACATATACATGTGAAAATTAGTATTTTAGAACATTACGTAAATTGGACATGATAAATAAATTACATATGTATCCAGTTGTTATTGTAAGAGACTACTAGAAGGGAAAAATCAAATGACAACTGCTGTCAAGTTTCAGGTATCTAGAGTGGGACTCCCAGATAAGCAATAATCCATATACAGGCCAAGTTTGGCTGTGACAAAATATGTTGATTATCAGGAAGAATGTTAAAGAAGCAGAGCTGCTTCTTTGCATACTAGAAAGGCATTGATATCCCCAAAAAGAGTTAAGTGATAATGCAAAGAAGTTAATGTTTAATGGGGCAGTGAATAGTACAGACTCTAATATAGTAGGAATTAAAATAATATCTTACTGTGGGTTGGTGTGAATTCTGAATTATGATGTATTTGTGTAAGTAGAGGAAGAGAAAATATGTTATTGACAGAAAATGAAAGAGAACTATGCTCATCATTGATTGCTATTACTCTCATATCTTCATCTTATTTCATTCATTTATTCGATGAACAAGTCACATGCCAACCACAAATCTCTATGTGAATGTGCAGTGATGAACAAAACAGCTATAGCACCTATCTTTTGACTGTGTTTCTGGAAGCTGAAGAGTGAGATCCAGGCAATGATACCTGCTATACATGTACTTTAGGTACATGAACTAGATACATGCCATTTTATTCAATACAGTCCTCACAAGAGTTCTATTTTAAATAGGCAGATAGATAAATAGATTCATAATATATGTATATGTGTGTGTTAGTTGTTCAGTCATGTCTGACTCTTTGAGATCCCATGGGCTGTAGCCCCGCTAGGGTCCTCTGTCCATGGGATTCTCCAGGCAAGAATACTGGAGTAGGTTGCCATTCCCTTCTCCAGGGGATCTTCCTGACCCAGGGATCAAACCCGGGTCTCCTGCGCTGCAGACAGACTCCTTACCGTCTGAGCACACACACACAGTTATTTATTTATCCCTGTTTCTTCATGAGTTATTGTAGTGGTTACAACAGAAAAGCAAGAGTACACAGGAATTTTGAGAAAGGGGTCTAGAAGGAGATAGACTCAGGATTTGAACTTTTGTTCTGCTATTTATTAGCTGTATGATCTTAGTCAAGGTCCTTAGCTCTCTGACTCTCTTTTGTTCAGTCACTAAGTCGTGGTCCAGTGCTTTGTGGCCCCCAAGGACTGCAGCACCCCAGGCTCCTCCATGCTCCACTGTCTCTGGGAACTTGCTCAAATTCATGTCTTTTGAGTCAGTGATGCTATACAACCATCTCATTCTCTGCCATCCCCTTCCTCTCCTGCCCTCAATCTTATCCATCATCAGCATCTTTTTCAATGAGTCAGCTCTTTCAGTTTGTGATCTATCCAGTCAGGCACTTCTCATGATTTACTCTGCATATATGTTAAATAAGCAGGATGACAACATACAGCCTTGTCATACTCCTTTCCCAATTTTGAGCCAGTCAGACTCTCTGTTTCCCATCTGTCTATTGAAGAAGACAATAAAATTATTTCATGGTGTTATTGTGATATTTAAATGAACTTTTTTAAAGCACAGTGCTTGAAATGTAATAACTATTAAGTGAATTTCAAAGTGCAGTAAGCCTAAAAGAATTTGGGTAAAGTGTAAGGAAATGATAGTAAAAAAGAACAGACTATTAAATATGTAAAGTACATCAGATTTTTCCATCCTTAAGGATGGTTTTGTTTGGCCTACAAGATTCAGATTTAGGGCAGTCCTTACTGTTTCTATACTTCTTGAGTTCTTTTTATGCCAAAAGACCCTTGGCAGCCAAGAGTGCCCCTTTATACCTCGGCTTCTCTAGATCAGATCAGGTATCCAAGATTCTACCTAAGCATTAAAGGCCCTATGACTTCAATCCAGTGTTCTGTTCTGAGGTCTGCATAAGTACCTGAAGGACCAGAATGTTTAACCAAGCCAAAAGTAACA
Organism: Bos taurus; assembly: GCF_002263795.3. Taxonomy (NCBI): domain Eukaryota; kingdom Metazoa; phylum Chordata; class Mammalia; order Artiodactyla; family Bovidae; genus Bos; species Bos taurus. Next base: position 46,178,464 of record NC_037330.1, read on the forward strand.
AAACATTTTAGAGTGTGTTCTAAGAGGATAAGTGAAAATCTCCATCCAATCTAAACACAGGGAAGAAAGCCATCTAATAAGTAAGAAAATCATAGACCTAGATTTCTCCAGGACAGTTTTAATTTATGCTGATTGTCCTGGAGTTTTCATTACTAATTTCCCCGTTTCCCCTCAAGTGTCACAATTTTGATGGTAAATCATATGATCACCTTGGAGTATCCTAAAACCCTCAGCCTAGAATTTCTTGTGGTGTTGGTAATTTTCCCTCAGGTTAATTCTCATATTCCACACATCATAAGATATATGCCATTTTAGTGAGAAATGCAGAAATAAAACTGCTTGTTTGATCGTTTCAGTTATTCATCTGTAACCATATTCCAATGATCCATTTTTGGAACCTGAAAGCCAGGCATTTTGTCTTTAGGTTCTTGTCTTCATTAAATTAATAATAACTAAAAAAAACCAAGCGTACAGTTTATTTCCCTGATTTTTCCACAAAGTCACAAACTTTGTGTGCCTCGTGTTTTCCAGCTGTATTGTAAAGGAATGAAGAATGTCTTTAATGCTCTTTGTCTTTAGGTCTTTAATGTGTAAAAAGAACACAATTTAAAAAAATATAAACCTTTTTGCTTTGCTTTTCCAACCTTCCATCAGTACATACAAGTGCTTTCACTATATTAACTTAGATATTGGCAGGATTTTTTTCTATACCACTTTGTAAGTACTTAGGTCTTCCCTGATAACTCAGTTAGTAAAGAATCTGCCTGGGTCGGAAAGATCCACTGGAGAAGGGATGGGCTTCAGTATTCTTGGGCTTCCTTTGTGGCTCAGCTGGTAAAGAATCCACCTGCAATGCAGGAGACCTGTCTTTGATCCCTGGGTTGGGAAGATGCCCTGGGAAAGTGAAAGGCTACCCACTCCAGTATTCTGGCCTGGAAAATTCCATGGACTATATTCCATGGGGTCACAGTCGGACATGACTGAGAAACTTTCCCTTTCATAAGTACTTACTCTTAATCAGCTGAACTTTGTCTAACTTTCTGTCCCAGACTACATTGGCAACTCAGTCAAGATTCTTGACTCACTGATAACAGTTACAGACCACTCTCACAAATTTGTGTTTTTACCAATAATAGATTAAGCATAAAATCAATTACTGAATTATGAATGCTTTGAGTTCAGAAGGGGACAGTATTATCTAATATGCTAATTTTCACATTAACATTTTTCTCGTTGCAGGCAAATAGTCCATTTTTCTTAGAATGATGAATGTCTCCTTATGTTGTTTAGTATCCACATACCTTTGTTCATCTTCAAGGTCCAGAAAAAAATTTCCATGGGATAATTTGCCCAATAGATGTTTCCTTTCTTGGCTTTATGACTTATTCTCTTTCTGTCATCCAAACCTCATGTGGTATTTTAGTAAATGATATCGTAAGTCAAGTTTTCACAGCTGTGTTGACTCTGTTGAAAAAGAGAGATTGCCTGAAATTAAGGATTTTAGTCATCTGACAGCTATTGTTTAGGTATTTAGTTTGCTTTTCTTGCCCCACTTTGATCATGGGAGGTGCTGAGCTTGCACAGTGCTGCATGAAACCCTTGCACCACCACCTGTGCTGCCGCGGAGTAATTGAAAATTACTGTGGTAACTGATGCTGCACGAAAGCAATAGCCCAGGATGGTGAGAATTTTTTTAGTAGAAAAATCTAGTGCTTCTGAAGCAAAAGTGACCAAGCTTCCTCAAACTGCAGCCATAGTCCCTAACCAAAGAATGGGCTGCATAAGACCCTGATGTACAGAAGACTCCAGGTCTTACCCCAGTCTTTTTAGCCTTGTATTTATGTCTGTAAGGAAGCTGGGTCGTCCACAGTAGTGTCTTTGAAGAGGCAGGACAGAAGTCACCATTCTTTGGCCCTGCATGTTGTGCCCGGTTCACTCATTTTCTCTCTAGCCCCTCATAAAAGGCAAATAGAGGTGCTGTGTCTCTGTATGGTTCTTTTTATTATTATTTCTTCGTTCAGGTCATAATTGAGATCTGAGTTCACCTGGAACTGACTTTGTAATGGACGAGACAAGGAGGGGGACAGAGGCAATCTCACCTGCAGGGCATATCCCTTTGACTAATCAGCTGAGGCTGGTGACTTCCCTGGCGCTCCAGTAAAGACTCTGCACTTTCACTGCAAAGGGCACAGGTTCGATCCCTGGTCAAGGAACTAAGATCCCACATGCCACATGACATGGCATTAAAAAAAAAAAAAAAAGTGGCCTCACATGAGGAATTAATTAGCCCAGACCATCTTCAGTCAAGTTGTGTCATCAACAAAGTATGAGTAATATCAGTTCCACATGCTATTCTAAATAACAGTCAAGTGGGTGACCCATCACCTGTGCTGCCTTTGAGAAAATACTTCAAGAATAGATGAATATATTCTGGTTGGCAAAGGTGGTCTGGATACCAGAATAAAATACCTTGGAAACACTTCATACACTTAGTCTGTATTCAGCTGAATTGTGGGTTACGAAATTCATCAGAAAGAGAATGACTACAGATGGACATTGAAAAATAACCTTTCAAGCTCCATAAAATTCATTCTTGATTGGGAAAAAGGAGGCATTCGGACACTTAGAATTTTTCAGGAAATATATAATTTTAAGGATTAGATAAGAGGATAAATAATGTAATCTACAATGAAATAGATGAATATACAAAACAAAGTGACTCCTATACCTTTAAGATTTATCAATGAGTAGCAGTTAATTGAAAAAATTAATAAGCTTAGCTTCTTATCCATTAGGCTTTTCCTGAGTTGAAACTTTGAAAAAAACAACTTCTGTGGGGCTATTTGTTTGTTGTCCTTTTTGCCCCCTCTCCAATTTGCTACAGTCAGAACGTAGAAAACTGAACTCAAAGCCAGATTTCTTAATAGGATGGCATTTGGACAGCTATTTTACTCAGTGATCCTGTGCAGGTTCATAACAAAGCTGAAATAAGCCCTCTCCTTTTGGGGGAAACAAAATGGTATTCTGTTGAATGCTAGAATTTTATCACTTTGGGAAAAAAAAAAAAAAAAAAGCTGCTTGAGAGACCTAAGAGTATAAAAGCATTTGAAATCTCAGAAGGAGTTTAAATCAATGCATTGCTACAGTTACAGAGCAGATGAAAGAGCCTGCTGTCTCAATTGCCAGGAAACTACTTAGAAACTCTCACTTTGATTTCTTCACATAGTCTGTTACATTACTGCTAAATGCAATATATAGGGACATCACAACTTTGATGTCGTACAGCTCCAACAAATGGAAACTAATGTGATAGAACAACTAAGATTTGTGGTTTTATGTGGATATACAAATACATCCCTGTCTAGCTCCCTATGTACTGTGTGTCTCCAGGGGCTGTCTTTTCACCTATAGCTTTATAAAATTATAATTTTTGGTGTTTTATTCATGAATTCCAGTAAGCAGTGCCATGTTTATGTAGTACCAAAACCTCATAGGGGGATATTGTTATTGTGAATTATTACTTCAATAGTATGTATTGTGTACCAGTTTCAAAAGTACACTGTAATTTTATACATGTTGATCAGTACTGGTCAGAACCCAATTCAGTGAGGAATTACTTGATTCCATGCCTTTGGAAAATCTGGTGTTTTTAATCAGTGGGTGTGGACAGATGGAGTTGGAAACTGCATTTTCAGCCAACAACAATAGAGATCTGTTTTCCAGTTTCAATAGTAAAACTGCAGTAGTCATCTAATTATTAAAATCCTTATACAGATCTGTGGATTTCTGACATTATTCATTAAATAATGAATTTGAAATTATTTTTCAATAATGTGCTTCTTATGAAAATCACAAATATGAGCATATTCAACTACGGAAGACATTACAATTAAGATTTTGGAATTTATAGGAATAAGATAAAAGCAGAGGTCTGAAGACCTGAATCTGACCATTGACTCTATCACCTACTAATCTTTTGAGTTGGAACATAGCATTCAGTGTTTAATTTCCATTTCTTCACGCAACTAAAGATTTAATAGCAGCTTCTCTGTCTTGCTCTTAGAATTGGTACATGGACTAAGTGCTGGTATTAAAAGTCAGTGCCTTAGCTGGAAAACTTCAGACTGGGTGGGAAGACCAACAATGCCTCCAATTGTGTGTTACCATGGACCGTTTAACCTTTCTGGACTCCTAACCTGTGACACAAAGAAATATCTGAATTCCTTTTTGTCTTTGAAAACAATAAAGCACTATGAAAATACTGCAGGTGTTTTACATTGCTTAAACAGATTAACCCTTTATCAAAATGGATTGGTAAAGGGAGATCATAGGGTCACTTTTTTCCTTCTTTTTCTGGGAAATCTTTTAAGAATTCAGTAGATAATCCTTCTCATTCACTGTTTCACTGATGGTTTGTTTAATGGGAATATTCTTGAATTTCCTCCAACCACATAAGACTCTGTTATTAGTATATTTTGGTATGTGTTAAGCATTGCAGCATAATTCCATTTTTACTTAAATGTAATCACTGTCCAGTACTCCTCTTACTAATGAATTTACAGAAACTTTGAGACTACTTTGGACTTAAATTGTAATCGTATATTTTGCAGTGTGGTGGCACACATTTCTGAGACCTGGAGTGTAGTTTGTCCATCTGTGTGGTAATAATGAAAAGGAATCGTTATGATTATGGGTTTATCTGAATTATGTCTAATACTTTAAGATCCCTATTTTAAAAATCTTGTCACATTTCAAAATATCATTTGAAAGTTGTGCTACTCAGCTACACTAAAACCCATGCCAGCCTCACATGTCATACTTCTCTAGAACTCTTCTTTGCCAAATTAGTTGCCTGAGATTAGTATTTTTAATCCAGTTTGAATTCTGTTTGCTAGTTTTCTAGTACGTTGTCTTTTACATTTCAAGGACTTTGGCTTTTTCTTTACAGGCAAAAGTTTCCATTTTGACCTCCACCAAGCCCTTTAACTTCTAGATTACTTGATGAAAACTGTGGAGTTTAATACCAGTCTGTCTAAATAATACTACAATTTCCACAGTAGTTCCACCTTTATGAGGTAATTTCATCCTCACAGTGATGAATAAGATACCATCATCTACTGTTTTCAAATTGGAAGGTGGGAGAGGAGGACTCAAAAAGCTCAAAGACTAGTTTCAGTCACACAGCTACTGAAGGACTTAACTGGGTCTCAGACATGTCTTTTGACAAGACCTAAGCTTTTCCTGAAATTATTGCTTAATGCAAATAAAAAAAAAATCCATGACCTTTTACTGCATTAGACCACAAAAACACAGATTTAAAAAATTATATTCTGCCTAATTCATGCTATGATGATTTATACATGTTATGAAATTTATTTTTGGTGCCAATCTAGCTTACAAACTGCTGGCTACTGGCTCAGAGATTAAAGCGTCTGCCCGCAACATGGGAGACCCAGGTTCAATCCCTGGGTCAGGAAGATCCCCTGGAGAAGGCAATGGCAACCCACTCCAGTACTCTTGCCTGGAGAATCCCATGGAGGGAGGAGCCTGGTAGGCTACCATCCATGGGGTCGCAGAGTTGGACACGACTGAGCAACTTCACTTTCACTTTCACTAGTTTATGTACTTAAATATGTTACCTTTTACTCTCCTATGTGCATAGTATTTAATCTCCATTTTTAAGTGAAGAAAGTTGCACATACTTAGGCAGCTAAGATGTAGTTTAAACCCAATTCTGCCAAACTTCTGCAGGCATATGCTTAACCCCTAGGCTATACTACTTGATGTGGCATAAAACCCACTTGATTAGATTTTAAGAAATAGTTTTTCAAGTTCAAGCTCTTTCCATTGTTAAAGCACAAATATTGATACTATCCTCTCATCTGCCTAATTTGTAGCTTTGCGTTGAGTATTGAGAATTTCTCTCAATGTATGTGAAGGAGATTTTAAAAATGTCAGATCAGTCACTCAGTTGTGTCCGACTCTTTGTGACACCATGAATTGCAGCACGCCAGGCCTCCTTGTCCATCACCAACTCCCGGAGTTCACTCAGACTCATGTCCATCGAGTCAGTGATGCCATCCAGCCATCTCATCCTCTGTCGTCCCCTTCTCCTGCCCCCAATCCCTCCCAGCATCAGAGTCTTTTCCAATGAGTCAACTCTTCGCATGAGGTGGCCAAAGTACTGGAGTTTCAGCTTTAGCATCATTCTTTCCAAAGAAATCCCAGGGCTGATCTCCTTCAGAATGGACTGGTTGGATCTCCTTGCAGTCCAAGGGACTCTCAAGAGTCTTCTCCAACACCACAGTTCAAAAGCATAAGTTCTTCAGTGCTCAGCTTTCTTCACAGTCCAACTCTCACGTCCATACATGACCACAGGAAAAACCATAGCCTTGACTAAACAAACATTTGTTGGCAAAGTAATGTCTCTGCTTTTGAATATGCTATCTAGGTTGATCATAACTTTCCTTCCAAGGAGTAAGTGTCTTTTAATTTCATGGCTGCAGTCACCATCTGCAGTGATTTTGGAGCCCAGAAAAATAAATCTGACACTGTTTCCACTGTGTCCCCATCTATTTCCCATGAAGTGATGGGACCGGATGCCATGATCTTAGTTTTCTGAATGTTGAGCTTTAAGCCCACTTTTTCACTCTCCACTTTCACTTTCATCAAGAGGCTTTTTAGTTCCTCTTCACTTTCTGCCATAAGGGTGGTGTCATCTGCATATCTGAGGTTATTGATATAGACCATCATAAATAGGTAATTTACTACTAATATAGTTAATCTCATTTAATGAAAAATAATGAGAAAGGAGTAGCACCCAGCAACCCTCTGTCACCTCCCAGGTATTTTTACAGTTGCTTTGCATAGACAGGCTCCTGTTAAATGTGTCTTCACCTAAAGTGAAAATTCAGGGCACTGTGTCAGACCTCTGGAGGGGACCGTTTGGTGGCCATGGGAACTTTATGGCACACCTCAAATCATGCTGCACAGGGGGTCACCACAAACTCAGCCTCTGCATACAGCTGGCCCTGCTGAGAATCAAGGGCCCCTATTTAGAACAGCTCACTGTAGGGAGATTCACGCTCATGGAAATAATTAATGGTGGCAATGATCCTTATAATGGCACCTGATGCCCTGCTGCGAAGAAAGATAAACCAGCCTTCACCATAAAGAACTTACAAATTATACTGAGCAAACATGTTAACAGCTATTAAGAGTCCTAATCAGAGCTGTTAAACAAACAATTAAGAGATGTCATATAAAATACACCCATTTAGGAATAGCAGCTACATGTTTGGAGTTTTAAAAGGAACCATTTACCTTTGAGATAGAGATAAAACCCTCAGTGCAGGTTAGGGAAGAACAAGGCACCTTTCTGAGCAAATCCGTTTTCTGAGCATCAAATCCCATGGACTTACTACTTCATCAGAAAACTACTCTTGTGTTTTCACATATAACATTATTGTAAGTAGAGCTTTAAAGGGCCAAAATATTGCAGTCTGATAATAAAAAGCAGGAAATTATTTGTCTGGAAGAAATTTACTTTGCAGAAGGCATTTCTAAGATAAGAGATTCATCCCCACCAGTGCTTAAATCTTTGTTATTCTAAATGTAGTCGGCAACCTTAGCACCACCTGGAAGCTTGTCACAAAGGCAGAAACTTGGAACTTGGAACTCACTCCAAACCTACAGAAACAGAATTTACAGTTTAATAAGACCCTCTGATAATATGTGTGTGTGTGTGTGTGTATATATTATTTTTCAAAGAGATAGCAATCTAAAAGCTTCTATTATCAGAAATTCTTTCAGAAAATTAATGTTTAATCTTATGGGGAAAAAAGTTAAATTATTTTCGGAAAGTATATTATAGTGTGACAGTTCTTTATGATGAAACATGTCTGAAGTGGTCCCCTCTGACCCTGATGGTGGGGTCCAGGGCTTCCAGCATAGCACCCCATCCCAGCCATGTTCAGTCACCAGCTGGTAGTCTCTCCTCCCTCTTCAAGTCCTATGTCCTCCTCACCTGCTCAATGCAGCTCCCAATTATGTAAGGACAGTAGAATAAAGAGCATACAAGAGGGTGGGAAAAAGAGGAAGTCTTTTTAGTCTTTAGCACCATATGATCTTCCATAGTTAAAATACACAAGTCACTCCGATCACTCTGGCACCACTTGATTGAGTCCACTCTATACAAATTGTGGATTAAGGGAAGTAGTGGCTTCTGTATCTCCTCACCAGGAAAGTTAGGGAGGACTAAGACTAAACTTGACTATTCATGCATTGCAAAGTGGCTAGAGTCCTTTTTAGAGTCCTTTCAGCAGCAGGTTTTCACAGCAATCGTGAACATCCTATAAATTACATGACATGATGTGATTTTCAAAATCTGATCTCTTATGTTCATATGGGTAAATGTTTTAAGACTATAGTAAAAGTGTATCCATTAGCATATACTACAAAAAAAAAAAAAATAGAATCTCACAGAACAAAGAAGATTAAGTAAAGTGTCAGTTGACTTTTACAGTTTAAAAAAAATCCTGTGGAGGAGATTATAATGATGTTCTTTATCATTGTTCTGAAAAGAAAACAACTCTAAGAAAGTTATAACAGGCCTAATTAATGCTTAAATTGTTCTTCCTGAGAAACAGGTTTTTTATGTGATATAAATGGACTTCCTAGAAAATATTCTTGTCTGTATTTAGTTATTCAGTGTTCTTTCCTACATTGTAGTAACATACAGCCCTTCACAATAGGAAATGAAAGGTTTTTATTTCTGCTTTTGGTTTTGGCTTGTTGTTTTTACTCATACTATACAAGTAAGAAGTAAAACATGAAGACATTGACAATTTTTATCTACTAGATCAGTTTTTCAAAACAATAGTTATATTTGGGTTGAAGATAATTGACCATTTAAAGTATATATGCATGGTTTTGGTTCATGGAAAAAATAATTTTCATTATATGAAAAGAGTTTTTCTGCTGTGAATGTCTCCACCTAAGTCACCTTAGCCTGCATGGTCATGAATTATGTAGTATAATCCACTTTCTAACCATGTGGCCTGCCTGGGACAAGTCAGTTAATGTCTCTGCATCTCACTTGCCTCATCTGTAAATTAGGGCTAAAAATTAAACCTACCTCTTAGTGTTATTTTGAGGACTTCATGATATAATACATTAAAAAGTGTTGAACAGAGTATGTGGCCCATCATAAGAGCCTACCTCATGTTATATATTGCATTGTTTTATTCTTACCACATCATCATTCAACCAAGTTTGACAGAAATTTAATATACAGGAGCCATTCTTTTTTATTCTGAAATATAAAATGGCCACATTCCCTTAAAACATAGCCATTTTCATCCTTATAAAAATAGTACACAAAATTCTCCTACTTATACCACTAGCTCTGCTCTTTTTCTTACATGAGCCAAACTTCTCATCAGATCATTACATCTTCATATCTTCAGTTCCTCAATCCTCATCGACTCCTCAATTCATCCTAACACGCTTCTGCCCTATTGCAGAAATTATCCACCATAAATGCTAATGTCTTTTGGTTGACAAATTTAATGATACCTCTTCACCTCTGATATTATTGACCCTTCGTGCAGCATTTGACATCTGTCTTGTGTCTCTTCTGAGTGTCCTTCATTGTCTTCCTTAAGCCTTCATTTTAAATGCTTCTATTCCCAGAATCCCACATTTGGCCTTTTTATATGTACATAGTGAAATGACTACCACTCTTTGCTGAGAACTGCTAGGTATACATTCTTCTTGCCCTTTCTCTGTTTCTATCTATTTCCCATTCCCTATTCTAGAACCTCTCAGTATGTTTTCAGTAAATTTTCTCAACCAGCCTAGCAATAGCTAAGTATTTGGTGGTGTGCTAGGCATGAGGATTGTAATGAAATATATTAATTAAACACCCAGAAGGCTTTAAGAGACCTTGAAGTAGAATATGGTTTGTCCTTCTATTTTCAGGTATTTCCTCATCTACATTCACATATGACATGAGTTTTCATTGTTGTTGTTATTCAGTCGCTAAGTAATATATGATTCTTTGCAACCCCACGAACGGCAGCACGCCGGCCTTCTCTGTCCATCACTATCTCCCTGAGTTTGCTCAAACTCATGTCCATTGAGTCTGTGATACCATCCAACCATCTCATCCTCGTCGCCCCCTTCTCTTGGCCTCAATTTCTCATCATTGGGGTCTTTTCCAATGAGTCAGCTCTTTGCATCAGGTGGCCAGAAGTATTGGAGCTTCTTTATTGGCTGCTATCCCCAGGCACTATGATATATGCTAAGAATCTAACATCTGGAAAGATAGGCTAGAAATGAGTTTTGCTTTGCTTACTTTTGTTTGGATGGTTGTTTCTTTGGATTGATTTGAAATATGGATGTGGAGAGTCACTGAATTCTAGGTGATAAATTTTCTGTTTAAGTGATGGTGGGCCATATGGATGAAGAGGTCCTACCAGCAGTTGTAAATGAGTTTCTGGAGTCTATGTGTAATATAAAAATTGGAGAATTATCTTTGTAAGTAATCAATCTGAAAGTGTTTCTCTAAATCCACTGAATTCAAGCTCTAACTCAAATCCTAACAGACTCTCAAATATGTTGTTTTTAGAAGGATCCTAATTTCTCAGATTCAGCCTTCCTTAACTCTAGAATTAAATCTCTATTTTCTAACAAATGGTCATGCAAAAAAAAAAAAAAATCTCTCCTGCATATGCAGTCATTAAACATATCTCTATTAAGAGCAGAATAAGTGACAAACTCTGTGCTAGTCCCTGGGGATAATATGTTGTCCAAAATAAATATAGGTTCTTCCCTCCTAAAGCTTCAGTCTATCGGGGAAGGGAGCTGTCAATCAAATAATCTTGCAAAAGTTAGAAGTCAAAACTCTATGAGTTAAGGAGGCTTTAACCTCCTTATGGAGCTCCTAGAGGCCTCCTTGAAGAGGTAATATTTCCCATGAGACTGAAGCCTGGGGGGTTGGTCACCCATGTGTAAAAGGCAAAGGCCTTCCAGGCAGCAAGGTCTTACGAGGTCTCAAGGCAAAGAAAGAATGTGGCAAATCTGAGGAAAAGAGGAAAGACCTGGATGATTGGAGCATAGTGAATACAAAGAAGAACAACAATATATGAGGCTGAAGAGGTAGGCATTGGTACCTGCGGGCTGAGTTAACTGATGAGAGCACTCCAGCCCAGCATGACCACCTTCAAACAAGGTACGTGACCAGCCAGGACATGTACCTCTAAGCAGTACATCTTAACAGAAAGCAAATGAGAGATTAAAATGTCCATTCTTAGGTTGTGCTGAATTTAACTCCTTGGAAATTCTACCTATTGGACCTCATTTTTTACAGCCATACTGACTATGCATGACATAGGGTTTCCCTGGTGGCTTAGATGGTAAAGAATCTGCCTGCAATGCAGGATACCTGGGTGCAATCTCTGTATTGGAAAGATCTCCTGGATAAGGGAATGGAAACCAATCCAGTATTCTTGCCTGGAGAATTCCATGGACAGGGGAGCCTGGAGGGCTACAGTCCATGGGGTTGCAAAGTCAGACACAACTGAGAAACTAACACTTTACACATATTTAAAGTATACAGTCTGATGTTTTGAAATATGTATATACCTGTGAGACTGTCCCCACATCAAGCTGATGAAAGTATCCATAGTCCCTGAAAGTTTCGCTGTGCCCCTTGGCAGTTTTTCCTTCCCTAACACTCCCATCCCCGGCAGGCAATGACTGACATGTCAGGCTTAGACCAGTGCCTGGCATGTAAAATAAATTGTGTTGACTGTCTGAAAAGTGAGTCTGTTTGGAGAATTAGCTCTTGGTTTGACTGAAGCTGGTACTCCAATACTTTGGCCACCTGATGTGAAGAACTGACTCATTTGAAAAGACCCTAATGCTGGGAAAGGTTGAAGGTGGGAGGAGAAAGGGACAACAAAGGATGAGATGGTTGGATGGCATCATCAATTCAATGGACATGAGTTTGAGTAAACTCTGGAAGTTAGTGATGGACAGAGAGGCCTGGTGTGCTGCAGTCCATGGGGTCACAAAGAGTCTGATAGGACTGAGCAACTGAACTGACATTCTGTTGGTTGCTCTACCTTTTCTAGGTATGCAGTGCTATTCAAAATCAGGATTTCACTATCATCCAAGACTACTGCACTGGCCTCAAAGCCTTGCTTTATCTGAAAAGCATTGAAGAACTACAGGACTGGGATGGGCAGAGTCCAGCCACGAAGAGTCACCAGAAAGGGAAACCAGTCCCTTGTATTGCTGAACTTGTGGGAAAGGTACGTGGTCACCTCTCTTGGGTTGTCCTTGAGGACTCTGGCTTTTTCATTTTCCATTTCGGGTCTTGTTTGCCCTCCCACTGTCCTACTAACAGGGGAAACACAGATGCCCCGTTGGATGTGACTGCATAGTAGAATTGTTCTGAAGGAGCCTTGATTACAACTATATGACAGGTCTCTGAGCTACATTTTTATGAAACCTGTATAACACAAGGTCACATAAAGGAAAAAGATTGAAGTTTATAGTATAAAATGCCTCCAAATTCTTGCTTACTGTGGTGATGACTGGCATTCTTTCCAGTGGGAGGCTGGAGATTTCTTTATTCTTTAACCAGCTCTGGAAATTATAACATTACCTTTCTATTTTCAGACAATCAAATCACTGGAGCCCTGAATAATATGATGAAGTTTTTAAAATTAAAATCTAATCAGTATCTTTTGTAACTGCTTCTGCTATGTGTGTGGTTAAATCTGGGCTCAAAAGGTTATGTCCCAACTTTCTCTCTAACTGCTATTTTCAGAGAAATATACACTACATTTACATTTTGTATAATACAGTGATTTTAGCAAATCTTTTCTGAAACAACATTCAGTATTTTGCCTTTGTATTTCCTTTGTATTATTCTAAATAGACAACCATTGTCAGAAGACGTTTCTTGAGTCCTGAATGAGGGGAGGAAAAAATTATAATTCTTAGTCTTTTCAGCTTGTCACTACATCAATAATTAACTTTAAAAAAAGAGAGGCAAGTATAAAAAGATTCTTTAAGGAAGCATTTAATAATTCAAATGAATCTTAACTTGAAACAGGTCACATGAAAAAGAATGGAAAACAAAAACCCTGGGTTCTGTGCTTTCGATGGCATGGTTAGGGACTCAGAAAGAATAAGAGAAACATCATATAATGATTTACATTGAGATAGCCAAAAATAAGAGCTTCTTATAGATTAATGTGTATGAATGACTGCAAGTCCAGTGATCAAAAATAAAAGGGGGGGGGGGAATAAAATCTTGCTGGTTTCCAGGAAAATATCGTGATGAATGACTCCATGAATAGCAATCAAACAGAAAGGCTGGGTGACATTAATATTTATAATATTATAATTAGCAAGACTGTGCCCAAGCAGTATTATTAGTGTAACTAATCATATTACTATAAACTGAGTCTGAGAGTATTTAGACAGTGAGTGCTCATGCCTTTATCAATGACCATCAATATCCCAAGGTTGTTCATAACTAAAAAAAATTTACAAATAACTTTACGCTCATGCAATGTAAACATATCCAGTTAATTGTTTCTGACGTGATGGTTTTGATAGTTTATGACCATCTATAAAAGCATTGTCTCAAATATATGCAGTCATCGTGAGAGCTGAAATGGAAAAGGCTGCATTGCACTGCGTCATTTTGTCTCTAAAGGACTTCCACACTCATTTCAAAACTTACATATTCAAATAAAAGATAGGTAATGATGGATACACTTGTGTCAATAACATAAGTGGAAACTGATTTTCAGATAGTTTGAATCTAGGTTTAGACTTCATTTTGGTAAGCCCAGCCTTCATCAAAGTTGTAAGCGTAATTTCCAGTATTATCATTTGTTAAAAAAAAAAAGGAAGATCTTGCCTATGTGATTGTATTACTAATTCATTTCTCAGCACTAAGTTGAGGAACAAGCAGATGGTCTGGTAAATAGATCTATGCCCCAGAGTCTCCGGTGAGGGCTGACATGACTCAAACAATAGGTGACTATCTCCTTTAGGTTAATATTCCTAATAGTGAATCAAAGCACTCCGGGTCCACAGTACAGGTGGCTTCCTAGCTGTTCTTTCCTGGTGTATGTATGTGTGTGTATCTTTGACAGTAATTCATATTATATTCTCATTAGCTAAAGAGTAGGATGCTGCTTCTTACCATGTTTTCATGCTATAGGGAAACAAGAGAAGATGCAGACGCTTTTAAAAAGCCCCGCTAGAAGTAGCTGGCTTCTTTAGACAGGAAAAAAATTTGTTTGGAAAGTATAATTGTTACTCTACTTAATCTTTCACTCAGAGGTCAGGCTAGAATAAATTAGAGTAGAAATTTAGAAGAAACCAATTACAGTGCAGTGTTTGAAGATGGAGGAAAATGAGACTTGAGCCATGGAAACAAGGATTTGGCCAAATTAGTCATGTTATCTTTCAAGTAATTAGTATATTTAATATATTCTCCCTAATGCATGCCTCACGTATTAATTGATTAAACTTCCCAAGCAATGTTTCTTCATGTGACTTTGGAAGAGCAAGAAGTCAGGCATTTATAGTTTGCTCTGGTCTTATGGTGCAAGTTGTATAAATTTGTGCCTGCAAGCATGAGAGTAGATTCCATAGGAAGGGCAGTCATAGCTCTTCTACACCACAAAGCTGTTATCTCAAACTCATGGTGCTTGAATACCATGTGGCATACATCTGACAGTGTAGATTCCCCGGCTCCACTCCTAGAGATCCTGATTTAACTGGTCAAAGGTGCGTCCAGGAATCTGCATTTTAACATCCTGATTCTGATGGAAGAACACAAAGATCCATGTTGCCAAGAGGACTGAAGTGAATAGCAACTGAGTACTGTACAGTCAGAGACTGAGAAGATAGTGATGGACATAACACAGCTTCTTTTGTAGGAGAAAGCTGGTAAGAAATGATTTTGAGCTGGAAGAGAAATGACATAGAGAATAGGGAGAGGAAATCCAGAGAAGCAGCACACTGGGTTCTGAATGACCAGTGGTTGAACATGCCCATTGAGGAACCAGGGAGTTAGTTCAGTTGTTGGATCAAAGACACGTAAGCAAGAAGAATTGTAACGCAGAGACAGTTGTCAAAGGCATGACATCCAGAGTCCATGCCTGACTTCTTGCTCTTCCAAAGTCACATGAAGAAACATTGCTTGGGAAGTTTAATCAATTAATACATGAGGCATGCATTAGGGAGAATATATTAAATACACTAATTACTTGAAAGCTAACATAACTAATGTGGCCAAATCCTTGTTTCCATGGCTCAAGTCTCATTTTCCTCCACAGTCAGCAATGAGGATGTCTGTGAGGATTAGGAAGTTGAGACTATTCACAATATCATCAAAAATGGAGGGGCATCTGTAGCCAAACCCTTTTATTTTATACTCAGTTACCTTAATTCCCTCTTTACCTGGCAAAAACCTGGCAGCTCAATAAAAGTGAAATGTTTGCTTGCTGTATGTGGGACAGTGGTTACTGGCAGAGTTCAGAGCAAGCCTGTGGGGTTTCTATGAGGCTTCGTCACTTATTAACTAAGCAACTCCGGTGAGTTAATTAATCTCTCTAAATCTGTGTCTCAAACTATAAAATGAGGATAACCACAAGTCCGCATTCTCTCATTAACAATTCTGAAACCAAAAAAACTCTGTAACCAAATGTTTCACATAACTCATTTGGCAGCAAACCTGGCCTGAACTGATATGAGGCTATTTATAATCTTTATTTATTCCTTTTAGAGTGAACATTTGCATGTTTACTGCAGAGAGACTAATGTGTTTGAGTCCAGGTTGCCACTCCGCATCTTGCTGGAGGTATTAGGTATAATGTAGTAAATGTACCATTTTTCTTTCTTAAAGTCCAAAAAAGTTTCTGAATTTTGAAATACGATTCGCCTTAAATAGTTTAGATAAAGTGTTGTGAAGAATACTTAAATGAAAATGTAACTGCGATTATATCTTTATCCACAAATTCTTCTTTAGAGTTGGAGGCGAAGTATATATTTTAGTGACATTAGAAAATAAAATGCTAATATTTGGCATTTTAAGGTGTGAAAATAAGAATTATGTTGAGATAATTTGCTTGAGAAACATGGAAAAAATTGCATGCTAAAAGAAAAAAACAAAATTTTACAATCAGAAAGTATGGAAGGAAATGACTGCACTTTTCTGTGCTTAGGATAAAAGCAGAATTCCTAAGCAAGAGCCCTTGAGAGAAAACAACACAGGACAACACAGCTGATTGCTTGGGGTCTGTGCGCATTTTCACCTGCTCTTCTTTACATCTGGAGTCTTTCCAGTTCACTAAAGAGTAATTAAAGCATCCTCTTCTCTTTGAGTTATTCTCTGACCTCTCTGACCAGGGTTAATTTCTCCTTTTCTTCTTCCATCTGAGTTGCAACCAGTATCACACAGCATTTGAATCTCTGCATCTCTGATTCTTCTGCCAGACAGTCTTCCCCTTTGTATGCCAATTCCTCGGTACCCACTGATACTCAGTAAGGGCTTAATAAATGATGTTTGAATAAGTAAATGAATGAATAAATAAATGCTGTAAGAAAACAGCTAAGTGGTAGAACTAACAGTCAATATTTACCATGCATCATTTCCCCCATTACATCAAAAATGAAAAAAGAAAAATAGTAACTTTGAACTTAAATGTCTTTTATGGTGTATGAGTCTAGTAAAATGAGATGGAAAGAAGCCAGAGTGAAAAGAATGAGGTATGCAACTGAGCGACCTTGATTCCTTCTAGAATTGGCAAAATGTACCTGGAGTATAAGCTTCTTGAGGGTCTAGACCACACCATGTGCCAGTGCCTGACCTAATGTTCATCATGTAGGAGCAACAGCATGGTAGCTGAATTGCCGAATGATGTATTAATCACTCTTTTATTTTTTTAAATCTTAAATGTGTTATCTATCTTAAATGTCACTTCCTTTGTGAAGTCATCTATGACTGTCTTCCTCTCCCTCTAGGAAAATTGAGTTGCTTCTTTGATAGCTCAGTTGGTAAAGAATCTGCCTGCAATGGAAGAGACCCCGGTTCGATTCCTGGGTTGGGAAGATTCCCTGGAGAAGGGATAGGGTACCCACTCCAGTTTTCTTGGGCTTCCCTTGTGGCTCAGCTGGTAAAGAATCTGCCTGCAATGCAGGATGCCTAGGTTCGATCCCTGGGTTGGAGAAGGGGAAGGCTACCTACTCCAGTATTCTGGCCTGGAGAATTCCATCGACTGTATAGTCCATGGGGTTGCAAAGAGACACAACTGAGTGACTTTCACTTTCACTTTTCTCCTACAGCCCTTTGTTCATATAACCAGTATTGCAGTTATTAGATGATCTTCTAGTTATATTACTTCTTGTCCATCACTGAGCTCATTATGAGCTTCTGGAAAACAGAGATCATGTCTCATTTATATTTGAATTTTCAAGCACCTCGCACAATGCTCCATGTGTATAGAATTAAGTTGCACAGACTATCTGTGGTGTCCTTCTTTAGAAGAAAAAAAGAAAGCCAGTTTATAATTAAAATTCCAGCCAGGCCCTTTCAAGAATAGCAAGCACTTTAGAAGAAAACAGTAAACGTGCCAAATTACTTTCAGTAGGTATTAAAATATGATGAAATACCTATCAGTGATATTAATAAGTGAACATAATGTGTACTCATTAAAAAGCTTTCATTGGGATAAAATCAGAAACACTGTCTGGTGCTTGTATAGTGATTCATAATACAAGGTTTTATTTTGATGATAAAAACCAAAATGTGTGCATCTGTATGGCCAGTTGCATCCTTCTCGTGTTTTTAAAATCAAAAGGAATATGATTTATAAAACTACTGCTATGTAGTGGTGGTGCTTTGTATGTAGATCTCTACCTATTTACTTGTCTCTGGTATGTTTTTCAATACAGGGAACAACGAAGCATCCACAAGGAATATATAATGTCATAAGCATGACTATCACAAAAGTCCTCATAATAACAGTGGTATCTCCTGTTTACTAAAAACTTTAAAAGTCTTATGTCTTCATGCTATTTATTTTTTTGTGCTTTTCATTTTTCCAAATTGAAGATTAGTTTACATAAAAATGGATAGATCTTAAACCATTTGATGAGTTTTGGCCAACAATACACCAATAAAATCCTTGCATCTATCAAGATACACAACATTGCCAACACCTCTTGGATTCCCTTCTACATTTTCCCAGTCATTATCTCTCTGTCTTTCCTACCAGCAGAAGCAAACACTAATTTCCATCAACATAGGTTAGTTTGCTCATATGCTTTAGCATGATACAACTAGAATTCCATAATGTATGCTTTTTTCTGTGTGGTTATTCTCAATACAGTGTTTCAGAGATTCATCCATGTTTGGGGGGCTGTAAAGCAATTCATTTTTATTGGTAAATAATATTTTATTGTATAAATATACCACAATTTGAGTATTCGTTCAAATCAACATTTGGGCTAGGTTCACTTCCCCAATATTGTAAATATATCTGAAATAGGCATTCAGGCATAAATGGTTTTGTGAATACAAATTTTTACTTCTCTTGAGTAAAATCCAGGTGTGTAATATCTGCATCATAAGGTAATGTGTATGCTTTATAAGAAACCTACAAACAGATTTCCAAAGTGATTGCAGCATTTTACACTCCTACAACTGCAGATGGGTGTTTTGGTTTTTCCACATTCCAGCCAACATTTAGTATTCTCTTTCCTTTTCATTTTAGACATTTTAGTGTATGTACATGACAACCATACTGTAATATTAATTTTTATTGCCCTGGAAATTCATGATGTTCACCACTTCTTTGTGTTCTTTTTACATATCCATATATCTTCTTCTCTGAAGAGTCTATTCAGTTCTTTCCCCTACTTAAAAATTGGGTTGATTTTTTAATTAAATTTTAGAAATTCTATATATGTTCTAGATACAAGTCCTTAGAGGCAGAAAAAGCATTTGACAAAATCCAGCAACTACTCATCATAAAAACCTAAGCAATCTAGTGGAAACCCTCAACCTGATAAAGCATTTATTTAAATTCTATAGTTCATACTATATGTAATGGTGAAAAAAAATCAACTTTCCCTAAGATCAAGAACTAGGCATAAATGTCTACACTCACTACTTATATCCAACATTATACTGGAGGTCCTAACTACTGCAATAGGGACACAAAAAGAAATAAATGGTATCTAAATTGGAAACAAAGACTATGAAGACTGTCTTAATTTGCAGGTAGTAATATTGTGTACATAAAACTTGTAAAGCACCTGTAAAAACACTATTGTTGTTCTTGTTCAATCAATAAGTTGTGTCCAATTCTTTGAGATCCTATGGGCTGCAGCACACCAGGCTTTCCTATCCTGCACTATCTCCCGAAGTTTGCTCAAATTCATGTCTTGAATCAGTGATGCTATCTAACCATCTTATCCTGTACTGCTCCCTTCTCCTTTTGACATCAGTTTTTCCCAGCATCAGAATCTTTTCCAAAGAGTCAGCTCTTTGCAATAGGTGGCAAAAGTATTGGAACTTCAGCATCAGTCCTTTCAATGAATATTCAGGGTAGATTCCCTTTAGATTGACTTATTGGAACTCCTCGCTATCTAAGAGACTCTCCCAAGAGTCTTCTCCTGCAGCACAATTCAAAAGAATTCTTCCTGATGTAGCCTTCTTTATGGTTCAGCTCTCACATCCATACAGGATTACTGGAAAAAATATATCTTTGACTATATGGACCTTTGTTGGCAAAATGATGTTTCTTCTGTTTAGTATGCTGTCTAGGTTTGTCATTGCTTTTCTTTCCAAGGAGCAAGAGTCTTTTAATTTCATGGCTGCAGTCACTGTCCACAATGATTTTGGAGCCCAAGAAAATAAGATCTATCACTGCTTCCACTTTTTCCCCTTCTGTTTGCCATAAAATGATGAGACCAGATGCCAAGATCTTAGTTTTTGAATGTTGAGTTTTAAGCCAGCCTTTTCACTTTCCTCTTTCACCTTGATCAAAAGGTTCTTTAGTTCCTCTTCACTTTCTGCCATTAGAATGATATCATCTGCATATCCGAGATTGTTGATATTTCTCCCAGCAATCTTGATTTCAGTTTGTGATTCATCCAGGCTATCATTTCTCATGATGTACTCTGCATAGAAATTAAATAAGCAGGGTGACAGTCAATAGCCTTGACATACTCCTTTCCCAATTTAGAACCAGTTCTTTGTTCCATGTCTAGTTCCAACTGTTGCTTCTTGAAACCACATACACAGGTTTCTCAGGAGGCAGGTAAGGTAGTATTCCCATATCTTTAAGAATTTTCCACTTTGTTTTGATCCTCATAGTCAAAGGCTTTAGCATAGTCAATAAAGAAGAAGTAGATGTTTTTCTGGAACTCTCTTGCTTTCTCTATGATCCAAGGAATCTTGGCAATTTGGTCTCTGGTTCCTCTGCCTTTTCCAAACCCAGCCTCTACATCTGGAATTTTCGATTCACATACTGCTGAAGTCTAGCTTGAAGGATTTTGAGCATAACCTTGCTAGCGTGTGAAACACGTACAGCTGTACGGTAACTTGAGCATTTTTTGGCACTGCCCTTCTTTGAGATTGGAATGAAAAATTAACCTTTTCCAGTCCCATGGCCACTGCTGAGTTTTCCAAATTTGCTGACATATTGAATGTGGTACTTTAACAGCATCATCGTTTAGGATTTTAAATAGCTTTCAGCTAGAATTCCATCACCTCCACTTGCTTTGTTCATAGTAATGCTTCCTAATACCCACTTGACTTCACACTCCAGAATGTCTGGATCTAGGTAAGTGATCACACCATCATTGTTATCCGTGTCATTGAGAACCTTTTTTGTGTAGTTCTTCTGTGTGTTCTTGCCACCTCTTAATCCCTTCTGTTTCTGTAAAGTCCTTACTCTTTGTTGTTTATCATGCCCATCCTTGCATGAAATACACCCTGATATCTTGTTTTTTTGAAGAGATCTCTAGTCTTTCCCATTCTATTGTTTTCTTCTATTTCTTGGCATTGTTCATTTA
Organism: Bos taurus; assembly: GCF_002263795.3. NCBI lineage: Eukaryota > Metazoa > Chordata > Mammalia > Artiodactyla > Bovidae > Bos > Bos taurus. Next base: position 46,199,581 of record NC_037330.1, read on the forward strand.
AGAAGGACTTCTTATTTCTCCTTTCTATTCTCTGGAACTAAAAATCAATAAATGAACTTAGCAGAGTTTCACAAGATAAAGACAATATACAAAAGTCAATTGTATTTTTATATATACAGCCCCAAAATTAAATTTTAAAATGCCCTTTACAATAGCATTCAAAATCTACAAAATACTTAGGAACAAATTAAAATTTGTGCAGTAACCACCCACTGAAAACTACAAATTACAAAACTATAAAGAATTGCTGAGAAAAATTAATGAAGAAATATCAATAGAGAGATATGCTAAGATGCAATTTTCTTCAAATTGATCTGTAGGTATACGACAATCCCAATCAAAATCCTAGAACATGTATTTGTAGAAGTTGACAAACTGATTCTAAAATTTGCATTGGATTTCAAAGGTCCAACAGTAGCCAAAAGAATCTTGAAAAAGAACACACTTAGAAGATTTGATCTATCTGTCTTCAAGATTTTCTATAAATCCGGAGTAGTCAAGCAAGTCTGTTTTAGTGTCAGGACAGACAAATAGAGCAATGGAACAGATAGAAAGTCTAGACGTAAACCACACATATAACCTCAATTGATTTTTGACAAAGACACCAAAGCAATACAATGGAGAAAGGAAAGACTTTTCGATAAATGAGCTGGAATTAATGGATAACCATATATAGATATAGATACATAGGTATTTAATGAACCTTCATATTAACCTCACACAGGACACAAAAGTAACTTTAAATATATCACAGATATAAAAATTAAAAAAATATTATATAATTAAAAAAATGTAAGTAAATATCCTTTGGGATAAGAAAATTGTTTAAGATACAAAAACATACTTGAAAAAAATTAATAGTTGCACTTCATCAGAATTAACTTCTGCTCATCAAAAGGCAAGTTAAGGAAATGAAAATTTAAATTAGGGAATTGGAGAAACTATCCATAATACTTGTAACACACAAATAACTTGTGGCCAGAATATATATATAATACTTTATTAAAGTAAACTGGAATTATTTAAAACAATTTAATCTTATCAACAAGTATATGGAAACTTAAAATAAAAATCCATGGTGAGAGACCTGCCTGTGGGCTGTTGCATCAGTCAGTTCACTTCAGTTGCTCAGTAGTGTCCTACTCTTTGCGATCCCATGGACTGCAGCACACCAGGCCACCTTGTCCATCACCAACTCCTGGAGCTTACTCAAACTCACATCCATTGAATCGGTGTTACCATCCAACAGTCTCATCCTCTGTAGTCCCCTTCTCCTCCTGCCTTTACTATTTCCAGCATCAGGGTCTTTTCAAATGAGTCAGCTCTTTGTATCAGGTAGTTTCAGCTTCAGCATCAGTCCTTCCAATGAATATTCAGGACTGATTTCCTTTAGGATGGACTGGTTGGATCTCCTTGCAGTCCAAGGGACTCTCAAGAGTCTTCTCCAACTCCACAATTCAAAAGCATCAATTCTTTGTTGCTCAACTTTCTTTATAGTCCAATTCTCACATCCGTACATGACTATGGGAAAAACCATAGCCTTGACTAGACGGACCTTTTTTGGCAAAGTAATGTCTCTGCTTTTTAATATTCTAACTAGGTTGGTCATAACTTTCCTTCCAAGGAATAAACGTGTTTTAATTTCATGGCTGCAGCTACCATATGCAGTGATTTTGGAGTTCAAAAAAATAAAGTCTGCCACTGTTTCCCCATCTATTTGCCATGAAGTGATGGGACCTGATGCCATGATCTCAGTCTTCTGAATGTTGAGCTTTAAGTCAACTTTTTCTCTCTCTACTTTCACTTTCATCAAGAGGCACTTCAATTCCTTTTCACTTTCTGCCATAAGGGTGGTGTCATCTACATATCTGAGGTTATTGCTATTTCTCCCAGCAATCTTGATTCCAGCTTGGGCTTCATCCAGTCCAGCATTTCTCATGAAGTACTCTGCATATAGGTTAAATAAGCAGGGTGAAAATATATTTTTGACGTACTCATTTTCCTATGTGGAACCAGTCTGTTGTTCCATGTCCAGTTCTAACTATTGCTCCTGACCTGCATTCAAATTTTTCAAGAGGCAGGTCAGGTGGTCTGGTATTCCCATCTCTTGAAGAATTTTCCACAATTTATTGTGATCCACACAGTCAAAGGCTTTGGCATAGTCAATAAAGAAAAAATAGATGTTTTCTGGAACTCTATTGCTTTTTCAATGATCCAGCGGATGTTGGCAATTTGGTCTCTGGTTCCTCTGCCTTTTCTAAAACCAGCTTGAACATCTGGAACTTCATGGTTCACGTATTGTTGGAGCCTGCCTTGGAGAATTTTGAGCATAACTTTACTAGCGTGTGGGATGAACGCAATTGTGTGGTAGTTTGAGCATCCTTTGGCATTGCCTTTCTTTGGAACTGGAAGGAAAACTGACCTTTTCCAGTCCTGTGGCCACTGCTGAGTTTTCCAAATTTGCTGGCATATTGAGTACAGCACTTTCACAGCATCACTGTTAGGATTTAAATAGCTCAACGGGAATTCCATCACCTCCACTAGCTTTGTTTGTAATGATGTTTCCTAAATACTTTGGTCACCTCATGTGAAGAGTTGACTCATTGGAAAAGACCCTAATGCTGGGAGGGATTGGGAGCAGGAGGAGAAGGGGACGACAGAGGATGAGATGGCTGGATGGCATCACCAACTCTATGGACATGAATTTGAGTGAGCTCTGAGAGTTGGTGATGGACAGGGAGGCCTGGTGTGCTATGATTCGTAAGGTCGTAAACTGAACTGAACTGAAGGCCCACTTGACTTCGCATTCCAGGATGTCTGACTCTAGGTGAGTGATCACACCATCATGATTATCTAGGTCATGAAGATCTTTTTTATACAGTTCTTCTGTGCATTCTTGCCACCTCTTCTTAATATCTTATGCTTCTGTTAGATCTATACCATTTCTGTCCTTTACTGAGCCCATCTTTGCATGAAATGTTCCCTTGGTATCTCTAATCTTCTCAAAGAGATCTCTAGTCTTTCCCATTCTATTGTTTTCCTCTATTTCTTTGCACTGATTACTGAGGAAGGCTTTCTTATCTCTCTTTGATATTCTTTGTAACTTTGCATTCACATGGGTATATCTTTCCTTTTCTCTTTTGCTTTTTGCTTCTCTTCTTTTCACAGCTATTTGTAAGCCCTCCTCAGACAGCCATTTTGCCTTTTTGCATTTCTTTTTCTTGGGAGTGGTCTTGATCCCTCTGTCCTGTACAATATCACGAACCTCCATCCGTAGTTCTTCAGGCACTCTATCAGATCTAGTCCCTTAAATCTATTTATCACTTCCTCTGTATAATTGTAAGGGATTTTCTTTAGGTCATACCTGTTAGTCTAGTGATTTTCCCTACTTTCTTCAATTTAAGTCTGAATTTGGCCACAGGGAGTTCATGATCTGAGCCACAGTCAAATCATGTTCTTGTTTTTGCTGACTGTATAGAGCTTCTCCATCTTTGCCTGCAAAGAATATAATCTATCTGATTTCAGTATTGACCATCTGGTGATGTCCATGTGTAGTCTTCTCTTGTGTTGTTGGAAGAGGGTGTTTGCATTCTCCAGTGCATTCTCTTGGCAAAACTGTTAGCCTTTGCCCTGCTTCATTCTGTACTCCAAGGTCAAATTTGCCTATAACTCCAGGTATTTCTTGACTTCCTACTTTGCATTCCAGTCCCCTGTAATGAAAAGGATATATTTTTGGAAGGTTAGTTCTAGAAGGTCTTGTAGGTCTTCATAGTACCATTGAGCTTCAGCTTCTTCAGCATTACTGGTTGGGGTATAGACTTGGATTACTGTGATATTGCATGGTTTGCCATAGAAATGAACTGAGATCATTCTGTCATTTTTGAGATTGCTTCCAGGTACTGCACTTCAGACTCTTTTGTTGACTATGATGGCTACTCCATTTCTTCAAAGGGGTTCTTGCCCACAGTAGTAAATATAATGGTCGTCTGAGTTAAATTCACCCATTCCAGTCCATTTCAGTTCGCTGATTCCTAGAATGTCAACGTTCACTCTTGCCATCTCCTGTTTGACCACTTCCAATTTGCCTTGATTCATGGACCTAACATTCCAAGTTCCTATGCAATATTGCTCATTACATCATTCAGCCTTGCTTCTATCACCAGTCCCATCCACAACTGGGTGTTGTTTTTGCTTTGGCTCCATCTCTTCATTCTGTCTGGAGTTATTTCTCCACTGATCTCCAGTAGCGTATTGGGCACCTTCTGACCTGGGGAGTTCATCTTTCAGTGTCCTATCTTTTTGCCTTTCCATACTGTTCGTAGGGTTCTCAAGGCAAGAATACTGAAGGAGTTTCCGATTCCCTCGCCAGTGGACCATGTTTTGTCAGAACTCTCCACCATGACCTGTCTGTCTTTGATGGCCCTACACGGCATGGCTCATAGTTTCATTGAGTTAGACAAGGCTGTGGTCCATATGTTTAAGATGGGTTACTTTTCTGTGATTGTGGTTTTCTGTTTGCCTTCTGATGGAGAAGGATAAGAGCCTTATGGAAGCTTCCTGTTGGGAGAGACTGACTGAGGGGGAAACTGGGTCTTGTTCTGATGGGCGGGGCCACGCTCCATGATAACATGTTTTTGCTAGTTTCTTGAATGATCACTTGCAAAGCTAACCAAGAAAAGAGAGTACAAAGAAGATAAAGGTCATTTGTTTTCAAGTTCATCTTATGGCCTTGTATTTCTTGTCCATGCTTTCTTCTCTCATTTCAGCTTTGTCCCTGCAGTTATTTGTGTGCATGTATGGGAAGGGGGGAGTTATGTTATATTGTTAGAGAAGTTCCAAATAGCATGTTACATTACTTTCAGTTACTTGGGTAATGATGGAATTAGAAAGCAGTATTATTGAGGTCACTTTCTATGACTGATTATATGAGGCTAAATATTTTTTATTGTTTTAGTTCACTTCATAGGACATGGCAAAAAAAAAAAAAAAAAATTGGTTCCTAGAAATTCAGACTTCCCGAAATTAGTAAATCAGTCTACCTCATGGTTATTGTGGCAACTTGTTTACATCTCTAAATATCATCAGATGGTTTGAGTAGTATCTTAGGTAGAATGCTGAACTGCCAAGTACCCTTGAAGAATAGGGCAACCACCTGTTATAAATGGTGATTATTCCTACTTAGAAGCAAAAACTGTTGGGTAAGTTTTGATAGTCCTTGATCGTCTTGTAGTCCTGAGTGTCTCATCAGCTTATGAATGTGTAAGGATCCCACAGTGAAGTCAGTGCACTACTGTAGTAAAAGGAGCACAGTGTTTGGAGTCCGGCAGGTCTGAATTTGAATCCTGGTTCAGTGTCTTACTGCTGGATGAACATGCCAGCCACATGAATGCTGCAGTTCTCCTTTCCTGGAATGACATATTTAGACAATGATAGTGATTTTGTGTGTGCTTTGTGTTTTGTGAGGACTAGAAATCATATGTGTGATGTGTATAGCATATAGCAGACATTTGATGTGCAGCAATGGCAGTTATTGTTATAGTTAATTCTAACATAGCTAGCTAGCTACATAGGGGGTAATTTGGATATATGATATATTTGTATCCAAAATATATGTATAATCTTAGGGTAAATATGAACATTTGAGCAATGCTTTATGAATTGATTTATCCTAGATCTTGCATAGATTTTCCAGCTGGTATTCATAGATTATTTTTATACATTCTCTTGGCCTTCTGTTGATAACATGCTCTTACTAGGTTCATTTGAACTGGTTAAAAGTTGGTAACTTTGTCCTTTGAAGCACTCCCTTTCATACCCATGTAAAAAAGTTCCTGAACAAATCAGTGTTTGCTTTCCAGGTAAAATGGAAAGGAACGTGAAGTGAATGAAAGTATTAGTTGATCAGTCATGTCTGATTCTTTGCGACCCCATGAACTGTAGCCCACCAGGCTCCCCTATCCACAGGATTCTCCAGGCATAAATACTGGAGTGGGTTTCCATTTCCTTCTCCAGGGGATATTCCCGACCCAGGAATTAAACTCAGGTCTCCTGCTTTGCAGGCAGACTATTTACCATCTAAGCTACCAGGGAAGCCCAAAATGGCAATAAATTTGTTAATTGGGGGTTTGGGCAGTAAATTGGTTTGAATGGTTCATCACTGGTCCTAAAATTGGTAGAAAGGAGGGGCCCACTTTTGCCCTCTATTTTGACAGAGTAACTGTCAGAATGTGAAGTGAACCATTAAGAAAGGGGCTGGTAGAAGTTTCTCATTTTATGGGAAAAGATAGTATTGCAGTGCTTATGACCAGAATAGCTCTTCCCCTATAAATCTCCCCGTGTTTTCTCCCATCTCTGGGGTGGGTGGGTTCATTTCACAAGGGAACTCTGATCACTTTGTAGAAATTACTGGGAGCACTTTGTAGAGGAGTGCTAAGCCCAACTCAAAGCTAAGCCCAGCAGAGGTATGTAACTGAATGGAAATGCCTACGTGGGCACTGACACAGAACAAGATGTTTCAGGACATGGCTTTTCACTTCCCAGAACGTGGAGCTTGGTTTAGGAATTTGGGCAAACATGAGCTCTTGTGTTTGTAAACATTGCACCCACCTTGTTGTGGTCCACCATTGTAGGCCTGAAATAAAATATAAACCATATAACATTTTTACTGCTCCAAGAACCCCATCATGCTTTTAAAAAGTATAATTCCCTATTTTTTCTCACTCATTAAATTGATATCTAATTGCCAAGTACAAATGAAATTATTCTCTTTGTCACTTTCATGAAAGTAAGTGGTTATTCCTCATACTTCATCAAATATACTACTTTAATCAGAATGCATCTCATTAATATTAATTATATACTTAGAACTTGTGCAAAAGTGCTTTTCATCTTCAACACAAGTTACCCACATTCATTTTTATGGTACTTTTAAGCCAGGAAAAAAGATTAGGATTTCTCTTGTTCTGGGTGGGGACTGAGGATTTGTAAAGAAACCATTACTATAAAAGCATGTAAGATAAAATTTGAATTCAAGTACTATCCTTGAACTCATTCCCTCTACCCACTCCTAAGAACTCTACAGAATCAGTGAACATTTATTGCAAACCAGTTAGCTTTGTTCCTAATTTTATGGAATATCCTGATTTTATGGAATAAAGCAAAATATCTCTCTGTAACTCTGAGCTGTGCTCCTGAGAGTCTCCCTGAGGAAAAAACAAAAAACAAAAAACAGGTATTTGTTATATGTCTGTTTGAGCTCTTCTGTCCACTTGAATAAAGGGAGTATTAGATAAAAGATATATTTTTCTGATATTAAGGGAGTCAAAGGAGTCAGTTTGATAATGCAAAGAGCAAACAGAAATTCTAGTTATATTCAGCTTTATACCAAGTTGTTTTAATCTAAGATTTGAGAAAACGAATTAAATATCTGCTCTTTGAAATTCAAAAGAGGGATCTGATTTACCTCCTCCCCAGAAAAATCAAACAAGACACACCATAGTACTTTGCTTTTGTATTTTATTTTTCATTTTGGTTTTGTATTTTTTACCTGTGAAATTTTATGCATTGTGACTGTATTGAATAGGGTTACTAAAACCCTGGAAGTTCAGGAAGGATAGGCAAAGATATCTTCAATTGTACTGAAAACTGGCATTCAATCTCTCAATTAACTAAATCCATTTAGATATCCAGATGAAGTATCTATCTCTTTTCCTCTTCTCTTCAGAAACCTGACAAGTTTGTTTGGTTGCCCATGTTGATCTAATTACCCACTTCATTTCTAAATCTCCTGTCCATTTCATGCTGTATAGACATTGGAAAGCAATCTTATTAGTGTCTAAAATCCATGCCCTGTACTAGTCTGTGCTTCATGGCCACCAGTGATCCCTAGAAATGTGTTTGAGAAGATGTGACTGCAACCTGCTCAGAGAACATGACTCATGCTATGTAGAGAATCCTTTGATTCTTGGAGCCTTTGATTTACAGCTTCAGGCTCTCTCTGTGAAGTAGTCTCATAGACCTGGAAGCACCCTGAAGCCTCACTCCCAGCTCCTCACACCTTGCTGGCCCATCTGCTGTGGATTATTTCTGGATAATCATGTCAAGACTGTGCTACTTGAACTTCTGTTGCCTTTTCCCTTTAAATCACTTTTCTGGCCTTTCCTGCGTTATCAGTTTTATCCTATTTCATCTCAAACTGGAGAAGCGTCTCTAGATCCTCTGCTGGCAGTTATTCTCTGCATGTGCCCATTCCAACTGAGCTGTAAATGGTACCCATCATCTCAGGGCTATCAAGGTGGTAACCTTTTGGAGCCTAAATGTTACCCAGTGTTGCTAAGTATCTCTTTATATTTAATGTAGGTCTTAAGTGAAGGTAATGAAAGTAAACATGTGGCACTTGGGGTAATCCAGGCCTCCTAAGAATTATTCTAAGACTACTGTATACAGTCTTCACTGAGATATATAAGAAGCATGCAAGCTGATTTCTCCTCTGTTCATGCCTACAGAGTTTGTGGTCAGCCTTGGTGGTGCTCACTAGCATTTCAGGGTTCTGTAGGAGAAGTAAACCTCTTTGCCTCTTAAATGTTCCGTATGACCAGGTGACATGCTTTCGTCGCTGCCACATAAGTGAGATGTGGCGTGTGATTCGGAGGGGAAGCGTTTCACAGAGGGCGCTCAGGTCTCTAAATTACCTGTCCTTTGCTACAGCAAACTCTGAAGACTCAAGTTGAGAAAGTGCAGCATAAAATGGATGGCCTAGATTGCTGAGTCGCTACATTGAAGATATCCAGAGATACAACAGACTTTTTTTTTAATGAGTGAGAAATCAGCTTTTATTGTATTAAGTCACTGACATTTCGAGTTTATTATTACCAGCCAGTGAGGATTAATACAGAATTGCAAATAACCTGTAGCTGTTGCCAGAGGATTGATAGCTCTGTAGCCCTTTGAAAAATTATAAAACGGAAGAGCTTTTCTTTAGTGACCTTCCCTTTTCTTTCTGCACCTCTTTCCACATGCTGGCAGCTGGTACCATAATGCAATTTCCCATTACATCACCCTACCCTGGGTCTGACCTCTTAGTAAAATGCCTGAAGATACTAGATAGACATTTATTCCCAAACACACAGCAATGATAATTATTCCTGCCCTGTACCTGGTTATAAATAAATTACTATGAAGAGATCCAACCATTGGCCTAATCCAGCTGAGGAAATTGAGCAGAATGTGTGCCTTTCACAGAGCTTCTTTCTTGTTAGTAGTAAGGCCTTGGGCAACTTACATACTCGGTCTTAGCCACCATTTCCTCATCGAAAAACTTGGGATAACAGTAGGCATTCCATAGGATTATTGAGAAAAATAAATAATATTTTCTGAATTTTTTTCTTCCTTTCAGAGTTGAGATTCCAGAAAACATTGCCTCTACTCACTGTCTCATTCTTTACTTGCTTTTCGGTCTCTGATGCATTTAAATTAGATTTCTGTCTATCCCCACCCCCCAAAATCACTAAAACTACTCTTGTGAGGGTTGCATGATATAGTGATCACCAAATCCAGTCATTTCCCAGTCTTGTCTTCACCACATCTTGTCACATTCCATAGTCAACCACTTCTTCCTATTTGAAATGTCTCCTTTGATTTTTGAACACGCTTTTCTACTTGTTTCTCCCTTCCCTTTTATCAAGCCTAGTATGTGCCAAGCATTATAATGTTGTCTTCCTTAAAAGGTTCACAGACTAGTATGGAAATCAGGCAATTAAAGAGTTATTTATATAATATGATATGATGATGACAGTGATATAGAGAAATGCACAGGATAGCAGAGGTATCGAGGAGTTTGAGGGTGTTTCCCAAAGTAATCTGAAATGAAGGTCTAGTAAACATCGGAAGAATACCCTAGGCTAAGGCAGAAAGTCTGCAGAGGCTTGGAGGCAAATAACATTTCTATGTGTGAAGAGAACCTTCCTGGAGTTAATCTTTCAGGACACCTTTCCTTTTTCTGGCTCTTAAATACGAACATTTGCCTATCCATGGCTCTCCTTTGAGAGCCTCCTCCTCTGTTATCTTCCAAATTTGTACTGTCACCAGAGACCCCGCCCTCTGGACCCCACACACCCATCTAGCCAGCTTAGTGGTGGACTTTGCCACCCAATGGTCCAGTTCAGTGCTCATCCTGCAACCTAGGAATGAAATAACAGAAGTGATTATTTTTGACAATTATATAAGCACTTTATAATTTACAAAGCACTTTGGCATACATTATCTCACCAGCTGCTTCCTTAATGTAATAGCAGCAGTGGGCAAAAAACCGTGTCACTGCCAACAGTGCTTTTCTGACCTTGGTATCCCAACCCCACCTACTGAAAACATGAGAGCAGCTGGATGGGAGCTGATTAGAGGCTGGAAGCTGACCTTGTTTGGGGACCAGGGGAGTGTGACAGCAGTAGTTGCCACCTCCACCTTCTCCATCTCCGGAGGGGCTATAGAGCAAGCCAGAGGTTTCGTAGCAAAATTTAGGAGGCTGCACAGAGAGCAAGGCTTCTCATGGGTTGGCTCAGTGCAGACTGAGGGTGGCAGGCATCAGCTTGTGGGAGGTTAAGCACTTATCCACTCTCCTCCTCCATTTCAGATTTCTCATTTCTTACATGCATTAACTATCATTTTGAAAGTTTCAGTGGGTTAATTAAATTCTTCCAGTGTTGATGCTAAGAAAGCTGAAACATTTTCAACTGAGATTGACACTACTCAAGACATAGGCTTCACTGATGTTTGTTCAGTAACACTCCAATATGTCACAGGATTGCTGAGAGAACATCTGAGAGCTATAATGAGCTAAAAGTCAAGTACAGGGGAAAATATGTTCCAGACTGCTGCAGATGTTCTCAAATCAAATCATATTTCTGTGAAATGCCATATAGAATATTCAGCAGTTGAAGGATGCAACATGAAAGGACAGCTCAATTGATTTGCACTGTATTCAAAAATTTTATTTAGCCTAAATTGTATGAAATGTGGTGAGTTTTTTTTCTTTTTCTACTTTGAATAAATTAATAAGAGATACACTTGATTCTAATGAGCTTCAAGTATAATTTCCCTGGGCTAAAGAGGAATGCATTAACTGGTTAAGTAGAAGTCAAGGCCTAAGAAAGAAGCAATTGAATAAAAGAAACAAGGTAGAGAGCTCAATAACAGATATTCTATAGCCCCACACCATTGTCTTTATTTTTTCATTAGTCTTTTGACCTCAAGATTGAGCAGACCTCAATTTAATTAGGGGCTTCCACTGTAGCTCAGATGGTAGAGAATCTGCCTGCAATGCAGGAGACCTGGGTTTGATTCCTGGGTTGGGAAGATCCCCTGGAGAAGGAAATGGCACACCAATATTCTTGCCTGGAGAATCCCTTGGACAGAGGAGCCTGGCCTGCTACAGTCCACGGGGTCGCAAGAGTTGGACATGACTTAGCGACTAGACCACCTGTTTAATTAGTTCGCCAAAATTCTGAAAAGCCTATCTGTGATGCTATGTTGATGGTGGTTCATTCTGCCCCTCCTGGGGAACTCAAAGGAAGCTTAGCAGTAATGAGTTAAGGAAATGTTTTGGTAGATGTATCTTTTGTTATCACCAACTTCTGTTCCATCACACAGGTGGTCTTTCACATCACTATAGTTTAGGTAGACTGGTGATTAGGAATGATATTCTTCTAAGTAAAGGACAGCACTAGGTAAAAACAGATAAACCCGGGTAAGAAAAAAGAGAAAAATGTTTAGGTGACTTTGGAAATTGCAGCAAAATACTATAATGAGATACCATTTCACACCCTCCTCACACCCACTGTAATGGCTAAAATTAAAAAGACTGATAACATCAAATGTTGGCAAGAATAGGGAACAACTAGACCAGTGGATATATAAAATGCTATAACCACTTTGTAAAACTCTTTGGCACTTTCTTATGTTGTTGTTGTTTAGTCACTAAGCCATATCCAATTCTTTGTGACCTCATGGATTGCAGCACGCCAGGCTTCCCTGTCCTTCGCTATCTCCTGGAGTTTGCTCAAACTCATGTGCATTGAGTCAGTGAAAATGAAAGTCGCTCAGTTGTGTCCAACTCTTTGTGACCCCATGGACAATATAGTCCATGGAATTCTCTAGGCCAGAATACTGGAGTGGGTAGCCTGTCCCTTCTCCAGGGGATCTTCCTGACCCAGGAGTCGAACTGGGGTCTGCTGTACTGCAGACAGATTCTTTACCAAATGAGCTATCAAGGAAGCCAATAAGTCCGTGATGCTATCTAATTATCTCATCCTCTGCCACACCCTTCTCCTCCCGCCCTCACTCTTTCCCAGTATCAGGGGCTTTTCCAATGAGTTGGCTCTTCGCATCAGGTGGTTTCCAAGGCAAATCATTGAGCATCACAGTAATCCAAGTCTACGCCCCAACCACTAATGCTGAAGAAGCTAAAGTTTACTGGTTCTATGAAGACTTACAAGACCTTCTAGAACACCACAAAAGATGTCTTTTTCATCATAGGAGATTGGAATACAAAAGTAGGATGTCAAGAGATACCAGGAGTAATAGCAAGTTTGGCCTTGGAGTACAAAATGAAGCAGGGCAAAGGCTAACAGAGTTTTTGTCAAGAGAACACACTAATCATAGCAAATACATTCTTCCAGCAACACAAGAGACAACACTATATGTGCACATCACCAAATGGTCAATACTGAAATCAAATTGATTATAGTCTTGGCAGCTGAAGATGGAGAAGCTCTATACAGTCAGCAAAAACGGGACCTGAAGCTGACTGTGGCTCAGACCATGAGCTCCTTATTGCAAAATTCAGGCTTAAATTGAAGAATATAGAAAAACACTAGGCCTTTCAGGTACGACCTATATACAGTGGAGGTGACAAATAGATTTGGGGGAGTAGATCTGGTCGGCAGACTGCCTGAAGAACTATATATAGATGGAGGTTTGTAACACTGTACAGGAGGAAGTGCCCAAAACCATCCCAAAGAAAAAAGAATGCAAGGGGGAAAAGTGGTTGTCTGAGCAGGCTTTACAAAAATCTGGGAAGAGAAGAAAAGGCAAGGGAGAAAGGGAAAGACACCACCCAACTGAATGCAGAGTTCCAGAGAATAGCAAGGAGAGAAAAGAAAGTCTTCTTAAGTGAACAATGCAAAGAAATAGAGGGAAATGGTAGGATGGGAAAGACTAGAGATCTCTTCAGAAAATTGGAGATATCAAGGGAACATTTCATGCAAGGATGAACACTTTCTTATAAGACCAAACTATTCTCCTGGGTATTTACCCAAGAGAAATAAAAGCATATATCCTTAAAGTTTGAGGTAGATAAATTTCAAAAACATTATGTTAAGAGAAAGAAGCCAGACACAAAAGCATACTTAGAAAATAATTCCATTTATGTGAAATTTAAGTATGGGAAAAATAAGTCTATGTTATTAGAAATTGATACCAAAACCTCGGCCACTGTGCGCCAATGCTGAATCAAATCTCAGAGACAGAGTTTTGGGTGAAGCAGCAAAGAATAGCTTTATTGCTTTGTGAGGGAAAGTTGGGGCACAGCAGGCTGGTGCTCCAAAACTGTGTCCCAACTGGTGGGGATATGGTGAGGAATTTGATAGCAGTGGTTCAAGAGTGAGGCTGCTGATAAGGATCAGGGATGTTCAGGGCCTACACTCCTTTAATCTGGCCTCAGGCAATCTCCTGATGTACTTCGGTGGTTCTTGAGGTTACCAAACTGTGACCAACCTTCTCTATAGAATGAAGAATGCTTCACCAAGTAGTTAACATCTTCAATTTGTTGGGGGGTTTATTTATGCAGAAGAGCTCAAAAATATTGTTAGGTATATCCCTTGAGGCAGAACCAGGATCCTGTCCCAAGGCTTCACTGCTGTTTCTTGACTGCTCCTCCATTGTCTCTGTATCCCCTCCCTGCCCTGGTTAGCAACAGTTTGAACCTGCTGTTTGGAACTCAGAGAAGGTCATGGAGGCTAAGCCCATTCCCTACAAACAAGAAATGGGGACATAGAAAGTCTTCCATTCCCAGGAACCCCATAGGGTCCTGCTCAGTCTCAAAATCACAACAGTGATAAGTAGAAATTTACTGGAGTAAGGCATAAGGGAATTTTCTGGAGTGATAAGAGACACTGATATATAGAACAGTCTTTTGGACTCTGTGGGAGAGGGAGAGGGTGGGATGATTTGGGAGAATGGCATTGAAACATGTATAATATCATATATGAAACGAGTCGCCAGTCCAGGTTCGATGCACGATACTGGATGCTTGGGGCTGGTGCACTGGGATGACCCAGAGGGATGGTATGGGGAGGGAGGTGGGAGGACATGGGGAGGGAGGTGGGAGGACATGGGGAGGGAGGTGGGAGGACAGGATGGGGAACACATGTATACCTGTGGCGGATTCATTTTGATATATGGCAAAACCAATACAATATTGTAAAGTTAAAAAATTAAATTAAACTAAAAATAAAAAAAAGGTCCTATACCTTGATTAGGGTTATAGTTTCATGGATATATTTATTTATTCAAATTCCTCCAACTGTATACTGTTCCTATGTATTTTTCTGTGTGTTAATATACATAAATACATTAAATTACTTTTAAAAAAGTAAACAACTGGCCAGGAAAGAAACTAGAGAAGAAACATTCAGTAATATTTCTAGGGACAAAGCAAGATATATCTATCATACAAGAAATACTAAAGACATTTTTTGTGTCCAAATTCCTTTTAATCAGATAGCCTTTGGGAACTAAAAACCTTGTGAATTTAACCATTGGAAAATAATAACTGGTACCTAGATAACAATCTTGGCTGGAAACTAGCTTAAAGAAAATGGATGGCTGGGGGCATAAACAAATGTATTTCCCTCTGCCAACTCCCCTGCAGCAGCTGGGTGTGGAATTGGAATACTTCAGGCCTTGCATATCAGGGAGGCTGGCTAGGTCTTAGAAATCAAGAAGGGGAACATCTGGCTCCTTGAGGAGTGACACAGGTAAGGGATGTGGCATCACAATGCAAATGAGAAGCTGTTTTGTAAAGATGGAAAATTTGATTAGGTCCTTTGGTAGACCTTCAACTTGCTTTGCTTTGTAGGATCAGCCAGTGCCTGTAGCCTCAGTTAGTAAAAGCTGGCCTTGCCTGAGGCCACAGCTCCCAGAACAGAACCTTAAATCGATTGTAGATAGACTGTTACATGCAGGGCTGGGCTCTTTTGCCCTAATGTCCTACCCACCTTTATACAAACAAACCCAGTGGGACATCTGTCTGGAAATTTAAGCCAAATGCCTTTCTAATGCTTTAATATATGCATTGACATTTTGTCTTGTAATAGCACTGTTAATAATGGACAATAAAATTATATATAACATTTACTAAAATAAAGACAAAACTCTTGAGTTTGAATTTCCATTCATACAGGTACACTTTCTGCATTTTGTGGGGTGTTACTATGGCAAAGTATAAACGGTTCAAAGCTATATTTTGATGCAGGTAGTTTTTTTTTCTTTCAAGTTCTGCTTTTGTGCTTCTTGTCATCTAAGTCTCATCTCCTAAAAACATATGCCTGGAAACAAATATCACATATCTTTTCTGAACTCATAACTTTTGTTGTCAGGTTTCATTTTGAGTATTAACTAGAATTTATTTTATGTCTCTCTGCCTAGCTCAGAAGCTTTGAGTCTGACTTTTAATCATTTAAATATATATCTGTTCATTCAACACATATTGAATATCTGTTACATACCAGGCATTGTGGTAGATAATTGAGGTTGAGTGATGAACAACACGAACACTTTATCATCAAGGGACGGTCAATTGCAAAAAAAAAAAACGGCAATAATAATAAACTCATTAAATGCTTTACATAACTATATACACATATGCATATATATGCATTTACTTATATACACACACACATATATTTATATCCTTATTTTATAAAGGTGAAAGCTAAAGCTTAAAGTCTCAGAGAGTTGGACGTGGCTGAGCAACAGAATTGCACTGAATTGAAGGCTTAAAGAGGTTTAGTTGTTACTAGTGGAAGCATGATACAAATCCATGTTTTGTTTATTGCAAAAACTGCCTTTAACCACTAATTATACCTTCTTTCAGCATAACTGCTTTTATGATATCAGAGTTATAGAAGCAGAAAGTAATGTGTCCATCTCAACCTGGGAAATAAGGAGCAATTGAGAAGGGACAGATGAACTGTCTTGAGGGATGAAAACAGTAGTATAAGCTTTATGTAAATGTCCTCATTAATTCCAATCTATACTAGGCAATGGCTGTGGCCAAGTGATCACGTGAAAATTTCTGTCTTTATTTATAGCAGAGAAAGAGTTACAGATCTGTTAGATAATTAATTCCATCCCCTGATAGGGTACAGGCTTCATTCTTAGCTTGTGCTTTTGGGTGCCGTTGTCTTTTAGCATAAATCCCATCAAATCTTTGTGAGTTTTGCTTTTACATTTCCTTCATCTGTGACGAGAAGATTCTATTAGCAACCCTGGCACCTTCCATTAAAGTCTACAACTTCCAACTGCCAGAAAGGGATAATGAAGTGATAAATTTAATTTGCTACCAAAATATGTAAGGCAGAGATATCTACATGAATTTATAGCGTTAGCTGTGTCTTTCCTCTTAGCATTAACAAAAGTTTTATGGCAGGTTATCAAAATCAGTGTGACAAAAACAAATTTATATGAATTTTCACACACAGAAATCAGATCTATAACTCTGTATCAGATCATGCCTATCTTTCTCCTTAGCATTTCTAGGCTCATCAGAGCTTAATCCAATAAGTTTTAAGTACTTTATTTACTACTTGAAGATTGTCCAAAAAAGTGTTAACCAGAGTAAGGCAGTTTTTACTCACTAATATACAAACTCTGGAGTTTATAAAATATGAATCCCCTTCTCCTACCCACTTCTAGAGTCTCTAAAGCCTATGAAGAAAGATAATAATAGCGTCATCCACCTATGATCGTGACAATGGAGTGCTTTGGATTCTATGGGACACAAAATCTACTTTCGCCTGACTTTTTAACTCCTGTATCATGGTCATAAACCCAGTGATTCCTTAGCTTGAAAATTTTCTTGTATCTTCTCCAGATATTAACATTCCAAGAGTTCATTTGTTCCAATGCACTTCCTCTTCCCTGGTCTCACCATTCTCTGTCTTGTCAGTGGGATCAGTCTTGTTATTCCTGGGGTCCAGTGAGACCCCTCAGCCGCACCCACTGAATATATAGCTGGCGAAGTCCTGTTTCTGCCATTCATTGATTATGTGTTCATCTCATAACACAGACTAAGCTGTTAGAGTCAGTGCATGATTTCACACTTGGTGGTTTGCCCAGTAGTTACGATGATGTGATAAAAACACTTTCAACTGGGTGTCATGTAGTGTTGTTTTGAGGGTCTGTATGTTAGCTACTTTAATCCTTGTAATAATCCATGTAAAGTTTCAACCATTATTCTCTTTCTACTGAGAAAAGTACGAGTCAGGAGGGTGAAGAAAGTCATACAAGTTCCCATGCTAGTATAAAAACAAAGACAACATTTAGGCCTGGGTGTATTTGCTCACAAAACCTGCACACTTGCCTTCTGTGCTTCACTGCCTCTAGTTATCATCCTGTGTAAGGCAATCCTTGGTTTGAATGCTTTAGATTTGATCCTGGTTTGACAGATAGCAGACTAGGATTCTATTAATCTGTGGGCAAAGTGGTGAACTTTCCACCTCCCTTCCAGTGACCTGTGGTAGTGGATTGTACTGGGAATCACTTGACACCTGCTTGCTCACCTGTATTCAGTGGACTCAGGATAAATCTTTACTTTTGCAGGCACATCACATCCTTCCCTAGGCCCTTAACCACTAGCACTAAGATTATTAGCCACATTGTCATCTTGCTTACTGGGCCGATCCTCCGTGTACTCTGTTTACTGGCAGAGGTTGTGAACTCCTCTCTCCCTTCAGTTCTGTCTCTTTATTTTGGATTTCTTGACTTTTAGCTCCTCTACCACAAATCCAGTTTAGGTTATGAATTTATGTATTTATAGGCATATATTTTCTCCACCAACTGCCTTAATGAATCTAGTCCTTGTCTGCTCATTTTTGTCTTCAATCATGTTGAAGATAAAGGGAGCCAGAGTGTAATGGAGAAGAGAAAGCCTTCAGACAACGGGGAGGAGCCAGGCCCTGAAGTCTGCTGAGGCTCCAGCGGACTGCTTTGTTCTCCCAGCATCAGGCCTCTTCTCCAGCAGCTGCCGTGCCTGTCTCGATTTGTGTGCATGTCTGGCTGGATGCCCAGCCAAACTGTGAACATTGCCGTCTTTCTCTCTTAAGTCATCTCAATTCCATATAAAATCAGCCATCTAGGCAGTAGCTGTATATTTGAATGAACTTTAGACTCTCCTACGGTACACAGTCTCCTATGGGCTTCTAATGCCTGCCACTGTCCAGGGTACCAGGCAGTGACAGGTTTATACAGGTTTATTACTGGTATGCAAACCCCTCCATACACTTTCCAAGAATTTTGAAACATTTTCATTATATTCCAGATGAAGCTTCCATTCCTGTAGTCCTTATTCAAGCATTGTGGGCTGCAGGAAAGCAACATTAAACCTACAAGTGTACTTGAAAATTCCCTAGATCTGTATGTAGGTGATATGCCCTAGTCTTGCAATGCTTTATACCTCCTGTATTTACTTCTGTAAGGTTCTTTCTGGAAGTCCTAGAGAAACCTGGCCTTATACTCTTTAACCCTAGAAAAATTCCAGGAAAACAATTAAAGTTTTGCATCCATTTTTTATTTTTATTTGGTGTTTCAAGGTATAACATGCCATAGCTGGGTGGGGTGAGATGAAGCAGCAGCAGGATTTGGGGTGGATGAAGCAGCAGCAGGATTTGGGGGTGGAGGGGCAAGCTCTAAAGGTGTATTTGAGAAGATTTCAGTGTAGTGAGTATATAAAGTCAAGCAATAATCCCAAGCAGGGTGTAGCTGTGCATACAAGAGTTATACTGCTGGTCAGCATTGAAGAGTATTTTTTAATTTTTTTTATTTATTACACTAAATGTGTACAGAATGCAGGTTAGAACAATGTAACTTGACTCAGTAGTGATAAACTGCTACAAGCTGAGAATGTTAATCTAAAAAGCAAAGTATGACAGTGTTTCAAAACTTAACCCAATTCATCCAAAAAAAAAAAAAAAGAAGAAAATCTGGTCATTACCACAAGTATTTGTAAACACATATTCATACTAAGAGTATTTCCTCCAAATATTTTTCCTTAGAAAGAAATATATGCTTCATCTAAGACAAATTGTAAGAAGGATGATGATATGGAGCTATTTTGATATGGAAAGAAAAGAATAATGTGGAGGTATCCATCTCATCAGTAATATATATATATATATATATATATATTTTTTTTTTTTTTTAAGAGCTACCAGGTGAAAATGCTAGTGATCAGATCATTTCTTAGGAAAGTAAATATAAAATTAGGTGTTCACTGGTGATACAAAATGGACAGAACTACTCAGCTCCTATTTGGTTTCTATCTTCTCCACCAAGAAGGATCATCTCAGTCTGGAAAGAGCAGAACAAAAATCACTAAATCCAAATTGAAGCCCTGTTTCAATATGAACAAGAGTAGTCAGGTAGTACTGAACTACTTTAAATGCAAGTTTCCAGCCCCAGACAAATTGCGTCCAAGGAACTGAGTGAGCTTGAAAATCCGATCAAACACAGTACTGGTCATCTCTGAGAAATTACAACACACAGGGGAAGAAATCACACACAAATAACTTGGAAGATATATCCATTTTACTGAAGGGGGAAAAATGTGAATTTTGAAAATTTCTGAATATTAAAGTTGACTTTGGCCTTCTGGAAAATACTAGAACTCATTTTTTTTTCATTGGTTTATATATATATATATATATATATATATATATATATAAAAATTGTGAAAAGAAAGACTATTCTTTTGGAAGCAGAATTTGTCTAAAACAATGCTCATGGGTAGAGGTAGTTTTTGTTGTATTAGTTGCCCAGTTGTGTTGGGATCTTTGTGACCCCAAGGACTGTAGCCTGCCAGGGTCTTCTGTCCATGGATTTCTCCAGGCAAAATTACTGAGTGGGTTGCCATTTCCTTCTCTAGGGGATCTTCCCAACCCAGCCATCAAACTCAGGTCTCTGGCATTGCAGACAGGATTTTTACTGTCTGAGCCACTAGGGAGGCCCTAGAGGTAGGGAGAAATGAAAACTTATTAAGAACAATTCATGCCAAAAGAACCCAACTTCTTTTTGATATTTCTCTAGCAAACATAACTATTGTTAACATTCTCCTGGCTCCTACAAAGTACCATGTGCTGGACTGAGTGCCTCATTTAAGCCTCAGAACAGCCTATGAAATAGGTCTTGCTGGTATCCCTGTCTCACAGATGGGAAGACACTCAAGGCTAGTAAATAGCTGAGCTGGGATTTGAACCCAGCTAACAGGAAATCAGAACACAAATCCCAAACCATTCCACATCCCTCTCAAAAAAGAATGGCTGCTGGCAAAATGTACTTCAATTCCCAGAATGGATTTGCTGCTCGACTATGATAGCCTGTTGAACCCTATAGGGGATGACTATCACAGAACAAGACAGATATTAGTTAAGCCTCATAATATTCTTATTTCCCTATGAAAAGCTTAACTTGCTGTCTGGAGAATATCAGACTTATACAATGTTTTCATATTCTCAGAGTTCTTCAGATTTACAATTAGAATCTGTGACTTTTGAAAGAAAAAGTTTAGGCTTCTCATGCATTATGGAAATCTGTCATCCAAATTTGAAAACCAAACTCAGAATATGATCATATTTAATTAAAGTTATGTATTTATGAATATTAAATAAGAGTAGTGGACTTCTGAAAGAAAGACCTCAAATTTTTTCAGAAACTAATAATGGAAAACTACAAACTTGTAAATTTTCAGTTCAATTCAGTTCAGTTGCTTAATTGTGTCCAACTCTTTGCGACCCCATGGACTGCAGCATGCCAGACTTCCCTGTCCATCACCAACTCCCGGAGCTTACTCAGACTCATGTCCATTGAGTCAGTGATGCCATCCAACCATCTCATCCTGTCATCCCCTTCTCCTCCCACCTTCAATCTTTCCCAGCATCAGGGTCTTTTCAAATGAGTCAGCTCTTCGCATCAGGTGGCCAAAGTATTGGAGTTTCAGCTTTAGCATCAGTCCTTCCAATGAATATTCAGGGATGATTTCCTTTAGGATGGACTGGTTGGATCTCCTTTCTGTCCAAGGGACTCTCAAGAGTCTTCAACACCACAGTTGTAAAGTTTAGATATAACTGAAATGCAGGATGTTTATTCATTAGTAGCTGTAGTATACCTTTATGCTATTTGATATAAAAAATACTGCCTTGTTAAATAAATTATCAGTATAAACACATTTCCAGAAACTGTTTAACCTACTTAAGATAATTAACAGCTTTCAAGTATGCTATCAAAATTCTTAGGAAAACCAACAATGAATGTGCTGTTTTAAATGAGCATTTGTTAGCAATTTTTTCCAGTGGATGTGTATTTCTTTCTCAATAATCTATAATTCAGACTTTTCACCAATTCAAAAGAACTCTTCACACAATTCATCCAAATTAGTGAGCTTTTACTGTAGACTTTTATGGAATATAGAGAGCACCATATTCCCCATGGATATCATTTGATCTCAGTTATGTAGTCGTTGTCTCATTCTATCTCCTTCTGCCAGGAATCTTTCATTAGTTGCTTACTGATCTTACTCTAGAGACTCAGAGTAATTATGTCCAAGAATTGTACAGTGTCAAGAAGTGGCAACTTACAGGAAATGGAGTGATATGGGTTTTAATTTTTAAGTCTAAAACTAAATAAATCCAAGGAGTGTATGAATATGAGGAAGATATTCTGCAGAAGTATTTACCATGTTTTTCCTATGGCAAGAAAATTTTAACTTTTGATCAGCACTAAAACTTTTGATAAATATAAAATTTTCATGAATATTCTCTGAAAAGAAAAAAGAATTTAATATATAAATCCCTTCTTCCACGTTTTAATAAATCTAAACTTTTGCTATCAGAAGCACTCCTATTTTCTAATTTACCATTAATATGTTCTCTAAAGTTGTTGAAAACACTAGTGGTAATAAAAGGTACTGAAAATAAAATATAAGGAAAATTTCCAAAATGCTCAGATAGTAGGGTACATAGGTAATTTTCCTGTTTCTGCATTAAATTCTGTTTGTTTGTTTTTTAACTTTAAAGCACAAGATCTGACCCATTTGGCAAATTTCTGCACTCTTCATTATGTTTGGAGAACTCTCAACACAAAATATAACTCCTGGCAGGTAATTCCTAGTATCTGGGAATTGGGAGAATAGAGAAGTTTGGAAGGAGTAGATAGCTGAGTTGATCAGCTGCCAAAGGCTGAGGGAACAGTACAGGTAAAGCATCAAGCGTTTGAAGAAAACCCCAAGAGGAAAGTGTTTTGGTTTTTTTTCCCCCATCTGAATAAAGACTGTTTTACTATACAGCTTTTTTTTACCTTCTACATTTTTTTTTTCAAGAATCAAACTCTAGGGACCAGAAGCAAGTGAACAGCCTTACCCTTTCCACCCTGTTTCCAAAGGAGGGTCATCCCTTCTTCTACTACTGTTCACAGTATGTGGTCTTGGGAGGTTGGTTGTTTTCTTTCCTCCTGGAAAATCACTCTAACTGCACATGGTTAGGGTTTCCCTGGTGACTCAGTGGTAAAGAATCCACCTGCCAAGGAGGAGATGCAGGTTTGATCCCTGGGTCAGGAAGATCCCCTGAGAAGGAAATGGCAGCCCACTCCAGTATTCTTGCCAGGCAAGTTGCATGGACAGAGGAGCTTGACGGGCTATAGTCCATGGGGTTGCAAAGAGTGGAACAAGACTTATTGTCTAAACAACAACAGCAATGCATGGTTTAGGTTTCATGTTGAACTTGAAATTAAGAAGGAGGATATCTCTATAGATACCAAATATATAACTCTTTCTTGATTGGCTTGGAAATACTCTCATATCCCTCATGATTGCCGATGCTTTCAGAAAAAGAGTTCTTTACAGAGTCTCAATTTATTGGAACTTTGATACTGTTGTTTCTTATACTTGTATTAATGTTGAATAATGATGGATTGCCCCCATAGCATTTCCAGGCTGTTTTCTGTGATAGAGCTTGTAACATTAAAAATGAAAGTATTCAAAGATAGTGGTGTATTATATATTGGGCTCTTTGAGACACTCCCTGTGGCTGTGTAGAAAAGATGCTTTATTTAAGGAAAATCCTTGGAGAAATTAATTGATACAAGCCAGAAGTTGTTCAGCCAATTTAATCACTAATCTGCTGTTGTTTCTAAATTGCATGAGATACAGGAAGTCTGCCTGCCTCCAAATCAGCCAATTCAAGACAGAAACACAGGACGAAATTTAGTCCACTATATGCTAAACTCCCTGCTTGAAATGAAACAGACTTTGCTTGGGGTGGGGATGAGGGAGGCATTGGCCTGGTTGTTAAACATGCTAATTCACTTTTGAGGGCGTTTTGCCAAGTTAACTAAAGCTATCCTGAAGCTATTTGAAGAATTAACTGGAGAACAAACAATGACCGAGTCCAAATTTATGTTTTCAGAATTTGTTAGGAACTGGGCCTTGAAAAAAAAAAAGAAGTAATTAAAGTAAGGCTTTTATTCATATACCACATTCTTAAATTCCAGTAATGGTAGTGTCTATCATAGACAAAGTAAATAATTTGGATGGTACATGTCAAACTCTGACTGATTCTGTGTGTAAAGCTGTTGTGTTCCCCCTGAAATTCTGATGTTCAAACTTTATGAAATAAGGAAAAGAGATATCTGGAGTAACAGGAAAGTTTGGCCTTGAGGTACATAATGAAGCAGAGCAAAGCCTAACAGAATTTTTCCAAGAGAACACACTGGTCATAGCAAACACCCTCTTCCAACAACACAAGAGAAGACTCTACACATGGACATCACCAGAAATACTGAAATCAGATTGATTATATTCTTTACAGCCAAAGATGGAGAAGCTCTATACAGTCAGCAAAAACAAGACCAGGAGCTGACTGTGGCTCAGATCATGAACTCCTTATTGCCAAGTTCAGACTTAAATTGAAGAAAGTAGGGAAAACTACTACACCATTCGGGTATGACCTATATCAAACTCCTTACAATTATATAGTAGAAGTGAGGAATAGATCTAAGTGATTAGATCTGGTAGACAGAGTGCCTGAAGAACTATGGAAAGAGGTTCATGACGTAGTACAAGAGGCACTGATCAAGACCATCCCCAAGAAAAAGAAATGTGAAAAGGAGAAATAGTTGTCAGAGGAGGCCTTACAAATAGTTATGAAAAGAAGAGAACTGAGTTCCAAAGAATAGCAAGGAGAGATAAGAAAGCATTTTTGAGTGAACAATGCAAAAAAAAAAAAAAATAGAGGAAACAATAGAATGGGAAAGACTAGAGATCTCTTCAAGAAAATTAGAGATACCAAAGGAACATATCATGCAAAGATGGGCTCAATAAAGGATAGAAACAGTATGGACCTAAAAGAAGCAGAAGATATCAAGAGGAGGTGGCAAGAATACACAGAACTATAAAAAGAAGATCTTCATGTACCAGATAACCACGATGGTATGATCACTCACCTAGAGCCAGACATCCTGGAGTCCGAAGTCAAGTGGACCTTGAAGCATCACTACGATCAAACCTATTGGAAGTAATGGAATTCCAGTTGAGCCATTTCAAATCCTAAAAGATGATGCTGTGAAAGTGCTCCATTCAGTATGCCAGCAAATTTAGAAAACACAGTGGTGGCCACAGGACTGGAAAAGGTCAGTTTTCATTCCAGTTCCAAAGAAAGGCAATGCCAAAGAATGCTCAAACTACCACGCAATTGCATTCATCTCACATGCTACCAAAGTAATGCTCAAAATTCTTCAAGCCACACTTTAACAGTATGTAAACTGTGAACTTCCAGATGTTCAGGCTGGATTTAGAAAAGGCAGAGGAAGCAGAGATCAATTTGCCAACATCCGCTGGATCATCAAAAAAGCAAGAGAGTTCCAGAAACACATCTACTTTTTGCTTTATTGACTATGCCAAAGCCTTTGCCTGTGTGGGTCACAACAAACTGTGGAAAATTCTGAAAGAGATGGGAATACTAGACCACCTGACCTGCCTCCTGAGAAATCTGTATGCAGGTCAAGAAGCAACAGTTAGAACCAGACATGAAACAACAGACTGGTTCCAAATTGGGAAAGGAGTGTGTCAAGGCGGTGTATTGTCACCCTCCTTATTTAACTTATATGCAGAGTACATCGTGAGAAATGCTGGACTGGATGAAGCCCAAGCTAGAATCAAGATTGCTGGGAGAAATATCAATAACCTCAGATATGCAGATGACACCACCCTTATGGCAGAAAGCAAAGAAGAACTAAAGAGCCTCTTGATGAAAGTGAAAGAGGAGAGTGAAAGTGAAGTCGCTCAGTCGTGTCCGACCCTCAGTGACCCCATGGACTGCAGCCTTCCAGGCTCCTCCATCCATGGGATTTTCCAGGCAGGAGTACTGGAGTGGGGTGCAATTGCCTTCTTCGAGGAGAGTGAAAAGCTGGCTTAAAACTCAACATTGAAAAAACTAATATTGTGGCATCCTTTCCCATCATTCCATGGCAAATAGAGAAACAATGTAAAGAGTGAGAGACTTAATTTTCTTGGGCTCTAAAATCATTGCAGATGGTGACTGTTGTCATGAAATTAAAAGATGCTTGCTCCTTGGAAGACAAGCTGTGACCAGCCTAGACAGTGTATTGAAAAGCAGAGACATTACTTTACTGACAAAGGTCTGTTTAGTCAAATCTATGGTTTTCCAGTAGTCTTGTATGGATGTGAGAATTGGAACATAAAGAAAACTGAGCACTGAAGAATTCATGCTTTTGAACTGTGTTTTGGAGAAGACTTGAGAGTCCCTTGGACTGTGAGATCTAGCCAGTTGTCCTGAGGGAAATCAGTCCTGAACATTCATTGGACAGACTGATGCTAAAACTGAAACTCCAATATTTTGGCCACCTGATACAAAGAACTGACTCATATGAAAAGACCCAATTGCTGGGAAAGATTGAAGGCAGGAGGAGAAGGGGACGATGGAGGATGAGACTGTTGGATGGCATCACTGATGCAATGGACATGAGTTTGAGCAAGCTCCGGGAGTTTGTGACAGGGAAGCCTGGAGTGCTTCAGTACATGCAGTCTCAAAGAATTGGACAGGACTGTGACTGAACTGAACTGATAGGCCTGTGCATGTGTGCTCAGTCGTGTCTGAGTCATTTGTGACCCTATCGACTGTAGCCTGCGAGGCTCCTCTGTCCATGAGATTCGCCGAACAAGAATACAAAAGTGGGTTGCTATTTCCTACTCCAGGGAATCTTCTTGACCCAGGGATCGAACCTGAGTATCTTGCATATCCTGCATTGGCAGGCTGATTCCTTACCACTGTACCACCTGAGAAGTCTGTAAATGTATGCATCTTACTAAATTTGAGTTCTATTAGTTATTATTTCTTCAAGTAGTTTTTGTGTCCTATTTTGTATTTCCTTTTTTCTAGGACTCCAATTAAATGTTTATTAGACATTGATATTATTCCATGGATCCCTAAAGTTCTTTTACTTATTTTTTCAGTTGTTTATTTTCTCTCGTTTTCAGATTGGATAATTTCTATTGATCTCCCTTCATGCTTACTGAATATTTTTTCTTATACCATATCCATTATGCTGTTGAGCCAACATAGTGAAAATTTTATCTTTGATACTGTATTTTTCAATTTTAGACTGTGATCTTGTTTCATTTTTATAGCTTTTCTTTCTTGTAGGTTTCTAATCACTAATTTTTTTTTTAATATCACAAGCATTGTTATGATCAGTTCGGTCAGCTCAGCTCAGTCATGTATGACTCTTTGAGACCCCATGGACTACAGCATGCCAGGCCTCCCTTTCCATCACCAACTCTCAGAGCTTACTCAAGCTGATGTCCACTGAATTGAAGATGCCATCCAACCATCTCATTCTCTGTCATCCCCTTCTCCTCTCGCCTTCAATCTTTCCCAGCATCAGGATCTTTTCCAATGAGTTGGTTCTTCACATCAGGTGGCCAAAGTATTGGAGTTTCAGCTTCAGCATCAGCCCTTCCAATGAATATTCAGGACTGATTTCCTTTAGGATGGACTGGTTATATCTCCTTGCTGTCCAAGGGACCCTCAAGAGTCTTCTATAACACCACAGTTCAAAAGCATCAATTCTTTGGCCCTCAGCTTTCATTATAGTCCGACTCTCACAACCATATATGACTACTGGAAAAACCATAGCTTTGACTAGACTGACCTTTGTTGGCAAAGTAATGTCTCTGATTTATAATATGCTGTCTAGGTTGGTCATAACTTTTCTTCAAAGGAGCAATCATCTTTCAATGCCATGGCTGCAGTCATCATCTATAGTGATTCTGGACCCCAGGTAAATGAAATCTCTCACTGTTTCCATTGTTTCCCCATCTATTTGCATGAAGTGATGGGACCAGATGCCATGATTCAGTTCTCTGAATGTTGAGCTTTAAGCCAGCTTTTTCACTCTCCTCTTTCACTTTCATCAAGAGGCTCTTTAGTTCTGCTTCACTTTCTGCCATAAGGGGTGGTGTCATCTGCATATCTGAGGTTATTGCTATTTTCCCGGCAATCTTGATTCCAGCTTGGGCTTCATCTAGTCCAGCCTTTCTCATGATGTACTCTGCATAGAAGTTAAATAAGCCGGGTGACAATATGCATCCTTTACGTACTACTTTCCAATCTGGAACCAGTCTGTTGTCCCAAGTCCAGTTCTAACTATTGCTTCTTGACCTGCATACAGGTTTCTCAGGAAGCATGTCAGGTGATCTGGTATCCCCATCTCTTGAAGAATTTTCTACAGTTTGTTGTGATCCACAGAGTCAAACGCTTTGGCATAGTCAACAAAGCAAAACTAGATGTGTTTCTGGAACTCTCTTGCTTTTTCAATGATCCAGCAAATGTTGGCAATTTGATCTCTGGTTCCTCTGCCTTTTCTAAATCCAGCTTAAACATCTGGAAGTTCACATTTCACACACTGTTGAAGTGTGGCTTGAAGAATTTTGAACATTACTTTACTAGCGCGTGCTGCTGCTGCTGCTGCTGCTAAGTCGCTGTCGCTTCAGTCGTGTCCGACTCTGTGCAGCCCCATAGATGGCAGCCCACCAAGCTTCCCCATCCCTGGGATTCTCCAGGCAAGAACACTGGAATGGGTTGCCATTTCCTTCTCCAATGCATGAAAGTGAAAAGGGAAAGTGAAGTCGCTCAGTTGTGTCCGACTCTAGCGACCCCATGGACTGCAGCCTACCAGGCTTCTCCATCCATGGGATCTTCCAGGCAAAAGTACTGGAGTGGGATGCCATTGCCTTCTCCTACTAGCGTGTGAGATGAGGGCAATTGTGTGGTAGTTTGTGCACACTTTGGCATTGCCTTTCTTTGGGATTGGAATGAAAACTGACCTTCTCCAGTCCTGTGGCTACTGCTGAGTTTTCCAAATTTGCTCTGGTGTATTGAGTGGAGTACCTTCACAGCATCATCTTTTAGTATTTGAAAGAGCACAACTGGAATTCCATCACCTCCCTCCACTAGCTTTGTTCGTAGTGATGCTTCCTAAGGCCCACTTGACTTCGCATTCCAGGATGTCTGGCTCTGGGTGAGTGTTCACACCATCATGATTATCTGGGTCATGAAAATCTTTTCTGTACAGTTCTTCTGTATATTCTTGCCACCTCTTCTTAATATCTTCTGCTTCTGTTACTGCTACTGCTGCTAAGTTGCTTCAGTCATGTCTGACTCTGTGCAACCCCATAGATGGAAGCCCACCAGGCTCCGCCGTCCCTGGGATTCTCCAGGCAAGAACACTGGAGTGGGTTGCCATTTCCTTCTCCGATGCATGAAAGTGAAAAGTGAAAGTGAAGTCACTCAGTCATGTCCGACCCTTAGTGACCCCATGGACCACAGCCTACCAGGCTCCTCTGTCCGTGGGATTTTCCAGGCAAGAGTACTGGAGTGGGGTGCCATTGCCTTCTGTTAGGTCCATACAATTTCTGTCCTTTATTGTGTCCATCTTATATATAGATCAGATCAGATCAGATCAGTCGCTCAGTCATGTCCAACTCTTTGCGACCCCATGAACCACAGCACGCCAGGCCTCCCTGTCCATCACCAACTCCTGGAGTTCACTGAGACTCATGTCCATCGAGTCAGTGATGCCATCCAGCCATCTCATCCTCTGTCGCCCCCTTCTCCTCCTGCCCCCAATCCCTCCCAGCATCAGAGTCTTTTCCAATGAGTCAACTCTTCGCATGAGGTGGCCAAAGTACTGGAGTTTCAGCTTTAGCATCATTCCTTCCAAAGAAATCCCAGGGCTGATCTCCTTCAGAATGGACTGGTTGGATCTCCTTGCAGTCCAAGGGACTCTCAAGAGTCTTCTCCAACACAACAGTTCAAAAGCGTCAATTCTTCGGCACTCAGCCTTCTTCACAGTCCAACTCTCACATCCATATATGACAACTGGAAAAAACCATAGCCTTAACTAGATGTACCTTTGTTGGCAAAGCAGCTATTTGTAAGACCTCTTCAGACAACCATTTTGCCTTTTTGCATTTCTTTTTCTTGGGGATTGTCTTGATCACTGCCTCTTGTACAATATCACGAACGTCCTTCCATAGTTATTCAGGTACTCTATCAGATCTAATCCCTTGAATCTATTTGTCACTTTCACTGTTAATCATAAGGGATTTGCTTTAGGTCATACCTGAATGGTCTAGTGGTTTTCCCTGCTTTCTTCAATTTAAGTCTGAACTTGGCGATAAGGAGTTCATTTTCTGAGCCACAGTCAGCTCCTGGTCTTGTTTTTGCTGACTGTATAGAGCTTCTCCATCTTCGACTGCAACAAATATAATTAATCTGATTTCAGTATTGACCATCTAGTTATGTCCATATGTAGAGTCTTCTCTTGTGTTGTTGGAAGAGGGTGTTTGCTATGACCAGTGCGCTCTCTTGGCAAAACTCTGTTAGCCTCTGCCCTTCTTCATTCTGTACTCCAAGGCCAAATTTGCCTGTTATTCCAGGTATTTCTTGACTTCCTACTTTTGCATTCCAGTCCCTATACTGAAAAGGACATCTTTTTGAGTGTTAGTTCTAGAAGGTCTTGTAGGTCTTCATAGAACCATTCAGCTTCAGCTTCTTCAACATTAGTGGTCAGGACATAGACTTGGATTACTGTGATACTGAATGATTTGCCTTGGGATTGAACAGAGATCATTCTGTCTTTTCTGAGATTGCATCCAGGTACTGCATTTCAGACTCTTTTGTAGACTATGATGGTTACGCCATTTCTTCCAAGGGATTCTTGGCCACAGTAGATATAATGGTCATCTTAGTTAAATTCACCCATTCCAGTCCATTGTAGTTCGCTGATTCCTAGAATGTCGATGTTCACTCTTGCCATATCCTGTTTGACCACTTCCAATTTGCCTTGATTCATGGACCTAATATTCCAAGTTCCTATGCAATACTGCTCTTTATAGCATCAGACTTTACTTATCACCAATCACATCCACAACTGGGTGTTGTTTTTGCTTTGGCTCTGTATCTTCATTCTTTCTGCAATTATTTCTCCACTGATCTCCAGTAGCGTATTGGGCACCTTCTGACCTGGGGAGTTCATCTTTCAGTGTCCTATCTTTTTGCCTTTTCATACTATTCGTGGGGTTCTCAAGGCAGGAATTCTGAAGTGGTTTGCCACTGTCTTCTCCAGTGGACCACGTTTTATCAGAACTCTCTACCATGACCCATCCGTCTTGGGTGGCCCTACATGGCATGGCTTCTAGTTTCATTGAGTTAGACAAGGCTGTGGTCCATGTGTTTAAGATTGGTTCGTTTTCTGTGTTAGTTTCTATATATATATATATGGTTATAATAGCTGCCTTGACCTCTAATTCTAATATCTGGATTGTCTCAAGATTGATCTATATTGACTGCCCTTTCTATTGAGAAATGACACAGTTTCATGCTTTATCATCTGTCTGCAATTTTTTTTATTGTTTCTGGATCGTATGAATGATGTGTCGTATAGACTCTGGACTCTATTATTTGCTACCTAAGAGTGCTGATTTTTATTTGTTTTAGCAGACCGTTAACTTATGTAAATGCAAATCTGAAACTCTGTCTTATCTCCACTTTTTTGTTGTTTGGTCACTATGTCCAACTCTTTGCAACCCCATGGACTGCAGCACACCAGGCTTCCCTGTCCTTCTGTCCACTTAGTGGAAATCAAAATATGTTTCTCAGTTATTTGAGCTTTAGTTGGGCTGCTTGAAGTCTTTGAAGTGTGTGCATGTCTCAGAAGTCAGTCAGAGATTTGGGTCAATATGTATGCAGAATCTTCTGCTCTGTAACTTTCCCCTTTCCTAGAAATTCACCCAGTTTCTCGGGGCCTTGAGGACACTCAATTCTGGTTTCTCACCCAGTTTGGACTGTGGATTTCTCTCTGAATTTTAACCTCTCTGATTAATACCACTGAACCCATCCTCAAGCTGAAAGAATGATGTCATCCCCTTCTTCCAAATGCCCACTTCCCTTCATTTTCCATTTTCTTTTAATCATTATTCACTGCCTTTGGATGACATTGTATGCGTGTGTGTGTGTGTGTGTGTGTATGTGCGCGCGCGCTTGTGGTGAGTTACCTGCTGAAGAACTCCAACACAAGGTACTTTGCCATTAGCAGAAGTAGACTCTCCAAAAATCATCCCTAGTAAGTGAGGAACATGAAGAATCCTCATAAAAAGAACATTTACCTATATATAAAATTCTCTGAGTTTGCGGATTTGTACAGTTTGAAAATGTTTCCTGCTATTGTTATTTTTTAATTCTTATCCAATGTATGGCTATCTCTAAATCAGAGCAATGAATTCAGTGGTTGTGAGCAACTTGACATGATTTGTAGAAGCACAAAAGGCACTGGGGAATTGGACTTGGTATTGCTCACTTTTAAGCTAATAATGAGAAAACCCTACAATCAAATGCAGTGAAGGGTATAATTGGTGCAATACTGCTTGCTATCAGTGTACTTTTCAGGGTCATTTTTGTTAACTGCAGAATGAAGTAAAACATTTGTAAGCACCCAGCACTTCAATAAGAATATATATGGTTACCCTGAGCAGTCAAGTCCAAATACATGATGCCTGATTATTATGGAAGCACTTATTCAACACTGCTCATTGTAAAGAATCTTATTCTCTGGCTGCAGATATACATCACCTGAAATCAAGCCATGTCTAGAAAATATATCACTTTTAGCTCCATGTACCATTAAGGGTGAATAAAAATGTCAAAAATAAAGGAGAGCTTATACACATATTACAGGTATGGGAATGCTTGTACAACTTGAAAATATATCCATCAAGATGTGTGGGCAGTTTTCACAGAAAGTAAAATATTTCAGAAGTGATACTCCATTCTGTGCCATGGAATACACATTTCCTGAGTCTTAAGAAAGTTCAAGGCTCCTTTTTTTCTGTCTCATATGCTTTGGCTTGCTCCTTGTAATCATTGCTTTTTCAATCAGTCAGCATGGTAATGAGAGGAACTTTGATGTCCTCTACAGAGTACTGCCTTAATAATAGGAATAGCTAGGCATTTGTGTTCCTCAGGGGTCAGTAATGAAACCTATATTATTTGAGGAATAAAATCTCACGTAAGTAGATAATTCTCCCCAATAAGCAGAAGACAAGAGGGTGGTAAGACATTGAAAAGAGATCTCTAAAATTGAATGAAAGGGCAGAAAGGTGACATGTGTTTGAACATGAGTAAATATTAGGTAATATAGCTTACCATCAAGAAGAGCTTGAAAGAACCAAGTAGGCATTTTCTTACCCCAAAGCAGAACCCTAGATCCTGAAGAAGGGAAAACCAAACGCTCATCACCTTTTAAGGTCATTTTGAAGTGAGAACTTTTCTCTAATCCTAAATCAAAGAAATTCATCTCAAATAGCCACCATTTCAAATTAAAATCCAAGTGTAAAAAGCATGAGCATTTTCATTAAACTTTTATTTGAAATCAGTTAGGTTATTCATGTAATTTGCATGAGTTAAAATGATCTAGATGAATGCTACTCAAAGCCTGGTATCTGAACCAGCAACATCACATCACCTGCAGCTTGTCTGAAATGCAGAATTTCAGGTCCAACCTCAGATCTACTGAATCACAACCTGTAGTTTAACAAGAATCCCAGGCATTTGACATGTACATTAAAATTTAAGGAGTGCTGGTATAGATAATACAATAAAGTAAAATCTCAAAGTAAGAAGCACATTCTAGGTCTTATTTAGAGATCTCACTGGAAAATGAGGCCAAAAAACAGTAAGGAAACTTGTAGATGGTTATAAAACTTGTAGTTTTCTGAAAACTTTTTAATTTTTAGAAAAAGCTAACTTGCACAAAAGAATCTGAAGACATTACAAATAAGGAAGAAGAAATGAAATGAAACCTGGTTAAATGTAAGATATGAATCTGTGAAATAATAATGCCAAATAAGACATTTAATAGACACAGTAAGACATTTAATAGACACAATTTAGAAAACAGTAGTATCAGGAGACCTAGAGCCAGGATGAAAGTGAAGAACAAATTATAGTAAAATCAGCTTTCAATGTATTAGGATAATAAAAACAACTAATGCAATTTGGGGCCTCCTACCCAGAGACAAATTATGGAAGAGGCAGATAATGGTTGTTTTTTAATGACTCTGGTGAAAATTCAAAGAGAATATTTGGCCACAAAAGCAGAAAGGTTCATGCTTCATATAGGATCCAGAGAACAACAGGTTATAAAGTTTTAAAGATGAAAAGAACTACTAATAGTTTAAATGATGATCCCAAGGTCAGACATCTGACAGCATATGGAAATATGAAATGTGAAAAGCCTTTGATTCTAGGAAGCATGAAATTTGAAGTATAGTAATGAAATCAAACAGAAAACTATGTCCCAAATGTTACATCCCACGTACTTAATAGTATCCAGCCCGAGTCTGTGTGCTCAGATATTCAGGCAGGTAAGCATTCTCCCAAACAGAAGATAACTAGTTGAGGCCAACTCCCCACTTGAGAAAAGTTCAGTCTAATACAGTTCTAGCCTGTTCCACTCTCATGATGACACAGGTAAAAACGCACTTAATTTACCTAGGACAATGGTACCTACTGTGCAGGTTGCCTAGACACATGCTCTTAACTCTGTCTTCACTATGTTCTACAGCCTACAGCCAGGCTTCAATTCACCTATCACACCATGTCAACAAATAGTCCACAGACACGATAGTGGTGGAAAGGGAGTGTAGAAGTAGGGTAGCTGTTGTCCTGTTTCCCCCCAGCTGAACCTAAATCCTATTCCTCTGGATTGTAATTCTGCTCATTAGGCTCTAAATTAAATATGTTACAATAGTAATGCAAAAAAAAAAAAAATTTTAAAACAGGCTCTTATCAGCTATCATCAGATTAAGCTGCAGAGCATATTTAGGTTTGCCCTGCAAAGTAGTACCTGTGTTATATGAACGTCAGTAGTTAAAACACAAATAAATAAATTGCTGATTACAAAAGATTTTTCTCACATTTCAGAAGGCTTCTCTGTAGGGTTTCTTTTAAAAAAATCGATCTCCTCGTGTGTTTTTAAGTGTTTTACAGATCATTAAGTACATGGCAGAGGGGCAATGAGAAGGGATTTCTAAATTTAATGAACTAGGAAGCACTCAAATTGAGGACAGATAAAAATAAAACAAGTTATATTTAAAATTCTACTTTATCAGTGGAAAAATACAACAAAAATTATCAAACATAAGCTTAAAAAAGTATCCATTTCTTAGTCATGCTATACCTGAGAGAGGAACAACTTGACAAAAAAACTTGATAATGTTAACATCAGATAGATAATTACATATATTAATATATACAAATATTGTATGTTAATATCTATTTTCTACTGTATATGTCAATATATGTATGCCTATCTACATATATATAGTAGCATGTATTATATATAACATAAATATTAAATGAGTATACATATATATATGTATATGTGATATCCCACTATCATTTAATAGATATAAATATGGGAATCTGCATATGTGTATGTCCATATATACTTATACATATTTGTGAGTCAGCTGTCACCTTAACAATGGCTTCCCAGGTGGCACTAGTGGTAAAAATCCGGCCAGCCAATGCAGAAGGCTTAGAGAGACGCTGGTTCAATCTCTGAGTCAGCAAGATCCCCCTGGAGGAGGAAATGGCAACCCACTCCAGTATTCTTGCCTGGAGAATCCCATGGACAGAGAAGCCTGGCAGTTGCAAAGAGTCAGACACGACTGAAGCGACTTAGTGTGCACAGACATCACATAACAAAGTGGAAATATCAAACTTCCTACCTTTGCATTTTACACCTAAATTTGATACTGACAATGACCTTGCAAATCTCATTCATCTGAATTTAATGTAATCCAGCCATATATTCACTCCCAGTTTTTAAACTCTTAAATCTCATTTAGAGATGGTTTAGTCCAAGAAAGAAATCCTTCATATCCCTGGAAACTTTGGACAAAATTGCATAGTGTATTTTTCTATTGAAAGTATTGAAAATGTTTCCTATGGAGTAAGTGCTTTACAAAGTTACCACAAGAGATTTCCTGGAAATACCTAATGCATTTTGATGGGAAACCAAGACATCAAGATAATGAATACTTTATTCATAATATGAAATCAGGCTAGAAAAAGTTACTTCTTAAATAACTGTAGTGTTAATTTAATACACTTCTTTTTTGATGGGGAAAGGTTGATAAGGGCTTAGTAAATAATACTAGACAAATTCAGATCATGTACTATTGTAAATCTTCATGAATTATTGTAAGATTTCTTCATGAATTAACTTTTTGCTATTAAGTTCTTCCATGGAACAGTAGAATATGTTCATCAGAACACTTTAAATTTAAAATATATTTTATGTCTACTGTTTGTTAAACATAGAATGGTAAAATAGAAAGAATAGGACTCTGAAGATCTGAATTCTGACTTTATTATTGGCTGACTGCATGGTCATAGATAGTATTTCTGAGCCTCAGTTTTTTCATCTAGAAAATGGAGATAGTTAAATCTTCCCCTGCTGATTTCATAGAAGTATGATAGAGATCAAAATAAATTTTACACACATACATATATATGTTTATACATTTAGTATATTTTTATATAAGCATAATATATATAAATATATATAATAAAAAGTTCCTAATAGGTGCCATATATATATATATATATGTGTTAACTATTTTAATTTTTTCTTAGCCTTCACATTATAAATGGAATAAATTTCATAGAAGAATATTTTAAGAATGCAATGATTTTTTATTTTGAACATAAGATAGCTGGATTTGATATCAATATTAATTTTCCATGTGTGTACTGATTTTGCTGCTTATCTTATAACAAGATGCCATAATCCTAGCATAGTTTTATTCTATTGACTTTATTACTTTGTCAAAGCTAGTAATTATACTTCTAGTATTTACAGGCCAACAACAAAAACAGTTGAACCTAATACAGTAAATATTGCTATAAAAAACACTTGTCATAATAGTATACTAGAGTTCCAGGAAGAGGCAGTATACTCTATCTGCGTGTGGTTTCTTAAAAAGGGTCCTAATTCTATTTGAAGCCAAAGAAAAACAAGATGGCTTATGAAAAATAACAGCCCATTGTTCTGAAATAGAATAGAAAGTGAGAAAGAGAAAGCCCTAGAAAGACACATTATATCTCAGACCATCCAGGAGTCATGAAAGCAGACGACGTGAGAAGATACTTAGTTTTGGGTCTTATTTTGTATAACAGAAATAAATATTGATAAATGCTCATTGTTCTGAGAAAATATCTTCTTCCTAAGTACAGAAGAGCCTACTAAGTACCCGCCCCCCTCCAAATGCCAAAGTGAACTTGTTATATTTCTGGGTGCCCGAGCGAATTACATCTTAACTTCGTGAAAAGAATGATAATAATGAGAAAAGTGTCATTGAGCATTTGAATGAACCTTGCATTCATTCTTTTACTCATTCATTCATTCAGCAAATGCTTATTAAGCTCCTGCTGTAAGCTAGGCTTTGTGCCAAATGTTGTTATACTGGAGTGAATAAGATCAACTGGGTTCTTGGAGGTTATAGTCAGATAATGGAGAGAATTTTAATTTTTTTAAAAGTTAAAGTTTGTGGTACTATAATGAAGGAGAGAAAGACGTGTTTAGGAGAATGTGTGGAATGCCTAGCTACTTTGGTTTAGGGATCAGAAATGGTTCTCTGAGAGAGTGATATTTGAAAGGAGATCTGAAGGATGAGAAAGACTCAGAGATCAGCATTCCCTGAGAGAGAAAAGCATTTGTGATTTAGTTTAATAGACTGAAAGAAGACTTGTATGGCCAAAGTTAGAGAAAAAGGGTAAAAGTCACACTGCATAGGATTAGAGAGGCTGGCAGTGGCCACATTGTATAGAGCTTTATGGGTGATGATAAAGAATTTGGATTATATTAAATGTGCAAGGGAAACTGTCAAATGGTTTAGCCCAGAAACAATGATATTATCTACATCTCATTTTAAATACATCATTGTTCTGCTATGGGAAAACAGAAAATATGTAAAATCAAATCAGAGAAATCATTAGGAGACTATTATCAGGCCCAGCTTCATGGGTGTGTGACCTGTGCAGTCTCACAGCTCTCCCTATAATGAAAATGAGTATACTACCCAAAGCAATTTATAGATTCAATGCAATCCCTATCAAGCTACCAACAGTATTCTTCACAGAGCTAGAACAAATAATTTCACAATTTGTATGGAAATACAAAAAACCTCGAATAGCCAAAGCGATCTTGAGAAAGAAGAATGGAACTGGAGGAATCAACCTACCTGACTTCAGGCTCTACTACAAAGCCACAGTTATCAAGACAGTATGGTACTGGCACAAAGACAGAAATATAGATCAATGGAACAAAATAGAAAGCCCAGAGATAAATCTACGCACATATGGACACCTTATCTTTGACAAAGGAGGCAAGAATATACAATGGATTAAGGACAATCTCTTTAACAAGTGGTGCTGGGAAATCTGGTCAACCACTTGTAAAAGAATGAAACTAGAACACTTTCTAACACCATACACAAAAATAAACTCAAAATGGATTAAAGATCTAAACGTAAGACCAGAAACTATAAAACTCCTAGAGGAGAAGATAGGCAAAACACTCTCTGACATACATCACAGCAGGATCCTCTTTGACCCATCTCCCAGAATACTGGAAATAAAAGCAAAAATAAACAAATGGGACCTAATTAAGCTTAAAAGCTTCTGCACATCAAAGGAAACTATTAGCAAGGTGAAAAGACAGCCTTCAGAATGGGAGAAAATAATAGCAAATGAAGCAACTGACAAACAACTAATCTCAAAAATATACAAGCAACTCCTACAGCTCAACTCCAGAAAAATAAATGACCCAATCAAAAAATGGGCCAAAGAACTAAATAGACATTTCTCCAAAGAAGACATACAGATGGCTAACAAACACATGAAAAGATGCTCAACATCACTCATTATCAGAGAAATGCAAAGCAAAACCACTATGAAGTACCATTTCACGCCAGTCAGAATGGCTGCAATCCAAAAGTCTACAAGCAATAAATGCTGGAGAGGGTGTGGAGAAAAGGGAACCCTCTTACACTGCTGGTGGGAATGCAAACTAGTACAGCCACTATGGAGAACAGTGTGGAGATTCCTTAAAAAACTGGAAATAGAACTGCCTTATGATCCAGCAATCCCACTGCTGGGCATACACACTGAGGAAACCAGAAGGGAAAGAGACACGTGTACCCCAATGTTCATCGCAGCACTGTTTATAATAGCCAGGACATGGAAGCAACCTAGATGCCCATCAGCAGATGAATGGATAAGAAAGCAGTGGTACATATACACAATGGAGTATTACTCAGCCATTAAAAAGAATACATTTGAATCAGTTCTAATGAGGTGGATGAAACTGGAGCCTATTATACAGAATGAAGTAAGCCAGAAAGAAAAACACCAATACAGTATACTAATGCATATATATGGAATTTAGAAAGATGGTAACAATAACCCTGTGTACGAGACAGCAAAAGAGACACTGATGTATAGAACAGTCTTATGGACTCTGTGGGAGAGGGAGAGGGTGGGAAGATTTGGGAGAATGGCATTGAAACATGTAAAATATCATATATGAAATGAGTTGCCAGTCCAGGTTCGATGCACGATACTGGATGCTTGGGGCTAGTGCACTGGGACGACCCAGAGGGATGGTATGGGGAGGGAGGAGGGAGGAGGGTTCAGGATGGGGAACACATGTATACCTGTGGCGGATTCATTTTGATATTTGGCAAAACTAATACAATTATGTAAAGTTTAAAAATAAAATTAAATTAAAAACAAACAAACAAAAAAAAAAGAGTTCTGCTCTTCGTTTACTGCCCTACTAACTCCATCTTGAAGTTTGTAATACTTTTTAAACTGAGCTTGCATTTTTATTTTGCACGAGGCAGATGGGACTGGCTGTTACAGAAATTTAGTTGCAAGACAATTGTTGCCATAGACTAGGATAATGGCACTGGGGATGGAGCAAGGTAATCTGTCTTTTGCAGGTGAAATACAGTTAGAATCCAATATCATTGCCACCAATATGAGCTTTCAGTTTGGTCCACGTGGAGCATTTTATTTGTGCAATGTTATCTTAAGATAACACATACCCTATCCATTTAGTAAATGCTAGTTTTCAAAGTGAAAGTCACTCAGTCGTGTCCACCTCTTTGTGACCCATGGATTATACAGTCCATGGAATTCTTCAGGCCAAAGTAGTGGAGTGGGTAGCCTTTCCCTTCTGCAGGGGATCTTCCCAACCCTGCAATGAGAGAGACCTGGGTTCTATCCCTGAGTTGGGAAGATACCCTGGAGAAGGGAAAGTTTCCAAAAGACTGCTATTTATTGTCATCCTATGTTAGCACATCAACATATTGTGTTTCTATAATAGAAATGAACTCTGAGGAGGGTGAAACATTTAGATTTACCTTTCTATTCCACTAATAACTATTGAGCCCAACGCACATGAATAGCTCTGTGCTGTGAACTTAGAATGAAGCAGATGTTATCTATTGAGAACTTATAATTTAGTTGAAAGGTAAGACTTAAATAGCTATAATGCAAGAAAGAATATACCAGAAGCATATAAAGGAAATACAAGCAATGCACTGTAGGGGATTCCATTTATGTAGAACAATCTTTAGAAGTTTTATCAAATGATTTTTGTTATGACATCAGAATATGCAATGATATTATTGTGACATTTCATTTTAATTAAAACCAGCTATTTCCAGGGATCTCATAGTAGACATGTCCCAGCGTGTAGCAAGCCGTAAGATAGCCCTGGTGTATTTGAAGATTCTATGTAGGAGATAAATATTATTGAGGTCTTTAAAGAAAAAAAATCAGAATGCTTCTTATTCCCTACAGAATGAAATAGAGCTGTGAGTAAAATAATTCTGAATATTCATCATCAGAGTTGAAAAAAGAAAACTGGAAATTTGACCATTAGATGAAAAATCTAATGAAATTAAGAGATAAATGAAAGCATTCCAGTTGCCATGCAGTGTTATCTGTCTTCAGTTTAGCAAGTCACACAAACTGCAGGCTGATGTAGATGTTTTTTCTATAGGATGGTGCTCTCCCCAGGGAACAGCCGGTTTGATGACCAGACTTCAAAGCAAATGTCCCAAAGGAAAACACACACACACAAACGCACACACACACGCACCCCTACACAGATACACACCAAACAGAAGACATTTGGGCAATGAAGGGATGTTTTAGTGCCCCAGAGACAGAGACCTCTGGCACTGAAGAGCTTAAGTTGTCATGCATCACAGCTTTAAGACTCGAAACATTACATCCCAAGACATTTGTTACACTTTCAGGCTTCCATGATTCAGCTGTGGGCAGAACTTCTGACTTCTTCCACCTAAAACAAACTCGGAGCTCTAGTTTGCCTTGCATTTAGCTTCTTTTTCGAAGCTGCACCTATAAATTAAAGTAGTTATATCCCCAGAGTGCTCACACTTTTAAATATTAAGGCAAAAGAGTAAATAGACTCGCCCTCTTGGTCCTGAGCATTCTCAATGTAGAGCTCAAGACCTGCTCTCCAATAAGAGATGGACATGGAAGCAAGAGAGGCTGGTGGGCTGAGGACAGAGAAGACACCGAGAAGTTACAATGCAACTTGAGAAATGTTATAAGTCTCACAGTAGGGGTATTTCAAAGAGAGTAGAAGTACTTGAATCAGCCCGCCCCATTTATCCAACTCAAACATCAATATTCTAGTGTAGGTTTTTAGGACCACTCTCCTGCTCTGCAACTAAGAGGCTTTCTCGTCTCAGCTTCTCCCATTCCAGTCCTCTTGCATATCACTGACAACTTACTCTTTCCAAAACTCATTTTCCTGTTCAGAGCCTCAGTAATACTGCATGATCAGTAGACATAAAGGATTCTTTCCTTTGGCATTCAAGGCTCTTTGTGATCTTGGTGCAGCTTATTATACCAGCCTTAC
Organism: Bos taurus; assembly: GCF_002263795.3. NCBI lineage: Eukaryota > Metazoa > Chordata > Mammalia > Artiodactyla > Bovidae > Bos > Bos taurus. The sequence goes on from NC_037330.1 coordinate 46,241,443, forward strand.
TTTAGTTATTCATCTGCACGTCACCTCTGAGTCAAGTGGTCCCAAAACATTCCCTGCCCCTTCTTATCACAATCGCCACATCTCGGCTTTTGACGTGCAATTAATTCCCCAGACTCGATTGTCTGTGTCAGAAGAAATTCTACTCATCCTGATTTCATTACCTACTTTAGGAAGCTTTGATCATTTTTCCTCACCAGCTAGGATAGTTCTCTCCTCTGAACTAGGGGACTATCTGGTTTATACCTACATTGACATTTACTGTGTCTACCTATTTGTTTGAGTCATCGTGCCACCTGTCTTTAACCATCTTTCCACCCTCAGGCCTGTTTATAAACATCACAAGGACCATACTTTTTATAAATTGTTGTCTCTCATAGTACCTGCTGATCATTAAACAAAGGTTCAAAAAGATTTGTTTCAATGAGTGATTAGAAAGTAGTGTAACAATGGATTTTTATTCTAGTCTACCACTGTCTTCCAATCTTTGTACTTCTAGCCAGAACTTATGGAGTATCTATTGGTTGAAGGCACAAACAAAACCCCTACATGTTTAATACAGACTGTCTAAAATAAGAGAATGTATTGTACTGCCTTTGGTCATGGTTGAGTTTCTTTCACATTTACCAATCTAAGAACTTATGGTTAGGATGGTCATGTAAGCCAGTTTGCATGTGACAAACCTGGCTTTTATGTCTTCAATTGTTGATACCCCTCTCTCTTTCATTCTCAGGAGAGTTCTGGTTTAGATGAGAAATTATACGGTCACTCTCCTTGAGGACCATTTTTATTGACAAGTGAAAATATTTACCTTATACCTTGTGTTTGTTTTCTTAAACTGGCTAGTATGGAAGCCTCAGGTTAGTCTAAAAACCAAACCAACCAACGGACAGACAAAAAAGCAAGAAAGCAAGACACAGGGAAAAGAACTACCAGGGAAGCCCTGTAAAAAGGAAGACACCAACAGACAAAAAAAAAAAAAAAACTAGGAAAACAAGCAAACAAAAAACAAGCCCCAAAGGTTAAGTCATTTGAAGTACGAAAGGATAAAACATAAAGCTTCATATCATCGGGAGAGATTTTCTTAGCCTTCATTTTTTTCTTTTGTCTCCAAGGAATTCTTCATTAGACTCAATTTAAGCCTTGAATTTGAGGTTTTGCATTCTCCATTGGTAAGCACACCTATTAAAAAGCAATGTATTCACGTATACTCCCTGGCATCAGGAGGCTCTGTGTATTCACCGCTAGCAGTGGACACCATGCCAGGAGAACCTGACTCCAGGTGGAAAAGGATTAAAAAAAAAAAAAAAATTTGAGCAATGCCAAGAAAAAACAACAACAACAAAAAAAAACCACTACCACATAATTCTTTTCTCTACTCTGTGGTTTGTTTTACTTAGGAAAGCGGCCTGGTTTCCCCTGCAGCACGCATTCATTACTGTGATCTTTGACTGGCAGATGCAGAGTAATAGGATGCATATTTTAGTGCTTATTATAATACCCTGTCCAAAAACAACTTGACAAATTTGTGATTTCGACAATATCTCATTTTGCTGGCTGCAGTGCTCTGTGATTGTCTGGCCCACGTGGCTTCCAGATTATGCATACCACCAATACTTCTCATTAAAATGGCCACAGTTCACCAGTTTCGGTAGCTTGGAACGAACTTGGAATGAATTATTATACAACAAAGAGGCTGCTGTCATGCAGAACAAAAGACAAGCAAAAGAGAGCTTTGGCTTAATGAGGCTAAGTGAGTGTCTCCCCTGCATCACAGCTACTTGACGGCCTTTGAGCATGGATTTTTTTCTCCACAGGCCAAAACCTTTGGTCTATTATTTTGTGTTTATGCACCTTGAGGCTAATATACATTTTAATATGCTTCACATGGAGAAAAAAAAATCAGCCATTAGATTAGAACATGTGCACTCCCTGTTAAATTAATGACAACCGAACATAGAGATAAATTTAGGTTTTCATATTTAATTATAGCACACTGCAGTACGTTTAGCAAGGATAAATTGCACTATTATTATGCTTCATTTTTTTTTGACATCTTCTCCTATTAACGGTGCATACTTGCCCCCACCCCAGCACCCTGTACCATGCTAACATCTCTCTATACATCACCCTTCCTTCAACATGACTGAATCTTAGCCACTGCATTGAAAGGTATATTATTTTATTTGTTAAATTTACTGAGAGAACAACTGCTATTTTGGCATATCTATAAAATGAATAAGAATGTAATTTGTAAGAGAAAAGTGGTAACTTGTCTAAGGCTACTTCAGTTGTCACTCTTTTCTGCTGCATCAAATTGCAGTGATGGAGCTGAGTCCTCTCTCTTTCTGATCTACCAAAGGCATGCAACATAGCACATGACTCCAAATAGGTGGTATTTCATCAAGACTCAGAAAATTTCCATGTAAAGAAGTAAGCGTAACAATCTCAAGAAAACCCAATAATTTTGTCACTCTTTGGAACTTTTTCTGTTGATTTTAATCCATTTGTTACAGAAATGAGAACACTTTAAGTAGTGAGAAGTTTTAGGTTACTACCTATCCAGTGGTCTTCAAAAAAATTAACAAAACCGGTAGTAGAGATTATGAATATAGCTGGTTATTCTTCCAAGGCCCCCAAAGTAGGAACAGATTGTTAATACAACAGAAATGTCAAAATGGACTTTTCATGTAGAATGACCTGATGACTCTTAGTTCTTTTTCATTTGGGGGCTGTGACTTTACCTTCTATTAATTGAGTGCACTTGTTCCCTGTTACATCTGGAACATATCGTTTACTTCATCTACTAGTTAATTAAGTTCTGGTTTGTTGCCCAGAATCAAAAAATCCTTCTACTACATTTATGTAAAGCAGAAAGTCAAGCACTTGTGTATCTATCTACTTTAAGGATGTAGATACAGCATGTGCGCTCTGTTGTGTTCAACTCTCTGTGACCCCATGGACTCTGGCCCTCCAGGCTCTTCCATCCTGGGATTTTCCAGGCAAGAATACTGGAGTGGGTTGCCATTTCCTCCTCCAGGGATCTTCCCCACCCAGGGATCAAACCCGAGTCTCTTGCGTCTCCTGCATTGGCGGGCAGAAGGAAACATGCATGACAAGCATTTCTTGTCCTTCTGCCTTAAAAAATTACTTGAATTATTAATGTTTACCGTTTATTGGATATTTGATTCATGGTTATACATACTGGGGTTTGATGACCAGAAAAGCAAATCAGGAATAAAGATTACCATGTAGGAAAGGTCTGTAACTAGGAATACCGTATACACTAAAGGAGTCAGTCATTGTTGGCTGGGGGATACCTCTTCTTGATGACACAGAAAGGCAGCCAATACATACTTACTAAGAATAACTCGAGCTTCCCTGGTGGCTCAGTAGTAAAGAATCCACCTGCCAATGCAGAAGACACAGGTTTGATCCTGTGTAAGGAAATCCTGCATGCTGTGGATCACCTAAGCCTGTGTAACGCAACTATTGAGGTTATGCTCTAGAGCCTGGGAGCTACAGCTACTGAGCTCATGGACACAACTACTGAAGTGCGTGAGCCTAGAGCCTGTGGTCCGCAATAAGAGAAGCCACTGAAATGAGGAGCCCGCCCATGGCAACTAGAGGGGAGCCCCTACTTGTTAGAACTAGAGAAAAGCCCATGTAGCAACAAAAACCCAGCACATAAATAATTTAATAAAAGAAAAAAGAATAGCAGTCTCTTTGCCCAGATTCTGGTAGAACAAAAATTTGTAAGATAACATATAAGAAAAGGCTCTACAAAGTTGGGTTATAAATTTTATTTTCAGAATGCTTTTTGGTTTATAATTTTGCTCATATCAGAAAATAAATCTATCAGGTAATGAATAGTTGTTTCCTGGTAATATGCTATGGTTAAAAAAAAAAGTTCTTATGATTAAAAAGAACTAATTTTTAATCTGTGAATACTTGACAGACTTAAATTCTAAGAAAATCCTTGTAGAATGTAGATGAAAATATATTTGCTCTTTTCTAGTTGTTGACACTGAGTCACTACGTTCAAGGGTTTACCTAATTGCTGCAGCCACTGGACGATGCTAAAACGTCTTGCTCAAGAGTCTAGGTCCTTGAGGTTTCTTTGGGTAAAAAATTCAAATATCTCAATCAGTGATGGTCATCATGTCACTTTTCTGGGTTTATTTCCTTTGCAGTTCAAACAGTTTGCTCTAATTGGTTAAGTATTCTCAGTTCCAAATACTCGCCATTAGTTATTTTAGTGTGTTTAAAGCAAATGCTGAGATACTCTTTATATAACTGTTCTACCAAGCAGGATTTCAAAAATATATCTTGTTATAAACAACTTTAGCCGAGTGAAAGTGACTCCTTTTTAAAATAAATACAATATTAAAAAAGAATGTTTACTGTACCTAGGAAATGTTCATATTAGGTTAAAAACCAGGAAACTAAATTATATCTAAATGTAATTCCAGTTTTGTTCAAAAAACATGTATGTGTGGACAGAAAAAAACAGCTATGATGATACCCATATATTAACTGGCATTTCTTAGAGCAGACATTCTGGGAAATTTTGGTTTCCTGCTTTTTCTTTTCTGTATTTCCTCAATTTCCCATAGTGAACATATATATTTTATAGTGACAAAGTCTAAAAATGAAAGCAGTAGCTTTAGAATGTTTTGTAGGAGTCTCTAAAGAATATTGATCAAATATTTCATCAAAACAGTCCTGGAAGAACCAAATTTAAAAGAATCAAGACTATTCAAGTGGCAGAAAGCACAATCAGGAAGGGTGTAAAGAACTGGCAGTATTTAGCTTGTAGAATAAATTGAACTTAGTTTAGCCACAAAAGAAAGGCTGGAGAAAAATTGCTACTTTTTAAAATATATATATTATTATGTAAAGTTTTTTTTTTTTTAAGAGTTCAGTTTTCTAAGTCTACCACTGAAGAGGGGAAATTAAATCAATACAAAGAAGCTAAATCTGATAGGAGTTATGTGAATAAGCTATTTGAAGAGGACTGAAAAAACAATCCCTAGAAACTTCTTTTATTTTTTTTCTTTTATCTTTATTTTTTTCTTTGGTCTTTGAGAAAAAGAGAGATTCCCAGGTATCTATAATTCTAAATTTGTAGAAATATATATATATATATATATATATATATAGTTATGGATGCTAGTTTCTTTTCCTTCCCTAATGTTACATGAAGTTTTCTTTAAAATGCATTCACCAGAATTCTCATTAGCTGTTCAAGGTAACACCAGAAATACTTGGTGAAATCCTACTGAAAATAGATTTATTTTTCCTTAATGTAACATGTTATTATTTTTGGTGCACTTGGTGTTCTCTGAATGCAAGTTGATTCGAAGAACTTTGTAGTCTAAATCCTGTTCTCTCCGCATGATATAGGGATAGATCTCAAATCTTGAGTACCTCCAAATCGCTTCCAAACAACCAAGGAGGCATCCAAAGCAGTTCTTCCACCTGCCATTTGACTTGAGAGCCCCTGCGTAATTCTTCTTTTTTTCCCAGTTTTATTTAAATGTAATTTGACAGATAAAACTGTAAGATATTTAAAATGTACAATGTGATAATTTGATATTTGTATACATTGTTAAAGGATCCCTCCCTCACTGCAGAATTAATTAATACACTTATCACCTCACAAATTTACCTTTTCTTTTACTTTTGTGATGATATTGAAGTCTTACTTTCTTAGTAAATTTCAGTAATATAATACAGTGCTATCAACTGTAGTCATCACTTATACATTAGTTCCTCAGACTTTATTCATTTTATCACTAGGTTTGCACCTTTCACCAACTTCCCTCAATTTCCTCCACCAACCTCCTCCTAGCCCCTGGCAAGCACTTTTCTACTGTTTCTCTCAGTTTGATTTTTCTTTTTCCTTTTTATCTAGAGTTAACATATAATTGATATGTGTAGTATTTGTCTTTGTCTGTCTTGCTTATTTTACCTAGTCAAATGCCCTCAAGGTTCATCCATTTTGTTGCAAGTATCAGAATTTCCTTCTTTCTCATGGCTGAATAATATTCTTGTGTGTGTGTGTGTGTGTGTGTGTGTATGTGTGTTTGAAAACTTCTGCGGGAAACATAGGAATGCAGGTATCTCTTCAAGAGCCCCTGAGTAGTATTTGAATGTGATTTTCAAATACCCAGGATACTGGCTTTTGGCAGGAGGTCATGGATACACATTGCAGTTACTTGTCTTAGAGGTCAGTAATTGCTTAGTCGCCCACAGGATATATTCTGTTGTATTTCAAAGGGAATTCGGTTAACATGGCACAGAAACCTCAGGCCACCTATAATCATTCTTCATCAGCTTAGGATAGCTATTGAATCCCTATTATTTTCCAGACATTGCCCTAGACAATTCAGTTCAGTTCAGTTCAGTTCAGTCACTCAGTCATGTCCGACTCTTTGCGACCCCTTGGACTACAGCACACCAGGCCTCCCTGTCCAACACCAACTCATGTCCATTGAGTCGGTGATGCCATCCAACCATCTCATTCTCTGTCGTCCCCTTCTCCTCCTGCCTTCAGTCTTTCCCAGCATCAGGATCTTTTCCAGTGAGTCAGTTCTTCGCATCAGGTGGCCAAAGTATTGCAGTTTCGGCTTCAGCATCAGTCCTTCCAATGAATATTCAGGACTGATTTCCTTTAGGATGGACTGGTTGGATCTCCTTGCAGTCCAAGGGACTCTCAAGAGTCTTTAACACCACAGTTCAAAGCATCAATTCTTTGGTGCTCAGCTTTCTTTATAGTCCAACTCTCACGTCCATAGATGACTACTGGAAAAACCATAGCTTTGACTAGATGGACCTTTGTTGGTAAAATAATGTCTCTGCTTTTTAATAAGCTGTCTAGGTTGGTCATAGCTTTCCTTCCAAGGAGCAAGCGTCCTTTAATTTCATGGCTGCTATTACCATCTGCAGTGATTTTGGAGCCCCCAAAATAAAGTCTCTCACGGTTTCTACTGTTTCCCTGTCTATTTGCCATGAAGTGATGGGACCAAATGCCATGATCTTAGTTTTCTGAATGTTGAGCTTTAAGCCAACTTTTTCACTCTCCTCTTTCACTTTCATCAAGAAGCTCTTTAGTTCTCCACTTTCTGCCATAAGGGTGGTGTCATCTGCATATCTGAGGTTACTGATATTTCTCCCGGCAATCTTGAGTCCAGCTTGTGCTTTATCCAGTCCAGCATTTCTCATGATGTACTCTGCATATAAGTTAAATAAGCAGGGTGACAATACACAGCCTCGATGTACTCTTTTCCCAATTTGGAACCAGTCTGTTGTTCCATGTCCAGTTCTAGCTGTTGCTTCTTGACCTGCATGCAGGTTTCTCAGGAGGCATGTCAGGTGGTCTGGTATTCCCATCTCTTGAAGAGTTTTCCACAGTTTGCTGTGATCCACACAGTCAAAGGCTTTGGCATAGTCAATAAAGTAGAAGTAGATGAGTTTCTTCCCTGGTGGCTCAGAGGTTAAAGCGTCTGCCTACAATGTGGGAGACCCGAGTTCAATCCCTGGGTGGGGAAGATCCCCTAGTGAGGGAAATGGCAACCCACTCCAGTATTCTTGCCTGGAGAATCCCATGAACGGAGAAGCCTGGTAGGCTATAGTCCACGGGGTCACAAAGAGTTGGACACGACTGAGTGACTTCACTTCACTTCACATGTGTTTCTGAAACTCTCTTGCTTTTTCAATGATCCAGCGAATGTTGGCAATTTGATCCCTGGTTCCTCTGCCCTTTCTAAATCCAGCCTGAACATCTGGAAGTTCACGGTTCACGTACTGTTGAAACCTGGCTTGAAGAATTTTGAGCATTACTTTGCTAGCGTGTGAGATGAGTGCAATTGTTCGGTGGCTTGAACATTCTTTGGCATTGCCTTTCTTTGGGATTGGAATGAAAACTGACCTTTTCCAGTCCTGTGGCCACTGCTGAGTTTTCCAAATTTGCTGGCATGTTGAGTGCAGCGTTTTCACAGCATCATCTTTGACAATTAGGACATATCAATAAAAATGAGTCCTATCCTTTTAGAACTTATATTCAAGAAAGGGGACATAAAAATGAACATTAGGGATAACAAGTGAAAGTATGTTACAAGACAGGGCTATGTAAACAGAATAGAGTAGAACAAAGTAGTCAAAAGTATGGGAGTGAGGAGAGTGGTTGCAGTTCATTGAGAAGGTGACATCTGAGCACAGTTGTGAAGGATGTGAAGAATAAGCCATGTGGACACCTGTGAAGAGATTTTCAAACCAAAGGAGCAGACAGTGCAAAAGCCTGAAGAAACAGCAAGGAGCAGTGTGCTGGAGTAGAATGATTGGGAGAAGTGACAGATAAAGTCAGGGAAGTAAGGCAGAGTAGAGCAAGGGTGCCCATCTTTATGCCCTAACTTAGTTCCCCTCATGAACCTATTGGTCACTTTCTGTGTCCATCTGCCCTGTTGTCTCTCAAGCTGCCAAGTTCAGTTTGACATGCATTTATCCAGCTTCCATTATCTGTCAGGAACTGTGCCAGAAAATGCAAGCACCTCCTCCATGAAGCCAGGTCACCATAGTAGCACCTCCCTGTTTGAGATTATAATGATAAGGTTTGCGTATGTCATGTGTACTCAGAAGAGAGCCTCCCTTACCCTCCACGTGTTTGCAAACCTACATGACTTAAGGCCCACTCTCGGCTCACACCGATGTTTAGATTTGTGGACACATGCGTAGTTGCTAAGTCACGTCTGACTTTTGTGATACTATGGACTGTAGCCCACCAGGCTCCTCTGTCCATGGGATTTCCCAGGCAATACTGGAGCAGGGCAGAAGGAAATGGCACCCTACTCCAGTACTCTTGCCTGGAAAATCCCATAGACAGAGGAGCCTGGTGTGCTACAGTCCATGGGGTCACGAAGAGTCAGACATGACTGAGCGACTTCACTTTCACTTTTCACTCTCATGCATTGGAGAAGGAAATGGCAATGCACTCCAGTATTCATGCCTAGAGAATCCCAGGGACAGAGGACCCTAATGGGCTGCAGTCTATGGGGTTGCACAGGATCAGAGACTACTGAAGTGACTTAGCAGCAGCAACAGCAACTGGAGCAGGCTGCCATTTCTTCTAAGGGATCTTCACGACCCAGAGATTGAATCCATGGCTCTTGCATCTCTTGTATTGGTAGGCAGATTCTTTGTCCCTAGCCACCTGGGAAGTCGCATGTTCATGTTTGTAGTATAACACAAAACTAAATTACTTGAGTATTAGAAAAACTGATACTACAGTTAACTGAATGAGCTGCACTTTCATGACAAGCCAGGAACAACTCTATTCTCGCTCAAACCCAGTGAGAACCCATTCTGTCTCTCTTTTTGCTTTTGGATAAAACCCTGGGCAGATCCCAGAGTTCTTCAGGTCACTCATTCTCAGATGTTAAGGTTAAACCCGAATTCTAGGGAGATAAGTTTTAAATACTGGAAGTCCAGGAGTTTTCAAATCCACAAATAAAACTCAGTCTTTGGATTTGGTGCTATTTTATTGTTCTATTACATATATGGAAGTTGTATTATTGAGTTTTTCACAATGTTTTGACTTTTCTTTGATTCACCTTATGAAACCACTTTACTAATAATTATTTTTATTTTAATGACTTGCTCCCAGTAGAATGAAAAGTACTTTGCAGCCTTCTAAAAATCCCATTTACTTAATCAATTGATTGCTGTAACATCAGAAATGAGGAAGAAGTATCTGAGGCACCAGGACTTGCGCAGCACTAATGAACCAAAGCTGGCATGGATCAGAACAGGACCAATGGAATTTCAGGATTCCTAATTAGGAACTATCTCAGGCTAAACAAGATTCATGAGTCCACAAAGCTTCAGAAGAAGTATGCAGTTGTGGCAGATTTCTTTCTTTCTTTCCAAAAGATCAAACTAAATGACAGAATTTCCAGATTTCTTAAAAAAAAGTTGAAGTGGAATCACCTTGGTATTTTATTCTATGACTAATGTTACTGTATTACTGTCCATGAGTTTTCTGGTGAAAGTAAAATGTGTCTAACTAAGTCAGCCATGTGAGTAGGATCAGTGAAAGCTGGTCACTGCTTCTGCATAATAACCCACAAGTGGTCATAAAGTCAGACAGGCTCTCGGTTTTCTTAAATCCCTGGAAAATGCATCGCCTTAATTAGCAGACACCAACTTGAGTGACTCCCCTAGAGACTCCCAACTAACTAAGCTTCTAGACTAACATCATTAGTACTTCCCTCTTATTAGTTCATGTATAGATAGATATATACACACATATATACACATATTTTATATATATATATCTTACATATATATATATATATATATATATAACATTCTCAACACTTTGTCACCCTAAAACCCAACCCATATGTATATTTTCTGGTAGTAAATGAGAAAGAATGAAAGTAATGCAGTTTATTAAGCAATTAATCTTAGAAGCAACACACCACACCATAGCTCATAAGCACATGAGAGTATATTTGCTGCTGTTTTCAGTCACTTCTATTTATGCTTCTAACTGGATAAACTCATCATGCCCCCTACTGCTTAGGAGCAATACTACCACAGTGTAACACAACACAACACATCCTGGTATACTCCAGAGATTTATTCCAGGCCATATGCTATCTTTCAGAATGCTTGTTGAACAATGTTGTTTGTCTCCCCTTGGTCACCAATGCCAGGATAAATCTGTGGAGTCATGCTGGCAGAAGAAATGGCCTCCACTCGGCAACAACAAACAAGTTCCTTATTACTGCCCCTGCCATCTGTCCCACTTTCCACATGCCACACTTCACATAGGAACACGTTTCAGCCAGGCCACATTCAGTGTGCAGCCAACATCCGCCGGTAGGGTCAGCTTAAATACCCAGGTTGTATCTGTGCTTAGCCCCATACCTAGCTAACATCACTTCCTCCAGACTGGAACGTGGGTGGTGGATACTGAAAAAGTCCTTTGAGAGTCCACCGCCTATCTGAGAGTGTTCACTAACATCTTGGATCAGGCATGTGTGGTCAGTGAAGCCATCAGTCTCTCTGTGGGAAAGGCAAAAGTAGGTGTTACGTTCCTTTAGGGTGTATACCCACCGAGACCGCTCTGCTCGTAGGCAGTGGGAATGAAAGCAGTGCTGCCCGGCACATTAACTACTAACCCTTTAAAAACTTGTGTAGAATAGCCAGACATATTCCCAAGATGAAGTAATTTCCTAAAGGCTCATTCTATAAAGAGGCAGGTGATCCTACGTGTTCTCCGTTGTAGTCTCGATATTAGTCAGTCTCAGTATTTATCCCCACTTGCAGTGTATCTTGAGTGCTGAAAACACCACATTTGGTGACAAGAATAATTTAAAAAAAAAAAAAAAAAAGCAGTGCTCTCAAACCAGCCATACCAAAGTAAGTGTGCCAAGAGCACATTATGGAAAAACTGATAGAGATACAGAGCTGGCAGAATGTCCTCAGAGGCACACAATGAGGGCAATTGTCTTTTCCTGTTAAAACCATTATGAGAAAGCTTACTGAAAAGTTCTATTAGGTGTTTGTGTATTTAAAAATAAGTACATAAAAAGAAAAACTCTTCCTCTGTCTGGAATTTAATGCTACACAAAGTACTGAATAGTCAAGCTTCAAGAGAGATGATAAACCTGGAAGAATTACATTGCTACCTAAAGTATTGGTCATTGTACAGCAATTTAAAATTTAACAACCATATTAAACACCAAGCTAAATCCATAGTAATATGTTCTGTCTCTCCAAGGCAGATGTTTAAATCTGCTGCAAACATTATGGGGTTGTGTGGCATGGTTTTTAGGTGGGACATGTGTCACTGAGGCTGGCATCCAGCATACTCAACTCTGGGAAGACACTATACTCTTAGCATTTTTAAATGTCCCACTATTCCACAGCTACAAAAGACCTCCAAACACTACACAGTACTGGGGTACCAACAGCTGAACAATTAACATGCTTCAAAGTGAACCGTTTCATTGGGATTTGCCATATGATTCCTTAGGCTTCATAAGAAAAATTAACAAGCAGATCACCTTTGGCAAATATCGTAATTATGGAATGGAGAGATTTGTTAACTGAGACTTTCTTTGATTTGCATCACTTTTAAATATTATGGTGTTTATTGTCCATTTTATTCTTTCTAGTCTGAGACAACCTAGCATACTACTCTTTTCTGGTGTTGAGGATGGCATAAACAAAGAAAGGAGCCAGTTGCTTTCAGCTTAGATTCCTTCCTTCTCTTTACAAATTTGATTCCTACATTCTTCCAAGGTCTACCTTAATTGCAGCACATTCTTTTCACATCTTTTGGGTGGAATTCAGACTATTCCTGCTTGACTTGTCCAAATACTTGGTGTTTGCTTGGGTTCCAGCACGGTTTGTGACTCCAGTCATCAAGTGCTGAGTATAAACTTCCGTTTTGATGGTGGGAAGTTTCCAGGGAAGAGGCCTAAGTGGGTAGGAAATAGGAATTCTATTAGAGGAATATTAAGGTAGCTCAGTCTGGCCACGTAAAATCTCTGTGTATCTAAAAAAGAAAGCGATGGATTTACTGTAATGGATTTGTGAGGCAGTACTTGGAGTAAATGAGAGCTCAGCTAAATCTTGTACTAAGCATGGGGCCTGCTGCTCATTTTCTCATCCATAAAATGGGAATAATGGCAATGCTTACATCGGAGGTTACTGTGAATATTATAGGAAATAATGAAACACGTTTAACACAGGGTCTGGCACAATGGGCACTCTGGATTTTGTTATTTATGTCATGATTCCTAGCACTTTTAAAGCTTAGAGGTTATGGATAGAGATTCTAATTAGGGTCATGCTTGATTTCAAACCTTAATGCAATTCATTTTTACTGTGTAGACACAGAAAGTAAATAAATGGATTGGCCTCAGCTGACTCAATTGGAAAATGAGACGCCTCAATTCCAGTTTTGACTTTCTAATGACTTAGCATGCTACCTTTGCAAATGATGTAAGCTCTTTGGGCCTTGGTTTCCTAATCTCTGAAATGAAGGAACTGGACTCTATCGAAATCCTTTCCAGCTTAAAGAATGGTGATCCTGGATATATTCTCCCTTACATATAGAAAATAACCATAGTCCATTGTGGAGGAATTTGAAAATAACAGAAAGCCTCTCTCAGTTTAATATTTCTCCTACTAACCTGTCATTTTTTAATGAAAATTCATTGGTAAAAATCCTCTCTAGACATCCTCTTTTAAAAGACAGCTGTCAATCAGTCAAGTTATTTATTGACTACCTAAAAGTGAATGGTATAGAAGGTATAAAACAAAAAAAATCCTGCTGTAGGACCCTGAAATTTACTTGGAAAGAAAAAAATTACCACTGTCTTTTAAAAATTTCTTTTTCCATTTAATAAAGCCCAAATGGGCTTACCTGGTGGCTCAGTGGTAAGGAATCTGCCTACCAAGAAGGAGACTCGGGTTCGGTCCCTGGGTCAGAAAGATCCCCTGAAGAAGGAGATAGCAACCCCCTACAATACTGTTGCCTGGAAAATCCCTTGGAAAGAGGAGCCAGGCAGGCTGTAGTCCATAGGGTCACAAAAGAGTTGGACACGACTTAGCAACTAAACAACAACAGCAACAACATGGTTTTTAAAGCAGTTTACAGGTTTAAATTATTTGAGACAATACAATTCTTTTTTAATTCAAGAGTGATCAGCAATCATTTAGGAAGTAAAAAATACTTGTATCAGAAATCAAAGATAAGCTATATGACTAAAACAGAACACCAAGTTTAGCTCTAAAGTTAATAGTAGCAGTTGGCTTTGCAGTGCTTGTTGTCTAATAAAAGAGGATGACTAGGTTTGTCTTAAGAGACAACATTTTGTTCTTGGCAGGCACTTAATACTAGGAAATTTTGTTACATGGATCCATATTTAAGAATAATGTACAATGCCTACAGCTGCTATTTTGTGAAAGACACAAAAATGTCTTTCAATTAACTATATCACTTCAATTCTTAGTAGAAGCTAAAGTGAAAATATTCGTTGCTCGGTCATGTCCAACTCTTTGAGACCCCATGGAATGTATCCACCAAGCTCCTCTGTCCATGGGATTCTCCAGGCAAGAATACTGAAATGGATTGCCATTCCTTTCTCTATGGGATCTTCCTGACCCAGGGATTGAACCTGTATCTCCTGCATCTCCTGCATTGCAGGCAGATTCTTTACCACTGAGCCTAGCCAAGTCAGCTCAGTAAAAGTATCTATATGCAGAGCTGAGCTAATAAACTCTAGGATTATTGCTTCAAGGTGGCCAAACTTAATGCTTAGAGAAACCTAGAAAAATGGTGGGTTAAGCTGACCTTTAGGAAGATTTTTTTTTAATATCAATTATTTTTGAGACACTTTTTAAATAAAAAATGTACATGAGATCCTGCCTATAAGAAGTAATCCACTAGCTTCTATTCACCTTTGTGTAAATTATTCTATTAGATTTTTACCATTTATACTCTCAACATTGAGTTACTCTTCAATACTAGTTCTACTAAGAGAAGATACATGTCAAAGGCAATACTGACATACTTCATCATCAGGCCTAGGACTTCTTAGAAAAAGAAACATTCAGCTTGTCCCAGCAGAACTGGGCAGAACTTTCTAAAAATATGTAGTAAAACTTCACTGCTAAATCAGCAACCACCAACTTCTAAAACTTAATGTCAAAATGAAAAATTTAAGTAGTGAACATCTACTTATATTTTAAGATTTAGCCCAATGATAACCTTTTCTAGGAAAGCTTTGTTAACATAATTCCCCCTTTTCCTCCAAAACTATGTAAAGTTTTATATATATATATATAGTTTTGTGTATATACATATTAATTCTATAACAATCCCAGAAGATAATGACTGTTACTGTTGTCATTTTATATAAGAGGAAAGTAGTACACAAAGAGGTTAAATAATTTGCCCTAAACTATCCAGCCTGTTAGTAGCAACACAAAGAACTGTACTCAGCCAGTCTGGCTTCAGAATTCATGCTAACAATGCTATGTTGTGATACAAAATGCAGTCTTATTTTAAACAGATCATTTACCAAAGGAAAACAAACATTTATACTCAAATTTAATGAAAATGGTTATTTTCATTTTGGAGATTGAATCATAACTTAGTTTAAAAATTGGAGGCAATAATCTTCTCATTTCTTGAAAACTTAGGATCAGGCCAGCACCAATTCTATAAAGTTCTGGCTTGGTCAAAAGTCATTGTCTATTAATAGAAGATAAGTAAATTATTATCAGTATAATATTGCTTCCCATAATTATATTGTTGATGTAGTTAACCCTTAAAAACAAGTCTCTACCTATGTAGAGTATAATTTTAAATTAAAAATGGAACCTAGAATGTATAATACGTTCTGTGAATTCTGTGTATCACAGAGAGCTTCATACAATTGCAAAGCATTTTTAATTAAAATATATGGTAATGTATAGCAGTTACATAGAAAGAAATCTAAAATGTCTTATGCCATACACCAAAGCAAATTCCAAAAGGACTAATAATTAGATATAAAAACAAACCAATGAATAGGTAGAAATTAAAACTGAATACTTATCAAACTTCAGCAATAGAATTAGGGAGAGTATAATAAGCATGGCAGAGTTAACGTTTTTAAGGTTTTTAAGGTTAAATTAAAATTTTAAGAAATATACCTTGGTAACTCCATTATCAAATTCATGAATAAAAGTACAACTAATAAAGAACATATAAAAAATTTTTAAACCCACTAGTTTTTGAAAAAAATTGAAGGAAAATAGTATCATTTTTATATCACATAACAAATAAGCAGCATAAAAATTATATTTATGTATATTAAGACAATATCAAGTATATCAGTATGTAACTGGTGATATCATAAATATTGATCACTTTGGAAATATTCATTGTTTTAACTCTTTGGAAAAGAAATCCTATGATCTGTGTGTGCGTATGCATGCACAGTCGTGTGTGACTTTCTGTAACCCCATGAACTGTAGCCTCTGACAGGCTCCTCTGTCTATGGAATTTTCCAAGCAAGAACACTGGAGTGGGTTGCCATTTCCTACTTCGGGAGATCTTCCCAACCCAGGGATTGAACCCACATCTCTTGCATCTCCTGCATTGGCAAGCAGATTCTTTACTATTGCGCCACCTGAGAAACCCTTTTAATTAATTCTAAGGAAATATTCCCAAATACATTTTTTTAAATGTGCACACAAGTTCACTTCACCATTATTTAATAATCAAATATAACTATAAAAACTTGGAAGCAATACAGAAAATTGATTAAATCATGGTGCATCATTGAATAAAATATTTCAGTTTCTAGGCAGTGTTCTGGCACACTCCACATGATAAAATGCAAAATGAGTAAATATATTCTCAGTCATTTTGCATCATGATGACGTGCACTTGAAAAAGATGAAAGGAGGAGCCATGAAAATGATAAGAATTTTTAGAGCATTAATTGTGTGTGTTTTACTTTTCTCCATGTCGGTTTTTTCTATAGTATTATTTTACCTTTATAATTAAAAAATATAGAAACAGGATGTTTTATGCATATCTCTTATGCTGTAAAGATTTCCTGCATCTTATTCAGTTTCTATCCTAGTAAACTATTCTATAGTCAAGTTTATAGATGTTTAATATATTAGTGAAATGATATAGTAGTTTATCTGTAGGGCCATTTTCTATATCACTAAAGGGAAAAAGTTCTTAGCATTATAATTTTTTTATTATTAGTAACAGCTCTTGCACTGAAGTGTTAACCTCAATCATGATGTTCCTTTTGATGAAAGCATTAGCAGAGATTTAACTGATTGACCTAAAGAATGCTGAGATGTAAGAAAGTCTGATGAAGATAATGAAGGAATTACATTATTTGTGTGTATCTTTAAAAATATCTTTAAAAACAGTTTTTTTGTTCCCCTCCTTCCCAGCCCGGGCTTCTTTCTCCATGCTCCTCCCAATTTTAGTTGTGTTCACTCTTCATAGTGTGGTAATTATAAGGTCACAGAAATCTTTTCAAATGTATTTTAAATTATAGACACCTTAGCAACCAAGCCAAGGTAAATAAATGAATTAAAAGTTTTGTAATATAAGAAAAAATACATTAAGGTAACCCTAGAAACTATAATAATTTAGTTTTTAATGACCTTTCTTCATTGCTAGTCCAACTGAGCATAATATGAAAGGTGGATTTCCTTCCTGTTATGACTGGATCTCTTGACTTGTTGCAGCCTCATTCTTTGGGAGACAATACTTTGAACTTCTCAATATGGACATCTTGATTTCACCTCTGTATTGAGTCATACACAGTCATGCCATGACGACTGGCATTTGAACTCAAGTTTCTTCAGATCCTATGAACATTCACACACAAACACAAACACAAATAGTTGTCTCTTCAGCTTCCACTGCTCCTGACCTTCTCAGTGTCTTTCTGTTATCTTGCTCTGACATAGATCAGGGACCAACCATCTATGCTCCTTGCCCCTCTTTTGTGCACATCCCATAACACCAACCTTTCTCAGGTGGAGGTAAGAGAGATATTGATGACTGTTTTTTATGACTCCTGTTTAACAGAGTTAGTGAATATGGTGGTGCCTGAGTATTATTACATATGTGAAGAGTGACATTCTCTTTCAGATCCTCTTTGTGAGGATTATAGTAGGGAGAAAATACTGCATATGTGGCCTCACCCTTTTATGTAAAAATTATGAAGTATGACTCACTATAAACACATGAAAGCCAATAAGCATGAATACCATATTCTTGTGTTTGGCTTCCTTCTAGTGACCCGATTACATCTTACTTGTAATCTTTTTCTGTGGAATTTTTCATGCTTCAAAATTCTCTGGGTTTAATCACAAAACCTTTGAGTACCTTCTGTATATAAAGTGTCATCTTATGTTCCTTGTATGAACTTAAACTCACTAGCATATTTTCCTCAACTCTATTTATATCTTAAAACTCATTACAGTGATTTCAATAGGTAATAACTGGATAAGTAGGTGATAAACATTGATAGATAGATAGATGTTAAGGAGAACTCAGAAGATAGATATTAAAATGAGAAAAATAAAATGGAAAAAGAATGGAGTTATTAGGCAAGGGTCTATGAGTGGCCTTATGTTTGCTAATAAAAGAACATAGAGACTAAGACTCTAAACTGTCTAGCAACTAACTGTGAGACTATTTCTAATTGGAGAAATCCAGGAATATTACAAGAATCTTTTAAACCACAGTTTGACAGAGGAGCCATATTTCAGAGGATGAAGAAGTTCAAGGGGATTTAAGTTTGAGCAGAATGTGCAGAAGAACCTGAGTGCATCCGGTGCTGCTGTTATAAGGATTTCTTAAAGGAATAGTCATCCTATGGGTGGCATGTTGAAGGGTTATTTGAGTGGGTAACCCTTGAGTCACATTGATTAAGATATGATTGAATTAGGCCATGGGAGATAAGGCTTCCCAGATGGTGTTAGTGATAAAGAATCTGCCTGCCAAGGCAAGAGACACAAGAGATGCAATTTCAATCCCTGGGATGGGAAGATCTGCTGGAGTTGGAAATGGCAACCTGCTCCAGTATTCCTGCCTGGAGAATTCCAATGGACAGAGGAGCCAGGCAGGCTACAGTCCATGGGACTGCAAAGAGTTGGACACGACTGAGCAACTGAGTGTGCACGTGTGTGCATGCACGCCCGTGCGTGCACACAAACACACACACACACACACACACACACACGATAAGGTCAAGGCCTGAAACTAGGGAAGTGCAAAGATAGAGGGAGAAGTGGGTAGGAGAGAATTGAGAGGATAAATGAGCTATACTTGTTGATCAACTAGAAACCAAAATGAGAGGTTGGAGACTGTGCTAAGATTTCTAGGCTCTGTGTCTCCATGATTAGATCCATGATTGTGAAGAGGAAGACAAGAACTCTGTATACGCTTCCCAGGTGGCGCTAGTGGTAAAGAACCCGCCTGCCAATGCAGGAGGGAGACGTAAGAGAGGTGGGTTAGATCCCTGGGTGGCAAATATACCCTAGAGAAGGGCATGGCAACCCACTCCAGTATACTTGCCTGGAGAATCCCACGGAGAGAGGACCCCTGTCCATGGAGTCGCACAGGGTCGGACACAACTGAAGTGATTTATCATATAGGAAGAAGCTAAAAGTTTGAATCTAGAGCTCAACAAGTGAAGCGTTTTAAGAACACAGAGGCTCTTTCAGAACCTTCTGTAGGCTTACAAGAATGATTACAGAACGACAGGGTCTCCAAGGAACTACCTGTGGCCTGCCAAAATCTGGATGGGCTCCAGTGGGAGAGGACAGTGAAATTGTATTTGGTTTCGCACCTCTATCCACATGCTAAATGTCTCCTCTTGTAGCTTATGAAATTAAAATATCGTCCAGGAACTATTGACTTCTATCCCCAGCAGGAAAAACAACAACAACAATAAAACCAAAACAAGGAGACTGTAATTGCATAAAAGTTAGCATAGTACATTCCCAGACTTCTGTTCACTGCAGAAACAGACGAGCTCTGATTCAGGTTGCGAGAGTCTGATATACTGCAATGTTCCTGCCACGCAAGCAGGCAGCATTCCCTCCCCAAGTCCCGTAAGAGCACTTTACATTTTCTTCCCATCTTTCAGCTCATAAACATGTTTCTCTTCAGAACACACACCATATGCCATTGGAAAAGGGTTGTAAAGTTTTATAGATATATTTGAGAGTATTATAAGAGTATAATAAAGCAAAAGTAATGCAAAGGAATGGGAATTATTGAACAATGGAATTAAAATATTAGGCACGGATAACTCTAACCACATCCAGCTTCTGTTTGTGCAATCCGTAAAAACCCAGAACTCTTGTTTAGTTCAAAGATATGAAGCCTTTGAGTTGGGCTTTAAAAAAAAAAATCAGTAATGGCTATATTTTTTTAAAGAGTATGTTTCTGTATTATCTTAAATGCCATATATGAAGCTCTGTGTATTTGGAGGTGAGAAAATTTATTCTCTTTTGCACCTCCTTGGGATTTTTCCTTTTTCTGAAAGGATTAATTACATTCATTTAATTAGCTTTTATTGAGTTGTCTGTACCAGTGAGAGTGTAGGAGGGTGTAGAATAGAAAAACTAATTCTTATTCCTAAGAAGCATGTATTCCAACATGAATCAACAGTCATTCCATTCATTTATTCACTAAGCACTTATTAAATACCTACTACTATGTGCTTGGTTCATCCAAAATCAGCTATACAGACAAGGTTTATCATTACAATATATAGCATCATGAGGGTGAGATTAACAACTTTCATTTAATATGCTTTTTCCATAATCCAAGATGTTCAAGGGAGCTTGGCCACAAGTTAGTGTTTCAAAAGACAGACAATACAGAAGTATATAAGACAAGGAAATGACTCCAGAAATGGAAAAGTTGGAGTCAAAGTTCTCATAAGGACCAGGAAAATGTGTAGCAGGTAAATTGAAATTGAATGGATACCAGTAAGAAACTGCAAAAGATGCTAATTATTGAGATTTTTTTAACCTGATATGAATAATAAAGCTTAATGGGGATGGGAGAAAATGGTTTGACAATGACCTTTCCAGCAGACTTCAAGTGGGGCTTTTAGAGGAATCAATGACTATGTCATAAAATAATAAGGAAAGGATCAAAATGATAAGTATTTCTGTGGCTTTGTAGGAAAAAAGTAAGATACAGAAATATTATATAGAAAGATGAAGCCAGACAATGAGAGATTTATAGCTCTGCTCATAAGCTTCAGTTGTCCCCTTTGTCAACCAGAAATCTAACTCTGTAGCTTAGCATTAAAGGATCTCCACTATCTAAACCCAGGATCCCTCTCAGCATACTACAGCATTGTTCTCATTCATAAACCTGGAGCCCCAAATAAGCTTTCGTCTGTGTTTTAAGTGTTAGTCACTCAGTCATGTCCAACTCTTTGCAACCCCATGTACTGTAGCCTGCCAGGCTCCTCTGTCCATGGAATTCTCCAGGCAAGAATACTGGAGTGGATTGCTATGCCCTCCTCCAGAGGATCTTCTTGACTCAGGGATTGAACCTGGGTCTCCTGCATTATAGGTGGATTCTTTACCATCTGAACCACCATCTGGGAAGCTGTGTTGTCTGCGTTTACATGCTCTCTATTTTCCTCTTTCTTCTTTGCACACATTATCTCATCGTTTGCAATGTCTTTTCTCTGTATGCCATAATGTCCAGACCCTGAACGTGCTTTACGACCTTGTTCATGTTTAGGAAGACCTGCCTTATCTCTCCAACTAAATACATCATTTCTCTTGCATGACACTCTTATTTCGATGATAGTGTTCTTTATGCCAGTCTTTCCTTTTCTATTAGACTGTAAACTTTTGAAGGGCAACACTTAACTATGATTTCCCTTGGTGTTTTTTTCCCACAACCTTGACAAATGACTTGTACACAAATAAAACTCAAAAATATTTGTTGAATAAATAAATAACTGTTCAGGCAGAGTAGGTAGAAAAGTCCCAAAGAAAAAAAGGATTTGAGTAAATTTCAAGCTTCTATTTCCAGGGCATTAAAAAGAACTGAAATGAGGAAGTCATGTGCAGAAAGCACATTAAAGAAAAGATGATACTTTTACTATCTAGTCCTCCCTATATTTACTCCACACACATATTTGAGCACAGCTGTGTGACAGTCATGGTTTTTAATAATACTATTACATTCAGTCCTTGCTCTTCAAGAAACTAGCCTAGGGAGAATGTCAAGTACTCAGGGGAGGGGAGTGGAGTGAATGTTATGAATGGGTTAACCTCAAGTGTTATATAAATGAGTGTTGACCAGAGTGCTTTCTAGAGGAAGCAGTGCATGGTGCTAGTGGTGATGCAGGTTCGATCCCTGAGGATATGGTAACCCACTCCAGTGTTCTTGCGTGGAGAATCCCTTGGACAGAGAAGACCACCAGGGTACAATCCATGGGGTCACAAAGAGTCAGACATGACTGAAGCAGCTTAGAAAGAAAGACCTAGGATTCACTAGATTAAGCCTAGAAGAAAGATGTATAGGGCCCAGAGAAGAACATATGTGTACATGGAGAGGCACGAGATATAATGGAGCCTTTGGGGATTGAAAGGAATTGAATTTGGTTTCAGTTTAAGTATGGAGGAGTGGAAGAAGGACCCAGGCAGGCACGTCAAAGCAAGTGCTTGTTTTGTTAAGATCCAGAGCTTTCGACAGGGCATTTATATACAAATGCTTCATAATCTACAGATAATAAAAATTACTAGGATAGAATCAAGTTTGTCAGATATTCACATTTAGAAGTTCTACTCAAGCAAATTTATCAGATTTATGTTTAGATATTAGAATCTAAAGAAAAGATATCCCAACTTAAATCATTTGGGAACTTTGTACTAAAAGTGGAGAAATAGTAGCTACTGCCTCTCAATTTCTCCAGCTATTCATCACTTAATACCACATCTGTTAAAATGAGAGCCAAAGAACAGTTTTGGAAAAAGTCTCACACATATAGTAAATTTCACTCATTTTTATCCCCCAAATTGAGAATCTATGACAGATTAGGCAAGAGCAAGGCTAAAGTTAATCCTTGTTTTATTAATCTCAAATAGATTTATAAGCCATTAATAGTATCAAGAGAAAGGAATGATATAAATTACATCTCCACTAAGCAGTAAAGAATCTGCCTGCAATGCAGGAAACATGGACTCAATCTGTGGGTTGGGAAGATCCCCTGGAGGAGGAAATGGCAACCCACTCCAGTATTTTTGCCTGGAGAATCCCATGGACAGAGGAGCCTGGCGGGCTACAGTCCATAGGGTCACAAAGAGTCGAACACAACTTAACAAGTAACCAACAACAACAAACAGAATGAACTGTTCCCAAGCATTTATATAAAAATAGTTTATTGCTTATCATGGTTTGTTCTGGCATATTCAGTAAATTAAAGCTTTTATTTTCTTTTAAATGTTATATATTTATTTTTGGCTACACTGGATCTTTGGTGCTAGAGTAGAGCTTTCTCTAGTCACAGCAGGTTAGAGTTTAAGTTTACCCTCTAGTTGCGGCGCATGGGCTACTCATTGCCATGAGCGGGCTTAAGTCGTTGCGGTGCATGGGCTCAGTTCCCCTGAAGCATGTGGGATCTTACCAAACCAGGGACTGAACCTGTACCCCCTGCACTGACAGGTGGGTTCTTAACCACTGCACACTGGACCACCAGGGAAGTAATTTTTTTTTTTTTAATGTCTCTTTTGGGCCATGCCACAAGGCATGCAGATTTTCCCTAAACAGGGATCAAACCCATAGCCCCTATATTGTAAGCATGGAGTCTTAACCACTAGACCACCAGGGGTGTCCAAGGCTTTTAAATCTCAGGCGTATGTAGGTATTTACCATGAAACTAGAGTTTTTCTTTCACACCAAGTAGAAAAAGTCAGGGTGCACAGACAGAAGGAGAATGCCTTTCCTAAATTCATAAGACAAAGATTGCCCAGCATTTCACTAAGAAAAGATCATGAAAACCACTCTATTTTCTGTGTGCATGCACAGACATTTGGAACAGGAGGCAAGTAAGAGATGGATCTTACAGGATGTCCAAAAATGCAGGCAAATTTTAGTAACATCTAATTTTTCTCAGTGGGCCTCTATCCTTGGAAACCAAATATTTTACCTCTAGTATCTGTCCAAATATGGAGAAATAAATTCCAACTGGACCATGGAAAATATATTTTCCATTCTTAGGAGACACTGAAACAAGTTGAAGAAAATAATATAAAATGCAAAAGACAAATTTGCATATGGTCATTGACCTATTGAATCTGTGCTTGGAATAAATCTAGTTCTTTGGTTTCCCTTGGCTGTCTGCTGGGAAACTGTGCCTCTCTGTGATTTTAAAATTACTGAGAAAAGTTACTAAAAGTTATAATATTAAAGCATTGTGACCCAGTTAGCATGACTATTTGCCTTTTCTCATAGCAAAGCATTAAGAGAAATAAATAAACTCAGGTTTAGGAGAATTATTTTATTAGGGATTAAAATCTATCTGGTTCAACTAATGGCATATTAAAATGCCAGAAATATGTGCTGTTTGGAGCAGGGCAGGGGGAGCCATTTGCTTCAGTAAAATAAGAAAGGAGTTCATTCTGAAATTTTTTTCTGGTTCCTACACATTAGTCATTGTGTCATTTTAAACTGTAAACTCACTGATTGATCAGTGACTTTCATGCAGAGGTTTAAAGTGTAAACTACTTCTCTCAAAGTTGTTTAATGAAACAAAATCCAAGGAAAAGTGAAACACAAGAAACTCCAGCATGATTTAAAATACAGGGATGGAACTTCGCCATGGCAGGCCATATTTGGCAGGGACCCAGATTCATTACTGCGTATTGACTTCTGTGTGCTGAGGGCTCAGAACCTGCATCGTCCTGACAACTCAATAAAGGTATCCACCCAAGCCCAGCAGTGGCTAAATAGGAAACAGGATGCTTAGGATGGTGTAATGTAGCATTTTTTTTAAGTTGTTAAAGATTAGATAGGAAATAAAGGAAAAATTGAGGAACAATGAAAGAATAAAAACCAAAAGTAAATATTGGTATACATTCATGTATATTTTCTTGGTGAATAAATGCTCTCATCCATTTTAAAAGCATTTAGGTTTCTTATTTTCTTACATTCAAAGGACCAATAAAGAAAAATTTCATAAATAAGCTAGTATATAAATGTGATGTCAAGGAGCACATGTATTTTTCTTCATATATTTACTTTGTTTATCAGATTTAGAAAGTAGCAGAGTCCTCTGGGCTATTGAAGGTGCCATATTTCAAGGTTTTCTTAAATTCATTTTATAGTACCAATTTCAGAGGGTAATAAAGGACCAAGTCTCAATGAACTGGTCAAACGCCAACCTTATTATTAGAGGCAGAATTTATTAAAAAAATAAATTTTATCTACAGGAACTGTGGTAAACTCTTGGTGTGTCTATCTTTGTCCTGGCTGGTATGCGAGGTAAATGTGTTTCTGATTCCCAGTTTTCAGAAGTCAAATGAGAACCTAAAATGTTATAGTTGGCATTAAAAATTGCAGTCTACATTTAATCACCTTAAAACTGAGGGCTCTACTTCCAAATTTAAATTAATATGTCAAAACTACATTTCCCTCTTACTTGGTCACGTGATAGTTAACCTTTACTTTGAAGGTAACGAAGGATGATCTGGCCTAACTAGGTCTAAGTATAGAAAGAAGAAAATCTGAGGTTATAGGCAATCTTATATTTAATTAGACTAATCAGAGCAATGCAATTGAGGACTAAAAAGTCAATCAGTGACATTAAACAGCCACCAAATGATCATCTACTAGTCTCTTTAATAGGCATACTCTTCAAGATACAGTTTTATTGTTACTCTTCAGAAGGAAATATAAAGACAGCAAAGAGACCTAAGACTTTTGTCTTTTTTTTTTTTTGGCTAAAGGGATAAAATGAGTGACATTAGGAAAAATTCTAGCAACAAGGTTTTAGAGAACAGTAGATTATTTCAGCAAAATATTCTTCCTTACTCTCTTCAGGCATTTAGGAGGCTAACTTTTATATGGCATATGGTAATTCTCTGTATACATATAAGATGAAATCAGATAAAATTGGCTATAATGAAGGTTAAAAGGTTTGGTTTGAAAATGAGAAAGAATTTCTTAACAGTTCAGAGTACTGGAAAGATGAGTGAGAAAAGTTGCAAAGTCCCTATCTAGGAAGCCTCTGAAAAACAAATGTGACTCTATTCTAGAATATTCTTTTATGAAAGATTAGAAATTGGATGAATTTCATAGTTTTTAAGTTTTATGATTCAACACTCATAAATATTTATTTGCTTAGCTAATTATGTTTACCACCACCCCATTACCCCCACAAAACCAGAATAAAATAAAATATCCTACCTAAAGCACAGACTTTTGAAGGAGTCTGTTCTCACCTTAAAAGATACTGCTAGTTCCCCAGTAAAATAATACAACATATAAAACCAAATCTCCGATATAATTAGCCACCTGTCTTTCTAGATTTATCTCCCTTTTCAACATCCCTCCAGTAAACATGTCTGCAAGTTAAGTGGACTACATGAAGCTAATTGCTATTCCTCAAATGCATTCAGCTTTTTGGAACACCATTCCCATTGCTTTTAATGCCATTCAACTCATCTCTGCTGCTGAGAGCTTTGCCATTCTTCAAGATTCAAGGTAGTAAAACTCCATGTCCTGCTCCAGTCTTGAAATATACAAGCTAACTACTGTAGATCATAATCTACTTGTAGACACAGGCCAGATGCATCTCTTTAGCAGTGCCAGACATGGTAATGTAATGTAATGTGCTCATTCTCTCAGTCATGTCTGACTTTTTGTGGCCCCATAGACTGCAGCCCCGGAGAAGGCAATGGCACCCCACTCCAGTACTCTTGCCTGGAAAATCCCATGGACGGAGGAGCCTGGTAGGCTGCAGTCCTTGGTGTCGCTAAGAGTAGGGATGACTGAGCAACTTCATTTTCACTTTTCACTTTCATGCATTGGAGAAGGAAATGGCAACCCACTCCAATATTCTTGCCTGGAGAATCCCAGGGACAGAGGAGCCTAGTGGCTGCCGTCTATGGGGTCGCACAGAGTCAGACACGACTGAAGTGACTTAGCAGCAGTAGTAGCAGACTGCAGCCCACTAGGCTCCTTCACTCTTGGAATTCTCCAGGCAAGAATACTGGAATGGGTGCCATTTTCTTCTCCAGGGTGATCCTCCCAACCCATGGTACCTACACCATAATGACCCTCACTAAATGGCCCAATAGCAAAAGCCTTGTGTCAAACTGAAACCATCTAGTTTTGTCTGTACAACTCCCAAGTCCCAGGATCTGATTGTTCACAAGCCCACACTTAGACTAGTTCACTGGTCTGGTTTGGAGTTGGGCTTCCTCTCCTCTACTAGTCTCAGTTCTTATGGAAGTTCTAAGGATTCTCAGAGTAAGAGGTGACTTTCTTCACAGACACAGCCATAATGTGTCAGCCTCCAGTAACCCTCTACAGCAGGCCTTGGTCTAGGATGACAGTAGAGGTGCGTTGCTGCCATTCCTCCCTACAGAGAACAAATCTGCAGATATGGCCTTGTAAAATGTCTTTGGGAAATGGATTACCAGGTACCTGCTGCTGCTGCTGCTGCTAACTCGCTTCAGTCATGTCCAGCTCTGTGCAACCCCATAGATGGCAGCCCACTAGGCTCCCCCGTCCCTGGGACTCTCCAGGCAAGAACACTGGAGTGGGTTGCCATTTCCTTCTCCAATGCATGAAAGTGAAAAGTGAAAGTGAAGTCGCTCAGTCGTGTCCGACTCTTAGCGACCCCATGGACTGCAGCCTTCCAGGCTACTCCGTCCATGGGATTTTCTAGGCAAGAGTACTGGAGTGGGTTGCCATTGCCTTCTCCTACGAGGTACCTACAGTGTGCCAAATGCTATGCCATGCTCTGAGGATAATTTAGTGAACAAGTAATCAAGGCACTTAACATTTTACCTGAAATGGAGATAGACAATAAAAATAAATTATAAAAGAGGTTGAAAGTCATGTGTTGAGAAGAAAAAGAAGCCATGTAAGTTGTATAGATAGGTGGAGCTGGGGAATGACACAAAGCAGGAAAATTTCAGTTTAAAAGGATGCTTAGGGAAGGTGAGGTTTGAGCAAAGACTTGAAGAAGCGATTCATTTGACATGAGATTCCTGTTGAAAGGGCTTCCCTAGTGGCTCAGATGGTAACGAATCTGCCTGAAGTGTAGGAGACCTGGGTTCAGTCCCTGGGTCTGGAAGATCCCCTGGAGAAGGAAATGGCAACCCGTTTCAGTGTGCTCGCCTGGAGAATTCCATGGACAGAGGAACCTGGCAGCCTACAGTCCAAGGGATTGCAGAGTCAGACAGCACTGAGACTGAGTGACTAACACTTTCACTTTCACTTCCCGTTGACCACCTCCCTTATGGGGTTTGCTCATCCACCATGGCACTGGTTGCCATGTGGCTTTGAGGTGGCGTCCTTCCCTTATGACAATGCCATGTCCAGAGATGAGTAAGTCTCTGTCTGCCAGTCATTCTCCTGCTATGAAATACAGAGAGAAGGAGTGAAACTGATGAGTCATTTTATGGTGGACAGAAAACAGTGTTGTTCCCTTAGAACTCTCCCCAAGGATTAATTATGATTAAACAGCCCCAGTTTACTAAAAATGACTGGGCTTCACAACCTCGTGCACATTTTAGACACTTGGCATCCTGTTTTTACAGCGTTTACCAAGCATCCTTAGCAAAGCTAACAAAGTGTAGGCCAAGATTTTTTTTCTCCCTAGAGCCCTTCATTTCTCCAACTTGCTGTGCTCACATTGATTTCAATAGGAGCTTTGCATTCACAAGAAAATCACAGAGGACTTAGTATGTGACCCATGTTTTACACAGCCATACTATTTTTAAAAAGGGAAGAAGCTCAAAGCATTTTCACATTTTTACATTGACGGAAATTGGCTCTTTTGACAAGGGGAA
Organism: Bos taurus; assembly: GCF_002263795.3. Lineage (NCBI taxonomy): Eukaryota > Metazoa > Chordata > Mammalia > Artiodactyla > Bovidae > Bos > Bos taurus. Next base: position 46,270,048 of record NC_037330.1, read on the forward strand.
GTCATGGCATAGGATTTTTTAGCTAAATTAACAGAATGAAAGTGCTAAATTAAAATTGCCACATTGATTTCCTTTTTAGCTCAGCTGTGCATTATATAAAAGGGTCAGAGGAAGGATTTATTATGGGCGATGAGTCTCTGTCGCCCACTAAGAAAGACCAGTGTAGAAAATAAAGTTGTCCATTTCAGACGCCCTTTGTCTTCAAGGAATGCTGTCTAGGGACCCACGGGTGGCACAAATGCTGAAAGGAAATGGAAATTGATAATCGGCCCTGTTAGGCTGCTTCTCTGCATGTTCAATTCATATCCTTTTGAAAAGAAGAGATTAGGATGAAATTCCTCATTGAGGAATACACATTTTGAAGAAAATAGAAACAAAGGTTCTGCGAGGCTATTTCAGTTGGTGTCAAATGTGAGAACAAGGCGCACAAACTTATATGAAGAAAGGGCTTTCACCAAATCCCCAGACAAAGGAGGAGCTAATAGCAAATATATGCAGCCGTCTTTGTGGATGCTCACAGGAGAAGTGGTACAACTTGAGTTACAAAGGACCTGGATAATTATTTGTTACTTGGAGCCAACCCTGCTTCTCCCTCTGCAGAGGGCAGGCACTGACCATCTGCGTGTCTTAGTTTTGCTTTTGTGCGAAGGAGAATTAGCCACATTTTTGTGTCTGGTAAGCTTTGCATGAAGAAATGTTTGAAGCACTGGCTTTGTTTTGTTTTAAATCTTTAAACTGTTCCCTCCGCTTCGGTCAGAGGATTATTGCACATCTAACCACAAATAAATTGAAATATCAGCTGAAGAGAGCGTGTGTTGCTCGCTGACGGAATAATGGACGGCAGGTGGTAGAGGGTTTTGTTTTCAGAAAAGCACAGGAGGCTAGAAGTGACAAGAGTGATTTTGTGAGAGGGCTGCAACTGTCAGGATGAAGTCATGGGGGTCAGTAGTTCCTGAGCTGACCTTTTTAAACAAACCCTGAGAAGACCTTTCACTGGATCCTCACAGCAGTAGAGCATTCATGCCAGAAAGGTTGCCCCTCCCTCACCATACTGAGAATTTGAACAAGAAGCATATTTTCTATGATAGGGCCCGTGTTCTCGGCTTCACTCCCCAGGTAGTCTGACACTCCCTCTGCTGTCAGCCTGTGACACACGATCCTAACTGCTCACCTATCCTTAACACCTTTCCGCAGCCTTTGATACCATCTTCCTGTCAAATCATGGAAATCAAGGGACTGGGCTGCAAAGCGGGACATGCAGTGTGCTAATTTCCATGTCACTGCCTTTCAGCAGTCTTCTCGTGCAGAGCTGTTACACGGGACTCTTACCTGACTTCTGGGGACACGCTGAAGGGATGAGATGTGTTGTCAATGGGCATAAAATTGACTTCCTAATGTTTGTGAACCAGTTATAGAATGCATGGTATTGGGCATTCTTTTCAAATACTGTTCTGGCCTCTAATGCATCACTAGAAATCACAATAAATAACACATCCAGTGTGCTTTTATACTGAAGGCTTTTTGTTCAAAATTGCCAGCACCTGAAGGCAAGAACCTTTTGTCTACAAAGCCTGTGAAAAACAATGAGGGTTTTTTTTTCCTTTATTACTAAATGATAGTATATTATTTTTCATCTCATTACATTTTTTTTAATGATGTAGAGAATTTGTCTTACACACAGAAGAGTCATCCTTGTGGGAGCTGTGCTCCTTGCCCAGGACAACGTGCAAATAGCTTCATTCCAGAGTCAGAGATCTCCAAAGCTATGCACCTAAATTTAGAAATTTCTTTTCCATTTGCAACTAGCACAGGAACTTTCTGACTCAACTTCAATCCTCAGATGACCTGGTCTAGACCACTGAAATGTAAAATAAATCATTTAAAATAAGCAAATAAGCTTTTATAAGTTTTGAAGCAGATTCAAGGGACTGTAAAACTTATAATTAATTTTTTTTGGTTTTTATTTTCAGTTTGACTTTATATCCTTCTCTAATCTTTTGAGTAAATAAAATGATTTTTGTAAAAGATCCCTTGGACTTTCCTGGTGGCTCAGTGGTAAAGAATCTGCCTGCAATGCAGGAAACTCAGGAGATACAAGTTTGATCCCTGGGTCGAGAAGATCCCCTGGAGGAGGAAATGACAACCCACTCCAGTTTTCTCACCTGGAAAATTCCATGGACAGAGGAGCCTGGCAGGCTACAGCCCATGGGGTTGCAAAGAGTCTAAGATCCCTTAGAGAAGCCTTAATTTTTGAATCTGGCAGAAAAAATAATTTAAGCAAAGACCTAAAGTCTTAATTTTCCCAACTGATTCTAGACTCAAAACTCTTTTCAGAACTGTTTCAGATGCTGCTGTTTATTGGTACTTAAACAAACAGAAAACTCACTAATGTCACTCATTACTCCTGGACCTAATTTTTTATTCTCTTCCCATCCCTACTTCTTTGCAGAAGCCAAGGAACATGGAATCTATTTTCCAACCATCTATTGCTTTCTACACATGTATATGCACATGGTCTGTATCCTTGAAAGCCAAAGTTTCTGGCTTGAAATGTTGAGGGAAAGAGAAATCTAATCTTAAAAAGAAAGAGCATCTTCACAGAAGGTTAAGGACAGGGATAAAGTAGAAGGGAAAAGAAAGAAGATGTACTCACAGTAGAGATGGAAGATCATCAAGAGAGCTCACAATGCTCAAAGAAGGGAAGGTGAACCTCTACCAGGGAGATACATTGGATCTAAGAATATCCACTTCTCCTGGGTATCAGCAAGATATGTTTGGAAAATGACAACAATAACAGAAAAGAAAAAAGTATAAAACAAAAAATGTCATTTGAAAAGAAAAGCCAATAAATACAAAAAATTATTAAAAATTTAAAAGTAGGAAATCAAAATATATTCTGTAAGAATGAAAACAGAAGTAACTTCAGATATCAGAGAACTAGTAGGAATAATAATGTGTTATGTATAACTTGTTGGCAATAAAATCTAGAGAGAATAACCAATTTCTAATCAAAAATAAATGACCAAAGTTTTGAAAACATGTAACAAGTTATCATCGATAGAACTGGCATGCAAACTTTAGATTTTACCATGAGAAGCATATCAGGCATGAGTAGTTTTGCAGTTGAATAGCTGATAGTTTTATGGGTTTCTATGTTATTTAACCAATTAATGCTTATAAAAAGATACAGGCCCCCCCAAAACTTATGAAACTTGATGAACTTTACTACTAAGACCTAATTGTACTACAGTAAAAAAAAAAAACAGACAATTTTTAACTTATGAAGAATGATGCAAAATTCTAAATCAAATAATATTTAAAACTTCATCTTTGATGTTTTAATGATACTGACTATTTTATGCAGCATATCTCTCCAATGGACTAACTTTCTCTTCTAATCTTTGTATGACTTTCTAGACTGTGAATAAACCCCAGTATATAGGTTGAATCAGTATATGAGAAAGATGGTAACGGTGCTTGACCTAACTGCCTCTAAGTGTCCTCTGCAATTATACGGTAATAATAAAGCTTCAGGCTACAATTCTGAAGTGATCTTTAGTGAAGATTGTTCAGGAAAAAAAATCTGTGTTCATCAATACACTGACATATACTTGAAAGGTCAGATAAATGATTGACTCTTGATAATGATAAGGCATTCAATCAATAAAGGTTTTATTTGGGAAACCTGTAGTATTAGCACATTCAACCTGTCATTATGCTTTTTGTCCCATGGAGATGTGAATTTTTTCTTCAAGCATCTGCTGGGATATATTTTAGAGGACAATAACCAAAATTGGAAATTCATCATCACTACAAAATGTTGCAAGAAAGGGATTATGTACAGAAATGAATTCTGTGAGAACTCCCCTGGATCCATAGCAGATCCAGAACTGTCATTTCATACCGGTTGTATGTCTCTAGGCCTCCTAAGCTGGTGTCTCAGTGCAACACAACTTAGCCGCCTTTAGAAGGTGTCCATGGCTTCCCAGGTGACACAATGGTAAAGAACCCACCTGCCAGTGAAGGAGATGCAAGAAACTCAGGGTCCATCCCTGGGTTTGGAATATCCCCTGGAGTAGGAAATGGCAACCCACTCCAGTATTCATGTCTGGAAAATCCCATGGACAAAGGAGCCTGATGGGCTACAATCCATGAGGTCTCAAAGAGTTGGATGCAGCTGAGAAGGTACACACATGCACACAGAGGTGCAGTTAGCCTGGGTCTCCTTGCAGACAGTGAATCAGAGAGAAAAGGCAATGCCTAAAACATTGTAGATTCTCAGGAAACATTGGGGTGCACATGTGCCTACGAAGTGGTGTCTGATTTTTTGCAACCCCATGGACTATAGCCTGCCATGCTCTTCTGTCCATGGAATTTTCCAGGCAAGAGTACTGAAGTGGGTTGCCATTTCCTACTCCAGGGGATCTCCCTGACCAAGGGATCGAACCTACATTTTTTGTGTCTCCTGCATTGGCAGGCAGATTCTTTACCACTGTGCCACCTTGGAAGCCCAAAGATTTGTTGCTGTTGTTCAGTCTCTCAGTTATGTCCAACTCTTTGTGACTCCATGCACTGCAGCACTCCAGGCTTCCCTGTCCATCACTGACTCCCAGAACCTGCTCAAACTCATGTCCATTGAGTCAGTGATGCCATCCAACCATCTTGTCCTCTGATGTCCCCTTTTCCTCCTGCCTTCAATCTTTCCCAGCATCGTGGTCTTTTCTAATGAGTCAGCTCTTTGTATCAGGTGGCGGAAGTACTGGAGTTTCAGCTTCAGCATCAGTCCTTCCAATGAATATTCAGGACTGATTTACTTTAGGATTGACTAGTTTGATCTCCTTGCAGTCCAAGGAATTCTCAACAGTCTTCTCCAACACCACAGTTCAAAAGCATCAATTCTTAGGTGTTCAGCCTTCTTTATGGTCCAGCTCTCACATTCAAACATGACTGCTGGAAAAACCATAGCTTTGACTAGATGGACCTTTGTAGGCAAAATAATGTCTCTGCTTTTCCATATGCTGTCTAGGTTTCTCACAGTTTTTCTTCCATGGAGCATGGGGTCTTTTAATTTCAAGGCTGAAGTCACCATCCACAGTGCTTTTGGAGCCCAAGAAATTAAAGTCTCTCACTGTTTCCCCATCTATTTGTCATGAAGTGATGGGACCATACACCAAGATCTTACTTTTTGAATGTTGAGTTTTAAGTGAACTTTGTCAATCTCCTCTTTCACCTGCATCAAGAAGCTCTTTAGTTCTCCTTCTCTTTCTGCCATAAGGGTGGTGTCATCTGCATATCTCAGGTGATTGATATTTCTCCCAGCAATCTTGATTCCAGCTTGTGCTTCATCCAGCCTGGCATTTCCCATGATGTACTCTGCATACACATTTATGTAACTTAATTGAATTATTCAGACAGAAGATTATCCAGCTTTCAAATCACATCAGATGACTCAGCATTTGCAGAGTTTCAACAGCTACTTTTTCTGAACTTCAATATCATATACAATGGGAAAATTAATGTTTTATTGATTCAATAATGTCCTTCATTTACCTTTTTTTAGATCATGTTCACATGCCCAATTTCCCCTTTATGCATCTGTCCTTTGCTTCCAGAGGAAGGTGGAGTTTAAATTACAGTTGGCTTCTCTCCCTGTGTACTTACCTGTGTGTGTGTATACATAGTGTATAGTGTGTATAGTATATATTTTGTTTATACAGGCTGTATATGTGTGTATCACAGGCCTGAGTGAAATACAAATACCAATTTTTAAATGTTTGTGAAGTAGATATTATCTTAATGGGTCTTCGATGTTTGTAAAGTACCAGTCTTCACTGTGTCTCACCAACTGTTGTTTATAATCCTCTCTCTACTGATACCTTATTTTTCCAGCATCAGTGTATTTGCTGCTATGGCCTCTAATTTATGTATATAGTCTTTGTTTCATATTTTAAAAAACTGATTTTATTAATCATGGGGTTCCCTGGTGGCTCAGATGGTAAAGAGTCTGCTTGCAGTGAGGGAAACCTGGGTTCAATCCCTGGGTCGGGAAGATCTCCTAGAGAAAGAAACAGCAACCCACCCCAGTATTCTTACCTGAAAAATCCCATGGATGGAGGAGCCTGGCAGGTTACAGTCCGTAGTGTCACAAAGAGTCAGACACAACTGAGCGACTTCATTTTTTCATTATGCTAGTGAAACTTCTCTCATACTCACTGACTTCTACACAAAAAGAATTTCCTACAAAAGACATCACTAGCCAGTAAAAAGTGTTCTTTTTCATCCACAAACAGTCCTATTGAAACTAAATGTGAGGGTATTACTTAGCTTGATAGCTCTTCTCAACTCTGTTCAGTGCAGATGATACTTGCCACCAAAGATCCTTCTGGAGATGCAGTATTTTTAGGCTCGGGGACATTCAGTAAACTACAGTTGTTTAGCTGTTAAACTCAACTTTGGAGGGACAAAGTTTTATTCTGAATATGATTATGTATGAATGTGAAAGTGAAAATCGCTAAGTCCTGTCCAACTCTTTGGGACCCCATAGACTATACAGTCCATGAATTCTCCAGGCCAGAATACTGGAGTGGGTAGCCTTTCCCTTCTCTAGGGGATCTTCCCAACCCAGGGATCGAACTCCTGTATTGCAGGCAGATTCTTTACCACCTGAGCTATCAGAGAGGCCAGTATGAGTATAAGTGCTTTATATTGCATCTTTCTAAATATATGTCTCCTTTCAGAAATATAAAATGAATAAATATCTCACCCTAATAAAGGCTAGTATTAGTTACATTTTTAATTCTTAAAGTTTACATTACAGTTTAATTCTTGGAAGCATATTAATTTTCCACCACACTATATAGGACATTTAGTTATATATTCAGAAATAAACATTCAGTTTCAGTTCAGTCACTCAGTCATGTCCGACTCTTTGCCACCCCATGGATCGCAGTACACCAGGCTTCCCTGTCCATCACCAACTCCCAGAGTTTACCCAAACTCATGTCCATTGAGTCGGTGATACCATCCAACCATCTCATCCTCTGTCGTCCCCTTCTCCTCCTGCCTTCAATCATTCCTAGAATCATGGTCTTTTCAAATGGGTCAGCTCTTTGCATCAGGTGGCCAAAGTATTGGAGTTTCAGCTTCAACATCAGTCCTTCCAATGAACACTCAGGACTGATCTCCTTTAGGATGGACTGGTTAGATCTCCTTGCAGTCCAAGGGCCTCTCAAAAGTCTTCTTCAAGACCACAGTTCAAAAGCAACAATTCTTCGGTGCTCAGCTTTCTTTATAGTCCAACTCTCTCATCCCTCCACGACTACTGGAAAAACCATAGCTTTGACTAGACGGACCTTTGTTGGTAAAGTAATGTCTCTGCTTTTTAAAATGCTGTCTAGGCTGATCATAACTTTCCTTCCAAGGAGTAAGTGTCTTTTAATTTCATGGCTGCTGTCACCATCTGCAGTGATTTTGGACACAGTCAGCCACTGTTTCCCCATTGTTTTCCATGAAGTGATGGGACAGGATGCCATGATCTTAGTTTTCTGAATGTTGAGCTTGAAGCCAACTTTTTCACTCTTCTTTATTTTCATCAAGAGGCTCTTTAGTTCTTCATCACTTTCTGCCACAAGGGTAGTATCATCTGCATATCTCAGGTTATTGATATTTCTCCTGGCAATCTTCATTCCAGCTTGTGCTTCATCCAACCCAGGGTTTTTCATGATATACTCTGCATATAAGTTAAATAAGCAGGGTGACAATACACAGCCTTGACGTACTCCTTTCCCTATTTGGAACCAGTCCGTTGTTCCATGTCCAGTTCTAACTGTTGCTTCCTGACCTGCATATAGGTTTCTCAAGAGGCAGGTCCAGTGGTCTGGTATTCCCATCTCTTGAATTTTCCACAGATTGTTGTGATCCACACAGTCAAAGGCTTTGGCATAGTCAATAAAACAGAAATAGATGTTTTTCTGGAACTCTCTTGCTTTTTCAATGATCCAGCAGATCCTGGCAATTTGATCTCTGGTTCCTCTGCCTTTTCTAAAACCAGATTGAACACCTGGAAGTTCATGGTTCATGTACTGTTGAAGTCTGGCTTGAAGAATTTTGAGCATTATTTTACTAGCCTGTGAGATGAGTGCAATTGTGCGGTAGTTTGAGCATTCTTTGGCATTGCCTTTCTTTGGGATTGGAATGAAAACTGACCTTTTCTAGTCCTGTGGCCACTGCTGAGTTATCCAAATTTGCTGGCATATTGAGTGCAACACTTTCATAGCATCATCTTTTAGGATTTGAAATAGCTCAACTGGAATTCCATCACCTCCACTAGCTTTGTTTGTAGTGATGCTTCCTAAAGTGATGCTTCCACTTGACTTTGCATTCCAGGATGTCTGGCTCTAGGTGAGTGATCACACCATCATGATTATCTAGGTTGCGAAGATCTTTTTTGTACAGTTTTTCTGTGTATTCTTGCCACCTCTTCTTAATATCTTCTGCTTCTGTTAGATCCATACCATTTCTGTCCTTTATTGAGCCCATCTTTGCATGAGATTTTCCCTTGGTATATCTAATTTTCTTGAAGATATCTCTAGTCTTTCCCATTCTATTGTTTTCCTCTATTTCTTTTCACTGATCACTGAGCAAGGCTTTCTTATCTCTCCTCCTATTCTTTGGAACTCTGCATTCAAATGAGTATATCTTTCTTTTTCTCCTTTGCTTTTCGCTTCTCTTCTTTTCACAGCTATAAAATAAACATATGTAATCTCAAATTGTATTCAGTGCCTTGTTAGAGTGGATGAACATTTCTGATTTAATGTGTATTTAACCATTTTTTTAGAACCTGGCCTGAGATCTGCTTATCATATTTATGTCTAGTTATGCCTTTGAACTGTGGTGTTGGAAAAGACTCTTGAGAGTCCCTTGGACCACAAGGAGATCCAACCAGTCCATCTTAAAGGAGATCAGTCCTGAGTGTTCATTGGAAGGACTGATGTTGAAGCTGAAATTCCAATACTTTGGCCACCTGATGCGAAGAGCTGACTCATTGGAAAAGACCCTGATGCTGGGAAAGATTGAGGGCGGGAGGAGAAGGGAATGATAGAGGATGAGATGGTTGGATGGTATCACCAACTCAATGGACATGAGTTTGGGTAGACTCCAGCAATTGGTGATGGACACCGAGGTCTGGCGTGCTGTGGTTCATGGGGTTGCAAAGAGTCGGACACGACTGAGTGACTGAAGTGAACTGATTGCATATGGTTTCTCCCACTTAGATTTACTTGGTAGCTACCATCCCAAATTTATACTTGAAGCTTATAGTTTTAAAAAAGAATAGCAGTTTTTTCCCACAATGATAATTGTCATTTAATCCCACAAAGGTTTTATAGTATTTTCCACTAGTATATCTTTTAAGACAGTATTTGTTTTAATAACATTTTTCTTATTATGAAAGTAATACGTGCTCACTGCAGAAAATTAGCAAAATACATTGAGTATAAAAAAGATCATTGCTAATCTTACTGCTCAAATACCCTAACTGTGTGTGCAGGTGTGTGTATACACATATAGGCAATAATTTCTCAAACTAAATTGGTATCATACTGCATATACTGATCTAATTCTACTTTTTATTTCTCTTAAAAATATATTGTGTAAGCATTCCTTATGCTTCTTATAATCCTCCTGTATGTGATTTTTTTAATGGCCATCAAGGATTTTGAGGAATGAATGCAAATTTAGCCAACCTACTGTACTGGAACTTTTAAAAAGCCAAAATCCATTTTGATGACCAACCACAGAACTTACTGAAGCCAGTCCTGGCCCTCTGGGAATTTTCTCTCAAACACGAATTGTGAGATCATATGAAAAAATAGGAGCAGGAAGAGACCCCCAAAGTCAGTACCCAACCTTGATTCTGTGTGACAGGAAACATTGCTGAGTGCGAGCGAGCCTTGGAGCTCCCCAGATTGTCATATGTGTAATAGAACCTGGACCATTGTATAACCAGTAATGGCTTCTTTGGCCATAAGTCGAAGACATCCTATTTACACTAGGGTCCTTTTTTCAATGGTGAATAGATTGCTTTTAAATTATAAACTTGGAAAGGAGAAGTAAAAGGATTACTGAGTATGAGAGATGAATGAAGAAAAGCAGTAAATCCTGTGCGATCAGAGGGATAAGTCTCACAGTTCATCTGACATAAGAGATGGATTACAATGGCTCTGAAGTGAAGGATGGTTTACTTAGGAATTTAGCAGTAATTTGCATTTAAGGAATCCATTAGTGCCATCACATACACAGTTCCATCATGCGATGACTAACAGGAGTCTATAGTATTTGCTTATGACTTTATTGATTCTTATAAATTAGGACATTATTGTTTTGATTCATTCTTATTCAGGGATAACCTACTTTCCCAGGACTATTGGCTGATGTAACCCACACCAGCCATTATAAATGGCATAACAATGCTCTATCTTTTGACACTGTCTTGTGTAGCTTTCTCCTGTGGCTCGTTCTGTCCTAGAAAAAGTATCTCCGAGGGGCAGTGCTAGAATTTTTCCCTGCACTCTGATCAACAGACATTTCTTCTGGAAATAACTAAGTCCATCAACTGTTCTGGTATTTAGCTCATGCAGAGACATTAATAAGAAATACAGGAGGTGAATTTTGCTCTTAAAAAAATGATCACATATGATTTTCTTTGAAGGAGCACTATTGCTTATGACAATTTCTCCTTAAACTCACAATAATCTTTTGTTAAATGGCATTACCTATGTCTAGATTAGATATGGGGGGATATAGAATTCAGGAAACAAAGATACCTGTCTCAGAGGTGGGCAGACCTGGACTCCACCCAGATCAGAGGCATCCAGTGAGTTCTCCTCTCTGCCTTCTCTTTCTTTTAGATACTCACATTGTTTGGGGGATAAAGCTGGAAATAAAACAGTGTTTATTCCCTGCCTTTTTCTGATGATAAGGTTTTTGTTGTTGTTTTATACTTCTAAAATTTGCACTCTTATTTATGAGTGGAATTTTAGGAATGATGTAATTTTCACATAGCATTGCTCTAGGAATAATGAAATACCATTGTTATAGCTACTAACAGTGATAAAAAAGAAACTTAGAAATATTTGAGCCAGTAAATATTTGGGGAACATAGTATATCCCATCAGTTATAAGACATGCTTTTTTTTTTTTCCCACATTTTAATACCTCTGAATCTGGATGCCTTGCAATTAATTGATGGCATCTTTAAATTAGCAGACTCTGAAGGGAAAAAAGTTTTACTAACATTTTAAACAATTTATGCTGCTTATTTTTCCTCATAAAATATGATAACATCTTAAATGTGATTAAATATAATGCTGTGCTTTTAATTGGTCATAAATAAAAACAAAATTATCCAGTACTTTTAACTGGCATTCTAATACAGCAACATAGTCTCTGTCCCAAACTTCACTAGACAGAGAAAAACACATTTTCTTGGAATGATCTTCCACAAAAGGAAATTCAGAATCTCATCATCACCTGTTTAAAAAGTCACTTTCTGAAATCTAACTAATAGAGCATTGGACCAGGATGGATTAATTGAGTCTATAGATAATCCCCCAAAACTCAATTTTTTCATTAATATATTATTCCTAAGTATATTCCTAAGGCTTGATGGGTAACCAGATTAATTTTTCTGTTACATATCTTTATGCTTCTCTTCTGATAGTCAATGAAATACAAGGACCCAGATAATTTCTAACTGGATAACCACCCCTGGACAACAGGGAGCCTACTATGCTTTATGTCTTTCTGTTGAATTCAAAATATTGGATTAGAGTATGGATGTCTTACTAATATGTGTGTGTATATATGTGTGTGTGTGTGTGTGTGTGTGTAAGCACATACCTATTTAATTACATTTTGTTCTTGTTGTTCAGTGGCTAAGTCATGTCTGACTCTTTGTGACCCTATGGGTTGTAGCACACCAGGCTCCCCTGTCCTCCACTATCTAAGTTTGCTCAAATTCATGTCCATTGTGTTGGTGATGCTATCTAACCATCTCATCCTCTGCTGCCCCTGCTCCTTTTGCCTTCAATCTTTCCCAGAACCAGGGTCTTTTCCAATGCATTGGCTCTTCACATCAGGTGGCCAAAGTATTAGAGCTTCAGCTTCAGCATCAGTCCTTCCAATGAATATTCAGGGTTGATTTCCTAAAATGACTTTGACTGGTACATCCCAAAACCACTATTAAGAAAACAAACATAAAATGTACATGCTGAAATTTCTTCCTGGCTTAATAAGATAAGGGGGAAAGTTATTGGGCTTCTGCAAATTTATAACATCGTCTTTAAAAATATCCAATGACCTACATTTATGGAAAGAAAAAACAGTCAACTCCAAATGTAACTGTTATCTTGCCTGGTATTTATTAATAGACAGATGGCTGTTATCTTTGTTAAAATGCTCTGAGTTGACAGAATTTCATTTACATAAATGGGTAGAAAGTCCTTTTCTTACTTGTCCAACAAACTGGAGACAAAGTGCCTGCCAGTGTTTTAATTTCTTTTTCATGTTCTGGTTAGAGAGTGAGGAGAATGCCTTCACTCCACAGTGTCATGAATATGATAATCTATGGAAATCACGGAAAGCAGGTACTTAAGTTAAGCATATACTGTACTATGAGAATCCCTGATGAATTCAAGTCTCTTCTGTTTGGAGAAGATGTTGTTGCCTGTGAAGTGACAGACTGCCAGATGTTCATGGAGTAGCATGGTAATGGGCTCAGATCTGAGGCTCTTCCCTACCCCCACAGATGACAGCATTTACTTTAGGCTACAGAATGGGCTTGTCTTCATTCTTTAAGCACTAGTGTTTATATTTACTTCTCAACCATCAAATCTTCATTTCCTTAATTTTACTTACTTAAACATGCAGAGCTTAAAGTTGTATAACTATGTGAGCAATTCTTACTCTATAGAATGTATGCAGTCTAAATGTGAAATAATCTTCCATAATGTAAAACATGCTTAATCCATTGACTTCCCTTGTAAACACTGGGGAAAAAAGTTTATTGGAAGGAGGGAAATGTTAATTCTAGGGTAATATAAGCACATAGCAAAATATGCTAAAGCACATGTAAGATAGTAATAGTAAAAACTGTAACACCCTGCTGGGATTTCTATAAAAATAATGATGTTGAAGATAAGAGCTAGTATTTATTAAGTGCCTAATATGTACAAAGCTCTGACTTTGTTTTATATACCAAGTATAAATTATATAATCCTTACTACCACCCTATGAAAAATCACTCCCATATTATGAATTAGGCAACAGAGACATGAAGGTTAAACAAAATTTGCCTAGGTCAAAAACCTAGTAAATAATGGAACCAGGATTGGAAGCCAAGTTCAAGTCAAGGACTGCACTGTTTATCCTAAATATACTATATACTGCTACCCAATACCTTCATTCTCTAAGAATATTCAATGAGTCAGCCAGAGTTCAAGGTCCTTGGGAAACATCAATGAACAAAATTGATAAACAGCTTAACCTGGTAGTCTATACCTTCTAGAGAAGATAGAGAAAAAACACTAATTAATTATTAATTATAGGATTATTATTAAAAGTGAGATATGCAGAGTGTGATTTGGAGGGTCTACTTTAAGTATAAGGCTATAGGAATTTATAAGACTTGAGAAAAGCAAGAAGACCAGTATGGCAGCAATATAGCGAATTAAGAAAACAAAACAGAACTGAAGAAGTAGTCAGGGACCAGATATATCTGCAGTTATTGTGAAGCTTCTATATTTTATTTTAAGGACACTGAGAAATCATTGGAGAATTTTAAGCAGAGGGGTGACCTGTTCTCATTTCTGTTGGAGACAATTGCTCTGGTTGCTATGTGGAGAATACATTATAGCAAGTCAAAAAAGAAAGGAGGCAGATGAGTTAGGAGGCTACTGCTCTGTTCCCTGTGAGAGACAGTGAAACCCAGACTAGTGCCTTATCAGTGAAGACAGTGAGAAGCGGAGAATTTGGGGATGTCTGTTGAGGGTGGAGCCTAGGTATTTTGCTGAAGGAATAATCTAAGCAGGATGGTAAGGGAAAGAAAGAACCTAGAATAACCCTAGGTTTTCCACTTGAGCAAATGGGTGAGCAGTCACTCCATTATCTGAGATGGAGAAGATTAGAAAGAAATCTATTTGGAGTGAAATAGTAAGGAATCTACTTAAGATACGTTAATTTTGAGATTGCTTCCCAACATTTAATTAAGTATGTTAATTTAGGTGCTGGACTTACGAGTCTGAAGCCCAGTATAAAGAACAGTATCGGAGCTATAAATTTGAAAGCCACAGCTGAAATGATATTTAAGGCCATGAGACAAGATTAAATCACTTAGAAAGAGTATGTTGATAGAGGGGGGGAAAGAGTGTCTAGGACTGAGTCTTGGATATTCTAACTTACAGGTTTCATAAAGAAAAGTTTAACCAGCAAAAGGGGTACAGAAGTGATGTGGGAGGAAAAGAAGGGTAGTATTTTAAGAAAGAAGGAGGGGTTTTTCCTAGGTGAATATTACTGAAAGATAAAGTAAAATGAAGGGCTTCCCTATTGACTCAGAAGGTAAAGAATCTGCCCACCTGCAGTGCAGTAGACAAAGGAGACATGGGTTCAATCCCTGGGTTGGGAAGATCCCCCAGCGGAGGAAATGGCAACCTACTCCAGTATTCTAAGTCACAAAGAGTCAGACATTACTGAGTGACAAAGCACACAAAGTAAAATGAGCACAAAAGCATGGCCATGTAATTTGCAATATAAAGGTGCTTTATGACCTCATTACCAAAGCATTTCCTTAGTTTGGAAAAGAGGACAGATTCCTGAAAGGATTATCAGTTCAGTTCAGTAGCTCAATCGTGTCTGTCCGTGTCCGACTCTTTGCGACCCCATGAACTGCAGCACGTCAGGCCTCCCTGTCCATCACCAACTTCCGGACTTTACTCAGACTCATCTCCATTGTGTCAGTGATGCCATCCAACCATCTCATCCTCTGCTGTCCCCTTCTCCTCCCACCTTCAATCTTTCCCGGCATCAGGGTCTTTTTCAAATGAGTCAGCATCATGTGGCCGAAGTATTGGAGTTTCAGCTTCAACATCAGTCCTTCCAATGAAGACCCAGGACTGATCTCCTTTAGGATTGAATGGTTGGATCTCCTTGCAGTCCAAGGAACTTTCTCAAGAGTCTTATCCAACACCACAGTTCAAAAACATCAATTCTTCAGCACTCAGCTTTCTTTATAGTCCGACTCTCACATCCATACATGACTACTGGTAAAACCATAGCTTTGACTAGTTGGACCTTGGTTGGTAAAATAATGTTTCTGCTTTTTTTTTTTTAATTTTTATTTTATTTTATTTTTTAACTTTACAATATTGTATTGGTTTTGCCATATATCAAAATGAATCCGCCACAGGTATATATGTGTTCCCCATCCTGAACCCTCCTCCCTCCTCCCTCCCCATACCATCCCTCTGGGTCATTCCAGTGCACCAGCCCCAAGCATCCAGTATCGTGTATTGAACCTGGACTGGCAACTCGTTTCATTGATGATATTATACATGTTTCAATGCCATTCTCCCAAATCATCCCACCCTCTCCCTCTCCCACAGAGTCCAAAAGACTGTTCTATACATCAGTGTCTCTTTTGCTATCTTGTATACAGGGTTATTGTTACCATCTTTCTAAATTCCATATATATGCATTAGTATACTGTACTGGTGTTTTTCTTTCTGGCTTACTTCACTCTGTATAATAGGCTCCAGTT
Organism: Bos taurus; assembly: GCF_002263795.3. Lineage (NCBI taxonomy): Eukaryota > Metazoa > Chordata > Mammalia > Artiodactyla > Bovidae > Bos > Bos taurus. The sequence continues at coordinate 46,285,859 of NC_037330.1, forward strand.
TCATCCACCTCATTAGAACTGATTCAAATGTATTCTTTTTAATGGCTGAGTAATACTCCATTGTGTATATGTACCACTGCTTTCTTATCCATTCATCTGCTGATGGACATCTAGGTTGCTTCCATGTCCTGGCTATTATAAACAGTGCTGCGATGAACATTGGGGTACACGTGTCTCTTTCCCTTCTGGTTTCCTCAGTATGTATGCCCAGCAGTGGGATTGCTGGATCATAAGGCAGTTCTGTTTCCAGTTTTTTAAGGAATCTCCACACTGTTCTCCATAGTGGCTGTACTAGTTTGCATTCCCACCAACAGTGTAAGAGAGTTCCCTTTTCTCCACACCCTCTCCAGCATTTATTGCTTGTAGACTTTCAGATCACAGCCATTCTGACTGGCATGAAATGGTATCTCATAGTGGTTTTGATTTGCATTTCTCTGATAATGAGTGATGTTGAGCATCTTTTCATGTGTTTGTTAGCCATCTGTATGTCTTCTTTGGAGAAATGTCTATTTAGTTCTTTGGCCCATTTTTTGATTGGGTCATTTATTTTTCTGGAATTGAGCTGCAGGAGTTGCTTGTATATTTTTGAGATTAGTTCTTTGTCAGCTGCTTCATTTGCTATTATTTTTTCCCATTCTGAAGGCTGTCTTTTCACCTTGCTTATAGTTTCCTTTGTTGTGCAGAAGTTTTTAAGTTTAATAAGGTCCCATTTGTTTATTTTTGCTTTTATTTCCAATATTCTGGGAGGTGGGTCATAGAGGATCCTGCTGTGATGTATGTTGGAGAGTGTTTTGCCTATGTTCTCCTCTAGGAGTTTTATAGTTTCTGGTCTTAAGTTTAGATCTTTAATCCATTTTGAGTTTATTTTTGTGTATGGTGTTAGAAGGTGTTCTAGTTTCATTCTTTGACAAGTGGTTGACCAGTTTTCCCAGCACCTCTTTAATCCATTGTATATTCTTGCCACCTTTGTCAAAGATAATGTGTCCATAGGTGCGTGGATTTATCTCTGGGCTTTCTATTTTGTTCCATTGATCTATATTTCTGTCTTTGTGCCAGTACTGTACTATCTTGATGACTGTGGCTTTGTAGTAGAGCCTGAAGTCAGGCAGGTTGATTCTTCCAGTTCCATTCTTCTTTCTCAAGATTGCTTTGGCTATTCGAGGTTTTATGTATTTCCATACAAATTATGAAATTATTTGTTCTAGCTCTGTGAAGAATACCGTTGGTAGCTTGATAGGGATTGCATTGAATCTATAAATTGCTTTGGGTAGTATACTCATTTTCACTATATTGATTCTTCCAATCCAATTCTTCCAATTCTTCCAAGGAACATGGTATATTTCCTTCCAAAGAGCAAGGGTCTTTTAATTTCATGGCTGCAGTCACCATCTGCAGTGGTTTTGGAGCCCAAGAAAATGAAAGTCTCTCACTGTTTCCTTTGTTTCCCCATCTATTTGCATGAAGTTATGGGACTAGATGCCATGATCTTAGTGTTTTGAGTGTTGAGCTTTAAGCCAACTTTTTCACTCTCCTTTTTCACTTTCGTCAAGAGGCTCTTCAGTTCTCTTCGCTTTCTGCCATAAGGGTGGTGTCGTCTGCATATCTGAGGTTATTGATATTTCTCCCAGCAATCTTGATTCCAGCTGGGGGCTTCATCCAGCCTGGCAATTCTCATGATGAACTCTGTATATAAGTTAAATAAGCAGGGTGACAGTATACAGCCTTGATGTACTCCTTTCCGTATTTGGAACCAGTCTGTTGTTCCATGTCCGGTTCTAATTGTTGCTTCTTCAGCTGTATACAGGTTTCTCAGGAGGCAGGTAAAGTGGTCTGGTATTCCCATCTCTTGAAGAATTTTCCACACTTTGGTGTAATCTACACAGTCAAAGGCTTTGGTGCAATCAATAAAGCATATTGTGTGTTAATAGAAATAATATTTTTAAAAATGAGATTGAATCACGGATGAGCATAGATGAAAATTACAGAAGCAAATTCCTTCAGATCATCAGGTGTATATGAGAGATAGAGCCCTCGATGAATTGTTGGAAAGAACCAGTGTGCTTCCCATCTAAATAGAAGAAATGATGAAGGATGATAGTACAAATGAGGTAGATTTATAAGATTCAAGATAGAAAAATTGTTTCAAATATTTTAACCAATAATATAATGATTTTTAACTAAGACTATCAACTAACAATTAGGAGTGGCAATTTAGATTTGAGAAGAAAGAAGGAGGTATAAAAATGTTCTTTTGTAATGAGAAAGCCCCAGGTTGACAGTGGTAACATGCCAAGGCTTATTGGACAGGACTGAGTGCCCAGCTGGGGACAAGGAGCAGTTATATTCTGTATCCATATATAGTTTTCAAGTGTAAACATAAAATAACTGAGTATTTGGGTTAAATACAGGCAAAGATTTTGCTTGGTGAGTGCAACAAAGGGTTAGAAGTTGTTGTCTGATAGGATTAGACCTTAAACAAATGATTACATAAATATATATCAATAAAATTGTGATAAATGTTGTATGTATTTATAGTATTATTTATTTATGTTTAATCCTATTACATGAAAAACTACTACAAACTACTAAAACTGCCAAAAACCTTGCAGTAGTTTTAGGTGAAATGGCAGCCAAAAAGCTTGGGAAGAACATGATCAGTCAGTGTAGAAGGCAATGGGGTTAAGCTTGGTGTTGGGAGACCAAGGTCTGAGTTTGCTCTGCTGCCTACTGTTATGTGGCCTTAGGCGTTAAGTGTTTGCCACATCAGTGGGCTTCAAGTTTCATCAGTATTATAATAATTATGTTATGATAGAAATTGAGATAATACACAAAAACAATTTCTAAAACTTTAAGATCTATAACCATGTTATTTGGTACTAATTCTTCTTGGGACATGTGATATTCAACAACTGGTTGATGTCTGGTGAAGCTCAGATAATTACGTAACTAATAGCTGATTTCTTTGCTGTCTTCATTTTGTGGTATTAGTCAATGCCAAGTATTAGGCTCATCTTTAGGCCCAAGGGCTGGGGTTGGGGATAAAAAGAACCACAGCATGGACAACACAACCATTTGGCTTTTGTGAAGGCCACAGAATCAACTGGATTGTACCTTCAGGGATATTTGACCTAATGTGATAATTGCCTAGGTTCACAGTTGTTTTAAGTAAATTTTCAATAAAATAATGATTTTTTTTATAACTATGATTTATAAAATATTTTGTTGTTTGATATTTTTATAAAGAATATGTCAGGCGAGTGTATGCTCCTCGGTTTTTGCCTCATCACAACAAAGATTTGGAGTGACGGACATTAAAGCCCCCTAGGCGTGTCACAGCTCTCAGGTCCTGGATGGACCGTGTTATAGCTCTCAGGTCTCAACGGACTGTGTTATAGCTCTTAGACAAATCAGTGTTACAGCTCAGTGTTACAGCTCTATTTTATTTAGAAGATAGCAGGAAAATCCGTCTTCAAGGCGTGAGAGCATGTCGATCCAAAGACGTGGAGAGAAGAGTGCCCCAGCATGCGGGAGACAGAGAGAGAGAGAGAGAGCCCTTTGGCTCTTCTTTTTATATGTTTTTTTCTTCCCCCGGGCCTGCCCTATGTAAATTGGGCTTAGTCAGGAGTGCTATTCTACCTGAAGTCCTCACTTCGGTCCTCGGACCTTCCTCTGACCTTGCTCTGTTCTATTTTCGCGGGCTTTTCTCTTCCTTGTCTTTTCAGTTCAGTTCAGTCACTCAGTCGTGTCTGACTCTTTGCGACCCCATGAATCGCAGCACGCCAGGCCTCCCTGTCCATTCGCCACCGCCATTTTGGACTCCTTTGCCCTATTTTAACTACCTAACAAAGAGAATGAAATAGTGGGTCATTACTATTTTCTTATTAAAAACTTAAAGCAGAGAACCTGGAAAATACACTGAAATTATTTGTATTGAACTCTAAGCATACAATACCTTATTACTTATTCAGCTATAGGATGTTTTCACAATTCAAAGTAAATGTTATTACCAGGGATTGGTTTATAATACTATGGAAATATCATCTGGTCATTAAGTGTTAGATCAATCCCACTCTTGCCAAACATTATGCATAGAGGGAATCTTTTTGAATATTTTGTGCAAAAGTGTTCAGGCTAGATCATGTGTTGTCATCATTAAGCTGTGACCACTTAAGGTTAGCTGAAATTACTTGTCAGTATAGTTTTCTGTCAATTTTAATCCTTCATTCATTCATCAGATACTTAATTATTGCCAACTAGATGCAAAGAATTAAGAGGAATGATGAAGAATCAACAGATTCTCAAAATGTTTATGATCTATACAGAAAAAAAAGAAAATGCACAAATAATGGTATTATAGTTTAGAAGGTGATGTGTGTGGAAGAGACAGGGGAAGATCCAAATCTGTGGGACAATGACTGCCTTCAGCAGTGACCCAGGTCTGGATGCAAGTCTGATGTTACAGATGGACATTAGCTAGTGTATTCGAACCTGCATGGAAAAGCTGTTGTTTATAGAGCCCTTTGCCACACATGTAAAAGATTCTTTCCCCCTGTTAAATACTTCCTACCAGCATGGTAATTAATTATGTTAGAAAATTCTTTTCCTTTCAACTAAAAACTTGCACTTACTTTCATTTTCTCTCCAATATAAATTTCCTGCTTAGCATAGAAACCCTAAAAATTGACTTTCAAAATGATCATTTTTTTCAATATATCCTGAAATGTAACCACAAATAGGATTTTTGATTGGATCAACATGTAATACTTTATATCTTGTGCCACACTTTGAGGTAAGAAGGTTTTTAAAGCCGTCATCCAGGTGTTTCCATGTAGGAAAATATTAGGTATTGTAGTATATAAATCTGAAAAAGATTGATTAATCTTCTAATGTGGCTCCAAATATAGCCTGAAACCTGAGTGCCTTTTTTCATGTTTATAGCAGTCCCATTTTCTTCATCACTCCACTTTTATGTTTTCCTTTACTTCTATCCCATTGTATGAAATAATTTTTATTCCATTTTCCCTCATTGGTTTTTGCCCTTGACATTCTGTGCAATATTTTGCCATGAAAGCAGTGGCATTTTGAAGGTGGATTTCAAAACATATTATTGCATCCAAGTCCTCCTAAAGCACTGGAAGAACTATCGTTCAGGAAGTCTTTCTTCATATGTAGTTTTTTGTGACATTTTTAAAACGCAGCATACTCACTTCATCTTTATATTGTTTGCTATATTGACTGTAAATCATATTTATACTCAATATATTAAAATAACACGAGTTCTAGGCTGCTTTATACTTTATAAAACAGTAAAAGCTCTATTTTAATAATCTGTTAGTGCCTTCCTATTTCAAACAATTGTGAAGAGTGAGGAGGCAAGAGTGATCATTATTATTTTTTTTTTACATAGATAACAACTGAGGCTCACAGAGGGCAAGTGACTTGTCTTAGAGACTCAGTGTCTCAGTCTCTGCATCCAAGATGAGTGACCATTCTGTATATTGCACTGTTTAGTGTTATAGAAGGGTCTATTTTGGGGGGGGGGCTTCCCAAGTGGTGTAGCAGTAAAGAATCCGCCTGCCAATGCAGGAGAAACAAGAGACACAGGTTCAATCCCTAGGTCAGGAAGATCTCCTGGAGAAGGAAATGGCAACCTACTGCAGTGTTCTTGCCTGGAAAATTCCGTGGGCAGAGAAGCCTGGCAGGCTTACAGCCCACGGGGTTACAAAGAGTTAGACACAACTGAGCACACATACACACACACTATTACTTTCTTTTAACAGCCTAAAACTTCCAATATACACAAATGCAATCACAAGTGTATCTACATTTTATTCTTACTTACTTGGCAGGTTCATGCCCAGTAATAATGCCAGTCACTTATATCTACCTCTAAATGTGCATGGTTGATTTTGTAGACAGTGTGTCTCAGGTGACTTTGTAAGTAAACATCAAACTTTGTAAAGGTAATTACAGTGTAGTGTTTGTTGTGATCTGTAGGAATTTCCCAATTTATACAGATTATTTATAGCTTTCTTTGTAAAAACTGTTTTATTTCTGCTAATTATCCATACAGATTTTATTACTTAATGGATAGATAACAATGCTATATGTGGTTGTACCGATGAAGCCTAAAGCAGTGTAAGAACTCATCCAGCCTCAGGAGTTTGGTAAATATTAGCTACACTATCCATATTTTTACTACTTAAATAGATTCAGAATGTTCTATCATTAAGTAAGAGGGAAAGAGTTATGTAAGTTATGACTCAATCCAGCATTTCCTCCACAGACTATGTGTTGTTACCTGGGCATAAACCCTGAGGATTTCTAACTGAATTTGAAAACAAAGCAAAATGTGACAGTGTAAGGAATATTATATATCATCTGGTCCAACCTCCTCATTTTATAGATGAGAAAACCGAGAAAGTCACAGCACTGTGAGAGGTCACAAAAAGAGCTGGTAGCAAGGTTACTGTTGGAGCCACATCTCCTAACTCTCAAGAAAGTACTGTTTGCAATATATCACATTGTCTCCCCGCAAAAGATGCCTCCCATGGGGTGCTGCATCTTGAGAATGAAGCATATTAAATTCATATTTGGCTAATCATTTTCTCAGCAGCTCTATGGTATTTCATTAACTACTGCATGTAACACTCTGGCCTTTCACCTGTATTAACTTGGGCTCATTAAACTTGAGGCCAGTAATAAACAGGACTAAACTAATACAGATATTTTGCATGGCATGTGTTCAGCATTCTTTTGAGGCATTTTTCTCTTCACAGTTTGTGGAATGAGAAAAATAAGAAGCATAGATTTCAAGGAATGGAATATGTGTGTGGTATTCGTCCTTACATCAATCAAAAATGGAGTAAATAGTCATTTAATAAGCTTTGTAAGGACTACAGAGGTATGAGTGACAGCACAGTGCAGAGTCTAGCATCTGGCAGACTGGGAAGTGAATCCTGGATCTGTTTTTGATTAATAAGTAAGAACTGGAGCAAGTTATTCAGCCTTTCCAAGCCTCAGTTTTCTCAACTGTAAGTGGGGACAAGAACAATACCCACCTTATGGGTTTTCAGTGAAGAAGAGTTGATGTACTCCTGCACTTTGCAAAGGGCTTGTTGTGAGGGATGCTGGATACATATGTTGATTTTGAGGAAGGTAACGATGATGGTACAATTGCTTCCTGGATAGAACTTACAGTCACCTCTCACTAGAGCTATTGTTGAGGAAGCTGATTTTCCCATGTCTTCTCCCTCTAGTTCATCACCAGTACAAAGCACAAGCAGGAGCTCTCCAGTGTGCAAGGAAAGAAAACGGAATCCTATTTTGTCCCTCCCAGATTCCCTACCCACATTGTTTTATGTTCATTTTCCTGAAGATGTAACTCTTCTGTAGCTTACAACCTGTGCAGTCACCCGTTAACACAGTTCCCACACGATTTTGAAAACACCTGAGACTCTGATTGCGCGGGGGACGGTGAGAGAGGAGAGGTCATTTGCAGGGAGATGAGCAGTAAAGAGGTGAAAGCAGAAGTTTGTCAGAGAGAAGTTCTGTGTCGGAAAGAATGAAAGCGAGGTGGTTTCAGGCAGCAGCCATTGTCAGAGTAGGGGCGCACCAGTTGGTGAGTTGTGAGGGCGTGAAGACTTATGTGAATTCTTGGGGTTGGTTTGTGTAGTCATTATTGGGCCTCTATTTTTCAGAGTATACAATATTTAAAAGATATTTTCCTGTGTATAAAAATTCATTTTTTGGATTGATTTTGCTCTTCATTTCCTTTTTTCGTCCTTGCCTCTTTCCTTTACTCCCTCACTCCATTCTGCTCTTCTTTCTTTCATGTTTTTTTTCTTTTTCTTTCTATTTAAATTTTTTTCACAGTGCTCTGAAATCCAATATACTTCTTGAACTCAGTATCTCCAACATTCTGGATCATTCTCCTCTTTCTACCACAAGCATTCTCCCAACAATTCATCCTTCTGTCTGCCACCACAGAGACCTGATTACATAAAAGTATATCAGGGTACATGTTTCCCTACACCCTGAAGAATAAAAATTCAAACCACTTTGCCCTAAATTCAGAGCCCTCCACAGATTTCCCGGCTTCACTTGCTACTATTCTTCAGGTATTTACTATGTTTAGGTTGTCTAAGAATGAGTTCATCCTGTAGTTTCTTAACTTTCCATCCCTTTACTCAACGATTCCTTTCTCTTTTTTCCCCTTTTCTAGCACCACATGCTATTTCTCCTTTTTATAATCTTTCTTCACAGTTTGAATTCCTCCTTTACTAGAAAGTCTTTAATCTCTTGCGTGCCCACTACGTGCATGCTCAGTTTCTCAGTTATTTCCGACTCTTTTGTGACCCCATGGACTTAGACCTCCTCTGTCCATGGGGTTCTCCAGGCGAGAATGCTGGAGTGGGTTGCCATTTCCTAGCTCCAGGGGATCTTCCTAACTCACAGATCGACCCCATGTCTTCTGCGTCTCCTGCATCAGCAGGCAGATTCTTTACCACTGCACTGCCTGGGAAGCTCTTAGTTGAAATAAATTGCTCATTAGACCAGGATTACGTCAAACTGTGCACCTCTTCCTCTGCATATCTCTCCTCCTTATAATTATCTACACAACCCAGATGTCAGCTGAGATCACCCAATCCCATCCTCTGGATATTGCTACAAACTTCCTAGAGGTTGTGCTCTCTACATCACTTTTGGCGATAAATTCTTACTCCCACTGATTTCTGAATCTCCCTCACATCTCACCTCTCATTAGTCTATTCTTGAGGCCAACCTCAAGAATTCTCTAATCCAACCATGAAACTCAATCCTGTTTTCCTGACTTTCTTCCAGATTTCTCTCCAGGGAAGGTAAGTGGGTAGGAGATGTTATTAAAGTTTTAGGGGTCATAGAGGAGGATTTGGGCTGCAGCAATAGAAACAGCTTAAAGTTGAATATTAGCTCTTCCTCGTTATGAAAGTCCTCCAGCCATCACACCACCAGGTTCTGCTCCCTCTCTCTCTGTCTCTCTTTTCCTTCTCTTAATGATCTTTCCTCTTCTCTCCTTTCTTCCCCCTCTGCTTCAGAGTCTTCTGCATTTCTCATGCATAGTGGTTTGGACATCTCTTTGGTTTTATTTCTTTTCAATCACTACATCAGGACTTAATCTCCTGAACTCCAAGCTAAAGATATTGCTTTAAAAGTTATCACTTTAAGCAATAAGTTTGTTTCTTTAGAGGAATCTGCTATACATCATTTAAATAATATGTCAATATAAAACAGTAATGATCTTACCTGAGTTCCATCGAATATGAGTCAGTCTTCCTCACAGGCCATAAGCTGCTTTTGGAAAGAACCACCTCCTTGTTGTGTTTGTGGCTCCAGCACCTGCACAGTCTTTGGCAAAAAGCAAGTCTTTCCTCCTTCACCCTTTTCTGGCATTCCATTCATGTTAGATTTTCTTCTCTTGATTGACATTCTTCTTAACATACATCCCAGTGTCATCACTTCACAACAAAACATGCTCTGCTTGCCCTTCACTGAAGAAGCTCCACACTCTCTTATATCTTATTAAACACAGGGCAGAGGGTCAGCAGCCTCCTGGCCCCCCAGCGCTGCTTCCAAAGTGTTACTCTCTTCCCCCTGGTATTTCGTTTACTTGGAAGATTTTCTTTCCCTTTCCTAACCCTCACATCTCTGTCTTCACTACTCGCCAATCAACTTTCACTCTATCCTTCAGAACTTAGCTCTAATGTCATTTCCTCTAGAAAAGTTTCACCCTCTCAGCCTGGGTTAGGTCCACATTGTCATTGCTCATCTGACATCTGAGGTCACCTCTGCCACAGCCTTTGTCTTGGCGTACTGCTGTTGTTATTAACTACAGGTTCTTTAAGATGACACATTGGTTTTTTTATATATAAAGTAGGTGTCTTGCACTGTTTTTTTTTAATTTATGAATCACAGATGTTGTGTAATATATAATATTTAATTTTAAAAGAACCTATTTCTGTAAGTTAATTTCTTTCTGAAAGTAATTGTTTGGGATTGTCTGATATTTCCAACAACCAGCAGGATTTTTAACTTACATTCAAGATATTCATGCATGCATTCATTCGGTAATTTTTCAAGTTTTGAAAAACTTATTGAGAAAAAAAAAAAAAAACAACTAAGCAACAAGCCAAAAACAAGGGGGAAGAAAATACATTGAGTAAGTACATCAAAAACTAACCAGGACCTCAAGTGGGGAAGATGAAGTCAGAGGCCTGTAATGATACGACAGTGGCATAAATGCAAGGATAGAAGTGTCCAGAGTGCTTTGCAACACTTCGAGGGGCTCTTAATACTGGGGAGAGTGGGGAGTCAGTAGAGGACATTATTAAGATCCTGTGAATACTGAACTGAGACAAAACACCAAATGGACATGTCCCAGGTTAAAAACACAGGGTGGGCTCATTCCTAACATGAGCAAACATGGTCATACAGAGCATGGTACACAGTGCAATGTAAGCAGTTAAGGCTTGTGGGAATAAATTGGCAGGGATGAACTTTACAAATGTTATTCCATTTAATGCTTATACCAACATCGTGAGTTAGATATTATCATTCTCATTTCATTGATAAGGAAAATTAGTAGCAGAATGGTTAGGTAATTGGCACATAGTCACATAACTAATGGGTGTAAAACTGTGATTTTAATGCAAATTTGACTTGTAAATCAGTATCCTAACCACTATGCAAATGTTGCCTTTCTGCTTTCACTATGAAGCATGAGTTATCATTGCTTTTGACTGCCATAGACGTCAAATTTTTGATCATAAGTTGTCCACTTAAATTTATCAGGTTAAACTAAGAGTTACATTTCATTGATATCATATATTTTGCAATGTCCAGCCCCAGTGTCCCAATTTGTACCACGGGGCACCATATAGTATTATGATAATGTAATGTACAGATGGTCCTCTCTGTTTCTTCTTGTTTTCCACTGTCCAAATTTGATAATACTATGAAATATTGCTTGGTATTATATCAGTGATTAAGTATTACAAGCTATTCATGGGGAAAATCCAAGTTTCTAAATGTAAGCCACATTAAAGCAGATTATGGAACAAAATTCAGAATCAAACATAAGCAATTAATTGCTGTCATAATTGAAGGAAGGGAAGAAGAAAAATTAGTGTATTCAGACAGAACAGAACAGACCTCTCATTTCTGTTTCCCATACTTTCTTACATCACACTGAGCATGTAGTGATTTAATTAGGGTGTGTTAGGCAATGGCATCCCACTCCAGTTCTCTTGCCTGGAAAATCCCATGGATGGAGGAGCCTGGAAGGCTGCAGTCCATGGGGTCGCTGAGGGTCGGACACGACTGAACAACTTCACTTTCACTTTTCACTTGCATGTGTTGGAGAAGGAAATGGCAACACACTCCAGTGTTCTTGCCTGGAGAATCCCAAGGACGGGGCATCCTGGTGGGCTGCCGTCTATGGGGTTGCACAGAGTCGGACACGACTGAAGTGACTCAGCAGCAGCAGCAGGAACACACTAAGAGAACCCAGGCTCCCAACCATTGTGCTCCTACATTTTTATTTTAGGTATCCAAAAGTACTCATTGCCTTACTGAATTTTGTTAAAGATTAAATCTTGGAAAGTTTATTCTCTTCACTTTGTGTTGATCATTGATTGAGATTAAATAGTTTTCCAAGGATCTTCGTACACAATGCCTTTAGATAACAACAAAACTAGATATGCTTGATATATTATTCAGTATGACACTAGCCCTAATGAATGACAAGAGATACTTATAAAATTACTAGCAATGATAATTATACACATTACATATAGAAATTACTCAACCTTTAATGTAGCAAGGGACACTTCCTTGTGCAGAATAGGCATTTGATATTGTGTATGTTGACTAATGGTCATCTGAGTTAAATTCACCCATTCCAGTCCATTTCAGTTCGCTGATTCCTAGAATGTCGACATTCACTCTTGCCATCTCTTGTTTGACCACTTCCAACTTGCCTTGATTCATGGACCTGACATTCCAGGTTCCTATGCAATATTGCTCTTTACAGCATCGGACCTTGCTTTTATCACCAGTCACATCCACAGCTGGGTATTCTTTTTGCTTTTGCTCCATCCCTTCATTCTTTCTGGAGTTATTTCTCCACTGATCTCCAGTGGCATATTGGGAACGTACTGACCTGGGGAGTTTCTCTTTCAGTATCCTATCATCTTGCCTTTTCATACTGTTCATGGGGTTCTCAAGGCAAGAATACTGAAGTGGTTTGCCATTCCCTTCTCCAGTGGACCACATTCTGTCAGATCTCTCCACCGTGACCCTCCCATCTTGAGTTGCCCCACGGGCATGGCTTAGTTTCATTGAGTTAGACAAGGCTGTGGTCCTAGTGTAATGAGATTGACTAGTTTTCTGTGAGTATGGTTTCAGTGTGTTTGCCCTCTGATGCCCTCTTGCAACGCCTACCATCTTACTTGGGTTTCTCTTACCTTGGACGTGGGTTATCTCTTCACGGCTGCTCCAGCAAAGCACAGCCATTACTCCTTACCATGGATGAGGGGTATCTCCTCACCGCCACCCTTCCTGACCTTCAACGTGGGATAGCTCCTCTAGGCCCTCCTGCACCCATGCAGCCACGGCTCCTTGGACGTGGGGTTGGTCCTCCTGGCCACCACCCCTGGCCTCGGGCATGGGGTTGAATTTAACTCAGATGACCATTATATCTACTACTGCGGGCAGGAATCCCTCAGAAGAAATGGAGTAGCCATTATGGTCAACAAAAGAGTCCGAAATGCAGTACTTGGATGCAATCTCAAAAATGACAGAATGATCTCTGTTCATTTCCAAGGCAAACCATTCAATACCACAGTAATCCAAATCTATGCCCCAACCAGTAACGCTGAAGAAGCTGAAATTGAACGGTTCTATGAAGACTACAAGACCTTTTATTTATTTATTTATTTTATTTTTAAACTTTACATAATTGTATTAGTTTTGCCAAATAACAAAATGAATCCATCACAGGTATACATGTGTTCCCCATCCTGAACCCTCCTCCCTCATCCCTCCCCATACCATCCCTCTGGGTCGTCCCAGTGCACTAGCCCCAAGCATCCAGTATCATGCCCAAAAAAGATGTCCTTTTCATTATACGGGATTGGAATGCAAAAGTAGGAAGTCAAGAAACACCTGGAGTAACAGGCAAATTTGGCCTTGGAATATGGAATGAAGCAGGGCAAAGACTAACTAACAGAGTTTTGCCAAGAAAATGCACTGGTCATCACAAACACCCTCTTCCAACAACACAGGAGAAGACTCTATACATGGACATCACCAGATGGTCAACACCGAAATCAGATTGATTATGTTCTTTGCGGCCAAAGATGGAGAAGCTCTATACAGTCAGCAAAAACAAGACCAGGAGCTGACTGTGGCTCAGACCATGAACTCCTTATTGCTAAATTCAGAATTAAATTGAAGAAAGTAGGGAAAACCACTAGACCATTCAGGTATGACCTAAATCAAATCCCTTATGATTATAAAGTGGAAGTGAGAAATAGATTTAAGGGCCTAGATCTGATAGACAGAGTGCCTGATGAACTATGGAATGAGGTTCATGACATTGTACAGGAGACAGGGATCAAGACCATCCCCATGGAAAAGAAATGCAAAAAAGCAAAATGGCTGTCTGGGGAGGCCTTACAAATAGCTGTGAAAAGAAGAGAAGTGAAAAGCAAAGGAGAAAAGGAAAGATATAAACATCTGAATGCAGAGTTCCAAAGAATAGCAAGAAGAGATAACAAAGCCTTCTTCAGCGATCAATGCAAAGAAATAGAGGAAAACAACAGAATGGGAAAGACTAGAGATCTCTTCAAGAAAATTAGAGATACCAAAGGAACATTTCATGCAAAGATGGACTCGATAAAGGACAGAAATGGTATGGACCTAAAGAAGCAGAAGATATTAAGAAGAGATGGCAAGAATACACAGACGAACTGTACAAAAAAGATCTTCACGACCCAGATAATCATGATGGTGTGATCACTGATCTAGAGCCAGACATTCTGGAATGTGAAGTCAAGTGGGCCTTAGAAAGCATCACTACGAACAAGGCTAGTGGAGGTGATAGAATTCCAGCTGAGCTATTCCAAATCCTGAAAAATGATGCTGTGAAAGTGCTGCATTCAATATGCCAGCAAATTTGGAAAACTCAGCAGTAGCCACAGGACTGGAAAAGGTCAGTTTTCATTCAATCCCAAAGAAAAGCAATGCCAAAGAATGCTCAAACTACCACACAATTGCACTCATCTCACACGCAGGTAAAGTAATGCTCAAAATTCTCCAAGCCAGACTTCAGCAATACGTGAACCGTGAACTTCCTGATGTGCAAGCTGGTTTTAGAAAAGGCAGGGGAACCAGAGATCAAATTGCCAACTTCTACTGGATCATGGAAAAAGCAAGAGAGTTCCAGAAAAACATCTATTTCTGCTTTATTGACTATGCCAAAGCCTTTGACTGTGTGGATCACAATCAACCGTGGAAAATTCTGAAAGAGATGGGAATACCAGACCACCTTATCTGCCTCTTGAGAAACCTGTATGCAGGTCAGGAAACAACAGTTAGAACTGGATATGGAACAACAGACTGGTTCCAAATAGGAAAAGGAGTCCGTCAAGGCTGTATATTGTCACCCTGCTTATTTAACTTCTATGCAGAGTACATCATGAGAAACGCTGGACTGGAAGAAACACAAGCTGGAATCAAGATTGCTGGGAGAAATATCAATAACCTCAGATACGCAGATAACAACACCCTTATGGCAGAAAGTGAAGAGGAACTCAAAAGCCTCTTGATGAAAGTGAAAGAGGAGAGTGAAAAAGTTGGCTTAAAGCTCAACATTCAGAAAACGAAGATCATGGCATCCAGTCCCATCACTTCATGGGAAATAGATGGGGAAACAGTGGAAACAGTGTCAGACTTTATTTTTCTGGGCTCCAAAATCACTACAGATGGTGACTGCAGCCCTGAAATTAAAAGAAATTAAAAGACGCTTACTTCTTGGAAGGAAGGTTATGACCAACCTAGATAGCATATTCAGAAGCAGAGACATGACTTTGCCAACAAAGGTTCGTCTAGTCAAGGCTATGGTTTTTCCTGTGGTCATGTATGGATGTGAGAGTTGGACTGTGAAGAAGGCTGAGCGCCGAAGAATTGATGCTTTTGAAGTGTTGTGTTGGAGAAGACTCTTGAGAGTCCCTTGGACTGCAAGGAGATCCAGCCAGTCCATTCTAAAGGAGATCGGCCCTGGGATTTCTTTGGAAAGAATGATGCTGAAGCTGAAACTCCAGTACTTTGGCCACCTCATGCGAAGAGTTGACTCATTGGTAAAGACTCTGATCCTGGGAGGGAACGGGAGCAAGAGGAGAAGGGGACGACAGAAGATGAGATGGCTGGATGGCATCACCGACTCAATGGACGTGAGTCTCAGTGAACCCCGGGAGTTGGTGATGGACAAGGAGGCCTGGCATGTTGCGATTCATGGGGTCGCAAAGAGTCGGACACGACTGAGTGACTGATCTGATCTGATGTTGACTAAATTACAAAAGATAGTGTAACTAAGTCATATGTAAACATGTTTTTTATAAAAAGTTGTAAAAAATTTGTAAAAAAATTAATTCTTAGTCGTGAAGCTACTATATCATTTACACTTAATTTATTCTTCAATCTGTCAGTGTGTACACACACACACAGTATACACACACACACACACACACACACACACACACATATGGATTTCAGGTTTTTACTGAGTGCAAAATATATATGCAATTTGTAACACATATATATATATTGCACTCAGTGTATATATATGTGTGTGTGTGTTTTAACAGTATATGAAATATATATATTTATGTCACACTCAGTATAACTTGAAATCATTTTATCTTTTAACTTATTACCTTTTGGTTATCAAAGAAATTACCTTTCTTGCCCTCATTGTTTCAAATCAGGTAAGAGGATACGATTAAAAAATAGAGTTGATCTCTTACAGCACCGTGCTGCTGCTGCTGCTAAGTCGCTTCAGTCATGTCCGACTCTGTGAGACCCCATAGACAGCAGCCCACCAGGCTCCCCCATCCCTGGGATTCTCCAAGCAAGAACACTGGAGTGGGTTGCCATTTCCTTCTCCAACACATGAAAGTGAAAAGTGAAAAGTGAAAGTGAAGTCGCTTAGTTGTGTCCGACTCTTCGCAACCCCATGGACTGCAGCCCACCAGGCTCCTTCTTCCATGGGATTTTCCAGGCAAGAGCACTGGAGTAGGGTGCCATCGTCTTCTCCGTACAGCACTGTAGACCTGTGCTATTAGCCAACTTGCTGCCATTCTCATAAAAAATATGCAATTTAAACTGGGAGATACTAGTGCTTGCTTCTATTAGAAACAAGAACCCTCTTCTGCTTCATAATATGCTCAATTACCTTTAGATTGATCCATGAATAAATTATAATCCAAATAGACTTCTTTACCTTAAAGCTTTGCTGGCTTAAGGTATCCTTGTTGATTCATTATGTTGTCACTTTTCTATCGGCAATGTAATGCTTTTAATATCTGGATAGAGACAGTTTTAGTGTGAGATACTGTTATCTTTAAATGAGTAGGATTTAGCTTTTCTGGTGAGGACAATTTCATCAATGATGAATCCCTGGAGAAACTATTGAAACAAAAATCACACCATTTCTGAGCTTTGTTCAGCTCATCAGTTACAAAGCAGCTTTTGAGAGTCCTAAAGAACTTTTTCTTTTGTTTAAGAAATATAGCATGACGCTCAAACCTCTCACTTGGAGTTACCGCAGGCTACAACTTTTTCTGCAAGAAAATAATGAATGAAGAGGAAAACCTCCTGCTGCTGGCTCTGTCAGGGCCTGCTGCTTCTCCTCCTGCAATAGGAAATCAATTAACTGTATGTTCGGGCAGAGATTTGAGCTAAATGCTTTATTAATCATCACTGATTGCACACATATACCGTGGCCCATTATACTTTCACCTTCACTCTTTCTTATTTTTATTTTGCTCTGGTTTGTCCCTTTGGCAAGATCTAAACACAGACATATGCCTAAGTGTAATATATGGTGCTCAGATGCAAGGGGCAATTGATCTTTTTTATTTTCAGAAAATTTAACTTTTCAAATGTTCAGTTCTCGGCTATCTTAGAGGCATTTAAGTATGAGCAACATAATAATAATTTTTTAAAAGCACTGAAATTTCTTATACTAATGCAGAAAGCAAAATGACTATAGCAACCTTGAAGTTTTGGAAACTGCTCCTCCAACACTTCAGACTCCATGTGGCAGTGAGAAACCACGTGCAAAGAGACCCTCATTGATTTGGAGATAAATGGCGGAACATCGAAGGGGCAGTCAGTGATCTGTGTGGGTGTGCTGTCAATTTAAAGAAAACTTTGACACGAGTTTTCTTTCTTTTCCACTGTTTTCTTCAACTAACACACAGAGAAAATCCTGTAAGAATCTTTATGTTAAATTGAGAACCTCTCCTTAGGATAAATTATAAAAGATTAACACATTATAATTATAGCACTTCTAGTCATGAAAAGGCTGCATTAGTTAAATATGGCAAATATGGTCAGCCACTGCAAAAAAAAAAAAAATGCACCAAATAACAAGTGGTTGGTGTCTGTGCAAGCTGTATTCTATTCTGTATCAAACAATTTTTCTATTATTATTATTATTACCATTATTGGAACAATTTAAATCATCACAGTTTAAATGTAACTACTTTATTTCTCTTTGGATAAGCAATAATTTAAATGGAAAAGAAATATCTCCTCTGGTCTATGTTTAAAAGTAGATTAACAAGTTCCAAGAATGATTTCTTTTGAATAACTTTATAGAACTTTTAGGTGGAATGAGACAGTGTTGAATAAGATAAGACCCTGTCAAGGAAGAGGATAATGGTTCAGATTTTCATAAAACTCGCCTTCCTCATGAGGGATCTGCTAGCCTCAGAGGTCATGTGTTTCACACTAACAAATCTTGATAATCTTCAAGGATGTAAGATTAGTGTGCGAGTGTCCTTGATGTAGAAGTGTGGTGAGAGTGATATTCTGACAAGATTTGTATCAAGTGGACATGCATTCACCGCCTTCTGAGGTGTTATCAGAACCCTAAGGGGTATTGGCACCAAGTGTAATCCCTAACGCCTCATGTGCCAGGGGAAAGAGTCATTTCGGTAGAGGATACTCTAAGCAAGCTTGTCTTTTCTATATTAAAGGGCCCTAAATATGTGATAATATTAAGGATTTGTTTTATACTGTATGTGTTTTAATAGCACAGCATCACTTATTTTATGATTAAATAGATACAATATATTCATATATTCTCTCCCTCCATCATATCATTTCACATATTACTGTAATCATTAAATATAGTAATTTAGGAAAGCATTAAGGTGCAGAGATGAAGTGTATAGTTCAGGTTTAATTGTATGTAAATTAAATTGGCATTCATAACATTGTTTCTATTTGCTCGACTTGACATAATTACAGTAAATTGATAATGGAAGTAACAATCATAGATAGTTACACATAAGTATTTTCTGCCAATATAAATTTCCAGTTGCAGTTTGGCTGAATTGTAACATAGTTTAAGTTTGGTTTACCTACCCAATTGACATCTCTAAAGGACCAGAGAACTCACTTTCCTAGGGCATTATGCAACCTGGCAGGTAGAGGCCAGTGTTTTGAAACAACTATGATTTTGTACCAAAGTACTTGCTAGGTCAGAGATCAGTATGACCTTGGAGTGCTGTAGTTTTCCAAGCCTTCATCAGCGAGATAAATGTGCTTTATTCTGCAGGAGAGGTGGGAGGGGGTTATTTTTGCAGTCTTAGAAAAGAGGCCTAGCAGTTCCAGGTTACAAGCAAACACGTAACATTTGGAATTCAATGGTGCCCATCATCAGCAGTATATGTCAGTAAAAGTGAAGATCAAAGGTTCTAGAAGAGAAGGACAAAGTGAAGAGGAAATAATTACAGGATAATGAATAATAGGAGGGCATATTCATGTTAACTTGAAACCACTTAGCATTTTTCCATGACACCCAGGTATCTTTCTAAATGAACTTTGTAAAGTACAATTGGATAACCTTGAGATTTAAAGCTACATAATGTGATTTTGAATACTGATGGAGTTTGTTTAAGCAATGTGATATTTCTCCTGCTTTTTGTTTCTATTTTTGCCACCTTCATGCAAATAAAGTTTATTTTCTGTACAGAGAAATCAATATTTTTACCATTCTGTTTTTCAGCTATTCCAGTAGACTGCAATAAACGTTAGTTACAATCTTTAAAGAGATGTAGTAAGAATTTGAACATAATAAAATAGAGATACAGATTAGAACTTTGGCAAAGTATCTTTGCTATTGACAAAAGCATTTGTCAGAGACTGGGCTGTGTCTATACTGTGCTAAAAACCTGATGAAAAGGAAAAAAACCATCAATAGGTTTCACCTTCTGTCTATATGAACTAAACAAATTGTCTAACTAAGAGCTATTGTTTTAAGTGAGTGGTCTGATTTTACCATTGTGAATTTTATTCTGTTTTTAGAGATGTATTTTAAATTAACATTTGTATATCTAACACATACATATTTGGTAAAGGTATTGTGATATTGTGTTCTTTTTAATAATTAATGAAATCTAATACCTAGAAGACTAATGGCCCAAGAATGAAGACCTTGTTGCAGTTTACCTGAACCAATCTCCAAACACACATTTTGTTTGTTCATAATATTTATGTGTTTATATTCTCACATTTTTCTATTCTGTGAAGTAACATGCTTTCTTATTTGTGTGTTTTCCTATTAGAAACTGCCAAGCTTTGGACCTTATCTTGAGAAGCGCAAGAAAATCATAGCAGAGGAAAAGTTGAGACTGAAAAAAGAAAATGTGACCGTTCTACCACTTGAAAGAAACCATTTTATCCCAAAAAAACCTATTCCTTCTGTTAAGGTAAAGATTAAGCTGTCCGTGTGTATATATATATATATGTATATGTATATGTATATATATATATATGTCTGTTTTACTGTTTGCTAAATCACTTCAGTCGTGTCCAACTCCGTGCGACCCCATAGACGGCAGCCCACCAGGCTTCCCCCTTCCCTGGGATTCTCCAGGCAAGAACACTGGAGTGGGTTGCCATTTCCTTCTCCAATGCATGAAGGTGAAAAGTGAAAGTGAAGTCTCTCAGTCGTGTCCGACTCTAGCAACCCCATGAACTGCAGCCTACCAGGCTCCTCCATCCATGGAATTTTCCAGGCAAAAGTACTGGAGTGGGGTGCCATTGCCTTCTCCGATTTTACTGTTTAGTTTGTGTTTATTTCCTGCTTAAATACATCACTGGTTTTGTTTTTAAAATATATTGAAAGTTTAAAAAATTTTTGTCTGTGATGATAGGATAGCCTCTTTTGTATGCATGCATGCTCAGTTGCTAAGTTGTTTTTGACTCTTTTGCATTCCATGGACTGTAGCCCACCAGGCTCCTCTGTCCATGAAATTTCCCAGGCAAGTATACTGGAGTGGGTTGCCATTTCCTCTTCCAGGGGATCTTCCCATCCTGGCGATGGAATCTGTGTCTTCTGCATTGCAAGCAGATTCTTTACTGTTGAGCCACTGGGGAAGCCCCGCGTGATCAATATGTACCATCAATATCCATATGATACCTTACATTGTAGAAAAACTTTCTCTGGTTCAGCCTGGAAAAGTCTGTTCAAATTTGGGTTTTAGAATTATTTTCTGGATAATATCAAAAATTATTATTAAGATGGAATTATGTGTGCATTATATTTCTTGTTTTCCTTCAACTTTTTCATATGAAAGAGATGTAGATTCACATACAGGTGTAAGAAATAATACAGAGAGGTCTCGTGTACTCTTTACATAGTGTCTGCAATGTAGCATGTTGTAAAACTAGTACAGTATCACAACCAGGAAAGTGACAGAGATACAATCTACTGATCTTATTCACATTTCTTCAGTTGTACTTTTCATTTGCATGTGCGTGCATACATGTGTGTTTAGTTCATGCAGTTTCACCCCATGTGTAGGGTCCTGTGCCCTGTGTGCACAACAGTCAGATACAAGATTTCCCTCAGCATAAAGATCCCTCAGCTTGCCCCTTTATAGCCACATCTACTTCACTCCTGCCCACCTCCCTCAAGATGGCATTATTTTAAAGCAATCATAATGAAAAAAAAAGGAGGCAGGGTGGTATTACAGGCCCATATTCTCTCTGAAATCACCATCGCTGAATGCGCTTTGCATTCACTGAAACCAATTCTTCTCTGTTCAGTGACTGTCTACTCCTACATCCCCATTTTCTGGTTGAAGCATCAGTTGAAAAACTTGGTCTTAGGAGTTTTCTGGAATTCCTCTGTTACCCCTCTTTTGTAGTCAAATTGGAACCCTTAAAAATATCTTGTACCTATGAGAGAGAAAAAATGTGCCCTATAAAAAAAGAGTGGAATTTTGACTTG
This sequence comes from Bos taurus, assembly GCF_002263795.3. Classification (NCBI taxonomy): domain Eukaryota; kingdom Metazoa; phylum Chordata; class Mammalia; order Artiodactyla; family Bovidae; genus Bos; species Bos taurus. The sequence continues at coordinate 46,307,424 of NC_037330.1, forward strand.
ATATTGGGAGGGTTAAATGATTCAGAGTCCTGAAACGAAATATGGAAGTGGCTGAACACAAATTCTACCAGCACTTCAATGCCATAATTCCAAATAAAGTGAACACTTGGGACTTTCAACAATAAAATAGCCCCAAAGAGTCTCTTGAGCTGTTTCCTTTAAATTATTTGTGTGCTGCTAAAAGGATGATGTGGACACAGATGGTTAAGAAGAAGCTGGATCCTTCAGCTCTTCACAACTGCCCCCCCATGTTTGACTATAACTACTGTATGATTTGGGGTTAAGGGGGAATTGTGGGTCTATTTCTCTAGTTAATTAGTTTCAAGTAAACATAAGATCTCCATCTTTTCTGTATGTATAAAAGAATCAAAAGAAAAATATTATTTATATTTGAAATAAAAGAAATGCAATGTAAAAGCATTGCAACTTTTCCCAGTCTTCCATTCCTTCATAGCATCCAGTCCTCTCACTTCATGGCAAATAAATGGGGAAAAGTGGAAACAATGACAGACTTTCTTTTCTTTGGCTCCAAAATCACTGTGGATGGTGACTACAGCCATGAAATTAAAGACACCTGCTCCTTGGAAGAAAAGCTATGACAAACCTAGATAGTGTATAAGCAGAGACATCACTTTGCTGACAAAGGTCTTTATACTCAAAGCTATGGTTTTTCTAGTAGTTATGTACGGATGCGAGAGTTGGACCATAAAGAAGGCTGAGCACTGAAGAGCTGATGCTTTCAAATTGTGGTGCTAGAGAAGACTCTTGAGAGTCTGTTGGACAGTGAGGAGATGAAACCAGTCAATCCTGAAGGAAATCAACCCTGAATATTCATTGGAAGGACTGAAGCTGAAGCTCTGATACTTTGGCCACCTGATGCAAAGAGCCCACTCATTGGGAAAGACCCTAATGCTGGGAAAGATTGAGGTCAGGAGGAGAAGGGGGTGACAGAGGATAAGATGGTTGGATGGTATCACTGACTCAGTGGGCATAAATTTGAGCAAACTCCGGTAGATAGTGAAGAACAGGGAAGCCTAGTGTGCTGCACTTCATGGGGTTGCAAAGAGTGGATCACAACTTAGCAACTAAACAACAACAAATTCCTTCAGGAAATGTAGAAGCAAAACAGAAAGAGAACAATAATTTAATAAATCTTCACAATACCTGGGATAGGTATATATTATGTATAAAGGTATATATATGGGCTTTCCAGGTGGGTCAGTGATAAAGAATCTACCTGCCAGTTCAGGAGATGCAGGAGACGTGGGTTCAACCCCTGAATCACGGAGATCCCCTTGAGGAAGAAATGGCAACCCACTCCAGTATTCTTGCCTGGAGAATCCCATGGACAGAAAAGCCTTGTGGGCTACAGTCCATGGGATCGCAAAGCACTGGACACAACTGAGCAATTGACCACACAACAACTCTGTGTGACAGAGTAGTTCTATCTAGGCTTAATTCATAAAACTATTTTCCCATTAATATAATTTGCTAAAATCTTACAAACTTTGCTATATATTTCAATGAAGGAAACAGCTTCATAATAATTCCTTGCAGTGACTTTCTTCAAACATGGGCTACTTCCTAAAATGACACTGGTAAGCCCAAATTTAATTTCATTAAATGTTTATGGCATTGCAGTAAGTAGAAAATCTTAAGATACGTCACTGTTTTATCCAAGATAACTTCGTGTATTATCTGGATTCTATTCCTCCCTTACTTGCCAAGAATACTGGAGTGGGTTGCCATTTCCTCCTTCAGGGAATCTTCCCGACTCAGGGATTGAACCTGTGTCTCTTGCATCTCCTGCATTGGCAGGCGGGCTCTTTCACCAGTGTACCACCTGGGAAACCCCTCTGTCACAATGCTGGGGTTCAAATCGTGGCACTGCCATTTAGCAGCTATATGAACTTCCCTCAGCTAACTAATCTGTAAGATGGACATAATAAAAGTGTCTGCCTCATGCAGTTATAAATTAGGTAGTGTGAGAAGTGCTTTTTAGTCTGTGCTGATGTGCTCAGTCATGGCCGACTCTTTGCGACCCCATGAACTGTAGCCTGCCAGATTCCTCTGTCCATGGAATTTTCCAGGCAAGAATACTGGAGCGGGTTGCCATTTCCTTTTCCAGCTTTTTAGTCTACACCTAAATATATCCTAAATAAATGCTATCTGCTATTAGTTAAGATGTTAGGAATGGACAACTTGAAGGAGGTAACCAGTTAGGGTGACTTTCCATTTCCTTATAGCCAACAAAATAAACTTAAGAGTGTAAAGCTCTGGAGGTCTACCAAGCTGGAAGTTTTGAAGAAGTTCATATATTTTTTAGGAAATCTTTATTGCATAGCTACTATGAGACAAGCAATGTGCTAGGAATTGGAGACTCTTGAGAGTCCCTTGGACTGGAAAGAGATCCAACCAGTCCATTCTAAAGGAGATTGGTCCTGAGTGTTCTTAGGAAGGAATGATGCTGAAGCTGAAACTCCAGTACTTTGGCCACCTCATGCGAAGAGCTGACTCATTGGAAAAGACTCTGATGCTGGGAGGGATTGGGGGCAGGAGGAGAAGGGGACGACAGAGGATGAGATGGCTGAATGGCATCACTTACTCTATGGACGTGAGTTTGAGCAAACTCCGGGAGTTGGTGATGGACAGGGAGGCCTGGCGTGCTGCAATTCATGGGGTCGCAAAGAGTCGGACATGACTGAGCTACTGAACTGTACTGAGTACAAAAAATAAAACAGACACAGGCTCTATCCTCATGAAACATACAGAACAGAGAAAGAAACATAAAATTATGTTTATAGTACAAACTGTAAATAAAAAATACAAGATGTATGCAGTCTTTTTCATAGCATGACCTAGTTTAGATTGAACGGGATGAGGAAGGCCTCTTTGAGGAAGTGGCATCAGTTTTCATTCCAATCCCAAAGAAAGGCTCAAAGAATGCTCAAAGAAAGGCCAAAGAATGCTCAAACTACCACACAATTGCACTCATCTCACATGCTAGTAAAATAATGCTCAAAATTCTCCAAGCCAGGCTTCAGCAGTGTGTGAACCGTGAACTTCCAGATGTTCAAGCTGGTTTTAGAAAAGGCAGGGGAACCAGACATCAAATTGCCAGCATCCGCTGGATCATTGAAAAAGCAAGAGAGTTCCAGAAAAACATCTATTTCTGCTTTATTGACTATGCCAAAGCCTTTGACTGTGTGGATCACAATAAACTGTGGAAAATTCTGAAAGAGATGGGAATATTGGAACACCTGACCTGCCTCTTGAGAAACCTATACGCAGGTCAGGAAGCAACAGTTAGAACTGGACATGGAACAGCAGACTGGTTCCAAATAGGAAAAGGAGTACGTCAAGGCTGTATATTGTCACCCTGCTTATTTAACTTCTATGCAGAGTACATCATGAGAAATGCTGGGCTGGAAGAAGCACAAGCTGGAATCAAGATTTCCAGGAGAAATATCAATAACCTCAGATATGCAGATGACACCACCCTTATGGCAGAAAGTGAAAAGGAACTAAAAAGCCTCTTGATGAAAGTGAAAGAGGAGAGTGAAAAAGTTGACTTAAAGCTCAACATTCAGAAAACAAAGATCATGGCATCTGGTCCCATCACTTCATGGCAAATAGATGGGGAAACAGTGGAAACAGTGGCAGACTTTATTTTTTGGGGCTCCAAAATCACTGCAGATGGTGATTGTAGCCATGAAATTAAAAGACACTTACTCCTTGGAAGGAAAGTTATGACCAACCTAGGTAGCATATAGAAAAGCAGAGACATTAATTTGCCAACAAAGGTCCATCTAGTCAAGGCTATGGTTTTTCCAGTGGTCATGTATGGATGTGAGAGTTGGACTATGAAGAAAGCTGAGCGCCAAAAAATTGATGCTTTTGAACTGTGGTGTTGGAGAAGACTCTTGAGAGTCCCTAGGACTGCAAGGAGATCCAACCAGTCCATTCTAAAGGAGATCAGTCCTGGGTGTTCATTGGAAGGACTGATGCTAAAGGTGAAACTCCAATACTTTGGCCACCTCATGCGAAGAGTTGACTCATTGGAAAAGACTCTGATGCTGGGAGGAATTGGGGGCAGGAGGAGAAGAGGACGACAGAGGATGAGATGGCTGAATGGCATCACCAACTTGATGGACATGAGTCTGAGTGAACTCCGGGAGTTGATGATGGACAGGGAGGCCTGGCGTGCTGTGATTCATGGGGTCTCAAAGAGTCGGACACGACTGAGAGACTTGAAACCAAATCAAGACTGGGTAGTTACTAGAAGATTAAGAGGAAAAGGGGATATTCCCAGTGATAGGGTAATGGAAACATAGACAGAGGTGAAATTGAAGAAGTCCTGTTAATTCTTCTAAAACTTGGTGATTCTTTTATATACTGGGGTATAAGGAATGGTAAGGAGTTGCATTTAAGGAGATTAAGATGCTTAGATTATTGATAGTGAGTGAAGTCACTCTGTCATGTCCGACTCTTTGAGAACACATGGACTGTAGCCTACCAGGAATCTCTGTCCATGGGGTTCTCCAGGCAAGAATACTGGAGTGGGTTACCGTTTCCTTCTCCAGGGGATCTTCCCGACCCAGGGATCAAACCCAGGTCTCCCACATTGGAGGCGGACGCTTTAACCTTTGAGCCACGAACTAAAAGAAAAATAAAAGATAATGAATCAAGGTTTTTTTCTTGGTGTTTTTAGGTTTGATGAGTTTTTTTGATGTGGATGAAAAATATAGATTTGAACATATTGAAGTTAGTGAACTCAGGCTAATTATGGACCTGTGCTGGAGGATATAAAGAGAAAATAACTAACATACTCACCGCCTACTAGTTTCCAGTCACAGGACAGCAGCTTCTCGTATATTTTCTTATTTCTTGCTTAACCTAATACCCTATGAGGGAATAGAAATTCTGGGGAAGAAAATGGGATCAAGTGATCAAAGAAATAAGAGAATAACCAGAAGGAAATGGTGATGTGGAGGAGGGGAGGGGAGGGAAGAGGAAGTCTGGGGAAGAGGACCACAGGTCAGAAAGTGCTACTCATCTTAGCAAGGGCATCCAATACTGTTTTATTGTGTCTTTCACATGTAACCACTGAGATTTCAATTGCCAATTGGCAGTAATTGTCCTATTTACCCATACATCCATTTTGTCATTCATCCAATGACTATTAATATCCACTCACTATGTTCCAGCAATGATCTAGTCACCAGCAAGTCAGTAGTGAACAAAACAAAAGCCCAGTTCTAAGGGTGCCTGCATTTTAGTGAGAACAGTCAATAAACAAATGAGCGAGTGGATACATACTGTTATCAGATGGTCACAGTGCTGTGGAGAAGATGCAGCAGGGTTTGGAGAAAAGGAATCGCTGGAGAGGTTTTTCAGGGGTTGCCTGCCTGGTTAAATGGCATGAGTAGACACTTCACAGAGAGAGAGTGATAAATGCAGATAAGCACCCGAGGGTACAACATTCCATTCAGAAGGAACAGAAAATGCAAAGACTCCGAAGTAGGAAAGTCCTTGGCAGGAAACTGTGGAGGCTTTTTTAAAAGGAAGAATGATGTAATCAGACTCAGTTTTTCCAAGGATCATCTGGCTGCAGGGTTGAGCGAGATCCTAGATGGGCAAGGACAAAAGCATGGAGACTGGTTAGAAGGCTATTGCAACAAGATAGGGGAGACACTGGCAGCAAGGAGAATAAATACTAGATGTCAGAAGGCCGCAACTCCATTGTTCTAAATGAAGTGATGTGTGTGCAAGTATCGTACTCAGCATGTTTGCCCAGCGGCTCAGTTGTGTCCAACTGTTTGTGACCCCATGAGCTGTAGTCCATGAGGGTCCTCTGTCCATTGGATTCTCCAGGCAAGAATATTGGAACAGGTTGCCATTTCCTTCTCCCGGGCATCTTCCCGACCAAAGAATCAAACCTGCAGCTCTTGTGTCTCCGGTATTGGCAGGCGGATTCTTTACCACTGAGCCACCTGGGAAGCCCCCTCACCTAAATCATGCTGCTACTGCTAAGTTGCTCAGTCGTGTCTGACTCTGTGCGGCCTCATAGACAGCAGCCCACCAGGCTCCCCCGTCCCTGGGATTCTCCAGGCAAGAACACTGGAGTGGGGTGCCATTGCCTTCTCCGTTTAAGGAGGCTGCTGCTGCTAAGTCACTTCAGTCGTGTCCAACTCTGTGTGACCCCATAGACAGCAGCCACCAGGCTCCCCCCATCCCTGGGATTCTCCAGGCAAGAACACTGGAGTGGGTTGCCATTTCCTTCTCCAATAGTTCTATTCAAATGTAAGGGGACACAGTTATTGTCCCTTTCATGCAAGCCCCCCGCCCCTTCCCCATTAATTCCCACTCCATCTGGATGACATTGAATGAATAGTCACATTCCCTTTAAGAGTCGTTTTATCTCTGCCTGGGAGTCAGACACTGCTTCCCCGTGCTTTTGTTGTTTCACTGTACCGCACTTACCCCGGCACACCTCGTTCTTCCCTCTGCTGCTTCATCATTGCCTTCATGTTTTCTCTACAGTGTTTCTTCTATGCTTGACATAACCATTTTTCCTTCTTCCCTTTTTCCTGAGGCTGTGGGTTATCTATTTTCATGCTTAATATTTTTTCTGTCCACCCATCTGTTTATTTTAGCTTGTTTGTTCTCTCCTCTGCTGGCCTCTTTATAGATTACTCTGTTCAATAGTTTAAACTCCATGACAATGCTTTGTTTATCCTCTCAGCTAGCACAGTATATTATTCCCCATCTGCTATAGAGAGGGCCCCAGTGCCCCACAAAGTTAACTAAGCCCCTCTTGTCTGAACAAGTTTTTCAGCCATGCATTCAAGTTTCTAATCTACCCCCATCTTCCCTGGTTATGAGTGTGACAATATTATTTCTAAGCAAGCCATGCTCAATAGATCTCATCTTTTGTTCTTCTTTTTCTTTCAAATACCTCAGATAAGAAGTAATGGTCTGCTGCTACAGACGTAGGCAGTTTCAATATCAGTCACTCAGTAAATATTTATTGAGTATTTGCTATGTGACTGGCAGTGTGCTAAGGACTGGGTCTATTTCCAGAGACATACAAGGTACACAGTCCAAGGCACCACAATTTTCCTGATCTCGGAGGACATGTAGTACTAACATATATTTATTATGCAGTCGCTGCAATCCAGGAATTGTGCTAGAAACTGGGAATACAACATGAATTTTAAAAAGAAAGATATCTATCTTTATGGAGCTCATAGTCTAACAAGGGAGAAAGACACATGTTAAAAATTATTTACAGTTCATTCAAATATGTACAAAATGCTCTGGGAACAGAGAGGAGTGAAAGGGATTAGTTCTGCCTCGGGTAATTGTGGAAAGCTTCACAGAGATGGTGATATTTAACATGGAGTTTAATAAATTAGTGTTAATTAAGCAGAGAATTAATAATAAAAGCTAATATTTATTGAGTACTTATGAGGTTTCAGTCACTGTTCTGCATGCCTGTGAATTAACTCATTTAAGCCTCACCATAGCCCTATCAGGTACCCATGTTTTCCTTAGTTTACTGATTAAGTAATTAATAAACAGAGAGGTTAAATAACTTATCTAAGGTCACACAGCTAGAAAGATGTCAAAACCAAGATTTGATTCCAAAATCTGGCTCTAGAACTTGAACCCTTAATCACTATCTTCTACTGTCTCTCATGAAAGGGAGAAAAAAAAAAAGAAAAGTGGCATTTTAAGCATATGAGTATGTTGGCAAAGCATAGTATTAATACATAATTAGAATAATTTGCAGCCATGGGATCTTAAATCCAATACAACTCATTCTTTTGTTCAATAAAACTTATAGAAAGGACCAAACTAGAGGTAATAATGAGGAAAATAATCCAGTTTTCTCCATTGGTCTTAATATAATGTGAAAGGGCAAGGAGATGTACTGATTACACATCTAAGAATTTCAGCTGGAGTACCAGGAGTTACACAGTGACTAAGAGTCCCTAAGAACTAGAAGTCTTTGCTAGCCAACATGGTATCCAGGTTCTCTTTGCATCCTTGGAAGCTAAAAACTGGTCTCAGAGACTGTCAGTCCTACAGCAAGGAATAATCTAGGGCCCTAGAGTCAGCTGGGCTTCCTTGGTGGCTCAGATGGTAAAGTGCCTGTCTGCAGTGTGGGAGACCCAGGTTCAATCCCTGGATTGGGACGATCCCCTGGAGAAGGAAATAGCAGCCCACTCCAGCACTCTTACCTGGATAACCCCATGGACAGAGGAGCCTGGTAGACTACAGTCCATGGGTTATCAAAGAGTCAGACATGACTGAGAAACTTCACTTTCACTAGAGTCTGCCTGGCATCCAGTCAGTTTCCTCTTTATCAACCCTACATCTTGGCTTCCACTTCATAGTGACACAGCCTTTATTGTACATATTGCCATACTGTGGGGCTTTCACTTTTGTGAAAGAAATTGAAAGAAAAGGATTCTGAGGAAAAGGAGGGTAATCCAAATCAGTATTGGAAGACTGAAGGGGAAGAATGAGATAAAGTAAGCAAAAGACAGCTGGCCTCCAGCAATACATAAGTCTTCTCAAAGATGAACCAGGACCTTCTGAAGAAGCTCCTGACATTCCACAGGTTCACCTGTGCTAGAGAAAAGAAGCCAAATAGGAGGCACTTTTGTCTCCTGGCTGAAGAAAACTGAAGTGACAGTGTGCATATTTGGCCCTGCTAAATAAGAGACGTGCTTTATTCCCAGGCAGCGTATAACAGAGATTTGAGATTCTGCCAGGACTTATAAAGTTCCCCGAATGCTTCCCACTTCTGTTGATATATATGAGAATGAATTCTCATTCTCTTTATGAAGTCAGGAATGTATCTCTAACGTCTTTGAATTTCTGGGTAGGAAAATGAATGGTTTAGGGGCACAAGTGATGTTTTCATCTCTTCTTCCTGCTGCTTCTAGTAGGAGATGGACTGCATCTCATAAGACTGGCAAGACAGTGTTGGCAGGAGACCAGTCAGCCTGATCGAGTGGTTTATTATTTCAATTGAGTTGTGAGGGGAAGGAGAAAAGTACTCAGAGAAAACTGTAAGGCCATATTATATACTATGAAGCATAAAAGGGATGGCGCAGAAAGAAAAATACTGCAGGACTTCCCCAGCAATTTTCAGAAGATACCAGAGAAATGGGCAGGAGGTACTCACATTCTCAATTGTCTGTATACAGACAAGTAGGAGATGAAAAATCATCAAACAGAACTTTAAAACACACGAAAATAATTTTTTGGTAAAAATCATCTCTTAAGTCTTGCGAGGATATTTTGAAATGTGATTCCTGACTGGAATATGATGATGGAAAGGTGTATCTTGTTTGAAATAAATAGGTCTAATCGAACAGCTAGAGGAGAAGCAGTATATGTCAAAAAGATGTGCACATGCATGGAAATCCACATACCTGAAGGTAAAGCATGCAGGAAGCAGCTGCAGGAGAGTGTGAAAGGAGAACAGAAGTGTTATCCTGGGATTACATCAGAGACCTCGTAACCAGATGGTTAATATGGACGGGCAAGATAGAGCAGCAATGTAAGCCTTTATAGACTTCAGATGAAAATCCCACTCCACTAAAGGCAAAACATCGGAAAAATTATTGAATTGCCTTGTTGGAAATTTAATCTCACAAAAGAGAAAGAAGCAATGAGGAACTTACTGCATTGGCTTATTTCTGGCTCCCTATAAAAATCTGTTTGTGGAAAATGGCAGCTAAAAGAATCTTGAAGGAAAGTAACCATTCTATATCATCTTAGAGTTCATTAGGCCATAGAAAGGAAGTCTGAGGTAAAATGTATAAGTATGCCACCTTAAGTGAATCTACTTTCAGGGAATTCAGAAACAACAATAGAAAACAATCCCGTAGTCAGAGCTCTAACTTGAACATTGATCAAGAAGAATGATAAGCTGCCAAATTGAAATTTGATGACATAATCTCTGAGTTTCACAAGGAGTAGGAAAAGAGTTAAGCATTTAGATAATTCTGTTTTCAATGGTCATATAAGAAAATAGAGATCATATAACCAACAATGATCAGAAAACAGTGGCCTTAAGATTTTAACATGTTTCAGAAGTAACAAGGCCTCAAATTATCTGAATTTGGAGAAAATATTAGGAAAAGTAGAAATGTACTTTGTTAATTTTTTTTTAAAGGGAAAGAGGAAACACCTATTACTTTGAATAGATGATATATAATTAATTTACAATTAGAATTGTTCAATTCCTATTACCTGTCTAGCATCCCCATAAAGAATGCTCTCAGAACCGAAAAGAACAGGGAAAACATATTCAAGAGTTGAATAAGGTACTACTACTACTACGTCACTTCAGTCGTGTCCGACTCTGTGCGACCCCATAGACAGCAGCCCACCAGGCTCCCCCGTCCCTGGGATTCTCCAGGCAAGAACACTGGAGTGGGTTGCCATTTCCTTCTCCAGTGCATGAAAGTGAAAAGCAAAAGTGAAGTCTCTCAGTTGTGTCCAGCCGTCAGCAACCCCATGGACTGCAGCCCACCAGGCTCCTCAGTCCATGGAATTTTCCAGGCAAGAGTACTGGAGTGGGGTGCCATAAGGATACAGTAAAAACACATCACATTTAGCCTCATTGCTACTGCTACTGCTAAGTCACTTCAGTCGTGTCTGACTCTGTGCAACCCCATAGACGGCAGCCCGCCAGGGTCCCTGGGATTCTCCAGGCAAGAACACTGGAGTGGGTTGCCATTTCCTTCTCCAATGCATGAAAGTGAAAAGTGAAAGTGAAGTCGTTCAGTCGTGTCCAGCTCTTAGCGACCCCATGGACTGCAGCCTACCAGGCTCCTCCATCCTTGGGATTTTCCATGCAAAAGTACTGGAGTGGGGTACCACTGCCTTCTCTGTTTAGCCTCATTAAATGCATTTAAATATAAAGTGTCTGGCAAGAACTTGCTACTTTAAAGCCTGAATCAACCCACATAAAAAGAATACAGTGATCAGGGCCACAAATCTGTACTGAACCAACCTCCACCACACCCAAATCACACCCATTTGTCTATCTCCCACTCCACCCTCTCACCTCACCCACTTCATTTCCCAGATCTTCATTAGCTTCTGGGCTTCCCTAGTGGCTCAGATGGTAATGAATGTGCCTGCAATGCAGGAGACCTGGGATCAATTCCTGGGTCAGTAAGATCACCTGGAGAAGCGAATGGCAACCCACTCCAGTATTCTTGTCTGGAGAATCCCATGGACAGAGGATCCTGGCAGGCTACAGTCCATGGGATCACAAAGAGTTGGATACGACTGAGTGACTAACACTCCATTAGCTTCTATCCCATCTCTTGGTTTGCTTGCTTCTCTCACCTTCTCCACTAACCTACTTCTTTATTTCCTGAATCAAGCTTTGTCTCTGCCCTCCCAGTTCACCTTATTCATCCTGAGTCCTGTTATCAGAGTTCAACTGAATTTAAACTCTAAATTTAAAGAATTTAGACTTCTTTTTCTAATTGTACAGTCACCCTCCCTATCTCCTTCCTCAGAGGACATTATACAAGATATCAAAAATAAATTGTGTGCAATATTTTTGAGAGTATTTTTGTATGATATTGCTCTATCACACTGCTGAAAAATAAATGGTGCTCTGGGTTCTTTTGGGCTTCCCACGTTCTTCCCAGTGGTCAGGAATCCACCTGCCAATGCAGAAGATGTGGGTTCCATCCCTGGGTTGGGAAGATCCACTGGAGAAGAAAACAGCAACCCATTCCAGTATTCTTGCCTGGAAAATCCTATGGACAGAGGAGCCTGGTGGCCTACAGTCCACTGGATAGCAAAGAGTTGGACATGACGAGCGACTGAGCATGAACACGCCAGGTTTTTTAGAAAAGAAAAAAGTGGATGTGGCAAGGAGAGTGAGGAAAAGACAGAAGTAGAAAAGCTTCATTAAGGATCATTGAACTTTTGATTTGAGAACATTAGTTAAAAGAGAAATTATTAAGTGTCAGCATAAATTCAGTAGAAACAAACCAAATTATCTCATTTCCTATTTTGATAGGATAATTAAGCAAGCAGTGAACCTGATATAAAAAATATGAACCTGTGACATTGGTAACAGTACAGAAAAGGAAATGGTAAAGTAATTAAACACCTACATCAAATGATTTAAATATTGGCTGTTTCGGATAGATGGGGGTCCTCTAGTTCCTCATTCTTTGATCCTAAAGTTTGTATTAAACAGAAATATTGACTGATCTCTTTTACAAAGTTCTTTTGATTATCCCAAACAAATAATTAATTGACAAAGATGTGATTCTAGAATTCTGTACTCTTTTCCAACATTAATTTTGGGAACAGATATTTAAATCAAATGTATCATCTATACTTTAAAGAATTTAGCATCACTTTTTCCCACATACACATTCATACATAAACTTTTCCACTAATCAGGGATGACTATAGCACATCACGTGACCTTTGTACAGCCATACCTTGCTTGTAATAATGAATGTAGTTTCCCTAATCGCCACAGATGTGTGTCCAACAGGGACTAGACTAGCCATATGTGCCTCACTTATTATATGAACCTTTCAGCAAACTCCAGATTCCAGAATGTAGACTCAAGGGTTTTCATAAGCTGACAGTACTACATGGAAGCTTTGATTTTAAACAAACGTCCACATTTTCCACTGCATAGAATGATAATTCATTTTCTTTGATACTCTTTCCAAAATAATTTAAAATAGTTGTCATTCTTGTATCATTTTTCAGATTAAAAGATATATATAATTTTCTTAAGAACTATGATGAAAGAGAGGTGATTTCTTTTTAATTGGGGAATAATTGCTTTACAATGTTGTATTGGTTTCTGCTGTACAACACTGTGACTCAGCTATCAGTATATATATATGCCCTCCCTCTTGAGCCTCCTCTCCACCTCCTGATCCTACCCCTTAGTTCATCACAGAGCACTGAGCTTAGCTCACTCTGCTACATAGCAGCTTCCCACTAGCTATCTATTTTATACATGGTACTGTATATATAGGCTTCCCAGGTGTTCAGTGGCAAAGAATCCACTTGCCAAATGCAGGAGACACAGGAGATGTGGGTTCAGTCCCTAGCTTGACAAGATGCCCTGGAGTAGACATAGCCATCTGCTCCAGTATTAATGTCTGGAAAATTCCATGGGCAAAAGATCTTGGCAGACTATGGTTGAGGGGGCCACAAAGAGTTGGACATGACTGAGTGGATGTGCACGAGCACAAATGTATGTATGCCAAAGCTGCCCTCTCAATTCATCCCACCCTCTCTTCCCCCGCTGTGCCCACATGTCCGTTCTCTATGTCTGCATCTCTGCTTCTGCCCTGCAAATAGTTTCATCAGTTACTGTTTTCCTAGGGTCCATATGTACGCATTAATACACATTCTTTTTCTTTCTCTTTCTGACTTGCTTCACTCTGTGATATACTCGAGGTTCATCACATCACTGCAAATGACTCAATTTAACACCATGTGTTAATAAACTTTAGAGCTCCAAAGACTTTGTTTTATTTAGTTTCACATTAAAAAAATGGTGTTCTAATAAATGACGAGAACAATTCTCCAATAAAGTGCAAAAAGGGTATTTGATATATGCAGAATGTGAATTTGCTTCCTACAATAACATTTCTTAGAAATATGCATTGTTTCTTTGGAATAAACCTTATAAGCTGGATTCCTGTCTAGGGAGTTTCCTATTTAATCATGTTTTGAATATTTACTGATTATTTCAGTCAAGTCATGCTCTAATCCAATGAAACAACCATTTTGACTGGGTTGTTTATTAGATTGAAAAACTTATTTTCTATCACATATTGTCTTTTACAGCCATAGAAGAACCTCATCCATTTACTGATTTAAAATAGTATCAGAAAATATTAAGCATATCCAGATTCTTTGACTATGATTATTTTGTATTTAAAGAAGTAGTCAAGATTCCTTAAGAAGCTAGGAATAAAACTACCATATGACCCAACAATCCCACTACTGGGCAACTACCCTGAGAAAACCATAATTGAAAGAGACATATGTACCCCAATGTTTGTTGCAGCATTTTTTACAATAGCTAGGATCTGGAAGCAACCTAGATGTCCATTGACAGATGAATGGCTACAGAAATTGTGGTACATCAATACAATAGAATATTACTCAGCTATAAAAAAAAAATAACACATTTGAGTCAGTTCTAATGAGGTGGATGAACATAGACCCATTATACAGAGTGAAGAAGTAAGAAAGCAAAATACAAATGTTGTATATTAATGCATGTGTATAGAATCAAGATGATATTGATGAACCTATTTTCAGGGTAGCAGTAGAAACACAGAAACAGAGAACAAACTTGTAGACACAGTGGGGGAAGGAGATGGTGGGGAAAATTGAAAGGATAGCATGGAAACATATACATTATCATATGGAAAATAGATAGCAAGTGGGAATTTCCTGTGTGACACAGTGAACTCAGCCCAGTGTTCTGGGACAACCTAGAGGGGTGGAATAGGGTAGGAAATGGGGGGGGGGGTACTTCAAGAGGGAGGGGACATATGTATAGCTGTGGCTGATTCATGCTGATGTTTGGCACAAACCAACATAATATTGTCAATCAAATAGCCAACATCCGTTGGATCATCAAAAAAGCAAGAGTTCCAGAAAAACATCTACTTCTAATTTATTGACTACGGCAAAGCCTTTGACTGTGTGGATTGCAACAAACTGCGGAAAATTCTTCAAGAGACGGGAATACCAGACCACCTAACCTGCCTCCTGAGAAATCTGTGTGCCTCTTGATGACAGTGAAAGAGGAGAGTGAAAAAGTTGGCTTAAAACTCAACATTCAGAAAACTAAGATCATGGCATCTGGTCCCATCACTTCATGGCAAATAGACAGGGAAACAATGGAAACAGTGAGAGACTTTATTTTGGGGAGCTCCAAAATCACTGCAGATGGTGACAGCAGCCATGAAATTTTAAAAATGCTTGCTCCTTGGAAGAAAAGCTATGACAAACCTAGACAGCATATTAAAAAACAAAGGTCTGTCTAGTCAAAGCTATGGTTTTTCCAGTAGTCATGTATGGATGTGAGAGTTGGACTATAAAGAAAGCTGAGTGCAGAAGAATTGATGCTTTTGAACTGTGGTGTTGGAGAAGACTCTTGAGAGTCCATTGGACAGCAAGGAGATCAAACCAGTCCATCCTAAAGGAAATCCGTCCTGAATATTCATTGGAAGGACTGATGCTGAAGCTGAAACTCCAATACTTTGGCCACCTGATGAGAAGAACTAACTCATTGGAAAAGACCCTGATGCTGGGAAAGGTTGAAGGTAGGAGGAGAAGGGGACAACAGAGGATGAAATGGTTGGATGGCATCACTGACGCAATGGACATGAGTTTGAGTAAACTCTGGGAGTTGGTGATGAACAGGGAAGCCTGGCTTGCTGCAGTCCATGGGGTAAAAAAGAGTTGGACACGATTGAGCGACTGAACTGAACACAATATTGTGAAGCAATTATCCTCCAATAAAAAATGATTTTTAAAAAGTACTCAAATCTTTTTGTGAATCTCATATTTTTTAAAAAAATATTTAGTAAATTAACAAATAGCTATTAGGCCCATACAACTAATATTTTAGTTGTAATAAAACTAATATTTTAGCCTAATATTTTGCCATATATTGAATATATAAAGAAGTGAAAGATGCACTTATTTTAACAAATATTCAAGTACCCATTAGATTTCAGTGATCTCAGGAGCAAGATATACCACATATGACACAAAGATGAATAAAGCCTAGCAAAAGACTGCATATAGGAAGCAAATATAGAAATATGTATAAGATGAAGCAGAATTTGCTAAACAGAGAAGTAACAGATGAGTCAGCATAACAGAGTGCTTACAGACATAGATTTTGAAATTAGGCAGCCCTAGTCTGAATGCCTGCTTTTTTATTTACTTACTCTTATACCTTAGATATTAGGCACTTCATCCTCTATAATATATGTGAAATTTAAGTGAGAAAATGCTTAAAAATTATGGCGCTGGCCCAATACATAGTAAGAACTCAAAGTAATCTGTAATCATTAGTTCCACATAATAGATAAAATACTATGAGCCATTGTGGGTGTGTAGGAAAGAAAGAGGTAGGAGACAAAGAAGAGAAAGAAGAAAAGAGAGATCACACCTTTCTTGGTTGGAAAAGAAGGAAAGATTCAGGAAATCTTCTTGGAGTAGTGGTGTGTCAGCTGTCTTTGAAGGATGGACAAGATTTTTCAAAATCAAAATGGGAAGGAAGAGTATTCTGGACAGAAGACCCAAGATAGAATTAGGTACCAGAAGAGTTGATTGATAAGTGTGTTCAGTACAAGGCATGTGTCTAGTATAGCATCAGACCAAAAAAGGCATGCCAGTGAAAGCCTTAAATGCTAGACTTAAATGTGAAACTGTATTTAATTCAGTAGATTTTTTTTTTTTTTTAGTAAGGTAGTGGGAAATTCAGTTTGTGCTATACAGCACAGATTAAGATGACAATACTGCATAAGATAGGATGGGAAAGGAAGAATATAATAATGAGACTTACTGTGTAGGCTCTTGTAACTACCTTAGAAGTAATGGGAAATTAATTAATAGTGGTTAAAGATGAAGAATTGATGCTTTTGAACTGTGGTGTTGGAGAAGACTCTTGAGAGTCCCTTGGACTGCATGGAGATCCAACCAGTCCATTCTGAAGGAGATCAGCCCTGGGATTTCTTTGGAAGGAATGATGCTAAAGCTGAAACTCCAGTACTTTGGCTACCTCATGCGAAGAGTTGACTCATTGGAAAAGACTCTGATGCTGGGAGGGATTGGGGGCAGGAGGAGAAGCGGACAACAGAGGATGAGATGGCTGGATGGCATCACCGACTCAATGGACGTGAGTTTGAGTGAACTCCAGGAGTTGGTGTTGGACAGGGAGGCCTGGCGTGATGCGATTCATGGAGTCGCAAAGAGTCGGACATGACTGAGCAACTGAACTGAACTGAACTGAACTGAAAGACCATAGTGGACATGGAAAGAATATTCAAAAGATTTTGCAAATCCAGAACTCAAAAGACTTGGCAATCATTGAGATATTGGAGTAGGGAGAAGTAGGAGTAAAATACAACTCTGAAATTTCAAGCCTCAGTGATTGAAGAAATCCTAACAGTATTTCTATGACTAAAGAAATCGGAAGAAAGATCCAATTTTGTGATGTTGATGAAAAGTTCAGTGAGTGGTGAATTTGTTGTACCAAATTCTAGGAATGGTGCTCATCATGCCACTAATGAAGATCTTAAGTTTGTGAGAGAAACTCTGGATAGAGATATTGATTTGGACCCCAGGCAGCCCCCTACAAACAGACAGTGAGATTGTTGAAATTATATCTTCAACACCCTGAAAAGAAAATAGTAAAAGACAGTAAGTTTCTGATCTTATTCCTTGAGAGCTATACCAATAAACAGTATATAATAATGTAAACTTTGTTTCAGTTTGAAAGCCCAAAGTCATGAGCATATTGTCATTTAGAGTGGAAACAGGAAAAAAATAAAAGTTAAAAAGGGTAAACCAAGGTCATAAAAAAAAGAGCAGGAAATAAAATACCAAAGAGAATATCAGAAGATGGCTTTAATAAGAGTGAAACCTCCTTGAACATGGACCTTGAATTCAAACAAAAGATTGTCTTGTTAAAATTTAAAAACAGAAGCAGAAAATCTTGACAGCATACTAATTTGACAAACATTGTTACATTCTCTTGTTTTGTTTTATGAAACAAAGTGTTTCTTATTGTTGATGAAACATCCTCTGTGCTTCACATATTAAGCACACTTCCAATTAATATGAAGAACAAAGATGTGTAACGGCATGAAGAATCTTCAACGGTGAATGAAGAAAATCCGAGTTCTTTAATAGTAAAAGAGCATCTTATTTAGCTACTAGATTAACCTAATTAATTAACATAAATTAGAATTTTTAAATAATGAAATAACTCTTCAAAACATGACAGGTGGGTATGCTATCAAAGCATTTTTTAAATGAAAATCTAGACTTCAAATGCAGTGCTATAAATGCATAGTGTTCACATTTTTATTCTCATTCCTAGCAATCTTAACGTTTTCTAGTATCAATGCATTTCCCTTTGTTGCTCCTTATTACTTGGATCATTCAAAGTCCAAAACAGACGAAAAGAAAGCCACAACCATTGAAAATGTGTCATTTCTCCTGCCCACAGAAACATTGATTTAGATCATTTGTGGAAAACCTGTTGAATGCAATGAGTTAAGTCTTGTGTTTCTAAGCTAGATATCGAGAGAGGGTCCATCTTTCAGGAGACAGAAATATGTAAGCTACAATTATAAAAAGTATATCCATGAGAGCTACAATATCTAAAATCTTCTAAGTTAGATAATGCAACATTCTATAAAAACAGGGAGATTTGGACCGATATTAGTCATAACACGATAATGTTTTAAAATGAGCCCCGTAAGTAATCCGGCGCCTATCTTTTAGGATGTGATTGGAAAAGCTCTGCAGTACCTTGGAACATATGGTGAACTGAACAACACAGAGCAGGTTGTGGCTGTGATCGATGAAGAGATGTGTATCAACTGTGGCAAATGCTACATGACCTGTAATGACTCTGGCTACCAGGTAAGAATCATGCTGTAATTAGGGTGCTGTGAGGCATGTTTCTTCTGGCTTTTGTAGCAAAAAGCATCTTTTGTTGTGAAGTATGGGATTCAGACCAGACATGCCAAATGTCACTTCTCAGCAGTGACATAGCATTCCATCCTCTCACATTCATAGCACAGTGGTGATTTTCCTTTATCATTGGAGTAACAGTTGCTTTGCAATGTCGGGTTAATTTTTGTTCTACAACAAAGTGAATCAGTTTATATGTACATATATCCCCTCCCTCATGGACCTTGCTCACACCTCCCCTATCTCACCCATCTAGATCATGAGAGAACACTGAGCTGAACTCCCTAAGCTATAGAGTAGGCTCCCACTAACTCTCTGTTTGACACAGGGTAGTATAGATATGTCAATCCCAGTCTCCCAATTCATCCCACCTCCTCTTTCCCCTCACCCCATGTCCACACCTCTGTTTTCTACATCTGCATCTCTATTCATGCCATGCCAACGGGTTCATCCATACCATTTTTCTAGTGATTTTTTTTAAAGGAAGCTAATCATTCATATGAACGATGCCACCATTCAATGCACAGTATTGTTTTAGTGTCATTTCATCACTCATAAAATTGGAAGGAAAAATTCAAACAAAAATTCACACAATTATGGCCATAAGGAAGCATCATACCTTAAAGGAGAAAGAAGGGAAAAGAACTAGCACTTATTTCCATGATCTTGAAGAACTGGCTTCTGTGCTCTTCCA
This sequence comes from Bos taurus, assembly GCF_002263795.3. Classification (NCBI taxonomy): domain Eukaryota; kingdom Metazoa; phylum Chordata; class Mammalia; order Artiodactyla; family Bovidae; genus Bos; species Bos taurus. The sequence goes on from NC_037330.1 coordinate 46,326,877, forward strand.
TTCAGTCCTGATTGGGCTTTTACTACAGTTAGAAAGAAAAAGCATTTTGCCACCAAATAGCTATGCTGGTTGGGACCTATCCTTCTGTAGCTGGAAAAGCTGAGCAATTTGTGTTCCTACCGCATAAAGTGAGCCAGAGCTTCTTTCCAGTCGCTGAGTGCTCAGCTGAGAGTCTTCCATGGAACAATAAAGAAAAAAGTGGGTATCAGCTGTCTTCAGGTTAAGAACTACAGAATAATATTGTTTTAATTAAATATTTCACACTTTAAAGAAGTATAATAAAGTAAAAATAAGATCCCTTTAAGATGACTAATGAATTTTCAAGATAGATAAAATGGCCCATTTTTTAAAAAACTATATTTCATTTACCTTATTTAGCTTGGACAAAGGTGCTATTTGCTTGTGATATGATTTTATGTATTCTTCTGACCACCTCATGGAGGTATGACAGACATAAGTTTAAATTTTAAAAAACCTCTTTCTCCTCAATTTAACACTGTTCCATACCCAATTTTTACCCATTGTATTTACTCATCTTTTTCTACACCTGGAAAGCATCTCTAGCAGTTATTTTGAAAATACTAATCATATCATATTCATTTTCATTTCATCTTTCCTCTCATTAACCAAACAGAGAGAAGTCAGGAAGCTCTAACACTAAAATCACAGCACTAGGGTTCTAACATCTTAAATCTTAGAGGTTATGACTCCCACTTTGGAACTGCAGCCTTGCAAAACTTCAACAAAAATAATCTTATTAGTGAGGGGGGAGATTGCAGTTACGCATTCAAAAAGATTTTTAAAAGCCTTCCTTTGGCTCTTCTGTCTCTCAAAGATAAAAAATAGAAAATCAAAATATTCAAATAAATGTGAAGTTTTACATGTTTGCAAAATTTCAAAGTGTAAGATTTCTAAGACGTAAGTATTATTTTATTTTCATCAGTTGTTTCTTGTATTTCTGTTTATAATAGAGTACATAAGGAAGAGAATAGCTTTTATTCATTTAAACAGTCATCTGAGATGTTGTTTTACAAAACATGGCAGCAATTTGGTTAGACCAAATTTCTTAATGGTTTGTCATAGCTACAGTACTTGTTCAGATATATGGTTGTTTCCTTAAAGCTCAGAATTTTTAAAAAATATTAAGCACTCTGACATAATTTACTCTAATGAGACCATTTTAATTTGTTATGTTCATAAAAGAGAAAAAAAATTAAGTTGCAAGGAACCTTATTTGAGGGAGGGAAATTCATAAACATAACAAATACTTTAATTGGATTTTATAACATGTTGTATATGACACAGGAAAAAAAAATCAGAACTCAGTAATTATTTGAAAATGTAAGATTTGCAGACCTGACCTCCAGGAGTATCTGGGGCAAGGTGAGGGCTTACTGACCCTCGTAATTTTTCTCAGCCCCCTCACTCATCCCTCCAAATTAGCACGCAGTCTGAGTAAAAACATTGACTTGTTCTGCGAGAGAGACTTCTCGACGAGTCCTCAAGCCCTCTCTGCCCCCATGTAGCTGCCCTGAAGTCTTTCCTAGATGGAAATTCCTGTCTGTTGTTTCCATTGTTGAAATATCTCTTTAACAGGCAAATAGTCATCATGACTTTAAATGAAAATCTCAGTTGTAAATTTCACACCAGGTATTTTCATTGCATGTTACAGATTGTTGTTGTTCAATTGCTACACCATATTATAAATTAAATCATGTTAAAAGGAAGGAAAGATGAGAGAGAAGGAGGGAGGAAGGAATAAATTATTGAGTTTCTCAAAATCCTGAGCGGTTTGAGAACTGAAAGCTTTATCCTGGTCCTCCAAGCAGAAGAGTGCCGGGCCAGGACCAGAAGCCGGGTGTCCAGGCTCCCGTCTTTCAGTGCTTTTCCCCTTGGTGGAGGAGCAGTGCCTAGAATCAGCTTGGAAACCTTCAAACCTGAAAGCTGGCTCTTAAGCAAATTTTTTTTTTCTATTGCCTTTCTGTAAGCACTATAGCCATAATATGAAACCCAAACAAGGGCATTCATTGCTTCATCTGACAGTGACACTTCTCCACTGTCGAGAACCAGGAGTGTGAAAAGGACAAGGTGTGGAAGCGCCCTGCCCGCCTCAGGCAGCCGACCCACCAGGTCATGGTCAGACCGGCAGGACCCACACTCTGCTCACAATGCAGGAAACTAGAGAGTTACTATGTTATGAAATATTTTCCTCACACAAAGAAAGAAAAATACCTCTAAGGAATTTTAAACATCGTGTTTCTAATTTAAAAGGATTTTTTTTTTTCCTGTCTTTTTTTCCCCCCTCTTCTCTAGCAGCTCAACTGTTGCTATAGCTGCACCACAGTCTGGGCGTAGCTGTCTCCAAGTGCAGCTCTCCTGCAGTGGAGAAAAACGTTGATGCTAAAATAGGGGCGTTCTTGCCCTTTGTGGGCAGTGACAGCAAGACTCTTTATTTCTGTTTGCAGGCTATCCAGTTTGATCCTGAAACCCACCTGCCCACCGTTACTGACACTTGTACAGGCTGTACCCTGTGTCTCTCCGTCTGCCCTATTATCGACTGCATCAAAATGGTTTCCAGGACAACACCTTATGAACCAAAGAGAGGCTTGCCCTTGGCTGTGAATCCTGTGTCTTAAGGTGATTTGTGAAACAGTTGCAGTGAACTTCGAGGTCACCTACTTATGCTGATCTTTTCAATAGTGATCATTATGCTCAGCTTTTTCTAAATTCAAACATATAATTTCTAAATTTAAAAAAAGATTATTTCTAAAGAAATTTCTAAATTTTAAAAATGTCTGCTTTCAGTGATCATTCAATTAATGGTCATAAAATAGAATAATTCTTTTCTGAGCAGAATTGTTCAATATAACTATGGAGCAGTTAATTGGATGTTCACCATCAGTTGTCCATTATGAAAAAATTAACTTTTTTGTAGCAATTAATGCTACACTTTTCAAATTGCCCTATGCTGAGTTCTGTCTTTGATTTCTAATTGTAAGGGAAATTAAGTATTTTAGAACAAAGTACAATTTAACTTACAACAAATGTTTCCAAGGAAACATTTTATAATTAAAAATTACATTTAATTTTAACTCTGTTTCTAAGCAAAAGTAATTAGCTCCATAAAGCTCAGATGAAGTCAAATAATTATTTACTGTGGTAGCAAAAGAAAGCCAATGAGGGTTTGGGAAACTTTCCTTAAGGTCTCTTCACTGAAATAACTGGATACTGAAGGCGAGAGTGTTCAGTAACCATTTGTATCAAGCTATGCTATTCACCGCTCAGGCCTGAGATGTGTGTCCAAATGCTACCAATGAATCAACATGACATTCCTGTTTAAATATTTAAACTATGTTCCTAACAAAGTAAGACATTAGGATGGAACTCTGGTTAAAGCCACTCTTTTGCTGTGCACAGATCTGTTCTATCTGCTTCTAATATAGTCACCTTCGTGATCCTAGCAATTAATGTTTGAACACAGCACAGATTATACAGAAGTGGGGTCATGTGCTTCTTTATTCAAGAATGAGAAATCCAGTATGGGTAATATATATTATATGGGTGATACCACTTTACCAACTCTTTATTTTAGTGTCCATGTTGAATTTCGAAAGTGATTAAAAAAGAAATGGTATTTTCTGTTACTGCCAAATAATATTTTTATATTCCTCGATTTTTAAAATCAGCAAATAGCATCTTATAAACTTGTTTATCTCTTCTTTGTGGCATATTTTAATATGAATCCATAAGTAGTAAATCTTCATGTAATCATCCATAGCACCTTTCTATGACAAATGCAAGATCAAGAGAAAAATAAATGTTTGATTATGCACTTTTAGAAATGCACATTTACCACAAAATCTGTATGATCAAATAATATTAAATAAAATTTTATAAAGCATTTTAAACAACATGGTCATTTGCTATCTCTTCTGCAAATACAATCGCATGTCAACCATTTAGATTCTGAGGTAGAGTAGTTTGGGGTTAACTCTGTTGTAAATTCCATTCACATTCAGTAATACATATAATAAAGTTCAGTTCAGTTCAGTCACTCAGTCATGTCCGACTCTTTGTGACCCCATGAATTGCAGCACACCAGGCCTCCCTGTCCATCATCAACTAGTTCAGATCTAATGAAGATGTCCTTGAGACTTCTTCCCTCTCCTCCATGCTGATTGATCACCCCTTCTGTACAGATGATGCTAACGTCTATACCTCCAAGTTGGACTTCTATCCATGTATCTGACCACTTGCTGTATTTAAGCATTTCAAACTCAATTTCAAAAGTCAAAATAGTTACTTCTCCACTTTTTGTCTTCCCTGTTTTCATCCAGTCCTTTACCATGTCCAACAATTTTACTCCTAAAACATTCCCCAAGGCTTTCCCCAGCTTTAAATTGTAGAAACTGCCATAGTTCATTCCTCTAACATGTATTGTCCAGCTCTTGTAATAACTTCCTAACAGGTCATCTGACATCCCTGCTGACATCCCTGCTCACTTTTTCAGGTGTTATGCTACATTACTGGCCAACATGATTGTCCCATCATATTTCTCCACCATCATAAAAACCTCCAGATCCTTTCATGTGTTAACAAATTAAATGCAGTCTCATTGTAGCTTAGTTGGTATAGAATCTGTCTGCAATGCAGGAGATCCAGTTTCGATTCCTGGGTCAAGAAAATCCACTGGAGAAGGGATCAGCTACCCACTCCAGTATTCTTGGGCTTTCCTTGTGGCTCAGCTGGTAAAGAATCTGCCTGCAACACGGGAGACCTGGGTTCGATCCCTAGGTTGGGAAGATCCCCTGGAGAAGGAAATGGCAACCCACTCCAGTGTTCTTGCCTCGAGAACCCCATGGACAGAGGAGCCTGGCAGGGCACAGTCCATGGGGTCGCAAGAGTCAGACATGACTTGGCGACTAAACCACCTCCATTAAAATGGAATACAATACTCTCCTGCTAAGACCCCTCCACTACTATTCCAAACATATGTCCCTTACATAACTGAGCTTTAGCCAAAGTTGGAAGATAACTACAGTCTCTGGAGTTTGATATCTGCCTGTCACTTAATTGCTTGTTACCTCAGACAACCAACTTCAACTGTCTAATCTTTAAAACTGGCATTAAAACAGTTTCTAATTCCCAAGGTTATTGTGAGGATAAAAAATAATAATAATACAGGTTAATTAAACAACTCACTGAATAAGCAATTATTTTTACTTACCTAAAAGCATCCTATAATGAAACAATTTATAAAATAAAGATATGTTTTGAATACAAATCATCTTGTCTCTTCTCTTATGTGTTGTTATTTTGAAATTGAAATGTTTATACTAGAACAAGTTGTAAATCTTACTGGTTCCCTTGTCAATAATGAGTTCATCAAATTTTTAACATCTGTTCACCTAAAAATATGTTTATACTAGAACTCATATAATCAGGTTATATTTTATAATCTATACATAATTTCAATAATAAAACAACACTCAGTTGCTAAGATCTTCTTAATATTATCTGAGGATACATCAGAGGTCTGTCTTATATTATTCATTTGAGAGCCTATCATCAATGGCACCCCACTCCAGTACTCTTGCCTGGAAAATCCCATGGACAGAGGAGCCTGGTAGGCTGCAGTCCATGGGGTCGCTAAGAGTCGGACATGACTGAGCGACTTCACTTTCACTTTTCACTTTCATGCATTGGAGAAGGAAATGGCAACCCACTCCAGTGTTCTTGCCTGGAGAACCCCAGGGAGGAGGGAGCCTGGTGGGCTGCCGTCTATGGGGTCGCACAGAGTTGGACACGACTGAAGCGACTTAGCAGCATTACAATAAAATAACTTAAAAATTCTTGTTGACTTGCACATTAACAAAAAAGTCACCTGTAAATATTGTTTACATCCCCTTCATGGATCACAGCTTTATCATGGTGACTGCTACTGCTGCTGCTAAGTTGCTTCAGTCGTATCCGACTCTGTGCAACCCCATAGACATCTGGCAGCCCACCAGGCTCCCCCGTCCCTGGGGTTCTCCAGGCAAGAACACTGGAGTGGGTTGCCATTTCCTTCTCCAGTGCATGAAAGTGAAAAGTGAAAGTGAAGTCGCTCAGTCATGTCCGACTCTCAGCGACCCCATGGACTGCAGCCCACCAGGCTCCTCCATCCATGGGATTTTCCAGGCAAGAGTACTGGAGTGGGAGCCATGCCATGTAGAGCCACCCCAACGGATGGGTCATAGTGAAGAATTCTGACAAAATGTGAGGAGGAAATGGAGAAGGAAATGGCAACTCATGCTAATATTCTTGCCTAGAGAATCCAAAGAACGGTATGAAAAAGCAAAAAGATATGACACTGGAAGATGAGCGCCCTAGGTCAGAAAGTGTCCAGTATGCTACAGGGAAGAGCAGAGAGCAATTACGAATAGCTTCAGAAAGAATGAAGTGGCTAGACCTAATCGGAAGCAATGCTCAGTTGTGGATGTATCTGGTGGTTAAATTAAATTCCAATGCTGTAAAGAAAAGTATTGCATAGGAACCTGTGATGTTAGGTCCATGAATCAAGGTAGATTGGACATAGTCAAGCAGGAGATGGCAAGATTGACCATTGACATGGTAGGAATCAGTGAACTAAAATGGACATGGACGAGAATGGGTGAATTTAATACAGATTATCATTATATTTACTACTGTGGGCAAGAATCCCTTAGAAGAAATGGAGTAGCCCTCCTAGTCAACAAAAGAATCCAAAATGTGTTTCCAAGGTAAAACATTCAACATCACAGGAATCCAAGTCTATGCCCTAAACACTAATGCCAAAGAAGCTGATCAGTTCTATGAAGTCCTACAAAACCTGCTAGAACTAACACCAAAAAAAGATGTTCTTTTCATCATAGGAAATTGAAATGAAAAAGTAGAAAGTAGACTAAACAACAATTTTTTATATGCCACATATTTAATGCAGAGGAAGTTCTTTTACCATTGTTTCAAAACTATATCAACCAAACAACAGCAACAAACCAAAATTGAAATGTAACTAAAATGTATCATTTAAGCATATAGTAGTCTAATCAGACTAGAGGTTATTAGCCCCATTTCATAGATGAAAAACCAAGGCTCAAAGAGTTAATGAAATTTACCTAAGACCATACACTGAAGAGGGCAAAGTCCATATTTAAATCCAATACTGAGCTTCCCTCACTACACAGCCTATGGTCCTTGTTCCCCATCTTCATTTGCACTTCTCAAACCTTCCTACGAATATGAAAAACATTTTTCATCTCACACACATTCAGTTCAGTTCAGTGGCTCAGTCATATCTGACTCTTTGTGACCCCATGAATCACAGCACTCCAGGCCTCCTTGTCTAACTCCCGAAGTTCACTCAAACTCATGTCCATCACACACGTTATTAGAACCTATATCTGCTGCATGCCAAATGCATGAACTTGGATACTTTAACTATACCACTGAACCTCAATTTCCTCATCTGTAATAGGAAGATGATAGCTTTGCATTTAATACATTAGATATCATTTGGGTTGAACATAGAAATTTATGTTTATGCACATACAAATTTCAAATACACTTTAAAGAGATAAAAGGCTACTAGCAAAAATCTACATTTGTTAGACTCAAAGTCAGACTGTCTTAGTATTAACTGGTGGAATGACCTTCTAAGCATTCATTCATCATCTTAGCAATCAGGAAAACGACATTCCAAGCAGTTGGAAAATCAAGATTCTCTTAAAAAGACAGTAAGATGAATAATAAAAATGAAAGAACCCAGTGATGAAACTTAACATATATCAGTTCAGTCGGTTCACTCAGTCATTTTCTGACTCTGCGACCCCATGGACTGCAGCCTGCCAGTCTTCCCTGTCCATCACCAACTTCCAGAGCCTACTCAAACTCATGTCCATCGAGTCAGTGGTGCCATCCAACCATCTTGTCCTCTGTTGTCCCCTTCTCCTCCCACCTTCAACCTTTCTCAGGATAAGGGTCTTTCCAATGAGTCAGTTCTTTGCATCAGGTGGCCAAAGTATTGGAGTTTCAGCATCAATACTTCCAATGAATAGTCAGGACTGATTTCCTTTAGGATGGACTGGTTGGATCTCCTTGCAGTCCAAGGGACTCTCAAGAGTCTTCAACATCACAGTTTAAAAGCATCAATTCTTCAGCACTCAGCTTTATTTATAGTCCAACTCTCACATCCATACATGACTACTGGGAAAACTATAGCATTGACTAGACAGACCTTGGTTGGTAAAGTAATGTCTCTGCTGTCTAGGTTGATCATTTCTTCCAAGGAGCAAGTGTCTTTTAATTTCATGGCTGCTGTCACCATCTGCAGTGATTTTGGAGCTCAAGTAAATAAGTCTCACTGTTTCCATTGTTTCCCCATCTAGTTCCCATGAAGTGATGGGACCGGATGCCATGATCTTCGTATTCTGAAAAAAGTTTAAGCCAACTTTTTCACTCTCCTCTTTCACTTTCATCAAGAGGCTCTTTAGTTCTTCAATTTCTACCATAAGGGTGGTGTCATCTGCATATCTGAGGTTATTGATATTTTTCCTGGCAATCTTGATTCCACCTGGTGCTTCATCCAGCCGAGCATTTCACATGATGTACTCTGCATAGAAGTTAAATAAGCAGGGTGACAATATACAGCCTTGACGTACTCCTTTCCCTATTTGGAACCAGTCTGTTTTTCCACTTCCAGTTCTAACTGTTGCTTCTTGACCTGCATACAGATTTCTCAGGAGGCAAATCAGGTGGTTTGCTATTCCCATCTCTTTCAGAATTTTCTACAGTTTGTTGTGATCCACACAGTGAAAGGCTTTGGCATAGTCAATAAAGCAAAAGTAGATTTTTTCTGGAACTCTATTGCTTTTTCTGTGATCCAACGGATGTTGGCAACTTGATCTCTGGTTCCTCTGCCTTTTGTAAATCCAGCTTGAACATCTAGAAGTTCATGGTTCACATACTTTTGAAGCCTGGCTTGGAGAATTTGAGCATTACTTTACTAGTGTGTTAGATGAGTGCAATTGTGTGGTAGTTGAACATTCTTTGGCATATATATGTATATATAATTATCCAATTATCATATTTAGAAATGAAGCTCAGCTGACTTAAATTTCAGATGATGCTTTCTCTTCCAGATCATTTTGCTAAGTGGATACTATCTATTTTTTTACAATATGAATATTTGCAGATGTTTTATTCACTTTTTGTGGTCTTAAGGTGCCTTTTAATGACTTGAAGAAATTGTGTAATAACCATAGTCTGAAAGGGTTAAGATACAGTCCTTAGAAATGAGCTTATTACCTGGCAGGATCTGGTCTACTTCTGTCCTATGAAGTTAATTCATTAACAGGAAAGCCATTAGACACACTATTATCCACCCAGAGCTGTAACTTCCCCTTTTATCTACAGATGCACAGAATTCAGCAAAATGCATGCAGAGTAAGAATTTGGACGAGATCTTTACTGATCCTGGGAGATTCATGTAGTCTAACTCTTTTATTAATTAATATGATAACATTAATTAATATGGTACCTCTTTCCCTCTTTTATTAACTAATACAAATTTTCTGCTTAAATTTTTTAAATTACAAATGAAGTGAGTAGTCCCATTTAGCTTGGAAAATTGCACGGCTAGTTGTCCCTCTAAGTATATTTGCCTTTCATTAACTGATCTACAGCATTTATTAACTGTGATATTGTTTATTATTGTCCTCATATTTACTATTCTTCTAATACATATTTAAACTGCCACGCCATTGAAGAAGCCAAGCCATTTTGTCACTGATAAATTCTACAGTAGTGAGTTATCTTAATTAATGTATCTGTAGTTATTTATTTACAGAATTTATGTAGTGCTTTTCCATATGTTGTGTTCTGTAAACATCAAGAGGCTTCCAGGTCCCTGCCTTCTCTATTCCACTATCATTAATGAATTCAAACTCATATACAGCTGGCAGTTTTTGAAGATTTTCTCCTCTTCTAGTCACTCAAGATTGCCCATTAAAATAACAATAAACTTTTTCTTTCCTTCCTGCCCCATATCAGTCAGGAAGCTTAATTTCAAGTGACAGAACACCCAATTCAAACTATTTTAGGTAAAGAATGTTATTGGCTTACACATCTAAAAACACAGAGGTAGTGTTTGTTGGATGCGGAGTTTCAAATAATGGCATTGACAGAACTTAGATTCCCTTCATCTCTCCATTCTGCTTATGTGGCTTTATTGTCAGGTTCCACATATGACTCTTGGAGCTCAAAGTTCACATCATCTTTGTTGTATCACAACAAATAATATCATGTTGTGTGGTAGGCAAAATAATGTCCCTTGCCCAAACAGCTTATGCCCTAATGTCTGGATCCCATGAGGTTATCATGCTACATGGCAAGTGAGTGAGCGACTATCATGCTACATGACATGACTGAGCAACTAACACTAACACACAGCAAGGGGAGAAAATAAGTACTGGATAGAATTAATGTTGCTAATCTACTGACCTTAAAATAGGAGGATTATCCTAGACCATCTGGGTGAGCTGAATGCAATTGCGAGAATCCTCAATAAGTGGAAGAAGGAGGCAGAAGAGAAAGAATGTCAGAGTGATGCAATGGAGAAATACTCAACTGGTCACTTAAGGCTTTGAAGATGGAAGCAGGGTCACAAGGCAGGAAAAGAAAGCACCTCTAGAGGCTGGAAATGGTAATAAAAAGGACTTGCCTCTAGAGAATCTAGAAAGGCAGGAAGCTCAGCCCATCCCTAGTTTTTAACCTGTGGAGATACTTTTTGGACTCTGACCTCCAGAACTGTGAGATAATAAATATTCGTGTTGCTTTAAGTAACTTAATTTGTGGTCATTTGTTACAGGAGCAATAAGAGACATATATTCTGCAAGGATCGGGAGCCTTCTGTGGGCTCTGTCTTCTATGCCTCTACTGTTACCAAATTTGCTTGAATGGCTGGACCAAAAAATAAAAATCAACTACAATCTGTTCCACTTTATCCCTCCCATCCTTTGCCAATTTTTATCGATTCTGCTTCTGAAATAAGAATTGTTTCTGTATCTACTTCTATTCTCATTGCTCTACTTTAGCTCTTTATCAAGGGATTTAAAAGTGATTTTTAAGGTCCATACTATTTCTGTGTTTCTAGAATCTAGTACCTAAGACAAAAAAAAAAAAAAATCTAAAGTAGAAACTCACATGATCTTAGAATTAAAAACTAAACATTGATCTGTGCCCAAGAAATAGCAAATTACACTAATATATGTAGAAGATGAGAGAATAAAATGTAGAGACAAATATTTCCAAAAAGGATTTTAATATGATTTTTGTCTTATGTGCTAATTTTATTTTTTATAAACTTCTTTTATTAAAATGTAACACATGCAGAAAATTTCACAAGTTGTAAGTTTCAGCTTATTGCACAAAGAGAACCATATTCATTTAATCCCCATGCAAGTCAAAAATCTCCCTACATCTCTGAAATCCTCCTTGGGCCTTCTTATTTTCCACCAAAGTAACCATTGCCATGACCGCTAACATCATGCTGGTTTACCTTTGTTTGAACTTTATATAAATGGAACCATACAATTTGTTTTGTTTTTTGCCACATGTCGCTACAAGCAGGATCTTAGTTCCCCAACTAGGAATCAAACCTATACCGTCATAGTGGAACCTTAACCACTGGACCACCATAGAAGTCTGCCACTATATATACATGTATATATATTATATATATATAATATATATTTTAATGACTGATGTCTTTCACATGATATTAGCCTTTGGAGAGTCATATATGCTATTGGATGTAATGGTAATTTGATGATTTTTATTGCTGTGTAGTATTCCAGTGCATAAGTCATAATTTCATATCTATATTGTTACTGAAGAAAGTATATGTCATTGGTAGTCTTTCTAACTATTACAAATAACGTTTCCATGAAGATTCATCTTGGTCCATATATGTATGCATTTCATTTGAGAAATAACCATGAATGGGACTGCTTAATCATAGGAATTATGTGTGTTTACTATTATTTGTTTTCTCAAATAGTTTCCAAAATGATTATAGCCATTCACACTTCACCAGCAGGAATCAGATTCCTCTTCACCCTTGTTAACATTTTATATTGGGGCATGGGTATTAGTCATTTTATGGATATATGGTGGTAAATGTTTAATAAGCAGGAAACAAAATTGCTAATCATGAAAGAAAAAGTTGATAATGACAACATTAAAATTAGGAGTTTCTGGGAATCCCTAGTGGTTCAGTGGTTAGGACTCCATGCTTTCACTGCCGAGGGCCTAGGATCAGTTCCTGGTTGGGTAACCATGGTCCCACAACCCATGAGGCATGGCCAAAAATAAATTTACTTTTAATTCTTAAAAATTGGGAATTTCTTTTCATTAGAAGACCACTAAGAGAACGAACAGGTAAGTCAGAGAGTGAGAAAATGTATTTGCAATACATATAGCTGACAAAGGACTCATGTACAAAACTTAAAACTCCTACAAGTCATTAAGGAAAACAGACTACCAATAGAGAAAATGGGCAAAAGCCATGATAGAGGCCACACAAAAAAAGAGTATTCTATCAATTAACAAAATGTATGAAAATGTGTTCAACTCCATTGGTCATCAAGGTATTGAAAGCTAAAGTATAAGGTACAACTCCACTAGATAGGAAAAATCTGAAAGAATTGTTGTTCAGCTACTAAGTAATGTCCAACTCTGTGACACCATGGACTGCAGACCACTAGGCTTCCCTGTACATCACTATCTCCCGGAGTTTGCTCGGATCCATGACCACTGAGTCAGTGATGCTATCTAACAACTGTAGTAAATAGAAAATTCTGAAGCTGCCAGGCCCCTAACCAGATTGTGTAATTGAGGAGTTAATAAAAACTAGCCCACAAGTTTCATGCTGAGGCAAAATGAGAAACAAAGTTTTCTTAATCTTTATGCATTGTAAAGGATTTGTTTATTTAGGAAAAGAAGTTTATTACTTTCTGCATCTTAAGTGACATTTTAATGAATGAATGACTGTCAGTTTCAGAGAATTTAGAAAATACCTTCCTTAGAGAAGATGTTCATTACTATAAACAGATCCATATGGAATTTGTCAGGCGGTTGAAAATTTTAGATGGCTTGTTTGATACAACAACAGTAAAGAAAACCATCTTTTGCATATTAGTATTGTGTCAACCATTTTTACACTCAGCCAAACGTGTGCATGCTGAGTCGCTTCAGTCATGTCAACGCTGTGTGATCCCATGGACTGCAACCCACCAGGCTCCTCTGTCCATGGGATTCTTCAGGCATGAATACTGGAGTGGTTTGCCATGCCCTTCTCCAACACTCAGCCAAGAGGTGTTTACAAATCAACACTCTTCATCACCATGCATTAAATAGCAGACACAGCTCCTCCACATTTATCAAATAACTGTTATTAAAGAATTTCAAGTGTCAGGGCTGCCCAAATTATGGAATAATTGGATCCAAAGGTATATATGTTTAACTTTCAGATCAGTTTTATCAACAGGGAGACTCTAGGAGTATTTTTTGGTTGCACAGACAAAGGCTGACTAGGAGTATTTCAAACCACGAGGTATGATAATGGGTATGGCAGCACCGTTTAATTACAGTACTGTTGCAGCCACTCAAGAAATTTTGAGACCTTGAACTGATAAGGCAGCAATATTGTGGTTAGGGAGGAAGGGATGGATTGAAGATATATTTAGCAATAGAGTTGGGAACAACATGTATTTATTAATAACCAGTAGATATCAGCCACTGTGTAAAAGGAAAAAACTAGAAATACACAGTAATTTTCTCCTAATAAAATGTTGATCATGCTACTGTGGAAATAATATAAAGGCATATTTAAGTCAATCTGGGGAAGACTAAGATTTCTTCACAGCAAATATATACCAGGTGAACAGAATCTTGTGGACTGGTGATGTGGTGTACTGATTTAGAATGCAGATTCTGGAATCAAACTCCTTGTGCTTGAATCCTGGCTCCACCTCCTAGATGTGCCTTCTTGTGGATGGCACTCAGTGATCTTAGCCTGTTTTCTCAGTTGTAAACAGAAGGGAAAACAGGCTGAGATCATTAAGTACCCTGGTGGCTCAAATGGTAAAGAAGCTGCCTGCATAGCAATGAGACCTGGGTTCAATCTATAGGTCAAGAAGATCCCTGGAGGAGGAAATAGCAACCCACTCCAGTACTGTTGCCTGGAGAATCCTGTGGACAGTCCATGGGGTTGCAAAGAGTCAGATGTGACAGAGAATGAACACACAACATCCTCCTACCTCTCAACAATGCTAGAGCAATTGCCCAATAAAATGCTTTCAAAAATTTATCTTTTCCTTTTTTAGCATAAAATTTTTAAAAGTGAACGTTATACCAAGATATATATATATAAACCCCAATACTTTAGCAAGTGCTATTTCCTCTTTATATAGTGTTCTTCATCAGATCATACTAAGAGTAAAATTTTTTTTTTTTTTTTCAAAAACTAACTCAAGAAGTTAAGCCCTCTTCCCAAGGGCATGCCCAGAGATGAGAGTTAATTATTCCCTCCTGGTAATATCTTTGCTCATTATGCATGTGCCTAGAAGGCAATGGCACCCCACTCCAGTACTCTTGCTTGGAAAATCCCATGGACCCAGGAGCCTGTTGCAGTCCATGGGGTCGCTAAGAGTCGGACACGACTGAGCGACTTCACTTTCACTTTTCACTTTCATGCATTGGAGAAGGAAATGGCAACCCACTCCAGTGTTCTTGCCTGGAGAATCCCAGGGACGGGGGAGCCTGGTGGGCTGCCATCTATGGGGTCGCACAGAGTTGGACACGACTGAAGTGACTTAGCATACCATAGCATGAGTGCATTGGGCTTCCCAGATGGCTCTGGGGTAAAGAACTGCCTGCCAATGCAGGAGACTTAAGAAACACAGGTTCAATCCCTGGTCTGGAAGGTCCTCTGGAGAAGGAAATGACAACCCACTCCGTATTCTTGCCTGGAGAATCCCATAAACAGAGGAGCCTGGCGGGCTAGGCTCCTAGTCCATAGAGTCACACAGAGTCGGATGCAACTGAAGCAACTTAGCATGCATGCACACATGAGTGCATTAGGTTGCTAGCAATTGCCATATGCATATCTGCATTCCCATGACCAGGTTGAGGGTCTGGCATATTGTAAGCCAGGGAGATAATGGATTGTTTAACAGCTTTACTGAGATGTAATTCACATAACACAAAAATTCAGCCATTTTAAGTATACAATTCACTAGCTTTTAGTATATTCACAGAGTGGTGCAACCGTCACCATTAGGAATTTTATCACCCCCAAAAGAAATCCCATACCCACTAGCAATCACTCCCAATTCCCCTCTGCCCTGACCCCAAGCAAACATCAATCTACTTTCTGTCTCTGGATTTCCCTATTCCAGACATCTCATAAATGTAATCACATAATATTTGGTTCTTTATGACTGGTTTCTTTCACTTTGCAAAATCTTCTCATCCCACCCATCTTGTAGCATGTAGTTTATTTCTTTTTGTGACTGCGTAATATTCCATGATACACCAATGTTTTATTTACCCATTATCAGTTGATGTACATTTGCCTTGCTTTCATTTTGGGCTATTATTAATAAAGCTGCTATAAGTATTCATGTCCAAGTTTTAGTGTAGATATGTTTTCATTTATCTTGGGTGCATGTGTAGGAACAATTCCTAGGAGTGGAATTGGTGAGTCATGTGGTAACTATGTTTGAGCTTTCAGGAATCTACTGGGTTTCTTTCCAAAATGGCTGTGCCATTTCACATTCACACCAAGAATGCATGAAAGTCTGATATTTCCACATCCTCACCAACACTTGTTATTATCTGTCCTTTTGATTATAGTCACCTAGAAAAGTGAAACGGTATCTCCTTGTGTATTGATTTGTTTTCCTGATAGCTGATGATGTTAAATATCGTTTCATGTGTTTATTACTATCTCTGCTTTGGTTGTTCAGTCGTTAAGTCATATCTGACTCTTTTTGATATGGACTGCAGCACACCAGGCTTCCCTGCCCTTCAGTCAGTTCAGTTCAGTCACTCAGTCATGTCTGACTCTTTGTGACCCCGTGAATCACAGCATGCCAGGCCTCCCTGTCCATCACAAACTCCCAGAGTTCACTCAGACTCATGTCCATCGAGTCAGTGATGCCATCCAGCCATTTCATCCTCTGTTGTCCCCTTCTCCTCCTGCCCCCAATCCCTCCCAGCATCAGAGTCTTTTCCAATGAGTCAACTCTTCGCATGAGGTGGCCAAAGTACTGGAGTTTCAGCTTCACCATCATTCCCTCCAAAGAAATCCCAGGGCTGATCTCCTTCAAAATGGACTGGTTGGATCTCCGTGCAGTCCTAGGGACTCTCAAGAGTCTTCTCTAACACCACAGTTCAAAAGCATCAATTATTCGGTGCTCAGCCTTCTTCACAGTCCAACTCTCACATCCATACATGACCACAGGAAAAACCATAGCCTTGACTAGACGGACCTTTGTTGGCAAAGTAATGTCTCTGCTTCTGAATATGCCATCTAGGTTGGTCATAACTTTCCTTCCAAGGAGTAAGCATCTTTTAATTTCATGGCTGCAGTCACCATCTGCAGTGATTTTGGAGCCCAGAAAAAGAAAGTCTGACACTGTTTCCACTGTTTCCCCATCTATTTCCCATGAAGTGATGGGACCAGATGCCATGATCTTCGTTTTCTGAATGTTGAGCTTTAAGCCAACTTTTTCACTCTCCACTTTCACTTTCATCAAGAGGCTTTTTAGTTCCTCTTCATTCTCTGCCATAACGGTGGTGTCATTTGCATATCTGAGGTGATTGATATTTCTCCCAGCAATCTTGATTCCAGCTTGTGTTTCTTCCAGTCCAGCGTTTCTCATGATGTACTCTGCATAGAAGTTAAATAAGCAGGGTGACAATATACAGCCTTGACATACTCCTTTTCCTATTTGGAACCAGTCTGTGGTTCCATGTCCAATTCTAACTGTTGCTTCCTGACCTGCATATAGATTTCTCAAGAGGCAGGTCAGGTGGTCTGGTATTCCCATCTCTTTCAGAATTTTCCACAGTTTATTGTGATCCACACAGTCAAAGGCTTTGGCATAGTCAATAAAGCAGAAATAGATGTTTTTCTGGAACTCTCTTGCTTTTTCCATGATCCTGCGGATGTTGGCAATTTGATCTCTGGTTCCTCTGCCTTTTCTAAAACCAGCTTGAACATCAGGAAGTTCACGGTTCACGTATTGCTGAAGATACGTGAACTGGCTTGGAGAATTTTGAACATTACTAGCATGTGAGATGAGTGCAATTGTGCCATAGTTTGAGCATTCTTTGGCATTGCCTTTCTTTGGGATTGGAATGAAAGCTGACCTTTTCCAGTCCTGTGGCCACTGCTGAGTTTTCCAAATTTGCTGACATATTGAGTGCAGCACTTTCACAGCATCATCTTTCAGGATTTGAAATAGCTCAACTGGAATTTCATCACCTTCACTAGCTTTGTTCATAGTGATGCTTTCTAAGGCCCACTGGACTTTACATTCCACGATGTCTGGCTCTAGGTCAGTGATCACACCATCGTAATTATCTGGGTCATGAAGATCTTTTTTGTACAGTTCTTGGGTGTATTCTGCCACCTCTTCTTAATATCTCTGCTTCTGTCCATATCATTTCTGTCCTTTATCGAGTCCATCTTTGCATGAAATGTTCCCTTGGTATCTCTAATTTTCTTGAAGAGATCTCTAATCTTTACCATTCTGTTGTTTTTCTCTATTTCTTTGCATTGATCGCTGAAGAAGGCTTTGTTATCTCTTCTTGCTATTCTTTGGAACTCTGCATTCAGATGCTTATATTTTTCCTTTTCTCCTTTGCTTTTCACTTCTCTTCTTTTCACAGCTATTTGTAAGGCCTCCCCAGACAGCCATTTTGCTTTTCTGCATTTCTTTTCCATGGGGATGGTCTTGATCCCTATCTCCTGTACAATGTCATGAACCTCATTCCATAGTTCATCAGGCACTCTATCTATCAGATCTAGGCCCTTAAATCTATTTCTCACTTCCACTGTATAATCATAAGGGATTTGATTTAGGTCATACCTGAATGGTCTAGTGGTTTTCCCTACTTTCTTCAATTTAAGTCTGAATTTGGCAATAAGGAGTTCATGGTCTGAGCCACAGTCAGCTCCTGGTCTTGTTTTTGCTGACTGTATAGAGCTTCTCCATCTTTGGCTGCAAAGAACATAATCAATCTGACTTTGGTGTTGACCATCTGGTGATGTCCATGTATAGAGTCTTCTCTTGTGTTGTTGGAAGAGGGTGTTTGCTATAACCAGTGCATTTTCTTGGCAAAACTCTATTAGTCTTTGCCCTGCTTCATTCCGTATTCCAAGGCCAAATTTGCCTGTTACTCCAGGTGTTTCTTGACTTCCTACTTTGCATTCCAGTCCCCTATAATGAAAAGGACATCTTTTTTGGGTGTTAGTTCTAAAAGGTCTTGTAGGTCTTCATAGAACCGCTCAACTTCAGCTTCATCAGTGTTACTGGTTGGAGCATAGACTTGGATTACCGTGATATTGAATGGTTTGCCTTGGAAACGAATAGAGATCATTCTGTTGTTTTTGAGATTACATCCAAGTACTGCATTTCGGACTCTTTTGTTGACCATGATGGCTACTCCATTTCTTCTGAGGGATTCCTGGCTACAGTAGTAGATATAATGGTCATCTGAGTTAAATTCACCCATTCCAGTCCATTTGAGTTCGCTGATTCCTAGAATGTTGACATTCACTCTTGCCATCTTTTGTTTGACCACTTCCAATTTGCCTTGATTCATGGACCTGACAGTCCAGGTTCCTATGCAATATTGCTCTTTACAGCATCGGACCTTGCTTCTATCACCAGTCACATCCACAGCTGGGTGTTGTTTTTGCTTTTGCTCCATCCCTTCATTCTTTCTGGAGTTATTTCTACACTGATCTCCAGTAGCATATTGGGCACCTACTGACCTGGGGAGTTCCTTTTTCAGTATCCTATCATTTTGCCTTTTCATACTGTTCATGGGGTTCTCAAGGCAAGAATACTGAAGTGGTTTGCCATTCCCTTCTCCAGTGGACCACATTCTGTCAGATCTCTCCACCATGACCCGCCCATCTTGGGTTGCCCCACAGGCATGGCTTAGTTTCATTGAGTTAGACAAGGCTGTGGTCCTAGTGTGATTAGATTGACTAGTTTTCTGTGATTATGGTTTCAGTGTGTCTGCCCTCTGATGCCCTCTTGCAATACCTACCATCTTACTTGGGTTTCTCTTACCTTGGACGTGGGGTATCTCGGCTGCGACGGGCGCACTAAGCATGGCCGAGAGGAGCTACCCCACGTCAGAGGTCAGGGGCAGAAGCTGGGAGGACCCCATGCCCGAAAGGCGGCAGCCAAGAGGAGTTACCCCACATCCGAGTCAGGGGCAGTGGCCAAGAGTGCCAGGCTGCAACAGCGCAAGAACAGCAGAGAAGAGCTACCCAAATCCGAGGTCAGGGGCGGCGGCTGGGAGGACCAACCCCACATCCAAGGAGCGGTGGCTGCGAGGGCACAGGAGGGCCTAGAGGCGCTATTCCACGTTGAAGGTCAGGAAGGGCAGAGGTGAGGAGATATCCCTTGTCAAAGGTAAGGAGCAGCGGCTGCACTTTGCTGGAGCAGCCGTGAAGAGATACCCCACGTCCCTGCCCTTCACTATCTCCCAAAGTTTGCTTAAACCCAACTCCATTGAGTCTGTGATACCATCTAGCCATGTTATCCTCTGTTGCTCCCATCTCCTCACGTCTTCAATCTTTCCCAAAGTCAGGGTCTTTCTAATGAGTCAGCTCTTCGCATCAGGTGGCCAAAGTATTGGAGCTTCAGCTTCAGTATCATTCCTTCCAATGAATATTCAGGGTTGATTTCCTTTAGGATTGACTGGTTTGATCTCTTTTTTGTCCAAGGGACTCTTAGATTGCCTTTTGTGTATTCTAGATACAAGTCCCTGATCATATATAAAATTTGGAAAAATTCTTTTCATCCCATATGTTGTCTTTTCACTTTCTTGATAGTGTTTTCTGAATCATAAAGTTTTTAAAATTTTGACAATATCTGATTTATCTACTTTATTTTGCTGTTTATACTCCTGGTATAATGTCTAAGAAACTAGTAGGAGTCCGGCTTCATTCTGTTGCACATGGCTCTTCATTTGTCCCAGGTTTGTATGTCGATGATATCATTCTTTCGCCTCCAAGAATAAGATTTTGAATTAAATGACATGGTTCCTCCCTTCAGGGAACTCACAGTATGATGATGGAAACTGATAAGTATATCAGAAAATTACGTAACAATATGTGAGCCCAGAAAAGTGTAAAGGTCGGCTAGAAATCCCTTCTAAGTTTCTAGACTAAGCCTTGGTTCTCTCTTCCTATGAGGTATAATTTAAAATGACACCTGAATAATATCTGGATTTGGGGATGGGGGGCACTAATCTTTCCACCTCATGGGAACATCAGTTTGTAATCACCAAGATGCCTTTAATGACATCATTATGCCCATGGTTAAATCGATCCATTCATTTAAAATACGAACCCCGCACACTTCCTTTTCCCACCCTCTGTCTCCTTCTTCATCCTGAGTCAGGCGCCTGGCTTCTCTGCAGACATTGCTGAAATCACCAAACTCAATTAGGGAGAAAGGCCTGCACTCCTTGCTTTTGGATATCTGTCAGGGTGTTGGTCTGGTCAAGGCCAAGAGATTGAGCAGAGCTTTACAGTCCCAGTGTCTTATTTCAGAATCTGCCCCAAGCTTTGGACTTTCTACTTTGAAAATGGTAAAGAAAACTCTGACATTAAATGACATTATTTATCAAAATGTTGCCATTTATCTCTCAGTTATAATAAACTGACAATATGCTAGTATCATTTTTCCTTAATCTGACATTGTGGTCATGGGTATGAACAGATACATATATGCAGCATTTCATAATTATGCTTTTCTAGTAACAAAAACAATCTGTATAATAATTTTTATTCATTGAATAATATGGAGGTTTCTAAACCCTCTAGAATTTTATCCATAAAGATCTAAAATACTCCCTGTTACATAAGAATGATCCTAGGGGGTTGTCATTTGCTTTAATGTTTGGCACTACTTTGCTGATGACCTGTGGAAGATGTGTTTGCCTTGCCAGCATCTGGCTACCTGGCAGACGCCAAAGGCAGCTGGGGAAGAAACTTCAGAGTTGCTTCTGGGTCTTCCACATAATTAGCCTGTTTATAGGCCATCTGGGTTGCTTTGATTTCACCATCACCATTTCTTTCTTTCTGAGGAATTTCTATGTATTTCTCCCTTTGGGACTAAAATCATTAATAAGTCCTTCCTTAGTCAGGGACACTGGCTTCTTTAATGTATCTGGCAGCTCTCTGTCCCCCTGGATCCATCTCATTATGAAGCCCCCCTACAGACTGAAGGAGTGTGGTGTTGATATTGGAGAAGGCTGTCACAAAATTAACAGGACTCATTAGAAGGAAATTACAGATTTGGGGCTCCCTAATAGAATAGGTTTTTAGAAAACCCTCAACCAAAGAATTACAAAGGGTACTTAAAGAGAACAATTGCAAGAAGGGCTGGATTTTAGTGAGGCTGTCTCCAATGGGGACACACGCTGACTGTCAGCACTGGGCTAATCAAACAGCACTTGTGTGAATGTTCACCTGATTTGAATGTCTTCAGGCCTCACCAGGTCACTGTGTGGACCAATGAAGTCATATTAACTTTATGAAATAAATGTTAACAGCCAGCCTTCACTTGCAAACCTACCTATTATTATTGTTGCTCAGTCGCTCAGTCATATCTGACTCTTACGTGACCCCATGGATTGTAACCCACCAGCCTCCCCTGTCCATGGGATTCCCCAGGTAAAATTACTGGAGTGGGTTGCCATTTCCTTCTCCAGGAGATCTTCCCAACTCAGGCGTTGAACCTGCAGCTCCGCGTCTCCTGCACTGCAGGGGGATTCTTTACTGCTGAGACACTGGGGAAGCCCACAAGCCTACCTATGACAGCCCTTTTCTAAGAGTACACCCCATTCTCAACTTCCTACAATAGCAAAAGGATTAGCATCTGTCTCCATGGGGCCATGTGCTCCTGCATGCTCCTGCACTCCAGCCATGTGCCTGGAGACACCAGGGTCCCCTCAGTCTGAACCTGGATTCTGCTCATCTGAGTTTCCACTGCATAACATCCTCTTGTTAGCAAAGCTCTCAGTCCTCTTAGTATGGTATCAACTCTGTGTGTGTGCATGCTAAGTCGCTTCAGTCATGTCCAACTCTGTGACTCCATGGACTTAGCCCGCCAGGCTCTGCTGTCCATGGAATTCTCCGGGAAAGAATACTAGAGTGGGTTTCCATGCCCTTCTCCAGGGGACATCAGCTCTACTTTCAGGTAAAAAGAATAAAAGTTGCCCTCACTCCTTATATTACCTTCTGTTAAAGGGGTCCAGTGAGTTGCCCTGGTATTTATGGTGCCTGGGGCAAAAGTTCAAATGGAAACTGTCTTCCCAGCCTAAGTCTTTCTCTCTGTACTCTCTCTCCCTGTTTGTATCTGTCAGTGACCTCAGACACATGCCTGCGAATCCTTTAGTGCAAATGTTCAGGTCACTGGAAAAAAATTTCTCTTCCTCCCAACAGCCATTCCCACATTGCACAGAACACATGGCATGATTGGATACACCTTTAGAAAGAGGGCCCAGGGAATCGGGCTGGGCCAGTCCTAGAAATGCTGATTGGTAATTTTGGGCTCCTGAAGCATAGTCTCAAGGGCTTCTATTTGCCAGGTGATTTTAATCTCAGCTCAGGCTTAGAAGAGACACGCTATCCAGTAATGTAGCAATGATGCTTAAACATTCGCTGAGTTTTGTTGCCAGTGTTACAGGCAAGATGATGTGCTTTTGAGGGGAGGCAGTGACATGCACTGCAGGGGCTTCCAAATGGATAAAACAGATGCAAGTTGAATTTCTCTGGTTGAAACAGGCCAAGAATAAAAGCGCTCATGTCCTCCTCCCTTCCTTTATGTATTTATTCATTTTTTTTAAACAAATACTTAGTGCATGTACTGGGGCTTCCCCAGTGGCTCAGTGGTAAAGAATCTGCCTGCCAATGCAGGAGCTGCAGGAGACACAGTTTCGATCCCTGGGTCAGGAAGATTTCCTGTAAGAGGCATGGCAACCCACTCCAGTATTCTTGCCTGGAGAATCCCATGGACAGAGGAGCCTAGTCGGCTACAGTCCATAGGGTTGCAAAGAGTCAGACATGACTGAAGCAATTTAGCACACACACACACACACACACACAGTGTATGTTCTATGCTTCCCAGGTGGCACTAGTGGCAAAGAATTCATCTGCTGATGCAGGAGACTCAAGAGATGCGAGTTTGATTCCTAGATCAAGATTCCCTGAAGTAGGAATTGGCAACCCACTCCAGTATTCTTGCCTGGGAAATCCCACGGACAGAGGAACCTTGAGGGCTATGGTGCTCAGGGTTGCAATGAGACACAATTGAGCACACACACACACACACACACACACACACACACACACTGCATGTTCTAGGCCTTGGTGGTTTCAGCGTAAAGACAGACAAAATCTCTGCTCACAGTGACTTATGGTCACTCTCTTAAACTCTAGAGTTCCACAAGGTACCTTTTGAAAACCATAGCTACAAAAGAAGGACACAGGCATCGACATTAGATTGGATTTGGGTTTATGCCACTGCCACTTAGCAGCAGCAGGCTACTGGACTCAGAGAATGAGAAGACTCTCATACTTTATAGGATTTTGGTATGACCTCTGATACCTGTTGGAACAATTAGCATATACTAGATTTCCTTCGATGTTCCTTCTCTCTTCTTCTTCCTATTTGGTATACATAGTCTATCTTGGTCCCTTTTGTTTGCAGATTGAGTGACCAGTCAGGAGTGGAGTTTGACTTTTGACCAAATGGAAGTTATCTGCCTGTGTGGAATTCACTAATCTCTACCACTACAAATAATAAAACACATATAATGGGAAATGGGCAATGAGGGAAAATTTATGTACT
Source organism: Bos taurus (assembly GCF_002263795.3). Lineage (NCBI taxonomy): Eukaryota > Metazoa > Chordata > Mammalia > Artiodactyla > Bovidae > Bos > Bos taurus. Next base: position 46,351,062 of record NC_037330.1, read on the forward strand.
TATTCATACTAGTTAGCTGGCCTAAACACCTAATTTGTAATCTTTAAGTTCTCTTAACATCTCTTTTTATTATTATTAACTCAATAGGTGTTTGGTGATTCCTCTATGCCAGGTACTGTCTAAAGCACTTTTACAAATAATAACTAATTTAATTCTTATTATGCAGAGTTTGGAAATCCAAGCCTGGGAGGTGAAGTCATTCATCCAAGGTCTCACGGCAAGTAGATGGCTTTAGCATTTATACTCCTAATACTCATCATGGGCACTCATCATGGGCACCTTCAGTTTTTGGATAATTCTTCTCATGCTATTCTTTTTTATTAGAAAGCTTTTCTTCTCTCCAGTTCAGCTATCAAATCCTGTTTATCCCCAAGCCTATGTCAAATCGTACCAAGCATGCAAATTGGCCACAATGGAGCCATAGAAACAACTTTGCTCATATCAGATGGCATTAAAAGTTTTACTGAGTCAACCTCTTGAAATCAACATATTTCATATCATGAACCTGATTTCTGTATCATTTTGAAAACTCAGATCCAACAACTATCAGTTCTAGAGCAGAGGTTGTCATACCTCAGCGGCCACACCAAGGCAGATTGCGTTTATAAATAAAGTTTTATTGGAGCAAAGCCACATTCATTCATTAACTGAACAGTCTATAGTTGCTTTCATGGTTAACAAGTTGCATAGCAGAGTGGCAACAGAGTTTCATAGTCACTAGTTGTGACAGAGAGATCTGGCACTTTCCAGAAAAGATTTGCTGACCCCTGAGCTAAATCTATAAACAGTTGCCTGTTCCAGCAGGGCTCTCCATGTGGACAGACCAGCCCCATCACCCATCCATCACCTCCGTGCCTCCTGCATACCTACAAGTGTCTTCTCTGTTTATAGGTTTCTAGAACCTCTCACCAAATCTGCTCACGCCTCTCTCCTCCTCTTTTAACTGTCAGTCCCCAAGTCTTCCCACCGTCAATCAAACCAGCCACACTTACCTGCCCTGGTTTAGCTGCAGAAATGGTTTATTGTTTAAGTTTGTTTGTTTCATCCTCCCAGGGCAGAAACATATCTCCTTCTTTTGCATGCCCCTAAGGCCTGGCACTGTGAGGAGAAAACAGACACTTAGTAAATATTTTTGACTAATTATTGTCAACCTGATGTACCTTAACCTTAGAAAAGAATAAAGAATACCAAAAATAGCTGTTTTCCTTCAGGAAGAAAACTTGGAGGGGAAGATGCACATTTCCTACTTGACAACTCGAGAATCTGTCTGTGTCATCGGAACCTTATCACCCATCTGCTCTCTGCAGGCAAAGGCAGGCAGTCTCAGGAGAGCCTGCGCCCACCTGCTAGAAGTCCTACAGGCTGGAAACTCAGTCCTGGGAGCTTATTATCATACACAGAGGGCTAGCTCCACATCTTGGGGCAAACTCCTACCACCTCCACTCACAGAGACTGTACAATAGGAACCAGAAAAGTCAAGGAGCCTGCACTCTCAGCCCCTTCAGTTTAGTTCATTTCAGTTGCTCAGTCGTGTCCAACTCTTTGCGACCCTGTGGACTGCAGCACGCAAGGCTTCCCTGTCTATTACCAACTCCCGGAGCTTACTCAAACTCATGTCCATCGAGTCAGTGGTGCCATCCAACCATCTCATCCTCTGTCGCCCCTTTCTCCCCCCACGTTCAATTTTTCCCAGCAACAGGATCTTTTCCAATAAGTCAGTTCTTCACATCAGGTGGCCAAAGTGTTGGACTTTTAGCTTCAGTATCAGTCCTTCCAATGAATATTCAGGACTGTTTTCCTTTAGGATTGACTGGTTTGATCTCTAAGGGACTTTCAAGAGTCTTCTCTAACTCCACAATTAGAAAGCATCAATTCATTGGTACTCAGCCTTCTTTGTGGTCCAACGCTCACATCCATACAGGGGAAAAACCATAGCTTTGACTAGACAGATCTTGGTTGGTAAAGTAATGTCTCTGCTTTTTACTATGCTGTCTAGGTTGGTCATAGCTTTTCTTCCAAAGAACAAGCATCTTTTAATTTCATGGCTGCTGCACCATCTGCAGTGATTTTGGAGCCCCCCCAAAAATAAAGTCTCTCACTGTTTCCATTGTTTCCCCATCATCAAGAGGCTCTTTAGTTCTTCTTCGCTTTCTGCCATAAGGGTGGTGTCATCTGCGTATCTGAGGTTATAGATATTTCTCCCAGCAAACTTGATTCCAGCTGGTGCTTCATCCAGCCTGGCATTTTGCATAATGTACTCTGCATATAAGTTAAATAAGCAGGGTGACAATACACATCCTTGACGCACTCCTTTTCCAATTTGGAACCAGTCTGTTGTTTCATGTCTGGTTCTAACTGCTGCTTCTTGACCTGTATACAGATTTCTCAAGATTCAAGTCAGGTGGCCTGGTATTCCCATCTCTTTCAGAATTTTGCACAGTTTGTTGTGATCCACATAGTGAAAGGCTTTGGCGTAGTCAGTAAATCAAGAGTAGATGTTTTTTCTGGAACTCTCTTGATTTTTTATGATCCAACAGATGGTGGCAATTTGATCTCTGGTTCCTCTGCATTTTCTAAATCCACCTTGAACATCTGAAAGTTCACGGTTCACATACTGCTGAAGCCTGGCTTGGAGAATTTTGAGCATTCCTTTGCTAGCATGTGAGATGAGTGCAACTGTGTGGTAGTTTGAACATTCTTTGGCATTGCCTTTCTTTGGGATTGGAATGAAAACTGACCTTTCCAGTCCTGTGGCCACTGATGAGTTTTCCAAATTTGCTGGTATATTGAGTGCAGCACTTTAACAGCATCATCCTTTAGGATTTAAAATAGCTCAACTGGAATTCCATCACTCCACTAGCTTTGCTCATAGTGATGCTTCCCAAGGCCTATTTGATTTTGCATTCCAGTATGTCTGGGTTGTCTTAACTCAATGAAACTATGAGCCATGCCATATAGGGCCATCCAAGACAGATGGGTCATGGTGGAGAGTTCTGACAAAACATGGTCCACTAGAGAAGGGAAAGGCTTCTTATTCTTCAGTATTCTTGCCTTGAGAACCCCATGAACAGTATGAAAAGGCAAAAAGATAGGACACCAAAAGATGAACTCCCCAGGTCAGTAGGTGCCCAATATGCTACTGGAGAACAGTAGAGAAATAACTCCAGAAAGTATGAAGAGAAGGAGCCAAAGAAAAAATAACACCCATTTTTGGATGTGACTGGTGATGGAAGTAAAGTACAATGCTGTGAAGAGCAATATTGCATAGGAACCTGGAAAGTTAAGTCCATGAATCAAGGCAAATTGGAAGTGGTCAAACAGGAGATGGCAAGAGTGACCATAGACACTTTAGGAATCAGCAAACTACAATGGACTGGAATGGGTGAATTTAACTCAGATGACCATTATACGTACTACAGTGGGCAGGAGTCCCTTAGAAGAAATGGAATAGCCCTCATTGTCAACAAAAGAGCCCAAAATGCTGTACTTGAATACAGTCTCAAAAATGACAGAATGATCTCTATTCATTCCCAAGGCAAACCATTCAATATCACTGTAATCCAAGTCTTTGCCCTAAACAGTAATGCTGATAAAGCTGAAGTTGAATGGTTCTATGAAGACCTACAAGATCTTCTAGAACTAACACCCCCAAAAAATGTCCTTTTCATAATAGGGGACTGGAATGCAAGCCTTTATGTCAACATATTTTTTCCGTCTAGGCAGGCAAAACAGGAATAAAGTAAAGGGAGTTGGTAGAAGGTTGGAATGTTCACTGACATCAGTTTCTAGTAGTCCAGAGCACCTGGGCTGGTAAAGCACCTCCCTAGCCAGAGTCCTTTCCCTCCACACTGCTTTAATGATTTCCATCTCTGATACCATTTCTAGGATTTCATTACTAAACACCCTTCTAATTCACGTTCCTTGTCTAGAACATTTAAGTACCAGAACTAGCATCCATGGGCTTCCTAGGTGGCACCAGAGGTAGAGAACCTGGAGGAGATGTAACAGATGTACGTTCAATCCCTGGGTCAGAAAGATCCCTGAAGAAGGATATGGCAACCACCTCAGCCCACTCTTGTCTGGTGAATCCTGTGGACCAAGGAGCCTGGTGGGCTACGGTCCATAGGGTCTCAAAGAGTCAGAAACAACTGAAGCAACTCAGCACAGCACAGCACTAACATCCGTGTCTAGTCTTTCTTTAACATGATGTTCTTTGTCTGCTATAATCTGTTAGATATTTGTAAATTTCAGAGATACCATCTTATTTTCAAGACAAGTGGAAAGAAAAGGGAAGGTGTCAGCCCAGAGTGGCCACAGGTCCTCTGCAGTACTGAAGGGGGGAAAGGTGTGGACCACTCAATAGGAAAAGAGCTCTCAGCACCAAACTGAAAACTAAAGATGAGTAGGAACCCAAGTCTCCAACATGCAAAGGAAGGCCTTATTGGAACTAGAAATGTTAGGCTCACAAGGCCATATTCTAACCTCACTGAGGAGATCACCCTTCAGATTGAATTCTGATTGCCCAAATAGTCTTTAAATTTAGACTCCTGGCTTCAAAAAAGTAGGGACGAGTTGCTTTCTCTAAGGTAAGAAATCACCACAGTCAGGCTGTGGCTTCATATTGATGGCCTCCCCTCTCTGTGGGAGCCTACCAGGACTGCCTGAAGATGAAAGATGTCTCTCCAGGAGCAGACACTCAGAGGTGATCGCCCACGGAGGAGTAAACAGATCACACTGAGTCAGCTTGCTTTACCAGATCAAAATGTATCTCTTACTAGGTGTAGTTCTTAATCTCTTATCCACAAAGCTATGGTCCATACATGTTTTCTATTTCAGAATTTCTCACATTTTAGGGAAAAAAATGAATATGCATATCCTTTATATCATGGCTTCCCAGGTAGCTCAGTGGTAAAGAATATGTCTGCCAATGCAGAAGACTCAGGAGACACAGATTCAATCTCTGGGTTGGGAAGATCCTCTGGAGAAGGAAATGGTAACCCACTCCAGTGTTCTTGCTTTGAAAACCCCATGGGCAGAGGAGTTTGGCCGGCTACAGTCCATGGGGTCACAGAGTCGGACATGAATGAGCAACTGAGCAACTGAGCAACTTAGCACCAAAAAAACCCACCCTGTATATCATATCCCCAGAAAGGTCAGGGCAGCTCTTCATATATGAAGTCATTAATATTTCTGGTCGTGTGTATTCACTCTAAGGGTGATGATGATGCTATAATAGACTCACATCACATCCATGCAGATTTCATTGCCACGTGAGTGCAGATCAGGTTAACTTTGGTGACAAAAGACAAGTGACTAAACAACAACCATACAATACCCTCCTCCCCAAACACTCTTGGATTTTGGAGTTTTTTTAGATGTTGGAATTGTGGATCTGTATTGCCAAATAAATCTGTGAATTGATTACCACCCACTCTTGACTTATCTTTGGTGCTCTCTCAGCACAGTGGGAATTGCTATCATAACTCAGGACCTTGGTTCAGGCTCAGGCAGTCTCCCATGACATTCTTTCCCTTCAAGACACAAGCAGAAAGGCTTACGCTATCCATTAAGTAGGACACAGTGATCTCAATGTTTGAGGATGCTTCTTCCAGAAGGGTAATGTCAGCTCCTGATCATCCCCAAAGATGAATGCTCAGCTCTTTTCATTTTACAGTCTTGACTCTAAACATTACAGAAACCAGAGAGGGGTAATCCATAATAATAATAAAACTGGGAAATAATAGTATGAACATCAGTCATCTAATAGCAGTGTTAATATTTATTAAGCCCTTACTAAGTGACATCTATTATCTTAGTGGATTGTTTATATGATCTGATTTAACTTCAAAATAAGTCAGTGAGAAAGGCAGTACAATTATCTTCATTTTTGAGATAAAGACATTAAGGCAATGATAGATTAATTGATAAAATTACAAACTTTTAAAATTCCTATCATGATTGATGAGATAAAACATTACGACTGGGTTAGACTTTGGGTCTCAGTTTGTTGGTTTTTTGAGGGTAAAATTATATATTGTTCTTTCTTTTCTCTAAGAACCCTCTTCTTCAATCATTAGATTTTTAAGTTATGCCAGAGTGCTGCTGCTGCTGCTATAAGTCATGTCCAACTCTTTTGGGATCCCAAGGACTGTAGCCCACTGGGCATCTCTGCCCATGGGATTTCCCAGGCAAGAATGCTGGAGTGGGTAGCCATTTCTTTCTCCAGGGGATCTTCCCAACCCAGGGACCGGACCCACATTTCCTGCTTGGTAGTTGGATTCTTTACCACTGAGCTACCTGGGAATTCCTATCACAGAACAATAGAAATCACCTTGTCCTTCAAGAAAGTAACTGATTTCTTCCAGTATTTTCTGATGATGTGAAAAACATTAGTGCCCCTTTCAGAGTTTTCTCATACAAAATATAAGCCAGACAAAGTTCTCTGTTGTCTCCAAGACTTTCTACAGTAATGCCTATCAACTTCTGGAAGAAATGAGAAAGCTTGAAATAAGTCTTGTTGCTTTTTAAGAAACTCTATAACCAGTCATCCTGTAGAAGGATGAAGAGATGATCATGAACCAGCTGGTAAACTTTAGCAAATGTAATAGCAAAATGCTTTGTTCAGATTAAGGGATGATCCAAATTCAATTTAATACAAGTTAACAAGCAGTTCAGAATTCACCAATAATTAGACAACAGCCTTATGTTCCCCAGAACTGCATTCCTGTTTGAAAAAGATAAAGATTATAATAGTGCATGTTCTCTATTTGCACTCCAAAAAATGTGTGTTTTTCTGTCTTCAAAGCTATTATCAAATGTATCAAGGTGCATATTTCCACCCACAGGTAGTGATTTATCACCAAAATAAACACAAAAGCTAAGCTCAGAGGAAAGTAGTGTTTGTAAAAGACCCCACCCTGTAGAATGCTACCATAAAATTAAAACAAAAAAGCCTTAATCTCCTATCATACACTTTGATAACTTAAAAACCTGCCCATTAAATATTATCATAAAAGAAATATACATCCCACAACTAAAACAATAGTCAATGGTCAATTTCTCCAGAAAAAAAAAATCCCTCCCCACACTCCCAAAGGCCTTTTCTATTTACACATGAATTACTACATAACTAGGATTTATCATCTACTGAAAGAACATTTTCTTTATTCATATGTTTTGAGACTTCTTGCAATCACCATTTCTATTTGCCCTTATTAGGAAAAGGTTCAAATATAGTAACCAATAATAACATATCTAATATCTAGGAGTTAATGTTTCTCAGGAAATGAGTTACCAGTATCACACATATTAGAGAGCCTGAGGATGAAATCATCCAATTTGATTATACAGATAATGACATTGCTGTCCTGATTCTAACAACTGAGGAATACATAGACAACATCTATGTAAAGAATGATCATAGTCTTGTTAATAATTAAGACATTTAAACTGACTTGAGATCTGATCTAACCACTTCTAATAAAGAAGAAAAGGAGACAGTTCCATGCAGACTTCTGGAGCTACGTTTTTATTTAAAGATGATTCTCCTGAAAAAAAATAATGAAAAAAATTTATTTGCCTGATCCCTCTCCTTTTAGGAGTCATCAGCTTTGCAGAAGTCCCAGAGTAATAGCTCATTTGGTTTAGTCACTCTCCTATAAACTTTCCTCAGTCTTCTATCAATTTCTCATTTATCTGGGTTGTCTGCCTTCATATCTATTAAATTAAAAACAAACAAACAAAAAACTCTTAAATAAATAGTGTATCTGAACCACTAAAAATATTAATACTATCACTAAAGTGGCACTGGGATTCCCAGCTGGCAATAATGGTAAAGAACTTGCCTGACAATGCAGGAGACACAAGAGACATGGGTTCTATCCCTGGATCAGGAAGATCCCCTGGAGAAGGGCATGGCAACCTACTCCATTCTTGCCTGGAGAATCCCCATGTACAGAGGAGCCTGACAGGTTACAATCCATAGGGTCACAAGGAGGCAGACATGACTGAAGTGACTTAGCATGCATGCACAAAATGGCACTAAAAATATTATCACTCCATTTCATTCATTGGCATATTTTTTTCAAGTACCTAGTAAGTGCTAGGAATTCTGCTGCCGCTGCTAAGTCACTTCAGTCGTATCCGACTCTGTGAGACCCGATAGACAGCAGCCCACCAGGCTCCCCATCCCTGGGATTCTCCAGGCAAGAACACTGGAGTGGGTTGCCATTTCCTTCTCCAATGCATGAAAGTGAAAGGTGAAAGTGAAGTCACTCAGTCTTGTTGGACTCCTAGCAACCCCGTGGACTGCAGCCCACCAGGCCCCTCCGTCCGTGGGATTTTTCCAGGCAAGAGTACTAGGCACAGACAATCCAGAGATTTGTCCATATACCGTACTCTACCTTTCATTTATTGAACTATAATCTACTTATTTGCAAGATCTGAATTTTATAAATAACTTGTGTTCCAGTTCCAGGCGCAGTTCCTAGTACATTGCAGGTCCTCAATAATATTTGCTGAATGAATTCAGTGAAATTTTATCGTGCACTGATTATGTCAGATACTGAGCCAGGTTCCAGGAATGCAAAGGCACAATCAGGTTGTCTTCCAGGTTTAACAGATGTGCTTACACTTTATTTTTACCAGAACATAATCACATAAAAACTTCTCCTCTTTAAAATAAGCCATTAAGAAAATGAAAACTCAAGCCATAGACAAGGAGAAAATATTAGTAATATATACATAAAACAGAAAACTTGTTTCCAGAAAAAAATATTCTAAATTCTCACTACTCAAGAAAAAAGGACAAATTTAAAAATGATCAAAAGATTTTAATAGATTCTCATCAAAAAGATAAACAGATGACCAAGCACATGAAAAGATGCTCAATGTCATTAATCATCAGTTCAGTTCAATCACTCAGTTGTGTCCGACTCTTTGCGACCCCATGAATCGCAGCGTGCAAGGCCTCCCTGTTCATCACCAACTCCCAGAGTTCACTCAAACTCACGTCCATCGAGTCGGTGATATCATCCAGCCATCTCATCCTCTGTCGTCGCCTTCTCCTCCTGCCCCCAATCCCTCCCAGCATCAGAGTCTTTTCCAATGAGTCAACTCTTTGTATGAGGTGGCCAAAGTATTGGAGTTTCAGCTTTAGCATCAGTCCTTCCAAAGAACAATCAGGACCGATCTCCTTTAGAATGGACTGATTGGATCTCCTTGCAGTCCAAGGGACTCTCAAGAGTCTTCTCCAACACCGCAGCATCAATTCTTTGGCGCTCAGCTTTCTTCACAGTCCAAATCTTACATCCATACATGACCACTGGAAAAACCATAGCCTGGACTAGACGGACCTTTGTTGGCAAAGTAATATCTCTGCTTTTGAATATGCTATATAGGTTGGTCATAACTTTCCTTCCAAGGAGTAAGCGTCTTTTAATTTCATGGCTGCAGTCACCATCTACAGTGATTTTGGAGCCCAGGTAAATACAAATCAAAACCACAGTGAGATATTGCTACACACCAACTAGAATGGCCAATATTGATAAGAATCACACTCTAAGATGGTGGAGAAACTGGAATCTCATTCACTGAAGAAAAATAAAATTGTTCAACCACTTTTGAAAATAATGTGGCAGCTTCTTGTAAAGTTAAACATATCCTTACCAATCAACTGAGCAATTCTATTTCTAGATATTTACCCAAGAGAAACAAAATACATGTCCATGCAAAGAAGTGTACTTGATGGTTCATAGCAACATCATTTACACCTTAGGTGAAAACTGGAAAAACTCTAGTGTCCACTAAGGCATGAACAGATAAATTATTGAACAATGAAGGAGGGTACCACACAGCAATAAAATAAAAGGATTATCGATAAAACAACATGGGGAAACCTCAAAATCACTGTGCTGGAAGAAAAAAAAAACAGACACAAAAAGCACATACTATATGTTTTCATTGAAATTCTAGGGGGAAAAAAACCTAATCTATAATAATAGAAGGCAAATCAGTGGTTGCTTGGGGCCAGGGGTAGCAGTGGGATTGACTAGTTAAGGGAGCCAGGAAAATTTTGGGTGATGGGATACTCTTTATCTTGACTGTGATGATGTTTACAGGCTGCTGCTGCTAACTCGCTTCAGTTGTGTCCAATCCTGTGCGACCCCATAGACGGCAGCCCACCAAGCTCCGCCATCCCTGGGATTCTCCAGGCAAGAACACTGGAGTGGGTTGCCATTTCCTTCTCCATGTATTAAAAGAATCCATCAAACTATACAATTAAAATCTTTGCCTTTTATAGTGTGTAAATTATGCATGGATAAAGTTGATTTTAAAACTTGAATTACATTGAACATACTGTTTTCTTCACCTGTTAGTAACCCAAAAAGTTAGCAAAAAAAAATTTTCTGTATCAGTACATGTATATCTCTAGCATAGTTTATAATGGCTTCAAAATATTCCATATCGTGTCTATATCCCAATTTAACTAAATGATTTGATGATGAGATATTTGAATTTGGACCACTTTTTATCATTACATATAATACTATGTTGTTTACTTTTGAAAATACGAGTTAGATCTAAAATTACAAATTGGAGAGCATTAAATGGAGAAGCAAAAAGACAGACCTTCAAATTAAAGGAAGAAAGAGTTGTAAAATAACCCAGACATTGAGAACATACTGTCCATTTGGAAAGCTTCGAAAGGTATTTTTGGCCAGAAAGGAAGATGTGGGCATCACAGGAGATGAGAGTGAAGTCACTAAGGTTCAGATCATGAAGAACCTTCTGAGGAGACCCTGCCATTTGCAACAAAAGGAATGAAACTGGAGGGCATTAGACTAAGTGAAATAGACCAAACACAGAAAGAAAAATACTTCAGACTCTTATGTACACATGTAATTTTTTAAAGTAACATATATAGAAGCAGAGAACAGAATGGTGGTTACAACGGGCAGGGAGATGGGGGAACGAGGAAATGTTGGTCATAGGACACAAAACTGCAGTTCTGCAGGATGTGTTAGGTCTAGAGGACTAGTGAATACCCTGACTGTAGTGAATAACACTGTATTATACTCTCAAAATCTGCTAAGGGAATAGATTTCAGGTACTTTCATTAAAAAGTAACTATGTGAGGAGATGGATATGTTAATTAGTTTGACTGTAGTAATCATTTCACTATGTACAGGTACATCAAATCATCATGAACACCTTAAACATACGTGGTTCTTATTTTTAAAAAGAAACACAGATGAATTAAAAAAAGAAAGAAGTTTGGATTTTTTCCTGAACATAAAGGGAAACCGGGATTCCCATGTGGCTCAGGGTTACCACTGAATCCGCCTGCCAATGCAAGAGAAGCAGGAGACGCAGGTTGGATCCCTGGGTCAGGGAAGATCCCCTGGAGGAGAAAATGGCAACCCACTCCAGTATTTTTGCTTGGAAAATCCCATGAACAGAGGAGCCTGGCTGGCTACGGTCCATGGGGCCACAAAATGTCAGACAGGACTAAACAACTGAGCATGCACCAAAGGGAGACTATCTGAAAATTTTTAAGACAAGTAACATAATTTGATTTGTGTTTTAAAAAGATCACTCTGACATCTGGGAAGAAATTAAGTTGGGGCGCATTTGATTATTACAGTAATGCAGGGAAAAAAACTCTGAGCACCCAAACTACGATCATGATCGAGAGTGAAGAGAACAGTTCTGATAGAGATCCATGAGGAGCAGAGATGAGGAAGACAAAGAAAGCCAGAACATCGTCCAGGAACCAGAGGGTAGAGAGAAGAAGTTTATAAAGAAAGATGAAATATTACATGGATCTTTGTCAGAATCCAAAATTGATCTGAAATCTAAGGTAGATTTACTGGTATGATTATTCAGCAAATTGAAATGAATTCATTTTCACAGAAAAGCATTGATGAGCCTGGAAAACAAACTTGTTCACGTATTATATTCTGGTGGGTTTTAAAACTGAATTATTTTTGCTGTTGCATTGCTGTTGTTGTGGCCAGTGATGTTGTTATCTCAAATATAGTACATTCCTTCTGACTGGTTAGATAATAATATGTTTGATAATTACTCTGATATCCCATTGGAACATATTTTATTTCTTACAATTTCCACTCAGTAAAGGTTTTTATTTTTGCAGGAGTATATGTTTACTTTCCAGATCACCTCTTAAGATTGAGCATAGGTAAACTTCTTTTATAAGGTTTATAATGTGCAAACATATATTCTTTTTTATGCTGCTGGTCTATTTATTGGATTAACTGGAAGGATTTGACATGAAAGCTTAGGATGATATTGAAAACACATCACTTCTATTGTAGCTAAGAAAATCAGCTTTAGAACTAGAGAGACCTTGCATTGGGCATTATGTATAGACCTTTAGCTGTTTTTCATCACAGCTGTTCTTTGTTGCCATGACAACAGAATTAACTATTTCATTAATATCACTGAGCAAAGACACTTATTTATGCATGTCTGACTTCGAACATAGTCTCTGTTCAGATTTCAAGGTCTTTGGCATGGTTATGTGCTTGTTTTTATCCCCTAATATTTTGCTTAATGCTTCTACAGGATGTTTAAGGCAAACCTTTGTATTTTGAGAATTAAATTTCTATTGGTTATGTTGGTTTGGCTGCTTTCAAAGTGTCCCCTGTGTGGCAAAACGGGCTTCAGAATCTGAAGCTGGGGAAAGCAATAGGGAAGGAAATTTAATACAAAAGAAAACAGTTACCTGTTATAAGGAAAGTCACTTGTTTGTTTTTTGCTTCTTTTGGGCTCCACTTGGTGAAATGGGTGTTACTATAAATAATGAAGAGTAATCCCTCATCAAAATAGGTGATCCAGCTGTTTCTGTTGTTACTGAGTGAAGGTAGTGTGCTGATTGCAATTGTGATGAAAGGGCAGGAAAAAAAATTCCTAAGATAAGTAAAATCTATTATTTTCAAAATAATACCTGAAGAGAATAATTTTAACCATTCTCCAAAGGATGAATCCTTACGTTTCCTTCTAGCTTTTCTTTTAAAGAGGGAAAAAATGCTTCTTCATATTGAACTTTCTATAAATATTCCTATTTTTAAAGGCGAAGGCAAAAACTCCCTCCTGAACATGAAAATGGCTTGAGGAGGCTAACTCTGTTTTCTCATCATGTACTTTAGTTAAACAGTTAAAAAAATAGATTTCATCTATTACCCAGGAGAACAGCTGTGTGAAACTGTCCCCATTTTACAGCTAAGGAAACTGAGATTCAAAAAGAGAACTTGTGCAGGATTTCACAACTAATAAGCAGGGTTGAATCTTCATTAGTCAGACCGCAAAGCCTGTGCTCTGCTCTGTTAGGGCAAAGTGCCGCCCCTGGCTCTTTGTTTGCAGTCATATAAATATTGTAACAACATTTAAAATATTTACATTCCCTCCAAGGCATTTTGTCCTGGAAGGGGGGGAAAAGTCTGAAGGGATATTATTCATAATAATTAAACTCATAAAACAAGAAGGCAGATTTGAACCAATGACATAAAATCTTTAAAAACCAAGGAAGGTTCTGAGGCTAACTGCACACATATGAGGAGTTTTGAATGCCAAATATCAGACATTGACAATAAAGGAAAAGACTTTTTTCAGAACAGAGTGGGTGTTTTTTGTTTTTTTTACCCTTGTTTTTTTAAATAACAGCTTTATTGAGATATAATTCCAATACTGTACAACTCATCTGAAGTGTACAGTTCAGTGGTTTTTAATATATCCCCAAAATTGTGCAACTGTCACCACAAGCAATTTTAAAAGAATTTTATCACTGCCTGAGAAAATCTTGTACTTGTTAACAGCAGCTTTCCTTTTCCTCTCACTGTCTCCAAACTTCCCTGTTACCTCAAGTCCTAGGAAACCATTAATTTACTCTATATCTTTATAGATCTGCCTATTCTCAACATTTCACAAAAATGGAATCAAACATTATGTAGCCTTCTGTGTCTGGATTATTTCACTTCACATAATGTTTTCAAGATTCATCCATGTTGTAATAAATATAAGTGCTTCACTTCTTTTTATGGATGAATAATATTCCATTGTATAGATAAACCACAGGTTTCCACTGATGGACATTAAGATTATTTCCATTTTTTGGCTATTCTGGTAATTATGAATAATACTGCTATGAACATTTGTTTGCAACTTTTTGTGTGGACATGTGTTTTTATATTTCTTGGGGCTCTGTCTGCTTTCAGTCATTTTTGTCTTTTAAAAAGATGGAGTTCAAACATCATCCGATGACTAAAGACCTCATAGAATTCTAACATGTAAGCCACGTCAAAGCTTTACTTCTCCATTCTGTGAGTTATGTGTTAGAGACAGAGTGATTAATTCAGATAGCATTGCTCACAATTCTTCATCACTCATAACTTCACAGATAGTCAACTAATTCTTTTCTAAGTGACAATAATAATTATTTGTTAAGTTGTTTAAAACCCTAACTTAAAAAGTACAAGAAAGCATTTGCATAGAATAAAACACTATTAAACTATCAGTTAGAAATAATCCATTTACTTGATCTACTTATCAAAAATGCATTTTGGAATCACTGCTTTTGCAATAAAATTATAAACTTGGAAAAATAAGACAAAAAAGATGGGAGAGCGTGTGTGCTCTGCTTTTCACTTGTAAGTGCTAATTTTGGAAGGAGTTTTCATGTTTATTCTTTCCCTTTCGTGACAAAGTCAAAACTCAGCCTCAGTAGACTAAAAGGAGTTAATTCTGACTTCTTTTTATTTAGCTATATGCTTATCAGATCAGAAGATTTTGTAATTAGAAATGAGCACATCATTTATTTCTTAAGAGGGGAACCATGTAGATTCTTCCTATCAGTGGGCTATTTTCTTATATGGAAGTGAAGTTTATCTTTCGTCTGAGTTGTATTAAAGAATTATGAAAATCATAATTTATTTCTAACATACAAGGAGTCCCAAGTAAGGTTAAGAGCAGCTTCTTGGTATTTCTAAAAGATGATTTGTGGGTGTTGTGCAAAGTTTTAATGTCCATTTCAGAATCCAACAGAAATTGCATCACTAATAAGGCAAATGAGGTTTTTAAACAGTTGCTTCTCATCTCCGCACAAGAGGGCAGCCTTTCACCAGAACCAAGGAAACAGTTGGGCAGAACTTTGTGTTAATTTGTATAGAGACCCCTCCAATCATAGAACTTCCAAAGAGAAGACCTCTCTTGCTATAAAGAATGAAGAAACTTTGAGACAGTTAATATCATGTGTAGTCAATCCCAGAAAGTACCTTCACATCTAGATTACCATAAAAATGTTTGCAGTTTCAGTGACATTTTGCCATTATTGCTATATAAATGTTTGGATTTCTTAAACTACTGTGGACAACTAATGTGAAATGAATGCTAGAGATGAGGTATTTTTTAAAAACTGCTCCTGAAATTGAATCACTCAACCTTAAAAGGTAATATTTTGTGTCTGTCTCTGACATGATTTTTTTTATTGGTTCCCCATAATCAGATTTCGAGGTTTTAAAATCAAATTGCCAAAATCAATTCAAAATGAGTGATAATTCATATTGAAACAATTATAAATTTAAATGATAGAACACAGTCGAAGAGAATTACCAAGAAATTAAGAGAAGCCGAAAAGAGTTGCAACAATGCACACGCTTTCGAAATGATTAACCACGCTTGACAGGAAATACATGATTTAAATGTGTTATGATAGGACTTAAAGTGCTACTTAAAAAGAGGTTAAAGTTAATTTGTCACACAGGAAGGTAAATGTAACTATCTTTATGTCTAAAACTTTGGATAATATTTTTATGAAGTAAAAACTAACCACAGTCCTTTTTTTCTCTTAAAGTTTATGAAACTTTCAACTAAATATCTCACAGGAA
Source organism: Bos taurus (assembly GCF_002263795.3). NCBI lineage: Eukaryota > Metazoa > Chordata > Mammalia > Artiodactyla > Bovidae > Bos > Bos taurus. The sequence continues at coordinate 46,366,964 of NC_037330.1, forward strand.
ATTACTGCCTCCAAGAATATAAAGGGTTTTATATGAAGGATGTCGATCAGTTGTTCTCCATGGACACAGAGAAGCAAACAAGCAGAAATCAGTTTAATAAAGCAGGAGGGATTTCAATTGGACACCAGGCAGGACTTCTGGACTATCATGGTGATAAAAGAATAGGGAATCTTTTCAATAATTTTTCAAAGATAACTGTCAAAAAATATCCAGTGAAATGGATAGGAGATGTCTTTACTTTTATTACTTATATTTATAACACTCAGGACTAGACAAGGAAATTAATATAGGCCTAATAAAATTTCTACCATTTGCTTTATTTTTCAACAAAAGTAGTCATGTTATATTAGTTCATCAGTTATTAAGGTAAACAAGGAACAGTATTTCAATCTCCTCCAGATTCAGCTTTGTAAATAGATGTCAGTATGTTTTCTTGTAGACCCAGTGAAGAACTGGGAAGAAACCTAATTTTAATTTTCCTTTAGATAACATTTACTGGTGGAGAACAAAAAGATAACCAACATAAAAATGTTCTTTCAGTCTCACTTGCTCTGCTAATTTTACTAAATTGAGAGTTCCTAAATTGTACAGTAGGTACCAAGCACACTGCTTGTCACAATAGAATCTTAACACCAGTTTACTGAATTATGTCTCCATAAATTGCATTTTTTCTGATCACACCAGGATAAAACTCTAAGCACTATTATCATTTTCATGGATCACAGCCATACTAAATACAGAGCTAAAGCTACAGGGCTTGTTTGTAAACCCTTTCATAATCTGTATGAATTTACACTACTTTTAACCTGCTTTGTAACAAACCATACTAACTACACACTTGAAGAATCCACCTGAGAGTAAACTTCATTCAACAACAAATACATATCCATGTGCTAGACAGTGAGCCGGTAAAGGCAATGGCACCCCACTCCAGTACTCTTGCCTGGAAAATCCCATGGATGGAGGAGCCTGGGAGGCTGCAGTCCATGGGGTCGCTAAGAGTCGGACACGACTGAAGCGACTCAGCAGCAGCAGACAGTGAGCCATGTGCTAGAGACATAGCCATCAAAGTAAGCACCATTTCCTCTCCTGAAGTTTACACTCTAGAAAAGGTAGCTAAATTAAGCTGGAAGTTAAGCATTTAATAATTTAATAACAATTGCAATAAGTGCTACAAGCGAGACCTCCAGGGTATTGTGAAAGAAGATTGTGGTGGACGGGTAATCACAGAACCTATTGATGGTAGAGAAAAAGCAGTAGATTTTGTTGCTATTGAGAACTGATTTTATACACTGAGATCTAAAGATGAGAAGAGTAACTAGCTAAGGAATTAGGGAAGAGTATGGGGATGAAATTATATTTCAAAGGTAAGGAAGAGGATACGCACAGACCCAAGTCAAGGAAAAGCACAGTACCACGGAGGGAGGAAAATAAAGCCAACATGAACGGACATGGAGAGGGATGGGGAGTTCTCATCAAAAAGAGCAAACAAGACAAAAATGAAAGAGAGGAAAGGCAAAATCAAGGTATTACCTGCTGGGGAGAGGTTCACTTCCCGTTGGTCTCTCCCACACTCAATATCAAAACTACATTTTGTCAGAGATCAAATTGCTAACATCCATTAGATCATAGGAAAAAAGCAAGAGAATTCCAGAAAAACATCTACTTCTGCTTTATTGACTATGCTAAAGCTTTTGACTGTGTGGATCACAACAAACTGTGGAAAATTCTGAAAGAGATGGGAATACCAGACCACCTGACCTGCCTCCTGAGAAATCTGTATGCAGGTCAAGAAGCAACAGTTAGAATTGGACATGGAACAATGGATTGATTCCAAATTGGGAAATGAGTATATCAAGGCTATATATTGTCACCCTGGTTATTTAACTTATATGCAGAGTACATCATGTGAAATGTCGGGCTGGATGAAGCATAAACTGGAATCAAGATTGCCAGGAGAAATATCAAGAACCTCAGATTCACACATGACACCACCCTTATGGCAGAAAGTAAAGAGGAACTAAAAAGCCTTTTAATGAAAGTGAAAGAGGAGAGTGAAAAAGTTGGCTTAAGACTCAACATTCAAGAAACGAAGATCATGGCATCCGGTCCCATCACTTCATGGCAAATAGATGAGGAAACAGTGCAAACAGTGAGAGACTTTATTTTTTTGGGCTCCAAAATCACTGCAGATGGTGACTGCAGCCATGAAACTAAAAGACAATTGCTCCTTGGAAGAAAAGCTATGACCAAACTAGACAGCATATTAAAAAGCAGAGACATTACTCTGCAGACAAAGATCTGTATAGTCAAAGCTATGGTTTTTCCCCTATATCGATGTAAGAGTTGGACCACAAAGAAGGCTGAGTGCCAAAGAATTGATGCTTTTGAACAGTGGTGTTGGAGAAAACTCTTGAGAGTCCCTTGGACTGCAAGAAGATCCAACCAGTCAATCCTAAAGGAAATCAGTCCTGAATATTCATTGGAAGGACTGATGCTGAAGCTGAAACTCCAATACTTTGTCTACCTGATGCAAAGAATCGACTCATTGGAAAAGATCCTGATGCTGGGAAAGATTGAAGGCAGGAGGAGAAGGGGACGACAGAGGATGAGATGATTAGATGGCATTCCAACTGGATGGCATCACCAACTCTATGGACATGAGTTTGGGCAAGCTCCAGGAGTTGGTGATGGACAGGGAGGCCTGGCAAGGTGCGGTCCATGGCGTCACAAAGTTGGACACAACTGAGTAACTAAACTGAACTGAACATTTCATTATTCCTTTACTATCTACCTAACCATGTGTCAGCTCCTGCACTCTAAGAAAGGTGATGGATACTCTAGTGCAGTTTTTATGGAATTTATTTGTCTATGGAAGCACCCCTTAACGATTTAATCGTAACATGTAACATTCCGTATCAGAGCAATACTGAAATGGGAGGCATAAATGATGAATAATTCTTGAAAAGCCTATTGTAGGCTTGGATCTTTATAACAAAATAAAACCTCCATATTAAACTGTAAGGCATTACACTTCTGTAAAATAAATTAAATAAATGGCCAGCAGGGGTGTTTCACACAATTTATTGGTGCCCTCTGTAGCCAATGCTACATCTCATTAGTGGCTCTGTCACTCATGAAAAATGTGGCACCCATCAGCATCACTCATTAACTTAAAGCATGTGCCCACATATCAAATATATATTTTTTAATTATGGGAACATGTTATAAAGCAGATGTGTGTGTGTGTGTGTGTGTGTGTGTGTGTGTGTTGTGAACAACAAAGAGTATTCAAACGTCTCCAAGCCTCTCGATTTTTTTTTTTCTTTCTATCAAAATGGTGAATGAGATACTGTTCTCATCCTTTCAAAGTTTTTTTCCTCTCTACTGACTTTTTCTGCTTGTATTCATTGCAATAGTCCAGACTTTGCCAATTTTTTTCCTTCTTGACATTTCATTTTTAATTAAAAATGACATTTTAATTAAAAGGAAACATATGTAGAATAAACAGAATAACTCACCAACAGCAGAGAGCTGGGGCTGTCCTTTCAGCACAGTTTTAACCTTTCTGGCTCATGAAAGGCTGTGCTGGGCTTCTCCACAAGTCTTGCCAAGGCACATTCTGGACAGAAAGAAAAGAAAAGAGAAAAATTTTAAAAGATGGTCACTGAACCAAAATCCACCCACATCCAGAAAGCCCTAGGAAGTGCAGGGAGAGAAGAAGCAACAAGATATACCCACTCCAAATTAAATTATTTGGGACTTTCAGGACTAGAAATATCAGTCTTTCTTCTGTTCAGAATATTAGAACTATCGTTTTGGTGAAAGACCCCAGTTTTACAACTTTTCATGTTTACAGATGGCCTGATTTGACAATCTTAAATGTTAAGGGAATTAAAAATCTGGCAGGAGGTAAGCATAGCCAAAAGTAAAGCATTACAATTAAAACTAATTACCCTCCTTTGAATATCTATAACTTAGGACAGTGTGCCTTCCGGAGACGTCTTGACTCCTAAATCAGAGCTGGTACTCATGGGGTCCACTACCCGTGGACGTTAACCCTCTTCCTGGAGCATCTGATCCCTTGCATCAAAGCACATTGTGGTATAGAAGGGATTGCAATAAAACTGAATAAAATGACAAAGAAAGAAGCCAAAAATGGGTAAACACTGAGTGAAGCGCAAATGAATGCTTCTCTAAACAAAAATAGCAAATAATATCTATTAGCCATGTCTTCAGAAACCAACACGAGGATGAGAATCAAAAGAGGTCAACGTGGTGACCCAACTTTCACCACTTTCAATGCACATTTTGGACAAGATGTAAGGACATTGGGACATACTGAAGTCAGTCATGGACAGACACTGTAATTAAAACCCAGCATGAAGGAGAAAGGAAGGGGATATAATTGCAATTGCGTGGCATCTATATAATTAGATGCCAAGCATTTGATCCATCATTCTAGTTCAAGCAAGAATGCCATAGGTTAGTGTTATGGGTTGAAATGGTCCCTCCTACGTTAAAGTCTTACGTTAAAGTCTTAACCTCCAGTATCTCAGCACATGAATTTATTCGGAAGTAATGTCATTGCAAATGTCACTGCTGAGGTTAAGTTAAAGTGAGGTCATACTGGTTAGGGTGTGCTTCTAATAAAATGTAACTGGTCCTTATAAGAAGATAGTCAGGTGAAAACATCGAAACAGGGAGAAGACGTGTGATTACAAAGACAGAGATCCAAGTTACCCAACGGCAAGTCAATGAATGCCAAAGACTGCCAGAAACCTACCAGAATCTGGAAAGAGGCAAAACTGCAGGTCTCAGAAGGAGACTTACGTTAAAGTCTTAACCTCCAGTATCTCAGCACATGAATTTATTCGGAAGTAATGTCATTGCAAATGTCACTGCTGAGGTTAAGTTAAAGTGAGGTCATACTGGTTAGGGTGTGCTTCTAATAAAATGTAACTGGTCCTTATAAGAAGATAGTCAGGTGAAAACATCGAAACAGGGAGAAGACGTGTGATTACAAAGACAGAGATCCAAGTTACCCAACGGCAAGTCAATGAATGCCAAAGACTGCCAGAAACCTACCAGAATCTGGAAAGAGGCAAAACTGCAGGTCTCAGAAGGAGCATGGTTCTGCTAACAACTAAGTTTCTTACTTCTAGTTTCTACAACTGTGAGACAGCCACCCAGCCTCTGGTACTTTGTTGTGGCAGCCCTAAGAAACAGGCAGTCAAGTATAATTATCTTGGCAAATCATTGAGGGAAAATGAGACATAAAAAGCTAAGATATTTTTTCAAAACCCCATAGTTACTCGGAAGCCACAATCAGTCTGATTCAAAGCTTACACCCTTTGCTATATATTACAACTGGGGTAGAAAACTAAAAAGTCATATTGAAGAGATGGGGTGAACAAGAAAACCCTTGTGAAGGTGACTAACAAAATGATTAGGGAAAAAATCAAGAGAGTTATCGTGCAGTCCAAAGGTAGAGATCATTTCAAGAGGTAAGGAAGGGTCATCTGTGTGTTCCCAAATCACACACACTCATATACCTTTGTGGGATTTACCACAAACTATCCTCCAAAAGGGCTTCCCTGGTTGTTCAGCAGTGAGGAATCTGCCTGCCAGTACAGGAGATATGGGCTTGATCTCTGAGTGGGAAAGATCCCCTGGAGAAGGAAATGGTTACCAATTCCAGTATTCTTGCTGGGGAAATTTCATGGACAGAGGAGCCTGTTTGGCTATATATAGCCTATGGGGTCTCAAAGAGTTGCACATGACTTAGCAACTAAGAAGCAATAACAGATCTTCCAAAAGAAGAGCTAGTTCAAATCTAATCATGAAATGACCTTAAATGCTTCAAGTCAATTTGGTTGTGCAGTAATGTACATCATTGTCTTTGGGGGCACATAATTTCAACTTCTCAGAAATGAGTGAGCCTAGCTGATAAAGACTGAAGTGGTTTTTGTGAAAGAAAAAAAAAAAATATTGTCACCTAAATTACACGGTGAGAAGAATGGCTTAGTTTTAATTTTTTTTAAGTAAACACCAGCTTTCCCAGAGCTCTTTAATGATCAAACTTGTTCCACTGTATTATCTTAAATCCTGATCAAAATGAGACAGCAATATGCGTTTTCTGGTCATTTCATAATCATCCATTAGAACAATGGGATTATTTATGAGAGCTGAATTCTCATCCCATCTCCCACAAGACTATGTGTCATATCCCTGGCTGCTAAACAAAAGCTTTTCTCTTCGTCACTTAACTTTCTTTGGTTTTGCTTTTAAGCAAAGGGATTTATCAGGTTCTGGGTTTGTTTTGCTCTTGAAGCTTCAGCCACTTTATCAGCTTTAGATATGCTCAGTTTGTTTATGAGCCATAGCTTCCTAGAGAGGCAAGACAATTGACTGAGTGATTTGCCTTCTATGACCAAGCAAATTTTGGTTTTCTCATTTTTTCTCCTCCCCTGGATGGGCAAACATAAAGCCACCCACCAGGTGAATGTGAAAGTTAGATTACTTAATAGTGGTGGTATTTTGGAGACACTGCCTGATTTACTGACCTTAGAAAATAAACTGACATATGCTAAATCATCCTTAGTAATCCTGGAACATCAAGACTTTGTTTAAATGTGAATTGAACTCAGTGACAACTATCCAGAAATTCTCTAGGACCTCTAGCAGGCATTTGCTGCACTTAGTCGTTCAGTTGTGTCTGACTCTTTGCAACCCCATGGACTGTAGACCACCAGGTTCTTCTGTCCATGGGGATTCTCCAGGCAAGAATACTGGAGTGGATTGCCATGCCCTCCTCCAGAGGAACTTCCCAACACAGGGATCGAACCCAGGTCTCCCGCATTGCAGGCAAATTCTTTACCGACTGAGCCACCTGGGAAGGCATTTGTTAGTGTTTGATGAAAGAATAAATCTAACCAATTATTAAAAAATATTATTGCCATGGAGAAAATGCCAAGTATATATCTTAAAGAATAAAGATCATCACAAGTCAATTAAAAAATCAATTAATTAGTATTTTTGGCTGCTCGCTAAGTCTAAACCACTGTACCAGCTGGTGAGGAAGGGAGACATGAGGGAAAGAAGTACTATATAAGGCAGCTTCTCTCCTGGAAAAATTTAGAATTTGAGTCATCTGGGACAACTGTTAGCATAACATGTAATACCAAATTATCATTAATATATCTTTTATAACACATTTTAAAGTCCCTACATGTAATATGACATACATGTGTACATATATAGGTAAGTACCTAAAACACACATAATAGAGAACAAGAGCCTCAAGGGAATAGATTAGGAACTCTGTTCATATTTGTACCCAAAATGCTAATCTTACTGCTTTGCACCAAATAATTACTTAGAAGGAGTTTGGGAAAGAATAAATGATTACATTAATCCATTTGTGCTTTATTGTGGTTGTTATGGTAGAAATAGAAGGGATATTAAGGACAGTTAAGTAATTGATTATCAATTACCTCCAGGAGGGTAGTAGAGAGCAGTATCAATAAATCTACATCATTGTTTTTCTTCAGGTACCACACTAAGAGCAGGGTGACTCTAAGGATACTGATAACAGTGTTCCTCCCCCACTAAACATATCTTATCATTTAGATTCTGTTCGTACTTTATATTCAGGAGGTTGTCTATGGAGTTGCTACTAAATGGCCTTACTTGAGAGCATTTTTAGGCTACATAAAACGCTCACACTAAGTGCTGAGAGTTTTTTGTGCTGAAGTGTAAACCACAGTACAAGACTGTGAACAGTTTTTAGAAGTCATTACACTAAAAAGTTATAATTTTTAATAGCATGGTGAAGTTTATAGTTTAAACTTGTTTATACTTTCAATTTTAAGTACAAATGAGACAAATGTAATACAGGTGAAATTACTACTGGGATATTTGAAACCCATTCAAGAATATACTTTCCCTCTCCACCCATTGTAACCTTAGTCAAATCACTTAACATGTTTCCTCAGCTGTAAAACATGATAATGATACCTACTTCACAGGATTTTTGTGAGTATTAAATGAGGTAATGTACTAAAGCTCATATTTAATCATATCTAATTCATTTGACATTTTGCTTGGCATGATGAGAAAAGTTCTCTCATTTCTGAAATGTGTAATATGCTATTAATAAGACAGGCTCTAATGCCATTGTCTTAATGAAGTTAAGATGAAGTTACCTGAATCATCATATATAAGTTTAAGTAATATAGGAAATTGCTCAAAACTAAGGCTTTTGTGTATAGTAGTTAGATTAACTGGAGATGGTATGTGTGTGTGTTTGTGTGTGTTATGACTTGCTTTAATGAAGGTCCAGAGTCTGAAAATTTGACAAAAATTTCTTCAAGAAACATGAAAGTGATATTGAAATGGGCCAAACATTGAAAACTCAGAAAAATTTTCCCCTGACTTCCCTGAAATTACTCCTTGGATTCACTGTTCTTCTCTATCTTGGTCACAGGCTCCTTTCCTTCCCTCCCCTCCTTGGACTACAACCACAAAAAACAGGCACATTGGTTAATGAAGAGCTTGAACTGGGAAAATCACCACCAAGCCATGTTTCCTCACAAAATGGTGTTCAGTCTCTATTATCTATTAAATATTTTTTTTCCTTGACACCATAATCAAGTGGAATTTATCCCAGGGATACAATATCTGCACATTAATCAATGTGATACATCACATTAACTGATTAAAGAAGCAGAATTGTATAACCTCAACAAATATAGAAAAAGCTTTGGGCAGAATTAATTCATTTATGGTAAAAATTCTCAACAAAGTGGGTATAAAGGGAAACATATGTCAACATAATGAAAGCCATATATTACAAGCCTACAGCCAACATCATACTTCACAAGCAAAAGCTAAAATCATTTCCTTTAGTATAATAAACAAGACAAGGATGACCCCTCTTGCCACTTTTATTCAACGTAGTATTGGAAGTCCTAGCCACAGAAATAAGACAGAAAATAAGACAAGAAAGAGAAATAAAAGGAATCCTAGTTGTAAAAGAAGCAAATTATCACTTTTTGCAGATTATGTGATACTCTATGGGGTTTCCCAGGTGGTGTGTAACACTTTATATAGAAAATACTAAAGATGCCACCAAAAAACTATAAGAGCTCATCAAATAATTTGGTAAAGTTGAGAGATGCAAAATTAAGATACAGAAATCTGTTGTGTTTCTGTGCCCTAACAATGAAAAAATTAACAAAGCAAGTCTATTTACAGTTGCATTAAAAAGAATTAAATACTTAAGAATAAATCTAACTAAGAAAACAAAAGATATATACTTAGAAAACTATACAGCATTGACAAAAGTGACTAAAACAGCACAATGGGGAAAAGACAGTCTCTTTAATAAAAGATGCTGGAAAAACTGGACAGCTTCATGCAAAAGACTCAAACTGGACTACTTTTTTACATCATATACACAAATTAACTCAAAATGGATTAAAGACTTAAATGTAAGACCTGAAACCATAAAACTCCTTGAAGAAAACAGGCAATATGCTCTTTGACACTGATCTTAGCTATATTTTTTTGATATGCTTCCTTGGGTAAGTAAACAAAAGCACAAAACAAATCAAACTAAAAAATTTTAACATAGCAAAGGAAACTATTAACAAAAATGAAAAAGCTGCCTCTGCTAAATGGTATGTAGCATCCTGGATGAGAGAGGAGTTTGGGGAGAATGGATACATGTATATGTGTAGCTGAGTCCCTTCTCTGTTAACCTGAAACCATCACAACATTATTAATCAGCTATATCCCTACACAAAATTAAAAATTTAAAAAAAACAAAAGAGAAATTGAACAAGCTAAAATAGGCTGCCTATTAAATGGGAGAAGATGTATGCAAATGATATACATATGCAAAAGTGGTCAATATCCAAAATACACAAATAACTCATACAACTCAATATCAAAAAAACATTAGGATTAAAAAATGCTCAAAGGCCCTGATTAAACATTTTTCCAAAGCAAACATACAAATGACCATCAAACACATGAAAAGATGCTTAACATAACCAATCATCAGGGAAATGCAAATTGAAATCACAATGAGATGCCACCTCACACTTCTCAGAATGACTATCATCAAAAAGACAACAAACAGCAAGTGTTGGTGAGGACGTGGAGTAATAAAAACACTTTTGCAGTGTTGGTGGGGTTGTAAATTGGGTACAGGCACTATGGAAACAATATAGAGGTTTTTCAAAATAATAAAAATAGAACTTCCAGGGCTTCCCTGGTAGCTCAGTGATAAAGAATCCTCCTGCCAATGCAGAAGATATGAGTTCGATCCCTGGCCTGGGAAGATCCCATATGCCACAGAGCCACAACTACTGAAGCCTGTGTTCTAGAGCCTGTGCCCTGCAGCAAGAGAAGCCACAGCAAAGAGAAGCCCACACACTACAGCTAGACAGCAACCCTTGCTCACCACAACTAGAGAAAGAAAATCTGCACAGCAACGATGACCCGAAACAGCCAAAAATACATAAATAAATACAATTATTTAAGGCAAATAGAAATTTCATGTGATTCTGGATATTTTCCTGAAGAAAACAAAACCACAAATTCAAAAAGAAATATACACCACTAACATTCATTGCAGCATTATTTACAACAGCCAAGATATAGAAACAATCTGTGTCCACTGATAAATGATTAGATTAAAGAGATGTGATAGAACATTATTCAGCCATAACAAAAGGGACTCTTACTATTGCAGCAACATGAATGGAGCTAAGTGTGTTGTGCTAAGTGAAAGTCAGAGAAATAAAAATATGTGATCTTACTCATATGTAGAATTTTAAAAACAAGAGAAACAAAACAAAGTGAAAACAGACTCGTAGATACAGAGAACAAAAAGGTGTTTGCCTAAAGGGTGGGGTGTGGGGGCAATGCAAAAGAACTGAAAGCGGTTAAGAGACATAAACTTCCAGTATAAAATAAATAAGTCACAGAGATGTAGTATACAGTTTAAAGACTATGGTCAACAATATTGTAATAACTCTGTATGGGGACGGATGGTTACTAGATTTATCATGGCGACCCTTTCATAGTGTTTGCAAACATTAAATCACTATGTGGTACACGTGAAACTAACATAATATTATACATCAACTGTGAACGTGAACGTGAAGTCGCTCAGTCGTGTCCGACTCTTTGCGACCACATGGACTGTAGCCTACCAGGCTCCTCTGTCCATGGGATTTTCCAGGCAATAGTACTGGAGTGGATTGCCATTTCCTTCTCCAAGGGATCTTCCCAACCCAGGGATCGAACCCGGGTCTCCCGCATCGTAGACAGGCGCTCTCTCGTCTGAGCCACCAGGGAAGTCTGCATATCTCTCCCAAGAAAGGGTGAAATGATCACATTTTTAATCACTTTGTCTTCTTCAACTCCTCTCCTCTCCTCTGACAATCATTCTTAAATCTACTTCACGCTAATTTTGAAAAGCTGTCCTTTTTAAAAAATGTCTATAACTAATCTCACCCTTACTCTCCTGGCCCTCAACATTAAATTGTTTTAGAAGAGTAGGCTTCACCTACGGTCTTCACTTTTTTATGCCATATTTTCTTTAAGTTTAATCTGGAAATCATGTCCATGCACTAATACTTCCATGAACCACTCACTTAAAAATACCATCAATGTTCTAATTGTCAAATATCTTTCTTGTTTTGTCTTTTTCACCAGTCATCCTATTTTATGTCTTTGCTGCTTTTGATACCACCTTCTGTTTTGGAAAATCCAATCCTTTTCATGATATTAGGAATCCAAACTTCTTCCATCTTCTGGTTCTACCCTCTTCTACAACTACAAAATTCTTCTCAGTAAAACTCTCTATCAGAGAAGGAAAGCAAGAGAAGATTAGAGTTAGTTTCTGAGTTACTCTACCCTCTGTGGCTCCACTTTTTCACACAGAAATTGGGAATAACAAAAGTACCCACACCACAGGCTTGTTGAGAGGACTAAATGAACAACTGATGTAAAGTGCTTAGGAAAGATTCTGGCACACAAAAAGATCCTATATAACTGAATAGTATAATTTTGCTATAATTATTCAATTCCACTACATGCATATTGGTTATAAATCTGATCCCAGTCTAATTTACATCATGGTGAAATATGTACATGACAAATTCTATTGAAAATTTCTTGAAGACTATCACAGTGTCTTATTTATATATCTCCCTCAATGCCTTGCACTGGTAGGCTACAGGTAACGTTATTTAATTAAATTGTTAAACTGCTTGCACTAGTCCCGTTTTCCTATTTCTTTTTCTTGTTATACTTGCTGAATTTTACTCTCAGAGGCTCAAATGTAATTCATAAATTAGGGTGACACATAAAACTGCTGGTTCTTAAAAATTAAGCCTTGGAAGCATTTTAAGTTTATTATGAAACCGAGAAGCTGTGTCAATTTTTTCTAAGGAATTACTTCCACCTTTAGATGAGAGGTTAGTATATTGTGGTTTCTGGACCACCGATGGCCCACAAGTGCCCTCTGAGTGGTCTTGGGGCTCATTGCTTGTAGTTTGCAGGTTTATAATAAGATACCATCTGTGCTTTTGTTGCTGCCATGATTTCATAATCTATTTATGACGGTCAATAAAATTCAAATATTACTTCAAGGATACGCCATTCAAGCCGTTCATTCTAAAATTTATTTTATTCTTATGCTGTGTGGAAGTGGACAGATGAGGGGGTTCACTGCATTTTACGTACAGCAACTGACCTGAAGATTGGTCAAGTGTGATAGGCATCGGATGGCCTCTGGGCAAGAAAGGTTGAAAACATTTTAAGACTTTCGCACTTAATCTCTCTAATCACAAAGCAGAGGTTTACTGTTGACCAGCTACATATTATTGGATCCTTTTCTTTGAGCCAAAGACAAAATGGATGTCAAGCATCAGTAATAAAGGACAGAAACCAAAACCTGAGAGTCATCGGAGGCTCCTGACATACAACCAAGACATGAACTGTGTTCTCAGTTCTGTAGAACCTATCCAAATAACTCCAACTAGCCCATGTCGTGCCTAGTATTATTTATTTCCCCCATTTAAATGTAAGCCCCAGTTACTCTAGAAACCAGCTTGATAATGCATAACTTCTCCATTAGGAATATTTTTATGAAGCCCATCGTTATGAATTCATTTGCTATTCACTGTAATAGCACATATCATAATGAATTCATTTAGTATTCATGGGGATAACACAAACACCATTTAGTAACTGGTTAATGAACTGCGTGGGGCTCTTTATCCTTCCTGGGTTTTATAAGAAACAATTCTCATTTATTTAAATCATCAACTTCTTTTTCAGCTTCATTTTACATGAGCTCCTTTTTGTTCCCCAGTGTCCAGGTCTAATGCTGAAGTATAGAACAGCTTTCTCTGGATGACAGAAACCTGATGACAAGTAGCCAAGAGATGTGGAGTTAAGGCAATAAAGTGTATTTATGTGCCCATTCATTGCAGGCCAATTTTGACAATTTTATCCTGAAAACTTAAAATCATTGAAACAATAACACTGCTCATGCACCAGGCTCTGAGCTAAGCTAAAAGCGTCATTTTGGGCCCATTTTACAGATTAAAAAACAAAAAGAAATACAGAAAGACTAAGTTACCTGTTCAAAACCACATGGCAAATAAGTGAAGAAACTAGAGTTCAAACCCGAGAAGTCCTTTTCCAGATTCCTGGCTTTCACCAGGTGCTAACCCACATGCCATCTTAGTTTTCAGTGTCTTAGCTCTACTTTTGTAAAAAATAATGTTATTTGTGTATTCTGCTCACTAAAGTTTTTGTTGAAAATGACCAAAAGGCTCTTGAAGCAATTTGCATAATTAGACTGTGAAACCCCTTCAATAACCTATAGTAAATTATTAAATTGAGGATTTGCATGAGCCAGCTACATTCTGTGGGCAATTTGGCTTGCAATAATTAATCTGTTTTAAGTCGGGAACAAACTAAGTAATTCAGGAACAATTTTTTCCCAAGTCCATGTGCTTAAGATATAATATGACTATGCCAAAACAAAATATGGCATATTCTCAAACAAAAGAAAAGAGAAATATAGAAAAGAGAAAAATACCACAGTCTTCACTAGCAAAATTAAGACCATAAGGGAAAGTTGAGTATGATATAGGGTATCAGTTATCGCTGTAAATTTCTTCTTACCAAATAGCATAGAGTAACATCTACAAGCCAAACAGAAATCCACATGCAAAAATTAGAGGTCAGGAAAGGAGGAAAAACAGGCTCCCCTCCTTTTGTGAGTGTGAATGAACTATTAGTCATTGACTTTACACTGGAGATGAACAGAGCATAAGAAGGTGTATGAATAAAATGGCATCTGGAAGAAATGGCATCTATGAAGGTTAAGAAGTTAGAGAAGCCAGAGGAGGGAGCAGAATTATTGATTAATGTATACTCTGAATTTTTGTAAAGGCTTAAGGTAAATATTATAAAATAGAAAGATCTGAATACATTGTTTTTTTGACTACTGAGATCTGGGAAAATAGAATATAGATGGTAAGCTGTAAAGACCCTTTCGGTGACTAGAATTGAGATTTGAAGTTTTTGTAAGTTTCCTAGATGTCAACATGAAATAGTGAGACGGGTTTCATATAGGAGCCGCACTGAATAATGTAGTAGGCAATGTCCTCAATAATAATCCTGAACAGCTAATACGAAGGTGAGACTCATAAACCTGTTTCTTAAAGTATCCCTCAAGGAAAAGGCTACAGGTCTCAAATATCAAAATATCTTTCAGTTAGAGTCATGTTGACATAGTCTATAACGTGAGTGTTGAAGACAGATAAAATCATCTAGTCTATGCCCTTTTAAATTTAGAGATAAGAAAAGAGAAAAAGAAAAGGATTTGTTTATTCTTTTTCCCAATCCTCATAGACTCCATATGTTGAAAGATGGATTTCCCAGAAAAAGAGTATTTCCAAGCTGATTCTTTTTTCCCCCATTCTTTATTTCTCACTCTCTCTCTTTTCAAATGTAAGACATTTATATCTCATTAGAGTTGCTGATAAACATAAACTAGACTGTCTCTCTGTACTGAGTTGACCTAATTGGAGTCAAAGGAAAAGAAACAATGAGGTGCTATTACTGATCAGTTTAAAGTTTCCCTCAGGTTTTTGAAATAGTTAGAAGCCCTTAAGCATTTCCAATACAGGCCTTGTTTGAGACACATTGGATTGGATGGCAAGCAAAGACATGTGTACCCAATGTTATTGTTAGGAGAGAGAGAAAACTGGACGGTAAAGGAGAGGAAGGAATAAGGGAGGAGAGGGGTCCAAGATTAAAAAGACCAATAAAGAGAGAGAATACAAAATATAGAAATAGCTTTCTTTTGTGTGGAGTCTGACACTCTATAGTCAAACACTAGACTAAGTGCTTTATAATTATAATCCCATTTATTTTTCATAGCACCAATTAAGAGATGAGGAAATAAAGCCAGAAAAAAAGAAACTTGTTCAAGTCAGCACAGCAAGCATCGGGCCAGGATTTCAATTCCTGATCTATCTGATTCCAAAGTGCTTTCAAACACAACAGTATCATTTTTCCTATGAACTTTAAAAAATGAAAAAGAAGAGATGTACAAATGGAAGCTCTTAACAACAAGGCTAGAGGAAGGAGTCAGGGGTGTGCAAGGGGCAGGCAACAAGACAAAAGCTGAAGTGGCAACCTCACTGGCCTCCAGTTACTTTTATCATATCTCCACCTTGTAAGAAACTCGAGGTTTCCATTACATTGGGTAATTGATGGCAGATCATATGGGAATGGACACAAGATGAAGTATACAGATAAAAATAAATATGGTAAGAGGTTTTTGAAACCTGCCTGGCTTTTTAGCTCAGCACACTTTAGATTTGTCTCCCATTTGGGGGAGATGATCATGTCCTAGCTCCATTTCTAAAAGACACCTCTTTGGCCCAGAAGATGTCCTGGTTTTAAATAAAAGATATGAAAAGTACTTTTCAATTTTATGTGAAATCCTCCAGACAAAGTTTAGAAAATGCAAGCAAGATACAAAATTCCATTCTTAAGGTAAACCTGTAATGGAGATATATAGGATTTTTGTAGGTGGAGGATAACAAAAATCTATGTCTCATCTTAGTTGGGTAAAATAATTCTCTGGCTTGTTTGCTCTCCATAAAAGCCAGGGTTTCAATGGGTTTATAGCAGCATCGGTGCTGAAAAGACTTGTCAAAGATTGCCAAAAATAGAGATAATCCTTAAATAAAATAAAAACATAGCCACTGTGAAACTTTTGATGTTGAACATCTAAAAGACAGTGAGCAGCATTGATATTTGGCTAGAAAGTTACTATAAAAAATGTGAAATCAAAGACAAGCTGACGGGATTGGAAATGTTCCACCATGGTGAGTATACACAGCATTGAGAGCTGGACGGGAGCAAAGCCTTTGTATCAGGATTGGCAGCCTTCTTGGAAATCCATTCTCAGGGTTATAGAAAATCCTTTGTCCCAAACACTTCATATTTTTGCAGAGAGAGCTGGTGCAGGAGTCAAGACTTGCATTGGCCAAAGAGCCAAAATAATCACTGTCTGGTTTATACCTGCCAAATCCTGCTGGCTGAAAATGTCAGTTGTGAGCCTACCTTACATCACTCTACCTTACAGAAATATTACTCCAGTGAAAAACATAGCAATGTCTGCTCACCTCTGCCTGGATGACCAACTTATGAAGCTGCCAGGCTAACACGTTACTCAGCTGTTATGGACTGAATTGAGTCTCCTTCTGTTCATAGGTTGAAGTTCTAACCCCCAGCACCCCAGAATTTGACTACATTTGGAGATAAGTCTTTTAGGGAGGGGATCAAGTTCAAACAAGGCCAGTAAGGTGGCCCTAATTCAATCTGACTGGTGTCAGAGGAAATTTGGACTTGAAAAGAGACACCAGGGAAATGCAAACGCAGAGGAAATGCCGTGTGAGGACACAGAGAGAAGGCGGTCATCTGTAAGCCAAGGAAAGAAGGCGCAATAGAAGCCAACCTGATTGACAGGCTGATCTTGGACTTCCAGACTCCAGAACTGAGAGAAAAGAAATGTCTGTTGTGTAAGCCATCCAGTCTGTAGAGTCTGGTTGTGATAGCCCTCACACAGTAATACACATGCTGTTTTATCTAGAGGCTTTAGTCTGGGTTGGAAGGGACAGTGGGGGTCCTCTGTCTGCTACCAACAGAATTGTAGAGGCTGGATGAACAATTGGCAATCTGGTCTCCCTATGCTTTTCTGTCCTCTGCTCTCTCCCCTCCCTCTACTCTGACCCTTTACCTCCCCCTCTTATCCCTCTAATACTCTAATAACCATTTGTTGCTTTAAAAGCTAATCACTTCTTCTCTTTCCATTCTTTTATATCTACCACCCATTCACTCTTTTGCATACAGAGAGATTGCTTGCAATTTTTCCAAAAGAAAAAATAAATCATTCCACCACTGATGAGAAACCTTTAGTTTGGATATGTTACCAGCACAATCACAAGTCATCATTTGCAGCAGGTAAAGAAAGCAATGATTTGGGGCAATTTTTCTCTCCATTATGAGTGCAAATCTGGAGGCACCATCCCATTTCACATGTTCTTGGTATAATAAAAATTAGAACAGCCACATATAAGGACATAACCCGACATTTATGTTTTCCCTAAGTCATTCTTTGCCCTGTTCCTGAGATATTGGGTAGAAATGTGTTTTTCTTGAAACATTTCCAAAGGATGCAGGGAATAAGACCTCCAGATTCTAATCAACTTTAAAATATAACATTAAGTCATTGCTTCTAGATCTCCTGCTCCAGGCCTTAGATATGCCCTTAGACAACATTAAGGCCATTCTAGAGAGTTCTCTATGGTCTTGAGAACAGTGGGAAGAAAGACTGAAAGTCTTTACATGAAGGACATAGATGGAAAGAAAAACAGGATAAATCTAACCAAAAGTTAATTTTCAAGGTGGCAAAGTTGGGGGGGTGTTGGTCAGCTAAAGCAAGTGCCTATGAAAGTGTGTGGTTGGGAGAATCCTTGAGATTGTATGCAAAATGTTTTATATGTGCAGACATACATTGGTTGAGGATAAAGTCTATGGCTTCTGTCAGATGCTCATAGATGTTCCTGGCACCCATAAAATCTTAAGAAGAAATGTTGTAATGGAAAAATTGTTAGTCTAACACCAATTAGTTGGGTAGCCTTATGAAAGATATGTAGGCATTCTAGGACTCAGTTTATTCATCAGTAGGAATGGTAGTTAAGACTTTGCCACTTTCTGTCTTGAGCAGTCTATTACCATTCCCTAGTCAAGAGTTATCTATGATTAGACAACATTAAGGCCATTCTAGAGAGTTCTGAAGCCAGGAATACAACCAGGATGTGGTGTGTACATGATGGGACAGATTTTTCTATCCATAAATGAGGAGGAGGAATTAATGATTGAGTCATAAATAGTAGGAAATTGTTCTCAGTGTATAGCAGGCACTGAGGTAATAACATTACATGGATTTGCTCATTTAATCAGAATAACCTTTTCAAGCAGGTTTTATTATTGCCCACATTCTGAAGATGGTAGATCTGAGATTTAGAAGATTAACTTGTCCAAGTTCACACAACCAGTAGGGAAGATTTTTTGAACTTCGATTCTATAGCCCATACTCTTGACCAACTATATACTAATGTTTTCCAATGACATAATGGATAATGAGTCATAATTCTATTAAACAGCCAAGAAGCATGTTGGATTTTCTTTCTCACAAATTATATTCTAACATCCTATTTTCTTTCTCTTTCTATATGGAATCAGTGACTGTGATTTAGGTACAGCCACAGTCTCTTTAAGTACACTTTGTTTCTTACCAATTTTGCACTCTTCTTGCATTTTCCCCACTATATCTCATCCTTATGTTCCTTCTCTCACCATATATACCACCTTGTCCTTTCAAGCTATGGAGACAGCCTACTATCACCAGAAATTAGAGGTTACATTTGTTTAATCTTACATTGTCCTTTGAACTTCCTATGCAAATGCACCTCCATTCCTCAAAAAATATTGCTGTAAATTGATATTAGTATTCCATCATCATGTTCCAAGAGTTAATGGTAGATGAAAAAGATTTTTAAATATAGATCTAAACATATAGCACCTTTTAAAAAAGCATTCAATCTAAAACTCTATTATTCATCTTCCTAAATGATGGAGTTGGAGCTGCATGTGCCCATCTACCACACACTATTTCTCACACTCACTCAAGCTGGTCAAGGAGAAAAGCGCCAATCTGATGCCCAGGTGTTTTTAAATACATGAAGTCCCATCTGTAAATTTCTTTCTCTCACGTAGTGGGAATGAGAAAGAATGAGAAAGAAACTTGTCCTTTCACATCCTGATTCTTGTTCAGTGCTGAAAATGTGACCTCCATAAAGTACAAGTCTTT
The DNA here is from genome assembly GCF_002263795.3 of Bos taurus. NCBI lineage: Eukaryota > Metazoa > Chordata > Mammalia > Artiodactyla > Bovidae > Bos > Bos taurus. The sequence goes on from NC_037330.1 coordinate 46,386,447, forward strand.
ATCACTAACATAATTTGTAAGAACACTCTTGTGTAAAACTATCTTTTACTCAGCAGAATGACAGCAATGTAAGGCAGGTGTAGCCAGACCAGTGACAGACCCTTCTCAAAAACTGCAGATTCCTCTAGGAGTTGATCCATCCCATATCCCAGAATCATGTTACTTAAAGTGTTATGTGTATTAACGCTATTTTGCTTATTTCATTAGAAAGCACCAGATGGCAATTACTCTATCAAAAAACCTCTGACAAGTCAGGTTCTAAGCTTTGCATGTTCACTTTCCTTCTCAGCTTAGTTATCTTTGTCACAATCCCAGACTCTTCCAGAAGTCATTCAGCAGGCAGTCACAGCTATTCTTCTAAAAAAAGGTGTTTCTTATTCCCACCAGCTTTTCCTTACACTTTTATCTCACCTTAAACTGATATAAAAGTCCAAATTAAGGATGAAATAATAAAAAATTTCCAATAGTCACTTATTTGCTGAATTGACACAAATTAGATTGGCTACACCATTTTCCCCAAGGTATTCCTCTGACTGTGCAAAGCAAGAAATACATTTCCAAGTCTTCTAATAGTCCTCTATAATTTATTGCTAACTGCAAACAAATGAATTTAGCTGAGTTTTCTTTTGGAGCCATCCAATAAGTGCTGTCTGTATATCACTCTGTCACTTTTCCTGGGAACTTTCCTTTACTATTCTACCCACATATTTCTGTGGGACTGATATGTTTTCAAATGCTCCAACCCTTCTATCTCAAGTCCCATTGGATTTGTTCCACTGAACAGACCCTTGGGAAATTAACCCAAGTTGTGTCCATAAAATGTATTGTCTTAGATTCTTGAACTGGGCATGAAGAAAATGATAAAACTGTCTCCGTTTCTATAAGATCTAAAATATAAAATGTGTAATCTATGGTGGCTCATGTTTCCTGCCACTTGGAAAAAGCCAGTTAGCAATAAGGGGAAATAAATGAAAGGAAAAGCAGATGAGAAGCAAACCTATCCATTACTATTAGTTTCCTCTGTGTTTTTCCATGATGTCACTGTTCTGTAGATCTTTGACAATCCAATATGTTTTTCTTTTCAAGTTAAATTTCTGATTCTTGCAACCATATGTTCTAAATAATATCATTTATCTTTTAGTCTTTGAAATTATATTCTGATTGTAAAACAAATAGTGATGTGTAATTAAACTGGAAAGTAGGTATAGTCCTTTTAGGAATCCAGAATCAGACTAAAGGCTGCTAGAAATCAATTCAACTGCTTCCAAGAGGATTGATTGCAAGACTAGCTGGATGTAGTTGTAGGTGAACAGCCATCTTCAAATACTAAGAGGAGGTGCATCCTCTTCTAAGAAGGGAAGCACTAGTAGAAACCACCACTGTCACAGAGTCACAATTTAATGGGAGAGTGTAGCCATGATCATCTTCTATTCTCTTTTGACCAAACTGAGCAGAAAAGACACCCAGTTAATTTTATACCACAAGATAGTACAGCATAGTGGTTAAGAGCCTGGACTCTCAATCCAGACTTTCTGGCTTCCAGTCATGATTCAATTGCTTAATAGTTGTGTGATCTTAGGCAAATTCCCTAACTTCCCCACATCTCAGTTTCTGTAACAGTAAAGTGAGGATAAAAAGCACATTTGTCATCAGATCAGATCAGATCAGATCAGTTGCTCAGTCATGTCCGACTCTTTGCGACCCCATGAATCCCAGCATGCCAGGCCTCCCTGTCCATCACCAACTCCCGGAGTTCACTCAGACTCACCTCCATCGAGTCAGTGATGCCAACCAGCCATCTCGTCCTCTGTCGTCCCCTTCTTCTCCTGCCCCCAATCCCTCCCAGCATCAGAGACTTTTCCAATGAGTCAACTCTTCACATGAGGTGGCCAAAGTATTGGAGTTTCAGCTTTAGCATCATCCTTCCAAAGAAATCCCAGGGCTGATCTCCTTCACAATGGACTGGTTGGATCTCCTTGCAGTCCAAGGGACTCTCAAGAGTCTTCTCCAACACCACAGTTCAAAAGCCTCAATTCTTCGGTGCTCAGCCTTCTTCACAGTCCAACTCTCACGTCCACACATGAACACAGGAAAAACCATAGCCTTGACTAGACGAACCTTTGTTGGCAAAGTCATGTCTCTGCTTTTGAATATGCTATCTAGGTTGGTCATAACTTTCCTTCCAAGGAGTAAGCGTCTTTTAATTTCATGGCTGCAGTCACCATCTGCAGTGATTTTGGAGCCCAGAAAAATAAAGTCTGACACTGTTTCTACTGTTTCCCCATCTATTTCCCATGAAGTGATGGGACCAAATGCCATGATCTTAGTTTTCTGAATGTTGAGCTTTAAGTCAACTTTTTCACTCTCCTCTTTCACTTTCATCAAGAGGCTTTTAGTTCCTCTTCACTTTCTGCCATAAGGATAGTGTCATCTGCATATCTGAGGTTATTGATATTTCTCCCGGCAATCTTGATTCCAGCTTGTGCTTCTTCCAGTCCAGCGTTTCTCATGATGTACTCTGCATATATGTTAAATAAGCAGGGTGACAATATACAGCCTTGACGTACTCCTTTTCCTATTTGGAACCAGTCTGTTGTTCCATGTCCAGTTCTAACTGTTGCTTCCTGACCTGCATACAAACTCCTCAAGAGGCAGATCAGGTGGTCTCGTATTCCCATCTCTTTCAGAATTTTCCACAGTTGATTGTGATCCACACAGTCAAAGGCTTTGGCATAGTCAATAAAGCAGAAATAGATGTTTTTCTGGAACTCTCTTGCCTTTTCCATGATCCAGCAGATGTTGGCAATTTGATCTCTGGTTCCTCTGCCTTTTCTAAAACCAGCTTGAACATCAGGAAGTTCACGGTTCACGTATTGCTGAAGCCTGACTTGGAGGATTTTGAGCATTACTTTACTACTGTGTGAGATGAGTGCAATTGTGCCATAGTTTGAGCATTCTTTGGCATTGCCTTTCTTTGGGATTGGAATGAAAACTGACCTTTTCCAGTCCTGTGGCCACTACTGAGTTTTCCAAATTTGCTGGGATATTGAGTGCAGCACTTTCACAGCATCATCTTTCAGGATTTTGGAATAGCTCAACTGGAATTCCATCACCTAAACTAGCTTTGTTTGCAGTGATGCTTTCTAAGGCCCACTTGACTTCACATTCCAGGATGTCTGGCTCTAGGTCAGTGATCACACATCGTGACCATCCGGGTTGTGAAGATCCTTTTTGTACAGTTCTTCTGTGTATTCTTGCCATCTCTTCTTAATATCCTCTGCTTCTGTTAGGTCCATCCCATTTCTCTCCTTTATCGAGCCCATCTTTGCATGAAATGTTCCTTTGGTATCTCTGATTTTCTTGAAGAGATCTCTAGTCTTTCCCATTCTGTTGTTTTCCTCTATTTCTTTGCATTGATCTCTGAAGAAGGCTTTCTTATCTCTTCTTGCTATTCTTTGGAACTCTGCATTCACATATTTAGATCTTTCCTTTTCTCCTTTGCTTTTCGCTTCTCTTCTTTTCACAGCTATTTGTAAAGCCTCCCCAGACAGCCATTTTGCTTTTTTGCATTTCTTTTCCATGGGGATGGTCTTGATCCCTGTCTCCTGTACAATGTCACGAACTTCATTTCATAGTTCATCAGGCACTCTATCTATCAGATCTAGGCCCTTAAATCTATTTCTCACTTCCACTGTATAATCATAAGGGATTTGATTTAGGTCATACTTGAATGGTCTAGTGGTTTTCCCTACTTTCTTCAATATAAGTCTGAATTTGGCAATAAGGAGTTCATGGTCTGAGCCACAGTCAGCTCCTGGTCTTGTTTTTGCTGACTGTATAGAGCTTCTCCATCTTTGGCTGCAAAGAACATAATCTATCTGATTTCAGTGTTGACCATCTGGTGATGTCCATGTACAGAGTCTTCTCTTGTGTTGTTGGAAGAGGGTGTTTGCTATGACCAGTGCATTTTCTTGGCAAAACTCTATTAGTCTTTGCCCTGACTCATTCTGTGTTCCAAGGCCAAATATGCCTGTTACTCCAGGTGTTTCTTGACTTCCTACTTTTGCATTCCAGTCCCCTGTGATGAAAAGGACATCTTTTTGGGGTCTTAGTTCTAAAAGGTCTTGTAGGTCTTCATAGAACTGTTCAACTTCAGCTACTTCAGCATTACTCATTGGAGCATAGACTTGGATTACTGTGATAATCCATTTGTCATCAGGTTGTGATAAATGGCAAATGAGTTAGACTAGTGCCTGTACATGTTTAAGAACTTAATGAATGTTAGCTATTCAATCTTAGTGTTCTTGTCCTTATCATCCTTATAGGTCCCCTCAAAAGTGATGATATAGAGAGGATATTAGATTACAAAATGTGGATCACCTGCTGGTTGAAGGAGAAATCTGTGGTGGTCTAGAGAATCTTAGTTAAAAATTATAGGGTCATGCATGGATCTTTATTTTTGTTTATATTGAGATTGAATGTCTATAGTACATTTTTTTCTGGGAAAGAGTCCCTAGCTTTCAGAACCTACTCAAAAAGTCTGACCCACAAAAACATTAAGAATCTCTATCAACGTAAAATAAGACATAGGGGTTTGAAAAATTAGAGATCTTAGAGCTGAGAATAGACTACACATGTTTTTTAAAAGTCTTAGTGTTTTTATTCTACCTTGAAGAGACTATCATGGTGATACTAAATCATGCTCTGTTGAGAGTAGTGGAGAGGAGGGGGGAGGAGGGGAGAAAAGAGAAAGAGAAAAGAGAGGGAGCAAAGAGAAGAAGAAAGGAAAGATAACTGTTATAATGCAGTTAGGCCAGCTATTTCACTTAGTGCCTGGAAATCCCAGAGAGGTTGTAGATGGCATGTGAGAAGATAGACATCTGTTCCTTCAACCTGCCTGGTCCTTGCACGCCTCTCATCATGTGACTGTCCCCACTCTTGTCAACTCAGATTCTGGTTTTATATATATATCATTGTGTATTATGGCCCTAAATAAATGGCACCTACTGCCTCTGGTGTACACAGAAGTACTGATGTACCCAACCTGGAAGAAAACTGGTGGTTCTGGATTAACTGAGAGAGTGTCTCGGTCTTTGATAGGGTAACTTCCTAAGGTTTTCAAGAGTAATTCTGATGGTATATGTCTTTCATCCTTCATGATTATGTTAGAACTTAGAAACATCCCACTATGTCCTGACTTGGCATTTAGCATGCCACATTTGAGAACAACAAAGAATTATTGTAGCATGTTCTCTGTAAGTTTATGTGATTGTTTTCTGACCTGAGCACTGAGAAATCAGTCTAGTTTCCCCATTTCACAACTTCAGAATATCACCCACATTGTTTCATTTCCATCTCATAAATACTTGCAACACGTGCCTCTCCTAGACTCTGCGGTCCTAGAATTGATGAAACCCTCTGGGATGAGATGAAATTATAGCACATTATTCTGTTAGAGGTCTGTTGGTTATTTAACATTTGAAATCCAAGTGTAGTAAGATCTCATTGAACATTTCCAGGAATGACTTTTCTAGTATTTCATTGACAACCTATCCTCTGGCTGAGAAGCTTCAAGTACTTAAGATTTTCAAAGCTTAAGCCTGAAAAATCCAATGCTCATCGTCTGGCTTTGTCTCTCATCCTATAATCGATCTTAGTTTCCCTTTCATTAGTTATATCCCCGAAGCTACATATGGTACATAATCGGATAGACTCCACAGAAAATCTCTCTTCACACAATCATAGCATCAACACAGAATATGCCCACATATCCCCATTCAACATGAATACTCACCTTCTGAGGCAAATTCTAATTTGCTTAAGAATATACATTGATATACAAATTGATATACAAACGAATTGGGAATTATGTACTCAACCAAGAATTCACTAGTAGTGAGTTAATGTCTTCTAATTTTTTAAAGAAAAAGTCCTATAACTAAGTATGCAACTAAAAGAACATGAAACAAAAACTCATTAAAATCAATATTAGTGTGAAGCAGAATAGTGACTTTAGAAAAGTTAGCCCCCAAACTGTGTGCTTTAAGAAGAATCTATTGCTTATTTGAATATGAGAGTTTAAATCCATGTATAACAGAAAATTCATAGAGATACTAGGAACAAAATAATTTTTCAATGCTAACATCACTTAATCACTACTGTCCATCAATAGTCCATGCAATAATACCATGCAACATTTAGCCTGACCTCTTTCCTTTATGTGTAATTATCACCAGGAAGAAGATATACCTGTGTCAGTTAACAGTTTTAAATTACCTCTATGTGATAATTTATGTTAATAGCATAATAGCATAACAATGATGGATAATGTGTACCAACATTTACAAATTGGTGGCAATGCATTTCAATTACAATTCTCTTCCTATCTCTGATCAGCAGCAAAATCAAATTAGCAATATAACCATTAGTTAGTGAATTATCCTAACATGTAGAGTCTTTACTTAGACACCCTTTCATTTGTAAAACTGTTCTAGAATTCTAAGTGTAACAAAATTGGCAGGTGAATCAACCAAATCATTCATAGTGCTGCTAATGAATTTTTTGTGGGAAGAGGGCAGGGAGCAAGAGTGAAAATAATGAGATAGCACAGGACATGTAAAGAACTCAGTGGCTGGCAATTTCCTGGCTGTCCAGTGGTTAGGACTCCAAGCTTTCACTGCCAAGCATCCAGGTTCAATCCCTGGTTGGGGAACCAAGATCTTAGAAGCCATGTGGAGAAGTCAAAGTAAATAAATTTAAAAAATGACTCACTGGTTAAGGCCAAAAAGAGGATACTGTTGGTGCTACTCCAGAATGAAATGGATTGGTGGTGTGAAATGATATGGAATGAATTGAAACAAATGAACCAATGGCTCATCCTCTCCTGTGTCCTTGGCCACACACCAAGGTAAGGTCTACATGTGCGTCTTCAAGGGTAGGGTTTCAAGTTTTCTTTATTTCATTAGGTTCCTTGGGAATCTCTACTCAAGACTACCTCAAATGCTTACAATATTTTGGAAATCAGGGGAACACAAGACTTATTGGAAGGTCAGAACTCATAGGAGCAAATCAAAACATTCTACTCAAGGACATCCCTTGATCATGCAAGAAACGAGTTGCCAGTCCAGGTTCAATGCGCGATACTGGATGCTTGGGGCTGGAGCACTGGGACGACCCGGAGGGATGGTGTGGGGAGGGAGGAGGGAGGAGGGTTCAGGATGGGGAACACATGTATGCCTGTGGCGGATTCATTTTGATATTTGGCAAAACTAATACAATTATGTAAAGTTTAAAAATAAAATAAAATTAAAAAAAAAAAAACTCCATCATAAAAAAAAAAAAAAAAGAAATGTCTAGTCCTTGCTAATATGCACCATCTATGGAAAATGCACTTACAGAAAATGTCCTATAACTTTGTGTGAAGCTAACTAATGATTGGAGGGTACAGAAGGGCTCCTTACTCTAGGTACGTTGTCAACCAAATGATTCAACTATAGTGAACACTGCATTCCTTTGAAGTGGAACCTTACCTCCTTCTTAGGTAAGACTTAGAACTATGGATGACACCAGTTCTGGAAACAGCTACTCTATTACCATCACATGGGGTAAGAGAATCTTTATATTCATGCCTCTTGCTGGTGTTCAGTTGCTCAGTAATGTCTAACTCTTTGCTGCCCCATGGACTGCAGCACTCCAGGCTTCCCTGTCCTTCACTATCTCCTAGAGTTTGCTTAGACTCATGTCCATTGAGTTGATGATGCCATCTAATCATCTCATCCTCTGTTACCCCCTTCTCCTCCTGCCTTCAATCTTTCCAACATCAGGGTCTTTTTCAGTGAGTTGACTCTTCACATCAGGTGGCCAAAGTATTGGAGCTTCAGCTGTAGCATCAGTCCTTCCAATTAATATTCAGGGTTCACTTCCTTTAGGATTGACTGGTTTGATCTCCTTCCTGTCCAAGGACTTTCAAGAGTCTTCTCCAACACCACAGTTTGAAAGCATCAGTTCTTCCAAGCTCAGCCTTCTTTATGGTCCAACTCTCACATCCATACAGGACTACTGGAAAAAACATAGCTTTGACATTTGTCAGCAAGGTGATGTCTCTGTTTTTCAAAACATGTGATCTCTCTGCTTTTTAATACACTAAGTTTGTCCTATCTTTTCATCATACCTCTTACTAGTTGCAGTTTTTCATGTATTTTACATATTTAGAATATTTTTGTTGCAAAAGAAGAAAAAGTATAGCTATCATAGACTTAGGATTTCCCCCCAAATTAAGGAATCTTAGATGCCGTTGCTAACATAACCTGAAAAGCCAAGAAGTTTCAGTATCATAAATCAAAGATTTCTGGCTTCTCCTCTGGATTGACCTGCCATTAGAAAAGTTCCTTACTACCATACCACTTCTACATAAAATCTGTCTTAGCCATGGTGGTTAAAAACACTGGACCGGTTTCCCTTCCACCACTTACTGTGTGGCTCTAGGAAAAAATCACTTAACCTTGCTATGTTTTAGTGGCCTCATCTAGAAATTGGGAAAATAATAATGCTACTTGATGGGACTGCTATGCTGGTTAAAGTGGACTAACACATGTAAAGCCCCTAGAAACTGCTTACATAGTACTTACATTACTCAGTATATACTAGCTCATCTGTTGTTCTACCAAAGAAATGTACAATATACCCAGAATAAGAACAACTTGAATATTTCAAACCTTAGCTGCATTTTAAATAAGTTCCTGGACTACCCTGGGTCAAGAGCTGCACATAGAAAGAAATCTCAAGTCTGTGGTAGGCAGAAAGAAACCTCAAGTCTGTGGTAGAACAGGGGCAACAATCAATCCCTCTCTTCTGTTGTTGCTCCCAAATCCAGAGCCACTTGGAATTCAGTATGGTGACCACCACTCCACACGCAGCAATACAGAGTCCTAAACCACCACAGCACTGAGTATAAAGCAAACATAACTCTAATGACAAGCCTATGATTCCTGACTCTGTCATTCTCTAAGGACATTTAAGTCAGTAAACTGATCTCATTCCTGGCAGATTAAATTCAAACACCATAACACATATAGTTACTATATTGATACACACACATCACACACAGGTTGAAGGCAAACCATGTATTTTCATTATGTGCAAAATGCACACAGTCAGAAGCCCTTAGGTTTTTTGGCTGGGAGATTTTGGAAGCCAAAATAGGTCCTGGAGCCAGTGAGGTTCCATTTTTAAAGCATTTTATCTGTCAAGTAGAAGATAATATATTTTTGTACAGCCTGGGAAGTGCTGTGCACTCTGCAAGATTTCTTCATTTATTAATGCTCTAATCAACAATCTAGTGTACACAAGGCCAGATTCTAAGCTCAAAAATATTCCTTAGAATCTGTGCTGCTACCTGAATAATTGTTATTAGTGTAGGAGAAACATCATGCTTTTTGAAATGCTTCTGTTTGAATTTCAGTAGTTATTGATTCTCAAAAAGATAGATTTAGCATTTCTAGTAATTGAAGACAAAGATGATTTTAATTGTCAAAACTAGGCAGGAGGCAGATTTTGTGGTTTTATCATGTTTCTCTCTGGATGTTGTGCACTGGGCAGGTTTGGAGACAACAAATCATATTTTTAAAGCCAGCATGGAACTACTTGAAGGCACAGCAGACTTCCTGTGATGTTGCATGTGCATGCTGACAGCCCTCTCCGATCTCCACACATTAGCTGGAATAGTTAAGTGAGTGATGCTGCATAAAGATGAGAGCTGGAGTTCTTAGGAATCACAGCTACCACAATATAATTAGTAACCTATCCTGGGTCTCATTCCCAAGTGGAAAGAGAAACCAAAGGCACAGAAGAAGAAAAATATTTCAGATTTAGAAACAATGCTGGTGGTTGACAAGGTATTGCTATGAAGAAGCTCTCAACAATCTCATCCTCTTGACACCGGCATGCAGCCAGCTGGCATTTCTGTGGGCTATACTGAGAACCAGTGAATACCATGTGGGCGGTTGTCAACATTAGAAACAAGAAAAATAGAGAGGAAAATGCATTAAGAGTTATAACATCAACTTTCAGGGGTTTTTATTTCTACCCAGATGGCACAAACATTCCTAGGTATTGGTACCCACACAATAGGCATTCAAGGATGATAATTGTAAAAGTTTTAAAGTTTACAAAGTATCAGTACATGCATAGGCTCTACTATAAAGTCATGACTCTGCAGCCTGTGATCAGAGGTGGTAGCGGTCAGGAGCACTGAACTTCTCACACAGCTGCAGGGGTTTTGTTATTATTGTTGTTGTTTCAGTTTGCATGTAGATCAAGGCCACCTGAACCAATGCAAGAGTCCAGTGAAGTGGGAACACTGTGGTCCTCTCTTAACAGTGGTATAACACGTACCCATGTGATACAGCACACAATATGCTTAGCACTAATTCTTATGTTAGAATGAAACATTCATTAGCTCTATACAAATGTCAGAAATCTGTTATGGGGCCATTTTGGCCTCTGCATCACTGGAAAATGCATAGCCTTAAACAAACCTGACTATAAGTCCAGACATACCACCTACCATGGTGCAGTTTGGGATCACTTATGTTTGATTTGTTTTTCTCCTTTTTGACAGGAGGACAAATATAATACTGATATTTATAAAGCTGATATTTATCACTTACTACGGGCCTAGTGTTTTTCCAATTTCTTAATATGTCAAATTGTTTATGTATATTATTACATTTAGTCCAGGAAGCCAATTTCTGCAGTTGGTACTTTTATTATACACACTACTACTGCCCATATTACTCAGAGGAAGAAATCCAAGCCAAGAGGGGACCCAGATCACACTGCAATGAGTGATGCTACCAAAATTCTAATCCCAACTGTTTCGCTCCAGAGATATGGCTCTAACCACCAAGGTTGTGGCCTCCCAAACCCCATTTCACATGTATCTGAGGTAAGACAGGCAAAGAACCGAACATAGTGAACTTGAATATAAGAAGATATTTAATGAATGGTAACTGTCAATATTAGCAAACCTAATATCATCATTGCCATTATTAGTATTAACCTTTCTCCTATACTTTGCTCAAGCCTCTCAGAAAAGGAGACTCTGTGTATTTCAAGAACAAGATAGACTCTGAAGAATCAGCAACTGAAAACCCATCAGGTATAACACTGGACCTGTGGACACCTCAACTGAGGGGGGCATTTTATATTATGTCCGTGATGCAGAGGAGATCGGTCTATGTGCATCTACCAGGAACAATATCATCCATCCCCAGTGACATGAAATAGAGCACTTGCTTCCACCATCATGTCTGAGCACGCTTCGGGAAGATGGATGTGTGAAAGAAGAGGTAAACGTGGAGAGTATAAATGAAAGGAGGGGAGTGAGAGCTACAAGCCTTAAATATCTCCTCATTGTGAGGCATGAATATGATACAAGAAGAGTACAAACCCCAACAGACAGATGTACATGCAGACCCAGCTCTCAAAGCTGTTATTTTTAGAAGGTAAAGCAATGGAAACAGCAGGAGGCAAGTGGCTTTTGTCAGTATTCAATTGGAGACGTCTCTTTCATGTCTTCCCTTCTCATGCCTTTGTTAAACCAGGAAGCTACAAAAGGATAGGACTTTCCTTCTCAAAATACTGCCCTGGGTGACGTGCAAATTGTGTCCCCACTATTCCTCCCATGAGACTTGAATGGAGTGTAGACAGGTTCACCTTCCTTCCTCATCAACAGCCAAGCAGATGTCTAAGAATTTTGTTCTCAGCATCAGTACATACTCTCTAGGTCATACAGATCTAATCTTACTTTTTCTTTTTTCTTAGGCTTATGGTCAAGGGCAAAGGAAAGGGCAAAGGTCAGTCCTCCATCTCCCCATCCCAGGTGTGCATACAGTGCTGCCAAAAGATAATCAGTGAAAGGCAAACGTTCTTCAAACACTTGAGTTGCCAAGGACCAAAAATCACTGTGAATGGCAACTGTAGTCTTGAAATTAAAAGATGCTTACTCCTTGGAAGAAAAGCTGTGACAAACTTAGACAGTGTATTTAAAACAACAGAGATCACTTCCCACAAAGTATATATGTTTTTTTTTTTTTTTTGTATAGTCAAAGCTATGTTTTTTCCATTAGTCATGTACGGATGTGAGAGTTGGACCATGAAGAAGGCTGGAGCACTGAAGAATTGATGCTTTTGAACTGTGGTGCTGGAGAAGATTCTTGAAAGTCCCTTGGACTGCAAGATCAAACTAGTCAATCTTAAAGGAAATCAACTCTGAATATTCATTGGAAGGACTGATGCTAAGGCAGAAATTTCAATACTTTGGCCACCTGATGTGAAGAGCCAACTCATTAGAAAAGATCCTGATGCTGAGAAAGATTGAAGGCAAAGGAGAAGGGGGCAGCAGAGGATAAGATGGTTAAATAGCATCACTGACTTAATGGACATGAATCTGAGCAAACTCCAGGAGTTAGTGGAGGACAGAGGAATCTGCTGTGCTACAGTCCATGGGGTCACAAAGAGTCAACATGGAAGATGGTGGAGGAATGTGACAGGGAGACCACTTACTCCCCCACAAATTCAACAAAAGATAATTTGAATGCTGAGCAACTTCCACAAAACAACTTCTGAACGCTGGTGGAGGACACCAGGCACCCAGAAAGGAAGCCCATTCTCTTCAAAAGGAGGTAGGACAAAATATAAAAGACAAAAAGAGAGACAAAGAGTTAGGGACAGAGACGCTCCATCCTGGGAAGGAAGCTGTGAAGGAGGAGAAGTTTACAAACAGTAGGAAACCCTGTCACAGGAGGGTCTGTGGGGAGTTTTAGAACCTCAGAGGGCAACATAACCAGGAGAAAAACAAAAACAAAAAACACACAGAATACGTACCTAATTGCAACTGCCAGCAGAGAAGTAGCCCAGATGCTCGAGTCCGCCACCAGCGAGCAGGGGCTGGACAGGGAGGTGGGGCTGGATAATTGGTGCTTAGGGGAAGGACCAGGCCTGAATGCCCTGAGGACAATCTGAGGTAGCTAAGTGAGCTAGCAATCCAAACTGTGGGGTGGCCAGAGAGGAAAAAAAGAGAGAGAACTTTCCCATGAAAGGCTCTAACTGGCAGCCTGGCCTGCTCACAGAGCAAAGGGTTGAGGGAATATCAAAGGAGAGCTAACTGGCTGTGTGCAGGCCCCTCCCCACCACCGAAGGCACAGCGGCAGCCCTGCGACAGCGAGTCAGAAGGCAAGGGTCTGCTCCAATCTCGGCCCCAGAGACCGGCATCCTCCACCGAACTGTGTGCATGCTCCTGGTTATTAACCACGTCTTCCTGGGATCCTGGATGGTTGATATCTGCCAGGAGGGTTGCAGCCTGAGATCAACTCCCCAGAGGAGACACACGGCACACCTGAGACAGTTCTCTCGGGGCACACCCGGGAAACCGAGCAGCTGGGACCCGGGCGGTGATTAAGACACACGGTCCACCTGGGACAGTGCGCTGGCCAAACACCCGGTCGCCTGAGCTGTTCGGACCTGGGAAGGGCACAAAATGCATGCCCAGCTGAATCTGTGCCCTTGCAGAGTACCCAAGAACTTGAGCAGCTTAGACCTAAGAAGTGCACGAAAGGCAGGGTCCACTTTGGACAGTTCCCCTGCAGAGCACCCTGCAGCCTGAGCAGTGTAGACCCAGAAAGCACACACCACCTTGAGCTGGGGCAAACCCAGTGTGGTCCATACTCTGCAAGCACTCCCCACACACGCCAGCGATATTTGTTTGCAGTGTCCCTCCATCCCCACAACACAACTACACAAGTGAGCCTAAATTTCACCCCCTTGTGTCAGAGTGGAAATTAGACACTGAAGAGACTTGGAAACAGAGGAAGCCAAAATAAACAAAGAGGGAACCGCTCTGAAAGTGACAGGTACAACAGATTAAAACCCTGGAGTTAACATTGACTAAGCACTGGAGGGGGCCTATAGATCTTGAGAACAAGTACAAGCTGGAACAAGGAACTATCGGAAACTGAACTGACCCCACACTGCCCACAATAGCTCCAGAGAAATTTCTAGGTATATTTTTACTATTATCACTTTTTACTTTTTTTAAAATTTAAGTTCTTTATTACTCCTTTAATTTTCATTTTTATAACCTTCTATCACTAGAAAAAAGCCCCTATTTTTTAAAGCAAATTTCATATACATATTTTTTATAATTTTTGTGATTGATTTTGTTTTGTATTTTTAATATTGTTTTTTGACAGTCTAAACTCTAGATTTTTAATCTCTGCTTTTTGGTATTTGTTGTCAATTTTGTACCTTTAAAAATCTAATCTTCAACATCCATTTTCACTTAGGGATGTGATTACTGGTTTGATTGCTCTCTCCCCTTTTGACTCTCCCTTTTCTCCCCCAGGTCACCACTATCTCCTCCTTCCCCCTTTGCTTCTCTACTTAACTCTGTGAATCTCTCTGGGTGTTCCAGGCTCTGGAGAACACTTAGGGAACTGATCACAGGCTAGATTGGTCTCTCCCCCTTTGACTCCCCCTATTCTTCTCTTGGTCACCTCTATCTCTTTCCTCCCTGTTCTCTTTTCCATGTAACTCTGTGAACCTCTCTGGGTGTCCCTCACTGTGGAGAACTGTTTCACCATTAACCTAAATGTTTTATCAATGTGCTGTATGGATGGAGAAGTCTTGAGGCTACTGTAAGAATAAGACTGAAAGCCAGAGGCAGGAGACTTAACTCAAAAACTTGAGAACATCAGAGAACTCCTGATTCCAGGGAACATTAATAGACAAGAGCTCACGCAAAAGCCTCCATACCTACACTGAAACCAAGTTCCACCCCAGAGCCAACAAGTTCCAGAGCAAGACTTCCAAGCTAATTCTCCAGCAAAGCTGGAACACAGCCCTGAGCATTAAAAGATAGGCTTCCCAAAGCCATGCCAAACCCATAGACACCCCAAAACTCACTACTGGACACTTCATTGCACTTGAGAGAGAAGAGATCCAGCCCCATCCACATAGAACACTGATGCCAGCTCCCCTAAACAAGAAACCTTGTCAAGCCAATAATCCAACCCTACCCACAAGGAGCAGGCTCCACAATAAAGAGGAACCATGAAATTCCAGCCTACAGAAAGGGTACCCCAAACACAGCAACCTAAACAAAATGAAAAGGCAGAGAAATATTCAGCAGGTAAAGGAACATGATAAATGCCCCCTGAACCAAACAAAAGAGGAGGAGATAGGGAGTTTACCTGAAAAAGAAATCAGAATGATAGTACAGATGATCCAAAATCTTGAAAACAAAATGGAGTTACAGATAAATAGACTAGAGACAAGGATTGAGAAGATGCAAGAAATGTTTAACGAGGACCTAGAAGAAATACAGAAGAGTCAATCAGTAATGAATAATGCAATAAATGAGATCAAAAGCATTCTGGAGAGAACCAACAGTAGAATAACTGAGGCAGAAGATAGGATAAGTAAGGCAGAAGATAGAATGGTGGAAATAAATGAAGCAGAGAGGATAAAAGAAAAAAGAATTAAAGGAAATGAGGACAACCTCAGAGACCTCTGGGACAATGTTAAATGCCCCAACATTCGAATCATAGGAGTCCCAGAAGAAGAAGACAAAAAGAAAGGGCATGAGAAAATACTTGAGGAGATAACAGTTGAAAACTTCCTTAAAATGGGGAAGGAAATAGTCACCCAAGTCTGAGTAACCCAGAGAGTCCCAAACAGGATAAACCCAAGATGAAACACTCAAGACACATATTAATAAAACTAACAAAGATCAAACACAAAGAACAAATATTAAAAGCAGCAAGGGAAAAGCAACAAATAACACACAAGGGGATCCCCATAAGGATAACAGCTGATCTTTCAATAGGAACTCTTAAGGCCAAAATAGCAGAACATACATAAAGTGATGAAAGAGAAAAACCTACAACCCAGATTACCCAGCAAGGATCTCATTCAAATATGAAGGAGAAACCAAAAGCTTTACAGACAAGCAAAAGCTGAGAGAATACGGCACCACCAAACCAGCTCTTCAACAAATGCTAAAGGATCTTCTCTAGACAGGAAACACAGAAAAGGTTTATAAACTCAAACCCAAAACAACAAAGTAAATGGCAATGGGATCATACTTAGAGATAATTATCTTAAATGTAAATGGGTTGAATGTCCCAACCAAAAGAACAAAGACTCACTGAATGAATACAAAAACAAGATCTCTATATATGCTGTCCACAAGAGACCCACCTCAAACCAAGGGCCACATACAGATTCAAAGTGAAGGGCTGGAAAAAGATATTTCATACAAATAGAGACCAAAAGAAAGCAGGAGTAGTAATACTCTTATCAGATAAAATAGACTTTGAAATAAAGACCATGAAAAGAGACAAAGAAGGACACTACATAATGATCAAAGGATCAATCCAAGAAGAAGATCTAACAATTAAAAATATATAAGCACTCAACATAGGAGCACCTTAATACGTAAGGCAAATGCTAACAAGTATGAAAGGGGAAATTAACAGTAACACAATAATAGTGGGAGACTCTAATACCCCACTCACACCTATGGATAGATCAACCAAACAGAAAATGAGCAAGGAAACATGAGCTTTAATGATCCAATAGACCAGGTAGACCTAATTGATATCTATAGGACATTTCACCCCAAAACAATGAATTTCACCTTTTTCTCATGTGCACATGGAACATTCCCCAGGATAGATCACATCCTGGGCCATAAATCTAGCCTTGGTAAATTTTAAAAAATTGAAATCATTTCAAGCATCTTTTCTGGTCACAATGCTATAAGATTAGATGTCAACTATAGGAAAAAAACTACTAAAAATCCCAACACATGGAGGCTAAAAAACATGCTTCTGAATAACCAACAAATCACAGAAGAAATCAAAAAGGAAATAAAAATATGTATAGAAACAAATGAAAATGAAAATACAAAAACCCAAAACCTATGGGATTCAGTAAAAGCAGTGCTAAGGGGAAGGTTCATAGCAGTGCAAGCTTACCTCAAGAAACAAGAGAAAAATCAAATAACTTGACTTTCCACCTGAAGCATCTAGAAAAAGAAGAATTGAAGAACCCCAGGATTAGAAGGCAGAGAAGGCAATGACACCCTACTCCAGTACTTTTGCCTGGAAAATCCCATGGACGGAGGAGCCTGGTAGGCTGCAGTCCATGGGGTCACAAAGAGCCGGACACAACTGAGCGACTTCACTTTCACTTTTCACTTTCATGCATTGGAGAAGGAAATGGCAACCCACTCCAGTGTTCTTGCCTGGAGAATCCCAGGGATGGGGGACACTGGTGGGCTGCCGTCTATGGGGTCGCACAGAGTCGGACACCACTGAAGCAACTTAGCAGCAGCAGCAGCAGGATTAGAAGGAAAGAAATCATAAAAATTAGAGCAGAGATAAATGAAAAAGAAAAAAGGGGACTCTAGAAAAAAATCAACAAAACTAAAAGCTGGTTCTTCGAGAAGATAAATAAAATAGACAAACTTTTAGCCAGACTCATCAAGAAAAAGTGAGAAGAATCAAATCAACAAAATTAGAAGTGAAAATAGAGAAATTACAACACAGAAATACAAAGGATCATATGAGACTACTATCAGCAACTATATGCCAATAAAATGGACAACTTGGAAGAAATGGATGAATTCTTAGAAAAGTATAACCTTCCAAAACTGAACCAGGAAGAAATAGAAAATCTTAATAGACCCATCCCAAGCACAGAAATTGAAACTATAATCAAAAATCTTCTAACAAACAAAATCCCAGGACCAGATGTCTTCACAGGTGAATTCTATCAAAAATTTAGAGATGAGCTAACACCTATCCTACTCAAACTCTTTCAGAAAATTGTAGAGGAAAGTAAACTCCCAAGCTCATTCTATGAGGCCACCATCACCCTAAAACCAAAACCTGACAAAGATGCCACAAAAAAGAAAACTACAGACCAATATCACTAATGAACATAGATGCAAAAATCCTCCACAAAATTCTAGCAAACCGAATCCATCAATATATTAAAAAGATCATACATCATGACCAAGTAGGCTTTATCCCAGGGATGCAAGGATTCTTCAATATTCACAAATCAATCAATGTGATGAACCACATGAACAAATTGAAAGATTAAAACCATATAATTATCTCAATAGATGCAGAGAAAGCATTTGACAAAATTCAATACCCATTTATGATAAAAACTCTCCAGAAGCAGGCATACAAGGAACATACCTCAATATAATAAAAACCATATATGATTAACCCATAGGAAACATTATCCTCAATGGAGAAAAATTGAAAGCATTTTCCCTAAAGTCAGGAACAAGACAAGGGTGCCCACTATCACCACTACTATTCAACATAGTTGGAAGTTTTAGCCACAGCAATCAGAAAAGAAAAAGAAATAGAAAGAATCCAGATTGGCAAAGAAGAAGTAAAACTCTCACTGTTTGCAGATGACATGATCCTCTACATAGGAAACCCTAAAGACACCACCAGAAAATTCTAGAGCTAATCAATGAATATAGTAAAGTTTCAGAATATAAAATTAACACACAGAAATCCCTTGCATTCCTATACACTAACAATGAGAAAACAGAAGGAGAAATTAAGGAAACAATCCCATTCACCATTGTGACAAAAAGAAAAAAATACTTAGGAATAAATCTACCTAAAGAAACGAAAGACCTATATATAGAAAACTGTAAAGCACTGATGAAAGAAATCAAAGATGACACAAATAGGTGGAGAAATATACCATGTTCATGGATTTGAAGAATCAATATAGTGAAAATGAGTATACTACCCATAGCAATCTACAGATTGCTTGCAATCCCTATCAAGCTACCAATGGTGTTTTTCAGAGAACTAGAACAAATAATTTCACAATTTGTATGGAAATACAAAATACAAAAAAAACCTTGAATAGCCAAAACAATCTTGAGAAAGAAGAATAGAACTGAAGGAATCAACCTACCTGACTTTAGACTATACTATAAAGCTACAGTCATCAAGACAATATGGTACTGGCACAAAGACAGAAATATATATCAATGGAGCAAAATAGAAAGCCCATAGATAAATCCACACACCTATGGACATCTTATCTTTGACAAAGGAGGCAAAAATATGCAATGGAAAAAAGACAATCTCTTTAACAAGTGGTGCTGGGAAAACCGGTCAACCACCTGTGAAAGAATGAAACTAGAACACTTTCTAACACCATACACAAAAATAAACTCAAAATGGATTAAAGATCTAAATGTAAGACCAGAAACTATAAAACTCCTAGAGGAAAACATAGACAAAACAGTCTCTGACATAAATCACAACAAGATCCTCTATGACCCACCTCCCAGAGTAATGGAAATAAAAGCAAAAATAAACAAATGAGACCTAATTAAACTTAGAAGCTTTTGCACAACGAAGGAAATTATAAGCAAGGTGAAAAGACAGCCTTCAGAATGGGAGAAAATAATAGCATACAAAGCAACTGACAAAGAATTAATATAAAAAACATACAAGCAGCTCCTTCAGCTAAATTCCAGAAAAATGAACGACCCAATGAAAAAATGGGCCAAAGAACTAAACAGACATTTCTCCAGAAAAGACACACAGATGGCTAATTAACACATGAAAAGATGCTCAACATCATTCATTATCAGAGAAATGCAAATCAAAACCACAATGAGGTACCATCTCACGCCAGTCAGAGTGGCTGCTATCAAAAAGTCTACAAACAATAAATGCTGAAGAGGGTGTGGAGAAAAGGGAACCCTCTTACACTGTTGGTGGGAATGCAAACTAGTACAGTCACTATGGAGAACAGTGTGGA
Organism: Bos taurus; assembly: GCF_002263795.3. Classification (NCBI taxonomy): domain Eukaryota; kingdom Metazoa; phylum Chordata; class Mammalia; order Artiodactyla; family Bovidae; genus Bos; species Bos taurus. The sequence continues at coordinate 46,406,319 of NC_037330.1, forward strand.
GATTCCTGAAAAAACTGGAAATAGAACTGCCATACGGCCCAGCAATCCCACTACTTGGCATACACACTGAGGAAACTAGAGTTGAAAGAGACATGTGTACCCCAATGTTCATCGCAGCACTGTTTATAGCTAGGATATGAAAGCCACCTAGATGTCCATCAGCAGACAAATGGATAAGAAAGTTTTGTACATATAAACAAGGGAATATTACTCAGCTATTAAAAAGAATGCATTTGAGTTGGTTCTAATGAGGTGTATCAAACTGGAGCCTACTATACAGAGTGAAATAAGTCTGAAAGAAAAACACCAACACAGTATATTAACATGTATATATGGAATTTAAAAGATGGTAATGATGACCTTATACACAAGACTGCAGAAGAGACACAGACTTTTGGACTCTGTGGGAGAAGGCAAGGGTGGGATGATTTGAGATAATAGCATTGAAACATGTATATTACCATCTATGAAGTTGATGACCAGTCCAAATTTGATGCATGAAATAGGGCACTCAAAGCCAGTGCACTGGGACAACCCAGAGGGATGGGATGGGGACGGAGTTAGGAGGGGGGTTCAGGATGGAGAACACGTGTATACCCGTGGCTGATTCATGACAATGTATGGTAAGAACTACCACAATATTGTAAAGTAATTAACCTCCAATTAAAATAAATTAATTAAAAAAAAAAAAAGTCGACAAGACTTAGTGACTGAACAACAACAACAAGCCATGCCCTGGCACAAAAACACCATCTATTTGCTGATAATGGCTACATTTTATCTTTAGCACAATCCTCTTTTCTGAATGCCTAAATGCCTACCCATCCTTTCCATTTAGATATCTAATAGATATCTCAAATTTAACACTTACAAATGGAAATTTGATTTCTCCTTCCAAAAATATGCTTTCCTCACAATCATATCCATTTTCTCAAAAATAAACTCCCAGTTTTTAATTAAAAATATTATATGAAGTATAGTTGATGTACAATATTATATAAGCTACAGATGTACAATACAGTGATTCACAACTTTTAAAAGTTATACTCCAAGGGCTTCCCTGGTGGTTCGGTGGTTAAGAATCTGCCTACCAATGCAGGGGACACAGGTTAGATCCCTGACCCAGGAAGATCCCATATGCTGCAGAGCCACTAAGCCCGTGAGTCACAACTACTGACCTGCCTGCCACAAGGGAAGATCCCACATGCCACAATCAAATAAATACATGAAAAAATATATTTTAAAAAATAAAAGTTACACTCCATAAATAGTTATTATAAAATATTGGCTATATTCCCTGTGTTCTCATCATTAGATTTTTTTCTACACATACAAACATACACACCTGTACTACCTGTTAATAGAAGAAAAAATAAATGCTAATCTAATATGGTAAACTTTTAGATCCAACAGTTTAATTATTCCATTAAAATAGTTCAGTCTCTTCTGATATAACAGTCTCTCTTCAGTATTTCAAACTATCTTATCCTTCCCCTGCTCCTTGTAAAAATGTTGCCAGAGTCTGTAGAAGAATGCAGCTAATATGATCTAGTGTTCATGCTGGGAAGGTAGAATCTACAAATAATCTAGAGTATTCCATTAAAAATGGTCTGATATGGTCTGTTCTGATCCATAAACTTGGGCTGCAGAGGTAGAGTGCTTCTCTCACTTTTTTTTTTTTAAATCTTTTTGGAGGGTGAGAGTCTTATGTTGCTTGCTAGAGACCACAGTCTCCACCATTTAAACCCAGTCCCCTCCTTCCCAGCTCAGCATCTCCTGCTCCATGCCTCAGCATCTTCTGCTCCATGCCCTCCTCATCACAACTTCCAGCAGTCCTCCGGCCACTGGAGGCCTCTCCATCCCCACCCCAGGCCAATTTTGCTAAGCCTTACAAAGGCCAAGGGCAGCCAGTGATGCTCCCTCAGGCTCATCCCTAAGAGTGATGGAATCATCGTTTCTAAACCAAGTAGGACAGAGATCCGTTGTACAGCTCGGATTGTTAAGAGAGTCTGTTGCCTTTCCCCACACAATGCCATCAGCACTCACGACTCAGGATCATAAAGTTATTTGGATTATTCTTAAATTTCCTTGTGCCAATGAGAAGTGGACCCAATCAGGGGGCTGGAAGAATTATTCATTCATCCCTTCCTGGAACACAGGAAATCAATTTCTGGCTTCCCATTTCCTTTTCCCCCAGCCTCCTTTCATGCCAGGGCAATGAGTGTCATTGCCTTGCTGCCAGAGGTAGAAGGGCATTCTGCAAAAAAAAAAAAAAGTTGTGCTTAAAATCCTCTATATTTGGTTCTTTAAAAGTTAAATTGTAGGTAATATATTGGGGCAAAAAGTTTTTTTTTTCTAATTTAAGAAATCTAGATTTCAAAATGATCATCACAGCACAAAAATGTCATTTAGCTAATTAAAAGCTAAAGAACTCTTTTCACATTCCTGCTACACTAGTGTTTATTCCTCAGTGCTTCCCAATTACAATTAGGTTGACATCTTGGACTGACTGTTAAACAACCATTACTGAACACACTTTTTGTGGTTGATGGGTATAAAGCATATGTTGTAATACAAGTTTTGCATACATCATCTTTTTAAATCCTCAAAACAATTCTAAACAAAAAGCATTTTTCTTACTCTCATTTTACAAATAAGGAAACTGAGACTCAAATTGTTTCAGTTGTGCAAAAGGAATGTATCTATGTATAAGAGGCAGAATTCAGTCTGTCTTGTGATCGCTGCACCATAGAGTCTTTTAAAAGGTACCAGTTATTCGGAGAAGGCAATGGCACCCCACTCCAGTACTCTTGCCTGGAAAATCCCATGAACGGAAGAGCCTGGTAGGCTGCAGTCCATGGGGTCGCTAAGAATCGGACACAACTGAGCGACTTCCCTTTCACTTTTCACTTTCAGGCATTGGAGAAGGAAATGGCAACCCACTCCAGTGTTCTTGCCTGGAGAATCCCAGGGACGGGGGAGCCTGGTGGCTGCCATCTATGGGGTCACACAGAGTCGAACACGACTGAAGTGACTTAGCATAGCATAGTGAGTTATTAGTCTTTATTATTAAAAGTCAAGTTAGCTCATTCCTCAAATTGCATTTATAACATAAAAAATTAGGAAGTCTGAACAAATGATCAAATGATATAAAGTATATCAAATGATATATCAAATGATATATCAAATGATATAAATGCAAGAAATATAGGAAAGTAAGAGAGGAGAAGGAAGGAAGGAGAGAGGGAGGGAGGGAGGAAGGGATGGTTAATGCATAGGACAACTTCCCAAAGACAATTACAAGTTTGAAAGATTCACTCCTGTGGATTCCTGATTGTATGTGCCAGGAATGTAAAAATTGACATACATTACACTCAGAGATTTAAATAACAAAAACTTTAATAAAGAAAGTATAAGGTAAGACATAGTCTAGAGTCACATTGCTGGGTGATTTGGTGCAGAAGAAATGTTGGCTCTTGTTACTGTTATTACCAACGATAATTTTTCTTGATACTTCTAACCATCTCCATGAGCTTGCCACCTCTTTCTGTAACAAGGAAATGAGTAAATTTTCATCCAACTAATTAATGCAGTCTGACCAGTTGATTTGAAAAATATCTTAGGTAACTATTGCTTTTATATAATAGTCCTTCAAACTCTGTAGCAATAGCTTCGTAAGGGCTTTTATTCACCTTTTGCCTCTAGTACTCATCACAGTGTACTGTGGAAAACAGTTCAGTTCAGTTTAGTCATTCAGTCATGTCCAACTCTTTGCGACCCCATGGACTGTAACACGCCAGGCCTTCCTGTCCATCACCAACTCCCACAGCCTACTCAAATTCATGTCCATTGCGTTGGTAATCCCATCCAACAATCTCATCCTCTGTCATCCCCTTCTCCTCCTGCCCTCAATCTTTCCCAGCATCAGGGTCGTTTCCAATGAGTCGGTTCTTCACATCAGGTAGACAAAGAATTGGAGTTTCAGCTTCAGCATCAGACCTTCCAATGAATATTCAGGACTGATTTCCTTTAGGATGGATTGGTTTGATCTCCTTGCAGTCCAAGGGACTCTCAAGAGTCTTCTCCAACACCACAGTTCAAAAACATCAATTTTCCGGCACTTAACTTTCTTTATAGTCCAACTCTCACTCATGTATATAGTCCATACATGACTATATAGTCTCATAGTCATGTATATAGTCCATACATGACTACTGGAAAAACCATAGCTTTGACTAGATGGACCTTCCTTGGTAAAGTAATGTCTCTACTTTTTAACATGCTGTCTAGGTTGGTCATAGCTTTTCTTTCAAGGAGCAAAGGTGTTTTAATTTCATGGCTGCAGTCACCATCTGCAGCGATTTTGGAGCCCAAAAAAATAAAGTCTGTCACTGTTTCCACTGTTTCCCCATCTATTTTCTATGAAGTGATGGGACTGAATGCCATGGTCTTAGTTTTCTGAATGTTGAGTCTTAAGCCAACTTTTTCACTCTCCTCTTTCACTTTCATCAAGAGGCTCTTTAGTTCTTCTCTTTCTGCCATAAGAATGATGTTATCTTAATACCTGAGGTTATTGATATTTCTCCTGGCAATCTTGATTCCAGCTTGTAGTGATGCTTTCTAAGGCCCACTTGACTTCACATTCCAGGATGTCTGGCTCTAGGTGAGTGGTCACACCATCATGGTTATCTGGGTCATGAAGATCTTTTTGTATAGTTCTTCTGTGTATTCTTGCCACCTCTTCTTAGGATCTTCTGCTTCTGTTAGGTTCATACCATTTCTTTCCTTTATTGTGTTCATCTTTGCATGAAATGTTCCCTTGATATCTCTGATTTTCTTGAAGAGATCTCTAGTCTTTCCCATTCTGTTGTTTTCCTCTATTTCTTTGCACTGATCACTGAGGAAGACTTTCTTATCTCTCCTTGCTTTTCTTTGGAACTCTGGATTCAAATGGGTATATCTTTCCTTTTCTCCTTTGCCTTTAGCTTCTCTTATTTTCTCAGCTATTTGTAAGTCCTCCTCAGGCAAACATTTTGCCTTTTGCATTCCTTTTTCTTGGAAATGGTCTTGATCCCTGCTTCCTGTACAATGTCATGAACCTCCATCCATAGTTCTTCAGGAACTCTTGTCTCTCAGAACTAATCCTTTGAATCTATTTGTCACGTCCACTGTATAATTGTAAGGGATTTAATTTAGGTCATACCTGAATGGTCTAGTGGTTTTCCTGACTTTCTTCGATTTAAGTCTGAATTTGGCAATAAGGAGTTCATGATCTGAGCCTCAGTCAGCTCCCAGTCTTGTTTTTGATGACTGTTTAGAGCTTCTCCATCTTTGGCTGCAAAGAATATAATCAATCTGGTTTTGATATTTCTGGTAATGTTCATGCATAGAGTCTTCTCTTGTGTTGTTGGAAGAGGGTGTTTGCTATAATCAGTGTGTTCTCTTGGCAAAACTCTATTAGCCTTTGCCCTGCTTCATTTTGTACTCCAAGGCCAAATTTACCTGTTACTCCAGGTAACTCTTGACTTCCTATTTTTGCATTCCAGTCCCCTATAATGAAGAAGACAACTTTTGGGGGTGTTAGTTCTAGAAGGTCTTCATAGAACCATTCAATTTCAGTTTCTTCAGCATTACTGGTTGGGGCATAGACTTGGATTACTGTGATATTGAATGGTTTGCCTTGGAAACGAACAGAGATCATTCTGTCATTTTTGAGATTGTATCCAAGTACTGCATTTTGGATTCTTTTTGTTGACCATGATGACTACTCCATTTCTTCTAAGGAATTCCTGCCCACAGTAGTCGATATAATGGTCATCTGAGTTAAATTCACCCATTCCAGTCCATTTTAGTTCACTGATTCCTAAAATGTTTATGTTGACTCTTGCCATCTCCTGTTTGACCACTTCCAATTTGCCTTGATTCATGGACCTACTATTCCAGGTTCCTATGCAATACTGTTCTTTACAGAATCAGACTTTACTCTCGTCACCAGTCACATCCACAATTGGGTGTTGTTTTTTCTTTGGCTCCATCTCTTAATTCTTTCTGGATTTATTTCTCCACTCTTCTCCAGTAGCATATTGGACACCTACCAATCTGGGGAATTCATCTTTCAGTGTCATACCTTTTTGCCTTTTCATACTGTTCATGGGGTTCTCAAGGCAAGACTACTGAAGTGGTTTTCCATTCCCTTCTCCAGTGGACCACGTCTTGTCAGAACTCTCCACTATGACCTGTCTGTCTTGGGTGACCCTCCATGGCATGGCTCATAGTTTCACTGAACTAGACAAGGCTGTGGTCCATGTGATCAGTTTGGTTAGTTTTCCAAGATAGTGGTTTTCATTCTGTTTGCCCCTCTGATGGATAAGGATAATAGGCTTATGGAAGCTTCCATAAGCTTATGAAAAATAGTCGATACTCAATAACCACTTCTTAAGCTTTTCTGAAATATTAACCAGAACCTTAAACAACTTTTCCAATCACTCATAGGAAGATGGACATTTATTTGGCCTTTTGGCTGTGATATAGATGACCACTCAAGCTAACATTTGCCATGTAGCCACTCCAGGTAGGGCACTGTCCTAGCATTTAACTGCATGATCTCATTTTATCAATCTGGTAACCCCATGAGTTGTTGCTATTTTCTTCATTTTTTAATAGATGAAGAAAAGGAGGCCCAGAAAATTTGAGTTATATATCAAAGTCATATAGATAACACTAAGTTACAAAGTTGGAATTCCCCTCTGCTTGTCCCCTAAGTCAGAGCTCTCAACAAGAGGCTGTTTTGTCTCTACCATTAGTGCTGCATGGATGCAAGTGCCTCCAGTAGGATTCACACAAGAATAAGTCGACTGTTGATGGCAGCTCTTCTCTAATTTGTTATAGTAGGACTTCGGGGCTTTCCAGGTGGTACAGTGGTAAACAATCTGCACGCCAGTGTAAGACACTCAAGAGACATGGGTTCAATCCCTGGATCGAGAAGATACCCTGGAGTAGGAAATGACAACCCACTCCAGTAATCTTGCTTGGAAAATTCCATGGATAGAGTAGCCTTGCTAGCTACAATCCATGGAGTTACAAAGAGTCAGACATAGCTGAGTGACTGAGCACAGCACACACAGCTCCATGAAAGAGCCCCAGCCACGCTGAGCAATTGCATGCTTGAAATATGGCTGGTCCAAACTGAGACATACACACCAGATTTTGAAGGTTTACTACAAAACAAAGAACATAAAATATCATATCAATAATTTTTCTATTGATTTCATTTTGGATGTATGGGGTTAATTAATTTCACCAATCCAAATAAGGTCTGTACTTAATTATACTGCATCAATATTGATTTTTTAGTTTTGATAACCTTACCATGGTTATGCAGGATACTAACATTAAGAAAGTTTGGGATCATGAAAGATGTCTGGGAAAGTTGCACTATTTTTGTAATAGTTTTATGTCTAAATTTACTTCAAAATATAAAGTTTTAAAATTAGTTCTGTTTCTTTCAACATGGCTTCTAATAAATTTCCAAGCACCGCCTATGTTGCTCACGTCATATTTCTATTGAATGGCACAGCAGTAGAACATTAAGCTACAGGAAGAACGAAAGTAACATCTACACAGCTCTGCACGGTCAACTGTAGGCCCGTGTTTAGAGACAGTTTGGTTTTCTTAATAAGCGGTTTTACTGTTGAAAAGCTAATTGGGCCATCAGTTAATGCAGCCCCGTCACACCACTACACTGAGGTGAGTGGATCCAGAGGTCTTCGAGTCAATCTATGATTCCAGGCAGAAACACACTAAAACTCTTCCCAGAAGACAGCCCTATTCCTCAAAATCTCCTGTGAACATTTCCACCACCTCTCTCAGGAAACTGCTCTGGTTCTTCATATCACTGAAGTCAGAAATGCTCTCTCTTTGCACTAGTAAGCAGTTACGACTTTATTTCTTTGAAATACTCTAGAGTTGTGAAGAAGGTAAACTACCTAAAACCTGTCCTGAAAGCAGAGAATAGGTTGTGCTTTCCGTACTTGCTTGAAAGTGCTTGAGTTAACGCTTGTGCTTGAATAAATACACTAAGCATGGTTCAGTTGTAGAGTAATGAGAGAGAAAATGCTTTAAAAAATCCCTCGTTTGCACCTTTGTGATTTGAAAAACACCAGTCTGATCCTATCTACTCATTTTACAGATGATGCTGAGGACTGATGGGCCTGGAGGACTTGCTGGGCAGAGGCAGAACTCGAATGCAGGTGTCCTGATTCCGAAGCTAAAACTCTATCACTCACTCACCGCTGTAACAGCTGAAGAGCAAGCAGTGATCTAATGTGAGCTGTTAATTTTGTTTAGTTTACATTCCCATTCTGGTCTCCACAAAGGTGGAGAGAGTTCTCTGAGACCATGGTGTCACCAGGAGGCCCAGCCTCGCCACATGAAGAGGCTGCATGGACAGAGATCCCCAACCAGCCCCCAGCTGTTCAAGAAAACCCAGGGGAGGCCCAGACATGTGAGTAAAGGAACCATCTTCTTATGTTCAGTCCACAACAGACACCAGATGAAACAGAAGAACCCCATCAGTGAGCCCAATCCACATTGGAGAATAATGAGAAATGGTCAACTATTGTTTAAAACCAAAACGTTTTAGAGCAGTCTGCTGCAAAGCAATGTATTACAGAAACAATGTCCGTGGAACTGTTATAAGAGTGCTGTGATTCTCAGGGGCTAAATGCCTCTTTAATTGTAATAAGACCTCAGTTTATTCTGGAGAGTTCATTTCACCGCACAGGATGTCAATATTTACCTAGCATTTTAGGGGAACCCTGGAAAGTCATAAGGGCTTCCCTCGTAGCTCAGCTGGTAAAGAATCCACCTGTAATGCAGGAGACCCCAGTTTGATTCCTGGGATGGGAAGATCCACTGAAGAAGGGATAAGTTACCCACTCCAGTATTCTTGGGTTTCCCTGGTGGCTCAGCTGGTCAAGAATCTACCTTCTGTGTGGGAGACCTGGGTTTGACCCCTGGGTTGGGGAAGATCCCCTGGAGAAGGGAACGGCTACCCACTCCAGTATTCTGGTCTGGAGAATTCTATGGACCGTACAGTCCATGGGGTCACAAAGAGTCAGACACTACTGAGCAACTTTCACTTTCACTTGGCAAGTCATGGACAATGCAATGCAAATTGCAACACTATGCTAGCAACATGGGGAATTTACTGGATGCAGAATAAGAACTGAGAAAGTATATTCATGTGAATAAAGGATTTCTAACATCTCAAGATTTCCTTGTTAAATTGGCCGAAGTGCAGTGAGAAACAAATATTCTGGAAGGCAAATGGAGAAGGCAAGTCTAAGACTCTTCTCCTGACACACAACTCTATGGACAAAAGTGAACACTGAAACACAGCAAATTATTTGCAAGTGACAGCCCTTTCATTTGTACCCAGAGCTGCTGTTAAGGACCACCACTGCCTCAGCTTGATCCAATTACTGCGCTGTGTACCTTATCACACAGCTTCGTTTTGTTCTTCTCCTGTCCTAGGATCTGTGCCTCATTAAGATAAGATCTGACAGCCTCTGTCAGAGCTGGTGGCTTCTCTTTATTTGGCCACAACTGCAAGTTCCATGAACTTATATTCAGTCACACAAAAGGGAGGGTGTCTTTTGCTGGGGAGATTTTCATTTACCTTGCTGTTATTTATCCCATCCTGGGCATGTAAGCAAGTACAATTTTCTAGTCTCTTATCAACAACATCTCATCCCCTTCACATTTCTTTTCATGAGGCTAAAGAGCTACTTCTTGATTAGAAAAATATCTCTAATGAAGAGGTTATAAATTCATACAGTGTTTTGTGACATGGGTCAACGTGTTCTCGTTTTTTTTTTTCCTCGTATTCCTGCTGTTCTCCCTAAGAGCTATATACAGGATCTTGTTGAGAAAATTCAACTCCTGCACCTTTAGTGGGTTTGAATTCCTTTCAAACTGACAAGGACTCAGTTTTTGACAGTCTGCCTTCATTTATCCTTTGCACTTTAGATCTTCCTTCCTCACTGGTTTCTAGCATAGTCCATATGGAAATAAAATACATCCACATGTGAAATGAGAGTGTCTTCCCTCCCTGGTATTTGTGTCCAATATGATATATTTATTTAAGTGACAGGGTCCAATGGTCAAAGATGTAGCAAGACCAGAAGTACGTGAGCAGGGAAAGGATTGAAGTGATTCCCTGGTTACTCAGGCAAAAGCGGCGGAAGGAGAGAGGGGTCCCAGGGGCCTGGTAGGTTCTGCCTGAATTATCTAGATAATTACTTCAACCCTTTACATTGACAATGGAGACTTGGACTACAATTACACAGGCCAACAAAGGTTTATTTAACTTATTTTTTCACATTCCCTGAATAATGAGAGAAAAGCAAGTGAGTGGAGCTACTCATCATGATTTAGGTTGAAGCTGAATTCCATGACTGTGCTGTTTTTGGGGAATTTGTGAAGTCTTATAGAGGTAAATTCTGAAATAAATAGAAGGAAAGTACAGTGAAAGTTGTAGTCACTTAGGTGTGTCCGTCTCTTTGTGACCCCATGGACTATAACCTACCAGGCTCCTTGATCCATGGGATTCTCCAGGCAAGAATACTGGAGTGGGTTGCCATTTCCTTCTCCAGGGGATCTTCCTGACCCAGGGATTGAACCCAGGTCCCCCACATGACAAGCAGATTCTTTATCTACTGAGCCACCAGGGAAGCCCATAAAAATAGAAAGAAAAAAAAAACCAAAAAACTAACTTTAGTAGCCCCTTCTCAGCCCAATCTCTAGACTTCAGCATGCTAAAGGGCTCCATGCTAGGCCTTACCCTCTTTTATTTTTCAATTAATTAATTTTCTTTTTTGGCCCTGGGACATGACCTTGGTTCCTTGACCATGGACTGAACCCACACCCCCTGCACTGGAAGCACAGAGTCTTAACTGTTGGATGGCCAGGGAAGTCCCCTTATCTTCTTTTTAATCTATGTTCTTTCCCTAATTTTACTCCACTCCAATCATTTTAAGAATTATTCACACTCCCAAATGTATATTTCCATCCAGGACCTCTCTCTGAGAGCACACTTGACATACCATTGCAGAGGTAGCCACCTCTTTTCAATCCTACCAGGACTTCTATTATCTTCACTTCTGGTACCAATAGAGCACGTCTATGCCACATCCTGTCCTCAAACAAGTATGCCCATGATCTCCTTTAATTCTCACAGGTCTAAGCAGTAGAATCTACAGTTATCTTTTTTTCTGGATAAAGAAACTGAGACAGAGGGTCCATGAGTCATTCAGTGTTTCATAGTCACAAAGGAATGGAACTTGAACTTAAGGGAAGAACTATTTGGGTCTCAAACCTCTATTTACAGTGTTCTAGTTCTCTATTGTGATTACTATTTTGTGTACACATTTGGGATTTAGCATATGCTATTTTGAATTACCATAGCCATCATCATCATCACTATTATTATATTATTAACTCTTGCTTCTTCCTCCCCTAATGCCAGCCCTTATGGCAGGGACCGTGTCTGGTGTCTCTGCATGCTTAGTTCTCACAAAGCCGTACAGGATACTTTATTACTGAGGCTGAGGTTTCACAGAAAGCCAATATTACAATTAACAGCCTGGCAAGAAGACTAAGTCAAGAGGTTTAAAAGAGCATTTTTACTAATCAGGTTTTTAACCCATTACTCAGGTCTCTAAAAAGCTAGAGAACATGTGGTTTGTGTTATGCCTGATTTATAGGGATATGAAGTGATTCTGTGACTTCCTCTCCAGAATACACTTTGCAGAGATAGATAGAAATGAAATATTAAATGCAGGTCAGATTCTTTCAGCTCTGCATATTGTACTTTGGAGGTCACCAGGCCAAAATCTAGGAGACTAGCCTAGAAAGCCTTTTGAGGGTAGGGATTTATTATTCTTGGGACAAAGGATGTAATCAAAAGGCTTGTTCTTAACACTACTGGGGATCAGCCTCTTGTCTTAAAGACTGTTTTTTGCTGTTTTTAGCTTTTGTCACATTGTTCTGTCATTTAGTGTCAAACGGGGCAAGTTCTCTTTCCCTTTGTAACTAATCATTGCTGACACACAGTTAAAAATCTTTTACTCCAGAGTCTGCCTGTGGTGTTTCAGGTCAGCCTCACCCCAGGTGAAAATACCATACATGGTGTTTCTGAGTTTGGGATCTAAAAATACAACAAGCTTGTTGTATGCTGGTACTTTGTAGTACATGAGGCTGGATCATATATCACTGAGACGATGTGCTGTCCAACAGTCCACAGCAAGGCCATCCCTGGCTTTGTTCAAAGTCCTCTGGAGGCAGCGAATGAAAGAGGGCCTCATCAACTCACTCCCCCCTGCCCAGCCCTGTGGGGAGGCTCCAGCGTGGGATTTGGTTTTTCCTTGACTTTCGGAGGTGGTTTCCCAGGAGTTCAACACTGTGAAGCCATATGGCTATTTGTTTGTTCTGATTTCTTTTCTAGTTGTTTCTCATTAGTGTAAAGAAATCCTACATTTTTAATCAGGGATGATTGAGATATAACCATTTATACAGTGAAATCCACCTCTTTGGGTGAGCAGTTCTATGAGTTTTGACAAATGTGTACAGTCATGTAACCACCACCAAAACCCAGACACAAAAGAGCTCCAAAATACACATTTGTGTCCTTTGTGGTCAACTCCTTTCCACAGCTCCAGTTAGTCACACAGCTGATCTGTTCCGTCTTTGTAGAATCAGTCCGTATTTGGACTTTGAATCTGGCTCTTTAAACTTACCATGATGCATTTGAAATTCATCCATGTTGCTCTGTATATCCATAGCTTGTTCTTTTTTATTGCTAAGTAGTACTCCATTGTACAAAATCACTGCAGATGGTGACTGCAGCCATGAAATTAAAAGACACTTGATCCCTGGAAGAAAAGTTATGACTAACCTAGATAGCGTATTGAAAAACAAAGACTTTACTTTACCAACAAAGGTCCATCTAGTGAAAGCTATGGTTTTTCCATTGGTCATGTATGGATGTGAGAGTTGGACTATAAAGAAAGCTGAGTGCCGAAAAATTGATGCTTTTGAACTGTGGTATTGGAGAAGACTCTTGAGAGTCTCTTGGACTGCAAGGTGATCAAACCAGTCAATCCTAAAGGAAATCAGCCCTCAATATTCTTTGGAAGGACTGATGCTGAATCTGAAGCTCCAATACTTTGGCCACCTGGTGCGAAGAGCTGACTCATTGGAAATGAGCCTGATGCTGGCAAAGATTGAGGGCAGGAGGAAAAGAGGATGACAGAGGATGAGATGGTTGGATGGCATCACTGACTCAATGGACATGAGTTTGAGTAGAGTCCAGGAGTTGGTGATGGACAGGAAGGCTTGGCGTGCTATAGTCCATAAGGTTGCAAAGAGTCGGACATGACTGAGCAACTGAACTGAACTAACTCCATAGTAAGAACATACCACAGTTTATCCATTCACCAGTTAAAGGACATTTGGATTGTTTCCAGTTTGGGACAGTTATGAATAAAGCCATTCGTGTACAGGTTTTTGTTTACAAGTTTTTTTTCTCTGGGGTAAATATGCGTGCTAAATCTATGTTGAGTGCATATAACTTTGTTTTCCAAAGTGGCTTTTTATCATTTTATATTCCTAACCATCAGTCTTAGTTGTTCTGTATCCTCCTTAGCATTTGGTACCATGTTTTTTATTTGCTTCTTTTGTATTTGCTCTTTAGTGATTTTAGTTAGTGTGCTATGATATCTCATATTGTGATTCTAATTTTCATTTTTATAAAGGCTAATTATACTCTGTATCTTTTCGTGTGCTTATTCACCATTTTTATATCTTCTCTGGTAAAGTGTTAGTTCAAATATTTTGCCTATATTTTAATCAAAGCTTGATATTCTTATTATTGGATTTTGACCATTCTTTATACACTCAAGATACAAGTCCATGGCAGTTAAGAGACATTCCAAAAGATCAAATTTCACCTGCTGTGTACTATAACTTTTCTTTCACCAGAAACTCAGCAAGTGCAAGAAGACTTACACTTTTCACAGTTTGAAGGCACAAAAGTGATCAGATGTAGATTTGAGCTCTTTTGAATAAGATTGCTCTGCCTTTAATTTTTGGAAGACATCCTTTAATGAAGTAAACTGTCCAAAGACCTGACACCTGGTCCCCTTTACTCCATCACATTAATTGGCTTTATGATTTCATCCAGTCTATGTCTTTAAATACCACCTCCATGCAAATGATTTCCAAATTTATATCTCCAGTCTGACCTCTAGATTCATATCTCTGACCCTAGATACATACCTCTGACTCTCTAGTCAGTATCTCTGTCTAGAAGTCAATACACATTTTAAAATTCAGCATGTCACAAGCTGGACTCCTGATCTGCCACCCGAAAGTTGCTCCACTTCAGTTCTCTCCCTCCCAGTTGATAACACTTTATGCTTCCACTTACTCGGGTCAAACTTTTCAAGTGATTCTTAACTCTTTCTCTTGCACCCTACATCCAACTCATCTATAATGATATTGTCCCTACTTTGAATATACATAAAGAATTTAATTACTTCTCAAGAGTTCCTCTGCAACCATCCTGATCTAAGCACCATTGACTCTCATCTGGATTACTGTAATGTCCACTTGAAGAAGATTTCTACCTCCTGCCTTATCTTTCTCCCCAAACCCCATCCCCACAGGCTTCTGTCAACAGACCAATCCCAAGAGTCAATTCAAAACTTAATTCAATTGGGAGACTGGGATTGACATATATACACTCCTATGTTCCCAGGTGGTGCTAGTGGTAAAGAATCCGCCTACCAGTACAGGAAACATAAGAGACATAGATTCGATCCCTGGGTTGGGATGATCCCCTGGAGAAGGAAATGGCAACCCACTCTAATATTCTTGCCTGGAATTGACAGAAGGGCCTGGCGGGCTACAGTCCATGGGACTGCAAAGAGATGGGCACAACTGAGCACACAGCACATTATGTATAAAATAGATAACTAATGAGAACTGACTGTATAGCACTGGGAACTCCACTCAGTGCTCTGTGGTGACCTAAATGGGAAGGAAATCCAAAGAGGGGATATTTGTATACATATAGCTGATTCACTTTGCTGTACAGCAGAAACTAACACAACATTATAAAGCAACTATTCTCCAATACAGAGAGGGAAATGGCAACCCACTCCAGTGTTCTTGCCTGGAGAATCCTGTGGACAGAGGAGCCTTGGTGGGCAGCTGTCCATGGGGTCTCACAGAGTCAGACACAACTGAAGTGACTTAGCATGCATGCATGCATTGGAGAAGGAAATAACAACCCGCTCCAGTATTCTTGCCTGGAGAATCCCAGGGACAGGAGAGCCTGGTGGGCTGCCGTCTATGGGGTCTCACAGAGTCGGACACGACTGAAGCGACTTAGCAGCGGCAGCGGCATACTCCAATAAAACAAAACAAAACAGAACACTCCCAAACCTAATTCAAGTAAATCCTCTACTTAAAATCCTGATGTGGCAAAGTCAAAGCCACCATCTTCACAATGATCCCTAAGGTTCTGTGTGACCTGTTCCCTCCCCCATTATTTCCAGATTCCTTCCTGAAAAAGTTTCATGGCACTGTTATTATCACCAAATGCCAGCATTGTATTTTCCAGATAACTTAAAATTAAATGGCACAAATGAAAAAGTACATTACTCATGTCAAACATGCAACAAGTCAATAGTAGAGCTACAAACAGAATTTTGTGCCTTGCCCACTTCTAATACTGTAGTCTAACTACTAGATGTTTTGTCTTCTCAGGAGCTATAATAACATTTTCAAGAAATAAAAATAGTTGACAATTATTCATTACTTACTGTCTTCTGAGTACCTTGTATACATTTTCTTTAATCTTCACAACTCTACATGGCATTTATAATTGTATTCATTCTTTAGGGGCTGAGCCTAAGACTCAGGATGGGTAGGGAACATTCTTCTAGCCAAACTGAGGGGTAGAGGAGCGTTCAGGTGGGCCAGGTTACAAACCCAATCTCATTATTGCCTTATCCTTCTCCCTTTGTCAAAAGTAGGTAAAAATATGAAGAAAAATACAAAGATTATTTTTCCTAGGTTTCTTATATAAAATATATCAAAGGTAAACATATTTATGCTTTGTAATTCCATCTTCAAAACACTTTGTACATTCTTAGTTCTTCCTTTATTGTTTCTTTTCTTTTTTAACCCATACCCACATAGGTGGCAGAGGCCTTATAACCCTGGAAGAAATGCTGCCAGTGAAGAACCTGAAACTCTAAGGAGAATAGTGAATTTATAGGATATGAATTAAGTTCTCCTGCCGTGGGAACCAGCCAGTCTAATCAATATATAGATCTACTTAGCTTTATGAACTAAATGCTCCTGAAAAGTTGTCTATAAAATAAATATTTGTATATGAAAATCATACATTCCCACTGCCTTCCTCTGTGATTTTAGAAAGTTGTTCCCACACATACAAAGGAAAATATTTACCCTACTATATTACAGAAGGATGCTGGTGACACCAAACACATTCTTGAAGGAATAGTCTGAGTGTCAACACCACTCATGCAAGAAGTTCATCAAGTGAACAAACAATCTATGTGATCATTGATACTCCTGCAAAAGCACAACTAAGTCAAAACACATAATCAATTCCCACTCAAATATTTAAACAGCATTCCTAGGCTGTGATGCTGGGAGTTTAATAACACTCAATGGAAATATATGAAAATAACTTTCTGGAGAGTTGCTGGGTGTCCTCTGCTTGGCAGTTAACTTGTTACTGCCGCTTTAACTAGCCACATACTTCTTTACCAATCAATAGAAGTTTGCTGACCTTAATGAGTATCTAATTGATTTTAAAAAAAGAGAGAGAGAGAGAGATTCTATGTCTCTTACCTGATAAGAACAATTGTAGTGTCACTTGAAATAAGGGGAAGCTTCCTATTACTTCTATATAAGCCTGAAAACTTTAGAGCAAGACATCAGGTATATAAATCAGAATGTGGCCTACTGTGTTAGCTACCGAGATGTCATTCTGCGCAACTTGGGAGAATCCTATCTGGGAGCAGCTTGATTGCCTCCTCTTCAAAAATGTGCAAAGTAATGGCAATGACTCATAGAGTCATCCATAGAATTAAGTATTAATTTACTCACATGTCTTATCTAATTTAACCCTCATCAATCACGAAATAAGTATTATTTATCATGATCTCACAGATTCAGAAACTGAAACTTGGAGAGTAGAACTCACTTATTCAGTATTAGGCAGCTAATAGAATTTGAATTAAGGTCTTTCCTAACAAGAGGTCTGTGCTCTCCTTTTTAGCAAACCAGTTACCTCATTGTAGGCCTTCAAATGAGTTTATACATTTAGTGACTCATTTATGGATCAGCAAGTAAGTATTTGTTCAATGGATGAATGAATGAATGAATACATTGTGTGTGAATTCACATGCATGTGTACATAATGTGTGTGAAAATTCATGCTATTGAAACTTTAGTATTTGTTTTGTATCAGTGGAATAGAATGAATCCTGATTAGAAAGTTATTGCCCATAACAAATTATAAAGAAATAGAAAAAACAAAAACACCTAATCACCACTAAGCCCATACTAAAATTAGCTTCTTTTTTCTTGTGATGAATTCACATTTTTCCTAGACAAATTTCCTTTACTGAAATAAGAGCTTTGGGCTTTGGAAAACTGTCATCAAACCAGACGTGTCAGTACTTAGCAATCATACTATTTCTGAAAAATAAAGCCAGTACAATTATAAATATGGCAGACATCGTCAAATTTTCTAATATAGTGTAAGAAAATGCTTGTACTGTTACTAAAGCTTTTGAATTATTAATAGATCTGTTTTTAAGAATGTTGACGTTTCAGTTGATTTGAATGGCCTTTAACAAAGTAAGGTTTAGCATTCGGGCTAGGTTGGCAGGCCAATTTACAGATCCAAGTTCTAGATACTCAAAAGCCATTATCAGTCAGGGTGGAGAATTCCCAGTGAGGAGAACCATTCTGGTGGCAACTACTGTTTCCAGTCTCCCTAATGAGGAAAAGAAAGTGGAACTATTAGTTGCTCAGTCATGTCCAACTCTTTGCAACCCCATGGACTGTAGCCCACCAGGCTCCTCTGTCCATGGAATTCTCCAGGCAAGAATGCTGGAGTGGGTTGCCACTTACTTCTCCAGGGCATATTCCTAACCCAGGGATCAAACCCAGGTCTCCTGCATTGCAGGCAGTTTATTTACTGATGGAATTATAGGAAAAGAGCATAATTCTTGAGATCAGGTGTCCTTGATTCAAATTCCAATTTTTATATTTATTATTCCATTTAACAAATACTTACTTTCATTAAACAGGTACTAGCCACTTTCTCAGGAGCTATCAAAACAAAGGCTGATGATTGTAAATGGCCCAGTATCCCAGCCAGCCCTCCTTTGTTAAATCCTTCTCTGTGGAGTGGGGGTAGGGAGGACTTTCATTTAAAAAAAAACACACACACCAGCATGGAGCAGGTTCTGACCAAAGGGAAGGAGGGGTCTCCATTTCTGGGTCACAGAGCAGTGAAGTATAAAAATGTTTCTCCTGATATCTTTGAATAGAGCAGTAGTGGACGGGGCAGTGAGTGGCCTGCCCATTCCCTTTGGCTCTGACTGTCCCAGTGCAAGCTATTATGGGCTGCTGACTGCAAGCACCTATGACTCTGCACGAGGGCTTTCTCTGGTTTCTAACAGAGGGCAGGGCCTGCTACTCCCTTTCAGAGTAGCATTCTTTAGTAAGGCGTGTGTGTATGCTCAGTTACTTCAGTCGTGTCTGACTCTTTGTGACCCAATGAACTGTAGCCTGCCAGGCTTCTCTGGTCATGGGATTCTCCAGGCAAGAATATTGGAGTGGGTTGCCATTTCCTACTCTAAAAGATCTTCCTGACCCAGGGATCAAACCTGTGTCTCCTGCGTCTCCTGCATCGCAGGCAAATTCTTTACCCACTGAGCCACCTGGGAAGGCCCATTCTTTAGTAATAGAGGGGAATCCCACCCTTAGGTGGGACATTGCTGAGGTAAGTTCCTTACAGTCTCCCAGTGCTTGGCAACCCAGAAGTCCACTGCACACACACTAGCTCCCTCCCTTCTCTTTCCTGGCTCATATCTGCATTACACTACTGGCATTTCCTGAGATCATCTCCCCTACAAACTGATATACATTAAGTCCCATACATTCAAATGAGTTCTGTTACAAGAGCAAGTTCATAAGTCCAACTTGTTCCTAAGTCAAACACAGTCAGCCTAGGTACCCAACACAATTGGTTATATAGTACTATACCACAATAGGTTTTTCACACAAATAATACATATTCAGTTTAGTTCAGTTCAGTCACTCAGTCGTGTCTGACTCTTTGCCACCCCATGAATCGCAGCACGCCAGGCCTCCCTGTCCATCACCAACTCCTGGAGTTCACTCAGACTCACATCCATCGAGTCAGTGATGCCATCCAGCCATCTCATCCTCTGTCATCCCCTTCTCCTCCTGCCTCCAATCCCTCCCAGCATCAGAGTCTTTTCCAATGAGTCAACTCTTCGCATGAGGTGGCCAAAGTACTGGAGTTTCAGCTTTAGCATCATTCCTTCCAAAGAAATCCCAGGGCTGATCTCCTTCAGAATGGACTGGTTGGATCTCCTTGCAGTCCAAGGGACTCTCAAGAGTCTTCTCCAACACCATAGTTCAAAAGCATCAATTCTTCGGTGCTCAGCTTTCTTCACAGTCCAACTCTCACATCCATACATGACCACAGGAAAAACCATAGCCTTGACTAGACGGACCTTTGTTTGCAAAGTAATGTCTCTGCTTTTTGATATGCTATCTAGGTTGGTCATAACTTTCCTTCCAAGGAGTAAGTGTCTTTTAATTTCTTGGCTGCAGCCACCATCTGCAGTGATTTTGGAGCCCAGAAAAATAAAGTCTGACACTTTTTCCACTGTTTCCCCATCTATTTCCCATGAAGTTATGGGACCAGATGCCATGATCTTAGTGATCTGAATGTTGAGTTTTAAGCCAACTTTTTTACTCTCCTCTTTCACTTTCATCAAGAAGCTTTTTAGTTCCCCTTCACTTTCTGCCATAGGGTGGTATCATCTGCATATCTGAGGTTATTGATTTTTCTTCCAGCAATCTTGATTCCAGCTTGTGCTTTTTCCAGCCCAGCGTTTAGCACAAAAAATAAAGAAAACATTTTTAATCTCATAGTACAATACCTTGAAAAGTACAGTCACACAGTACAACAGCTGCATACGAGGGCTGGCACCCACATATGCATCTTTGAAAGTTTGCAAGTTGAAAGTTCACATGTAAAAGTCTTCCTACACTTAAATCTTGGTCTCAGGGTCTGTTTCTTGGGGACCCAACCTAAGACAAAGACTAAAGGACTTGTGTGTGAAAACATACTGAGTGTGTACAGGGCATGGCCCCCACCCCCAGCAACACAGTCTGTGCTGGTGCAGGTAGAAAACTGCCTGCAAGTCTTCCCACCTCCACACCCCAACTCTGTGGTCAAGGAGCTATCTGGGGAGTTGTCTTGTCCCAATACACACATGGCCAGTTGATCCTTAACAATTCAGGTTGAACTGCACAGTTCCACTTAGCCATTTTTTTCCCCAATAGTAAATACTATAATAGTATATCATCTGAGGTTGGTTGAATCCCCAGATGTGGAACCACAATTGTGGAGGGCAGACTACAAGTAATGCATGCATTTTTAATGGAGCAGGAGGGTCAGTGCCCCTGACTGCCATATTGTTCAAAGGTCAACTTGTACACCCATTTCCATGACTTAATTTTCGAAGAGGCATGAGCATGCATGCAACACAATGCCAATGAATGTAAGGAAAGTAATGACGGGGAACATACAAGGCCAGGATCATTCTCAAGATGCAAAGTCAATGGTCTGTTAACAATGAGAAATGAAAACCCGTGCCAAAGGTTAAACACACAGTCTTCCAGAGACAGTGTCCTGGGAAGAGGTAGAAGGGGAGCAGGACTTCCACAGCTCCAGCAGGCTCTAGGTGAGAGCACATCTGGAGGACCAGCTGAAAGAAGAAAAAAAGGAAGAAAGCCATGGTACCTAATGGAGACCCGAGGTCCACACTGTGGAATTTTCTGAGAAAGGAGGCATACAATGGCTTCATCATTCTGGTGAGGCTATAGAATTTCTGGGAGTATTTGTCGAAGTAGGAAGGGAACAGGAATGGTGTGACTAAAAGCACCACCATGAGAAGAGGCTTTAAAGGGGTGAGAGGAGAGAACAGGGAGAATTAGTGAGCAAGAAAGCATCTGCTTGGAACTCAAGGCCAAGGTTGAGAGGCCTTTCTCCTGCACATGGTGAGAAGCTGCAATCTCCCCACCTTCATCCCTTTACTGTATGGTTTCAGAGCAAGCATGTGCGCTCTTCAGTGAAGAACTGCTGATAATAGTCACCAGCATACTCTATTCTCCTGGAAACCTTCTGAGGCAGACACTCCATCTGCTACACAGAGAAGAGGATCTACTTCTGACAGCCACACAACAGAGGAAACAATGGTTGGCCAGAAGGAGCCAGACTCCCTCACAGTGTGAGAGGAAGGGCCTCACCACCTGACTGGCTCCAGTACTTCCTCCCTGAATTCCTACACTGGTCAAGGATTTCAGGATGAGAACATTCCTATTCAACTTCCTCTCCATCCTACCCCACCACACATGTGAATGTCCATTTCCATGAGTGAATTTTCAGAGGCTGGCCTCTCAGCTGAAGGAAGCACTGTGTGGGTTAGGAGTGTTGCTGTGGGGGTATAGATGGGTGGAAGGAAAGATGGAGAGGGTAGCATGGTATTCTTCTGTTCCCTCAACGTGTTTCTTCCCCACCACCAGATTGAAAGGCAGCAGTTCTTGGACCAAAAGGAAGAAGTTAGGATGTATGGAGCTAAAGTCACAGATGTTATAAGGTTCTGGACCCAAGTTATTCTACTCTGGAATCCAGATGACAAAGTACAGCACAGAGAGGGGGAGAAGGCTTTTCTTAGCCCCTCTCACGGGCTTCCAGCCCCACGATACTCCCCACGATGGTACAGCTCAGTCTCCCAAAAGGCTCTTAGGGCCATTCCAAGACTGTGCCAAAAAGTCTTCTGTCTAACAGCACTGCAACACTGGTGAAACACCTTGCAAAGAACTTGAGAGACTGAATCCTAAGTGAATGTATCCCAGGGTGAGCTTACACACATGATTAGTGAATCAAGTGGGAGATGGGCTGGGATTCTCAAACGAGCAACTAGGGGCTCTGAGCTGGTAAAGTTCAGGTAGTAATGTTTATGAGCCATCATTTATAAGATCACGGTCGTCAGATTACACAAGTAGTTAGGCATCCTGATATAGGGTACAGAAGGAGATGTAACAGAGCTCAGTGCTGGCTCTGAATTAGTGAAGGTGATTCCACAAAGCTCTTTTGGGAACAACTAATATGTATGGAACAGATGTTGAAATACTCTCTAACTTTTAGAGACCTATGAGAACAAAATGTTTCTACCAGAGAAAAAGAATGTAGAGATGGAGTAGTAAATGCTTTTGGGTGTTTTAAAACTTACTATTAGAGAAGAAGCTTCACCAATTCCTCACTAGGCAAAACTGCATCATTCTAAGAGCAAATTGAAAAGAAAAACATTGAAGCTGTCTTGTATTGACTTCACCTGTCATTCTGGTGGTTGCTCAAACATTCCCTTAATTCCCAGAGATGCTTTTGAACTATTGAACTGTGCACTTGAGTTTGGTGTCCACATTTTGTTAGGCCTTGTATAAATGCACCACTGAAGGGAAAAAAAAGTAGAGGAAATAAATCATTGTGGAAAGAAAAGAAAAAAAAAAAAAAAAAAACTGTGATGTTTCACCTTGGATCATCCTGTGGAATAAGAAAGAGCTGACCACTAGCCACAGTTATACATCTTGTAAATCCCAAGGCATGACAAACATCTCTTCCTGTCCCATTGACTGCCCCGTGGCCATAACCACTGCCTTCTATTCATCCAGAACAGCATGGAAGGGACATCACTGGAGCGCTTTTTTTCTGAGCTCAAAGATATTGAAATGACCACTGGCTCGAAGTGAGAATTATTTCACCAAACAATTAGCCAAACAGCCGTTTTACGAGTCCCTTCTCCATCAGTGACATGCCCTTCCCTCCCCTGCCAAGGAATGAATTGACTGAATAAGTAGATTGCCTGCATGGATCAATTGTTTCATGAACAAATAGTCTTTGCCTTTAGACTTGTATCCAGAAATATTTGGTAAAATCATATTTTATCCTATGAGAAAGAAAAGGCACGTTACTAAGAGTTAGGAGTCCAAGGCTCTTAACCTACTTAGCAACTGAAGAGCAGTGCGACCTTTATATGTTTCGGTTTCTTCATCTGAAATGGCCTGAGCAGCGAGTTTGGTGCTCTCCAAGGTGCTGCTGGACCTAACGTTCTCTGATGTTTGATTCTGGTTGCAAAGCACAGAAATGCTTTTGAAAACTGCCACCACATATATTTTGCACCTTCAGAGACAGTTTTATGAGATGTAAGGCCTTCTCAGGAGAAAATTTACTATTCAATAGAACAAAGATTAGTTAAAGGATTCTCAGACATCTTTATTTTCCATTTACTTTTTAAATTGAGATAATTGACAAATAGTATTATACGTTTCAGATGTACAACATTTAAAAGCAGAGACATTACTTTGCCAACAAAGATTCGTCTAGTCAAGGCTATGGTTTTTCCTGTGGTCATGTATGGATGTGAGAGTTGGACTGTGAAGAAGGCTGAGCGCCGAAGAATTGACGCTTTTGAACTGTGGTGTTGGAGAAGACTCTTGCGAGTCCCTTGGACTGCAAGGAGATCCAACCATTCCATTCTGAAGGAGATCAGCCCTGGGATTTCTTTGGAGGGAATGATGCTAAAGCTGAAACTCCAGTACTTTGGCCACCTCATGCGAAAAGTTGACTTATTGGAAAAGACTCTGATGCTGGGAGGGATTGGGGGCAAGAGGAGAAGGGGACGACAGAGGATGTTTTCTTTCTTGCTTTGACCAAGAAAGCATACTACAAAAAAGACTAAGCTCAAGTCTGAGTCCACAGCTACTATGCATCACAGAGACACGAGTTGTTTGGTTCAGCATGGGTCTGCAGTGACAGCATAATAGACATGTTTCTCACATTGTCTCACTAATCCTTACCAATACTAGATAAATAATCCTATGAAGTGGTTATCAATATTATGGCCATTTTACAGATGAGGAAGACTCAGACCATAAGTGTCAGGCCAGGGATTAAATCTAGTTATGTCTTAACACCAGAAGCTATAATTGCCACTTCTATTCAATCCTTCAGGACCTGTTAAGCAGCCAGTAGGCTGGGCTTTGCTTTTGGAGATGCAAGTCCAGACTGAGTGAAAGGACCACATCTTTCCTCATAAACTATCTTCTGGCCACATCTGATGCCAGGCTCAAGCTTACTAGGTCACCCTGAGGCTGTCAGCAGAAGTTTAGACAAGTTGAGAAAGGAAAAGGAGGATTAAAGAATATGTCCTTCAGATTAATTCAAAGTCTTGGGATCCTTTCCTCTCCACTTCGTCCTGGCAAGACTTGAAGCAGTGTACAACTGAGCAGAGAAAAATATTGAAAAGGAAATCTATCAGAAAAGAAAAATAACTTGAAAAGAGATTCAACAAGAAGCACCTAATCTTGTATCAGCAGACACTGTTCCACACACCCTCAGCTCTAGTCTTCATCACAGCCATCTCTCAACTGCGGAGGCAGAAATAATATCTGCCCACTCTGCCTCACCAGAATGCTGTAGAAGTCAATGAAAATGCATGAAAAGGGTTTAAATCTCATTGAAATTGGTTAAATGGATTCAGGGTGCTCTCTTTATGTATTATTACAAATTATCTTTGGTATCATAAGTAGCAGCCATTCAAGAGAGCTCTCCCCCCTCTCCATGCAGAAACTTATTTTTACCACCCACGCAGTGGTTTTTGATAAAACTGTTCTTCCTCTTGTAAAGAAAACCAGCAACTGTCTATAAAATTATTTTCTTGGGATTACATTTGACATGACACAACTCCAGCAAGTTCCCAATCCATAATATATTTCTGACTTCTTCATCTTTAAACACTCTGGATATTCTCATCTCTCTCCCAAGTATGTGTGTGTGTGTGTGTGTGTGTGTGTGTGTGTGTGTGTTTAAAAGCCAGACTCCTAGGACCAAGACAAAGCAAATGAATGCATCCTCAGGGGAAATGCTGTCAGTGACATGAAGGTTCTGGTCTTCTGAGACATCCAATATTATTTAGCTTAAAGCATAGTCCTGGCTTCCAAGGTAATAGAGCCAGCTGAAACTAAGATCCTAAAATTAAGAGAAAGAGAGAGACAGAGGGAGAATGTTGTATCTACAACTCCCATGTTAACTCAAAAAAGAGAAAGATGTTTCCAGAGAGGAAATAATTTTTTTATAGATTCATCATGTAGGAAAATTCAGTGCTTTTCTGAAAAGCTCTGTGTAGGATGCTTTTAGTTCAATTTAGTCCCCACTTTAAATTCTGTTTCTTGGGGCAAAAACAGCTTTTTTTTAGAGCAGAGACAGGTAATAGTCAGCCTCCCAGATAGTCTGAAGCTTATGAAAGTCTTGCTCTAGGCTTTCATCTCTCCGTAAAACTGTACACTCTCCTGATTACCCCAAATTACAATGTTTGCTGCTACTCCCTTTAATCAGATTTGAGCAATTCTCTTTCGTTAAAAAAAAAAATCAAATGGCATTTCCCTTTCATAAGGTTTCACACTTCATAAGAGGAGTGAATTCTGTTATCCTTCACTGCTCCCCATGAGAGACTTTTCTTTTAATGTTTTGAAGCCATGATTGTTGCATATCGAGATGCTCTGTCTTGGCAGCATGGTGGTGGATTGGATTATTTTGCTAATTTCTTACCTGCAGTGTAAGACTCCATTGTATATTAAGACATGGTTTAAGAGGAATTATCTCCTTTTTTAAATAGATCACATACTGAGTCTCAAGCTCCAACTTCAACAGAAAATCAAGCTAATTGTTCATTTTTTCCAGGATATCCCTGAAGGATAATTGACCTCTGCAGATCAACTTCTTCATAGGAAACTAAATAAGTTGGAGGAAATACATTTCTTGTTCACTTTTGCAATTGTAAAGGAATTTTTGTATGTGTGATGATATCACAACCCTGCATGCATTTTACACAAAGATTAACACACCCTTTTCTCAAGCCTGTTTTGAACTAGTTATTGAAGCAGGACACACATTTACTACTATAGGTAAAAATCTTTACCTTTCAAGTTACTGAAATGAAATATTCTCAGCCTAACTGAACCTCTACTCACCCAATAAATCAAGTTCTTCTATGCCAATTGGGTTAATTCCTACACACACACACACACAAAATGACCTGGAAATATACAATACAGATAGCTCTGAAAAAGCATAGGTTTGGATGTTTTCCCCCATTGGCACATTTTTCCTTTATCATTTTAATCTACTGTGTCTATCTTCCTCTCCTACAAATTGTCAGCAGTAACTATGATTTGTACTCCCCAAATGATAAAAAAGAGTGTAAACCCCAAACTCCCAATTCAGTAAGAACACAGATCAACAGCCCTAGTGAAGCAGTTGTGTTTCCTGTGATGTTTAGAAGCATTTAAACCCAAAATATTATAAATATATAGTCTTCTCAAAATAAGAGGAGATGCTAATAAACGTCTCTAAATGCACTAAAAATTACTCTTAAATTACAGAAGCCCTGACATTTCCTAGCTTTATGCTCAGTTGCGTCCAACTCTTTACGAACCCATAGACTATAGCCTGCCAGGCTCCTCTGTCCGTGGGATTTTCCAGGCAAGAATACTGGAGTGGGTTACCATTCCTTTCTCCCGGGGATCTTCCTGACCCAGGGATCAAACCTGGGTCTCCTGAACGGTGGGCAGTTTCTTCACAATCTGAGTCACCAGGGAAGCCCAACATCTCCTAGAGTCAACTCTGATTTAAATCAATGCAATTTTAACCTAACAATTATAACCTCCAAAAGGAGCTTTATCATGAAATATTTCAGGATGCTTGAGAAAAATGCAGTAAGGTTCCCAAGTGTGGCCTGAGTCATGGGAAATCTTCCTTAGGAGAGGACAACTTTTTTAGCTCAGTGCACATCCCCAACCACCCCCAAAGTCTCTAATTGGTAAATCACTGAATCAGTTTGTGCACATTTGGAAAATTACTGCTTTCCTGCAATTTTCTGTAAGCTATTGCTAAATTGTTCTGTTGAATGTTAGTGAAAAATTATATTTTTAAACTACCTCTGAATCCTAAAAGCCCATGGCACAGTATTCTGTTTATGTGAGCAATTTAGCTTTATTAAACAGCATGACATAGACTAAGTGAGCTAAGATAAGCTTGGTACACTACGTGCTCCAGAATCATCAGCCAGGAAAGCCCGTCAGTTTCCGTCCTGATTACTGAAAACTGAAAGGACAGCTGGGAAGAAGGGGGGCTGCTCCCCAGAAAGACTCAATCCCTCTTTCACCTTGGATATGATTAGAGGAATTTTTCTAGACAGTGCAAATTTGAAGAACATTTTCCAGAAAGTATTTCTATGTGTGTGCGTGCTCAGATGCTCAGTTCTGCCCAACTCTTTGAGACTGTACAGACTGTAGCGTGCCAGACTCCTCTGTCGATGGGATCTCCAGGCACGAATACTGCAGTGGGTTGCCATTTCCTTCTCCAGGGGATCGTCCCCACCCCGGGATAGAACCCATGTCTCCTGCATTGGCAGGCAGAGTCTTCACCATTAGTGTCACCCTGAAAGCCCATTTCTTTCTGAACACCTCTATTTTCAGCATTTTACCAAACCACCCATTATAGTTTGCTTTGCTTATCTTGGGCAACATGATAATGTGATTCCCAAATAGAGTTTGAAGTGCTGTACTCCGAAGACAGAATTTGTTCATTTGTTAAACAAATGGAATCAGGTAACTCAGTTATAACCACAAACGTGAAAAAAAAATAGACACATTGCAAATTATTTGCTAACATACAAAGTGATGGGAGCTTTACAGACCAAGGGAATAAAAATGGTTGCTGAAATCTGTCCATGCCCTCCTGACTCATCCTAACTGCAAGTTTTAGAAAAAAGGGATTAAAAGGGAACATGCAGAAATTCAGCGGATCATCACATAATGTGTTCTCATGTTTCACTATGAAAAGTAATATTCTTGCTAAGCAGTTTGTTCCACTTTAAATCTTTAGATACTCAGCCTTCTCTAAGGTCATTGTATGAATTTAGACACACCATTCTGGAAACTAAATTAGCCTGCATTTACTGGGAAGTTGAATGCAGCCAGACTAATGGTAGTGCAAGTGTAATTGGTTCTCAACATGTGTCACTGTGTATACTTCTCAAGCCCTAGAAAAGATGCATTATGGGACTAATTTTTAAATGTTAATGGATATTGGACATTTGCCAGACACCCAGCTGTACACAAAACACTGAGATGGTAAATAGCTCTTGATCTGTTTAGAAACAAATGATGATGGTTTTTAGGATTCCGCAGGACTGACGGCATGGCAACCGGCTCAAACTCAGAGACTGACCCCATTAATGGCATTGAGGGGAAATGGTCTGATTTTTACCATCAAAATTAAGGAGCAAGGGCATTGTGTTAAGGCTCAAATTATTTTTGATTAATATTAAGGAAAGTCTAGTCCCTCACACCTATTAACCTTACCTGTGTCAGCACAGCTCTTTGACAAGTGTTTTGCGTTTGTTTGTCTGTTTTCTATGGGATCAGGTCAAAATGAAAATATCTTCCTCAATTAGCTTGGGTGTCAGAACTGCACCTGGCATGACCCGCTCACCTGTGCTTGCAAAGATAGCCTCGCTCTCCCACCAGGCAGCAGCCTCAGGGTTGACAGAAAGGCAACAGGTTTCCTATCACTTGATCTGTTGCTGTTATCATTTTAATTGAAAGTCAACGAATGGAGCATTTTCTGTACATTCTTCCTCCAAAAGGTCTTACTAATTGTGTGCACTTGGCCAGTCAAGCCTACTAGCAATGACTGTTTTTTTTTTTTTTTTTAGTGTTGGTGATGAGCTGCTTTTGATTAAAAAGCATTAGGAGAAAGTGTCATTTTTAGCATAAACATGGGAGAGAGATGGAGGCAGGGCACTGCAGCCTACTGTTCCTCTGGAAAGAGACCCACAGGGTGGTGTATTCAGCATCTAAAATGCCATCTGAGGCTATCAGCACGGTTTAAATATTTCATCAGCCAAGGAGAATATGAACATGAGTCTGACATCGCTTCTGGAGATGTGTGAGAAGCACCAGGGGAGCTCTGGTTTGTTGGCAGCTCAACAACTAGCAATTTGTATAGGGTGAAAGCAAGAGAAAAAGACAAGAGAGAGAAAGTGCTGCTATTTGAATCCAGTAATCATGGAATAAGAAATTTTGAATTTTCAGGACTAAGCAATGGTACTGACCTTTTAAGAAATAATTGGCAGCACTCACTTAGGATGTGGTTTCACTTTTGATAACTTTATGGAGGGACCTTCTATGTAACCAGGCTTCTTTCTTACCTCTTAGGTTGTTTTGTACATCTTAGCAGTAAGGATGTTCAAGCTGCAGCTTTGGTCTACTTTCTTCAGGGGCAACTTGTAACAACATACTGGTATGTGAAAGACACAGATTTAAACCTGGCTCTGCCACTGAACCAAAAATAGTGATTTGAAGCAAATTACAATCTCTCTAAACTGTTTCTTTAATTCAAAAGAGAATTATGATTAAGGTATATAAATGGGACTAGGGCACAACAGGTACTCAGTAAGTACCAATAAGTAAAATTTTTATTATGTCACATAACAAATGACCTGGTGGCTCAGATGGTAAAGAATTCACCTGCAATGGAGGAGACATGGGTTCAGTTCCTGGGTCAGGAAGATCCCCTGGAGGAGGGTATGGCAACCCACTCCAGTATTCTTGCCTGGAGAATACCATGGACAGAGGAGGCTGGCGCACTACAGGCCATGGGGTTGCAAAGAGTTGGACATAACTGAGTGGCTAACATTTTCATTTTCTTTCATAACAAATTTTAATAAAATTTTGAAATTTTTAGGGTTAGCATTATTGTATCGCAGAAACCAACACAACATTGTAAAGCAATTATCTTCCAATTAAAAAACAGATTAAAAAATTTTAAAAACATGCTAAAATTTTTTTGAAATTTTAAATATTTTTCCTTATTATAAATTTCAAGAATATATTGATGAGTGATACCCTTCTTTTATTGTATGTTTCTTTTAAAATTTGTCCTTTTTGAAAAAAGTTCATTGAGAGATGAAGAGTAGCAACTGATTGGTGAATTTCTCTCAGATCTTTCCTTCTTCTGCATCTTACTGCTGCATGTTTAGGAGTGAGAACCTAGGACAAAGGACACAGAAAACACTAAAGAAAAAAAAAAAAAAAAAGGCAGGCGCTATCTTTCAGAAAACCCAGTTTCCCCAATCATCAAAGAATGTCTGATTTCCATACATGCTAAAAGGGAATTAAAAGGCTCAAAAGGAGTTTGAAATGGACCCTCTCTTTTCCCTTGAACCAAAGCCATAATTTGGTGTGTCCCATAATCTGGTTGGAAAAGTTGAAAGCACAGATTCAAATATTACTTCTTTTTTTAACAACTTTATTGAACTATAATTCATGTTCAATTACAATTTAATCATTTAAAGTATACAATTTTAGCATATTCACAGATATGTGCAGATGTCATTGCCATCAATTTTAGAGCCCTTTCATCACCTTAGAAAGAAACTGCATACCCTTTAACTTTCATTCCCCTAGACCCCTAACCTCTTCACCAGCTCTAGACCATCACTAATGTATTGTTTCCTCTATAGATTTTCCTATCCTGTACTTTCATATGAACAGAATCATACAATATGTGTTTTTTTGTGATTGGCTCATTTCACTTAGCATAATCTTTTCAAGGTTTGTTCATGTTGTAACATGTATCTGTACTTCATCCTTTTTATGGCCAATAATATTCCATTGACTATCTGATCGTCAGCTGATGGACATTTGGATTGTTTCCCTCTTTTCTCTATTATGAATAATGTTACTGTAAATATTCATATACGACTTCTTGTATGCATATATATTTTCATTTCTCTTGTGTATATACCTAAGTGGAATTGTTGGGTCATATGATAAATGTATGTTTAGTCATTTGAGTAACTGCCGAACTGTTTTCCAAAACAACTAAACAATTCATATTCCTTCCAGCAGTATAGTAAGGTTCTACAAAGACAGGTGAAGTAAAACTCTAATTGCTAGAAAGTTCTTCCTTCTATTGAGTAAGATCTGCCTCTCTGATCCTCCCCTTTGGTCCCAGTCATGCTCTACACAGCAACACCAAGTAGGAATATGAGCTCCTCTCTCTTCTAAAACTCAGTCCCTCTACTATGCATAGTTATCAAATCTCACTTTCCTTTCCCGGAGGTTTCTCTTCTTCTTATGGATAAATTCTTGAAGGTCCCTAAATACTCTTCATATACTCATATCAACTAAAAAAAAAGCACAACCTAAAAGTTGAGAATTATTTTTGTTTTTTCAGGGTACTTAGCTGAGGAAGTATAGAGTTGTATATACAGAGGCATTAGGTTATGAAAGTAACTTTTGAAGCTTCTGCAATCAGAGAAATGGGCTTAAGCCCAGAAGGCAGCCTCTCAGACAGCTCTGAGGGACAGCTCTGAAGAGGTAAAGGAGGGGCCAGGATGTGTAAGGAGTTTTTACAACAAATAATCAGGTAGTCGGAGCATTAAAATAGCACTGTCAATTAAAGAAAACCAGACATTGCAGGTTAATGGATTTAGAGCTTTTCTCACTTCCTATCTCACACGCTAGTAAAGTAATGCTTAAAATTCTCCAAGCCAGGCTTCAGCAATATGTGAACCGTGAACTTCCTGATGTTCAAGCTGGTTTTAGAAAAGGCAGAGGAACCAGATCAAATTGCCAACATCCCCTGGATCATGAAAAAAGCGATAGAGTTCCAGAAAAACATCTATTTCTGCTTTATTGACATGCCAAAGCCTTTGACTGTGTGGATCACAATAAACTGTGGAAAATTCTGAAAGAGATGGGAATACCAGACCACCTGATCTGCCTCTTGAGAAGTTTTTATGCAGGTCAAGAAGCAACAGTTAGAACTGGACATGGAACAACAGACTGGTTCCAGATAGGAAAAGGAGTACGTCAA
Organism: Bos taurus; assembly: GCF_002263795.3. NCBI lineage: Eukaryota > Metazoa > Chordata > Mammalia > Artiodactyla > Bovidae > Bos > Bos taurus. The sequence goes on from NC_037330.1 coordinate 46,438,693, forward strand.
GGCTGTATGTTGTCACCCTGTTTATTTAACTTATATGCAGAGTACATCATGAGAAATGCTGGACTGGAAGAAACACAAGCTGGAATCAAGATTGCCGGGAGAAATATCAATCACCTCAGATATGCAGATGACACCACCCTTATGGCAGTAAGTGAAGAGGAACTAAAAAGCCTCTTGATGAAAGTGAAAGAGGAGAGTGAAAAAGTTGGCTTAAAGCTCAACATTCAAAAAAAGAAGATCATGGCATCGGGTCCCATCACTTCATGGCAAATAGATGGGGAAACAGTGGAAACACTGTCAGACTTTATTTTTCTGGGCTCCAAAATCACTGCAGATGGTGACTGCAGCCATGAAATTAAAAGACACTTACTCCTTGGAAGGAAAGTTATGACCAACCTAGATAGCATATTCAAAAGCAGAGACATTACTTTGCCAACAAAGGTTCGTCTAGTCAAGGCTATGGTTTTTCCTGTGGTCATGTATGGATGTGAGAGTTGGACTGTGAAGAAGGCTGAGTGCCGAAGAATTGATGCTTTTGAACTGTGGTGTTGGAGAAGACTCTTGAGAGTCCCTTGGACTGCAAGGAGATCCAACCAGTCCATTCTGAAGGAGATCAGCCCTGGGATTTCTTTGGAAGGAATGATGCTAAAGCTGAAACTCCAGTACTTTGGCCACCTCATGCGAAGAGTTGACTCATTGGAAAAGACTCTGATGCTGGGAGGGATTGGGGGCAGGAGGAGAAGGGGACGACAGAGGATGAGATAGCTGTATGGCATCACTGACTCGATGGACATGAGTCTGAGTGAACTCTGGGAGTTGGTGATGGACAGGGAGGCCTGGTGTGCTGCAGTTCATGGGGTCGCAAAGAGTCGGACATGACTGAATGACTGATCTGATCTGATCTGATGTATGGGAAGATGCAAGAGTCTGCAGTCATTAAAATCACTCCTTTGATATTCACCTTAGCTGTCTAGGACCAGTATCCTGCTTTTCTCCATCCTGAATCCCCTCAGGGAGCACAGTTGGGGGTGGCTGCAGTGGCTGATGACTTGATGGCCCCATCTTTTTTGACTGATAAATTGCAGGTGACATTTTTCATCCACATCTGTTTCCTTTTTCTTATTTTACTTTCCAGAATACAAGCTTCCTTAGGATAGAGACTTTATCTACCTTATTTAACAATTCTCCATTTTGTACCCAGCACTAAGAAAAAAAAAAAAGATGGCCTGAAGAGTGCAATAAATATTTGTTGAATAAATACATTGAATAATTAAATCCCAGTTGCTCTCCGAGAGATGTACTGTTTGTATCCAGAACTGTATAATGTAGCGCAGGGGAGGTTGACTGGTGTTGAGTACGATGAGCTCATTTCTCCGATTGCAGAAGCTTCAAAAACTAATTTCATAACCTAATGCCTCTGTATATACAACTCTACAAACTAGAAGTGAGAGACTTCTTTGCTCTGAAGTGCTCTAAGAAAATCGTAGCAAGAGAGTTTTGTACATAAGCATACAGACTGATAACAACCAGACTGATACGAAACCCTTCATCATTTATGTTACAAGTATCATGCAAACTTTTCCAAGTATACTGTGGTTACTAAAAATAAACAGCCCTCTGTTTTAAAGAATTTTAGGAGATTCTAATGTCCAGATATCTAGCTACTAAACAACATGGGAGCTAAGGCAATTGACATCTCAAGTCAGTCTCTGAAATGGACATTGTGAGGAAAGCTTATATGGGAAGGAGAAAGTGACAATATTTTATAATTCCACTCAAGTTTTACCTCTATAAATATAGCAGTAGGCAATGAGTACAAAGCTTTCAAAATGCCTTCTGAGTTGTAATCCTTTATTGGTGAGTTGAATTCTCTCTTTAAACTTCAAGGACTAGTGGGAATGAGCTCTGCAAGAGAAATGTGGGATGTATTAATAAGAAGTTCAGATCAGAGAAAAAGAAAGTAAAATAAAAGCCCAATCTTGCCAACTCTGAAAACTGGTAGGAAGAAGCAAAACACAAGAAGAGACGTGTGTACTTCCACATCCGTATAATCCTCCTCCCCTGTCCCACCCATCCTGGGGCCACAGCCCAAGAGGGGATGATAATTAAAAACTTAGTTACAGGGGAACTTAGAAACCCTGCTACTAGTGCTTGCCCATTTTGACAGGCTCCAGATCTCTAGGACATTACTAGACTTTGGGACCAAGCCAAGTCCCCATAGTGCAGGAGCAACAGTCCTGGGAAGAGGCCAGACAGATGAACTAGAGGCTGAAATGAGACTGTTTAAAGCAGAGGAGACTGATATCTTGTTAATTGGCAACTCAAAGCATCCAAGAGAGAGGGGACTCATAAAGAAGACTCAGATCAATCACAGAGTATAAAGACACTACATTTTCCCAGCGCGGTTGTGTATGGCTTGAGTAAATGTGTGACCCCACTATTAATCTATGTAAGGTATGGTGGATGGGAAAATCGTGTCAGAGGAGGGAGAAATCAGCCAGTCACTTCAACTGTCACGTTTTACTTGGAGACTAGAGTCCTGGGAGTTCTCCCTAAACTGTAGTGTGCTACTCGGCATCTTGGTGCTGAGGTCTTTGTCCCTGTGACAGTATTAATCCAACAGGTCAGATCAATGCCCAGATCTGCCGAGATCCCAAATGTCAACTGGACGGGTGAGGAAGAAGCATTCTGGGACAGGGCAGTACAAACTGAAGCTGGGGAGCCTTCTGTGAAGCCAGCGGGGCTTTGCGGCTGTGTGCCTCCAGTAACGCTTTGCACTTCTCCACTCTTACCTGATCCTCAAATGTGGCTTTCAGAAATGCTTCTGAAATGCTTCTGAAGCCACACTTCTCCACCCTTACCTGATCCTCAAATGTGGCTTTCAGAAATGCTTCTGAAATGCTTCTGAAGACACACTCATAGTTTGGTGTTAAGTTTGTGCCCGCAATTTTGAAGGAGAGGGTACTCAGATTTCTGGCTAGACAGTTTTCATCATTCTTTCCAGTATTTACAAGACTGTGTGTGTTGGTACTGATTAAATAGCCACTGGACTGAGTTTAAGAGAAAAGCATGTATTATAACTCTTTGTTTTGGAAAAATAATTTCCACTATCAGTTCATTTCCATCAATTTCATTCATTCATTTAAGCCACCTCATCCAGATGATTTCCCATGTACTACTGAAGCAGAAATGGGAGTGACTTCAAATCTCTACTAGTCCTTCATATTCCTGCACTAATAGGTGGGGCCTGAGGGCTGTGGACTTAACTCCATTGTCATAGCTCTTGCTTGGGATTCACGAGTTTATTGTGTTACTAAGCTGTATGGAAAGAGGAACAAACCAGTATTCACCCCTCAAGCTGCCTGTAGCCATTATGTGAAGTGGTGTCTCACCCAGTTGTATGTTGTACAAAGTTGCCCACAGGAAAACAGGCAAAGATTTTCTGTATGCTACTAGATTTGGTGAATATTCTCAATCCAGAAAAGAAAAGGGCAAGGGGGATGCACGAAAGAATGAAGTACATGATCCCGTTTCTTGACAGATTGATACCCAAAGCAGGTTTCATAGATGTACTAACTTTAACAAATCCATCTTTGACAATTTTTTATTTTCTGAACTCATTGCAGCCTCCTTTTAATGTAATGAGATTTCATAATGAAGTCCAAATACAATCTGGTAGAGGAAGACGGCATGTAACACTGATTCTAATAAGCTTGCCTAAAATCAATAATGTTGTTAGGTTCCCTGAAACTCGCCTGCATTGGCTCAGAGAACCATGTTCTGCCTAGACCACAGTATTAGCAGTTTAATGTTATACTGGGTAGATTTCCTCCATAGGAGGGAAGAGATAGAAATTTAAAGAAATTAAGAAATGTTATTAAATGTGTCTTTAGGTTTTAAATGACCACAAATTTGTTTGCTTCTTTTAATCAGTTTTTGGTTTCTGTGAAAATAGTCTGATAGCATCATGTTATACTTCTTCACCATTTATTTCGTTTTCTCCTCTATTGCTTTCAAGGTATCACATGAGTAGGTGACTGCTTATAAGTATATTTTGAGGAGGATACCCAAGAGAACCCTGAATCAAGAAACCACTGTTGATGTCTCTTAACTAAGCAATAGAGACATTCTTTAGACATTAAGACATTGCCTGTTAATAATACAAACACCCATGTCAGAATTAGTGGGATTTAAAACAGAACTGTTTAGTTTCTTTCAATTCAAGTGTGGTTAACCTGCAATATTGTGTCAGTTCCAGGTGTACAGCATAGTGATTCAATCAGATCAGAACAGTCGCTCAGTCGTGGCCGACTCTTTGTGACCTCATGAATCTCAGCACGCCAGGCCTCCCTGTCCATCACCAACTCCCGGAGTTCACCCGAACTCACATCCATCGAGTCAGTGATGCCATCCAGCCATCTCATCCTCTGTCGTCCCCTTCTCCTCCTGCCCCCAATCCCTCCCAGCATCAGAGTCTTTTCCAATGAGTCAACTCTTCGCATGAGGTGGCCAACATACTGGAGTTTCGGCTTCAGCATCATTCCTTCCAAAGAAATCCCAGGGCTGATCTCCTTCACAATGGACTGGTTGGATCTCCTTGTAGTCCAAGGGACTCTCAAGAGTCTTCTCCAACACCACAGTTCAAAAACATCAATTCTTCAGCGCTCAGCCTTCTTCACAGTCCAACTCTCACATCCATACATGACCACAGGAAAAACCATAGCCTTGACTAGACGAACCTTTGTTGGCAAAGTCATGTCTCTGCTTTTGAATATGCTGTCTAGGTTGGTCATAACTTTCCTTCCAAGGAGTAAGTGTCTTTTAATTTCATGGCTACAGTCACCATCTGCAGTGATTTTGGAGCCCAGAAAAATAAAAGTGTGCCACTGTTTCCACTGTTTCCCCATCTATTTCCCATGAAGTGATGGGACCGGATGCCATGATCTTCAATACTTTTGCTGATTAAACTCCATTGTAGGTTGTTATAAGGTGATGGCTATAATTCCCTGTGCTACACAGTATATTCCTGGTGTTTATCTTACGTATAGTAGCTTGTACCTGTTAATCCCATACCCCTAATTTGTCCCTCCCCACCTCCCTTGGCTCATGGTAACTAGTTCGCTTCCTACATCTGTAAGTCTGTCTCTGTTTTGTGTAATTTTTTAGATTCCACATATAAGTGATGAAATATCTGTCTTTCTCTGGCTTATTGCACTTAGCATAGTATTCTCTAGGTCCATCCACATTGCTGCAGTGGCAGTATTTCATTTCATTGAGTAATATTCCATTGTATATCAATACCACATCTTCTTAATTCAATTGTCTGTTTATAGGCACTTGGGTCACTTCCACGCCTTGGCTATTGTAAATAGTGTTTTATGTACACTGGAGTGCATGTATCTTTTCGATTTAGTACTTTCATTTTTCTCAGATATACACCCAAGAGTGGAATTGCTGGATCACATAATATGGAGCTATAAAGTTTTGGTTGTAGAAAGTCAGCAGAGAGGAAAAAGACACTGATGCTGGGAAAGATGGAGGTCAAGGGGAGTAGTGGGTGACAGAGGATGACGTAGTGAGATAGCATCACCAACTCAATGGACCTGCAACCTTTGCCTCTTAGTTAAATCTTCCTAAATAAAAGCATCCTCCTTTGGGCCTCAGGCTGACTCTCTGAATCCTTGTCCCACTGCACAGAGTTCACAGCCCTAAGCAATTGGCCCAGTTTTCTAGCCCTGAGGTTTGCCTCTAAGGTCTATTCAGTTCCAATCCCTCCAGGTGGTGCAACTACAGATATCTGAGAAAACTCATGTTCATAAAATTTGAGTAGAGCTTCTCCATCAGAGATATTACTCTTACTCCCCTGTGGCCGGTTCACCTGTCACAGGCCAGCTCACATCTTATGTCTGTTTATGTACCGAGCCTCCCAAGGAGCTTAATTATTTGATTCATATATAACACCTTAAAACCATTAGCCAACACTTTACATGTACTTCACATTTCTGCAAATATACTGTAAGCTCCTTGACAAAAAGCACCTTTTACAAATTTTAGAGCAGGTAGGATGGAGTCCTAGTGGGGGTACTCAAAAGGTATTGTAGATTGATTGGCTGATTAATTACAGAGATTGGGCCTACCATCCTAGAGCTGCAGAATGAGTTCACTGAGTCTGATTATCTCCATCTATGTTAATATTAGCACAAATTAAACACATGAGAAAAGATATCTGGGTCCTGGACATTTCTCACAGTTGAGTCTGGTTCAAATTCAATTAAACTTATCACAGAGAAATGCCAGAGAGTGAGAGCAAAGCCAAATAGCCCAAGGGAACTTGGTTTTAATTTCATTTTTAAACCTAAAATCAAATCAACTGATGCTGAGTGCCTACTGTGTACAAAGAAGTTACACAAATAAACAGAAATCTGAGAGGGCTGTCTTCTCTTAAACCAAAGCCCTTCCAGGGCAGACTTAGAACAACAGGCACTATGTTCCACGTAGGCTCCTAGATCCTGGAATAAATTATTTAACTCTCTGAGTGCAAGGTTTTTATTTCTGTTTTTGTTTTATGATGTCTTTGAACCTGAGAGGCAGGAGCAAATGCAGCCATTCTACTTCCCTATGGAACTTGGGAATTAAGCTACCACTGAGCTCAGAGGTAAAACAGTACAATTCAATGCAGCAGACTTGGCTATCTTTAAGAAACTGTGTTTGGACTATGTGTTGTTTGACAACATGAACTGTGACTGCTGGAGCTGTGGCAGCCACTTTATGACTATGAAGATACAAGCTAAGCACAAGTCCAGTGTGCTCTGAGAACAGCAGAGCAGAAAGACCAAGGCAAACATTCAATCCTTGAGGACATCATTCTGCCCTGGAGTCACTCTACACTGAAGCTTTTGTTATGGAAGATAATACTGGGTTGGCCAAAAAGTTCATTCTGGTTCTTCCGTAAGATGTTATGGAAAAACACAAATGAACTTTTTGGCCAACCCAGTATTTTCCTTTGTGTTTAAGATATTTTGATTTGACCAATTCCTGCCTGAATGTTAGCTCAGAAAACAGAGGGGAAAAAATTCTCCTGTCTAGAGAATTTCCCCTCTTCTTTACCTAAAATATACATATATACAAATATATATATAGAATTTTTAGTGGGAGGGCTTCCCAGGTGGTGCAGTGGTGAAGAATTTGCCTACCAACACAGGAGATGAGGGTTCAATTGCTGGGTTAGGAAGATACCCTGGAGAAAGAAATGGCAATCCACTCCAGCATTCTTGCCTGGAGAATTCCATAGACAGAGGATCCAGGCAAGCTATAGTCCATGGGGTTGCAAAGAGTCAGACATGACTGAGCACATACACACACACAATTATATATTCTCAAAGGGATGGTATAAGAATCAGTGAAAGAAATATGCCAAAAAATACTATAGAAGTATTAATCATTTCCCTTATTACCTTCATTCTCCTACTACCAGGCTTCCCTCCTCTGCTCTTTTCCCAGGAACACTCGTTGCCTCAGATCTGCCTGTTGTCAGAACCTCAGTGTTGGGAAAGGAGCAAAACAGTGCTTCCCTTCAAAACTGAGGCGGCAGGGGTGGAGAGAGCTAAGTGCTGTCAGTTACACTGGCTAGTGAGGAATAAGCGGGTTAGCTGCTTCCTTCACCAATTTGGAATCCTGTAGCTGTTCACCCTGTTTATGTAACAGATGCTAAAAAGAAGAGAGATGCTGGCTTTGAAAGCAGAATCCTATACAAACTCTGAAGTGAGAACGCTAATGAAAGCCAAAAATAACAAACTTCTCTTCTCTTCTCTGTGAAAAGAAAGAGGTATTAAAAATGCAGGCAACCTGAAACAATTCATTCAAAATGGCATAAATCTCCCTCTAAAGTTTTACCATATTCTAGAATGTAACTTGTGTTTTGTTGATGCGGATCATTTTAAAAGTCTTTATTGAGTTTGTTACAGCATTGTTTTATATTTTCTTTTTTTGTCTACAAGGCATGTGGGATCTTAGTTCCTTGACCAGGGATAAAAACCACATCCCTGCATTGGAATGCAAAGGCTTAACCACTAGACTGCCAAGGAAGTCCTGTAGAATGGAACTTTTTAGACACTCAACCAGGCACAACAGTGATGGAAAACAAAATGGACACTACCTATAAACTGATGATAAGAAAATATGAATATCAAAATTCAAAACTCTAATTGATCAACTAGTTGTACATTCTGTGTTTTAAGTGAAGGCCATAAAAGGTATAATTTTATAGCAAAATGTGTCATTTCAATTATGTGCAGTGTATATCACATTTTTTAAAATTATTGCACATATTCATAAGGTCTTCCCACCAACAAAAAAAAAAAAAAGAGAGAGAGAGAGAGAGAATCACAATGATCCAAAGTTAAACATATAGGTATATACAGGGATATAAAAATACATTGATTTCACTTAAAATGTCTTATAAAATTTCTTTTCAAGAAGAATACACATAGACTTGGGCTTCCCTGGTGGCTCATATGGTACAGAACCTATCTGCAATGAGGGATACCTGAGTTCAAACCCTGGGTTGGGAATATCCTCTGGAGAAGGTAATGGTAGCCCACTCCAGTATTCTTGCCTGGAGAATCCCCATGGACAGAGAAGCCTGGCGGGCTAGAGTCATGGGGTAGCAAAGAGTTGGACATGACTGAGCAACATAGACTTTGGCTCAGTCGTAAAGAAACCACCTGCCAATGCAGGAGACATGGGTTCAATCCCTGGGTCAGCAAGATCCCCTGGAGAAGGCAATGGCACCCCACTCCAGTACTCTTGCCTGGAAAATCCCATGGATGGAGGAGCCTGGTAGGCTGCAGTCCATGGGGTCGCTAAGAGTCGGACACGACTGAGCAACTTCACTTTCACTTTTCACTTTCATGCATTGGAGAAGGCAATGGCAACCCACTCCAGTGTTCTTGCCTGGAGAATTCTGACAGGCTACAGTCCGTGGGGTTGCAAAAGAGTCAGACACTATTTAGGGACTAAACGACCACAATACATAGACTTTAGATAACTATCATTCAGTAATAATGTGTTTAGGTTGCTAAAGCACAGAAACAGTGTAAGGAACTCTTTCTTGCCAGGTGTTTGAAGATATTTGTTTTTTTTTTTTTTAATAGGTAAATAAAGCTCTATTGCTTCTTCCTTTTACACATCTGGTCCAGGATGATGAAAAGGGCCAAATTGCTTTAGTTAAACTTCGCAAATTATGTTTTGGTAAAATGTTGGAAATATCTGTCACTCTTCAGGGAATTCTTCAGTAACACTCAGCAGGCTGCCAAATTAATGCAATGTTTAAATATATAATACGGTAGTTACATAAACAACATTAATGTCTAAACATGTAAGGAGAGGACTAATTAAAATTTCTAGAGTCTGTCTGTGAAACCAAGATTTGTCAAACCTTGACTGTGTTCCCTCACTGAAAAGTTCCTACTGGGAAAGCAGAGCCATGATTCTTAAAAGTTCTAAAAGTACCATTGCTCTCCACTCAAAGATTTGCAGTGTTTAGAATTGTTGCCCTTTTTCTTTGGAATCCTGCTTAAATGAATAGAATTGTTAGTTTGAGAAAAAGTCAAGAAAGTCCCTTTTATTTAGAAGCGTGAAAACATCTGTGTGTATTTCTTTTAATAGCCCAGTTCTTGACACTGAGAGAGTATTCTGAACCAGGTATTGATATTTTAATTGAAGCTATAGAAGCTGGAAATGTCTAATGGGATAAATAAAAGATATGTCATGATAACAAGAACAAAAATAATAACTAGTTCTTCTCATTACTGCGGCTTGCGATGTATTGAAAATATGGTTATTCATCATGGGAAACACCACAATGTGTACTGGTGTGCACTAGTTACTAGTGCCCTCTGCTGGACCGAATGAGCATTTCAAGCACCACGAGGGAATATGGCTGAGCTAGTTAAAGATGCTCCATTTCAGATACTGCTGTTGTAGAACACACAATGCACAGCATCACCCCAAAAAGAAAATATCTTTCCAAACTGAAAATACAAAGACTCATCCTTACTATGTGATTCTGTTAGGGATAATGGTTTGCTATTAGCTTAGTCTCTGATGAATTCCTTCTTTACTGATCTTTCCTGCTTTCTTTCTGCTCTTAAATAAACGATGTAATTAAATTCTTCACACATTTATTCCATGGTGACCCCTCTCTCTCATTTTCCCCCTTTCTATCTTAGACTTATTACCTAAAATATTTCTTTTAAAAATCAAGTATTTCATATTCGTTTTAGTTGTAAAATGCATTAATATAGTGTCATTTCAAAAGTAGACAGTAGCCATGACATTGCTCACCTCAAAAGGCTCCAGTTTATCATAAATGATCAGTAGCAGAGAGTGGGAAAATCAAAGTCAGAGAAACATGAAAGACCTCCTCTGGTGTCCAATCCTTTAAGGCCAGTTTGGACCAGCAGTCCAGCAGTAGGAAACCCAGCATGGAGGTGTGCTGGGGCTCGTGTGAACAGTTCACCGTATTCACACCCCCTGAGTTGGACTGCTGAATAGAAAGTTCAAACATATTTCCTCAACTCAAAGCAACACTAACCTGCAAACATAAATTGGCCCATTTGGGCTTCAAACTTGACCCAAATGGACAAAAAGGGGTTCGCAAACTTCAGGGAACCTGATTCAACCTTTTAGTTTGTTAAGAAACCCAGAAGAGAGGGTCTTTATAGTGATCAAAGTCCTGAACATTACCTCGCCAATGGAAGTGCGCTGTTAATAAAAGCCATTCCCCTAGATGTCAGGGGTACCAACCCACTGTGCCTCAGAAGTTCCCGAATGTTCTTGTACGGCCCAACCTATTCGTCAGGCTCCATTTATACTCTCTCCAGTTAAACTCTGATAAGCAGAGTGCCAGTTACTTCAGTTAAACAAATAGCTCGTGCCAGAAATAAAGAAAGCCTGATGATGTGTAGTAGAGATGAAGAAACTGAATATATGAAAAGTATCGTGTTATTAAATGATTTATAATAATAACTTTGAAAATTTACAGCAAGGACACGAAAATATTTTACTTTCGCCTTGTCCTTTTCCTGGATACACTTTAAAATGTTTGAAAAATGACCTACAGTTCTGTGATATCTGCTAAATGGCCTCATAATTGTCATCACCTTCAGTCTTGTTTGCCTTCTATAAATAGTGAACACACCTGAAGCTTCTCAGACATCACTCACATTATTCCCGGGGATTTATTTCCCCTCTACATAGGAACAAAAATTTTTAAATGTGTAGTGTGTAAGCACTTCTAATATCATTGTTCTCTTTCTTGTGCTCAAATCAGTCCTTGTCTTTTGTCATCTGATATTGCTTTAATATGCAGAAATCAGACAAAATGTCAAAAGAAGAAGCACCAGCAGTGATTTAGTATAATGGAAATATTTCATATCTATAGTAAAAGAAAAGTTTAATTTAAAAATTGCCAGAAATGGCTCAATGTAAAAATTAAGATGTCATGACCAAATAGGAATTTTTAGCCTCTTAGCTGTCAATAATTAATAGATTATTTACACTGGCACACTCACATTTCCCAGCTTTCAGAATTCCATTTACACTTTGATCCTTTGCTCAGCAGCAAATTTAACATCAGTGTGACCTTCTTCTGCCCAACACCATTCGCCCATCAGACAGGGAGTGAGCATCATCTGATATGTGCATTTATTAAGGCAGCAGCCTCCAAATATTGGAAAAATGACAAATACCAGTGTTTCCTATAATAAACTGGAAGGGAAACAGATTGTTCTTAAAGAAAAATCAATTAGCAAACCCTCTCCACGATGCCTTTCTTAGGAACCAAGATGTTTGCATCTTATGGTGAAACATAGCTCTTCTAAGATTGTTTCTGATGTAAACCCTACAGAATTGATAGCAAGTTTGCAGTAGTTATTTAATGGTTGTAGTCATATGGAAGAATTGTTAATGTTAAAGATTCAGTGTCTTGCTTAATTGCATTGCAAACAATAGAGTAAAAGAATTGAAGTATCATTAACGGCATGATGCTAGAAAACCCTGAGTTGTACTGAAAATTACACATTTAATGAAGAATAGATTTAAGAAAATGAGAACTAAAAAATTATGCCCTCAAAAGCATATTATGAAAGGCCACATAAATTAATGGAGAAAAAAATCAACACAAAACCATTGAATCTTAAAACTGTGTGGTAATCAATGTGATAATATTTGGTGGTGATGCACAAGACTGTTAGTGCGGAAAATCAGTTTGAAGCTGATTTGTCCTTTGATGTTGAATCAGGTTTGCATATTTAAAGATGTTGAACTAGGCCAAAATGATGCGGAGCTCCAATATGCAGTGAAGATACAAAGAACAGTGAAAAATACACATGGTAGCTGCTATGCAAACAAGATGTCAAGTGTTATTTGTGGACTTCCTTACTAGAAAATAGTTGTGCAGATAATGTGTCAACATTTGCATTCATGATAACACTATTAATAATGAAACTGTGTGGGATGATGCTATGCTCTTGGTACTATGTTTCAGCTTGGAATGTGTGTATGTGGTGGTGGGAGGGTGTATTATACCTCTAAAACAAAAGCACCAGTATTATAAACATATTGCAGGAAAAGTATTCATTGTGAATAAGCAAATACCATGCTTCCTTCCTGTGGCCTCGTTCTTGCCTATATTGATTCTGACTCACAAAAGGAACAAGGATTTGGGGCTTCGTTTAAGATTATATGAGATTGAAGTGACACCTGTACTGCTTTTGTGTCCATTCAGAAATTCTAAGCTCTTTTCAACTGTTCCCCATCACAACCTGTCAGCAGGCTAACGCTGTTTTACTTGCCTTGAAAATCTCTATAGAGAGTCTTTTTCTCAGCCTTTTTCCCAGACCGGTTTTTTATTATTATTTCTTCACTCTTTAGCATCTAACCAACAGTTAATAATAAAAATGGTAGCTAGGATGTATGGAGGGCTTTTATTTCAATGCAAGTATTTTGACATTTGTTCTTATTAAATCATGAAAACTTAGGCCTTGAAAGGAATTCAAGGAGTTCTGTCCTGTCACCCGTCTAGAGGTTCGCTCTCATCTGATATGATCCTGAAAAGCTGGAAATATTTCACTTAAGAAATGAATGGTTTGTAATAAACTATCTCCAAGTCTTCCTTTATTGCAATGATTTTTAATTCTCTGAGTATTTTTATGTAAACTTCCCCAAAAGACATCTCCAAAGAGTCCTCTGAGAAAGCCTTCTGAGTAGCTCAGCAAATTGTACTACCAGAAAGGTCTTCCATTAATCTAACACTGATACCCAGTCCAGAATTACATAAATGTGCTTAATTACTATATTAGTTACAAAGTCAAGTGTGAATGTCTAAAGCATTCCATATCACAGAAATAGTTGCTTCCAAATGGATAGAAACAAGAGACAACTACCTAATCTCCTTTATCCTTATCTCCAAAGCTGTGGACTTACTTGTCCTCTCTTTGTTGTGACAATGACCCACAGAGGTCAGAAGAGCAGGGTAAGTTTTTCTAGTCTAAGCTTTTTTTTTTTTCTGCTGAGAGCACATATTTTTATTCATGTGGTAGGTACTCAGAGTCTCAGCAGAAAATATTCTTCATGCATTACCCAAGCATAGCAATTTCCTTTGCAAAATTCTTTGGCAGGAAATACCACCAAATGCTAACCTAGTCCCAGAAATAACTGCATATCGGACATATATGAATCTGTCCCAGGATCCCAGGATCTGTATACATGAAAGATCCCACACAATATACCTTAACTGTGCTTGAAGAAATGGTGATACCAAGGAAATCACAAAGTATAATGAAATCTGAAGCTTAGGATAACTTTCTACTGCAAATTTCCATCCACATGCCAGTAATCTTGGTGGGAAAATTACCACTTCGTTTTTAAAAAGACATTCAACTGCTATCTTTCTGGAAGATATTCTTTGCCTTGGAGGCAGAAAGATGAATGGCTAGTAATATTCTTTCTTATTAACCTGTTTCACAACACCAAATTATCTTTTTATCAGTGATCTATGTATTATACAGGATTCTACTTTAATGCAAGAAACCCTTAGTGTTTCAAGATGACCAGAGATAAAGAGAAGAAAAATATTGCATAAAGTTGATTTATTACCAAGCAACCCTACAATATTTAGACAACTAAAATAAACCTAAGAAGCATTCCATTTGTGACATGGGCCAACAGAAAGTTAAGGAATTTCCACCAGAAGTGAATTTTCAGCTTGAGCTCTGACCTCTGAAGAAATGAGATTTGTAAAGTAAATGCTAATAGAGTCTCCTCCATGGCAGCTGAACACACTGCTATGAAAACACAGAATAACAAGCATCCTTCGACTTCTCCAGTTTAGTTTTAATTACCGCAGAACAGCCTCCTCCTGCTTTTCCAGTCTTGTGTCTGTCAACACTCCACACTAAACCTGGACTCGCCGAAGCTAATGTGTTTGCAGTATAAGTTCACTCCTGAAAGTCTTCGTTTTGTAAGGTTTTTAAAAATCTCTATTTCCACTTGGGTGAGTGTAATTCCCTCCTACCGTTTCCCATTGACTCCTGTAAATTCTGCCCAGAGAAATGGATATTGGTGTGCTTGAAACACTAAGGTCAAAAATTGCAGCCAGGAAATGACTACCTCAGGAGTCTCACATTCTTATCCTGAACAATCCAATGTTAAAATTGGTGTTTTGGGCATCCAGGAAGTTTACAGTATAAAACAGTATTTCCTTGCACTTGAAACATACTTAGGTACACACAAATACTTTTATGAGTTAGCTCCTTTCCATGAAAAGTTATTTTTTCCAAACCTGTAAACTTGCCTCCGTATTTATTTCAAACTTCCTCCATAGAGGAAGCTAATTTCTCTTTGTACCTTCTGCACAGACAGTTCTCAAAGTGTAGAATGCAGAATTTCAGGGATTCCTGAGATCTTTCAGGGCATCTGCAGGGTCAAAATTATTCTCATAATGTTACTAACACGTGATTTGCCTTTTTCATTGTCTTGATGGTTTGCATTAATGGTGCTAAAGTAATGGTGGGTAGGGCTTCTGGTGCCTTTGTGAAATCAAGGAAGCAACATCCAACTGTGCAATGTAGTTGTATTTTTCAACTGCTATGCAATTACACTTTAAACAAATGCTACTTTCATTTAAGAATGTCTTTTATGAAACAGTAAAAATTAATTTTATTAAAGCTACTCTTGAATACAGTATTTAATAAGATGAAATGGGAAGTAGATATGAAGCACTTTGGTTATACATAGACGTACAAGCTTTGTCTTAGGGAGAAGTATTTGTGGGCTTATTTGTGTTGTAAGCTGAACAAGCCACTTTGTGGAAAGCATTTTTACTTGAAAGAACAATTGACAAATCATGATTTTTTCAATGTGTATTTGGAAGACATTTTCTCAAAAACAAATAAACCTATCACTTCAAGAAAAGCAACTGACAATCTTTGCTTTGATAAAATTAAATTTCACTCAATTGAAAGTTTGGAAATCTTGTATCCATATTGATTAGTTTCACAACTTCCCAATATTTAAAGATTTTGGGGTGAGATTGGTGGTGATATTACTGAATGCAATTTTTAAATGCTGTGTGATGGAATGCATCAACATTTGGAAGGTCTTCATATCTCAGTGAACATGCATTTCCAAATAAACATTACAAAATTTTATAAGCATCATACAAGAGTGAAAGATCCACTCAAAATGCAAAGAAAACTAGTGGATGTTCAAGTAGCAGAGCAGAAAAAAAGTTCATTAATATTGTTTCAGGTTTGACATTTCAAATAACTTTTAAGAAACAACTATTTGCCAAGTTTTGGTGTACTATCAAAGAAGGATGTCCACAATGACCTTATGAGACTATTAAAGTATACCTTCCTTTCCTACTACATATCTATGTGAGAATAATTTTCCTTTGTAAGCTCAACCAAAATAACATATCCCAACAGATTAAAAGCAGAAGTAGACTTGAGAATCCCACTATCTTTTACTGAGCCAGACATTAAAGGGATTTATAAAAATGTAAACTAATACCACTCATGTTGCTAATTTTTTTATTTGGAAAACATAGTTATATCCTATAACAACATTAGGGCTTTCCAGGTGACTCAGCAGGTAAAGAATCCGCTTGCAATGCAGGAGATGTGAGTTCGATCCCTGGATCGGGAAGACCCCCTGGAGAAGGAAATGGCAACTTATTCCTGTATTCTTGCCAGGGAAATCTCATGGACAGAGGAGCCTGGTGGGCTACAGTCCATGGGGTCGCAAAGAGCTGGACACGACTGAAGCGATTGAGCACATATGCATGCATAACAACATTTATGCAAGCACATAATGGAAGTTGTTATTGTAATTTTTGAATTAATAGATAAATGTTTAAATTTCTCAGTTCTCGTTTCTAACATAGGTGTAGATTAATATAACCCAGATAAACAAAAAATTTTGGGTGGGGGTGGTCCTTAGTTTTTACAGGTGTAAAGAAGTCCCTCAGGACTAGAAAGTTTAAGAACCACTGATCTGCACTCCCTAACAGCCGTTGTATATTGGTAGGCTTACTATTCATCCAAGTTGCACTCCATTAGACCAGGGGTCCCTAACTGGGTCCCGAGTGGATTTTAGAGAGTTCACAAACACCTTGAAATTTCACAGAATTCCACAGAGATGTACATTTTTCCCCCATGGGGCGAGGTCAGGGATATTATAAAATTCTCTACAAATCAACAGAAACCAGGGCACATGTTTCTTCAGTTAAAATCAGGGCACATGTAGTCTCCAAACTCTCCCTAGACCCTGTTGGACCCAAGACTGCCAATATGGAAGTCCCTGGTGTTGGGAAACAATGGCTTAATTCAACCAATTAAACATTAGTCTGATCTACGTAATCAATTTCTCTGTGAAGAATTCCGTGCCAGGAACTAGAGGATAAGGAAAGGCCTCAGTAACTAGGATGCAGTCCCAATTAGGAGTATCTCTTCCTTTAGCTTTTCTTAGATTCCTATTCCTGAATAGTTCCTACTCCTAAAGTTCCAGATGGGTTAGATGCCCTTCCAATCACTTCCCTAATTCTCTCTCTACATGCCTGTCTCTTGCTTCCCACGATGCAGTCTAGTTTCATGTTTATCTACCTGCTGGACTGTGAGCCCCTGGAGAGCAGGGGCCATGTGTGCTCATCTTACATTCACCTGGCCTGGCACGCTGCCTGGGATATAATAAATACTCAACTATTATCATTTCTAATGCAGAGAACTTACAGTTTAAAAGAAAGAAGTAGAACATAAATAACTATCATAGTAATATAAACAACATGGCATTGAGACTAAGAGTGTAGACTCTGGATTCAGATTTCCTGCATTCAAAGTCAAGGATCTACCACTTAATACTTCATTGGCTTCAGGCAGGACACCCATCCTCTCTGTGTTTCAGTTTTCTCATCTGTAAGATAGGAATAATAATAGCATCTACCTCATAACATTGTTATGAGCTAATTGTTATGAGATTAAATGAGATAAGTCATGTAAAATTCTTAGAATAGTGCCTGCATTTAAGTGCAGTGGCTCTCTGGATAAAGAAGTTGTTCATATCCAACTAAATAGCAGAAAGGTTTAATTGGGGGCAGCCTTTGAGTCAAGTGCATTTTATTCCAATATCATGTTAATTATCATTAACATCCTTGCACTTGTTTAAAGATAAATTTATAGAAGTCAGTATCAAGGTAGCAATCAGGGGTTCATCAACTTTTCATTTTATACCCAGTTAATCTCTGATAACTTTTCTCTTTGAGTGATACACTGTAGTATCGTAAGGCATTGTGCAGTATTAAATGTTATGCACAAATAGGTACCTAATGGTTGGTTTAAGGACGTTGCAGCAGTCCAAGTTCTTTCATTTTCCTGATTATAACTGCATTTGCATAATGTATGAATTCAAACATTATTGCTGTTAAATAATGCATAAATATTCTCCCACGCCGAAATATGTCTATTTCCTCTTCATGAATCCTGTTGAGTGTATCGTTCAGTTGTTGTTCTATTTAAAATGTACTTAGAGATCTGCATACATCAGAACCATGACTGGGGGAAATGTCATAGCCAGAAGAACGAAGTTCCTCGGAACTGTAAATGAAGTATACATTATTAAACGAGCCAGGTTTTCCCCTCTTTGGGGTGAATTATCTTTAGAATCTAATGTTTAGTGTTTTAGAAATGACAAATACTTCCTTGATCACCTGATAATCAGAAGGGATTTGTATATTGAATAAGAATTTCCTGGAAGCTCTCAGAAAGAGAGAGATTTTTTTTCTTTGAAACCTATGTATAAATCTGAACATGATCATATACTTTAGAGATTTTCTTGCATACTAGGAAATACTATCTAAATTATTAGAGGCAATGATAATTGGTATGAATTCCCACTTCAACTTTACAGCTTTAAATATTCCATTTAATGCATTCTCAAAGGTTCTCTTATGGAAACCACAGCTGCTTCTTTGTTTTACAAAATATATGTTTAAAACAAATATGACTGTTTATTTCCAACTATACTATCTCCTTCTCTTTTCCAAATAGATGACTTACCTTTTAAATTCCTTTTCACTTATAAAAGAGATATAATGTAGGACTTAATCTAGAATCTAATGTAATAGATTCTCTTGTCTTAGTCTATTTTCTGTTTGCTGCTGGTGTGAAATAATCAAGTGACCAAAACAGACCACATTTTAAAAATTGTATTTTATCTTCTGATTTGCCATTATGATGCCAAAAGATGTCTATCCTCGTATTACGGTTACTGTAATGTTACTCACACATGCAATCACATACACATATGAAGAGAGCCTATTTTCTCTGCCAAATAGATTTTCTGTCACTTCCCTATTCTATCCTCTACTTACTACTGCTGATAAAACAGTGTGATGCATTCAAATGTCTAATAAAAAATGATGTGCCTTTAAAAGAATGCATTTTTAATTCTAAGTGTTTCATTATAAGCAAAAGATAGCTTTAAACATCATCACATAAACTACAATGGGAAATACAAAAATCTTTTATTCTAGGATTGAATATATCAGTGCAAAAAAGAAAATAAAATGAACTGTGACACTGCATGCCAGTTTCACACATGAAGCTCCCAAACTAATATTTACTAAAGAAATCAATTTCATATACCACAAGGCTATTCATTAAATCTTTTCCACTTTGCCATGGGGTATACGCAATGGAACCTTCAAAGCATGAGGTAAGGGCTGCAGAGCTCTAGTGCTGGGACTTTCAGAGTTAGAGAATGCAAATTTTCCACACAAAAATTGAACCAAATTTGCTGCTTTTTCAAACTCCTTAACAAGCAATTCTAAAGCCCTATGGTGCAATTGATCTAGAAAACAAAAATCAGTAGAAAGCCGACCACAGGGCATGGAGATTCAAGGTTCATCGAGGGGAGAATCATGGCTGAAGTTTGGGAACTTGAGACTCTGGCTTATTTCTCTTCACAATTTATGCCTATATGATGTTCAGTTCAGTTCAGTTCAGTCTCTCAGTCGTGTCTGACTCTTTGCAACCCCATGAATCACAGCACACCAGGCCTCCCTGTCCATCACCAACTCCCGGAGTTCACTCAAACTCAAGTCCATTGAGTCGGTGATGCCATCCAGCCAACTCATCCTCTGTCGTCCCCTTCTCCTCGTGCCCCCAATCCCTCCCAGCATCAGGGTCTTTTCCAATAAGTCAACTCTTCACATGAGGTGGCCAAAGTATTGGAGTTTCAGCTTCAGCATCAGTCCTTCCAATGAACACCCAGGACTGATCTCCTTTAAGATGGACTGGTTGGATCTCCTTGCAGTCCAAGGGACTCTCAAGAGTCTTCTCCAACACCACAGTTCAAAAGCATCAATTCTTCAGCACTCAGCTTTCTTCACAGTCCAACTCTCACATCCATACATGACCACAGGAAAAACCATAGCCTTGACTAGACGGACCTTTGTTGGCAAAGTAATGTCTCTGCTTTTCAATATGCTATATATGTTGGTCATAACTTTCCTTCCAAGAAGTAAACATCTTTTAATATCATGGCTGCAATCACCATCTGCAGTGATTTTGGAGCCCCAAAAAATAAAGTCTGACAGTGTTTCCACTGTTTCCCCATCTTTTTCCCATGAAGTGATGGGACCAGATGCCATGATCTTAGTTTTCTGAATGTTGAGCTTTAAGCCAACTTTTTCACTCTCCTCTTTCACTTTTATCAAGAGGCTTTTTAGTTCCTCTTCACTTACTGCCATAAGGGTGGTGCCATCTGCATATCTGAGGTTATTGATATTTCTCCCGGCAATCTTGATTCCAGCTTGTGCTTCTTCCAGCCCAGCATTTCTAATGATGTACTCTGCATATAAGTTAAATAAACAGGGTAACAATATACAGCCTTGACGTACTCCTTTTCCTATTTGGAACCAGTCTGTTGTTCCATATCCATTTCTAACTGTTGCTTCCTGACCTGCATACAGATTTCTCAAGAGGCAGGTCAGGTGGTCTGGTATTCCCATCTCTTTCAGAATTTTCCACAGTTTATTGTGATCCACACAGTCAAAGGCTTTGGCATAGTCAATAAAGCAGAAATAGATGTTTTT
This sequence comes from Bos taurus, assembly GCF_002263795.3. Classification (NCBI taxonomy): domain Eukaryota; kingdom Metazoa; phylum Chordata; class Mammalia; order Artiodactyla; family Bovidae; genus Bos; species Bos taurus. Next base: position 46,459,346 of record NC_037330.1, read on the forward strand.
CTGGAACTCTCTTGCTTTTTCCATGATCCAGCGGATGTTGGCAATTTGACCTCTGGTTCCTCTGCCTTTTCTAAAACCAGCTTGAACATCAGGAAGTTCACGGTTCACATATTGCTGAAGCCTGGCTTGGAGATTTTGAGCATTACCTTACTAGCATGTGAGATGAGTGCAATTGGGCGGTAGTTTGAGCATTCTTTGGCATTGCCTTTCTTTGGGATTGGAATGAAAACTGACCTTTTCCAGTCCTGTGGCCACTGCTGAGTTTTCCAAATTTGCTGGCATATTGAGTGCAGCACTTTCACAGCATCATCTTTCAGGATTTGGAATAGCTCAACTGGAATTCCATCACCTCCACTGTCTTTGTTCATAATGAAGCTTTCTAAGGCCCATTTGACTTCACATTCCAGGATGTCTGGCTCTAGGTGAGTGATCACACCATCATGATTATCTGGGTCGTGAAGCTCTTTTTTGTACAGTTCTTCTGTGTATTCTTGCCACCTCCTCTTAATATCTTCTGCTTCTGTTAGGTACCTCTAAGACTGAGGTCTTAGAAAGGAGCCTGAGCTACCAATAGCTACATGAACAAATATTATATGATCTCCACTGGAAAGAAGATTTATAAGAACTTCAATCCAAATTCCAATTTTTAAAATCCAACTGCTGTCACTTTTCCATCATATTAAAATGAGAAATAAAATATCCCTGAGTGAATACTATAGTAGAAGAAATTTTGAGAAGCTGCTGAGAGATAGGAAGAGACTCAGAACAAGATGGGAGAAAGGCAGCAGAGACTGCCCAAGTGTCCTCCACGTGGGGAACGCTAGGGCTCAGAAGAGCAGACCCAAGAGCACTGCACTTTTACTTCACCCAACAATACCAAGCCCTCTGTAGCCAAAATAATTCTGCCTTGAAATCGCAGTTTTTACTTTTAACAGCTAAGAGCTTGATGCAACAAACCAAATGGCATAATTTTTGATAGTATGCTTGTTTGTATTGAAGCATATCAAGTAGTGTAAATAAAGATGAAACTTGCATTGTATCTGTGAGAATGCTGTGGCAACGCTGGGGAATTTACAGTTTTTATTCATCTTCTATAAGATATTTGCAGAACCTTTAGACTGTTTTGTAGGTCCCCTCACATCCATTCAGCTCAGATGGTAAAGAATACACCTGTCAATGCAGGAGACACAGGTTCGATCCCTGAATTAAGAAGATCCCCTGGAGAAGGAAATGGAAACCCACTCCAGTATTCTTGCCTGGAGAATTCCATGGACAGAGGAGCCTGGTGGGCCACAGTCCACAGGGTCACAAAAATTTGCATATGACTGAGCGATTAACACACACACACCATGTCCAGTCAATGTTCCACTTTGTCTTGCACAGTCCCTCAACAAAAGAGATTATTATGGGGCAAACCTTTGAAAAGACACTGAATTTCATCAAGGTGCTAAAAATCCACACATTACATGGAGTCTATTGATTGGAAAATTACTTTGTGAGGTCTGAATATTATGTCTGGCCCTAATATTGTCCCAATTGCCTGCACTGACAAGGATTCCTGATTCAAGGTCTTAAGAAAGTCAAAGCTCAGGTGACATTTGGACTCACCGTGGTGTTTCCATGTAGCCCCAGCTGTAGGTCCCATCTCCAGCTCCTACTCATTTAGGCAGTTTCTGTACAGCTGAGACAAAGGAGTGTTTAATCAGAAAATGTATTAACTAATTGGTAAAGCTTATTATAAAAATGCCCCTAATTGCTCCATGGTGTCAAGAAAAAGGGCCTGTCAGGAAAGTGTCAGCATTACAACAGCAACAGCAAAAAGCAACGTTTGGAAGTCCTCCTCCCCTGGGCCTTTGCTTTGATTTCTGCCTTTAATGCTGATAAGAAGTGACAGTAGTTGGATAAAACAATCAAAACTTGAGTTGAAGAGCTTATAAACCTTCTGACACTTCAATAAACCAAAAGCCGATACGCAACTAGCAAAACGGTTTTATTTTAACTCTGGCCAGCCACACACCACAGACATGACAGCAATTTGAGGAGCTCTGAGCTATCTCCTTGATATAATATTTTACTAACTCTCATTTCACATCTTTTAAATAAGAAATAAATGCTAAATTCTACCCAGAGAAATAAAATCTTTTATAATCTTTGAGACAGTTGTTGTCATCCCTCAGGAGAGCTTTATGCCTGCTGCTAAATGTCTACAAATCAATATTTAATATTTTGAAACATGAAGTCTTAATTATCCATCTCCCCTTTAAGCGTGAAACCCTTACTGAGTGAAAATAAAACCATTTGTTGGCTGATGGATTGATTGCCACTTATTAGCACTTTTTTGATCTGCAGGTCAGATTGCAGGGCTCCATTCCAAACACATACGATGACGCCTTATCATTTATGCCTGGATGTATGAGTGAGTAGAAAAGAATTTGTTAACTTGGGGCTGTGTGAAGATCTTTTCACTTTTGTTTGTCAGACTAACACTGATGACTTCATAATGAAAAAAAGCAATGATCAAGTCATAACTATTATTTATACTCCAGACAGACTTTTTTATTCTTTGATACAATAACAACACACATCCTAATGCCCTGTGTACAAACTGACACATAGAAAAGAGAGTTGTGTATCAAAGAAGGAAGGGAAAATTCTGATTCTGGTCAGTTGTGAAATATCACAAAACTCCCAATTATAAAATGAAAAAAAACCCGCAAACTTCTGTAGATTTTTAACTTGTCTATATTTGCTCAGAAGATTGAACCCACAGCGAAAGGTAATCCCTAAGCAAGGAGATCTTCTGCCTTGGGGAACAAAGAGATCAGAGATTGGTAACACCCTGGGTTTTCTCTGTATGTTCATCTAGAACACAGCAGGAGCTTCCTAAAATGAAACATGCGGGAAAGTGGGGAAAAGATGTGTCCATGCTCTTGAACCTGTGAATCTGACCTTACTGAAAAAGTGATCTTTGCTGTTAAATTGAGGTTCTATATGTGAAACAGATCATCCTGGATCATCTGCTAAGCTGCTAAGTCACTTCAGTCGTGTCCGACTCTGTGCGACCCCATAGACGGCAGCCCACCAGGCTCCCCTGTCCCTGGGATTCTCCAGGCAAGAACGCTGGAGTGGGTTGCCATTTCCTCCTCCAATGTGTGAAAGTGAAAAGTGAAAATCAAGTTGCTCGGTCGTGTCCGACTCTTCGCGACCCCACGGACTGCAGCCCACCAGGCTCCTCCGCCCATTGGATTTTCCAGGCAAGAGTACTGGAGTGGGGTGCCATTTTGGACAAGTGTCCTAGAAAAGAAACACTGAGAAAAGACACACTGAGAAAAAAGAAGTCCATGTGAAGATGGAGGGAGAGAATGGAGTTATGCAGCCATGAGCCAAGGAATACTTGGAGCCACCAGTGGAAGAAGCAAAGGATTCTCCTCGAGGGCCTTCAGAGGGAACATGCACCTGACGACATCCTGATTTCTTGTGACCTCCAGAATCTAGAATAAACTTCTATTGTGGAGTTTGTGATTCTTTTTTTAAAAGATTTTTTGATGTGGAACATTTTTTAAATTTTTATTGAATTTGTTACAATATTGCTTCTATGTATTGTGTTTTTTGGGCCTGACACATGTGGGACCTTAGCTCCCCAACCAGGGATCAAACTCCCACCCCCTGAATTGGAGGGCTAAATCGTAAGCACTGGACAACCAGGGGAGTTCTGAGTTTGTGATTATTTGTTATGAAAACCCTAGGATGGGGCTAGTGCACTGGGACGACCCAGAGGGATGGTATGGGGAGGGAGGAGGGAGGAGGGTTCAGGATGGGGAACACATGTATACCTGTGGCGGATTCATTTTGATATTTGGCAAAACTAATACAATTATGTAAAGTTTAAAAATAAAATAAAATTAAAAAAAAAAAAAAAGAAAACCCTAGGAAACTAATACCCATTACACAAACACAAGATGATTTAATGGGTTGCTGGTGAAGTATACAGGCACAATAGCAAATAAATTTTATGGATTTGCCCTTAATTTGGGCTTCCCTGGTGGTTCAGAGGTTAAAAGTATCTGCCTGCAATGCAGGACACCCAGGTTCGATCCCTGGGTCAGGAAGATCCCCTGGAGAAGGAAATGGTAACCCACTCCAGTATTCTTGCCTGGAGAATCCCATGGACAGAGAAGCCTGGTAGGCTACAGTCCATGGGGTCGCAATTCAGGGATATTGAAAGGCCTTTCTCAAATCACATCTTTCTTGTTTATCTTGCTTTGTCTACTGTTCACCCTTTTCAGTTGTTTTTAAACATACCACATGCCTAGGACTATGGAAGGTAGTATTATATAGCTCTGGTTTTCACATCAGTTCTGCCACTTACCTTAATCATCACTTAATCACTCAGAGCCTGCATTATATTACTTAAAATAAGGAGATAATAATACCTCCTGACAGGTTTGTTGTGAGACTAGAGATATATTTGTAAAGTATTTAACATGGTGCTTGGAATACTGTCAGTATCCAATAAAGAGTAGCAATTATTACCTCTCTAGGTGTTATAAGGATTAAATAACACAGATACCTCTTGACATCAAGGAAGCATTTCATAAATGCTACTGTGGCTATTATCATTACATATTTTTGCTCCCTGGCGTTTGCATCATCACAAATTGGCAATCACAGGCTGAAATCCTTTGGTGGCTGCCTTTGTACAGGGGTTAAAATCTCAGACCTCTAACGCAGCCACCAGCCTTCCACAGCCAGGTCTCTATGATAGTGCGGTGCACTACTCTATCCCATGCCACATTATGTGTTCATCCTTATTTGGCTGCCCCACCTATCCCCACCAGCTTCCATTTGGTTCCTCAGAGGAGCTTTCTTCTTCCTTTTTTGCTATTGCACTCCTGATATAGCCTCCCCCTGTCCCAAGTTAAATACTACTCTTTCTTCAAGTCCTAGTTGAAATGCCAACCCAATACTTTCCTAGAGAGAAATTCCCTACCTCTGCACATCCCCATCTCAGTAGATCCTATATTTGTTTTCATCATACTTACTCCTCTTCATAATTACTTATTTGCTTGTGTGAGTGTGTGTCAAAGCCTTGTCTCCTCCACTTGGCCATGTACAGGAATAATACTTAAAGGATATTAAACTACTGCATTTTCATGCTAGTTTCATTGTTACAAATTATTCCATAGCTACCATAAGAACAGTCATGCCTGAAAGACTCAAATCGTGGATTTGTTTATTTATTTTTATTAGTGTAGGAAAATATAGCACTTCTTTCATCATGGGTATATTATGAGCCTTGATAACTGGGGGCAAGATAGACTTAGATAGGCAAGTTTATGCACAGGAAGTCCAACTTTCCTGCTCCAGTAAATCATAGAAAGGAAAGAGAGGAAAGAGCTAAGAAATCATACAGAAAAGTCCTCAACTTTCTGCTTTGGGAGTTGTGTTAGCTGGCTTGGGCTGCCATAACAAGATAATGTAGTCTGAGTGCCTTAAACAGAAATCTATCTTCTCACCATTCTGTAGGCTAGTAGTCCAAGGTCAAATGTTGGTAGCTTTAGTTTCTTCTGAGGCCTCTCTCCCTGGCTCGCAGATGGCCAACTTCTGGCTGTGTATTCACATGGCCTTTCCTTTGTGTGCATAATCCTGGTGTCTCTCTGTGTGTGTCCACCTTTCCTTGTCTTATAAAGACACCATCAGTTTGGGTTAGGGTCCACCTATATGGGGCTTCCCAGATGCTCAGTGGTAAAGAATCTGCCTGCCAGTGCAGGATACACGGGTTTGATCCCTGGGATGGGAAGATCCTCTGGAGGAAGAAATGGCAACCCATTCCAGTATCCTTGTCTGGAGAAATCATGGATAGAGGAGCCTGGTGGGCTATAGTCCATGGGGTCTCAAAGAGTCTGATACGACTGAGTGATTGAGCACGCATGCCACCTATATGACCTCATTTAACTCTAACTAATAGCCTTATCTCTGAATATATTTACATTCTGAGGAACTGGGGGTTGGGGCTTCAACATATGAATTTGGGTGAGGGCAATAATTTGGACTGAAACAGGGTTAAAGTCTTCAGGATGTCGGGAGTTTTAGAAACATGTAGGTAAGTCTGAGAAAGCCCAGTGATGCCACATGAAAGGGAGGAGAGTCAGTTGCATGCTTTTTCTCTTGTCTTAAATAAGCTGCTCTCTCCTTGTCCCTCTCTACTTTCTGCTTATAAAAGCTTTCCATTTTGTACAGCTCCTTTCTATCTGCTAGATGCTGCTCTGCTCCTGAATCCTTGTGTGCGAGCTAAGTCATTTCAGTCACGTCTGACTCTTTGCGACCCCATGGATAGTAGCCCATCAGGCTCCTCTGTCCATGGGATTCTCCAGGCAAAAATACTAGGGTGGGTTGCCACACCCTCCTCCAGGGGATCTTCCCAACCCAGAGATTGAACCCATGTCTCTTATGTCTCCTGCATTGGCAGGCAGGTTCTTTAACAATAGTAACACCTGGGATAGAGCCAATAGGATCTTTAAAATTTACTAAGTTAAATTTTGCTTTTTAACACAGCTATAAACCCTGGAAGAATAGGGAGCCTGTCTACTGGGTGTATCTAGCACAGTGTTGGTATTGACAAATGTTTTTTAAATGAATGATATCACCAAGTTTGCAGCAATTCATTTTCTAAATTATATTCCTCCCCACCTTTAAAATGTTTGCCTCTACTATGGTATTTTTACAACTGTTCAGTTCTCATTATCCCAAATAATTCCATTAAGCAAGTCTCCAACCTTACAAGATAGTGGTAGAAATAGAGCTTACTTCCACATCTAAATTCATCCATCCACTAAACTGTGTGCCATCTCTAATTTAGAACCCTATAAAGGGTACAATATTAATTCCAACTCTGCCTAATTCTCCTGGCTTATTTGCCTACTTTGCTTTATCTTCTGTAATTTCAAATCAACCAAAACCTAGTTCCATTAAGCACGTCTTTTCACGGTCACCTTGACCCTAGCCTCTATCTTGGCTCAAGTTGTTTGTCACACTCAATTGTTTTGCTCCTCCCATCTATGTACTTGAATGTCCAGGTCAAATTATCTTTGATATCTCTATTCATATCATTTTTTCTTAAATATTCTCCTTTACAATATCTGTATTGCATATTACATAACTGACAGTCTTATATGCCAGTACCTTGCAATTAAACATTTAGTCTTGTCCATATGTAATATATATATAATATTGTCAAGACCTGATGCTAATAGAATTCTACAGATAGGTGATATATAGATGATAGATGCATAAATGGATACATACAGAGATAGACAAACAGATAGAGACAGACATACACAAATGTGTGTGCAGGTTGTCCCGATAATCATATGTACTCTCCCTAGAAGCAGTCCATATCTTTAAAACTCACTAATTTTGTACTCCGTAATTCATGACAGATATTTAGCAGGCCCTCAGCAAATGCTCTTTGATTGATTCTAGGCCAAACATGACTTTATTGTTTAGGAAACATACCAAGAGACACAAAAAATTGATTTGTATTTGTTTAATTTTTAAAATCACTTTACCATCTTTAGCATTTTATGAGTTGTTTTCATCTAGCAAGTAAGAGAATTTTCCAGCACCAGCCCATCTGCTCCTCCTCTCGAGTTTGAAGTGGTCGGCAGGCTAAATTGGTAACATCTTTCATCCTGTGGCAACGCCCCCATGTTGTCACAGGCATGCAATTCTGATTTCATTGCCCTATTGAGCCAAAGGCAAAGAGAGGCAACAAGAGATAAATCCCCTCAAAAACTCAATAAGTTTAATAATAGCTAACAGACACAGAATACTACCCGCCATAGAAATGCTTAATTGCTCTCTGTCATTAAGTTGGCTCTAATGATAAAGGCTGTTTGTGAAGTTTCCTTCCCTTTGGTATTAGACTCTGAAGGATTGGACTGGAAGGGGCTTTGGATACACTGCTCCCACCCCTCCCCCACCCCCACACTTCAGCTACCACTGCACTGACTATAATATAAACAGAGAGGAAGCCAGTCTGTTAAAAAATTTCTCAAGGGAAGATATTTTCACAGTCATTCCAGAAAATACACCACAGTGTTTTAGAAATTTTCATCTGAGCCAGTTCTACCCTCTGTCTTCAAAATCATTCCTGTTTCCCTTTGAATGCAATTTATCTTAGTCAGCCCCCAATGGAAACCAAAAACAAATTAATATTAGGTGTGAATCTAAAATTAATAGAAAAGGAAACCATTCCTTCTCTCAAGTATGTTAAATACATTTCATTCACAATTGTCAAGGTAAAAATCCAAGTGAATTTATAGAAAGCATTCACTTGTACTGCGGTCATTACAGTAGATTTTTAAAAAGCCTTTTTTCCTACGAAAGAAATCCACTAACTGAACATTAGAACAGTAAATGATTTTTACCAAGTGGAAAAGTGGGGACAAAATAGAGAAATTTAAAGTAGAAGACACTGGTGTGAACATAAAATACAGAAGCCACATTTATGTTTTGCCACGAATCCACTTTCACTAAGTTTCTCTTGCTTCATTATTCTCCTCTGGAAAGTCAAAGGTCACTCCTACAACAGCAGTAAGCCTATGAACTATAAGAAAACCGAGGCAAATGGTGGGCAAAGCTACAAAGCTCTAAAAATGTTGTTTCTGGTGCCCCTGTTTCCTCCCTCTACCATCTCAGTCTTTCCACTCAACATCCCCTCTAATCCTTTTGAGAAATAAGTGACGTTAAGAGTTTAAAACTCATACAAAACGCTGGACTTTTACCACTCAATAAATACTATTTTTAAAATTACTTATCTGAATCTTCCAGCCTACTTAATGAGATAGATGCTATCTTTAGCCCAATTTTCTAGTGAGGAACATGTGGCTTGGAGAGATTAAGCACTTACTGAAGTCACCAAGACAGTCAGTGCTGTAACCATGGCACTGCATGGCGGCTGCCCAGGTGGCTCAGTGGTAAAGAATCTGCCTGCCAATGAAGGAGATGTAGGTGTGATCCCTGAGTCAGGAAGATCCCCTGGAGAAGAAATTGGCAACCCACGCCAGCATTCTTGCCTGGAAAATTCCAAACACAAAGTAGCCTGGGGAGCTACAGTCCATGGGGCTGAAAAGAGTTGAACACCACTGAGTAACTGGGCTGTGTGTGGTGGGCACACACACACACAGGACTGCATGGACACCATAGAGAGGACCAGGGCATCCTAACCTTGCAGACTTCTGTATTTTTGGTGGATCCAATCCTTCAAGAGTTATAACCTTCAGGTAGCGACTTCACATTTATAATTGGTTTATGGAAACTAAGGTAAATAGAGATCAGCTCCAACCCTGAAGGAAATAGAGAAAGTCATCCCCTCACTGCCTCATCTACATTGCTGCTTAGCACCATGGCCCTGACAGCCCATCAGCAGAGTCTGGTAAACCAACCACTTTGTCAGATTCACCTAACCCCTGAAATCATGGGCCTTCAGGCAATGACATGAATTCATATAACATTAGAGCTAGGAGGCTTCTCAGGGGGCACGCAACTGAATCTACTCATCTTACAGATAAGAAAACTAAGGCATACATTGCTTGAATGATTTTCCCACCATTCCAGAGCCAACATGTGGCAGAGTCTGGTCTTGAACGTATATCTTTGGACGTGACTCAGAAGATGGACTTCTACTCTATCACACGGGTAGTAATTCTGGCCTTGACTTGTCATTGCTACTTACCACCAGTTCAGACATCAAATCATCATTGTTTCTTCCTGCAAAATTCCTTCCACTTCTTCTTGGGCTGAGTCTGATTAAGCCAAACATCATGACATCATGATATTTTTCTCAAGTGTTAATTCATTGTAGATACATGTGGGTTCCTACTGCATATGTTGAATATATTTTTAACATTTTAAAAGACTTACTAGTGTATAAGACTTTAAAGACGGACTCTATTGTGTGTGCTTAATTACTTTTCTCCCCCCGTGATATACATACATACATACACCCCAATTCTCTCATGAATCCAGCAGGCTATTCAAATACACCTCCTGAACAGGAAGATTCTTCTGTTATGAATATGGGATCTGAGTCTTCTTATGTAAAAAGTATAGTTCTCTATGATTAGAGAAAACATTCCTTTCCGGGGACAGGGACAAAACAATTAATTGTCCTAAGAGTGACTTGAATAACAGCATCACAGTTATCATCATCACCCTTGATTAATATTTTGGCCATTGACTAGGCATGGGGCTCTATAATAGACCTGCAGATACCATTGCCATCAGCTCTACAGTATCCATAATCATGACCTCTTAAAATTTAATTCTGCTTTAATCAAGAGAGGAAGTTTGTGATCCACAATTACTTTTGAGGTTATTTTCCACCAAATGTACATAAGAGGTTGGTCCAAATCCTGCTGCACCACAGCTTACAAATGAACATGAACTTGCTTGAATGCCAAGGGTTTGGTTGAATTTCAGATATGTACACTGGGTTGGGAAAATAACAGTGATTTTGTACTCTGAGCACAGTAAAGTCATTCCAGAGCTGATTCTTTTGCTATAGGGCAAATAAATCATTAACGATTATCAATATATGATTGTTATCAATAAAATCCTTCTCTCTACTAGGGATGAGTTTTTATATGCTCATCTTTAGAAAATCAAATTCCGAGAAATGTCACTCAGTATTTTATAGGCAATTCCCAATTATCTTCTCTCTAAATTGTACCCCACCCGACACCGAAATGATCTTCCTACCAAAAAGAAATACAAGCATGTCACTCTCATCTTTCAAAACCTTCAGACTCTATTACCTTCAGAATATAATATGGCCCCTTGAAAAAAATGACACTAAGCCCTTCCCCATGAGAGCCCAGCTCTCCTTTTCATCCCCATCCCTCTAGTCCTCTACCATCTCCAGTTTCTTTTTCATCTGCCTCTTCTCTATCTTGCACACTTCTTTCTAGTCATGAAGACCTGGCTTAAAAGTCACATTCTCTCAGTGCCCTTGTAAGTGAATCATTCTTCCTTTTGTAAATACTCAGTATTTTTGTTGATACATAACTTGGCAGTGTCTTCCCACCAGACTGAACTAACTCCTCAAGGGGAAGGGTCAATTACTCCTTTAAAATATTTATTTATTTGGCTGTGCTGGGACTTCGTTGTAACATGCAGGATCTTCTATCTTAGTTGCAGCATACGATTGCTTAGTTGCACCATGTGGGATCTAGTTATCTTACCAGGGATCAATCCTGGGCCCCTTGCATTGGGAGCTCAGAGTCTTAGCCACTGGACTACCAGGGAAGTCCTGTAAGGGTCAATTCTTATTTATCTTTACATGCTCCTCCGGAGTTAGCACCTGCGCAGGCACATGCTAGAACATCAATAAATATTTGTTGAAAAAAATGGATGGATGAAGAAATAAATGCATCTCTTTAAATTTGTTGGAGCTACAGCCTTCAGGCAAGAAGGAAATGTCTTCAACTATCACAGATTAGTTTATTTTGATGACATCATTAGCTTCCGAATTTTCCCCAGGCATTTGCATGACATAATAAAGTAAGGCTAAGAGAAATCTGTATGCAGGTCAGGAAGCAACAGTTAGAACTGGACATGGAACAACAGACTGGTTCCAAATAGGAAAAGGAGTACGTCAAGGCTGTATATTGTCACCCTGCTTATTTAACCTATATGCAGAGTACATCATGAGAAACGCTGCACTGGAAGAAGCACAAGCTGGAATCAAGATTGCTGGGAGAAATATCAATAACCTCAGATATGCAGATGACACCACCCTTATGGCAGAAAGTGAAGAGGAACTAAAAAGCCTCTTGAAAGTGAAAGTGGAGAGTGAAAAAGTTGGCTTAAAGTTCAACATTCAGAAAACGAAGATCATGGCATCTGGTCCCATCACTTCATGGGAAATAGATGGGGAAACAGTGGAAACAGTGTTAAACTTTATTTTTGGGGGCTCCAAAATCACTGCAGATGGTGACTGCAGCCAGGAAACTAAAAGACTCTTACTCCTTGAAAGGAAAGTTATGATCAACCTATATAACATATTCAAAAGCAGAGACATTACTTTGCCAACAAAGGTCCATCTAGTCAAGGCTATGGTTTTTCCTGTGGTCACGTATGGATGTGAGAGTTGGACTGTGAAGAAGGCTGAGCGCCGAAGATTCGATGCTTTTGAACTGTGGTGCTGGAGAAGACTCTTGAGAGTCCCTTGGACTGCAAGGAGATCCAACCAGTCCATTGTGAAGGAGATCAGCCCTGGGATTTTTTTGGAAGGAATGATGCTAAAGCTGAAACTCCAATACTTTGGCCACCTCATGCGAAGAGTTGACTCATTGGAAAAGACTCTGATGCTGGGAGGGATTGGGGGCAAGAGGAAAAGGGGACGACAGAGGATGAGATGGCTGGATGGCATCACTGACTCAATGGATGTGAGTCTGAGTGAACTCTGGGAGTTGGTGATGGACAGGGAGGCCTGGCGTGCTGCGATTCATGGGGTTGCAAAGAGTCAGACACGACTGAGTGACTAAACTGAACTGAACTGAAGTAGATTATTGTCTGTGTGACAAGCCCTTCTTTATGAGCAAGGTAAAGATCATGCCTGTATGGTTTGGGTTGCTGTAATAAATAATCCCCAAACTTTAACCTTCAAAAATAGATGAATCCAAATTCTATCATCCAATGCCTCTAACTATGCATATGCTTCTAATACATAAAACCGGCTTAGCAGGAAAGATGTAACATTTAGCAACCACGAAATAGATTTCAAATATAGTCAAAAAGAAAGGGTAGATAGTCTTTGCACTAAGAAGACAATTGAATAATGGTTGGCTAACATGAGTATGTTTAATGCCTGTTTTGTTTCAGTTCTCATTACAAAGGCCACTGTTGTCAGAGACATAATATAATTCCTATCAGAGGACTTAAGAAATAGGATTTAAAACAGGCCAGGGACTTAGTCACCCAGATCAGATTTGCCAAATGTCCAAAAAATTAATCAGTTCATCCTGCATTACAAGAAGAACACAAGGACTAACTCATGAATTATGGAGCAGTTGGTCTGACTCTCAAACCTGAAAGTTTCTTGGGCAATTCATTAAGAAAAAGATCAATTTGTAAAATCCTGGAGGTTATTAAGTTGTTTAAAAGCAGCCCACAAAATTTGTCATGTCAAACCAATTCCTCTTTCTTCTTCAGCCAGGAGGAGGTGAGAGGTAGCATGAACGATGTGAAGGAGACGGCTTACTCTGATCTTAATAAGGTTTATGATAAATCAACATATTGACCTTCAACTAATATGTTGTTTGGTTAAATTTAGAGACAACCAAGCCACAGAAAGTGACACAGTAACAAAATAAGAGAATCAATCCTTCACCCAATATGTATTGAGTTTCTAAATGTGTAAGGCACCCCGCTAGGCAATGTAGAAGAACCAAAGAAAATCAAACAGCAGCTGTATGCTCAAGAAGATAAGTGTAGGAAAAGAAGTTGCCATCAACATCTTTAACACTAGATATAGAGCACGGACCATATTTAGACATTATAGAATAAGGGTTAAAAACATGGACCCTAGAACCAGACTGTCTAGGTTTGTATCCTGGATCAGATATTTACTAAGAGCAGGAGCTAATGGTAGAGAACTTGCCTGCCAATGTAGGAGATGCAAGAGACACGGGTTCAGTCCCTGGGTTGAGAAAATCCCCTGGAGTAGGAAATGGCAACCTGCTCCAGTATTCTTGCTTGGAAAAATTCCATGGACAAAGGAATCGGGTGGGCTATGGTCCACAGGATCACAAAAAGTTGGATATGATTGAGCAACTGAGCACAGGACAAGAACATGAAATCAAGAACATGATTGCTATGCCTTAATTTCCTCATCTGCAAAATAGTGGTGATTTTAAGGTTATATATTATACATCATAGGGTTATGCTTAGTATTGAATGAGTTAGCACATGCAAAGTACATAGAACAGTGTGGGAAGTTCAAGAAGAGAGCATTATTTTCCATGGTGGGTAAGTTTGAAAGGGAAGGGGATAAGAGGAATGAGATAAGCAAGAGCAATCAGAAGCATGCAACATTTAAACCGAGTCAAATTAGTAAGCCTTGGACATATAGAGATTAAAATATAAAAGTCTGTGGTTTACATGGGAAAACACTGTGTTAGTTCAGTAGTAACTAACATGCTAACCATTTGGGGAATAGTTTACTGTCATATTGTGGATAGTCCAATTTTATCACAACATAATGTCTATAAAAGGCAGAAATGAGAGACAAGATTGGGATTCATTCACATTGACCTCATTATTACAGCAAATCAGATAAAATTACAGATGGAAAGAGGGTAGAGAAAAGATATGGGTCCATTGAGCAGCTCCAAAAATATAAGAATCAAGAAAAACATACAAGGCAGGAAGATAGAAATTAGAATAGAAAGGATTATTTCTACTTCAATAATACATGTTCATATTCCTTTGTTTAACTGTAAGTATGTCTGCTGCAGAGAAGGCAATGGCACCCTACTCCAGTACTCTTGCCTGGAAAATCCATGGACAGAGGAGCCTGGTAGGCTGCAGTCCATGGGGTCGCTAAGAGTCGGAAACAACTGAGCGACTTCACTTTCACTTTTCACTTCATGCATTGGAGAAGGAAATGGCAACCCACTCCAGTGTTCTTACCTGGAGAATCCCAGGGACTGGGGAGCCTGGTGGGCTGCCGTCTCTGGGGTCACACAGAGTCGAACATGACTGAAGCGACATGCTGCTGCTGCTGCTGCTGCTGCTGCTGCTGCTGCTAAGTCGCTTCAGTCATCTGGTCTCCCTCAAAAAATAACAGATATCCCTTCAAACTAGCAAAAGCCAGAAAATGGAACTGATTCTGAGAAAACAGTTGTATTTCAATGAATTCAAGGGCAAGAAGTCCTGCTAGGCTATGTGAGAAGATGAGAGCTATCAGGAGCTGGAGGGTTTATGCTCTCAGTGATATTTCCTTCACCCCCTGCCCATTCTCTTTCCCAAGACTTCATGGCAGTCTTCAGAAGAGGTGAACATGTACTTGGCAGACTCCCAAGGGCTCTAGAACATTTTTCCCTCTGCTCTCTCCAACCTGCAGTGCCTCACACAAAGCTTGACCTCTGGGAAGAGTTAAACAGTTGTTGCTGGATGAGATCCCTACTTGTTTAGACCTCCTTGCTGGACCTAGAAATAGACTTGGCACAAATTGCTTGTTCTGTACATGTTGAGAAACTTACAATTTATATGGGAGCTTGTTTATCCTCATTCTTGATGTATTTTTTTTTAATTGGGGTATAGTTGCTTTACAATGTTGTGCTAGTTTCTGCTGTACACTGAAAAGAATCAGCTATGTATCTATGTAATAAAACAGTTGTATTCCAATGAATTCAAGGACAAGAAATTCTGCCAGGCTATATCCTGTCCCTCTTGGATCTTCACAGCCCCATCCCATCCCTCCAGGTCATCACAGAGCACTGAGCTGAGCTCCCTGTGCTATATAACAGCTTCCCATTAGCTATCTATTTTACACATGGCAATTACACCCATGTCAATCCCAGTCTCCCAATTCATCCCACCCTTCTACAGGTCTACCTGTCCATTCTCTATGTCTCTATTCCTGCCCTGCAAATAGCTTCATTTGTACCATCTTTCAGATTCCACATATATGCATTAATATATGATAGTTTTTTTCTCTCTTTCTGATTTACTTCACTTTGTATGACAGACTCTAGGTCCATCCATGTCTCTATAAATGACACAATTATTTTTAAGTGAGATTTTTTTCCTGTCTTCAATGTGAGAGCTGTGCATGTTTCAAGAGGTGGTTGACTTGCCTTTGAGAGAAACCAATGCTAGTGTTACAGATCAGAGACGGCCTGGGTTTTTCTGATAATTGTGTCACTATGTCAGAGGTACACTTAAGCTGCCTTTCCTTTTCCTAATCCTCAAGTGTACAATGTTTCAGCCTCTTACTCTTTTTACACGTTAGAGGTTATGAGTCATCTTTATCCACCTTTCTCACAGTTTCGGTGCTCAAATCTCGGAAAATCGGCCCCGCCCCATCAACCAGTCCCCTTCACAACCGCAGTGAGACACCTCCTCAGCCTATCTAAGAAATTCTCTGAGGAAATAGAGTGGTGGCTGCCATGACAGTCAGATGTCCGTGGTCACTGAACCCACATTTAGCCAAGATCCTGCCTAAGCATCTGCCTGAACTGAATCGTTGCCCACAACCCCACCTCACCTCCACTGTGTAACCACCGAAGCTAATATTTAAATGTACCTGATTTCCCCTTGCTGCTGCTGCTGCCGCTGCTAAGTCGCTTCAGTCGTGTCTGACTCTGTGAGACCCCATGGACAGCAGCCCACTGGCTCCTCTCTCCCTGGGATTGTCCAGGCAAGAATACTGGAGTGGGTTGCCATTTCCTTCTCCAATGTATGAATGTGAAAAGTGAAAGTGAAGTCGCTCAGTCGTGCCCGACTCTTAGCGACCCCATGGACTGCAGCCTACCAGGCTCCTCCGTCCATGGGATTTTCCAGGCAAGAGTATTGAAGTGGGTTGCCATTGCCTGTATCATGGAGCTTCAAAAGCAGTGTGAAAGGCATGTTGTCACAAAAAAGCACGAGATTCCACCATGCAGCTCTTTACACAAACATTTAAAGTTCATGATGTACTTGAGTATGGACACTCTCCATTCCTGTGTACTTTGCCACTCAAAGTATTTCACCTGAACCAACTCCAAATCCATGCAAAGCTGAAACCCACAGAGAGTTGTATCTTTCCTTGATGACTTCAAATCCCATGGCAGAGATATATGTTGATGTGAGACATGACTTCAGTGAACTGAAAACTCATCTGGAATTTTCTCGAGCTTTGTCCTGGCCTCAGCAATAATCAGACTTCTGTTGACAGTTCCATCTTCAACCACACTCTGCAGCTAGTGAGACTCCTTATACTATGTACTTTGCTGTCTAGAGCCCTATTAACCCTGGATTTATTAGCTTTTTTTGTCAACCACTTATACTGCCAGCCTCCCATGAGAAGAACACATCACAAAGCAAAGAAACTCTGAGACACATACATAGAAAAATATCTCAAATAGCAAACATTTACTGAAAGCACAAAGTCAGATGGTAGCACTTGAATAACCCTTCTCCCCCACAAGCACATTCTATAGATACACTCAGGGAAGTTGTGCAAATAAATCTCATTATGCTGCAGAAGTGCAAATTTATTGTCTCTCTGAGAGTACTGAGATGAAGCCGAGAATCTTCACAAATTTACTGGGCTGGCTCCAGACACATACTAGATTATATTCATCAAAATGAATGGATTTTAAAGCAACTCTAAAATAGATTCTTTCAAAAATCTAAGACTTTGCCTCAGAGGGACTTCTTTTTTTCCTCCTGTCCTTTCTCTCTGGCTTCCATGGAGAATAGAAAAGGATAGTTATTAAAACAAAGAGGAGAAGGTAATTTGACTTAAGTTACTGAGCCAGAGAGCTGCCAGATGTCAACTGAGCCAGCAGAGGTTACTGGCAGCCTGGGACCAGAAATAGAAATTAGAGCAAATATATCTATAAAAAAATGTCTGAAAAGTCCATTCAGCTCTAAATACAGAGCAGTTTTGAGATCCCTAGATAGAACCTCTCTTGGCTGGCCAGGGTATACGGCTTTAGTGAACTCCACAGATATTTTCCTCATGATTTTTCTTCGTTAAGTGTAATACTTTTGATTATTCCAATTTAATTTATCAAATCTGATATATGTGACTCAGTTTAAACACAGTACCAACCAAAAGGGATATAAGTGAACATGACTTGCCACTGGATCCATTTTTCCTCCAGGTCATGTATACATGGTGCTTCCAAATACACACACACACACACACACACAGTGAAATACTCAGAGCTAACATTCTTAAAAGCTTGCTATGCACCTTGCTCTGTTTAATCTTATTTAACTCACCTAAGACAAAGAGAATAAGAGAAAAAGAGCCTTGTCCAAGGTCACACATTAGATTATGGAGGCAAGACAGGAAAACAGCCTATCTAGCTCAGAGCTTGGCTTCTTAACCATTGCCTTCCTCAAACAGTGCTTAGACTGATAAGTGTGTTAAATAATGCAATATGTGCCTTGAGAAAGTAAATTTTCAAGTTATCTCACTAGCTTCCATGTATCTGTAGAAGGAGAAAATATTCAGTTGTTAAATTACAAGTTATTTGTTTATATGCTTGCCTTTTATCCTCTAGATCTCTACTGTTCAATATGAAAGCTATCAGATACATGTTGCCATGGGACACTTGAAATGTGGCTAATCCAAACTGAGATGTGCTGTAAGTGTAAAATACAGACTGGATTTCAAAGGATGAGAACTAAAGACAAGACTATAAAATATCATATAATTTTTATATTGATTATATGTTGAAATAATACTTTTGGATATACTGAGTAAAATGAAATATAGTATTAAATTAATTATATCCATTTCTATTTATTTTTTAAAATGCGGCTACTAGAAAAGTTTTCAGATTTATTTCTAATGGACAGCACTGGTGTATGTTAATAAGGATACAGAAAAACTGTCTCAGATTCAACATATAACTTTAAAATGGTGAAGGCTTGCCCTTATTTTTATACTGACATTATTAGTAATTTTGAACCTCAGTAATATTTTATTTTCTAACAAGACTTTAAAACTCTGGTTACAAATTGTTTTTATTTGCAGATAATATAATACCTATTTATATAGACCATCATAAGAAATTTATAAAACAATTAATAAGTAATTTAATAATTAATAATTTAATAATTAGGTTAATAAGTAAATTTAGCAAATTTTAAGGTTACAAAGTCAATGTATAAAATTCAATTAAATTGTCATATATCAGTAACAAATAATTTGAAAATAAAATTTAAAGTGATACCATTTTAAATATCTTCAGAAAAGATAAAATACTTAGGAATAAATTTAACAAAAGCTGTATAAGACTATATACCACTTCTGAAAGAAATAGAAGACAAACAAATGGAGAAATATACCATGTTTATGAATTCTAAGACTAAATATTGTTAAGATATCAATTCTTCATGCACTGATCAACACAATTCAATTATGTTAAACTAATGCAGCATGATTTCAAGAACTCCCGACAAAGCTTTTTAAATACAAATCACAAAATTAATTCTTACACTTATGTGGAAAGAGCCTACAATAAGAAAGAAAAAATTGGGGCTCACAATGGCTAATTTCAAAATTTGTTATAAATAGTACTGTATTAAGTAACGATTAGAAAATAGATCAATGAAACAGAACAGAGTTCAATAATAGTCCAGAAACATATGACTGACTGATTTTTGGAAAATGTCCCAAGGCAATTCAATAGGGAAAAAACTCTTTTCAAAAAGTGATGCAAAATTATAGGATAAATACATGAATAAAAAATAAATTTCAACTTCTACCTCACAGAGAAATTAACTTGAAATAGGTCATAAACCTGACCACAAAAGCTAAAATGTAAAAGCTTCTAAAGGAAAAAGTAGAATATCTGCAATTCCTGAAGAGGAAAAGTTTTTGTAAAGATGAGGCAAAAAGTACTGACCATAAAAGAAAACAGTGTGTCAAATTGACTTTATTAAATTTTAAAAATATTGTTTATCAACAAGACATGGTTAAAAATGAAAATACAAGCTACAAATTGGAAGAAAATATTTGCAGTATATACACCTGACAACAGACTTATATGAAAAAGGGTTATCCCCGAGCTGTTTATTACAGACTCTATTCATAAGAATCTAAAATTAGAAACCACCCAAACGTCCATCAACATTTGAATGAATATACAAATTGTGTATATCCATACAATGAAATCATACTCAGCAATAAAAAGGAATGTAATGGCAATACAACAGCATGAATGAATCCCAAAAACCTTACATAGAGTGAAAAAACTAAGACAAAATAGTGCATATGCTATAATTGTATTTATACAAAATCTAAGAAAAAGAAGAAGTAATTTTGGGTTTTCCAGATCAAAACAGTGATTCCTGATGTGGTATATGAGTTCCTTGGGAAAGAGCATGAGGGAACTTTCTGGAGAGATAGAAATGTCCTATTCTTTGTAGTTATAATTGCCCAGGTGTATATGTTTATAAGAATTTGTCCTACCTATACAGTATTACACTCTATATAAATTTTACTTCTGTAAAAAAGCCAGTTACATTGCTCAAACTTATATACAACTCTCATTAAATATTTAGTTTTATTTTTTTTTTCTGTTTTGCTTCATTGCTTTTGTTTTTTTCCTGTTTTTAAAAAATTTATATTAAAAAAATATTTAGTTTTAAAGTTTTAATTAAAGTCATCATGGAATTAGTGTTCCACAAAGGCAAGGACTTTTGTTTGGTTTCATATATCATATCATATCAGTCACTCAGTCATGTCCGACTCTTTGCGACCCCATGAATCGCAGCACGCCAGGCCTCTCTGTGCATCACCAACTCCCGGAGTTCACTCAGACTCACGTCCATCGAGTCAGTGATGCCATCCAGCCATCTCATCCTCTGTCGTCCCCTTCTCCTCTTGCCCCCAGTCCCTCCCAGCATCAGAGTCTTTTCCAATGAGTCAACTCATCGCACGAGGTGGCCAAAGTACTGGAGCTTCAGCTTTAGCATCATTCCTTCCAAAGAAATTCCAGGGCTGATCTTCTTCAGAATGGACTGGTTGGATCTCCTTGCAGTCCAAGGGACTCTCAGGAGTCTTCTCCAACACCACAGTTCAAAAGCATCAATTCTTCGGCGCTCAGCCTTCTTCACAGTCCAACTCTCACATCCATACGTGACCACAGGAAAAACCATAGCCTTGACTAGATGGACCTTTGTTGGCAAAGTAATGTCTCTGCTTTTGAATATGCTATATAGGTTGGTCATAACTTTCCTTCCAAGGAGTAAGCGTCTTTTAATTTCATGGCTGCAGTCACCATCTGTAGTGATTTTTGAGCCCAGAAAAATAAAGTCTGACAGTGTTTCCACTGTTTCCCCATCTATTTCCCATGAAGTGATGGGACCAGATGCCATGATCTTAGTGTTCAGAATGTTGAGTTTTAAGCCAACTTTTTCACTCTCCTCTTTCACTTTCATCAAGAGGCTTTTTAGTTCCTCTTCACTTTCTGCCATAAAGGTGGTGTCATCTGCATATCTGAGGTGATTGATATTTCTCCCGGGATTCTTGATTCCAGCTTGTGTTTCTTTCAGTCCAGCATTTCTCATGATGTACTCTGCATATAAGTTAAATAAACAGGGTGACAATATACAGCCATGACGAACCTCTTTTCCTATTTGGAACCAGTCTGTTGTTCCATGTTCAGTTCTAACTGTTGCTTCCTGACCTGCATACAAATTTCTCAAGAGGCAGATCAGGTGGTCTGGTATTCCCATCTCTTTCAGAATTTTCCAGTTTATTGTGATCCACACAAAGGCTTTGGCATAGTCAATAAAGCAGAAATAGATATTTTTCTGGAACTCTCTTGCTTTTTCCATGATCCAGAGGATGTTGGCAATTTGATCTCTGGTTCCTCTGTATTTTCTAAAACCAGCTTGAACATCAGAAAGTTCACAGTTCACATACTGCTGAAGCCTGGCTTGGAGAATTTTGAGCATTACTTCACTAGTGTGTGAGATGAGTGCAATTGTGCAGTATTTTGAGCATTCTTTGGCATTGCCTTTCTTTGGGATTGGAATGAAAACTGACCTTTTCCAGTCCTGTGGCCACTGCTGAGTTTTCCAAATTTGCTGGCATACTGAGTGCAGCACTTTCACAGCGTCATCTTTCAGGATTTGGAATAGCTCAACTGGAATTCCATCACCTCCAACTAGCTTTGTTCGTAGTGATGCTTCCTAAGGCCCACTTGACTTCACATTCCAGGATGTCTGGCTCTGGGTCAGTGATCACACCATCGTGATTATCTGAGTTGTGAAGATCTTTTTGTACAGTTCTTCTGTGTATTCTTGCCATCTCTTCTTAATATCTTCTGCTTCTGTTAGGTCCATACTATTTCTGTCCTTTATTGAGCCAATCTTTGCATGAAATGTTCCTTTGGTATCTCTGATTTTCTTGAAGAGATCCCTAGTCTTTCCCATTCTGTTGTTTTCCTCTATTTCTTTGCATTGATCGCTGAAGGTCAGGAAGGGCGGCAGTGAGGAGATACCCCTCATCCAAGGTAAGGAGCAATGGCTGCGCTTTGCTGGAGCAGCCGTGAAGAGATACCCCACGTCCAAGGTAAGAGAAACCCAAGTAAGATGGTAGGTGTTGCAAGAGGGCATCAGAGGGCAAACACACTGAAACCATACTCACAGAAAACTAGTCAATCTAATCACACTAGGACCACAGCCTTGTCTAACTCAATGAAACTAAGCCATGCCCATGGGGCAACCCAAGATGGGCGGGTCATGGTGGAGAGATCTGACAGAATGTGGTCCACTGGAGAAGGGAATGGCAAACCACTTCAGTATTCTTGCCTTGAGAACCCCAAAAGGCAAAATGATAAGATACTGAAAGAGAAACTTCCCAGGTAAGTAGGTGCCCAATATGCTGCTGAAGATCAGTGGAGAAATAACTCCAGAAAGAATGAAGGGATGGAGCCAAAGCAAAAGCAATACCCAGCTGTGGATGGGACTGGTGATAGAAGCAAGGCCCGATGCTGTAAAGAGCATATTGTATAAGAACCTGGAATGTCAGGTCCATGAATCAAGGCAAATTGGAAATGGTCAAACAAGAGATGGCAAGAGTGAATGTCAACATTTTAGGAATCAGCGAACTGAAATGGACTGGAATGGGTGAATTTAACTCAGATGACCATTGTAATTACTACTATGGGCAGGAATCCCTCAGAAGAAATGGAGTGGCCATCATGGTCAACAAAAGAGTCTGAAATGCAGTACTTGGATGCAATCTCAAAAACGACAGAATGATCTCTCTTCGTTTCCAAGGCAAACCATTCAATATCACAGTAATCCAAGTCTATGCCCCAACCAGTAACGCTGAAGAAGCTGAAGTTGTGTGGTTTATTTACTGCTAAATCCCCAATCCCCTGCCCTTAGTAGGCATTCAATAAATATTTTTTAGGGAGTGAGTCATGGGACAGATTACTAACGCCAGCTAAGGATCTTAACTTCAGTTATACAAGTCATTGTGTTTCTAGTTATTTATATACAGAGATACATTATTTATTATCCAACTCTGTAGAGCTTCTCAGAGTATTACAGCTCACTGATAAATAGGAATTAGGGAGTAAAGCATTCATTCATTGGCCACTTGGTCATAAATTTAACTTTACTGGTCTAATAACTAATGCCTGTAATTCTCATGCCAAATGCTCCAAGCATTTCATCTTTCATGCAAGCACTCAACAGATAACTATTTTAACATTAGTTACAATGTTAGATTTTAACATTTAGCATGATGAAAGGAAGTCTACACAGATCAAAAAATTAAATTTGGGGCGGGGGGGGAGATTTATGACTAATTTAAGGCTTCAGGATATAGTCACATACATGGTTCACATAATTATCTCCCTGCAAAGAATTAGGGTAGAATTCCATTTTTCCATTGGGTAAACATTTCTTCTTTGAAATGTGATCAGAACTAGTCAAAAATCATTGAGAATCATAGGGATACTAAGTAAGGAAGATCAAGATCTTTGACTATTTTACCCTCCTAGTTTTAATGTGAACGTTTAATTTATTCTTGTTTTAGCAAGTGTTCAGCCATGTGCACACAGAGGATAAAGGGAGGATGGGACAAACTGGGAGAGTAGCACTGATACACACACTTCCATGTGTAAAGCAGACAGTAGAGGGAACCTGGAGTATAGCACAGGGAGCTCAGCTGGGCGCTCTGTGATGGCCTAGAGGAGGGGGATGGGGGATGAGGGGTGTACACACACATACACACATGTAGCTGTCATTTTGTTGTGCAGCAGAAACTAACAAAATGTTGTAAAGAAATTATACTCCAATAAAAAAGCACAAGTTTTTTAAAATAAGCAGGGTTTGTATGTAATAGGCTATTATAACCGATTCTGAAATGTATGTGTTACCATCACTTCCAAAACACCTCCACTTTTATACAGTAACATGAAATTATCTCCCAACATATTGAATATGAGAGGAAATTAGTAGACTCTTAACATAGATGAACAAACATATATTGTCATCAAGGAGCATTATTTCCCTGTAAATTACTAGTTAAGCCCATAAACTGAATGAGTAAACTTGCTGTCAACTTGCTCACAACGGCTGTCTTTCATGGGATCATCGCCCCCAGAAGATTCCAGTTACATTTTATTTCATATCAAGTTGGGATTTTCTGATTAGTCTTGAGCATCATTTTCTTAGGAAAATATTTCAGAAAGAAATATTTTAAAAGAAATGCCACATGGAAGTAGGTTGTGTTGGTTAGATAGCTCTGGATATATACATTCTAAGATTTCATATGTGGTTAGTTGTCTAAGAGGAGAAAGAGGGGAGGGGAGGAAAGAGAGAGAGTGAGAGAGAATGAGGAGGAAGAAAGCTCTCCCCTGAAGAAAAAAATAAATGTTATCTAACCAATGCAAGTAATTTACCATTTTTCTACTTCCCAAGCATCCTAAGAGATCTTTTTATGCTCTCTCCTATTCCTTATAAGAGAATCTAGTTTTAGCAGGTTTGAAAAGTAAAGGCTATGAATATTCTGTTCTATGTAAACCTATTTTTTAATACACATCCCCTCCCTACCACACACACAAACCATACACATAATTTGACCTCCATAGTTTTATGAGAGAGGCTATTTCTGATTGGGTGACTCTGCCTCAGTGATTGCTAGGTAATGAGATTTTGGGATAAATGCATTTCCCATCTCCAAATCAATAATCGTACAATGTTCATTTAGAACATGATCTCCATAGTCACCAACAATTACCATGAGAATCTTCTTTTCATGAAACAACATTTGCACAAAACTTGTCCCTGCCAATGCCTTCTTGAGTACTTACTATATTTGACATTGGCAGCTGTACTATCATGGCTTTTTCTTTGCTGTTGAATCTATTGGTTGAAATGCCATTTATTTTGTGCAGATAAAAAAATATCATTTATTTGGTTTCTGTTTATTAAGACATGGCCAAGTAGAAATTTCATTTAACTTTAAGAAACCCTGGTATCATATTCCTTCCATATTTGCTTCTCACAAAAAGCATTTGAAGTTCAGGGAAGAATTATAAGCCATTCACCTGCAGTTTGGTTTAAAAAAAAAAAAAAAAAAGGCCTTCAGTTTCTAATAAGTCATCAATGACTAGCTTTTATTTACACCACAAAACACTTGCACTATGAAAGCAAACCCTCTGACAGATGTACTTTTAAAAGAAAACATCTACCCTACATGAAGACAAAAATACTTGATTGGTATAAAAAAAGAATATGGGTTGACACAGGATATCACAAATCAACTGTATTAGACCACTTGTTTGAAAGTTTTCTCCATTTAAAGAGAATGATTTTACAAAAGAAAAAATGAGAGAAGAGAATTCTTTGAAGGCAGTGAATATACATAAAAATGGGTGAGTATCTGTATCAGTTTGCAAGGACTGACATTAACAAACTACGAACTATGCAGTTTAAAACATCAGAAATTCATTGTCTCAGAGTTCATGAGGTTAGAACTCTTAAATCAAGGTGTGGGCAGGGCCATCCTCTCTTTGAAGGCTCTAGAATATTGTCGTTCCTTGCCTCCTTCTAGCTTCTGATGACAGCCATTCTTGGCCTTCCTTGGGGAACCAAAACTCCAACCTATGCCTTCTTCTTCACATGGCTTACTTCTCCATATGTGTCTGTGTTCAAATAACCTTCCTCCTATAAGGATGCCACGTGTGATCTTAATCTTAACATAACTACAT
Organism: Bos taurus; assembly: GCF_002263795.3. Lineage (NCBI taxonomy): Eukaryota > Metazoa > Chordata > Mammalia > Artiodactyla > Bovidae > Bos > Bos taurus. The sequence goes on from NC_037330.1 coordinate 46,485,307, forward strand.
TTTCAAACACCATATTTCCAAATATAATCACACTCTGAGATTTGGCAAACCACATCCTGAGGTGGACATGAATTTTAGTGGAACACAATTCAATCCAACACTGTTGGTTATGTTGGAAGATTAGATTGTGTGCTACAGGAGATCGAGGACCATCACCGACTAATCTCAATATTCTCAGAACCTAGTATGAAGTATTGTAAGTATCATGTATAAGTACATCATATACTTATAAATGTTTAATGGAGTATATGGATGAATTAGTAATAGGCTAGATAATGACCCTTAGATATGAAAAACTAATAAATTGCATCCGTCTCTCTTTCAATCACACCATGAGCCCCAAAATAAAGCAGCAGTGTTAGAGAACCAGTGAAGATCTTTCCAGTTTAATCAGACTCTCCTGATCTTCTCTAAAGTACATGAAAATAAAACAGAGCTTCTTATAAAACAGCATTTCCAATTAAGGAAAAAGACAGAACAGTAAGCTGTCTTCATTTCATGTCAGGCTCTCTTGGTTCTTTATATACTGTTTTTCCAGGAGTCTAGAAAAATGTGTCAGAAGTTTTCTCAGAATTTTCTTGCTTTGGCAGAGCTATGACAGATTATAAGGTTAGCTCTGCCACTTAAGAGAAAGAGACATCTCCTTTGTCTTTATTAAATAGAAGGGGTGACTAGAGTTAGCATCTTGTGGTATGAGGACCCCACTGTGTGCTCATTTCCCAAAGATGTCTGAGTTTAGCATTGTAATAATGGGCCAAAGGGCTATAAAAAGAAAATACTGTGAATCTTTGTGGTACTTTGTATTCACTTTGATGAAAAACCCTGGAAATGAATCACAGCTTTAAAAGACAACCACAGGACAGCAAAACAAAGAAGATTTACAACCGTGCTATCCCCTTAAATCCTTCCTTGTTTCTATTCTTTTTGGTTGTTGTTCTGGAGCTAAGTGGCACACTCACCCTGACATTAGGGAATAGCATCTGTCAAAAATAAATATCTAAAATCACAACTGCTTATTTATAAAGGTCCAGACTCATGCATCCATTGATAACAATATACTGTTATTTGAGGAACAGCAATCGCACTCATTCTTCAGTAACACTTCCTCACCAACCTTATTACAGAAATTCCACTGTTCAGTCATCAGGTATTGGGTAATGGTTTCTCCTACTATGGAAAGTGCAAATGTTCCCAGAGGTGGACCACATTAAAGGCTTCATCCATAATACTTTATTATGATCCAGATAATATCTTTACAAATTAAAAAATAAAACTACCTCCAACTATTATAATAGAGGTTCAATCTCGTGTCCCTGGAGAAGGAAATGGCAACCCACTCCAATACTCTTGCCTGGAAAATCCCATGGGTGGAGGAGCCTGGTGGGCTACAGTCCATGGGGTTGCAAGGAGTCGGACACAACTGAGTGACTTCACTTTCATGCACTGGAGAAAGAAATGGCAACCCACTCCAGTGTTCTTGCCTGGAGAATCCCAGGGACGGGGGAGCCTGGTGGGCTGCCGTCTGCGGGGTCGCACAGAGTCGGACATGACTGAAATGACTTAGCAGTAGCAGCTCATGTCCCTGGAAAACTAGAGGAAAATACAGAACCATGCTGAAATTCACCACCAGCATCCTGTCACGTCCCTTTTTTGCAATCCCATGGACTGTAGCCTACCAGGATCTTCTGTTCATGGAATTTTTCCAGGCAAAAATACTGGAGTGGGTTTCCATTTCCTTCTCCAGGGGATCTTCCCGACCCAGGGATTGAACCCTCATCTCCTGTATTGGCAGGCAAATTCTTTACCACTGAGCCACCTGGGAAGCCCATAATACTTTATTATAATCCAGAAAGAAATAATACCTTTACAGATTTTAAAACTACTACAGCTCCAAGGATTGTAATTAAGGTTCAGTCTCCTATCCCTGGGGGAGCTAGAGAAAAACGCAGAGCCATGCTGAAATTCACCACCAGCATTCTGCCATGTCTCCCTGGAATACTGACACCCTTACTCTCCTAGGTGATTGCTTCTTCTCTTTCCTCAAACTCTTCAAATTTTCTCCCCTCTTTTCACTATCTTCTGATGACCTTGCATTTTACTTCACTGAGACGCTGGAAGTTCTCAGAAGTAATGAGAACATCTACCAACCTGCCCATCTATCTGTATCTGGTCCTGCATCCTCCACCTTCCCTCTTGTCATTTTTCTTAATTCTCTGTGAGGACAGCACTTCCCTAAGCTTCATTCCTTCGTCCTCTTGAAAGTGAAAGTAAAAGTCGCTCAGTCATGTCCAACTCTTTTTGACCCCATGGTCTGTACAATCCATGGGATTCTCCAGGCCAGAATATTGGAGTTGGTAGCCTTTCCCTTCTGCAGGGGATCTTCCCAACCTAGGGATCAAACCCAGGGCTCCACATTGCAGGCAGATTCTTTACCAGCTGAGCCACAAGGGAAGCACTTACCCACTTACTCTGGCAATTGTCCTGACTCCTGCATCGTCAGTTTCTCCTATTCCTTCATTCCTGTACTATGCTGTGCTGTGCTTAATCTCTCAGTCGTGTCTGATCTTTGTGATCCCATGGACTACCAGTAGCCCACGAGTCTCCTCTGTCCATGGGGATTCTTCAGGCAGGAATATTGGAGTGGGTAGCCTATCCCTTCTCCAGGAGAACTTATCAATACAGGAACGCAGGGTCTCCTGCCTGGCAGGAGGATTCTTTACCAGCTGAGCCACCTGGGAAACCCTAATTCATTCCCATCAGCCTACAAATATACTATAATTTCTACCATTTTTTTTTTTATAAATCTTCCCTTGTACACCTTAAATTTACATGTTATATATCAAATATATATCAATAAAAATAACATTTCAAAAATAGAAAAATATTTTTAAAAAACCTTGACTCATGATTGCCTCCACTACTATTCAATTTTACTGCTCCTCTTCACAGATGCCATTCTTAAAGGGTGTCTATACTTGCTGTCTCTTCTTTCTTTTCACCCTGCCATTCTGGAGCTCACTCCAATCAGTTTCATCTTTACTATGTCACTGTAAAAACTCCTGCCAAGGTTATCAAAGTCCCCTCTGCATTGTTACATCCAGCAGGCAGTCTTCAATTTTATGTTTTTCCCCATATTAGATACATTTGGGGGGCTTCCCTGCTGGCTCAGTGGTAAAGAATCTGCCTGCAATGCAGGAGACACAGGAGATGTGAGTTCAATCCCTGGATGGGAAGATCCCTTGGAGGAAGGCTTGGCAGCCAACTCCAGTATTCTTGCTTGGAGAATCCCATGGACAGAGGAGCCTAGTGGAGTACGTTTGGTCTATGGTTTCTCAAAGAGTCAGGCACAATTGAAGCAACTGAGCACACAGTTGCATTTTTACTCCCCTCTGGAAACACTTTCTTCACTTTACTCTAAGGTTGTTACTCTATTTTGATTCTCTACCTATCTCACTGGCTCTTTCTCAGCTTATTTTGCTAATTTCCACCTCTTTTCTCCAACTGCTAAATATTGAGACACACTAGGAAAGACTTAAGATGACTCACAACTTTTATATCCAGTTTTAAAGTCCAGACTTACATATCCAACTGCCTATTTGACATTGCTACTTGATTATCCAATGGGAAATTTAATCTTAATATGTCCAAAGCCACAATCCTCATTTTCTTCTCCAAACTTGTTCTGTCCCTGGATTCATTCATCCCAGCGCTAAATATCAACTCTAGTCTTTCGGTTGCTCAGTTAAACTCCTTGGTTTTATCTTCGCCTCCTCCTTTCCCCTCATACCACACTTTCCCTTCATCAGCAATCTTTATAGATTTGCCATCAAAATAAATTCACAATCTGGCCCCTTCTTCATCTTAGGTGCTACCATCTTCCCTCAATAGGGTGATTTTCATGGCCTCCTGACTGGTCTCTCTTTCCCTTATTCTTTTCCTCACCCTCAGCAGCCAGAGTAACCTTTTCAGAACTAATATCAGATCTCACCTCTCTGTTCCAAAAACCCAGTGGGTTTTCATCTCACTCAGAATGAAACCAAATTTCTCAAATATTAGCTATAGTCTTGTCCCTACTACTTCTTTAAACTCACTTCCTATTTCTGTCTAGTTTTATCCTTCTGCCTCACTTAGACTAATTTTTCCCAGCAATTCTACTTCTGAGTGTATAAACATAGGAAATGAACACAGGAAATAAAAGAGATATCTATATTCTCATATTTATTGTGGCATTATTCATAATAAACAAGACACGGAAACAACCAAAGGGTCCATCAGTGGAGGAATGGATAAAGATGTGATATATCCATTATATAAAGTGTATATATGTATATATATACACACACACACAATTCATAAAATGGAATATTATGCAACTATGAGAAATAAGGACATCCTGCCATTTGTGACAACATGGATAGATCATGATGGCATTATGCTAAATGAAATATCAGACAATAAAGACAAATACTAGTTAAAAAAATAAAAAGCACAGGGGGGCTGCTGCAATGCCCAGCATCACTTAAAAAAAGGCAAGTATTGTATGATATCACTTACATATGGAATCCAAAAACAAACTCATAAAAACAGAGTAGAGTGGTGATTACCAGGGGTTGGAATCTAGGCAAAATGGGGAGATGCTGGTTAAAGGTACAAACATCCAGTTAGAAAATGAACAAGCTCTTGGGATCTAATGTACAGCATGATGATTATGGTTAAGACGTCTTTTAATTTTGAAAGTGCTAAGAGTGAATGTTCTCACCAAAAAGATGTTCTCACCAAAAGACATAAGAATTGTAATGGTGTGATGGATGTAGGTATTAGTTAATGTTATGGTGGTAAACATTTTGCTACATATGTTTATTAAATCAACACATCAGAAACCATAAACTTACACAACAATGTACGTCAGTTCTACCTTACCAATTCAGTTCAGTTCAGTTGCTCAGTCGTGTTCGACTCTTGGTGACCCCATGAACTGTGGCACACCAGGCCTCCCTGTCCATCACCAACTCCCGGAGTCCACCCAAACCCAAGTCCATTGAATCAGTGTTGCCATCCAACCATCTCATCCTCTGTCATCCCCTTCTCCTCCTGCCCTCAAACTTTCCCAGCATCAGGGTCTTTTCAAATGAGTCAGGTCTTTGCATCAGGTGGCCAAAGTATTGGAGCTTCAGCTTCAACATCAGTCCTTCCAATGAATACTCAGGACTGATCTCCTTTAGGATGGACTGATTGGATCTCCTTGCAGTCCAAGAGACTCTCAAGAGTCTTCTCCAACCACAGTTTCAAAACATCTGTTCTTCTGCACTCAGCTTTCTTTATAGTCCAACACTCACATCCATACATGATCACTGGAAAACCTATAGCCTTGACTAGATGGACCTTTGTTGGCAAAGTAAAGTCTCTGCTTTTTAATATGCTGTCTAGATTGCTCATAACTTTGCTTCCAAGGAGTGTCTTTTAATTTCATGGCTGCAATCACCATCTGCAGTGATTTTGGAGCCCAGAAAAATAAAGTCTGACACTGTTTCCACTGTTTCCCCATCTATTTCCCATGAAGTAATGGGACCAGATGCCATGATCTTAGTGTTGAGTATGTTGAGTTTTAAGCCAACTTTTTCACTCTCCTCTTTCACTTTCATTAAGAGGCTCTTTAGTTCTTCTTCACTTTCTGCCGTAATGGTGGTGTCATCTGCATATCTGAGGTTATTGATATTTCTCCTGGCAATCTTGATTCCAGCTTGTGCTTCATCCAGCCCACCATTTCTCATGATGTACTCTACATATAAGTTAAATAAGCATGGTGACGATATACAGCCTTGATGTACTCCTTTTCATATTTGGACCCAGTCTGTTGTTCCATGTCCAGTTCTAACTGTTGCTTCTTGACCTGCATACAAATTTCTCAAGAGGCAGGTCAGGTGGTCTGGTATTCCCATCTCTTTCAGAATTTTCCACAGTTTATTGTGATCCACACAGTCAAAGGCTTTGGCATAGTCAATAAAGCAGAAATAGATGTTTTTCTGGAACTCTCTTGCTTTTTCGGTGATCCAGTTGGCAATTTGATCTCTGGTTCCTCTGTATTTTCTAAAACCAGCTTGAACATCTGGAAGTTCATGGTTCATGTATTGCTGAAGCCTGGCTTGGAGAATTTCAAGCATTACTAGCGTGTGAGATGAGTGCAATTGTGCAGTAGTTTTAGCATTCTTTGGCATCGCCTTTCTTTGGGATTGGAATGAAAACTGACCTTTTCCAGTCCTGTGGCCACTGCCGAGTTTTCCAAATTTGCTGGCATATTGAGTGCAGCACTTTCACAGCATCATCTTTCAGGATTTGAAATAGCTCAACTGGAATTCCATCACCTCCACTAGCTTTGTTCGTAGTGATGCTTCCTAAGGCCCACTTGACTTCACATTCCAGGATATCTGGCTCTAGGTCAGTGATCATACCATCGTGATTATCTGGGTCATGAAGATCTTTTTTGTACAGTTCTTCTGTGTATTCTTGCCACCTCTTCTTAATATCTTCTGCTTCTGTTAGACCCCTACCATTTCTGTCCTTTATTGAGCCCATCTTTGCATGAAATGTTCCCTTGGTATCTCTAACTTTGTTGAAGAGATCTCTAGTCTTTCCCATTCTATTGTTTTCCTCTATTTCTTTGCATTGATCGCTAAGGAAGGCTTTCTTATCTCTCCTTGCTATTCTTTGGAATTCTGCATTCAAGTGGGTATATCTTTCCTTTTCTCCTTTGCTTTTCGCTTTCCTCCTTTTCACAGCTATTTTAAGGCCCCCTCAGACAACCATTTTGTTTTTTGCACTTCTTTTTCTTGGGGATGGTCTTGATCCCTGTCTCCTGTACAATGTCATGAACCTCCGTCCATAGTTCATCAAGCACTCTGTCTGTCAGATCTAGTCCCTTAAATCTATTTCTCACTTCCACTGTATAGTCATAAAGGATTTGATTTAGGTCATACCTGAATGGTCTAGTGGTTTTCTCCACTTTCTTCAATTTCAGTCTGAATTTGGCAATAAGGAGTTCATTATCTGAGCCACAGTCAGCTCCAGGTCTTGTTTTTGCTGACTCTACAGAGCTTCTCTATCTTTGGCTGCAAAGAATATAATCAATCTGATTTTGGTGTCAACCATCTGTTGATGTCCATGTAGAGTCTTCTCTTGTGTTGTTGGAAGAGGGTGTTTGCTATGACCAGAGCATTCTCTTGGCAGAACTCTATTAGCCTTTGCCCTGCTTCATTTCATATTCCAAGGCTAAATTTGCCTGTTACTCCAGGTGTTTTTTGACTTCCTACTTTTGCATTCCAGTCCCCTATAATGAAAAGGACACTTCTTTGGGGTGTTAGTTCTAGAATGTCTTGTAGGTCTTCATAGAACTGTTTAACTTCAGCTTCTTCAGCATTTCTGGTCAGAGCATAGTCTTGGATTACCGTGATACTGAATGGTTTGCCTTGGAAATGAACAGAGACCATTCTGTCGTTTTTGAGATTGCATCCAAATACTGCATTTCGGACTCTTTTGTTGACTATAATGGCTACTTCATTTCTTCTAAGGGATTCCTGCCCGCAGTAGTAGATATAATGGTCATCTGAGTTAAATTCATCCATTCCAGTCCATTTTAGTTCGCTGATTCCTAGAATGTCGACATTCACTCTTGTCATCTCCTGTTTGACCACTTCCAGTTTGTCTTGATTCATGGACCTAACATTCCAGGTTCCTATGCAATATTGCTCTTTAGAGCATCAAACCTTGCTTATATCACCAGTTCCATCCACAACTGGGTGTTGTTTTGCTTTGCCTCCATCTCTTCATTCTTTCTGGAATTATTTCTCCACTGATCTCCAGTAGCATATTGGGCACCTACTGACCTAGGAGTTCATCTTTCAGTGTCCTATCTTTTTGCCTTTTCATATGGTACCTTAATAATGCTGAGGGGAAAAAAAATTGCTCCTTTCAATATGTCAAGAATATTCCTACCTCAAGGCCTTTGGACTTGCTGTTCCCTCTTTCAGAAACACTAGTAGTCATATATTGACATGGTTCTGTCTCTTATTAATACTTCCTTTCAGTCTCTGTTCTTAATAGTAACTTATCAGGGAGGTCTTCTTTGGCCACCCTGTAGAAAACAGCAACTACCACCCTGAGTGACTCTTCTCAGACTTCTCAGCATTTTCCACTGCTAAATATTATATACAGACTTGTTTAGTTGTTCACTATCTATCTCCTAGAAATTGATGTCTATGCCCCCTAGACCAGGCTTCTTGACTATTTGATTCATTACTGTTTGCCTAGAGCCTAGAACAGTGCCTGGCATACAGTAAGTGTTCCATATGATTTCTCAATGAATAAATGCCTGCCTTTTACCAACTTCACTCTTACTTCTCCTAACAATGTCTCCTTGATTGTTTTTCCTTTTACTGATGAGATAAACCAGTTTCAAGGCCTGCCATCTGCAAATAATATTCAGAGTCCTCCCACAGCGTTCCTTGAAGACTAAGCTAAAAAATAATAGAAAGCTGTGGACATTTTTAATGCATTTATTTTAGGATATAGTTATCATTTTTACTAGGCTAGGCCTACACAGTATAATTTATTTTGGGGGGGAAAATTGTTAAACAAGGCAGGATAAAAAGAAAAAGCAAAAAAGTAGGAAGGAAAGAGGGTTAATTAACTGTCGTCTTACCTATTTACCTCGTAGGTGATCTATAGACATCAGATGTGTGTGGAAGCATGCAGCAAAGTACACAGTATTATGCAAATCCAGTTGTTTCATTAAAAATTCATGTTTTCAAAGTTCTTCATTATTTATCGTTATTTTTGTTTACATATTAAGTTTTTGAAGTCTTTTAAACACCTTCTGGTGGCATTTTCTACCTGATTAAATGTATTACTGCATTCCAAACCTCACTGAATCTTCCTTTCTGTGAAAACAGAACAGGGTGGTTGGCAGAGTAACAGTCTCCAAAGATGTCCAAGTCTTGAAAATGTTAAGTTACAGAGGGAAGGGAAAGTTGCACGTGGAATTAATTTTGTTACTCAGCAGACCTTTAGAGAGATTCTTCTCAGTTACCCAGGTATACTCAAAGTAATTACAAGCGTTCTTAGTGAAAGCTGGCAAGGCGCCTTAGAGAACACTGCAGGCTTTCAAAATGGGGAAGACGCTGCTGCTGTTGCTGCTAAGTCGCTACAGTCTTGTCCGACTCTGGGCGACCCCATAGATGGCAGCCCATCAGGCTCCCCCGTCCCTGGGATTCTCCAGGGAAGAACACTGGAGTGGGTTGCCATTTCCTTCTCTGACGCATGAAAGTGAAAAGTGAAAGTGAAGTCGCTCAGTCGTATCCGACTCTTAACGACCCCATGGACTGCAGCCTACCGGGCTTCTCCGTCCAAGGGATTTTCCAGGCAAGAGTACTGGAGTGGGGTGCCATTGCCTTCTCCAGGGGAAGACGCTTGGAGCCAACAAATGTGACCTGACCAGATTCTCAGAGCTGGAGAAGGCAAAGAAGTCACTTCTCCCCAAGAACTTCCAGCAGGAATGCGACCCCACCGACACCTTCATTTTAGCCCAGTGAGGCTCCTGTTGAACTTCTTACTTCTAGAACAACGGTAAGATAAAACTTTGTGTTGCTTTAAACTACTGAGTCTGTGATATTTTGTTCCAATAGCAATAGAAAACTAAAACAAACAGCTTTAGCACATGAGTGAGCTCCAGTGTGTAAAAGACCTGAGTCTATATTCCAGGCCCATTAACCTCTCCAAACCTTGGTTCCTCACTGGTAAAAAGAAGATAGCAATACCGTTTTCTCTGTAGGAATTTTGTGAACATGAAATAAGATAGTTTGTGTAAAGACTCAAAACGGAGCCCACAACATAGTAACTTCTTAAAAATTGTTAGCTGTTAACTAATCATTTTTCTGTGAACTTTAAGTGTGGGTTATTTGTGAAATCAAAGGGCCAGTAAGCTGTTAAATGTATTGGGATGAAAATAGATTCAGAGTCAGAAGAAATGAGCCAAAGTTCAGGCTCTCCTAGCAGTGTGATCTTGGGCAAATCATTTAACTGTCATCATCTGGAAACTAAGATAATTATAGTTGCCTAGTCTGTACCAAATTAGATGCTCAATGTGAGAGCATTTTGGAAATCAAAGTCATGCTGCTGGAATTATTGCACATCTCATAAATCCTTCCTATTAGCTTCTTTTGTTGACATTTATTTTTCTAAGCATGGAATAATGAAGAAAGGCTCTTTAGTTGTAGCCAGAGGAATCTAGTTAGCTGAATTTGGGTTATGATAAATTTTATAGCTGGTAATGAGGTAGCAGAGAGATTGAACAACAGTATTAGTGAACAGGATTTCTTTTTTAATGAAATGTGGATCATAACCATGTTCAAGAGAGGAATAAGAACAATTTTTCTGAAATCGTCATAAAGAAGGATTCTTTTCTTTCTCTATTTTAACATTTTTTTTTTTAATCTCAAGCTCAGCTCACTTTCATCCCAGTTCTTTTGAATAGACTGTATTGTCTAAAGACTAGACTGCATCTAGTATGTGTGTGTGAGTTGCTCATTCATGTCTGACTCTTCGCAACCCCATAGACTGCAGCCCACCAGGCTCCTCCATCCATGGAATTTTCCAGGCAAAAGTACTGGAGTGGGGTGCCATTTTCTTCTCCAAGACTGCATCTAGTAGAAATCCTAAAATCACACACAGGAATCCAGACAGCCTATTCCCTTATTCTTTTCCCTAAACTGCGTATTCATATGAAAAGCTTTTGACCAGCTTGATTCAGTTCCTGATCTAACACCATCTTGGTTTTGAATCTCTCTCGCCTTCTAGTAGCTTCACTTTCCTCTTTTTATCACCTATTTTCCAAAATTTTCTTAGGTCTTTGGTAATACAGATGAATAAAGGCCCACAGTAATAGAACTAAAGTAACAAGATAGAAAATGCAACACAGGTAAAATGACTTAACACAGTATCCTTGAAAGGATGTAATACATATGTCTAGCTCTTCGGGGACTTCACTTTCACTTTTCACTTTCATGCATTGGAGAAGGAAATGGCAACCCACTCCAGTGTTCTTACCTGGAGAATCCCAGGGACCGGGGAGCCTGGTGGGCTGCCGTCTATGGGGTCGCACAGAGTCGGACACGACTGAAGTGATTTAGCAGCAGCAGCAGCAAGCAGTTCTGCAGGGAAGTTATTGTAAAGAGTTCCTTGCTTTCCTAACTTTGGAGAACGCTGAGTTAAAGTTCAACAGATTTCATGATTTCAGGTTTCTCGAGCCTTTCATATGTTAATATGCAAGAGGTTTTAGCACACAGCTTTTCAGGTTCAGAAACAGCTCCTGGCTAGGAGCTGTTTTCTGAATGTAGAACATTTGGGGGAAGGTTTGCTAAACTTAGGTGAACTCCTGGTTAAATAGTTGCCCTCTAAATTTGTGTGCATGTGTGTGTATTATATTTTATACATATTCTTGTCCACTGAAGACCATGCAGGACTACAGAGGGGGAGGAAAACACCAGGAAGCACATTTACCAAAGATACAAGATATATGTTAAAGAGGATAGGAAGCTTTCCAAAATTATTGTTAGTTGTCTATTAGGCTAGTAAAATATTATGCTTGTGTGTAAAGAAACTACTCCTTTTCTAACTTCCTTGTCTTGATCGGGAAAGGCCCACTCAGTCAATTTCCTCCTGTTGTCTGACACTTTTCCCTTCTTCTCTTCAACCCTAAAAACATTATTTTTGCCCAGTTTTCCTCCTTTATTTATTTTCCTCTCTACTACCATCCTACCCAAGAAGAGAAATAGTGATATTTCTTCAAAGCTTCTGGGTGTTATTTTTTCTCAATGGAGAGATAGTCTATAGCAGAATACTTTATAGATATCTTACAACTGAAGTGTTTAAAAATCCAGGAATTAATTACTGTTCAAATGTCTCTGGCTTTGAGTCCTCACCCCCATTTTAAAGCATAACATCTTACCATGATCACACCTTAATTATTCTTATCAGAAAATAATCATATACTTGAATTTTACTATGATCCTACACCCCTGGAGTTGGAACTGGAATTTTAGAAGAGACCTTCTTTACATACAAGAGCTCCAAGTTCTGTCTCTTTAAGCCTCACATACTAATTAATTAGTAGATGTAGGGAAAAAGCAAATTAGCCAAGATGGCGGTGGTCAGGCTCTCTCACCCCACAGCCTCTCGCTCTTGCCCCATGTTTTGTAAATACATGGTTATATAACAGGTGAGATCACTGATAGCACTGTGCATGCACCTCAGGATGTACCCGCTTGGCCTTGGGCCACTTTTGTTGTAGAAAGGTATGTAAGCTTCACCTGAAAAGCCGCTGAGGGTGTGTTATATTGGGTTAACCATAAGAGAATACAGCGTGTCTGCTGCTGCTACAGCCGCCACACCCGCAGGTAGAGAATAAACATGTCTAGTTCCTACAATTCCTTCAGTTATCTTCCAGTTTCTCAGCTCACACCTTGCCTACCCTGGGTTCAGCGAGCAGTGAGATACAGCAAGACACTAGGCATTCCTCATCCATTGGATAAAGATTTATTAGATGTTGTTACATGCCAGAATGTGCATGGTACTAACAATTCACATAGGTAGCTTACAGTTATTGGTGGTGGAAATGATGGTGGTCATGATAATGTGGTTTCCTGCAAAAGATGTTCCTCCATTATAAAAAGAGCCAGTGAAGTGGAAGTCTCCACCATTCTAAATGGATGAGCAAGGGACCATCTTACAGAGAGAGGGTAATTAGTATTTTTGGTGAATGGCTTATTGGACCAAGCATTTGTTCTGGATCAGTGGTTCTAAACTCAAACTGCACAGCACATATCTAAAATTTTGATGCCTGGGCCCTATAACAAGTCAACTGAATTGAAATCTCTGAAAGACATGAGTTCTTGGACATTGTTATTTTATAAATGGTCCACTGATGAGTGTAATATCTATTCAGTGTTAAGAGCCATTGTTGTAAATAGGAGTAAGAAGGGAATTGTGTGGACATAGTAAGAATATCTGTATCAATAGGAACTGAATTAAGGGGAAGGCTGGGGAGGAATTATTAACTCTATATAAATTAACTAAGAAGCTCAAAAGTTGGACGTGCCACTGAATTGCGGCCACGGGTCATGGCACATGCAAAATTACATAAGCCAGATTCCTGATCTCTTAAACTCTATTCTCTTAGAGCATGGGGGAGGAGGACAGCTGCAGAAGCGATCTCAAATTTCTCAGGAACTCAGCTCATAGGATACATTTATCAGAGTTAAAGTTATAAATATTGCACACAGTCTCAATACCCAGAGGTAAACATTTACATTACAGATCTTATTAGCAGACAATTGTGAAACCAAATAATGATTTTTTTTCCCACAGAGTTGCACATGTAAGAACAAATATAAATTAAAAATAAGAAGCTTAATTCTCCCTGTTGAAAACGGGGAGACTTCTCTCTCCTCCCTTTACACAGAGCATTCGCTTTCTTATCTCTTTGAAATACATATAAATCATTTTTAAGACTAGATAGATCTTTTGTCAACTGGCCTCTTGTCAGTTTTCTGACCTAGGCATGTCTTTCTGAAGAAACTAGAGAACCATCTCTTTGAAGTACAAACATCAGGAGAGATAGTAGCCCTAGCTTCCAGAATCTGTGGCAAGATAGGAGCCTAAATTCAGTGGACACTTTGCTCTAAGTTGCAAAATTGCCTCCTGTTATAAAGAGATGAGGTTTGCTTTTTCTCTAGATAAATCCAATTAGCTTATACATACTGTCTCCACAGTTACCAGGTAAAGTTAGGATGAACTGTTTGTGACAAATGAGTCCTTTACTTACTTACTTGTTATTCATCTTGAAACATGTACATAATGAGTTAATCTGCTTGGCTGTGTAAAGGGATGAGATTTCTTTCTCCTTTGAAATCTTTTTTTTAATTGAAGTATGGGCTTCCCTTGTGGCTCAGATGGCAAAGAATCTGCCTGTGATGAAGGAGACCTGGGTTCGATCTCTGCATTTGGAAGATCCCCTGGAGAAGGGAAAGTCTACCCACTCCAGTATGCTGGCCTAGAGAATTCCATGGACTGTATCGTCCATGGGGTCGCAAACAATCAGATATGACTGAGCAATTTTCACACATAGTTAATTTACAATATTGTGTTACTTTCATGTGTACAGCATAGCAAATCACTTTTTCTTTTTTTTGCAGATTATATTGTTTTGTGCATGCATGCTAAGCCGCTTCAGTTGTGTCCTACTCTGTGACTCTATGGACTGCAGCATGCCAGGCTCCTCTGTCCATGGGATTCTCCAGGCAAGAATACCGTTTGCTGTGTCCTCCTCCAGGGGAGTCTTCTGACCCAGGGATTGAAACCCCATCTCTAATGTCTCCTGCATTGCAGGTAGGTTCTTTACCACTAGCACCACCTGGGAATAGCCCATGTTCTGTTTTAGGTTGTTACAAATACTGGGTATCATTCTCTCTGCTATACAGCAAATCCTTATTGCTTATCTGTTTTATGAATAGTATTTTGTATCTGTTAATCCCGTACTCGTAATTCATTGTCACCCCACCCCCTTCCTGTTTGGTAACCACAAATTTATTTTGTGTGTCTGTGAGTCTGTTTCTGTTCTGTGTATACATTCATGTTGTTTTTAAAGATTTCACATATGAGTGATGTTATACAGTATTTGTCTTTCTCTGTCTGACTTATTTCACTAAGTATGATATTCTCTAAGCTTATCCATGATGATGCAAATAGCAATATGTCATTCTTTTTTATGGTTGAATAATATTACATTGTGGGGCTTCCCTGGTTGCTCAGACAGTAAAGAATCTGCCTGCAATGCAAGAGACCTGGGTTTGATCCCTAGGTCAGGGAAAACTCCTGGAAAAGGGAATGGCTACCGACTCCAGTATTCTTGCCTGAAGAAATCCACGGACAGAGGAGCCTGGTGGGCTACAGTCTGTGGAATTGCAAAAAGTCAGACATAACTGAGTGACTAACACTAACTCGCTTGACTAATATTCCATTGTCTGTATATACCACATCTTCTTAAGCAAGTCATCTGTTTTCAGGCACCTGGGTTGCTTCCATGTCTTGGCTATTGTAAATAGTGCTGTTATGAACACTGGAGTGCATGTATCTTTTTGATTTAGTGTTCTTATTTTTTCTGGATATGTACCCAGAAGTGGAATTTCTGGATCTTATAGTAGTTCTATTTTCAGTTTGTTTTTTTTTAAGGAAAATCCATGCTGTACCATTATGTACATTCCCACCAACTTTCCATAGTGGCTACACCAATTTAAATTCCCACCAACAGTGTACAAAAATGTCCTTTTATTCACACCCTCTCCAGTTGTAGACTTTTTGATGATAGCCATCCTGACAGTTGTGAAGTGATACCTCATTGTGGTTTTGATCTTTTAATGTGCCTCATGGCCATCTGTATGTCTTCTTTGAAGAAATTTCTATTTAGATCTTTTGTGTATTTTGATTCTTCTTTTTTTATGATTGTTATTGAGTTGTGTGAGCTGTTCATATATTTTGGAAATTGTCCTTGTCAGTCACAGCTTGGCTGTTTGCACGTGTTTTCTCCTATTCTGTAGGTTGCCTTTTCATTTATGATTTTCTTTCCTGTGCAAAAGCTCATAAGTTTGATTAGGTCCTGTTATTTTATTTTTGTTTTTATTTCTATTGCCTTGGGGGACTGACCCAAGAAACATTGGTATGATTTATATTAGAGATTGTTTTGCCTATGATATCTTCTAGGAATTTTATGGTGCCATGTCTTCTGTTTACATCTTAAGCCATTTGGAGTTTATTTTTGTGTTTGGTGTGAGGATGTATTCTAAGTTCATTGATTTACATGCGCCTGTCCAACTTTCCCAGCACCTCTTGGTGAAAAGACTGTTTTATTTCCACTGTATATTCTTGTTTGGCATGTATGTTAATGAGTATAATATCCTCTTCTTATATTGATCCCTTCATCATATAACCCCTTCTTTGTCTTTTGTTATAGCATTTGCTTCAAAGTCTGTTTTGTCTGGTGTGAGTATTGCTACCCTCTGCTTTATTGTCATTTCCATTTGCCTGAGATCTTTTCCATCTCCTCACTTTCAGTCTCTGCATCTTTCACCCTGAAGTGAATCTCCTGTAGGCATCATATTGATGGTTCTTTTTTTTTTAATTATTGACCACTCTGCCTTTGATCAGAGCATTTAATCCATTAACATTTAAAATAATTGTTGATAGATTTGTATTTATTGCCATTTTACTTTTTGTTTTCTAGTTTTGTAGATCTTTGTTTTTGTTTTTATGCTATAGTTTGATTTTCTTTCCTTTCATTTTGGGTTTTTATGAATCGACTGTAGGCTTTTTATTTGTGGTTACCCTGGTATTCATGTATGCTGAGCCATAATTACTTCAACTTGCTTTAAACCGATAATCATTTAAGTTCAAACACATTCTAGAAGATCTATATGGGGCTTCCCTGGTGGTTCAGATGGTAAAGAATCTGCCTGCAATGCAGGAGACCTGGGTTTGATCCCTAAGTTGGGAAGATCCTCTGGAAAAGGAAATAGCAATCCACTCCAGTTTTCTTGCCTGGGAAATCCAATGGTTAGAGGAGCCTGGCAAGCTACAGTCCATGGGGTCACAAAGAGTCAGACATGACTGAGCAACTAACACACATCGTTTTTACTGCCCTCCCCCACATTTTGTGTTCTTTGATGTCCAATTTTTCATCTTTGTTGCCTATCCTTTTTATACGTATTGTAGTTATAGTTGCTTTAACAATTTTGGTTTTAATCTACATACTGGCTTGCTTAAGTGATCTTTAATCCTTCCTATATATTTACCTTTCATATTGGGATTTTTCCCTTTTCTGTAAATTTTTGTTTTCAATTTAGAAAAAAAAAAACCTTCAACATTTCTTTTGAACATTTAAAAATTTTAAACCCTTCAACATTAACTTTTAAATAATTGATACGTTTGTACTTATTGCCATTATACATTATAATGTTGAAGGGTTTAAACATGTAAACTGTTTAAAAGAAAGGTTGAAGGGTTTTTTTTTTTTCTAAATTGAAAAGAAGCAAGAATTTACAGAAAAGGGAAAAATCCCAATATGAAAGGTAAATATATAGGAAGGATTAGTATGCAGGTCAGGAAGCAACAGTTAGAATTGTACATGGAACAACAGACTGGTTCCAAATAGGAAAAGGAGTACATCAAGGCTGGATATCGTCACCCTGCTTATTTAACTTATATGCAGAGTACATCATGAGAAATGCTGGACTGGAAGAAACACAAGCTGGAATCAAGATTGTCGGGAGAAATATCAATAACCTCAGATATGCAGATGACACCACCCTCATGTCAGAAAGTGAAGAGGAACTAAAAAGCCTCTTGATGAAGATGAAAGTCGAGAGTGAAAAAGTTGGCTTAAAGCTCAACATTCAGAAAAAGAAGATCATGGCATCCGGTCCCATCACTTCATGGGAAATAGATGGGGAAACAGTGGAAACAGTGTCAGACTATTTTGGGGGGCTCCAAATCACTGCAGATGGTGACTGCAGCCATGAAATTAAAAGACGCTTACTCCTTGGAAGGAAAGTTATGTCCAAACTAGATAGCATATTCAAAAGCAGAGACACTACTTTGCCAACAGAAGTCCGTCCAGTCAAGGCTATGGTTTTTCTTGTGGTCATGTGTGGATGTGAGAGTTGGACTGTGAAGAAGGCTGAGCACCGAAGAATTGATGCTTTTGAACTGTGGTGTTGGAGAAGACTCCTGAGAGTCCCTTGGACTGCAGGGAGATCCAACCAGTCCATTCTGAAGGAGATCAGCCCTGGGATTTCTTTGGAAGGAATGATGCTGAAGCTGAAACTCCAGTACTTTGGCCACCTCATGCGAAGAGTTGACTCATTGGAAAAGACTCTGATGCTGGGCAGGAGGAGAAGGGGATGACAGAGGATGAGATGGCTGGGTGGCATCACTGACTCGATGGATGTGAGTCTGAGTGAACTCTGGGAGTTGGTGATGGACAGGGAGGCCTGGCTTGCTGTGATTCATGGGTTCACAAAGAGTCGGACACAACTGAGTGACTGAACTGAACTGAACTGAAATATCACTTAAGCAAGCCACTATGTAGATTAAAAACCGAAATTGTTAAAGCAACTATAACTACATACATGCCATTATACATAAGAATACATTTCAACGTTTTTAATTCTTTTAGTTTTTGCTTATCTTGAGAAATTCTTTCTCCTTCTATTCCAAATGATGGTCTTGCTAGGTAGACTATCTCAGGTTCCTGGTTTTTCCCTTTCAGAACTTTAAAAGTCAGAAGGGAGTTGCATGATATATTCAAACTCTGCAGAGAAATCAGCTAACAGCCTTATGGGGTGTTTCCTTGTAACTAAATCTTGTTTTCTCTTGCTGCCTTAAGAATCCTGTCTTTATCTTTAAATTTTGCCATTTTAACTGTGATATGTCTTGGTTTGGCTCTGAGCTCATTTTGTTTGGGCACCCCTGTGCTTTCTGAGGTGGCTCAGACAGTGAGGCATCTGATTACAATGCAAAAGGCTGTGGGTTCCATCCCTGGGTCAGAAAGATCCTCTGGAAGAGGGCATGGCAACCCATTCCAGTATTGTTGCCTAGAGTACCCCCTTGACAGAGGAGCCTGGCAGGCTACAGTCCATGGGGTTGCATCTGTTTCCTTATTAGGTTTGGGAAGTTCTCACCCATAATATCTGTTTTAAATCATTTTTTTTTAATTATTTGTTTTTTTTGGTTTGTGTTGGGTCTTCATTGCTGTGCACAGGCTTTCTCTAGTTCCATAGAGCAGTTCTACTGGGCTGCTATTTGTTGTGATGCATGGGTTCTAGGCATTTGGGCTTCAGTAGTTATGGCTCACCGGCTCTAGATTGCAGACTCAGTAGTTGTGGTAAACTGGCTTAGTTGCTCTGCAGCATGTGGAATCTTCCCAGACCAGGGATTGAACCCATGTCCTCTGCATTGGCAGGTGGATTCTTATCCACTGTAACACCAGGGGCATCCCACAATTTCTTTAAACAAAATAAAAATTGTTTTGATTCTCTTCTCTCTCTCTCTGTTCTCCTTCTGGAAACCCTATTATATATAAGTTGGCATGTTTTATTCCCATAGGTCTCATATGTTGCTTTCTTCTTTTTTTTCTGAGTGCTATTCTAATTTGGTGATCTCCATTATTCTATCTTTCAAATCACTTGTACACTCTTCTGCATCATTTAGGCAGCTATTCATTGCTTCCAGATTTCTTTTTTATCTCAGAAATTGAATTATTTTTGATTGGGTCATCTTTAATACTTTCTAGTTTCTTGTTAACGTTGATCTGCGTTTATATTGATAATCTTAATTCAGTTAGCATTTTTATAAACTCCATTTTGTTCTCATTGTCTAGTATAGACTGATCTGTTTTGTCTTTCAGGGGGTCTTCCCCGGCTGTCTTAATTGGGAATAGTTTCTCTGCCTCTTCACTTAACTTTCTCTGTTCTGTGAATATAGGAGAAACCCTTATCTATTGTGGTCTTGAGGGAGTGTTTTCATGTGGCAGTGTCTCTATGTAGACTGTGCCTTTGGTGTGAGGGCTTTTTTTTTTAAGGCTTGTTTTGATATGGACACCAGCCACATCTTTCCTCAGGGTATGCTGAATGCCATCACCTTGTTAGGGTGGCTGGTGTTAGGGGATCTAAAGCCTGTGCAGAGTGAGAGGTGGGACTTCCTTTCTGCTCAGGGGCTGTCACCACCCTATCAGAGGCAGGGTCTGCTCTCCAGTTGCTGGAGCAGAAGCCTGAGGGTTGAGCTTGAGCAGGCTCTGTTTCCCTTGAGTGCGTGCTTTGCCCCAAAGGACGGGAGCGCTGAAGTGAGGCTCATGTACTCACACTGGTCTGATGTGCCGCCTGTGTAGGAATTCATGGCTCAGCTCAGACGTAGCACAAGGCTGTGTCTCTTCCCCTGTTGTGGTCCTCCCAGATCCAGTGCACAGCTGTGACATGGAGTGAGTGAGACCGGTGTGTTATCCAGGCTGGGGCTTTGTGGCCACAGGAATTCAAGCAGCTCTGCTGCCATCATCAGTCTGGGCTTCCCCTGTGGTGTTGGTTTGAGCTAGTGCTAGCCCTGGCAGCCACTGTTTCACCTGGACCACATCCCAGACCCCCAACCTGCCTGTGTGCCTAGACGGAGTTTTTCCCCAGACGCAGCTCTCCTAGATCTCATGCCAAGCTCCGGTGTGGAATAAGCAGGTCCAGGGTGTTTGCTGCACTCAGGCTGGGGAGCACGGTGAGCTAGCTGCTGTCAGTGCAGAGCTCTCTGTCCTGTGGTTGGCAGACCAGCACCGTGCACCATTCACAAGTGGGGACTAGATTCTCCAGCCCTTCTCCCTGTCCCAGCAGGTCTCCCAGCAGCCAGAGGGACTGGTCTTCTCCATGGAGGCCTCCAGGACCGGGACACCCAGCTCAACCTGCTTGCTCCCCAGGGTGAAGGTGACCCGTATGGGCCTTTCCTTCCTTTCAAAGCCTTCCCAATCCCATGACTTTTCTCCATCCTCTCCAGTTATGTGGAAATCTTTCTTGAAGCTTTGGTTGTCTACGAGTTCTTCTGCCAGTTTCCAGCTTCCCTTGAGAATTGTTTCATATGTAGGTGTGCTTTGGATGTGTTTGTGTTGGGGAGGTGAGCCCCACATCCTCCCCTTCTGCCATCTTGATCCCTCCTGTCTTTCTTATCTCTTAACAGATTGCCTGGGACGTGGATCATATTACAGTTTCATGCTTATTCAAATAAGTTTTCTACTAACCATTGTAGAGCATTTTTCTGGGATGAGAAATCATTTTGTTTTAATTTTAAAACAAAATTTTAAATTTTGTTTAAATTTTCTCCAACACACAAGACTTTAGCCTCCTAGAGAGTAAAATTTATCTTCAATTTGTTTTTTCTTATCTCAGACTATTATCAGCTACAAATAATTGAGATCTTACAGTCTAATTTCAAATTCTCCCCAGTTTTCATAGACCAGACTGAAAATTTTAAAAATTTGAGTTATAATCTTGTTTTTCAATCTAATAAATACTGTAAGAATTTCTAAGAATTCTCAAATATTTGCTGTTTTCTAGAAAAAAGTATCCATTTTGGCAACTTAGATAGCTCACACTGCTCTGAGCCCTGCCAACCAACTGGTCAAAAAAATTTAGGAATTTAGAGAAAAATCTTGGAATCCTTTCCTGCTTAGTGCCCACTTTTACTCAAGGCATTTCAAGGTGAAGATGGTCTCTGGTAGCCTTGAAAAGCAAATTGTTTCAGAGAAAACATCTTCTTTCTTCCCCTAAGTGCCTTAAAGTAATCCTTCATCTCTAGTCCCATTTCATTTAGACCATTTTGTAACAGTGAAATGTCATTCAACAATTGTAAAGTACTTGTGTCAGAAAAAAAGTTTTAGAAGGACTCCATTGTTAGTTCATTGTGGTGAGGGTTCAGATGAATCACAGGTCCCATTATGTCCTGTGGAAGCAGAGCAACTACACCAGAAATGTACAATCCTCTTCCCAAGAGGAATGAGCACAGCCATCGCCAGAGCACCATTTCCACATGTAACACTTGGGTTCCTGGGTGGATCAGAGGGATGGTTCTCTAGAAAGAGAAGCGGGATGACGCAGGACTAGTGGAGCAAAAATCTCACAGATGATCACAACTAGGACAAATAAACTAGTCCCAGAGACATTTTTCAGGGCCTGGGACCTGGTAGTTATAGAATAGCAGTGAGGAGGAAGGTCAGGATGATGTTAGATAGTTGTCAGGCAGTAACCAAGATGAGCTGAAACCAATTGGCTTAGCACAGTTCCTGGGATGTAGCAAAGACTTAGTTAATATCAATTGAGGGATTAAATCAATAAAGGTGTCTTCTTTCCTGTTCTCTTAAGTACAACTTGTATGATATGCCACAATCTGGTTTAAAAATCATAAAGACAAAGTGAAAACAAAGTATTTGTCTTAACCTGGTCTACAGAATAATTTATTTGTTGCTCATCAGTGTAGATTTGAAACTTTCTCTGAGTGTAAAGCTCACATCCCCTATGCTCTTACTATAAGTGAAATGATTCTCTTGTACAGGTAAGATGTTCTCTGGAAATCTGACCCAATGATTATTTAAATGAGCACAACTACCTTGTCCCTCACCTAAAATCCATGGACGTATCCAAATTTAGTCCCATTCCAGCAACATTCAAACTCAGTCAAAAAAATTATCCATTTTCTTTTATAAACTAATGGGTTTTTTGTCTCAAGAGATAAATAAAAAGTGTAACGTTAAATGCTTAATGGAAAAGATATGCATTAGAAATGCTGCCTGAGCTGTATTTAAAGTGAAAACATTAAAAACTTCACCTTTGATGCAGATAATCAATCATTAGAAACAAGTTCTAAATTAAGGATATAGATCATGTCACCTTTTTCTAGATCTTATTCTGAGTCTGAAGAAATTCTCCTACCATAGAAGAAAAGATGACAGAACCACACACAGGAAAAACTAATAGCAACACCAGCAAAATCATATCTTCCTTGATTAATATGAAATAACCCAGTTGATAACGGCTGAAAAATGAAAGTATGGGTGTTGTGATATCTCATGAGATTAACTCAGTAATATCCTCTCTGAGTAAATCTTTACCTCTTCTGATATTTGTAGCTTTACATGGTAATAAAATGTAAGTGTAAAAATGAACTGAAAGAAAGATTAGCTTTGAAAAACAGCAGACAGGCTATCAGCAGCCACCAGGGTCAGTGCCCTGTTGTTCTCAGAAGAGTGCAGCACCATGACCAGGAGAAAGCTGTTCCCTGACTCCTAACAGCCTCCCAGCCCCTCACATAGAACCCTGGGTGGTTGCCTAGGCTTGCAGTCTGAGTGGAGAGAGAGAGAGCGTAGCATAATAGGATCTGAAGAGCTTGATCCAGAAGTTTGCCTTCCTACAGTGCCTCACTGGTTAAGTTCTGAGAAACCACAATTCAAAAGGAGAATTTATTGATTGATTAAATTCATAGGGACAACTGAGCTCAACATGTGTTTACTAAATAAGTTTGGAAAATAACAATGAGGCTTTTAACTTGTGTCAAGATGAAAAGCTTTTGTATTTGACAGGTGGGAATGGATATTTATTTTTTAATATTTCAAACTCCCTGGTAGTATGGATATGCAAATGTTCTGGCAATCTTTTAGTAGTTAAGATTCATTTGTAACCTACACCTCAAAAATTGGTTGTTGTTTAGTTGCTAAGTCATGTCTCTTTTGTGACCCCATGGACTTTAGCCCACCAGGATCCTCTGTCCATGGAATTTCCCAGCAAGAATACTAGACTGGGTTGCCATATCCTTCTCCAGGGGATCTTCCCAACCCAAAGGTTGATCCCACATCTCTTGCATTGGCAGGCAGATTCTTTATCACTGAGCCACCAGGAAGCCCACCTCAAAAATACTACATATAATTTACCTGTCAAAAATAAATTTTCCCAGATCTAGTCTTCACTCTTCTGGATGAGAGAATTGAAACACCAGGGGCATTTCCTCCCGGAGTGGGGGATGGGATAGGGAGCATCATGGCAAAAGCAAAAATGTAGGTATCAAAATTTCTGCTTCATTATTTTCATAATAAATTCTTTATTAAAATTTTCAAAATCATACTAATAAAACTACCACAGTCTACCAGTTCACCCGATATATAATTATTTTATTGCAGTGTTTAATTTTTGTGGGCATTAGCAATGATAGCATTGCATTCTGTTTGTAGCTATTCTAACATTGTCATTTCAGCACCTTTCTGCTACCACTGATGCAAGACCAAGTCCCCTATCCCTCATCCTTCAGTTTCCTATTACCTTAAGCAACCCAACAGAGGTGATATTATTTCAGGACATATCTGAAAATAACGTCTTAAAAAAATTTTTTTTATGTAACCAACCACCTGCATGGCAGGAAAATCACAGGAAACAAATAACCATCCCTGCATGAGTCACTGTCACCAGCAATCTCACAAGGTAATGAAACCAATTCCACACTTTGCTGGTAGCCTGTAACTGGGGGGTGAAAACCAAAGGGTTTTGATCATTCTGAGAGCAGGGGCTAGAAGAATTCCTGGATTTAAACAAAGAAGAAAGGCAGAGTTCCCTGAGTTCATTGTTCTCAGCCATTTAATTGTCCTCCTGATTCAATGTTCATCCGAGTGCATAAAACACTACTGGACTTCTAGAGACCAAACTGAGCTCAAATGAAGAAAATCGTGACTAAGGAGAAAAAGTCTATGATTAGAGCTGCAGGAAGCTGCCACCCAGAAATTTGAATGTTGAGCTCTGACAAACAAGTTCTTTCAAAGGCACTAAAGAAATCTCCTGATAATTCTTTCATTGAGTTGGTCAGAAAGAGATCTGTTCACCTGCTGGGATCCTGGAAAATTTCAAACCCCTGACTACACAGATGGTAATCAGGCTGCCACACTTTGAAATATGAAGTAGAATACTTAATTCTGGTGAAATTATGAATGAGAGAAGAAATCTCTTCCCCTGATAGGCGGGGTGGACTGAGATACATCCAGACATAAACCAGTAACCTTATTGGTGCTTATATTCAGTTTTCCCAAAGCCAAATCCAGTAAAGTGAATTTTCTCTCTTGAAGTCTCCCTTCAAGTCTAAGCATTTCAGACAAGATTCAATAAAAAATTTTAATCTAATTTTTGTGTCAGCAAAGCCCATATAAATCAGCACAAGCCCTGAAAAATTGAAGACGCACTGTTTTTTATTGAATCCATAAATCTAAGAACTTAGCATTGAACAGTTTTAAGTGTTTCTTTAAAAAAAAATAATTAGTGTGATAACAGACAGGGAAATTGAGCCCAAGGGTCTAAGAGGCTTATTCAGATCCTAGAAGCAAGAAGTATTTGGGAAAAGAATGTTGCCTAAGTAAACATGACTAAATTATCTGAATCCAACCCTAACAATTGAACGTACTATATCTTGTTCCAAAGGGTTTTACTTTGGATTTTGGTTCCCTTATATGTGTTCTAAAACCCCACTGAGAGTCATGGCACAAAAGTGCTTTGAAATCCATTTATTTTTCAAGTGAAACACTTAGACTTGGAAATTTGACAGTGAAGTTGGCACAAAGGGAGAACTTTGAGGTGGCTGCATTCAGAATTCTCTCTTCACTAACAACTTTTTTTGATCAATTTCTATTTATATAGTTACTATCTCACTTCCAATATCAAACTAAGAAAAATATATATCAATACAAATTGTGTTTATCTCTGGAGAAGGAAATGGCAACCCACTCCAGTATTCTTGCCTATAAAATCCCATGGACAGAGGAGCCTGATAGGCTACAGTCCATGGGGTCGCAAAGAGTCAGACAAGAAGGAGGGACTTCACTTACTTACTATGTTTATTCCTGCTCTATAAACCCAACAGAAACAATCTCTTGTTTGCTTTCCTAGAAAGCTACCTGAAATGTGGAAGAAAGCACATTGTGTCTTTAGTGAAGATTCAGATTATAAAGTTTGTCCTTCTCTCAACATGTATGTCCTTAGAACTCCAATTGTGGTCTACAGTGGATCAGTATTGAAACCATGTGAAAAATCTCAGGTTCCACCCAGGTCTACTGAATCAGAATCTGCATTTTAACAAGCTCCCCAGGTATTCATTAGGGCTTCTCTTGTAGCTCAGCTGGTGAAGAATCCACCTCCAAAGCTGGAGACCTAGATTCTATCCCTGGGTTGGGAAGATCCCCTGGAGAAGGGAAGAGCTACCCACTCCAGGATTCTGGCCTGGAGAATTCCATGGACTGTATAGTCCATGGGGTCGAAAAGAGTCAGACACGACTGAATGACTTTCACTTCACTACTTCCATATTCATAGAACAATGGGAGACATTGTTCTATGTAATTTCAACACACTAATCCTGTGTTTCATTTCCTGTGCACAATTTATGATTTACAGCACGTGCAAGCTGGAAACCCCCTTTCTTAGATATCATTGAGTTTCCTGTAGTGCTTCCAAGCAAACACCATCTACATATGTAGACTGATATTTAATGAGCCTTTGCTGCCTCTAGGTTTACTTCTTTATTGAAGCTTTAAATCAAGTCAAATGTTTAGCTTTATCTTAGCCCCAAATAGAACACATTAAAGAGTAACGGGAAAACAGAAAAAGGGGTCTAACGTATACTGAACCTTAATAAACACTTTAAACTTACATCCACTTTTAATCCTGTGAAGTAGGATTTTATAAAATGTTACAGATGAGAAAACAATCTCAGAAACCTTACTTGTTCTGTGTCACAAAATCGAATGACACAATCAGGATTTAAGCTGAAGTGCTTCTCATTTGAAATCCCCTGAAAAGCATAGTTGCATAGTAATGCGCAGACAAATGCAGTGGTATCAGCTGCTTTTATTATTCTTGGTTTTCCTGTGTAAGCAAGTCACATTGAAGTTATCTAAATGCTAAATAACAAAAGCGATACCAAAATCACACACCTGCTTTACTTTACCTTCCTCCAAACCACCCTCTCTAATGATACACTGGTAAATCATGTTGCAGGTATTTTTTTTAAGTTGGAGCTTTTTTTTTTTTTTTTTTTAAAGATGTATTTCTTTTTGGCTGCACTGGGTCTTTGTTTCAGTGAGTGGGCTTCTTACTGTGGTGGCTTCTCTTGTTGAGGAACACAGGCTCCAGGGTGTGCGGTCTTCAGTAGTTGAGAGTATGTACTTAGTTGCCCTGGGCAGGGATCTTCCTGGACCAGGGATTGAACCTGTGTTCCCTGCAATGGCAGGCAGATTGTTAACCGCTAGACCACCAGGGAAGCCCTGAAAATGTTTTTAATATGCAATTTGATCACCCTACTTTTATTGATACTTGGTGTGTTTAATCAACTAACTCATTGTGACTACTGAATTATTTAGGCTCATTTATGTTACATTCTTTTGTGTTTTCTTTTCTCCATATTTCTTCCTTTGTCCCTTTCACTTCCAGCCTATTATTGATAACATTTATTCTCACTCCCTCTTTTTTTCTCTCTGCCAATTTAGAATTATACTTGTATTTCTATTCTTTTAGTGTCAACATTAAAATTTTTAACAATCCTATTTTATTTCATATTTTTCTAACAAAGTCTATTTTACCCTCTAAACACTAGCCCTCTGTTTGTCTTGGATCTTGTACTTTTCATTAGTTTTAAGAGAATTGGTGGTTACTGGCTTCCCTGGTGGCTCAGTCAGTAAAGAATCCACCTGTGATGTGGGAGACATGGGTTCGATCCCTGGGCTGGGAAGATCCCCTGCAGGAGGGCATGGTAGTTCACTCCAGTATTCTTGCCTAGAGAATCCCCATGAACAGTGGAGCCTGGCGGGCTACAGTCCATGGGGTCACAAAGAGTTGGACATGACTGAGTGACTAAGCACATACACAATACTAATATTAGCATCAGTAGTTAATTTATATCCCTATTTTGATGATATCTTCCCTAATTTACTGGTTTACTACTTGATTAGATCTTCACTCAGCTATTATACATGGGGGATGAATTCACCTAATCCTAGTACCTCAAAATGGTATTTTGCCTTTACTTTGAACAATAGTTTAGCTAGTTACAGAGCTATATTTTGAAAATTATTTTCCCTCTCTGTCAACTCATAACATCTATTGTTACTTCTGTGAAGTCTGCTCTCAGCTTTATTTTCACCACTATGTAGGTAATGTCTTTTTCCCCCATTAGCATTTAAGAACTCCTACTCTTATTTTCTACATTTTGTTACTCTGGATATGGATTTATTTTTACTTTTGAATTTCAGCTTGTGGCCCTTTTCTGATGATAAATTTTTCAGTTCAGAAAAACACTAAGTCCTTCATTAACTCTTAAAATATTACCTTTCTGCTACTCTTTTTTTTCTAATTCTGGAACTCCTATTACATGTGGGTTGGGCTTCTCACTCTACTCTCTGTCTCTTACCTTTCCTTTTATACTTTATCTACATCTCCTGAATTCTAAGTCAAGTTCTCAGATCTTTCCACTAGTTCACTCATTCTTCCTTGGTTGTGTTCAATCTACTGAGTTTCTTTCAATGATTACATTTTTACTTCCTAAATTGCTATATTTTAAAAAACATCATCTCTTACCCATGACTCATCCTCATCTATTTTTGTTTATAATACCTGGTTTCTCTATGCATATATTTTTACTTTGTTTCTTTGAGGATTTTGACCATCTACCATATAATGCCATGTTCAAAAGATTATAATCTTAGTAATCTTATCATTTGGATTTCCCAGGTGGCTCAGTGGTAAAGAATCCACCTGCCAATGCAGGAGACATGGGTTCCATCCCGGGGTTGGGAGGGTCCCCTGGAGAAGGAAATGGCAACCACTCTAGTATTCTTGCCTGGAAAATTCCATGAACAGAGGAGCATGGCAAACTACAGTCTATGGGGTTGCAAAAGAGTCAAACATGACTTAGCAAATAAACAATTTCATCATTTAGTAAATCTGTTGACTATTGTGAGTTTTCATTCATGAAATTTTAGTTGCAAGATCAAATTCACAATTGTATTTTATCATTTTTCCTTTCTATTCCTCTTTGCACTCACTATACCATGTCTAGTCTTTTTATAGGTGACTGTATTAGGGTTACTCAGGTCCCCAGTCAAAAAACAGGATTTGTACTGACAGCTCAGAACTACCATTCTGGGAGTTAAAGCTGATCTAGTATCAAAGTCAGTATATGACTTGAGCCCTATCGAGCTGTCTCTGCTTCCTCTTGCCATGCTACCAAGCAGTACATTATAGGCTATAGCCCCTGAGAATGATGCTGACTCATTTTATTTCCTCAGCTCCTGAGGTGGAGCTCTCAGCTGCCTCTTTGTGTTTTCATCCTATAAAGTAGCAGATCTCCAGCTTCAGTCTCCCTAATTGCAATTTCTGTCTTTTAAATTTTTTGTCAGTAAGATGTTTATCTTCTTTTCCAGAATAACAGTGATCCTATATGTATTATTTATAGATGCTATTGCCATACATTTATAGTTGGGAAGAGACAGTTTTATACATAAACTTACAGTGCCATTGTGATCAGAATACTACCTCTCTAGTATCCTAAGGAATGAAGAGCACCACAATTGGAATCCACTGAGACTCCTTTTTTTATGTGATCAATCATATTTAAACAAAACAAAAAAAAAAGTTTTTTCAGAAATCTTGCAAAACAAAGCCATGGAACATTAATAGTCATTGCTAACAAAAATGCCCCTGTAAGAAATAATTTATGGTTAATTTGAGACAAACTGTACTGATTTTAAGTCAAACGATGAGGAGAACAAACTTAATTTTCTTCTCCAGCTAGCCTGTTCACCTATCACCTCATGTCCAGCACTTCCCCCAGTTCACATGTCTGAAGCAATCATTTCCTCTTTGTCTCTTCCCCTTTGAACAACAAAAGGATTAAAATAGATCATTTGAAATTCTCAACTGCTTGATAGGTATATTTTAAGAGTGCATTCCAAATATTGTATTAACTTTCGAATAGTAAAATGGTTTGTAGCTAATAGGAAATAAAAGATTTTATTTTGTTCCTTACAAATTGGCACTTGTCAAAATACCTCTACAAGGATTAAATTATGTGCCACTGTAGCTTCAAAACCCCCTGAAAGGAGTTCAGAGTGGAGATCAGAAATGAGGCCCTGCTCTGCTCTGGGAAAAACTGGCAGAACAGGTCTCCAGATAGATACTTTCAGGAGAAGATTTTAGGAGCCCAACTCTTGCATCTTCTCATAAATAAAATCTTTTCTAGTGATGTCTACTTCTTGTGAATCACAGTCACCAGACTGGCAGCAACCTTCTGCAAAAATGTACCCTTAATTGCGTGTACTACTCACTCTTCACCAAAATCACATATATAACTCCCCTACCTCTTTGGAACAGTTTCTCACAACTTTCTGAAATGCTGTCTCCCAGGCTATAGTCTTCATTTTGCCCCAAATAAACCTAACTCACAACCCTCACATTGTGCTTTTTTTCCTTTCAGTTAGACTGTTTACTATTAAGGAGTTTATTAGTAAGCAAGCTAAGTTGTTCGTTTGTTCTGAGCAGAGAGGCCTTAATTTCACATTAAGCCAATTTATTGCACAAGCCATGAAAACACAACAGAGTAAACAGAGGACCGACCAACACTGACTATAATCTGTGAGCTCCAAGTCAGGAGTTAGAAAATTATGCCTCCAAGCAAAACCCAGCCAATATCTGATTCTCTAGATAAAATTAAATTGGACCACTTACATATAGTCTCTGGCTGTTTTCACAGGAGCAGAATTGAGAATTTTCTCCAGAGTTAAGAATTCTCTATAGAGACTGTATAGCCTGCAAAGCTGAAAATAATTACTCAATAGAAAAAATTTGTTGACCTCTTCCCTAAATGGTCTCCCTCCTTTTTAAAATAATAATAATTAATTATTTGGCTGTGCCGGTCTTTGTTGCTGTGCAGGCTTTTCTCAAGTTGCGGTGCATGGGCTTCTCAGAGAAGTGGCTTCTCTTGTTGCAGGGCATGGCCTATGGGTTGTGCAGGCTTCAGTAGCTGCAGCACATGGGCTCAGTGGTTGCAGTTCCCGGGCTCTAGAGCACAGGCTCAACAGCTGTGGTGCATGGGTTTAGCTGCTCTGCGGTGTGTGCAATCTTCCCAGATTACGGATTCAACTTGTGTCTTTTGCATTGGCAGGCCAGTTCTTTACCACTAAGCCACCAGGGAATCCCTCTCCCTACTTTTTTTTTGAAGGAAAAATTAATAACTGGCCTGGCCACCAAAAGGAGATCTGAGTCTTCCATAATAGAAGAACTTATGTCCATGTTATTATACCAGCCTCTGAAAGAGATGAGTTTCCCCTGCCCTAATTCTGGTCTCCCAATTTTCCCTCTCTATCCACCTACTTCCCTGAAAACATTTTTTCTTCTTCCAACCTAGCCCCACTTTCCTTCTCTATCAATATCTTAATGCCCAGTTGCATACATTATATCATCCTTTCATTTTACTCAATATTTAATCATGTGTCATCACCTCTTTCATCTGCCATATCCCTTTGCTCCATGTGTAACCAGCCAGTCTCCCTCTGATATGTCTTGTATATTCTGTACTTTTCTAGTTTCACAGCCTCTTAGATTCACTCACTCAGCCAGTCTTTCAAACAAAACAACACATTCTTACAACACCTACTGTGTGTACCATGGATTCTGCTAAGCACAAGGAGCATATGGTCTGGAAAGACAGACAAACAGATAAACAAGCACATGCAATAAATTGTTACAATTGAGTTTCATTCATGACCAAAAAGAAAAAGAAAAAAGTATGGAATCAATTCTCCCTTGAATGAAATGAAGAAATTTGTGAGGCATGAAATCTGTGATTTCATGAGATTTTTATCAATAAGAGATTTACTGAATATGTCCTAAAAGTTCTAGAAAATGAAGGTTTTTATGAATTAGGTATAGTAAAATTCATTTAAAAATTAAAAGTTATTTTAAGATAAGAATGTATTCACAAGTATACTTTTATCAAATGCTTTAAAGTAGTTATAAAAGACAAGTGAGGCAACATGAAATTAATTAAATATAAATAGAACATGATTGATCTCCTGCCCTTAGGAATTCATTAACTCTCACTGATTGAATTTTAATAAATCAGAATGCATAGAGTTACCTTCAGTGGAGTTGGTGCTGCAGTAGAGGCTCCAAGAGCAAAGAACTCTTCACATTTAAAAATCCCTAAAAGAAACAATGGGTCAAATAGGGAGCCAAATAGTTGGATAGGAAATTTATATCATTTTTTGATGATAACAAAGAGAAAAAAGGGGAGGTAAAGAAGAGGAGGGAGGGGTGGAGGGAGAGATATCCTCCCAACTGATTTGGGAAATCTGCTGAAAGATGAGACTTTCTAAACATCAGTTCTCAATTTGACAGAAGAGACTGACACTGATTTGGAAATTGATCAAGATACCCAGATTTGACCCTTCCCAGTCTGTTCTATCCAGCGAAGTAGGAGCCAAAGCTGTCTGGCCACTTGTTCTCCTGGAGAAAGTTTAACTTTCTCCCTGCAGGCTGCTCTAGTGGAGAGAGAATATGTGATGAAATCTAGTTACAACAGACACTTAAAAAAAAGATTAAAACTAAGATTTGAAGAATAGACTACCTTGAAAGAACCTAAATTCTGATCATAGAAGGTTTTCAAGTGGAGCTAAAAGTGTTCAGAACGTTGTAGGGGCATGCCTCCCATCTCCACCTAGCTTCCGACTCTTGTATCTAGAGGAAGTTTAAACTACTTTTTTGTTGTTCAGCGGCCAAGTCGTGTTTGACTCTTTGTGACCCCATGAACCGTACGTAGTATGCCAGGCTTTCCTGTCCTTCCATATCTCCCAGAGTTTGCTCAAACTCATGTCTATTGAGTCAGTGATGCCATCTAACCATCTTATCCTCTAACACCTCCTTCCCCTCTTTCCCCCAATCTTTGCCAGCATCAGGGTCTTTTCTAATGAGTTGGCTCTTCCTATTAGGTAGTCAAAGTATTGGTGCATTCAGTGTGAGTCCTTCCAATGACTGTTCAGGGTTAATTTCCTTTAGGATTGACTGGTTTGATCTCCTTGTTGTCCAAGGGACTCTGAAGATCTCCAGCACCACAATTTGAAAGCATCAACTCTTCTGTGCTCAGCCTTCTTTATGGTCCAACTCTCACATCAGTCCATGACTACTGGAAAAACCATATAGACTTGACAATAAGGACATTTGTCAGCAATGTGATGTCTCTGCTTTTTAATACACTATCTAGGTTTGTCATAGCTATTCTTCCAAGGAGCAATTGTTTTTAATTTCAAATTTTAATTTTAAGCTACTTAGATAACCTTTTAGATTTATTGTAACTCTGTGGCTTTAACCAATGGTTGCATTTTGAGTCTACTGAAAGCCTGTAAGCCAGAATCTAGTGCAGAAGAGGTAGTCAAGGTGGGTCTGTACAAAGAATAAGTGGAGTAAAATGGATGAACAGACAGGAGAGGGTGAGAAATGAGGAAGCAGAAGAAGGGACCTAGTTTGTCATTTCAAGGCAGTCGAACAGATTTGCCTTGAATGGATATGTATTTACTAGTATGTAACTTTGAGGAACATTACTTAACCTCCCTGAGTCTTGATTTATCATTTAAAAGATTGGGATAAGGTTGAGATAATACCAATCTCATTAGGTTGATTTGAGGAAGAAGTGAGTTGCATGTAAAGTGTGTATCATACTTCACAGTAGATAGTAAACATTCAGGAGATACCATTTCACTTCTTGAAATCCTCATCATTCCTGTTATCTGTATTAAAAAGTAATTTAAATAACTCAAGAAATACAAAGGCATGGTGAGCTGAATTCCATCAACCAGCATGAAAGCTGTAAGGAACCTCTAAATACAAGTCTCAATGTAGCAGTGTAGATATCTAAGGATTTTTTTTTTCTGCAGTTAACTTTTATACTAGGAGCATACATGGTATTCCTTTCATATTTTTTTTTTTTATTTTAGCCACACAGAGTTATGGGATTTTAAGGTGACGTCGACACAGGGAAACCTGTGTTTTCTTTTGTTATTATTGGTATCTCCACAGTCTGTTGGCAACTAAGGGGAAAAAGTCACTGTTCAGAGATGCCTGTATGGGAAGATTTAAACCATATCAATTTCAAAGGGTGTATACAGCAAGAAAATATTGCTTCTTTTAAAAAGACTACAGCAAGAAAATATTGCTTCTTTTAAAAAGACTAATGTAAATCAGATTAAGTGATTTAAACAGAAATAAACCTGTAAAGGTTACTAAGGTGCTGATAAGCTTTTATAGCTGTTAGACAAAGAGGGGTATCTCTTATATTTTAAAGGAGGCTTACAGAGGCAGCATTTATTAAGGCAAAGAACAGTAACTGCATGAAAAACCAAACGCGACACTCCCTGGAAGATATATGACCTTTCCAGAGCTCCAAAAGGACATAAGTTCTATAGCAACAGGTTTTTAAGCCACGGTCCTGGATATTTCTTAGTTCCTGGAACACTTTCAGAAGCTCTCTTCCTTTGTCAGCAACCAACAAGGAAAACATGATTTTCTCAAAGATTTTTGTAACACATGAATTGAAATAAATATGAGCATTTATCCACTGGACACCCTCCAGTATTAGTTGAGGGCTGCCCCAAAGGCTGCTAACTCCTCTGCCACTTCAAGGCTGACAGGTTCTTCAGAGGCCCATTGCAATGGAAGGGAAGCTGCCAGCACAAGGCAGGTCTGGGTTTCCATGCCACTTCCATCACAGCCATGGCTGAAATCAGAGGTAAACTAAGGGAGTGTGGCCCTGGGCACAAAAGGCATTGCTACAGTGCCTTTTTGGTTGGGTGACAGGGTGTCAGGAATAAATCCTTCTGCACTGAGGACATATTGTACACATGTCCAGATGGAAAGCACTGTGAGTGCTCTGAAGACTCCACCCATGGCACATGACTTACCACATCGTATGTTGATAAGATGGGAGGGAGGGGGGCAGATGGCGATACATGCTCACCCAGCTACTGACATGATGGAACCAAAGCAGGCAACATGGAGACCTTGCCTCTGGCACTTCCGTTGTGCACTCTCTCCCCCTTTGGCTTTACCTAGCAAAATCCTACATGCCTCAAAACATTACTCAAATCCCTTTCTAGGCTGCTTCTGTTCACTAAAATTTTCTTTGACTTTTTGCAACCATGTGTTTGTCCAGGCTGTTGAAGGACACAGGAACAAAAAATATCCACTTCACTGGGAAGGTATCTTTAGGCCAAAAAAGAAGGTAGGCAGTTCCATATAATCAATGAACTAGCTTATTAGAGGGTAACATACTTGATGGGGCAGACAACAATCCAAAGGCATTCATAGCTGCACTCAACACTGGTGAGCGGCCACTGGGACAATCTTATACTTAACCTGAGGGTATGGAGGTAGGGGCTTGGAAACAAGATGTGCACTTCTAAGTCAAGTTTCATGAATGTGTAACTATTATCATGTGCCCTGGGAATATGTCAGGGAAGATTTTCATCATTGACTGGGGACTAACAGAGCGTAGGGGCTACCTGGTCCTCATGATTATTAAACAATGTTAACTACAAAGTCCTTGATGACAGAAGTGATTCACTGCATAATGCAGTGCTGGGTAGGGTCAATAGAAGAACAGGAGGAACCGATGCCAAGTAGCATCAGTTGTGCTAATAGCCACACACAGGCAAATTTCTGGAACACTCAGATCAAGCCTGTATCTTCTTCTTCCTGTTGGAGTCCAAGTCTGTCCATTCTTCCTGGCATTCTTTCTGTTCATATCCATATTCAAAGTCTTCCTTGTTTTAGTCTGTGTCTACACGTCTCTTCCAAAACCCTTCCTTGACTCCTCCAGCAAGATACAAGCTCCTGTTTAGTGGCACTTCTCGCTTTCTATCTTACAGCTCTTTATGTGCTTATCTCACCTCTTCTCTCAGATATAATAATAAATCCGTAACATGAGGATCCACATCCCATTGTTTCTGTATACTTCATGTCCTGTAGCACACGGCATGGCTTATTCCAGATATTAAATAAATACTTATTGACTAAATAGAGATTGAATTATAAGCTTGTTGCAGACTGAAGTTGTGGAAATATTTGTGTGTGCTCTCAATATTGCCACATGTCTCATGCTGCTTGAGGCAGAAATTTTTTGTGTGCTTCCCAGACCCCTTTTCTTCTCCCTCCTGGCACACATCTAGACTAGAAGTCTAGTCTTTCTTGCAGTTGGGTGGGGGAATGTTACTGCATTTGCTGGTAGATGGGAATGCAAGTGATATGTGCCACATTTAGGCTCCAAGAAGGTCCTCTTGCTGTCACTCTTCCATTCATTTAGACGGTCCATGAGAAAGTGCCACTACCCCAGTGGAGTAGAAGCCTCCAGACAGAACAAGCACAGGCTCTGAAAGACTAACTCCCCTCATCTCTTCCCTGACCCACGTTTCACAGGAACACGAGCGAAGACTTAACCTTTGGTAGGCTACTGAGATTTATGACTATTTATTATGATACTTGGGCTTCCCTGATAGCTCAGTTGGTAGAGAATCTGCCTGCAATTCTGGAGACACCAGTTCGATTCCTGGATCAGGAAGATCTACTGGAGAAGAGATAGGCTGCCCACTCCAGTATTCTTGGACTTCCCTTGTGGCTCAGCTGGTAAAGAACCCATCTGCAATGTGGGAGACCTGGGTTTGATTCCTGGGTTGGGAAGATCCCCTGGAGAAGGGAAAGGCTATCCACTCCAGTATTCTGGCCAGGAGAATTCCATGGACTATGTAGTCCATGGGGTCGCATATAGTCAGACATGACTGAGTGACTTCCCCTTTTTTTTGCATTATGATACTCAGCCTACTCTGATCAACAAAAACTCTTAACAGATATTTTTAAATAACCTTATTAACTCTATTTGGAAGATAGTAATGCCATGTTTCTTTGAATTTAAGACACATTATGGAACATCATTATGTTCCATTGAGAAAGAACGAATGCTGTCAATCAAGTTATGACAACCTGTCCCAATTTCCAAGGAGTTAAACTGTACAAAAAAGGGAATCTTAGAATCAATGAAATACCATAATGATAACTTGTGTGTAAAATCGTTCTATCATTTACAAAGTGCTTTAGTGAAATATTCAACCCATTTTTGTAACAAGCATTCATTTAGTCACTTTTTTTTTTTCTAAATATCATTCTTGGTCCTGAGTATAAGACATAGTCCCTGACCTCAGAGGGTGAACGGTCTAATAAGAGACACTCATAATTAAAAATAATTACAGTTCATTTCAGTAAGCATAAGAATAGCTAATGCATACTGTACATGCTTTGCACTAGATGCTGTGAATTACACATATTTCAGGGTTATGTCAGTCCCATGGGATCAGTAGTGTTTTAGTAGTGCGCCACCCAGTAAGTACATCAGAGGGCAGTGTACACAGTCCAGAAACAGCATTGTAAAGAGGGTAACTAAGCGTGTGATTGGGGTGGGCTGCATCAAGCGTTGTGTTACTGAGAAGACAAGGCTGTAACTATGCCTTGAAACTGAAAAGTGTCCACAGGCACATAGCAAACATTCCAGGGTGAGGGAAAAGAGGTACAGAGCAAAGAGGTAATGAATGTTTCCAAGATGCTGGTGTCCATCTTCTGAGGAGGTGGGAGGTCAAGGAAGATAAGTTTGGAAAGAGTGTAGTGAATAATTAACAAGAAGCTTCCTGTGTAAGGTGAAAGTGTTTGGACTGGTTCACTGGGATAATTAGAATTTGAGAGAGATTTTGGGGAGGAGTGGATGTGGGTCTGGATATTACCAAAATAAGGTCAAAATGGCAACTTAAAAAAATAATCCATGAATTTGTCTACATTTTTAGGCACTGAATGTAGTGCCTATATTGTCATCACTGAATGTGACGCAAGAAGATGAGATGGTTGGATGGTATCACTGACTCAATGGACATGAGTTTGAGCAAGCTCTGGGAGCTGGTGATGGACAGGGAAGCTTGGCATGTGCAGTCCATGGGGTCACAAAGAGTCAGACACAACTGACTGAACTGAACCGATAAGCACTGAGTTCAGATTAGCAAAGAAATAGGATCCTTTATGTCTTGGTATCACTCAATCAACAAGAATGAAAGATAAATAAGGAGATCCCTATTTAGATGGCAAAAACATCAAGAACATTTGTTACTGAAATTCATTTGAATTGATTTCATATTACACATGCATAAAAAGATAATTTTCTATTCCTTTTGCAGTTTTATGAGTTATTACCTAAGACTTTACGGCAATCATTCACAAATCCATTCAGTCCACTTATTACCTCTGGAATATTTTCTTTTAAAAATATTACTAGGAGCAATTTTAACCAGACCAAGTTTCAAGCTTTAAAAGGCAGCTATTTTACATACACAGTAAGTACTTTTTCTGAAAATTTTGTGTTATAGATTCATAATTCACAGTGGGATACCCCTGTTAATATGCACTCACAGCTGCATGCAGCCCTCGGAACCATTATTATATTAAGAATAATGTAAAGACACTTGAACTTATTCTGTATCATCATGCATATTACTGAGTGTGTGTCATTATGAATAGCAGTCACAGCACACATCATAATGGTATGTTAAAGACAGCGTTGTGGTGTAAACTAAATGCACATTAAGAATACTCAAAACTCTACTGAATTTTAATCGTCCTTATTCATAGGACACAGAGCTCTAATGATCCTCAAAATGCGTGTGATTTAAATAAGCCATCTTTATTCCATTCCATTTAAACCCTTGGTGTGAGTTAATCAGCTTGGGTGGCCTCATTCCTAGTGATGGAAGTGAAGAAATCTTGGCTCACGTGTAGAGAAATGTGTGGTACACAGTGAAAAACAAAGTGAATCATCTCTAACACGTCTCACTAAAGACATCTTACTCACTTCCGGTCCTGCTCATAAAGTTGTATGAATTTAGAAGGGACTCGCTGATGGAGTCGCCCCTTCTGAAAAGCTCGTCTCCAAAGGACTTTAATATAAAATAATTACAACTAAATAAAAATGTTGCCAAAGTTACTCTCAAAGTGTAAAGCAGAGACTTAATAAGAAACAACACTAGAGGGAAGGAGAGGGTGAGACAAATTGAGAAAGTAGCATTGAAACATCATGCTTCAGTTCAGTTCAGTTCAGTTCAGTTGCTCAGTTGTGTCTGACTCTTTGTGATCCCATGAATCACAGCACACCAGGCCTCCCTGTCCATCACCAACTCCCAGAGTTCACTCAGACTCACGTCCATCGAGTCAGTGATGCCATCCAGCTATCTTATCCTCTGTCGTCCACTTCTCCTCCTGCCCCCAATCCCTCCCAGCATCAGAGTCTTTTCCAATGAGTCAACTCTTCGCATGAGGTGGCCAAAGTACTGGAGTTTCAGCTTTAGCATCATTCCTTCCAAAGAACACCCAGGGCTGATCTCCTTTAGAATGGAGTGGTTGGATCTCCTTGCAGTCCAAGGGACTCTCAAGAGTCTTCTCCAACACCACAGTTCAAAAGCATCAATTCTTCGGTGCTCAGCTTTCTTCACAGTTCAACTCTAACATCCATACATTACCATATGTAAAACAAATATTTAGTGGGAAGTTGCTATATAACACAGGGAGCTCAAACCAGTGCTGTATGACAACCTAGAGGGGTGGAATGGGGTAGAGGGTGGGAGAGAGGTTCAAGAGGGAGGGGATATATGTATACTTATGGCTGATTCATGTTGTTGTATGGCAGAAACCAACACAACATTGTAAAGCAAATATCCTCCAATTAAAAATTTAATAAAGGAAACAACACTAGCAATAATCATACCTAACAAAGCTCCATCTATCAAACTCATCTCATTGATTTTAGTAGCTTTATTTCCTCTGATCTGGTGAGTGTAGCATTGCAGAGGAAAATACCAGGCCTACTACAAGGAATTGCATGATTCCTCCCAAATTTCTTCCAAAGAATATGAACTGCCAGTGAATAAATATGAGGTCTTATGTTCTACTAAAGTGGAACTCACAGTAATCTTTCTCTTTTTCATGTTTAAAACTCTTGTGCTTGGTGATTTGCTTTCAGAGGAGTGAGAAAATGTATGGACACAATATTAAATCCTTTGGACACCTCTAACCGGTTAGAGGGGCTTCCCTGGTGACTCAATGGTAAAGAATCCTCCTGCTAATGCAGAAGACGTGAGTTTGATCCCTGGGTCGAGAAAATACCCTAGAGGAGGAAATGGCAACCCACTCCAGTATTCTTGCCTGGGAAATCCCATGGACAGAGGAGCCTGCAGTGGCTATAGGCCCTGGGGTCGCAAAAGACTCAGACACGACTTAGTGATTTGGAATAGACTGCGTTAGCTGTGGTTTGTCTGCTTCTTCTGAAATATAGTTTCCTTTGTGAACCGCTGCTTCCTGGTCCCATTCAGAGTTGTTAGTCCCAGTGTCCTGCCCTCACTAGGTCAATGGTGAATCCAAACCTTGCCAAAATAGCTAGGCATCTTGGGGCCTCGACATTAATGAAGGGATAGAAACCTGACCCAAGCAGAGCAGAAAGTCTTCTCCAAGGGTTCTAGAGCTAATGGGAAAGACACCTATTACCCATGAGAAATGCTAAAGTAGTCAAGTGTTTCCAGCTAAATAACAGCTATGAGATTCCCAGCTGCCATTTTGCCCACCTTGTGCAGAAGCCTAAATGCTAAACACCAAAGCAAAGTGAAGGAATGCAAGTGAAAGAGTCACGAAAGAGCGTTTGAGCTCCTGGTTGCTGCTTTGAATGAGATTGGCTGCATCTCTGGACTTTTCATGGATGTGAATTCATGAAGATTTTTTCGTGCCTAAGTTACTTTGAGCTGGATTCCTGTAAGTTGAGAGAGGGAATCCTAAACAGAGATGACTTTTTTCAGTCATTAAGCATCCAGGCATCATTTTTTCCAATAAGCTCAAATTTCCCTGGGGCATCCTGTTCCAGTTCTTAGTCCTGGTGCTTCATGTGGGCCTCCAGCTGCAGCTACAGGCTTGGCCAACTGGAGCATCAGATTCCCTTGAACCACAGTGACTTGTTCAAGAATGGGAATGTACTCCAAACAGAGCCAGTGAGGCAGGATTTTGGAAGGATAAAGTCTCTTTTCCACTAGATTTGAACATTGGAGAAACCAAGCATTAAGTTTATAGGGATTACTATGCTAGGCCTAGCTGTGAAGCCAGTAGATCAGAAAGCAGAGTGGAGAAATGAAAAGAGAGAGTAAATATTCATGTATCATTTGCAATCCTGAGACCCTAGAACAACCTGTATCAGAAGCTATAGCTGCTCTTAGGTTTTTAATCAATTATTTTTCTTTTTTAGTTAAATCAGCTTGAAGTTTTGTTTTTAATTTTGACTACTTGTAATTGATCATTCTAATGCACTAATAGTCACTTGGACAGCAAGGAAATCCAACCAGTCCATTCTGAAGGAGATCAGCCCTGGGTGTTCTTTGGAAGGAATGATGCTAAAGCTGAAACTCCAGTTCTTTGGCCACCTCATGTGAAGAGTTGACTCATTGGAAAAAACTCTGATGCTGGGAGGGATTGGGGGCAGGAGGAGAAGGGGACGACAGAGGATGAAATGGCTGGATGGCATCACTGAGTCGATGGATGTGAGTCTGAGTGGACTCTGGGGGTTGGTGATGGACAGGGAGGCCTGGCGTGCTGCGATTCATGGGGTCACAAAGAGTTGGACACAACTGAGCAACTGAACTGAACTGAATGCACTAATAATTATTTGATAAATGGGTTACATTGTTGATATAATATTTGTCGATTTCCCTTGATTTTCTCTCTTCATTACTGGGATGAAATGGTTCTGTGGCCTTTACTCTAGTCTTGGAGATACCTGGGAACATGATCCTATAAATCCTCCCATAACACTAACAGAAGAAATTTTAGGAATATGCCTGTTCTTGATCCAAAATAAATGAGAATCCAGCCAAGGACTATATAGTAGACTAAGAACCTATATCTTACTGTCAAGATTGTTCAGGAAATAATGAGCAACTTTCATTGGTGAGAAAGTTGCACTACAGAATAAAAGAATTATAATTCTGAGAGGATCTAAGTGAGTAGCTAGTCATGAAAGCTAAAAGGACCCAGAGGGGCCCCTAAACTGAGGCTGTCTACATCGACTCACTTTCATTGCATTCCAGGTGCGGAGTGGGAGGGAAGTCAGAATGGGTGCCTGGAAGTCTTGGGACGTTTGCTCTGCTGGTCCACTCACGCTATTATTATGTCCTGTAGCTTTTCCTGAAGCTAAACAATCATGGGTGAAGTCAACTGTTTCTTCCTAGTCTGTCAATCCAAACCCATGATCAGTGCTTCTGTAAAGCAGAGAGAAATGGCAATTATAGAACATAATTACCTCCTATGCTGGGAGACTCATAAACATAGTTTTGAAAGGAATGATCTATCTTTGGAAATATGTCACAGATTACAAGGAAGAACTTTAAGTAAAATTTATGTATGTATATATGGAGAAGGAAATGGCAACCCACTCCAATATTCTTGCCTGGAGAATCTCATGGACAGAAGAGCCTGGTGGGCTACAGTCCATGGGGTCGCAAAGAGTCAGACACGACCGAGACTAAATAACGTAATAACAAAGTATGTATATAACTTGCCGTCAACCCATAGTTCTGTTGATTATCCCCAAAATCCTCTTTTCCTAAAGCTGTCATCTACATATTCCTCCTTATCAAATAACAGTTTGGGTGGAATTTTATCTTCCTCAAAAGTCTCAACATCCATGTATTTTCCTCTGCCTCCTACATTTATAACTCTAGTCTAAAATTCCTTCTGGACTGCAGATATGTATTTCCACTTTCCCTCTCCACCTGGATGTCCTTGCCAGCATCTAAAATTCAAAATTTCCGAACTCAGCTCCTAAAGCAATGTGGTATTTCAATGGCAAAAGATGTAGTATTTCATTTCAAGCAAAGCTGTATATAAATCTTGTCCCTACCACTCAATAGCCATGTGAAGGTAACAAGTAATTTAAC
Source organism: Bos taurus (assembly GCF_002263795.3). Classification (NCBI taxonomy): domain Eukaryota; kingdom Metazoa; phylum Chordata; class Mammalia; order Artiodactyla; family Bovidae; genus Bos; species Bos taurus. The sequence continues at coordinate 46,528,005 of NC_037330.1, forward strand.
CTCTCTGGCCTCAGTTTTGTGGTCTGTAAAATGGAGATTAAAAATACCCATCTCTCAGTACTGTTGCAAGTGATTCAATTAAGCCTGTTAGAACTAGAGCTAATGTTTAATTTCTATTCCTCTTATTTCCATAGATGTGAATAATCCCAATGCCCCTTCCAAGAATGAGAAAGAAAACCAAGGACCACTTCCTCCAACTCTGCACCCTTGATTCATTTCTCCCTGCAAAAGGAGAAGTTCTCTGGTGAGTTCAGAAGGACTTGAAGCTGCTCAGGTTAGTGTCTTTCAAGTTCTTTCTTTCAGAAGTGCCTGCCTTTAGAAAGGATTAGTTCTTTTTAATTTGTTTCCAGTCCTGTGATAAATGCCTACAGTTGCCTAGTTTCACTAGTTGCTAAATCTGTTTGATTCAGGTGAAAAATATGGGCAAGTCCACGTGGCCAGAGACTTTGATCTGCATGTGACTAACTCCTGTGTCCTATTCATAAATGGTTTCCAATTTGGAGAGAGAAATAAGAATATTATTTCTTTTTTTTTTTTTCAGAATTTAACTTAAAAAACAAACTAAACCTTTTAGTTTTACTGGAAAAAAAGTGAAAAACTAGTATACAGAATTCCCATATACCTTCCTGTATCCCTCTCAAAATGTGAGCATCTTGCATCTGCTAGGTGCAGGAAGTTAACGTCAGCACAGAACCATTAACTCATACACAAACTGGGCCGGGGTCCCATCAGGATCCCTGGTGAGGTATCTGCCTCTGGTCTGCACACTTGCTCCCATGTCTCTGGGCTTGGGACATGTATGAGGAGTGCTGGCCTGGTGCTTGTGGGGCGCCTATGTTTGGGGATTGGTTGCCATGTTACCCCTGATGTTGGGGAGGCACATGTCCTGGCCTCACAGCAGTGAACAGCAGACCAAGTCCCCTGTCCTGATGCTTCTCGTGCTTGGGGGTTTTCCTTAGTTTTCAAAAGGGACAGTACTGTTCATCGAGTTGAAAGCACTAAGCCTCGAAATGTAGTCAGTGGAGTGGCTCCCTCCCATCGCCACTCCCCAGGGCCCTGAGTACCAGGCTGGGGTTGGGTGTCCTTGGAAAGAGTCTGACTTAGCACAGGCAGAGAGCATCTGTGAGGGAGTGAACTCAGGTGGGGCCCCTAGCACCCTTGCTGGGAGGATGGCCACACACCCTCGCCCTGGCCTGTGGCTCCCAGGATTCCTTGCTGCCTCCATCCTCTGCTCTGTTCCCAGAGTTTTGGAATGATGGAGAGAACCTCAGACAGATTGGCAGAAATACCTTGGTTTGGTCAGATCCAACTTTACTGCTCAAAATCCTTCTGTTCTCACAGGGTTTACGTTTTACCCTCAATGAGCTTCTGATGAGTTCTTGGAGGCAGACCACTGGGTTCGGGTGGACAGTAGCCTTGTTGGAGGGCAGAGCTCTTGTGGCAGGTCTGCACTGGACCAGGGGTGGGGCTCAGATCCTACCTGTGAAACCTTAGTGGGGCAGTGGCAAGGGTGAGAAGCTGAGGGCATGGCTCCCACTCCCCTGTGTGCCTGACAGGTGCTGGCAGATCCGACTAGGCACAGGTGAACATTCTGCTCCCCAGACACCCTGGTGAGTACAGCCTTTCCTCCTAAAAAGGGCAAGTGTCAGGGACAGTGTCTTTGCTGAGTGTCACGGGCGCTCCTTGGCCCTAGGTGGGGTTGGGGGAAAGTGTTACTGTCCACCAGTGCCTTGCTGGCCGATTAGGGGGGTTTCCTGGATGAGGGCAGGGGCGAGCTGGGTGGGCTGCCTCCTGGTTCCTTTGCTGTGAGGACTGGAGGCTCTGAGGCAGAAATGTCCAGCCCCAGTGACAGTGACAGTAGCTGGTGAAGATGGTTGTGACTTGCTTTTGCTTTTGGATGAAATGCTTCCTGGGAGGAATATTATTTCTTGACCTCCTAAACCCCAATGGAAAATGCCCAGCACATTCTATCACACACCAGGAGCTCAAAAATTGTCATAAGCACCTTTCTCCATAAGTACCTGCTGCTGCCCACATTCCCTAATTCAGATCCTCAAGCAGGAGACTCAACTGGCTTCCTAATCTTCTTCCTCTCCCTCATTTCCACATGTAACTGTTCACCAAGTCGGTCTGTTCTGCTGTACTGGTTTGTCTTAAATCTATCCTGTCCACTCTACCCTCACTTCCATTGTCTTGGTTCATAAGCTAGTCACTTCACTCCTGAATTAGTTCAACAAATGGAGAGCTGAGCTTAACTGCCTGCCATTGGTCTCCCCTCCTGCCAATGCGTCCTTCATATGACAATGAGAATGAGCTAATATAGGATACAAGCTATATAGCTTTTCCAAAGAACTAAGTCTATTCCAACGTTTCTTTCTAGTCTCATATTCTATTATTTTCCAGCATCTCAATATACACACACACACACGCACACACACACACCCCATACTGTTCACATGCATACACTCCATGTTGGGATACTTGCCCCAGTTCATCACTGACCATGAGGGTAATTCAGGGTAATTCTGAGGATTACGCGTATCAACCTAAATAAAAAAGTAAACTGAGGCAAGCTTGATTTACCAGAATGAGTTTATTTGGGAGTAGCTGAGGAATTGCAATTCAGAAACACATGCTGCTGCAAGCTACAGGTGAGTCCCCTGAGGGTCTGAAGTGAACTGTATTTATGCACACAAAGTGAAAAGGGGAGAGGGTGCAATCAGAGGCTAAGTAGTAAGCTCACTGCTTGGGAATGGAAAGAGAATTTTGACAGATGTTCTTTGATCAGGAGATAAGTCCCCATCTTCTGTAAATCAGGCACTTATAGGAAATCAGTTTCTCAGTTTTGAAGTTCTGTTCTTTTGAGGATAGTTGTGTGAGATTCTCCATTCATATTCTCCAGTTCCAGGTTAGACTGAAATTCTTTCACATTCAGCTTCCCTAATGATCCCTCATTGACAGTTTGTTGCTTGTGGACAGGGCCCACTGCAGTGCTGACCAATAGCTAAGCAGGACTACTAATGGTCACCCACTGACAGTTGGTTGCTTGAGGGCAGGGCCCACTGAGGTGCTAACCAATGGCTGAGCAGGACCCGAGCCTGGTAACAGGGTGTAGAATAATGACACACAACAAGGGCTGCACTCACTGCCCTCTGTTACAGACCTACCCTAAGGTATATTCACCAGGTTGGCATATATCAGTAATAAAAATTATATTTGGTTCTCCATCTGCTACTCCGTTATCTTATTTGACAATTTGTTCTAAACCCAAGGTAGAGAAGAGAGATGCTATGATTAGCTACTTTCCCAAACACTCCAAAACTCTTGTGTCCAAAATATATACCTGTCTTCTACCCTTGACATTCTCTGTCTTATCTTCAAAATCTAGTCCCAATAGCTCTGCCTCTACAAAGCCTGTCCTGACAATCAAAGGTATTTGAGTTTTAGGAGTGCTGATTACAGATCTTTCTTCCTTTGGATTCAAATCAATGAATAATAGACACATGAGTCAAAACAGGGATTGAAGTAGCCATGTGATTAATGGGAAAACTGGATTGGAGAATTCAGCAGAGCCTCATACAGCCACCCCCGACACAAACACACTCAAGCATCACACCAGCCACCAGTGAGAAAATAGCTCCCTCACCCTTGCCCACCCCCTCCACTGAGGGATTAACCTTACAAAAATTGTAAACAAAGCTTATTGTTTTCAAAGACAACAGTCCTAGAAATCAAGCCTCTGGATCACACATAAAGAAAAGCACATTTATTAACGTCCAATAAAAAACAAGACCCACTGAAGGTCAGGGTCTTACATTTCACCAGTTAGTTAGCTGAGTAAGGGAGTGAAGAAGTAAGAAGCTACCTCCCCACCACTTCAAGTTCAATGTTAGAGGACATTCCTTCCTATATAGATAAAGATGGGGATTAGGGAGAGAAGAGTTTTCTCATATTCCTGTGATATCATGGTTTATAACAACAAATATATTATTTGATCCTGTCTCCATTCTTGGTTCAGAGTTCCTAAAACCATTGGAATTTCTTGAAGCAGAGTTGAAAAGGTGTCTTTTATGTTAAGGAAATGATTCTTGGAAAACCCCTGGGTAACCTAGGGACTGAGGGCTGGTTTCTGGGAACCAACCTTGTAATTAAAGGATTGGAACTTTCAGTCCCAACCTTGACCTCTAGGAAGGGGAGAGGGGCCAAGGTTTCAATTCTGTCACCAATGGCCAATGATTTAATCAATCATGCCTATGTCATGAAGCCTCCAAAACCCCCAAAATTTCAAAGATCTTCTGGGTTGGTGAATGTTCAGGGAGAGTGGCTCTCTCTTCGTAGGTACCTTGCCTGATGCAGCTCTTCCACCTGGTTGTTTCTGAGTTATATACTTTTATAACCTAGTATATATAAGTAAATATTTCTCTAAGTTCTGTAAACCTTTCTAACAAGCTGATCAAACTGAGGAGGGGGTTATGGGTAGCAATTGGTGGGTCTGAAGCACAGAAAACAACCTGGACTTGAAATTGGCATCTAAAGGATGTTGGGGAGGGCGTTCTTGTAGGATTGAACCCTTAACCTGTGGACTCTGACATGAACTCCAGTGAGTATCAGAAATGAGTTGAATTGTAGGATACCCAGCAGGTACGGGGGAGAAGGCAATGGCATCCCACTCCAGTACTCTTGCCTGGAAAATCCTGTGGATGGAGGATCCTGGTAGGCTGCAGTCCATGGGTTCACTAAGAGTCAGACACAACTGAGCGACTTCACTTTCACTTTTCACTTTCATACATTGGAGAAGGAAATGGCAACCCACTCCAGTGTTCTTACCAGGAGAATCCCGGGGATGGCGGAGCCTGGTGGGCTGCCGTCTATGGTGTCGCACAGAGTCGGAGACGACTGAAGTGACCTAACAGCGGCAGCGGGTACAGGAGAATTTCTTGGTGGTGTGGAAAAAAAGACATAATTCCCCGATTTGATTTTCTTAACCCTCAGCTTTCCTGAGCTCCCCAAGAAATTTATACATTCCTCTATGAATAGATTTATTTTGCTATATATGTATCTGTTTATGTATATTCCTAAAATATTACTTGTTTAAATACAAATATTTATGTTTCAATGCCTGGCACATAGTGGATTCTCAGTATATTTACTGGCTAAATAGATGAAGTGGAATCATAGAATCTGATAAACAGAAAAGGATCTTAGAAGTCAACTACCTCAATTTTATATCCAAAGCCAAAAATCCTACATCTACACCTTGTTTGAGTACTTCTATGAACAGGAAGTACTTTGGCCACCTGATGCAAAAAGCTGACTAATTTGAAAAGACCCTGATGCTGGGAAAGATTGAAGGTAGGAAGAGAATGGGACAACAGAGGATGAGATGGTTGGATGGCATCACTGACTCAATGGACATGGGTTTGAGTAAACTCCGGGAGTTGGGATGGACAGGGAGGCCTGGTGTGCTGCAGTCTGTGGGGTCGCAAAGAGTCTGACACGACTGAGCTACTGAACTGATGAACAGGAACTCAGCTTTATAGATTGTATCTAAACAGAGAATATTTAAAAATCACCTCTGTGCACTCAAAAGGACACAATGTAATTTCTTTAGTTTTCTGATCCAAAAAGCATGTTTATTCTATGCATGAGAAGACAACATACAAATACAAACTTGAAAGACATTCTACAAAATAACTGATCAGTAGACTTCAAAAGTGTTAAAGTCATGAAAGACAAAGAAAGGAAAAAGAAATATCACATGGAGGAGATTGAGGAGTAAACTAAATGCAGTGTGGGATCCTGGAACAGAATGACATTATTGGGAAAATGGGTGAAATTAAAATCAGGTATGAAATATTAAATAAGGCATGGAGTTTAGTTAATAGTGCTAAACCATGGCTATTTCCTGGCTTTGACAATCAAAGGATGGTTATTTGAAGTGTTAACATTAGGGAAGAGGGGTCAGTGATATACTGATACTCTGTGCACCATCTCTGCAAGTTTTCCATAAATCTAAAATAAATTCAAAGTATGTTTCTTTAATAATAATTTTAATAACACATATATGAGTGTGGATTTACAGGAGTGCAAAATCTTACCAGTCCTTTGGTCTACTTAGCATACTGTTGTTCATTTAGCACAATAGTGACAGCCATAAAATTATATCTGGGCCATAATGACATATCAGGTATCACTGCCAGTGAGAATAGCTGAATGTTGATAGTTAAGCAGAAAAAGTTGAAGTTATTCAGTCATATCTGACTCTGCAACCCTATGGACTATAGCCTGCCATGCTCCTCTGTCCATGGAATTCTCTAGGCAATTCTACTGGAGTGGAGAGCTGTTTCCTTCTCCAGGGTATCTTTCCAACCCAGGGATCAAAGCCAGGTATCCCTCTTTGCCGACAGATTCTTTACCATCTGAGCCACCAGGGAAGCCCAGTTAAGCAGCAAACAGTATACAAATATTTCAGGAGCTCCTTGCACCAACCAGTTTGCTCCTTACATAACTCTGATGCCAGGTTTGAAACAGCTCTCATATCTTTGGGATTAACATATTACCATGAAAAGGCAGGCAGCAGGGTGGTGAAAAGATCTGAAATGAACCTCCAGGGACCTCTAGTCTTCCTGTTCCTCTTTTCTAAGAGCCATGTCCCCACTTCTCACACTCCAGCCTTATGCTTGAGTTATACTTTAATTCCCTTGCATAGATTTTCTGTGTTACCAGTGTCTATTTAATGGACTTCATGAAGACAGAAGTATTTCACAGAGAAAGTAAGATGAGGGCCTCCCATCATAGTTGTAGAAGAGGTTGTAGGGTGTATGGGCTCATACTAGGGGAGTTTAGTAGGATATGGTGCTGATTTTCTAATGCTCACAACACAATATCAGGACATTAAAAAAATCTTAGAACATCAATAAACTTCTGAGCAATATTAGCTATTTTAATTTTATTAGAATCTAGGGTAATGCTAAATCTAATTGAAAATAACTTTTTTTTTCCTACCTGGAAAAACTTATAGGTTCTTTTTTCTGGTTGGTCTAAGAATTAAATTGATGTGAAACAAATTAACAGAAAAATCACACAACATTTTGATAACGTGTATACGTTTTTCCAGTAGTCGTGTATGGATGTGAGAGTTGGACTGTGAAGAAAGCTGAGCACCGAAGAACTGATGCTTTTGAACTGTGGTGTTGGAGAAGACTCTTGAGAGTCCCTTGGACTGCAGGGAGATCCAGCCAGTCCATTCTAGAGGAGATCAGTCCTGGGTGTTCTTTGGAAGGACTGATGCTAAAGCTGAAACTCCAGTACTTTGGCCACCTCATGTGAAGAGTTGACTCATTGGAAAAGACTCTGATGCTGGGAGGGATTGGGGGCTGGAGGAGAAGGGGATGACAGAGGATGAGATGGCTAGATGGCATCACCAACTCAATGGACGTGAATCTGAGTGAACTCTGGGAGTTGGTGATGGACAGGGAGGCCTGGCATGCTGCGATTCATGGGGTCGCAAAGAGTCGGACATGACTGAGCAACTGAACTGAACTGAACTGATACATAGGAGAGACCCAAGAGAACTGAGGAATTCCCCATAATAGCTAAAATCCTCACCTTAAATACCGTCTTTAGCTAAAGACAAATGAGGAGACTGAGGGTAGTAGTTTAGGATTTCCAAGGAGGAAGGCAATTGACACAGAGATGGAAGAATAAAGGTTTATTAAATAAGTGTTTCTGGATCATGCAGAGACAATGGAACACAGAGTGGAATTTAAACAAGTCGACTTTGCTAGGTCCATCCCTGTCTACACACCTAGTTCATACTACAGTTACCTATGAGGCTTCCCAGGTGATGCTAGCGGTAAAGGACCTGCCTGCCAATGCAGGAGGTGCAAGAAACACTGCTGGAGGAGGGAATGGCAACCAACTCCAATATTTTTGTCTGGAGAATTCCATGGACAGAGGAGCCAAGAGGGCTGCAGTCCATAGGGTCTCAAAGAGTCAGACATTACTGAAGTGACTTAGAACACACACATAGTTATCTAAGGTGATGATTCCCTTCCTGGAACAGGTGTTCTATCTACATTGTTTAGGTAGTTAGGGGGAAAGCCAAAGATTCTTCCTATTTCCTGGGCCTTGATGATTTTCAGGTCAAAACAATTCGTATGCCAAAGAGATGTTAGTCAGTCAGTCAGTTCAGTTGCTCAGTCGTGTCTGACACTTTGCAACCCCATGGACTGCAGTACACCAGGCCTACCTGTCCATCACCAACTCCTAGAGTTTACTAAAACTTATGTCCATAGAGTCGGGGATGCCATCCAACCATCTCATCCTCTGTTGTCCCCTTCTCCTCCTGCCTTCAATCTTTCCCAGCATCAGGGTCTTTTCAAATGAGTCAGTTCTTTGCATCAGGTGGCCAAAGTATTGGAGTTTAAGCTTCAGCATGGGTTCTTCCAATAAATATTCAGAACTGATTTCCTTTAGGATAGACTCTTGGAACTCCTTGCAGTCCAAAGGACTCTTAAGAGTCCTACAACACCACAGTTCAAAAGCATCAATTCTTCGGTGCTCAGCTTTCTTTGTAATCCAACTCTCACATCCATACATGACTACTGGCAAACCATAGCTTTGACTAGACAGACCTTTGTTGGCAAAGTAATGTCTCTGCTTTTTAATATGCTGTCTAGGTTGGTGATAGCTTTTCTTCCAAGGTGTCTTTGAATTTCATGGCTGCAGTCACCATCTGCAGTGATTTTGGAACCTAAAAAAATAAAGCCTCTCACTTTTTCTGTTGTTTCCCCACCTATTTGCCATGAAGTGATGGGACCAGATGCCATGATCTTAGTTTTCTGAATGTTCAGTTTTAAGCCAACTTTTTCACTCTCCTCTTTCACTTTCATCAAGTGGGTCTTTAGTTCCTCTTTGCTTGCTGCCATAAGGGTGGTGTCATCTGCATGTCGGAGGTTATTGATATTCTCCCAGCAATCTTGATTCTAGCTTGTGCTTCATCCAGTCTGGCGTTCCTTATGATGTTCTCTGCATGTAAGTTAAATAAGCAGGGTGACAACATACAGCCTTGATGTACTCCTTTTCCTATTTGGAACCAGTCTGTTGTTCCATGGCCAGTTTTATGTGTTGCTTCCTGACCTGCATATAGATTTATCAAAAGGCAGGTCAGATGGTCTGGTATTCCCATCTCTTTCAGAATTTTCCACAGTTTATTGTGATCCACACAGTCAAAGCCTTTGGTATAGTCAATAAAGCAGACATAGATGTTTTCCTGGAACTCTCTTGCTTTTTTGATGATCCAGCGGATGTTGGTAATTTGATCTCTGGTTCCTCTGCCTTTTCTAAATCCAGCTTGAACATTTGGAAGTTCACGGTTCACATACAGTTGAAGCCTGGCTTGCAGAATTTTGAGCATTACTCTACTAGCGTGTGACATGAGTGCAATTGTGCAGTACTTGAGCATTCTTTGGCATTGCCTTTCTTTGGGATTGGAATGACGATTGACATTTTCCAGTCCTGTGGCCACTGCTGAGTTTTCCAAATTTGCTAGCATATTGCAGCACTTTCACAGCATCATCAACCAAGATTTGAAATATCTCAACTGGAATTCCATCACCTCCTTTAGCTTTGTTCATAGTGATGCTTCCTAAGGCCCACTTCACTTCGCATTCCAGGATGTCTGGTTCTAGATGAGACATCATACCATTGTGATTATATGAATCATGAAGATCTTTTCTATATAGTTCTGTATATTCTTGCCACCTCTTCTCAATATCTTCTGCTTCTGTTAGGTCCATACCATTTCTGTCCTTTATTGAGCCCATCTTTGCATGAAATGTTCCCTTGGTATCTCTAATTTTGTTGAAGAGATCTCTAGTCTTTCCCATTCTGTTGTTTTCCTCTAGAGTTCTTCAGGGACTGTATTGTTTTCTTTGCACTTATCACTGAGGAAGTCTTTCTTTTTTTTTTTTTCTAATTTTATTTTATTTTTAAACTTTACATAATTGTATTAGTTTTGCCAAATATCAAAATGAATCCACCACAGGTATACATGTGTTCCCCATCCCGAACCCTCCTCCCTCCTCCCTTCCCATACCATCCCTCTGGGCCGTCCCAGTGCACCAGCCCCAAGCATCCAGCATCGTGCATCGAACCTGGACTGGCAACTCTTTTCCTACATGATATTTTACATGTTTCATTGCTATTCTTTGGAACTCTGCATTCAAATGGATATATCTTTCCTTTTCTCCTTTGACTTCCGCTTCTCTTCTTTTCTTAGCTATTCATAAGGCCTCCTAAGACAGCCATTTTGCCTTTTTGCATTTCTTTTTCTTGGGAATGGTCTTAATCCCTGCCTCCTGTACAATGTCATAAACCTCTGTCCACAGTTCTTCAGTCACTCTATCAGATCTAATCCCTTGAATCTATTACTCACTTCCACTGTATAATCATAAGGGATTTGATTTAGGTCATGCCTGAATGGTCTAGTGGTTTTCCCTACTTTCTTCAATTTAAGTCTGAATTTGGCAATAAGGAGTTGATGATCTGAGCCACAGTCAGTTCCCAGTCCTTTTTTTTTTTTAAGACTGTTTAGAGCTATACATCTTTGGCTGCAAAGAATACAATCAATTTGGTCTTTGTATTTCTGGTGATGTCCCTGTGTAGAGTCTTCTCTTATGTTGTTGGAAGAGGGTGTTTGCTATTACCAGTGCATTCTCTTGGCAAAACTCTATTAGCCTTTGCCCTGTTTCATTCTGTACTCCAAGGCCAAATTTGCCTGTTACTCTAGGTATTTCTAGGAGAAGGCAATGGCAACCCAATCCAGTACTCTTGCCTGGAAAATCCCATGGATGGAGGAGTCCATGAGGTCGCGAAGAGTAGGACACAACTGAGCGACTTCACCTTCACTTTTTACTTTCCTGCACTGGAGAAGGAAATGGCAACCCACTCCAGTGTTCTTGCCTGGAGAATCCCAGGGACAAAGGAGCCTGGTGGGCTGCCGTCTACGGGGTCGCACAGAGTCGGACACGACTGAAACGACTTAGCAGCAGCAGCAGCCAGGTATTTCTTGACTTCCTACTTTTGCATTCTAGTCCCCTATAATGAAAAGGACATTTTGGAGGAGTGTTAGTTCTAGAAGGTCTTGTAGGTCTTCATAGAAATGTTCAACTTCAGCTTCTTCAGCATTACTGGCCAGAGCATAGTCTTGGATTACAGTGATACTGAATGGTTTGCCTTGGAAACAAACAGAGATCATTCTGTCATCTTTGAGATTGCATCCAAGTACTGCATTTGGACTCTTTTGTTGACTATGATGGCTACTCTATTTCTTCCAAGGGATTCTTGCCCACCATAATAGATATAATGGTCATCTGAGTTAAATTCACCCATTCCAGTCCATCTTAGTTTGCTTATAACTAAAATGTCTATATTCACTCTAGCCATCTCCTGTTTGACCACTTCCAATTTGCCTTGATTCATGGACCTAACATTCCAGGTTCCTATGCAATATTGTTCTTTATAGCATCTGACTTTACTTCCATCACCAGTCACATCCACAACTGGGGATTGTTTTTGCTTTGGCTCTGTCTCTTCATTCTTTTTGGAGTTGTTTATCTACTGATCTCCAGGAGTATATTGGGCATCTACTGACCTGGGGAGTTCATCTTTCAGTGTCCTATCTTTTTGCCTTTTTGTACTGTTCATGGGGTTCTCAACACAAGAATATTGAAGTGGTTCGGGATTCCCTTCTCCAGTGGACTACACTTTGTTAGAACTCTCTCCAATGACCCATCCATCTTAGGTGGCCCTATACAGCATGGCTCATAGTTTCATTGAGTTAGACAAGGTTGTGGTCCATGTGATCAAATTGGTTAGTTTTCTGTGATTGTGGTTTTCAGTCTGTCTGCCTTCTGATGGAGAAGTATAAGAGGCTTATGGAAGCTTCCTGATGGAAGAGACTGACTGAGGGGGAAACTGAGTCTTGTTCTAATGGGCAGGGCCATGCTCAGTAAAAATTTAATCCAGTTTTCTGTTGATGGGTGGGGCTGTGTTCCCTCCTTGTTATTTACCTAGGGCCAAACTATGATAGAGGATTCCTTGGTGGCTCAGATGGTAAAGCGTCTGCCTGCAGTGCAGAAGACCCAGGTTTGATCCCTGGGTTGGGAAGATCCCCTGGAGAAGGAAATGGCAACCCACTCCAGTACTCTTGCCTGGAAAATTCCATGGACTGAGGAGCCTGGTAGGCTACAGTCCATGGGATCCCAAAGAGCCGGACACGACTGAGCGACTTCAGTTTCAGTTTCAGTAAACTGTGGTGGAGGTAATGAAGATAATGGAAACCTCCTTCATAAGGACCCATGCACACACTGCTGCACTCAGTGCCCCCAACCCTGCAGCACAGGCCACTCTGCCTACCCACGCCTCTGCCAGAGACTCCTGGACACTCATGGGCAAGTCTGAGTCAGTGTCTTGTGGGGTCACTGTTCCTTTCTCCTGGGTCCTGGTGCACATAAGGTTCTGTTTGAGCCCTCCAAGTGTCTGTTTCTCAGTTCTGTGTAAGTTCTGGCAGCTCTATGTTGGGGTTAATGGCGACCTCCTCCAGGGGGGCTTATGCCATACCCAAGACTGCTGCACCCAGAGCACCTGCCCCTGCAGCAGGCCACTGCTGACCTGTACCTCCACAGGAGATACTCAAACACAGTTCTGTCTCAGTCTCCTTGGGGTCTGGGTCCTGGTGCGCATAAGGTTTGCTTGAGCCCTCTGAGTGGCTCTGGCAGGTATGGGATTTGGTACTTAATATGATTTTTACCCCTCCTGCCATCTTGCTGGGGCTTCTCTGCCCTTGGATGTGGGGTATCTCCTTGAAGTCGCTCCAGCACCACGCAGCTGCCACTCCACGGCAGCAAATTTTGTTCCTGTACAACACTATGCTCTATACTAGATTAGAGAATCTGATGTTTTTTCAAACCTTTACTGGTATGTCCCTAACAGGCCCCTCCTACCCCCCTCTCCAGGGCTTCCCAGGTGGCACAGTGGTAAAGAATCTGCCTGCCAATGCAGGAGATGTGAGTTCAATCCCTGGGTCAGGAAGATTCCCTAGAAGAGGAAATGGCAACCCACTCCAGTATTCTTCCCTGGGAAATCCCATGGACAGAAAAACCTGGGAGGCTACAGTCCCCGGAGTCACAAAAGAGTCAGACACAACTTAGTGACTCAAGAATAACAATGGTTGGAAGAAGTCAAAAACTAGCAATGGGAGTATAAAACAAAACTTCTAAAAGAACATATGTTAAAGTTTGGGGATATTTTTCCATTAAATCTATCACTGATACTTACGTGTTAATAAATACTTAGATTTCATATATTCTGCAGGTCAACGAAAAATAATAGAGAATGCCAAAAACATGGAAAAGAAAAAAACCCTTGATTCACCTCCAATACTTGCCCTTTGTTATGGAGTTCATGGTGGTCTTACCAAAACCTATGACTCAATAATGCATCTCTCCCTACTTCCCATGCACCTGTTGCTTTCTACACGGAGACAGCAAAAAGCATCGTCAGAAATAGACGGGGTCACTCAATAGTGTACAGCATCTTAGGATGCCTAGGTCCCTGAGAAGAATGCTTTCTATGAGGGGACATGAAGTCTGATAGGAGACATGAATGCTGGCAGAAAGTAGTCCAGACTATTCTAAATTTGTGTTAAGAATTGCTGTAGATTCCTCTGTCTTGCAACCACAGGTAGAGAGCCTGACCACAGAAAAATATTCATATCAGACCCACTCTGAATGACAAGAATTACTAGAAACTGAATGTAGGAACTGTACACATTACTCTGTCCTTAGGACCTAAATCTGACAGGAAGAATTTCCCATCAACTAGTAAAAAGGAAGAGTTCCTGGAGACATACTCCCCATGTAAATAAACAAACATGAAATATAGAGAGCTTTCTCTCTACTTAAGGAAGAGCAAAAAGCAACACCTGAGAACAAGGAGGAGCATGTAGAAAACTCAGAAAAATCCATACAGGAAACATAAGACCACTTTAGAATATCATCTCTGATGCCCACATGGTATCAAAGAATCTAAAACTTAGAACCCTTGAGGAAACAGTGTCAATTAGTGGTTACAGTTTTTTAATTTTTCTTCTTCCAGGTTTCTTGAGATGTAACTGCAAACAGTACTGTATAAGGTGTACAGCATAATGATTTGACTTGCATGCAGCATGAAATGACTACCATAAGTTCAGTGAACATCCACTGTCTCATATAGATAAAAAATAAAAGAAAAAGAAGTTTGTTTGTTTTTTTTTCTTGAGAACTCTTCAGTTCAGTTCAGTTCAGTTCAGTCACTCAGTCGTGTCTGACTCTTTGCGTCCCCATGAATTACAGCACGCCAGGCCTCCCTGTCCATCACCACTTCCCGGAGTTCACTCAAACTCACGTCCGTCAAGTCGGTGATGCCATCCAGCCATCTCATCCTCTGTCATCCCCTTTTCCTCCTGCCCCGAATCCCTCCCAGCATCAGAGTCTTTTCCAATGAGTCAACTCTTCACATGAGGTAGCCAAAGTATTGGAGTTTCAGCTTTAGCATCAGTCCTTCCAAAGAACACCCAGGGCTGATCTCCTTTAGAATGGACTGGTTGGATCTTCTTGCAGTCTAAGGGACTCTCAAGAGTCTTCTCCAACACCACAGTTCAAAAGCATCAATTCTTCAGCGCTCAGCTTTCTTCACAGTCCAGCTCTCACATCCATACTTGACCACTAGAAAAACCATAGCCTTGACTAGATGGACCTTTGTTGGCAAAGTAATGTCTCTGCTTTTGAATATGCTATCTAGATTGGTCATAACTTTCTTTCCAAGGAGTAAGCATCTTTTAATTTCATGGCTGCAGTCACCATCTTCAGTGGTTTGCGAGCCCCCCAAAATAAAGTCTGACACTGTTTCCACTGTTTCCCCATCTATTTCCCATGAAGTGATGGGACCAGATGCCATGATCTTCGCTTTCTGAATGTTGAGCTGAAAAAGCCAACTTTTTCACTCTCTTCTTCCACTTTCATCAAGAGGCTTTTGAGTTCCTCTTCACTTTCTGCCATAAGGGTGGTGTCATCTGCATATCTGAGGTGATTGATATTTCTCCCGGCAATCTTGATTCCAGCTTGTGCTTCCTCCAGCCCAGCGTTTCTCATGATGTACTCTGCATAGAAGTTAAATAAACAGGGTGACAATATACAGCCTTGATGTACTCCTTTTCCTATTTGGAACCAGTCTGTTGTTCCATGTCCAGTTCTAACTGTTGCTTCCTGACCTGCATATAGGTTTCTCAAGAGGCAGGTCAGGTGGTCTGGTATTCCCATCTCTTTCAAAATTTTCCACAGTTTATTGTGATCCACACAGTCAAAGGCTTTGGCATAGTCAATAAAGCAGAAAAAGATGCTTTTCTGGAGCTCTCTTGCTTTTTCAATGATCCAGCAGATGTTGGCAACTTGATCTCTGGTTCCTCTGCCTTTTCTAAAACCAGCTTGAATATCAGGAAGTTCACAGTTCACGTATTGCTGAAGCCTGGCTTGGAGAATTTTCAGTATTACTTTACTAACATGTGAGATGAGTGCAATTGTGTGGTAGTTTGAGTATTCTTTGGCATTGCCTTTGGATTTTCATATTTAATGTGCAACAGTGTTAATTATATTAGTTGTATGTTACATCCCTAGAATTTATCTTATTACTGGAAGTTTGTACCTTTTGACCACTTACATCCAGTTCCCCCTCTCTCACGTCCTGCCTCTGGTAGCCACAAATCTGATCTTTTTTTTAATTAATTTTTTTGTTTGTTTTTGAAGTATAATTGGCCTACAACCAATTAGTTGTACTTCCAATTAGTTAGTTGTTAGTTCCTGGTATGTGACATAGTGGTTCAATATTTCTGTACATTTCAAAATGATCACCAGAGTATGTCTAGTTACCATCTGTAACCATACAAAAATATTACATTACAATTGACTATACCCCCCACACTATTCATTTCATATTGGTGACACATTTATAACTGAAGTTTGTATGTCTTCATCTCACCTATTTGAGTGAGGCCTTTGGGGTTCAAATTCCCTCCTATTTTCCAGTTGTGATGGCTTTGAAAAGTTGATTAACATCCCTGAGCTTCAATTTGCTTATTTTTAAGATGAGGATACTAATAGTCACTATTATGATTAAATTAGATAGCATATGAATTATTTTTTTTAATTTTTTTAAATTTTATTTTATTTTTAAACTTTACATAATTGTATTAGTTTTGCCAAATATCAAAATGAATCTGCCACAGGTATACATGTGTTCCCCATCCTGAACCCTCCTCCCTCCTCCCTCCCCATATCATCCTTCTGGGTCGTCCCAGTGCACTAGCCCCAAGCATCCAGTATCGTGCATCGAACCTGGACTGGCATCTCGTTTCATACATGATATTTTACATGTTTCAATGCCATTCTCCCAAATCTTCCCACCCTCTCCCTCTCCCATAGAGTCCATAAGACTGTTCTATACATCAGTGTCTCTTTTGCTGTCTTGTACACAGGGTTATTGTTACCATCTTTCTAAATTCCATATATATGCATTAGTATACTGTATTGGTGTTTTTCCTTCTGCTTACTTCACTCTGTATAATAGGCTCCAGTTTCATCCACCTCATTAGAACTGATTCAAATGTTTTCTTTTTAATGGCTGAGTAATATTCCATTGTGTATATGTACCACAGCTTTCTTATCCATTCATCTGCTGATGGACATCTAGGTTGCTTCCATGTCCTGGCTATTATGAACAGTGCTGCGATGAACATTGGGGTACACGTGTCTCTTTCCCTTCTGGTTTCCTCAGTGTGTATGCCCAGCAGTGGGATTGCTGGATCATAAGGCAGTTCTATTTCAGTTTTTTAAGGAATCTCCACACTGTTCTCCATAGTGGCTTAAAATAGGCATTTCAAGCCCTAAAGAGCACATGCTCTAGAAAGTCAGCTAGTGCCTCTTCACTCTTCTGTCGGAGAACGAAGCTTTCCTTTACATCTGTAGTAAACTCAGTCCTGTTCAATCAGCTCCAAGGACACAGAGCAGAAGAAGGACTGTTCTTGAGAACTGACTTGGAAGTATTCACAAGGCAAGTCATTGACTTAATAAGCAAATAAAAAATGTATGCTGCGGTTCCTAAAGATCTGTGATTGAAGTTTAAACAAAGAAAGTTTCTTTGAAAGCCCCAAGTAAGAAATGCCAAGCTAAGGAGGATGGAGCTGGCCTGGGAGCTCTGTGAGTTATCAGCTCTCCCCACAGTGGTGGTGCTGGCTGAAGTTTGAGGACCTGGGCCCTGGAATTTGGACCCCCACAAGCCTGAAAAAACTCCATAAAGTTGGAAGGACCCAAGACTGGCAGGGTGTTCAGAGAGCTGAAGTGAGTTTCTCAAGCTAGTCAGGGTGAGGGAACCACAGAGATCAAGCACTGAGCCTTTGGAGGGAGCACTGACTCCAAGACCCTAAGTTACCACAGAACTAACCCTAAGGAGTATCAAACAGTGAGAAGATACTGGAGATCAGTGCAGAAATAACTCCAGAAAGAATGAAGAGACGGAGCCAAAGCAAAACAACACCCGGTTGTGGATGTGACTGGTGATAGAAGTAAAGTCCAATGCTGTAAAGAACAATATTGCATGGGAACCTGGAATGTTAGGTCCATGAAAAAAGGCAAATTGGAAGTGGTAAAACAGGAGATGGCAAGAGTGAACATAGACATTTTAAGAATCAGCAAACTAAGATGGACTGGAATGGGTGAATTTAACTCAGATGACCATTATATCTACTACTGTGGGCAGGAATCCCTTAGAAGAAATGGAGTAGCCATGATAGCCAACAGAGTCAGAAATGCAATCTCAAAAATGACAGAATGACCTCTGTTTCCAAAGCAAACCATTCAGTATCACCATAATCAAAGTCTATGCCCCAACCAGTAATGCTGAAGAAGCTGAAGTTCTTCATTTCTATGAAGACCTACAAGACCTTCTAGAACTAACACCCAAAAAAGATGTCCTTTTCACTATAGGGGACTAGAATGCAAAAGTAGGAAGTCAAGAAATACCTGGAGTAATAGGCAAATTTGGGCTTGGAGTACAAAATGAAGCAGGGAAAAAGCTAACAGATTTTGCCAAGAGAATGCACTGGTCATAGCAAACACCCTCTTCCAACAACACAAGAGAAGACTCTACACATGGATGTCACCAGATGGTCAAAACTGAAATCAGATTGATTATATTCTTTGCAGCCAAAGACGGAGAAGTTCTATCCAGTCATCAAAAACAAGACCGGGAGCTGACTGTGGCTCAGATCATGAACTCCTTATTGCCAAATTCAGACTTAAATTGAAAAAAGTAGGGAAAACCACTAGACCATTCAGGTATGACCTAAATCAAATCCCTTAAGATTATACAGTGGAAGTGACAAATAGATTCAAGGAATTAGATCTGATAGATAGAATGCCTGAAGAACTATGAGCAGAGGTTCATGACATTGTACAGGAGGCAGGGATCAAGACTATCCCCAGGAAAAAGAAATGCAAAAAGGCAAAATGGTTGCCTGAGGAGGACTTACAAATAGCTGAGAAAAGGAAAGACGCAGAAGGCAAAGGAGAAAAGGAAAGTTATACCCATTTGAATATACCCAGAGTTCCAAAGAATAGCAAGATAAGAAAGCTTTCCTCAGGGATCAATGCAAAGAAATACAGGAAAACAATAGAATGGGAAAGACTAAAGATTTCTTCAAGAAAATTAGAGATACCAAGGGATCATTTCATGTAAAGATGGGCACAATAAAGGATAGAAATGGTATAGACCTAACAGAAGCAGAAGATATTAAGAAGAGGTGGCAAGAATACACAGAAGAATCATACAGAAAAGATTTTCACAACCCAGATAATCATAATGGTATGATCACTCATCTAGAACCAGACAGCCTGTAATGAAAAGTGAAGTGGGCCTTAAGAAGCATCACTATGAACAAAGCTAGTGGAGGTGATGGAATTCCAGTTGAGCTATTTCAAATCTTAAAAGATGATGGTACAAAAGTACTGCACTCAATATGCCAGCAAATTTGGAAAACTCAGCAGTGGCCACAGGACTGGAAAAGGTCAATCTTCATTCCAATCCCAAAGAAAGATAATGCCAAAGATTGTTCAAGCTACTGCATAATTGCACTCATGTCACACGCTAGTAGAGTAATGCTCAAAATTCTGCAAGCCAGGCTTCAACAGTATGTGAACCATGAACTTCCAGATGTTCAAGCTGGATTTAGAAAAGGCAGAGGAACCAGAGATCAAATTGCCAACATCTGCTGGATTGTCAAAAAAGCAAGATAGTTCCAGGAAAACATCTATTTCTGCTTTATTGACTACACCAGAGCCTTTGACTGTGTGGATCACAACAAACTGAAAAATTCTGAGAGAGATGGGAATACCAGACCACATGACCTGCCTCCTGAAAAATCTGTATGCAAGTCAGGAAGCAACAATTAGAACTGGACATGGAACAACAGACTGGGTTCCAAATCAGGAAAGGAATACATCAAGGGTGTATATTGTCACCCTGATTATATAACATATGCAGAGAACATCATGAGTAATGCTAAGCTGGATGAAACACAAGCTGGAATCAAGATTGCTGGGAGAAATAACAGATATGCAGATGACATATGCAGATGATGCCACCGTTATGACAGAAAGTGAAGAAGAACTAAAGAGCCTCTTGATGAAAGTGAAAGAGGAGAGTGAAAAAATTGGCTTAAAACTGAACATTCAGAAAACTAAGATCATGGCATCCAGTCCCATCACTTCATGGCAAATAGATGGGGAAACAGTGGAAACAGTGAGAGACTTTATTTTGGGGGCTACAAAATTACTTGCAGATGGTGATTGCAGCCGTGAAATTAAAATATGCTTGCTCCTTGGAAGAAAAGCTATGACCATCCTAGACAGCACATTAAAAAGCAGAGACATTACTTTGCCCACAAAGGTCCATCTAGTGAAAGCCATGGTTTTTCCTGTAGTCATGTATGGATGTAAGAGTTGTATTATAAAGAAAGCTGAGCGCTGAAGAATTGATGCTTTTGAACTGTGGTGTTGGAGAAGACTCTTGAGAGTCCCTTGGACTGCAAGGAGTTCCAACCAGTCCATTCTAAAGGAGATCAGTCCCTGGTGTTCACTGGAAGGACTGATGTTAAAGATGAAACTCCAGTTCTTTGGCCACCTGATGCAAAGAATCAACTCTTTGGAAAAGACCTTGATGCTGGGAAAGATTGATGGCAAGAGGAGAAGGGATGACAAAGAACGAAATGATTGGATGGAATCACTGACTCTATGAACATGAGTTTGAGTAAGCTGTGGGAGTAGGTGATGGACAGGGAAGCTTGGCATGCTACATTCCATGGTATCAGAAAGAGTCAGACACTACTGAGGGAATGAACTGAAATGAAAGCCTAGGAAGTATCAAGTAATGAGAACTCACACAAAGGAAACCACTTGAATACAAGTGTTGGCATCTCCCAACTACCAGTAGCACCCTGTGCAGAACACCTCATCTAAACCACAAACAAAACAAAAATACAAGCCAAATCATCGGCAGACAGAATTACCACCTCACTCAGCCTTGCCAATCAAAGGAAAAGCAAACAAACACTCAGCACAAATCTTACCCTATAGGAAGCTTACACAAACCACTGGATCAAACTTAGGAGGGCAGAAACCAAAAGGAAGAAAGAATTCAACCTTGAAGCCTGGGGAAAGGCCTCAAAATAGGCATTTCAAGCACTCAGTGAATAATTCTTATCAATACCATCATCAGTCATTAACTGCAACAGTCAAATTCATGTTCAATGAAATTTTTCCTTAGGTTGAAAGAAAACATACAGTGTGTAAACTGGAAGAGCTTACTATGTCCTTGTTTTTGTTGTTCTTTAGTCGCTGGCACCCCACTCCAGTACTCTTGCCTGGAAAATCCCATGGACAGAGGAGCCTGGTAGGCTGCAGTCCATGGGGTCGCTAAGAGTTGGACACAACCGAGCGACTTCACTTTCACTTTCCACTTTCCTGCATTGGAGAAGGAAATGGCAACCCACTCCAGTGTTCTTGCCTGGAGAATCCCAGGGACAGGGGAGCCTTGTGGGCTGCCGTCTATGGGGTCGCACAGAGTCGGACACGACTGAAGCGACTTAGCAGCAGCAGCAGCAGTCGCTGTCGTACCTGACTCTTTTGCAACCCATGGACTGTAGTCCACCAGGCTCCTCTGTCCATGGGATTTCCCAGGCAAGAATACTGGAGCAGGTTACCATTTCCTTCTCCTGACCTAGGGATCTTCCTGACCCAGAGATCACTATGTCCTAGACATGGGTAATTAAAAAAAAAAAAAAAGCACACCTGGCTGTAGCCAGGCTATTAAAGCTAATTGTAAGATAACAACTAAAAATTCTACAAGTACCAAAGCTTCTGACTCAGAACAAAAATCAGGCTAACCTCCAACTTTTCCTAAATCATTAAACACCAAAAGACAATGAAAACAGAATGATGTGCTCAAATTATGCCACTTAAAAATGTCTCTAGAAAAAATTAAAGATGTTCTTGCTTACTAAAAGATAATCAAAATCAAGAAATCAAGAATGGCAACATTGTATTAAAATCAATCAATGCAACTTCTCCAAATACATTTACAAGATTTTTATGGACATATATTATACACACACAAACAATACTTCTAAATTTTATGGTCTTCAAAGATCACTCTGTGGAGAAGAAGTAGAATGGTGGATAAATTCCTCAGCACATAAGAGGATGTCATCTTTTCTTGGTTCTTGATTTTAATAAATGGATAAATGAAGATTACATATGTATTTAATAAGTAAATTAGAGGTAGAATTTAAAATAACTTGCCATCATTAAAGAAAATAAAAATAAGCTAAGCTAAGTCACTTCAGTCGTGTCCGACTCTGTGCAACCCCATAGACTGCAGCCCACCAAGCTCCCCCGTCCCTGGGATTCTCCAGGCAAGAACACTGGAGTGGATTGTCATTTCCTTCTCCAATGCATGAAAGTGAAAAGTGAAAGGGAAGTCGCTCAGTCGTGTCTGACCCTCAGTGACCCCATGGACTGTAGCCTTCCAGGCTCCTCCATCCATGGGATTTTCCAGGCAAGAGTACTGGAGTGGGGTGCCATTGCCTTCTCCGAAATAAAAATAAGAAAAACATATTTATCAAAAGACGAAAAAAAAAAAATAGAAACTAGAAAGCACAAAACAAGCTGGAAAGGGAAAATATTAAATTTGACAATAAAAGGAAAGTAGTCTATATAATAAAATTAAAAAGAAAAAATGATTAAAGGTGTGTTAAGACAGAGCATTAAGTTGAACATATATATAAAAACACAAGTATGAAGAAAAGTTGTTTGAAACATTGAGGAGGAAGAAATTGAGAGAAATACAATTATAGATAGAAGAACACAAGCCACTATCAGTCTGTAGAAGATTTGGTTGCCCAAATTGTAACATAGATGGTTCAAACAATGTAATCAATAGGATTTATTAAGTAATAAGATTTATTAATGAAAAATAACAAGAACACTTTTTCCAAACATTCATAAAACATTTGTATATAACACTGAATACACACTAAACTATGGAAAAACTCAAGATTGAATAATAGAATTTAATAAATTGTGGTTGAAACACATACTATGAAATCTACCTGATAACAAGTTTTAAGTGTGTGGTATAGTATTGTTCACTGTATGCGCCTTGTTGTACAGATATCTAGAACATTTTTGTCTTGCATGACTAAAATTCTATACTCATTGCCTAGGAAATTGCCATTTTCCTTTTTCCCCAGTCCCTAGCCATTACTAATCTTCTTTCCATGCTATGAGTTTGACTGCATTAAATACCTCATATAAACGAAGTCATGCAATATTTGTCCTTCTGTAACTGGCTTATTTCACTTAGCATAATGTTCTCAAGATTCATCCATATTGTAGTACATGAGAGAGTTTCCTTCTTTAAGACTGAACAGTATTCCATTCTGTGTTTATATTACCCTTTGTTTTTCCTTTGTGCATCAGTGGATGTTCAGATTGTTTTTACCTTTTGGCTGTTGTGAATAGTGATGCAGTAAACATGGGAGTCCAAATATCTCTTTGAGTCCTATTTTCAGCTTTTTTGGATGAATATCCAGATAAAGAGTTGCTGGATCACATGACAGTTCTATTTTTAATAGTTTTTAGGAGCATCACTCTCTTTTCATAGTGATTTCACCAATTTATATTCCCACAAACAGTGAACAAAGGTTCTCTTTTCTCCACTTCCTTGCCAACATTTAACCCTTGTCTTTTTGACTATACTCATTCTAACAAATGAGAGGTGATAGCCCATCATGACTGATTTTCATTTCCCTGGTGATTAGAGATGTTCAGCATCTTTTCATGTATCTGTTGGCCATCTATATGTCTTCTTTGGGGGAAAAAAAATGTATTTTTAGGTCCTCTGCCCATTTTTAATGAGGTTGTTTTCTTCCTTATGTTGAGTTGTATAAGTTCTTTGTATATTTTGAATATTAGTCCCTTATGGGATATATAATTTGCAGATATCTTCTCCTATTTAGTAGACTGCTTTTTTGTCTTCTTGATAGTTTCTGTTGCTGTGCAAAAGAATTTAATTTTATGTAGTCCTACGTGTTTATTTTTGCTTTTAGTGCCTGTGCTTTTTGTATCATATCTAGAAATCATTTCTGTGTCTAATGTCATGAAGCTTTTCCTTTACTTTTTCTAGAAGTTTTATAGTTTCAAGTTTTATGTTTAAGCATCTAATTCATTTTGAGTTGACTTTTGTGTGTAGGATGAATGTCCATTTACATTCCATTGTCAATGACATGATCTTGTATTCCATTTCATACACATATTCAGTTTCCTCACTACCATTTTCTAAAGAGTATATCCCTTCTCCAGTGCGTGTGATCTTCATAGCCTTGTAAAGGATCATGGGTATATATATATATATGGATTTATTTCTGGGCTCCCTTTTCTGTTCCATTTCTATATGCCTGTGTGCCAGAACCATACTATTTTGATTGCTATAGCTTTGTACATGTTTTGAAGTCAAAAAGTGTGAGGTTTCCACTTTTGTTCTTTCTCAAGATTATTTTGGCTATTTAGAGTTCTTTGTGGTTACATACAAATTTTAGTGTTGTTTTTTCTATTTCTACAAAAACTACCAGTGGGATTTTGATAGGAATTGCACTGAATTTGTAGATAGCTTTAGGTAGTATGAACATTTTTACAACATTAAGGTCTTCCAATTCATGAACGTAGGATGTCTTTCCATTTTTTTGTGTTAATTTCTTTCAGCAATGATTTGTAGTTTGCAATGTACAAGTCTTCTACCTCCTTGATTTTATTTACTCCTAAGTACTTTATTCTTTTTGCTACTATTATAAATGGAATTGTTTTCTAAATTTTTTTTGAATTGTTCATTTTTGCTGTTTAAAATGTGATGATATTTGTATGCTGATTTTGTATCCTGCAGTTTTGCTGAACTCAATTAGTTCTAACAGTTTTTTTGTGGAATCTTTAGAATCTTCTACATACAAGATCATATCATTTGCAAACAGAGATAATCTTACTTAATTTTTTATTTGAATGATTTGGATTTCTTATCTGCTTTCTCTCTCTCTAGGCCTTCTGGTACTATGTTGAACAGAAGTGGCAAGACTAGGCATCTTTGTCTTCTTCCTAATCTTAGAGGAAAAGCTTTCAGTTTTTTACCATTGAGCATTATGTTAGCTGTGGGTTTTTCATATATGGTTTATATTATGTTGAGATACTTTAACATTCCTTCTATTCCTAGTTTGCTGAGTGTTTTTGTTTAACATGAAAGGGTGTTTAATTTTCACAAATTCTTCTACCGAATCTTTTGAGATTATCATGTAATTTTTTTTTACCATTCGTGCTGTCAAAGTGGTATATCACATTGATTTTTTTTTTAATGTTGAAACACCCTTGCATTCCAGGGATAAATTCCAGTTGTTCATAATGTATAGTCTATTAAATGTGCTGTTGCATTCAGTTTGCTATTATTTTGCTGAGGATTTTAATATCTATATTCACCAGAGATATTGGACTATAGTTTTCCTTCTCATTTCTCTGTATGGCTTTTGTATCAGAGTAATCCTGGCCTCATAAATCAAGTTTAGAAGCTTTTCCTCAACTTTTCGAAGAGTTTGAGAAGGGTTGGTTTTAATTCTTTTTTAAATGTGGGAAGAATTTTCCAGTGAATCCATCTGATACTGGGCTTTTGTTGGGAGGTTTTTGATAACTGACTCGGTCTCCTTACTAGTTTTGAGCTATTCAGATTTTCTATTTATTCATGATTTAGTTTAGTAGTTTATATATTTCTATGAATTTATCTATTTCTTCTAGGTTATCCAATTTATTGTCATATAATTGTTCATAGTAGTCTCTCACAATCCTTTTTTATTTCTGTGGCATCAATTGAAATATTTCATCTTTTTATCTGTTCTTTCTAGCTTTGTTATTTTATATGAATCTTCTCTCTCTTTTTCCCTTCATCTAGCTGAGTTTGTCAAATCTGTTAATCTTAAAAAAAAATAAATAAACTGTTAGTTTTTTTCTGTTCTTTTTCTATCTTCTATTTTACTTATTTCTACTTTTGGATTTATTGATTTTTCTCCTTTTTCTAACTTTGAATTTAGTTTGTTCTTTTGTAGGTTCAAGTTGTAAAGTTAGATTGAGGGTTTTTTGTTTGTTTTTTTAAATAGGCATTTACAGTATAAACTTTTTTTTTTAAAAAACTTTACATAATTGTATTAGTTTTGCCAAATATCAAAATGAATCCGCCACAGGTATACATGTGTTCCCCATCCTGAACCCTCCTCCCTCCTCCCTCCCCATATCATCCCTCTGGGTCGTCCCAGTGCACTAGCCCCAAGCATCCAGTATTGTGCATTGAACCTGGACTGGCATCTCGTTTCATACATGATATTTTACATGTTTCAATGCCATTCTCCCAAATCTTCCCACCCTCTCCCTCTCCCACAGAGTCCATAAGACTGTCCTATACATCACTGTCTATTTTGCTGTCTCGAACACAGGGTTATTATTACCATCTTTCTAAATTCCATATATATGTGTTAGTATACTGTATTGGTGTTTTTCCTTCTGCTTACTTCACTCTGTATAATAGGCTCCAGTTTCATCCACCTCATTAGAACTGATTCAAATGTATTCTTTTTAATGGCTGAGTAATACTCCATTGTGTACATGTACCACAGCTTTCTTATCCATTCATCTGCTGATGGACATCTAGGTTGCTTCCATGTCCTGCCTATTATAAACAGTGCTGCGATGAACATTGGGGTACACGTGTCTCTTTCCCTTCTGGTTTCCTCAGTGTGTATGCCCAGCAGTGGGATTGCTGGATCATAAGGCAGTTCTATTTCCAGTTTTTTAAGGAATCTCCACACTGTTCTCCATAGTGGCTGTACTAGTTTGCATTCCCACCAACAGTGTAAGAGGGTTCCCTTTTCTCCACACCCTCTCCAGCATTTATTATTTGTATACTTTTGGATCGCAGCCATCTGACTGGTGTGAAATGGTACCTCATAGTGGTTTTGATTTGCATTTCTCTGATAATGAGTGATGTTGAGCATCTTTTCATGTGTTTGTTAGCCATCTGTATGTCTTCTTTGGAGAAATGTCTATTTAGTTCTTTGGCCCATTTTTTGATTGGGTCATTTATTTTTCTGGAGTTGAGCTGTAGGAGTTGCTTGTATATTTTTGAGATTAGTTGTTTGTCAGTTGCTTCATTTGCTATTATTTTCTCCCATTCTGAAGGCTGTCTTTTCACCTTGCTAATAGTTTCCTTTGATGTGCAGAAGCTTTTAAGCTTAATTAGGTCCCATTTGTTTATTTTTGCTTTTATTTCCAGTATTCTGGGAGGTGGGTCATAGAGGATCCTGCTGTGATGTATGTCAGAGAGTGTTTTGCCTATGTTCTCCTCTAGGAGTTTTATAGTTTCTGGTCTTAAGTTTAGATCTTTAATCCATTTTGAGTTTATTTTTGTGTATGGTGTTAGAAAGTGTTCTAGTTTCATTCTTTTACAAGTGGTTGACCAGATTTCTCAGCACCACTTGTTAAAGAGATTGTCTTTAATCCATTGTATATTCTTGCCTCCTTTGTCAAAGATAAGGTGTCCATGGGTGGGTGGATTTATCTCTGGGCTTTCTATTTTGTTCCATTGATCTATATTTCTGTCTTTGTGCCAGTACCATACTGTCTTGATAACTGTGGCTTTGTAGTAGAGCCTGAAGTCAGGTAGGTTGATTCCTCCAGTTCCATTCTTCTTTCTCAAGATCGCTTTGGCTATTTGAGGTTTTTTGTATTTCCATACAAATTGTGAAATTATTTGTTCTAGCTCTGTGAAGAATACTGTTGGTAGCTTGATAGGGATTGCATTGAATCTATAAATTGCTTTGGGTAGTATACTCATTTTCACTATATTGATTCTTCCAATCCATGAACATGGTATATTTCTCCATCTATTAGTGTCCTCTTTGATTTCTTTCACCAGTGTTTTATAGTTTTCTATATATAGGTCTTTAGTTTCTTTAGGTAGATATATTCCTAAGTATTTTATTCTTTCCGTTGCAATGGTGAATGGAATTGTTTCCTTAATTTCTCTTTCCGTTTTCTCATTATTAGTGTATAGGAATGCAAGGGATTTCTGTGTGTTGATTTTATATCCTGCAACTTTACTATAGTCATTGATTAGCTCTAGTAATTTTCTGGTGGAGTCTTTGGGGTTTTCTATGTAGAGGATCATGTCATCTGCAAACAGTGAGAGTTTTACTTCTTCTTTTCCAATTTGGATTCCTTTTATTTCTTTTTCTGCTCTGATTGCTGTGGCCAAAACTTCCAAAACTATGTTGAATAGTAATGGTGAAAGTGGGCACCCTTGTCTTGTTCCTGACTTTAGAGGAAATGCTTTCAATTTTTCACCATTTAGGATAATGTTTGCTGTGGGTTTGTCATATATAGCTTTTATTATGTTGAGGTATGTTCCTTCTATTCCTGCTTTCTGGAGAGTTTTTATCATAAATGGGTGTTGAATTTTGTCAAAGGCTTTCTCTGCATCTATTGAGATAATCATATGGTTTTTATTTTTCAATTTGTTAATGTGGTGTATTGCATTGATTGATTTGCAAATATTGAAGAATCTTTGCATCCCTGGGATAAAGCCCACTTGGTCATGGTGTATGATCTTTTTAATGTGTTGTTGGATTCTGATTGCTAGAATTTTGTTAAGGATTTTTGCATCTATGTTCATCAGTGATATTGGCCTGTAGTTTTCTTTTTTTGTGGGATCTTTGTCAAGTTTTGGTATTAGGGTGATGGTGGCCTCATAGAATGAGTTTGGAAGTTTACCTTCCTCTGCAATTTTCTGGAAGAGTTTGAGCAGGATAGGTGTTAGCTCTTCTCTAAATTTTTGGTAGAATTCAGCTGTGAAGCCGTCTGGACCTAGGCTTTTGTTTGCTGGAAGATTTTTGATTACAGTTTCAATTACTGTGCTTGTGATGGGTCTGTTAAGATTTTCTATTTCTTCCTGGTCGAGTTTTGGAAAGTTGTACTTTTCTAAGAATTTGTCCATTTCTTCCACGTTGTCCATTTTATTGGCATATAATTGTTGATAGTAGTCTCTTATGATCCTTTGTATTTCTGTGTTGTCTGTTGTGATCTCTCCATTTTCGTTTCTAATTTTATTGATTTGATTTTTCTCCCTTTGTTTCTTGATGAGTCTGGCTAATGGTTTGTCAATTTTATTTATCCTTTCAAAGAACCAGCTTTTGGTTTTGTTGATTTTTGCTATGGTCTCTTTTGTTTCTTTTGCATTTATTTCTGCTCTAATTTTTAAGATTTCTTTCCTTCTACTAACCCTGGGGTTCTTCATTTCTTTCTTTTCTAGTTGCTTTAGGTGTAGAGTTAGGTTATTTATTTGACTTTTTTCTTATTTCTTGAGGTGTGCCCGTATTGCTATGAACTTTCCCCTTAGGACTGCTTTTACCGTGTCCCACAGGTTTTGGGTTGTTGTGTTTTCATTTTCATTCGTTTCTATGCAAATTTTGATTTCTTTTTTGATTTCTTCCGTGATTTGTTGGTTATTCAGCAGCGTGTTGTTCAGCCTCCATATGTTGGAATTTTTAATAGTTTTTTCTCCTGTAATTGAGATCTAATCTTACTGCATTGTGGTCAGAAAAGATGCTTGGAATGATTTCTATTTTTTTGAATTTACCAAGACTAGCTTTATGGCCCAGGATGTGATCTATCCTGGAGAAGGTTCCATGTGTGCTTGAGAAAAAGGTGAAATTCATTGTTTTGGGATGAAATGTCCTATAGATATCAATTAGGTCTAACTGGTCTATTGTATCATTTAAAGATTGTGTTTCCTTGTTAATTTTCTGTTTAGTTGATCTATCCATAGGTGTGAGTGGGGTATTAAAGTCTCCCACTATTATTGTGTTATTGTTAATTTCTCCTTTCATACTTGTTAGCATTTGTCTTACATACTGCGGTGCTCCTGTGTTTGGTGCATATATATTTATAATTGTTATATCTTCTTCTTGGATTGATCCTTTGATCATTATGTAGTGACCTTCTTTGTCTCTTTTCACAGCCTTTGTTTTAAAGTCTATTTTATATGATATGAGTATTGCTACTCCTGCTTTCTTTTGGTCCCTATTTGCATGGAAAATCTTTTTCCAGCCCTTCACTTTCAGTCTGTATGTGTCCCCTGTTTTGAGGTGGGTCTCCTGTAGACAACATATGTAGGGGTCTTGTTTTTGTATCCATTCAGCCAGTCTTTGTCTTTTGGTTGGGGCATTCAACCCATTTACGTTTAAGGTAATTACTGATAAGTATGATCCCGTTGCCATTTACTTTATTGTTTTCAGTTTGAATTTATACACCATTTTTGTGTTTCCTGTCTAGAGAATATCCTTTAGTATTTGTTGGAGAGCTGGTTTGGTGGTGCTGAATTCTCTCAGCTTTTGCTTGTCTGAAAAGCTTTTGATTTCTCCTTCATACTTGAATGAAATCCTTGCTGGGTACAATAATCTGGGCTGTAGGTTATTTTCTTTCATCATTTTAAGTATGTCTTGCCATTCCTTCCTGGCTTGAAGAGTTTCTATTGAAAGATCAGCTGTTAACCTTATCAGAATTCCCTTGTGTGTTATTTGTTGTTTTTCCCTTGCTGCTTTTAATATTTGTTCTTTGTGTTTGATCTTTGTTAATTTGATTAATATGTGTCTTGGGGTGTTTCGCCTTGGGTTTATCCTGTTTGGGACTCTCTGGGTTTCTTGGACTTGGGTGATTATTTCCTTCCCCATTTTAGGGAAGTTTTCAACTATTATCTCCTCAAGTATTTTCTCATGGTCTTTCTTTTTGTCTTCTTCTTCTGGAACCCCTATGATTCAAATGTTGTAGCATTTAATATTGTCCTGGAGGTCTCTGAGATTGTCCTCATTTCTTTTAATTCGTTTTTCTTTTATCCTCTCTGATTCATTTATTTCTATCATTCTATCTTCTAATTCACTAATCCTATCTTCTGCCTCTGTTATTCTACTATTTGTTGCCTCCAGAGTGTTTTTAATTTCATTTATTGCATTATTCATTATATATTGACTCTTTTTTATTTCTTCTAGGTCCTTGTTAAACCTTTCTTGCATCTTCTCAATCCTTGTCTCCAGGCTATTTATCTGTGATTCCATTTTAATTTCAAGATTTTGGATCAATTTCACTATCATTATTCAGAATTCTTTATCAGGTAGATTCCCTATCTCCTCCTCTTTTGTTTGGTTTGGTGGGCATTTATCCTGTTCCTTTATCTGCTGGGTATTCCTCTGTCTCTTCATCTTGTTTAAATTGCTGAGTTTGGGGTGTCCTTTCTGTATTCTGGCACTTTGTGGAGTTCTCTTTATTGTGGCTTTTCCTTGCTGTGTGTGGGTTTGTACAGGTGGCTTGTCAAGGTTTGCTGGTTAGGGAAGCTTGTGTCGGTGTTCTGGTAGGTGGAGCTGTATTTCTTCTCTTTGGAGTGCAATGAAATGTCCAGTAATGAGTTATGAGATGTCTGTGGTTTGGGGGTGACTTTGGGCAGCTTGTATCTTGAAGCTCAGGGCTGTGTTCCTTTGTTGCTGGAGAATTTGCTTGGTATGTCTTGCCCTGGAACTCATTGGCCCTTGTGTGGTGCTTGGTTTCAGTGTCGGTATGGAGGCATTTGATGAGCTCCTGTCAATTAATGTTCCTTGGAGTCAGGAGTTCCCTGGAGTCAGGGTTTGGACTTAAGCCTCCTGCTTCCAGTTATCGGTCTTATTTTTACAGAAGTTTCAAAACTTCTCCTTCTATACAGCACCATTGATAAAACATCTACGTTAAAGATGAAAAGTTTCTCTACTGTGAGGGTCACTCAGAGAGGTTCACAGCATTACATGGAGAAGAGAAGAGGGAGGAGGGAGTTAGAGGTGACCCAAATGAGATGAGGTGGAATCAATAGTGGAGAGAGTAGAGTAGCCAGTAGTCACTTCCTTATGTGCACTCCACAACTGGACCACTCAGAGATGTTCACGGGGTTATACAGAGAAGAGAAGAAGGAGGAAGGAGACTGAGGTGGCCAGAAGGATAAAAGGGGGGAATGAAAAGGAGGGAGACAGATCCAGCCAGTAATCAGTTCCCTAAGTGTTCTCCACCGTCTGGAACATACAGAAATTCACAGAGTTGGGTAGAGTAGAGAGGGGTTAGGGAGGAGACACAGGTGACCTGGTGGAGAAAAAGGAGAATCCAAAGGGAGAGAAAGCAGTCAAGCCAGTAATCTCGCTCCCTAGTGAAAAATGGGTCCTGAAGATTGGGTTCTTAAAGGTACAAAATTGGTAACAAATACATAAAAGCAAAAATTAAAAATCTAGAGTAGAGTTTGGAATTTCAAAAATACGATGTTAAAGAAAAGAAGAAGGAAAAGAAAGAGAGAAAAAACGAACAAAGAAAAACAAACAAGGTCGTGAAAATTATAAAGAGAATATAGGTACAAAATTGATAACTATTACCAAAAAGCAAAAATTAAAAATCTAGAGTAGATTTTGGAATTTCAAAAATACAATGTTAGAAAAAAGGAAGAAGAAACATAAAGAGAGAAAACAAACAAATGAAAACAAACAATGTCACAAAAATTATAAAGAAAATACAGGTACAAAATTGATATCAAATACCAAAAAGCATAAACTAAAAATCTAGAGTAGAGTTTGGAATTTCAGATATACAATGTTATATAAAAGAAGAAGAGAAAGAAACAGAAAAAAAAAATCACAGAAATTATTTTAAAAAACTATAGGTACAAAATTGATAACATATACCAAAAAGCTAAAATTAAAAAACTAGAGTTTGGAATTTCAAAAATACAATGTTAAAGAAAAGAAGAAAAAAAAAAAAAAGGTCAAAAAATTATAAAATATATATATATATGAAGATTGCTGAAGAAGAAAAAAATAGGGTCTTTTTTTTTTTTTGCAAAGTAATAGGTTATAAAAGTGAAAATTAAAGGAACAATAGAGGACTTATAAAAATTTTTTTTAATTAGAAAAAAGAAAGAAAGAAAGAATAATCGTAAAAATAGTAAAAATATATCTAGGACTTTTTCTCGTTTCGTTGTGAGTATTGTGGGTTCAGTTCATTTTTGGCTAGTTCCTTGGTCCGACTTATATTTCTCAAGATTTATAGGCCCCTTCCCATGTAGTCTGTAGTAACCACAGGGTTTTCATCTATTGCCTGTAGCTTCCAAGGCGTTTCCCTCTGTTATAACTTCTTCTGTTTGCTGGTCTCTTCAGTGTCTGGTTTCAGCCCTGACACAAAGGGGACAGTGGAGGAACCTTTTTTTTTTTTTTTTTTTAGGCTCACTTGTTCAGTCGTGCTGTGGGGAGGAAGGGAGGGATGCTGCAAACAAATAACACTGGCGTGCGCTCGCAATGCCTCAGCCACACTGGGTCTGCCCCCGCTCACAGCGCGTGTAGCCTCCCTGCCCACACCGCTCGGGCTCTAGGTTGTTCCACCGGGAACAATCCGAGGCCGGCCCTGGGCTACATGTACCTCCCAGGTCCAAGCCGCTCAGGTTCAGGCACTCGGGTAGTCCTCAGAGGCGCAGACTCAGTTGGGCCTGCGTTTTGTGCTCTTCCCAGGTCCAAGCAGCTCAGGTGATGAGGTGTTTGGCGAGCGCCAATGCTGCGATTTATCGCCTCCCCGCCACTCGGTTATCTGGGTGTAAAACCGGCGCACCTTCTCAGGCAGATGTTGACCGTCCAGACCCCCAAGAAGTTTTAGTTAGCAAAAAAGCCTGCTTACAGTTTTATAGATAATGTCTCTCTGGGGCTGTGATTGCCCCCTTCCGGCTCTGGCTGCCTGTCACCAGAGGGGGAAGGTCTGCAGCTGGCTCTCTCTGTTCAGTCCTTTGTTCCGTGCACGGGCCTGGCGGTGTCTTAGGTTAGGGCTGGCTTTTTGCTTGGTAGATATCCCACAGTCTAGTTTGCTAGCCCAAATTATGTCGCTCAGATAGCGCTCAGGGTATTCAGGCCAGATTCTTACTCTCAGCGATGCAGCCCGCACCGTGCCTCCCTGCCCAGCCCCCGCTTACTAATGGCGTGTGCAGGCGTCTGCGCTGCTTCTCCGCTGGGGGAGTTACCGTAGGGCTTGCTATCTGCGAGTTTTAACTGTTTATTTATTTTTTCTCCCTGTTATGTTGCCCTCTGTGCTTCCAAAGCTCGGCACAGATTCAGCAGGGAGAAGGTTTCCTGGTGTTTGGAAACTTCGCTCTTTTTAAGACTCCCTTCCTGGGACGGAACTCCATCCCTCCCTCTTTTGTTTCTTTTTTTGTCTTTTATATTTTTTCCTACCTCCTTTCGAAGAGTTGGGTTGCTTTTCTGGGTGCCTGATGTCCTCTGCCGGCATTCAGAAGTTGTTTTGTGGAATTTACTCGACGTTTAAATGCTCTTTTGATGAATTTGTCGGGGAGAAAGTGTTCTCCCTGTCCTACTCCTCTGCCATCTTGGCTCCTCCCCCCTACAGTATAAACTTGTCCCTGATTTGCTGTATCCCATAAGTTTTGGTACATGGTGTTTTTATTTCATCTGTCTCAATATATTTTCTAATTTCCCTTTTGATGTCTTCTTTGACTCATTGGTTGCAGAGTAGTATGTTGTTCGACTTCCACCTATTTTTGGATTTTCAAGTTTTCCTTCTGATATAGATTTTTAGTTTCATTTTATCATGGTCCAGAAAGATTCTTGGTATGATTTAAACATTCTTAAATTTGCTAATATTTATTTTGTTACCTAACATATGATTTATATGAAAAATGTTTCACGTGCACTTGACAAAATTGTATATTCTGCTTCTGTTAACATATTCTGAAAGTTGCCCTCCACACTCTCATCTTTTCAGGAATGGTTCATCAGATCTGAGTTCTGTGCATATGGCAGCCACTTGGTCTAGAAGTGTTATCTTTCCCAATCTTATATTTAAGGAATATAGGACATAGACATCACAGACATCTTTATCATGAAATTGTACAAGAGATTTGTGAAATGAACTATGACATTTTGTAAGCTCTTGTACCCCAGAATTATCTAACATCCAGGTGAAACTGAATTAATCTTATCAAACTAACTAATCTAGATAAAAGGTGTACAGAGAAATGAAACATTCACACAGTTGAATGCTCTATAATAATCTGGCTTAAGACTAAGTTTCAGTATGGTGTTTCAACTACTCAGCAACCCAAAGCTGATTTTAAAAATACACTAGACATGCATTATGTGACAAAAGAGAAAAATCCAACAAGCTTTTACCCTGAGAAATTAAGGAGATAGCACACCACCTGATATTTTCAATTAACACTCTATATGTTTCTTCAGTCCCATGACCTGCCTGAAATTAATGAAATCTTTCCTACATGCTGCCTCAATTTGTATGAATCAATCTGGAGTGTGAGAAAGAATAGAGCAAACAAATTCTTCTTGCTGGTCATCAGCACTGATGTAAATATCACAAAGTCCTGAAATAAAAAACACAAGAAAATACATAAACCACACAAAACATCCCTGTGGGGACTGCACAAAAGAAGGCTGGATTCAAGTGGATTAAGTAGAAAGCTTATTTAAAAGACCATCTTTTGCCCAGATCAAATCATTATGGTAGCTATGATTAATTCTTTTTTTTCAAATAACTTCTTTGCACCCCTATCCCCAAATATAATTCCTGTTGCTGACTTCTCATAACCCCAAGGAGGAAAAAAATCTATTGATCAGTGTTTTTGTTCAATTCTAATTATTACTAAAAAGGTATTTTCACTGACTATAAATCTTCAGTGTCCACACTTTATGTATGCACAAAAATCTAGAAGTTTATTAAAATAGAGTCTCCTCTGATAATCTCTATAGATGCTTTAATCACACATTCTGTGTATTTAAGCCAACATCTAAGTTCTTGTCACATCTTTTTAAACTGGCAGGGAGTCGATGGGGGGGAATGGAGAGAGATGACAATAATTGAATTTGAAGTTGATTTTGTAAAGTCTATGAAAGGTGAGTCAAAAAATAAAAACATACTTCACATGATAATACAATTCAGAAAAATAGTCTTATTTTTAACACCTTTACCTTAGAAAGAATAAAACATTATTTTTCTTTTTATCCACTTGTATCCCTGATGTAATTCACCATAAGACTTTATGTGTTGTGTTAGTCTCTCAGTCGTGTCCGACTCTTTGTGGCCCATTGGATTGTAGCCCGCCAAGCTCCTCTATCCACGGAATTATCCAGGCAAGAGTACCGGAGTGGGTTGCCATTCCCTTATCCAGGGGATCTTCCTGACACAGGGATCAAACCCAGGCCTCCCACATTACCAGCAGATTCTTTAACATCTGAGCCACCAGGGAAGACTTTATAGATAGCTATGAAAAAATTGTTCTTATATCTACTTAGGTATCAAATTAAAGTGATCATTCCATTCCTGAAACATTTGCGCTACTGGACATGAGGCTCACAGTTGCTTCATTTTATTCACGTACATATGACACAGTCCTGTGTGGTGGTAGACCATGTTGTTAGGTGTATAGGGAAGCAGAATGTAAATAGAATGCCAGGCAAGGTGGAAAGTTTCAGGTGATGTTTGGAAGAAGACAGAATCTATGAATGGAGGGATAGAGAATGTCTATTAGCTAGTGAAAGCTGAAAGAGGGCAAGATCTCCTGTAGTGTGGGGGCTCCACATCACCTTT
The DNA here is from genome assembly GCF_002263795.3 of Bos taurus. NCBI lineage: Eukaryota > Metazoa > Chordata > Mammalia > Artiodactyla > Bovidae > Bos > Bos taurus. The sequence goes on from NC_037330.1 coordinate 46,564,397, forward strand.
GGCTGAGTTTAGCAAAAAATATCCTTGAAAAAACTCTCACACTCCTTTCTATTTTCTTTGTAAGTTCACCCCCACCCTCATCAGCTTCTAATAGTTCAATCTCTTTCTCACTAGAAGCTGTATTCCATCTATTCCCTTCCCTTCAAACTTGGAATATTTTATTTCCCCTGGTTAACAATCCTTTTCTACTTCCTTTTATTGCCCTTTCTACTTACCAATCAGTAGCATCCTTTCCTTTTTATGCCAACGGTCCAAACCAGTATTCCCAATTCTTGACCTTCATTTTCATCATAATTTCCCACAATTGGTCTCTTGCCCCTACCATCATTGCCAATGACTTCTTCTGTTTGCTACCTCCCATGATTTTCCATCAGTCAGTATCATTGATCTTTCTGGAGCATGCTTGACACTGGAAACTTACTAGAAACATTCTCCTCTCTTGACATTTTAACTTTCATTATCCTCCTCCAATCCTATAATCAATCCAACTCTGTATCTTCTTCCTCATTTCAATAGATAGTGTTATTATGATAATTATAAAAATAAAAACCAAATTTTATGACATTTTAGTGTATACATGTGTGCTCCATCACTCAGTTGTGCCTGAGTCTTTGCAACCCCAAAGACTGTAGCCCACCAGGCTCCTCTGTCCATGGGATTTCCCAGACAAGAATACAGGAGTGGATTGCCATTTCTTTCTCCACAATATATACCTGTTTGCTTGGCTTATTTGATTTTCCAACAGTTTCTCTCCACTGGTTTACTTCCTCACTGAGCTTAAGTATATTTCAGATTTCAACTATAATACTATTGAAATTAGATTCCAAAGCTACATCTGCAGTTCAGATCACTTACCTCTATTATGATTTCTTATTTCAGACTACTTTCAAAACATTTCCTCTTGGAAATTAGCTTATTGGCTCAAATTCAAACACCCAAATTAAACATATCTTCCCTCCCCCCTTCTACCCAATGTGCCTTGCCTCTGGGGCGGGGTGGGGAATGCAGATAGGCAATAATCTTCTACCACCTTATTCTGTCCCTAGAATTGGAATTTCCAGTGCTGTAATTGGTGATATGACAAAGGCAAATAAGGCAAGAAAAAGTCCCATCTGCTTCTTTCCAATCCATTTTTCTTCATCCCTGCCCTGAGACAAGGGTTATTAAGCACAGAACAACTGCAGTGTGGATGGATATGTCCCAAATAGCTGAAATTAATCCAGCGCAAGTGGGCTTGATCCTCTAAGTAAACAATCAAGTTAGCTGGGTAAATAGAGTTTGGGGTGGATGGCTAGAGAAGCATCTATCCCTCGAATTGGCTTTTAGCAAATTAATTGGAGTTTCTAAAGTGAATGGGGAGGTTTTAAGAGAGTTTAAACATCAGGAAAAATCCCAAGCTTAGAAAGTAGTGGCTTGTGTTTGATTCAAACTGACCAGGAGGGTCACCCGGGCTAACACCAGGACAAAGTGTGATGAATATCTGTGCTCCCAAGAACTGAACAGCTATGAGAATGCAGAAACATATGTATCCTTATGGTTAGGCATCCAAGACTGTTATAGAAAAGTAAAAGAAGACAGGGAAACAAGGAGCAGGAATGGTCAAGATGAAGGTCACAGGCATGACCCTTTCTGTTTCTGGCACAAGAAGAAAGTCAATAAGAGGAAGAATGGGTGGAGTAAGGTTCCAATTCTGTGCAAAACCACAGATCTTGCACAGAGAGACACAGTTTTCTAAGCTCCTTGAGGAGTATGACTGCTGCTGCTGCTGCTGCTAAGTCGCTTCAGTCGTGTCCGACTCTGTGTGACCCCATAGATGGCAGCCCACCAGGCTCTGCCATCCCTGGGATTGTCCAGGCAAGAACACTGGAGTGGGTTGCCATTTCCTTCTCCAATGCATGAAAGTGAAAAGTGAAAGTGAAGTCACTGATCGTGTCCAACTCTTAGTGTCCAACTGCAGCCTACCAGGCTCCTCCATCCATGGGATTTTCCAGGCAAGAGTACTGGAGTGGGGTGCCATTGCCTTCTCCAATATGGCTAAATACAGGCTATAATTTTAATTCATGTCAAAAATATTTCATGGCTCCCTGATAATCATAGAATTGAAGTGCCTTGTCTTAAACCTGATCTTTAAGGCCCTTTACAAGGTATCCCAATTTCTCCCTCTCAATCTTTACATTTTCACTTTTACAGAAACTCTTGACTACATCCAAAAGCAACTACTCACTTTATTGAAAAGTGACTTGTACTTTCCTACCCCTGTGAGCTCGCTGACCTATCTACAAGGTCTTCTATTTCAACTCCACTTATCCATGAAGGTCTGGCCTTAATTCAACCCCCTTCAAGAGGTATTTTGCATAAAAACTAAGAACACAATGGGCTGCATAGTCTGACTACCTTCCATCTTGGTTATGCTGCTTACTAAATACGTAACCTTGATCAAAATGCTTCACTTGTGCTTCAGTTTCTTCATCTGTAAGATGGAAATAACAGCATCTTCTTTTTAGGATTATTGTAAGGCTCATGAGGAACACTGGGCTGGAAGAAGCACAAGCTGGAATCAAGATTACCGGAAGAAATATCAATAACCTCAGATATGCAGATGACACCACCCTTATAGCAGAAAGTGAAGAGGAACTAAAAAGCCTCTTGATGAACGTGAAAGAGAAGAGTGAAAAAGTTGGCTTAAAGCTCAACATCCAGAAAACGAAGATCATGGCATCTGGTCCCATCACTTCATGGGAAATAGATGGGGAAACAGTGGACACAATGTCAGACTTTATTTTTGGAAGCTCCAAAATCACTGCAGATGGTTACTGCAGCCATGAAATTAAAAGACGCTTACTCCTTGGAAGGAAAGTTATGACCAACCTTGATAGCATATTGAAAAGCAGAGACATCCCTTTGCCAACTAAGGTCTGTCTAGTCAAGGCTATGGTTTTTCCAGTGGTCATGTATGGATGTGAGAGTTGGACTGTGAAGAAAGCTGAGCACCGAAGAATTGATGCTTTTGAACTGTGGTGTTGGAGAAGACTCTTGAGAGTCCCTTGGACTGCAAGGAGATCCAACCAGTCTATTCTAAAGGAGATCAGCCCTGGGTGTTCTTTGGAAGGAATGATGCTAAAGCTGAAACTCCAGTACTTTGGCCACCTCATACAAAGAATTGACTCATTGGAAAAGACTGATACTGGGAGGGATTTGGGGCAGGAGGAAAAGGGGACGACAGAGGATAAGATGGCTGGATGGTATCACCAACTCGAAGGACATGAGTTTGAGTGAACTCCAGGAGTTGGTGATGGACAGGGAGGCCTGGCGTGCTGTGATTCATGGGGTCACAAAGAGTCAGACACGATTGAGTGACTGAACTGAAGTGAACTGAAGGCTCATATGAAATAAAATGTGTAAAACACTTAGTGCTTTCAATAAATGTTGCTGCTAAGTCACTTCAGTCGTGTCCAACTCTGTGTGACCCCATAGACAGCAGCCCACCAGGCTCGCCCGTCCCTGGGATTCTCCAGGCAAGAACACTGGAGTGGGTTGCCATTTCCTTCTCCAATGCATGAAAGTGAAAAGTGAAAGGGAAGTCGCTCAGTCGTGTCCAACTCTCAGGGACCCCATGGACTACAGCCCACCAGGCTCCTCTGTCCATAGGATTCTCCAGGCAAGAGTACTGGAGTGGGGTGCCATTGCCTTCTCCACAATAAATGTTAGCTCTTACTAATCACCAAGACTTTTTAATCATTCTATTTGAAAGTTATTTCCCTTTTTTGTTCTTTTAAGCAATATGTGTGTGCCTATATGCTCAGTTACTCAGTGATGTCTGACTCTTTGTGGCCCCATGGACTGTAGCCTGCCAGGCTCCTCTGCCCATGGAGTTTTCCAGGTAAGAATACTGGAGTGGTTGCCCTTTTCAACTCCAAGGGATCTTTCCAACCCAAGCTTGGAACCCACGTCTCTTGAGTCTCCTGTACTGGCAGGTGGATTCTTTACCACTAGCACCATCTGGCAAGTCCTTTAAGCAACATGTGCTGTGTGTGCTGTGCTTAGTCACTCAGTCGTATCTGACTCTTTGTTACCCCATGGACTGTAGCCTGCCAGGCACCTCTGTCCATGGGCATTCTTCAGGCAGGAATACTGGAATGGGTTACTATGCCCTCCTCCAAGGGATCTTTCCAATCCTGGTCTCCCACATTGCAGGCAGATTCTTTACTGTCTGAGCCACCAAGGTAGCCCTTAAGCAATATGGTCTGGTCTATTTGTTTCATCTTTTAAGTTTTAGTTCTTGGGATTTTCAGTTATCATTCTATTCACCTATGTTTGCTTTGTCTTTAAGTTAGGTTATAAGCTCTTTGAGGAGATAGGCCATGTCACATATCCCTTCTTACTGCTTAGTATCTAGAATATTCCTTTTCAATGCATGAATGCTCAAAAATATTTAGATGGTATATTTCTATCAAAGTCATCTTTAAAGTCCAAAAAGAGACTTTATTAGGGAACTTCTTTTATAATTCTCTGTATATAAAAATTCCCAAATGTTTAAGAGTTTTATTAAATATTAACATTCACAAAACTATAACAAATGGAACCTATATATATATATATATATACACATGTGTGTGTTTGTATACATATATGTATACACATACACACAATCAGATCACTGAACCACTAGGAGCTGACCACAGCCATAAAATTAGAGAAATAAGCTTTAAATCTTATTTTCCTCTTGACTACTTCTTATAAGTACTACTTGAATTAATCTTTATCCACTGGGAAAGGCAATATACTTTTAGCATACTTTATTCCATCAATTGAAATGTTATGAGGGAAAACAATAATTTCATAGATCAGTTGGGACATAAAGAAATTTTTGGGTGCTATCCTATTTAGTCATGTTGTTTCCATCATGGGTTGGCTGTGAGAGGGAAACTGTGAGCAGCCTGTCTAATCCACGGTCAGGAGACTTGATGGTCTGAAGGATCAGGAATGTTTAGGAGATACAAGGGTCTGAAGTTCTATTTCTCCATGGATAAGAAAGTCCAGAGGCCAGCAGTTGCCTTTCCTTTTTACCTCCCAATGAAGTAGTTCAAATCTTCAGAGCAACTCTGTAAATTATAGAGATTAATAAACTGAGGCTGAGTGTTAAATAATATGCCCAAGCATGTCTTAGTTTAGGTTGTACCTAAAATCATCAGACTCCAAACCCACTCTTTCCCCTGAACAGTCACACTGATCCCCTAAAATCATGGGATTTTATCATGTTTATCATCACTAATAACATCTTCATATAGGAGAAGCTTGAGTTATTAAAGTTTGGATATGCCCACATCATGTTCATATAAAATATTATCGAAATTGAAGGTGATTATGATAACAAAACCCACTCTTAGTATCCACATGCCTGCCACTGATATAGTTAGAAGTGTTCTTCACATTTTAAGGACGTTATCTAATTAATCCTGATAATCCATGAGAAAAGTATGTATTACCCTTTATTTTATAGACGAGGAAGTTCAAGCTTGGAAGTAGAAGATGGAGAGCCAGAAATTGCTATGTAGTCTGCTGGTCTTACAAGCTGTGTTTTTAACAAAAACGATTCCGCAAACAGTCAGGAAAATCTGTACTATTTCTGCAAAACAGAATTTGTATCCTTCTCTTCAAAGTGAAATTTCCTGTTGTGATAGTAGCAGTGTTCACAAATGTTTCTAATTCTCTGTTACATGTCTGATTATTAATCTCAAGCAATAGTTTTCCCTACTATTGAAGAGAGCTTCCTAAGAAAGAAAAAAAGAAAAAAAAAAAATAGTAATGCAAGCTAAGTTCTGGATAAAGGTGATCCTACTTAGCAGCAGCAGCAGCAGTAGCTAGAGAAAAGCTCCATGAGTAGAAAGTGCCACAGATCTTAGCATTTCCCGGCCAGAGTCTAGAAGCTCTGTGCCGGTCATCAGTTCAAGTTAAATAGCAGGATCCAAAGGCAAGAAGCAAGCTGCCAGGAAGGCCCACCTCTACATGAAAGCCTGTTTGCAGCAATAATTTCCTTTGCATCGCCAAGAAGTTTAGACTCAGATCCAGTAATGTTTTCTGCTTTGCTCAATTTCCTAACTATTGAGTTTATAATAGCTATATTAGTGCAATTTCTGTGTGACAGCTCCCTAGAAAATACAATTGCAGAGGAAAATTCTTCCTTTACCTCTGGATATTGCTGGAAAGTAATTGCAACCTTATGCTTTTGTATATATTGGAAGGAAAATGGCAAAAATGTATTAACTTGAACAAGAGCCATTGAAATACTAATGTTAATGGATAAATGAGCAGCCCTGGTCAGTTGTGTTGGAATAATATATTTCATTCAATTCACTTATTTAGTAAACTGAGTTAGTGTCCATCTTACATCAGGTACTATGCTCGACTAAAAATTTTAAAAATTAATAAAATATTAATTCTGCCCTCAAGTTGCTTGTTTTCTAATTCTCTCTGTGGAATATCCACCTCCAACACCATGCTTTTTTATATGTTCTGTCGTAATCTTAAATTGTCATATTTTCTCATGAGGCAAAGTTTGAGTGAGACCCAATTCTAAGATTAAAGGAAGTGTTGGCAACAGTCAAATAGGTATTATACTTGGCATCCATTTCTATCCTTTCCTTTTCATGAGCTTTCCCCCAAGGGAAAGAAGACTACAATTCCCATTCCTCATTCTTATAGCTGGACCTATAAATGCATGTTAATTTCTGTCACTTAGATGTACTCTCATGAGATATGGAAGGTGAAGAGAGTTGGGGAGCAGTTGTAGTCAACTAGTGCTGGCAATCTTGGTCATGGGGACAGTAGCAGTTGAGGCGGCTGGACTCAGCTTCCTCATGTCTGGTCATTGGTTTTACCTTCATGGTCGAGTGACAGTTGTTGTAGCAGTTCAGTGGGGACAGCAGCAAATGCCTGACTCCTGAATTGCAGTTATGGTGGTACATCGTTAAACTCTACAGTTGAGTTAATCATTAATCTCTGACTCACACCCTTCCAACTTTGCCAACAATTTTGTAATTTTCTCATACCCTATATTATATCCCTTACCATTTGAAATATAATAGTGTTCTATCTTATGAACTAAACTTTATTTGATACACATTATTTGTCTCCAGATATAGTCCTGATCAGTAAATTTTTAGGTCCTAGGTTCTACTAAAAAAAATGTTGAAGCCTAATTTTTTTATTTGGGACTTCAGATTAAATGGCTTAATTCAATCTGTTTGCCTTGTCCACTGAGCTCCAGAAATGTTTGGGAAAAATAGTTGGAGATAGGTAATGCTTTAAAATCATTTTAAATATGAAGTTTATTATGTTAAATATAAATGTGACTTATAAATTATTTTTCAGTTTGTGAAATTACTTTGTTTTCCATTAACCAATATTTCAAAATGGTAAACTATACTATCTATGGAAAGGAAAACAGAATCAGCTGATATAGAAATTTTTTAAAATCACACATTTAAAGGAAAAGTTAGTTAGTTCAGTCACTCAGTTGTGTCCTACTCTTTGCAACCCCGTGGACTGCACCATACCAGGCTTCCCTGTTCATCACCAACTCTCAGAGCTTGCTCAAACGCATGTCCATTGAGTTGGTGATGCCATCCAATCATCTAATCCTCTGTGGTCCCCTTCTCCTCCTACCTTCAATCTTTCCCAGCATTGGGGTCTTTTCAAATGAGTCAGCTCTTCCCATGAGGTGGCCAAAGTAATGGAACTTCAGCTTCAGTATCAGTCCTTCCAGTGAATATTCAGGACTGATTTCCTTTAGGATGGACTGGTTTGATCTCCTGGTACTCGAAGGGATTCTCAAGAGTCTTTTCCAACACCATAGTTCAAAAGCATCAATTCTTCAGCACTCAGCTTTCTTTATGGTCCAACTCTCACATCCATACATGACTACTGGAAAAACCATAGCTTTGACTAGATGGACCTTTGTTGGCAAAGTAATGTCTCTGCTTTTTCATATGCTATCTAGATTGTCAAGGAGCAAGCATCTTTTAATTTCATAGCTGCAGTCACCATCTGCAGTGATTTTGAAGCCCAAGAAAATAAAGTCTGTCACTGTTTCCATTGTTTCTGCTTCTCTTTGCCATGAAGTGATGGGACCAGATGCCATTATCTTCATTTTCTGAATGTTGAATTTTAAGCCAACTTTTTCACTCTCCTCCTTCACCTTCATCAAGAGGCCCTTTAGTTCCTCTTCATTTTCTGCCATAGGGGTGGTGTCATCTGCATATCTGAGGTTCTTGTGATTTCTCCCAGCAGTCTTGCTTCCAGCTTGTGCTTCATGCAGCCAGGCAATTCACATGATGTACTCTGCATATAAATTAAATAAGCAAGGTGACAATACACAGCCTTGACATACTCCATTCCCAATTTGGAAACTGTCCATTGTTCCATGTACGGTTCTAACTGTTGCTTCTTGACCAGCATGCAGATTTTTCAGGAGGCAGGTCAGATGGTCTGGTATTCCCATCTCTTGAAGAATTTTCCACAGTTTCTGTAATCCACATAGTCAAAGGCTTTGGCGTAGTCAATAAGGCATAAGTAAATGGTTTCTGGAAATCTCTTGCTTTTCCTGTGATCCATTGATGTTAGCCAAACATTGTTGGCAAATCGCCAACAATTTGCTCTCTGATTCCTCTGCCTTTTCTAAATCCAGCTTGAACATCTGGAAGTGCTCTGTTCGTGTACTGTTAAAGCCTGGCTTGGACAATATTGAGCATTACTTTGTTAGTGTGTGACATGAGTGCAATTGTGCAGTAGTTTGAGCATTCTTTGGCATTGCCTTTCTTTGGGATTGGAATGAAAACTGACCTTTCCATTCATGTGGTCACTGCTGAGTTTTCCAAATTTGCTGGTGTATTGAGTGTAGCACTTTCACAGTATCATCTTTTAGGATTTGAAATAGCTCAGCTGGAATTCCATCACCTCCACTGGCTTTGTTTGTAGTGATGCTACCTAAGGTCCACTTGACTTCACATTCCCGGATGTCTGGCTCTAGGTGAGTGATCACACCATCATGGTTATCTGGGTCATGAAGATCTTTTTCATATAGTTCTTCTGTGTATTCTTACCACCTCTTGATATCTTCTGCTTCTGTTAGGTCCATACCTTTCTGTCCTTCTTTGTGTCTATCTTTGCATGAAATGTTTCCTTGGAATCTCTTAATTTTCTTGAAGAGATCTCTAGTTTTTCCCAGTCTATTTTTTCCCTCTATTTCTTTGCATTGATTACTGATGAAGGATTTCTTATCTCTCCTTGCTATTCTTTGCAATTCTGCATTCAAATGGGTATATCTTTCCTTTTCTCCTTTGCCGTTAGCTTCTCTTCTTTTCTCAGCTATTCGTAAGGGCTCCTCAGACAGCCATTTTGCCTTTTTGCTTGTCTTTTTCTTTGGGATGGTCTTGATCACTGCCTCCTGTACAATGTCATGAAGCTCTGTTCTTAGTTCTTCAGGCATTCTGTCTATCAGATCTAATGCCTTGAATCTATTTGTCACTTCCACTGTATAATCATAAGGGATTTGATTTAGGTCATACCTGAATGATCTAGTGGTTTACCTTACTTTCTTCAATTTAACTCTGAATTTTGCAATAAGGAGCTCATAATTTGAGCCACAGTCAGCTCCTGGTCTTGTTTTTGCTGACTATATAGAGCTTCTCCATTTTTGGCTGCCAAGAATGCAATCAGTATGCTTTTGGTATTGACCATCTGGTGATGTCCATGTGTAGAGTCATCTCTTGTGTTGTTGGAAGAGGGTATTTGCTATGACCAATGCATTCTTTTGGCAAAACTCTGTTAGCCTTTGACCTGCTTCATTTTGTACTCCAAGACCAGACTTGCCTGTTATTCCAGGTATCTCTTGACTTCCTTCTTTTGCATTCCAGTCCCCTATGATGAAAAGGACATCTTTTTTTGTGTCTTAGTTCTAGAAGATCTTATGTGTGTGAATTTGCTCAGTCATGTCCAACTCTTTGCAACTCCATGGACTGTAGCCTACCAGGCTCCTCCATCCATGGAATTTTCCAGGCAAGAGTACTGGAGTGGGTTGCCATTTCCTTCTCCAGAGGATCTTCCCTACCCAGGGATCAAACCTGGGTCTCCCGTATTGTAGGCAGACTCTTTACCGTCTGAGTGACCAGGGAAGTCAGAAGGTCTTATAGGTCATCATAAAACCATTCAACTTCAGCTCCTTCAGCATTAGTGGTTGGGACATAGACTTTGATTATTGTGATATTGAATGGTTTGCCTTTGAAACAAACAGAGATCATTCTGTCATTTTTAAGATTGCAGCCAAGTACTGCATTTTGGACTCTTTTGTTGACTATAAGGGCTACTCCATTTCTTCTAAGAGATTCTTGCCTACACTAGTAGATATAATGGTCTATATAATTTATGAAAGTGAAAGTGAAAGTGAAATGAAAGTTGCTTGGTTTGTCTGACTCTTTGTAACCCTGTGGCCTATACAGTCCATGTAATTCTCTAGACCAGAATACTAGAGTGGGTAGTCTTTCCCTTCTCCAGGGGATATTCCCAACCCAGGGATTGAACCCAGGTCTCCTGCACCGCAGGCAGATTCTCTACCAGCTGGGCCACAAGGGAAGCCCAAGAATACTGGAGTGGGTAGCCTATCCCTTCTCCAGCAGATCTTCCTGACCCAGGAATCAAACCAGGGTCTCCTGCATTGCAGGCAGATTCTTTACCAACTGAGCTATCTGGGAAGCCCAGTATAATTTAATTCAGGTAAATTAAATTCACCCATTCGGTTCCATTTTTGTTCACTGATTCCTAAAATGTCAATGTTCACTCTTACCATCTCCTGTTTGACCGCTTCCAATTTACCTTGATTCCTGGACTTAACATTCCAAGTTCCTGTGCATTATTGTTCTTTACAGAATCAGACTTTACTTCCATCACCAGTCACATCCACAACTGGGTGCTGTTTTTGCTTTGGCTCCATCTCTTCATTCTTTTTGGAGTTATTTCTCTACTTTTCTCTAGTAGCATTTTGGATACCTACTGACCTAGGGAATTCATATTTTAGTGTCCTATCTTTTTGCTATTTCATACTGTTCATGGGATTCTCAAGGCAAGAATAGTGAAGTGTTTGGCATTCCATTCTCCAGGGGACCATGTTTTATAAGAACTCTCCACCATGACCCTTTCATATTGGGTGGCCCTACATGGCATGGCTCATAGTTTCACTGAGTTAGAGAAGGCTGTGATCCATGTGATCAGATTGGTTAGTTTTCTGTGATGGTGGTTTTCAGTCTGTCTGCCCTCTGATGGGTAAGGATAAGAGCCTTATGGAAGCTTCCTGATGGGAAAGACTGACTATGGGGGAATCTGAGTCTTGTTCTGATGGGCCAGGCCGTGCTCAGTAAATCTTTAATCCAATTTTCTGTTGATTGTTAGGGCTGTGTTCCCTCCTTTAGAAGCTCCTTCAGTGCATTCCAAAAGGGAGAAGTAGTTTTCACATTATCTATTTTCCCACATTTTCCTTTTTGATTTTATCTCTTTCAAAAAAATAGAAAGATCCAGTGTCCAAAAGTTTAATTTCCGTAAAGTCTTCCATTCTGCCAAGAGACCTCTTAGCAGCACTCAAATCAGTTGGTCACTCCCTCCTTGAGACACCGTTTTCCTTTGGCTTCTCTATTAATAAATGTCTCCTTATCTCTGACTGCCTCTTCAGTCAGGGCCCTTTGTAGGTACATCTCCCTAACAGTTTGGACAGCCTTGCTGTGAACTGTAATTGTGAATAAAAACACAGTTCTTTCAAGTCATAAAAATGAGGTGTGTACAAGTGAAGGTATTTCTTCAACCCTCTCCTTGCTTCTGGTGCACAGTATAAAACCACGAATCTAAAACTTTTCAGTTTCAGTCGAGGGGCCTCTCTCTCTCTCCCGCCTGCGTGGGGAACGCCTGTCCACAGGTCAGGCGTGGGCATTCAACCTGACCCTAGCAGGCAGGTTTCCTTAAGGCAAGGGCTGGGACAAAGGTCTGGTCTCGCTGGGCGTTTCACACCTCCTTGGCCATGCTCTTGCCCCCTTGAGGTGAGCCCAGCCCCCTCCCCACTCCACCCTCACAGTCGAGTCCTTAGGAGTTATGTTGATAAACTATTAACATCATTTAAAATAAATCGCAAAACTCAACTATGACTTTAAATAGGGTAGCAGAAACTCTTTACTATTAATAACACTGTTATGTTTATAAAAAGGAAACACATCCTGGTGCTGGTAAGCTTTGCAATTTCCAAATCTCTCCATCCAGATAAACAAGCCAAAACTTCCATTATTTAGCACCTAATCTCATAGCATTCTTATCCCAACAGATACGATGCAGTATGGATCCATGAGCTACTGGCTGCTTCATTTCATGGCTCTCACCCACAACCTTTACATGTTATACCACTGCATTTCTTTTCAAAGGTATTATGCTTCTTAAGTCTTGTTACATTTGCACTTGGATTTACTTTACCTAAAGTGGCTCCTGACTGTTTGTCAACCAGGTAAATTTCTAGTAATTCTTCAACTGTGAGTCCAAATATGAACTCCTTTTCTAACACTTTCTCCAAACATTTCAGCACACTGAAGTGGCCCTTCAGTGGACCTCCGGTGCAGACATATATTCTTTTATCATGCCAGTGAACTAAATATGTTACAAATATTTGTTTACCTGTCTCTTCATCAAGTGTAAATTTCTTAAAGATAGTGACTATGCTTTTTCTTAATGGTGTAGGAATAGTGCTACTTACTGACTACATAGTCTGCAACAATAACAAGAAAATAGTAAGACTGAGGTGCCCAAAACTATACAACTAACAATTAGCCAGGATTAGAGACCAAGTGTATTGATTCTGTAGTCTATATTGTGCTCTTATTCAAAATATTCAAAAAGTGAGTGAATGAATAAATGAATAAAATCAGTGTCATTCAAGGAGGGAAAATAGAATGAAGAAATTTATGTTTTGCTTTGATTTAAATATGACTTTTTAAATCAGAAAATCATCCATCAAATGAGAAAATCAGAGGAATACATACAACCAGGTCAAATATTTTATTTTAGACATTAAATTCATTAATGAAAAAGGTAAGAATACTGAAGGAACACAGAGTTTCTCATTTAATCTAAATATAAACTCCTATATCCATTATTTTATATCAACTTGTTTTAAAAAAAGATTGTTCATTAATAGAAACATTAGTCTTCTATTATTTATTAGTTGTATTTTTAAATATTGATTATAATCTCCATGCTATAAAAGGAACTCAGCTTAACTACACAATTTAATGAGTTTTGACAAATTATACAGTAATCAAGATATACAGTATTTTCATCTCAAAAGTTCTTATGTTCCATTTGCAGGTAGTATTCCACAAACTCTGACCTCAAGCAACATTTGATCTATTTTCTTGTTAATATTTTAATTTTGTCTGTTCCTACATTTCATACAAGTAAAATTTAGAATGTGTATTTTTTCTGTCTGACTTATTTTACTCTGCATAGTATTTTGTAGATTACCCACGTTGTTGCATACATCAGCAGTTCATTCCTTTAGCCCCGAGTAGTAGTATTCCATTGGATGAAGAAAACACAGTTTGTTCATCATTCACAAGTTCATATATCTTTGGTTCCATTCCCAGTGTTTGGCCACTATAAATATTTATCGTAAATGAAGACAGCATCTATGAACATTTGTGTTAAAGTCATTGTGACTTTAACATGTTTCATTTCTCTTGGGAAAATAATGAAGAACACAATTCTTGAGTCTATTTAAGAATATCGGGTATCATTGTAGCACTATTTTATTCACCCTCACAATGTAGTCCAATTCTTTGTGCTATTGTCACACACTTTACATTTATATATGCTATAATACCCCACAAAACATTATTAGTCTTGCTCTAAATAGTCAATATATTTTAATTAAAAAACAAGAAAATGCCATTTTTGCTGTCTCAAATGTTCATCATTTCCAAGGCTCTTCTTTTTTTTAGATCCAAGTTCCCATTTTATATCATCTTTTCCTCCACTTGAAAACTTGATGTAATTTTCATAGTTTAGAACAGCTGGCAATTAAATTCTCTCAGGTTTTGTTTACCTGAAATATTTTTATCTCACCTTTGTCTCTAATGGATATTTTTTTACTGTAAGTAGTATTCTAGGTTCTCAGAGTTTTTCCTTTCAGTTTTTCCTTTCCTTTCAGTGTCTTCCAGTCTGCGTTATTTCTAATAAGAACCCATTAGTCATTATTAGAACCTGAAAATCTGTTCCAGGGAATATTTGTCTTTAAAAAAAAATTTGACTATTGTTTTTTAGTTATTTTATCATGTCCTGGTGTGTATTTCTTATAATTATCTTGCTTGGAATTCATTGGAGCTTCCTGGATCTGTACATTTATAGTTGGGATCAGTATTTAATTTTTTCTGCATATTCCCATCCCTTTCTGGGATTTCACTTCATATATGTTAGATACCTTGTTGTCTGAGAGGTTACTAGACTCTGTTCAATTTTTTTTCAATTTTTTCGGAGGCTAACGAGTGTGAGGAATATTCTATGTTGGGAAAGAGATGGGGACTTCCAGAAACTGGAGCACCGCCCACTTTGGGGCCTTTTATGGTCGGCCTGGGAAATGTCCTGGCACCTGTGAGTATGTCATGCAGCTCGTGTGTTATATAATGAGCACATAATGGGGCCTGAGGTCCACTGGAAGTCATACTTTTCTGCCATCTTGAGCCTGCTGCTGCTGCTAAGTCACTTCAGTCATATCCAACTCTGTGCGACCCCATAGACAGCAGCCCACCAGGCTCCCCCGTCCCTGGGATTCTCCAGGCAAGAACACTGGAGTGGCTTGCCATTTCCTTCTCCAATGCATGAAAGTGAAAAGTGAAAGTGAAGTCGCTCAGTCGTGTCCGACTCTTAGCGACCCCTTGGACTGCAGCCCACCAGGCTCCCCGGTCCATGGGATTTTCCAGGCAAGAGTACTAGAATGGGTTGTCATTTCTTAATCCGGGAGATCTTCCCCACCCAGGGATTGAACCCGAGCCTCCATCTCTTGTGTCTCCCTCATTAGCAGTTGAATTCTTTACCACTGAACCACCTGGGAACCCCTCGCTCCTGTATGCTTCCCCACAAATTCCAACTGCTTTCAGCCTTCCTGCACTCTGATTTCTGACTCCACGACTCAGTGATATCTCTGTGTTCTGAGTTCACCTTCCTTTTGTCACCGTATGGAAGGAATAACTAGGCAGAAAGCTAGGACAGTGGTAGGGGTAATCTCATCTATTTTCCTTTTCTTTTAAAACAGTCCTGCTCTGCTGTTATCCAGTGTCTGAAAACTCGTTCAGTACATTTTGTCCAGTGTTCCAGCTGTTTGCAGTGAGCAAGCATTGTAAATACTAGTTATTTTGTTATAGCTAGAAACAGAAGCAGTTGAAATTTTTAGAGAGAAAATTTTATGAATTTTTAAAATAAAAAAGCCTTTGGGAGTAAGTTTCCTTAAACCCAGTTTCCTTTGTTGTGTAGAACTCAGTGAGAACTCATTTTCAGAATTATGGTCCAGAAGCACTGTAATATTGTAAATTATCAACCAACCTACCTTGAGTATTATAACTATTTTTTAAGAATGAATAAGATTGCATTAAAAAAATCTGTGAGGGCCAAAACAGTTTTTTTTTTCTTTTGCTTGTTTCAGTTCACTAGAAAACTGTGTTTGTGTGCCCATTCTATTACCTGAGTATTCTGGTAAATTATTACATTATATCATTAATAACATTTTGATTGTTTGCATTTTCCATGCTTATCATGTATATTTTTCACTTACGCAGGGCTGCCTGTGAATATTGAAATATATTTTTATTTTTGGTAAGGTCTTTTGAGAACAAGTTCTGATTTATCCTTCTTCAAAGCAGGGCAAGGAACACCATTAAAAAGAGTCTCATTTATTTCCCCAAGTAGATAATTGCCCGTAGTGAATTTTCCTGAAAAAGAGTTGTACCTGGACATAAGAAAGAAGAAAGCTCAAATCATGCCAAAATGAACAATTGAATCAGTGCCTGAGTAGGCAAAGATGGCCTTCTCAGACCTCAATACAGCACTTGGCCTACTTTTTTTCTTAAGATTTTGTTTCTGGCTCCCAGTTTATCATTTCTGTAATGAGCTTTTAAATGACTTTTTTCTTCAGGAAAGTAGCATTTATCATGATGGTAGAAAGAGCTCTGGGATATGACTTGGGAGAACTGGGTTATGGCCTTGCTGGTTCTGTGTGTCTGTGAGCTATGTGATTTGTGGGAAATTATTTACCTTATCTGAGGTTTGGAATAGGAAGTTTTTTTTATTCTGGATTTCTTTTCTTGTTTTGACAGTGGTTTTTAAGCTGAAGAATATTGTATCTAAAATATTATTTCATAGAAATTCATGTGCAAAAGAGATAAAAGTAGATCTTCCCTGACCAATGGGAACACTTGAAGGCTCTCCAGCTCATGCTCTCCCACTGGCCCCTGTAGGTTCCTAAAGGAAAGTACAGGGCTCCCAGGGGAAGAGTGTGAAAAATTCTGTGACATTTACTCCACTCCATACAATTCAACCATGATGGCCCAGAGGGAAATCTATTCCTCTAAAACTGGCATAATCATATGTAGGGAAAAAAAAAAAAAACAAAAAAAACAAAAACAGCTGAATAAAGTCTTACCTCTAGCTGAAGGATCCTGGATAATATCTTTTTTCCTTTTATTTTTTCCAGTTTTATTGAAATATAATTGACACATGGTCAACAAAAGAGTCCAAAATGCAGTACTTGGATGCAGTCTCAAAAACGACAGAATGATCTCTGTTCATTTCCAAGGCAAACCATTCAGTATCACAGTAATCCAAGGCTATGCCCCAACCAGTAACGTTGAAGAAGCTGAAGTTGAATAGTTCTATGAAGACCTACAAGACCTTTTAGAACTAACACCCAAAAAAGATGTCCTTTTCATTATAGGGGCTGGAATGCAAAAGTAGGAAGTCAAGAAACACCTGGAGTAACAGGCAAATCTGGCCTTGGAATACGGAATGAAGCAGGGCAAAGACTAATAGAGTTTTGCCAAGAAAATGCACTGGTCATAACAAACACCCTCTTGCAACAACACAAGAGAATACTCTACACATGGACATCACCAGATGGTCAACACCGAAATCAGATTGATTATATTCTTTGCAGCCAAAGATGGAGAAGCTCTATACAGTCAACAAAAACAAGACCAGGAGCTGACTGTGGCTCAGACCATGAACTCCTTATTGCCAAATTCAGACTGAAATTGAAGAAAGTAGGGAAAACCACTAGACCATTCAGGTATGACCTAAATCAAATCCCTTATGACTATACAGTGGAATTGAGAAATAGATTTAAGGGCCCATATCTGATAGATAGAGTGCCTGATGAACTATGGAATGAGGTTCATGACATTGTACAGGAGACAGGGTCAAGACCATCCCCATGGAAAAGAAATGCAAAAAAGCAAAATGGCTGTCTGGGGAGGGCTTACAAATAGCTGAGAAAAGAAGACAAGTGAAAAGCAAAGGAGAAAAGGAAAGATATAAACATCTGAATGCAGAGTTCCAAAGAATAGCAAGAAGAGATAAGAAAGCCTTCCTCAGCGATCAATGCAAAGAAATAGAGGAAAACAACAGAATGGGAAAGACTAGAGATCTCTTGAATAAAATTAGAGCTACCAAGGGAACATTTCATGCAAAGATGGGCTCAATAAAGGACAGAAATGGTATGGACCTAACAGAAGCAGAAGATATTAAGAGGTGGCAAGAATACACAGAAGAACTGTACAAAAAAGATCTTCATGACCCAGATAATCACTATGGTGTGATCACTGACCTAGAGCCAGACATCCTGGAATGTGAAGTCAAGTGGACCTTAGAAAGCATCACTACAAACAAAGCTAGTGGAGGTGATGCATTTCCAGTTGAACTATTTCAAATCCTGAAAGATGATGCTGTGAAAGTGCTGCACTCAACATCCCAGCAAATTTGGAAAACTCAGCAGTGGCCACAGGACTGGAAAAGGTCAGTTTTCATTCCAGTCCCAAAGAAAGGCATTGCTAAATAATGATCAAACTACCGCACAATTGCACTCATCTCACACGCTAGTAAGGTAATGCTCAAAATTCTCCAAGCCAGGCTTACGTGAACCATGAACTTCCTGATGTTCAAGCTGGTTTCAGAAAAGGCAGAGGAACCAGAGATCAAATTGCCAACATCCGCTGGATCATGGAAAAAGCAAGAGAGTTCCAGAAAAACATCTGTTTCTGCTTTATTGACTATGCCAAAGCCTTTGACTGTGTGGATCACAATAAACTGTGGAAAATTCTGAAAGAGATGGGAATACCAGACCACCTGACCTGCCTCTTGAGAAATCTGTATGCAGATGAGGAAGCAACAGTTAGAACTGGACATGGAACAACAGATTGGTTCCAAATAGGAAAAGGAGTACGTCAAGGCTGTATATTGTCACCCTGCTTATTTAACTTATATGCAGAGTACATCATGAGAAACGCTGGACTGGAAGAAACACAAGCTGGAATCAAGATTGTTGGGAGAAATATCAATCACCTCAGATATGCAGATGACACCACCCTTATGGCAGAAAGTGAAGAGGAACTAAAAAGCCTCTTGATGAAAGTGAAAGAGAAGAGTGAAAAAGTTGGCTTAAAGCTCAACATCCAGAAAATGAAGATCATGGCATCCGGTCCCATCACTTCATGGGAAATAGATGGGGACACAGTGGAAACAGTGTCAGACTTTATTTTTGGGGTGCTCCAAAATCACTGCAGATGGTGACTGCAGCCATGAAATTAAAAGACGCTCACTCCTTGGAAGGAAAGTTATGACCAACCTAGACAGCATATTCAAAAGCAGAGACATTACTTTGCCAGCAAAGGTCCATCTAGTCAAGGCTATGGTTTTTCCTGTGGCCATGTATGGATGTGAGAGTTGGACTGTGAAGAAGGCTGAGCGCCAAAGAATTGATGCTTTTGAACTGTGGTTTTGGAGAAGACTCTTGAGAGTCCCTTGGACTGCAAGGAGATCCAACCAGTCCATTCTGAAGGAGATCAGCCCTGGGATTTCTTTGGAAGAAATGATGCTAAAGCTGAAACTCCAGTACTTTGGCCACCTCATGTGAAGAGTTGACTCATTGGAAAAGACTATGATGCTAGAAGGGATTGGGGGCAGAAGGAGAAGGGAACAACAGAGGATGAGATGGCTGGATGGCATCACTGACTCGATGGACGTGAGTCTGAGTGAACTCCGGGAGTTGGTGATGGACAGGGAGGCCTGGCGTGCTGCGATTCATGGGGTCGCAAAGAATCGGACACGACTGAGCGACTGAACTGAACTGAACTGAATTGACACATAGCACTGTATAAGCTTAAGATGCACAGCATAATAATTTGCTCTACATATATCATAAAATGATTATTGCAAGTTTAGTTATGTAGACACAAAAGAAAAAGGAAAAATATTTTTCTTGTGATGAGAACTCATAGGCTTTTCTCTTAACATCTTTAATATGTATCATACAGCAGTGTTGAGAATAGTAATTATGTTGTATGTTATATCCCCAGTATTCTCTTACAAATGAAGTTTGTAACTTTTGACCACTTTTGTCCAGTTTCCCCTCCCACCACTCCCTGTCCTTGATAACCATGAATCTGATCATGGTTTTTCTATTAGTTTGTTTTGTTTGTTTTAGATTTCAGATATAAGTAAAATCATAGAGTATTAGTATTTTTCTGTCTGACCCATCTCATTTAATATAATGCCTTCAAGATCCATCCATGTTGTAACAGATGGCAGGATTTTTTCAATTTTTATGGCTGAATAATATTCCATTTTATATACAGACCACAACCTTTTCCAATTATACGTCAGTGGACACTTTGATTGTTCCCATATCTTGGCTGTTGTAAATGCTGCTGTGAACATAGGATGCAAATATCTCTTTGACGTATTGATTTCATTTCCCAGTGATGTATTTCCAGGAGTGGAATTGCTCAATCCTATATATAAGAAAGAAAGAAAGTGAAATCGTTCAGTCATGTCCAACTCTTTGCCACCCCATGGATTTCAGCCTACCAGGCTACTCCATCCATGGAATTCTCCAGACAAGAATACTGGAGTGGGTTGCCATTTCCTTCTCCAGGGAATCTTCCCAACCCAGAGATAGAACCCAGGTCTCCCACATTGCAGGCAGACGCTTTAACCTCTGAGCCACCAGGGAAGGCCTCAATCCTATGTATAGTTCTAGATTTAATGTTTAAGGAAGCTCCATACTATTTTCTGCTTCCCTCCTGGCTCAATTGGTAAAGAATCTGCCTGCAGTGCCAGGGACCCGGGTTCGATTCCTGGGTCAGGAAGAAACCCTGGAGAAGGAAATGGCAACCTGCTCTAGTATTGTTGCCTAGAGAATCCCACAGACGGAGGAGCCTGGCAGGCAACAGTCTATGGGGTTGCAAGAGTCAGATATGACTGAGCAACTAAGCATACACACATACTATTTTCTATAAATGGTATACCAGTTTATAATTCCATCACTAGTATATAATGGTTTCCTTTTCTCCATATGTTGGTCAGCATTTGTTGTATCTTGTCTCTTTGATGCTAGCCATTCTACCAGGTATTTTATTGTGGTTTTGATTTGCTTTTCCTTAATGATTATTGATGCTTAGCATCCTTCCATGCATCCATTGATCATTTGAATTCATTTTTGGAAAAATGTCTATTTATGTTTTGCCTTTTTAATTTAGATTATGTGTGGTTTTGTTTAAGTTTCCTATATATTTTAGATATTAACTTTTTATCAGATATTTGGTTTACAGTATTTTTCGCATTCCATAGGTTGTCTCTTCATTTTACTGATTTATTTATTTATTTTTTTTGCTGTGCAGAAGATTTTTAGTTTTTTGTATTCCCACTTATTTTCTTTTGATTTTAACATTCTCTCTTTAATATTTACCATTTTAATTACAGTATGTCTTAGTATGGTCCTCTTTGGACTGATCCTGTTTGAGACTCTGCTTTCTGAATGTGGAAGTCTGTTTCCTTTTCCAGGGTAGGGAAATTTTCAGCTATTATACCTTTAACTATGCTCTCTGCCCCTTTCTCTCTCTCTTTTCCTTCTGGGACCCTTATACTGTGGATGTTAGTATGAATGATATTGTTCCAGCAGTCTCTTAAATGAGATTAAATTCTTTTTATTAAATTTTATTTAATAAAATTTTTATTTTATTAAATTCTCTTAAATTATTTTTATTTTCTCTTCTTTCTTCTGTTCATCTTCAGTGATTTCCACTGCTTTTGTCTTCCAGCTTGCTAATCCAGTATCATATAATCTACTACTGGTTCCTTCTAGTATATTTTTTAATTCAGTTATTGTATTCTTCATCTCTGTTTAGTTATTCTTTATATCTTCTCTTTGTTTAAAGCTTCTGAATTCCCATTTTGTTCATCCATTCTTCTCCTGAATTTTTTGTTTGTCTTTACAATCATTACCTTTAACTCTTTATTGTATATGTTGTTTCTACTTCACTTGGCTCTTCTGGGGTTTTATTTTGTTCCTTCATTCAGAACATGTTTCTCTGTCACCTCATTTTTGCTTACTTTTCTGTTTTATTCTTATGCATCTGGTAGTTTGGTTATGGTTCCTGACCTTGAAGTCCCCCTTTGCAGGAGATATCCTATGCATTCCAGCAGCATGCTCTCCTTTGATCACCAGAGCTATGTCCTCTAAGGGTACCCCTTAGGCATGTTGCGTGGTCCTTTAGTTTTGGTGGGCTGACTACAGTTGGAGGTCTGGTAGGCATGGCACCCCTGACCCAGTGGGTTAGGCCTGCCTTTGCAGAGGCTGCTCCCACTGGTTGGTGAAGCTGGGTCATGAGGAAGCTGGCTGCAGAACCTCATGAATCCTGGGCCTAGTGCTGGCTCACTGGTAGGCTGGGCCAGGTGCTAAGGTGTGTGGTTGCAGGATCAGGGGTCCTAGATTTAATGTCAGCCTTCTGGTGGCAGGGGCAAGGGTTTTATGGGGGTGTCCCGGGGCTAATATGACTCTTCTGGTGGATGGAGCCAAACTCAAGTGGTCCCAGGGCTAGTGTCATCCCACTGGTGGGTGTACCTGGGTTCCAGAATCTCTGGCTTCAGGGCCTGGTACACTTGTGTGTGGGGTCAACACCTGACACTATTAGCTTCAGGTTCTGGGTGTCCTGAAGCTAGTGTAAGGCCACTGTTGTGTTGAACCAGATCCTGGGGCTGCTGGCTGAGGGGCCTAAGGTGTCTCAGAGCTGATGCCACCCTGCTGGTGGTCTGAGTCCTGCTACTCCGGGCTGTAGAGCTGCAGTTGTCCTGGAGCTAATGTTGGCCCACTGGTAGACAGAGCTGGGTTCTGGGGTCTCTGGCTGCAGTGCCTGGGGATGCCTGGACTAGTATGTGCACACTGGTGTGTGGAGACAGGATCCTGGGTCTTCCACAGCACAGTGTGTCCTGGGGAAGCTTTGGGCTCAGGGGTGGGAGGCAGGGGAGGTGAGTTCTCAATGCAGCCTGCCAGCTAGTGCATGGGACTTGTCTTCATCCATTTAGTTGCGTGATCTGAGGTGTACTAGTGTCAGCAGTCTGGTGAGTGGGCCAGAATTGCAGTGCTGATAAACTAGAGGGAGGATTCCAAAATGGTACTTGCCAGCACCAGTGTCCTCATGGTAGAACAAACTCCCCGAAATAGCTACCTACCACTAGTGTCTACATCCCCAGGATGAGTTTCCAGTTGCCTCCTGCTGCTCTGGGAGACTCTCTAAGATCAGCAAGCAGGTCTGACCCAGGCTCATTTCAAATTACTACTTTTGCCCTTGTCCCAGAGCATGTGAAATTTTTTGTGTACCCTTTAGAGTAAAGTCTCTATTTCCCATAGCTCTCTGAATCTCCTGAAAGTAAGTCCTGCCCTGGCCTTCAAAGCCAAATGTTCTGAGGGCTTATCTTCCTTGGTGTGAAGCCCCATGCAGAGCTCAGACCTGTTGCTTCTTGGGGAACACTTCTGCAATTGTAGTTAACCTCTCATTTGTGGATTGCCTAGCCAGGGGCATGAGTCTTGATTATACAATGAATCAACCCCTCCTACCTCTATCGTGATTCTTTCTTTATATCCTTAGTTGTAGATCTTTCTGCTAGATTCTGGTCTTTCTCATCAATAGATCCTTTATAAATAGTCGTGGTTTTGGTATGGCTGTGAGAGGAGGTGAGTTCAGGGTTTTCATACTCTGACATTTTCCCCCAACTCTCCATTCTGTGTCTTTTGACTAGAGACTTTAATCCACTTACATTTAAGGTAATTATTGATAGGTTAAAAACTTACTATTATCATTTTGTTAATTGCTTTCAGGCTGTTCTGTAGGGCCATTGTTCTTTGTTTTTCTTGCTGTCTTTTTGTGTTTTGATGTCTTTGGTCATTATGCTTTGATTTCTTTACCATGTTCTTTCATGTGATTACTGCAGGTTTTCCTCTGTCCATGGCATTTTCCAGGCAAGAGTACTGGAGTGGGGTGCCATTGCCTTCTCCGTGGTTACCATAAAACTTACATAAAGTATTGTAAAATTGTAACACCCTATTTTAAGCTGGTAACAACTTAACTTCAAGGCATTCCTAAACTACACAATTTTACTCCTCCTCTCCCTCATAAGTTTATTGATGCTAGTTTACATACTTTTTATATTGGAGAACCAATAGCAGATAATTGTAGTTATTTCTACCACATTTTGTTTTCTAACTTTTAAACTAGAGTTGTAAATGCACTGTATGCTGCTAGTGCCACATTACAATCTGACTATATATTTATTATTTCCAGTGAGTTTTACACTACCTTCTTTTGGTTTTATGATGTTAAATAGTGCCTTTTTTTACTTCCACTTAAAGAACTCCCTTTATAACTTCTTGTAAGACAAGTCTGGTGGTGATGAACTCCCTCTGCTTTCATTTGTTTGGAAAAGTCTTTCTTTCTCCTTCATTTTTGAGGCACATCTTTGCTGGGTATAGGATTCTTGGTTGACAGTTTTTCTTATAATATTTTGAATGTGTCATCACATTCTCTCCTGGTCTGAAAAGTTTCTGTTGAGAAATCCACTGACAACCTCATGGGTTTTCATTGTGTATGATTTCTCTTTTTTCTCTTGCTGCTTTCAAAATTCTTTCCTTGTCTTTGAATTTGACAATTTAATTAGAATCTGTTGTGATGTAGCCCTACTCATATTCAACCTATTTGGGGTCTTTTGGGCGTCATAGATCTGGATATCCATTTCTCTTCTAAGATTTAGGAAGTTTTCAGCATTTATCGTTTTAAATACTCTTTGCATCCCTTTCTCTTCTCTTTCTTGAATTTCCATAATGAAGATTTTGTTTCTTTTGATTCTGTCCCATAAATCCTGTGTTGTTTTTTTTTTTTTTTTTTTTAACTCTTTTTTGTTCTTTTTTTCCCTTTTACTCCTCTGACTGGATAATTTCAAATGTCCTGTCTTCCAGTGATTCTTTCGTCTTCCTTTGAAGCTCTCTGTTGAAGTCTTCAGATCAGGCCTAATATTTTTCAGTTCTAGGATTTCTTTTTGGTTTTTTGTTTTTGTTTTTGTTTGGAATGTTTCTATTTCTTTGTTAAACGTCTCATTTTGTTTATGCATTGTTTTCACCATTTTGTTTACTCATCTTGGTGTTCTTTTAGTTCATTAAGCTTTTTTAAGAGTTCATAGTTCTCCATTTCTTTAGGGTTAGCTATTGGAGCTTCATTAGTTTTCTTTGCTGATGTCATATTTACCTGATTTTTATGATCCTTGATACCTTACACTGGTGTCTCTGCATTTAAGGAAGCAGTTTCTTTTTTCAGATTCTATAGGTTCACTCTGGCAGACAGTTCTTCAGCAGTCAGCTCAGTCTGAGTGTCTGGGTATAACGTAATGTCCTAGGCAGATATGTCTTGTAATCAGGATCTGTTTTTGTGCAAAGCCACCTTCTGAGCTCTGTGGTGAGGGGAGGAGATTGGGGGAGCTGCTTCTGGTTAACAGTTGGATAGGACTTCTGATTTGGCTCCCTAACCCAACTGAAGATTTAGTATGAGCTGCACAGTTACCTGGTTTTTCTGGTCAGGCTTACTAAGCAGTCAGAACTAGATACTACACTCAGCAGTATATGGGGAATATGAATTAATTTCTCTGCCCTGGCAAGGCAACAGGGTGGGCCCCAGAGCCTACACAGCTTGTTTTATGGGAATCTGAATTGAGCGAGACTGTGCACAGAATTCCCAGGCCACATGAGGCCACTAGTTTACTCTGCAGAAGGGGAAAGCCACAGGCTGTGATCTCTATTCAAGTGCCACTGTAAGTGGGGCTGTTGGATGAACTACACAGCTTCCCATGTGTTTTGTTTAGGTTTCCTAGTTGGATGAGCTGAAAGCTGTATTCAGCAATGAGCAAGGCTATAAATTAGTTTCCCTGCCCAGGAGAGCATGAGAATTGACTCCAAGACTGTCAAGGCTTTTCATTTGTTGTCTTGACTCAAGCCAACTGACAGTAAAAGCTCTCCAGCCAAACAAGACAACTGGCTTCACTCTTCAGATGATGAACTCTGTCTGCCATACTCCTGTGTGAGCACTGTTAGGCTATGTAACTTCCAGGTGTTCTGGCCAGTCCTTTTGATCAGGCAGGGCTAGGAGATACTCAGAAGTGGGCTGGGATGTGATCTGGCTTCCCTGCCCATGTGGGGGTAAGTCTAGTTGCAGGGCCAGCAAAGCTGTTTGTTTGAGGTCCTAAATCAGACAGATCTGTACTCTGCCAAGTTCCCTGATCAAACTATTCCATGTCTTGGCTCTGCCAATGAGCAAAGGCACTGGTTGAGACTGTACCTGGGTGCTACAGGTAGAAACTCATTCTGCCAAGACCCAAGTACTGATTAGTGCAAGCCTCTTCTTCCCTCTTCTGTCACAATCAGATTCCCAGTAGTTGAGCGCCACAGAAATTCTGCAATCTCTGTGAGACACGACTCAAGTGGAGGTTCCCAAAAAGTGATCCAGAATGCTCAGTGAGCTAAATGTCCACCCTGGGCTCTCATTTCTTACTGGAGGAACTATAGGCTCAGGGGAAGCCTCTTGGCATGGTACTCCTCCAACCTGGGAGAGGAGCAATGCAGTTGCTCCTGCATTGGCACGACTGTGCCAATGCAGTGGCACAGTTGCCACTCCTGTTATTCTAATGCGGGCTGTCTTGGTCTCAGTAGTGCAAAGTGGAGCCTCAGCCTCTCCCCCATGTTCTAGGGTTCTCTCAGTGGTGTCTTACCTATTACTAGTGGTTAATTATTTGCCTTGTGAGGGGGAACCAAGTCAGAAATGACCTATGTCACTCCTGGCCTAAGAACTTTACCTCACTGAACTTCAGTTTCTTTCCTGCAAAATGGGAATGTGAACGAAATATACTTTGTAATTAAAATACTGTGTGAGAATGCTTGGTAAACCACCAATGCCATTCAAATGTTGGCTCTTATTAATAAATAGGAAAATGAAAAGGAAAAATTTGAGGATATGATCAAGAGTATTAATTATTGAGGTAAAGACTGTTGAGTGGAAAAAATCTTTGGGATACTTCTGGAAAGGCACTGGGTACTGAAAAAAAATGGTATAACATTGTCGATAAGAGCAATGCTTTGAACCAGATTATCTGGGTTTGGATCTCAAATCCACTACTTATTATCAGTGTTAACTCCCTGAGCCTCACTTTTCTTATTTGTAAAATGAAGAAACTTAGAGAGCTATAATGAAGGTTCAATGAATTAATATACCTGAAATTATTTTAAAATAACTTTGGTATTTGATGATATATGAAATATTATTTATCATAATTTTGAAAATAATCCTTATCTTTCTCTGAAGCTTCATTGTTAAAAGAGAAATGATAATTTATGAATAAGATGCATGATTATAAAATTAATTTTGCTAATAATACTTCTAAGAGACACCTAATATTCTTTTAAATGTTATGTTTTATTAAAATTGTAAGGATAATTTTCATGTTTAGTTATAAACTACTAAAACACTAATAGACACAGTTCACTCTTTTGTAGTCTTAAAAATCCAGAGATACAAATTTCTTTTTAAACACACCATACAGAAAAAAACAGAACCCAAGGAAATTGCAAATATTTGTGTTAAAAACTTAAAAAAAAAATAAACATTTGCTTACAATATTTGCCAGAAAAGCAAATATTTGCCTTAAAACTAAAAAATTATTCTTTGATGTATTATAATAAAAATGAAGGTCTTTTTCTCCCTTTCTTTCCTTAATTGAAAAGAATAACTTCACAGAGGTAGTATGCTTGAAGAGAATTTCTCAATGACAGCTACCTTTCAACAAGTTTGCTCTGGCGTTTGTCACCCAAGCTTTAGCATTCTAAAGCATTCTCTTTACTAAAAAGGTGTTGCTTTGACAAGGGTTTAGCCTGACATGTAATGAATTAAAACTCACTCTTTTTTAAAGGCATAGGATCCTGAGGAAGCAAATGCATTGCAGTTATAGTACATTCAAACACACTGAAAGGGAAAATTAAAAAATTAAAAGCCTGGTGTTTTATGGCCCTTGGGAGGGAGCAAAACTGTAGTTTACTCCCCAGTCTTCATTTCACAACTTCTTCACAGAACAGCCTGTCTGTAGATTAGGGAATTAACCTCAGGTCAAAGGCTGGACCTGATGGGTTCAAATTTAATCCCATTCCTTTGATTGGTTCAGGGCATGTGTACTAATACCAATCAATAAGACCAAACAAAGGTTTGCTGGAATCATCAGAGACAGTTTTCCTTTACTCTGTAGAGAGCCATCTCTCTCTTCCACCCAATTTGGTTCCCTTGTTGGTGGCAGATATCCCGCTGCCATATTGAGAAGGAGCTAAATCAATTTGAGTTCATTTTATATTACTTACAGATGAAAGTGGGCCAACAGAAAAAGTATTTTTTTTAATAAATTTATTTATTTTAATTGGAGGCTAATTACTTTACAAAATTGTAGTGGTTTTGCCATACATTGACATGAATCCACCACGAGTGTACATGTGTTCCCCATCCTGAACCCCCCTCCTGAGAAAGTATGTTATAGAAAATTGTATTTCAGGTTATTAGGTGTTTTATGATTAAAGGTATTCTGAAAGAGAAAGCAAAGCCATGATAAAAGTTTCAGAATAGAGTCAAACAAAATTGGCTGTTAGCTTTGACTCCACCCATTATAAATTCTGTGACCTTGGGCAAATTACTAAACACCTCTGATTAACTAAAAGTAAGGGATTCTTATGGAAGAAGTGCAAAGCTGTGTACAGCTTTCCAGGTGGCTCAGTGGTAAAGAATCCATCTGCCAATGCAGGAGATGCAGGAGACGTGGGTTCAATCCTTGGGTCAGGAAGATACCCTACAGGAGGAAATGGCAACCCACTCCAGTATTCTTGCCTGGAAAATTCCATGGACAGAGGAACCTGGTGGGCTACAGTCCATAGGGTCTCAAAGAGTCAGATACAAGTGAGTAGCTGAGCATGTACACACACAGAACAATGTAAACAAATTTTACTTTTTAATGCCTTTCCTTGAAACCTTTATTTCTACCCATATTTCAGTCAGAAATGCCCAGAAACTTATATAAGGTAAGAATTTGTACACCATGCATTAATTTAAATATATTCCTAGCAGGACAGGATTTTGTGGAAGGGCAAGGTGACTTTGAATGGAATGCAATAGACACAATACTCTCTAAATTATGCCTTATGAAAAAGTAAAGGATATTTCAGACAAAATAAATCTTGTTGCTGGATTTAAATACATCTCTATAATTAATATCAAGGAGACTTCATTAGGTGATTATGTTATCCCTGTGAAATATTACTTGGTTTAAAATATAATTCTGAAACTGTAATGCATAACCTGAATGCTTTGGGCAGATGGAATTACTTTACTCTACATCCTCAAGGTTTGTGGCAAACATTTATTTACTTCTGTTTTGCCTCTGTAAGTCAGGTCAGGGATTTTGCTTTAGGAATCTGAGGGTGCCTGTGGCACCTGCCTCCATCTACAGCTATACCACCCTGAATGTGACCAATCTCTTCTGTCTCGGGCTTGGGAAAACTAAGACCCATGAGTATTTGGGAGACTTGGTTATGACAGTCCAGATCAGATCAGTCGCTCAGTCGTGTCTGACTCTTTGCAACCCATGAATCACAGCACGCCAGGCCTCCCTGTCCATCACCAACTCCTGGAGTTCACTGAGACTCATGTCCATCAAGTCAGTGATGCCATCCAGCCATCTCATCCTCTGTCATCCCCTTCTCCTCCCGCCCCCAATCCCTCCCAGCATCAGAGTCTTTTCCAATGAGTCAACTCTTCCCATGAGGTGGCCAAAGTACTGGAGTTTCAGCTTTAGCATTATTCCTTCCAAAGAAATCCCAGGGCTGATCTCCTTCAGAATAGACTGGTTGGATCTCCTTGCAGTCCAAGGGACTCTCAAGAGTCTTCTCCAACACCACAGTTCAAAAGCATCAATTCTTTGGCGCTCAGCCTTCTTCACAGTCCAACTCTCACATCCATACATGACCACAGGAAAAACCATAGCCTTGACTAGACGAACCTTTGTTGGCAAAGGAATGTCTCTGCTTTGAATAGGCTATCTAGTTTGGTCATAACTTTCCTTCCAAGGAGTAAGCATCTTTTAATTTCATGGCTGCAGTCACCATCTGCAGTGATTTTGGAGCACCCCAAAAATAAAGTCTGACACTGTTTCCACTGTTTCCCCATCTATTTCCCATGAAGTGATGGGACCCGATGCCATGATCTTCGTTTTCTGAAAGTTGAGCTTTAAGCCAACTTTTTCACTTTCCACTTTCACTTTCATCAAGAGGCTTTTTAGTTCCTCTTCACTTTCTGCTATAAGGGTGGTGTCATCTGCATATCTGAGGTGATTGATATTTCTCCCGGCAATCTTGATTCCAGCTTGTGTTTCTTCCAGTCCAGCGTTTCTCATGATGTACTCTGCATATAAGTTAAATAAACAGGGTGACGAACAGCCTTGACGAACTCCTTTTCCTATTTGGAACCAGTCTTTTGTTCCACGTCCAGTTCTAACTGTTGCTTCCTGACCTGCATACAGATTTCTCAAGAAGCAGATCAGGTGGTCTGGTATTCCCATCTCTTTCAGAATTTTCCACAGTTTATTGTGATCCACACAGTCAAAGGCTTTGGCATAGTCAATAAAGCAGAAATAGATGCTTTTCTGGAACTCTCTTGCTTTTTCAATGATCCAGCAGATGTTGGCAATTTGATCTCTGGTTCCTCTGCCTTTTCTAAAACCAGCTTGAACATCAGGAAGTTCACGGTTCACATATTGCTGAAGCCTGGCTTGGAGAATTTTGAGCATCACTTTACTCGTGTGTGAGATGAGTGCAATTGTGCGGTAGTTTGAGCATTCTTTGGCATTGCCTTTCTTTGGGATTGGAATGAAAACTGACCTTTTCCAGTCCTGTGGCCACTGCTGAGTTTTCCAAATTTGCTGGCATATTGAGTGCAGCACTTTCACAGCATCATCTTTCAAGATTTGGAATAGCTCAACTGGAATTCCATCACCTCCACTAGCTTTGTTTGTAGTGATGCTTTCTAAGGCCCACTTGACTTCACTTTCCAGGATGTCTGGCTCTAGGTCAGTGATTACACCATCATGATTATCTGGGTTGTGAAGATCCTTTTAGTACAGTTCTTCTGTATTCTTGCCATCTCTTCCTAATATCTTCTGCTTCTGTTAGGTCCATACCATTTCTGTCCCTTATCGAGCCCATATTTGCATAAAATGTTCTTTTGGTATCTCTGATTTTCTTGAAGAGATCCCTAGTCTTTCCCATTCTGTTGTTTTCCTCTATTTCTTTGCATTCATCGCTGAAGAAGGCTTTCTTATCTCTTCTTGCTATTCTTTGGAACTCTGCATTCAGATGTTTATATCCTTCCTTTTCTCCTTTGCTTTTCACTTGTCTTCTTTTCACAGCTATTTGTAAGCCCTCCCCAGACAGCCATTTTGCTTTTTTGCATTTTTTTTTCCTGGGAATGGTCTTGATCCCTGTCTCCTGTACAATGTCACGAACCTCCATCCATAGTTCATCAGGCACTCTATCTATCAGATCTAGGCCCTTAAATCTATTTCTCACTTCTACTGTATAATCATAAGGGATTTGATTTAGGTCATACCTGAATGGTCTAGTGGTTTTCCCTACTTTCTTCAATTTAAGTCTGAATTTGGAGTCCATCTGCTCCCAATGTTGAAAAGCAGGCAATTTTATAAGGTTACTTACATCCCTTTCTTATCAGTCTACCATCCTGTGCTCAGTGCAAATATTACAGAATTACACAGATACAAAAAGATACCATTCTAAAGTATCTCAGTATCTCAGACTTGGGAGTCTGTTATGAGCTAAGTTGTGTACTCCTAAAATTCAACATTAAAGTCCTAACTCTCAGTACTTTAGGACACGAGTCTATTTGAAGGTAATTTAATTTTTATCTTCACTTTGTAGGTAACTGGGATAGGCTGTAACCCAGTATGACTGGTGTCCTTGTAAGAAGAAGACCGTGTAAAAATATAGAAAAAAGATAGCCATCTAGAAGCTAAGGATAGAGGCCTGTGAGAGAAACCAACCCTGCCCACCATTTGATCTCAGACTTCCAACCCCCAGAACTGTGAGGAAATAAATGTCTGCTGTCTAAACCACCAATCTGTGGTTCTTTGACTTCTCTTTGCTGTTGTTCAGTTGCTCAGTCATGTCCAACTCCTTGCATGGACTGCAGCACACCAGGCTTCCCTGTCCTTTACCATCTCCCGGAGCTTGCTCAAACTCATGTCCATTGAGTCCGTGATGCCATCCAACCATCTCATCCTCTGTCGTCCCCTTTTCCTCCTGCCTTCAATCTTTCCCAGCATCAGGGTCTTTTCCAGTGAGTCAGCTCTTCGCATCAGGTGACCAAAGTATTGGAGCCTCAGCTTCAGCATCAGTCCTTCCAATGAATATTCAGGACTGATTTCCTTTAGAATTGACTTTGATCTCCTTGCAGTCCAAGGGATTCTCAAAAGTCTTCTCCAACACCACAGTTTTCAAAGCTTCAATTCTTTGACACAGCTTTCTTTATGGTCCAAGTCTCACACCTATACATGAGTACTGGAAAAACCATAGCTTTGAGTATACAGACCTTTTTCGCAAAGTAATCTCTTTTTTTAATACACTAAATGTGTCATATCTTTTCTTCCAAGAGCAAGCGTCTTTTAATTTCATGGCTACAATCACCATCTACGGTGATTTTGGAGCCCAAGGAAATAGAGTCTGCCACTGTTTCCATTGTTTACCCTTCTATTTGCCATGAAATGATGGGAACGGATGCCATGATCTTCGTCTTTTGAATGTTGAGTTTTAAGCCAGCTTTATCACTCTCCTCTTTCACTTTCATCAAGAGGCTTTATAGTTCTTCTTCACTT
The DNA here is from genome assembly GCF_002263795.3 of Bos taurus. Classification (NCBI taxonomy): domain Eukaryota; kingdom Metazoa; phylum Chordata; class Mammalia; order Artiodactyla; family Bovidae; genus Bos; species Bos taurus. Next base: position 46,596,974 of record NC_037330.1, read on the forward strand.
TTTGCCATAAGGGTGGTGTCATCTGCATATCTGAGGTGATTGATATTTCTCCTGGCAATCTTGATTCCAGCTTGTGCTTCCTCCAGCCCAGAGTTTCTCATGATGTATTCTGCATATAAGTTAAACAAGCAGGGTGACAATATACAGCCTTGATGTACTCCTTTCCCAATTTTGAACTAGTCCATTGTTCCATGACCAGTTCTAACTGTTGGCTGTGCTAGCACACTGATATACATCTACGGGAGTATTTTGGGTCCTAAAGCAGAAAAGCTTATGTGTTGCAGATCCTGCCTTCTCTTTGGATGCTTATAGTATGAGCAAGTAGTTCCTAAATCCTTCTAAACTACTAGGATTCAGGCAGGAGGCTAGTATGTAGGGTTCTCTTCTTGGAACTGAGTAAGACTTAAAAGTCTGAACTCATTAATTCTTTTTTTTTTTTTTTTAAATCAAACACAGGTCCCTGCATTGGGATGTCTTAGCCACTGGACCACCAAGGAAGTCCTCACACATATGTTTTTGTTTAAGAAGTTTGGCATCATTTATTTTTTGGTTTGAAGCAGATTTTCTTTCTTAGTATTATTGCATAGTATTTTTCATGTATTTGAATACTACCAATATGCTTGCTAATGGCAGTTTGGTAATCTGTCTCATATATATATATGCATTATATTATTTATCCCTCTCATTTAGGACATTTAAATTACTTTCTCATTTTCATTATTATAAATAAGGGATGTCTCTGATTGTGAACTTAAAATGAACTCATAGAAGTAGAATTTTGGATTGAATGAGTTTTTGCCTTTTGAATATATATTGCAAAATTTCCATCCAGGAAGATAATGTCAGTTCACTTGCCTGTTAGCTATGTACAAGAGTCTTAGTTTCCTTGTATCTTCACTGATATGGATATGTATATTTTGTAAATTTTTGCCAATTTCATGGGTGACAATACGTGTTTTTTTTTTAATGCTGTGAAAGTATTATTCAAAAATGAAAGCAAAATAAAGACATTTTCAGCAAAACAAAAGAAGAGAATTTTTTTTTTTTTAATTCATTAATTCTAACCAACTTCTGCCTTGCTCTTAGCACCCAACTCAGCCTGACTTTGGGACTTGCAGTTGTAGGAGGACCCAAGGATAAAGGTTCTGTTCTGGGACCTGTCACTAATGAGCTAGATGATCATGGTAGGTCAGTCAACTATTAGTCTCAGTTTCTTTACCTGTACAGTGAGTGAGGTAATTTTGACAACAGCTTAAAGTTCATTTTGGCTCTAATACACATATAATGATAATTTAAAACAAAAAATTTTAGCCAAATATGGTTCATGACCCAAACTCAACTCACTGCTTGTTTTTACGCAACTCATGAACTAAGAATGGTTTTACATTTTTAAATTTTTTTTTAATCAAGGATAATATTTATATCAGTGCTTTATATGTCATCTTTTTCTTCTAAGTGAAAGTATAATTCACTCAATCATGCCCACTCTTTGTGACCCCATGGACTGTAGCCCATCAGGCTTCTCTGTCCATGGAATTCTCCAGGCAAAAATACTGGAGGGGGTTGCCATTGAAAGCAGATTCTTTACTGTCTGAGTCACCAGGGCATGGTACTAACCTTTGCTTTTTAAAATTTCTTTAATCTTTACAACAACCCTATGAAGTATGTACTACTTTTTCTTTTATAGGTGAGCAAACTTCAGTAACTAATCAAAGGTTACACAACTAATAATGTTTCAATTCTCCTGGAACTCATGCTCAGTGTGTCTTACCCCAGAACCTATGCTCCAAAACTGCCACCCCATTTTAAAAAGAGTCCAGTGTTATGAGGTTAGTATATTATGTACCAAAAGAGAGGTGCTAGCAGCATGTTCTGGAGGATTCCCTGGGAAGAGATCACTGTGTTCAGGGGAGAAAGGGAAGGCTTTGTAGGAGAGTAAGGCCAGGACTGCATGGACCACTAGCTTTGAACTTCAATTACGTAAAATGCTAACGCCACCCACCTCAAAGAATTTCATTCTTCTCATTAATAGGCCAATATTATTTAAAATACATTGATTTATTATTATATTAACTGTTATATTGATGAAATGAAGTGAAAGTTGATCAGTTATATTCAACTCTTTGTGACCTCATGGACAGCCCACCAAGCTCCTCTGTTCATGGGATTCTCCAGGCAAGAATACTGGAGTGGGTTGCCATTTCCTTCTCCAGGGGATCTTTCTGACCTGGGTTTGAACCCAGGTCTCCTGCATTGCAAGCAGATTCTTTATGTTCTGAGCCACTGAATAAAGTTTAATTATTATTTTTAAAATTTGCAGACAGTTGTTTTCTCTCATTTATATAAATACATCCATAATATCCTAGATTTTGCCTCCTGGCCCATGAAACCTAAAATATTCACCATCTCCTGCTTTACAGAGAAAGTTTTCTGACCTCTGCTCTAGAATGTTAAAGTGTAAAAATAAATTTGGGTGATTGGAAAGATGATTGTCACCATTAACATTAACCTTTCTCTCATTTATTATAAAATTGTTGTCAGTAAAATTAGGTATATTTCAGCTATGATGTTGCTAATTATATTTTAATTTTTAATACATCATTTTAAGTTTTGGAAGTGATTATTGTTTGAATGGTGGAAATAAAAATGTCTTTTGAATGATGACAAAATAGGAATAAACATGTGCAAAGAAGTGTCAAATAGTGACTGGTTTAACCATATGTTCATATTTTGCTCCTGTGACTATGGTCCATGCAATGATAACTGATAACAAATGTTCTATAGACACAAAAAGTAACCATGAGATAAATCTTAATACAAAGTACCATGAACCTAAGACAGATGTGTACATCTTTTATTTGGATCTTAGTTAGCTTATTCTATTGCTTACTTATTTTCCCACTACATACACTCATGGTGTGCATAGAAATATTGTCAATATTTGTGTGAAATTAAATGTGAATTAGGAACTGAGCATGAGTAATTCCTATTACTTTTGATGGGTACTTAACATGTTAAAAAAAGAATACGTGTCATCCAATGAGCTGAGAAATTTTAGTCCTGAGCTCTTTTTCAGTTTGACCTAGGCCCATCAAAATGTTCAAAATCTGTTCTGCAGAAATGTTAATACATTGGTATTCCTATAAGTTTTGAAAAATGGATTCAGAATTGTTATACAACTGTATAGTTTTAGTGACTCTGTCCTCCCTATATTCAGTAGTGCATGAAATACCTCAAGAGGCAAATTCTGGCAAATTCAAAAGCCTGGGTATTCTAGGTTTTTGAAATGTTCTACCTTCTCTTCAAACTCGATGTGAGTGGAAATCTGAGCACCTTGCAAAGTTAATAAATTATCCTCCTATCTACTGCATTTCTGAAAAAAATATGTACTAAAATTCTCTCCAGGATTAAAATCTCTTCAGTTCAGTTCAGTTCAGTTGCTCAGTCGTGTCTGACTCTGCGACCCCATGAATTGCAGCACGCCAGGCCTCCCTGTCCACCACCAACTCCCAGAGTTCACTCAAATTCACGTCCATTGAGTCCGTGATGCCATCCAGCCATCTCATCCTCTGTCGTCCCCTTCTCCTCCTGCCCCCAATCCCTCCCAGCATCAGAGTCTTTTCCAATGAGTCAACTCTTCGCATGAGGTGGCCAAAGTACTGGAGTTTCAGCTTTAGCATCATTCCTTAAAAAGAACACCCAGGACTTTATTTTTTCCCTTCTGTGGTTTCAACAACTAATCACTAAAATTGTAAACCTTTATCATGGACCTACTAAAGGCTTTGACATCTAAGTGCTTCACATATACATAGTATTTTGAATTGTCATTATAATCTTGTGAAGTAACTTTTATAACTTAATAAAACATCTTAGCCTCAGAGAGAGTAAATAAACTGCATGCTTATAAATCTACTAAATTCTAGAGTGTAGCTTGGAATCTAGTATGTCTGATTGCAAAGCCTTGATCTCCCCAAGTATTAATGATTTTTGTTTTTCTATCTTTCTGTTCCTGAGACCCCTACCAGTTGCCTCAGGTGCCAGTCATTTCCCTCTTACCAACCTCACAAGCTCCAGTTTCTCCCCATTCGATCATCTGCCCACCCCTACTGTTACTGACTTTTCAGTACTATGAGTGGAGGAGACGGCAATTTGAAAACTTCTCTAATTGATTTCAGCATTCAAACTCCTTTGAATGTTATTCTAATATTAATTATTAATATTAATTTATGAGTCTAATACAAAGGTTAATTTGTTCTTATATGATAATTTTGTCATCTCTTTCCCTATGAGAGTCAAAAATTTTAGCAGGCAGGAATTTATACCCAGTAAATATTGCTAACCATATGAAAATTCAGCACTTGTTTTTCTGCTCCCTAAAAGAATACATTTGGTTATTTGTTCTTTTCTGTCTAAATAGTTATTTTCCCCTTCTGAAAGTCAACAAGACATTAAAGGAAATATAATAAGAGGAGGACCTTGCCATGAAAAAAACTTTTTATAAATGCATCTTTGCAAGGGAAGTCAATTCAGCTTCTCCTAGGGAGACCTGTGCATCATTTTGAATAGCATTCAAATAACTATCTTTGCTAAATCTTCCATCTTATTGCTGTCTTTGTTAGAGTCAGGGCACCAGGGAGTTCAAGGTGAGTTTTTACCCACATAGTATAAAGCAACACTCTGTCCCCTCTTGTATTTTCAAAGATCTCTTTATATTGTCTACACATCTCAAAATAGCACTGTCCTTCTTTGCTGTGGCATTGCACTGTGAACTCCTATTCAATTTGTTATCCGCCATCCTCCCCAAATCTCACTCAGCATGACAGCTTCCTGACTAATACCCCCATAATTTGAATCTGTGCTGAGAGTTATTTTCTCTCAGGTGCATATATTATCTTGCATGTCTCTGTATTAAACCTCATCTCACTTTTTTTTCAACTAGTGCCCTGAATTATCTATTTTCCTGCTGGGTTTGTAATATGTCATCATCTTTATCTCCCCTACCTGCAAGCTTTGTGTGATTTGCAAATTTGGTCAATATCGCACTGACCTTCTTTTCAAGGTCAATTGTAAAAAGGATTGGATGGTAATGATGGGCCCGAGTTCACACCCTGATGCCACACACAGGACCCACATCCCAATCCTGTGCTACCCTGATGATAACCACCCTTTTTATGCTCTTTGTAAGCCATCCCTGTTTATCCACTAAGTCTCATTGTTCGCCAGACAACACTTATCTAATCTCTCAGTGAGTTGTGTGTGATCGAGAGTCAAGTGTCCTGGGAAAAAGACAAAAGCATCGGGACTATTGTAAGCACCAAGGTGGAAAGGGCAACGTGGAATACAATGTCCAAACTTTTTCTTAATCTCTCAAACACAGATATTGTAAGGATGAACATCATTTAGTTAAGAGCCAAAGGCTGCCTTAGCCACTCTTCCATGTGTAGGATGTTTTAACCCTACTCATCTGCTTTTTAACCCAACATTTGTGCTTGCTTTTCTTATAGTCCCTCATAGGACTTACTTGAAGCTGAATACTATTTATGTGTCATTTCCAAATGTGTTTACCTGTGGTCACCACTTTACATCAAGGTTATTGCAAACAGTTTACTAAATTTTCAAAGCCCACTAATGTGCCCCTTGCCTGTTGTGTTTGGACTCCTGTGTTTTTGGAGAGCAGCTGCTAACATGTAATTTGGAATTCTGTGAATGGGAAGCAGAGCTCTGGTCTGGGATCAGTGGCCTACGGGGCTAAAGACAATGGGCTGTGATTAGGTACCACTGTGGCCTCGATTCATCTTTCTTTTTACTTCTCCCCTGCCTTGGGACACTTGGTGTGATCTATCATTAAGGTGGATTTGTAGTATTTTTAAATTGTAATTATAATTTTTCCTTTTGAGTATATTAAGATATAAGTGACATACAGCACTGTATAAATTTAAGATGTACAGTAAAATGAATAATTTGACTTAAATATAGGTACAAAAATGTTTTTTCTTATGGTGAGAATTTTTAGGCTTTACTCTCTTAGCAGCTTTCAAATATTCCATGCAGCAGTATTAACCAGGGTCATTCTGTTGTTCATTACATTCTCAGTACTTAATTGTCTCATAACTGAAAGTCTTACTTCACCACCTTCATCCAGTTCCCTCACCTCCCACCTTCTATCTCTGGTAACTACAAATCTGACCTGTCTATGGGTTTGATTTTTTTTTTTTTTTGCCAGAAGAGGGAAGGATTTTGTTTTAGATTTCACATGTAAATGAAATCCTACTGTATTTGTCTTTCTCTGTCTGACTTATTTCACTCAGCATAATGCCCTTAGGGTCTATTATGTTGTCCCAAATGGCAAGATTTCCTCCTTTTTATGGCTAAATAGTATCCCATGGTGTGTGTGTGTGTGTGTGACATTTTGTTTATGCATTTATCTGTTGATAAGTGCTTAGATTGTTTCCATACCTTGGCTACTGTGAATAATACTGCACTGAATATGAAAGGTTCAAATATCTCTTCAACAGCGTGGTTTCATTTCCTTTGGAATATACACAAAAGGAGAATAGGCCATTTTATTTTTAATTTTCTGTGCAGCATCCTTACTGTTTTCTATATTGGGTACACCAATTTACAATTCCACAGGGTTTGTAGCACAAGGTTCCCTTTTCTCTACATCCTGGCCAGCACTGGTTAATCTCTTGTCTTTTTTGATAGTAGCCATTCTAACAGGTGTGAAGGTGATACCTCATTGTGACTTTGACTTGCATTTCCCGGATGATTACCAATGTTGAGCTCATTTTCACATAATGTTAGCTATTTGAATATCTTCTTTGGAAGAATGACTATCAGTTTGAAACTGTTAAGTGGCATTTCAGTAGGGGGCTCCAAGGAGCTCTAGTTCTTTATGTCTCAGCACAGAAAGAATTCAGTGAGAGGCAAAGTGATAGATAAAAGGAGTGATTTATTAAAAGAAGTGATTTATTAGAATAGGATGCTCATAAGGCTTACAGGTGGGTCAGCAAGAAGGTGCCCTGCCTGGAGAATTTAGTGGGCTACAGGTCTATAATCAAAGGAAGAGTGGGAAGGGGGAAAAGACCACCTACTTCCTCATTCTTGAGTAAATGTCAGTCGTGCTTCTTTCATCAACTCCTCCTCCAGGTTGGGCAGGGGAGTTTTCTTGGTTCTACATGGTCAACCTACATACTATGGAAAATTTATTTCAGGTCTCAGTACAATCAGGGTCTTTCACTTTGAAATGCCACCTTTCCACAAATTATTGATTTTTATGTGTGCAGAGAGCATGACCTAGGGGTCACTGACAGAATGTGGTCCACTGGAGAAGAGAATGGCAAACCACTTCAGTATTCTTGCCTTGAGAACCCCATAAACAGTATGAAAAGGCAAAATGATAGGATGCTGAAAGAGGAAACTCCCCAGGTCAGTAAGTGCCCAATATGCTACTGGAGATCAGTGGAGAAATCACTCCAGAAAGAATGAAGGGATGGAACCAAAGCAAAAACAATACCCAATTGTGGATGTGACTGGTGATAGAAGCAAGGTCCGATGCTGTAAAGAGCAATATTGCATAGGAACCTGGAATGTCAGGTTCATGAATCAAGGCAAATTGGAAGTGGTCAAACAGGAGATGGCAAGAGTGAATGTCCACATTCTAAGAATCAGTGAACTCAAATGGACTGGAATGGATGAATTTAACTCAGATGACCATTATATCTACTACTGTGGGCAGGAATCCCTTAGAAGAAATGGAGTAGCCATCATAGTCAAAAAAAAGAGTCCAAAATGCAGTACTTGGATGCAATCTCAAAAACGACGGAAAGATCTCTGTTCGTTTCCAAGGCAAACCATTCAATATCATGGTAAGCCAAGCCTATGCCCCAGCCAATAATGCTGAAGAAGCTGAAGTTGAACGGTTCTATGAAGACCTACAAGACCTTTTAGAACTAACACCTGAAAAAGATGTCCTTTTCATTATAGGGGACTGGAATGCAAAAGTAGGAAGTCAAGAAACACCTGGAGTAACAGGCAAATTTGGCCTTGGAATATGGAATGAAGCAGGGCAAAGTCTAATTGAATTTTGCCAAGAGAATGCAATGGTCATAGCAAACACACTCTTCCAACAACACAAGAGAAGACTCTACACATGGACATCATCAGATGGTCAACACTGAAATCAGATTGATTATATTCTTTGCAGCCAAAGATGGAGAAGTTCTACACAGTCAGCAAAAACAAGACCAGGAGCTGACTGTGGCTCAGATCATGAACTCCTTATTGCCAAATTCAGACCGTAATTAAAGAAAGTAGGGAAAACCACTAGACCATTCAGGTATGACCTAAATCAAATCCCTTATGATTATACAGTGGAAGTTAGAAATAGATTTAAGGGACTAGATCTGATAGATAGAGTGCCTGATGAACTATGGATAGAGGTTCATGACATTGTACAGAAGACAGGGATGAAGACCATCCCCATGGAAAAGAAATGCAAAAAAGCAAAACGGCTGTCTGAGGAGGCCTTACAAATAGCTGTGAAAAGAAGAGAAGCGAAAAGCAAAGGAGAAAAGGAAAGATATAAGCATCTGAATGCAGAGTTCCAAAGAATAGCAAAGAGAGATAAGAAAGCCTTCCTCAGTGATCAATGCAAAGAAATAGGGGAAAACAACAGAATGGGAAAGACTTAGAGATCTCTTCAAGAAAATCAGAGATACCAAGGGAACATTTCATGCAAAGATGGGCTTGATAAAGGACAGAAATGGTATGGACCTAACAGAAGTGTAAGATATTAAGAAGTAGCAAGAATACACAGAAGAACTGTATAAAAAAGAATCATGATGGTGTGATCACTGACCTAGAGCCAGACATCCTGGAATGTGAAGTCAAGTGGGCCTTAGAAATCATCACTATGAACAAAGCTAGTGGAGGTGATGGAATTCCATTGGAGCTATTCCAAATCCTGAAAGATGATGCTGTGAAAGTGCTGCACTCAATATGCCAGCAAATTGGAAAACTCAGCAGTGGCCACAAGGACTGGAAAAGGTCAGTTTTCATTCCAATCCCAAAGAAAGGCAATGCTAAAGAATGCTCAAACTACCACACAATTGCACTCATCTCACACGCTAGTAAAGTAATGCTCAAAATCTCCAAGCCAGGCTTCAGCAATATGTGAACCGTGAACTTCCTGATGTTCAAGCTGGTTTTAGAAAAGGTAGAGGAAGCAGAGATCAAATTGCCAACATCTGCTGGATCATTGAAAAAGCAAGAGAGTTCCAGAAAAACATCTATTTCTGCTTTATTGATTATGCCAAAGACTTTGACTATGTGGATCACAATAAACTGCAGAAAATTCTGAAAGAGATGGAAATACCAGACCACCTGACCTGTCTCTAAAAAACCTGTATGCAGTTCAGGAAGCAACACTTAGAACTGGACATGGAACAACAGACTGATTGCAAATAGGAAAAGGAGTACATCAAGGCTGTATATTGTCACCCTCCTTATTTAACTTCTATGTAGACTACATCATGAGAAATGCTGGACTGGAAGAAGCACAAGCTGGAATGAAGATTGCCAGGAGAAATATCAATAACCTCAGATATGCAGATGACACCACCCTTATGGCAGAAAGTGAAGAAGAACTATAAAGCCTCTTGATGCAAGTGAAAGAAGAGAATGGAAAAAGTTGGCTTAAAGCTCAACATTCAGATGGCTAAGATCATGGCATCTGGTCCCATCACTTCATGGGAAATAGATGGAGAAACAGTGGAAACAGTGTCAGACTTTTTGGAGGGGGCTCCAAAATCACTGCAGATGGTGACTGCAGCCATGAAATTTAAAGATGCTTACTCCTTGGAAGGAAAGTTATGACCAACCTAGATAGCATATTCAAAAGCAAAGACATTCCTTTGCCAACAAAGGTCTGTCTAGTCAAGGCTATGGTTTTTCCAGTGGTCATGTATGAATGTGAGAGTTAGACTGTGAAGAAAGCTGAGCACCAAAGAATTGATGCTTTTGAACTGTGGTGTTGGAGAAGACTCTTGAGAGTCCCTTGGACTGCAAGGAGATCCAACCAGTCCATTCTAAAGGAGAGCAGTCCTGGGTATTCATTGTAAGGACTGATGCTAAAGCTGAAACTCCAATACTTTGGCCACCTCATGCAAAGAGTTGACTCATTGGAAAAGACTCTGATGTTGGGAGGGATTGGGGGCAGGAGGAGAAGGGGACGACAGAGGATGAGATGGCTGGATGGCATCACCAACTCGATGGACATGAGTTTGGGTAAACTCCGGGAGTTGGTGATGGACAGGGAGGCCCGGCGTGCTGCAATTCATGGGGTCACAAAGAGTCTGACACAACTGAGCGGTTGAACTGAACTGAACTGAACTTCCTGAGCTCACTGGGCAGAATTGTGTCTCATACCACCATTGTCTTATTGTTTGGGACCATGTCAGGTACTTCTATTGCACCGTTTTGTTGCTAAGCAGACCTGATTGGTTTTGTGGCAACACAAACCTGCTTTTTGAGTGATCATTAACTTATAGGGGTCTTCCAAATTTCTTTTACTTACAATCTCCTAGTGGGATTAACTATTTAATTACCTACTTTGTCCCTTTACTCTGTCCCTATCAAGTTTGTTAACTCAGTTTTAATTGTATTTTTTTTCTTTTCTGATCTTTTAGTACTTTTAGCATTTTGCAGTATTTTAATTTCTGTGGATTTTAATAGTGTTAATCTGTAATTTGTGACAAAAGAAATGAAATGGTTCTTATTTCATCTTTATTCCCCCTTTAACATCTTACTTTCTGGCATCTCCACAAACACTCTTTTTCTTTAGATGTTTTCAAGATTGTTTTAGACAGAAATGCACCCCTAAGTGAGAGCTATCAGTGTACCTGTTATACTCAGAGAAGTCAAAGAATTTATCAACAGGTGGCATAAAATTTCAATTATATCTACTCTGGAACCTGGAACAACTGGGAATCAGTGTCAGTTCACTATCAAAAAGTTTTCTGCTTCATTTTAGACTCCAGAAATCATAGGGCTAACATCAGTCTACCCTCTGAAGTCATGGTTCCCAACCACAGGGGATTTTGCATTCCAGGGAACATGTGGCAAAATCAGGAGGTTTTTTGATTGTCACAGCTTCGGAGAGTGCATCGTAGCTAGTTGGCAGAGAACAGCAATGCTGCTCAACATCTTACCACACACAGGACAAGCCCATACTCAAAATGTCAACTAATGTCAGGGAGGAGAAACCCTGGTCTAGTATCTTTACGACATCACACTACTCCAAAAAAAAGAAAGCAGCCAGAAGACAGGTAAGTGACCCTACACATCTCAGCTCCCGGGGTCTCAGTGCCTTGCAGTAAACCTGAGGTATTTTCCTGGTACATGCTTCCCTCTCCATCTGATTCTGATTTGTCTATAAATCTCACTTTTGACCCCAGTGGAAAAAAATAGATGCCACCACTCTACAGAATCACAATCCTTTCTTAGCACTGCGGCCTCACAAAGAGTCCCTTCATGTCCATTTCTCTCAGTATAGGACCTCCTATGAAAAATCAGTTCTTTCCCTCTCTCCCTTCTGGCTTCTATGGAAAGTTTGGGGTTTTATGTCCTCCTCAGACAAAAGTTCTATAACCTGTGACTGCTGTTCAATTAATGAATATCTAATAAGGGCATTGAGGGGGCTGGTTGGCTAGAAAAGAGAGGGGAGGAAGAGAATGATGGAAGAGGGCAGGGAGAAAGGAAAAAGGACTGCTGGGTCAGACAGAACACCTCATTTCCTTCTTATCAGGCAATTAATTTACAGAATTTCATTTTTTTTCTAGCCAAGTGCAGTGTGCATCAAGTCACCCTGTTGGTTGTCTCACACTGTGGTAGGTCTGTTCCCCAATTAATTTTCTACCTCATGGGGATAGACACTTACCAGGTTTCTGATTAGAAATGCTGGTGTCACTTTCCTTAATGCTGCCAAGCAGCCACAGCCACCAACCTCTCCAAGGAGACCAGCATCATGCAATGCTGACTGTCATCCCAGTGGCTTGCCCTGTAGGTAGGGCAACCTGGGACTCAGAGCCAGAAGGGTGGCTGCTCCCTCCTCATATGAACCACAGCCTTTCCCTTTTTTCTTCTGCAGAAAGAAAACTTGCTTTTTATCATCTTGTAATAGCCCCTGACATCTTCTCCTGCAATATAGCCCCACGTTTCTCAGTGGCCTCTTTAAATATTATTTTCAAATTTTACCAAATGCCGCGATAGAGAATTTTGATGGTATCTGGCTCAGACAGTAAAGCATCTGCCTGCAATGTGGGAGACCCAGGTTCAATCCCTGAGTTGGGACGATCCCCTGGAGAAGGAAACGGCAACCCACTCCAGTATTCTTGCCTGGAAAATTCCATGGATGGAGCAGCCTGGTATGCTACAGTCCATGGGGTCACAAAGAGTCAGAGATGACTGAGCCACTTCACTTCACTTAGATCCCTGTGGGGACAAAGTAGTGCTGAGAGGAATTGTGCATTCCCTAAGCTGTAATCAGGGCCAAAATCTGCAATGGTCCAAGAGACAGATAATTGACCTCATATTCCCGATAATGGTATCTGATTTCTTTTGCCAAGAAAACTTGTTCCCTGCTATTCAGAATTGAGGAAGCTTGACAATGAACAAATGTGATCTCTCCTTTCATTCTGTACTATTGCTGATTGTATAGGTTATGTACCACTCTACAAATATAGAGAGAGTGGTACATAATCTATAATAGACACATTGGGTATATACCAATATTTTCTACCAACCAGACTGTAGAGCAGGGTGTGATTCACTGCGCACATAAGGATGTCTGTTTTGTGCCAGGCACCAGGCAAACAAAGGTGAACCAGACAAATTGGAATATAATCCATCAATTATTGAGAGCTGTCAATGAATCAGGTGCTATGCTGAACATATTATAAACATGATATTGTCAGTCCTTATAATAACTTTATACAAAAATTAGTTTTGTTATTTTCTAAAAAGAAAGAGCTCCTCCATTTCCCAAGGAGAGCTATTATAAGCTTCATAAGAATGGTGTAAAGCTGAGTTAAAGATGTGTATAGGGTTGGAATCTCTGTAAAATTCTGATGTGGAATACATTTGATTGCATTTTTTTCATTCAACTTAATTTTTATATTACATGCCCATTCATCTAGATGGTGGTATCTTCATCTCAGTCAGTTCAGGGTTGCAGCCACCTTTTAGGAATGTTTCTAGTGCCTAGGTGTTACGGTGGGGTGGGAGTGCTGGCATCTATAGGGACATCCATTCTCTTGTCTGCTTCAAAGGACTCGTCTCTGCAGGCCACACCCAGCTCACCATTCACGTGCAATAAAAGACCACTTCCAATCTAGCAAATCCCTCCAGCAACCTTCTTCCTGCTGCTGCTGCTGTACTTTGGGAAACTACAATGGTATGTGGCATGTTCACGTGGCATGTTCACCATATCATTCGGAGATGCCAGAGTTCCCTGGGCCGGGCTGCTGCCTGGGGCTCCAGGGCCATCAGCAGAGCCTGACAACACACACCACTCCCTCTCTCCATGGCTCCTCCCAGGTAGATATGGCCCCCTGTGCTCTCAGCCACACACTTCTCTGAGAGATCTGCCTCTCCTGTTTATCTCCCCTGATGCCTACTCATTCCTCATTTCTGCTCAGACTCTTTCCTCCCCAAACGGTAGAGAATTCATCTCTGGTGGCTTCATCTATGACAGAGGAAAACTGCTTTTATGCTTTATTATTTTCTCAAACCTATGGCCTCTCTTTCCCTGAGGGCCTAAGACTTTTAAAAATCAAAAGGCAAGGATGAACATTCCTTTTGTCTTTTGTTTTCTGCTTTACCTGAGAAAAATAGTGCCTGAGACAACTTATTGCTGAGAATAAATGCCCCAGGTGACTGAATAAGGAAAAGTCACAGGGTAAAAAGGAGGAGAGAAGAGAGGCTATACTTGCTATTTTAAAAGAGCAGGAATTATTCAGGTAGACAAGGAAGGAATTCCAGGCTGATGGAACATAAATGTATAAAAAAATGCCATTGGAAAAACACATGGCAGGTCCTTTGGAATAGATGAGGAGAAGTCAGGGAGCAGTGTGACAATGTTTCTAATTCAAGATGGGAGATACTGCAGAGGGCTTTACAAAGAAAAACTTTTTATTTTATATTGGAGTATATCTACATAACAATGTGATAGTTTCAGGTGGACAGCAAAGGAACTCAGCCATACATAAACATGCATCCATTGTCCCCCAGACTCTCCTGCCATCCAGGCTGCCACATAACATTGAGTAGAGTTCCATGGACTATATAGTAGGTCCTTGTTGGTTACCCAACTTAAATATTATCAATGTGGACATGACTGACGCGACTTAGCTGCAGCAGCAGCAGTACATGTCCATCCCAAACTCCCTAACTACAGAGGAGTTTTAAGTGAAGAAGTTGTTATAGACTGAATGTTTGTATCTCCCTAAAATTCTTATCTTGAAGCCTTTACCCCTAATATGATGGTGTTTAGAGGTGGGGCCTTTGGGAACTAATTAGATTTAGGTGATGTCATGAGGGTAGAATACCCACAAAGATATTAATGCCCTTGTAGAAAGAGAACAGAGCTTCCTCTCTCTGCCAGGTAAGAATGTGGCAAGAAAGCAGCTGTCTGCAGGCCAAAAAGAGAGTTCTTACCAGAACCCAACCATGCTAGCCCCAAAGACTGCATGATCTGAGACTTCCAGCCCCCAGAATTGTTGCTTAACCCATCTGGTCTGTGATATTTCACTATAGCATCCTGAGCTAAGACAGAGGTAATGAATAAATCTGTGTTTAGGTAGCTCATCCTGGCACCATTAGAACAGAAACCAGACCTCAACCTCTTCAGGATTCCCCACAGGCTCAAGGCTGAAGTACAGAGAAGGTGGCTCATAACTACACAAATTCGAGAAAGAGTAGACTTTCCAGATTAGAAATGCTGCTAGGAAACAATCCTGATGTTTATGTTAACCGGATTGTAACACAGGCCTGTGGGCCTGAGAGCAGCACACGAGAAGGGAAACTTTGATTCTACGCCTTTGAATTCCATGCTGTGTTTATCTTCCTCCCAAATACCTGTGGTAGTTTAAGAGTCTTTTATTTTAAATGATGGTTATTATCCCAAATTTGACTTTTTAAATTAAAGAAATTGAAATGTAGCAAATACCTAATCAGAGTATGGTTTGTTTAAGCTGAATTTGAGTGCCTAAGCACTTGGATTAGTCAATGGGAGATTTTTTTCTCTGGTATTGTGCCCTAATTTTTAATTAAGAAACAAAACCCTGATTAGTTGCTTACCGCATGTAGTCTACTAATTCAGAGAGGGTGTAGATAGAATTACAAAGGAATTGCTAAGGAGGGATCCAAAGTCTATGTATGGGTTTTAGTTGATATAAAACCTTGATTTTCTTTCTCTTTAAGATTTGGTTTTATTATCCAATTTATAATACTCTTACCTGAAAGAATTAGTCTATTAAAATGGGCTGAATCAAATTGTTCTTCCTGTAAAGAAGGGCAATTTTTAAGTTTCCGTGAAATGGACCTTATTAGGAGACTGCTGCAGCAGTGGAAAGGAGACCAGCAAACTCTGACAGTGCCTGGAGAGGGGGCTGGGAGTCAGTGCTACCTCTCTTGGCAGCTGCCTGTTTTGAATGATTTCAAAAAGAGGTAATTCCAGGCTGAAGCTGCAAACTCTCTGATTTAAGGCAGGGACTTACAATGACCACTGTAGGATAGAAACAGTTTTAATTCTACAGCTGAAAAATATAGAAAATGCAAAGCATATTCCTTTCTTGGAAACACAAAGTACATTGACATTTATACTTCAGTGTTAATGAATGATACTACATTGTTAATGAATGATGTCTGACCTTCTGATGAGTATAGATCTTTATAGGGAGGAAAGGGGAGCAAAGCTATGGGGGTACTTAAAGGCAAGTCCATAGACGAAGGGGTTTTGTCATTTGTTTAAATCTCAAAAACAATTTGCTGAAACATGGAAGACAAAGCTTGCATTTTTCACCACTCTGCTGGGAATATGTCAGTCATTAGAAGCACAAAGGTCTTCAGGAATTATATTTACCCCGAATAGAATAAATCATTTCTGTTGATGTTTTAACCATTGGCTGTATCACTATCTCTAATCCAGTTCTTAGTTGTAAAATTACAACTCACCTGTGTGATACGATCAGTTATGAGCTGTTCTAAGTAACTTGTTACCTTTAATAAATACCAAGATATAGGGATAATTGGATTTTTCAAAAACATTAGAGCAGATTCAAGATTATACCAATGTAATAACATGAATTTCCCTATAACTCAATGTGTTCTCTTGAGTGAAAATGGAAAATGTGGACTTAGAACGTGGTTGCCAAGAATTTCATGTTAATGGCATCCAATCTGATCCTTGGCAGACCCTATAATTCGGGTATAACTATGAGAGGGTGGTGCATTAGAAAGGTCATCTGTGATTTGAGACATGGTAGAAAAAATTGGGGAGCCCAAATCAAAAGCAGTCTGTACTCAGAGTCCAGGTTGTCTTTCTCCAGGCAGTCAGACCCAAATTGCAGTCCAGTGGAGACCCTCAGGGGCCATGTCCCCTTCTTGACCTACTTAATATATGTAAAGACAAAGCAGAAGGTGGTATTATACTTAAAACACGAAAGACTGCTTGCCCTTTCCTCTGGCTTTGATGAATTGCATAGATATTTTCCTTAATCAAGTTCCAGGGTCTGAGAAAAGCAACTTAAAGCAAACAGAACCTGAAGACAGGCTAACAGATTAATGGAAAGGCTGAAGAATTGAGAGAGAGTGTAGCGTGAGATAAAGTGAATAAATAACTAAAGTGCCCGCCAGGCTCTCTCTAATAGCCTCCTGGGCTGTCCGATGGCTCTCAGTTGACGGGGCCCTAGGACACTGCAAATGCATTGGAACTTAATTACACCTGAAGGACAGGCTCTAAAGGGCTCTGTTCTGAGAATTTTTAATGTTCTTGTAAACTCTTTGGAATTATAGTTCTGAAACCACATATGGTGTTCCTAAATAAATTGGATACACAATGTCCCCTGTGTTTTCCTGATGCGTCAGTGTGGTGGCTGTATCAGAAAGGAAAGTGGGGCGAGCTTGGCATGATTTCCTCTTCATTAACAAGGTGGATTCCTGTTCATTGTGCTTTCTTTTCTAAGTAGCGGTAAGCGTATTTAAAAAGGGATTTCAGTCCAGAACATTGTTTTCCATTGCCATTAAGTTCATCTGTTTGTAGTCTGAAAAACTTAACCCTTCTCCCCACACATTTTTTTTTTAAAACCAAGCCTATTGCTTCAGTTTAGGGTGCCTCTCCAGGACACCTCATTTCCTCAAATATCACTAAGTAGCATTTGAGGGTTGTACCCATATGTTCTGAGAATAATCTGAGATGAAGTTCCTCCACACCAAGACACCTCAGCTTTTCCTCCTCTCAGGTCTTAATTCCCTCTTACATATGTCTTCATTTAATATTTGCTGCTAAAGATAATTTTCTTTGAGAGGAAAGTAAACTGTTTAATGATTCTCTCCTGTATTTCTCTCACTGGTTCCTCTCTTTGCCTTCACAACCTTATGAGAGAGAAAATGAACAATAGAACAAGTCAGGGATTTGTGTCATTATATTTTCTTCCAATATGTATTTCTTCTAGGCCAGAAGCAACCTAAAGGTTTAGACTGTACATTGCAATTTCCCTTCCTGAGTCTAAAACCCATGGTACCTAGCACAGTTCCTGGTACAGAACAGATTCTCAATAAATGTTGAATTGCTGTATTTTATAGAGTTGAATGTGAGTGGGAAATGTCAAGGGAGATCGTCCTAGTTATTCAGACTCTGATTCTAGTTTCTCCCTGACCTTTTCCAGGAGAGTCAAGGAGGTTGTAGGCTACTGAGGATTTCTGGCTCAGAGCACTGAGGGGAAGAAGAGTCTCATTTTCCCAGATAAAGTCGTCTATTCATGACATGGTTCAGTAAGAATGTGTTTTCTTGATTCTTATTCACATATGAATAAAGTAGGCTCAGAATTAGTGCAGAGAAGGACCTCATAACCCCTACCACTCTGTATTAGGGGAGGAAGAAATCCTTGTTTGACCATTTTCATTCTTCCTATAGCTGGATCATAGAAAAAGCAAGAGAGTTCCAGAAAAACATCTATGTCTGCTATATTGACTATGCCAAAGCCTTTGACTGTGTGGATCACAAGAAACTGTGGAAAATTCTGAAAGAGGTGGGAATACCAGACCACCTGACCTGCCTCTTGAGAAACCTATATGCAGGTCAGGAAGCAACAGTTAGAACTGGACATGGAACAACAAACTGGTTCCAAATAGGACAAGGAGTACACCAAGGCTCTATATTGTCACCCTGCTTATTTAACTTCTATGCAGAGTACATCATGAGAAATGCTGGGCTGGAAGAAGCACAGGCTGGAATCAAGATTGCCAGGAGAAATCTCAATCACCTCAGATATGCAGATGACACCACCCTTATGGCAGAAAGTGAAGAGGAACTCAAAAGCCTCTTGATGAAAGTGAAAGTGGAGAGTGAAAAAGTTGGCTTAAAGCTCAACATTCAGAAAACTAAGACCATGGCATCCGGTCCCATCACTTCATGGCAGATAGATGGGGAAACAGTGGAAACAGTGTCAGACTTTATTTTGGGGGGCTCCAAAATCACTGTGGATGGTAATAGAAGCCATGAAATTAAAAGATGCTTACTCCTTGGAAGGAAAGTAATGACCAACCTAGATAGCATATTGAAAAGCAGAGACATTCCTTTGCCAACAAAGGTCTGTCTAGTCAAGGCTATGGTTTTTCCAGTGGTCATGTATGGATGTGCGAGTTGGACTGTGAAGAAAGCTGAGTGCCGAAGAATTGCTGCTTTTGAACTGTGGTGTTGGAGAAGACTCTTGAGAGTCCCTTGGACTGCAAGGAGATCCAACCAGTCCATTCTAAAGGAGATCAGCCCTGGGTGTTCTTTGGAAGGACTGATGCTAAAGCTGAAACTCCAATACTTTGGCCACTTCATGCGAAGAGTTGACTCATTGGAAAGGACTCCGATGCTGGGAGGGATTGGGGGCAGGAGGAAAAGGGGACGACAGAGGATGAGATGGCTTGATGGCATCACCAGCTCGATGGACATGAGTTTGAGTGAACTCCGGGAGATGGTGATGGACAGGGAGGCCTGTCGTGCTGCAATTCATACGGTCGCAGAGAGTCTGACATGACTGAGCGACTGAACTGAACTGAACTGATAGCAGTCATCGTTTCTTCCAAGGTTGCACAAAGCTTGTTGCTAAGATTAGATAAATCTGCAAAATTAGAGGTTGTTCTTCAAAGGTGCTTCCATTCCTGAAAGTCTATGCATCCATAAGGAACTTGAAAAAGTTTTCTGCTGCTCAGGAAATGCTAAGAGTCTACTTTGAAAATGCCCTTGCTAGAGTCTGGCAATATGTGCATTGCTTTGTCTGCAGCCAGGTCTGGTGAACATACCAGGCATGGGGGATATCATCTCCACTTGGTGATTTACAAGCACCTCTAAGTCAAGATGTCCAAAACCATACTCATTTCCTCCAAACAAGCCCAGTCTCTCTCCTGCATCCCCATTTTGGTGCCTGGAACCTTCATCCACCAAGACACTCAAAAGGGAAATCTGACAGTTATTTCGAATGTTTCCCTCTCTCTCACTGCCAACTCCACTTCCTCTCCAAGGGTCAACCCCGCTTCCTCTCCAAGAGTCATCAGGTCCTGTATATCCTTTCTACTTAATTGCTGTAATCTGTCCACTTGAGTGACTCTCTCCCCGAATAGCTGTGACAGCATCCTAAGGACAGCCTTAGCTGCAGTTCCCTGTATCCTCCAAAACACAGCTCGAGTATCACTTCCTCCAGGTGGACTTCCTGAACTCAGCAGTCTGACTTTGGCGCCCTTTGTGGATATATCTTTCAGGGTCCTTTACTTCTGTGTTGTGAGTGCTGGCAATCTATGTCTCCACCATCACCTCCTGATTTCCTTTAGTATGAGCATGGTGGCTTTTTATTTATTGTTTTTTTAATTGAATTAAATTATTTTGGCTGCACTGGGTCTTAGTTGAAGCACAAGGGATCTTTGATCTTGTTGTGGCTTGTGTGTTCTTTAAGTGTGGTATGCAGCTCTTAGATGCAGCATGTGGAACCCAGTTCCCTGACCAGGGATCAGAGCTAGGCCCCCTGCATTAAGAGCATGGGGTCTTAGCCACTGGACCGCCAGGAAAGTTCCTATTTATGATTTTTTAAACATTTATTTATTTACTTGGCTGCATTGGGTCTTAGTTGTGACACATGGGATCTCTGGTTATGGCACACCATCTTAGCTGTCCCTAGGCATGTGGGATCAGATCCCTGGGATCTGGCCAGGGATCAAACCCAAGTCCCCTGCATTATAAGGTGGATTCTTAATCACTTGACCACCAGGGAAGTCCTGCATGGTGGCTTTCTAGTCTTAACATCTATGAAAATATTTTAGACTAAATAAATGAGGTGTTTCTTGTTTTGAGATTCTCATTCCTATATATTTTTGCTAGCAACTGAAAACTTTTCTCTTTGAAAACCTCCCCTTCCATTAATGACAAGTCTTTGGCCTTATGGGACTCTGGAAAGCCAGTCTGTGAGTCAACTCCTGGCATGCAAACTGGGGGCAGCCTGTGTACCATGCACACACCTGCATTGTCAGTGGCAGCCTCAAGGCCACAAAGAAGAGACTCTCTATAGTGGTAGAAAGGGGAGAGAGTGCCCAGAACTGAGGAAAATTGCAGGCCATAAAGGGAACCCTCTTCCAGCAGTGCTCAAAAGAGTTGCCTAAAAGAGGAAAGGAAGAGTCCCCGTGTCACTTTTGCCAGGGAGAACAGGAAGGAGCAGGAAAGGAAAGATATCAGTGTTAACCTGTGGGGATGCAATATAGAGGGCTGGGGAAACAATTATTGGACGTGAAATGGAATATACCGACCACCTTTTTGCACTTAACAGAGGTAATACAGCCAAGTCTCAGACTTGGCAGAGAAAGAATTCAATGAAAGGAGAAAGACAAAGCTGACCCCTTACACACACATGCACATATACAGACACACTCACACTCAACTGGCATCTTGAGGATACAGGTAAGGAAGGCAAGACTGCCAGCAGCTGTAGAGACATCTATGAAACAGTGAGCAGAGGTGGCCCTCTTTGGAGAAGCCATGCAAGCAGGTGCTGGGAGACTGTCCCTGGCCCCCAGAGGATTATTCTTCTTAACTACAAATCCTTTCCTCAGAGTCACACTGCCGTGCCTGGCTGCCATCAGATAAGCATCCACTCCCCACCAGCCCGGCGATGAGTATCACTGGGCAAAGTTGATCCCCCCTGGGAAAAATCCCTTTGATCAGAAATTTTGTTTTATTTCAGCTCATGTAGACAGATCACAGTGAGGCTTCTGAGAGTCAATAAGGAAATGTTAATAGATTTACTCTCGCTGGGGAAGCCCAGACCAGTGTTTTAATCATCTCGTGGCTGTTTAATTAACATTTGTTGGCATTATTTCTGCTACTGTTAGCAAAATGTAAATATTTAAATGGCATGTATTTTTCATGGAGCAGGAGAGCTGTGAGTAGGGAACTTGAGGCAAAGATCTGGCCTCATCTTAATCTCAGCCCTCATCAAACATCCTTTCCAGCTTTTGGCAAATGTCTCAATCTCCTAACTTTTTTGTCTTGTTTTTTTCACCCCTACTATAGACAGAAGGCAAACACTTCTAAAAGGGGTTTATAAAGAATGATCATCAACTATACAGGAAAATTCTTTGAAGGTAAAAATGGGCAGGTGTTGCATTTCCACTTGAGAGCGAGAGGGCTTGGCAGAGAGAGTACGTGGAGACCTGGAATCACACTCGGAAATGATTCTTTGCGTTCACTCTGTTTTAATTGCTCAGGAAGCCATGAGTCAGGGATAGGCTCTCATAGGCCATGGTGAGCAAGAGAATATTCAAGAGAATAAGCTGTGTGAGTGTTTAGTTGCTCAGTCATATCTGACTCTTTGCAACCCTATGTAGCCTGCCAGGTTCCTCTGTCCATGGGATTTTCCAGACAAGAATACTGGAGTGGGTTGCCATTTCCTCCTCCAGGGGATCTTCCTGACCCAGGGATCAATCCTCCATCTACTGTGATTGTAGGCAAATTCTTTACTAACTCTAAAATTAAAGTTGTTCACTGAGAAGCTGTTGATTTCAAACCACAGCATACCCCAGTTGGTTTTGCTTGAACTTCTAGATTCAACCCATCTTTGTTGTTTAATCTCCAAGTTGTGTCTGACTCTTTGCCACCCCAGGACTGTGGCACACCAGGCTTCCCTGTCCTCCACTACCTCCTGGAGTTTGTTCAAATCCATGTCTCTTGAGTCACTGATGCTATATCTATCTCATCCCCTGTCTCCCTCTTCTCCTCCTGCCCTCAATCTTTCCCAGCATCATGATCTTTTCCAGTGAGTCAGCTCTTCTTATCAGATAGCCAAAGTATTTGTGCTTCAGCATCATTTCTTCCAATGAATATTCAGGGTTGATTTCCTTAGGATTGACTGGTATGATCTCCTTGTGGTCCAATGGACTCTCAAGAGTCTTCCCCAACACCACAATTCGGAAGCACCAATTCTTCAGTGCTCAGCCTTCTTTATGGTCCAACTCTCACATTTGGACATGACTACTGGAAAAACTACTGCTTTGACTATACGAAACTTCGTTGGCAAAGTGATGTCTCTGCTTTTTATTATGCTCTCTAGTTTGGTCATAGCTTTCTTTCCAAGGAACAAATGTCTTCATTTTGTGGCTGTAGTTACTGTCCACAGTGATTTGGAATCCAAGAAAAGAAAATCTGTCACTGCTTCTTCTTCCCCTTCTATTTGCCATGAAGAGATGGTAGTGGATACCAGGATTATAGTTTTTTCATGTTGAGTTTCAAGCCAGGTTTTCACTCTCCTCTTTCATCCTCATCAAGAGAATCTTTAGTTCCTCTTTGCTTTCTGCCAGAAGAGTGGTGTCATCTGTGTATCTGAGGTTGTTGATATTTCTCTCAGCAATCTTGATTCCAGCTTGTGATTCATTCAGCCTGGCATTTTACATAATGTACTCTGCTTATAAGTTAAATAACCAGGGTCACATTGTACAGGCTTGATATACTCCTTTCCCAATTTTGAACAGTCCATTGTTCCATGTCTGATTCTAATTGTTGCTTCTTGACCTGCATACAGATTTTTCAGGAGACAGGTAAGGGGGTCTGGTGTTCCTATCTCTGAATTTTACACAGTTCATTTTGATCCACATAGTCAAAGGTTTTAATCGAGTCAAAGAAGCAGACGTAGATGTTTTTCTGGAATTCCCGTCTATAAGTCAGGAAAAGAGAAGCTGCAGAAATAAGTGTTTTAAGTGTCACAGAGCAGTCAGTCCTCAAGGAGAAATCTTATCATTCACATCAGCTTATGAAAAGAGAGCTTTAATGTTTTGATGGGACTGCACAGCATCCTCAGGGAAAGCTCACCCTTACTCGGAGCTTGTGTGATAAAGTAGTTTACATGGACAAGGACCCACGACCAAAAGCTGTGGGAAGATGAGAGGAGGTGGAAAATGAATTCTGGAACTTCCCACTCTGGCTTTTAGTGAAAAATGTCATTCAAAGTGCATTTTCATCCTATCTTCCAGGTTAAACAGTTTCCTAATGACTTCCATTTTAAATTTAGCCAAAAAGTGCTAGGTTTTAAAGCAAAAATTGTAGGAGGTGGGAGGACCACTAAACTAGGAATTATATTTCTATCTAGCTCCATCCCTAAGTAGTTGTGGTGGAACCTCTGTTTACATACTCATGAAACAGGAACCCTATAGAGGCTCATAGCAGAGTGAGGAATGTGCAGGCTTT
Organism: Bos taurus; assembly: GCF_002263795.3. Taxonomy (NCBI): domain Eukaryota; kingdom Metazoa; phylum Chordata; class Mammalia; order Artiodactyla; family Bovidae; genus Bos; species Bos taurus. Next base: position 46,620,966 of record NC_037330.1, read on the forward strand.
AGATCTTCTGGGGTGAATTCCCATACAAATAACAGAGCTGAGATGAGGTCTGAGCTTTACTCTCTGTGTTTCCTAACCAGTAAAGAGGAATGTAATCATCTTAGGGGATTCTGTGAGGTTGAAATGACAATAGATATAAATCACTCAGAACTGACAGGGACCCGTAGTTAGTGGTCCATTAAATGTTAGCTGCTCTGATCATCACCGGCAGCCTCCTCCTTCAGACTCCCTTGTGCCTGTGTAAAGTACAAATGAGTAAAGAAATTCATTGCAAACTATAAAGAACTACGTGAATCTATGTTATAATCATTTTAAATAAAAAGCCCAGACCTGAGAATCTGAGGTATTCCAGCAATGTCCAAGTCATAGTGGACAGCTCTCACAGAAAGGTTGCGCACAGCTTGGGAGGCTTCAGAGCTAGCGGTCAGGAAACTCAGCTGCTCATTGCAGCCTTGATGTATGCTGGGCAATTTTTTCACCAGTTTTTGCTTGGATCTCCTCTTCTCTGCAGAGTGCCTTGCTTCACAGGTACTGCCTTGTCCACTGATCTGCATAGGCAAGAAGGCTACTTGTACCCTGGGAGAGAAGAATTTTTCCTATGTAGAAAGCCTGCAGGGAGTTCAGGAAGGGGAGGAGGAGAGTCAGGCATGGTGAAATATATGAAATATAAACACAGGGTCTTCAAGCCCAGAGCTGATTTTCCAAAAGGAGACCTGCAGCAGGTACGATATACCCAGAACAAACATCAACAGGTAAGGCAGAGAAGGGACTCCCATGTAGGAAGAGGAGAGAGAGATGGCAGGTTGTCTTTTGTATAGTTAGAACAGGTATTGGGCGAGCCATAAAGTTCACTCAGGTGTTTCCAAAACATCTTATGGAGAAATCTCAACATTTTGGCCAACCCAATATAAATCTCAGGGGCTTCCCCGGTGGCACAGCTGTAAAGAATATTCCTGCAATGCAGGAGATGTGGATTCAGTCCCTCAGTCAGGAAGATCCCCAGGAGCATGGCATGGCAACCCACTCCAGTATTCTTGCCTGGAAAATCCCATGGACAGAGGAGCCTGGTGGGCTATATAGTCCATGGGGTCGAAAGAGAGTTGGACACGACTTAGTTACTAAACAACAACAAAATATAAATTTCAGTTGGTCAACTCAGGTGAGGAAGAAATGCAACTGTATTTTTCTCTTACTGAGCTAATTATTAAGCCCCTGTTTCTAACGTGGTAGAGATGCCCTCAGGCCATCCCCATCCAAGTCTTTGAGACTCTCATATACACACTACAGGGGCTGCTCAAATGCTCCCTTATTAAGGGTGCCTCTCCTGATCACAGATGGTAGAATAGCACTCACAACCCTATTCTGATCTCTCTCTACCACGTTTGATTTTATTTTTTTCTCCATTGCACTTGTCACATTTGATGTATATGGAATTTGTTCATTGTCTGTCTTCCCCTGCTAGAATAGAAGCCCCATGAGGACTTGGTTGAGAATGGGAAAACACCTGTGGCCATTTGACTTTGATGAATGTAGACCACCTACATCAACCTAACTTAGTAGTTTGTAACAGAAAACCTTTCCCCAGAAAAGGCACTGCTGTAAGCCAATAAATAACTTCACTATTTATTTCAGTAAATTCCCTCGGAACAATTTATCAAAGACAATGACCTGCTCACTTGAAAAAAACACTTGGCTCACTTAGAAAAACAGTTACTTAGCTAGACTAATTTCAAGATTCTCACTTGTCTGTGTTGGCCAGTCCTGACAAGCTGTGTCATAATCTCTGTCCACCTCCATTTGAAAGACCCTCCTTAAACCACATGAGCTCAGATCCCAAAGTCCTATACCGTTTTACCTTCAGACTTCCTTCTGAGACACTCAAAACTCCATCATGGTGGTGTTCTCCCTTACTTCAGCAAGTTTTAATAAATTTACCTTCGCTCCATTAACAGGTTGTCTGGTGATATCTGGGGGGAAATCAACACTGTATTGTTTATTTCAGTATTTCCCAGGCCTCAATTATTAACAGAAAAATAATAAGTGCTCTGTGAGAATTTGTGGAATGGAAGAATGAACAAAGGAATGGGTATAGGGTCTCCACCCTATGGTTCCTAGAGTTTGTTGAAGGCAATTATGCATTGGCACCTGGTCTGCAGTGCAGATTCACAGTCCAGACTGGCATCTGTTATGACACCAGTCATCCCTTAGGGTCCTTGGCCATTGAATCCTATAGGATGCTCATGGGTCATTCCTTTGTTCTTGTCTGTTCTGGCCCCTGCAAGCCCTGAGGACATTCTTGGTTAGTGCTGCATAGTCACTATTCTGCTGCTTCTATGACACACACAAGCTGCAAAAAACTCATTAGAACCATCTCAGCCTTTTCTCCATTTTTTTGCACTTTGAGTGCATGGGAAACTGTCAAATGAATTTGACTGTTATGTTTCATGCTGGTTGGTTGTTTTAAGCCCATCCACCTAAGTGTGTTGACCATTCATTCTACTCCCAGACAACATCCCACACTTCTACTTGGGGAACTGGAATTTGCCAATGCCAGAGGCCAAGGGTTAGCAAATGTTTCCTGTGAAGGACTAGCTAGTAAATATTTTAGGCTATGTGATCCAGAAGGTCTCTGTTGCAGTGATTCAATGCTGCCATTTCAACATCAAAGTAACCATAGGTAATACATAAATGAATGGCTATGTATTTACAAAAACAGGCAGCTGGCCCTTGAGACAGAGTTTGTTAGCCCTGTCCTTGCCTTACCTAGGGAATAGAAGACAGACCTTCCCTATTCTTGGATCCACAAATTCACCCAGGCTTGATCACTTACCCCAAAGTCTCAGTCCACTTTTGGGGGGGCAGGATATATAATTTCTACTCATCCCTTCCAGCATTCTAAGTTCTTTACTTTTCCATTAATCATTTTCTTCTCCCAAAACAAAGATTGGAGGACAAGAAAAGCTGGTTTTGACAAAAGACTTTTTCTTCCAAATCTGTTGCTTTATTTTTGTACCTCAGCTTGAAGAAATGCCAGGAATGTGATTCTCTTACCTGTTTTTCTTGAGTAAGTGATGCATTATTTGTTGGGTTGGGAAAAAGTAAAAATATAATAGGGTATTCCAAAAGGAAATATCAACTGATGTTTCAAAATACCATTAGGCTTTTATTATACATGGTTCCTACAGAGAAAGGGGAAGGAAAAGAGAAGAAGCCTCAGTAGCCCATCATCAGTGGAATAGCTATGAGAGTGGAACAATTAGAGGAGAAAATGAATATAATTTTAGATCATAGACTAAATCCAAATCCCAGAGGATCTAGACATGGGGCATTTTTATGTGTGAGAAATACTAGATAGTGACATATAAAATGGACAATGTGGCTTTTTATCCTACTTCTATTTTGTCCTCATCTTTGGTTTTATTTTTCTTCACTTTTCCTTATGCTCTCTGTTATGTTACATAACCTTCTACATTGCCTTTAAAACTTTCTGGGACAAGATGTAGTAGAAAAAACAATAAATAACATGGACTTCCCTGGCAGTCCAGTAGTTAAGACTTCACCTACCAATTGTGCAGCATGATCCCTGGTTGAGGAGCTAATATTCCACATGCCTCAGGCCAAAAAACCAAAACATAAAACAGAAACAATACGTTAACAAAGTCAATAAAGACTTTAAAAATGGTTCACGTCAAAAAAATCTTTATAAAGTAAAATAAAAACCAAGTCCCCTGTTCTGGTAATAACCAACACTCATTACCTCCTTTGCTTTGAGTCCTTTTGGAAATAGGTATAACATAATATGCTTCCCAGTGGCACTAGTGGTAAATAACCTGCCTGCCAAAGCAGGAGACATAAGAGACGTGGTTTTGATCCCTGGGTAAGGAAGATCCCCTGGAGGAGGGCATGGCAACCCACTCCAGTATTCTTGCCTGGAAAATCCCATGGTCAGAGGAGCTTGGTGGGCTACAGTCCAAAGGATTGCAAAGAGTTAGACACAACTCTGGTGACCTAGCACGTGTAACATAACTCATTGCTTCCCACCCTGAGTCCCACAGAGTCCTAGTGGTTATTATAAAAGGTCTGCAAACTTTGAAAGTATACAAACACTGGCTGAGATAGTACTGAAATATTTTTTATTACATATAGTTTAAAAAGTAGAGATCAGATTTCCCTGCTGGTGCAGTGAATAAGAGTCAGCCTGCCAGTGCAGGGGACATGGGTTATATCCCTGGTCCTGGAAGATCCCACATGTCATGAAGCAACAAAGCCCATGTGCCACAACTACAGAGCCTGTCCTCTAGAGCCCATGAGTGCAACTACTAAGCCTGTGTGCAGGAACTACTGAAGCCTGTGGGCCCTAGAGCCCATGTTCCGCAGCAAGAGAAGCCCCTGCTCTCTGCAACTAGACAAAGCCCATGCAAAGCAACAAAGACCCTTCATAGCCAAAAATAAATAAATGAAAAGTAGCAGATCCATTTAAAATCATAGTTTTCCACTACTGTGTACTCTCTCAATCAAAAGGTACCAAGAGTAATAATTTCCATAAAATCATGATTGATTTTTGACACAGTGAAATGACCTCAAACCCAAAGACTTGAGAAAGGTTATAGAAATGGATAGCCCTGTTGGAATAGGTTCCCCCCACCCCCCTCCTTTTATGGATAGTCAGAGAAATACCTATTGAAATAGATAGTATAATAAAGGCCCCACTAGACATTTCTATAGAAAAGAATTTTAGAATTTTAATTTAGCAGGTGGGTACTCTCTTTTGTGAGGAGGCCTTACAAATAGCTGTGAAAAGAAGAGAAGCAAAAAGCAAAGGAGAAAAGGAAAGATATAAACATCTGAATGCAGAGTTCCAAAGAATAGCAAGAAGATATAAAAAAGCCTTCTTCAGCGATGAATGCAAAGAAATAGAGGAAAACAACAGAATGGGAAAGACTAGGGATCTCTTCAAGAAAATCAGAGATACCAAATGAACATTTCATGCAAAGATGGGCTCGATAAAAGACAGAAATGGTATGGATCTAACAGAAGCAGAAGATATTAAGAAGAGATGGCAAGAATACACAGAAGAACTGTACAAAAAAGATCTTCACGACCCAGATAATCACGATGGTGTGATCACTCACCTAGAGCCAGACATCCTGGAATGTGAAGTCAAGTGGGCCTTAGAAAGCATCACTACAAACAAAGCTAGTGGAGGTGATGGAATTCCAGTGGAGCTATTCCAAATCTTGAAAGATGGTGCTGTGAAAGTGCTGCACTAAGTATGTCAGCAAATTTGGAAAACTCAGCAGTGGCCACAGGACTGGAAAAGGTCAGTTTTCATTCCAATCCCAAAGAAAGGCAATGCCAAAGAATGCTCAAACTACTGCACAGTTCCACTCATCTCACACACGAGTAAAGTAATGCTCAAAATTCTCCAAGCCAGGCTTCAGCAATATGTGAACCATGAACTTCCTGATGTTCAAGCTGGTTTTAGAAAAAGCAGAGGAACCAGAGATCAAATTGTCAACATCCACTGGATCATTGAAAAAGCAAGAGAGTTCCAGAAAAGCATCTATTTCTGCTTTATTGACTATGCCAAAGCCTTCGACTGTGTGGATCACAATAAACTGTGGAAAATTCTGAAAGAGATAGGAATACCAGACCACTTGATCTGCCTCTTGAGAAATCTGTATGCAGGTCAGGAAGCAACAGTTAGAACTGGACATGGAACAACAGACTGGTTCCAAACAGGAAAAGGAGTTCGTCAAGGCTGTATAGTGTCACCCTGCTTGTTTAACTTATATGCAGAGTGAAACGCTGGACTGGAAGAAACACAAGCTGGAATCAAGATTGCCGGGAGAAATATCAGTCACCTCAGATAAACAGATGACACCACCCTTATGGCAGGAAGTGAAGAGGAACTAAAAAGCCTCTTGATGAAAGTGAAAATGGAGAGTGAAAAAGTTGGCTTAAAGCTCAACATTCAGAAAACGAAGATCATGGCATCGGGTCCCATCACTTCATGGGAAATAGATGGGGAAACAGTGGAAACAGTGTCAGACTTTATTTTGGGGGGCTCCAAAATCACTGCAGATGGTGACTGCACCCATGAAAAAACCAACAAAATGAAAAGACAAATTAGGGGGTAAGGAAAAACATTTTAAAAACATATATCTTGAAAGAGGTAAATGTCCAAAATACAGAAAGAACTCATAATTCAATAGCAAAAAATAATTAAAACATGGACAGGGGGATCAAAAAGACATTTTCCCAAAGGAGACACAAATGACCAACAGGTACATGAAAGGGTGCTCAAAATTACTAATCATCAAGGTAATGCAAATCAAAATTACAATGAGATATCACCTTACACTTGTGAGAATGGCTATATTCAAAAAGCTGCTGCTGCTGGTGGTTCTAAGTCACTTCTGTCATGTCCGACTCTGCGTGACCCCATAGATGGCAGCCCACCAGGCTCCCCCATCCCTGGGATTCTCCAGGCGAGAACACTGGAGTGGGTTGCCATTTCCTTCTCCAATGCATGAAAGTGAAAAGTGAAAGTGAAGTCGCTCAGTCGTGTCTGACTCTTGGTGACCCCATGGACCCCAGCCTACCAGGCTCCTCCGTCCATGGGATTTTCCAGGCAAGAGTACTGGAGTGGGGTGCCATTGCCTTCTCCAATCTTCAAAAAGCTAAAAGGTAACAAATGTTGGTGAACATGTAGAAAAAAGGGAACCCTTGTGCACTGTTTGTAGGAATGTAAAATGGTATAACCATACCATACAGTATTGAATGAAAGTAGTGGGTGGGCATCTTTATCTTGTTCCTGATCTTGCAGGAAAACTTTCAGCTTTTTACTATTGAATATAATGTTAGCTGTGGGCTTATTATATGTAGTTTTTTTATGTTGTTTTGTTTTTTCTATACCCTATTTGTTGAGAGTTTTTTTTATCATTATTAGGTATTGAATATTGTCATGTGCTTTTTCTGCATCTATTGAGATGATCCATGATTTTTACTCTTCATTCTCTTAATGTGACTTCTCACATTGATTTATAGATTTTGAACCATCCTTTCATCCTTGGAATAAATTCCATTTGACCATGGTGTATGATCCTTTTAATGTATTGTTGAATTTGGTTAGTATTTTGTTAAGGATTTCTACATCTGTGTTCATCATGGATATTGGCCTGTAATTTCTTTTCTTGTAGTGTCCTTGTCTGGTGTTTATATTAGGGTAATGTTGGTCTTGTAAAATGAGTTTGGAAGTGTTCTCCCATCTTTTTTTTGGAAGAGTTTGAAATCTAAAGGGACAATCAGAGATAGAGGACAAGGAGGTACTTCATAGAGAAGTTTCTAAAAGGGCAGTAAGAGGGGAATTGAGAAGAATTATCCTTGAATAGGATGGCTTGTTCTCTGGGCTGCAGAGAAGGGCATATGTGATGGTTATTCAGGCAAGGAGTTGAGAGTTTTCACAATGATTTCTATTTTGATTATAAAATTGGCATAAGGGTGTTATCACATGATAATTTACAGACTAAAATAATACATGCATGTATGTTTTAGGGCTGTGTGTGTGCGCATATATTTGTTAGGTAGGGGATGAGTAACATATGCTGAGGAGAAAGTAGTCAGGAGTTCATCAAGGTCAACTAAAATGACTGATAGGGAGCAATGGGGACTGAGTGAGATTTGTTTTTGTTGCTCAGTCGCTAAGACATATCCAACTCTTTGGACCCCATGGTAAGTGAGATTAGAAAGGCTAAACTTGTGAGGGCCTCAACCTGATAGTTGTGAACCTATCTTCCTCTTGGGATCCTAAACCAGGTGTGTGAATGGAGACATCTGATTTTACAACTTCATTAACAGCATAGGCAAAACACACTATGAAAAGTTGATACTGGTAGTACATTTTGGACAGACTGCCATTTGGATCCTGTCTAACTGTAGTAATATCCCAAGGATCTCTCCATCATTATTTTATGTTTAATATACCCTAAACCTATGCTGATCTCCAGTAGCATATTGGGCACCTACTGACCTGGGGAGTTCCTCTTTCAGTATCCTATCATTGTGCCTTTTCATACTGTTCATGGGGTTCTCAAGGCAAGAATACTGAAGTGGTTTGCCATTCCCTTCTCCAGTGGACCACATTCTGTCAGACCTCTCCACCATGACCCGCCCGTCTTGGATTGCCCCACGGGCATGGCTTTGGAGATCAGCCCTGGGATTTCTTTGGAAGGAATGATGCTAAAGCTGAAACTCCAGTACTTTGGCTGCCATACGCGATGAGTTGACTCATTGGAAAAGACTGATGCTGGGAGGGATTGGGGGCAGGAGGAGAAGGGGACAACAGAGGATGAGATGGCTGGATGGCATCACTGACTCAATGGACATGAGTCTGAGTGAACTCCGGGAGTTGGTGATGGACAGGGAGGCCTGGCGTGCTGCGATTCATGGGGTCACAAAGAATAGGACACGACTGAGGGACTGAACTGAACTGAACTGAACTGAAACCTATGCTGTTCCTAAATCACAGAGGTTACATTTCAAAAGCCATGTAGAGATCTTTTACACCAATCATACTTTTCAAGGTAAAAGCACTGGTGCTCAGTGTACTTAAGCTAGTTAGGATAGAGCCTGCTTGGGAACGCTGTTCTTTTAATTCAGATAAGTATTTTTCCTACAATATTGTAACTTTTTCTTCTATTTACTGAATTTTTTTAATGCTTTTTCTTCCTAGAGATCAAATCTGCAATTAATTTATCACTAAAACCATTATTTGTTGTCAGCATGTTTTTTAAAATGTGTAGCATTTCCTGTTTTTCCAAGGTGCAATAATATTTTAGTTTTTCTGAATTGCATCAATTAGTTATAGTACTTCTATTCATGAGAAAATTTCATTTCCTAAATGATTAATTGATTTATTCAAAGTCAGATTTAAGTCAGTGGCACTATTGGCACATTCGCCTGGACTTTCACATGGTTTCCCTTATATATTAAGCTTCAGTTTGAAATCTAAGAATTTTTCATGATAAACATTTTCTAGATTAAAAAATACAATTAAACTAAATAAATGTATTGAGTTGGCCCTCAAAAAAAGTTCACTTGGGTTTTTCTGTAAGATGTTATGGGAAAACCTGAATGAACTTTTTGGCTAATCAATAGCAAATTGGGGATTACAAAGTATTCAGGTTGTATAAATAGACCAGTATAAACAAATAAATAAATTCTTATTTTTATTTATGAAGTATTTATTTACTTATAAGCTCAATTAATCATTTTTGAACTATATCTTATCTTATCAATTGAAGAAAGGCTTAGTTTAATACAATTATCTCTGGCGAAAAAAATGCCCTAAGTTTTTATTCTAGGTAGGATCCTGCCAGTTTGCATTTTCTTCCACACTGAATTTAGAAATGAAATGGTTCATTTTAAACTGTAATACTTTATTAAACAAGTAGACTTTTCAGGCCTAACAAAATCTTGCTAGATCAAATATAAATGGAATAGAACTAACCTGTACTAATAAGGAAAGGTTTAGAATTTAACAAAAAAACTTAGACATGCCTCTCAGTACAAATAGAAATACAACTTAATATTTAGATGAATATGCAAAAAGAAATCTTATTTTATTTGCAACATATTAGTTATATCTTCTGGACTTTTGAATATGTTAGATGCCTCCATTTAAGAATAAGATATTTTTTTTTTTTTTTTTTTTTTTTTTTATTTTTAAACTTTACATAATTGTATTAGTTTTGACAAATATCAAAATGAATCCACCACAGGTATACATGTGTTCCCCATCCTGAACCCTCCTCCCTCCTCCCTCCCCATACCATCCCTCTGGGTCGTCCCAGTGCACCAGCCCCAAGCATCCAGTATCGTGGATCGAACCTGGACTGGCAACTCGTTCCTTACATGATATTTTACATGTTACAATGTCATTCTCCCAAATCTTCCCACCCTCTCCCTCTCCCACAGAGTCCATAAGACTGTTCTATACATCAGTGTCTCTTTTGCTGTCTCGTACACAGGGTTATTGTTACCATCTTTCTAAATTCCATATATATGCGTTAGAATACTGTATTTATGTTTTTCCTTCTGGCTTACTTCACTCTGTAGAATAAGATATTTTAAGAGGGAGGGGATATATGTATACCTAAGGCTGATTCATGTTAAGGTTTCACAGAAAAACAAAATTCTGTAAACAATTATCCTTCAATTAAAAAATAAATAGTTTTTTTTTAAGAATAAAATATTTTAAACATAATAGATGTGCTGCGCTTAGGTGCTCAGTCATGTCTGACTCTTTGTGACCCCATGAATTGTAGCTCTCGACTCCTCTGTTCATGGGGATTCTCAAGGCAAGAATACTGGAGTGGGTTGCTATGCCCTTCTCCAGGGGATCTTCCCAACCCAGGGATTGAACCCAGGTCTCCTGCACTGCAGGCAGATTCTTTACCATCTGAGCCACCAGGGAAGCCCAAACATAATAGATACCAGTGCACAAACTGTATAGTTATGCTTTTTCTTAAAAAAAAAAAAAAAACAAATGTAGTTACAGTTTGAGAAATAGAAAGAAATGAGGAGTCTTTGTTTCCACAAAAGGATATTTTTTTAAACAAAACAGTGTATAAGAATTTGAGCTACCTGTGAACAGTTTTAGAAGGTACATATTTTTCTTTTTTTTAGTAAGTGATTTGTCCTAACTTTTTCATGGATATATCAATTATTAGACTTGCATCAGTAAATCACTGTTTTATGAAAATCACAGCAGCCAAAATAACTTCACAGTCAAGTTAACTTCAAAGTGGGAAATATTCTCATATACCACATAGTAACTCTGTTAAATAGATGGCTAAAAAATCAGCCATAATCATATTTTTGAGTTAATACGTATTGTATGCAAATTCTTTTCCTATCACTATCCATCTAAAATCTGTTATATGTAGGGTATGGTAAGCTTCCTTATGTATCTATAGTTAAATAAATGAAGATACACATGTGATGAAAGTAGAAATACACAGAGTACTTATCCTCAGAGAATGCTAAATTGAAATTTATATTAAAAAATAAATATGCAATAAAATTTATGTGATTGACTCATAGGCATTCCTCAAGAGTTACATGAATAAATTTGAGCCCTAGAGTCAAGGCAGTATTTTTGCACTGGCTTATTTCCTATGATAAAATAGGTTTCCTGAGATTTAACTTGAGAATAAATGAAATTTCTAGCAGCTTCATTACAGCAATAAGACAACTTTAAGACAGTGCTTCTTGAAATTATAATTATGATTGTGAATTTCAAACAAAGCTCAAGTTTGAAATGCCTCAAGGTCATGACTACATCTTTTCCTTTAAAATACTTTTAAAGAATGGATAAAAACCTGACAGTCTTGTTTTGGTGCCATATTGTATATTTTAAAATATAGCATTGAGTAGGACCAATGTAAAGTTTTCAAATATTTTATAAATCAGATCATTAATAATATCAACTTATACTGTATCAATAGCTGTAAGAAATACAGTTATTGGCCCCCTAGTACTTGCTTGAAAAGTATAGAATAACTAATGATGTGAAGTGCTTATTACAGACTTGATAGCTATACAGATTTATATTAAGAACTGGCACAAAAATGATAAACTGAACCATAGAAAAGAGATTTTGAAGCAATTACTAATCAGGAAAAGATTCTAATAAATCAATCAGCATTAAGGTTGCTCTTCATCAGCCAGATTCATGGTATTGCAAATTATTTACATTTTTAAATGGCTCACCTGGCTTAGCAATGATATTCAAATAATTTCCATAATGTCACCTGACAAGGACATCTTAGAAAATTGCTTATTTAACTCTGAGAATCTATTGCAACAAGAAAGGTGGGGGAAGAGGGGATGGAATAAAGGAGGAGAGGGCAGAAAAAAAAAACAAAAACGTTAAACCAGATAGATGAAAATTTATGGAATACAATTTTAACAAACATCAACAAATATAATTCAGCCTATTTACATACAATGCATGTGTCAATGGAGAATTGTGTAACTCTTCTATGATAGTATATTTATAACTAATTTGTATTATTACAGAATAGTCATTGATATTCTAAGCCCTTTTTCATATGCTTGGTGAAAAATCATACAGTACATTGATCACTGAAGAAGGCTTTCTGCCCTTTATTGTACTCATCTTTCCATGAAATGTTCCCTTGGTATCTCTGATATTCTTGAAGAGATCTCTAGTCTTTCCCATTCTATTGCTTTCCTCTATTTCTTTGCATTTATTACAGGAAAACAGTAGAATGGGAAAGACTAGAGATCTCGTCAAGAAAATTAGAGATACCAAGGGAACATTTCATGCAAAGATGGGCACAATAAAGGACACAAATGGTATGGATCTAACAGAAGCAGAAGATATTAAGAGGTGCCAAGAATACACAGAAGAACCATACAAAAAAGATCTTCAAGACCCAGATAACCACGATGGTGTGATCACTCACCTAGAGCCAGACATCCTGGAATGTGAAGTCAAGTGGGCCTTACGAAGCCTCACCACGAACAAAGCTAGTGGAGGTGATGGAATTTCAGTTGAGCTATTTCAAATCCTAAAAGATGATGCTGTTGAAGTGCTGCACTCAATAGCCAGCAAATATGGAAAACTTGGCAGTGGCCACAGGACTGGAAAAGGTCAGTTTTCATTCCAATCCCAAAGAGAGGCCATGCCAAAGAATGTTCAAACTACTGTACAACTGTACTCATTTCACATGCAAGCAAAGTAATGTTCAAAATTCTCCAGGCTAGGCTTCAACAGTACCTGAACCGTGAACTTCCAGATGTTCAAGCTGGATTTAGAAAAGGCAGAGGAACCAGAGATCAAATTGCCAACATCTGTTGGATCATACAAAAAGCAAGAGAATTCCAGAAGAACATCTACTTCTGCTTTATTGACTACCTTAAAGCCTTTGACTGTGTGGATCACAGCAAACTGTGGAAAATTCTTAGACATGGGAATACCAGACCATCTTACCTCCTCCTGAGAAATCTGTATGCAGGTCAAGAAGCAACAGTTAGAACTGGACATGGAAAAACAGACTAGTTCCAAATTGGGAAAGGAGTATGTCAAGGCTGTATCTTGTCACCCTGCTTATTTAATTTATATGTAGAGTACATCATGCAAAATGCTGGGCTGGATGAAGCACAAGCTGGAATCAAGAATGCAGGGAGAAATATCAATAACCTCAGATATGCAGACAACATCACCCTTATGGCAGAAAGCAAAGAGCAAAGAGCCTCTTGTGAAAGTGAAAGAAGAGAGTGAAAAAGCTGGCTTAAAACTCAACATTCAAAAATCTAAGATCATGGCTTCTGGTCCCATCACTTCATGGCAAGTAGAGTGAAAACAGTGTCAGACTTTATTTTTCTGGGCTCCAAAATCACTGCAGATGGTGATTGCAGCCATGAAATTAAAAGATGCTTGCTCCTTGGTAGAAAAGCTATGACCAACCTAGACAGCATATGAAAAAGCAGAGACATTACTTTGCTGACAAAGGTCCAACTAGTCAAAGCTATGGTTTTTCCAGTTGTCGTGTATGGATGTGAGAGTTGGACCATAAAGAAAGCTGAAGTGAAGTGAAGTGAAGTGGCTCAGTTGTGTCCGACTCTTGGCAACCCCATGGAATGTAGCCTACCAGGCTCCTCTGTCCATGAGATTTTCCAGGCAATAGTAATGGAGTGGATTGCCACTTCCCTTCTCCAGGGGATCTTCTTGACCCAGGGATTGAACCCGGGTCTCCCGCATTGTAGACAGATGCTTTACCGTCTGAACCACCAGGGAAAGAAAGCTGAACACTGAAGAATTGATGCTTTGAAAAAAGTGATGTTGGAGAAGACTCTTGAGAGTCCCTTGGTCTGCAAGGAGATCAAACCAGTCAATCCTAAAGAAATCAGTCCTGAACATTCATTGGAAGGACTGATGCTGAAGTTGAAAGTCCAGTACTTTGGCTACCTGCTGCGAAGAGCTGACTCATTGGAAAAGACCCTATGCTTGGAAAGATTGAAGGCAGGAGGAGAAGGGGAAGACAGAGGATGAGATGGTTGGATGGTATCACCAACTTGATGGACATGAGTTTGAGCAAGCTCCAGGAGTTAGTGATGGACAGGGAAGCCTTGAGTGCTGCAGTCCGTGGAGTCACAAAGAGTGGGACATGACTGAGTGACTGAGCTGACTGACTGACTGGTACAGTGCATAGGCCTATTTGTATGTTATATCCTTTCTGATTAGCATATATTTAAACTTCAGAGGAGAACAATAGAAGTAATAATACATCATTAGCATTACTTTCCAAAAAAATAATAACTTTTATATATTTTTGAAAAGTCTCTAAAGTGAAAGTGTGTCTAGAGATATATGGCAAGTTCTACCATTGAATAAGAACATTGAAATTTTTCCCTATAGTGGTATTTCATAATTTTATCTTCCTTGCCATAAATTACTTTCCAAATTACTCTCTGTGCTGAATTATACAGAGAGCATAAGCAAAGCTAAGTGTTTTAGAGATAAAAAAGCAAGGAGGGGGAAAAATGTTCTTTTAGCAAATACTCATTCCTCTTGGAAAGTATCATTTTCTTGTGCTGGGTTCTTAGAAGTATCTGAAATTTGAATCAATCCTAGCCCTCAAAGAGCACACAATTTATTTGGGCAAAGTGGATTGATAGAATACGAAATAGATAAAAATAATCTTCGGTAGTGGTTTAGTCACTAAGTCGAGTCTGACTCTTGTGACCCCAAGTCTGTAGCCTGCCAAGCTGCTCTGTCCATGGGATTTCCCAGGCAAGAATACTGGAATGGGTTGCCATTTCCTTTTCCAGGGGATCTTCCCAACCGATGGGTAGAACTTGGTCTCCCGCATCACAGATATCTCTACCCACTCTCTATAGATGATCTGACCCACTCCTACTGCTTAAACTATGATCTATATGTTATGGCCAAAATACTCCCTAGATATTATCTCCACTTCCATCTCTCTTACAACCTGATCAAGTGCTCTGACAGTCCTTTAAAGTGATGCTCTAAAAACTAAATTGCAAGAACTACTTTTTTTTTTCCTACCTTAAGAAGTTCATACAACTCAATATCAGAAAAACAAACAGCCCAATCAAAAAATGGGCAGAAGACCTAAACAGTCATTTCTCTAAAGACATACAGATGGCCAATAAACACATGAAAAGATGCTCAACATCACTAATTATAAGAGAAATGCAAATCAAAACTACCACGAGGTACTACTTCACATCAGTCAGAATGGCCATCATCAAAAAATCTACAAACAATAAACGCTGGAGAGGATGTGGAGAAAAGGGAACCCTCCTGAACTGTTGGTGAGAATGTAAACTGATAGAGCCATTATGGAAAACAGTATGGAGATTCCTTTAAAAACTAGGAATAAAAAAATAAATAAATAAAAATAAAAACTAGGAATAAAGCTACCATATGACCCAGTAAGCCCACTATTGGGCATATATACTGAGAAAAACACAATTCTAAAAGACACATACCCCAGTGTTTATTGCAGCAATATTTACAATAGCCAGGACATGGAAGCAACCTAGATGTCCTTCAGTGGATGAACTTTGGATAAAGAAGATGTGGTGCATACATACAGTAGAATATTACACAGCCATAAAAGGAACGAATGAGTCAGTTGTAGTGAGGTGGATGCACCTAGATACAGAGTAAAATAAATCAGAAAGAGAAAGACAAGTATTATATATTAATGCATATATATGGAATCTAGAAAAATAGTACTGATGAACCTAGTAGAGAATGAATGGACTTATGGACACAGCGAGGGAAGGTGAGGATGGGATGAACTGAGGAAGTAACATTAACATAAATACTCAATTCTGTACAAAATAGTTAGTGGAAAGTTGCTATATAACACAGGGAGCCCAGCCTGGTGCTCTGTGATGACCTAGAGGGGTGGGATGGGAATAAGTAAAAAACAGCAGGAAGGGGAGGGAAGCTCACAAGGGAGGAGATATATATATATATATATACCTATATATATATATATATATATATGTATACTTACACATTGGAGAAGGCAATGGCACCCCACTCCAGTACTCTTGCCTGGAAAATCCCATGGATGGAGGAGCCTGGAATGCTGTAGTCCATGGGGCCGCTAAGAGTTGGACACTACTGAGCGACTTCACTTTCACTTTTCACTTTCATGCATTGGAGAAGGAAATGGCAACCCACTCCAGTGTTCTTGCCTGGAGAATCCCAGGGATGGGGGAGCCTGGTAGGTCGCCGTCTATGGGGTCACACAGAGTCGGACACGACTGAAGCGACTTAGCAGCAGCAGCAGCAGTGTACATACACATAACTATGACTGATTCACATTGTTGTATGGCAGAAACCAATACAACATTGTAAAGCAATTTTCCACCAATTAAAAAATTGAAATAATAGTGTAACCTTCTGGTCATTAATTCTTCCTTTTCCTTCACATCCTCTCATTGAATTAATTCCCCAGTCTGTCTCTGAAAAAGTCATTAAATTCTCTTTCTTTCTATTGCCTGAGTTCATATCATTATTTTTGGCTTGCACCGTTTCCAAGAGTTATTTCAGGGTCTCTTCACACAATCCATCCTCATCTTTTCTACTAGTTATCTAATATAAATCTGATTATATAGAGCCCTTATTTAAATACTCACAATTTCTATCTATAAAGAAGACTAAACTCCTCAGCATAACAGACAAGACTTACCTTGTCTAGTCTTACCTCTCCCCACTCCCATACTATATTCCATCAATATTGAACTATTCATATGAGTGGAAAATAAAGGAAAGTCTTTTCCATTACTCTGTGCCTCTGCACACATGTCTTTTATTGCATTAAGATGCCTTCCTTATCCCATTATTCCTTCTGGCAAATGCTTACTTACTTTTAGTACTCTAGTCAAATGTCACTTCCTTTGTAGCATTAAGTTTATCCTTCCCACATGCTCTCACAGCACAGTTATAGATACATCTCAATTAGAACCATGGCAATATGGTTGGTCTATGTTTTCTTTGCTAGACTGTGGGTCCTATTTGCAATTTTTGTTTGAGTTGAACAGATTTGGCAAATGCAGTGACTCAGATAAACAGTTTGTTAGGAGACAATTTACCAAGTCTAGGCTGAGAAATCAGGGAAGGATTCCAGTAACACAGTTCAGTCTCAAGAATAAGTAAAAACCAGCAGGCCAGGAAAGAGAAGTAAGAACATTATAGGCAGAAGGACAAACATGCACAAAAAGCAATGTTACGTACATTGATCCCTAAGTAGTATTTGCTAGTGGTAAAGTTGGAAATATGTATATATAGGCTAAGGGAAATACAAAAAAGGATTTTTTTAAAAATACAAAAAGGGATTTAAAAAAAATTATTTTAAAATGTTGCAAAGTACTTGGATGAGCTGAGCTATCTGTGAGGATGTATTAAGATTTTGTTCAACTGTGCTTAGTAATTATAGCAAAAAAAATACTGATCTGAGTTGGAATTTGCTGGTCAGATATGGCATAAGTAGACAGGTAAAAGGGAGGTGAATCTGAGTGAGAGTGGTTCAGATGACAGTTCTTAGTTCCAGACTATGTAGAAGAACTAGCAAGAATCAAGGATCATAGGCTCTGTTTTCAGAAAACCACATAAACTGAGATTGAAAAATTGAAAGTAGTAATTTGTGGAATGACTAATCTTCATTAAGCACTTCAATTTTGTTCACTCACTCAGTTGTATCCGACTCTTTGCAGCCCCATGGACTGCAGCACGCCAGGCTTCCCCACCTGTCCATCACCAACTCTCAGAGCTTACTTAAACTCATGTCCATTGAATTGGTGATGTTATCCAACCATCTCATCCTCTGTTGTCCCCTTCTCCTCCTTCCCCCAATCCCTCCAAGCATCAGGGTTTTTCCCCCAATGAATCAGTTCTTCACATCAGGTGGCCAAAGTAATGGAGCTTCAGCTTCATCATCAGCCTTTCCAATGAATATTCAGGAATGATTTCCTTCAGAATGGACTGATTTGATCTCCTTGCAGTCCAAGGGACTCTCAAGGGTCTTCTCCAACACCATAGTTTTCAAAGCATCAATTCTTCCGTGTTCAGCTTTCTTTATGGTCCAAGTCTCACATCCACACACGACAACTGGAAAAACCATAGCTTTGACTAGTTGGACCTTTGACGGCAAAGTAATATCTCTGCTTTTTCATATGCTGTCTAGGTTGGTCATAGCTTTTCTACCAAGGAGCAAGCATCTTTTAATTTCATGGCTGCAATCACCATCTGCAGTGATTTTGGAGCCCAGAAAAATAAAGTCTGACACTGTTTTCACTCTACTTGCCATGAAGTGATGGGACCAGAAGCCATGATCTTAGATTTTTGAATGTTGAGTTTTAAGCCAGCTTTTTCACTCTCTTCTTTCACTTTCACAAAAGGCTCTTTGCTCTTTGCTTTCTGCCATAAGGGTGGTGTTGTCTGCATATCTGAGGTTATTGATATTCTCCCTGCATTCTTGATTCCAGCTTGTGCTTCATCCAGCCCAGCATTTTGCATGATGTACTCTACATATAAATTAAATAAGCAGGGTGACAAGATACAGCCTTGACATACTCCTTTCCCAATTTGGAACTAGTCTGTTTTTCCATGTCCAGTTCTAACTGTTGCTTCTTGACCTGCATACAGATTTCTCAGGAGGAGGTAAGATGGTCTGGTATTCCCATGTCTAAGAATTTTCCACAGTTTGCTGTGATCCACACAGTCAAAGGCTTTAAGGTAGTCAATAAAGCAGAAGTAGATGTTCTTCTGGAATTCTCTTGCTTTTTGTATGATCCAACAGATGTTGGCAATTTGATCTCTGGTTCCTCTGCCTTTTCTAAATCCAGCTTGAACATCTGGAAGTTCACGGTTCAGGTACTGTTGAAGCCTAGCCTGGAGAATTTTGAACATTACTTTGCTTGCATGTGAAATGAGTACAGTTGTACAGTAGTTTGAACATTCTTTGGCATGGCCTCTCTTTGGGATTGGAATGAAAACTGACCTTTTCCAGTCCTGTGGCCACTGCCAAGTTTTCCATATTTGCTGGCTATTGAGTGCAGCACTTCAACAGCATCATCTTTTAGGATTTGAAATAGCTCAACTGAAATTCCATCACCTCCACTAGCTTTGTTCGTGGTGAGGCTTCGTAAGGCCCACTTGACTTCACATTCCAGGATGTCTGGCCCTAGGTGAGTGATCACACCATCGTGGTTATCTGGGTCTTGAAGATCTTTTTTGTATGGTTCTTCTGTGTATTCTTGGCACCTCTTAATATCTTCTGCTTCTGTTAGATCCATACCATTTGTGTCCTTTATTGTGCCCATCTTTGCATGAAATGTTCCCTTGGTATCTCTAATTTTCTTGACGAGATCTCTAGTCTTTTCTATTCTATTGTTTTCCTCTATTTCTTTGTATTGATCACTAATGAAGCCTTTCTTATCTCTCCTTGTTATTCTTTGGAGCTCTGCATTCAGATGGGTATATCTTTCCTTTTCTCCTTTGCCTTTAACTTCTCTTCTTTTGGAACTTCTCTTCATTAAGCACTTGCTATGTGCCAGATACTGTCTTAAGCACTCAGGATACAGCAGAAAAAGAAAAAAAAAAAGACAAAAAATCCCCATGATGTTTGTTGAAGTTCAAATTTTCAGAGGTAAAAGAAAGCGCATATGTTGCCATGGGTATGGGTGACTAAAGTATTGTGAAGGTATGGGAGTTTAGGATAACGTGAAACTGTAAGGAGAATGTATTCCTCAAGTCATAAACATGGGTAGGCAATTAGTCAAGGCATTTGTTAGTGCTTGGGTGGTAAGACAAAAAGCCAGGTGCAAGTCTTCAATCAATGTGAAGGAGTAAACAGGAGGTTGCTATGTTGTAGAGATGAAAATGGGCAAAGGAAGGTGGGGTCAGATGCAAATGTTTCACTAGAGTAGGAATGTTTCACTTAAAAGGAGGTGGAGAGAAGCTGTAGCTGAGAGGGAAAAAAAAAAAGCATGCCCTACCTTCTACCCCAGTGGTATATACATAAAATGAGAAGCATTAGGTTTTAGTTAAGGTAGTGGGAAAGGTGTTATATGAACGCATTAAGGACCGTGTTTATCATGGAGTGAGTGTTCCACAATCCTGGTAAAAAGGGCAAACAGAAAGATTATCAGTTGGAAGTTGGTTCAGAAAAGAAAAAGCCACAGAAAATTATGAGGATGAATATATGATAGATGATAAATGATTTGAGGAAATTACATTTTGGGCAGCAATCAAGAAATGGAGTTGGCTGACTCGAATGTTACAAAAAAGTATAGGTGCATGATGTTGAGTCCAGATTCTAGAGAGGACTCCTAAGTTAGAGGCTCTACGACTTTGGAATTTATATAAATTACTTCATGTAGAGCTTGCACGTACCAGTTCTTAGTTATAAGCTGAGAGTCCCTTGGACTGCAAGGAGATCAAACCAGTCCATCCTAAAGGAACTCAGTCCTGAATATTCTTGGAAAGACTGATGCTGAAGCTGAAACTCCAATACTTTGGCCACCTGATGTGGAGCTGACTCATTTGAAAAGACCCTGATGCTGGGGAAGATTGAGGGCAGGAGGAGAAGGGATGACAGAGGATGAGATGGTTGGATGGCATCACCAACTCAATGGACATGGGTTTGGGTGGACTCCGGGAGTTGGTGATGGACAGAGAGGCCTGGCGTGCTGCGGTTCATGGGGTCGCAAAGGGTTGGACATGACTGAGTGACTGAACTGAACTGAAAGTCCAGGGGAGTGCTGCCAAGTTGAATGGAGCCAGTTACCAATTATAGGCTGATATCCTGGGAGGTCTAATCTGTGGATATTGAAGCCAGGGCAAGAGTAGGTCCCTGGTGGAAATGGAGGCCAGTGTACTGAGAAAGTCAGAGTAGATTGAGGTCTCAGTGCATTAATGTCAATAAAAACAGAAATGCCCAACTTAAAAGACTCAATAGCAAAGAATACCCTCACCTGCTGTCTGATAACACACCCCCACCAGAAAGTGAGGCTGGTTTTGTTTGTCTCATCACTTGGCTCTAAAGCCTAGAGGTTGGGGTAGGCAGGAAGAATGGATAAAGAACATTCCAGTCAAAAGAAAACTATGCATTTTTATGGAGGTATCTGATAAAATGTTATCTCTAAAGGTCTGTGGGCTGAAATGATAGTGGGATTAGTTTTTAAAGCATGGACTCAGGCTTTGCTGTGTACCATGCAACTTTGGTAGTAACACCTCCTGAGCCTCGTTCTCTAGTATGGAAATAATGTGTGCCTCACAAATAAAATGCCTAGCACATTTTGTTGCTAGGCTTCCCGGGCAGTGCTAGTGATGAACAACCCGCCTACCAATTCAGGAGACATAAAAGACACGGTTTGATCCCTGGTTCAGGAAGGTCCCCTGGAGGAGAGCATGGCAATCTACTCCAGTATTCTTGCCTGGAGAATTCCATGGACAGAGGAGCCTGGCAGGCTGTGGTCCATAAGGTCACAAAGAGTTGGACACAACTGAAGTGACCGAGTCTGCACATACTCTGTTGCCACAGGAATTAAGTATGTAACTGTATACAAGATTCAGCATTGTGTTACTATCAAATGCTCTTCAAGTTCTAGCTATTATAATACATAATACAGGACCACAACTGTAAATCCAGACCCATAGGACATGAGATTTGTGTTTCCTGTTGTCACTGCTCCAACATGTGTCATTTCCTAAAGCTTTATTAAACCCACACACCCCCACCCCACCCCCACTATATGAAAAAGGAGACAAGATGTTTTCATGATCATCCTTCCTTTAGGAGAAAGATGGAATACAGCAGAAAGCTCTGGCTTTCCTGTGCAGAAATGCACTAAAAAGATATGATCAAAATGTACAAGATTTACATCGAAAGGACAGAAGAAATGTTACATATGTAAAATTTTCAGGGATAAAAGGTATATAGAGAAGCAACCAGGACCAAGAATAAAAAAAAGAGTTTTATTCATCTTCCTTTGACTGAAGGGCATGGATAGTTTGCTTTTAGTACTGGTTGCATAGACAAATTAAAGTGTCTCCTTCAAGCACTACAAATCTAACAAAGCTAGATTAGGTCCATGATTGATTTTGATCATGTCTTTATCTGTCAAAAAGCATTTAACAGGAGGCTTCCTGTGTGCTGTTTTGGATCTGTCAGGAATCCTCTGTTCCTTACTAATTCCTGAATATTCAGGAATTAAGAGGAGAGGCAAGCCTCTCCCAGGGCTGAGGAATCCAGGCATTTCCTTCCTTAGTTTTTCAATACCATAAGTACCCTCTTCCTTCTTGTGAACCATACAGTAAAAGTGATTGTTTACAACTCTCTCTCTCTTTAATATGGCTCACCTATGTTTTTTAAGTCTGGAATTTTAATCTTTATTTTTGCTGAGAATAACTACCTTGTAATGGTCAACATGGGAAATAGATGGGGAAACAGTGGAAACAGTGTCAGACTTTATTTTTGGGGGCTCCAAAATCACTGCAGATGGTGACTGCAGCCATGAAATTAAAAGACACTTACTCCTTGGAAACAAAGTTATGACCAACCTAGATAGCATATTCAAAAGCAGAGACATTACTTTGCCAACAAAGGTCCATCTAGTCAAGGCTGTGGTTTTTCCAGTGGTCATGTATGGATGTGAGATACACGCTTTTGAAGAATTGATGCTTTTGAACTGTGGTGTTGGAAAAGACTCTTGAGAGTCCCTTGGACTGCAAGGACATCCAACCAGTCCATCCTAAAGGAAATCAGCCCTGGGTGTTCTTTAGAAGGACTGATGCTAAAGCTGAAACTCCAATACTTTGGCCACCTCATGCAAAGAGTTGACTCATTGGAAAAGACTCTGATGCTGGGAGGGATTGGGGACAGGAGGAGAAGGGGACAACAGAGGATGAGATGGCTGAATGGCATCCCCAACTCGATGGATGTGAATTTGAGTGAACTCCGGGAGTTGGTGATGGACAGGGAGGCCTGGCGTGTTGCAATTCATGGGGTCACAGAGTTGGACACGACTGAGCGACTGAACTGACCTGAAGACAGTATATATGCCCATAGCATGTTGATTAAAACACCTTTGCTCCATCAGAGCTTTGGTCCCCGTGTCTTGTCTCTCCCACTCTTTTTCTCTCTCTCTCTCAGGCTATTTCTTTGGAGTGCAGAGGCCCTCTGGGTTCACTTTCCTGCCTGGGCTTCTAAGACCCTCTTGAGAAGGTGCTCTATGCCTTCACCCCATCGAGAGGGCACCTGAGGCCTTCATGAACAGAGCAAGCTCCGTGTCAAGGAGTTTATTGGTTTTCTGCGTAAACCAAGGAATATCAGCCTCTTTCTCTCTTCTTTACTTTCTTATTGTCTACTCCGGACCACCAGGTTCTGGTCCATTAAAGGACCTCAACATTTATTATAGCAAATAAAACTATAAATTTAGGTTCTAAAGAACACATAATACTTTCCCCCTGCTCAGACAGGGAAAGAAAGGGTACACTGTGACTCCAGACTTCTATATTCAAAAATGGTGTAGAGTATAAATACAAAGAAGAAAAGGACGCATCTAACCTCGCGTTCTTTCAAAAATCCTGTTACAATATTGTATGACTGCTGCTTTCTGTGTCTTGTTCAAATCATCTGAATTGTCTCTTATCTCTTGCTTCAACAAATCTACAAAGAACCACATACTTAAGCTCTCCTTCCCTAACAGAAAAAAACTCTTTTTTACTGGTATACCAGTACCTGTGTATACATGTTCAGATTAAGAATTCATTAAAAATAGACAGCAAATGAAAACAAAATTTGGATTAACTTTGCCAAGTATTTTGCATTTATTACACTATGAGTTAGACCAAGATGGTATGGAATTTATGAAATAAATATATTAAATATAGACCAATGAATCCTTTGATCTCCTTAGGCCAAACACTATTGAACTAATTAAAACTTGTCAAAAAATTGACAGCCTTTAGAATTTTTAAAGTGGGTTTTGACCTAAAAACAAATACGAGACACAGAAAATATAGAGGGAGACAATATATTGGTAAGGAATTTCAAGAGTTCTAGTGATTTAGTGATCAGACAGAAAGCAAATGCCCATAAATATTGTTGGCAATTCTATTTATTATAAAAACTCAATATTCCCAAAGCCATCTTATTTGACTTCAAGTGTCAGTAATTCTCATTAAACTCAAATATATCTGGCTTTTGTGTACAGAATGATAAGCTGAGGTAAAGAGCAAATTTAGAATCTCAGATGGTGAAGAAAACTATGTTGAATTTTCAGTCAAGCTGGTTATGAGTGTGATTGTAAACTCAAGAATACATTGCATGTGTGATTCTGCTTGAATCAAACTAAAAATATGGTTGATATATTTATTTGGCAAGTAATATTTAAACTTATGGTGGGACTTGAAACTATTTTTAAAGGTTAAAACATTTTTATGGAGGGGGTCTTTCCTCTTTTACATTAATTCTTTTGACTCAACAAAATAATTATTTCAGATTTTAAATTTCCGTGTTATGTAAAAACAGTGATTCTATTGTAGAATTCTCAAGCCAAAAGAGTACCATGAACAGCTTAGGAGGGTGAACCAATATTCCTAGGGAAATCTGAGGCAGTCCAAAATGGTCCTAAAAGTACAGTGACTAAAATGGGTCTGAAATTTCATTTTAAATTGTTTGTTGTAATCGCTTTGTTTCCCATTCTTCCCATGTCTATGTTTTAGTGGGAAATATTCTTAAATTACTATATAAAAAGACAATCCAAAATCATGTATCATGTTTGTTTCATGAATTTCTCTAATCCTTTTCATATAATTAGAATAGGATGGCCATGGCATTTAAATCATCCAAGGATAATGCAGCCTTAGAGTAAGGGTCTTCCTTTTAATGGCACCCAACAGGGTATTTTTAGAAGTCTTAATTTTATATTTGTTAAAATAATTTAAAATCAAGTTTTGAGTTTCTTGTAACGACAGGTTTAAATAAATTTAATACTTGATATTTTACAACTAGGAACAAAGAGCTTTACATTTAAGAGAGAGATTTTAATAAGCAGGATAAGTTGATCGTTTTGTCACTCCAACTCATACCCTTCTCTTAAAGGGTCATTTTACTCATAATTGTTTGAAAACACTGATCTTGAGTCCAGATGCTTTAGCAGGGCCCATAATTTGAACTTTTCATACCAAAATACATTTCTCTGCCGCTTCCTTGTCATCTCTGTATGACCTAGCAATGCTGAACTTTTAGTTTCTCCAGGGTGCCATAATCTTGACTCAGTACTATTTTTTTTTTTTAAAAAACAAACTATTCAGTCTTCAACACTTCCCTTCCTCACCCCTCCCTCTAACCCAGCTTTCAACTATAACTAGTTTACCTTTGGACAACACAGGTTTGGTCTACACGGGTCCACTTAAACATGGGTTTTTTAATAAATTCATATTATAGTACTACAGGATCCTCAGTTGAATCCCCACATGCAGAACCAAGGGTACAGAGGAAGGACTATAAAACTTTATAAGCACCTGACTCCCACGTTGTTCAAGTTTCAAATGTACCTGCGGGAATCCTAACAGATAAAAGTTGCATATATTCTAATAGCACCCTACTGTTGTTTAACTATTGTATCCAACTCCTTTGCAATCCCATCAACTGTAGCCCACCAGGCTCCTCTGGCCACAATGTCCCAGGCCAAGAATACTGGAGTAGGTTGCCATCTCTCAGGGGATCTTCCCTACCCAGGGATCGAACCCAGGTCTCCTGCAGTGGCTGTCAGATTCTTGATCACAGAGCCACCTGGGAAGCCAATAGCACCCAGTCATTTCTCCATAAAACTTATTCAACTGTACAACTGCTATTATTTCACACCAGACTGAAAGCCCCTTGATAAGAAGGAACTGTGTTTCATGCTTATTCACAGCATCTAGTTAGCATGTAATATTAATAGTATTTGTTCAAGCAGATGTTAACGGGTCAGTATGCTTTATGTTTCTGGTTAGAAATTCAGGTTTAGAAGTTAGTGGTTCATCCATAATACTGGATGTTTTATACTGACAATCTTTTAAAACTGAAATCTACTTCTTCAGGTGCTCTCCTGTAATTTTATAAATGTGGACAAATAATTAAACTCAATTACTATCTAACAAAAAAAGAAAAGGAAAAAACTAGCAATAAATAATCTATATCACTGTGGTGGACAGAGGAAACAGCCATGGACTTTGAGGTAAAAAAAAACCTCCATTTGTTCAGAAAAATATTACAACCATCTCACCCTAAAATTGATTCAAAAGGTGATTTTTAAAAATATTACTAGATATTTCCAAAGCTGTGTTTCTACAGAAGTTGATATTTTAAAATGTGCTTGTATGAATTATTGTTTAAAACTAAAAATAATCCTTTTTATTTTGAAAATATTTTAACATTGGCCATGTTTTATTGCTGGTGCTGTTAATCTATATATTGATTTAGCAATAAATACACCACTGTTACATAGAGTGTAATATTTTTAGTATTCATGACTGGTTGAAATTAATGCTGCTATTATTTCAAGAAAGATAAATACCATGCCAAAATTCGAAACTAATGCTCAAAAGAGTAAGATTAACAAAAACTATAAAATAAACTATTGGGCATTATCTTTTTAAGCATGATTCCTTTGAAACTCCATGGACGGTAGTCTGCCAAGGCTCTACTGCCCCTGGGATTTCCCAGATAAGAATACTGGAGTGGGTTGCCATTTCCTTTTCCAGGGGATCTTTCTATAATGAGGTAGATATTATCTCTATTTTACAGATGAGAAAATCAAGGCTTCGAAAGGTCTCATAACTACTGGGTAGCAAAGAAAGGTCTTTGAATAGTCTAATGTCAACGCCTATGCTTTTTCCAGAAAAAAAAAAGTTGTAATTTAATGCGTTTATAATTATAAAACGCCAAACTTAGGCAAGAGAGAACTACTGCAATGTAACTATGCTCTTCATGGGGCCGTTTTACTCATATCTTTGAGAAACAACAGTAATTATTCCTTTGAACATATGCAGTTTTAACTTCTATGAATTGTGATTGAATGCATTGGAACCACCATTTAGAACTTTACAAGTGTACTTATAGGGAGCTCTTTAACCCCAATTCTTTGACAAATTCTCCTCCACTAGAACTGAACACACTAGTGATAAATACATTAATACTTGAGATTTCCAGATATTTTGGTGGTTTCTACCACCTGGAATTGTTATAATACCACAAGTTAAAAAACAAAATTTTTAAAAAGGATTTTAAGCTGAACTAGACAAAAACAGAACATTTGAATATTACATACAATGCATTATCATTTATCAGTTCATTAACCAGTTGAAAAGACTTTAATTGATTATGGTTATAAAAATATAAGTCACAGGAGCAAGAAATTAGCTGCAAGGAAGGAAGAAACAGATGAAAGTTGAAGAGAAAGATAAATGTAAGTGACAGCTAAAGTGGTAGCAAGGTTTAGAGAGCAATGGGAGTGGTTAAGCAGGAAATACTCAGCAAGACAATAGAGAAAACTGTTCGTCACAAGAACATGAAAAATTATGTTAAGGGTGCGGGTAATAGCCCCTAAAGGCATAGTATGGCACAGCTGAATCTATATATCACAGCTCTAACTCAGAGTTATCAGCAGCATCACTCAATAAAGCTTAGGTATTTCAACTATAGAACTGTGCTATTCATTGGAGTGGAGAAAGGAACTGAAGCAGTACTCAATGAATCCAGGGAAGCCCAATGAATAGGCAAGCTGTCAATTTACCAAAATGACTCGAGTCATTTTATTATACCATATGATGTAACAGATGGAATCAAGATAGCTGGGAGAATTATCAATGACCTCAGATCTGCAGATGACACCACCCTTATGGCAGAAAGTAAAGAACTAAAGAGTCTCTTGATGAGTGAGTAAAAAAGTTGGCTTAAAGTTCAACATTCAGAAAATTAAGATCATGGCATCCAGTCCCATCACTTCATGTCAAAGATGGGGAAACCATGGCTGACTTTATTTTTCTGGGCTCCAAAATCACTGCAGATGGAGACTGCAGCCATGAAATTAAAAGACGCTTACTCGTTCAAAGGAAACTTAGGACCTAGACAGCATATTCAAAAGCAGAGACATTACTTTGCCAACAAAGGTCCGTCTAGTCAAGGCTATGGTTTTTCCAGTGGTCATGTATGGATGTGAGATACATGCTTTTGAAGAATTGATGCTTTTGAACTTGTGGTATTGGAGAAGACTCTTGAGTCCCTTGGACTCCAATGAGATCCAACCAGTCCATCCCAAAGGAGATCAGTCCTGGGTGTTCATTGGAAGGACTGATGTTGAAGTTGAAACTCCAATACTTTGGTTACCTGCTGCGAAGAACTGACTCATTTGAAAAGACCCTGATGCTGGGAAAGATTGATGGCAGGAGAAGGGGACAACAGAGAATGAGATGGTTGGATGGCATCACTGACTCAATGGACATGGGTTTAGTTAGACTCCAGCAGTTGGTGATGGACAGGGAGGCCTGGCGTGCTGCAATTCATGGGGTCGCAAAAAGTTGAACATGACTGAGTGACTGAACTGAACTGAATGATGTAATAGGGGCTTTCAATGTGGCTCAGTGGTAAAGAATCCACTGGCCCATGCAGGAGAGAGAGAAGACTCAGCTTCGATCCCTGGGTCAGGAAGATCCCCTGGAGAAGGAAATGGCAACCAACTCCAGTATTTTTGCCTGGGAAATCCCATGGATAGAGAAGCCTGGCAGGCTGCAGTCCACGGGGTCACACAGAGTCGGACACGACTGAGGGAGCACACACATATGCAAGCATGATGTAATACAGACAGGGCTGAAGAGTGTTAATTTCAAATCATTCAACAAAATCAATTCATGTGGAAGATCTTTCATGAACTTGGTATTTATTACTAAATAAAATTGATTACTATTATTAGCTATTTACCTATTAACTTGCACACTGAATTCCAGTAGTTTTAATTTATGAATAACAGCAGGTCTCTATTTGCTTTACACATTATAGGTCTGAACTGGAAACCCAGGGACCTGTATTCTAATTACAGATAAGTCAATACAAACGTGTTGCTAAACTATTCCTTTGACCTACCTCAACTACAGGTTAAAACCATATACCTAGGGTCCTTTTCAGCTCTAGTTATTCCTTAGTGTTATTAACAGTACAGATCTTTCAAATAACTTGTTACATTTTCTTGGTAATTTTTTCACAAGAAGGAAAAAAGCTGGTTTTCACTGAACTGAAAAGAATGTTCTACTAGCACAGAACTTTAATGTCCAGATGGGTCACACCTGCCAATCTTGTAAAAATGAAGATTCAGTAAGTCACAGACAAGGCTGGAGCATTTGAGGTTCTAATAAGCTCCCAGGTGATACTAATTGCCCTCAGTACAGGGACAACATTTTGAGTAGCAAAGTTCTAAGATCTGAAGAAATTGTAATGCGGACAAGCTTGGCTAGCCCTGATATTCTTATACAATTGCAACTATGAGCAGGAGTAAAACATGACATGGAAAATATCCCAGAAAGTCTGATGATATAATATGTCTGGGATTTGTGCTAATATGGGCAGTAAGTAAACAGAAGAACAAGAAAGATTAAGTTGGTAACCGAAGCTGAATGATGGAGCACTAACTAAGCACTAACACCAATTAAGGGGAATATTCTTTCTGTTCATTGAAATGAGAGGGAGGCATTAAGTTGCACCAAGGGTGGCTATAATCTAAAGCTAGAAAGGGTTATGTCTGTATTTGAGGATCTCACACATAAAAATTTCTCATTTACAAATTTTTCACAACTTTGCCTTAGAAGAAACTTGAGACTCAAAAAACAATGTTCACTGAAAAGGAATTGATTTAAAAACCTTAAAACTGGTTAAATGTCATGAGATTTAGTAAGAAGCCATTAATGTTCAGACACCCTAATCTTCAAACAATTATAAAGTGTGTTGAACAAAATATTCTACCATTTAAACATAAATTTTGCAGTATTTTTTTAAAGCCATAGACTATAGCACAAATTCCCTTTGAAAAACCACTGAGTTTAAAACATACTAAATTCAAGGCAATGATTACCTGTAGAAGGGGTATACAGGGGTTCAGATCAGGGCAAGTACAAAAATGTCAGTTCAATCTGTTTTAAGTCATACATTAAAATTACACAAAGTATGGAAAGTATTAGGCAGTGAGAGTAAATGTGTACAGGTGTTTATATGCTCTTCAAATTTTTCTGCATATTTGAATACTTCATTTTGTCTTTAATGTGGGGCAATCTCTTTTTTAACATTTATACTTCATTTGTAAAATAAAAAAAAAAGATGAAGGGAATAAGTGTATTTAGGAAAATAATAACTCCAAAATTAAAGGTTTTGATAACTGGTACACATACTCTAATCCTGTGGCTTAAAATTGAAATTTTTCTCCTGAATATGTCTTGAAACAGATATTTAGCCAAAACAGAAACCCATGTATGTTCAATTTCCCTAACAGTTCCATATCCTTTTCTCCTGAATGAAAAACATGTTTTCAGATTAATGCTATTTAAAAATATTAAGGCAGTGAGGAAATCTTGACGTCCCAGGCTGTTCATGAGACAATCTTTTCTTTTCATAGCATTCCAGGACTTTAAGTGTTAGAATTATCTCCAAGTTGCACAGCAACCTTTAAAGGTATGTACATATAAAATTAATTTTTAATGAAGTTCATAATTATGTATCTATGTTTTATTACTGGGCTATCAAATAATTCAAACAGAAAATCTAAGGCTAAATCCAGTCTTTCATTTGGCTTTGGGATGCATTATAGACTTGCTTTCTACATCTTTTTGCTTTACCAGATGCAACACTTTTTAAAAACATGAAAAGAAAATATTCCTCTGTAGCAAAAAGACATGAGGGTGTTATTTATTGCTGATAACTAAGATCTGGCAGACATGAAACTGGCATTGCAACTTTTCCTCCTACACAGCAATTTATCAATTGCATAGCATTTCTTCATTCGTACTATTTGAGCTCCACAGTACCTTGTGAGGTGGAAGAGCAGAATTTATTGCTTACATTTTGTATACATACATAAGGGATACTGAGGCTTAGAAAAGTTAACATGTCCTTTCCCTTCAAACTGTATGGTGAACCAAAATAGAACTAATGAACCAATTAACCACCACATAATTAATCAAGTAAGGTTAATATTAAAATTATATTTTGAAGTTAAAATACCTCTAAAGTATTAACATATCTCTAATGTTAACTAAATATAGTGATTCCTTATTATCCCTTGTTAAACAGCTAGGGTGTTCTTAGCTGCTTTCAAATACTGAATTAGATTTCTAACATTAAGTATACACGAATCCATTTCTTAAGTAGGTATTTTAAAAAATCTTGATGTCAAAAAAATCAGTTTTTCTCTGTTGAAGAAAAAAAAATCAAGTTATCTCTTAATATTCAAGGTAAGGCCTCTACAAACAAGCAACTGTGTCTTAACACGTCACTGTTAGCTAGTTCACTCCTCTTATCTTAGAGATATCTAAGAGATAAGACAGAGGCATCTAAGTGGTAATAATGACAAGGACAAAGCTGTTTTCACATTAACACTTAAAACAATTTACTATATGCTGAAGGACTGAGTAAATGTATGAAAATATTCTAGAATGTCAAAACTCCCACTTCATGGGCTTGAACTTTGGAAGGAAGGTTGCACTGGAGTGCACTGTAGAAAAGTGAAGAATCTATTACTCCTAGGCAGGAAAAACTTGGGTTTCTGGTCACTCCCCCAACAAAGACACTGGGAACTCTTCCCAGCTCAGTAACGAAGCAACCTCAGTTCCCACACATATTTCAGGACCTCTGTTTTCTTCTTACAAGCCAATCCCCGCTGTAAGGGACTATCTGAAAAGGGATAGCACCTACTTGATTCCTGGTGGTTCAGATGCTAAAGAATCTGTCTGCAATGCAAGAGACCAGGGTTCGATCCCTAGGTTGGGAGGATTCCCTAGAGAAGGGAATGGCAGCCCACTCCAGTATTTTTGCCTAGAAAATTCCATGGACAGAGGAGTCTGGAGGGGTACAGTCCAGGGGGTTGCAAAGAGTCGGACACAACAGATCGACTTTCGCTTCACTTCAGATATTTCAACTACCCCCCAATCATCCTGAGAAAAACTTCACTTGAAGAAACTGCTCAATTACTAGTCATTCATGGTACAGGTTTTTTTTTTTTTTTTTTTACAGATATTAGGCACATCTGCTGTTGCTGGAGTTCTTCTGTACTACAGTGATACTTGAAAAAAAAAATTGAGATTACTTACCTTTAAAATCACCCTCATGTTAACTCAAACGTACAAAATTATTTTTATTTACTAGACTCTTTCTTTTCTGGAGATTACTAATTATTGCATTAATACAGCACACTGAAAGGTACTGCATACTCCTTCATTTGTTTTTAATTTCCCTAATGTGTGAGTTCTGCAGACTTGTCAGTTATAACAGAACTTCAGGAACATAAGTAACTGCAAAGTTATCTAACACCAATACGCCTAACTGCTGACAAAAGTGAACCCCCTCCAAAAAAATGTTTTAATACAAACAGTACTCGAACTGAAACCATTTAAAAAGTGAAAACTGTAATCACCCGTAAGTTTTTAAATACCCTAATGTGCATCTGCCCTCCCACCCAAAGCAAAAGCAGATGGTGTGATTCTGTTTCTTCCCAGTAACATCAAGTACCCTTTGTTAAAACTCACAAAGTAGGAAACCTTTAGCAGACACAAAAGATGAAAGATGAAACTGCAGCAAGAGAGCATGGCAAATCCAAAAGATCTATTAGTGCAGAAGTCTACTGGAAAAAAAACAACAACAACAAAAGAGATAGAAAGAATTAACAAGATACAATAAAAGTTATGTCTTTAAAGCAGTAGATTGTAACAGGGTGGGAAATGTTTAATATGTGTCCTCCTGAAAAGCAGTTACCATCTTTCAAATTAAAAAAAAAAAAAAAAAAAAAAACAGCTGGTGTATTTTCACAGCATCTAGATTTATTTATGGTATAAAGTCATAGAATTGTATTATTATTATTCCTTTCCCACCCTGGCAGAGAATAAACATGAATTCAGAAGCACAGTGGAGTGAAAACAAAGGAGAGAGAGAAAAGGCAGCAGAGAAAGACAGAAAAGGTGAATACAGAGCTACAGAAGTGTTTATTGAGCATGCTACAGAGGTAAGCAGAGTACACACAAAAGGAAATTAAACAACCATCAAACCTCCCAACTTTGTTAGAAAATTAATTTTTAATTGTGCCGCTTTCAAACTATACTGAATTTTACATTTCTAAAGATGTAAAAACTCAACTAATAGAAAATATACATGACCATTCTGTCTACATAGATAACAGAATCTATGAATCTTGAAACTAAGTACATCAATTTCAAAAAAGTATTGGTCATTTAAACAGAATCAACAATTCAGATTGACAAGAACTGTTCAAATTAATTTGACCTGTAGATTCTGAGCCATGTTTTTATTAAAGTCAGATCTATTCCTAAATACAAAATATTTTGAAGATTTATTAAAACTGAATATTACAATGCAAGGTAAATTAAGACTAAAGGCACATAAACTTTGGTCCCACCTGGTTGTCAGTTTTAGAAAACTGCCACAAAA
Source organism: Bos taurus (assembly GCF_002263795.3). Taxonomy (NCBI): domain Eukaryota; kingdom Metazoa; phylum Chordata; class Mammalia; order Artiodactyla; family Bovidae; genus Bos; species Bos taurus. The sequence continues at coordinate 46,654,733 of NC_037330.1, forward strand.
TTAATCTTCCTGCAAATTTTCGCAGTACACTTTCTTTTATCTTTGAAAAATACATGCACCAGTTCCTGAACTAGCTAGACCAGTCTGCACATGCTCAGAAATCCACAACCATATTCCAAATCTTAATTACAAACTAAGGATGGCAATATATATTTAAATGCACATAAGTCATGTCAACTTCAAAACATCTACGAAAAATATTCAGCCACAAACAAGACATTACTTAGTGCTGACATTTATATGATACGTCCCACAAGAGTGTGTACAAAAAGGTTAAGATTCCACAATGCTTTTCCACATAGGGCTCAAACTTACAGAAATCACTTTGTTGTCTTAAGAAAGTAATACTCTGCATCTTGTTAATTTTAACTAATGCCTACATTCATAACTGAATCTAGACCAGAATTGTGAGATACAAAAGGCCAATGTTTTTTTTAAAGCAATAAAGCCTAAGGTAGTAGAAACTGGAAAAAAAAAAAAAAAAGCTGCTTTATTCTTTCCGTATCATGTATCTTATTTGATTAAATAAAAAAATATGACAAGCCGATAATTCAAAATAAGTTCCAAGCAGGAGGAAAAAAAAACTTAACCTTTTTACACACCCCTGCCTAAACATATTGTTAATTCCCATTTAACAATGTGCCCTAGACAACCAATTCCTTTTTTCTAGTAAATGCACAATAGCAACACTAGTTTCCTTTTTAAGGCACGTATGTCAACTAAGTTGAAAAAGGAAAGTAAAATTCAACTAAAATTTCAAACAGACAAAAATGGCTTCCCTACAGAACAGATGAAAGAGAGCAGTTAATAACTCTGCCTTTACATACGCCATTTCATTTTATAACCAAGGAATGATAACAGCATGGAAAAAACAAAAACAAAAACAAAAAATCAAACTCTGGTCCCCACTTTTCTGAACAGTCAATAGGTGATGACACCAAACAATGTGATTCACCCTCAATCTTCATCTCCCCCCTTTTTTAAATTGTTGACTTGGAGAAAGACACTCTCAGATGATGGTTTTCACCAAGGTTATAATTATGAAGATCAATCAAGGCCTGAATAGCTTCTTCCACTGTCGCCATCTGAAGAAGGGCCATTTTGTGATCTCTTCTGAAACAAAATTATGAAATTAGATACTTCATAAAAATCAGAATGGCTTAAATACTTTTGCTCATTTCAGGATCAAAAGATATCTAGAAATGAAAACAACTACTTGGAGAAAACTTTTACTTCTATCAAGTCACTAATTTAAAGACAAGAAAGCTTGCTTACTGAAAAAACTTAAATGCTTTCACAGTGCCCCCAGTGTTAGCAAACAGTGTTCGGAGATCTTCTTCTGCTACTGAAGGACTGGGAAATTAGATGGAAAAAAAAGAGTAATAACATTATTAAAAATTTTTTTATTTTATTCCTAAAATGTATATCCTTAATAAACTACTCCATCTTTAATACTTACGGGATATTGGATAGGTGAAGGGTTGCAGAAGGAGGGAAAATATTCTGAAAATTTTTGGATCCAGGTTTCTTAAAACGATGCAATGGGGAATTACCAAAATCTTTTGTTAGCCCTTGATCATCAAGTCCCTCTCGAGGTAGTTGTACAGTCTGATGTTTAGACAGAGTAACACGAATAATTTTTCCGTACATCTTCTGTCCATTAAGATGATTCATGGCTATAAAGAGGAAGAATGCCTATTAATAAACAATATCAACATCCAAAGCAAAAATATTACAATAATTCTTAGAATAGTTGAAATACCTAATTTTGCTATGGTTTTAAAATAAATCACGAATTTACAATAGCCACTGGTGACAAAACAAATTCATTTGCACTCAACAAGGCACTGAGGCAAAGAAGCCAGCTTCTTTCATAGAATGAAAACCCAGAATGAGTTTCTTGACAGTCCTGCTGATAATGCCCAAGAAACTTTAGAAACTTTAACTTTTTCTCCCTTCTGCTCCATATCCTAATTACCAAGTCCTATGTAACCCTTTCTAATTATCCCTCAAATTCATCTATTTCTACACTTTTCACTGCCATTACTTTTTATCTGTATAACTCAAATCAGTTTCCCAATTCATCTTGCTAGATTTTTCTCTATGTTCCTCCGTTCTATACAAATCTATGTCACTACCTGCTTAAAATCCTTAAGGATGAAGCCTCAACTTATTCAACATGTCTTCTATATTTCTCAGTCTGACCCTAACATCTTTCTCAAGCCTCCCTGAATAAATATTTTATTGATGATTTATAATACTAGTAACTTTGTTAGTGTTGAGAATCAAATGGTAATATAAAAACTATCCTGACCCTCATGGAACTTACAGTATCTTAGTACTATCCTCCTTGTACTTAAGTTTTCAGGTGTACAAAACATTTTTTTTTTAAACAAATGCTAGTATTTAACCTTTAGCCTGGTGCATGCTTTTCTACTTATAATGATTTCCTATCTCCTTCACAATCTTTCCTAAGCTATTTGTCAGTGTTATTTCCTTAAGAGGACCCTTTCTGCACTCTTCAGAAAAGGTTCAGAACCTTAGTAGATAGTCCCCATACAGTTCTATTTCTTTTTATAAATTCATCACATTTTAATTATCATCCTCCTTCAGACTGTAAAATACATGAAAGCAGGAACCAGTGTCTCTACCCCAGCACACAGCACAGTGCCTAAACACAGAACATCACATGCCTACTTCTTGAGGCAGCAGTTGGGTTACTTTTGAACTAAATAAACTGGTCTGAGATTAGAGAACAGTTATACGTTTTATGTTTTATTCAAGTAGTCACAACTGAAGAAAACCATGTCATAAGTCATATAGTTTAGCTAAACTGAACGTCTATTTGACTACTCAAATCAAAGTATTAGAGTATTAACAACAGAGAGGTAAAGACAATATGGAAGAGCAGGGAACTGAGAACAAAATCCCTACTCTCAAATGTTTTTAATTTGATTAGTACACTACAGTACACAGTCTGACACAGGAGATACCCAGAACTTGTTAAATCCATGCATCTTGTCATACTTACTTGTATAGAACAAACCAGTTAAATATAAAACAGGTCTGAAAAGGAAAATGCTATAAAAGTATAAGGTACCATTCTGAAAAATCTTTTTCATTTATAGCTTCCCTAATTTGTAAAATCAAATTTACTCTTCCAGTTATAAGATAAAGAGGTACTAAGGATGTAATGTACAACATGACAAATATATTTAACACTGCTGCATTTTATAAATACTCCCTCTACAGCACATTTTGCTAGAGAGTAGGTAAAGATCTATTATGAAAAACTATACTTTTAAGATGGCAGCTACATATGAACTAAAAACAGTTGAGGCTCTTTTGTAAGTAGTTCTTGAAAATACGAATTGGAGAAATAAGATAATTACTTTAACAAAGAACTACTTTTTGGTACTTCTTGAGAATTCATTTAATCGCTGAAGATCAGTACACTATTTCAAACATAATTTACAAATTCTGTTATTCCTAAACTACCTAATTTAAGAAAATTCTAGTATATTAATTAAATAGGCTATAGTAGAAATGGAAACATCTTTAATGTCTGCAAATTTAAAAATTCTGGTCTAAAATGATTTAACATGGCCTCTAAGATTTGCAATAATTCCATTCACACTTGACTATTACTGACTATACCTTGCCATTTATTTCTCCCATACTACTTTCTGAACATAAAAATATTTGCTTATAAAACAACTGAGTATTTCCCAAATAGAGTCCCATGAAAACCAAAAAGAACAGAGTCCATAAACAAAGTATATTAAAAAAAGTTTCACTTATTTTTTTCAATAGCACATCCTAGTTTTGCATAGGATTTGTGTGTGTTTTAAAGGCATTAATGGTGTGAGTCCATATTTAATGGAAATATACTTCAAGAAAGCAAAATCTAACCTATCAGCAATGAGAAATTTGCCACTACATATAGTCCAAAAACTACATCATGGTACGTAAGCAAAGCTTTAGTGAAAAGATAAAAATTTTATCTTTTTAATTTATAAAAATTAGGGATAAAACATTTTAAAATGTAAATAAATACTGTTAGGCAGTGAATTGCATTATCCCAAACTTCATATACTGAAGCTTTAACCCCTCAATGTGACTATTTGGAGGCAGGGCCTTTACGGACGGAATATAGGTTAAAAGAGGTCATAAGGGTGAGGCCCTAATCCAGTAAGACTGATGTCCTTGTAAGTACACGAAAAGATATCAGCACCTTAGAGGCTGAGGAAGGCTCCCAGGAAAGGCAGTGTGAGGACATATGGAGAAGGGAGCTGGTCTGCAAGCTAGGAAGAAAGTCCTCTCTAGAAACCAAATCTGTTGTCACCTAATTACTAGTCTCCAGAACTTAAGAAAATAAATTTCTGTTGTTTTAGTCACTCAGTTTGTTGTATTTTGCTATGGCAGCCCAAGCAGACTAAAACAAGTATAGTAAAAATTAAAGCATCATTTATTTAAACAGTCCATATATAAGAAACCAAAGAGCATCCAGAAGAATTTGATTGAACAGGTACTTTTCAACCATAATGACTGTGTATCCCTTATTTATAAGGGTAATGTGGAAAGACTGAAAGCAAAAGGAGAAGGGGGTGACAGAGGACGAGATCATTAGCATCACTGATTTAAAGGACGTGAATTTGAACAAACTCTGGTAGATAGTGGAAGACAGAGGAGCCTGGCATGCAGAGAACTGAACACGACTTAGCGACTGAACAACAGACACCACCCACAGTTCACACAATGAGAAAAAAGAAATCAAACATTTGAGAATGCTTTGTCAACTATGAAACACTGTAAAAGGCTTCTTATAAAGTACATAAAAATAATGACAATGACTATCCCTAACCAGAGTACACAAGTGTACATAAGCAGAAAAAGAAGAAAAGAATAATGAGCATCTATGACATAATCAAGGAGCTTCCCTGGTGGCTCAGATGGTAAAAAATCTGCCTGCAATGCAGGAGGAGACCTGCCTTTGATCCCCGGGTCAGAAATATCCCTGGAGAAGGGAACGGCAACCCACTCTAGTATTCTTGCCTGGAACATTTCAGGGACAGAGGAGCCTGGTAGGCTATAGTCCATGGAGTTGCAAAGAGTCATATAGGACTGAATGACTAACACACACACACACACACAATGACACAATCAGCACTTTTATAGAACTTCCACTAAAGATAGACATCTCCATTTTTTAAAATGGAAAGCCAGATATATAAAATTTTATACATTGCCTGATGCTGCTAAGTCCCTTCAGTTGTGTCTGACTCTGTGCGACCCCACAGACGGCAGCCCACCAGGCTCCTCCGTCCCTGGGTTTCTCCAGGCAAGAACACTGGAGTAGGTTGCCATTTCCTTCTACAATGCATGAAAGTGAAAAGTGAAAGGGAAGTCGCTCAGTCGTGTCTGACTCTTAGCAACACCATGGACCAGAGCCTACCAGGTTCCTCCTTCCATGGGATTTCCCAGCCAAGAGTACTGGTGTGGGCTGCCGACAATTCATTGCCTGGGCTACCCTAATAGCTGGTAAGAAACTGAATTTCAAACTTCTATCTGATGCCAAAGGCTAAAAGGTCTGGTTTATCATATTGTTAGTCTGTGAATCTCACTGGATATAACAGCACAAAATGGCAAATTTCAAAATTAATGATGTGAGTACACACAGTCTGAGGTACCATCATCCCCAAATCTTAATGAACAGAATTATAAGCTAACATCATACTGACATTTACAGTCAATCACACTAACTACCTTCTGGATTAATGTGATTTGACTTTATGCATGAAGTTGAATGAGATGCTAATTAAGTGATCACTTATTTATCTAATAATGTAAGTGAAACTTGTTGAAGTACATTTTAAGGTTCCAAAAAGGATTAAAGTGGGGCATTTAGTTTAAGTTTTTCATTTTATAGTAACCTGCTATCTCTAAAATACACTCATGTAACTCTTTACTAAGTTCAAATACTTTCAAATGACTTTAGAAGAATTAAATTAACATGGCGTTAATCAGGATCCCATGGACTATATGAACAGTTAACTTCAATTATAGGGAGTAACCAGAAATGAAAAATGCTAAGAATCTTTTAATATATATATCATAATTCTTAGGTGAAACTGTTATTTCAATCTTGAAGCCAAAACCTTTTTCCATTAAACTCCGAGCAAGAAATGGTAAGAGAATAGCACAAAAATACAAATATGTTCATCATGTACAACTATACATATTAAAATATGAAAATTAACAAGACACTGTGAACCCTGGCTATTAATAAACAGCTTCTTACTGATATAAAGGAGTTTGTTTTTATTCACAGGTTTACATTATACATTTGAAATCAGATTGAAGCCGTATAGATGACACATAGTTTATTCTTACCCAGTTGTGACTGGTTTCCATCAGCCATCTGTATTAGAGCACTGTCTTTCTTATTGTACAAAATCTTCACACGCTGCACATCTCCATAAACACCTTTTTTGGAGCCACAGAGAGGTAATCCAAAAATGGAATTAATTTTTATGTGCAAGTCAGCTAAAGATTATCTTTCTGACATATTAATGAAACATTCAGACATCAACATGATCACTCATTCAAACTCATCATTCTCACAAATGAATAAAGAAGATCAAGATTTTGAACAGTGAATTTTGAAAAGAATAATTTCTGATAAACCCTCAAAGCTATGTGAATGATATTAAATTAAAGACCATGCAAAATAAATCAGCATGCATTAAAACAAATTTTGTGTCTATGGAAAGTTTTAAATAGCAAAGAAAAATAGCAAAAGATTTACTATTCAACTTTAAGCCAAAGTGCTAGCTACAAATAAGAATTAAGGTGAAACAAAAATCAAATCAATAATAAAAGTATAGTGCTAACAATAACATACCGAAGAGGGTAAACAGACTTTGGGGCGTAACCATCTTTAGAAGGAGAGAAGAGCAAGCAGCGTAAGACAAGAAGAGAGAAGAGTCGAGGAAGAGCGGAGATGAACAGATCATCCATAACGAAGGGTGGTTCCCGCAGAATGGTGAGGTGGTCATGGATCATGGTTCAAGGCGGTTAATTGGGGCAAGTTGGTCCGAGGAACATTTGTTCAAGCACAGAAGCATGAACATAGGGAATGGAGACAGGGAATGAAGACAAGGACAAGGAAAATAAAGGATAAGACAGGGAAGGGAATGGGCATTTGGGAAAAGACAAGGAAAGGGAAGGTGAACACACAGGGAAAAGGATGAAATGGGGAAGGGAAACAGCAATGCAGAAGAAAAAAATAAGGAATCGGGGAACAAAAAAAAAAATAAAATATAGGTCAGTACATAGGAAATGCAGGATTTGGTCAGAAAATGGTTGGTTTATGTACTGTACAAGAAAAACTGAGTAAAATGTAGTCATCCAAGACAAATATGGGTAAAGTACATCTATATCAAAGAGTAAATTACAGCATTTCATCTCAACATAGGGAAGGGAAGCATGCATAGGAATTTTAAACTTTGAACTTTTAACTGCATAAGCATGGCTGGTTATGAAATGCAGGCAAAATTCTTAAAAGAAAAACAAAGGCACTCTGATTCAAACATTTTAGCATGCACAACTGTGAATGACTATAGTATTAAATGATAAAATAGCTTAATGTTCGTATTAACAGAGGCCAATTAAAAATGAAATATTCAAATTAGACATCATAAACTGATACATTGAGCTTCCCACATTTCATACCAGCTTCCATAGCAATCAAAATAAAATATACCAGACATAAAATGTACAACTAAAGAAAATAACTCAGCAATAAATTTTATTTAACAGGGTGGGAGGGGTTTGGGGAGAGGTAAAGTTGAAAAATATTTTTAGAAGACAATGACTAATAACTGCAAAGAAAAAATTACTAAGAAAGACTGGAAGAGTGCCTCGTCAAGATCTTTGGAAGAACCTTCAAAGAAAAATGTATTAGAGTAGTTCACATAAAATAAGATTTAAAAAAATGCAATGACACATAAGCATGAAATGAACAAGCAAATAATTAGAAAAGGCAAAGAGCAAAATTGTTTTACAGTTACATCTGCAAATTAGATATTTGCCTTTGAGAACAACAAAAAGATAAAAAGCCAAACTATAGTACTTCACCATATTTTTCTTAGGAAAAATAGGTAGTTAGGTTAAAAATATATATATATATATATTAAAAGAGATATGACTAGCTACAGAAATAAAGTATTACCTAAACAAGTACATAGATTTTATTTGGAAGTAGAAACACACAGAAAATACTTTGACTAATGAATGTACATAAAAAGAAAGGCAAGTGCAAAATGAAATAAACATGAAAAACTTTCACAAATGAAATGGAGTTAAAAAATAGACATCAGAAAATTATTTTACTAACCTCTTCATTTAAATTGCTAACCAACAGGACTGTATTGCCACCAGCTGAGACTCCAGGCATACCCACTCGGCCAGCAGCAGCTGCAGCAGCTGCTGCAGCAGCGTTTGGAATAGCCAAAGGACTCAGAGCTCCTGGAACAGCTGCAACAGGAAGCCCTAATTTTAAAATAAAGCATATTTTACGAAACACACACAAGTCGTTTACAAAACCAATTTAAGCACGATGGCTGATGGCTTGGGGCTGACCGTTCCAAATGGTTCCTGAAAGTTAATTTTTGTAACATTTAGAAAAACTGTTTAAGTAGCAGGGAAAATTCACTGGTTTCAATGAAATCATTAAGTATTAGAACCAAGGTACATACCTGTATTATGTCACAAATTAAATATATAACATTCCATTTCCTATGGAAAAGCAAACAAAGCAAAAAGAATGTACTTCCAAGTCAGAGACTTATAAAATTCACTTCCATGGTTCACATAGTGAGGAGTCAAATCTAAAAAAAATAACAAGTGCTATCTTCTTCATAAACTTACTTGAAATCAGACAATTATAGCTCACAAAACATATATAGCAAATTCTTCATTCTTAGAAACAAATCACCTTGAACATACATTATATAATGTATTCAACTGACCTAAAGAAAATCTTACCAAAATTTGTTTTCCTTAATTCCATACTCAGGTAGGTGTAATATAAGTCTTTCAAACACAACATTTGCCCCACAGAAAGAATAAGAGAAAGTCAATATAGCACACCAGTATTTTCCTATCCTTTACCTACCAGTTTGAACATTTCCTTCTTATTTCTACTGTTCTACTTTCCAGTCTTACTATTGCTCTGTCATCTTCAGGATTCTTCATTTATTCCACAGAATTCCCTTTGTCTCAGCATCTTTAATCTACTTTTCAACAATTAATAAACTTTGATTCCTTTCATTCCTTATATTCTTACATACTAACTTATTTCTTAATAAATATTAGTTCACTAAAAAAAAACAAATTACATGTTTTTTTTTCTTTCCATGATAAAGGAGATAAACATTCAACCTACATAAAATTAATTCATGACATACCTGGGTAGAACTGGCCCTTAGTACTGTTGTCCCATAAATTCATGTTTTATCTCTTCTTTTCAGCTTTCTTGTACATGTTATAAGGATGTACTGTTAACTCTGGTGTCAGATCTTACTCTTTTAGCCACGTTTATGTTTTTACTTTACAGAAACTACTATGACCTTTTATTGGCAGGCTGAAGCTTCTTCAGGATTGACAATTCTTAACCTCTTTAGTTTTCGACTTGTAAAAATTTTCCCTCAGATTTCCTTTGATCTTTACTGAGTACCTTTCATCAGTGGAATGGTGTTTCTCATATATGTTCAAGCTCTGGGTGAGTTTACAGGTTTTTCTCCCCCAATACAATATTTTGGGAGTCCCCCCTTTTTATTATTTCTTCAATTTTATTTTTTAGATTTTTCACTCTTTGTTTTGGAAAATTTCCAACATATACACAAGTACAGAGACTAGAATAATGAGCCCCATGTATCCATCATAACTGTTTAACAATTACTAACTCAAGGCCAATCTTGTTTCATCTATTCATCAATTTCATTTTTAAAGTAAATGCAGAAATAAGGATCTAATTTTAACACAGAAACTCCTCATGTCTAATCATTATTATACATACTAAGTAATCTTTAGCACCTTTTAGGATCTACCACTTTATTCTATGGTATTACTAACTTCCCCATGTTAAATACCATAGATCCCGTTATACTTCATAGGTTGTTTCCATTTAACATTCAATGGCTATCTTAAAATGCTGCCAATGTAAAGATACATTCCTAATTCCTAGGTATGTACTCACAGTCATTTTGTTCCTGCATATTCTGAGATACGTAGGTTCCCAAATTATAGTTCTAAGTAGTTTATCATTTTTCTTTGTTGCTAATTCAAGAAAAACTAGTAATTCATGAAACATGTATAAAACATCAATACATTTGCTATATCAGTCTACACACAACAGCCTAGGTAAACAAATGCTTCATTTCTATAGAAAATGGTTTCTTCTAAAATATATCTCTACCATGCCAATACACAATTAAACAATCATACAACTTCACCAAAATATTCAAAGATGATGGAAATTTTGTTCAAAGAAACTTTAAGTCTAGGATTTATAATGGAGATACCTTGGTAGTACAATATTACTTAAATCATCAAGCCTTATCATGGAAAAATAATCAGAGAATTAAAAGAATAAGTAAAATTAATTTAAAATAGTAATTAAGAATTAAAGTCTAGGCTAAAGCCCCCTTTTAAGTGTGAAAAAACCTGACTTAAGGCCAGGTTTTAATAAACATTACACTTTAGTAAAAATGAGACTAATAATTTTCTCATGAAATTTTGTGACTCAAAGCAAATACAATTTACCTCCTCCTAGTAAAGCAGCAATGGAAAGCTTAGCAAAAAGTGGAATGTAAGCTGTGACATCCCCAATGTTGTTGCTACTGCCCAAATGCTACTTCACAGTCTCCATATTTCTCCATTTATTCTTACCATGCTGGATCACTTGGTACTAAGACAGATGATCTATCATCTTGCCAAATGATCTTCCTTCATTTTAGGCAGTCCAGAGCATGGTGAAAAATACTGTCAGAGATGGAGTCACTGTCCTTAGTGCCACTAGCGTGTACTTCTCCTTCACTATTCCTTCTCCCAAGCTGGTAACTTAGAAAAACTATTTCAGTCATCTTTTGCAGTTCTAAGTCACTAGAATAGTCTTGCAGTTTTTACTGGACCTTTAAAAGCCTCTGAAGATAGATCCCACAATTTCTTTCAGTATATTCTTCTCTAAAAATTCTGTCAACCAGGTAAATCTCAACGTCTGCTACATAAAAACAAAAACCTACAAAGTATTTCATGATGCACTATTTATACTGTAATAATAAACTCTGGAAAGAAATTCTGTATTGTATTTTTCATAGTAATGTTAACTTTTAGCCATGAGAGAAAACAATACATTCACTATCTTCTCTTTGTAAAAAAACATATAGAACATGGTATACACATTGCCTCTAATGAATTACTTTTAGCTGTGAAAACAATTTGAATGATTAACATCTTTAAGGTAGCAAATATGCTGTAAAAAACACTGTCTATGCATACTGATGATGGGGGATAAAAACACCTGTTTTACTTCTAGAACCGCTATTGTTGTAAGAATCAAGTAACATCAAAGAGCTTCATATACTACCAGATGCTAAAGAAAAGGAAGATGTGACAGGGATCCTTTCTATGTGAAATGATCTTCATTAGCTGGGCCACCCAGCATTTTGAGTGATTCAGCCATTTTATAAATTTCCTGTAATAGTTCTGACACATTACTAGCCACTCCCCCACTGAAAATGATGGCAACACTGCCACATATCTATCTGATAGAGACTCAAAGTCCATGGGGATAAAGTGATTTTAAGTTATACATCTATCCCTCTATCCCCTCAGGTCACATTCTGCTGAGGCACACAGACATTCCTTGTCCATCACAACAGAACAAAGAATTAAACTGTTTTTGATAACTTCTCTTAAACCACTTGCCAATTTTATCTGTAATTTTTAATAAGCTTATTTTAGAACAGTTTTAGATTTGTAGAAAAATTAAACATTCTCCAAAGTTCCCATAACCTGGGCACCCCTGTCCCCCCATTATTAACATCTTGCAGTAGTATGATATACTTGCTATAATTCATCAGCCAGTATTAATATGTTATTATTAAAGTCCATAAAGTATTCAGACTTCCTTAATTTGCATCTAATGTCCTCTTTTCTTGGCTTCCCAGGTAGCGCAGTGGTAAAGAATCTGCCTGCCAAAGCAGGAGACACGGGTTCGATCTCTGGGTTGGGAAGATCCCCTGGAGAAGGAAATGGCAAACCCTCTCCAGTATTCTTGCCTGGAAAATTCCATGGAGAGAGGAGCCTGGTGGGCTACAGTCCATGGGGTTGCAAAGAGTCAGACATGACTGAGCACAGAATGCATTCATGTTTTTTATTTCAGGATGCTATTATTAAATTTAGTCATGTCTCCTTAAGGCTCCTCTTGACTATGGCAGTTTTGTCTATGCTTTTTAAAGATGCATAACTTGTTTTATCCTTTCATTTCCTATTCTAAAACTTCCATCCAATGTCAATTATACCATTATCTTTTCATCTTATACTTCTTTTCCCTGTTCAAGACATCTATTGATTGTTATTCTCACATATGACTCAACAGAGGATTTGGTGGTGGGACTTTTGAGGTTTATCCTAATTCATGTAGTATAGGGTCCTGGGTGGGGAGGGCAGTTTTTACAATATATTTCCTGATTTGAAAATAAAAATTTTACTTTTGACAAGAATGACAACTGCTATTCTTTCCTGAAACAACCCATTCCTCCTCTCCCACCAACTTTCCCTTCAATTTCTATTTTAGCCTCTAGAACCCATTTTTCTTTTGTCATTAACAATTTCACTTTTAGTCAATGTGTTCCTTAGAGAAAACGTTTAACTAAAAGCTTGCTTGATCCTAATGAAACTTCTCTTATAACCCTCATTTTTATCTCCCTAAACTCTTCCCCAAAGGGAAATAAGGGATGTATTATTCATCCTACTATCCCACCATCCAATGTTACTTTCCAACTGCTATTCTTCTATCACCAATTAGAATGCCTTTGAGGTTAATATCATGTAAACATCTCTCATCAAAACAGTCAGTCACTGGGACATTGTCTCTCACAACATAAAGACTTTCACACCTTATTTCCTTTTCCTTGCTCAGCTCTTGTCATCCTGCAATCTGTCCGACATGCTGGTCTCATGATTCCTTAACTTCTACCTTGATTTTACTATATCAATCTATTTTATCAACTTCTTCTGCTACATCTTTGACTTTCTTCTTTCACCATTCATTGCTAACATTTAAATCCTCTTTCCTGACTCCATTCTTCCATTTTCTTGATTCTACTTCTATACCAACCACTTAAGCCATTTTTAGACTATATGACAAATCCACTTCCCTTTCTATTCTCCCTTGATTAGACTTACTATGTAGCTGGAGCATTTTGGCTTGCTCGCTACTCATCTGTTAATGCTCTACTGTGCCAGGCTTGGATAAATTAAATCTTATATTGTGGACATGTCTTCATCTGGGTTTGTAAAATATTAAAGTGAAAACACACACACACACTCAAAAAGCATATGAGTCCACATTTTGTTATTCAACATTAGCTGATTTCCTAGTCTGTTTTCAAGAATTCCCTAAAAATCCACTAGACTCCTATACCGACCCTCATTCTTATGTTCAGCAAATATCTTGGAAGACTGAGATGAGAATTCCCTTAAAATGTTCAACCAACTTCAAAAGTTCTCCCTTCTTTCATCTGTTCCCCTTTCTTTATGAAGATACAAATGGTGAGAAGAAAGAATACAGACTGTAAAAAACTGACAACTTCAGTTCTGGCTCCAACTCTGCTCCTAAATTTCTATGTGAGCTTGACAGAAGTTCCTTTTAGTTCTCACAATGGTCCTAAAAATTTTCTATATATTTTGCCTCAACACTTCCATTATTCTCAATCCAATTCACTACAATCAATTCTAGGATTTAAGCTAGCCTTCAAAACAAATACTAGCTAATATGAAATTTCCACTCATTATATGTCAGGCATTGTGAAAAGTTCTCTGTATGCATTAACATAATTCAATCCTCACAACACTAGCTTTAGAACATGGGGATTACTATCATATCCATGACAAATGTGAAATCTAAGACAGCAAAGCTGAGCCAGATTTTGAATTGAGGATGTCTGGATTTTGAGCCTACACTCAAAATGATTATGCATACTTCCTTGCTTTTCAACTACCATCCCATTTTTCCTTCCTTCCAAGAGTGCATTACTTCAAAGAGGAGTAAATATTTTATCATATTTATATTCCTAATTCTTTATAATTTGATTTATACCCATTCTTATGAATAAGAATAAACTTTATGGTCACTACTAAACTGAAAAAGCACTTCTAATTTTAATCTTATTTTATCCCTTGATCTCTTGCTTCTTTTCCCACAACATAAATGTACACTGCTTAAAGTTTCAAGACTTTAGCCCTCCTGCCCTTTTACAGTTGGGAATCTTAAAAAGTTTTTTTTCTTTCAGTTTTATTGAGAGATAATGTACATACAGCACTGTATAAATTTAAGGTGTACAGACAGCATAATGATTTGACTCATACACCATGAGATGATCACCACAGTTAAGTATAGTGAACATCCATCACCTCACAGATAACAAGAAGAAACAGGAAAAAAATTTTTCTCCTGTAATGAGAACTCTTAGGATTTACTCTTTCATATATAACATACAGCAGTATAAATCATATTTATCACGTAATACTTTATAACCCTAGTACTATTTATTCTATAACCAGACGTTTGTATTTTTTTGTCCACCTTTATCCCATTTCTCCCCATCCACAAGCCCTCTGTCTGATCTGATCTCTTTAAACCAAAGTTTTAGGTATCAATCCTCTGGTCTTTCAAATTCTCAACCCCAAAGAACTCTTTCCTAAGTCCTAGGAATGAATATCCTACTGTCTAGGTCGACTTCTCAAGTTTAATTCCTCATGAGTCATCATATCATCAATTCCAAGTCTTACTACTTTTATGTTTAATTTTCCTCATGTTTCTTTCTTTCCACTCTCATTTCTATCCCTAGTGTAGATTCACAATTTTATCTTACTTAGACTAATAGTCTCCAGTATACTCCTTAGGATAGCATCCATTCTAAGATCCTGACCCAAACTTAATTCTTTTTCTCCTCACTGCCTTTCATGTTTTCCTATGCCCCTATGCCTCATTCACAACTGAATACTTGTCAACTTCCTAAATATGCAAGATATATTTTCCTTCACATCTGCTCATGCAATGTTTTCAAAATCCTTTCTTCTGGACTTCCCTGGTGGTCCAGTGGTTACAAATCTGCCTGTCAATACAGGGGACATGGGTTCAATCTCTGGTCCAGGAAGATCCCACACGGTGCAGAGCAACTAAGTCCGTGAACCCCAACTATTGAGCCTGAACTCTAGAGCCCATGCTCCACAACAAGAGAAGCCACCACAAGGAGAAGTCGCACACTCCGATGAAGAGTAGCCCTCGCTCACTGCAAACTGGAGAAAGCCCTCACACAGCAATGAAGACTCGACATAGCTAAAAACAAAACAAAAAGTAAGTAAAAATAAATAAGTCCTGTCTTTTTATCCCAATCAAATGGCTTTTGGCCTACAATGCCCTTCAACTTTCTCTTTTGGATGATAAAGTGCCCGTTTAATTATGCTCTAATACTATAATAACTATTACATATTTCAGTTTGCCTCATAATAGATATATATTCAGATGCTTGCTGCCAGATTATAAGCACAGAAATTGTGTAATTTCTCTGAGACCCTACAGTACCCAGCACAGTGCTAAAACCATCAAAAAATGCAATGAATGAATAAAGCAGGATGCCACTGAGTTGAGGCAGAATCCTTCAAGGAATGTGAAAAGCTCAGTGCAATTACTTAAGGGTAAGAAAAATTCACAAGGGTGCAAAAAAGGAAAGGAAGACTCAGAGATAAAATACCATTTTAAAATTAAGATTAACAGGAAAAAGAAATATTGACAAATGGAGAGAGAAATATGAAGCTAGGAAGAACTCACACAAAAAAAATCTATATGAAATTTCCTATATGTATCTATTGCTTTCTTGGTGCATCTTTAGAGACTCAAAACCTTCTGTATAATATTTACCTCCTTCAGATAAGAGGAGCATTTCATATTTGGTCACAAATACATACTTTTTATTCTACTAATTGCAGAGACAGTAGTAATATACTTTAGAAGGCTTTTCTTTGTTTTAGTTGCACCACATATACATAAGTGTCAACTCTTAAAAGCAAAATTTTTTTAAGATTAAATTTACCATCTGATTTGATTTAGAATTATCTTCTATATCCAAAGGCGGAAGTTGATTACCACTGAACTCAGGCTGTTTAGCTTTAAAAATACGAAGCCAGAATAAATAGGAAAAATGTTTTCAAATATGTGACAGGCTATCATGGAAAAGGAGAAGGTAAATACGGGATTAGTAAAAGAAATTCCTTAAAGCTACAGCTGAGAACAATATAATCAATGACCATAACAAAATCAGTTAAGCAAAGACTATATTATCACCCATTAGGAACTTGGGAATGAAAATTTGCATCCAAGATAGTTAAAAAGCGGCCTATGAATTTACATTTTAGTACTACAGTTACAAGTTTATTCCATTTGAGAATGCTGGTGCATGAGTAAATGCAAACTGATGCATTAATGTTTTTCTCCCAATGTTTTCGCCCATTGTATCTTCAAAGTATGCTATTACCATTTCATTTGCTCAGAAGACAAAAAAAAATTTTCCAGGTTTAAAATGTTAATTCAAATATTATTTAAAATATACTAACAGAATTAAATAAACTCTTTAAAAGGTCACTGCTTCAAGTTAATTTGTGATTCACAAGTGAAAATTTTATCCAAATTTAAAAATGAACAATTCAACTTCAGCTCTTGCAACTTCCTTTTTAGAAGAGATATTTTAAAAACTGGAAAAACCCAGTATTTTTAAAATTCAGCCATAGAAAAATAGAGGATACTTTAATAATCCAAAGAACTCAACGTTTTCTAAAAATGCACACATGGAAAAATAGGCAAGCTCAACTACAGTTTCTAAACTCTTAGATGTTAAAACAGAAACAAAATGAGAAAATCAAATTTATTGGACAGGTATTTTCATGAACTTTGGATGAAAAAAATTCTGATTTATGTTGAAAATGATAAAATACTGGCTTTTAAATTATGTAGTTTTTAAAAACTTTTGTTAGTTTTGAGACTCAGTGATATACTTTAAAATGGGTGTGGTTCAGTACTTCCAGGAAATATTTCTAGGATGTTTTCATATTTGTGAGTAATTATTTTGGTCTCTTGGAGCTTTCAAATGTGACTGCAATACATGAATTATTTGGTGTGATTTTCTGGCCATAACTGTCTTTGCTATAATTAGTCTTAGAATATTATAGATTAGGATTTTGCTAAGTTTAAGACTTTGGTATGTAAGTTTTAATGTATATTTTGTGAAAAAATAAAAATATAAATTCAGTTTACTATCATATAATATACACATGTATATGAATGACCATATATAATTGGTTTACATATATCATATATATATGAATGATCATATATATATAAATACACAGGCACACAGCTCCTATTCTGGATCCAATTATAGAGTAGGTATACTCATATTTGGTTTTGTAATCATGAAATAACCAGGTTAAACACTGGATGGACTTGGCAACAAAAAAATCTGTCATAGCAACAGAAAACATCCCACTATATAAAAAAGAAGGAAATTAAAACTACAGGCTTACCAATTTACTATATGCATGACATTATTCTACATGAACTCCATAGGGGGAAAAAAGGTAGGCTAAAAGCCTTAGCTAATCTGTAGCACATTTCATTTTAATGTTTATTAGAAGGACAGATTGTTGGAGCCATACTGCCTGGCTGGCTCAGGCCCTCACTAATGATGGGAAT
The DNA here is from genome assembly GCF_002263795.3 of Bos taurus. NCBI lineage: Eukaryota > Metazoa > Chordata > Mammalia > Artiodactyla > Bovidae > Bos > Bos taurus. Next base: position 46,672,770 of record NC_037330.1, read on the forward strand.
TTGAGCAAACTGCTAATCAGTTTGTGTTCCAGGCTTTAAATCTGTAAAATGGGGGCAATAAGGATAAATTCATTTAAGAATGGTGAGGATTAACTCACAAGAGGGTTAAGAATGATGCATTGGCATATACTCAATAAATGATAGACTATTAGCAATACCCATATGCATCTACCTTTTGGTTTCTGGGATTGGGACAATTCCATTCTAAAGCACAATATTTTAAATGTTTTTGCCTCAAAATGTATGAAATGAAGAACTGTAAGCAACAAAGGTGGAATCTAAATAATTACTTTTAAACTACTTTTCTGAAAAGATATTCCTGTGGTAGGAACTATCCCAAAAAGGATCTCCCTAAGGCACTTTGATAGTGGAGCCAAACTTTTATAGGGAGAGAAAACAGTGGTAGAAAAAAAGCTAACCCCCTTCTATCAATACCAATTATCCAAAAAATCTCACTCCTTAGAAACTGGTCTATGTGTATTTTTAAGACTCCTTTTTCACCACCATTTCTTTCTAGAAAGTGTGAGTCCTTCAGTTGTGTCAGACTCTTTGCAACCCTGTAGACTGTAGCCCGCCAGGCTTCTCTGTCCATGGAATTCTCCAGGCAAGAATACTGGAGTGGAATGCCATTTCCTTCTCAAAAGTATTTATTTACCTATATCATAAAGATGAACTTTAAGTGGCCTTACAATATACCAAGTGGCAATTTTATTCTTTCTAAGCTCTGGTGCTACTGAATGGTTCAGCAAAAACACTGAAACAAGAATTTCCAAATAACATTCATCTTTGGAGGATACAGAAACCATGAATAGCTTAAATTTATTACAAAGTATCTACAAACAACACTAAATATATTTTATTTTCTAAAACATATACAAAAGGAAAATCACAGGCAGCACTTAAATATATTTGTTAAGACAATATTCGATTACTGCTCTATTAGCTCAATACTAATTTTCAACTTTGTAGTTCCCTGCCCCCATTGCTCTATTGTAATGGGATACATGAGACATGTTTCACAGAAGATGTTTTTTACTGCACACCTACGGAATCATATTAAAAAAATAAAAAGACACAGAACAAACATACATATGGATACAAGGAAAAAGATGCTAACTTTTTGACTGAATTAATAACACACTGGTGGAGGGGGCCCCCCACCCCCGCCACAGTTAGTTTTAATAGAGAAGTGATTTTAGTCCACTAGGTTTTACGAAAAAAGTTTTTATGCTTCCTGGTTATTTCATGGGATGAATTCTTGTTTGAGATAAATATACCTAAATTTGATTAGTTCTCTTTAGTCCTTTAACCACTCCCCTCTTCCTTTTTGGGATCATTAAGACTGGGTGTTCTTTGGAAGGAATGATGCTAAAACTGAAACTCCAGTACTTTGGCCACCTCATGCAAAGAGCTGACTCATTGGAAACGACTCTGATGCTGGGAGGGATTGGGGGCAGGAGGAGAAGGGGACGACAGAGGATGAGATGGCTGGATGGCATCACTGACTCGATGGACGTGAGTTTGAGTGAACTCTGGGAGATGGTGATGGACAGGGAGGCCTGGCGTGCTGTGACTCATGGGGTGGCCAAGAGTTGGACACGACTGAGCGACTGAACTGAACTGAAGATCAAATAATAATAACAACATAAATAAATTAAAAAACACTCACTTCTAGGGTAAGGTCACCATCTCAAACCACTCTAGGGCTATCAAAACCTGGAAGTAACTAAGAGTTTCAAGTTTAAAGCAGAAGTAGGGAAGAATCTAGTCTGTACCCACTCACACATAATAAACTAAAAGCAAAATCTGGACATAACTTCTTCCACTAAAAATTAGCAAATAAATTCAAGAACTTAACTAACTGTCCTGCACAAACTGTAAATAGCCCTAGTTGACAAAGGAACACTAAACACTTTCAACCAATTATTGTAGAAGAAATGTTTAAATCAGAAGAAAAATCCAAAATTTGCAACCTCCAAATGAAATAAAGGCAGCAGCCATTAGTTGATACTAAAACCATTAATAGAAAAATAAAATGGAAGGATCAGAATGTCACCACCTGAAACCACAATCTTAAAGTATCACTAAAATCACTAAAAGTGACCCAACCATATATTTTACGCTTCCAACTGAGATCACAAGGAACATCATATTCCATATTCTTGCTTTAAAAATGTAAATAACAGAATCTGAATCTAATCTAGCTTTTGGAGCTAATTTCTTATTTATATAAAAGATGCAGTGGATTGAAGAACAAGTTAATGCTACTATAGCCAGACCAATCCAGACTGTGGCATTTTCTAAAAGGATATAACTAGGTTTCTATAATAAATAAGTCAATGAAACTGAGGGTTGGGTGGAAGAAGATGACTTTAATAATCTCTATATAAAAATAACCTCTATATCACTAATCTTCAGAATAATAGACACTCAGGAGACACAGTTACCAAACGCAGTATGTGGCTCTTGAAAAGATCCTATTCTGAACAAATCAACCCTTAAAAAACATTTTTTGAGACAATTGGGGAAATTCAAGATGAACTGGGTATTCAACATTAAGAGACCATTCTCAATTTTGGTAAGTTTTATGATCAGGTTTTAATCAACTTCCATCAGGTATGGTTGCTAAGAAAATGTCATTATTTTAGAGAAATTATGAAAATGTTTGAGATGACATAATGTTGAGGATTTGCTTTAAAATATAACAGAAAAAATGAACAGATATAACAAGTGTGGAAACTAGTGAATGGAGATGATGAATATATAGGATTTATTACATCAGTATATGATAAAAAAAAAAAACTTTAATAAAAGCTTTTAAAAAATCACCATGTAAATAACCCATTCAAAAAAAAAAGAGTTCACAAGTCATTTAAAGTTTTAAAATATTGTTTTTAAAAATATTTAAAAAACAAGTTTGCTTGTTAATTTTATACATCATAAACACATAAAAAGAAAACCAAAGTAAAGTCAATATAACAGTTAAACTGAACATCTATCAGTGGAACTGTATCAAGGCAGAGTTACAAGGCATGAATAAAAGAAAAGTATTAAAATACTGGGTCAACAGGTATGAAGAATATTTTTATGAGAACACTAATAACTGTGCTAAAAAGCTAAAATAAAGCATCTAAAATATTACATACTTTCTCTATAGCAGTAATGCTCAACTCCCACTACATAGTAAAACCATCTTGGAAACTTAAACAATTACAAATGCACGGAACCCCACTTGCAGTGATTTTCAGTCTAGGGTAGGGCCTGGTGACTTTGATGTGCAGGAAAACTGAGAAGCACAGATATATAAGGATTACAGATTTATCTAGATGGTTGTTACATCTATTCTCAATCATCAATTATTTTAACATCAAAATATCTTATACAAAGTTTGCTTTTCTTTTTAAACTATATGATGAGAAAGGCTGCCACACAGAAGGCTCTATTCTTGGAATGTATTAACTGCATTAATTTAAAAAATGTAGATAGCGTGATCATGAAAAATTACTTTTAGCAATTTTCTAAAAGTGATCCACCCCTTAATAAATTAACTATACTTCTTAAACATGATAAAATGATCATTATAACGACATCTCAATTTATAATCTCAAGGATTTTTGATCACCTTGTTCTTTGATGTAGAATATGAATAACTAATAGTCTGCCAGGTTTGTGATTATGTATTTAAACATCAGATTTCTAACTAATTACAAAGCACTCATCTCCATTCTTAAATAAACTGCATTTTTGAAGACACAGTGATTCCTAACTCTGAAAGAAAGAAGCAGAGAAGCCACATAAAAACTTACTGTGTAAAATAAACCAATTAAAATTTATAATATTGATTCCAAAATGACTAAACTCAGTCAACTGCTTAGATACAAAAATGATACAAAATAAAGTGAATCCCCCTAAATATTTGGCAGAAAAGAATTATCACCTAGTTATCTGTTTCCCTGGTGGCTCAGATGGTGAAGTGGCTGCCTACAATGTGGGAGACCCGGGTTCGATCCCTGGATCGGGAAGATTCCCCTGGAAAAGGAAATGGCAACCCACTACAGTACTCTAGCCTGGAAAATCCAACGGATAGAGGAGCCTGGTGGGCTACAGTCCATGGGGTCGCAAAGAGTTGGATACTACTGAGCGACTTCACTTACTTTCTTTTCTATCTGTGTTCTTACAGAATTTTTGAAACACAGGGATACCTATAAATTATTTCACTTTGAACAAGTACAGCTTAAGAAAGACTCAAGCTGAAAATGGATCTTATCAATATTAGTTTGTTGTAATCTGAAGTCACCTGATTAGATATCAATGGAAGCAAATAAACAGAGAAAAAAATTTAGTCACCATTCCAGAAGGTATGACCTTACTAAAACAATACTGCATGTCACTAGTCACTACAAACAGCGTCTGATCACTACTTTAAAAAAGTAAAATAGTAAGTGATTCTTCATGAAGATTATACTATCCACCAAAGGCGAGTGAAGCGGGCGAGGGTGCAAAGTTACCTTAATGTCCTATAAATGGAAATGTTTGGATTATGATGAATTATTTTAAAACATTTTTTTCCATAACTGGCCAATCTACAGTAACAGTATAAAGCTGAATGCTCAGCTCATAAAATAGGAGCAAAATATCCTTAATATACATTTAACATGTCTTGTATACTCCAAAAGAAAGAATCCACACAACCAATTCAGATTTGTAAATATCTGATGAGCATTTAGAAATTATAAACTAGTTCATAAAATGATAAAAATTAAAATAATCTGACATCCTTATTAATACCCTAGCAAATAAAAATACTAATACTCAATGCTGAACAGGAAAAAGTAGAATAGCCAGCCTCACATACCATGTATGTTAAATTAATTATCACCATTCTGGAAAGAAATTTCAAACAAGAATCACAAGGCTTTAACATTTCTCTGACACAATGATTCTAGTTCTATAGTCTAAGTAAATAAAGGACAAAAACGTTACATACAGGTACTGGTGGTCACAATGCCATTTATATTAATGAAAAGTATGAAGGGAAACTAAACGTTCAACATAAATACAAAAGTATTATATATCCATTAGCAGTCTATCTTGCTATTACAATTACCATTTTTCGGGAAAAAAAAAAAAACCCTCAATAAAATGACAAACACAAAACTGCAAACAGTGTGATTTTAATTTTTTACAAATATGTATTTACATAGAAAATAAGAAAAAATATATCAAAATATAGGTAGTTATCTTATGAATTATAAATATATTCCTTTATTTGATTTTTAAAATTTATAACTCACCTTTAAAAAACTATTTGAGGATATTTAAAAATTTAAAAATCCCCGTTAAAACATGTAAACAATGAAGTCATTTAGTAAAGGAAGATGAATTCACATATTTTCACCCCAAAATATTTTTCTACGTTGACACTATATGGTAGTTTAAGTGTGCAAATAGTATTATGTTTTAAAAAAGTATATACTGTTATTACAAAATACTTTATTGCTAAAAAATGCTAACTATCATGACAATGCTGGGCTGCCACAAACCTTCAATCTGTAAAAGAACACAGTTATCTGTGAAGCACATTGAAACAAGGTACGCCAGAATATTATACTGAAATCTTCAAGAGAGAACAGTGACACCAAATTAATTTACTAAAAACTGAGCAACTTTACTCACATTCTTTTAATGCAAAAATGTAGAACACTTGAGAAATGATAAAAGCACTGAATAAGACAAAAGTTAAGTTATGCCAGGATTGTATAATCTTTTATGAGAAAGATTTCTTATTTATTATTACTCTAAAAAAGAATTCCAACAAGGCCATTACAAGAAAAATGATAAACTCCATAGACAAATCCATGACTCCAACCAGAATCCAAAAAACATACATAAATTCATCAACTACCCCCCCAATAGGCAAATACACATAGCTCTTAGGGTCCCAGGAAGTGATTACGGGTCTAAGGAAGTACTATGTTTGAAACTAGCTGAAATTTCTCGGTCTTTTACCACTGTTTCTTTAATGAGTTCAAAGTAAAATTTTAAACTCCTTAGAAATGACTATAAAATCTTCGTATCATCTTCTACTTTGGTTACTTTAAGAATTAAATAATGTATCTGCCAAGTACCTTGCAGAACCCCTAGGATCTAGAAGCTATTCAATAAATGTTGATTTTTGTCTTTTCTATAAGTTCTATCAGTAAAAAATTAAGAATTCATAGTAACAATTACAAGCAAAGGCCATGATTCATTCATTACTGTCTCATTCTTGACTTTAAAAAAATGGTACACCATAAAATTGTTAATATTATTTACTTACAAGCCAAGTTGAGGAAATAAAGCTTTAAACTAAGCCCACAGAGTGATGGAGATTCTCTCAGGAAAGAATGTTATCAACCTAAAGAATTCATTATGATAAATTTATCATGATAAATTTATTATGACAAACTGCTATAATTTCTGCAAGTTGTTATTAGACAATCAGAATAAGGTTAAGTTTTGTCTAAAATTATCAGAATTAATTTCAAATATCAAATGCTTCTCTTGTGCATTAGTGTCTCTCTGTTCATAGATGATGTATCACTTATATAACATATTTATAAATGGATAACACATGTTACATATCCACACTAAATAAGTGATGCTTTTTCTTTTTACATTGATGAATGTAAGCTCAACTTATGTTCATCAAACTCCGGGAGACAGTGGATAGAGGAGCCTGGCATGCTACAGTCCATGGGGACACAAAGAGTTGGATAATACTTAGCAACTGAATAATAGCAATAAGCTAAACTCTAAGAACAAGTTTGCGATTCATCAATCTTGGGTTCCATACGTCCAGAAACATTCATTTAATGATAATCTTACAAACTTCAGAAACCAAGAATTTCCTGAATTCATCAAAAGGAAACTAAAATGTCATCTGAAGTTATAAATCACTTATTTTACTTACAAAATAACATTTTCTGTTATTTTTTCTTCATCTTGACTCTGTCAACTATTAGTTGCAAATATTTGTGTTTTTTTTATTAGGTGGGTCAAACCCATTGCTGAATGAGGTGAAATATAATAACTAAGACAAAATGCAAATAAATACCAAAAAAAATTTTATATAAAATTCTTCCTAGTTAAACCTGTGTTTTAAGACTACGATATGTTTTGAAAAATCCATATACCTACTCCCATTATATGCTGCCTCTGTTAACTTTCTGGGTTTTTTTTGTGCAGGGCTAAACTGAAACAATCAGATTGGTTTTCCAATCTAACTGAAACAATTAAGACTGAATATGCACAATGGCTTCTAGATAGCATGACTTTAAAGTGTAAATGTTTTATTAAGAACTCAACAGTATTTTTTCATTAGAGCTTTTCCTCTTCTATTTTGGGAGAGAAGATGAGATAGGTAAAAGCAATGTGACACAACTTTAATTATACTTATGAATTTAGGTTTTTCTTCCAACAGTATTCATATACATTCTTACCTGAGGGGGTGGGGGGATCTAACATAATTTCTTAAAATTCAAAATGGGAGATTCATTATACTTACTGGAGTTTAACAGGCACTTGCCCATTTGGCAGAAGTGGTACAGACAATAAAAATCATACCTAAGAGAGATGTTTCCTTGGCAAATGCTGCAGCTATAGCTGGGTCCAATGCAGGTTGTCCATCCCCAGATGGAAGATCAGGTCGAGTATAATCCCTACTTTTATCATTGTTGTATTTTACATTCAAATTCACAAGCTTGGAAAAATCAATCCTTAGGGTACAGCAAGCATTATAAATATTCTGACCATCTAGGGCCTGTAAAAGTGAATAAAGTATATCAGCAATTTTAAGAGATAAAAATTAGAAAAAGTACGACTCTGACAAAAAACTCAACAATGAAAAGCTGTACATAATAAAAGTTGCCCGGAAAGGGATCAAATTCCATACTCTTTTCTTTGCTACACTAGCTGTATGTATATTGTTTTCCACAAATACTACTGTCTTTAAATAGAAAGTGCTACTTAAATATAAAATATAACCAGTTAAATATATGTGCTAATATACTTTCAATTTCAAAAACCTGCAAATATTTTAATTAAAAAAAACAAAGGCCACAAATATAGTTCATCCTGCCAAAATAGTACTGTAATATCAATAGTTTGCACAATAGTTAAAAGTTAATTTTATTACACATATATTTTTTGCTGGATGGTAATACTTATGCTCTAGAGTTGAAAGACCACTCAATTAGGTCACCTTGAACAAGTTATTTAATATTTTCTAATCTCAGAATCTGGAAGACAGATGACAATGGCTGCCATGCTTCCTTGCAGGATTATTGTAAGGATTAGATAAAAGACCACATGTGTGCAAGTATCATGAATTATAAAGCACAGAAAAAGGCATATAAAGCATATAAAAAAATATGCTGCTGTTATGTTTTTTTCTCTTCCTATATAATCGCCATTTATACTCCAGCTAGACAGAAGCTTGGAACAAACTACACAACAGGAGAATATATTGTTGATTTTTTATTAGAAGAACAAACATTTTCTTTATAAAGTAACAGTTCAGAAATGAAGAACATGTTTAGCTCTAATTCACTTCAAAAATAAAACAACAATTCTTCTGGTAACAATACATAAATAGATCAAGCCTGATATCTATGTAGACCAAGATCTACTAGGTGTGTAAATATAGAACTATATTAATAGTAGACAAACGTATTTTTCACACTTGATGTTTGAAAGAGAATTTTTATATTACTTCAGTATGACTATTTTAATGGCTGTATTATTGGAGAAGGAACGTAACTGAAACACTTAAAAATAGTCAAGAGTGTTCTGTTATGGAAAAAGGAAACCTCAATAGCTGCTTTGTATATAAAGTTTATAGTTAAAATATTATATTTAAAATACTCCCACTCTGTGAAAAGAGGAAAACCCTTTCCTTTAACATACAAAATTAAGATTTAAGTGAATATATTTACCAAGCTAAAAGCTAACTTAAAAACACAATTCAACACAAGTTTCCCCATTTCTATATTCACATAAAGAGACTACATGCACATCAGGATTTGAATTCTATTTGAATTAGGGAAAGCACCTATCATCACATGAGAATGGGAAGTATCAACTCTCTCAGGCAGAGTAATATAAATATTAATTCAATACTTCATAAGTAATTAATTCTTATTCAATACCTAATAAGTAATTAATTCAATACTCTGCTGTAAAAGCAAACAAAGCACCGAAAATAGGTCTTCATTTACTCATTCCTATAGGGGAAATGGCGAGTCATGTAATAGAATCTATGTCTCTACCTTATACATGAATGTCAAAATTCACTCTTAGGTGACTATTTCAATAATATATAAAAAATCTGATATAAGAAAAGACCTGACTTTGGATCATAGTACCTCGATTAATGCAAGAAGTAATGTACTGATACAAAATGACTAACTTCAAAACAAGCAGTTTCTTTGGGGCCAGGTTCTATCAAAGAGGTTGACTGCCAAATATCTTAATGATTATGCTAACTGCTTGAAAGCTGTCTAGAAACCTTTAACCAAAAAAAAAAAAAAAACCACCTTTATGTAGGTATTATACACAGGTATACCTAAGATACACACAAGGTATACACACAAGGCACACACAAAACTGTACCTTAGATACAAGAGCTAGAGAAATCAGGAAACAATATGTATATAAGCAACAGGGGAGAGGAAAAAGAGCTAAGGATACATGATAACAGAAATCCAGGCATTTTCAACAGCTGGCTGAGGTAAAATGACAAGTGAAGTAAGAAGAAAAATTAAAGTAAACTATATATGCAAGCTCACTTTAAGTTCATTGTTATTTGCCAACTTCCAGGAAATAACAGTAGCACACAAGTCAGTCAGTGTTCAGCAATCAAGATTGTAGTGATCTTGCTGGAGCAAAGATTTCTGACAGTAAAAGCCCAAGTTAATTTGCAAAAAAGCCTCTCAAATGTATCTATGCAAAGGGAAAGTTTGGAGAGTACATGAAAACAATCAGGAAAAAATATCTTCATAGTAAATATAAGATTTATGTCAAAAACATGATAAACTCAGTAAAGATGTTAAATATAGAATGAATAATTAACACCACAATGAAACACTGCATATGGATAAAAAATAGGAAAAGCCACTAATGAAACTTAATGAAATATATTCTCCTGGAAGGAAATCATTAATGATAGGATTTCCAAAAGACACAGTGTCACTGTGCAGTGTCAACTGCACATATTCCTAATAAAAGTGGATAATACCCCTAAAAGCTGTGTTACAATTTTCTACCAAGTGTGTTACAATTTCAGGGTTGTATAAATTAAATAATTTTAAAAGATCCTGGGTGAAAAGGAGTCTACTTCTATACCTTGAGGGCTTCCCTGGTGATTCAGAGGTTAAAGCATCTGCCTGAAATGCGGTAGACCTGGGTTCGATCCCTGGGTCCGGAAGATCCCCTGGAGGAGGAAATGGCAACTCACTCCAGTATTCTTGCCTGGAGAATCCCATGGACGGAGGAGCCTGGTAGGCTACAGTCCACGGGGTCACAAAGAGTCGGACATGACTAAGCGACTTCACTTTCTATACCTTGAAAATACAGAAACTGAACTAGAAAGCCACAGTAAGTGAATGATATTTTTGTTTGCCAATACACTGAAAAAGATTTCTGAAAAAGGCATTAGGGCCTTTTCATTAATAAATGTGAGGATCATTTAAAATAATTTACTTTTTATTTGATAATCATTATTTTTACAATGATTGGTGATTACTGGTGGTGACTACCACCCTAAATGCCAACCTCAATATACGTAACATTACCTTGTTGGTTGACTTAAGAGGGTTTTTATTTTTAATTAACTAATTAAAAGATCATGACTTGACAATATTGTAATGTTTTTTGCCATACATAGACATGAATTAGCCATGGGTGTACATGTGTCCCCTGACTTCAGAGGTTTTAAGAGAGACTGGACTGCAATATACACGAACCTCAGAACAAATTCAGGTGATGGTTAAATTTTTCCCCTCCAACCCTCACTAATACAACTCCATTTTTAAGATTTTTTTTCCTGAGTTACTATTCTCTTATAAAATAAAATGCTAGGGGGAAATAATTCCAATTAACTGAAAGTAATTGCCAAAGATCGTAACTAATACATGGCAAGAGTCTGGTTGGCAATGTCACTCAAGCTGCCTTTACATGGCAGTGATTCCCAGGGCTTGAAAAACTAAACAGAGCAGTGGGCTCCCAATCCCAAAGATTATAACTGTTAGCTCAGAGGAGCCTAAGAGTCCCATTTTTTATAAGCAATCTATATGAAAAGAAGGTTCTGAACCATACTTTAAAAGAACACTCTAAGTTCTCTTCCCCTCCAAACCTAAAGATACACTATGCCTGCTAAATGAATTCCCAAGGCATAGGTGATATTTTTTCATTCTCTCAATCATCTGATCAACTATCACTATAGAAGTAGAGAAGCAGGCTTGAAATTCTCTTCCCAAACTATTATTCCTTACCTGTAAATTTTACATGATTTCTACTGTTTTAACAAGCATAAAAATGTAGCACCTGAATTACAAAGTTTAGATCTAACTCATTTTATTACACACTGAGATGTACATGGATGGTTGAAAGGTAGGAAGAGATCTACAGCACACCAGCTGTCGGCTAAGTTGTGTCATGTTGAAAAAAATGCCCTCATATCTATAATGTGTTAGGTTCTAAGAACACAGCAGAGAACAAAGCAGACATGACAACCACTCTTATACAGCTTATAGTCCAACAGATAACACAGACACTTTTTTGTTTAGTTGCTCAGTCATGCCCAACTCTTTTGCAACCCTATGGACTACAGCCCAGCAGGTCTTCTGTCCGTGGGATTTCCCAGGCAAGAATACTGGAGTGGGTTGCCATTTCTTCCTCCAGAATTCAGACACTTAATAAGTAATCATAAATTTGATCCATGGTGGTGAGAACTAAGAAAAGAAGGGATCAAATCTAGTTGAAAGGTTATAGAAGACCTCTCTGGAGAAGAGATTTCTAAACTGAAACCTGAAAGACAGAAATGAGTTGGTCATAAAGAGATGAAGAGAAAAGTATTTTATTTATTTTTTTTTTTCCACTCAGATTACGTTCTTTCCCTCTTCATCTCCTAAAAGGAAAAGAAGAACGATCATCAATGGCTAATGGCAGCTGCAGAAGCAACACCAAAAGCCGACTTCACACTCAGAAGAGAACGCTTTATCTCCTCCTCGTGGTTTCGGGTGCTCTACACGTTCAGAGAAACTTCTCCAGTAATGAACTATAGAAATGATCCCTCAAAGTATAGTCTTGAGAAAAGTATTTTAGCACATAGAATATAGCAAGTTGTAAGCCCATGAGATCAGAGAATACACAGCATACACAAGAATTTAAAGAAGTTCAATACACATTAGATGCAGACAAATACTGTTTGATTCCATTTATGAGATACCTAGAATACTCCAATTCATAGTCAGAAAGTACACTGGTAGATGCCAGGGGACTGGGAGTGGAAGTTGGGGAGGGGAACTGGGGAGTTAGTGTTTAATAGAGACAGAGTTTCAGTTTAGGAAGGTGGAAAATTCAGACATGGATGATGGTGAAAGTTGCACAACAATATGAATGTGCTTAGTGCCACTGAACTGTGCAGTTAAATATGGTTAAAATAGTATTTTTTACGTGACTTTTACCACAATAAAAATCATAAAAAAAAAAAAAAAAGCCCAATATGGTTACAGAGGTGTAAGATGAGACTGGAGAGGCAAGATTTAAGAGTTTTATATAAGTATGTTAAAGAAAGAGCATTTTTATACCAAGGACACAAATCAGTCATTGAAGGGTACAGAGAAAGGAAGAAATATGACTTTAAGTTGAGATCATTCTTAAAACTCACAGTGGTGGATTTAGACTAGAAGGCCAATGAGGCACAGATTTAAGAGACGGCTTGATGGTTTAGATTAGTGCTACTCAAACTGTGGTTCATGGACTAGCAGCCCAGTTCACCTTGCATGAAAAGAAGTTTGTATCAGAATTTATGATCAATATTGACACTAAACAAACTATAGCTTAAAGTAAGCTAATTTGAATGTTGGCACAAGCTTCTTATAGCATTGGAGACTAGCACTTTGAAAAACACTAGCTTAGGCTGCAGTGACGACAATTAAGAGTTGGAGGCAAAAGGATAGACTGAACAAAAACTTAGGATCTAAAATCAGTAAGATTTGGTGATAGGCTGAAAGGAGGAAGAAGAAAGAAAGATTCAATGTTTTCTGTCTTGTTTCTTAGATTGATGGTACTTTGTCCTGATCAATACCTAGAGAATGGTATATGAAATACAGATTTTAGTATTTTTGGTGGTGGTGGGGCGGGGGGTGACAGGAGTTTAATTGAACACACTAAGTCTGAAGGTGCTCCACCGTCCTAGCCTGGGTCTCTCAGAAGATGTGTGACCTAGAAATAAAGTTATATGAGTACTGTCAGAATCACAAAGTGTAACTAAGCTGTGTATAACAGGTGAGGTCACCCTAAAAGAAGGGGAGGGATACAACAAATAATGAACAGAGAGGTGGGATGTATCTAGGTGAGAAGTGTTAAAGACCAGGAGAAAAAAGGATTTTAAGAAAGGGAAAGACAGATTCAGTGTCAAAGGTTACCTAGAGGTTAGGTAAGATAAGGACTGAACAATTCTGATGAGATTTAGCTACTCCAGTGATCTCTTGTTGAGTAAATGGGTGCTGAAACCAAATTACAATAAGTAGAGAAATAAGAAGGGAATAAGTATAATAAGCAAAGACAACTTATTTAAGAAGTGTAGTTATAAATGAAAAGAAAGGGAGATGAGGTGTTAGATGGATAAATATACGAATTATGGAGTTAAGGGTAATAAATTCATTAAAAAAAAAAGAGAGAGACATTTAGGCACACTTGAAAAACTGGTGAGAAGTAACTAACATGGAGAAAAATACAAGAGAAAGGGGAGATAAAAGTACAAAGACTCCTAAGAGGCAGAAGAGGGTGGTGTCTGGTGTTTACTGGTCTTAGAAATATCTATGCCTTATATCTAGAAGAAAGAAATGTGTGGGTATAAGTATATTTTGTGAGAAAGGCTGATAAGACTTTCCATCTGATAGTTTCTTTTTTTTTCTGAGAAGCAGTAGGCAAGGTCATAAGAGTGAAAAGCGACTTGGTAGAAAGACAAATTTCCATCTGATACAGACAATTGTGGAAAATGGGAGAACATGCTGACTGAAGAAACGTGGTAAGATTTTGCAGGCAGAGTAGAGGGCCTATTTGTAGTTAATGCTGATGAGTTTAAACTGCTATCAACTGGTTAGATTATGTGATATTCTCTGGCTACACTCAATAGTCCAGATAAGGTATGAAGAAAAAATACTGGAGTCATCCAAAGTATAGGTTTTAAAAGGAGTCTGGATTACAAGATAATGGGACAAGCAAGATTAGAAAATAGATTCCTTTTTTCCTTCACCAATAAGTGCAATACAGTAAGCTCAGATACCAGAATAAAAGCTTAATAAAGTAATTATCTCTGTAGATTTTTGTAGAGAAGACCTGAGTGTATGTAAACATTCACCAACACCAGTAGTTTAATGCTTATTTTCTGTGCAGAAGATCGGTTAAATGAAAACCTATTAAATACTGAAAAATATATATAAACTACTTTCCCCATTGAATCACATAGCCCAAATGAGGTACAATTCTGAAACAAATTCCATTTCACTGGTCCTTTACTAAAGTGTGTTCCTCTGGATCAGAAGGGAATGACAAAAAGAAAATATTCCACATTAAGAAAAATGTGCACTATATTTAAATTTGTTTGAAGTTGTGAAAAATGCCATCAAGAACATGGCTTCTAGATTGTCTGCTATTGATCAAACCTCATACCACAATTATTTTGGTATCTATTTTTATCTCCAAAGTTGAAGGGCTGAAGCATGTTAGGAAAGTTGATTATTTTTGAAAAAACAACTTTATAATTGCTAATTTATTCCTGAAAAGGGAAGTATGATTAGATCATGCAATTGGGAACCACTGAGTAGAAACATACTGGAGAAGAGTAGACTGAAAAAATGTCTACTTTACAGATGTGTACATTATAAATCATTTACCTCTTTGAATCTTAGTATCTGCTAACAGGAAAAATTCCTGTTCAGTTTACAATACAGAGTAGTCAGAAAAAGAATGAGATAATAGCACTTGGTAAATCATTTCAATTATGCTATTATTACTAGTAAAGTCTTTCTGCTACCTGAAGCTACTTCTGCTCCCCAAATGAGATTCTAAGAATGGAAATGAAACAGTAGTTAAAAATGGCCTGGTTTCAAACAAGTTATTTTAATCTGGAGGTAGCACTGAAGTAATATACCATAATCAGTCTGAAAGTAAAAGAGTGAAAGAGAGAAAAAAGAGGTAAGACCATTTTAAGTGGAAGATGGCTGATTTAATGGTTTAACCACTCCAATATTCTTGCCGGGAGAATTCCATGGACAGAGAAGCCTGGGGCAGGCTATTATAGTCCACGGGGTTGCAAACAGTCAGACACGACTAAGTGACTAACACTTTACACACACTTAATAAATATTTAATTTTTTAATAGTGGAATAAAAATAACAATATTATACTACAGCACAAGAAGTTAAAGAGACAAAGGAAGATTTAAATAAGACAAAGACTGGTATGCAGTTTTCAATGCTAGCTGTAACATGAGCAAATTTTGCTGCTTTGAATAGTTTCTTACCCTCCATATACAACAACAACAACAAAAAGGTAAGTGATTGGAATAAAAAGGAGACCAAGAGCGTATCGAAAAAACCTATTTTTAAAAAATACTTAAAAAGAATATCGGAAATCAACTGAGAGCTTATTACAGCATTTGAGCCACATGAGTACTGATATATTTCAGCCAAAGTACCTTACAGCTAATTAAGTACTTTGAAACTCCCACTGGAAAATGTAAAATCTTAAACAGGTATGCATGCATAATATAATCCTGCTATATCCTCAAGAGCACAAAATATTTGGACCTAGATAAAACAAAAATGCAGAATATAAGCCTATATTATAGATAACTACAAATATGACAATTGTTAAAAATAAACATTTCTTTTTATCACAAATACTAAGCTTTCTAATACTATCTCTATGACATTAATCTGTGTCATCTAAAATGCTATATGGTACTGCTAAGTTATGTCAATATTAGTTACTGACATAATATTAATATTAATATGTAAAATAATAATATTAACGATATTAGTTACATATATATGTGTGTGTATATATATCTGCCACTAAAAATTATTGCTCTCAAAAAAACCTAGACTTACTAGTTTTGCTTGCTGAGCGTTTACTGGATCGCCATACTGGAGAAGAGCTTGAAACTGGTTATTTTTTGTAAATGTGATTATCTTCAATACAGCACCAAACTTAGAAAATATCTGTTAAAATATTAAAAATCAAAACAAATTATATCTACTGTATTATTATTTCTTCATTTTATAGATAAAATGCAAATGAAATTAAACTTACTTGGTGAAGAACATCAAGTGTTACAGGATAATACATATTGTCAATAATTATTCTAAGCACTGGACTCTGGGCTGGAGTCACTGCACTCTCACTAACTGTGGTGCCACTAAGAGGAGTATTTGCTGTCTGGACAGCAGTCACAGCTTGAAGAACTGCTTGAGCACGCTAAAAATCAAAACATAAGCACTTTAGAAACATTCCTGGTATATTCACTTATACTTTGCTACATGCTACAGTATTAAATTCTTTTCTAGAACACATACGGATTAAATAAAATTTAACACTCACTCAGTAAATACACTTTTAAGCACCTGCCATAAGCCACATATTGCCTGTTTACAATTCAAGTATCATACTAGTATTTACCTCAAAACAGTTATTGAGGGTTTGGGACCAATGCTGAACAAGATAGATAAGTCATGTAATTTATTCTCAAAACAGCATGATGTAGTCTGACAGATTCAGAAAATGTTTTAAACAGAAACTTTTAGAGAACAATGAAACTTTAACATTATTCATTCCATAAAAAAGGCAAATGGCAAACCTTAAGAGGAAATTACTAGATTATCCAAAAGAACACCTATAAAGCTTATTATTTCTAATAAATCCTAAAAGAGAAACATTCAGATACAAATTTTTTTTTGATACTAGTGTAACTTTTGAAACCAAAATTTTTACAACAGAAACCGATGTATACCACAGTACACAGCCATAAAATTTTCAGGAAAACTTCAAGATAAAATATAAAGAATCTTTCCCATCCATGTTATTGTTTCTAATATATCATTAATGGTAAAATGCACTATCCTTTTATGTAGGACTAATAAGATATTGCTAATTGAACCATGACAGATCAACTTATAAGACATATCTTGATTTCTGAGATTTTAAAAAGTGAAAAAAATATATACAGAATTGAGAAAATACAGTATTTTTAGGAAATGTCAACTAAATCTATGTTAAATGCTCCAGAAACACTGCCTTTATTACCATTATGTCTTTTCTATTATTTCTCTGACAGATTCACTGATAAGGAAATAATTGTTTTCTACCTTATTTGGGGGTCAAAAAACCTATATAAAGGCAAATAACTGTTAAATATAATAGTAACTAACACCTCTATGCTGCTTTACAGTTTGAAGAAGTTGTACTGGCAGACGAACAGGCGTATATATAAACAAAGCACAGCGATAAATGAAAAGGAAGACAAACACAAAAGAATAAGAACACTATGTATAAGGAAGGATCCGTGCTCCCTTTAGCAGCACACATACCAACATTGAAACAATACAGAGTTTAACATGGTCCTATGCAAATATGACCCCCAAATTCATGAAGTGTCACATTTTTTTCTGGACCTGTTAGCTAAAGTGGTGTTGGTAATCATTTTGCAAAACATAAATAAATCATTTTGCAAAACATAAATAAATCAAATAAATAAGTTGTATATCTTAAAATTTACACAATGTATATGTCTATTATCTCAACAAAGGTGAGGGGATGCTCATTTCACTGAGATCAGCCTTGGGATTTCTTTGGAAGGAATGATGCTAAAGCTGAAACTCCAGTACTTTGGCCACCTCATGCAAAGAGTTGATTCATTGGAAAAGACCCTGATGCTGGGAGGGATTGGGGGCAGGAGGAGAAGGGGACGACAGAGGATGAGATGGCTGGATGGCATCACTAACTCGATGGACGTGAGTCTGGGTGAACTCCGGGAGTTGGTGATGGACAGGGAGGCCTGGCGTGTTGCGATTCATGGGGTCGCAAAGAGTCGGACACTACTGAGCGACTGATCTGATCAGATCTGATAACTAGGAAATCACAGAGCATAATCTCAAAGAGACCACACACTCATCTAGTCAAACTTCGTCATCTACATGATAATTAAATAAAACACGACCTATAAATTTATGTTAGCTAAAGTGACTAAAATCCAACATTTTGAAATATATGATAAATATTTAATACAATGGACACATTTACACGACTTATAGATATTATAAAAGAGGGATGAAAGTATTTCTAGAACAATGTTTTTTAAATATTTGAACATATTTAGTCCAATACAAATTTAAATAAAGTATTTTAAGTAGCTCATTGCAATATCACTTTCTTCATTAGTGAACATGTCTACATACATTTATTATAATAAGCATGGAAATATCACAACTTAGAACAACCCTTCTGCTACTATTTCAAATAACTGAATCAAATACCTTTCTAAACAGGAATCACATGATCATGGCATACTATCCAAACAGTATAAAAAGTTAACTTTCCTCTGCAACTCACTCACCTGTATGCTTTCCCCTACGAACCCTCACAATAATCTTGGGTATTCTTCCAGAGACATCACCTACATATTCAAGCATGTATGTACATATATACTCCATACAAGCATATAAGCACTTATCTACTGCATATCTTTCTTTCCAATACTATACTCACTCTCTACATCTTCCTTTTTTTACCTTAACAATTATGTTCTCTATTAACAAAGAACTTCATTCATGTTTCATACATGTCTTAAAAATATTCATGGAGCAGAGGTGACCTGCCAATCTAGATTTTAATTAAACTTTGTATTGAAACAATCATACACATAAAAGGACACAAATCATGAGTATACACAGCTCAATAAAATATCAAATAAACCATATCATGAAAGCACTATCGAGATAAAAAAAAGAACATTACCAACACTCCAAAAGCCACACACGTTTTCTCCCAGTTATGTAAATGGAATGTACTACTCTGGTCTGGCTTCTTCCAATAAACATAATTTTTATGATGTCCATTCAAGTTTTGGATGCACCAGTAGCTTGTTCATTCTTTTTGCCAGGGAGTATTCCAACAAATAAATATACCACAACACATTCTACTGCTGCTCAACATTTAGATCATTTCCAGCCTTGGGTAATTACATATAGTGTGCGATGAACTTGCCCATACATATCTTTTGATGCACATATATATAAATTTTCTCAGATATATGACTAGTAAAATTACTGTGTCAAAGAACAGGAATATGCTCAGCTTTAGCTGATAAATGAAGATTTAAAAAACTATTCTACCAACTTACATTCCCATCACTTATTTATAAGAGTTCAAGCTTTTCTACATTGTTCCAACACTTGGAATTACCTCAATGTATCCAATATGGTAGCACATGGCAGTATCTCACGTGATTTTAAATTGCATTAAAGGTTCTTAATCCAAACCTAATCCACTTTGTAGATCAGAGGATGGCTTTCAAGGAAACTGGCTTATGGAAACTTGAAGATGTCTAACAACTGGTCATATGAAGTGTGGGATGGAAACTTGGCACAAACATAGGCAGGTCACAATATTTCAGGCAAAAGTTACATCACAGAAACAGTGGCCTCCAAAGACAAAATAAGAGAAGGTATGCCAAGTTATAGGATCTATCATTACTACTGAGATAGAAGCACAGGAAAATGGAGGGGGGAGCAGCCACAGACAGAAACAGTAGTCATCTCAGAAAGGACCTTTATCCTGAGCATGAAAACAAACTGCTGCAGGGGAGCAAGTTAGATCTGTGCATTTTAGAAAGAGATACACACACATTTGTACTAGGGAGAAAGTATTCAAGACAAAAATTAAACATCAGTAAGAGAGTTACTAACTTTCCTAGTGGCTCAGACAGTAAAGCATCTGCCTACAATGCAGGAGACCTGGGTTTGATCCCTGGGTTGGGAAGATCCCCTGGAGAAGGAAATGGCAACCACTCCAGTAATCTTGCTTGGAAAATCCCATGGACGGAGGAGCCTGGTAGGTTAAAATCCATGGGTTGCCAAAGAGTCAGACACGACTGAGTGGCTTCACTTCAAGAGAGTTATTAGGTAAGATTATTATATAGCTAAGACATGGCTATGTCTGAGCAACTGAAGTAGAAAAAAAGAAATGAAAACTGGGCAGATATTGAGAAGAGTGAATTCATACGACTTGTGACTTGATAAAAGGTTGTGGAAGAATTCATGGTTGATGTACATATTCGTCTCTCTTTTGTTATAAAACACTATTAAAATGCCTATAAATAAAAAATGGAATAAATGCAGACACTGAAGAGAGGTCATCACTGGCCAAGAATAATTTTATCAGATTCCTGGAACACAGAAATTGCATGGACTGAAGACACAGTGAACACATAGCAAACAGCATTTGCATTGGTAGCAGCCATAGGAATCAAATTAGAAACTGGCAGGTACACAGGAGGAGGTGAAATGGAATGTGAAAATAAAAGGATTAACAGAAAGCCTGGCTAACAAACAGCTAAACTCTTCTTCCTCCTCACCATCAACCAACTTAATAAAAACAAAATCAACAACTAAACACCCCCTTAAAAGAACAGAAACTCTAAAGAGGGTTTTAAAGGCCTAAGTAAAGACCTCTTTGGCATTTGGGGGGGATCCCAGCTTAGTATCCAACTCATTACTTTACTCTAGAGGAAAGCATGTAAAGTCCAGTAAAACCTAACTGCCCATTCTGAAATATAAAACAAGCAATGAGAGCGGGTGGGATGAAGGAGGAGAGCAAGATAAACAGCTAATACTAAGGAAAGTAAAAGATAGCAGAGTGTTTAAAAATACCATTAATTAGTATCCATAAACAATGACCAGGTGTAATATAAAAAGGCTATCAAAGAAGAATTTTTTTAAGTCAAAAATATGGCTGTAACCTTTTTTTCAACAGAAGGAACGTTGCACTGATTATTCCCTATGTCAAAAATAACCAAAACTGTAATAAGTGTTTTACTCTTTAATTTCTGAGGTTTGTTACTCAAATGTCACTTGTCAATCAGGCTTCCACTGGTTATCCTATTTGAAATTACAAGGCCCCCTCCACACCCCACCACAGACATCTATCTACAGATGTTTTTTCTTTGTCCTTTCAACATCCTTTTAATTTCAATCTTTTAAAATGAGAATGAATTCACTAATTACTTTACTGAAAATATTAATATGTTAAACCCAACTGGGATATTAAATGCCACTTTAAGTAAAAAGAATAGAGAATAGGCATTTTCCTTTGATAAAATTTTAAGAAGTACAACTTCTGGTTCAAAAGTAACGAAAATTACCAAACTTAAAAAAAAAAACAAAAAACTGAAATGTTAGCCTTATCTTTTAGGCAAAAAGTTTTACAAGCTTATTGTTCATATACTATCAAAATGATCTTAAGTTATTTTCTACAAAGGTTAAATTTTGTGAGGATTATTTTCCATTTGCTAAGGCAGAAGCCAGACACAGCTTTATATTTTACTAAAACAGATAAAATTAGCTAAAAGCTACATTAAAAGAGCTAAAGTTTCTATATCACTGTTTACTGCAATCCTAAGTGTTTATATCTAAAACCACTCTTCTATGATACTTTTCTAAAGAAACATTAATTTTAAATAACTAGAAACTTCTACCTTGCATTTTTAAAAGATAACACATTCATATATTCTCAATTCTTTTATTTCCCTCCAAGAAAATCATTAATTCATCTTTAATAGGAATTTATCCATAAGAAATTAAAACCTATAAAAAGTCAAATAACCAAAGGTACTGAATTTCACACAGTAAATCTAATCAAAGTTGTATAAACAGTTTATAGTTAAGTCCTACCTCAGACAGTTTCTGTACAAGTTTTAATTTGTACAAAGAAAAAGAACTTTGACCAGAACCTTAAAAAAACTGAAAAGATACTATTTAATTTATCCAGTACTAATTTAAAATATGAAAATAAAAGACTGCACATATGTTCTGTAAAGTAATATAATATTTAATACTTAGGGACATACTGTAAGAAAATATAGCAACAACAACAAAAAATTTAAAAGATCATACAAAAATCTTCTCAATGGTTAAAAATTTTCTCCTAATATGAGTCTTAATACGCTCTAGGACATTTTGTTTATGAACCTACACATACTCACTTGGTTTAATGTATTATCTGTTTTTAGTTCCTTGTGATTGGAGTACTGGATATAAATCGGTTGGTTACGAAGGTGAGGTGTCACAGCAGAATAGTAATTAACCATGGTAATAGCTGCTTCCTCTGTTGCTAGTTCCAAAAATGCCTGAAAATTTAAATAGCAAAAATTATAATACTATGAATTAAATTCAAATAAACTTCCATATCTGTGTAATCTATTTGGCTCATTAAAAAATCACTATCGAGAATTGCCCTAATAGGTAGAATCAGAAATCCTTATTGAAGCTTAGAAATACAATTAAAGCTAACCTTAGTAGAAAGCTCTTAGCGTACACAGTATTTCTGCCTTCCATCTCTGATTTCCATACATTACAAATGTAACTCCTCAAAAAAAGGCTAGAGAAAATAAAATCCAAACATTTTCTAGAAACAGAATTTTACCATGCCTAACCTAGAAAACATGAGATCTCCAAGTCATTTTTAAAGCATTTATAATCTACTAGAAAAAAAAATTAAATGCCATCTTATTAGTGATATTAACTATATTTAAGAGAGCATTAAATTTCTCTAAATTCTTCTAAATGCTATTAGGAACTTTAAAACAAAATTTGATTTTTAATACACCTGGACCCTACTGCTACAGATATATCTATTCAGTATAGAATATCTGGGACTAACACTAATTTTTTCTAATGCTATCAGATAAATATTTCCCTGGGATAAGCTTAAAAGGTAAGATGATACTAACGTCCCTACTGATTTCTGATATTACAAAGAGCAACGCCCCAACAAAAAAAAATATTTCATCTGTATTTCCCACAATCTCCTTGAACAATAGTTCAACTACAGTCCTAAAGTGAATTTATGAAGCAAAATTTGAAAACTATGGTGACTTACTCATTTTAATTCCCTAGCATTAATTTCTTATACACAGCTACCAGGAAAAGTCAGAGTAAAACTTCTGTCATGTTCCTTAAGAAAAGTAACCTTATGTATAATTATATAAACTATCATTTCATCAGGCCACAGCTAAATCCACTTGCTGGATAGTTTGGAGCTTAACATGGTATAAGTCCAGAAATAAGTATACCTGATTTTTTCCTTTCAGCATAAGGATGTTGGTCACCTTACCAAAAGGTAAGCCTAAAGCAATAACTTCAGTTTCTGTCACTTCACCAGGCAATTTTCGAATATGAAGTACACGAGAAGGAGCACCATCCATTTTATCTTCTCCTTTGAATTTTTTACTATCATTACCATTGGCTGAAAGAAAGTAAAGAAACAGTTGTGTTTATCTTATGTGCGTAAAAAAAAAAAAAAATCACAAAACAAACTTCAACAGAGAACTTAAAAACATAGCTAAGCATACCTGTGATACTAAAAATTTACAAACACGGTTTTCAGAGTAATGGAAAAAACTCTTATCCACCAATTACTACTAAATGATCTCATCAATTAAGATTATTATTGGGTAGAGACATCTCTGGATAGCATATGTAGAGTAACAACTGACAATCAAAAACATTAAAATGAAATTTCATAAAGAAATGGTCAGTGGCTATACAAAACAATTATCTTACAATTCAATCATCTGAACAGACTAAGGAATATACAAAATCAGTGAAAATTTTGACTTAGCAAAAATTAGGGACACTATATTTTACCTGAAAAATTCTAAATTGCTCAAATTGGAAAATGTACTAAAAAAATGGAATCAGATAATGCTTTAAAAATTATTATGCAGTCAATCCACAGTATGGCTTATATTCCTCTACCTAAATATTTTATCACTATCAACATCTACCTATTATATTATCACTCATGGACTTGATTATCTTTTCTGTTACTCTGCGCTTTAGAGTGATATATTCTGAACAACAAATTAATTGCCTACCTTTATCCAAAACTATACCAAAACACAAAAAACAAAAACAAAACTTATGAAAGATGCAATAAACAGAATATCATCTAAGACTCAAGGATAGTTCTAAGAATCTATTAAAATGAAAAACTCTTACACACAGAGAAATATACATGTATACTCCATTTTTGTATACAAATTTTGGTACTTCACAGTACACACCCCCAAACACTCAATACAATAAAATTAAGACCATCTTGATCTTCTAAAAGTGTCCTTAAAATTTATTCAAACATCAACTCTTTAAGCAGTTACTTTCTTGAGTATCAAGAAAATGTCTGGCCTTTTAGATTCTGGAGTACATCAATGACAGCAAGCAATAAGAGCCCTGATGTTCTCTCGTTGTCTACTGAGACAGATGGCCTACCTAGTACATGAACCAGATAACTTCTAGAAGTAGTAGTGCTATGGAGAAAGTAAAGCACAGTAATGAGATTAAAAGTAACATAACAGAGGACTGGAAGAGGGTGATATTGTAGTGATTTTACTGGATGATCAGAGATATGTGATCTCATCTGATAAATCATACAACTTGGAAGTGTCAATTAAGTCACAGTTTAAGAGTTGCATTCAAGTTTATACAGACAACGCATTTAAAAATTGCGTAGGTTGACTTTCAACATAAAACTAGTAAGTTCTACTTCAGTCAGTTCAGTTCAGTCGCTCAGTCGTGTCCGACTCTTTGCGACCCCATGAATCGCAGCACGCCAGGCCTCCCTGTCCATCAACAACTCCTGGAGTTCACTCAAATTCATGTCCATTGAGTCAGTGATGCCATCCAGCCATCTCATCCTCTGTCGTTCCCTCCTCCTCCTGCCCCCAATCCCTCCCAGCATCAGGGTCTTTTCCAATGAGTCAACTCTTCACACGAGGTGGCCAAAGTACTGGAGTTTCAGCTTTAGCATCATTCCTTCCAAAGAACACCCAGGACTGATCTCCTTGCAGTCCAAGGGACTCTCAAGAGTCTTCTCCAACACCCCAGTTCAAAAGCATCAATTCTTCAGCATTCAGCTTTCTTCACAGTCCAACTCTAACATACATACGTGACTACTGGAAAAACCATAGCCTTGACTAGACAGACCTTTCTTGGCAAAGTAATGTCTCTGCTTTTGAATATGCTATCTAGGTTGGTCATAACCCTTCTTCCAAGGAGTAAGCGTCTTTTAATTTCATGGCTGCAATCACCATCTGCAGTGTTTTTGGAGCCCAAGAAAATAAAGTCTGACACTATTTCCACTGTTTCCCCATCTATTTCCCACGAAGTGATGGGACCAGATGCCATGATCTTCGTTTTCTTAATGTTGAGAACTTTTTCACTCTCCTCTCTCACTTTCATCAAGAGGCTTTTTATAGTTCCTCTTCACTTTCTGCCATAGCGGTGGTGTCATCTGCATATCTGAGGTTATTGATATTTCTCCCGGCAATCTTGATTCCAGCTTGTGCTTCCTACAGCCCAGTGTTTCTCATGATGTACTCTGCATATAAGTTATAAGCAGGGTGACAATATACAGCCTTGATGTATTCCTTTTCCTATTTGGAATCAGTCTGTTGTTCCATGTCCAGTTCTAACTGTTGCTTCCTGACCTTCATATAGGTTTCTCAAGAGGCAGGTCAGATGGTCTGGTATTCCCATCTCTTTCAGAATTTTCCAGTTTATTGTGATCCACACAGTCAAAGGCCTTGGCATAGTCAATAAAATTCACTCAAACTCATGTCCATTGACTTGGTGATGCCATCCAACCATCTCATCCTCTGTCATCCCCTTCTCGTCCTGCCTTCACTCTTTGCCAGCATCAGGGTCTTTTCCAATGAGTCAGTTCTTCCCGTCATGTGGCCAAAGTATTAGAGTTTCAGCCTTAACATCAGTCCTTCCAATGAATATTCAGGACTGATTTCCTTCAGGATGGACTGGTTGGATCTCCTTGCAGTCCAAGGGACTCTTAAAGAGTCTTCTCCAACACCACAGTTCAAAAGATTCAATTCTTCTGTGCTCAGCTTTCTTTATGGTCCAACTCTCACATCCATACGTGACTAATGGAAAAACCAAATCTTTGACTAGACAGACCTTTGCTGGCAAAGTAATGTCTCCGCTTTTTAATATGTTGTCTAGGTTGGTCATAACTTGTCTTCCAAGGGGCCATCATCTTTTAATTTCATGGCTGCAGTCACCATCTGCAGTGATTTTGGAGCTCAGAAAAATAAAGTCAGCCACTGTTTGCCCATCTATTTCCCATGAAGTGATGGGACTGGATGACATGATCTTAGTTTTCTGAATGTTGAGATTTAACTTTTTCACTCTCCTCTTTCACTTTCATCAAGAGGCTCTTTAGTTCTTTTTCGCTTTCTGCCATAAGCGTGGTGTCATCTGCATATCTGAGGTTATTGATATTTCTCCCAGCAATCTTTATTCCAGCTTGTGCTTCATCCAGCCCAGCATTTCTCATGATGTACTCTGCATATAAATTAAATAAGCAGGATGACAATATACAGCCTTGACGTACTCCTTTTCCTATTTGGAACCAGTCTGTTGTTCCATGTCCAGTTCTAACTGTTGCTTCTTGACCTGCATACAGATTTCTCAAGAGGCAGGTCAGGTGGTCTGGTATTCCCAACTCTCTCAGAATTTTCCACAGTTTATTTTCTAGTGGCTTATATTGTAGTTTTAACACAAAAAAGTCTCACCAAGATTCTGGGTTATTTGTTAAATCCATATGGGTCAAAGAGCCATGGGCCCTCTCATCTTACCAAACCTCTTTTCTTACAGCACCCCAATACTCATTTCCAGTTTCTTTAATTCCTAATTCATTTGATACCTGTTTGGACCCTCTGCTACTTCCCAGGTGGTGCAGTGGTAAAGAATTTGCCTGCCAATACAGGAGGTGCAAGAGACCGGGTTTGATCCCAGGGTCAGGATGATCCCCTCGAGTAGGAAATGGCAACGCATTCCAGTATTCTTGCCTGGAAAATTCTGTGGATAGAGGAGCTTGGCGGGCTACAGCCCATGGGGTCACAAAAGTTGGACATGACTGAGTGCACACAACAAGCAGGCATACACACACACACTGACCCCTCTGCTAACTCATTTACGTCTCAAAATGGTTACAGTGACACCCGCCCACACACACCCCCCCACATACCTCCACCTGCTAACTCATTTACCTCTCAAAATGGTTAGAGTGCCCCAAGTTGTTCTGGTCTCCATGTCCTTCCTATCCTTATTTGCTCATATAAACACTCCAGAAAAAGGTTTTTTATATGCCCATTATTTTAATCTCACTCATTTACCAATATTCTAATTGTATACTTCCAACTGTATATACCAACTTGAAGTGCAAAATCTCAAAAACTACTTCCATCTATTCAGTGAAAATTATTTAACAAAACTTAAGTATACTCTCCTTATTTTCGTTTTCCAAGTCTTTCAGATACAAGCACTTATAAAAAAGCACTAGTAACTTCATTTATCAAATATGGTAACTGAAAGGCAATGCAGTTTTAATCCTAAAAATGTTTGAAATTTATTTTCCCAAATAGTTTTATTTTTTAAATTAATTTAATTTTTATTGAAGGATAATTGCTTTACAGAATTTTGCTGTTTCCTGTCAAATCTCAACATGAATCAGCTATAGGTGTATACATACATATCCCCTCCCTTTGTAACCTCCTTCCATCTCCCTCTGCATCCCACCCTTCAAGGTTGGTGCAGAGCCCATTTGAGTTTCCTAAGCCATACAGCAAATTCCCATTGGCTATCTATTTTACAATTGGTAGTGTAAGTTTCCATGTTAACTCTTTCCATACATCTCACCCTCCACTCCCCTCTCCCCATGTGTGTAGGTTTATTCTCTATGTCTACTTCTCCACTTTTGCCCTGTACATAAATTCTTCAATATCACTTTTCTAGATTCCGTATATATGCGTTAGAATAAGATATTTATCTCTCTCTGACTTACTTTGTGCTGTATAATAGTTTCTAGGTTCATCCCACCTCATTAGAACTGACTCAAATGTGTTCCTTTTCATGGCCGAGTAATATTCCATCGTATACACGTACCATAACTTCTTTATCCATCCCTCTGTTGATGAACATCTAGGTTGCTTCCATGTTCTAGCTATTGTAAATAGTGCTGCAATCAACAATGGGATACATGTGTCTCTTTCAATTTTGGTTTCCTCATGATATATGCCTAGGAGTGGGATTGCTGGGTCATATGGTGCTTTTATTCCTAGTGTTCTAAGGAATCTCCATACCATATTCCATAGTGGCTGTATCAATTTACATTCCCACAAACAGTGCAGGAGCATTCCCTTTTCTCCACACCCTCTCCAGCATTTATTTTTTTGTAGATTTTTTGATTATGGCCATTCTTAATGGTGTGAGGTGATATCTCACTGTAGTTTTGATCTGCATTTCTCTAATAATGAGCGATGTTGAGCATCTTTTCAAGTGTTTATTAGCTATCTGTATGTCTTCTTTGGAGAAATGTCTGTTTAGGTCTTTTTCCCACTTTCATTGAGTTGTTTGTTTCTCTGGTATTGAGTTGTATGACTAAAAGTTTTAGTTAGACTTCAAGGCAAAGCATAGTGTTACACAAGCTGCTAGCTTTAAAAAAAAAAAAAACAAAGAATCTGAGCTAAGGAAAATGAATGATCATACTTATCTTTCTTATCTTTCCATCCCTACATGGGAAAATAAATTTCAAAGAACAGTTAACCAGAAATGTAGGTATATACTGATAGAGAATACTTTTTAGCTGTTAGTTAATTCCAACAGATGTCAAACAAAAAAAAATCTTACTAGGTTTACTGTAAAACCTGCCTGTAACTCTATTTCTGAGTAGCTGCACAGCCTAGCTGCCAAATGTAACTTATGCATGACTTGGAAAATAATAGAAGGCTAGGGACTTCCCCAAGAAAAAGAAATGCAAAAAGGCAAAATGTTTATCTGAGGAGGCCTTACAAATAGCTGAGAAAAGAAGAGAAGTGAAAGGCAAAAGAGAAAAGGGAAGATTTACCTATGTAAATGCAAAGTACCAAAGAATAGCAAGGAGAAATAAGAAAGCCTTTTTAAGTGAACAATGCAAAGAAATAGAGGAAAACAGAAGGAGAAAGACTAGAGATCTCTGCAAGAAAATTAGAGATACCAAGGGAACATTTCATGGAAAGACGGGCACAATAAAGGACCTAACAAAGGCAGAAGACATTAAGAGGAGATGGCAAGAATACACAGAAGAACTATACAAAAAAGATTTTCATGACCCAGATAACCACGATGGTGGGATCACTCACCTAGGGCCAGACATCCTGGAGTGCGAAGTCAAGTGGGCCTTAGGAAGCATTACTACGAACAAAGCTAGTGGAGGTGATGGAATTCCAGCTGAGCTATTTCACATCCTAAAAGATGATGCTGTTCAAGTGCTGCACTCAATGGGCCAACAAATTTAGAAAACTCAGCAGTGGCCACAAGACTAGAAAAGGTCAGTTTTCATTCCAATCCCAAAGAAAGGTAATGCCAAACAATGTTCAAACTACTGCACAATTGCACTCATTTCACATGCAAGCTAAGTAATGCTCAAAATTCTCCGAGCTAGGCTTCAATAGTACGTTGAATGTTCAAGTTGGATTTAGAAAACACAAGAGGAACCAGGGATCAAACCGCCAACATTCTTTGGATCACGGAAAAGGCAAGAGAATTCTAGAAGAACATCTGCTTCACTGACTACACTAAAGGCTTTGGCTATGTGGATCACAACAAACTGTGGAAAATTCTTAAAGAGAATGAAATACCAGACTACCTTACCTGCCTCTGCAAACCCTGTATGCAGGTCAAGAAGCAACAGTTAGAACCAGACATGGAACAACGGACTGGTTCAAAATTGAGCCAAGGAGTATGTCAATGCTGTATACTGTCACCCTGTTTATTTAACTTATATGCAGAATACATCATGAGAAATGCTGGACTGGATGGAGCACAAGCTGGAATCAAGACTGCAGGAAGAAATACCAATAACCTCAGATATGCAGATGACACCAACCATATGGTAGAAAATGAGGAGGAACAAAAGAGCCTCTTGATGGAGAGTGAAAAAGCTGGCTTAAAACTCAACATTCAAAATCAAAGATCATGGCATCCGGTCCTATCACTTCATGGCAAATAAATGGGGAAACAATGAAAACAGTGACAGACTTTATCTTTTTGGGCTCCAACATCAATGCAGATGGTGCCTGGAGCAATGAAATTAAAAGATGCTTGCTCCTTCGAAGAAAAGCAATGACAAGCTTAGTGTATTAAAAAGTAGAGACGTTACTTTGCTGACAAAGGTCGGTATCGTTAAGGCTGTGCATGTTTTTCCAGGAGTCATGTACGGATAAGAGAGTTGGACCATAAAGAAGGCTGAGCACCAAAGAATTCATGCTTTTGAATTGTGATGTTGGAAAGGCTCCTGAGAGTCCCTTGGACTGCAAGGAGATAAAACCAGTCAATGCTAAAGGAAATCAATTCTGAATATTCACTGGAAGGACTGATTTGGAAGCTCCAGTACTGTGGCTTCAGAATCAGTCCTTCCAATGAATATTCCTGATGCAAGGAGCCAACTTATTAGAAAAGACCCTAATGCTGGGAAAGGAGGAGAAAGGGATGACAGAGGATGAGATGCTTGGATGATATCACCAACTCAACGGGCATGAGTTTGAGCAAACTCTGCAAGTCGGTGAAGGACAGGGAAACCTGGCGTGCTGCAAACAGTTGGACGTGACTGAGTGACTGGCCAACAAAGTGGATTCCCAGGTGGCTCAGTTGTAAAGAATCCACCTGCCAATACAGGAGAAAATGTGGGTTCAACCCTGGGTCGGGAAGATACCCTGGAGGAGCAAATAGCAACCTACTCCAGTATTCTTGCCTGTAGAATTCCAAGGACAGAAGAGCCTGGCAGGCTACATTCCATAGGGTCACAAATAGTCAGACATGACTGACGACTGACCGACTAAGCATGCAGACTATATTAGAGGAAGGCTCTCATCACCTCTATGCAGGAGGACATGTTGTTAGGACCCTTATAGAGATTCAAACTGAAACAACGTGCTGGAATATTTTCAAAACGTTACAATAAAATAAAATGACATCATATCAAAAACGTCTGTATATAAAAGTTAAAACAGACATATCTCAAACAGTTCTGAGTAACATGTAACAGAATCCGTAAAATGATTCACATAATGAAATAAAAAGTCATACTTTCAGCAAAATCCTGATGCTACAGATTAACAGCAGCACTGGCAGAAATATACCTAACTTAAAGAGGTATCTCATTTCTGTACCTATATAAAATGGACTCAAGAAAGACCCTATCTTACCACTGTCAAGCCTCCTCCCCACTTTCAAATAATTACACATTCCTTCCAATAAAATCCAATTCCAATCCATTAGAGCTGTGTCTTTGAAATGTTTAACTTCTAAAGAAACTAGTTTAATACAAAATAGTTTTGAGTAAGATTATTTCCCCAAGACTAAGTTTCTAATAACATTAACTTCCCCCACTTACAAAATTCTTTTTTTCTTTGACAGAAATACAGCTGTAGAGGAAGACAGTCTAGACAGGGAAAGGCTGCTGAGACATGCTATTGGAAACAAGAATTCTATATAGTAAAGTCAATTACAACAGACATGGAAAAAGCTGGAACATAAAAATGAAATACTATTTTGCATCTGACAATCATAAAAATGTCCTAGTAATATTTGTCTGTAAAGTCTGTTTTTGAGACATTTGGATGACAACTGTATATTTTTCTAGCTAAGTACAGCTACTGGTTTTCAAAGGTCTTAATGATTCAAATTGGCATCTGTCTGCATATACACAGACCCTACCCTCATCTATGTTAGAAAAAACACAGAAATTTTAAAACTCAACGTTTCCTCTGTTCAGAAAAGGTAAAATAAACTGCATGCATATAAATTTCTTATGTTAAAAACAGGCTTTAAGAAACTTTATTCCATCATGACAAAA
The DNA here is from genome assembly GCF_002263795.3 of Bos taurus. Classification (NCBI taxonomy): domain Eukaryota; kingdom Metazoa; phylum Chordata; class Mammalia; order Artiodactyla; family Bovidae; genus Bos; species Bos taurus. The sequence goes on from NC_037330.1 coordinate 46,705,218, forward strand.
AGACTTGATTCATTCTTTAGTCATAAAGTATTGTTATTCTAAACATACTTTAAAAAAAGGAAGACAATTAACAGATTGTTCTTTCTTTTCAACAAAATCAAATCACTTTCTCTACTTTGTTCCTTTTGTTAATGGAACTACTGTACTATCCATTACCCAGTGATTCCAGGCTAAAACTCTTAATACTTCTATCAAAGTCTACTTCCCAACTCAGAAATTCTTCTAATTTCTTGATACATCATTTTCTCCATATTCTACTTCTCAGACTCTAAAATTAAGGACCCTGATATCTCCAATTTGCCTCTGCCTTCTAAAAAAAAAAAAAAAAAACCACCAAACAGAACAAAAATCCTTTCTAAAGTGTAAATCTTTTCTAAAAAAGTTCAGTCTCCTTAGTATAACACATGCAACTTTTTGTTAAATTTCTTGATATTTTTTCTTTCTAAAGTTTCCATAAATGGATTTTTAAAAAGTTCATTGTCCAAAAATTTGCTAAGACTATCAGAAAAAACTATCTTTGTATGTTGAACTGTATCCTGTATCTGTTCTAAAAAATCACCTGGATTCCTTTGAGTTTTCTATTTTAAAAATCATGTTGACTATGAATAAGACAGTTTTACTTCTTCCTTTCTAAACTTTATGCTTTTTATTTATTTTACTTGCCTTAAAGAAAGTAAAAGCTAGAAATATTCAGGGAAGACACATCCTTACTTCATTCCTAATTTTAAGAAGAAAATATTCAGTGTTCCATTATCACGAATGAAATTTGTTGTAGGCTCTTAGTAGATCCCTCTGTGTATCCTGCAGAAGGTCCCTTTTCTTGTTAGCTTTCTGAGAACTTTTTACCATGAGTAGATGCTGTATTTTTTGTCAAATGCTTTTTCTGCTTCTATTAACTGGATGATTTTTTCCCCTCTGTTATTCTATTACTGTGATTATGTAGAGTTCATTTGCCACTGATAAACCCTACAATCAAGGGGTAAATCTCAATTAGTCATCATGAATTATCTTTTACATACTGCTGAATGTGATTTGCTAATATCTTGTGAAGAATGTCCACATTTATGTAAATGAAAAGTATTAGTGTGAAATCTGTATTTCTTATATTATCTTTGTTAGATTATTTCAGTAGCTTCATAAAGTGAATTAAAGAGCATTCTTCTCTTTGTCTAAAAGGTTAAAAGATGGCTATTATTTCTTTGACATTTCATACAATTCAACAGTGAAACCACCTATACCCGAGTAAAACCACCTTCAAGAGAAAACCACTGACCAGTGAAATCACCTATGCTTGAGTAATCTTTGTGGAAAAATAACTTAGGGCTTTCCTGGTGGCTCAGACAGTAAAGAATCTGCCTTCAATGCAGGAAACCCAGGTTTGATCCCTGGGCTGGGAAGATCCCACGGAGAAGGGAACAGCTACCCACTCCAGTATTCCTGCCTGTACAATTCCATGGACAGTGGGGCCTGGCAGGCTATAGTCCACAGGGTCACAAAGCAAAGACTCAGAGACAACTGAGAGACTAACACTTTAATTAAAAATTCAATTTTGATAATAGATATAAAGATAACCTATATCTATAATAACATATAAGAGGTAATCTACTATTATCAGTTTTTTAAACTAGATTTGTAAGGGAATTTGTCTAGTTCACTTGTTGAATTTATTGGCATTACTGATGCCTACAATACTATCTATTGACATATAGAGAGGTAATCTAAAATATTGGTTTTTTAAACTAGATTTATAAAGGAAACTCTCTATTTCATTTGTTGAATTTATTGGCATTACTGATGCCTGTAATACTGTCTTATTTTCCTATAACAAGGATCTATAGATCACGGTATAGGATCTATAGTAATACCGCCACTTCCACTACTGCTACCAGTAATTTATGTTTTTTCTTAAATGGCACCCCACTCCAGTACTCTTGCCTGGAGAATCCCATGGACGTAGGAGGCTGGTAGGCTGCAGTCCATGGTGTCACTAAGGGTCAGACACGACTGAGCGACTTCACTTTCACTTTTCACTTTCATGCACTGGAGAAGGAAATGGCACCCCACTCCATTACTCTTGCCTGGAGAATCCCATGGACACAGGAGCCTGGTAGGCTGCAGTCCATGGGGTCGCTAAGGGTCGGACATGACTGAGTGACTTCACTCTCACTTTTCTTTCTCGAAAGGAATTTCAAACCATTATTTTTTTTAATATTTTTAAGCTCATAGAGCCAACAAAGGTAGATAAGAGATAAGTATCTAATATAGGTACAAAACTATTTCCCCCCACGCACTTCTTGGAGGTGATGTGGGGAATATTTCTATATTTTCTTCTATATTCCAAGGAAATACAATTTTGTTATGTTTTCATTTTCACTGTCAGAAATATCCTATGAATCATGTGCTGTACAGAATTATGGAAATTTCTAAATATTTGGTAATTTCCTAGATTTCTTACTGTTTTTTATTTCTAGTTAACTCCTAGGATAATGAGAAGCAGCTTTCTATCATTTGAAATTTACTGTAAGTTATTTTAAAATCATGTTGAATATCCTATATTGGCTTAAAAAGTTATTCTTCAGTTACTGCATGTTTTATAAATATAAGTTAAGCCGAGCCAACAGCACTGTTCAAATCTTCTATGTATATTTTAAGATTGATTTGTCTTCTTGATTACTATGAACAATATTAAAATGTCCAGTTTTAAATTTAAAATTGTAGATTTCTCTTTTTGTCATTTTTAAAATGTTCTTGAACTGTTATTACTAATATACAGATTAAGGAACGTTGTTTTCCAATATATTGACCCTTTTGACACTAAGAAATATGTCTTTTTATACCAATACAACTGATACTCCTTGTCTTGAATTCCAATTCATCTGATGTCAATACAATTACACAAACTTTCCTGTGCTTACTATCTGCATGAAATATTTTCCAATCTGTATCTCTGTACTTTAACCTGACTTCAGCAGTAGAGAGTGTAGTTAGGTAGTACTTTTTAATCCACTATGACTTTGTCTTTTAATTGAACTTCTTAGACCACTAATATCCAAAAAATATATATAAGTCACATACTTTTAAGTTTCTAGTAACCGTATGGAGAAGTTAAAGAAAGTGAAATTAACTTTGATATATATTTTAACTCAATATATCTGAAATATTCCTGTGAAAGTGAAGTGTTAGTCACTCAGTCATGTTTGACTCTTTGCAACCCCATGGACTATAGCCCACCAGGCTTCTCTCCTCTGTCCATGGAATTCTCCAGGCAAGAACACTGGATTGATTTGCCATTTCCTTCTCCAGGGGATCTTGCCGACCCAGGGATCGAACCTGGGTCTCTTGCATTGCAGGCAGATTCTTTACAATCTGAGCCACCACATCAACATATAATCAGTAGTTTTAAAATTTTTTGAGATGTTTTACATCCTTATTTTTTCAGTACTACGTCTTTGAAGCACACACCCATTCACTTATCAATTAAGAGTAGTCACATTTTGCATGCTCTACAGCCTTATATAACCAATGGTTACTATGAGACTATGTTAGTTTAGCCAATTTACATTTAGAGATTTATGACTGGGTTTAACATCTACCCATTAATTTTCTAACTGTCCAGTGTTTTGTTGTTCTGCTCTTGCAATATTTGACAGTATTCCATTTTAATTCCTCTACGGGTTTTTCATTTTAAACAGTGTCTCTGAGGTATGATTCACGTAAAATAAGCTTCATATAAAGCTACAATCGTCTGACAAGTTTTGACATATGCTTACATCTATGAAACCTTCAGCATAAAAGAATATACATATCCATCATCTCCAAATTCCTTATGTCCTTTACAATCCCCTCCTCCCCTTCCCCGCTCCCCCCGCCCCATGCCCTTTGCTTTGTTGTTGTTTAGTTGCTAAGTTGGGTCTGACTCTGTTGCAACACCACAGACCGTAGCCCATCAGACTCCTCTGTCCATGGGATTTCCCAAGCAAGAATACTGGAGTAGGTTGCCACTTCATTCTCCAGGGGATCTTCTCAACCCAGGAATGGAACCCACACCTCCTGTATTGGCAGGCGGGTTCTTTACCACTGAGCCACTAGCGAAGCTCATAGAACAATAGGTCACTCTATATGGCTGAGCAGCATTTCACTGTATTCATGAAATTCAATGCCAAAAGAGTCATTCATTTATCCATTCATCACTGATGGACCCTTGGGTTGTTCTAGGCTTTAGATATTACAAATAAAACTACTATAAACATTTACATGTGTGATGAGTATATGCTACCATTTTTCTTGGGTTAAGTACCTAGGAAACAAAGTTGGATCATACTGTAAATGTTTAACAGTTTTAAGAAACTGCCAACCTGTTTTCCAAAATAGTTCTAAATTTTACATTCCCATCAACAGTATATGAGTGTTACAGTACCCTCACATCTTTTTCAACACTTAGTATGGTCATTCTTTAAAATATTAGCTGTTGTAGAGATAGGCAATGTTGTCTCACTTTAATTTTTATTCTGGATAAAAATCCTTTATCAACTGCATGCTTTGTAAAGATGTCTGCCACTCTATGGCTTGTCTTTTTATTCTCTTAACTGTATTTTGAATAATGTTAAGTTTTTAAAACTGATCAAATCCCATTTGTTCTCTCACAGACCATGCTTTTGGGGTCAAATTAACAACTAAACAAAACATAGATCCAACAAGTTTGCTGCTGCTGTTGCTGTTGGCAGCATATGGATATCTTACTGTTATACAACTCTGCTGAAAAATCTATTTTTTCCCCTCTACTGAACTGCCTTTGTACCTTTGTCAAAAACCGGTTGTCCATAATTGTGTGGCTTTTTTCTTGGACTCTCTATTCTGTTCTACTCATCTATGTACCTTTACGTTAATATAATATTGTTTTGATTACTTTAGGGTTTACAATAACTTCAAAACAGGAGTCAGTCCTCCAAATTTGTACTAGCTTTTAACTATGCATCTTTGTTGAAGCTTCAATACGCTGGTCACCTGATGTCTAGAACCTACTGATTAGAAAAGATTCTGATGCTGGCAAGGACTGAGGGCAGAAGAAGGGGGCGACAAGAGGATGAGACAGTTGGATGGCATCACTGACTCAATGGACATGAGTCTGAGCAAACTCTGGGAGCTGGTGAAGGACAGGGATGCCTGGAGTAATGCAGTCCACGGGGTCACAAAGAGGCTGACATGACTTAGTGACTGAACAACAAAATGTTTCTTTTTTCTTATCCTACCTAGCATTTTTCTTCAGATTTTAGACATTTTCAGTTATTAATGCTTCAATTATAGACATATTTGGCAACATTCTCTTCATTCCCTCTCTGAAAACTCCAAGGACACATACGTTAGACTGCCTGATCATCCAAAGACATACTTTTATTCTCTCTGGAAACTGAATACTTTCTGTCAATCTGTACTCAAGTTCACTAACCTTTCTTCAGTTGTCTCCAAACTTCTGTTAGTCTCAATCAGTGAATTTTCCATTCCAAATATGGTGTGAATATTGTATTTTTCAGTTACAGCATTTCTATATACTTTCTTTATAGCTTTCTCAACACATTCTTCCATGTTTATTCTTTCAATATTTTCTTTTACAGCTTTAAAAATACTTATAGTCTCTGTCTGCAAATTCCAGTATTTAGGTCATTTTGAGGTCTATTCTTATTGAATGGTTCTTTACATGATTTTAACATCTGATGTAGGTAGGATATTGTGGATAATTGTGGGAAGACTGAATCATGTTGTCTCCCTTAGGGGATACTGTTTTATTTAGGCAGGCAATTAAATTACTGGTGAATTCTTCACGTCTTGTCAGACTGGACTATCACAGTCCCTTAGTCTTATGATTGTCACTTACTATTAGTATTAGTGTATGATCCTTTCTCTGAAAGCCTGAGCATTCTGCAGCCTAAACAGAATGTTTGAGGTAATCCACAAGATGTATACATTCTAACTTTCCAGAACTCCAATGTCTCAGAGCACTGTACAATCTATGGAATCACCATTCTAACTCTCAGCCCCACAGTAGGTCATTCCTGACAGACCATGAGTGTGTTAACCTGCACATATGCAGTCCAGTCATTATTCAAAATTCTGATTTTGAATCCCTACACTGAATTCTGCCCTCTGACCTATGCCCAAACCCTTGGACGAATTCCTTTTTCAGGATCCTCCTCCATAAATTCCAAATAGCTCAGAAGCTCTGAATACCAATCTTATTCTCTTCAGCACAGTGAAACCTTCATGCTCTGCTTGGGTTCTACCTCCATGTGCTACAACAGTAGGGTACCTCAAAGGAGAAAAGCCAAACTATGAGGTTCATTTCACATGTTTCCTTTATCTCAAGGATCACCATCCTATACTATTTACTCATCAATTCCAGACAACAGCTGTCCTACATATTTTACTCTATTTTATAGTTTTCCATTTTGAGGGAAGATGGAAAGAAGGAAAGGCTGCTACCAGTAGTCTGTCACAGCCCTACGAATCAGTTTTTAAAACATTTCCATTATCCATCATTAAACGTAGTTTCAAAAAAATGAAACTGGCAGAGATACAGACATCTGAGCTTGTTTGTTCAATTATTTGCACATGGTACCCTGACTTTCAAAATCATGGCCTAGTAATTTTGTTTTGTAATTGTGACATGGAAAACTCAGTAATGACAATGTGAAGAAAAATTCATCCTATCATTATTATAACTATATTTGGAGAATACTTCATTGTAATTTGTATTTAACTTGCAGGGTCTGTGTGTGTGCACTGAGGTGTACATATACATGGGTGTGGTTATCTAAAGAAAATCAAAATGCTTTCATTCCTTTACAATCTTTACATTGCCCAATTTGATTCCTCAAACAAGTAATTTAGGAAAGGGTTTAGTAAAAAGAAACCTTGGTTAAGGTAAATAACATAAAATGTACAGTTATAAAGCAAACTAATTCATTCATCATCGGATTCAAATTTGGTCCAGTGGCCAAAAATCTAAGATCTAAATATTGGTCCACATATTTACAGACAGACAATACAACCAACCAATTATTTCAAACATATAAAGTTTAAATACCCCGTGAAGATTAAACAAATCTTACATTTTCAAGTAAATAAAGGAAGTCAATTCAAAGAATTAAAATACTGTTACAGCAAAGAAACATATTGAAACCACATAAAAAAGACAACTATGCAACTGAATCTTGTACTTGGGGCTGTAGGATTTGTGGGACTGAGAAGAAACACTTACAGTAAAAATATTTTATGACAAAGAAACATGAAAGCTAAACATGCAAGTACAAAAAGTGAGAGTGAGGAAACTTGTAAATGAAAGAAAAAAAAGGTTACATTTGTCATTAAAAAAAAAAAGCTGTAAGATTTAATTACTTGACCACAAGACACCCACTTCAGTTTTTTTTTCCACTTGATACATATCTACTACAGCAAAATTTCCTCTAAAATGTTTCAACACAAAGCATTTAAAAACAAAGGCTACTCTGGTAAAGCACACCAAACTTGTAACATTCTGCCCTGCAAAATGGCAAATAATGAGACTGTTAGGAGAGTAACACTTACCTGTAACCACCATGCTGGTCATGTTAGAGTTTGGACTACTGAGAACACTGCCTGAGAGTAGTTCGTCAGATCCTCTCTATAAAAACAAGAACAAATTAGTGTAAGACCCCTTTAAATTTAAAAATGTTAATCTGAAAGTCACTTCTCTGTAACTTTTCAAATAGTGTCACTGAAAAATGTCAGGTGTTACACTACTGGGAATAAAAAAAAATTTAATTCCTGAAACAATAAGTTAACTCCACTCTCCTATCCGTAACTTCCTTTCTCACAAAGCCAACAGTAGGTCCTTCCTTCCATTAACCCAAGTCCAAAAGGCAATAAATAGGAAAAATGACCAGGTTTCATAATTAAAAGCTTTGGAAAACTACATCAATTTTTTAATAAGCAAATACCAAAGCAGTTGAACTTTCTCACAGACACTCCGAATCCTTCAACCTCATATCCTTTACTCATCCAGATAACTCAGGTCTTCAGAAAATGAGAACTTCACACTAATGATCTGGACAACTCATCTTCATAATCATTGAAATTAAACAGGTGTATGTTTCAATGGCTAGAACACTGTAAGCAAAGGCAAAATCTATGGAATGAGAAATTTCTTTCTGCCAATATAAGAAGAGACAATCATGTTTTCAAATCCTTTAAAGAAAAATCACATGAATCGTATGTTCATATGTTCTTAGAACTACACAATTTGTTCAAACCAAGCAATGTTGTTTCAGCTGTTTTTAAGTGTACGTACGTAATGTGCGTACTTACAAAAGTACATATGAGCACACTAATATTTAAAACAGCTAAATCAACTGTTTTGCCTATTTGAAGTATGTGTATACTTACATACATTGGTAAGCAATATTTAAAATAACTAAATCAATACTAGCTGATTTAGACAAACAGTACGAAGTTGAATACAACTACCAAAATGGAAAAAAAAATATACAAAGGAGATGATTTATCGAGCATTTCAGAAAGTCCAAAACAATTCTAATTAACCATAAACTTCATGCTAATCAGTGTTAAACTCATTCTTTAATAAGCTGTATTACAATATAAAAATGATAAATATTCGTATGTCATTGTCCTCATTGTTTTAAAATCAAACTATTTATTAACATCAAGCTCAGAGACATACAAGAAGAAAAATAAAAACACAGTATCAAGTCACATTTACATCATCTTTAATTTTTTAATCAAGATATGGAAGATACAGCATGGCACTGTTTTATAAGGACATGACATACAGAATTAGATACTTAAGAGATCCTTAAATTGTGGTCCCTAGAGCAATATAAAAAACCTGGAAATTTCCTTAGCGAAATATGTTCTCAGATCCATCCTAGACCTACTGAAGAAAACAATGGAGACAGGATCCAACAACCTAAGTTCCTTAACAAGCCCTCCAGGTGCTTCTAATGAATGCTAAAGTTTAAGAACTGCTGATAAACATTACTGGTTAACTATCAACAACAAAAATGTTTCCTAGTTTGTTTTCTTTTTAATTTTTTTAGAACACTTGTTAAATTTAAAATAAAATTGAGAAGGAACAGATTTCTCATATACTCCCTGCCACCACACATGCACAGCCTCCTCCATTATCAGCATCCTCCACCAGACTGGTACATTTATTACCAAAGATTATTAATGTATCATAATCACCCAAAGTCCAGTTTAATACTTTAATTAAGGTTTAATACTGTACATTCAGTGGGTCTGGACAAATGTGTAGTAACATATATCCATCTTTTAACATTTTTTTTTTTAACATTATTTTTACTACCCCCAAAATCCTCTGTGCTCTGGCTATTTTCATCCAAACTCCTTCCAACCTCCTGAATTTTGTTGTCTCCATAGTTTTGCCTTTTTCAGAATACAGGTGGAATCTTACAGTATGCAGCATTCTCAATTGGCTTCTTCCATTTAGTAATCTGCATTTATGCTACCAGGTACCCCCATGCCTTTTCATCGCTTGAAAATTCATTTTGTTTTACTGCTGATAAATACCACATTGTTATGTACCACAGTTTACTAATCCATTCACCTACTGAAGTAGGACATCTTGATTGATTTCATGTTTTGGCAATTATGAATAAAGCTGCTGTTAAGATACATGTGCAGGTTTCTGTGTATACGTAAGTTTTCAACACCTTTGAATAAGTATCAAGAGGTTATGGGATCATATAGTACAAGTATGTTCAGCTTTGTAAAAACAGCTAATTTGTTTTCCAAAGTGGCTATATAATTCTGCATTCCCACCAGGAATCTATGAGATTTCCTGACACTCAATATCCTCCCCGGCCTTTACGGGTGCCAGTGTTTTAACTATTCTGAAACAGTATTTTGGCTATTCTGATAGTGTAGCAGTATTTCACTGTTGTTTCCGTTTGTATTTACTTTATGACATATGATGTGGAGCATCTTTTCATATGTGTATCTGCCATCTGTATATCTTCTTTGGTGAGGTGTCAAATTTTTTGGTCCACTTTCTAATCAGGTTGCTTTCTTACTGCTGAGTTTGAAAGTTCTGGGTATTTTAGATAATAGCCCTTTGCTCCGTGTATTATTTGCAAGTATTTTCTCCAAGTCTGTGGCTTGTCTTCTAGATATATTTCACAGACAAAAAAATTACTGATTTTAATCAAGTCCAGCTAATCAATTATGTCTTTCTTGGATTATGTCTTTGGTGTTGTACCTGAAAAGATACCTTTGTACCTAATTATCGAGATTTTTCTCCCACATTATTTTCTAAAAATTTTATAGTTTAGCATTTTATATTTAGGTCTATGATCCACCTTGAGTTAATTTTTGTGAAAAGTTTAACGTCTGTCTCAATTCATTCTTTTGCACATGGATTTCAGTTGTTCCACTAGCACCTGTCAGAAAGACTATCTTTGCTCCACTGTTTTGCCTTTGCCTCTTTGTCAAAAATAGGTTTGACTATATTTATAGGGGGCTCTATGCTGGGCTCTCTATTCTGTTTCACGAAAACCAGGCTGCCTTGATTACTGTAGCTTCATATTAAATCTTGAAGTTGAGTAGTATCAGTCCTCCAACTTTGTTATTCTCCTTCAATACTGTGTTGGCTATTCTGGAGTTTTTGCTTCTCCATATAAACTTCACAATCAATATGTTGATACCCATATAATAACTTGCTGGAATTTTGACTGGGATTGCACTGACTCTATAGATCATTTTGGGAAGAAGTGACACCTGACAATATTGAGTATTTCTATACATGAATATGGACTTCCCAGGTGATGCAAGTGGTAAAGAATCCACCTGCCAATACAGGAGATGTAAGAGATGCAGGTTCAATCCCTGGATTGGGAAGATCCCCTGGAGAAGGAAATGGCAACCCACTCCAGTATTTCTCACTTTGAAGATTCCACGAAGAGAGGAATCTACCTGCTGAACACCATGAGAGCACAAACTCACACAACCAATAAAAATACAAAATAAATTTAACAATGACACACAAAAGAGGATCAATAAAATCAAGCTTTTGATTTTTCAAAAAGACAACAAAAGAGACAAAACAAAAAAAGATAGCTACTTATACCTCATTAATCCATGCACATAAGAATAAAAGCTCAGGGAAAAAACTGAAAGCAACCAGATGAAAAAAACTTAGCTCAGTGAATAATCTCATGGAGCATAATGATACCATTTTCTTACAGTTGCAGGACTTTTATGAAAAATAAACTTCTAGGCTATTTATGCCACTATGTTCTTCATTTGCATTTTGTTACAGTGGCTTAGACTTTACACTAACATATACATATCCCTACCGCACAATTGCACTCATCTCACACGCTAGTAAAGTAATGCTCAAAATTCTCTAAGCCAGGCTTCAGCAATACGTGAACCATGAACTTCCAGATGTTCAAGCTGGTTTTAGAAAAGGCAGAGGAACAAGAGACCAAATTGCCAACATCCGCTGGATCATGGAAAAAGCAAGAGAGTTCCAGAAAAACATCTATTTCTGCTTTATTGACTATGCCAAAACCTTTGACTGTGTGGATCACAAGAAACTGTGGAAAGTTCTGAAAGGCATGGGAATACCAGACCACCTGACCTGCCTCTTGAGAAACCTATATGCAGGTCAGGAAGCAACAGTTAGAACTGGACATGGAACAACAGACTGGTTCCAAATAGGAAAAGGAGTACATCAAGGCTGTATACTGTCACCCTGCTTCTTTAACTTCTATGCAGAGTACATCATGAGAAACACTGGGCTAGAAGAAGCACAAGCTGGAATCAAGATTGCAGGGAGAAATATCAATAACCTCAGATATGCAGATGACACCACCCTTATGGCATAAAGTGAAGAAGAACTAAAAAGCCTCTTGATGAAGGTTAAAGAGGAGAGTGAAAAAGTTGGCTGAAAACTCAACTTTCAAAAAATGAAGATCTGGTCCCATCACTTCATGGGAAATAGATGGGGAAACAGTGGAAACAGTGTCAGACTTTATTTTTGGGGGCTCCAAAATCACTGCAGATGGTGACTGCAGCCCTGAAATTAAAAAACGCTTACTCCTTGGAAGAAAAGTTATGACCAACCTAGATAGCATATTGAAAAGCAGAGACATTACTTTGCCAACAAAGGTCCGTCTAGTCAAGGCTATGGTTTTTCCTGTGGTCGTGTATGGATGTGAGAGTTGGACTGTGAAGAAAGCTGAGTGCCGAAGAACTGATGCTTTTGAACTGTGGTGTTGGAGAAGACTCTTGAGAGTCCCATGGACTGCAAGGAGATCCAACCAGTCCATTCTGAAGGAGATCAGCCCTGGGTGTTCTTTGGAAGGAATGATGCTAAAGCTGGAACTCCAGTACTTTGGCCACCTCATGCGAAGAGCTGACTCACTGAAAAGACTCTGATGCTGGGAGGGATTGGTGGCAGGAGGAGAAGGGGACGACAGAGGATGAGATGGCTGGATGGCATCACGGACTCGAAAGACTTGAGTCTGAGTGAACTCCGGGAGTTGGTGATGGACAGGGAGGCCTGGCGTGCTGCAATTCATGGGGTCGCAAAGATTCGGACACGACTGAGCGACTAAACTGAACTGAACTGATACATACCCCTGTAATACGGGTAATAGAAAAAAAAGACACTGCATACTTCAACTGACTAGCTCTATATAAGCAAAAAGAAATAAAATTGGATCCCCACCTAAACAGTGTAGTAACTAAAATATTTTTTGATGAATTAGAAACAGAATAGATAAGACTTTAAAATTTTTCAGCAGAAAATATCTTTTTATCTATGAGTGTAAGTCACAAAAGTGGATCACATACTATGTAATGAATACCTCAATAAGTTTCAAAAATAAGAAATTGTACAGATCGTAATATTTGATCAAACATGATATTTTAATGAAAGTAAGAGAAGAGAAAAACAGAACAAAATCTAATTGTTATTTATTCAGATAAGATTTTGGAACAGTTTTTAAAAATTTGAGCCAAAAAATGACTCTACACCTCACAGAGTAATAACAAACTTTAAAAGACAAGTTACTTATAAAATAAGCAGCAAGAGATTAGTTTTCAGCACATGAAATGAAAATTACCCTTAATCTTGATCACAGTTTAAAAAAAAAAAGAAAAGAAAAAAAATTAATACTAGACATATATGCCATCTCACTTCTCAGACTAGCAAAATTCCAAGCATTTCAATATGCTGGGCAGGCTATGGGGAACTGAGGAATCTGCATTCTAACCAGCAGTATAAAGAAATGAGAAGATTTTCCATATATAGCAATGAAGTGATTTCCAGGGTATATTTACCTTCTAGGATATGTTTAACATTATGTTAAAAAGTCAAGATATTAAACCCTGTGTATTCTGTGCTATATTTTCTCTAAGATGCTAGGAGGGAGCATGCAGAAAAAACTCACATTTGCTTCTATTAAATAGAAGAATAAACAAAAAATTAATGAAAGTAGAAACCCTTTGTAAGGGGAATACAATAAGCAAAGTAGAATGAACAGGAGTAGAAGACATCTATGAATGTGGCTTGTTTTGCAACTCTGGAAAATTTATTCAAAGTGAAAAACTATTCCCTAAAAATGAAAATCAAAATGTAACAAACAAATCTAACTATTAGGGTGATGGCAGAACCACACACAAAATTATTTCAATAAACTTTAAAAAAAACCCTGTAATTGTATTGGTCTAACCAAAAAATTTGTTTTTAAGTAAAAATAAAAGACACATTTTTCATTTTTACCAAGAACTTTACTGAACACATTCACTGTTTTGTTCCACTATTTTCTGCCATTTTTCAGGCATAACTTCATAATTCTATAACTAAAAACTTGTTTTGAGTAAAGAACTGTTCCAGGTGCTTTTTACAGTCTTCTAGGGAATTGAAATCTTTTCCATTAGGTGAATTTTGTAAAGACCAAAATAAATGGAAATCCAAAGGTGCAATATCTGGTGAATACAGCTGATCAATCAGAACTTTCCAGATAAGTTGTAATAGTTTTTTTTTTTTTTTTGGGGGGGGGGGGGGCTGGTCATCAAATAAACATGCGGTATTGCATTATCCTGATAGAAGATTATGCATTTTCTGTTGAATAAATCCACACACTTTTTATTGGGTGCTCCTTTCAGTTGGTCTAATTGGTAGCAATATTTATTGAAATTAATCATTTGGTTCCCCAGAGGGAGCTCTTATTAGATAACTGCTTTCCAATCCCACCATATATACAACATCACTTTCTTTGGATGAAGACTGGTGTTTGGCTGGTGGTACTTCAACTCTCTTGTCCCACAATCTCTTCCATTCCACCTGATTGTACAGTATCCACTTTTCACTGCTTGTCACAGTTTGTTTTAAAAACAGAACGTTTTCACTATGTCCAAGTAGAGAACAGCATCAAGAAGGTTTTTTTCATTTATGTAGAACCCAGACATCAAAACAATTAACATAACCAAGCTGGTGCCACCCATTTTCAAGGCTTGATCTGACTATTTTGAGTATGTCAGCTATCTCCCACATGGTGTAATATCAACTGTTCTCAATGAATGTCTCAATTTGATCACTATGGACTTCAACTGGTCTACCCAACCTACTCATCCAGCAAAAAATCCCCAGCATGAAAACTTCGATTAACCACTTTTGACACATTTGACCAGGCACAGCACCTTCTCCATATACTACACAAGTCGTTTTTTGTGTTTCAGTTGCATTTTACCTTCCTTGAAATAATAAAGCATAATATGCCGAAAATGTTGCTTTCCCTTCCATCCTCAACTGTAAAATGGCTGCACAAAAATTCACCAATTTTAATAAGTTTTCTTTAAAATGCATGCTGATATGACAGCTGTCACAATACAATCTAACAAAATTGTTTCAAGTGAACAAAGTTAAAAAAAAACAACTACCAAAATTGTTTCAACTGAAGTTAATACAAAGATAACTAAGCAATACTAGAGTCATCTTATGGAAAAAAACAAATGAACCTGTTGGCAAACCCAATACTATACATTTTTCATGAAATACACTTTGAGGACAAAAATAATTGCAAAACAAATCTTAAAATTATATTACAAAAAATATACTACAATGTTACCACTGATGTTGCTTTTTAAAGAAATATATATGCAATTATGTTAACATTAGCAAGAATTTTCAACCTACAAGAGATACCAACAAAAAAATTGGAAAAGGAAACACAGTAAAATTATGTACGAATTGGAAATGAACACAGATATATATGTCTTATTTTATTAGCTTTCTCAAGTGAAAAAATTTGGAAACAATAACAAACCTAAAAGACATTGGCACCTTTGCACCCACATTATTATTGTCTCTAAAGACCAGGTCCCACTAAAGGACCCATGATTTCCAGCTAACTAAAATTTTGGAGAAAAAAATAATACTTTAGGTAAAGAGCAAAACTAGTGATATTATGAGCTGCTGATGGCGCAAGATGAGAAAATTCAAACATTTTTAAAGAAATGATCACTGCAATAAGACTAAATGTAAAAATCTTTGCCTTCAAAATAACACTTTCATCAACAATAAAGAATTCACGTTGTACTGGAGTTTAGGCTAGAGTTAGCAGCTCATAAGGAAAATTTTTAGCAAAAATCTCTCCTGTTTTTCTTTTAATAAGGGTGTTTTGGTAAAACCAAATATTTGAGAGGAAAAGTTCTTCTGAATAGAAAAATACTAAGTAACATATGCAGGAGAAGAGTATCACCATTTTTGCAATACCCAGTGGAATTATGCAATTATTAGCTACTAAAACCCACTAGTACAGACAGATGATGGAGCACTCTATACTGGATGCATCAAGCAGAGAACACCTGAACCTACTAATAAATGTCAACATCACAAAAAGATAACTAGGCATGTTCCTTCTAGGGTGATACATTAGAAATTACACCGTACATTTACAAAGTATTCTTGCTGAAAATTAAACTTGAATCTGATCAAGTCTTATTACCTAACTACAAGTACACAAGAGATAAAGGATATGAGGAATAGAAAAAAATGACAACATAGAGGTAAAATCAGCAAAAGCATAATTTTCAAAAAATTGTACAGAATAGATGACCCAGTTTCTCTAACAGAAAATCAATAAAGGGGGAGAGAAAAAAAAAAAAAACAAAACTGTCCTATTAATAGACTTGCTTGTATGCATGCTATGTCGCTTCAGTTGTGTCTGACTCTTTTCCACCCTATGAACTATAGCCCGCCAGGCTCCTCTGTCCATGAGGATTCTCCAAGCAAGAATACTGGAGTGGGTTGTCATGCCCCTCCAGCAGGGATACAGACCTTAAAGTACCAAATCAGTAAGCTGACTTTCCTTGATCCCTGATTTAAAAAGAAAATACACAAGATTTCTTTAAAGTGATCAGGAAATTGATTACTACTGTTGGAGATTACATGGCATTGGGAAATTATTTTAGGGACTTCCATAGTTCTAACAGTGGATAAGACCCCACCTGCTAATGTAGGGCACACGGGTTTGATCCCTGGTCCGGGAAGATTCCACATGCAGAAGAGGAACTGAGTGTATGCGCCAGAACAACTGAGCCCATTATAGAGTCCCTGCTCCACAACAAGAGAGGCCACCACAATGAGAAGCCCACACACCGCAACTAGAGAAAGCCTAAGACAGCAACGAAAACCCGGAGTAACCAGAAAGAAGTAACTTGAAAAAATTATTTTAGTGGTGGGGTGGGATGGGCAAAGTAAGTGAAAGTAATTAAGTGATACAAACTTCCAGTTATAAGTAAGTTACTGGGATGTAATGCACAGCATGGGGAATGTAATAATAATATTGTAATAATTTTATATGGTCACAAATGACTACTAGATTTACAGTGACCAATTTGTAATATGTATAAATGTTGAATCATTATGTTGTACTCCTAAATCATAATACAGTATGTCAACTACACTTAAACAACAACAAAAAATTCTTTAAAATTTTATTATGTATAAAAATATCTTCAAGAGACTGTATCTGTTAGAGATACACATTGAAATATTTAGGAATGATATAAAATCATCGCTAAGATTTGCTTTAATATTCTTCCAAAGGAAGGCAAAGAAGTGTACTATTATACCATTCACCCCACTTTTGTACATTTTGAAGCTTTCACAAAGCTTAAAAAAGTGAAAAAGGTAAAAGACACTGATGGAAGAAATTGAAGAAGATGCAAATGGAAAGATATTCTTTCCATTTATGCTCATGGATTGGAAGTATACTGTTAAAATGCCCATACAACTCAGAGCAATCTACAGATTCAATGCAATCATCAAAATTCCAATCACATTTTTCATAAAATAGAAAAAAAAAATCCTAAAGTCTATACGAAACAACAAAAAATCCTTAAGAACCAAAGCAATCGTGAGAAAGAACAAAAGTGGAGGCAGCACACCTCTTGGTCTTAAACTGTAATATAAAGAGTAACTCAAAACAGTACAATATGGGCATAAAAGCAGACTATTATAGATTAATTGTACTGAGTTCAGAAATAATCCATGGTCAATCAGTTTACACAGAAGGAGCCAACATACACCGTGGAGAAAAAACAGTCTCTTCAAAATGATGCTGAGAAACCTGGACAGTCTCATGCAGAAGAAAGAAACTGGACCACCATCTTTCATCACACATAAAAATTAACTCAAAATATATTAAAAATTTGAACATAAGGGCTGAAACTATAAAACTCCCAGAAAAAATGTAAGTAGTAAGTAAGCTCCTTGAAATCAATCTTAGCAGTGACTTTTTGGATTTGACACCAAAAGCAAAGGCAACAAAAGCAACAGTAATTAGGACTATGTCAAACTTTAGCTTCTGTAGGGTGAAGAAAACCATCAACAAGATGGATGGAAGGAAAAATCTGCACATCATACGTGAAATGTCAATATCAAAAATATACAAGAAACTCATAGAACTCAGAAAAAATAAACATTAAAGATTAAAAATAAACATTAAAGATTAAAGAATGGGCAGAGGACATAAATTGACATACAAATGACCAATAGGTACACGAAAAGGTACTCAATCATGGATCAGTGAAATGCCAATCAAAATCACAATGAAGTATCACCTCACACCTGTTAGGTGGATGGATGCTATCAAAAAGAAATAACAAGCATTGGCAGGGATTTGAAGAAATGGGAACACTTGCGCAATGACGATGGAAATGTAAACTGATGTACCCACTAAGGAAAACACTATGCAAGTTTCTCAAAAAATTTTACAAAGTAAAACTGCATGATCCAGTAATGCCATTTCTGGATATTTATCTAAAGGAAATAAAATCACTATCTAGACATTTGCACCCCCATGTTCACTGTAGCACCAGGGAAACAACTTAGGTCTCCATCAATGGATGAAGAAAATGTGGTTAATCTACACATTCATAACAGCTATAAAAGAAGAATTTACCATTTGCAACAACATGCAAATGAGGTCATAGGGCTAAGTGAAATAAGTCAGAGAGAGAGAGAGACAAACACTGTATGATCTCATTTACCTGTAAACTCTTAAAAAACGCAAAACACTGAATTCCGAAGCACAGTCTGGGGCAGTAAATAAAGATGGTGGCCAAAAGGTACAAACTTGGAATTCTGACATAAAGTGAAAAAGTGAAAGTGGAAGTCGCTCAGTCGTGTCCAACTCTTTGCGACCCCATGGACTGTAGCCTGCCAGACCCCTCTGTCCATTTCCCAGGCCAGAATACTGCAGTGGGTAGCCGTTCCCTCATCTGGGGGATCTTGCCAACCGAGGGAACAAACTCAGATCTCCCACACTGCAGGCGGATTGTTTACCAGCTGAGCTACCAAGGAAGCCCATAAATTAGCCCTGACCATGTAACACATGCTGATATAGTTAACAATATTTGAAAGTTGCCTAACGCTACGCTATGCTACACTACGCTACGCTAAGTCACTTCAGTCGTGTCCGACTGTGTGTGACCCCATAGACGGTAGCCTACCAGGCTCCCCCGTCCCTGGGATTCTCCAGGCAAGAACACTGGAGTGGGTTGCCATTTCCTTCTCCAATGCATGAAAGTGAAAAGTGAAAGTGAAGTCGCTCAGTCGTGTCCGACTCTCAGCGACCCCATGGACTGTAGCCTACCAGGCTCCTCCGTCCATGGGATTTTCCAGGCAAGAAGAGTACTGGACAGGGGTGCCATTGCCTTCTCCAAAAGTTTCCTAAAGTAAATCTTAAAAGTTCTCAGCACAAGGAAAAAAATTTAACTATGTGTGGCAATGGATGTTTACTATACTTATTCTGGTAATTGTTTCACAATTTTTATACGTACATCAAATCATGCTGTATACCTGAAAATAATATAATGTTATATGTCAATTATATCACAATCTCAAAAAAAAAAAGGAAAAAGAGAACTCTACAAATCAAAGCTTACTGCCAAACGTATCAACTGATTTTTCTTAATCTTAAATGCATTTTTAAATAAGAAAATAAACATGTTCAGCATGTAAAGTGACAAAAAATAATAAAACAAATCTAGCTGGGTAGAAAGAGATAAAAACAGAAATTAGTGAAATATGAAAAAAATTACAGAAGGTGGTACTTTGAAAAAACCAGTAAAATAAGGCCTCTGACAAGAAAAATTAAAGGATAAAATATGAATATGTGCTTTTAGCAAAAATAAAAAAGGGGAGAATTAAAAAATGCTATAAAATTCTGAAAATAGCAAAGTACTGAATAACCGAATAAATCAGTAAACTTTGATGAGAGGTGGGAGCATGGATCAAGAGGGAGGGGACATGTATACCTATGGCTGATTCATGTTGTTGTATTGCAGAAGCCAATACTATATTGAGAGACAATTATCCTCCAATTAAAAAGAAATAAATCTGAAAAATAACTTTGGAAGAAATCAAACTATTTGTCAAAAAAAAGGCTCTCTCTTTCCTCATGCCTTACACACAAGTTGTTTAAAATCCTTGCAACATGTAGGACAAATGATGGGAAGTACAATGCATTAGCTTTGGTAAAACTGCCAGTGACTTATTTTCCTTTTTGCCTAAAGCATCAAGTTTCTGCATTGAGCATGTCTTTTACAAATAAAGAAAATATCATGGAGAAGAAATATGCTCTCCAATTAATTTATAAATGTAGTACAACTACAATCAAAAATCAAAAGTCTTCATGGAACCCAGCCACCTTATCTTGTATATACACACAAACACATATATATATTTGTATATATAAATAAATGAAAAAAAATGCCAAGGACAGTTTTTAAGAAAAGTTGTGAAATTTACTCACCAAAATTCCAGCCAGGATTTATCATGATGCTACATTAAATTAAGACATGTATTGATAGCGATAGTCACAAACAATGAAACAGAAGAGATAGCCCAGGGAAGTTTCTCACATATATGGCAACACGACAACTAATACTGCAGATCAGTAGGAAAAACATGAAATCAATCAAGTTTGTAGCAAATTTGTTAGCCATAAGGGGAAAAAAACCATGTAACCTTTATAACACACTAAAATTAAATTTCAAGTAGACTGAGGCCCTAAATGTGAAAATCAAAATTTTTAAATGTTCAAAATAAAATCTGGAAGACTATATAAAAGATCAATTTAATACAAATTTCCTAAAGCTAAAACAAATTTAATGTTAGTATTTCCAAATCTAACCATCAATTAAAAAAAAAATAGCCACAGACAGGAAGTTTATCTGTACCTTGTACAACAAAGCTTTAGTACCCACAATTCATAAAAACTCCTAAGAATCAATAAAAGGAAAAGTTCCATAAATCAATATATAAAAACTCCAAGAAAATAAATGAAAACTTTGAAGCTGACTTCTAATAAAGTGCTCCTTCTTAGGATTTACAGATTTACAGGACTTCCCTGGTGGCTCAGACGGTAAAGCGTCTGCCTACAATGCAGGAGACCTCGGTTCGATCCCTGGGTCGGGAAGATCTTTTGGAGAAAGAAATGGCAACCACTCCAGTATTCTTGCCTGGAAAATTCCATGGAAGGAGGAGCCTGGTAGGCTACAGTCCATGGGATCACAAAGAGTCGGACACGACTGAGCGACTTCACTTACTCGCTCACTTACAGATTAAAGAACTATAATAAAAAGCATCACCATCATTTGAGTAGTTATGTACCATGTTGTGCTAATTCTTTTACATATTGTTCAATCAAGACAACTTTTGAAATAGGTCCCGTTAAACCCATTTTAAAAGCTGTAAAACTGAAACTCAGAGGCTACCTTATTCAATGTTAACTCGTCTGTTAATTCTAAATCATGTGTTTTTAATTTGACAAGACCTACACTGACAAAACATTTCTTTTTCATCATCAATAACTCCAATCTATATTACATTTTAATACTGCTGCTGCTGCTTCTGCTAAGTCGCTTCAGTCGTGTCCGACTCTGCTTTATTATAAAAATTTTATTTGGACTTTCCATCTTTGCATATATCCTTTAAGAATACTGATGAACAGATACTTATCGAGAAGACTATGCTGAGCATAAACAGGTTTAACAAAGTTATTTAAACGAATGTTCTTGAAAAAACACAGACGTATGCAAAAAAAAAAATCAGCTATCATGTATCTTTTAACAGAAAAACATTCCACCACTTACAGAATATTACTAAAAATCAAGAGAACGTGATGGCCTTAGATCCATCCACCAACTGACACATATGGAGAACATAATAATTGTAACATCAGAATACAATCAGTAGATGCAGACTACGGATAACTCTGTACCACCAACAATCAGTTTTCTTCAAAAATAAAATGTAATTATAAAAGCCTCACAAGGATAAAAGGATAATTTGCAGATCAAAAGAAATTTATTTACTGAATGTGTTGATCTTTGATCCTGAACCTTCCATACCACTAAAAATAAAGACAGTAAACGTACTACAACTTTTACAAGACAAATAGAAATCTTAACACAAATTTGGCACTTGAGAACATTAAGCAATTGCTGCTTTTTTCTTTTGGAGGGAGTGCACTGTGGTTGTATTTCTTTAAATCAGAGAGGGAGGAGGGTAGACAGAGAGAACTGACTCTATCTTTAAAAGAGACACAATAAAGTACTTTCGAATGAATACAAATACCCGGAATTTTTCTCAAAATAACAGAGGAGGAGAAAAGTAGAGTGTGGATAGCCTAAATTTTAGCAATGGGTTGTTTGTTGATGATTGTTTGGGCTGAGTGACAAATAACAGTTTATAATACTACTATGTCTTTTTTCTAAGTTCAAAATTCACAATAGCTATAACAAGAATCATTTCTCAAAAACACATTTCTTCCATAACTTTTTGATTATATTTTATTACTTTTCAAGTAAAAAAATTTACCTAACCACCTTAGTCCTTCATGAATAGCTAAAACTAAATTAGGAAACTTATTTAACTTTCAATTTAGCAACACAAATGAACCAAATAAGATATCTAAACAGTTAACTACAGAGGCTCATGATTCTAAATCATAGTGCTCCATATAATACCAAAGCTAAGGACTTTGCAGCTCAGTTGAGACATTCTAAAAATAGAATAATGAGCTACTTTCATATATGGAAGCTTACAGGTATATGGTTTTCCAGTAGTCATGTATGGATGTGAAGAGTTGGACTACAAACAAAGATGAGCACAGAAGAATTGATGCTTTTGAACTGTGGTGTTGGAGAAGACTCTTGAGAGTCCCTTGGACTGCAAGGAGATTCAACCAGTCCATCCTAAAGGAAATCAGTCCAGAATGTTCATTGGAAGGACTGATGCTGAAGCTGTAACTCCAATACTTTGGCCACCTGATGAGAAGAGCTGACTCATTTGAAAAGACCCTGATGCTGGGAAAGATTGAAGGTAGGAGGAGAAGGGGACAACAGAGGATGAGATGGTTGGACAGCATCACCGACTCAACGGACATGAGTTTGAGTAAACTCTAGGAGTTGGCGATGGACAGGGAAGCCTGGTGTGCTGCAGTCCATGGGGTTGCAAAGAGCCAGACACAACTGAGCAACCGAACTGAACTCAACAGGTATATGGAATACTGCCTACCACATGAAGTACAATCTTTCTGCCTACCTATCTGACATCCTATATTTTCTCTCCCTCCCACATACAAACTCTGCAGTAAAATTCAAACGATTCAGCTGATTGTTCAATGGTTATGAATCTGTGCCAGCCTATTGACACAACTTTAGACATGTCTTTCCCTCAACATATATTGCTCAGTTCTGCACCCAAACATTTACATGTACTGGTCACAATCCACTAATTTCATGAAATCTACTCTGATTCTACCAATTAATGTTCCCTACTGTAGCTTTAGGGCATTTTTGTAAACCTTGAATTAGTATATTTATGTCTTTAACTAGATGAGGTCCTAGAAGATATAGCTCTTTTGGATCTCCAGGGAAAAGGAAGAAGGTTAAGCAATAAAATTGGCATTGACCTTTTTACTGATAAGTAGCTCATGAGATTATGAGCATATTGAAGCCAGAGACCTTCCAAGAGTCATTAAGTATACTATGTACTATGTAATATGTACTACCAATGATGGAAAATCAACAAAATAAGTAAGGTCTCTGCTCTCAAGACACATATATTCTTAGTGTCTTTGAATCACCAGTTTTTAACATAGTGCTGTCATTTAGTAGACACACTGTGCTGCTGCTGCTAAGTCACTTCAGTCGTGTCCGACTCCGTGTGACCCCAATAGAAGGCAGCCCACCAGGCTCCCCCGTCCCTCAGATTCTCCAAGCAAGAACACTGGAGTGGGTTGCCATTTCCTTCGCCAATGCATAAAAGTAAAAAGTGAAAAGTGAAGTCCCTCAGTCGTGTCCAATTCTTAGTGACCCCATGGACTGCAGCCTACCAGGCTCCCCTGTCCATGGGATTCTCCAGGCAAGAGTACAAATGTCTTTAATTTGAAATTCTAACATAAATACCCTAGCAAGAATTATGTAACATTTTAAGAAAACTCAAAACCTAAAAACCCGAATAACACAGTTTTTGGTTAAAATACTGGTCATCAATCAGTTATATTCAACTACTATTAAAAAGGTTATGTTTAGTACTATTTTATTGCAATTACCTAGGAAAGCCAATGATGCTGAATAAAGTACCCATATTACAACTTAAACTGTCTTTGCATTCAACAGTTTACAACTGGTGCTTTCAAAATTCTAGTGAAATTTAACCCAAAAAAAGCTAACTATTTGGGCCCATTATTCTGCAAGAATTTCAGAGGCAAAATGGTTAAAAGTATAGAAATAAACCTCTGAAACAAATTACAAAGAATTAAAAAAAATTTTTTTTAAGAAATGCAACAAACTTTGTATTAAAATCTACCAATTTCCTTTCTGTTTCACAGTCTCACTGACCTAACCAAATAAAAAGGGGTCTATAAAGAAGGCTAAGTGCCAAAGAATTTATACTTTTGAACTGTGGTGTTGGAGAAGACTCTTGAGAGTCCCTTGGACTGCAAGGAGATTCAACCAGTCCATCCTAAAGGAAATCAGGCCTGAATACTCATTGGAAGGACTGATGCTGAAGGTGAAACTCCCAATACTTTGGCCACCTGATGAGAAGAGCTGACTCATTTGAAAAGACCCTGATGCTGGGAAAGATTGAAGGTGGGAGGAGAAGGGCTCGGCAGAAGATGAGATGGTTGGATGGCATCACCGACTCAATGGACATGAGTTTGAGTAAACTCCAGGAGTTGGTGATGGACAGGGAGGCCTGATGTGCTGCAGTCCGTGGGGGTCACAAAGAGTTGAACACAACTGAGGTACTGAACTAACTGAACTGAAATTAATGAAAACATTCATATGGATAATGAAAAATGAGATTTCAACATAGCCCAGAGCTACAAAAACTGGATATTCTATATGTAGTATAAATTGGTTAACATTAATAAAGGACTTAGTTCATGGAAAATACTTTTTATGTACAATCACACTTAATATTCAAAGTTTGTCATCTCAATTCTAAAGAAACTTAAGTTTAAAATGTTTTAAAATGTTTAAGTATCAAACAGGAAAAAAAGCTGAATTATACTACTTAATAATTCAAATGGGCTTCCCTGGTGGCTCAGATGGTAAAGAATCTTCCTGCAATGCAGGAGACACAGGTTCGATTCCTGGGTTGGGAGAATCCCCCAGAGAAGAGAATGACTACCCACTCCAGTATTCTTGCCTGGAGAACCCCATGGACCAGCGAGCCTGGTGGGCAACAACATCTAAATGCCCAAAACTGTATCAAAAAAGTAATAAAACTGTAGGAAAAAGTACCTATAATGCATATGAATCAATTATCTTTATATATAGAGTTGGACAAACATGATAATCATTAAAATAGATCCCATATTCAAAGAGGCAGTTCACAGAAACAGAAAGCCAAAGTTTTAAAATCTCACCTATTTCAAAATATAAATTACAAAGCTTTTTTTACCCTAAAATTAGCTAATATTCTAAATTTTCATTAAAACTCAGAATTGGTAAGGGTACAGAAAAACAAGCACTCCCATACACAATTGTAGAAAACAAATGAGTAAGAATCCTCTTGGCATTGTGGCTTTAATAAACTCTTTAGCTGTAATTTAATTTGACACAGTATTTTTACTTTTATTTTTAATATTCTCACTTGTTAACTGCAAAAATAATTAAATCAAAATATTAGTCGATGTGGAACTCAACTGTGATGTGTAAAGCAACTACAGTGTGAGGCACCAATGTAACAAGACAAAACTATAATTGCAGAGACCATATTAAGTAAAATTTTTAAGTGAACTTCTACTTCTAGCCAAGAAGGTGTAACAATGGACCAATCTGCCCTACTTAGGAAAACAAAAAAGTCATACATAATTTATACAACACTGTTTTTCAAGACCACTGGACACTTGACAACGATGCACCATGGGATAAGCCATGACTGTCCCAGCTTACTAGCTTGAGAAAGTCCAGGTCAAGGCCCAGCTCCAATAAGGAAACTGGGTTGAACTTCAGAAATTCCCTGACAGTTAAAAGTCAAAAATCCAAGATCAAAGCAGCTCAAGTTTGTTTGGCAGAGTTCAACAGAGAGCTGCACAAAGAGAACTCTGGAAGGTCAGCAGAGAATCCTCCCTGAGTATTCAATGCACGTGCATAACTATGTAAAGTAGAAGGTTATTTCTCTTGTTGTTTAAGTCTTTTAAAAAGATAAATGGCTACTTAAAGAATGCGCTATAGAATTTATAACATGTAGAAGTACAATGTTATAATAACAATAGTACACAGGCCAAAAGGGGAGAAGTATTCTAATACTTTAATGGCAAAGAGCCACTGCTACTGCTACTGCTAAGTCACTTCAGTCCTGTCGGACTCTGTGCGACCCCATAGACGGCAGCCCACCAGACTCCGCCGACCCTGGGATTCTCCAGGCAAAAACACTGGAGTGGGTTGCCATTTCCTTCTCCAATGCATGAAAGTGAAAAGTGAAAGTGAAGTCGCTCAGTTGTGTCCGACTCTAGAGACCCCATGGGCTGCAGCCTACCAGGCTCCTCCGTCCATGGGATTTTCCAGGCAAGAGTAGTGGAGTGGAGTGCCATTGCCTTCTCCTGATGAGGGTAAAAAATGGAGAGTGAAAAAGTTGGCTTGAAACTCAAAATAAAAAAAACTAAGATCATATCATCCAGTCCCATCACTTAATGGCAAATAGAGGCGAAAAAGTGCAAACAAGTGACAGATTTTATTTTCCTGGGCTCCAAAATAACTGCAGACAAAGACTGCAGCCATGAAATTAAAAGACACTAGCTCCTTGGAAGAAAAGCTATGACAAAACTAGACAGCACATTAAAAAGCAGAGACATCACTTGGTCAACAAAGGTTCATATAGTCAAAGCTATGGTTTTTCCAGTAATCATGGACAGATGTGAGAGTTGGACTGTGAAGAAGGCTGAGCACTCAAAAAATGGTATTTTTGAACTGTGGTGCTGGAGAAAACTGTTCAGAGTTCCCTGAACAGCAAGGAGATCAAACCAGTCAATCCTAAAGAAAATGAACCCTGAATATTCATTGGAAGGACTGATGCTGAAGCTGAAGCTCCAATACTCTGACCACCTGTAGTCTACAAGAACTACACTTTAAACTGAAGGATACAAATAGTCTGAAAGTAACACAATGGAAAAAGATAAACCATGTGAACTCTACTCAAAACAAAGCCAAGATGAGTATAATTAGAAAAAGTATACCTTAAAGCAAAGAAGATTACCATGAATAAAAATGGTCACTGTATAATAATAAAGAGGTGAATATATCAAGAGGACATAGTAATCTTAAACATTTATGTACTAATTGTAATTTCAAAAATATAAAGTGAAAATGATAGAAACACAAGGCAAAACAAACGAACGCACAATATAGATTTCAATGTCATTTTTTCAGTAAGTGACAGCAATAGAAAGACATCACTTGAACAACATTACCAATAAGCACGACCTAATTAACATATACAGAACACATCGCCCAACAACAGAATACACCTCTCTATAAAGCACTTAAAACTAACAGGATATATAATATCTAAACCATAAAATAAGAAAAAATTACAAAGATTCAAGTCTTCCAAAATATGTTCTCCAGGCACAATGAATTAAATTAGAAACAAACAAAAAGTATATGGAAAATTCCAAATACCTGGAAATTAAATAACATACCTCTCAATAATCCATGGGTCAAAGAAATAAACATGGTAGATGTACTCTGAACTGAATGAAAAGAAGCTTACATGTCAAAACTTGAGGGATGCCATAAAAGCAATATTTGTATGAAAATACATAACATTAATCCTCTGTATTAGAAAAGATACCGTGTCAACTACATCAACTTTAATATTAAATAGGAAAAAAGCAAACTAAATACAAAGCAGAACATTCAAACAGCAGAAATCAATAAGATGGGAAATGGAAAACATAGAAAATTCAATGAAGCCAAAAGCTGATTATTTAAATTAATAAAATCAATGTATTTCTAGACAGACTGATAAAGGAAAAGACACTAATTATCAATATCAGAAATGAGAGAGATGACATCACTATAGATTCTAGTTATTAAAAATATAAAAATCCAATACAACAAACAACCCTACAAATAAGTTTAGCAACTGTGATGAAAAAGCTTAGCAACTTTGATGAAGAGTTTAGCAACTTTGATGAAACAGACTAATTCTATGAAAACAAAATTGCCAAAGCTCACTCAAAAGGATAATCTGAATAATCCTGTATCTATTCAATAAATTGAATGTGTAGTTTAAAACCTTCCCACAAAAACAGCAAACCCATACAGCTTCACTGGTGAACTGTACCAAACATTTAGGAAAAAAATAACGTCATTTAAGGTATTTAATTCAGGAACAAAGAATGCTTGCTCTCCCTATTTAAACACTGCACTAGATGCTTTTTCATACTTAGTGACTGAACAACTAAATGCCATAGGTAAGAAAAAGAAAAGACATTCAGATAGAAAATATAATAAACAGTGTACACAGAAAATCTGATGGCATCTACCAAAAAGCTGTATACTGTAATAAAAATGTCTGGCAAATGTGCTAAATACAAAAGCAATGGGCAAAAATAATCTTTATTTCTATATATTAATAACAAATGGACATTTGTTTTAAATATTACTTAGAATAGCACCAAAAAAAAAACCCAAAATAAGGATAAATCTGAGTAAAAAGACAAAAAATCTGTATAGTGAAAATATAACTGCTCCAAAAAGTAAAAGATTGAATTAAATGTTAAGATAATTTGTGTTCATGGGTGGAAAAACTCAACATTAAGATGTTAATTTTCCCCAAATTGCTCTATTGATTCAAGTTAATTTCAATTAAATTCCAGCAGGCCTTTCTGTAGAAACTGACTCATAGGAAAATGTAAAGGACCCAGAAGAGCCAAAACAACTTTGAAAACAAACACAGTTCCACTTTATTTCAAGATTTGATATAAAACTAAGTAGGATAGTACATTTTTGGCTACTAAATAGACAAAAACGGGTCAATGAAAAAGAATACAGTACAAAGAATCATATGTAGATAATAATTGTTTCTGACCAAGATGCACAGCCAATTCAATTAGAAAAAAAAAGTCTTTTCAACAAATCATGCTAAAAAAAGTGAATTTCCATATTCAAATCCAAAAAATCTTGATTCATACATTGCATCATATTAAAAAAAGTTAAAAAGAACTTAAATGTAAAACTAAAAACTATAAAATCTATCAGAAAACAAAGGAGAAATCTTTGTGACCCTGGGTTTCACAATGACCTGTTTTTATTACTTAGTCACTAAGTCACTTCAGACTCTTTTGTGACTCCATGGACTGCAACCCACCAGGCTCCTCTGTCCATGGTATTTACCAAGGAAAAATACTAGAGTGGGTTGCCATTTCCTTCTCCAGGGAATCTTCCTAACCCAGGGATCAAACCTGTATCTTCTGCATTGCAGGTGGTTTCTTTACCCCTGATCCACTGAGAAGCCCTCACTGAGCCACCAGGGAAGCCGTAAAGACAATGAGTGAGTGAGTGAAGTCGCTCAGTCGTGTCCGACTCTTTGCGACCTCATGGACTGTAGCCTACCAGGTGCCACCATCCATGGGATTTTCCAGGCAAGAATACTGGAGTGGGTTGCCATTTCCTTCTCCAGGAGATCTTCCCGACCGAGGGATTGAACCCGGGTCTCCCACATGGTAGGTACTGTAGGCAGATGCTTTACCGTCTGAGCCACCAGGGAAGATCCTAAAGATGACTTAGATATGACCAAAAGCATGAGCCACACTAGCAAACACCTGGTAAACTTAAATTCATCAGAATTAAAAAATGCTATTTTTCAAAACACCATTGAGAGAATCAAAACAAAAAAGGCAGAAAATACTGCAAACCATATATCTGATAAAGAACCTGTAACCAGAATGTAGACTTCTCAAAACTTAAAGAAATAAATCAATTTGAAAAGCAGACATTCAAATAGACTTAACCAATGACATATAGCTTGCAAAAAAGTCCATGAAAAGATGTTCAACACCAAAGACACTAGAAAAATGAAAAATAAAACCACAAAGAGATTACCAGTTCACATCCATCAGACTGTCTATAATTAAGAAAAAACAGTAACAAGCACTAGAGAGGATGTAGATGGGGGATGCCACGGGCAGTAAACTGGAAATGAAAGCATTTGTTTACAAAAAGACCTGCACAGAAACTTTATTTATAATAGACCCAAATTGGAAACAATCCAAATGTCCATCAAGAGTTGTGTGGATAAACAAACTGCTGTATGTCTGTACAATGTAGTACTACTAAGCAATAAAAAGGAATGAACTACTGATATACAACATGGCTGAAATTCCAATAATGCTGAGTGGAATGATCCAGGGAAAAAGAGGATACATACTGTATGACTCTTTGCTTAAAATTCTAAAAACTGCAAACTAATCTACAGTGACACAAAACAGATCAGTGGTTGGCTGGGGAAAGAAAGGCAGAAGGGAGTAATTACAAAGGAGCAAAATGATACTCCTGGGGTTCATTACCCTGATAGTAGTGGTTCATAGGTGTATATATGTAAAAACACTGTATACCTTAAATATAGGTGGTTGATCTCAAATTATATCTCAATAAAGCTTCTTTTTAAGGCACAATATGGGCCAGTACACATGGCATGAATACATTTGTGTAACTAAACAAGGATGTTTATATGTGTGGTAATATGTAAACTAGTAATTTCAGGAAAAAAAATGCACAAAAAAAATTTTAACATAATCACCTACACCTAAGAAAAAGGACTGGAAATCAGGGAGAAATATTTTTCACTTGAATTTTTTTTAACTACACACATGTATTACTTTTTTAAATTTCATGAAAGCTTAATTACTTGGCACATAAATCCAACGCCAAAGGAAAAATTCTTAACCATTATCCTAGCAAATTATAGGCACCCCACTCCAGTACTCTTGCCTGGAAAATCCCATGGACAGAGGAGCCTGGTAGGCTGTAGTCCATGGGGGTCAAGAAGAGTTGGACACGACTGAGTGACTTCACTTTCACTTTTTACTTTTATGCATTGGAGAAGGAAATGGCAGCCCACTCCAGTGTTCTTGCCTGGAGAATCCCAGGGA
This sequence comes from Bos taurus, assembly GCF_002263795.3. NCBI lineage: Eukaryota > Metazoa > Chordata > Mammalia > Artiodactyla > Bovidae > Bos > Bos taurus. The sequence goes on from NC_037330.1 coordinate 46,736,423, forward strand.
TGGGGGAGCCTGGTGGACTGACGTTTACAGGGTTGCACAGAGTCGGACACGACTGAAGCGACTTAGCAGCAGCAGCAGATTATAAAAATACAACTTCAGTTATCAAAACTTTTATATTAAACAACAGACAAAAAAAAAGGCTAGCAACCACTTAACATAATTTTCTAACAACATTCCCTCTTCAAACTACTAATGTAGAAAACTGCCAATAAACCACATCTGAACACCCTCTTCCAAGCATCTTCATTTCTTTCTGCTTGTTCTAGGTTTTGTGAATTCCTTTTCTCCTTATCCAGTAATTGACAACTCAGACTTGCATCATTTATATTTTTAAAAATTCACTTCCAGAAGATATGCTTGGATGGTTAACTACATCTGACCCTCTTAGAAAATACCATTGCTGAATAAAAATAAATACACCTTCCCACAAAAAGCTCATTACTTCTCCCTCAATCTACATAATATGAACTTAACAGGTAAGGCAAAATAGTACAGTGTGGACAAGTGCTTAATTTACTAGAAAGAGAGGACAGAAAATAAGCAAGAAAACACAAAATATCTCCAAGTGTTCTAAAGAATATCACATTGTTATTGATGAAATTTTAAGAATTCCAAAAATTATTTAGAATGGTCAGGAATAACTGGACTCTCAAGAGCAAACTGCCTCTCGTGACCACTCATACTTGAAGGAGGTAAATGTCTTGCCTCCAACAAGTATTTGAGATCTAGGCTTGAAAGACATTTTGCCAGGCTTGGAAAACTAAAGATTTAAGAATCGTGCCCTAACAGGGCAGAAAGGTTTACAAACAGAAATTTGTAATACATCCCAATGTTAAAATGTACAAGGATTCAAGGAAATGAAAGGCCTAAGCACTAGATCTAAGGTTTAAAGTATGAATAGTTTTTCTGGCCAAAGAGAGTGAGGAAAGATTCTAAACAATCTCTACACTAGATCTAAGGTTTAAAGTATGAATAGTTTTTCTGGCCAAAGTGAGTGACGAAAGATTCTAAACAATCTCTATGTAAGGACTAACTTTCTTTAGTAGACGCACAAACCAACTCTATAACTTCTGACTCAAATTTGAAGCTAACTGCCTGAACAAGTTTCTTTATTCTCTTTAAAAATCAGGGTAAACTGATTTCTAATGAAGCTTATTACTAGTGAAAATATCTCAGACTTCATAACAGAAAAGCAGAGTGAAAAAAATCTTATATTACTATAATTATATCATTTAGGTCAAATCACTTTATCTGTCCATTTAGAACCATAAGTTCCCCTCAGAAAATTGGGTTATCGTTTTATATTTACAAGAATATAAGCTTTTTCAATTCCTTGAACACCATTCATACTTTAAAATATTATTCTCAGAGACTGCTTTTCTAGAAAAATTTATGGTTGTCTATTTAGGTTAAAACTATTTATATAAACCAATGTTAAAAATTCAACAAGTACTTTCCACTGGAATTTTTGTAAGCTATATTATAGTTTTCAGAAGTCAACAGAAAGTTTCCTTTAATGATAATACACTCAGTAGATCGAGGAACCCAGCTTTCCTTAGTTTTAAACACTGTTTTCCTACCTTTACGCCAACTGCAACATCAGTGACAATTCTGTAAAACAAACAAACAAAAAGCTTCAACCTCTAGTTATTCAAATGGTCACTGTTAGAAACTTTTTAGGGTAGTTCATCAATCATAAATCTTCCACTCAAAATGCAGATGGAAAACACACACAAAGATGGTCGGTGGAACATTATCAACTTGGCTTTCTAGAAATGACTTTCAAACATGTGAGGAAACTCACAGTTTCGGTGTTTTTTTTTTAATTTCAAATAGCAAAAAGAACAAAACCCCAAAGCCTACATAATGTCCCGCTACACTTAGGTTAATAATTTAAGACTTAATTCAACTCTTTAGTAATCTTAATAGGATGAGGAAACATGAAATTCAATACAAATTTTGCCATCTATTTCCATGCTGATCTGGGGAAAACAGTGAAATCTGGATTTGTTTCATCTAGAAAATAATCTTTAGAGAACACCTAGGATGAGTCAAATTTCGTTAGTCTGTTAACTTTTACTAGATCTGCACTTGATATCCTTAAAAAACATCGAAATCCAGATGCTTAAAAAAACCTCGTATTTTACTTCTGACCCTTCAAATACAGTCACTGATTCCAATAAAAGATACTGTTTTCCTATGCTCCCAAACGGGCTGAATACGGCTACATTTCGCCCTAAAGGGTGCCTCCTTTAACAATGAGTTAAATTATTAGAGTCTTTTCAGGTGTGGAGCGTTAAGTGCAGGGAAACCCTGGTCCCGTATCATTTCCCGAAGCCTTTGCCTCACCTCACTTAGCATTCTATCGCCAGCCTCAAAGGTGCAGATGGTTCTGGCTTTTTAAGAGTTGTTTTTGTTTTTCCCGAAACTGGTCAAAGTAGCTGAAAAGATGGCCCTGTGTTGACTATCTGCTCTTCTTTCTGCCACAGCTCTTAGCCTTTGCCCATGTGACTGATGTCCACCACAAACACTTCGTTTTTTGAGATGATTTAATTTCTGGGCCCTTCTGCCAAGCCTTCAACGTTCTTAGGCCGCACAGAAAGGCATTTTTCAGCCTCCCGCCCCCACTAGCAGACTCCAGTGAAAACAAAAGAGTGTGACATCTGCCCTCCCCCTTCCTCCCGCCGCCGCACGCCTCCCCGCCCCCCTTCCCCCGCGGCTCCCACTTAGCTTTCCCCGGAGCTCCCGCCACCGGCATCTCCCCCAGCCAGGGCGGGCCAGGCGGGGCCAAGAAGGCCTGGGACTTCTAGGGAGGGGGTCCGGGGAGGGGGGGGGGCCTCTGTTCTCTCAGCGGGGAGCCGCCCCCCTCCCCCAACGTAGGCCTCGCTCTCCGGCCGCTACACTCGCTCCCACCGGAACCGCTCGTCCGGGGTCCGGGTCCCCGGTTACGGATCGAAATGGCTCCTAGAGGGGGGAAGGGCCGGGCGAGACATTCTGGGGCCCCCACCGCATCCCTCGCCGCCCCTCCAAGACCCGCTGCTTCTCCGGGGTCGTCGCCCCAATGCCGGCCAAGCCTACGAGTCCGCTTTCTTCCCGTTTTCTCGACCAGAGCCCGCCGGGGGAAGCCCAGGGAGGGGTGTGTGCGATGGGGCGGGGGTTGGGTAACCGCAGCCCAGCCCTGGGAGGGGCCGCCAGAGGGTTTCTGCCCGACCCCGGACGGGGCCACAGGCGGGCCCCACTCCCCTCTCACACACCACCTCGCCAAACCCGTTACCTACCCGTCCATTGCCGAACCGAACAAAGCTTCGCTCACAAGAACCGAGCCACGCAGCCGGCGAGACACACAAGCGGAGAGAAAATGGCGGCTAGAGCCCGACGGAAATTGCCGAAGGTGCCGGAGCGCACGGGGCAGCGCGTGGCAGCGGCGGCGGCGGAAAGAGCCGAGCGCGCCGGCGCCCGGCTGCGGGCGGCGAGCGGCGGGGCGCGGGGACGGCGGGGAGGGGGCGCCGCCGCAGTGGCCTCCTACGCGGCGCCGCGCGCCTGGGGCCCTCCGCCCTTTGCGCTCTGGGCCTCGGCCTGTTGTTGAGCAGAGTGGCTTGCTTGGTTTCTATTGTACGTTCCTCCTCGAAGTCCCTGTTGCCCTCTCAGGGCGGTGTGGGTGGACTAGCACCCAGCCCTCCACACCCACTGCCCTGGACCTCGGGAGGGTGTCCCCTGGACCGCAGGACTGCCCAAAGACCTCCTCCACTTTTCCCTCCAAAGCAGGTCCCAACTTGGCTACCGTCGACTTAGATGGGCCAAGAAAAAAACTATTTCATAGCTTTTTTCTTTTTTTACTATGCCATCTTTTATTAACAGACCCCTCCATCCTCTCAAAACCAAAAACCAAAAGAAACTTTATCCCATTAACCAAGACCACTGCTTAGTGAAAACTGTGCTTCTGAAGCAAGTAGACATCAGATTGAAACATACGGCTTTTGCTTCCCGACGCTTGAAGTTCCAAGTGGAGGAAGATAACGATTCTCACCTCACTCAGCTGATTAGTCTGCACCTGTAGGAAATACTCACAATACCTGGATGGAAAAGAACACAGGTTGAGAGATGTATTAAAAAGTTGGTAAGAAATCTGCTACCAACAGTAAGATCTACCATTTGGAGGCTTGAAAGAGCAAGTGGGGATGGAAGTACTAGCTCCATCTTTACCGTTGGTTAAAGATGGAGGAAACACTACGATGGGCTACTCAAATCGACTCCCTTTTCTATATCTCTCACTGGTTTCCTTTTAAATTTTAAAAGCATATTGGACAATTCCTTTAAAGTGTTTTTATCAGAGGCTCAACGTTTGAAAAGGCATCCGTTTTTGAAAAATTTGCTCAGTGGGCGACTTTTCTCTATCCTCCGTCCTTCCCCCGCAGCCACAACACACACATACGCACACCTCTAATCCTGGAAATGAAAAATATTCTCTTTGTCTCTCCAATTACTCTCAATGACCACTCTGGGTTTTCTGATATCTCCTTCATACAAATCTCTTATCCATTTACTATTTGGAATTTCACTGTACTAAATATACTTTATGATTCATAAAATTACATTGTTTTTAACTTGAACAAAACTTATAGAACATCTGGTCCAAATAGAACTCTTCAGAGCACTCAAGTGTTAAGAATTCTTGATTTGCTTCAGGGATTAGAATTTCTTAAAAAACAAACAAAAACAAAAAAACACACATTACTTCCTACATTGTCTTCCCTTTGCCGTTAACATTAACTTGTGATACATAGAGGACCCATTATCAGTGCCATTAATAATCACTCTTCAAACGTTTGTGGTTTTGAACAGGTATTTTCACTCAACAATTACATATGTAAGCTCCAAAGGCCAGGAACTCTATCATAATTCTCTGTATTCCCCCACAGTGACTCAATCAATGTTGATTCATTAGCTCTTGTTTTATCTTGGCAAAGACAAACTGCTCCACCAAAGGAAACCTGTCCTTAGGTGTCAAAACAAACAAACAAAATTTATCCTGTTAACCAAGACCAAACTATAATATTCACAAAAACGTGTTTTTCTTTTTTTTTCTCCTAATAAAATACAAGACTACGGACAGACAATAGTCAGTGTGCTTGCTTATTTAGACCCATCACTTTCTAGAAAACATTTAAGTTTCTTTATAAGTCAAGACACAAAAAGTAGTAGGTAAAATATATAAAGTGAAATAAAGAAATAAAAGGGTGATACAACATAGAACCAGAAGTGAGACTAATGCAACAACTATATCACAAAAGCATGGTGATTAAAGATTGGATTCAAATCAGAGCTCTTTTCATTTAGTAGATGTGTGACACTAGACATGTTCATTAACCTCTCCAGGAAAAAGTTTCATTAACTGATGTTAATGGGATTTCCTCTACTGTAAGTAAAAATGGGATTAAAAATAAGACCTTCATCCCAGATGACTGACCTTAAAAGTCCTAACGTATGTAAAGCAGAACTCTAAGTCACTGATGGGATACAGTAAATGCTCAATAAAGGAATAAAGGGTGCTATCATCATCCTATTTTTTTGTTGTTGTTGTTCCTAAGTATTATTAGTCACTTGAGAAGGAACAGGTTGCAATTTTTTGGCCCTTGGATTTTTTAGCACCAATAATATTCATATAAATAAACCTATATAGAGACTTTCACAAAGGTTAAACACATCACTAACATAATTAGATTGGCTGATATCTAGTGGAATAAATCTGGGGAAATGTCATAGATAAATTTCTAAAACCTCATCCAAATCAAGATTTGTGTGATTTTATGAGTTAACCATGGTGGAGATTATTAATCTCAACATTAGCAGATGATCAACCTTTGTAATATATGACAAGACTATATTAGTATTTATGACTTCCTAACAAAATAAGGCAATAAAAATTAAAGTGCCTGTACAGTATTATTTTCATTTCAATATCTTTTTTCAGTATAATGATTTGTTCTTTCTCCTCTGAGTGGTAAATGTTTTGACCTTTTACAGAGATTTACACTTATGTGAACAATGATTAAATCTAAATTTCAGTGTATGTTAAGTCAAAATGACGTCTAATATTGATGCAATAAAAATAGGAGATAGGATCTTTTCATAATATTCTGATTTTATTCCTAGCTTTACATCTTTCCTGCCTATATTACTAAAGACTTCCTTTAACTTTTTTATGCTGCTTTTCTTCTTATGAAAAGAGGAAATAATCATAGGATCAATTAGATAATTCCAGGGGAGTATGTATTTTTATACTAATGGAAATATTCTAAAAGTAAATTGTGGTGATAGCTATACAATATACTGCTACTGCTACTGCTAAGTCACTTCAGTCGTGTCCGACTCTGTGAGACCCCATAGGTGGCAGCCCACGAGGCTCCCCAGCCCCTAGGATTCTCCAGGCAAGAACACTGGAGTGGGTTGCCATTTCCTTCTCCAATGCATGAAAGTGAAAAGTGAAAGTGAAGTCACTCAGTCGTGTCCGACTCTTAGCGACCCCATGAACTACAGCCTACCAGGCTTCTCCATCCATGGGATTTTCCAGGCAAGAGTACTGGAGTGGGGTGCCATTGCCTTCTCCGATACAATATACTAAATATAAAAAAATTCATTGAATTATACACTTAATACTGATGATTTTCATAATATGTAAATTGTATATCAATAAATCTGTCAACCAGAAAAAGCACATATCTTTAGCTACTGAGGAAACCCATCCTACCAGTTTACTGGTATATTCTCCACATATATAATGTATAAATTGATTACATACAGAGTTACATAGGTTTTATTACAAAGTAGTAACCACAGTACACATTGTCCTGTAACTTATTTTTTAATTTAAAAATATATCTTAGAGATCTGTCCCTGTCAGTAACCACATTAAGAACTATCTTTTTCTTTATATATGTCAATGTGCAGGCTCAGTCACTCAGTGGTGTCTGATTCTTTGCAACCCTATGGACTATAGCCCACCAGGTTCCTCTGGCCATGGGATTCCCAGGCAAGAATACTGGGGTAGGTTGCCATTTCCTTCTCCAGGGAACCTTCCCAACCCAGGGATCAAACACATGTCTCCTGCCTTGGCAGGCAGTTTTTCTTTACCACTGAGCCACCAGGAAAGCCCCCATTCTTTATATATAGCTGCATAATATTCCATCAAATAAGAATCATGATTTATTTAACTAGAACTCATAGATAATATTTATATTGCCTCCAATCTTGCTATTTACAAACAATTTTGTGATGAATATTCCTATTTCTAGGTCATTTTTCACATGTATGAATATATCTTCTGGATAGATATTACAAATTTCTGCATAGAATTCACTTTTTATTTTAAAAGATGCTATCAAATTACCTTTCAGGTGCTTGAGTCCTTGCAGGAAAATATTACCAATTCTCATCATTAAAAAGGGCTGATATCTCTAATATATAAGGAGTTCCTAAAAATAAAAAAATCAAAGTCCAACAACCAAATTTTAAAAATGGGAAAGCATATGAATGAAATATTAACAAACATCTTAGGAAAGTAAAAGCAAAAATTATAAATCCTTACCCTCACTTATAATAAGAAACATCCAAAGTAAAACTGTATTAATGTACTAATTTCACCTGTCAATGCCCACCTCCCTCCTCCACCTCAGGCAAATATCACACAAAGCTCAGTACTGAAAGGATTCCTTTCCAAAGTATCAATTGTGAAAGTAGAATAAAGATACCTCTAGATATCAGTTCAGTTCAGTCGCTCAGTCCAACTCTGAAACCCATGGACTACAGCATGTCAGGCTTCCCTGTTCATCACCAACTCCCAGAGCTTGCTCAAACTCATGTCCGTCAAGTCACTGATGCCATCCAACCATCTCATCCTCTGTTGTCCCCTTTTCTTCCTGCCTTCAATCTTTCCCAGCATCAGGGTCTTTCCAATGAGTCATTTCTTTGCATCAGGTGGCCAAAGTATTGGAGTTTCAGCTTCAGCATCAGTCCTTCCAATAAATGCTCAGGACTGATTTCCTTTAGGATTGATTGGTTGGATCTCCTTTCAGTCCAAGGGACTCTCAAGAGTCTTCTCCAACACCACAGTTCAAAAGCATCAATTCTTAAGGGCTCAGCTTTCTTTATAGTCCAACTCTCACATCCATACATGACTACTGGAAAAACCATAGCTTTGACTAGATGCACCTCTGTTGGCAAAGTAATGTCTTTGCTTTTTAATATGCTTTCTAGGTTGGTCATAGCTTCTTTTTCAAGGAGCAAGCATCTTTTAATTTCATGGCTACAGTCACCATCTGCAGTGATTTTGGAGCTCAAGAAAATAAAGTCTGACACTGTTTCCATTGTTTCCCCTTCTGTTTGCCATGAAATGATGATACTGGATACCATGATCTTCATTTTTTGAATGTTGAGTTTTAAGCCAGCTTTTCACTCTCCTCTTTCACTTTCATCAAGAGCCTTTTTAGTTCTTCTTCATTTTCTGCCATAAGGGTGGTGTCATCTTTGTATCTGAGGTTATTGATATTTTTTCTGGCAATCTTTATTCCAGCTTATGCTTCATCCAGCCTGGCATTTCTCATGATGTACTCTGCATGTAGGTTAAAAGGCAGCGTGACAATATACAGCCTTGACGTACTCCTTTCCCAATTTGGAACCAGTCTGGTGTTCCATGTCCGATTCTAACTCTTTCTTCTTGACCTGCAGCCTTTCCCTTCTCCAGGGGATCTTCCCAACCCAGGGGTCAAACCCAGGTCTCCAAAATTGCAGGTGGATTCTTTACCAGCTGAGCCACCAGGGAAACCCACCTCTGGATATACTAAATGTCAAAATGTCTATTCCCTACACATTTTTTATTTGGCAGTTTTCTGGAAGATATATTTCGCAATAAAGCAATGTATCAGTAAAGAAGACTTGGTACCCAGGAAACCAGAGAGCCAACAAGTAAGAGAAGAAAATTAGGTATCAGTGAAAGAAGGCCTAGGCCAATAGCTATACAGTCATATAGCAGTCGTAAGATTCCAATACTGTATGAGACCAGAGAGCTCCAGAAAACATGTCTCCAAGGAAAAACATGGAACTTACAGACTGAAAATGTCTGAATATATTGAGCAGAGTTTTCTAGCACTGTTGGCAAGCTTAGGGGTAAAATTAATAAAAGATACCTGGAAATTTTTTAAAAGTTAGCTTCAGGATAAACAAAAAGTTGTAAGGAGATATGATCACATACACTGTGAATCAGTTATAAAAATAGTTACATCTCCATAAAAATGTAAGCACTGAATATTAATAAAATTAAGAGTGTGAAGCAATTTCATGGAAGGATGGAAGAGAAGCATAGATGTATGCATATGTATATGTGATGGGAATGCAAATTCTCATATTCCAAAGTAGGAAGCCAATAGATAATGTCTAGCCTTGATAGGTGAGAAAATGGCAGATGAACATACTGTTCAGAAGCATAGAGGTAAATACCAGGAAAATCAGGAAGAAGAGTTGAATGCAGTTGTTTCTGGGGTATAATACTTGGGGATAAGAAAAGGGTGAGACAAAAGAGTATAGTTTGGATTTTGTTTATTTCATGATAACTCTTCCAAAACTATTTACTTTTTATGTTTTGTGCATGTGTTACTTTGGTAAAAATAAATTTTACATTAAAAAAAGAAAGGATTAGATGGCAGCGAGCAAAGGACTGTCTTAGCACAACCATTACCTCTTTTGTATTCTGCAAAAGTGACTGCTTATCTACATGTTCACTGAAAAAAGCTCAGCATAGCTGGCTGTCCTTCCTATATTGTGCATATAATAAAGATTATTCTTGGAAGAGAACACAATAGTTTAAGCGGATCAGCAGTTTTTAGAATGTTCATGCATAAAGAACTAAACTAGGGGAGCGAATGTGAAAAATAAAGAAAAATGCGCAGAAAAGTAAAAGATGAAAAATATGCTAAATACAAAAGAAACAACATCATTTTTGCTTTATAATATTATAACTATGAAATAGTATAAATTTATTATAAAATCCACATTATAATTTACTTTCTTTTATGCAATAACCACACAAATGATGAGTGACAAGTGGTCTGCAAATAAAACTACAGCTTTGAAGCTCATTCCTGGAATGAGTAACTCTTCCAAACTAACTTTCTTTGTTAACTTCACACAGAAAGGAACCAAATAACAAATGGAAACCTTCGGCCTTTTCAAAATCTATTTTAATAGTCTAGAGTGTTCAAAGTAATTTAAATACATTTGCTCCTTAACACCGGCGATGAAAAGCTGAGAAATGAGAGCTGAAAATTGTTCAGATTTGGTTAAATCTCTTAATTATCTTGCAACAGATATTTCTGTTGGAGCATTGTTACTTCAAGTCTGATCTCTTACCCTCTACACCCATTTTCTATTAGAGAAAATAAGGTATGTTTTAAAGGAAGAAGAAACGAATATGATTTTGTCCTCATTTAATATATTTAATATTTACGGTGAAGTATTTTTTCCAAATTTGCAAGTGACAGGTACTTTATATTAGGAAGATAGAATCAGTATTCAAAATGATATTGGAAGGAATTCAATAGGAATATAAATGTAAATTCTCCTATTTAGGTTTTAAAAAATCAACTGTAAAAGGTTCTGCATATTAAGGGGTATGTGGTTTGATGATACATTCTATACAGAAAATATGAAGCATTGACCCAAAACAATTAGGATTCTTAATAAAATAAAAGTATTCAATTAAGAAGGTAATAGTTCCATTATATTCGACTCAAATTTTTCCCATGAACTTTGTTTAGTTGGAATGTGTTTAAAAAAAAATAATAGTTGTACCAGGATAATTGTAGAGAACAATATTGTTGGCAGCCCTATTCTCTTTATGGATAGCCGTGCAATTTGGTGAGGGGTAAGCCAATTGAAAAGCAGAGACATTACTTTGCCAACAAAGGTCCATCTAGTCAAGGCTATGGTTTTTCCTGTGGTCATGTATGGATGTGAGAGTTGGACTGTGAAGAAGGCTGAGCGCCGAAGAATTGATGCTTTTGAACTGTGGTGTTGGAGAAGACTCTTGAGAGTCCCCTTGGACTGCAAGGAGATCCAACCAGTCCATTCTGAAGGAGATCAGCCCTGGGATTTCTTTGGAAGGAATGATGCTAAACTTAAACTCCAGTACTTTGGCCACCTCATGTGAAGAGTTGACTCATTGGAAAAGACTCTGATGCTGGGAGGGATTGGTGGCAGGAGGAGAAGGGGATGACAGAGGATGAGATGGCTGGATGGCATCACCAACTCAATGGACGTGAGTCTGAGTGAACTCTGGGAGTTGGTGATGGACAGGGAGGCCTGGCTTGCTGCAATTCATGGGGTCTCAAAGAGTCGAACACGACAGAGGGACTGAACTGAACTGAACTGAAACCAATCAAAGTAATCATCCCCCTCCTTCCATAGTGATAATTTCAGGTCATCCAGACCTAAGGCTAATCAGAGCATGGCATTCTATTGAAAACAGAGGTTGGGTCAAGGATGGGTCAGTCAACATGAAATCTCATAGACACCAACATGGAAACATGTAGTTCTGATCAGTGCTGGTAACCACACTAGAATCACAACGGGAGACTGCCTAAACATAAACCTTACAGAAAGACAGAAAGAAACTCTTGCCTTCCAATAATCTATTTTCAATAGGAGCCAGGGAGTTTCTTTTGTAAGCAAAATCTTGTCACTACTCTGCCCAGAAGCTGGAAATGGAGCTTGATTTCACTTTGAGTAAAAGGCAAGGTCCTTACAAAGGTTTATAAATCTGACATGATCTGGTCCCCCGTCCTCTCTCTGTCCTCATCTGTAGTGACTGTCCTTTTTTATACTCATTCCTTACGGATGTACTGGCCTTTGCTGTTAGAATATTCCAGGCACTGTCTCACCTTAATATCTTCTCTAAATCTGTTTCTCTGCTCTTCCTTCAAATATCCCCTGCCCACCTCCTATGTACACCCCCAATAAAGTCTTCATCTTTAAGTCTTCATTCAAATCTCAAAGAAAATTACCCTGATATAGCCTTTGTACCCCACTCTCAACAATCTCAGCCCCCTTTCCTTGTTCTACTTTTCATTTTACTAAAAGCACCTGCCACATTCTAACTTACTATTCAACTTGTTTATATTCTTACATTTATTGTTTACCATCAGTCTTTCTCCACTAGAATATAAGCTCTAGAATGGTGGTTTATTTGGGGCCTGACATACCTCGAGCGCCTAGTACAAATGCCTGGCACACAGTAGGTGCTCCTCAATCCTTTGTTAAAGGATGAATGAGCAACCTAGCTACTGGATCACCCACTTGCAGAAAACTGACTCTGGACTTGCCAATGATGTGAGCCAAGGTGAGTCCTTCAGGGCTTTATACACTTGAAACAAAAATATCTTTTTTAGGCAACTGAAAGCAAACTAATTATTAAAGTACTGAAGGATAGGAGATTCATACCAGAGAAAAACATGAAGGACTTGGAGATGTTTTTACCCTGGGGAACATCAGTGAAGAACGTGTTAGTTATCTTCTAATAAATAAAGGGCTGCCAGGAAGAATTTAGGCATATATTGTCCCACAAAGCAGAATGGATTGAAGTTATAGAGATCTCAGCTCTGTGTACAAATGGACCTTCTAACAATGAAACTGCCTCAGTCTGGAATGAGCTGCCTCAGGCTTTAGCCAGCTTTCTGCTATCCAAGCAGATACTGAATACATCCATGGGTCAGAGAGAGGATAGCAGAGGTCACTGCATTTGGCAGTAGATTGAACTCTGATTTTTAGAGTCATTTGCTACTCTAGAATCAGATCTGAAGTATTTTGATGTGAGCACTTATAAGATATTTGCTTTACCCATAAAAACATCTACCCCCTTCTTCATTCCTTGACTCTTTTTACTTGGATGGGCTTCCAGCATTCAGATTTGTATTGTGAGAGCCCAGCTCCTTTGGACATAGGTAATTAGACTAGGGATGGGCATCTTAGGAAACTGAATCAGTCAGATTCTTCCACTTAGAAATTTAGAGATAGGAGAAAAATCTTTCAATTCGTCTTCTTATATGATTAGAAAGGTAACATCTGAATCCAGAAGTAATAAACAATCGTATTCTAGCATATGAATTCTACCATATGAGCTAATGAGTGAAGATAAGTGGTCTGTAGAAGGATTAAAAGAATGTAGCTGACGCAAAGAAACAAAACTGAATGAATGTTTATGCTGTTTGACTGTCAGGCTTTCCAGTTCCTATTTCAGTCCTTCCTACAGCCCAATGGTTTTCCTGTTCTTGAGTCTCTCTGTTTCTCATTTTCGTTCTTGCTCTATTTGTCCTCTTAAGCTAGTAAGCTAGTCAATTTCTTTGTATTACTTGCATTTAATAAATATTTTATTTCACTTTTAACCCCTGGTTATCTGCATTTTTAGGTTCTGGATTAATAAATGAAATCTATCATTTATATATAAAGGGTAAAGGTAATATTCTCTCTACACATTAATTGGGATGCTGCTGCTAAGTCACTTCAGTCGTGTCCGACTCTGTGTGACCCCATAGACGGCAGCCCACCAGGCTCCCCCATCCCTGGGATTCTCCAGGCAAGAACACTGGAGTGGGTTGCCATTTCCTTCTCCAATGCATGAAGGTGAAAAGTGAAAGTGAAGTCGCTCAACTAGTGTCCAACCCTCAGTGACCCCATGGACTGCAGCCTAACAGGCTCCTCCGTCCATGGGATTTTCCAGGCAAGAGTACTAGAGTGGGGTGCCATTGCTCCGCCAACTGAAAAAAGTAAATGTAGTGTGGGGAAATTGTAGGGATACATAAGAAAACAAGCATAAGCTCTTGGCCAGATCTCCACCATGTGAACCTATCTCATGGAAGTCAGATCTGCCCCCTGAGATAATCTCACCACCGCTACTATCCTCTCCCTCAGTGCACGGGAACAGAGGCAGAACACTGGAAAATGTTTCACAACTGGGAGAAAAGCTCTGTTTGATCATGTTTGCTGATTTGCATGCGGTTCAGATGGTAAAGCATCTGCCTACAATGCGGGAGACCCGGGTTCAATCCCTGGGTCAAGAAGATCTCCTGGAGAGGGAAATGCCAACCCACTCCAGTCTTCATGCCTGGAAAATTCCATGGACGGAGGAGCCTGGTGGGCTACAGTCCATGGGGTCGCAAAGAGTCGGACACAACTGAGCAACTTCACTTTCTTTCACTTTCACTTTCAAATACTTCCTCCATGGTTGATTTCAAGCATGAATTTGGGAAGATGTGAGCCTAGTTGGTTCTCAAGCCTGTGTACAAGCCAGTTCCAGCATACCACTGAAACAGGCCACCTTACTGAATCCAGAATCTACTTCCAAGGACGTCAGCCTCAGGCTGGGCTCTTCTGTCTTGAATGCTTTTCTCCCTTTGCATGTTTTTCTGCCTTCCTTCTAGTCTTGTTCAGAAGTGACCCCACCTCAGAGAGGCCTTCCCAAACAGTTCTGCTTAAAATAACGACTCTTCCATTATTCTCTGCCTTACTTCTTTTTTTCTCCTTAAGAATTAACAGCCTAAGAGTATACTGTATGTCTAAATGTTTAATTGATTATTATTTGTCTCATCGCCCAAAATGCAAAATACAGGAGAGTAATAAATTTGCATTTTTTGTCCTTTGTTGCTCTTCAAACACTTAGAACAATGCCTGGCACAAAGCAAATAGTCAATAAATCATTATGAAATGAATTAATGAATAGACTTCGCTAAATCAAGTGGTAATCATCTCTCTATTGTACGTGCTTAGCACAATGCCTGGACCAGAATTGACACTCAATAAAAATGTTTGAATATATGAATAAGTGATTAGATATATAAGACAAATGAGCTAAAGTGGAAAGTTAGAAGAAAGTTTACTTAGAAATTATTTCTAGTGATCTGCCTGGACAATAGATGGCATATCTTTTCCTCCTTATCCTGTTTCATAGTTTGGAAGATTGAAATACAGAAAAACAAATTACTTTACCTGTTGATGTAAAGTGTATTGCATTTATATAAGGCTAGTAATTTGATTCAGAAAAGACTGTCTGAATTAGAAATGGAAAGAGCAAAGGATAAGTAGTTCAGGAGAGCTGGCTCTTGTGTCAGTTGCCTAAACTGGGTGGAACTAAATGATTTTTTGGTAAAAGAAATATTGTGAAATGGCATGATTAGAGGTTTCCTTCCAACTCAAAGAGTCTATGATCAGGTTATTTTACTTGAGAATATACATTTTTCAATTCCTTTTTATGTGAGGTGAAATATCCAGTTCAAACAAAAATAAGTTTCCGTTCTAGAAGTTACCATTCATGTTGTTGTTGGTGAGCCAAAGTTATTTAACTAATGCAAGTTTAAATATGTATAAAATAGTTGACCACATGCAATAAGAGATATTCATTCATTCATTGGACAAGTATATATTCACACAATACATATATTTGTATAATCAATAAATGTTTATTTATTCATAAATATTTATTTGACTGTCCTATTTAATAGTATAAATTGTCCCTGTAGCAAATCTGATCCTCTTCACCCTACTTTCACTTCTTCATAACATCTTTCAATATAGTAAACAATTTCCTTTTGTATTAAATTTAATTTTTGTTTCCTTTCTTTCCTTCAACAATCTTTCACCATGGACACTCACAAGGGAAAGCTCTTTGCTCATCAATGTACCCCAAGCCTTTAGAACGGTGCCTGGATCTATAAAATACTAATCTTATTAACAATAAATATTTGTTAAATGAAAGAATTTACACTTTCTATGTTTCAGACTCTATTTTAGGGACTAGGAATATGATCACACTATATGTGTGTGTATATATATATATATTCATGTATGCATACACACATATATGTCCATATATATGTCAGGAGATGATAACTGCTAGATAGAATAATAGCAAGGCAGGGTAGAAAAAGGCAATAAATGAGAACTGAGTGATGTGTTTTAATAGGGAGATTAGGGAAACCAATTCTGATAAAGTAATATTTAAGCAGAAACCTAAAAGAAGGTAAAACAGTATGAGACTGCACTTTAACACTCTCTGTGTAAGTATGGAAATATATTGATTGTGGCTGTTCAAAATTTTTGAAAATTAAGTTATTTAAGACATAATTTATTGGAAATGTACCATATTTTAAATCTCTGTGTAAGGTACTGAAGCCATAAGGATGAAAACAAGCAAAGAAACAAAACAGTCCAACAGTCCTCAGCCTCATGTAATTTGACTTCTGCTAGAAGGAGGAGCCATTCCCTTCTCCAGTGGACCACATTTTGTCAAAACTCTCCACCATGACCCATCCATCTTGGGTGGCCCTACACAGCATGGCTCATAGGTTCATTGAGTTAGACAAGGCTGTGGTCCATGTGACAGGATTAGTTTTTTTGTGATTGTGGTTTTCAGTCCATCTGCCCTCTGATGGAAACAGATGAAAGGCTTATGGAAGCTTCTTGACAGGAGAGACTGACTGAGGGGGAAACTGGGTTTTGTTCTGATGGGCAGGACTTTGCTCAGTAAAACTTTAATCCAATTTTCTGTTGATGGGTGGGGCTGTGTACCCTCCCTGTTATTTACCTGGGGCCAAACTATGGTGGAGGTTATAAAGATAATGGTGACCTCCTTCAAAAGGTCCCATGCACTGCTACACACAGTGCCTCCAACCCTGCAGCAGGCCATCGTCAACACACGCCTCCGCTGAAGACTCCTGGACATTCACGGGCAATTCTGGATCAGTCTCTTGTGGGGACACTGCCCCTTTCTCCTGGGTCCTGGTGCACAAAAGGTTCTGTCTGTGCCCTCCAAGAGGCACAAACATGGTCCACTGGAGAAGGGAATGGCAAACCACTTCAGTAATCTTGCCTGGAGAACACTATGAACAGAATGAAAAGGAAAAAAGATAGGACACTGAAAGATGAACTCCCCAGCTCAGTAGATGCGCAATATGCTCCTGGAGATCAGTAGAGAAATTACTCCAGAAAGAATGAAGAGATGGAGCCAAAAGAAAAAACAACAACCAGCTGTGGATGTGATGGGTAATAGAAGTAAAGTGCAATGCTATAAAAAGCAATATTGCATAGGAACTTGGAATGGTATGTTTATGAATTAAGGCAAATTGGAAGTGGTCAAACAGGAGATGGCAAGAGTGAACATCAAAATTTTAGGAATCAGTGGACTAAAATGGATGGTGATGGGTGAATTAACTCAGATGACCATTATATCTACTACTGTGGGCAGGAATCCCTTAGAAGAAATGGAGTAGCCATCATAATCAACAAAAGAGTCCAAAATGCAGTACTCTGATGCATTCTCAAAAATGACAGAATGATCTCTGTTTGTTTCCAAGGCAAAGCATTCAATATCATGGTAATCCAAGTCTATGCCCCAATCAAAAATGCTGAAGAAGCTGAAGTTAAATGGTTCTATGAAGACCTACAAGAGCTTCTAGAACTAACACCAAAAAAAAAGATGTCCTTTACATCATAGGGGACTATAAGGCAAAAGTAGGAAGTCAACAGATACCTGGAGTAACAGGCAAATTTGGCCTTGGAGTACAGAATGAAGTAGGAAAAAGGCTAATAGAGTTTTGCCAAGAGAACTCACTGGTCATAGCAAACACCCTCTTCCAACAACACAAGAGAAGACTCTACACATGGACATCATGAGATAGTCAACACTGAAATCAGATTGATTATATTCTTTGTAGCCAAAGATGGAGAAGCTCTATACAGTCAGCAAAAACAAGACCGGGAGCTGACTGTGGCTCAGATCATGAACACTTTATTACCAAATTCAGACTTAAATTTAAGAAAGTAGGGAAAATGAAATCCCTTATGATTATACAGTGGAAGTGACAAATAGATTCGAGTGATTAGATCTGATAGACAGAGAGCCTGAAGAACTATGGACAGAGTTTGTGACATTGTACAGGAGGCAGGGATCAAGACCATCCCCAAGAAAAAGAAATGCAAAAAGGCAAAATGTTTGTCTGAGGAAGCCTTACAAATAGCTGTGAAAAGAAGACAAATGAAACACAAAGGAGAAAAGGAAAGATATACTCATTTGAATGCAGAGTTCCAAAGAATAACAAGGAGAGATAAGAAAGACTTCCTCAGTGATCAGTGCAAAGAAATGGAGGAAACAATAGAATGGGAAAGACTAGGAATCTCTTCAAGAAAATTAAAGATACCAATGGATCATTTAACACAAAGATGGGCACAGAAAAGGACAGAAATGGGATGGACCTAACAGAAGCAGAAGATAGTAAGAAGAGGTGGCAAGAATACACAGAACTATACAAAAAAGATCTTCATGACCCAGATAATCATGATGGTGTGATCACTCACCTAGAGCCAGACATCCTGGAATGTGAAGTCAAGTGGGCCTTAGGAAGCATCACTATGAACAAAGCTAGTGGAGGTGATGGAATTCCAGTAGAGCTATTTTAAATCCTAAAAGATGATGCTATGAAAGTGCTGTTGCACTCAATATGTCAGCAAACTTGGAAAACTCAGCAGTGGCCACAGGACTGGAAAAGGTCAGTTTTCATTCCAATCCCAAAGAAAGGCAATGCCAAAGAATGCTCAAACTACCGCACAATTGCACTCATCTCACATGCTAGCAAAGTAATGCTCAAAATTCTCCAAGCCAGGCTTCAACAGTATGTAAACCAAGAATTTCCAAATGTTCAAGCCAGATTTAGAAAAGGCAGAGGAACCAGAGAGTCAACTGCCAATATCCATTGGATCATCAAAAAAGCAAGAGAGTTCCAGAAAAACATCTACATCTGCTTTATTGACTATGCCAAAGCCTTTGAGTGAGTGGATCACAACAAACTGGAAAATTCTTGAAGAGATGGTAATACCAGACTACCTGATCTGCCTCCTGAGAAATCTGTATGCAGGTCAGGAAGCAACAATTAGAACAGGACATGGAACAACAGACTGGTTCCAAATGGGAAAGGAGTACATCAAAGCTGTGTATTGTCACCCTGCTTATTTAACTTATATGCAGAGTACATTAGGCGAAATGTATTTCATTGGGCTGGATGAAGCACAAGGTGGAATTAAGTTTGCCAGGAGAAATATCAATAATCTCAGATGCACAGATGAAATCACCCTTATGGCAGAAAGTGAAGAACAACTAAAAAGCCTCTTGATGAAAATGAAAGAGGAGAGTGAAAAAGTTGGTGTAAAATTCAACATTTAGAGAACTAAGATCATGGCATCTGGTCCCATCACTTCATGGTAAACAGATGGGGAAACAATGGAAACAGTGTCAGACTTTATTTTTGGGGGGCTCCAAAATCACTGCAGATGGTTACTACAACCATGAAATCAAAAGATGCTTGCTCCTTTGAAGAAATGTTATGACCAACCTAGACAGCATATTGAAAAGCAGAGAGACATTACTTTGCCAACAAAGGTCCTTCTAGTCAAAGCTATGGTTTTCCAGTAGTCATGTATGGATATGAGAGTTGGACTATAAAGAAAGGTGAGTGCCGAAGAATTAATGCTTTAAACTGTGGTGTTGGAGAAGACTCTTGAGAGATGCAAGGAGATCCAACCAGTCCATCCTAAAAGAAATCAGTCCTGAGTATTCATTGGAAGGACTAATGCTGAAGCTGAAACTCCAGTACTTTGGGCCCCTGATGCAAAGAGCTGCTTCTTTGGAAAAGACCCTGATGCTGGGAACAATTGAAGGTGGGAGGAGAAGGGGACAACAGAGGATGAGATGGTGGATGGCATCACCAACTCAATGGACATGAGTTTGAGTAAACTCCTGGAGTTGGTGATGGAAAGGGAGGCTTGGCATGCTGTAGTCCATGGGATCACAAAGAGTCGGACATGACTGAGTGACTGACCTGAACTGCACTGTTAAGAAGGAGCTAGGAAAATCAATTATTAAAATTCAGTTAAAAAAAAAAAATTCAATACAGCTCTAGTAAAACCAGAAGCATAAAGAAGGGCCCGCTGTATTGGGGAATATGTGAATTGGAGAGAGTTTTCTGGATGGTTGAAGCTTCAGGTCTCAGGTTGCCAATAAATGAGACAGGCAAGAGCATTTCAGGTAAGAGGAAACAGCACGTGCAAAAAAGGGCATCAGGAGAAAGAATGAAGTGCTTAGAACCTGTGTTGGTGGTGGTTTAGTCACTAAGTCATGTCTGACTCTTGAGATCACATGGACTGTAGCCTGCCAGGCTCCTCTGTCCATGGGATTCTCCTGGCAAGAATACTGGAGTGGGTTGCCATTTCCTTTTCCATGGAAGATGTACAGAGAGGTAATAATGGTGTTGAAGATTTTGTTGCAAGGAATGGAGTGAGAAGAGAGAACCTGGTAATGAAATGTCTGTATATGCCTACCTATGGAGTTTGACTCTTGAGTCCCTTGTGCAGCAAGGAGATCAAACCAGTCAATCCTAAGGGAAATCTACCCTGAATTTTCACTGGAAGGACTGATGCTGAAGCTGAACCTTCAATACTTTGGTCACCTGATGCAAATAGCCGACTCTTTGGAAAAGACCCTGATGCTGGGAACGATTGAGGGCTGGAGGAGAAGTGGAGCGACAGAGGATGATATGGTTGGATGGCATCACCGACTCAATGGACATAAGTTTGAGCTAACTCTGGGAAATAGTGAAGAACAGGGAATCCTGGCATGCTGCAGTTCATGGAGTCACAAAGAGTCAGACATAACTTAGCAACTGAACAACAAAAAGTAAGGATTTGAACATTATCCTAAAGGCAATGCAACAAGAAGCTGTTGGAAGATTTTAAGCAGCAGAATATGTGAGGTTCCTATAAGATGTTTTGGTAGGAACTCAGGGTAGATATTTCCACTTTAAAATTTTGGAAGTTACAAGACTGTTTCGTAAAACTGTTACCCATTGGAGACTCTTGATATCTCAGAAGAGGGGGAAAGGCCAGATAAAGAGTTCATAGTTTCTCTATAATACTGAAATACATAAAGCACCAAGATATTTATGTCACTAACTTTTTCATGACACTTAGTATAGCCTGGAGATTGTCTTTGATTTGAAGCTTCTATAAAAGGAGAATTGGATATTTTCCCACTGATATTGAAAGCAGCTTTTTTGCCCCTTTCCTGTTTGCCAATTTCTATTCTCCTCTAACCTTAAAAGAATCTAATTATAGGAAAGAGATCACTAAGCTGTCAAAACTAACACCTGACTTATGCCCTCCTGAATGCACACCAGCCTTGTCTAACTTGTTGATTTTTTTCCTATCTATAAAGAAGAATGAAGAATTAAGTAAAGAATAATTTGCTCTCTACTCCTAACAGTTCCCAGAGGATTCCTCCAGGCAGATCACTCTGGAAATAACATCTGAAGAGAGAGTCAGCCAGTCAGCACTCAATGGAGAGTGACTAGAACCCATCCTCCTGACCTGATGACTTACTGATATTCTTCCCCCTTTTAAAACTTTAAAAACTGTCATGACTCAGCAGAATCTTTGGAGTTGGTCTCTGGACACACATCCACCATCTCCCCAGATTGCCTGCCTTTCTGAATAAAGCACCTTTCCTTTCTACTGACACTTGTGTCTCAAATTATTGGCTTTTGAGTACTGAAAGCTGAACTTGAGATCAGTAACAATGTTAATGCTAGTAATCTGATGATATTATTTAGATTTTACCTTGATTAAGGTCAGGAGGGGCGGCCATGAGGAGATACCCCTCGTCCAAGGTAAGGAACAGCGGCTGCACTTTGCTGGAGCAGCCATGAAGAGATACCTCATGTCCAAGGTAAGAGAAACCCAAGTAAGACGGTAGGTGTTGCGAGAGGGCATCAGAGGGCAGGCACACTGAAACCATAATCACAGAAAACTAGCCAATCTGATCACATGGACCACAGCCTTGTCTAACTCAATGAAACTAAGCCATGCCCTCTGGGGCCACCTAAGAAGAATGGGTCGTGATGGAGAGGTCTGACAGAATGTGGTCCACTGGAGAAGGGAATGGCAAACCACTTTAATATTCTTGCCTTAAGAACCCCATGAACAGTATGAAAAGGCAAAATGATAGGATACTGAAAGAGGAACTCCCCAGGTTAGTAGGTGCCCAAAATGCTCCTGGAGATCAGTGGAGAAATAACTCCAGAAAGAATGAAGGGATGGAACCAAAGCAAAAACAATACCCAGTTGTGGATGTGACTGGTGATAGAAGCAAGGTCCAATGCTGTAAAGAGCAATATTGCATAGGAACCTGGAATGTTAGGTCCATGAATCAAGGAAAATTGGAAGTGGTCAAACAGGAGATGACAAGACTGAATGTCGACATTCTAGGAATCAGCGAACTAAAATGGACTGGAATGGGTGAATTTAACTCAGATGACCATTATATCTACTACTGTGGGCAGGAATCCCTTAGAAGAAATGGAGTAGCCATCATAGTCAAAAAAAAGAGTCCAAAATGCAGTACTTGGATGCAATCTCAAAAACGACAGAAAGATCTCTGTTCATTTCCAAGGCAAACCATTCAATATCATGGTAAGCCAAGCCTATGCCCCAGCCAATAATGCTGAAGAAGCTGAAGTCGAACGGTTCTATGAAGACCTACAAGACCTTTTAGAACTAACACCCAAAAAAGATGTCCTTTTCATTATAGGGGACTATAAGGCAAAAGTAGGAAGTCAAGAAACACCTGGAGTAACAGGCAAATTTGGCCTTGGAGTATGGAATGAAGCAGGGCAAAGGCTAATAGAGTTTTGCCAAGAGAACGCACTGGTCATACCAAACACCCTCTTCCAACAATACAAGAGAAGACTCTACTCATGGACATCACCAGATGGTCAACACTGAAAACTGATTATATTCTTTGCAGCCAAAGATGGAGAAGCTCTACACAGTCAGCAAAAACAAGACCGGGAGCTGACTGTGGCTTAGATCATGAACTCCTTATTGCCAAATTCAGACATAAATTGAAGAAAGTAGGGAAAACCACTAGACCATTCAGGTATGACCTAAATCAAATCCCTTATGATTATCCAGTGGAAGTGACAAATAGATTTAAGGGACTAGATCTGATAGATAGAGTGTCTGATGAACTATGGATGGAGGTTCGTGACATTGTACAAGAGACAGGGATCAAGACCATCCCCATGGAAAAGAAATGCAAAAAGCAAAATGGCTGTCTGAGGAGGCCTTACAAATAGCTGTGAAAAGAAGAGAAGTGAAAAGCAAAGGAGAAAAGGAAAGATACACTCATTTGAATGCAGAGTTCCAAAGAATAGCAAGGAGAGATAAGAAAGCCTTCCTCAGTGATCAATGCAAAGAAATAGAGGAAAATAACAGAATGGGAAAGACTAGAGATCTCTTCAAGAAAATTAGGTATACCAAGGGATCATTTCATGCAAAGATGGGCACAATAAAGGACAGAAATGGGATTGACCTATTAGAAGCAGAAGATATTAAGAAGAAGTGGCAAGAATACACAGACGAACTGTACAAAAAAGAGCTTCATGATCCAGATAATCACAATGGTGTGATCATTCACCTAGAGCCAGACATCCTGGAATGCGAAGTCAAGTGGGCCTTAGAAAGCATCACTACGAACAAAGCTAGTGGAGGTGATGGAATTCCAGTTGAGCTATTTCAAATCCTGGAAGATGATGCTGTGAAAGTGCTGCACTGAATATGCCAGCAAATTTGGAAAGCTCAGCAGTGGCCACAGGACTGGAAAAGATCAGTTTTCATTTCAGTCCCAAAGAAAGGCAATGCCAAAGAATGCTCAAACTACAGCACAATTGCACTCATCTCACATGCTAGTAAAGTAATGCTCAAAATTCTCCAAGCCAGGCTTCAGCAATACGTGAACCATGAACTTCCAGATGTTCAAGCTGGTTTTAGAAAAGGCAGAGGAACCAGAGGCCAAATTGCCAACATCTGCTGGATCATCGAAAAAGCAAGAGAGTTCCAGAAAAACATCTATTTCTGCTTAATTGACTATGCCAAAGCATATGACTGTGTGGATCACAATAAACTGTGGAAAATTCTGAAAGAGATGGGAATACCAGACCACCTGACCTGCCTCTTGAGAAATCTGTATGCAGGTCAGGAAGCAACAGTTAGAACTGGACATGGAACAACAGACTGGTTCCAAATAGGAAAAGGAGTACTTCAAGGCTGTATATTGTCACCCTGCTTATTTAATTTATATGCAGAGTACATCATGAAAAATGCTGGGCTGGAGGAAGCACAAGCTGGAATCAAGATTGGCGGGAGAAATATCAATCACCTCAGATATGCAGAGGACACCTCCCTTATGGCAGAAAATGAAGAGGAACTAAAAAGCCTCTTGATGAAAGTGAAAGAGGAGAGTGAAAAAAGTTGGCTTAAAGCTCAACATTAAGAAAATGAAGATCATGGCATCTGGTCCCATCACTTTATGGGAAATAGATGGGGAAACAGTGGAAAGAGTGTCAGACATATTTTTGGGGGACTCCAAAATCACTGCAGATGGTGACTGCAGCCATGAAATTAAAAAACACTTACTCCTTGGAAGGAAAGTTATGACCAACCTAGATAGCATATTCAAAAGCAGAGACATTACTTTGCCAATAAAGGTCCGTCTAGTCAAGGCTGTTGTTTTTCCGGTGGTTGTGAATGGATGTGAGAGTTGGACTGTTAAAAAAGCTGAGCGCTGAAGAATTGATGCTTTTGATGTGTTGGAGATGACTCTTGAGAGTCCTTTGGACTGCAAGGAGATCTAACCAGTCCATCCTAAAGGAGATCAGTCCTGGGTGTTCATTGGAAGGCCTGATGCTAAAGCTGAAACTCAAATACTTTGGCCACCTCATGCGAAGAATTGACTCCTTAGAAAAGATCCTGTTGCTGGGAGGGATTGGGGGCAGAAGGAGAAGGGGACGACAGAAGATGAGATGGCTGGATGGCATCACCGACTCGATGGACATGAGTTTGAGTGACCTCTTGGAGTTGGTGATGGACATGGAGTCCTTGCGTGCTCAATTCATGGGGTCGCAAAGAGTGGGACATGACTGAGCGACTGAACTAAACTGAACTGAATGCAGTGGACAAATATTTTCTTTTGTTATTAACATGCAGCGTAGCTTATTTATATCTCATCAAAAGCTATCCCTTTTTCATATTGTCTACCAATATAGGGATTTTCTGAGTTTTAACAGCAGCAAACAAATCTTGTCCCTGAGAGTAGAATTTGCCACCCCAAATATGCCGCTGTGGCATAAGAATGATTTCGAGCTGAAGGCAATTGAGAAGAAGCAGATGAAAGAAAAGTCCTCTGTTCTCCTCCTAATTTGTTTAAAAGGAGGACAAACATTTACAAAGATGTCCCCCAGTGGAGACAAATTTAGAAATTTAGATCCTTATCAGCTTGGAGACAGCACCAGAGGAATCAGCATAATAAAGTTTACTAACTAGCCTTTACTAACCATTGGATATGCAGATATTTATCTTCTAACAATTTGAGACCTAGAGGCTCCTCTTCCTTTGTCTTTCTACTTCTTTAAAAATTTTTTATTCCTTTGTTTAAATACTGTATGAACAGAAGGTCTAGCCATCCCTTTGAGTTACTAATCCCTGAGTCTCTCCTTTCATACATTGGATATACATGTTAATAAACTTCTGTTTGCTTTTCTCTTGTCAATCTGTCTTTTGTCAGTCTAATTTACAGGCCCAAGTTGGAGAACCTAAAATAAGCAGAGGAAGAGATTATTCCCTCCCTACATTCCATCGGACACATGAATATAGTAGAATAGAAGATGGCAGCCTGGCTACTCTGATGTTATATGTGCTTTGGAATGCAAAGTGACCAATTAGGGTATATTTTAAGCCAAGGTTTTAATAATTTATGAAATATATCTTTGGACCTTTTTTAATACTTGTCAAGTGTAGGCATATCTTCTGGATCTCCTTCCCAAAATCTCTTTAAAAAAAAGAAAAAAGAGAAGATTTAGACACTACAATAAAAACTTTAAAAGAAAACTCCACAATATTCAGATTTTTGTGGCTTTTATAACTTCAAAGATTGAATCAGATTTATATAAAGTTCATCTTCCCCAAAAGAATTCCTTACTTACAAACAACACGACTTAATTGTCTGAGTGTAAGCAGAATGAATGTTAAAATAACATTAACTATAAACTATTTCTAAGCACCTTCAACACCCTCAAGTACTTCAGAACTAATTAATTTACATACAATTGATATGATAACTTTGGTTAATTTATGAATAATTCTTATCTATTTGTTCAATCAGTCCCCTAGGATTTTTATTAGTCAGCACATTGTTAGCTGGAAGAGTTTTTGTTACTTCAGACTTGACAGCAAATGAATAAGATGATTGGTGAAATAGTTGCTGCCTTTCATCTTTGTCAAGTGAACTTGGACATTTATTTCCCCTTTTCTCAGTGACTATCTCATCTTGTTTGGTACTTTTTTGCTTAGGACCCAATGCCATTATGTCTGTTGAAATGTGAAAGTGTTTGTCACTCAGTCGTGACTGACTCTTGCAACCCCAAGGACTGTAGCCCTCCAGGCTCCTCTGTTCACAGAATTCTCCAGGCAAGAATACTGGAGTGGGTATCCACTCCCTTCTACAGGGGATCTTCCTGACTTAGGAATCAAAACCGGGTCTCCTGTATTCCAGGTGGATTCTTTACCATCTGAGCCACCAAGTTGGATATGTCTGCTGAAAATACCCACCAGATATTTTATCAGCCAGAGTGGTTTTTTGAAGACATAATTAGGTACAAAATTAAAGTTTCCATCATATAGGGTCTGGACTCACTAAAATAGGTAACCTTAGTACAGTTAATATCTTATTTTTCGAAAAGGGCAGAAGCAGGAAGGTCACTCTGACCTCCCATCACCCCCCACACCCTTGTTCTCTGAAGAAGAAGAAAAATATGTGAAAGATTCACTCCCTGTACCAGAACGAAAGACAACATTCTTATTACCAGAGCTGGGGAAATCTGCACAAACAAACCTTGTTAAACACACCCTTACCTTCCTAGTTATTTCTTCACCACCCATACCTCAAACTGCTTTGGTCAATTCTTCACAAACTTACTACTTCTTTTTCTAAGAGGAGTAAAATAACAGCTTCCTGTTCTAGTCACTTCTTCAGGTTTTTGTTCTCTTGTGAAGGCTCCCCGTACATGTAAAAATTCAATAAAATTTGTATGCTTTTCTCTTGTTAATCTTTGTCAATATGACTATCAGACCCATCCAGGGACTCTAAAGAGGCCTAAGAACAATCCCCCTTCCCCCAAATCTCTCCAGCTCACAATTTAATCCAAAATTTAGGGCAGAGAAAAATCCCTAAACCTTGCCCAATACATTTTCCTCTAGTGACTATTTGGAAGCTTTTCACTGAAAACAAAACAAAACAAAACACGTGGTGCTCCTATCTTGCTAGAATCCTAAGCATGAATTTAGCTTGATTATCGGTTAAACTGGTATTAGGCACTTTAGCGGCCAACATGATAAGTTTTTGGCAGATAATGTCCTGAACCAGCCAGAGGAGAAGAGAGAGCCAGCATTTAAACTTTAGAAACAGATACCTATGGCTTTGGGTATAGATTGCTATAAGGGTGGCTTTACCTACAGCCCAGCCACATAAATTTACAGTAAATACTGAATGTTTCTGTTAATCCAGTCTCTCTTAGAAAACTTACCTGTGCTTTCCTAGTACTTCAGTGTTTGAACATGTTGTGCCCTTGTTATATGAAAATGACAGTGCTGAACTGTGCTTTGAGTTGTTTATTTGAAGGCAGTGAAAGGTTACAGATCCAGTCACTCTTTCCTTTCCTGTTCCTCTTATTAAAGGTAGCATGCATCCTTGAGACAGATGACTCAGAATGGAGTTTATCAATTGAATGCTCCCCATATGTAAGGCATATGCCAGGCAGTCAGGAGATATGGAGGGACTGGTTTGAATTCAGCCCCCTGAGAAGCTATTGTGGAGGCTTTCCTGCCACTAAAGATAAAGTTGGTGTGAATCACCAGTGTCCACTCCTGGGAGCTTTGATTCTCATGATCTACTTTGCCTCCAGCTCCTGTGTCTATATTTCCTACATCCTTACACCTTGCACTAACATATATGTGAAATTCAATCCCTTGTTTAGTTTACATAATAAATCAGCTTCCACCAAGTGTCCATGAGATTCATCCTGAATATTTGGAGGTGAAAATGAAAGTTATATTGTGCTGAGGTTAGACTTCTACAACAACTTTCTTTTTCTTCTCTCTTCCTGATTTTGTTCTCTCCTCTCCGTTGAAGCAAAACAAAATGTCCTTCCTCTCTCATGGGTACAGTTTTAGTGACCATCATCTATTGCTTCAACTTGTCTTTGAGAGTCTCATTCAAAACATCAGGAAATAATTCTTCCTTGTAATACTGTTCTTCCCTAGAGGAATTCTGATGACTACATTTCTCTCCCCTCCATTATAGGAGTATGAGAGAGAAATCTTAAAAGGATTTAAAATTTAGAAATTTTAAAAGGATTTAAAATTTAGATTTGATTATTTAGAGAAAGCTTTTAACTACTGCTCAAAAAACAAAAACAAAACTCCCAAGTGCTATACTCCCAACTCCTCCTAATAGCATTCCAATCAAGCCTCTAATTTATCACCTTCTCTTTCCTCCACCTGAACAGTTAAGTGCCACTTGTGAAACATCTCCCAATCTTACAGATGTTGCCTCCATAAAATCACATTTTCAAAACTCAATTGGATCCTCAGCTTCTCCTATTAATCCCTTGAGTTGTACTCAGCCTCCTCTCCCTCAACTACGAATCCAAATCGGCACAAATCTTATCAAACTCTCCATTCAGTTTCAGGCCACTTCCACTGAGAAAACTGAGGCCATGATATATAATTTCTCTTAACTGGACGTCCATCTCTCATCTATGAGGTAATTTAGATAAACCATTCACACTTGCTCTTTTTCTCTAATTTTGAGGATGAAGGGTACCTCTTGTAGTTCCTGGATATTATACCATCCAGGTCTTTAATCTTTCAATGACTCCCACCGTCACTTAATTTTGTTCGGGACAAGCATCTTCTCTTAACTCAATTACTATAATAACTTCTGACTCTTCTAACCACTATTCTTATTCATATTAACTCTACACTCCACAGGATCTCTGTAAAACCAGATCTGAATATGGAATCATCCTTCTCAAAAATGTTTAATGACTCCCTTTCACTGTAGATAAAGTCCAAGCTTATTTACATGGTATGCAAACTCTTCATGGTGTTGAATCTCACTTTTGGACACTCCCAGTCTCCCACTTTATGCCCCAGACAGATAGGACACCAATAGTTCCTGCACCTAGCATGTCATTCTTGTCTCAATGCCCTTGTTTACACCTGTTTATGACCTTGCCAACTTTCGCACAGTACGCTACACTGAATAACACATTTCCTTTGCCTAATTAATTTCTGCTTACTTTACTGAAGTCATTTAATATGTCACACTAAAACTTTTTCTTTTTTTGCTCTGATAATATCCCGTGGCTCTCCATCACCTATTTTTATCTGTTATTTTCTAATTCCCTCTTTAAGTCTGAGCCACACATACCTTATAGGTTCTTGAGGGTAGAAACTAGATTATTTTTCAACCTTGATCTACCAAATCCTTTATTGTATTGCAATGTGAAACTCTGAATTTTTACTGTGAAATATTTCATCCATACCAGACACAAGTGCTCATAAACAAAGAATACTAATGGAATTAATACCACCTGGGTTAAGAAATAGTGGCCAAGACTTGAGTGAATCCCTGGTAGTAATAAAGTTCACCAATCTGGGCATCTGGCCCAGCTGCTATGTGGAAAAGGTCCTTGCCCTAAAGCAGAAATTATGTCCACAGGGAGTAGGCCACTCTATATACTTTTTCTTTTAAGATTGCTATGTTCTATCTCTAGCTCTCAGGAGTAATCAACCTGAACATATTTCTATATAGTGAGATCAGAGTTCTTGGCTATTACAGCAGGGAAAAATGGAAACTTCGCTTGTAAATAGCCAAGACAAGTCAATCACAGATAAGAATCTGGGCTAGGCTCATTAGTATCCTTGGCCATAAAAAGTAATTGGGACCTGACATGCCCTCCTACCATTAAAATGATAAGAAACA
This sequence comes from Bos taurus, assembly GCF_002263795.3. Classification (NCBI taxonomy): domain Eukaryota; kingdom Metazoa; phylum Chordata; class Mammalia; order Artiodactyla; family Bovidae; genus Bos; species Bos taurus. Next base: position 46,766,607 of record NC_037330.1, read on the forward strand.
CTATAAAACTTGAAAAATGTAAACAAATGTTTTTATACACTGGACAACAAACAGTGCAAAACTGAGAAAAGGAAAAAAATGAAGTGAGCCCTATGATCTCTCCAACTTGTCCCTGAAGGCACTTTCTGAAATACGGTGAGGAGAGAATTAAACAAAGCACAATATGACAGTCTCACTAAGTTGAGGTGACAGATATCAGATTTAGAAGAGGCTAAATCACTTGAAATCTGAACTGATGAGAAACTGAAACAGAAGGAAAGCAGAGGAATTGCTCCAGAAATCTGTAAGAGTTACCCTAGAGTCTATTGGCGAATACTGAGCTACACATGCATAGAATAAACCCTCTGTAAAGCTGGTCAAAGAATGACTGATGATCTGTAAGCTGAGTAATGATCATTGTTCTCACAGGGCCGGGAGATACTTGAGCTCCAGTATCTTTGTCTGGGTATAGCCTTGGTGGCTCAGATGGTAAAGAATCTGCCTGCAATGCAAGAGAACCAGGTTCGATCCCTGGGTTGGGAAAATTCCCCAGCGAAGGAAATGGCACCCCATTCCGGTATTTCTGCCTGGAGAATCCCATGGACAGAGTAGCCTGGAGAGCTACCATCCATGGAGTCACACAGAATCAGACACAACTGAGCGACTAAACACACACACAAACCATGGTAGAGAGTCTTCACTGAATGTCCGTGTATTCAATGGAGACCCCAGAAATGTCATCCTTTAATAGTGGAGCTAAACAACCCTTAGCAGTGTTAAGATTACTCTCCACCTTCCCTGACCAAGCACCTCCCCCTCAAAAAAAATTGAGTTAAATTGATCTGAAAGTAGCTAAATTGATCTGAAAGTCAGTATTAGTCACTCAGTCTTGTCCAACTCTTTGCAACCCCATGGATTGTACCCCACTGGGCTCCTCTGTCCATGGAATTCTCCAGGCAAGAACTGAAGTGGGTTGTCATTTCTTTGTCCAGGGGATTTTCCTGATCCAGTGCTCGAACCAGGGTCTCCTGCATTGCGGTCAGATTCTCTATCACCATCCGAGTTGTCAGGGAAGCCCAAAACTAACTTAAATGTCTACCAAAATAATTCAACTCTCTTTAAAAGACAGCGAAACACGACACAGAACAAAGTAAACTTTGCTATGTCCAGAACTCAATACAAGTTTAAAAGACATATAAGTGAAAGTGAAGTTGCTCAGTCGTGTCCAACTCTTAGCGACTCCATGGACTGCAGCCTTCCAGGCTCCTCCGTCCATGGGATTTTCCAGGCAGGAGTACTGGAGTGGGGTGCCAGCAGAAAAAGAGACTCATGCAAGAAAAATGTCAATTAATAGAAATATACCTTGAAATTATAGGGATGATGGGTTTTAGCAGAAGTTTTAAAAGTGATTATACATATGCTTATAAATATAATGACAAATATAAATATGACAGAAATAAAAGATATAAAAAGATTATTTTATATAAAATCATTTTTATATAACATATATAACTAAGAAATTTAAAAATCACATGGAACTTCTATAGCTGAAAAAGTTAACAGTTGAAATAAAATATTTTGTGGATAAGTTTAATGGAGCTCTTAAACACTGCTGAAGAAAAGATCAATGAACTTGAAGACATAAAAATCAATATCTATATATATCCAAACTGATATATAAGAAGGAAGAAAAGACTGAAAAAAATGAACAGAATTTCAGTGTCCCATGGTACAATAGTAAATAGCCTAAAACATGGATAATTGAAGTTCTGAATAGGGAAGGGAAGACTGGAAATACTTGACATATTAATGAATGAAAAATTTCCAAATTTGATAAAACTATTAACTCACAGATTCAAGAATTCAAGAAAAACCAAGCATGATAAGCACACAAAAAAACTCCTAAATATGCCACATCATAATCAAATTGTTGAAAATCAGTGACGAAGAGAAAGTCTTAAAACCAGACAGAAGAAATAAAATATGATTGCAGATCTCTTTCCAGAAAAAATTGCAATACAGATGATGTGCAATGACATCTTTAAAGTGTTGAAAAATTTTCCTTTCAAACTAGAATTCTATATTCAGAGGAAATATCTTTCTGAAGTTAAGGAAAATGAAATCCTATTCTACACAGACAAAGTTGAGAAAATTATCAGCATATTGGTACTATAGTTTCCTCAGATAAAAGGAAAATTATACTAGAGAGGGAATTGAATCCTAATGAAGGAATGAAAATGCTGGAAAAGGTGAATATGTGGTATATTTGAAGTTTTTTTTTTTCATTTTACATAATTGATTTCTTAAAGCAAAAATAAATGCAATTTATTAGACCCAGGGAACTGAGGAGGGTACCCAAGACAGTTTTCACACAGCATAATTCTTAGTTCAAAGGAGGGTGTTAATCACCTTAAGATGGGATGAGGGTCATGATAGACAAGCACCGGCGTCGTGGTTGATCCACCTAGCACAGAAACAAAAGGAGACTTCAGAATATCTCTCTGCATTTTCAAGGTGGGGACAAAAAAAAAAAAAAAAAAGAAAACCACTATTATCTTCCAATGATCTCTAAAATTTAGCCCTTTGCCCTTTAAAGCTCAAACATGAATTATTTGATATTTACATTGAATAGCTCCTTAGCAACCATCTCATATATATGGAGAACGGTACAAAACTGCTTTAATAGAGCTGAAAATTAAACAAATCTCAGCTATATCAAAATATTAGTATATAAACATATCTCAAAGATTTTTAAAAATTAAATTTATAGTCACCACACATCATTTCAAAATGGCCAGTGATGTATTAGTGATTGCAAATTTTTCAAAATAATAACAAAGAATACAACTTACACTAACAAATATTTGTTATGGTTGCTAACTGAACATATTGTTACAGGTTATTGTGCCAGTACAGAGTAGCAGTTGGGAAGAAGGCTTTGTTAGGGATCCATGGTCAGACAATGTGTCAGGGGTTCAGGGTTCCAGTTATGCTGTTGCTGTTGTTAAGTCACTAAGTAATGTTGAACTCCTTTGCGACCCCATGGACTGTAGCCCTCTAGGCTCCTCTGTCCAGGGAATTTCCCAGGCAAGAATAATGCTGTGGGTTGCCATTTAGTTCTCTAGGGGATCTTCCTGACCCAGGGATTGAATCCGTGTCTCCTATATTGTAGGCGGATTCTATACACTGAGCCACCCGGGAAGCCCACTCCTGTTATATGAGAGACTTTAAATAGACAAATCCATAGAGACAAAAGGTAGAATAGTGTGTGCATGGGTACAGAGTTTCAGTCTGGGATGGTGAAAAATCTGGAGGCTGATCATGGTGATGGTAGCACAACAACATGAATGTACTAAATGCCCCTGAATTGTGCGCTTAAAGTGGTTAAAATGATACGTTTTATATTATGTCTATTTTGCCATGGTAAAAAAAAACAAACATATAAGCATTCATTTTTTAATTTAATATTAATGAATATTAGAGTCAGCCAATAAAAATATGAGACTGAAATTTGAATGTCAGAAAAACAAATTTTTTTTTAGTGTAAATGTGTAACTTGAATATTTGGGACTTACTTATAGTAAAAAAAGTATTTGTTTTCTGAAATGGAGCATATTTATACCAAAAATATCATTCTTTATATGAAATTCAAATTTCATTGGGAATCCTGTAGTTCTACATGCTAAGCATAGGAAAATTCAGTTCAGTTCAGTCAAACAGTCATGTCCAACTCTTTGTGACCCCATGGACTGCAGAGCACCAGGCTTCCCTGTCCATCACCAACTCCCAGAGCTTCCTTAAACTCATGTCCATGAAGTTGGTGATGTCATCCATACTGTGAACTCATCCTCTGATATCAATTCACACTCTGTCATCCCCTTCTCCTCCTGCCTTCAATCTTTCCCAGCATCAGGGTCTTTTCAAATGAGTCAGTTCTTCACATCAGGTATTGGAACTTCAGGTTCAACATCAGTCCTTCCAATGAATATTCAGGACTGATTTCCTTTAGGATGGACTGGTTGGATCTCCTTGCAGTCCAAGACTTGCAAGAGTCTTCTCCAACACTACAGTTCAAAAGCATCAATTATTTAATGCTCAGCTTTCCTTATGGTCCAACTGTCACATCTATACATGACTACTGGAAACACCATGGCTTTGACTATATGGACCTTTGTGGGTAAAATAATGTCTCTGCTTTTTAATATGCTGTTTAAGTTGGTCATAGCTTTTCTTCCAAAGAGCAAGCATCTTTTAATTTCATGGCTTCAGTCACTGTCTGCAGTGATTTTGGAGCCCAAGAAAATCAAGTCTATCACTGTTTCCAATGTTTCCCCTTCTATTTGCCATGAAGTAATGGGACCAGATGCCATGATCTTCATTTTTTGAATGTTTAGTGTTAAACCAGCTTTTTCACTCTCCTCTCTCACTTTCATCAAGAGGCTCTTTAGGTCCTCTTCACTTTCTGCCATAAGGGTGGTGTCATCTGCATATCTAAGGTTATTGATATTTCTCCTTGAAACTTTGATTCCAGCTTGTGCTTCATCCAGCCTGGCATTTCTCATGATGTACTCTGCATATAAGTTAAATAAGCAAGGTGACAATATACAGCCTTGACATATTCCTTTCTCAATATGGAACCAGTCTGTTCTTCCATGTCCAATTCTAACTGCTTCTTCTTGACTTGCATACAGATTTCCCAGGAGTCAAGTAAGGTAGTCTGATATTTCCATCTCTTTAAGACTTTTCCATGGTTTGTTGTGATCTATACAGTCCCTGGCAGCTCAGCTGGTAAAGAATCCACCTGCAATGTGGGAGACCTGGGTTTGATCCCTGGGTTGGTAAGATCCCTAGGAGAAGGGAAAGGCTACCCACTCTAGTATTCTGGCCTGGGAAGTTCCATGGACTGTATAGTCTATGGGGTAGCAAAGAGTTGGACACAACTGAGTGACTTTCACACAGTCAAAGGCTTTAGCATAGTCAATGAAGCAGAAGTAGATGTTCTTCTGGAATTCTTTTGCTTTTTCTATGATCCAACGGATGTTGGCAATTTGATCTTTGGTTCCTCTGCCTTTTCTAAATCTAGCTTGAATATCTGAAAGTTCTCAGTTGCTGTACTGCTGAAGCCTATCTTGGAGAATTCTGAGCATTACTTTTCTAGTGTGTGAGATGAATACAATTGTGCAGTAGTTTGAACATTCTTGGGCTATGTCTTTCTTTGGGATTGGAATGAAGACTGACATTTTCCAGTCCTGTGACCACTCCTGGGTTTTCCAAATTTGCTGGCATATTGAGTGAAGCACTTTCACAGCATTATCTTTTGGGATTTTAAATAGCTCAGCTGGAATTCCATCACTTTCACTAGCTTTGTTTCTAGTGATGCTTCCTAAGGTCCACTTGACTTCACACTCCAGATGTTCTCCTCTATTTCTTTGCATTGATCACTTAGGAAGACTTTCTTATCTCTCCTTGCTATTCTTTGGAACTCTGCATTCAGATGGATATATTTTTCCTTTTCTTCCTTGCCTTTTGATTTTCTTCTTTTCTCAGCTATTTGTAAGTCCTCCTCATGCAACCATTTTGCCTTCTTGCATGTCTTCCTTTTGGGTATGGTTTTGATCACTGCCTTCTGTACAATGCTATGAACCTCTGTCTATAGTTCTTCAGGCACTCTGTCTATCAGACCTAATCCCTTGACACTATTTGTCACTTCTACTGTATAATCATAAGGAATTTGATTTAGGTCATACCTGAATGGTCTAGTCATTTTTCCTACTTTCTTCAATTTAAGTCTGAATTTTGCAATAAGCAGTTCATAATATGAGCCACAGTCAGCTCCTGGTCTTGTTTTTGTTGACTGTAAAGAGCTTCTCCAGCTTTGGATACAAAGAATATAATCAATCTGATTTTGATATTGAATATAATCAATCTGATTTTGATATTGACCATCGGGTGATATCCATGAACTTACTATTTATCAGATATTATGCTAGAGGCTGAAATATGTGGGGTATGAGATAGAATTCTGGCGTTTGAGTAGTTTTCTTAAGTTATGGTGATGCTTAGCCATATTAGCATATGAATTATACCTTTATATAAATGTTATTAATACAACAGTGACATATCTTCAAAAATTCTTCAAGTTTTAATTTTTAAGTGATTAGGAAAAAGAAAGCTAATAATAATAAAAAAGCAAGAAAAGACCTATGAATTCATTCCCAGTTTTTGCAGTGTTTACTTGTAGCATTGTCACAATCTTGTGTAATTTTTTTCGTTCTTATTTAAAGAATACAATTAAAAGGAAAAGGTTTTTTTAAGCTTATTTCTTTATAAGAAACACACAATAAGTTATGCTTCTTAACCCTATTTTAGAATTTTAAAGTCTGTATTTATGATGTTATATATATATTTAGCTAAAAAATGACAGACTCCACTGTTGTTCAGCCAGTATTGCAATATACCACTAACCTCTCTCCCATGTATAATTTCTACTTCCTGCAACCGATCCCTGATGGATTAATCTTCCTGTTACAAACTCTGTTATTGTTACTTCCTCCCCCCGATTTTCAGTGGTTCCTCTCTATATTAGGATAATACGTGAAGTCTTTGGCTTGGATTTCAAATTTCTCCAAAATTCATTCCTTTCCTCACCTCGTTTTACTTTTCCATTCTTTTCTCACTCCTCTAGTGAACTCTATCTTTAAGACACGGAGTTATTTTATTCTCCAGTGTGTTTCTATATTTGACCTTTGCCAAAGCTATGTCTATTTTCCTAGCTCATTTTCTTCCTTGAATCCTTTCTGTTTTTAACATCGTGAATTTCAAATGGTTTTTGCTTTGTTTGCTTTGTTTTACTGAGACCTACTGAAAGAAATGTATTTTACTTGCAACCTAATGCACATATATATGTACATTAAAAAATAGAAGCAAAATTCTCCTTAAAGTATATTTTCCCTTACTTTGAGTCATAGAAAACTTCTTTTTGATTGTATTGTGTTTTGTTCTCTACCATTCCATATCACTAAAAGAAAATGCTAATCTCATCCCACTAGATTGATTTCTTGACCCAATTATGGAATACTGTTATATTCTCCAGTTGGAAACACTGCCTTAATGCTTATCTAAAATGTCCCCTCCTATATGAAGATGTTTATCCCTCTAATCAGAAACAGCCTTTCTTTTCTCTCTACGCTGATAAGGGCTTTTACTACTGATGCACTTAATTAACACAAAATCTGACATTATAGCTATTTGTGTCCATTTTATGACTTCTTGTAAGATTGTAAACTTCTCAAGAGTAAGGCTGATATCTTATTTGCGTCCTATTTGATACAATATTGTAGAGTCTCATAGGAAGTTAGTCAAAAGAAAGAAATCAGATATTAGTCTTTATATGCCTCATCTAATCTACTCTAAAAGATTTGTTTTTTCTTGAGCTGTATCTGCTTTAGGGACATGATGATAAAATTCATTAAGGTATTCTCTATTATCTGTAATCACTTAATGCTGCTCTTGAGTAATTCATCCAGACACTGCCAATTCTTACAGAGCTTCCTATGCTAGGTCATATTTCTATGTTGGTTCCTTAAATGGGGTAGTAATTTTTACAGTACTTCTGAATCTGATCTGATGCGGGGTGAGGCTGAGAAATCCAATCCTAGTTTTATAGCAGTTAGGAGGAGTGCTGGTATATTAATATCTTCAATCTCTCTTATTAGAACAAAATAATTAAAGGTATGTTAATAATAGGGAAAAATGAAAAGAAAAGCAAACCACTTGAACACAGAATAACATTTTTCAGAAAAGCAGTACTCAATAACATGAAAACATTCAAAGGGGGAACTCCTTTAAATATTGTTTTAAAAAAACTTCAAAGAGGATACCCAAGTCATGCAACTGTTTTTTAACATGAAAATCTTCTAATACATTTCCCATGCAATGCTTAAAATTCTCAAAGGGGGCTCCCTCTGGAGTAAAACTCTTTGAAGGTGAAATCTCTTCAATCATATGAGTTTTTTCAAAGAGAAAACCTTTTCCAAATTTTCTTTAAGCCAGGGACATTCTTTAAGGAGGAATTATTTCTGAAATAGCAAAACTGCCTTTTCAGTGATATGTGCATTTTTAGATTCCTCCAGGTGAAGCCCTTAAAAATAATGAAAATAAAATATGACCAATAATATATTCTGCATTAAGTTTGGCAAGAGAAAGTAAGTTCTTGTCAGCAATGTATGTAATATACTTCATTTTAATGTTATTAAAAATGTAAGTGCCTTGAGATTGTTAGATATATTGATTTAATTAAAATAAGGGAAACAAAAAGATTTTCCCTAGGATCTTCCTTTTGGCTCAAAAAGGCAGCAAGAAGCTTATTATGTGTGGTTAGACTTAATTTCTAACTTTTATACTTAATGTAACCTTTGATGTGATCTTACCATCAGTTTCTCTTTAACTACCTATTGTAAAGCTAATTTTGCAGGTTACTATGACATCTGAAGAGGAAACCTGCCAGACATCTTGGGTCAGATCCATTGCCCAGAGAGCTCAGTATTTTGTTAGTCATACAGATGACATGGTTTTGTTGTCTGGCCATTTATTTGGTTATTCATCAACAAATACTTATTGCATTTACAGTATACCACTTATTATACTGTCATTACTCATGATAGCAATATAAGAAACTTGGATATTTGCCCACCAAATAGTCTCTCTCATTTTCTTTTCTCTAGAAGCTTCTGAGATTAGTCACTAGAAGGACCAAAACAGGGGCAGGTGTTTTCATCCTCACAATTAATTTAGGCCTTGACTCCACTCCAGACTAGGCATGCAGCTTATCTTTGTATCTCTAGTGCATGTATTCCACTGCTTTAGTAAACAAAAGAACTACCTACCAGGATTTCTAGGCTTAGCACAACCCAATACTGGCACCAGTTTTGACAGGTGTTGCATGTGATACAAAATGTTCACTTTGTTTTGTAAAATAGCAACATCATTTGGAATACAAAAATTAATGGACTAGTATACTTCACCTCTGTGAGATTCTTCCTCCAAATCTATAAACTTAGTCTAATCATGACACAGTAGACATACTCAAATCAAGAGACAGTCTATAGAATTATTGACAACAAATCTTCATAAGTGTCTGTTAGTCAAGATCATGAAGAAACAAGGAAAGACCAAGAAATTATAACAGTTTAGAAGGGAACTAAGGAATCATTATAAATGCAACATGGTATTCTGGGTTGCATTCTGGAACAAAAAATGATGCTAGCAGAAAAACTGGTAAAATACAAGTACAATACAATTAGTAGTGCCGTATCAATGTTAATTTCCATGTGTTGACAAGTGTTTCATGGTTGTATAAGATGTTAGCATTAGGGGAAACTGGGTGAAGGGTATATGGGAACTCTATGTACTATCTTTACAACTCTTCTTTAAATCAAAAATTGTTTTATAATAAATAATTGAAAAATATATCTGCAGTTGTGATGTAGGGGAAGAAGCAACTTTAAAAGTGATATTTAAATGCTTGAGGTCCAGTAAATGTCACCTTAGTTCGTGCTCTCTCCTGAGAATTGAATCAGCTTCTATGTGAATTTCATAGAAAAATGAATTGTCTTACTTGTCTTTGAACCCTACAGCTGACTAGAAAAGCTTGCAGGACACCTGATAAACAAAAGACATATATGTTTGGCCCAAAGGTAGATTCCAATGCACTATCTCTGGATTGGAAAGAAATTTTTTTTTTTCTACTGGTTCTACTTCCAAATAATTAATTCAACAAATATTCAATGATGCAAAGAGGTCTCAGACAGTGAACTGGATGCTGCATGTACAAAACCCAATTCAATATGGTTCTTGTTCCCAAGTGTCTTACAGTCTCCTAGGGGAGGGAGACCTATTCATTCAGTACACAGTTATTGTTTGAGTATGTACTCTATGCTAGCCACTACTCTTGGTGCTTGGGATGCAACAGTAGAACACATCTACAAAAACACCTGCCCCGAAGGAGTTTGTATTCTCTTAGGAGTGGTTTTGGGGAAGACAGCCGATTTACAATCAGGGAAATATTTGAGTAAATGATGAATCTTCTGATTTAAACCCAAGATTTGTCTTTGTCAGCGGTTTTTGGAGGCAGGTATGGCTGGCCTGTGTCATAATTTCCCCTCACTTGAAGTGGTTGTATTATAACTCATCTCCACTCATACATGGTCAAGCAGAGACACTGAGTGGGCAAATAATGATATAATTATGATTACATATCCTCCAAAGGACACTTTAAAAATTATTTATTTATTTTTGGCTGTGCTGGGTCTTTCTTGCTGTGTGGGCTTTTCTCTAGTTTCAGCAAGAGGGGGCTGTTCTACTTGCAGGCTTCTCATTGAGATGGCTTCTCTCGTTGCAGAGCACAGTCTCTAGACTGCATGGGCTCAGTTGTGGCCACCAGGCTCCAGAGTACAGACTCAATAGTTGTAGCACTCAGACTTAGGTGCTCCGCAGCATGTGGGATCTTCCAAGATCAGGGATTGAACCCATGTCTCCTGCTTTGGCAGGTGGATTTTTTACCTTTGAGTCACCAGGGAAGCCCCCAAAGGCATATTTGTTGGGGCAAGGAAAACTAACTTTGTACCTATGAAGTTGAAACTGTAATATGTTTGGGACCAAGGAACTTGTTACCTTAGTGGGTCTTTGTAATGATTTCCTCTATAGGCCAGTGAGTCCCACACCCATTTTAAGCAACACTATCTAGCCTCTCCATTTATTCTCATTTACATTCAATATTTTCAACACCATTTTATTCTTTTTCTAGATGTCCTTAAGGTGTCCCAGTAGTGTCTGTTAAATAGTTCATACTAAGATAATTTTTCTTTGATAGTTGTGTAGGTATACAATTGTAATGACTTCAGGTAATGTTTCGTCTGTTTTGTCAACCAATGCAAGTATTTATATATTATAGTTTTAATGTTATATTTTAATATTTCTACAGCTTATGCAATTTATCACTTCTTCCAGGCATTGTTTCAAAATTATCTTCATATTTATAATAAGAAAATAATATTAAAATCCAATAAAACAAACGAAGTAAAATTAATGGGAAAAAAAAAAAAGAATTGCTACATTGAATAGGTAAAGTACATCCAAAGCATTGCTGCCAACCTAGGGAAGTTAAATTGGAATAAACTGCTGTTTTAAAAATTAGATTACATGTAAGTATGTATCTGAGGGCTCCTTAGACAGACTTTTTTGGCCAAAAAAAAAAAAAAAAAATCCTGATTTTTTTTTTACCTGTACTAAAACAGAATAGTTTGATCAGATCTTTTAAGATAAACTTTGCTTTGAATTTCACAAATGAAGCTTGGCTACCCATCAAAAAAAAATTTTTAATAACATTTTAACTGTGCTAAAAATACTAATTTTTGAGCTCATAATTTTTCACTTTCAAACTGTGCTAAAAAATACTAATTCTTGGGGTCAGAAACAAAGCAGCAATAGCTCTTGGATTTGATTGTGTTCAACAACCATTGTTTTTAGCTACCTGACTTCACTTTGGAAGCATTTTGAATGAATTAGCCAGTGAAACTCTAAGCAGAGACACTCTGGACTAGTGAGAAGTAGGCCATGATTCTCTGTTTCATCTCCTATGTCCATTTCCAACCCAGGGGTGTAATATACCCATGCAGACTTAGCTGAAAGCTATTTTGGGTTTGCCTTGCCCTTCTGCCATTTCTACTGTAAATCAAAGTTTCAAACTGTTGGAATCTATTCATATTTTAATGATTAATACTAATTCACTATCTGTACTGGATAGAGTAAAAATTCTATAAAAGCCTACATGATTCTCCAACCTGGAGAAGATTTTAAAGAGAAAAAAATAATTTCAACTCAGTTGTTCAGTTCTGTTTGTCTGTGTAGTCTGAGAAACCAACTGAAGATTAGAAGTGCATGAGATTTATTGGGTATAAAAGATAAAGGGATCAGTGCCAAAAAAAAATGGGAAGAACATTCAGACTTCCAGGTGGGTTTGACACTTGTGAAGAGGGGAAGAGGAAGGATAGACCAATGTGAAGAGTCCTAAACTGAAGCTCAGTTCTGAGAAACTTCTGATCAGTCTAACAGAGAGTCTTTGAGCCAAAGCCACTCATTAAGAGTACCATGTCTTGTAAGACTAATCTTTTCCCCTTCACCATGTTCAGTTTGTATCTGGAAGCCCACAACCCTGATGTAATCAGTCCCCAAATGGGGTGGATCTAAAGGAGCGTTGGCTGCTGAGGCCTTCAATGAATTTTGCTCCCCACGAGAGGTATAAGCAGCACATCATCATGACCACATCACCAAACCCCTTAATGGAATATTTACATGTGTATGTAGTTGCTCAGTTGTGTCTGACTCTTTGGGACCCTTTGGACTATAGCCCACTAGGCTCCTCTGTCCATGGGATTTTTCAGGTAAGAATACTGAAGTGGGTTGCCATTTTTCTCCTCCACGGGATCTTCCCTCAAACACACATCTGTGTCTCTTGAATTGCAGGTAAATTGTTTACCCACTGAGTCTTCAGGGAACCTCATACCCTAAAACTTAAAAAGAACCCTATTTCATGGTTCAGGTAGGTTCAGTTGCTCAGTCTTGTACAACTCTTTGCAACCCCATGGACTGCAACATGCCAGGCTTCCCTGTCGTCAACCAACTCCCAGAGTTTACTCAAACTCATGTCCATTTCATGGTGCTCCTGCATAAATGACTGTCACTAAACGTTCTTTAAATGTACTCTTGACTTATATTCTAGTGACTAATCAATAATTTAAAGCAGTCTGATGGTGGAAAAAAAAAAAAAGATCATTTAAGAAATATATCCAGGACAAATTCATCTTGTAAATCTGTATTTAAATCTTTGAAGCATTCAGAAGGAATTAATATAGATACCCACATTCTCTTTCACTAAGTGACTTTCCCCATGTTTGGGGGTTAAAGTTTTGTGAAATAAAGAAAAATGAACCAAGTTAGTCTTTCAGTTCTGATTTTATAGAATTCATACATTGAATCATTCAACAAATATTTAGTGAGTACCTATGAAGTGGGTCATATTTGTTAACTAAGCATTCCACTTTCTCTATTTATGTACCAGGAAGTATCACAAATTTTCCTGGTTTAGGAAGACATGAATTAATTTCAATTAGTGAAAAGTTCAATTTATTTACTTATTTAAAAGTCTGCAATTATAAGAGCGAGATATTTGATTGGTAGAGACCTGAAAGATCATTAAGGACAAAAGTTCAACTCAAAAACACTGGACAAATCACTTACCAAAAGATAAGAATATATGCATATGTCTTACAAAAAAATTAAACAAAATTTATGAAGTTACCCTGAGATATATTTCTTGGACAATCTGTATGCTCCACTGACACTACTGCTCTAAATTATTGATTTGTTACTAAAGTATAAGTCAGGAAAACATTTAAGGTAGGTTTATTTAGATGTTTTTTATTCAGGAAAATCATGAAAATAGTGTATATTAAATTTGCATAAGTTTATTGGGATATATATCTGTACACACACACACGCATATATATACATACATATATACACATGTACATGTATGTATACATATGTATACAAAGATACTTATATATGTGTATACATGTCTTCCTCTCTGTCTATAGATAGATAGATATTGGTATATATACATATGTTTTTTCCAGCAAAAGGCTTTGTTAAATTATCAAATTCAGTTGAAATTTTATTGATTTTTTTCTTTGTTTAATAGGTTCTCTAGAGTCTGAGGATAATATAAAGTTTGTAGGGCTTTTATTCTATTCACTACAGATATGTATATTTATTTTAATCATTAAAATATGTGTAGATCTCAACAGTTCAGAAATTTAGGGAAGGGAATATTAGAGGTCCAAGGAAGCAGGACAAGACGGCAATAGATTTTTAACTAGGTTTGCTGGAGGACTGTATTTCCTGAACTGGAAATGAAGAAAGAAGATGAAAAAGAGAAACAGAGATACATGAAGAGAAAGATGACCTGCTTCTCAATCAGCCTTTGTCCCTGCTTGGACTATTATCAGCTAACCTGTATAAATTGAGTCTAAAGTGAACTCGTATTGTTGAGCATGTTGGCCAATCAACCAGATCCAAGTGATACTACTCTATGTCTCTAAGTTTACGTTTAATGCTCTTTTTCAGTTCAGTTCAGTTCAGTTCAGTTGCTCAGTCATGTCTGACTCTTTGCGACCCCATGAATCGTAGCACGCCAGGCCTCCCTGTCCATCACCAACTCCTGGAGTTCACTCAGACTCACGTCCATCGAGTCAGTGATGCCATCCAGCCATCTCATCCTCTGTCGTCCCCTTCTCCTCCTGCCCCCAATCCCTCCCAGCATCAGAGTCTTTTCCAATGAGTCAACTCTTCACATGAGGTGGCCAAAGTACTGGACTTTCAGCTTTAGCATCAGTCCTTCCAAAGAAATCCCAGGACTGATCTCCTTCAGAATGGACTGGTTGGATCTCCTTGCAGTCCAAGGGACTCTCAAGAGTCTTCTCCAACACCACAGTTCAAAAGCATCAGTTCTTCGGCGCTCAGCCTTCTTCACAGTCCAACTCTCACATCCATACATGATCACAGGAAAAACCATAGCCTTGACTAGCCAGACTTTTGTTGGCAAAGTAATGTCTCTGCTTTTGAATATGCTATCTAGGTTGGTCATAACTTTTCTTCCAAGGAATAAGTGTCTTTTAATTTCATGGCTGCAGTCACCATCTGCAGTGATTTTGGAGCCCAAAAAAATAAAGTCTGACATTGTTCCACTGTTTCCCCATCTATTTCCCATGAAGTGATGGGACCAGATGCCATGATCTTCGTTTTCTGAATGTTGAACTTTAAGCCAACTTTTTCACTCTCCTCTTTCACTTTCATCAAGAGGCTTTTTAGTTCCTCTTCACTTTCTGCCATAAGGGTGGTGTCATCTGCATATCTGAGGTTATTGATATTTCTTCCAGCAATCTTTTAGCAATGTTTAAATAATGTAAGGGCTTCCCTGGTGGCTTAGGGAGTAAAGCTTCTGCCTGAAATGAGGAGACCCAGGTTCAGTCCCTGTGTTGGGAAGATCCCCTGGAGAAGGAAATGGCAACCCACTCCAGTATTCTTACCTGGAAAATCCCACGGACAGAGGAATCTGGTGGGCTATAGTCCATAGGGTCACAAAGAGTAATGACTAGCCATACTTGATTTGTGAAATTCAAATCAATGTTTACCTAAAAGCTGTTAATATTTCTTCTTTTTGCAGAGATGTAAGAAAAAAGTTAGGTTACTGTATAATATATATATATAAATACATATATATTTGGTTAAAAGCAACATTTATATGTTTAAAGAGCTTTCAAATATATACTAAGAATTTTGCTTGTTTGTTTGTTTTGAGAAATGCTGCTCTTCTTAGTCAACCTTCACCAGACCTTTGTTGTGTCCAGTGTGCTAATTTATTTTTAATATTCTAAGTGATATTTGCTATTCAACAGAACAAAGTGAGGCAATTCCTGCCAAATGCTGTATATATATACTCATTCACACAAATGGCAAATGTTATGTTTCTAGAACTAATATCATGTACACATAATGTGTGTGCTGAGACAATGAAAAAATGATACTTCACCTTTTTGAGAATAATTTACCATGTGATTTGCTTACTGTTGGTTTTAGTGGGATGATAAATAAAGGTTTGGTTGTATCTTACTCTATTAGCTTGGTGTTACTGGTAAATTGACTTGCAAGGCTTTTACTGGCCTTTTTACTTTGGGGAAACAAATATAGGTAAAGTCATGACTGGAATAATAATTTTCTAAAATGTATTTCTGAGTAAATTCAACATATTCAAAGAAATAACTTCATGTATAGTCTATGATGGCTTAGATTATTGTTGAGCAAGGGTTTATTCCCCTCTCTGCTTCCACAGGAATTATATTCTCTGCCTCCTTTGATTCTGAGATTGGGCATGGAGAAATACTTTGCCCAGGGGACTGAAGGTAGAAATGAATGTGTGAATTTTGATTGGAGGCCCTAAGAGGCAGTATGTTTTTAACTCATCCCTACAGGAACTTCCAGGTTTTACCATGAGAAAAGCAATTTTGCAGATGAATGCTGCCCCAAATCAGCCTGGACTACTTAATAGGAGAATGGATCTGAGCCACTCCCAGAAGTATGCAGTGGACCCAAAAGCTGAAGATGTCCTAGCCAGCCTGCAGTCCTGTAAGGAAAATAACAACAATAATCGTAACAACAGCAACAATAACAACAACAATAATAGTAACAACAGTAGTAGTAATAATAATAATAAAAGCTTGTTACTGGATGCCAGTGAGATATTGTTAGGTAGCAAAAACTAATATGTTTTGTTTTAAGCACATTTTGCATTTTATTTATTCATTTTGCTTATCTTAAATTTCTTGCACTGAAGGAGATCCAGCCCTGGGATTTCTTGGAAGGAATGATGCTAAAGCTGAAACTCCAGTACTTTGGCCACCTCATGGGAAGAGTTGACTCATTGGAAGAGACTCTGATGCTGGGAGGGATTGGGGGCAAGAGGAGAAGGGGACGACAGAGGATGAGATGGCTGGATGGCATCACTGACTCGATGGACGTGAGTCTGAGTGAACTCCGGGAGTTGGTGATGGACAGGGAGGCCTGGCGTGCTGCGAATTATGGGGTCACAAAGAGTCGGACACAACTGAGCAACTGATCAGATCTGATAATCACTTTATAATAGAATTTTATCATTTTCAGCCCGATGACTTGAGGACTAATTAACTTGGTTTCAGCCAAGTTTCACCTTGATATAAAGAATTTACAATTTTTCATTTGACTATTTACTTATTATAAAAATGATAAAAATTGGTTCTTCTGGAGGTTACTATTATATCCCTAAGTGATATACATGAAGGGAGTCCTTTATGATGTAGGCAGTACTGGCTGTATCAATGTTTCAAGTAGAAAGTGACCACAGTTACACTGTTTTCTACTTCTCCCTTTCCCTTCCTCTACTACTCAGTACATCATGAGAAACCACTGGGCTGGAAGAAGCACAAGCTGGAATCAAGATTGGCGGGAGAAATATCAATAACCTCAGAAAGGCATGACAGCACCCTTATGGCAGAAAGTGAAGAGGAACTAAAAGGCCTCTTGATGAAAGTGAAAGAGGAGAGTGAAAAAGTTGGCTTAAAGCTCAACATTCAGAAAACGAAGATCATGGCATCTGGTCCCATTACTTCATGGGAAATAGATGGGCAAACAGTGGAAACAGTGTCAGACTTTATTTTTCTGGGCTCCAAAATCACTGCAGATGGTGACAGCCATGAAATTAAAGACTTATCCTTGGAAGAAAAGTTATGACCAACCTAGATAGCATATTCAAAAGCAGAGACATTACTTTGCCAACAAAGGTCCGTCTAGTCAAGGCTATGGTTTTTCCTGTGGATGTATGGATGTGAGAGTTGGACTGTGAAGAAAGCTGAACGCAGAAGAATTGATGCTTTTGAACTGTGGTGTTGGAGAAGACTCTTGAGAGTCCCTTGGACTGCAAGGAGATCCAACCAGTCCATTTAAGAGATCAGCCCTGGGATTTCTTTGGAAGGATTGATGCTAAAGTTGAAACTCCAATACTTTGCCCTCATGCAAAGAGTTGACTCATTGGAAAAGACTCTGATGCTGGGAGGGTTGGGGCAGGAGGAGAAGGGGACGACAGAGGATGAGATAGCTGGATGGCATCACTGACTCGATGGATGTGAGTCTGAGTGAACTCCGGGAGTTGGTGATGGACAGGGAGGCCTGGGGTGCTGCGATTCATGGGGTCACAAAGAGTCGGACATGACTGAGCGACTGATCTGATCTGATCTGATGATATATATATATTTACTTAAACTCAAAGATTCAAAATGCAGCGTTTCTCTCTTGTAGCGCAAAATATACCTTTCTGTGTATTCAGGTCTAGTCATCTGTTACAAGCAATAACAGTTTGGTTCTGATCTAGAAACCTCACCTTTGCTTTCAGAATAATAAAAGTACCTTTAGATATTAAATGGCAAGAAAGCTTTTCAAATCATTTTATGTGGCCACGGGACTGGAAAATGTCAGTTTTCATTCCAATCTCAAGAAAGACAATGCTCAAACTACTGCACAATTGCACTCATCTCACATGATAGAAAAGTAATGCTCAAAATTCTCCAAACAAAATTTCAAGAGTACATGAACAGAGAAATTCCAGATGTTAAAGCTGGATTTAGAGAAGGCAGAATAACCAGAGATCAAATTGCCAACATCTGTTGGATCACTGAAAAAGCAATAGAGTTACAGAAAAGTTTCTACTTCTGTTTTATTGATTGTACCATAGCCTTTTACTGTGTGGATCACAGCAAACTGTGGAAAATTCTTTTTTTTTTTTGGAAAATTCTTAAAGAGATGAGAATACCAGACCACCTTCCCTGCTTCCTGAGAAAACTGTATGCAGGTCAAGAAGCAATAGTTATAACCAGACATGGAACAACAGACTGGTTCCAAATTGGAAGGGAGTACATCAAGGCTGTATATTGTCACGTGCTTATTTAACTTATACACAGAAATGCAAAATCATACAAAATTCTAGGCTTGATGAAGCACAGGATGGAATCAAAATAGCCAGGAGAAATATCAATAACCTCAGATATGAAGATGAGCAGTCATTAAATTAAAAGACATTTGCTTCTTGAAAGAAAAGCTATATCAAACCTAGACAGCATCAGTATGGAGAACATGTGTATACCCGTGGTGGATTCAGTTGATGTATAACAAAACCAATACAATATTGTAAAGTAATTAGCCTCCAATTAAAATAAATTTAAATTAAAAAATAAAAAACAGAGACAATACTTGGTTTACAAAGGTCCATCTTATCAAAGCTATGGTTTTTCCAGTATTCATGTACAGATGTGAGAGTTGGTCCATAAAGAAAGCTGAGTGGTGAAGAATTGATGCTTTCGAACTGTGGTGTTGGAGAAGACTCTTGAGAGTTTCTTGATCAGCAAGGAGATCAAACCAGTCCAGCCTAAAGGAGATCAGTCCT